>NC_135232.1:833579582-836225313 GCF_051348905.1 Ranitomeya variabilis | reverse complement strand
AACAGTATGAGGCAATGAACCACCCTCCCTGAACTGAATACAACCAGCTATGGATGGCCTATGTGGCTGCACTCAGACTAGAGAGTGGGCTGCACTCACACACACACACACACAGACCTTGCAGATCGCTGTGAAAACAGCGCTACAAGGCAAAAGCAAGGTGAATAGTAGGTGAACACAGCGGTTGCTAAATTAGCCTTTGGAAAGCACAAAGAAGCAAATCGCTATCTCTAAACTGTCCCTCAGTCAGCAAACAGCGTCCTGTCACTAACTGAATTCACAGCAGAGTGATCGCAAAATGGCGCCAGCGACTTTTAAACTGCATCATGACATCATTTCAGCAGCCAATCACAGCCTTGCCAGTAGTTTCATGCCCTCCATGCTAAACAGGATGTGCCCACACTTGGAATCATTCTCATTGGCTGAATTTCTGCATTTTGAATCTTGGAACTTCCGATTCCGGTATCCGATACGCGGCAAGTATCGGAATCCCGGTATCGGAATTCCGATACCGCAAGTATCGGCCGATACCCGATACTTGCGGTATCGGAATGCTCAACACTAGTGTTGAGCGATACCGTCCGATACTTGAAAGTATCGGTATCGGAAAGTATCGGCCGATACCGTCACAGTATCGGAATCCAATCCGATACCGATACCCGATACCAATACAAGTCAATGGGACTCATGTATCGGACGGTATCCCTGATGGTTCCCAGGGTCTGAAGGAGAGGAAACTCTCCTTCAGGCCCTGGGAACCATATAAATGTGTAAAAGAAAGAATTAAAATAAAAAATATCGCTATACTCACCTGTCCGACGCAGCCGGGACTTCAGCGAGGGAACCGGCAGCGTTGTTTGTTTAAAAATCGCGCTATTACTTGGTTACGTGAATTCCCGGCTTGTGATTGGTCCGCGTCCCGGCAACATGGCCGACCTGACCAATCACAGCAAGCCGTGACGAAATTACGTCACGGCTTGCTGTGATTGGTCCGCGTCCCGGCAATATGGCCGCCCTGACCAATCACAAGCCGGGACGTCACGGGAGGCTGGACACGCGCTCATTTTAAAATGGGCGCGTGTCCAGCCTCCCGTGACGTCACGGCTTGTGATTGGTTGCGCCGCGATCAACCAATCACAAGCCGGGAGGCTGGACGCGCTCATTTTGAAATGGGCGCGTGTCCAGCCTCCCGTGACGTCACGGCTTGTGATTGGTTGCGCCGCGATCAACCAATCACAAGCCGGGAGGCTGGACGCGCTCATTTTGAAATGGGCGCGTGTCCAGCCTCCCGGCTTGTGATTGGTTGACCGCGACGCAACCAATCACAAGCCGTGACGTCACGGGAGGCTGGACACGCGCCCTTTTTAAAATGAGCGCGTTTCCAGCCTCCCGTGACGTCACGGCTTGTGATTGGTTAATGGCGGCCATGTTGCCGGGACGCGGACCAATCACAGCAAGCCGTGACGTATTTTCGTCACGGCTTGCTGTGATTGGTCCGCGGCCCGGCAACATGGCCGCCCTGACCAATCACAAGCCGGGACTTCGCGTAACCATGTAAAAGCGGGAATTTTAAACAAACAACGCTTCCGATTCCTGCGCTGAGGTCCCGGCTGCGTCGGACAGGTGAGTATAGCGATATTTTTTATTTTAATTCTCTATTTTACACATTTTAACATTAATGTTGTTCCGATACCCGATACCACAAGAGTATCGGAATCCCGGTATCGGAATTCCGATACAGCAAGTATCGGCCGATACCCGATACTTGCAGCATCGGAATGCTCAACACTACTCAACACTAATTACCACACACAATCCCGCCCCCCACCTCGTTACCACACACAATCCCTCCCCCCACCCCATTACCACACACAATCCCGCCCCCCCACTTCATTATTACACACAATCCCGCACCTCCACCCCATTACCACACAATCACGCCCCCATCACATTACCACACACAATCCAGCCCCCCACCACATTACCACACACAATCCCGCCCCCACCCCATTACCACACACAATCCCGCACCCTTCACCACATTGCCACACACAATCCCGCCCACCACCACATTACCACACACAGTCCCGCACCTCCACTGCATTACCACACACAATCCTGCCCCCACCACATTACCACACACAATCACGCCCCCCACCCCATTACCACACACAATCCCACCCCCACCTCATTACCACACACAATCCCGCCCCCCACCACATTACCACACACAATCCCGCCCCCCACCACATTGCCACACATAATCCCTCCCCCACCACATTACCACACACAAACCCACCCACAACATTACCACACACAATCCCGCCCACCACCACATTACCACACACAATCCCGCCCCCAATCCATTACCACACACAATCCCGCCCCCCACACCATTACCACACACAATCCTACCCCACCACATTACCACACGCAATCCCGCCCCCACCACATTACCACACACAATCCCTCCCCCCACCCCATTAAAACACACAATCCCGCCCCCCACATTACCACACACAATCCCGCACTCCCGCCACATTACCACACACAATCCCGCGCCCCACCCCATTACCACACACAATCCTGCCCCCCCAACACATTACCACACACAATCCCGCCCCCCACCTCGTTACCACACACAATCCCTCCCCCCACCCCATTACCACACACAATCCCGCCCCCCCACTTTATTACCACACACAATCCCGCACCTCCACCCCATTACCACACAATCACGCCCCCATCACATTACCACACACAATCCCGCCCCCCACCACATTACCACACACAATCCCGCCCCCACCCCATTACCACACACAATCCCGCACCCTTCACCACATTGCCACACACAATCCCGCCCACCACCACATTACCACACACAGTCCCGAACCTCCACCGCATTACCACACACAATCCCACCCCCCACCACATTAACACACTCAATCCCGCCCCCCCACCACATTATCACACACAATCCTGCCCCCACCACATTACCACACACAATCACGCCCCCCACCCCATTACCACACACAATCCCACCCCCACCCCATTACCACACACAATCCCGGCCCCCACCACATTACCACACACAATCCCGCCCCCCACCACATTGCCACACATAATCCCTCCCCCACCACATTACCACACACAAACCCACCCACAACATTACCACACACAATCCCGCCCCCCACCCCATTACCACACACAATACCACCCCCCACCCCATTACCACACACTATCCCGCCCCCCACCACATTACCATACACAATTCCGCCCCCACCACATTACCTCACACAATCCCGCCTCGCTTCCCATTACCACTCACAATCCCGCCCCCCACCCCATTACCACACACAATCCCACCCCCACCACATTACCACACACAATCCCGCACCCAACCCCATTACCACACACATTCCCGCCCCTTAATCCATTACCACACACAATCCCGCCCCCACCCCATTACCACACACTATCCCGCACCCTTCACCACATTGCCACATACAATCCCGCCCACCACCACATTACCACACACAGTCCCGAACCTCCACCGCATTACCACACACAATCCCACCCCCCACCACATTAACACACTCAATCCCGCCCCCCCACCACATTATCACACACAATCCTGCCCCCACCACATTACCACACACAATCACGCCCCCCACCCCATTACCACAAACAATCCCACCCCCACCCCATTACCACACACAATCCCGGCCCCCACCACATTACCACACACAATCCCTCCCCCCACCACATTGCCACACATAATCCCTCCCCCACCACATTACCACACACAAACCCACCCACAACATTACCACACACAATCCTGCCCCCCACCCCATTACCACACACAATACCACCCCCCACCCCATTACCACACACTATCCTGCCCCGCACCACATTACCATACACAATCCCGCCCCCACCACATTACCTCACGCAATCCCGCCTTGCACCCCATTACAACTCACAATCCCGCCCCCCACCCCATTACCACACACAATCCCACCCCCACCCCATTACCACACACAATCCCGCACCCAACCCCATTACCACACACATTCCCGCCCCCCAATCCATTACCACACACAATCCCGCCCCCCACCCCATTACCACACACAATCCCGCCCCCCACCCCATTACCACACACAATCCCGCCCCCCACCAAATTACCACACAGAATCCCGCCCCCACCACATTGCCACACACAATCCTGCACCCCCACCCCATTACCACACACCATCTCGCCCCCCACCCCATTACCACACACCATCCTGCCCCCCAACACATTACCACACACAATCCCGCCCCCCACCCCATTACCACACACAATCCCGCCCCCCCACCCCATTACCACACACAATCCCACCCCCATCCCATTACCACACACAATCCCGCACCTCCACACCATTACCACACAATCACGCCACCATCACATTACCACACACAATCCCGCCCCACACCACATTACCACACACAATCCCGCCCTTCACCACATTACCACACACAATCCCACACCCCCACCCCATTACCACACACAATCCCGCCCCCCACCACATTACCACACACAATCCCGCCCCCCACCCCATTACCACACACAATCCCGCACCCCCACCACATTACCACACACATTCCCGCACCCCCACCACATTACCACACACAATCCCGCCCCCCACCACATTACCACACTCAATCCCGCCCCCACCACATTACCTCACATAATCTCACCCCCCACCACATTACCACACACAATCCCGCCCCCACCCCATTACCACACATAATCCCGCCCCCACCACATTACCACACACAATCCCACCTCCCACCACATTACCACACACAATCCCGCCCCCCCACCACTTTACCACACACAATCCAACCCCCAACCCCATCACCACACACAATTCCGCACCCCCACCACATCACCACACACAATCCCGCCCCCCACCACATTACCACACACAATCCCATCCCCCCACAACATTACCACACACAATCCCGCCCCCACCCCATTCTCACACACAATCCCGCCCCCATCCCATTACCACACACAATCCCGCCCCCCACCACATTACCACACACAATACTGCCCCGCACCACATTACCACACACAATCCCGCCCCCACCCCATTCCCACACACAATCCCGCCCCCCACCACATTACCACACACAATCCCGCCCCCACTCCATTACCACACACAATCCCGCACCCTTCACCACATTGCCACACACAATCCCGCCCACCACCACATTACCACACACAGTCCCGCACCTCCACCGCATTACCACACACAGTCCCACCCCCCACCACATTAACACACTCAATCCCGCCCCCCACCACATTGCCACACATAATCCCTCCCCCACCACATTACCACACACAAACCCACCCACAACATTACCACACACAATCCTGCCCCCCACCCCATTACCACACACAATACCACCCCCCACCCCATTACCACACACTATCCTGCCCCGCACCACATTACCATACACAATCCCGCCCCCACCACATTACCTCACGCAATCCCGCCTCGCACCCCATTACAACTCACAATCCCGCCCCCCACCCCATTACCACACACAATCCCACCCCCACCCCATTACCACACACAATCCCGCACCCAACCCCATTACCACACACATTCCCGCCCCCCAATCCATTACCACACACAATCCCGCCCCCCACCCCATTACCACACACAATCCCGCCCCCCACCCCATTACCACACACAATCCCTCCCCCCACCAAATTACCACACAGAATCCCGCCCCCACCACATTGCCACACACAATCCTGCACCCCCACCCCATTACCACACACCATCTCGCCCCCCACCCCATTACCACACACCATCCTGCCCCCCAACACATTACCACACACAATCCCGCCCCCCACCCCATTACCACACACAATCCCGCCCCCCCACCCCATTACCACACACAATCCCACCCCCATCCCATTACCACACACAATCCCGCACCTCCACACCATTACCACACAATCACGCCACCATCACATTACCACACACAATCCCGCCCCACACCACATTACCACACACAATCCCGCCCTTCACCACATTACCACACACAATCCCACACCCCCACCCCATTACCACACACAATCCCGCCCCCCACCACATTACCACACACAATCCCGCCCCCCACCCCATTACCACACACAATCCCGCCCCCCACCCCATTACCACACACAATCCCGCACCCCCACCACATTACCACACACATTCCCGCACCCCCACCACATTACCACACACAATCCCGCCCCCCACCACATTACCACACTCAATCCCGCCCCCACCACATTACCTCACATAATCTCACCCCCCACCACATTACCACACACAATCCCGCCCCCACCCCATTACCACACATAATCCCGCCCCCACCACATTACCACACACAATCCCACCTCCCACCACATTACCACACACAATCCCGCCCCCCCACCACTTTACCACACACAATCCAACCCCCAACCCCATCACCACACACAATTCCGCACCCCCACCACATCACCACACACAATCCCGCCCCCCACCACATTACCACACACAATCCCATCCCCCCACAACATTACCACACACAATCCCGCCCCCACCCCATTCTCACACACAATCCCGCCCCCATCCCATTACCACACACAATCCCGCCCCCCACCACATTACCACACACAATACTGCCCCGCACCACATTACCACACACAATCCCGCCCCCACCCCATTCCCACACACAATCCCGCCCCCCACCACATTACCACACACAATCCCGCCCCCACTCCATTACCACACACAATCCCGCACCCTTCACCACATTGCCACACACAATCCCGCCCACCACCACATTACCACACACAGTCCCGCACCTCCACTGCATTACCACACACAGTCCCACCCCCCACCACATTAACACACTCAATCCCGCCCCCCACCACATTGCCACACATAATCCCTCCCCCACCACATTACCACACACAAACCCACCCACAACATTACCACATACAATCCTGCCCCCCACCCCATTACCACACACAATACCACCCCCCACCCCATTACCACACACTATCCTGCCCCGCACCACATTACCATACACAATCCCGCCCCCACCACATTACCTCACGCAATCCCGCCTCGCACCCCATTACAACTCACAATCCCGCCCCCCACCCCATTACCACACACAATCCCACCCCCACCCCATTACCACACACAATCCCGCACCCAACCCCATTACCACACACATTCCCGCCCCCCAATCCATTACCACACACAATCCCGCCCCCCACCCCATTACCACACACAATCCCGCCCCCCACCCCATTACCACACACAATCCCGCCCCCCACCAAATTACCACACAGAATCCCGCCCCCACCACATTGCCACACACAATCCTGCACCCCCACCCCATTACCACACACCATCTCGCCCCCCACCCCATTACCACACACCATCCTGCCCCCCAACACATTACCACACACAATCCCGCCCCCCACCCCATTACCACACACAATCCCGCCCCCCCACCCCATTACCACACACAATCCCACCCCCATCCCATTACCACACACAATCCCGCACCTCCACACCATTACCACACAATCACGCCACCATCACATTACCACACACAATCCCGCCCCACACCACATTACCACACACAATCCCGCCCTTCACCACATTACCACACACAATCCCACACCCCCACCCCATTACCACACACAATCCCGCCCCCCACCACATTACCACACACAATCCCGCCCCCCACCCCATTACCACACACAATCCCGCCCCCCACCCCATTACCACACACAATCCCGCACCCCCACCACATTACCACACACATTCCCGCACCCCCACCACATTACCACACACAATCCCGCCCCCCACCACATTACCACACTCAATCCCGCCCCCACCACATTACCTCACATAATCTCACCCCCCACCACATTACCACACACAATCCCGCCCCCACCCCATTACCACACATAATCCCACCCCCACCACATTACCACACACAATCCCACCTCCCACCACATTACCACACACAATCCCGCCCCCCCACCACTTTACCACACACAATCCAACCCCCAACCCCATCACCACACACAATTCCGCACCCCCACCACATCACCACACACAATCCCGCCCCCCACCACATTACCACACACAATCCCATCCCCCCACAACATTACCACACACAATCCCGCCCCCACCCCATTCTCACACACAATCCCGCCCCCATCCCATTACCACACACAATCCCGCCCCCCACCACATTACCACACACAATACTGCCCCGCACCACATTACCACACACAATCCCGCCCCCACCCCATTCCCACACACAATCCCGCCCCCCACCACATTACCACACACAATCCCGCCCCCACTCCATTACCACACACAATCCCGCACCCTTCACCACATTGCCACACACAATCCCGCCCACCACCACATTACCACACACAGTCCCTCACCTCCACCGCATTACCACACACAGTCCCACCCCCCACCACATTAACACACTCAATCCTGCCCCCCCAACACATTATCACACACAATCCTGCCCCCACCACATTACCACACACAATCCCGCCCCCCACCCCATTACCACACACAATCCCACCCCCTATCCCATTACCACACACAGTCCCGCCCCCCACCACATTACCACACACAATCCCGCCCCCACCACATTGCCACACAATCCCTCCCCCCACAACATTACCGCACACAATCCCACCCCCCACCCCATTACCACACACAATCCCACCCCCACACCATTACCACACACAAGCCCACCCCCCACCACATTACCACACATAATCCCTCCCCCACCATATTACCACACACAATCCCACCCCCCACAACATTACCACACACAATCCCACCCCCCACCCCATTACCACATACAATCCCACCCCCCACCCCATTACCACACACAGTACCGCCCCCCACCCCAATACCACACAATATCCCGCCCCCCACCACATTACCACACACAATCCCGCCCCCACCACATTACCTCACACAATCCCGCCTCGCACCCCATTACGACACACAATCCCGCCCCCCACCCCATTACCAAACACAATCCCGCCCCCCACCCCATTACCACACACAATCCCACCCCCAACCCATTACCACACACAATCCCGCACCCAACCCCATTACCACACACATTCCCGCCCCCCAATCCATTACCACACACAATCCCGCCCACCACCCCATTACCACACACAATCCCGCCCCCCACCCCATTACCACACACAATCCCGCCCCCCACCCCATTACCACACACAATCCCGCCCCTACCACATTGCCACACACAATCCCGCACTCCCACCACATTACCACACACAATCCCGCCCCCCACCCCATTACCACACACCAGCCTGCCCCCCAACACATTACCACACACAATCCCGCCCCCCACCCCATTACCACACACAATCCCGCCCCCAACACATTACCACACACAATCCCGCCCCCCCACCCCATTACCACACACAATACCGCCACCCCACCCCATTACCACACACAATCCCACCCCCCATCCCATTACCACACACAATCCCGCACCTCCACACCATTACCACACAATCACGCCCCCATCACATTCCACACACAATCCCGCCCCCCACCACATTACCACACACAATCCCGCCCCCACCCCATTACCACACACAATCCCGCACCCTTCACCACATTGCCACACACAATCCCGCCCACCACCACATTACCACACACAATCCCGCACCACCACCGCATTAGAACACACAATCCCACCCCCACCACATTAACACACACAATCCTACCCCCACCACATTTTCACACACAATCCCCCCCACCACATTACCACACACAATCCTGCCCCCCCACTCCATTACCACACACAATCCCGCCCCCCAACCCATTACCACACACAATCCCGCACCCCCACCACATTACCACACACAATCCCGCCCTTCACCACATTACCACACACAATCTCACACCCCCACGACATTACCACACACAATTCTGCCCCCTCCCCATTACCACACACAATCCCGCACCCCACCACATTACCACACACAATCCCACCCCCCACCCCATTACCACACACAATCCCGCACCCCCACCACTTTACCACACACATTCCCGAACCCCCACCACATTACCACACACAATCCCGCCCCCCACCACATTACCACACACAATCCCACCCCCCACCCCATTACCACACTCAATCACGCCCCCACCACATTACCTCACATAATCTCACCCCCCACCACATTACCACACACAATCCCGCCCCCCACCCCATTACCACACATAATCCTGCCCCCACCACATTACCACACACAATCCCGCCTCCCACAACATTACCACACACAATCCCGCCCCCCCACCACATTAACACACACAATCCCACCCCCAACCCCATCACCACATACACTCTCGCACCCCCACCACATCACCACACACAATCCCGCCCCCCACCACATTACCACACACAATCCCATCCCCCCACAACATTACCACACACAATCCCGCCCCCAACCACATTACCACACGCAATACTGCCCCGCACCATATTACCACACACAATCCCGCCCCCACCCCATTCCCACACACAATCCCGCCCCCCATCCCATTACCACACACAATCCCGCCCCCCACCACATTGCCACACACAATCTCGCCCACCACCACATTACCATACACAGTCCCGCACCTCCACCGCATTACAACACACAATCCCACCCCCCACCACATTAACACACTCAATCCTGCCCCCCCATCACATTATAACACACAATCCTGCCCCCACCACATTACCACACACAATCCCGCCCCCCACCCCATTACCACACACAATCCCACCCTCCACCCCATTACCACACACAATCCCGCCCCCCACCACATTACCACACACAATCCCGCCCCCACCCCATTACCACACACAATCCCGCACCCTTCACCACATTGCCACACACAATCCCGCCCACCACCACATTACCACACACAGTCCCGCACCTTCACCGCATTACCACACACAGTCCCACCCCCCACCACATTAACACACTCAATCCCGCCCCCCCAACACATTATCACACACAATCCTGCCCCCACCATATTACCACACACAATCCCGCCCCCCACCCCATTACCACACACAATCCCACCCCCCATCCCATTACCACACACAGTCCCGCCCCCCACCACATTACCACACACAATCCCGCCCCCCACCACATTGCCACACAATCCCTCCCCCCACAACATTACCACACACAATCCCACCCCCCACCCCATTACCACACACAATCCCACCCCCCACCCCATTACCACACACAAGCCCACCCCCACCACATTACCACACATAATCCCTCCCCCACCATATTACCACACACAATCCCACCCCCCACAACTTTACCACACACAATCCCACCCCCCACCCCATTACCACATACAATCACACCCCCCACCCCATTACCACACACTATCCCGCTCCCCACCACATTACCACACACAATCCTGCCCCCACCACATTACCTCACACAATGCCGCCTCGCACCCCATTACCACACACAATCCCGCCCCCCACCCCATTACCACACACAATCCCACCCCCACCCCATTACCACACACAATCCCGCCCCCCAATCCATTACCACACACAATCCCGCCCACCACCCCATTACCACACACATTCCCGCCCCCCAATCCATTACCACACACAATCCCGCCCACCACCCCATTACCACACACAATCCCGCCCCCCACCCCATTACCACACACAATCCCACCCCTACCACATTGCCACAAACAATCCCGCACCCCCACCACATTATCACACACAATCCCGCCCCCCACCCCATTACCACACACCAGCCTGCCCCCCAACACATTACCACACACAATCCCGCCCCCCACCCCATTACCACACACAATCCCGCCCCCAACACATTATCACACACAATCCCGCCCCCCCACCCCATTACCACACACAATCCCACCCCCCATCCCATTACCACACACAATCCCGCACCTCCACACCATTACCACACAATCACGCCCCCATCACATTCCACACACAATCCCGCCCCCCACCCCATTACCACACACAATCCCGCACCCTTCACCACATTGCCACACACAATCCGGCCCACCACCACATTACCACACACAATCCCGCACCACCACCGCATTACAACACACAATCCCACCCCCCACCACATTAACACACACAATCCCACCCCCACCACATTTTCACACACAATCCCCCACACCACATTACCACACACAATCCTGCCCCCCCACCCCATTACCACACACAATCCCGCCCCCCAACCCATTACCACACACAATCCCGCACCCCCACCACATTACCACACACAATCCCGCCCTTCACCACATTACCACACACAATCCCACACCCCCACGACATTACCACACACAATTCTGCCCCCCACCCCATTACCACACACAATCCCGCACCCCACCACATTACCACACACAATCCCGCCCCACACCCCATTACCACACACAATCCCGCACCCCCACCACAATACCACACACATTCCCGAACCCCCACCACATTACCACACACAATCCCGCCCCCCACCACATTACCACACACAATCCCACCCCCCACCCCATTACCACACTCAATCCTGCCCCCACCACATTACCTCACATAATCTCACCCCCCACCACATTACCACACACAATCCCGCCCCCCACCCCATTACCACACATAATCCCGCCCCCACCACATTACCACACACAATCCCGCCTCCCACCACATTAAAACACACAATCCCGCCCCCCCACCACATTACCACACACAATCCCGCCCCCCACCACATTGCCACACAATCCCTCCCCCCACAACATTACCACACACAATCCCACCCCCCACCCCATTACCACACACAATCCCACCCCCCACCCCATTACCACACACAAGCCCACCCCCACCACATTACCACACATAATCCCTCCCCCACCACATTGCCACACACAATCCCGCCCACCACCACATTACCACACACAGTCCCGCACCTTCACCGCATTACCACACACAGTCCCACCCCCCACCACATTAACACACTCAATCCCGCCCCCCCAACACATTATCACACACAATCCTGCCCCCACCATATTACCACACACAATCCCGCCCCCCACCCCATTACCACACACAATCCCACCCCCCATCCCATTACCACACACAGTCCCGCCCCCCACCACATTACCACACACAATCCCGCCCCCCACCACATTGCCACACAATCCCTCCCCCCACAACATTACCACACACAATCCCACCCCCCACCCCATTACCACACACAAGCCCACCCCCACCACATTACCACACATAATCCCTCCCCCACCATATTACCACACACAATCCCACCCCCCACAACTTTACCACACACAATCCCACCCCCCACCCCATTACCACATACAATCACACCCCCCACCCCATTACCACACACTATCCCGCTCCCCACCACATTACCACACACAATCCTGCCCCCACCACATTACCTCACACAATGCCGCCTCGCACCCCATTACCACACACAATCCCGCCCCCCACCCCATTACCACACACAATCCCACCCCCACCCCATTACCACACACAATCCCGCCCCCCAATCCATTACCACACACAATCCCGCCCACCACCCCATTACCACACACATTCCCGCCCCCCAATCCATTACCACACACAATCCCGCCCACCACCCCATTACCACACACAATCCCGCCCCCCACCCCATTACCACACACAATCCCACCCCTACCACATTGCCACAAACAATCCCGCACCCCCACCACATTATCACACACAATCCCGCCCCCCACCCCATTACCACACACCAGCCTGCCCCCCAACACATTACCACACACAATCCCGCCCCCCACCCCATTACCACACACAATCCCGCCCCCAACACATTATCACACACAATCCCGCCCCCCCACCCCATTACCACACACAATCCCACCCCCCATCCCATTACCACACACAATCCCGCACCTCCACACCATTACCACACAATCACGCCCCCATCACATTCCACACACAATCCCGCCCCCCACCCCATTACCACACACAATCCCGCACCCTTCACCACATTGCCACACACAATCCGGCCCACCACCACATTACCACACACAATCCCGCACCACCACCGCATTACAACACACAATCCCACCCCCCACCACATTAACACACACAATCCCACCCCCACCACATTTTCACACACAATCCCCCACACCACATTACCACACACAATCCTGCCCCCCCACCCCATTACCACACACAATCCCGCCCCCCAACCCATTACCACACACAATCCCGCACCCCCACCACATTACCACACACAATCCCGCCCTTCACCACATTACCACACACAATCCCACACCCCCACGACATTACCACACACAATTCTGCCCCCCACCCCATTACCACACACAATCCCGCACCCCACCACATTACCACACACAATCCCGCCCCACACCCCATTACCACACACAATCCCGCACCCCCACCACAATACCACACACATTCCCGAACCCCCACCACATTACCACACACAATCCCGCCCCCCACCACATTACCACACACAATCCCACCCCCCACCCCATTACCACACTCAATCCTGCCCCCACCACATTACCTCACATAATCTCACCCCCCACCACATTACCACACACAATCCCGCCCCCCACCCCATTACCACACATAATCCCGCCCCCACCACATTACCACACACAATCCCGCCTCCCACCACATTAAAACACACAATCCCGCCCCCCCACCACATTACCACACACAATCCCACCCCCAACCCCATCACCACATACAATCTCGCACCCCCACCACATCACCACACACAATCCCGCCCCCCACCACATTACCACACACAATCCCATCCCCCCACAACATTACCACACACAATCCCGCCCCCAACCACATTACCACACACAATACTGCCCCGCACCACATTACCACACACAATCCCGCCCCCACCCCATTCCCACACACAATCCCGCCCCCCACCCCATTACCACACACAATCCCGCCCCCCACCACATTACCACACACAATCCCGCCCCCACCACATTACCACACACAATCCCGCCCCAACCCCATTACCACACACAATCCCGCACCCTTCACCACATTGCCACACACAATCCCGCCCACCACCACATTACCATACACAGTCCCACACGTCCACCGCATTACCACACACAATCCCACCCCCCACCACATTAACACACTCAATCCCACCCCCCATCACATTATCACACACAATCCTGCCCCCACCACATTACCACACACAATTCCGCCCCCCACCCCATTACCACACACAATCCCACCCCCCACCCCATTACCACACACAATCCCGCCCCGCACCACATTACCACACACAATCCCGCCCCCCAAGACATTGCCACACAATCCCGCCCCCCACAACATTACCACACACAATCCCACCCCCCACCCCATTACCACACACAATCCCACCCCCCACCACATTACCACACATAATCCCACCCCCACCACATTACCACACACAATCCCACCCCCCACAACATTACCACACACAAGCCCACCCCCCACCACATTACCACACACAATCCCGCCTCCCACCACATTACCACACACAATCCCGCCCCCCCACCACATTACCACACACAATCCCACCCCCAACCCCATCTCCACATACAATCCCGCACCCCCACCACATCACCACACACAATCCCGCCCCCCACCACATTACCTCACACAATCCCGCCTCGCACCCCATTACCACACACAATCCCGCCCCCACCCCATTACCACACACAATCCCGCACCCAACCCCATTACCACACACAATCCCACCCCCACCACATTGCCACACACAATCCCACACCCCCACCACATTACCACACACAATCCTGCCCCCCACCCCATTACCACACACCATCCTTCCCCCCAACACATTACCACACACAATCCCACCCCCCACCCCATTACCACACACAATCCCGCCCCCCCACCCCATTACCACACACAATCCCGCCCCCCCACCCCATTACCACACACAATCCCACCCCCCATCCCATTACCACACACAATCTCGCACCTCCACACCATTACCACACAATCACGCCCCCATCACATTACCACACACAATCCCACCCCCCACCACATTACCACACACAATCCCACCCCCCACCACATTACCACACACAGTCCCGCCCCCACCCCATTACCACACACAATCCCGCGCCCTTCACCACATTGCCACACACAATCCCGCCCTCCACCACATTACCACACACAATCCTGCACCCCCACCGCATTACCACACACAATCCCACCCCCCACCACATTAACACACACAATCCCACCCCCACCACATTATCACACACAATCCCCCCCACCACATTACCACACACAATCCTGCCCCCCCACCCCATTACCACACACAATCCCGCCCCCCAACCCATTACCACACACAATCCCGCACCCCCACCACATTACCACACACAATCCCGCCCTTAACCACAGTAACACACACAATCCCACACCCCCACGACATTACCACACACAATTCTGCCCCCACCCCATTACCACACACAATCCCGCACCCCCACCACATTACCACACACAATCCCGCCCCCCACCACATTACCACACACAATCCCGCCCCCCACCCCATTACCACACACAATCCCGCCCCCCACCCCATTACCACACACAATCCCGCACCCCCACCACATTACTACACACATTCCCGCACCCCCACCACATTACCACACACAATCCCGCCCCCCACCACATTACCACACACAATCCCACCCCCCACCCCATTACCACACTCAATCCAGCCCCCACCACATTACCTCACATAATCTCACCCCCCACCACATTACCACACACAATCCCGCCCCCCACCCCATTACCACACATAATCCCGCCCCCCACCCCATTACCACACATAATCCCGCCCCCACCACATTACCACACACAATCCCGCCTCCCACCACATTACCACACACAATCCCGCCCCCCCACCACATTACCACACACAATCCCACCCCCAACCCCATCTCCACATACAATCCCGCACCCCCACCACATCACCACACACAATCCCGCCCCCCACCACATTACCACACACAATCCCATCCCCCCACAACATTACCACACACAATCCCGCCCCCACCCCATTCTCACACACAATCCCGCCCCCCACCCCATTACCACACACAATCCCGCCCCCCACCACATTACCACACACAATACTACCCCGCACCACATTACCACACACAATCCTGCCCCCACCCCATTCCCACACACAATCCCGCCCCCACCCCATTCCCACACACAATCCCACCCCCCACCCCATTACCACACACAATCCCGCCCCCACCCCATTCCCACACACAATCCCGCCCCCCACCCCATTACCACACACAATCCCGCCCCCACCACATTACCACACACAATACTGCCCCCCACCACATTACCACACACAATGCCGCCCCCCACCCCATTACCACACACAATCCCGCCCCCCACCACATTACCACACACAATCCCACCCCCCACAACATTACCACACACAATCCCGCCCCCACCACATTACCACACACAATTTCACCCCCCCACAACATTACCACACACAATCCTGCCCCCACCCCATTCCCACAAACAATCCCGCGCCCCACCCCATTACCACACACAATCCCGCCCCTCACCACATTACCACAGACAATACTGCCCCGCACCACATTACTACACACAATGCCGCCCCCCACCCCATAACCACACACAATCCCGCTCCCCACCACATTACCACACACAATCCCGCCTCCACCACATTACCACACACAATCCCACCCCCCATTACCACACACAATCCCACCCCCACCACATTACGACACACAATCCTGCCCCCCACCCCATTATCACAAACAATCCCGCACTTCCACCACATTACCACACACAATCCCGCCCCCCCACATTACCACACATAATCCCACCCCCCACCACATTACCACACACAATCCCACCCCCACCCCATTACCACACATAATCCCGCCCCCCCACCACATTACCACACGTAATCCTGCTTCCCCACATTACCACACGAGGCTCCGTCCCCACACATTGCCACACGATGCTCTGTCCTCCCACATTACCACACGAGGCTCCATCCCCCCACATTACCACACGAGGCTCTGTCACCCCACATTACCACACGAGGCTCTGTCCCCCCACATTACCACATGAGGCTCCGTCCCCACACATTACCACACGAGGCTCCGTCCTCACACATTACCACACGAGGCTCCATCCCCCCACATTACCACACGAGGCTCCGTCCTCACACATTACCACATTAGGCTGTGTCCCCACACATTACCACACGAAGCTCCGTCCTCACACATTACCACACAAGGCTGCGTCCCCGCTCATTACCACATGAGGCTCTGTCCCCACACATTACCATACGAGGCTCCGTCCTCACACATTAACACACGAGGCTCAGTCCTCACACATTAACACACGAGGCTCCATCCCTCCACATTACCACATGAGGCTTCGTCCCCACACATTACCAAGAATACCATTGGACACTAGCGAAAATTGCGATATCCCGTTTAAGTTAACAAGAAAACAATTTTCACTTCGTCTGGCTTATTCCATGACAATTACAAAATCGCAAGGACAAACATACGATAAGATTGGTGTTCTTCTACCTGATCCTGTATTCACACATGGTCAATTATACACTGCATTATCTAGAGTAAAAAGTTGTAAAGGTCTTTCAGTTCAAATTGTACCTGGTAGAAGTCAAGGAAAGATCTTTGAAAATGATGAAAATTACTATACATTTAATTGTGTTTACAGAGAAATTTTAACTTAATTTATGTTTCGTTATGAAATTTGTTTAGATGCTGGAATGAATAAAAAACGCACATCTTACTGAATCCAGTTTGGTTTTGATTTTACACTGTGAATAAAATGTATTATTAGTATTATTCAGAATTTTAATGATTATTATCGTTATTAACTTCATTTCAAGTTAATTTACCACCTGCGTAAGCGCTATTGAATATTGTCATTATTTACTTTAGTTTAATCATCATCAGCGCTAATTAGATAGCAATGAGCGTGCCAAGCGTTAGCTGGCTGGAAACAGCTAGTTACATAATAGATGTTGAATGATGAGGAGAAAAATACAACCATCACCCAAACGTGATAGAGACCAGTGCAGACCCAAATGTAAAAGCACATGGGTAAACAAGTCACACAAACAGTCGCTGACTGCTTTATCATTAACCCCTTTCTGACATATGACGTACTATCCCATCGAGGTGGGGTGGGCCCGTATGACCACCGACGGGATAGTACGTCATATGCGATCGGCCGCACTCACGGGGAGAGCGCAGCCGATCGTGGCCGGGTGTCAGCTATCGCAGCTGGCATCTGGCACTATGTGCCAGGAGCGGTCACGGACCGCCCCCGGCACATTAACCCCTGGCACACTGCAATCAAACATGATCGCAGTGTTCCGGCAGTATAGGGAAGCATCGTGCAGGGAGGGGGCTCCCTGCTTGCTTCCCTGAGACCCCCGGAGCAACGCGATGTGATCGTGTTGCTCCGAGGGTCTCCTACCTCCTCCTTCCTGCAGGCCCCGGATCCAAAATGGCCGTGGGGCTGCATCCGGGTCCTGCAGGGTGGTGGCTTACCAAGTGCCTGCTCAGTGCAGGCACTGGTAAGCCTGCAGCACTGTAAGTCAGATCGCTGATGTGACACAGTGCGCAGCAAAGTGTCAGATCAGCGATCTTACACTATAACATGATGCCCCCCCTGGGGCAATGTTATAGTGTAAAAAAAAATCACAATAAAAAAGCCTTACACGGCTCAGGGGTGTGCAAGACAAAGAAGTGTGCAGGTACCGACGATGGCCATTTCGCCCTCGACACAGCGCATCCACGGGTCCACGGGTTGACTGACTCGTGGAAGCGATGTGTCGAGTGCGAAACAGCCATTGTCGGTACCTGCACACTTCTTTGTCTTGCACATCCCCGAGCCGTGTAAGGCTTTTTTTTATTATGATTGAATAAAGTACCACACTACTTCAAGGATCGGTGAGTGCTGCTGGATCTTTTCTTATTCGTGGATGGTTATACTGCTTTTTCTATGCAGGCACCCGACATCTGAAGGCGAGTTTCTGGCAGACACCAAGCATGACTGATGCCCGATTTCTGGGTACACTGGTGGAGCAACCTGCTTTTTTTCTTTTTTTGATAAAAAAAAAAAAAAATATTCACATGTGTAAAAAAAATTAAAAAAAATTCCTAAAAAATAAATAAATAATAATTATATATATATATATATATATATATATATATATATATATATATATTATTCCCATAAATACATTTCTTTATCTAAATAAAAAAAACAATAAAAGTACACATATTTAGTAACGACCCAACCTATAAAAAGTGGAATAACACGTGATCAAAACAACGGATATAAATAACCATGGTACCACTGAAAATGTCATCTTTTCCTGCAAAAAACGAGCCATGATACAGCATCATCAGCGAAAAAATAAAAAAGTTATAGTCCTCAGAATAAAGAGATGGCAAAATAATTATTTTTTCTATAAAATAGTTTTTATCGTATAAAAGCGCAAAAACATAAAAAAAGATATAAATGAGGAATCGCTGTAATTGTACTCACCCGAAGAATAAAACTGCTTTATCCATTTTACCAAACGCGGAACGGTGTAAACGCCCCCCAAAAGAAATTCATGAATAGCTAGTTTTTGGTAATTCTGCCTCACAAAAATCAGAATAAAAAGCGATCAAAAAATGTCACATGACCGAAAATGTTACCAATAAAAACGTCAACTCGTCCCGCAAAAAACAAGACCTTACATGACTCAGTGGACCAAAATATAGAAAAATTATAGCTCTCAAAATGTGGTAATGCAAAAAATATTTTTTGCAATAAAAAGCGTCTTTTAGTGTGTGATGGCTGCCAATCATAAAAATCCACTAAAAAACCTGCTATAAAAGTAAATTAAACACCCCTTCATCACCCCCTTAGTTAGGGAAAAATTAAAAAAATGTATTTATTTCCATTTTCCCATTAGGGTTAGGGTTAGGGCTAGGGTTAGGGTTAGGGCTAGGGTTAAGGTTAGGGTTAGAGTTATGGTTAGGGCTAGGGTTAGGGCTAGGGTTAGGGCTAGGGTTAGGGCTAGGGTTAGGGCTAGGGTTAGGGTTAGGGCTAGGGTTAGGGTTGGGGCTAGGGTTAAGGCTACAGTTAGGGTTGGGGCTAAAGTTAGGGTTAGGGTTGGGGCTAAAGTTAGGGTTAGGGTTTGGATTACATTTACGGATGGGAATAGGGTTGGGATTAGGTTTAGGGGTGTGTCAGGGTTAGGGGTGTGGTTAGGGTTACCATTAGGATTAGGGTTAGGGGTGTGTTTGGATTAGGGTTTCAGTTATAATTGGGGGGTTTCCACTGTTTAGGCACATCAGGGGCTCTCCAAATGCAACATGGCGTCAATTCCAGTCAGTTTTGCATTGAAAAGTCAAATGGCGTTCCTTCGCTTCCGAGCTATGCAATGCGCCCAAACAATGGTTTACCCCTACATATCGGGTATCAACGTACTCAGGACAAATTGTGCAACAACTTTTTGGGTACATTTTCTCCTGTTACCCTTGTTAAAATAAAACAAATTGGAGCTGAAATAAATTTTTTGTGAAAAAAAGTTAAATGTTCATTTTTATTTAAACATTCCAAAAATTCCTGTGAAACACCTGAAGGGTTAATAAACTTCTTGAATGTGGTTTTGAACACCTTGAGGGGTGCAGTTTTTAGAATGGTGTCACACTTGGTTATTTTCTATCATATAGACCCCTAAAAATGACTTCAAATGAGATGTGGTCCCTAAAAAAAAAATGGTGTTGTAAAAATGAGAAATTGCTGGTTAACTTTTAACCCTTATAACTCCCTAACAAAAAAAAATTTTGGTTCCAAAATTGTGCTGATGTAAAGTAGACATGTGAAAAATGTTACTTATTAAGTAGGAGCAGGAGGGAGATGTAGGAACGGCTGTAGGAGGAGGAGGAAAAACTAGTATAAGTAGGGCCAACATTCCTCAGTGTTGAGAGCACATGCGCTGTGCCAGGGTGGGACTCGGTCCCAGCCTCCACAATGTTTACATGATGTGCCATCAGGGAAGGTAGTGTCCCTGGCAACAAATGCTTGTCCACGTGTCGGTCATTAAGTGGACAATTCCAGTATGTGCATTGGTAAGAGCACGGGTGATGTCCCTGGACATGTGATGGTACAAGGCAAGGGACACCACACCAGGAGAAAAAAGAGGAAGCGGTGACCGGAAACCAAGGGATGACAATTTAATCGCCAAAAGCTCCTTATTACCCACATCATAATTTCTCTCAACCGAAGATAATTTCTAAGAAAAAAGCACATGGACACCATTTACCAGGAGATGGACCCTGAGACAACACAGCCCCAACCCCTACCTCAAATGCATCAACCTCCACAATAAAGGCTTGAACAACATCCCTATATTGTTCCTATATTGGTTCCACACCAATCGCCAAGCAGAGAACCTAAGCTCTGCATATCCCTAGAGCTAGGCCCTGGATAGGAAGGGGGATGTGCACTGGTCAGTCCCCAATGTAAACTAAAGAGATAACACCAAATGTTCTCCAAGAGCACCAGAGATAAAGTAACCCGACTGCTATAGCTCCAAGCATTCACAAGGGAATATCTGAATATCGTCGGCGACTCCCTGAAGCAGACTGAGAGTTTATAAACACCCAAATGTGTCAATAAGAGCCGGAGGGAGGTTGTAGCTGGGTCCAAAAGCCAGTAGGATTAAGAAAGCATCTGCAATGCCAAACGCAGAGAACTTCTGCAGCCAGATGCAGAGCAACTGTCTGTTGTATCTGACACACGTGACAGGGACTTCATCATCTATCACCTCGTCTTCCAACCCCGCACCCTGGTCCTCCTGACTTGGAGACTTAACAACAATCTAACTTATCGGCAACTGTTTCTCATCATCATCTTCCTCCTTAGACAAAATTTGCTGTTCCCCAACATCATCTTGTTATGGCCGTGACTGCTCTAAGTTTTGTGCATCAATTAGCAACATCTTCTTCTGTCCCTCTTGGACCATGCAGGGTGAGAGGCCACAATAAGAACATGATGTTATAAAGAGCTTCTCAGAGTGTTTTTGTGTGGGATCACTAGTCTCTTGAGACTCATCATGGTGGGATAAAGGTGGTTTAGGGTCAGGATTAAGATCAGACTCTTGGCTATTGTGACTGGACCATTGAGTAGTGCTGCTAAACATGCTGAAAGAATTTTCTGCTATCCAACCAACCACCTGTTCACATTGGTGTTACTTCCGGAGTGGTGTACTGTGCTTCCCTGCAAAGTTGGACATGAATCTATGTGTGGTGGATGGGAGTGTTTTTTATGCCCCAGCAACAGGTGTAGTTGCACCTGCCCCACGTCCTCGGTGTCTACATGCACCATCATCATCGCTTCCATTTCCCTGTCCCTTATTGCACGCCTTACGCATTCTCTAAGTTCTAGGTCTCTTGAAACAAGATAATTTTTAATAAAAAAAAAAAATTGGTCACCTGCTGAAGTCAAAGTGTTTTTTTGGAGTTTAATACCATCATAATGTAACAAAAATCACATAAAACTGTATGGATGACAAATTCAATCTATCCATGACAAATTCAATTCAGAAACATTTGTAAACGCTTTTTTGGAGTGTTATACTTTCCTGTGAAAAAGTGTTTTTTCCTTTCTAATTTCCTATTTTTTGCGTGTTTGTCACACTAACAGAAGTAAACACAGAATGAAATTTTTAAATGAAAGTCTTTATTATTAAGGGAAAAAGAAATCCAAACCTAGAGGGCCCTGTGTGAAAAAGTGATTACCCCCTAAACCTAATAACTGGTTGGGCCAATGTTAGCAGCAACAACTGCAATCAAGTGTTTGCGATAACTGGCAATGAGTCTTTTATAATGCACTCATGGAATTTTGGCCCACTCATCTTTGCAGAATTGTCATAATTCAGCCACTTTGGAGGGATTCAGTGCATGAACCGCCTATTTAAGGCGTCTCAATCAGATAAAGGTCAAGACTTTGACTAGCCAACTTCAAAGACTTAATTTTGCTTTTCTTAAGCCACTTGTAGGTGGACTTGCTGGTGTGTTTTGAATCATTGCCCTGCTGCATAATCCAAGTGCATTTCAGCTTGAAGTCACTCACAAACAGATAACCGGACATTATCCTTCAGGATTTTTTTGTAGACAGCCCAGTTCATGGTTCCATTTACCACAGCAAGTCTTCTAGGTCCTAAAGTAAAACAGCTCCAGGCCATCACACTTCTACCACATATTTTACTGTTGGTATGATGTTCCTTTTCAGAAATACTATGTTACTTCTATGTCAGATGTAATAGGATGTACACCTTCCGAAAAGGTCAACTTTTGTATCTTCAGTCCACAGAGTATTCTCCCAAAAATCTTGGGGATCATCAAAATGTTTTCTGGCAAAACTGAGATGAGCCTTTATGTTCTTATTGCTCAGCAGTGGTTTCCATCCTGGAACTCTGCTATGTAGGCCATTTTAACTAGTCTCTTTCTTATGGTGGAGTCTTGAATACTGACCTTAACTAAAGCAAGTGAAGCCTGCAGTTCTTTGGATGTTGTTGTGAGGTCTTTTGTGACCTCTTGGATGAGTCATCGCTGCACTTTTGTGGTAATTTTGGTCAGCTAGTCACTCCTGGGAAGGGCCAAGACTGTTCCAAGTTTTCATGATTCACGGGTAATGGCTCTCACTGTGATACGCTGGAGTCCCAAAGTTTGAGAAATGGCATTATTTCCAGACTCATAGATATAAATTACCTTGCTTCTCATTTGTTGCAGAATTTCTTTGGATTGCGACATAATGTCTAGCTCTTGATGGTCTTCTGGTCTACTTCTTTTTATCGGGCAGGTGCTATTATAGTAATTTCTTCATTGAAAACAGGTGTGGCAGTAATCAGGCCTGAGTGTGGCTAGGGAACTTGGACTCATCTTCCCAAAGATGTGATAAACCACAGTTCATTTATGTTTTAAGGGGGGGGGGGGCAATCACTTTTTCACACTGGGACCTGTAGGTTTGAATTTCTTTTTTCCCTTAATAATAAATGTCTTCATTTAAAAACTGCATTTTGTGTTTACTCGTGTTATCTTTGTCTAATATTTAAATTTGTTTGGTGATCTGAAATATTTAAAGGGAACCTGTCAGCAGATTTTGCCGCTATACTTCTCTGCCCTGTTGAGGACAGAGTAAAGTACTGCAGTGTGCAGGTGCTGGGAAAGGTCAGAGAGGCCCAGCGCCTGCGCACTGCAGTACTTTGCTTTGCCCTCAACAGGGCAGAGAAGTACGCCTGCGCAGGAGTGCCGATGCTGGGGAGCGATGAAGAAGCAGGAGGGTGGCATTGCAAGAAGATGGGAGGCACTGGACCTGGACCTGTGACACCCATTGGACCGGACCACACAGGAACACCCCTCTGGGTGAGTGTAATATAACTTATTTTTCTTCACTTGCATTTGGGACCAGAGGCTTATATACAGCATTATAGAATGCTCTAGATAAGCCCTGAAAGGCAGTGGGCGCATCTTATAGCAGTAAAATCTGATGACAGGTTCCCTTTAAGTGTGACAAACATGCACAAGAATAGGGAATCAGGAATGGGGTAAACACGTTTTCACAGAACTGTATTCCACCAAAATTTAATTTTAAAAAAGGATGTAATACTCTATGGATAACTAATTGAATCCAGAAATTTTTTTTAGTGTTATAAACTTGTGCTCAAAAGTTTACATACCCTGGCAGAATTTTTGCTTTGTTGGCCTTTTTTCAGAGAATATGAATGTTAACACCAAAAATTTTTCTCTACTCATGGTTAGTGGTTGGGTAAAGCCATTTATTGTCAAATAATGTGTTTTCTCTTTTTAAATCATAATGACAACCCAAAATACCCAGTAACCCTGATCAAAAGTTCACATACCCCATTTCTTAATACCGTGTATTAGCACCCTCTAACATCAATGACAGCTTGAAGTCTTTTGTGGTAGCTGTGGATGAGGTTCTTTATTTTCTCAGATGGTAAAGCTGCCCATTCTTCTTGGCAAAAAGCCTCCAGTTCCTGTAAATTCCTGGGCTGTCTAGCATGAACTGCGCGCTTTATATTTCCCCGGGCTGTCTAGCATGAACTGCGGTCTTGAAATCTTCCCAGAGTGGCTCAATAATATTGAGGTCAGGAGAGATGGTCACTCCAGAACCCTCACTTTGTTCTGCTGTAGCCAATGACAGGTTGGCTTGGCCTTGTGTTTTGGATCGTTGTCATGTTGGAAAGTCCAAGTTCGTCCTGTGCGCAGCTTCCGGGCTGATTATTGCAAATTAACCTCCAGTATTTGCTAATAATGTGCTGCATTCATCTTTCCTTCAACTTTGGCCAAGTTTTCTGTGCCTTTGTCACTCATACATCCCCAAACATCATCGATCCACCTCCATGCTTTACAGTAGGAATGATGTTCCTTCCATCATAGACCTTGTTGACCTCTCTCCAAATGTAATGTTTATCGTTGTGGCCAAAAAGTTAAATTTTGGTCTCATCACTCCAAATTACCTTGTTCCAGAAGTTTTGAGGCTTGTCTCTGTGCTGTTTTGTAGGAGAGATACCGTATTTTCCGGCATATAAGATGACTTTTTAACCCCTGAAAATCATCACAGAAGTCGGGGTCATCTTATACGCCGGGTACGGCTTGTGCAGGGAGTGATCAGGCCCTGGGATCCATATTCATGTAAAAAAAATAATAAAAATAATAAATATGGATATACTTACCCTCCGACAGGCCCCGGCTCTCAGCGGTGCAAGCGGCGGCCTCCGTTCCTAAGGATGCATTCAGAGTAGGACCAGCGATGACGTCACGGTCATGCTGAGAGCCGGGGGCCATCGGAGGGTAAGTATATCCATATTTTTTATTTTTATTCTTTTTTTGTTTACATGAATATGGATCCCAGGGCCTAAAGGAGAGTCTCCTCTCCTCCAGACCCTGGGAACCATCCGCACTGCACACGCCGTATAAGACGACAGGGCATATAAGATGACCCCCATCTTATATGGCGAGTATATCCCAAACTCCATATTTTATATGGAAAAGTTGGGGTCGTCTTATACGCCCAATCGTCTTATACACCAGAAAATACGGTACTTTTGCGCAGTAATGGCTTCCTTATTGTGCATTTTGAAACAGCCACACTGCTAGTTTTCAGAGAGTTCTGATATTATTTGTGGGTTTTTCTTTGCATCCTGAACAATATTCCTGGCAGTTGTGGATGACATTTTTGTTGGTCTACCTGACCGTGATTTTATTTTTACAGAGCCCCTGATTTTCCTTTTGTTAATCACAGTTTGAATGCTGCTGACTGGCATTATCAATTCCTTGGATATCTTTTTGTATCCCTTTCCTGTTTTGTACAGTTCAACTACCTTTTCCCATAGATCCATTAGCAATTCTTTTGCTTTTCCTATGACTCACAATCCAGAAATGTCACTGGCTGGATGAATGAAAAGTCTGTCTGGATTCCAGAAACTCACTCAGCTTGTATGTACACACTAATTACAAGCAAACAGGTCACAGGTGAGGATGTTCCCTTTAGTAGCCATTCAAGCCAATTTGTGTCAACTTCTGTGCATGTTATCAGGCCAAAATCACCAGGGTATGTAAACTTTTGATCAGCGTCATTTGGATGCTTTGGGTTGTCAGTATGATTTAAAAAGAGAAAACACATTAGTTTGACAATAAATGGCTTCACCCAACCACTAACCATGAGTGGAGAAAAAGTGTTGGTGTTATTATTCAGATTCTCTAAAAAAGGCAAACAAAGCAAAAGCTCTGCCAGGATATGCAAGTGTGTTATATATTATCGAAATGTAACAGAAAGTAATACTCAATGGATGACTAATTGACTCCAACAATATTTATCAATGCTTTTTTTGAGCTTTATATACCACCAAAATGTAACAGAAAGTACCTAATAGTCTATGGATCACTAAATGAATCCAGAAAAAATTTTCAACACTTTTTTGGAATGTTATATACCACTGAAATGTAAGAGAAATAACCTAATACTCTACGGATGACTAATTGAATGCAGAAAAAATTATTAATGATCTTTTGTAGTATTATATACCACCAAAATGTAACAGAAAGCATCTCTTACTCTATAGATGAATAATTGAATGCAGAAAAAAATTTCAACTCTTTTCTTGAGTGTTAAATAACATCAAAAAGTACATCAAAACACATATTACTCTATGGGTAAGTAATTGAATTCATAAAAAAAAATTATACTTTTTTTGAGTGTTAAAAAACACTGAAATATACCACAAAGCACACAACGCTCTATGAATGACAACTTTTTCACCACCAAAAAAAAGAATGTGGTCAGCTGTCGCAGTTATATATTTTGCAATGGACTGCAAAGCCCTAAGCCTTGCCTAGAGACTGTATTCATCCACTCTCCCTGCTCTTGCAACTGTTCCCAGGATAAATGCAGAATGTATCTGATACAAACAGCAAAACACAAGATTAACCCTTTGAAGGACTGTTATTATGATGGTTCAGCATCAGCACCAGTATCAACACTAGAGGACTCTGATTTATTAAATTTCACACACACACAGGCCTGCTGGACAAGAACTCTCCCTCCAACAAGAACTGTACCTGAGCTGTAGAATTGTGCTTATTGGCTATGTAAAAGGTGCCAAACATAAGCTGTGGGATTTGAGTTTGTGCCGAGCTCATCCGAGCACTCAGATACTCGAGTGATATCCAAGTATCACTGAACACATTCGCTCATCCCTAATCAGCAATAAATAGTCTAAGGCTATGTTTACATGTTGCATTTTTGCTGCATTTTTTTCCACAGACATAAGCTGCTCTCTTGGCAGTAAACACGCTGCTTACAAGTTTTGCTGCATTTTTATTGATGCATTTTTGTTGTCTCTTGTGGATATTGATAAAGTTTAGTGGCCCCCAAAAAAGCATGATTTAACTTCCTTAGGTTTTTGCACCAAAAGCGCAGCAAAAACTGATACCTGTGTTTTTTGCTGCATTTTTACAATTACCCATTGTATAATATTGGTGAAAAAACGCTGAAAATATTCTAAAAAAAAGCTGAAAGAAGTGACATGCTGCAGTTTTGAAAAACAAAGCAGTTTTCCAAATCAGTCAAGAAAATAAAATCAATGTGTGTGCATGAGATTTCTGAAATTTCATAGACCTTGCTGGTACTGTAAAGCTCAGCTTAAAATCTGCATTAAAAAATACAGCAAACAAAACTCTGCAAAAATGCAACATGTGAACATTGCCTAAGTTGGTGAAATGAGAACAATATAGGCATAAAATAAATTTATGGGATCAAATAACTAAAAAATGTCATATGCATATGTATTCATCCCTTTTGCTATGAAGACCCTAAAAATTTCTGGTGCGAGCAATTAACTTTGTAAGTCACATGCTTAGTGAAAGGAAGTCGACCTGTGTACAATCAAAGTGTCATGTGATCTGTCAGTATTCCCCAAACAACACCATGAAGACCAGATCTCCAAACAAGTCAGGGACTCAGTTGTTGAGAAGTCCAAGTCAGGGTTGGGTTATAAAAAAAATATCACAATCTCTGATGATCCCTCGGAGCACCATTAAATACTTTATCATCAAATTGAAATAACATGGTACCACTATAAACCTGCCAATGGAGGGCTGCCCATCAAGACTCTCAGCCTGGGCAAGGAGGGCATTAATCAGAGTGGCAGCACAGAGACCAAAGGTAACACTGACGGATGTTGAGCTCTCAAGCAGAGACTGGAGTATCTGTCCAAATGACCACAATAAGCTGGACATTCCAAAGAGTTGGTTGCCTTTATGGAAAAGTGGGCAGAAAAAAACATTTACTTACACACAGAAATTGTAAGGCTCATTTTGAGTTTGCCAAAAGACATGTGGGAGACTCCCCAAATGTATGGAGAAAGGTGCTGTGGTCAGATAAGACCAAAATTTTACTTTTTGGCCATCAATTGAAATTCTATGTCTGGTGCCAAACCAACACAGCTCATCACCCCATTAACATCATCCCACAGTGAAACATCAAACTGTGAGGATGTTTTTTTGCAGCAGGGACAGGGAAAATGGTCTAAGATGAGTGGATGAGTACGATCCGTGACGTTCCAGCGATATCCATACGATATCGCTGTGTCTGACACGTAGCAGCGATCAGGGACCCTGCTGAGAATCGTACGTCGTAGCAGATCGTTTGGAACTTTCTTTCGTCGCTGGATCTCCCGCTGTCATCGTTGGATCAGTGTGTGTGACACCGATCCAACGATGCGTTCGCTTGTAACCAGGGTAAACATCAGGTTACTAAGCGCAGGGCCGCGCTTAGTAACCCGATGTTTACCCTGGTTACCATCATAAAAGTAAAAAAAAAAAAACAGTACATACTCACATTCCGGTGTCCATCAGGGTCCCTCGCAGTCTGCTTCCCACTCTGACTGCTGGCCGGAAAGTAAGCAGAGCACAGCGGTGACGTCACCGCTGTGATCTGCTTTCACTTTATGGCGGCACTCAGTCAGAGCGGGAAGCAGACTGCGAGGGACCCTGACGGACACCGGAATGTAAGTATGTACTGTTTTTTTTTTTTTACATTTACGACGGTAACCAGGGAAACATCGGGTTACTAAGCGCGGCCCTGCGCTTAGTAACCCGATGTTTACCCTGGTTACCCGGGGACCTCGGCATCATTTGTCGCTGGAGAGCTGTCTATGTGACAGCTCCTTAGCGACCACACAACGACTTACCAACGATCACGGCCAGGTCGTATCGCTGGTCGTGATCGTTGGTAAATCGTTTTGTGAGACGGTACCCTTAGAGGAATTTTGACTTGAGGAAAGAACAAAAATCCCAGTGGCAAGATGTAGAAAGCTCATACTTTTCCAAAGTTACTTGCAGCTGTTATTGCTGCCGAAGGAGCTTTTACAAAGCACTGACTTTAGGGGAGTGAATAGTTATGCACACTGAAGCTTTCAGCTATTTTGTCCAATTTGTTGTTTGTTTCACAATAAAAAGAAAACAAATGTTCACAGTTGTAGGCATGTTAATTACATGAACTGATGCAAACCCTAAAAAAGCAGAGAAATTCCAGGCTGTGAGGTAGCAAAACACAAAAAATACCAAGTGGGGTGCATACTTTCGCAAACCACTATATATCGGGGTTTCCATGTAACTCTCTGAATTATGTGATTCAGATGAAACCCCCAATGGATTCATTCACTAATGAGGCAGCACAGTTGCTCCGGACTCCATCTGGCCACTGGTGGTCTTCTTTTCAAAGGTGCACAAAATTGTGGCTGACAGCACCTTTGTGCATGCTTAAATAGACGGACACCACTGGATCATAGGCCAAACAACATTCAAAGTGTCTCCATCTACCTCATTATAGGAAAGCTTCTGCCAGGGGTACCATCTGAATCAAGTATTTCAGAGATTTACATGGATACTCCGGTGTAAATGCTCAGCGTAGTGCGTAGGATAAACAGGAGCCTTACTGCGATCTTTAAGAGAAAGAATAAACAAATCAACAGAAGATGAAGAATTAGTTTTATTTCTTTTTTACGCTGTTCCTTGCGTGGTATAAGTGATTAGTCAACTTTATTCTTTGGATTGGTGCGATTACAGCAATATGATATTTATTTCATTTTTTATATTTACCTACTATCATACATTAAAGAAACAACTTTTGCAAAAAAAAATGTTTGTATCTCCATATATTGAAAGCTATAATTTTTCTATGTTCCTGCTGACAGAGTGAGGGCTTGTTTTTTGCAAGATAAGCTGAAAGATTTTTTGGCACCATTTTTAGGCACGTAACATTTTTTTGATCACTTTCTATTCTGATTTTTGGAAGGCAGAATTAACAAAAAACATCAAGCATATGTTAGGCGTCGGGATGCTCCGGCTCGTGATGTCCGTTTGGTTACTGCTGGCTCTCCAGCCAAGCCAGCAATAGGCAGCGGCGACCTGACACTCTGGAGCCAGAAATCACTTTACTGAGCATGCCCGTGATGTGGCATCTTCCTATTGGTGGTCGGATGTCTCCGGTTCTGGTGATGTGGCAGCTCTGGATTGGCCCTCGGGCGAAGTCAAGGCCAGCTGGATGTGAGTGTTTGGGGTGGAGTGTGAGTTTAAAAGGCTTCCAATGGTGCCCGCGGGCACTCTACTGTATTGTCATTTGTGTGTGGCAATGTGAGTGAAGACCCTACCACTCTGTCTGCAAGTGTCGTATGTCTGTCTAGCTTTGGGACTGTGCACATAGGCAGGCAGTCAAAATAGACGCAGGAGGAAAAAACCAGTCAACATATAATATGCTAATATATAGATAGATATCACATTCACTGATGTAGATATAGTAGACCTGGTAACCACCTGTGTCAAAACAATCTAGTGAAGCCACTAGGAAAGTAGAAGATAACGTGCACCAAATATGGACCAAACCAGTGGAGAAAAGATGATGACAGATAATTTTTTCAATGTATATATCTTTTATTTGATGGTAAAAACAGAAACCAAAAAATATATATTAATAAAAATATTAAAAGTATATATGTATTAATCACGGGCACATATCAGAAGAATTATATATATATATATAGTTTTTCTTGTATAGTACAATATATCATTGCACAAGGCTGGTCTAAAAGATTTTACATAAATATACTGGATGCCCCAATGATAGATATCATTAAAAGTCAAAGAAGCCAAGTAAGGATCACGTGCAATATGCAGTAAAAAATAATTTTTACAAGAGGTGAAAATGTGTATAAAATTTATATATTATATATATGTATATATATATATAAATATCTGTATATACATATACTAATGTGTTGCATATAAGAATTGATATAAAATTCAAAAAAGTGCAAAGAGTGCCAGAAAAAAGTGCAAACAAAATGTGCAAATAGGCAATAGTATTTGCAAAATAGTGCTGCATGCACATATGATCCTAGTTTACTTACATATAACGCTGGGGGGAATATTTCCAGGACCGCCAAGTGGTTGATAGTGTGCTCCCCGACACGTGTTTTGGACCCAAAGTTCCTTCGTCAGGAGGTATATTGTAGTGTGACCGAACGGTTTATATACAGGTCCTTCTCAAAAAATTAGCATATAGTGTTAAATTTCATTATTTACCATAATGTAATGATTACAATTAAACTTTCATATACTATAGATTCATTATCCACCAACTGAAATTTGTCAGGTCTTTTATTGTTTTAATACTGATGATTTTGGCATACAACTCCTGATAACCCAAAAAACCTGTCTCAATAAATTAGCATATCAAGAAAAGGTTCTCTAAATGACCTATTACCCTAATCTTCTGAATCAACTAATTAACTCTAAACACATGCAAAAGATACCTGAGGCTTTTAAAAACTCCCTGCCTGGTTCATTACTCAAAACCCCCATCATGGGTAAGACTAGCGACCTGACAGATGTCAAGAAGGCCATCATTGACACCCTCAAGCAAGAGGGTAAGACCCAGAAAGAAATTTCTCAACAAATAGGCTGTTCCCAGAGTGCTGTATCAAGGCACCTCAATGGTAAGTCTGTTGGAAGGAAACAATGTGGCAGAAAACGCTGTACAACGAGAAGAGGTGACCGGAACCTGAGGAAGCAGTGGACTGAGTCTGGTGTGGAAACATCCAGAGCCACCGTGCACAGGCGTGTGCAGGAAATGGGCTACAGGTGCCGCATTCCCCAGGTAAAGCCACTTTTGAACCATAAACAGCGGCAGAAGCGCCTGACCTGGGCTACAGAGAAGCAGCACTGGACTGTTGCTAAGTGGTCCCAAGTACTTTTTTCTGATGAAAGCAAATTTTGCATGTAATTCGGAAATCAAGGTGCCAGAGTCTGGAGGAAGACTGGGGAGAAGGAAATGCCAAAATGCCTGAAGTCCAGTGTCAAGTACCCACAGTCAGTGATGGTGTGGGGTGCCATGTCAGCTGCTGGTGTTGGTCCACTGTGTTTCATCAAGGGCAGGGTCAATGCAGCTAGCTATCAGGAGATTTTGGAGCACTTCACGCTTCCATCGGCTGAAATGCTTTATGGAGATGAAGATTTCATTTTTCAGCACGACCTGGCACCTGCTCACAGTGCCAAAACCACTGGTAAATGGTTTACTGACCATGGTATTACTGTGCTCAATTGGCCTGCCAACTCTCCTGACCTGAACCCCATAGAGAATATGTGGGATATTGTGAAGAGAAAGTTGAGAGACGCAAGACCCAACACTCTGGATGAGCTTAAGGCCGCTATTGAAGCATCCTGGGCCTCCATAACATCTCAGCAGTGTCACAGGCTGATTGCCTCCATGCCACACCGCATTGAAGCAGTCATTTCTGCCAAAGGATTCCCGACCAAGTATTGAGTGCATAACTGAACATTATTATTTGATGTTTTTTTTGTTTGGTATTAAAAAACACTTTTATTTGATTGGTCGGGTGAAATATGCTAATTTATTGAGACAGGTTTTTTGGGTTATCAGGAGTTGTATGCCAAAATCATCAGTATTAAAACAATAAAAGACCTGACAAATTTCAGTTGGTGGATAATGAATCTATAGTATATGAAAGTTTAATTGTAATCATTACATTATGGTAAATAATGAAATTTAACACTATATGCTAATTTTTTGAGAAGGACCTGTATAATGAAGCTAATTACCGATGTCAGCGTCCATAGCCTGTACGGCGCAGGCGCCACCCAGGCGACCCGGAAGTCCAAGACCCGGCATCACGTGACCGGACGCACTTGATAGTTCATGGCGTTACCAAGGACACTGTGACGCCGTGATCCCAACCTCAGAGCGCTGGGCGCGCCTGCGCACTACCATAGACCCGACATGGGTAAAAGATGGAAAGGGGTGTTTTTCAATACGCGTTGTCAGGCTCGCCAGGTGTTCAAGGCATGACGCCGTGTCACCACAGGAACCATGGCAACAGGACGTCAGACCTCAAACAACATGACACCGGACACGCGTGCGCACTTATGAATCTGAATCAACATGTATGCTAATGGAGGGCAAAAGGGTGCTGAGCGTGCTTGCGCACTGCCACCGACCCGACACAGGTATAGAAAGAATGAATGAAGAGGAGTGTATGTGTGGACTACGTATGCGCTATCCGAACCGCCAAGTGTCCAGGGCACAATACCGTGCCACCACAGTCATGGCAACAGGATGCCGAACCCCAAACAACAAAGCGTCGGACGCGCATACATACTATAAATGTTATATAGCATATATTCTAATAGAGGACAACCTCCAGATGCCCAGGGAATAATACAATATCGCCACAGCATAGCGCAGAACGCGCATGCGCTCCAAGATACATGGGCTACAATATTACAAAATATGACACCAACAATAAATAATTGAATAAACAAGCTTCAATGCCGGTGTCCACTGTGCATAGAGCGTTATACAACACCAAATCCGTCCAGGACATCACACGGCCGCAAACAAAAGCCCATATGATGTCTATGGATAGATAGATGCCGAGCTCACACACACAATCAACACAGCATAAGCCATTACAACAGGTACTATACTAATATTAAGCAGAAATATTGAAGACAAATATATTACATTAAAGGGATAGAATATACTAATGATAACAGTCATATATTTGTAAATCACACAGATATTAAAGTAGAAGTGCGTATGATGGAAGGGAATTCATGGTTCCACGTATCCCTGAGGTAAGTATCCACAGAAGTAGGTAATATAATTGCCTGAATTAAAACAAAAAATAAAATGAATAAAATGTACCAATATCGGTCATAATATAAAAGGTCATAAAATATACATATACACAATTTAAAAAGATATATATATTTAATAAACAATTTAAAAAAAAATATATATTAATTAATATGTCATAAAAATATAAAAAGGAGTATACAAGGATAATATACATATAAATATATATATATATATATATATATATATATATATATATATATATATATTTATTACAAAAACGGAGCGAAACTCAGATTTTCATTTAGACCATTTGGGGCAACTGTATCTAAAAGCCAGATCCATTTCGTTTCGAGTTGTGCAAGAGGTATACTAATTTTCCCCCCCTCTCTCATTGGGTTCAATTTTGTCTATCCCAAATACCCTTAGGAGGGTAGCATCACAATTATGGTATAGCTTAAAGTGCTTGGGTATAGTTTTCAACATTGTTATGTCCTCAGTCTCCTTTGCTGCCTGTATTCCACGTACATGTTCACGTGTACGAACTTTTAATTGACGGGTTGTCATTCCCACATATATGAGAGAACAAGGACATATCGCATAATAAATTACAGCACAAGATGTGCACGTGATTGAATGTTTGATCTTATATGTCCTTGTTCCTTTTGCATTTTTGAAAAGACTGGGATCTCACAATGTTGGGGCAGGCCACGCATTTCCCGCATGGTTTGCAGCCCGTCTGAGGTTTAATCCTTGTTAAAAAGGTGGAGGGAGTTGTTAGGTTACTTATATAGTGGCTTTTTACAAGGGAGTCACCCAAATTACGTGACCGCCTAAATGTAAATTCTGGGCGATTGCCAATATATTTTGACAATATTGGATCATTTCGGAGGATTGACCAAGATTTTGACAAATAATAGCGCATCAAATCTACTTGGCCATGGTATTGAGTGATATACCTAATGGGTTATCTCTCAGTTGCTTGTTTTGTAATATACAGGGCCTCGTGTCTTGTAGTATATTTTGCCCGGTTATAGGCTTTCTTTACTGATCTCCGGCTGTGTCCTCGTTCAAAAAATCGGTTCTTTAGGATATCTGCTTGCTTCTCAAAATCCTCATCATTTGAACACAGCCTCCGAAGCCGTAAAAATTGACCAATTGGTATAGAATTGATCATGGTCCTAGGGTGTGAGGACGTCGCATGCAAGAATGAGTTTACCGCTGTTGGTTTTTGGTATAGATCAGTTTGAAGAATATTGCCAACCCCCCTCTTTACACTAACATCCAGAAATTTAATTTGTTCCTGGTCACATTTGTATGTTGTACGAATTTTGGTTAAGTTGATGCATAAATACCTCAAGAGATGTCCTAGATCCACGCCAGAGAATGAAAACATCATCAATAAAGCGTACCCATAATAGGATATTCTCTACTTCTGGCATAGGATCAGACATCAGGAGGTCCTTCTCCCACAGCCCCAGGAAAAGATTTGCATAAGCCGGTGCAAAAGATGCCCCCATTGCTCTGCCCTGGAGCATAGGCAGGCAGCTAGCATCAGTGGGGGCAATTAGCCATTTGGCTTAGTATCTGTTACCTACATGTGTGCGGATAGCACAGTAGAGTTTCAGGGCAAGCTCAACCCTAGTCAGGGCATTATTCTCAGCATCTGTTTGTTTCTGTATGTGATTGACTCAGCTCAGTTGCAGAGCATCTGTTTCATTTCTGTGTGCGATTGACACAGCTCAGTTGCAGAGCATCTGTTTCATTTCTGTGTGTGATTGACACAGCTCAGTTGCAGAGCATCTGTTTAGTTTCTGTGTGCTATTGACACAGCTCAGTTGCAGAGCATTTGCTTAGTTTCTGTGTGCAAGTTCAGTTCACGTGCTTGTCCTGTGATGTTTAATGGGACAGAGCACTTAGTATTCATTTGTACTGTTCTTTCCTGTGGAGTAACAGAGTTTGGAACTCAGCGTCCTGTTCACATTGAGTGGCGTTAACCCAGTGTGTACAAGTAATCTCTCGCCGTGTGTTCCGTCATTGTTCACTAGCAGCAGTTTTCCATCTCTGCACGGTGGACCCCGGGTTGCAATTGCGCTTCATTATTTATTTTATTTAGCACAATCCGCCAACCCTAACAGCCTAATTCCCCTTCTACCACAGCCTCACTTTTTCACAGTCATGTTGCTCAGATAGTGTGGCAAAAGCACAGTATTAAGAACCAAAAATTAGATTTTAAACTCTGCACCACCTCTGCAAACTGCTGAATTTCAGCGACAGTTAATTCAAACTTGAAATAGGGTGTGTTGTATCGTGTTAGTCACAGAAATTTTTTTTATCAAGACGTCCCTCCTGACAGCACCATCAGGAGGTTGTCCTTCTTATCCTTGATAGGAACAGGAACACACAAGAGGTTAAAAGGACCCTCCCTTCACCACCCCTCAGTGTTTTTCCTGTCCCTATCAGAGACGGACACAGAAGAGGGTTACCTGTTACTTCCAGGGAGCAGGAGCTCCTAAGGCCAGATGCAGGGGGATCAGGCTGGGGTCCTTGTCATCTCTCTCCTTTCTCCTGTGGGAGGTCCAGAGGCCAACACCCCACCAAACAAGGGGTCCCTCAGCCTGGCCCACGTGAGCGGTGGATCCTGCAGTGAGCCGCTTCCACCCCTGAGGGGCTCTCGGCTCGCGCGACTCATCCCGGCGCATGTGTCAATGCACACTGAAGATGTTCCGGTTTCAGAGGATGATGCGCAGATCTCTAGTGGCCGGCGTCTGTTCCTCAATGGAATGCACTTCTGGTGGGTTTGAAAAAAAAGGGCACTGAATCCTAAATTAAAGGGGAACTGCCTTTTGATGATGCAGATGGAAGACAGGTGAGGCAATACTATTTAAAGTATAGACAGGGGGTAGCTGATGTTCCAGTCATCAGATCAGCCAGCTATGGGAGGTCAATCCACTAACCGGTCTTATACCCCTACTGAAACCCCAGTGCAAGTGAGTTTCCTGGGAGTTTGAGCCTCACACTGTCACACTTTTTTCACGGGGGGTATAATTCATAGTATTCTCATTTGTTCCTTTTATAGCACAAGGAAGCCCTAAAATGATCATGACACCATCTGCACCTAAGAGAAAGCTAAGGGTACTGTCACACAGTGCAATTTTGATCGCTACGACGGCACGATCCGTGACGTCGCAGCGTCGTATGATTATCGCTCCAGCATCGTAGACTGCGGTCACACTTTGCAATCACGGCGCTGGAGCGATGCCGAAGTCCCCGGGTAACCAGGGTAAACATCGGGTTACTAAGCGCAGGGCCACGCTTAGTAACCCGATGTTTACCCTGGTTACCAGCGTAAACGTAAAAAAAACAAACAGTACATACTTACATTCCGGTGTCTGTCCCCCGGCGTTCTGCTTCTCTCCACTGTGTAAGCACCATAGCCGGAAAGCAGAGCGGTGACGTCACCGCGTCACCGCTGTGCTCGCTTTCCGGCCGGCAGGCGCTCACAGTGCAGAGAAGCTGAGATGCCGGAGGACAGACACCGGAATGTGAGTATGTACTGTTTGTTTTTTTTACGTTTACGCTGGTAACAAGGGTAAACATCGGGTTACTAAGCGCGGCCCTGCGCTTAGTTACCCGATGTTTACCCTGGTTACAAGCGAACACATCGCTGGATCGGTGTCACACACAACGATCCAGCGATGTCAGCGGGTGATCAAGCGACGAAAGAAAGTTCCAAACGATCTGCTACGACGTACGATTCTCAGCAGGGTCCCTGATCGCTGCTGCGTGTCAGACACTGCGATATCGTAACGATATTGCTAGAACGTCACGAATCGTACCGTCGTAGCGATCAAAATTGCACTGTGTGACAGTACCCTAAGACATGTGCCATGTGTAATGCTAAACTGCCAGACACATATGGGAAACAATTATGCCCTGAGTGTATAGCCAAAGTAGTTAAAGAAGAACACACCTCGTTCATGACTGATATAAGAGCCATAATAAGGGAGGAGGTTCAGAATTCCGTTATGGAACTAGTTGCCCCACATCCCTCCCAGATGGCTCCCATACAAAAAAGACCACGATCGTAGATGGAATCCAGTTCAGAGTGAGAGGAATTCTCTAACTACACTGACCCTGAACAGGTAGAAAGTGAAGGGTTTATGGCAACTCTCATAGAAGAAAAGAAGTAACACCTTTTCTCTTGAGACATACAAATGCCCTATTATCAGCTGTTAGAAATACTATGGGAGTGGGGGATACCCACCAACCCCCTTCCTCATTACAGGATGCAATGTTTGGGGGGTTGAGGAAACATGAATAAAGTGCTTCCTGTCAATAACCACATAAAAGCCATGATTCTGGAGGAGTGGGAAGATGTGGAGAAAAGGCTAACAATCCCAAGTAACTTTAGATCACGTATTCCCTTTGAATTTGAGGACATAAAATTATGGGAGAAAATCCCAAAGGTGGATATCCCTATAGCAAATGTAGCAAAGAAAATGGCTATTCCCTTTGAAGATTCACCAATCACCATGCCTAAAAGACCCTATTCATAGAAAGGCTGAGGGTCTTCTCAAAAAGACATGGGAGGCCTCTGCAGGTGTAATTAAAGCAAATATAGCTTCTACCTCAGTAGCTAGATCCATGAATATATGGATAGAAGTATTGGAGTCTCTTTTAAGGAATAAAACACCTAGAGAGGAGATCTTGGGATCTATACCGTTGCTCAAGATGGCAACAACTTTTATGGCAGGTGCCTCAGTGGAATCCATTAGATTTGCCACAAGGAACAAGGCTCTAGCAAATACAGCAAGATGAGCAATATGGCTAAAAACCTGACCAGTGGACTGTAACTCGAAAAATAAGTTGTGCTCCATCTCCTTTTCTGGCCTTCGAGTATTTGGTCCAGTAATGGATGATATGTTGGAGAGGGCATCAGAAGACAAAAAAAGGATTCCCGGAAGAAAAACCAAAGAATGTTTTGTCCTTTTGGAGGCCTTATTCCCATCAGAAACCGGAATACAAAGAAAAAGGAAAGACCAGTAGATGGAGCTACCCGAAGGGCAGTAAAGGAAGAAAATCTATTTCCGCCAGGAAGGTGGGGCAAAGATCTCAAAATTTTCTTCCAGCATGGACAGAGGTATCCAGGAATCTGTGGCTACTGCAAACAGTAGCAGAAGGTTACAAGATTCATTTTCTGCAGATACCCCAGGGAAGATTTCACTTGACAGCTGTCCAATCCAATCACAAAAAGACTGCTGGCAGACGTAAAAAAGCTGGTGCATTCAGGAGCAGTGATCCCGGTTTCAGAGGCAGAGAGGGGTCTCGGCTACTATTCCGGCCTATTCTCAATCAAGAAACCAGGGGCAGATTATCGTACCGTAATAAATCTGAAATCTCCAAACAGATGGGTTTCATACAAAAAATTCTAAATGGAGTCTATAAGATCTACCACCCCTTTAATCTAGGAAAATATGGTGATGTGCACGCTAGACCTGAAAGAAGCGTATTATCATGTGCCTATTCATCCTCACAGCCAGTGATATCTGAGATTTCCGGTGATGGAGGGGAACGAAGTTCAGCGTTACCAATTCAGGTGCCTCCCATTTGGTCTCTCCTCGGCGCCATGCATTTTTTCCAAACTGATGGCAGAAGTAATGGCCTTTCTCAGAGAACAAGGAATAGTGATTGTCCAGTATCTAGATGACTTCCTGTGAATGGCAGAGTCCACCAGCAGCTGAGAGACAGTTTGACATCAACTATCTTACTCAGGGGTGGATTAAGGGTAGCCAGGGCCCCGGGCTAATCAGACACTGTGGGCCCCCCTGGTCATGTGACGGGGGTCATGTGACGGGGGTCATGTGACGGGGGTCATGTTATACCCGAACCAGATTATTCCAGAAAAATGGCCGGGCCCTACTCTACTGTAACCTATTAAATATTCTTTAAAATCTGCAATACAATTTAGGTATATTTTGACCAATAATATCACATACAAGGAACAAATACCACCGCGCCATGACCAGACCACAAATTACAACCACAGTGATTGAATAATATCACATACAAGGAACAAATACCACCGCACCATGTCAATACCACATATTACCACCACTTGGTGACCAAATAGCACATTCAAGGGACAAATACCACAACACCATTTCCAGACCACATATTACCACCACATAGTGACTGAATACTACAATACTGATCAGTAATTAAAAAAACCCAAAACACAATACTATCACCATAAGTGCCAGTATTCACAGGAGATCTGTACTTAGTATGCAGTGTCTGTGTAGAGGTAATACAGAGATCACTGGTGACATTATGCACAGGAGCTCTGTATATAATGTATAGGTAATACAGTGATCACTGGTGACATTGTACACAGGACCACTGTATATAGTATACAGTGTATAGTGTCAGTGTATAGGTAACACTGACTCACCAGTGACGTCTCTAGGTGAAGTCCTTCATCTTTCATCCAGCACAGACCGCCATCATTTCTTCCAGCCAGGACTCATTTCTGCAGGAAATAACACAGTTATCTTGAGCTCTGCTTGCAGAACACATTACTTAATTTTTCACAACTTCTACATTACACCACATGGAGAAAAAAAAGGTGATATAGTGTCACTCTACACAGTAACAGGACCGCCCCCCCCCCATTTAAAACAGTATACTCAAAAAATAAAATAAATACATCACTGCAGTAATAATATCCCTTAATTAGCCCCTATGGTAATAATATTCCCCACCCTGGCCCCGTGTGTCTCATTCCTGGCTACAGCCATATGTTCTCCCATCCTGCACTCATGAGTATCCATTCTACCCCATATGATCTCCCCATCCTGCCCAATCTGTCTCCATCGTATCCATCCTGCCCCATGATCCAATCCTGCCTCATGTCTTTCATTCTGCCCCGTGTCTCCAATCATGCTCCGTGTCTACATTCTGCCCATGCCTCCAGTCCTGCCCCCAGTGTGTCCAGCAATCTGCACCAGTGTCTCCAGCATTGCTCCAGTGTCTCCAGCATTGCACCAGTGTCTCCAGCAATCATCTGCCCCAGTGTATCCAGCAGTCTGCCCCAGTGTGTCCTCCAGCATTGCCCCAGTGTGTCCAGCAGTCTGCCCCAGTGTCTCCAGCATTGCCCCAGTGTCTCCAGCATTGCCCCAGTGTCTCCAGCAATCTGCCCCAGTGTGTCCTCCAGCATTGCCCCAGTGTGTCCTCCAGCATTGCCCCAGTGTGTCCTCCAGCATTGCCCCAGTGTCTCCAGCATTGCCCCAGTGTCTCCAGCAATCTGCCCCAGTGTGTCCTCCAGCATTGCCCTAGTGTGTCCAGCAATCTGCCCCAGTGTCTCCAGCATTGCCCCAGTGTCTCCAGCACTGCCCCAGTGTATCCAGCATTGCCCCAGTGTCTCCAGCAATCATCTGCCCCAGTGTGTCCTCCAGCATTGCCCCCCAGTGTGTCCAGTAATCTGCCCCAGTGTCTCCAGCATTGCCCCAGTGTCTCCAGCATTGCCCCAGTGTCTCCAGCAATCTGCCCCAGTGTCTCCAGCAATCTGCCCCAGTGTGTCCTCCAGCATTGCCCCAGTGTGTCCAGCAATCTGCCCCAGTGTCTCCAGCATTTCCCCAGTGTCTCCAGCATTGACCCAGTGTCTCCAGCAATCTGCCCCAGTGTCTCCAGCATTGCCCCAGTGTCTCCAGCAATCTGCCCCAGTGTCTCCAGCATTGCCCCCAGTGTGTCCAGCAATCTGCCACAGTGTCTCCAGCATTGCCCCAGTGTCTCCAGCATTGCCCCAGTGTGTCCTCCAGCATTGCCCCCAGTGTGTCCACCGTTAGCTTATCAAAAAACAAAACAAAACAAAACAAACAGAGTCTCCTCACCTGACCAGCGCTCCAGGCGGCGAGCTCCCTCCAGCAGCGCACACTCGCCGGCGACTGACAATGACGTCAGACGCTGGCGACGTGTGCGCTGCGGCCGACTTCAGCTGCCCGCACGTCAATAGGAAACCGTCGCAGCGCCGGAAGGGGCCTGGTGAGCAGATGAGAAGGGGCCCGGTGCGGGCCCCCTCTCTCTGCCCACTGGGTCCGGGGGCACATAAATGCCGGCGGGCATTCACAGTCACACTCGGGCGGATTATCAGAGGGTCAATCTGTGCGGTAGCCCAGGGCCCCCCCCACACCACTGGGCCCTGGGCTGCCACCCATATTGACCCTCTGATAATCCACCCCTGATTGAGACCCACAGTTAGAGCCTACGTTCCACCATGGGACTTGAACACTCTCTTAAATGGGCTATGCAAACCGCCATATGAACCGCATGCGGACTCAGATATGAAGTCTCTCTTCCTGAAGACAGCATTCCTGGTGGCTATAACAATGGCCAGGCGGATTGGGGAGATACAGGCATTCTCCATAAAAAGCCCACACCTAAGAATCTTAGATGACTGCATTATACTTAGATTAGACCCTGAATTCTTGCCAAAAGTGGTGACACCCTTTCACATGAGTCAGGAAGTAGTCTTGCCTTCCATCTCTCAAAACCACAAAAATAGTCAGGAGCTGTCTTTTCATTCCCTAGATGTCAGAAGGATAGTCCTCCGGTACTTGGGAGCCACAAAGGACTGGCGAATAGATCCAAATCTGTTCGTACAGTTTTGGGGTAAAGACCAGGGAAAAAAGGCGTCAAAAGTGACGGGTCAGATCGGTAATCTGTCTCACCTACACATCTGAAGGGAATTCTCCTCCGGTCAATATTAGAGCCCATTCCACAAGAGCAGTAGCCACATCTTGGGCAGAGCAAGCAGGTGCTTCAGTAGGCCAGATCTGCAAAGCTGCAACCTAGACAAATCTTAGTACCTTTTGTAGACACTATACACTGGACATTTTAGCTGGCCAAAAGATGACCTTTGGGAGAAAAATCCTCCAGGCAGTGGTCCCATCCTAAATGTATCTTCTGGCATTCTCCTGATGGTGCTGTTGGGAGGGACATCCTGGAAAGTAGGCATTAGACCTACCAGTAATGGGTTTTCCAGAATTCCATCATGACAGCACCTATTACATTCCCTCCCTTGAAAATTCTTATCTAATATGTGACAGTAATGTATGTAAAAGGAAAATAGAATAAAATTGATTTGCATCCATCCTGGTGTGGTACTTAGAAAAATCACTGAGGGGTGGTGGAGTGAGGGGCCTTTTAACCTCTTGTGCATTCCTGTTCCTATCAAGGATAAGAAGTACAACCTCCTAATGGTGCTGTAATGATGGACTCTTGGAAAACCTATTACCGGTAGGTCTAATGCCTACTTTGTTTGAACCAAGGATCAGGCCTCTATAACACACTAGATGCTACAAACTATTTTTCAATTCAGATCCCTTACTGTATGACGTTAATAACATATTAATTTGTTTGTGGCCTCTGGATCAGGCCTCTACAGCTTAATTTCAACCCAAACAAATGGCAAAGTGTGATATAGTGGGTTGTCTAACTTTTTGCAACTGAAAAATTATAATTTTTTTTTAACGTGCCTTAGGTTTGCAGACAGGTTCATAACATCGCCACAAAATGACAACGTGGGATACAGCAGGCTGTTTCACATTTAGCAGCAGAAAAAATTATAACTTTTTTTAATGTGCCTTAGGTCTGCAGACAGTTTTATTTCACCACAGCACTAAATTACAAGGTGGGATTAATACTTTTTCACTAGCTACATGTGAATTAGAATGATATACTTGTGCATTGATCACAATAGAAACAGTGCACGACATGTGCCCTACTGGATTTCTTTGTGCACCTCAGTATGGCCAAAAAAGATAAAAAGTGCTGGAAGGTAAATTTAACAGCCACACTGAACACTAGCTACCTACAGTATCTGACTGATATACAACCACCTATCTAACTAGCTAAAATGTGGGATACGTCAGGCTTTTCCACATTTAGCTACTGAAATAATATAATTTAGAATGCTATACTCATGTACGGAGTACAATAGAAGCTGTGCACAACACACTTGTAGGACATGTGCCCTGCAGGCTTTGTTTGAGAACCTCAGTAATGCCACAAAAAAAAAATTTTTTACAGCCACACTGGACACTATCTAGCTACACTATCTGACTGATATACAACTGCCTAACTAAATAGCTGAAATCTTGCTAGGAATAGTAGCAGCATCAGGAGCAGCCTCTCTGCGCTGTTACACTGTAAATATGATGCTAAAATCACTTGTCAGATATTTATATGGAGAGGGACGTGATTTCAGCAACCAAAGACACAAGCCATGGTGTCAGGACATTGTGGGTGTTTCCTGTGCCCTGATCAGCTAGCTACAAAGTGCACACATAAAGTTAGGCCTCTTTCACACTTCCGTCTTTCTTTTTCTGTCACAATCCGTCGTTTTGTGATAAAAACGGATCCAGCAAATGGTGCTGCTGGATCCACTTTTTTCTCATAGACTTGTATTAGCAAGGATTGTGGCGGATGGCCACACGTTTCATCCGTCATGCACTAGATCTGTCATAAAATTACTGACCGTCGGGCAGAGAAAGCGGTACAGAGGAACGTTTTTTCTGCACATCGGAAAATCGCTCAGCGTCGTGAATGAGAAAAGCCGGAATCCAGAGAAGGATGCCGTCTTTTCAAACTGAGCATGCGCGGAAGAATTTCCCATCAGGGAAATTCTCTCTCTCTTTTTACTATTGATGCTGCCTATGCAAGGCTGCATGGGCTGCGCATGACGCCAGAAGGTAAGAATATCACGATTTTTAAATTTTTTAAAATATTTTTATCATGGTTGTGTTGTGTATGCGTCTTCGCAGCGAAAAACCGTGGCGAAGACGCATACGCAGCGTGTGCACATAGCCTTCTAGGATGCACTGGAACCGTCAAAAAAATGGCTCCAGTTCATCCGTTTTTTACAATCAGCACATGATCCGTCTTTTCAACATTTTTACGGATCCTGTGCAGATTGTAAAAACAGAAGTGTGAAAGAGACCTTAGGGAAAAAAAAATGACTGCTGTGCTGTGCTTCCAAGAATGCGGCGCCTCTGAGCTCTGTAAACCCCCTCCTGTCATCATCCATGTGCCAAACGCTCAAAAAACACCACCATTATCGTTGCTAAAGTGCTGAAAATATTTTTGTGGTAATGCAAATATTTTCCCGCAGTTTTACTGAATGTCACCAATTTTTACCGATTTTATAAAATTTTGCTCGGGTTTCCGATCACGAATCTGAATGTGCCATATTGGTGCCGCATTTATGTTTGGCAATCGTTTTCCGATCAAATTCGCTCATCTCTAGTCAGAACCAGGGGCGTAACTACCGCGGTCGCAGCGGTCGCCATTGCGACCGGGCCCCGCAGGTCAGGGGCCCCGGGCCGGCAGGTCTGAGCAGGGCCAGGCTGGCCATCGGGCACTTCTGGCAAATGCCAGAAGAGCCGATGCCAGTAGTGGGCCGCTGCACTGTTCCTCCCCCGGAACCCCCCCCAGTGCCGCCGCCGCCGCCGCATTTAACTATACCGGCGTCTATGACACCGGTATAGTTCAATGCAATGATGGGAGGAGAGAGCGTCACCTGACGCTTCCTCTCCCATCATTCCCCGCTCTGCCTCTGACAGTACACTGCGGGTGCGCGATGACGTCATATCATCGCGCACCTGCAGTGTCCTGGGCAGACTGCAGCCGCCAGGAGCAGCGCGGGCAAAAGGAAAGGTGAGGAGAGTTTTTTTTTTTTTTCTTTTTAACCGGACTGTGGGGCCATTATCGGGGGGGGGGGGGGGGGATGAGATGTGGGCTGTGCTCTATATATCCCTGTGCGGGCTCTGCTGTATATACCCCTGTGGGGGCTGTGCTGTATATATCCCTGTGCGGGCTCTGCTGTATATATCCCTGTGCGGGCTCTGCTGTATATACCACTGTGCGGGCTCTGCTGTATATACCACTGTGCGGGCTCTGCTGTATATAACACTGTGCGGGCTGTGCTGGATATACCACTGTGCGGGCTCTGCTGTATATAACACTGTGCGGGCTGTGCTGTATATACCCCTGTGCGGGCTCTGCTGTATATAACACTGTGCGGGCTGTGCTCTATATACCACTGTGCGGGCTCTGCTGTATATAACACTGTGCGGGCTGTGCTGTATATACCACTGTGCGGGCTGTGCTCTATATACCACTGTGCGGGCTCTGCTGTATATAACACTGTGCGGGCTGTGCTGTATATACCACTGTGCGGGCTGTGCTCTATATACCACTGTGCGGGCTCTGCTGTATATAACACTGTGCGGGCTGTGCTCTATATACCACTGTGCGGGCTGTGCTCTATATACCACTGCGGGCTGTGCTGTATATACCACTGTGCGGGCTGTGCTGTATATACCACTGTGCGGGCTGTGCTCTATATACCACTGTGCGGGCTCTGCTGTATATAACACTGTGCGGGCTGTGCTCTATATACCACTGTGCGGGCTGTGCTCTATATACCACTGCGGGCTGTGCTGTATATACCACTGTGCGGGCTGTGCTGTATATACCACTGTGCGGGCTCTGCTGTATATACCACTGTGCGGGCTGTGCTGGATATACCACTGTGAGGGCTGTGCTGTATATACCCCCTGTGCTGGCTGTGCTGTATATACCCCTGTGCGGGCTGTGCTGTATATACCCCTGTGCGGGCTGTGCTGTATATACCCCTGTGCGGGCTGTGCTGTATATACCACTGTGCGGGCTGTGCTGGATATACCACTGTGCGGTCTGTGCTGGATATACCACTGTGCGGTCTGTGCTGGATATACCACTGTGCGGTCTGTGCTGGATATACCACTGTGCGGTCTGTGCTGGATATACCACTGTGAGGGCTGTGCTGGATATACCACTGTGCGGGCTGTGCTGGATATACCACTGTGCGGGCTGTGCTGGATATACCACTGTGCGGTCTGTGCTGGATATACCACTGTGAGGGCTGTGCTCTATATACCCCCTGTGCTGGCTGTGCTGTATATACCCCTGTGCGGGCTGTGCTGTATATACCCCTGTGCGGGCTGTGCTGTATATACCCCTGTGCGGGCTGTGCTGTATATACCCCTGTGCGGGCTGTGCTGGATATACCACTGTGCGGTCTGTGCTGGATATACCACTGTGCGGTCTGTGCTGGATATACCACTGTGCGGTCTGTGCTGGATATACCACTGTGCGGTCTGTGCTGGATATACCACTGTGCGGGCTGTGCTGGATATACCACTGTGCGGGCTGTGCTGGATATACCACTGTGCGGGCTGTGCTGGCACCCAACACCATGTTGCAGTGCAGGAGATTCCTGCAACAGTCCGAGGCGTATCTAGGGGAAGCGGGGCAGGGGAAGGTGGGGGGGTTGTGGGGGCGGGGGAAGGTGGGGGGGGTAGGGGGGGGTAGGGGGGGGGCCCCATTTGGAAGTTCGCACCGGGGCCCATAACTTTGTAGTTACGCCACTGGTCAGAACTAATGAGCATTCCAAACAGTGCAGAGTTTTCTGAATGCCACCAACCATAGCATGGCACACAATACCATTATATGTATCAAGTGGGACTTTGCAACATCAAACCACAGAATTACAAATTAAGCAGTAAATCAAAGAATTTCAGCAAGCTTTTAATAAAAGGGAAGCTATTATAAGGAGGACTCGTTTTAGTTTCCTTTGCATCACAGGTCATTTTGAGTGGTAATAATAATATTTTATTCTAGATCCAATTATGTATAAATGCACTAATACCAGTTTATGATTATGAAACTAATAGCAGTTTCTACTCCTACTCCAGAGAACTTGTCACAATCATGTATTACATAATCCTATACATTACCATACTTGGTAACTCAGTCATGTATATGGCTCCAATATACTACAAGGTCTGTGTTAGAACATATCGTTTTAGCAGTCCGTTAAACAGACTGCGTTACACCACGGCATAACGCGGTGTAATGCAGTCCTTTAACGCTGCCATTAACCCTGTGTGACCAACTTTTTACTATGCAGCATCAATAGTAAAAACATAATGTTAAAAATAATAATTAAAAAAAATCATTATATTCTCACCTTCCGTCGTCTGTGCCAGCCTTTCCTGTGCCTCGCGATGCTCCAGTCGCAAGAATGCATTGCGGCAATGACCAGTGATGATGTACGGTCTCACGAGATGACGACGTAGCGGTCTTGCGAGACTGCACATCATCACGGGTTATTGACGCAAGGCATTACTGGGAACTGAGCATAGCGACGATCATCGCTAAAAGCCTGGGCTGGATCCGGGGGCCGCCGGAAGGTGAGTATATAACTATTTTTTATTTTAATTATTTTTTTAACAAGGATATGGTGCCCACATTGCTATATACTACGTGGGCTGTGTTATATCACTAGAACTACTGCAGGTTTCATAATACCTATAACTACCATTGGGGGTCATTTTGACCCCCATTGAAAAGTACTGACTCTGGAGTAAAAATAACTTTTTTGTTGTCAACAAATTAAAGAACATTTATTTTAACTTAGTAGGAACAGTGTTAAGATCAAGTACAGCACACATTTTCCTTTTACATGGTCATAGCATAAAGCTGAAGAATGAACTCCCGTCTGCTAATTTTACTCCCAGTTGCTGTTTTATAGAGTATAGTTGCATTTATAGCTGCTAAATCAAGTACATTACAAAACACCTGAACAGGCCATATACTACTTGGGCTGTGTTGCATACTGCGTGGGCTGTGTTATATACTGCGTGGGCTGTGTTATATACTACGTCGCTGTGCTCTACACGTGGGTTGTGCTATATACTGTGTGCCTGTGCTATATACTATGTGGGCTGTGTTATATACTGCATGGGCTGTGTTATATACTGCATGGGCTGTGCTATATACTATGTGGGCTGTGCTATATACTACATGAGCTGTGTTATATACTGCATGGGCTGTGCTATATACTACGTGGCCCTGCAATATACTACGTGGCTGTGCTATTCCCTACATGGCTGTGTTATATACTACGTAGCTGTGCTATATACTATGTGCCTGTGCTGTATACTAAATGGCTGTGCAATATACTACGTGGCTGTGCTATATACTACATGGCTGTGTTATATACTGCATGGGTTGTGCTATATACTACGTGCCTGTGCTATATACTACGTGGCTGGGCTATTTACTACGTGGCTTCTATATACTACGTGGCTGCTATATACTACATGGCTGCTATATACTACTTGGCTGTACTATATACTACGTGGCTGTGTTATATACTACGTGGCTATGCTATATACTACGTGGGCTGTGTTATATGCTACGTGAGCTGTGAGACTCTTTCGCCTGGGGCCCTCAAAAACCTGCATCTGGCCCTGGCTTCACTAATTGGCGTGGGATTTGAACCACGTTTCGCTAATTGGTCGTGCCCGGCCGTCCGAATCCTGTGTATTCCTTGCATTATTCTGAAATCTTCATAAATAAACTACATACATATTCTAGAATACCCGATGCATTAGAATCGGGCGACCATCTAGTAGACTTATATGGGTGTGAGTGAGCCGAGGCTCGGCCGAGTCTCGGTGACAATCGCAGCATGCTGCGATTGTTCTCAAATGCCGATTCGGCATGAGAAAATAATAGCAAATGTGATCTTCCCCATAGATTAGTGCAGCGCCCCAGAGTCCTGGTCGTTGCAGTACTGTGGCTCCGCCGCTAAGGGGAGCTATGGCACGTCTGATGGCACTGAAGGAGTTCATCTGATCAGGTATCACAGACACCAATACATTTCATAGTCGGGCCTCCGGGGGGAGCTAAGGGTTCTATTCACTAGGCCACTCCCCACCATAGTGGGTAAACTGGGGGTCAGGCAGGAAGTTAGATCAGAAAGCTGACTGGGTTGGAACCAGGCAACACCTTGTGGCAGAGGGTGTTGTAGGGGAAGATACAGTAGGGTCTCTGTCAGGGGTGGGATCCTGACAGAGGCTTGGCAATTTGAGCGAACGTAACGGGACCGTGCCTGCTCAGGATAGCGGCGGTGCCCAAGGAAGGATCAGAAGCGAGATAGATTGTGCTGAGTGAGAAACGAGATCAACGCAATAAGGAGAACACCAGTAGGAGTCGTGCTGTAAGACCGAGGCAACATCCTACTGAGGCGCACAACCGGTGGCCGGAACGCCGAGAGAGTATCTTAACATTCAGCTTCAAGCAGTACTCTAAACAGCGGCAGGGCAGTCAGTCTAAGGCGGGCTGTCTGACTTAAATCACCTATGCAGTCTTGGGGGGCAACTTGTGGAGAGCGGTGACTCTAGGGTCCCGGAAGAGCTCCGAGCCTACCCGTCAATCGGGTGCCGTCCCAACCAGAACATCAGGGAGGGACGGAGGATTAGCAGAACATCATCTAATCGAGTTGTGAGGGAACTTAAGAAACAGACACAACAGTTGTGGGGACTTTCTGTAAGCACAGCAGGGAAGGACCGCAACACCTAGCGCTAGAGGGAAGGCACAGATTTCCACTTGTGAAGAGAACTCTGGAGGTGCCATTGGACCGGCCGGACTTGCGCAGCCTGGTGAACCGTATTCCGGACTGAGGACCCAGAGATCTTCAGTAAAGAGGTAAAGAGACTGCAACCTGGTGTCCTCGTTATTTACTGCACCGCACCACTACGGCACCACATCACCATCAGCACCATTCATATTAATTATTTGCTGTGCGCCCCACGGCAGGGTCACGGACCGGGGCCTAGCCACCATGACAACCCCAGAGCAGAGACTCAGAGGCCCGGTACCGGGTACCCCTCGGCCCTGCGGCCCTGGGGGCGCTGCATTAACACTGGTCCGAGTGCTATGCGATGTTTCCTCACATAGCACTCATTTATATTCTACGGTAGCCTTAAGGAAAGAATTTAGAAGCTCTGTGCATAGCTTCCATATGTACGGTATATCAAGCTTCCATTTTCTTTACTTTTCCTTTGGTGTCAATTTAAGGTTAATTTTCAAATCTAAATATTTGACTGCTCCTTCATCCCAGATACCCACATGAGAAGAAGAAGATCACTGTCACCTAAAACCATCACACTGGTATTTCTTTATTTTAATTGCCAGCATGGCAATCAATTCCAAGAGGTTAAAAAAAGCAAGAACAATCTCACAGATTTAATGAAAGAGTGTCCCAAATCCTCATCACCCCAGCATGGTAATTGAGCAGATCTATTAACTTGTTACACTAGATTTGTTTAAAGAGACTATTACACAGTCATTTAATCAATTTGTTACACTGGAGGTCCTGACTTATGAGACACTTGCCTTATGATTCCTTAATGACTGAATTAATTTGTTTTAATAAAACCAACATTGTGTACAAGTCCTTTTTTCCAGAAAAGTAATTTTCTTAGACAGAATAGGCTAATGCTTCATCTGATTAGGCTTTTTTCATAGGTTTATCAAAGTCTGCCACTTCCGTCATAGCTGCGCGTTTGGTTCATTTTTCTTCTTTATGACATCATTAATTTAATATGGATCATTAGCTTCTTATACACACACATGTTCTGACAAATATACCCAATGAATAATATACGGAATGTGCTTAGCCTCAAATGCATCACATCATAAACAGAAATTCCTAATAGCAATAATCATAATAAAACAACAACAATAATAATAATACTCAGCCATAAAATCCTGATCCTTCGTAGCAGACTTGTTTTCCAGCCAGCGCACAGATTAAATTCTGCTCACTCAGGAGCACAAGCAGACGTTGTATAATAAACACACATAGATTTATTTTATGGGGAATTAAGGTTATCTTGAGAGCATATGTAGGACAAGAAAATCGGTTTTAGTCTTGATGGAAGGTGACGTGTGTAGAATTGATGTAAATAAACACGAGGTCCCAAGGAAAAGGCACTTGATTGTATTGATTATGTAAATTAATTGGTGCCTTGCAAATGTTAATGTACTATGTTAATGTACTACAAATGGCTTTTGCATCATGATCTGACTTTCCAGGGCCTCTCTCATACAACTTTCTGATAAAGAAGAAGCTATATGATGCTCTGAATTTTAATAAGCTATCCGGCTTCCATCTAGCATAACAACAAATAACTGATACAAATGATAATTGGATGAACTTAATGTAGGCATTTAAACAGTTAGCTAACATGTGCAGGCTGCAAAATGATAGCCTTGAGTGAAATGATCATTTCAGGGTCCAAATGGGCATTGGGGTAATGCGAGCAGGAATGTAAAAGCCAAATATTCACTAAATAGCTTCTAAATGACATTGAATGGAAGGGTACGAAATTCGTTTAGAGCAGATGTTTTATGAATCATACGTCAGGAAGGAATACCTTGACAATTTAATTTAGTTATAACTTTTTATAATGAAGGTTGTCTCTTCATATTCTAATGTCATATCAGATTCATTTCGACATGTTGTAATGGCTGCCACAAAGGTCATAAGGATAGCTAAAGTCACTGACTGAAATGGAATATCTCTTACATGCAAGTTGTACATGCACACAAAAAACACAATATAAATAATATATACACAAATAAAACATACAAAACATACATAACATACATACATCCAGTCACTGGTAAAGTGCTGGAGGGGAGATATGTTTCACTTCGCTTAATGGCATCAGAGAAATAAAACCAAGAGTTTTTCCTCCAGCACTCTAAAGGCCCCGTCACACACAGCGACGCTGCAGCGATACAGACAACGATGCTGATCGCTGCAGCGTTGCTGTTTAGTCGCTGTGTGGTCACTGGGGAGCTGTCACACAGACCGCTCTCCAGCGACCAACGATGCCGAGGTCCCCGGGTAACCAGGGTAAACATCGGGTTACTAAGCGCAGGGCCGCGCTTAGTAACCCGATGTTTACCCTGGTTACCAGCGTAAAAGTAAAAAAAACCAAACAGTACATACTTACCTTCCGCTGTCTGTCCCCCGGCGTTCTGCTTCTCTGCACTGTGTAAGCACAGCGGCCGGAAAGCAGAGCGGTGACGTCACCGCTGTGCTGTGTTTTCCGGCTGGCCGGCGCTCACAGTGCAGAGAAGCACAGCGCCGGGGGACAGACACCGGAATGTGAGTATGTAGTGTTTTTTTTTTTTACTTTTACGCTGGTAACCAGGGTAAACATTGGGTTACTAAGCGCGGCCCTGCGCTTAGTAACCCGATGTTTACCCTGGTTACCAGTGAAGACATCGCTGAATCCGTGTCACACACACCGATTCAGCGATGTCAGCGGGACCTCAACGACCAAAAAAAGGTCCAGGCCATTCCGACACGACCAGCGATCTCACAGCAGGGGCCTGGTCGCTGGTACGTGTCAAACATAGCGAGATCGCTACTGAGGTCGCTGTTGCGTCACAAAACTTGTGACTCAGCAGCGATCTCGCTAGCGATCTCGCTATGTGAGACGGGGCCTTTAGTGCGGTGTGGGGTAAGCTAATTTGTTATAACGGGCTGGCTTTTATGTGGACATCCCTAGAGTGTGTGGGAGGATGTCCACCTTATCTCTGCCCCAGGGTGTGGACTGGGGCTAAAATAGCTGGACTATGTAGATGTGATTGCACCTGATTACCTGAAATGATTTTATCAGGCACCTTGTTGTAACAGTGTTGTACGTGTGAACATCATCAGTATTGGCAGAGATGATTCAGCCAACAGGTACTATGTTAGAGGACAGCAGATAGTCAAGTACCTTGCTGGAGCAGAGCCAAATGGCATTCTAGACTGAGTCCTGGAAACAGCATGGTTGCAGAGTGCATTATTACCATAATACTCAGGCAGCACTTAGCTGCCTGAGCTGGTCTTAAAATGTTGTGGATGACAACACCAGAAGTGTTTTCTGGATTAACTGTAATCCAATGTAGACTAGCACAGATGGAGCAGATAGGAGAAGGGAGCTGGATGAAGGAGTTGGGACAGATGAGTGACAAGTGGAAAGACAAAACATACAATTTCAATGCAGCAATATGTGCAGATTTATTAATATTTCTCTTTTTTGGTGGATTGGAAAGAGGGCAAAGTGAGCTATAAGCCAGGGTCTGAGACTCAGGGGGAAGGGGCATTGCCTCATTATAATATTTTTTTGCCACCATCGATGTCATACATCTTCTGGTAGGATGCTTTACTGTAACTTTGCTGCCATCAATAACCCCTAGTGGAGCTACAGAAAGCTGGCTACATCATTTAGATTGTACCAACCGGTCACAAGAGGAATGGGGTGTGGACATGAAACTTTAATGAAATTGTGGTGTGGGGAAAAATATAAAAGTAGAATTAATTGAGTTTAATGGGTAGGAGAGAAGACATGAAAATATAATGAATTTATGATTGGGGTGGAAGGGAGGACATGGAAGTACAGTATAATCAATTGAATGTGTGGGTGAGAAACAAGACATGAAAGTATAATGAATTGGGAATCAAGGTGAGAGGGGGGAAATTAAAGTGTAAAGAATTGGGGGGGTGGGGAAAGTACACGAAAGTATAACCAATTGGAGTGGGGGTTGGTATAGAGGACATGAAAGTGAAATTAGTTGGGGATAGGTTTAGGAGGGAGGACATGAAAGTATAACGAATTGGAGATGGAGAGGACAAAAAAGTATAAATATTTGGTGGGAGAGAGGACATGAAATTATAGTAAATTTAAGGTGGGAGTGAGAGAAAGGACATGGAAGTATAATGAATTAGGGGTGACATGTGGGAGGGACAACATGAAAGTATAATGAAAGTGAAATCAATTGGTGGGTGGGGTTGCGAGAAAGGATATGAAAGTATAATGAATTGGGAATGGGGGAGAGGACAAGAAAATATAATGAATTAAAGGTGGGAGGTGGGTGAGAGGACACAAAAGTATAATGAATTGAGGGTGTAGGTGAGAGAGGTTATGACAGTATAATAAATTGGGGGTTGGGATGGGAGGGAGGACATGAAAGTACAATTAACTGAGGGTGGGGAGAGAAAATGAAAATATTATAAATTGGGTGAGGGAGACATGTAATTATAATGAATTGGTGGAGGGGGAGGAGCATAGTAGTGGGTATTGAAGACACAGAAGAGTGACTAATGAATTAGTGGAAAAGAGCACAGTAGCTAATTAAAACTTGAAACGTGCCCTCTAACATTTCACACACTGGTGAAGCATCAGAGGGTAGGTTAATGTTTTTAGTGTTGCCGCGAGTGCACTCCATAAATCCCTGCAACTATGACATATACGGGGTATCATACCATGTGCAGTGGCAGTCGTACATATTTTGAAAAGTTATCAGGTCCAGCAGGGTCTTTCCTCTTTCTCCTGTAGACATTAATCTATAATAATCAGGGGTGTAAATTCTCTGCCCCACATGTATTTTCCTAGTAATTTCCAGCTTTCCAGTATTGAGATTCATGCAAATTTATGCACAGCAAATCACATTTTTTGGGAAAATTCAGCAAAGTCAGTGAATTCAAATTTGAAAAGATTTGGTCATCTCTACAAATTATAGATTAATGGTGTGATGCATGTCTGAATTCAGCGGCACAGTGGGTTAGGTGTCAAGTTCCCGCCGCCGCACAGGGGGAATCTCGAGCCACCTCCGCTGCAGTCTCACTTTCTTCTTCAGCCACAGTGGAGACATCGGTCCCAGCGTCTGGCTCAGTCAGATACTGTGCGCTTGGTTACTGCTGATCTTCCGGGCTCAGCCATTGTAACCAGAACTGTTCAGCGGCGAGCAGATGCTCCTGGGACTAAGTCCTGCTTTTCCTCTACTGAGCATGCCCAAAGGACGACCTCTCATTGGAGGTTGGGGGTCACATGCTCAGGTCCTGAAGCAGTTCCTATTGGACCACTAGGAAGGTCCTGGAGAGCTTTCTCTATAAAAGGTTTGCATGGCCGCATGGCCATGTGCTAGTATCAACTTATGTTCTTGTGTATGAGCTTAGCTACTTTGCCGCCTATGTCAGCATGTGCTCAGGGTCAGCTGAATAGCCACTAGAATTCCGGCACCTCCAGAGGGGAGTTTGTGTGTGAATTTAGGGCTGACGTATAGCCACTAGAATTCTGGCAGCCCCGGAGAGGAGTTGTTTGTGTGCTGTTGCTGACTGTATGACCACTGTATGCTACCTGCTCTGTTAGTGAGCTGTGATCCTCTGTGATGTAAACAGAGCACAGCATTACCTTTAATCCCGGCAACTCTGTGAAGCAACAGAGTTCGTTCCTATGCAGACTGGGTGACAGAACCCGTGTCTATTAAGGCGTAGTACCACCATACAGTGCCGCCATTTACTAGTAGCAGGTTCCACTCCTGCACGGTGGAACCGGGCTGTGAACACACCTATACTATCTCCTTATTTACTCGGTGCATTCCGCCAGCGCCAACAGTATACTAGCGCCAGGGTCTGGCTAGTAATGGCGGATGACCAGCGTCTACAACGGTACATTCAGCAGCTGGAGGGCAGATTGGCGGCTCTTGAACGCACAACCTCACTGTGGACATCACCACAATCGCTGTTCAGGCTGCTAGCGTGGCTGCAGACAGTTTGTCCACTGCCACCCCTGCTCCGACTTCATTCCATCTCCCGTTACCAGACAAGTTTGCTGGTGACAGTAAGCTGTGTCGGGGATTCATGAGTCAGTGTGCTATACATCCAGAGCTTCTGGCTGCACATTTTCCCATGGAATGGGCTAAAGTGGGATTTATTTTATCCCTTCTGTCAGGCAGGGCGATGGACTGGGCAATGCCGCTGTGGGAGCGCAATGATCATGTGGTGCAGAGTGCTCCTCGCTTCTTGGACTCTCTGAAACAGGTCTTTATGGGACCTCATGTCACCCATGATGCAGCGCTCCAACCGCTGGCATTGACACAGGGCTCGTCCATGGTCAGTCAATTCGCCGTCCACTTCCGGACTTTGGCATCTGAGCTGGAGTGGCCAAAAAAAGTCTTTTGGAAGGGACTGGCTGACCATGTGAGGATGCCTTGGCCACCAGGGAGATTCCTGCCACATTGGAGGAGATTATAACTATTTCCACCCACATCGACCTTCGTTTTAACGAACGAAGGTTGGAGCGAGCCCAGTGTAGGTAGAGGTTTCAGTTGGCTCCTACCTTCTCCACCCCTCTGGAATCTCCTGTTCAGGCGTCCGAGTCCCATGAGGCCATGGAGGTATCTCAAGCAAGACCTAAGTCCCGGGCCGCTCGAATACCCGTGGTCTGTAATGTCTGCCAGCAGATAGGACATTATGGCATGAAATGTCACCAGCGGTAGGGAAATGACCGCGTCTAGTAACTGTAGGAGGAGGTTTACTAGACACAGCGGTGTTTTCCTCCAAACTGTCCTTTAAGGGGACAATCACCTTTGGCCCTTCCACTCTTACAGTTGAGCTTTGTGTGGATTCTGGGGTGGAGGGGAATTTTATGTCCTCAGCCTTTGCCCAACGCCATGCAATACCCCTGGTGATGCTCCCCAAGCCGGTGACTGTACGAGTGGTGAATGGGTCGACACTGCCCTCACTAATAACACATCAGACCATCCCATTTACATTATCTATGTCTCCATCCCATCAGCAGATTATTTCCCTCCTTGTCATCCCTGAGGGAATAGACGAGATCCTGCTAGGGATACCTTGGTTACGTTATCACTCCCCACATATAGAGTGGTCCTCAGGGAGAATTTTGAGATGAAGTGAATCTTGTGAGGGCAGATGTCTGAGGGCGTGCGTTCAGGTTGCTACTACTGAAGTAACCGCAGATCTTACTTCTCTCCCCAAGCACTACTGGCCCTATGCGGATGTATTCTCCAAGAGGGCTGCGGATTCCCTTCCACCCCACCGCCCCTATGACAGTCTTATTGACCTCTTGCCGGGTGCAGAGCCTCCCCGGGGTCGAGTCTATCCCCTGTCTCTCCCGGAGACAGAGGCGATGTCCCAATACATCCAGGAGAATCTGACAAGAGGATTCATTAGGAAGTCAGTGTCACCTGCAGGGGCAGGGTTCTTCTTCGTGCAGAAGAAGAATGGAGAACTACGTCCATACATTGATTACAGGGGTATTAACGCCATCACCGTTAAGAATAAATACCCTCTGCCTCTGATATCAGAGCTATTTGACAGGTTGCGGGGAGTGAAGGTATTTACCAAACTAGATTTGCGGGGTGCTTACAAGCTGATTCGCATCCGTGAGGGGGACAAATGGAAGATGGCATTTAACACCAGGGACAGGCACTATGAATACCTGGTGATGCCCTTCGGGCTCTGTAATGCTCCTGACGTTTTCCAAGACTTTGTGGATGATATCTTCCAGGATATGCTCTCCACCTTGGTTGTACTCTATCTGGATGATATTCTCATCTACTCTCCAGATATAGGCTCCCACCGGAGAGATGTTTGCAAAGTCTTCGACCTCCTATGGGCAAATTCCCTCTACGCCATGTTGGAGAAATGTGTGTTTGAGCAGGAGTCCTTGCCTTTCCTTGGCTATATCATCTCTGCCCAGGGATTGGCTATGGATCCTGCCAAGCTACAGGCTGTGATGGACTGGCAGGAACCCCATTCTCTCAAAGCGGTGCAACGCTTTATGGGGTTCATTAATTACTATCGCCAGTTCATTCCCCACTTCTCAACTTTGGTAGCTCCCTTGGTTGCCCTCACCAGAAAGGGAGCAAATCCCAAATTGTGGTCAGAGGAGGTTTCCTGAGCCTTTCCCTCAATTAAGTCACACTTCACTAGCGCTCCCATTTTACATCACCCCGATGTTGATAAATCTTTTATTATGGAGGTGGATGCCTCTTCTGTCGGTGCTGTAGCAATCCTCTTCCAGAAGGATGCTTAAAGTTGGAAGCATCCTTGATTCTTCTTCTCCAAGACCTTCACACCAGCAGAGAGGAATTATTCCATCGGGGACAGGGAGTTGCTAGCCATGAAGTTGGCTTTCTCGGAGTAGAGACAACTCCTGGAGGGGGCTCGCTTTCCCTTCCAAGTTTTCACCGACCACAAGAATTTGGTCTATATACAGACTGCCCAGCGGCTAAATCCTCACAAAGCCAGATGGTCCCTGTTCTTCTCCCAGTTCCATTTCACCCTCCATTTCCTCTTGGGGAGAAGAACATTCGTGCCGATGCTGTCTCCCACTCCATAGTGTCATCAGCGGAGGAGGAAGCACGGCTTATTGTCCCTTCTGAGAGCCTGAGGACCGTGGCTCCGGTTTCGGTAGAGTCTGTGCCCCGGGCAAGACTTTTGTGCCATCAAATTTACTACCAGAGGTTCTCTCTTGGGCTCACTCGTCCAGGGTGGGTGGACACTTTGGGACCAAAAGGACATCTGAGCTTCTGGTGAGGACGTACTGGTGGCTGCATATGGCCCGTGACGTTGGAGACTATATTCGGGCGTGTGTCTCCTGTACCAAGAATAAGTCTCCTCGACAACGGCCAGCTGGGTTACTTTACCCTTGCCCGTGGCAGATAGCCCATGGGAGATGGTCGGGATGGACTTTGCGGTGGGCTTACCCAAGTCCCATGGCTGCACCATCATTTGAGTAATCACCGACCATTTCTCTAAAATGGTGCACTTGGTGCCTCTTCCATGACTACCTTCTGCACCAGCCTTGGCAGTGTTGTTTATTAAACACATTTTCCACCTACACGGTATGCCGGACAAAATTGTCAGTGATCGGGGTCCAAAGTTTGCGTCTCGGTTCTGGAGAGAGCTCTGTCGTCTACTCAGCATCGAGCTGAATCTCTCTTCAGCATACCATCCCGAGATGAATGGGTTGGTAGAGAGAGCCAACCAGACCTTGGTCACATATCTGCAACATTTTGTTTCTGCTAGGCAGGATGACTGGGCATCCTTGCTACCGTGGGCGGAGGTTGCGCTAAACAACGCCGTAGCCGACTCCACTGGACAGACCCCATTCCTCTTTAACTACGGCCAGCGGATTCCAGGGTGGCAGACTGGGCTGTGGAGGCACGTGACATTTGGGACTGCACTCAGGATGCCATCTGGCTTCCAAGGAGAGAATGAGGTCCTCCGCTGATGCACATCGGCGCCCTGCTCCGACCTTTGCTCCTGGCGACTTAGTGTGGCTCTCCTCCCGTAACATCAGGCTGCGAGTTGAGTCCACTAAGTTTGCACCTTGCTAATTGGGTCCCTTCAATGTCCTGGAACAGGTTAACCCTGTGGTCTACCATCTGGCCCTTCCTCCATGCCTGGGTATCACCGACTCCTTTCATGTGTTTCTTCTTAAGCCCGTTCACATGTCACGGTTTTCTGAGTCATCTGCCGGGACATCGGGTTCATCTACAGATGATTTTGAGGTGAACGCTATCTTGGGGTGTAAGGTGGTATGTGTCAAAAAATTTTATTTGGTGGATTGGAAGGACTATGGCCCAGAGGACAGGTCCTGGGAGCCTGCTGAGCACATTCGGGCTCTGCAACTCATTGCTGCCTTCGAGCATAGCAAGGCCCAGGGGGAGGGGTAATGTTAGGTGTGCCACTGCACAGGGGGAATCTCGAGCCACCTCCACTGCAGTCTCCCATTCTTCTTCAGCCGCAGTAGAGCCTGCTCAGCAGAGACATCGGTCCCAGCGTCTGGCTCAGTCAGATACTGTGCTCTTGGTTACTGCTGATCTTCCGGGCTCAGCCATTGTAACCAGCACTGTTCAGCAGTGAACAGATGCTCCTGGGACTAAGTCCTGCTTTTCCTCTACTGAGCATGCCCAAGAGACGACCTCTCATTGGAGGTAGTGGGTCACATGCTCAGGTCCTGAAACAGTTCCTATTGGACCACTAGGAAGGTCCTGGAGAGCTTTCTCTATAAAAGGTTTGCATGGCTGCATAGCCATGTGCTAGTATCAACTTATGTTCTTGATTGTGAGCTTAGCTACTTTGTAGTCTGTGTCAGCATGTGCTGAGGGTCGGCTGTATAGTCACTAGAATTCCAGCATCTCCGGAGCGGAATTTGTGTGTGTAAATTTAGGGCTGGCGTATAGCCACTAGAATTCCGGCACCTCCGGAGAGGAGCTGTTTGTGTGCTGTTGCTGACTGTATAACCACTGTGTGCTACCTGCTCCATTAGTGAGCTGTGATCCTCTGTGAAGTTAACGGAGCACAGTGTTACCTTTAATCCCGGCGACTGTGTGAAGCAACAGAGTTCGCTCCTCTACAGACCGGGTGACGGAACCCGTGTCTATTAAGGCATAGTACTGGCATATAGTGCCGCCATTTACTAGCAGCAGGTTCCACTCCTGCATGGTTGACCCCGGGCTGCGAACCTATACTATCTCCATATTTACTCGGTGTGTTCCGCCAGCCCTAACACAGTGTTGGGGAATTTTAATCAGGAAGCAGCATCTTATGAGCGCCCAATGCCCACAGCATCACACCGTCTGGATGTCCCCTCCTCCCAGCCCGAGGTCCACATCATTGCCCCACTCCAGCCGCTGCCAGTCTCCTGCAGCAGCGACCCTGCCTGCTGTGACCCAGCTCCATCGCCGCTGCCCCAGGTAAGCTACCTTTAAAGTGGGCTGTAAGATCATGGGCGGACACACCGCATGTTCAGCCTGTGCAGCTGCACAGGGGCCCAGGCGGACAGGGGGCCCGATCAGCTGCTCAAATATCTTACTCTCTCATAGAGCCAGCGGCTGCATCTACTAAGAGGAAGGGGCCGTACCTGAGTCTTTTGCTGTCAGAGAGGGGCCTCTTCCTCTCCTCTGAGTTGATGCTGCCGCTGGCTCTTTGATATGATGAAGGAGCCCGGGATCCCTGGACACGCCCCCCAGAATCCTTGGACACGCCCCCAGCTTCTCTTCCTGGTTCGTGCAGGGCAGGCAGGAACAGGCCTGGTAAGTATGGCTGATCTCAGCCAGTCCTGTCTCCTGCCACCTCCTCACTGCCTCTGACTGCTGCTGGGAGCAGCCTCTGAGCAGTCAGTACATCTGTAACCTCTGCTGCCTCCTGAGCAGTTCTGACAACTGAACTGCCTGATCAATGTTCACATGAGAGATCACATCAATCCCCCTGTAGCTGCCTCCACCTCCTGTACTGAGGGGGCTTTATTGGAAAACTGCGGCACTGGCCCATTCAGATGCAGGAGCTGCAGTGTGAATGCTGAAGAGTGGCCAGTGCAGCCCAGTAAAGACCCCTCAGTGCCGGGTTGGTAAGTGGCTATGGGGGAGGGGAGGTTGATGTGATGGCCGATGTTCACATGGGTCAGGCACCTGACAGAACTTCTCAGGAGGAAGAAGTCTCAGATCCACTGACTACGGGGAGAACACTCTGCAGCTATCAGAGGTAGTGAAGAAGCAGGAGGACTGGCGAGAGCTGGAGATCTGGCCAGTAAGTGCTGATGGAGGACTGAAGACCTCCAGGATGGAGCTGCTGGAGATGGAAGAATGCACCTGCCAGAGGGACGGCACGTGTAAGTAACAGAATGTGTACAGACTTACTATCACCTATGTGTATTACCAAAGTCTATATATAAGTATCTGTATATATGTATATATAATTGTCTAAGGGTCACTTCCATCTGTCTGTCCTTCTGTCACGGTTATTCATTCGCTGATTGGTCTCGCCAGCTGCCTGTCATGGCTGCCGCGACCAATCAGCTACAGGCACAGTCTGGAAGAAAATGGCCACTCTTTACTCCCCGCAGTGTCCCCGGCGCTCCGCTCCATATTCCCCGCAGTGTCCCCGGTGCTCCGGTCCATACCCCCTGCAGTGTCCCCGGCAGTCCGGTCCATGCTCCCCGCAGTCACTGTCCCCGGCGCTCCGCCCCATGCTTCCCGCAGTCACTGTCCCCGGCGCCCGCTCCATACTCCCCTCCGGTCACTGCTAACACAGGGCTAATGCCGGCTGTAACGGACCGCGTTAAGCCACGGGTAACGCACTTCGTTACCGCCGCTATTAACCCTGTGTGTCCCCAACCTTTTACTATTGATGCTGCCTATGCTGTTGTGAATTCTGTTCTTGGGCTCCCTCTGGTGGTTATAAGTGGTAGCGCTGCTGTCTGTCCTTCACAGCAGTTATCAGGTGTGTCCACTCTGGACTGGGCTATTTAGTCTGGCCTCACCCTTTAGTCAGTGCCAGTTGTCCATTGTTTCTGGAGGATTCACATCCCTTCATGGTTTCTCCTGCTTCCTGGTCTTTTCACCAAGATAAGTCCTGCTTGTTTTGCAGCCCACATTTTGTGGGCCTCATTGTTCAGTGCATTTCATGTTTTTTCTTGTCCAGCTTAATCTGTGTAAGGATTTATGCAGTCAAGCTGGAATCTCTGGAGAGGCAGATATACCCTCCATGTCTTTAGTTAGATGTGGAGTTTTTTGTATTTTCTGTGGTGGATATTTCCTAGTATTTTAATACTGACCGCAAAGTTCTCTGTCCTATCTTTCCTATTTAGGTAGATTGGCCTCCTTTGCTAAATTCTGTTTTCAGCCTGTGTATGTTTTTTCCTCTCCTCTCACAGTCAATATTTGTGGGGGGCTGCCTATCCTTTGGGAATTTTCTCTGAGGCGAGATAGTTTTCCCTTTTCTATCTATAGGGTTAATTAGTCCTCCGGCTGTGTCGAGGTGTCTAGGATCAGTAGGTACATCCCACGGCTACTTCTAGTTGCTGTGTTAAGTTCAGGGTCCGCGGTCAGTACAGATACCACCTTCTCCAGAGTACGTCTTATGCTGCTCCTAGGCCACCAGATTATAACACTATGCGGCATCAATAGTAAAAAAAGTAATGTAAAAAACCCCAAAAAACCTATTCTCACCCTCCGTTGTCCGCTCGCGCCTGCCGCCATCTTCCTTTCCCAGCGATGCTTTGCGAAATTACCCAGAAGACCTAGCGGTCTCGCTAGGAATGGAAGATTTCGCGCCCCTCGGCACAGCGCCGTTGGATCCCAGGAGGCTGAGGAGCAGCGACGAGAATGGTGAGTATGTTAGAACTACAAGGGGCCCTCGGATCCGAAGGTGAGTATGTTTATTTTTTATTTTTTAACCTGTGACATACGTGACTGGGCAATATACTATGTAGCTGGGCAATATACTACATGGCTCCGTGCTTTATACTACGTCGCTGTGCAATATACTACGTGGCTCTGTGCTGTATACTACTTGGCTGGGCAATATACTACGTCACTGGGCAATATACTACGTGGCTGGGCAATATACTACGTGGCTCTGTGCTGTATACTACGTGGCTGGGCAATATACTACGTGGCTGGGCAATATACTACGTGACTGGGCAATATACTACGTGACTGGGCAATATACTACGTGACTGGGCAATATACTACGTGTCTGGGCAATATACTACGTGGCTGGGTAATATACTACGTCGCTGGGCAATATACTACGTGGCTGGGCAATATACTACATGGCTGGGCAATATACTACGTGACTGGGCAATATACTACGTGACTGGGCAATATACTATGTCTCTGGGCAATATACTACGTCGCTGGGCAATATACTACGTGACTGGGCAATATACTACGTGACTGGGCAATATACTACGTGGCTGGGCAATATACTACATCGCTGGGCAATATACTACATGTATCTGTGGGACACAAAGATAATCACAGTACACTATATATATATATATATATATATATATATATATATATATGTATGTGTGTGTATTAGAACCTGAGTGTACAGTAGTTATCTGTGTGTCTAAAATTATATATATACAGTATACTGTATATGCTACTTATAATGCACACACATACACACAGTCATGGCCAAAAGTGTTTTCATGTATCGATGTGTACTTTGGTTATCTATGCATGTATGTACAATATATATATATATATATATATATATATATATATTAGTATCTGAGACACAGTAGGTAGTAAGTGTAAAGGTAAATATCACTTAAAGGGAACATGTCAGCAGTTTTGGCCGCTATAAGATACAGCCACCACCTTTCAGGGCTTATCTACAGAATTCTGTAATTATGTAGATAAGCCCCCGATCCAACCTGAAAGATAAGAAAAACAAATTTTATTATACTTCCCTAGGTGGCGGTCCGGTCCGATGGGTGTCGCAGCTCAGGGTCCGGGGCCTCCCATCCTCTTGCAATGCCGTCCTCCTGTTGCTTCATGGCTCCCCGGAATCGCGCTCCTGCACAGGCGTACTTATCTGTCCTGTTGAGGGCAGAGCAAAGTCATGCAGTGCACAGGCGCTGTGCCTCTCTGACCTTTCCTGGCATCTGCGCACTGCAGTACTATGCACAGATAAGTACGACTGCGCAGGAGCGCAATGCCGGGGAGCCATGATGCAAGCAGCACGGCGGCGATCATAAGAAGATGGGAGGCGCCGGACCCGGAGCTGTGACACTCATCAGACCGGACCGCCCCCCGGGTGAGTATAATAAAACTTATTTTTCTTCTCTTACAGGTCGGATCGGAGGCTTATATACAGCATTATAGAATGCTGTAGATGAGCCCTGAAAGGTGGTGGCTGTATCTTGTATCTGCTAAACCTGGTGACAGGTTCCCTTTAGCGGGGCATTCCCGGGGCCAGACAAGTCGCAGCTGCATTGGGCCCAGAAGTGGAGTGCGGCCACTGACACCAGCGAATATTTCAGCTCGATCTGCATCCTTGGACGCACATTCAGCTGAAATATACTGCAGCGCCGGTGATCCGCCAGTTCCGCTGCAGTATACGCCGCTGACCAATTTGCATCCAGCATCTGACCTCGGTGTGTCCATGACTGGGGGGCACATGGCAGTGACGACAAGTCAGCTGGCGGCTCTTGCGCCGGTTGCAGAAGAGGACGCCGTGTGGCATGGGAGCAGAGAAAGGTGAGTAGAATCGAGTTTTTTTCCATGTGTTCCAGAAGAACAAGACAAATTCAGAAAGGGGCATGTAGCACTATGCCTGACATGGTGTCCCCTCCTCCCTCTATGCAGGGACACCAGTTTACTCACCGGCCTATGGCACTCTCCAGCATGCTCCTGCCTTCTACCTCCACTATGCATGCTGCACTGTGTCCCGATGGGGTGCCTAGGGTGCATCTGTGCGCACTCCCCTGTTCTAAAAGGGGCAGCACGTACACATGGTAAATGCTCAGCTGGGAGGCATTTAGTTAAATGTGTGTTCACTTGCAACGTGTCTCCCAGCCAAAAGCGTGGAGACATCTTGTATAAAAAGCACCCTCCTCAGTAGGGAGGTGCCTGAGCAATCCCTATAGTTACAGTATGTTAGGTAGTTGGTGTGTATGCAACTGTATGTTGCCAGGTCCCCCATCCCTAGTCTGATATAGTATCCCATATCCCATACCCTGTGTACTGTTATTAGTGCTCGCTTCCTGTGACTGCTTCGGCGGTGACTGTATCCTGAAATTGCATCTGCGGTATCGGTACCCTCCCGTCCCTTATTACGTAACATCCTATTTATGTATGGTGCCGTCCTTTATTATATAGCGTCTAGTGATGAGCGAATATACTTGTTACTGGAGATTTCTCGAGCACGCTCGGGGGTCCTCTGAGAATTTTTTAGTGCTCGGATATTTAGTTTTCTTCGCCGCAGCTGAATGTTTTACATCTGCTAGCCAGCATAAGTACATGTGGGGGTTGCCTGGTTGCTAGGGAATCCCCACATGTACTTATGCTGGCTAACAGATGTAAATCATTCAGCTGCGGCAAGAAAAAGTAAATCTCCGAGCACTAAAAAATACCCGGAGGACCCCTGAGCGTGCTCGAGAAATCTCAAGTAACGAGTAGATTCGCTCATCACTAACAGCGTCCTGTTATGTGGAGCGCCGTCCATTATTACCCAGTATCGTCTCTTGCCATCTACAGCACCGTCCCTTACATTGAGTATTCTCATTATTTTGGTTATTCACAGCGTCTTCTCTTTATTGCATGGTGTCCTCTCCTGTAAAATGACTGCTGAGGGAGCAGCATCTGACCAGAAGACCAGTCCATCAGCCGCATCATCACAAAAGAAGCTTTCCCATGCTCCATCAGCCATCATTTCAGTTTATATCTAACAGGAGTGGATGATATGTAATAAAGAACAGGGAGGTATAAATAACAAAAATAACGAGAATCTGATATGTAAGGGACAGTGCTGTACATAACAAGAGGGAACTATATGATACGGGACGGTGTTATACATAAAGAGAGAGCACTGTGTAATAAGGGGCGGCAATATATATGAGAGGAGACTGTAAAAAAAATATGTATATCTGTAGCTTGGTCGCGATGAAAGGAGGGGGGCCCAGATACATTTCTTGCACAGGGGCCCTAAGCTGTCTGTGTCCGCCCCTGTGTAAGATGCACCACCATTTTATTTAAAAACTTTTTTTTCCTCATTTTTACAGCTAATGAAAACTCAAAAGTCATTATCTCAGTAAATTAGAATAATTAACAAAATAACCTGCAAAGGCTTTCTAAGCATTAAAAAGGTCTCTTAGTCTATTTCAGTAGGTCGGCTGTGTTTTATCAAAACCAAAGTCAGAGCAGCCATCTACCAGGGAATTTTAGAGCACTTCATCCTTCCCTCTGCCGACACGCTTTTTGGAGATGGAAATTTCATTCTCCAACAGGACTTGGCACTTGTCCACACTAAAGAAGAGAATGTCCAGCTTCACCGAATCCGTAAAAAAGAGTTTTCTTTATTCACAAACTTTAAACATAGAGGATACAGACTTCAGCACGAACCATATGGGTAAGAATCTCAATGCGTTTCTGGAGACTAAGCTCCCTTGGTCATGATTAAGAAGCTGGACATTCTCTTCTTTTTTGGACTTTATACGCCTGGACACAGCGGGTCCGTGCTCCTAATGTTTGGTTTATGCATCACGGGTGAGCAGGCTTATATCTCTTTTTTCTAAACTTGTCCACACTGCCAAAAGTACCAAGGCATGCTTTAAAAACAACAGTATTACTCTGCTTGATTGGCCAGCAAACTTGCCTGACCTTAACCCCATAGAGAATCTGTGGGGTATTGTCAAAAGGAAAATGAGAGACACCAGACCCAACAATGTATTCAAGCTGAAGGCTGCTATCAAAGCAACCTGGGCTTCCAACACACCTCACCTCAGCAGTGCCACAGGCTGATCACCTCCATGTCATGCCGCATTGATGGAGTATTCGATGCAAAAGAAGCCCCGACCAAGTATTGAGTACATTTACTGAACATACATTTCAGTAGGCCAACATTTTGGATTTTTCAAGCTGGTGTTATAAAGTATTCTAATTTACTAAGATAATAACTTTTGGGTTTTCATTGACTGTAAGCCATAATCATCAATATTAACAGAAATAAACACTTGAAATAGATCACTCTGTTTGTAATGATTCCATATAATATATGAATTGTACTGAAGTGAAATAAATTAACTTTTTGATGATATTCTAATTTTGTAAGAAGCACCTGTGTATGTATATATATATATATATATATATATATATATATATATATATATACATATATATACAGTGGGTACGGAAAGTATTCAGACCCCTTTAAATTTTTCACAATTTGTTTCATTGCAGCCATTTGGTTAATTTAAAAAAAGTTCATTTTTTTCTCATTAATGTACACTCTGCATCCAATCTGGACTGAAAAAAAACTGAAATGTAGACATTTTTGCAAATTTATTAAAAAAGAAATAACTGAAATATCACATGGTGATAAGTATTCAGACCCTTGGCTCAGTATTGAGTAGAAGCACCTTTTTGAGCTAGTACAGCCATGAGTCTTCTTGACTTTTTCACACCTGGATTTGGGATCCTCTCCCATTCTTTTTTGCAGATCCTCTCCAGTTCCGTCAGGTTGGATTGTGAACATTGGTGGACAGCCATTTTCAGGTCTCTCCAGGGATGCTCAATTGGGTTTAGGTCAGGGCTCTGGCTGGAACAGTCAAGAATGGTCACAGAGTTGCTCTGAAGTCAATCCTTTGTTATTTTAGCTGTGTGCTTGTGGTCATTGTCTTGTTGGAAGGTGAACCTTCGGTCATGTCTGAGGTCCAGAGCACTCTGGAAGAGGTTTTCATCCAGGATATCTCTGTACTTGGCCGCATTCATGCTTCCTTCAATGGCAACCAGTCGTCCTGTCCCTGCAGGTGAAAAACACCACCATAGCATGATGCTGCCACCACCATGATTCACTGTTGGGATTGTATTGGGCAGGTGATCAGCAGTGCCTGGTTTTTATCCACACATACCGCTTAAATTTATCACCAAAAAGATTTATCTTCATCTCATCAGACCAAAGAATCTTATTTCTCATTATCTGGGAGTCCTTAATGTGATTTTTAGCAAACTCTATGCGGGCTTTCATATGTCTTGTATAGAGGAGAGGCTTCCGTCGGGCCACTCTGCCATAAAGGCCTGACTGGTGGAGGGCTGCAGTGATAGTTGACCTTGTGGAACTTTCTCCCATCTCCCTACTGCGTCTCTGGAGCTCAGCCACAGTGATCTTGAGGTTCTTCCTTACCTCTCTCACCATGGCTCTTCTCCCACGATTGCTTAGTTTGGCTGGACGGCCAGGTCTAGGAAGACTTCTGGTGGTCCCAAACTTCTTTCATTTAAGAATTATGGAGGCCACTGTGCTCTTTGGAACCTTGAGTTCTACATAAATTCTGTTGGAACCTTGCCTAGATCTGTGCCTTGCCACAATTCTGTCTCTGAGCTCCTTGGCTGTTGTGAATTCTGCTCTTGGGCTCCCTCCGGTGGTTGTTGGTGGTAGTGCAGTTGTCTTGGGGTTGTAATCCAGGGCAGGTGTTTCTGCTGATTGCAGCTCTACTAGGTATTTAGGTGTGCAGGATCCATGAGTCCTTGCCAGTTGTCCATTGTTCTTGGAGGGATTGCATCTCTCTCTGGTTCCTCATGCCGTGCTGCCAATTCAGCTAAGATAAGTTTTTGTCCAGCTTAGACTTTGTTTGGATTTTTTAGTCATGCTGCATTCTCAGGAGATGCAGATATACTTTCTATGTCTTTAGTTAGATGTAGAATATTTGTATTATCTGCTGTGGATATTTTTAGGATTTTAATACTGACCGCTTAGAATTCTGTCCTATCCTTTTCTATTTAGCTAGAAGTGCCTCTTTTGCTAAATCCTGTTTTTCTGCCTGCGTGTGTCTTTCCTCTTATACTCACAGTCAATATTTGTGGGGGGCTGCCTATCCTTTGGGGTTCTGTTCTGAGGCAAGATAGAATTCCCATTTCCATCTATAGGGGTATTTAGTCCTCCGGCTGTGTCGAGGTGTCTAGGATGTGTTAGGTACATCCCACGGCTACTTCTAGTTGCGGTGTTAGTTTAGGGTTTGCGGTCAGTATAGGTACCACCTACTCCTGAGAAAGTCTCTCATGCGGCTCCAAGATCACCGGATCATAACAGTACAACTGGCCAACAATGAGTTAAATGCATCTCAGAAGAAGGGAAGAAAGAGCCATTTTTTTTCTGTAGCCTGCTTTGTCTTTTCTTCCCTCTTTTCCTCTGGGTGACTGAGGAGTCTTGTGCTAGCATGGATGTTCAGGGATTAGTTTCTCATGTAGACCAGCTTGCTGCTAGGGTACAGGGTATTTCTGATTATATTGTTCAGACTCCGCTTTTAGAGCCTAGGATTCCTACTCCTGATTTGTTTTTTGGGGACAGGTCCAAATTGTTGAGTTTTAAAAACAACTGGTGATCCCATTCAGCAGGTTAAAATTGTCATCCTGCCGCGTTTATTTCACTGATTTGGTAGATAGATCTACCACCGTGGCTCCACATATTGCTTATGATACATAGTTTCACATACACTTGCAAAAAGAAGTTTCTTATTCCAATTGTGTCCTTTTGTATATTTTCCGATAAATAAGGGATTATATTGAACTCCTTGTGCTTTATCTTAGTTGTATTCATAGATATTCCCCTGAAACTGCCTACCTGAACATACAGCATCAGCCAGCTCATTTGCACAACAACAAAAAAGGTAATTATTCACATTAACTGTTCGCAGTGAGGGGCTTCTCACAAGTGCATACATCTAAGCGCAGGTATTACCTTTATATATACTTCTAAAATTGTCATCTCCCTGCTGCGTGGCGACCCTCGGGATTGGGCATTTTCCCTGGAATCTGGGAATCCGGCCTTGCTTAATGTAGATGCCTTTTTTCAGGCTCTAGGATTATTATATGATGAACCAAATTCTGTGGATCAAGCGGAGAAGACCTTGTTGGCCCTATCTCAGGGTCAAGAAGTGGCAGAATTGTATTGTCAGAAATTTAGAAAATGGTCTGTGCTGACTAAATGGAATGAGGATGCTTTGGCGGCAATTTTCAGAAAGGGTCTTTCTGAATCTGTTAAAGATGTTATGGTGGGGTTTCCCACGCCTGTTGGTCTGAGTGATTCTATGTCTCTGGCCATTCAGATTGATCGGCGCTTGCGGGAGCGCAGAACTGTGCGCGCTGTGGCGTTGTCCTCAGAGCAGATGCCTGAGCCTATGCAGTGTGATAGGATTCTGTCTAGAACGGAACAACAAGGATTCAGACGTCAGAATAGGTTGTGTTTTTATTGCGGCGATGCTTCTCATGTCATTTCAGTCTGCCCAAAGCGTACAAAGAGAATCGCTAGTTCAGTTACCATCGGAACTGTACAACCTAAATTTCTGTTATCTGTGACCTTGATCTGCTCATTGTCGTCATTTTCTGTCATGGCGTTTGTGGATTCAGGCGCCGCTTTGAACTTAATGGACTTTGAATTTGCCAGGCGTTGTGGTTTCCCCTTGCAGTCTTTGCAGAACCCTATTCCTTTAAGGGGCATTGATGCTACACCTTTGGCTAAAAAAAACCCCAGTTTTGGACACAGGTGACCATGTGCATGGCGCCAGCCCATCAGGAGGATTGTCGTTTTCTGGTGTTGCATAATTTGCATGATGCTATTGTGCTGGGTTTTTTCATGGTTGCAGATACATAATCCTGTGTTGGATTGGAAGTCTATGTCTGTGACTAGTTGGGGTTGTCAGGGGGTTCATAATGACGTTCCTGTGATGTCAATTTCCTCTTCCTCATCTTCTGAAGTTCCAGAGTTTTTGTCTGATTTTCAGGATGTATTCGATGAGCCCAAGTCCAGTTCCCTTCCACCACATAGAGACTGTGATTGTGCTATTGACTTGATTCCAGGCTGTAAGTTTCCTAAGGGCCGACTTTTCAACCTGTCTGTGCCTGAACATACCGCCATGCGGAGTTATGTTAAGGAGTCTTTGGAGAAAGGGCATATTTGGCCATCTTCTTCACCGTTGGGAGCGGGATTTTTTTTTGTTGCTAAGAAGGATGGCTCCTTGAGACCCTGTATTGATTATCGCCTCTTGAATAAGATCACGGTCAAGTTTCAATACCCTTTACCTTTGCTTTCCGATTTGTTTGCCAGGATTAAGGGGGCTAGTTGGTTTACTAAAATTGACCTTCGGGGGGCATATAATCTTGTTCGTATTAAGCAGGGTGACGAATGGAAAACTGAGTTTAATACGCCCGAAGGCCATTTTGAATACCTTGTGATGCCATTCGGGCTCTCTAATGCTCCATCTGTTTTTCAGTCCTTCATGCATGATATCTTCCGGAATTATCTTGATAAATTCATGATTGTATATTTGGATGACATCTTAATTTTTTCCGATGATTGGGAGTCTCATGTGAAACAGGTCAGGATGTTATTTCAGATCCTTCGTGATAATGCTTTGTTTGTGAAGGGGTCTAAGTGTCTCTTTGGAGTGCAGAAGGTTTCTTTTTTGGAATCTCTGGAGAAGGGGCATATCCGTCCATCCTCTTCCCTTCTTGGTGCGGGATTTGTTTTTGTGGCCAAGAAGGACGGATCTTTGAGACCCTGTATTGACTATCGGCTTCTGAATAAAATCACTGTTAAATTTCAGTATCCTTTGCCTCTGTTGTCGGACTTGTTTGCCCGGATTAAAGGTGCCAAGTGGTTCACCAAGATAGATCTTCGTGGTGCGTACAACCTTGTGCGCATTAAGCAAGGAGATGAATGGAAAACTGCATTTAATACGCCCGAAGGTCATTTTGAGTACTTGGTGATGCCTTTTGGGCTCTCTAATGCTCCTTCAGTGTTTCAGTCCTTTATGCATGATATTTTCCGGAAGTATCTGGATAAATTTATGATCGTTTATCTGGATGATATTCTGTTTTTTCTGATGATTGGGACTCGCACGTAGAGATGGTCAGGATGGTGTTTCAGGTTTTGCGTGAGAATGCTTTGTTTGTTAAGGGCTCAAAGTGTCTCTTTGGAGTACAGAAGGTTCCCTTTTTGGGTTTTATTTTCTCCCCTTCTGCGGTGGAGATGGACCCAGTCAAGGTCCGAGCTATTCATGATTGGACTCAACCCACGTCAGTTAAGAGTCTTCAGAAGTTCTTGGGCTTTGCTAACTTCTACCGTCGTTTTATCGCTAATTTTTCTAGCGTTGTTAAACCTTTGACGGATATGACCAAGAAAGGTTCTGATGTTGCTAATTGGGCTCCTGCAGCCGTGGAGGCTTTCCAAGAGTTGAAGCGCCAGTTTACTTCAGCGCCTGTTTTGTGCCAGCCTGATGTCTCACTTCCCTTTCAGGTTGAAGTGGATGCTTCTGAGATTGGGGCAGGGGCCGTTTTGTCGCAGAGAGGCCCTGGTTGCTCTGTAATGAGACCATGTGCTTTTTTCTCTAGGAAGTTTTCGCCTGCTGAGCGGAATTATGATGTTGGCAATCGGGAGTTGCTGGCCATGAAGTGGGCATTTGAGGAGTGGCGTCATTGGCTCGAGGGTGCTAAGCATCGTGTGGTGGTCTTGACTGATCACAAAAATCTGATGTATCTCGAGTCTGCTAAGCGCCTGAATCCTAGACAGGCCCGTTGGTCATTGTTTTTCTCCCGTTTTGACTTTGTGGTCTCGTATTTACCAGGTTCAAAGAATGTGAAGGCTGATGCTCTTTCAAGGAGCTTTGTGCCTGACTCTCCTGGAGTCGCAGAACCAGTTGGTATTCTTAAAGAGGGAGTAATCTTGTCTGCCATTTCTCCGGATTTGCGACGTGTGTTGCAGAGATTTCAGGCTGGTAGACCTGACTCTTGTCCACCTGACAGACTGTTTGTTCCTGTTAAATGGACCAGCAGAGTCATTTCCGAGGTTCATTCCTCGGTGTTGGCAGGGCATCCGGGAATTTTTGGCACCAGAGATTTGGTGGCTAGGTCCTTTTGGTGGCCTTCCTTGTCGCGGGATGTGCGGTCATTTGTGCAGTCCTGTGGGACTTGTGCTCGAGCTAAGCCTTGCTGTTCTCGTGCCAGCGGGTTGCTCTTGCCCTTGCCTGTCCCGAAGAGGCCTTGGACACACATTTCCATGGATTTCATTTCAGATCTTCCGGTGTCTCAGGGCATGTCTGTCATCTGGGTGGTATGTGATCGCTTTTCCAAGATGGTCCATTTGGTATCTTTGCCTAAGCTGCCTTCCTCTTCCGATCTGGTTCCTTTGTTCTTTCAGAATGTGGTTCGTTTACACAGCATTCCTGAGAATATCGTGTCTGACAGAGGATCCCAGTTTGTTTCCAGGTTCTGGCGATCTTTTTGTGCTAAGATGGGCATTGATTTGTCGTTTTCGTCTGCCTTTCATCCTCAGACTAATGGACAAACGGAGCGAACTAATCAAACTTTGGAGGCTTATTTGAGGTGTTTTGTTTCTGCAGATCAGGATGATTGGGTGACCTTCTTGCCGTTGGCTGAGTTTGCCCTTAATAATCGGGCTAGTTCCGCTACTTTGGTCTCGCCATTTTTCTGCAACTCTGGTTTCCATCCTCGTTTTTCCTCGGGACATGTGGAGCCTTCTGACTGTCCTGGGGTAGATTCTGTGGTGGACAGGTTGCAGCAGATTTGGAATCATGTGGTGGACAACTTGAAGTTGTCACAGGAAAAGGCTCAGCGTTTTGCCAACCGCCGCCGCGGTGTGGGTCCCCGACTTCGTGTTGGGGATTTGGTATGGCTGTCTTCTCGATTTGTTCCTATGAAGGTCTCCTCTCCTAAATTCAAGCCTCGCTTCATCGGTCCTACAAGATATTGGAAATCCTTAATCCTGTGTCCTTTCGCTTGGATCTTCCGGTGTCGTTTGCCATTCACAACGTGTTCCATAGGTCTTTGTTGCGGCGGTACGTTGTACCTGTGGTTCCCTCTGTTGAGCCTCCTGCTCCGGTGTTGGTTGAGGGCGAGTTGGAGTATGTTGTGGAGAAACTCTTGGATTCTCGTCTCTCCAGACGGAGGCTTCAGTATCTGGTCAAGTGGAAGGGCTATGGTCAGGAGGATAATTCCTGGGTGGTTGCCTCTGATGTGCATGCGGCCGATTTAGTTCGTGCCTTTCACGCTGCTCATCCTGATCGCCCTGGTGGTCTTGGTGAGGGTTTGGTGACCCCTCCTTAAAGGGGGGGTACTGTTGTGAATTAGACTTTTTTGGCTCCCTCTTGTGGTCACTAGTGGTATGACTCTGAGTTTGTCTTTCCCTAGTTTGGCACCCACCTGGGTCGTTAGTCCAGGGGTGTTGCTATATGAACTTCCTGAATTCTAAGTCTGGTGCCTGACATCGTTGTAATCAGTCCTTTCTGTTTGCTCCTGTCTGCTGGTCCTGGTTCATGCAAAATTAAGCTAAGTCCTGCTTCCTTGTTTTTTGGTTATTTGTATTGCTCTTATTTTTTGTCCAGCTTGTACTAAATGTGATTCCTGATTTTGCTGGAAGTTCTAGGGGGCTGGTATTCTCCCCCCGGGCCGTTAGACGGTTCGGGGGTTCTTGAATATTCAGCGTGGATATTTTTGATAGGGTTTTTGCTGACCGTATAAGTCATCTTACTATATTCTGCTATTAGTCAGTGGGCCTCTCTTTGCTAAATACCTAGTTCATTCTTACGTTTGTCTTTTCTTCTTACCTCACCGTTATTATTTGTTGGGGGCTTGTATCCAACTTTTGGGGTCTTTTCTCTGGAGGCAAGAAAGGTCTATCTTTTCCCTTCTAGGGTTAGTTAGTTCTCCGGCTGGCGCGAGACGTCTAGAACCAACGTAGGCACGTTCCCCGGCTGCTGCTATTTGTGGTGCTAGGATTAGATATACGGTCAGCCCAGTTAACACTGCCCTATGAGCTGGTTTTCTGTGTTTGCAGACTTGGTATTTATTGCAGAGACCCTCTGCCATTGGGGTCTTAACAGTGCACACATGCAGTGTGCTTTGCAATTCAGTGCAATTCATTGTGTTTTGTCCAGCTTAGACTTTGTTTGGATTTTTTAGTCATGCTGGATTCTCAGGAGATGCAGATATACTTTCTATGTCTTTTGTTAGATGTAGAATATTTGTATTATCTGCTGTGGATATTTTTAGGATTTTAATACTGACCGCTTAGAATTCTGTCCTATCCTTTTCTATTTAGCTAGAAGTGCCTCTTTTGCTAAATCCTGTTTTTCTGCCTGCATGTGTCTTTCCTCTTATACTCACAGTCAATATTTGTGGGGGGCTGCCTATCCTTTGGGGTTCTGCTCTGAGGCAAGATAGAATTCCCATTTCCATCTATAGGGGTATTTAGTCCTCCGGCTGTGTCGAGGTGTCTAGGACGTGTTAGGTACATCCCACGGCTACTTCTAGTTGCGGTGTTAGTTTAGGGTTTGCGGTCAGTATAGGTACCGCCTCCAAGGTCACCGGATCATAACACTTGGCCATTTCCTTTAACCTCATGATTCTCATTTGGTATGACATGCACTGTAAGCTGTGAGGTCTTATATAGACAGGTGTGTGCCTTTCCAAATCAAGTCCTATCAGTTTAATTAAACACAGCTGGACTCCAATGAAGGAGTAGAACCATCTCAAGGAGGATCACAAGGAAATGGACAACATGTAACTTAAATATGAGTATCTGAGGAAAGGGTATGAATACTTATGACCATGTGATATTTCAGTTTTTCTTTTTTTAACCCCTTCATGACCCAGCCTATTTTGACCTTAATGACCTGGCCATTTTTTGCAATTCTGACCAGTGTCCCTTTATGAGGTAATAACTCAGGAACGCTTCAACGGATCCTAGCAATTCTGAGATTGTTTTTTGTGACATATTGGGCTTCATGTTAGTGGTAAATTTAGGTCGATAATTTCTGAGTTTATTTGTGAAAAAAACGGAAATTTGGCGAAAATTTTGAAAATTTTGCAATTTTCAAATTTTGAATTTTTATTCTGTTAAACCAGAGAGTTATGTGACAGAAAATAGTTAATAAATAACATTTCCCACATGTCTACTTTACATCAGCACAATTTTGGAAACACATTTTTTTTTTGCTAGGAAGTTATAAGGGTTAAAATTTGACCAGTGATTTTTAATTTTTACAACAAAATTTACAAAACCATTTTTTTTAGGGACCACCTCACATTTGAAGTCAGTTTGAGGGTTCTATATGGCTGAAAATACCCAAAAGTGACACCATTCTAAAAACTGCACCACTCACAGTGCTCAAAACCACATTCAAGAAGTTTATTAACCCTTCAGGTGTTTCACAGCAGCAGAAGCAACATGGAAGGAAAAAATTAACATTTAACTTTTTAGTCACAAAAATGATCTTTTCGCAACAATTTTTTTATTTTCCCAAGGGTAAAAGGAGAAACTGGACCACGAACGTTGTTGTCCAATTTGTCCTGAGTACGCTGATACCTCATATGTGGGGGTAAACCACTGTTTGGGCACACGGCAGGGCTCGGAAGGGAAGGAGCGCCATTTGACTTTTTGAATGAAAAATTGGCTCCAATCTTTAGCGGACACCATGTCGCGTTTGGAGAGCCCCCGTGTGCCTAAACTTTGGAGCTCCCCCACAATTGACCCCATTTTGGAAACTAGACCCCCCAAGGAACTTATCTAGAAGCATAGTGAGCACTTTAAACCCCCAGGTGCTTCACAAATTGATCCGTAAAAATGAAAAAGTACTTTTTTTTTTACCCAAAAAATTATTTTAGCCTCAATTTTTTCATTTTCACATGGGCAACAGGATAAAATGGATCCTAAAATTTATTGGACAATTTCTCCTGAGTACAATGATACCTCACATGTGGGGGTAAACCACTGTGTGGGCACATGGTAAGGCTCGGAAGGGAAGGAGCGCCATTTGACTTTTTGAATGAAAAATTATCTCCATCGCTAGCGGACACCATGTCACGTTTGGAGAGCCCCTGTGTGCCTAAACATTGGAGCTCCCCCACAAGTGACCCCATTTTGGAAACTAGACCCCCCAGGGAACTTATCTAGAAGCATAGTGAGCACTTTAAACCCTCAGGTGCTTCACAAATTGATCCGTAAAAATGAAAAAGTACTTTTTTTTCACACAAAATTTTTTTAGCCTCAATTTTTTCATTTTCACATCGGCAACAGGATAAAATGGATCGTAAAATTTGTTGGACAATTTCTCCTGAGTACGCCGATACCTTATATGTGGGGGTAAACCACTGTTTGGGTGCACGGCAAGGCTCGGAAGGGAAGGCGCGCCATTTGACTTTTTGAATGGAAAATTAGCTCCAATCGTTAGCGGACACCATGTCACGTTTGGAGAGCCCCTGTGTGCCTAAACATTGGAGCTCCCCTACAAGTGACCCCATTTTGGAAACTAGACCCCCCAAGGAGCTAATCTAGATGTGTGGTGAGCACTTTGAACCCCCAAGTGCTTCACAGAAGTTTATAACGCAGAGCCATGAAAATAAAAAATAATTTTTCTTTTCTCAAAAATGATTTTTTAGCCCACAATTTTTTATTTTCCCAAGGGTAACAGGAGAAATTGGACCCCAAAAGTTGTTGTCCAGTTTCTCCTGAGTACGCTGATACCCCATATGTGGGGGTAAACCACTGTTTTGGCACACGTCGGGGTTCGGAAGGGAAATAGTGACGTTTTGAAATGCAGACTTTGATGGAATGCTCTGCGGGCGTCATGTTACGTTTGCAGAGCCCGTGATGTGCCTAAACAGTAGAAACACCCCATAAGTGACCCCATTTTGGAAACTAGACCCCCCAAAAAACTTATCTAGATGTGTGGTGAGCACGTTCAACCCCCAAGTGCTTCACAAAAGTTTACAACGCAGAGCCGTGAAAATAAAAAATCATTTTTCTGTCCTCAAAAAAGATGTTTTAGCAAGCAATTTTTTATTTTCACAAGGGTAACAGGAGAAATTGGACCCCAATATTTGTTGCCCAGTTTGTTTTGAGTACGCTGATACCCCATATGTGGGGGTAAACCACTGTTTGGGCGCACGTCAGGGCTCGGAAGGCAAGTAGTGACATTTGAAATGCAGACTTTGATGGAATGGTCTGCGGGCGTCACGTTGCATTTGCAGAGCCCGTGATGTGCCTAAACAGTAGAAACACCCCACAAGTGACCCCATTTTGGAAACTATACCCCCCAAGGAACTTATCTAGATGTGTGGTGAGCACTTTCAACCCCCAAGTGCTTCACATAAGTTTATAACGCAGAGCCGTGAAAATAAAAAATAATTGTTCTTTCCTCAAAAATTATGTTTTAGCAAGTAATTTTTTATTTTCGCAAGGGTATCAGGAGAAATTGGACCCCAATGTTTGTTGCCCAGTTTGTCCTGAGTACGCTGGTACCCCATATGTGGGGGTAAACCACTGTTTGGGCGCACGTCAGGGCTTGGAAGGGAGGGAGCACCATTTGACTTTTTGAACGCAAGATTGGCTGGAATCAATGGTGGCGCCATGTTGCGTTTGGAGACCACTGATGTGCCTAAACAGTGGAAACCCCTCAATTCTAACTTCAACACTAACCCCAACACACCCCTAACCCTAATCCCAACTGTAGCCATAACCCTAATCACAACCCTAACCCCAACACACCCCTAACCACAACCCTAACACACCCGTACCCCTAATCCCAACCCTAACCCTAATCCTAACCCTAATCCCAACCCTAACCCTAATCCCAACCCTAACCACAACTGTAACCCCAAAACACCCCTAACCCTATCCTTAACCCTAACCACAAGCCTAATCTTAACCCTATTTCCAACCCTAGCCCTAATTCCAACCCTAACTCTAATTCCAACCCTAACCCTAAGGCTATGTGCCCACTTTGCGGATTCGTGTGAGATTTACCGCACCATTTTTGAAAAATCCGCAGGTAAAAGGCACTGCGTTTTACCTACGGACTTTTAGCGGATTTCCAGTGCTTTTTTGTGCGGATTTCACCTGCGGATTCCTATTGAGGAACAGGTGTAAAAAGCTGCGGAATCCGCACAAAATTAACATGCTGCAGAAAATACAACACAGCGTTTCCACACGGTATTTTCCGCACCATGGGCACAGCGGATTTGGTTTTCCATAGGTGTACATGGAACTGTAAACCTGATGGAAAACTGCTACGAATTCGCAGCGGCCAATCCGCTGCGGATCCGCAGCCAATCTGCTGCGGATCTGCAGCCATATCTGCACTGTGTGCACATGCCATAACCCTAACCCCACCCCTAACCTTAACCCTACCCCTACCCCTAACACTAACCCTACCCCTAACCCTAGTTCTAACCCTAGTTCTAACCCTAACCCTAGTAGAAAAAGAAAAAAAAATATTTTATTTATTTTTATTATTGTCCCTACCTATGGGGGTGATAACGGGGGCTCATTTACTATTTTTTTTATTTTGATCACTGTGATAGGCTATATCGCAGTGATCAAAATATATCTGAAACGAATCTGCCGGCCGGCAGATTCGGCGGGCGCACTGCGCATGCGCCCGCCATTTTGGAAGATGGCAGAGCCCATGGAGAAGACGGACTGACACCGGGAGGCCCGGTAAGTATGAGGGGGGGTGATCGGATCACGGGGGTGGGACCGGAGCACAGGGGGAGCGGACAGGACGACGGAGGGAGCGGACAGGACGACTTAGGGGGGCGGACCACATAACGGAGGACTGGGGAGGAGATCGGTGGGTGTGGGGGGGTACAGATTAGGTTTTCCAGCCATGGCCGATGATATTGCAGCATCAGCCATGGCTGGATTGTAATATTTCACCGTTTTTGGGGGTGAAATATTACAAGTCGCTCTGATTGGCAGTTTCACTTTCAACCGCCAATCAGAGCGATCGTAGCCACGAGGGGGTGAAGCCACCCCCCCTGGGCTGAAGCACCACTCCCCTTGTCCCTGCAGATCTGGTGAAATTGGAGTTAACCCTTTCACCCGATCTGCAGGGACGCGATCCCTCCATGACGCATATGCTGCGTCACAGGTCGGATTGTCACCGACTTTCATGGCGCAGCGCATGCGTCAAAGGTCGGGAAGGGGTTAATAACTTTTCAAAAAATTTTACATTTCTGGTTTTTTTCAGTCAAAATGGGGTGCAGAGTGAACATTAACGAGAAAAAAAATGAACTTTTTGGAATTTACCAAATGGCTGAATTGAAACAAACAGTGAAAAATTTAAAGGGGTCTAAACAATTTCCTTACCCTTAGACCTTGCAGGTGGCCGTAATCAGCTCTACCTGCCCTTAAATTGTAGGCTTAGCCCGAGAGTGACATGTTTTGTCCATAGTTGTATGCTGGTGGCCCTAAAAGTGACATGTACAGTAGAGTAGGACCCATCAGAGGGAGGTCACCTTGCCGTGGTTGATGGGCATACATGGCATCATGTATGATTGGCCAATTTATGCGCTAAGAACCTTCATTTTCATCTATTACTGTAAGTTTTGTAAAAAAAAATGCAAAAAAAAATTTTGAATTTTTTTTTTAGAAGTATAATCTATTTTGAATGTTTTAAATGTATTTCTGTGTTTTCACATGGCCTAAATTCATGCACATGTGCGGCTGTGTTCTTTTTTGTCTATATATATATACTAGATGTTTCCAGCCAGCTAACGCTCGGCACACTCATTGCTATCTAATTAACGCTGCTGGTGAATAAACTAAAGTAAATAATGACAACATTCAATAGCGCTTACGCAGGTGGCAAATTAACTTAAAATGAAGTTAAAAACAATAGTGTGGTGACGTGTTGGGGGCTGGATTATTTGTGGTGATGTGGTGGGGGCGGGATTATGTGGGGTAATGGGGTGGGGGCAGGATTATGTGTGGTAATGGGGTGGAGGGGGCAGGATTATGTGTGGTGATGTGGTGGGGGTGGGATTGTGTGTGGTAATGGGATGGGGGGGTGGGATAATGTGTAGTAATGGGGTGGGGGGTGATTATGTGTGGTAATGGGGTGGGGGGCGGGATTATGTGTGGTGATGTGTTGGGGGGCAGGATTATGTGTGGTGATGTGGTGGGGGGGCGGGATTATGTGTGGTGATGTGGGGAGGCAGGATTATGTGTGGTGATGTGGTGGGGGGCAGGATTATGTGTGGTAATGTGGGGGGCGGGACTATGTGTAGTAATGTGGTGGGGGGGCGGGATATGTGTAGTAATGTGGTGGGTGCGGGATTATGTGTGGTAATGTGGTGGGGGGTGGGATTATCTGTAGTAATGTGGTGGGGGGTGGGATTATGTGTGGTAATGGGGTGGGGGGGCGGGATTATGTGTTGTGATGTGTTGGGGGAGTGGGATTATGTGTGGTGATGGGTTGGGGGGGCAGGAATATGTGTGGTGATGGGGTGGGGGGCGGGATTATGTGTGGTAATGTGGTGGGGGGGGCGAGATTATGTGTGGTAATGTGGTGGAGGTGGGATTATTTGTGGTGATGTGGTGGGGGGCAGGATTATCTGTAGTAATGTGGTAGGGGGGCGGGATTATGTGTGGTAATGTGGTGGGGGGGCGGGATTATGTGTGGTAATGTGGAGGGGGCCGGGATTGTGTGGTAATGATTTTGGGGGGTGCGGGATTATTTGTGGTAATGTGGTGGGGGCGGGATTATGTGTGGTAATGTGGTGAGGGGATTATCTGTGGTATTGTGGTGGGGGGCGGGATTATGTGTGGTAATGTGGTGGGGGGCAGGATTATGTGTGGTAATGTGGTGGGGAGTGGAATTATGTGTGGTAATGTGGTGGTGGGTGGGATTATGTGTGGTAATGTGGGGGGAGCGGGATTATCTGTGGTAATGTGGTGGGGGGCTGGATTATGTATAGTAATGTGGTGGGGTGGCGGGATTATGTGTGGTGATGTGGTGGGGGCGTGATTATGTGTGGCAATGTGGTGGGGGGGCGGGATTAGGTGTGGTGATGTGGTGAGTCATAACAGGCAGGCACTTTCGCATGTCAACATAGAATGTAGACAGGCTCACTCTCATAAAAATGAACAAAGCCTGGATTAGCCCACACTTTTCCACACCACCAGATGACAGCAGAACATAAAGTGTTCATAATATTCCATATTTTATTGAGGCCCGCCAGTTGTTGCCTTTCAGGGGCTATGGATGACCTTAATCATATTTTCTGTCTGGGGTTGATCTTTCTGCAAAGCCTTTATGACTGTGTAAGTAAATCAACTACACTTTCAAAATATTTTTCTTCAAAATGTTGTTATGGATTCAATGACTCCATACAGTTTAACATGGTTATTGTTGCATCACAATGGTATGTAAAACATACAAAAAGCTTAGAAAAATAGTTCAGGAATAGATTACTCAGCCATACACATTTTTATGGTATATAACAGTAGAAAAAAGCATTTGAGCATTTTACTTTTTTCTTCAGATTTCTTACTCATACACTATTCCATATTCTGGGGTACAATTTTGTGATATATAAGACTAAAATAAAATTATCTAAAAATGTTGCTGGGTTACATTTCTCAGTCATACAGTCTCACATGTTTGTGGGCAAATTTTCTTGGTATATAATCCATCAAAAACTTTTTCAAAACTTTATTGCCATTATATTGATCACTCATAGACTGGTCCTTGGTCTGGAGTACATTTCGCTGCCATTTAAGCCTCCAAAAACTTGTTCCAAATGTATTGTTATCATATTGCTCATCCATAGGGTATTACATCTTCTTGGGTACATTTCATAGCTACAAAAGCCTCAAAAATTGTTAAAAATTTATCAGTATTATAATGCTCACCTTCAGTATAGACTATTCCGTGGTCTGGAATACATTTACTTGCTATATAAGTCTCCAAAAACTTGTTCCAAATTTATCGGTATCATATTGATCATCAATAGGGTTTTACATCTTCTTTGGTACATTTAGTTGCTGTGTAAGCATTCAAAAACTTGTTCCAAATTTATCAGTATAATATTGCGCAACCATAGGGTATTACATCTTCTGGGGTACATTTAGTTGCTAGCCTCCAAAAACCTTTTGAAAAATGTTTCGGTATTATAATGCTCACCTATAGACTATTCCATGGTATTATATTGTTCACCCATAGGGTGTTACATTTCTTTACTGTATAACCCTTGAAAGACGTGTTCAAAATGTTATCATTACTATTTTGCTCACCCGTAGACTATTCCGTTGTTTGGAGTACATTTCTTTGCTACATTGTCATACAGTATTCTCTGGTATGCAGAGAAGAGCTGCAGCAAAAGGTTCTGCAGCAGCAGGAGCAAGGCAGAGCTGAAAGAGAACAGAACCGCAGGAGTGCAGAGCAGAGGTAAAGCTGCAAGAGAGCGGAGCCCGGGCAAAGAGAGAGGATACAAGGAAAGACGCAGCAGGGAAGGAAGCCACAGACAAGGAGACAGGGAGACAGAGATAGGACAAAGTTCAGACAAGGTAATGGAACGAGACAAGGCACAAGAACAAAGAGACAGGGACCAGGATATTCTGCCTCCTGGAGGGCGGACAGACCAAAACAAGGACACAGACACAGATACCAGGATATACAGCCTCCTGGAGGGCAGACAAACAAGATCAAGGCAAGGAGAAAAGCCTGCAGAGAAGGAGGAACACAGAGCAAGGCCTGGCAGCTCAGAAGCTAGACACTGAGTTTAGGCATTGTACAGGCCCAGTCCACAGGGTGGAGCTGCCCTAAATACTGGAGGCCTTTTGGTAATTGGTCAGGAACAGATTAGACAGGTGCACCCTGATTCCATAAGAACCAGAGAGTTCTGGTGCCGCCCCCCTATGCACACAGCAAGGAAGCATGCAGAGAGCAGAGGCACAGAATATAGAGACGACAACAGACAGAAATCACAACATGACCTGGAGCAGTAAGTAAGATGGTGTGTGAGGGATGGGAGGTCATGCAGTGATGCCCGAAGAGTTGTTACACTTGCACTTTGTATTTTTAGTTTTAAAAACTGTGCTGCACATTTAAGCAATGTTCACATTATTATCTGTTCACCAGATTTTGTTAATGTCTTCACACACTTTTTTTGCTCATGTTTGTGCCACGTAATGGGTTAACAATTCAACAGGTGGGCTATTTTGAGCCCTGTGCTAATTGACTCATGCGAGTGATGAAAGTGTTAGTTGCTACTCTTTAGCAGTCTTTTAAAGACATGCTTATTCACAATTGTGACACAACTGCTGTGTCCAGCTATCTTCCAATATTGCTGCTCCCATTCGCTTCCAAAATCCTGGAGCAGTATGTCCACGCTGAACTTTCTTCCCACCTCTCATCTAACTTGATCTTTGACAATCTACAATCTGGTTTCCGTCCCCATCATTCCACTGAGCCTTCCCTGACCAAAATTACTAATGACTTACTTACAGCCAAAGGTAACAGACAATACTCTATACTACTCCTTCTAGACCTGTACTCTGCTTTTGACACAGTTGAGCACTGCCTCCTACTACAGATCCTCTCTTTCTTTGGCATCAAAGACCTCGCCCTATTGTGGATCTCCTCATACCTTTCCAACTGCACATTCAGTGTCTCACACTCCCACACTACCTCCTCATCCCACGCTCTCTCTGTCAGAGTCTCCCAAGGCTCTGGTCTAGGACCCTTACTCTTCTCAATCTATACACTTGGCCTGGGACAACTCATAAAGTCCCATGCATTCCAGTACCGCCTTTATGCTGATGACACTCAGATCTGTCTCTCTGGCCCAGATGTCACCTCTCTGCTGTCCAGAATCCCGGAGTGTCTAACCGCCATGTCCTCCTTCTTCTCCTCTCGCTTCTGCAAACTCAATGTGGACAAATCTGAATTCATCTTTCTTCCATCTCACAGATCTTTTTTACCTGATTTATCACAATAAATTACATCATGCTTTCCCCTGTACCGGAAGTCCGCTGCCTCGGAGTAACCCTTGACTCTGCCCTGTCCTTCAAACCGCACATCCAAGCTCTTTCCACCTTCTGTCTCCTCCAGCTCAAAAATATTTCCAAAATCCATCCTTTCCTCATGCTCAATCTACTAAAATGCTTGTGCATGCCCTCATCATCTCCCACCTCAACTACTGTAACATCATTTTCTGTGGCCTCCCTGCTAACACTCTCACACCTCTCCAGTCCATCTTTAACTCTGCTGCCCGACTAATTAATCTCTCTTCTCTCTACGCCTCAGCTTCTCCCCTCTGCAAATCTCTTCACTGGCTCCCGTTCCCTCAGCATATCCAGTTCAAATTACTAATACTGACCTACAAAGCCATCCATAACCTGTCTCTTACATATATCTCTGAACTCATCTCCCAGAATCTTCCCTCACGTAATCGTCTGTCCTCCCCAGACCTCCTTCTCTCCTCCACACTTATTCGCTCCTCACCTAATTGCCTCCAAGACTGCTCTCGAATATCCCCCCATCCTCTGGAATTCTGTGGCCCAACAAGTCCGATTATCAACCACATTCAGATCCTTCAGATGGAACCTGAAAACCCACCTCTTCAAGAAAGCGTACAGCCTCCAATGACCCCCCTGCCTCCTCATGACTACCGGACCTACTGCTCACCATCACAGGAGCTGCTGCAACCTCCCAACCTACTGTCTCCTTCCCCATCATCCTGTAGAATGCAAGCCTGCAAGGGCAGGGTCATCTCCCCTCTGTATCAGTCTGTCATTGTTGGTTGGTGTACCCTAAGTGATATCTGTAATTTGTATGTAACCCCTTCTCATGTACAGCACCATGGAACCAATGGTGCTATGTAAATAATAAAAATAATAATAATAATAATAACTTGTCTCTAACCATGATTAACCCTTAGTTAGAGACCCAATTTGTTACTTAATGACCAAGCCAATTTTTACAATTCTGACCACTGTCATTTTATGTGGTTATAACTCTGGAACGCTTTAAGGCCTCTTTCACACGTCAGTGTCTCCGGTACATGTAGTGACAGTTTTCTTACGTACCGGAGACACTGACACACACAGACCCATTCAAATGAATGGGTCTATGCACATGTCTCCGTGTTTTCATGGACCGTGTGTCCGTGTGCAAAACACGGAGACATGTCCATGTTTCTCCGGCAGCACGTACAGCAATACGTCCTGCACACGTGCACACGGAGAACAGTGTGCACTCTCCTCCGTGTGCACGTACCACCCGCAGGAGAGACAGTGCTACAGTAAGCGCTGTCCCCCCCGCTGTGGTGCTGAAGGCGGCATTCATCTCTTCTCCCTGCAGGAGAGAAGAGATGAAAGATCAAGTTTTTTTTCTTTTTTGTTAAAAATAAAGTTGCTGGGACCTCCCGCCTCCCATCCCCAGTGTGCCGCCCGGCCCCTTGCAGAAGAAATACTCACCCAGCTCCCACGATGTCTCCTCTCTCCTCTCAGCGCTGGCCTCTTGTCCTGTGTGAGCGGTCACGTGGGACTGCTCATTACAGTGAGGAATATGTGCATATTCCTCACTGTAATGAGCGGTCCCACGTGACCGCTCACACAGGACAGGCTGCCGGAGCTGAGAGGAGAGAGGAGACATCGTGGGAGCTGGGTGAGTATTTCTTCTGCAAGGGGCTGGGCGGCACACTGGGGATGGGAGGCGGGAGGTCCCAGCAACTTTATTTTTAACAAAAAAGAAAAAAAAACTTGATCTTTCATCTCTTCTCTCCTGCGGGGAGAAAAGATGAATGCCGCCTTCAGCACCACAGCGGGGGGACAGCGCTTACTGTAGCGCTGTCTCTGCTGCACGGTCCGTGTGGTCCTCAGGTGGCACACGGGCGGCACACGGATGCCGCACATGTGCCACACTGATGTGCCACGTGAGCACACGGACACACGGACACGGATAACTCCGGTACCAATTTCTCCGGTACCGGAATTATCTGGACATGTGAAAGAGGCCTAACGGAGATTGTTTTTTAACATCATATTGTACTTCATGTTCGTGGCATAATTTCTTTGATATAACATAAGTTCATTTAGGAAAAAAAACAGAAATATGGCAAAAAGTTTTAAAATGTTGCAATTTTCAAACTGAATTTTTATGCCCTTAAATGAGAAAGTCATGTCACAAAAATACACAATAAATAACATTTCTCACATGTCTACTTTACATCAGCACAATTTTTAAAACAATTTTTTGTTTGTTAGGAAGTTATAAGGGTTAAAAGTTGACCAGCGATGTCTAATTTCTCCAACAAAATTTACAAAACCTTTTTTAGGGGCCACCTCACATTTGAAGTGACTTTGGGGGGTCAGTATAACAGAAAAAACCCAAAAGTGACAACATTCTAAAAACTCAAGATGTGCAAAACCACATCAAGAATTTATTAACCCTTCAGGTGTTTCACGAGAACTAAAGCAATGTGGAGGGAAAAAATAATATTTTACTATTTTCACAAAAAATTACTTTTGAACTAATTTTTTTTTCACAAGTGTATCAGAAGAAAATGCACCACAAAATTTGTTGTGAAATTTCTCCTGAGTATGCCCATACCCCATATGTGGGGAAAAGCCACTGGTGCATGGCAGGGCTCAGAAGGGAGGTAGCATCGTTTGACTTTTTGAATGCACAATTGGCTGTGATCAATGGTGGCGCCTTGTCGCATTTGGAGACCCCCCTAATGTACCTAAACAGTGGAAACTCCTCAATTCTAACTCCAATCCTAACCCCAATACACCCCTAACTCTAATCCCAACCCTAACCATAACCCTAACCACTAATTTAACCCCAACACACCCCTAAACCTAATCCCAACCCTAACCACAAACCTAATCCCAACACATCCCTAACCCTAATCCCAACCCTAACCATAACCTTAACCACAAACCAAACCCTAACACACCCCTAACTCTAATCCAAATCCTAACTGTAATCCCAACCATAAGCACAACCCTAACCCAAGCCCAAACCCTAACTTTAGCCCAACTCTAACCCTAACTTTAGCCCAACTCACTTTAGCCCAACCCTAACCCTAACTTTAGTCCAACTCAATTTAGCCTAAACCTAACCCTAACTTTACCCCAACTAACTTTAGCCCAACTCTAACCCTAATGGAAAAATGGAAATAAATATATATTTTTTATTTCATTATTTTTACCTAACTAAGGGGGTGATAAAAGAGGGTTTTATTTACTATTTTTCATTTTGATCACTGTGATAGAATTAATCACAGTGATCAAATTGAACCAATAGGAAAAATTTCCTATTGTTGCCGGGTGCCGGCCCGCAGATCTCGGCGGGCGCACTATGCATGTGCCCGCCATTTTCTCCTGGAAGAAGATGCTGGCAGCCCGGAGGACTTCACGGGGGATTGCAGAGACAACAGAGGTACCGGGGTGAATCGGGGCTCCCGAGAAAGAAATTAAAAGGAAAATCTGACTTTTTTTTGCGGTCACCATTATGCCGTCGGCAATCGCAATACCGGGGTCAGTAAAAACCGACCTGAATCATGTTCTCTGGGGTCTCAGCTACTCCTGGTATCCGAGACCCCAGAGAAATTCTGACTCTGGGGGGCTCTATACACTTATTCCTCAGCTCCGATAAAAAGCAGCGCTGTGGTTTACACTGTGTTCCAAATTATTATGCACAAAGAGTTTAGGAGTGATAAGGTTAGAATTTTTTTGTTTGTCATTTAAACTCATTGATGGTGATGTGTGTCAGGGCTCTTTATATCACTGAAAGCAATTGCAGATACCTGTGCAAATTAGTTTGGCAGGTGTGTCCAAATAAAGGCAAGACTACTTAAGAAGGCTGTTCCACATTATTAAGCAGCCTACATTTTTTGCCAAAATGGGAAAGAAAAAGGATGTGTCGGCTGCTGAGAAGCAACAAATTGTGGATTATTTAGGTCAAGGCATGACTACAATCAACATTGTGATCATCGCACAATCAAGAAGTATGTAGCTGATTCCCAACACACACGTGTGCATGCTGATAAGGAAAAATTGAGGACTCTTTCCAACAGGCAATTGTGTAAGGTTAAAAGAGCAGCTGCAAAAATGCCTTGTCATAGCAGCAGACAAGTTTTTGAAGCTGTTGGTGCCTCCAACGTCCCCAGAACAACAAGATGCAGGGTCCTTCAGAAGTTTGCAGCTGTGCGTAAGCCATCCTGTCGACCACCTCTATCCACTGCACACAAGCAGAAACGGCTCCAATGAGCCAAACGATACATGAAGACTGACTTCCAAACTGTTTTGTTCGATGAGTGCCGTGCAACGCTCGATGGTCCAGATGGATGGAGTGGAGGATGGCTGGTTGATGGACACCCCATGAAAACACGGCTAAGGCGCCAACAAGGAGGAGGTGGAGTAATGTTTTAGGCTGGAATCATGGGGAGAGAGATTGTTGGCCCCTTTATTATCCCTGAAGGGGAAAAGATGAACTCCATAATCTATGTGGAGTTTCTAAAACAACACTTCCTACCATGGTTCAAGAGTAGTGTTGAGCATTCCGATACCGCAAGTATCGGGTATCGGCCGATATTTACGGTATCGGAATTCCGATACCGAGTTCCGATATTTTTGCGATACCGGGAATCGGGATCGGGATGCATATTCATGTGTAAAATAAAGAATAAAAATAAAAAATAGGGATAAACTCACCCTCGGACGCGCCCTGGTTGTAACCGCTGCAACCGGCAGCCTCCGTTCCTAAGAATGAGCGAGTGAAGGACCTGCGATGACGTCGCGGTCTTGTGATTGGTCGCGTAACCGCTCACGTGACCGCTCACGTGACCGCTCACATGACCGAGACATCATCGAAGGTCCTTCACTCGCTCATTCTTAGGAACGGAGGCTGCCGGTTGCAGCGGTTACAACCAGGGCGCGTCCCAGGGTGAGTATATCCCTATTTTTTATTTTTATTCTTTATTTTACACATGAATATGGATCCCAGGGCCTGAAGGAGAGTTTCCTCTCCTTCAGACCCTGGGAACCATCCAGGATCACTTCCGATATTTGTGCCCCATTGACTTGTATTCGTATCGGGTATCGGTATCGGCGATATCCGATATTTTTCAGATATCGGCCGATTCAATCCGATACCGATACTTTCAAATATCGGAAGGTATCGCTCAACACTATTCAAGAGGAAGAACCGTGCTTTCCGCAGCAAGATCATTTTCATGCATGATAATGCACCGTCTCATGCTGCAAAAAACACATCTGCATCTCTGGCTGCTATGGGCATAAAAGAGGACAAACTTATGGTGTGGCCACCATCTTCCCCTGACCTCAACCCCATTGAGAACCTCTGGAGCATCATCAAAAGGAGTGTCTATGATGGCGGGAGGCAGTTCACATCTAAGCAACAGCTCTGGGAGGGTATTCTGTCCACATGCAAAACAAATGAAGCAGAAACCATCCAAAAACTGACAAATTCAATGGACGAGAGAGTTCAGAAGCTTCTTTCGAACAAGGGGTCCTATGTGCAAATGTAACATCACCTAGAATAAAGTTTTTACTTAAAAACTGTTTGATTTCATTTTGCAATAAGCTGATAATGCTTATAACATCACAATTGACCATTTTTTTGTTCAAAATAAAAAAAAAAGGTTGAAAACTCTGCTGTGCATAATAATTTGGAACATGCATTTTGAGTGTTTATATTTTTTTAAAAGATCCTGTTTTCATAGGCAGTTTGTTCCAAAACATTGCAATTATACTAGAATAGTAGATGACTGGAAAATAACAATGACTGCAATTCAGATAGGTAATTTAGAGAAAATATGAGGAAATATTATTTGCATAATAATTTGGAAGACAGTGTAAGTATCCTTAACTGCCGCCGTTAAAATGCACATTGGCGGTCATTAAGGGGTTAAGAATCTTTTGAACTGAAACACGTAGGTCTGGAGGTGCCTTTTACTATCTTTTTATACTGATGTTTCTACAATAAATTTTGGATTTTATTCTACGCAGCTGCTACCATGCTGGATTTCCTTCTAAGGCTATGTGCACACGATGCGGATTTGCTGCGGATCCGCAGCGGATTTTTCCACACAGAAACACTGCAGATCCTCACTTTGATGTACAGTACAATGTAAATCAATGTTAAAAAAATAAATACTGTGCACATGGTGTGGAAAAATCAGTGCGGAATTGCTGCGGATTTAACCCCTTTCTGTCATCGGACGTATTATTCCGTTCATGTGGGGTGGGCCCTACTTCCCAAGGACGGAATAGTACGTCCAGCGCGATCGGCTGCGCTCACGTGGGGAGCGCGGCCGATCGCGGCCGGGTGTCAGCTGACTGTCGCAGCTGACATACGGCACTATGTGCCAGGAGCAGTCACGGACCGCCCCCGGCACATTAACCCCCGGCACACTGCGATCAAACATGATCGCAGTGTGCCGGCGGTATAGGGAAGCATAGTGCAGGGAGGGGGCTCCCTGTGTGCTTCCTTGAGACGATCGGTACAAGGCGATGTGCTCACCTTGTACCGAGCGTCTCCTCCCTGCAGTCCCCGGATCCAAAATGGCTGCAGGGCTGCATCCGGGTCCTGCAGGGAGGTGGCTTCACAGCGCCTGCTCAGAGCAGGCGCCGGGAAGCCTGGAGCTGTGCACGTCAGATCGCCGATCTGACACAGTGCACAGCAAAGTGTCAGATCGGCGATCTGTCACTTTACTGTGATGTCCCCCCGGGGCAAAGTAAAAATGTAGAAAAAAAAAATTACATGTGTAAAAAAAAAAAAAAAATTCCTAAATAAATAATAAAAAAAAAATATATTGTTCCAATAAATACATTCTTTTAGCTAAATAAAAAAAAAAAACAATAACAGTACATATATTTAGTATTGCCGCGTCCGTAACGACCCGACCTATAAAACTGTTCCACTAGTTAACCCCTTCAGTGAACACCGTAAAAAAAAAAACGAGGCAAAAAACAACACTTTATTATCATACCGCCGAACAAAAAGTGGAATAACATGCGATCAAAAAGATGGATCTAAATAACCATGGTACCGCTGAAAACGTCAACTTGTCCCGCAAAAAACTAGCTGCCATACAGCATAATTAGCGAAAAAATAAAAAAGTTATAGTCCTCAGAATAAAGTGATGCAAAAATTATTATTTTTTCTATAAAATAGTTTTTGTCGTATAAAAACACCAAAACATAAAAAAATGATATATAATTGTACTGACCCGAAGAATAAAACTGCTTTATCCATTTTACCAAACGCAGAACGGTATAAGCGCCCCCCCAAAAGAAATTAATGAATAGCTGATTTTTGGTCATTCTGCCACAAAAATCGGAATAAAAAGCGATCAAAAAAGTCACGTGCCCAAAAATGTTACCAATAAAAACGTCAACTCGTCCCGCAAAAAACAAGACCCCACATGACTCTGTGGACCAAAATATGGAAAAATTATAGCACTCAAAATGTGGTAACGCACAAAACATTTTTTGCAATAAAAAGCGTCTTTTAGTGTGTGACGGGTGCCAATCATAAAAATCCGCTAGAAAACCCACTATAAATAGTAAATCAAACCCCCCCTTCATCACCCCCTTAGTTACGAAAAATTAAAAAATTTAAAAAATGTATTTATTTCCATTTTCCCATTAGGGTTAGGGTTAGGGCTAGGGTTAGGGCTAGGGCTAGGGCTAGGGTGAGGGCTAGGGCTAGTGTTAGGGCTAGGGTTAGGGTTGGGGCTAGGGTTAGGGTTGGGGCTATGGTTAGGGCTACAGTTAGGTTTAGGGATAAAGTTAGGTTTGGGGTTTGGATTGCATTTACAGTTGGGAATAGGGTTGGGATTAGGGTTAGGGGTGTGTCAGGTTTAGGGGTGTGGTTAGGGTTACATTTGAGATTAGGGTTAGGGGTGTGTTTGGATTAGGGTTTCAGTTATAATTGGGGGGTTTCCACTTTTTAGGCACATCAGTTGCTCTCCAAATGCGACATTGCGTCCGATCTAAATTCCAGCCAATTCTGCGTTGAAAAAGTAAAACAGTGCTCCTTCCCTTCCGATCTCTCCCGTGCACACAAACAGGGGTTTACCCCAACATATGGGGTATCAGCATACTCAGGACACATTGGACTTTTGGGGTCCAATTTCTCCTGTTACTCTTGGGAAAATACAAAACTGGGGGCTAAAATATAATTTTTGTGTAAAAAAATATTTTTTATTTTCACGGCTCTGCGTTATAAACTGTAGTGAAACATTTAGGGGTTCAAAGTTTTCACAACACATCTAGATAAGTTCCTTGGGGGGGTCTAGTTTCCAATATGGGGACACTTGTGGGGGGTTTCTATGGTTTAGGTACATAAGGGGCTCTGCAAATGCAACGTGACGCCTGCAGACCATTCCATCTAAGTCTGCATTCCAAATGACGCTCCTTCCCTTCCGAGCTCTGCCATGCGCCCAAACGGTGGTTCCCTACCACATATTGGGTATCAACGTACTCAGGACAAATTGGACAACAACTTTTGGGGTCCAATTTCTTCTCTTACCCTTGGGAAAATAAAAAATTGGGGGCGAAAAAAACATTTTTGTGAAAAAATATGATTTTTTATTTTTACGGCTCTGCATAATAAACTTCTGTGAAGCACTTGGTGGGTCAAAGTGCTCACCACACATCTAGATAAGTTCCTTAGGGGGTCTACTTTCCAAAATGGTGTCACTTGTGGGGGTTTCAATGTTTAGGCACATCAGGAACTCTCCAAACACAACATGGTGTCCCATCTCAATTCCAGTCAATTTTGCATTGAAAAGTCAAATGGCGCTCCTTCCCTTCCGAGCTCTGCCTTGCGCCCAAACAGTGGTTCCCCCCACATATGAGGTATCAGCGTACTCAAGACAAATTGGACAACAACTTTTGGGGTCCAATTTCTTCTCTTACCCTTGGGAAAACAAAAAATTGGGGGCGAAAAAAATCATTTTTGTGAAAAAATATGATTTTTTATTTGTACGGCTCTGCATTATAAACTTCTGTGAAGCACTTAATGGGTAAAAATGCTCACCACACATCTAGATAAGTTCCTTAGGGGGTCTACTTTCCAAAATGGTGTCACTTGTGGGAGGTTTCAATGTTTAGTCACATCAGGGGCTCTCCAAACGCAACATGGCATCTCATCTGAATTCCAGTCAATTTTGCATTGAAAAGTCAAATGGCGCTACTTCGCTTCCAAGCTCTGCCATGCGCCCAAACAGTGGTTTACCCCCACATATTGGGTATCGGCATACTCATGACAAATTGTACAACAACTTTTGGGGTCCATTTTCTCCTGTTACCCTTTGTAAAATAGAACAAATTGGAGCTGAAGTAAATTATTTGTGTAAAAAAGTTAGATGTTCATTTTTAATTAAACATTCCAAAAATTCCTGTGAAACACCTGAAGGGTTAATAAACTTAATGAATATGGTTTTGAGCACCCTGAGGGGTGCAGTTTTTAGAATGGTGTCACACTTGGGTATTTTCCATCATATATACCCCTCAAAATGACTTCAAATGAGATGTGGTCCCTAAAAAAAATGGTGTTGTAAAAATGAGAAATTGCTGGTCAACTTTTAACCCTTATAACTCCCTAACAAAAAAAAATGTTGGTTCCAAAATTATGCTGATGTAAAGTAGATATGTGGGAAATGTTACTTATTAAGTATTTTGTGTGACATATCTCTGTGATTTAATTGTATAAAAATTCAAAGTTGGAAAATTGCTAAATTTACAAAATTTTCACCAAATTTCCGTTTTTTTCACAAATAAACGCAGGTAACATCAAAGAAATGTTACCACTATAATGACGTACAATATGTCATGAGAAAACAATGTCAGAATCCCTGGGAGCCGTTGAAGCATTCCAGAGTTATAACCTCATAAAGGGACAGTGGTCAGAATTGTAAAAATTGGCCGGGTCATTAACGTGCAAACAACCCTTGGGGTAAAGGGGTTAAAAGAAATGTATGTCACTTCTTTTGTGCACATCTGCAGCGTTTCTGCACCGCTCCATGATAGAAATCTGCAGTGGCAAAATCTGTAGAAAATCCGCACAAAATCCGCATCAATTCCGTAGCAAATCCACACAAAAACCGCGGCAAATCTGCAGCTGCGGATTCTGCCAGGAGAAGCGGATTTTGTGCAGAAAATTCTGCACCACATTTCCTACGTGTGCACATAGCCTAATGCTCTTGCTTAATGGTGTTGCAACCTCTGTGGCTTTTCCAAAAAGGTGTGTATAAACTGACAGACTAGGTGACACTTAGGCCGGCCTCACACTCAGCGTATGTAAATACGGTCCGTTTTTTACGGCTGTAATACGCAGAAAAGTCCCCAAAATAGTGATCCGTATGTCATCTGTAGGCAGGGTATGTCAGCGTATTTTGCGCATGGCATCCTCCGTATGTAATCCGTATGGCATCCGTACGGCAATATTTTCTCACAGGCTTGCAAAACCGACATCTAATGGATTTATGTGCTCAAATATTCGTTAAAACATATATACAGTATATATATATATATGTCATTGAGACACATATATATATTCTGTATTTATATTTAATTCAGCGCGATATATGTGAAAAGCCGGTAATTCAATTGCCGGCTTTTCATTTCGCCTTCACAAACCCAACAGGATATGAGACATGGTTTACATACAGTAAACCATCTCATATCCCCTTTTTTGCATATTCCACACTATTAATGTTAGTAGTGTATATGTGCAAAATTTGGGCGCTGTAGCTGCTAAAATAAAGGGTTAAATGGCTGAAAAAATTGGCGTGGGCTCCCGCGCAATTTTCTCCGCCAGAGTGGTAAAGCCAGTGACTGAGGGCAGATATTAATAGCCTAGAGAGGAACCATGGCTATTACCCCCCCCGGCTACAAACATCTGCCCCCAGCCACCCCAGAAAAGGCACATCTGGAAGATGCGCCTATTCTGGCACTTGGCCTCTCTCTTCCCACTCCCGTGTAGCGGTGGGATATGGGGTAATGAAGAGTTAATGTCACCTTGCTATTGTAAGGTGACATTAAGCCAGGTTAATAATGGAGAGGTGTCAATTATGACACCTATCCATTATTAATCCAATTGTATGAAAGGGTTAAAAAAACACACACATTATTAAAAAGTATTTTAATGAAATAAACACACAGGTTGTTTTAATATTTTATTGCTCTCTCAATCCACCTGAAGACCCTCGCTCTGAAAAATAATAAACCAACAATATACATACCTTCAGATGATCTGTCACGTCCCACGAAGTAAATCCATCTGAAGGGGTTAAATCATTTTACAGTTAGGAGCTGTGCTAAAGCACTCGCTCGTGCCTGTAAACCCCGGGTGCTGAAAGGAAAGCAGGATGATCTGTACTTACCTTGAGTTGCGGTGATGCGCCCTCTGCTGGATGTCCTCATATGAACTCGAGCGTGGGAACTTTTCCAAGGCTCCAGTAATGCGTATTTTACGGACGTAGTTTATGCGCTCATACGTCCGTAAAACTCGCTAGTGTGAGGCCGGCCTTAGATTGCACACATGTGGACTACCTTTCACTAAGCATGTGACTTATGAAGGTAATTACTTGTACTAGAAATTTTTAGGTATTTCATAGCAAAAGGGGTAAATACACATGCACATGGCAATTTTTATTTGATCCCATACATTTTACTTATGTCAATATTTTTCTCACTTCACTTCATCAACTAAAGGTACCGTCACACTAAACGATATCGCTAGCGATCCGTGACGTTGCAGCGTCCTCGCTAGCGATATCGTTTAGTTTGACACGCAGCAGAGATCAGGATCCTGCTGTGATGTCGCTGGTCGCTGAATAAAGTCCAGAACTTTATTTGGTCGTCCGATCGCCGTGTATCGTTGTGTTTGACACCAAAAGCAACGATACCAGCGATGTTTTACACTGGTAACCAGGGTAAACATCGGGTTACTAAGCGCAGGGCCGCGCTTAGTAACCCGATGTTTACCCTGGTTACCAGCGTAAAAGTAAAAAAAACAAACAGTACATGCTCACCTGCGCGTCCCCTGCCGTCCGCTTCCTGCTCTGACTGATCGCCGGCCCTAAAGTGAAAGTGAAAGCAGAGCGGTGACGTCACCGCTCTGCTGTTAGGGCCGGAGCTCAGTCAGTGTCAGGAAGCAGACGCCGGGGGACGCATGTAAGTATGTACTGTTTGTTTTTTTTACTTTTACGCTGGTAACCAGGGTAAACATCGGGTTACTAAGCGCGGCACTGCGCTTAGCAACCCGATGTTTACCCTGGTTACCCGGGGGCCTCGGCATCGTTGGTCGCTGGAGAGCGGTCTGTGTGACAGCTCTCCAGCGATCAAACAGCGACGCTGCAGCGATCGCCATCGTTGTCGCTATCGCTGCAGCGTCGCTTAATGTGACGGTACCTTTAGACTATTTAGTGCTGATGCATCACACACAAATTGGATTACAAAATATTTAAACACAGGTTTAATGTTACAAAATAGGTAAAAAGCCAAGTGGGATGAATAATTTTGCAAACAACTCTAGTATCCTTTATTGTTACGTATAGCACTGTACATAAGGAAAGAAAATTGGCATGCTGCACTATCTATCTCATTGCATCCGCAGATATGCACCAGAGATCATGTGCATTAATTACATGACCTATCACATGACCTACTAAAAATATTGTATGACATGTCATTTGATACATGTTTAAGGGAAGGAATTAAGGCAGCTTTTGGACTGAATTTTCAGCCCCAGTTTCTGTGGTAAGTTGGGTATTTTACATAATCAGCACAATACCCTCTAACATTTTCAAAGTTTCTATATTCAGATCTATGTAATTTTACTATATTTACCTATGAATACCCCCACATATGTTAGGTCCAATTCTATACCAAGCCAGTTACTATTCATGCATATGCATATGAACATTTAATAAGTGAGATGATCTTTCAGTATATTCTTGACAGCCAGAGAACAAAGAATATAGATTGGGTTAGATGTCAGAGAGAGCAACTATTGATTAGTTGTGTGGTTGAATGTCTAATGGAGGCTTTGGCCCTGGTGCTCTAGAACTCCTGAGCTGTATTTATACACTTTATTTTAGTCTTTCGTCTACTTTCATGAGAGCTTTTCAGCTGCATAGATTGGTGGCTCATCGTTAACAGTGTGGAATTTCAAGATATTGTATGACTACACTGCAATATGACCCCAAATGTGCAAGGTGAAAGAGTTGAATTAAAATTAAGTATGTATTTCTCTAAGCAGTGGTGGATGAGGGCCCCTGTGAAAGAATAATATATGGGCCCCTCTTGCTTCTGTGACAGGATCCGCTTGCTGATTTGAAGGTGAAAGTGGCCCCCTTACGTCTTGGGGCCATTTGTGGCTGTTCAGAGATTGATCAGAGTGTGTTTTTAGTATGGTCTGAGTCTCTTGGAAATTCTCCATTTTGTCCATTTTGTCAGTCTATGGAAATTGAGCTCCACTCATATGTCATCCACATGCAGTCCAATTGTTTCCACTCTGATTGACTTGCATAACCGAATGCGATCCGAATATTGGATCAAACTCAGGCAGACCATAGACTAACACTGGCCTTAGTGCAATCTGATGTTTTGTCAGATCGCACTCAGACCTAAAATGCGCTTGTTTGCACCTGCCCTAACAGTGTACAATAGACCAGTGACTTCTGATCTGAAGACAAATTCATCTTACTGGTTTGCATGCAGTTGTTTGCCTAAAAGCAAATTTTTTTCCATTGCAGCACTAATAAGCTCAGGAAATCACCCAATTATGTGCAACCTATCCCAAGTCCTCAATATTCATGATATGAGTAAAAGGACTAAACTGTCAATCAGCTGTGGGTAGGCGGGGAGCAGTAGCTCCAGAATAGGAACTCTTAGGCCGACGTCACACTCAGCGTATGTAAATACGGTCCGTTTTTTACGGCCGTAATATGCAGAAAAGTCCCCAAAATAGTGATCCGTATGTCATCCGTAGGCAGGGTGTGTCAGCGTATTTAGCGCATGGCATCCTCCGTATGCAATCCGTATGGCATCCGTACTGCAATATTTTCTCGCAGGCTTGCAAAACCGACATCTAATGGATTTATGTGCTCAAATGTTCGGTAAAACATATAAACAGTATATATATATATATATATATATATATATATATATATATATATATATATATATATCATTGAGACACACATATATATATATTCTGTATTTATATTTAATTCAGCGCGATATATGTGAAAAGCCGGTAATTCAATTGCCAGCTTTTCATTTCTCCTTCCCAAACCCGACAGGATATGAGACATGGTTCAAAGTGTTCACCACACATCTAGATTAGTTCCTTAGGGGGTCTACTTTCCAAAATGGGGTCACTTGTGGGGGGTTTCCACTGTTTAGGCACATCAGGGGCTCTCCAAATGCGACATCCCATCCAATCTTGCATTGAAATGTCAAACAGCGCTCCTTCCCTTCCGAGCTCTGCCATGCACCCAAACAGTGGTTTACCCCCACATATCAGAAATCAACATATTCAGGACAAATTGTACAACTTTTGGGGTCTAATTTCTCCTGTTACCCTTGGTAAAATAAAATAAATTGGATCTGAAGTAAATTTTTTGAAAAAAAAGATAAGTTAAGGTTAATTAATTTTTTTTTAAACATTTCAAAAATTCCTGTGAAGACCTGAAGGGTTAATAAACTTCTTGAATCACTGACAGGTGTGCCGGCTCAGTTTTTCCATTTTACTGCAGTTATTTACACTTGGTACATTTGGGAGAGGGGCCATTCTGGTTTGAGCTGTGCAATTTGTTCATTTTGCCTTCCACAGGCAGGTGAAAAAACAGGTCTAGATCCTGCTCTGCCCCTTCTATTTTGAGGACTGCTGTCACATAGTAAAGGGAGTTACTATAGTTAGGGACTATTCTGATTGGATACACTGTTGTGAATTCTGTTCTTGGGCTCCCTCCGGTGGTTATAAGTGGTAGCGCTGCTGTCTGTCCTTCACAGCAGTTATCAGGTGTGTCCACTGGACTGGGCTATTTAGTCTGGCCTCACCCTTTAGTCAGTGCCAGTTGTCCATTATATTCTGGAGGATTCACATCCCTTCATGGTTTCTCCTGCTTCCTGGTCTTTTCACCAAGATAAGTTCTGCTTGTTTTGCAGCCCACATGTTGTGGGCCTCATTGTTCAGTGCATTTCATGTTTTTTCTTGTCCAGCTTAATCTGTGTAAGGATTTATGCAGTCAAGCTGGAATCTCTGGAGAGGCAGATATACCCTCCATATCTTTAGTTAGATGTGGAGTTTTTTGTATTTTCTGTGGTGGATATTTCCTAGTATTTTAATACTGACCACATAGTTATCTGTCCTATCTTTCCTATTTAGCTAGATTGGCCTCCTTTGCTAAATCCTGTTTTCAGCCTGTGTATGTTTTTTCCTCTCCTCTCACAGTCAATATTTGTGGGGGGCTGCCTATCCTTTGGGAATGTTCTCTGAGGCGAGATAGTTTTCCCTTTTCTATCTATAGGGTTAATTAGTCCTCCGGCTGTGTCGAGGTGTCTAGGATCAGTAGGTACATCCCACGGCTACTTCTAGTTGCGGTGTTAAGTTCAGGGTCCGCGGTCAGTATAGATACCACCTTCTCCAGAGTACGTCCAATGCTACTCCTGGGCCACCAGATCATAACAATACACCTTGTCGTGATAGGATGGCCTTTATGCTCTTTTGAGCAAAATAGTGTTAGCTAAGTTTCCTATGTTTTTTTTTACATTTTTCATTATTATTTATAAACATACAGCAGGATATCTATTTATTGTTTTTTGTTTAAAGGGAATCTATCAGTAGGATCATCCCTCCTTAGCTGTCTATTTGGGCATGCAGGTCACACAAAGCTGAATAAAATGATACTTTGATATCAGCATTTTGATATTTTAATCCAGAGAAATTCACATTTTTATTATAAGTAAATGAGCTGTTAAAAACTATGGGCCGGACACTGTTTTGCATGAAAATCTGCCTTCAGAGCTTATCTAATATATAAAGCTGAATGTGTGTGTGTATGTGTGTGTGTATGTCCGGGATTGGCATCTGCACCGTCACAGCTACAGCCACAAAATTTTGCACAGTCACACGTCTGGACCCCGAGAGCGTCATAGGATATGTTGTGAAATTTTAACCCCGCGCTTTCCAATTCACCAAACAATTTTGCCCCTATCTACATAATGGGGAAAAAGTGAAAGGAAAAGTGTTGGAGGCAAATTGACAGCTGCCAGATGTGAACATGGGGGACTTAAAGAGTGAGAGCGATGGCGCCAAAGAGTATACACCGTACAGTTGCTAAGGTGGTGCCCCGACATGGGATACTCACCACACACGGGGATATGAACACACACACAAAATGTGCCACACACTACCATGTGCTTGAACACATATATCACCCTCAGCACACATTTCACCACACATACACCAACCTCGCCACATAAAAGTCGAAACACAAAATTCGCCGCTCAAAACTCGCCACGCGCAAAACTCGCCACATGCAAAACTAGGCTCACGCAAAACTCGCCACACGTGTAAAACTCACCTCATGTAAAACTCGCCACACGCAAAACTTGCACACGCGGAAAAATTGCCACATGCACAAACGTTGCAACACATGCAAAAGTTGCCTGACACAAAACTTGCACATACTCAAAACGCACCACACATAAAACTCGCCATGCGCAAAACTCGCCATGCGCAAAACTTGCTGCACACAACTTGCTACACTAACCTGACACATGCAACTCAACACACAAAAAGTTGCTACATGCATGTCGCCACACAAAACTCATCTCACAAGTCGCTACATGCATGTCGCCACACGCAACTCAACACACACAACTTGACACATGAAACTCGCCCTAAAACACACACAAGTCTGGTATTATCCTTCAAAAATAGAAATCTGATTAATAAGCAGACAGATTACAAGAGCAACAAATGTACCATATAGGAAATACGGCAGCTGTCAGTCACATGACCTGTCTATTATGTGTATGTGTGAGCTAATATATAGTGCCAGGGGGGAGGGCTTCCTGTTGGCTGGGGATTTATCAGCTGCCAATTTAGCTTACAAATACTGAGTTAAAAATACTGAGCAAATAATGTGAGAACGAGGTCTAATACAGGAGGAGATGACACACAGATATGTACTATATACAGGAGGAGATGACACACAGGTATATGCTATATACAGGGGAGATGACACACACATATATACTATATACAGGGGAGATGACACACAGGTATATACTATATACAGGAGGAGATGACATACAGGTATATACTATATACAGGAGGAGATGACACACACATATATACTATATACAGGGGAGATGACACACAGGTATATACTATATACAGGAGGAGATGACACACTGGTATATACTATATACAGGGGAGATGACACACAGGTATATGCTATATACAGGGGAGATGACACACACATATATACTATATACAGGGGAGATGACACACAGGTATATACTATATACAGGAGGAGATGACATACAGGTATATACTATATACAGGAGGAGATGACACACACATATATACTATATACAGGGGAGATGACACACAGGTATATACTATATACAGGAGGAGATGACACACTGGTATATACTATATACAGGTGGAGATGACTCACAGGTATATACTATATACAGGGGAGATGACACACAGGTATATACTATATACAGGGGAGATGACACAGGTATATACTATATACAGGAGGAGATGACACAGGCATATACTATATACAGGAGGAGATGACATACAGGTACATACTATATACAGGGGAGATGACACACAGATATATACTATATACAGGAGGAGATGACACACAGGTATATACTATATACAGGAGAAGATGACACACAGGTATATACTATGTACAGGGGAGATGACACATGTATATACTATATACAGGAGGAGATGACACACATATATATACTATATACAGGAGCAGATGACACACAGGAATATACTATATACAGGAGGGATGACACACAGGTATATACTATATACAGGAGTGTTATGGTTTCCAATGGCAAGGAAACATCAGAAGCATAGAATAAACGGACAAGCTCTCGGGTGATGGAAACTAGAGCTGACCGCGATGCTAAACCTACACACCACACTAGAAGTAGCCAGGGGGCATTCCTGCGTTGTCTCTAGATGCCGCGCGCCAGCCGGAGAACTAACTACCCCTGGTAGAAGAAAACACAGTCCTGGCTTGCCTCCAGAGAATGTCCCCACAGGAGATAGCAGCCCCCCACATATAATAACGGTGAGAGCAGATGAAAAGACACACGTAGTATGAAAGCAGATTTAGCACAGAGAGGCCCGCTAACTAAATAGCAGAAAGATACAACAGAGGACTTCGCGGTCAGCTGCAAAACCCTTCAAAACACCATCCTGAAATTACCTTAACTCATGTGACAACTCATGCCACTGGAGTGGTAATTTCAGCCCAACAAGAGCTTCCAGCTGCAGAGATTCACATAAGTGCAAACTGGACAAAACATACAAAAATAGACTTAAGGACTAAAGTGTCCAACTTAGCTGAGCAGAAATCTGGGAGCAGGAACATGCAACAGAATCACTCTGGATACATTGATGGCCAGCATTAGAATGACTGAGGAGCAAGGTTAAATAGGATACTCCCACATCCTGATAAGAACAGGTGAACTGAAAAGGCAAAGCTTGCAGGACACCAGTACCACAAGAGACCACCGGGGGAGCCCACGAACCGAATCACAACAGTACCCCCCCCTTAAGGAGGGGGCACCGAACCCTCACAAGAACCACCAGGGCGATCTGGATGAGCCCTATGAAAGGCACGGACCAAATCAGAAGCATGAACATCAGAAGCTGTAACCCAAGAATTATCCTCTTGACCGTAGCCCTTCCATTTCACCAGATATTGAAGTCTCCGTCTGGAAACACGGGAGTCCAAGATTTTCTCCACCACGTACTCCAATTCACCCTCAACCAGCACAGGAGCAGGAGGCTCAACAGAAGGCACAAGTGGTACCTCATACCTCCGCAATAATGACCGATGGAAGACATTATGGATAGCAAAGGATGCTGGGAGGTCCAAACGAAAAGACACAGGGTTAAGAATTTCCAAAATCTTATAAGGACCGATGAACCGAGGCTTAAACTTAGGAGAAGAGACCCTCATAGGGACAAAACGGGAGGACAACCACACCAAGTCCCCAACACGAAGACGAGGACCAACACGACGATGGCGATTAGCAAAACGTTGAGTCTTCTCCTGGGACAACTCCAAATTGTCCACCACCTGCCCCCAAATACGATGCAACCTATCCACCATGGTATCCACTCCAGGACAATCCGAAGACTCCACCTGACCAGATGAAAAACGAGGATGGAACCCTGAATTGCAAAAGAAAGGGGAGACCAAAGTGGCAGAACTGGCCCGATTATTAAGGGCAAACTCAGCCAACGGCAAAAAGGAGACCCAGTCATCCTGATCAGCAGACACGAAACACCTCAAATAAGTCTCCAAGGTCTGATTAGTACGTTCCGTCTGGCCATTTGTCTGGGGATGAAATGCAGACGAAAAAGACAAATCAATGCCCATCCTGGCACAAAACGCCCGCCAAAATCTGGACACAAACTGGGATCCCCTGTCGGAAACGATATTCTCCGGAATACCATGCAGCCGAACCACATTCTGAAAAAACAGGGGCACCAACTCAGATGAGGAAGGCAGCTTGGGCAAGGGCACCAAATGAACCATCTTAGAAAAGCGGTCACACACCACCCAAATGACGGACATCCTCTGAGAAACAGGGAGATCAGAAATAAAATCCATAGAGATGTGTGTCCAAGGCCTCTTAGGAACAGGCAAGGGCAACAACAACCCACTAGCCCGAGAACAACAAGGCTTGGCCCGAGCACAAACATCGCAAGACTGCACAAAAGTACGCACGTCCCGAGACAGGGAAGGCCACCAGAAGGACCTAGCCACCAAATCTCTGGTACCAAAAATTCCCGGATGACCTGCCAACGCAGAAGAATGAACCTCCGAGATGACTCTATTGGTCCACTCATCCGGCACAAACAATCTACCAGGCGGACAACGATCAGGCCGATCCGCCTGAAACTCTTGTAAAGCACGTCGCAGGTCTGGGAAGACAGCAGACAATATCACCCCATCCTTAAGTATACCCGTAGGTTTAGAATCACCAGGGGAATCAGGTTCAAAACTCCTAGAAAGGGCATCCGCCTTCACATTCTTAGTACCTGGCAGATACGAAACCACAAAATTAAACCGGGAGAAAAACAACGACCAGCGCGCCTGTCTAGGATTCAGACGTCTGGCCGACTCAAGATAAATCAAATTTTTGTGATCAGTCAAGACCACCACCTGATGTTTAGCACCCTCAAGCCAATGACGCCACTCCTCGAATGCCCACTTCATCGCCAAAAGCTCCCGATTACCGACGTCATAATTTCGCTCGGCGGGCGAAAATTTTCGAGAAAAGAACGCACAAGGTCTCATCACTGAACAATCTGAACTTTTCTGCGACAAAACCGCCCCCGCTCCGATCTCGGAAGCATCAACTTCCACCTGAAAAGGAAGAGAAACATCAGGCTGGCACAACACCGGAGCAGAAGAAAAACGGCGCTTAAGCTCCCGAAAGGCCTCCACAGCAGCAGGAGACCAATCTGCAACATCAGCACCCTTTTTAGTCAAATCAGTCAAAGGCCTGACAACGCTAGAAAAACCAGTTATGAATCGACGATAAAAGTTAGCAAAGCCCAAAAATTTCTGAAGGCCCTTAAGAGAAGTCGGTTGCGTCCAGTCACAAATAGCCCGAACCTTCACAGGATCCATCTCAATAGAAGAGGGGGAAAAAATGTACCCCAAAAAAGAAATCTTCTGAACCCCAAAAACACACTTTGAACCTTTAACAAACAGAGAATTGGTCCGCAAAACCTGAAAAACCCTCCTAACTTGTTGAACATGAGATTCCCAGTCATCCGAAAAAATCAAGATATCGTCCAAATACACAATCATAAATTTATTCAGATATTCACGGAAAATATTGTGCATAAAAGACTGAAAGACCGAAGGGGCATTTGACAGACCAAAAGGCATCACCAAATACTCAAAATGGCCCTCGGGCGTATTAAATGCGGTTTTCCACTCATCCCCCTGCTTAATTCGCACCAAATTATACGCACCGCGAAGATCAATCTTAGAGAACCACTTCGCCCCCTCAATGCGAGCAAATAAATCTGTCAGCAATGGCAAAGGATACTGATACTTGACTGTGATCTTATTCAAGAGTCTATAATCAATACAAGGTCTCAAAGAACCATCGCTTTTAGCTACGAAAAAGAACCCCGCTCCAAGAGGAGACGAAGAAGGACGAATATGTCCCTTTTCCAAGGACTCCCTAATATACTCTCGCATGGCAGCATGTTCAGGTACAGACAGATTGAATAGACGACCCTTAGGAAACTTACTGCCAGGGATCAAATCTATGGCGCAATCGCAATCTCTGTGAGGAGGAAGAGAATTAAGAGTAGATTCCTCAAAAACCTCACGATAATCAGACAAAAACTCAGGAATTTCAGAGGGAATAGATGAAGCAATGGAGACCAAAGATGTGTCCCCATGATTTCCCTGACATCCCCAGCTTAGTACAGACATTGTTTTCCAGTCAAGGACTGGGTTATGAGTTTGCAACCATGGCAATCCCAGCACCAACACATCATGTAGATTATACAGTACAAGGAAGCGAATCACCTCTTGATGGTCTGGAGTCATACGCATAGTCACTTGTGTCCAGTATTGTGGTTTATTACTAGCCAATGGTGTAGAATCAATACCCTTTAAAGGTATAGGAACTTCCAGAGGCTCTAGATCAAACCCACAGCGCCTGGCAAAGGACCAATCCATCAGACTCAAAGCGGCGCCAGAATCCACATACGCATCCGCAACAATAGAAGATAACGAACAAATTAGAGTTACAGACAAAATAAACTTGGACTGCAAAGTGCCAATAGCAGAGGATTTATCAACTTTCTTTGTTCGTTTAGAGCATGCTGATATAACATGAGTAGAATTTCCACAATAGAAGCACAAATGATTTTTGCGCCTATAAATCTGTCGTTCGCTTCTGGACAGAAAGCTATCACATTGCATACTCTGTGGTGCCTCTTCAGAAGACACCGCCAACTGGTGCACAGGCTTGCGTTCCCGTAAACGCCGATCAATCTGAATTGCCATTGTCATGGACTCATTCAGACCCGTAGGCGCAGGAAACCCCACCATGACGTCTTTTACAGCATCAGAGAGACCTTCTCTGAAAATTGCCGCCAGAGCGCACTCATTCCACTGAGTAAGCACCGACCATTTTCGAAATTTTTGGCAATATATTTCGGCTTCATCTTGCCCCTGAGAGAGGGCTATTAAGGCTTTCTCAGCCTGAATCTCCAAATTTGGTTCCTCATAAAGCAACCCCAAAGCCAGAAAAAACGCATCCACATTGAGCAACGCAGGATCCCCTGGTGCCAATGAAAATGCCCAATTTTGGGGGTCACCCCGCAGTAAAGAAATAACAATCTTTACTTGCTGGGCAGGATCTCCAGCAGAATGAGATCTCAGCGAAAGAAACAATTACAATTGTATTTAAAATTTAGAAAACAAGATCAATCTCCAGAAAAAAACTCCGGTATAGGAATTTTAGGTTCAGACCGAGGAGCATGTAACAAAAAATCTTGTATATTCTGAACTTTAGAGGCAAGATAATTCAAATTGGTAGCCAGACTCTGGGGATCCATATTTCAACAGATAAAGTCTGAGCCATTCAGGGGTTAAGAGGAGAGGAAAACAGGAGACTGCAATTAGAGCTGGAGTGCAACTTCAGAGGAGGGAAAAAAAAAAAAAAGTTTCACACAGTTCCTTTTCTCTCCTGCTTCAGCCTATAGATTAAACATTTTGGCTGGCCATACTGTTATGGTTTCCAATGGCAAGGAAACATCAGAAGCATAGAATAAACGGACAAGCTCTCGGGTGATGGAAATTAGAGCTGACCGCGATGCTAAACCTACACACCACACTAGAAGTAGCCAGGGGGCATTCCTGCGTTGTCTCTAGATGCCGCGCGCCAGCCGGAGAACTAACTACCCCTGGTAGAAGAAAACACAGTCCTGGCTTACCTCCAGAGAATGTCCCCACAGGAGATAGCAGCCCCCCACATATAATAACGGTGAGAGCAGATGAAAAGACACACGTAGTATGAAAGCAGATTTAGCACAGAGAGGCCCGCTAACTAAATAGCAGAAAGATACAACGCGGTCAGCTGCAAAACCCTTCAAAACACCATCCTGAAATTACCTTAACTCATGTGACAACTCATGCCACAGGAGTGGTAATTTCAGCCCAACAAGAGCTTCCAGCTGCAGAGATTCACATAAGTGCAAACTGGACAAAACATACAAAAATAGACTTAAGGACTAAAGTGTCCAACTTAGCTGAGCAGAAATCTGGGAGCAGGAACATGCAACAGAATCACTCTGGATACATTGATGGCCAGCATTAGAATGACTGAGGAGCAAGGTTAAATAGGATACTCCCACATCCTGATAAGAACAGGTGAACTGAAAAGGCAAAGCTTGCAGGACACCAGTACCACAAGAGACCACCGGGGGAGCCCACGAACCGAATCACAACACAGGAGGAGATGACATACAGATACATACTATATACAGGAGGAGATGACACACAGGTATATACTATATACAGGAGCAGATGACACACAGGAATATACTATATACAGTAGGAGATGACTTACAGGTATATACTATATATAGGAGGAGATGACATACAGGTATATAGTATATACAGAAGAGATGACATACAGGTATATATTATATACAGGAGGAGATGACACATAGGTATATACAATATACAGGAGGAGATGACATACAGCAGGTATATACTGTTTACAGGGGAGATGACATACAGGTATATACTATATACAGGAGATGACATACAGGTGTATACTATATATAAGGGAGATGACAAACATGTACAATGCCTACAAGTAGTATTCAACCCCCTGCAGATTTAGCAGGTTTAATAAGATGCAAATAAGTTAGAGCCTTCAAACTTCAAACAAGAGCAGGATTTATTAACAGATGCATAAATCTTACAAACCAAAAAGATTTGTTGCTCAGTTAAATTTTTATAAATTTTATACATAAAAGTGTGGGTCAATTATTATTCAACCCCTAGGTTTAATATTTTGTGGAATAACCTTTGTTTGCAATTAGAGCTAATAATCGTCTTTTATAAGACCTGATCAGGCCGGCACAGGTCTCTGGAGTTATCTTGGCCCACGCCTCCATGCAGATCTTCTCCAAGTTATCTAGGTTCTTTGGGTGTCTCATGTGGACTTTAATCTTGAGCTCCTTCCACAAGTTTTCAATTGGGTTAAGGTCAGGAGACTGACTAGGCCACTGCAACACCTTGATTTTTTGCCTCTTGAACCAGGCCTTGGTTTTCTTGGCTGTGTGCTTTGGGTCGTTGTCTTGTTGGAAGATGAAATGACGACCCATCTTAAGATCCTTGATGGAGGAGCAGAGGTTCTTGGCCAAAATCTCCAGGTAGGCCGTGCTATCCATCTTCTCATGGATGCGGACCAGATGGCCAGGCCCCTTGGCTGAGAAACAGCCCCACAGCATGATGCTGCCACCACCATGCTTGACTGTAGGGATGGTATTCTTGGGGTCGTATGCAGTGCCATCCAGTCTCCAAACATCACGTGTGTGGTTGGCACCAAAGATCTCGATCTTGGTCTCATCAGACCAGAGAACCTTGAACCAGTCAGTCTCAGAGTCCTCCAAGTGATCATGAGCAAACTGTAGACGAGCCTTGACATGACGCTTTGAAAGTAAAGGTACCTTACGGGCTCGTCTGGAACGGAGACCATTGCGGTGGAGTACGTTACTTATGGTATTGACTGAAACCAATGTCCCCACTGCCATGAGATCTTCCCGGAGCTCCTTCCTTGTTGTCCTTGGGTTAGCCTTGACTCTTCGGACAAGCCTGGCCTCGGCACAGGAGGAAACTTTCAAAGGCTGTCCAGGCCATGGAAGGCTAACAGTAGTTCCATAAGCCTTCCACTTCCGGATGATGCTCCCAACAGTGGAGACAGGTAGGCCCAACTCCTTGGAAAGGGTTTTGTACCCCTTGCCAGCCTTGTGACCCTCCACGATCTTGTCTCTGATGGCCTTGGAATGCTCCTTTGTCTTTCCCATGTTGACCATGTATGTGCTGTTCACAAGTTTGGGGAGGGTCTTAAATAGTCAGAAAAGGCTGGAAAAAGAGATAATTAATCCAAACATGTGAAGCTCATTGTTCTTTGTGCCTGAACTACTTCTTAATACTTTAGGGGAACCAAACAGAATTCTGGTGGGTTGAGGGGTTGAATAATAAATGACCCTCTGAAAAGACTTTTCACAATTTAAAAAAAAAAATAAACAAAGAAATAACATTCTTTTTTGCTGCAGTGCATTTCACACTTCCAGGCTGATCTACAGTCCAAATGTCACAATGCCAAGTTAATTCCAAATGTGTAAACCTGCTAAATCTGCAGGGGGTTGAATACTACTTGTAGGCACTGTATATACTGAGGGAAAAATGAGAGGTGTGATGTGAAAATGAGGGGTGTGAGGTGAAAATGAAAAGGTGTGAGTGCAAAATGAGAGGAGTGAGGGAAAATAGTGGAGTGATTGGAAAATGATAGATGTGAGGTCGAAATGACAAGTGTTAGGGGGGAATGAGAGGAGTGAGGGGGGAATGAGAGGAGGAGGGGGAAAATAAGAGGAGTGAGGGGAAAATGAGAGGTGTAAGGGAGAAAATGAGAGATGTGAGGTGGAAAACGAGAGGCGTGATGAGAAAATAAGAGAAGTAAGGTGCTATAACTAACCGCAGATATTTACTATGCCCAGGCAACGCCAGGCTCTTCAGCTAGTTTTAAATAAAATCGGAAATTACCAGTGTGAGACATGTAACTGACCCAAAATAAAAGAACTGAACTTTTCTTCTCACAGGCAGCCAGGGTTGTAATATTGTTGCAATATAGCAAAGGTCAGTTCTTTTGTGTTAGTTACATGTCTCACACTGGTAACTTCCCATTTTATTTAAAATAATATCTGGAGGCAGATTTTCATGCAGATCAGTGTCTGGCCCATAGATCTTGGATCTCATATATAAAGGTATCATTTTAGTCACCTTCCTATGTCCTGCATGTTCATATAGATGGCTTAGGCAGGTTTCACATTTGCATTGGGCAGAGCTGCGGAGGGCTGCGTACTTCCTCCATTAAGCCCCGCCCACTGCCGCATCTCTTCCATTCAGCTCCGCCTATGTCGGCATATGTCCTGCATACTTATTTTTAACATTGGGTACGCAGGCCATGCGAATGTATGTGGATGTCTACGCATGCGTCGTTTTGATGCTGCACCGAACTGCGTTAAATGCAACATGTTGCATTTTGTTGCAGTCGGCAATGTTAAAGATAGGTACGCAGGACGAATGCCAACTTAGGTGGAGCTGAATGGAAGAGGTGCGACAGTGGGCGGGGCTTAATGGAGAACCTACGCAGCCCTCCGCAGCTCTGCCCAACGCAAGTGTGAAACCAGTCTAAGTAGGGTTGATCCTACTGACAGATTCCCTTTAAAAAGTTTTTAAAAATATATAATTATTCATATCACTCCCATTTTCCCTTCTTAAAAATAAAGAATCTTTATCAAAGAAGTAAAGCCATCAAAACATAAAATTAACTCATATGGTAAGAACTGTAAAGAGAATTTTTTTTTAGAAAAGCCAGGATTGTGTTTTTATGGTCACTTCAAACATCCATGAAAAAATGAAAATAAAGTGATAAAAATGTTTTATGTATCCAAAATGGTATCAATAAAAGCATAGGCTCGCTACACAAAAAGCAACCTCCCAGCTCCTTCCACAGAAAAATACCTAAATAGAAAAAAAAAATTGATGCATGTTTGGTATTGCCATAATTGCACTGAACTAAACATTTATGTTTGAAGATAATTTTTACCACACCATGAACGCCAAAAAAACAAAACCCAAAAACAATGGAGCAAATCCCACTTGGAATTTTTTTTCACTTTTATGGTAAAATGAATTATATTATCCATATCTACAACTTGTCCTGCAAAAAAAACAAGCCATCATTAGTGTTGAGCATTCCGATACCGCAAGTATCGTGTATCGGCCGATACTTGCGGTATCGGAATTCCGATACCGGGATTCCGATACTTGCCGCGTATCGGATACCGGAATCGGAAGTTCAAAGATTCAAAATGCAGAAATTCAGCCAATGAGAATGATTCCAAGTGTGGGCACATCCTGTTTAGCATGGAGGGCATGAAACTACTGGCAAGGCTGTGATTGGCTGCTGAAATGATGTCATGCTGCAGTTTAAAAGTCGCTGGCGCCATTTTACGATCACTCTGCTGTGAATTCAGTTAGTGACAGGACGCTGTTTGCTGACTGAGGGACAGTTTAGAGATAGCGATTTGCTTCTTTGTGCTTTCCAAAGGCTAATTTAGCAACCGCTGTGTTCACCTACTATTCACCTTGCTTTTGCCTTGTAGCGCTGTTTTCACAGCGATCTGCAAGGTCTGTGTGTGTGTGTGTGTGAGTGCAGCCCACTCTCTAGTCTGAGTGCAGCCACATAGGCCATCCATAGCTGGTTGTATTCAGTTCAGGGAGGGTGGTTCATTGCCTCATACTGTTCTTTTTTTTTTTTTTTTTTTTTTTCAAGTAGTGTAGTCTGCTGCTAATTTATTCAAAAAAATCCTATTAGTGTCTTTCCACCCGTCTCCAGCTAATTTGTGGAAAAACACTACATAGGATAAAGTAGAGGAGGGTTTTTGGGCCTTGCAGCGCCGTTTACGGCTGTCTGCACGGTCTCCGTGTGATTGCAGCTTGCCCTGTAGTCTGTGAGCAGCCATAGCCTGGTTGTCTCCAGCTCAGGGTTGTTCACTGCGTCATACCGCCAAATCAATTTTAATTTTTTTTCAAGTAGTGTAGTCTGCTGCTAATTTATTTAAAAAAATCCTATTAGTGTCTTTCCACCCGTCTCCAGCTAATTTGTGGAAAAACACTACATAGGATAAAGTAGAGGAGGGTTTTTGGGCCTTGCAGCGCCATTTACGGCTGTCTGCACGGTCTCCGTGTGATTGCAGCTCGCCCTGTAGTCTGTGAGCAGCCGTAGCCTGGTTGTCTCCAGCTCAGGGTTGTTCACTGCGTCATACCGCCAAATCAATTTAAATTTTTTTTCAAGTAGTGTAGTCTGCTGCTAATTTATTTAAAAAAATCCTATTAGTGTCTTTCCACCCGTCTCCAGCTAATTTGTGGAAAAACACTACATAGGATAAAGTAGAGGAGGGTTTTTGGGCCTTGCAGCGCCGTTTACGGCTGTCTGCACGGTCTCCGTGTGATTGCAGCTCGCCCTGTAGTCTGTGAGCAGCCATAGCCTGGTTGTCTCCAGGTCAGGGTTGTTCACTGCGTCATACCGCCAAATCAATTTTCTTTTTTTTTCAAGTAGTGTAGGTTGCTGCTAATTTATTTAAAAAAATCCTATTAGTGTCTTTCCACCCGTCTCCAGCTAACTTGTGGAAAAACACTACATAGGATAACGTAGAGGAGGGTTTTTGGGCCTTGCAGCGCCGTTTACGTCTGTCTGCACGGTCTCCGTGTGACTGCAGCTCTATCTGTTGTCAGTTCAGCCCCCAAAAAAGAAATAAATAATAAAGTTCACCAAACACACCAGTTACACCACTTTACATTTGTGTAGGCCACATTAGCTCATATTAAAGTCTAGTCCACACTTTAGAAAATTAGTGTTTCTTATACCTGTTAGGAGGAGTTGCTCAGGAATAAGCACACAAATCCGTTAGTACTTTTCTGCTTATCTTTATCAGTCAACCAAGATGAAGAAGGCAGTGAGTAAGGCACGTGGGCGTGGGCGTGGGCGCGGAGCAGGGAGGGGACGTGGGGATTCTGTGCCTGCTGCAGGCACCGGTGACTCATCAGCACCCACTTTCACCAGGCAACAGTCGTTCATGCGCAGCTTTGTGTCAGAGCGCCGTACACCGCTGCTGCGTCAAGAACAAATTGAAGCTGTTGTCGGATGGATGGCAGCTAATGCATCAACTTCCATTAGTGCCACATCCTCTCAGACACAGAGCACTGGAGAGCAGCCATCTGTCTCTTCACCACCTGCCAAATTGCCCAGGCAGACAGAGAGCCCAGGACAGGAGCCGTCTCTACTTCTGTTCTCTGAATCTCTTGGCTTGGAAACAGGGGGCCAGCCAAGCAGCATTGGAGAAATGGAAGAAGAGGCAGGGTGCAGTGATGCCCAACAGCTTTTTCTGTCTTCCTCTGAAGAGGCGGGTGGGCCAGTGGCTCCGGTCACCACATCGCAGGCCGCATCAGCTGATGATGACACTCAGGTGCCACTTACTGGTGCGTGCTCTGCTGCTGAGACTACCCAGGAGGAGCAGTTGGGGGCAGAGGGTAGTGTAGATGATGAGGTCCTCGACCCATCTTGGCGTGAGGGACAGGAAGGTGGTGGGAGCAGCTCTGAGGAAGAGATTCCCCGTACGGCCCAAAGAGGGAGAGGGAGGGGGAAGACTGCGGATCCTGCAGCCTCCGCTTTGGCACCCGTTAGGAGCATGTCTCTTCCAAAAGCCAAAAAGGGCGCTCCCAAGACTTGCAGTGCCTGGTCCTTTTTTGACACAGTTGCAGATGACATTTGCTATGTCAGATGCAACGTGTGTCATCAAAAAGTCAAAAGAGGTCGAAATGTCAGCAACCTCAATACCTCCAACATGTGGAAACATGTGCGCAACAGGCACGCGGCGGAGTTACAAAAACACACTGAAGAGGTAGGCCAACCAACAGCGGCAGCTACCACCTCTTCAGCTCGTGTTGCCTCTTCCTCTAGCTCACACGCAGCTGGTTCGGCTTCCTCCCAGGATCGCCGTGGAAGAACCTCTGGCCCTGTTGTCCAGAGACCCGCTGTAATTCCACCCGCAGCACCACTTTCCCAGTCATCCACACACTCCCAGCCCAGTCTACAGCCATCGGTAGTACAGGCATGGGAGAAAAGGCGGCCTTTCTCGTCAAACCACCCACGAGCACAGGCTCTGACTGCAGGCATTGCCAAACTTCTGTCACTGGAAATGCTGTCATTCAGGCTGGTGGAGACTGACAGCTTCCGTGACTTGATGTCATTGGCAGTCCCACAGTACAATGTGCCCAGCCGCTTTTACTTCAGCAGGCAAGCCGTCCCTGCTCTGCACAAGCATGTGGAGGGACACATAAAACACGCGCTACTGAACGCCGTCAGTAGCAAGGTCCACCTCACCACCGATGCGTGGACCAGTCAACATGGACAGGGGCGATACCTTTCCCTCACTGCCCATTGGGTTAATGTCGTTGAGCCGGGTACAGACCGTGCGAGTGGCGCAGGACGTGTCCTGCCCACTCCAAGGATTGCAGGAATCCATTCTGTACGCATTGACTCCTCCTCTTACACCAGTTCCTCAGAATCATCGCTGCAGGAGCCGTCACAGTCCACCTCCACATGGACCCGTGATGAACGTGTACCTGTTACGACCGACATGAGCACAGCCGTGGCCAAACGTCAACAGGCCGTGTTGAAATTAATTTTTTTGGGGAATCGTAGCCACACAGCGCAGGAGCTCTGGAATGCCATCAAGCAGGAGAGCGATGTGTGGTTTGTGCCAGCGAATCTCCAGCCAGGCATGGTAGTGTGTGATAATGGCCGAAATCTGGTGGCAGCTCTGGGCCTCGGCAACCTCACTCACATCCCATGTCTGGCACATGTGCTCAATTTGGTCGTGCAGAGCTTTTTGAGGGACTATCCGGATCTTGATGCACTGCTGCACAAGGTCCGCCTAGAGTGTGCTCACTTGCGGCGTTCCAGCACGGCAAAAGCGCGCATTGCGGCTCTGCAGCGCCGACACCGCCTGCCGGAACATCGCATCATATGTGACCTACCTACCAGGTGGAATTCCACGTTACATATGTTGGAGCGGTTGTGTGAGCAGCAGCAAGCTGTAATGGAGTACCAGCTGCTTCAGGCGCAAAAAAGTCGCAGTCAGCGCCGTACAGACTTCACAACCACAGAGTGGGCCACTATGAATGACGTCTGCCAGGTTTTGCGTCCCTTTGATTATTCCACGCGGATGGCGAGTGCAGATGATGCACTAGTCAGCATGACTGTCCCCCTTATCTGCCTGCTTGAAAAATCACTGCAAGCGCTAAGGGATGATGTTGTGGAAGAGGTGGAGGATGAGGATTCACCATTTCCATCATCTTCTGGACAGTCAGCGCCACGTGGTTCCTCACAAACGCGTAGGCAGGGGACAGTTTGTGAGGAGGATGAGGAGGAGTCAATGGAGGAGGAAGACGTCCGTCCAGAGGAGGGAGTTACCGAATTGTCCAGTACTCAGTGTGTACAGCGAGGGTGGGGTGATGACGAGCAGGCAGAGATCACGCCTCCAGCAGGGGACAGCGTTTCTTGGGCAGTTGGCAGTCTGCAGCACATGGTGGATTACATGCTGCAGTGCCTGAGAAACGACCGCCGCATCGCCCACATTCTCAACATGTCTGATTATTGGGTGTTCACCCTCCTCGATCCTCGCTACCGGGACAACGTAGAAAGCCTCATCACACCGTTGAACCGGGAGCGAAAAATGCGGGAGTACCAAGACACACTGGTCAATTCCATCATCTTCTCCATTCCAACTGAGAGAAGTGCTGCTAGTGCATTCCAAAGCAGCTCAGTGCGTCCAGGCAGTGGTGGAGGCTCTGCACAAAGAGGGAGCAGAAGCAGTGCCTCTGCCCAAGGCAAGACCAGTATGGCCCAACTGTGGCACAGTTTTCTGTGCCCCCCACAAAAGTCTACACCATCACAGACGGCTCCAGTCAGCAGGAGGCAACGGTTCCGTCAGATGGTGACAGACTACATGTCTTGCCCTCTTGCTGTACTCCCAGACGGCTCTTCCCCTTTCAAGTTTTGGGTCTCAAAGCTGGATACATGGCCAGAGCTAAGCCAGTATGCATTGGAGGTGCTGTCTTGCCCTGCGGCCAGTGTATTATCGGAACGTGTCTTTAGTGCTGCAGGTGGTGTACTAACTGACCGTCGCATGCGACTATCCTCCGATAACGTTGACCGGCTTACTTTCCTGAAAATGAACAAGGCCTGGATCTCGCAGGAATTTGCCACTCCTCCTCCTGATTAAATAATTAGGTCACTGTATACATTATCCAGGTCTCCTGTTGTGTTCATCTTTCTACCACCTGAACTTAAATTCCTGGGCTCCAACACCGCCAGTTGAGGCTCAGAAGTGCCGTCTGCACAGTCAAAACATACGACCCAGTGTTATTGGGTTTCAGTAACGTCAGCTGATCCCCAGCTGTGTAGCCGGCAATGTGTCATGCGACCGCCACGCTGACACAACAACTGAAATGTAAGGGAATCTGTCCCCCCCCCCAAGGCGTTTGTTACTGAAAGAGCCACCTTGTGCAGCAGTAATGCTGCACAAGGAAAAGGTAGCTATTTTTGTTTAGCACCTTGCACACGCAGAACTTAACACTTATAAAATGTGTCCACTGATACCGTAACACCGTCCCGGAGGTGGGACTTTCCTTCGTAATGTGACGCAGCACAGCCGTCATTCCTACCCCCCCGGCGCCGCGCACCCGCTCCTCAGCGTTGTTTGATTCCGTCCCGGAGCCTGCGCTGTTATGTTATCCCGTGGCCAGGCACACTTAGCGCTGCCCGTCTTCTGGCATCATTTGGTGTCAGGATGGCTGCGCCTGTGCGGCCGCGCTGGCAGAGAGCCCGCCTCGCAGTGTCTTCTGATTTAATCCCACTGGGGGCCTGGGATCCATGGACATGCGCAGTGCATATCTGAACCTCCACCTCTCACTTATCTCCCTATGGCTTCTTCAGACTGTTCGGTGTCAGCTGGTCCCTAATAGCATGCCACGGCCGTGACACCGCACAGTCTTAAGAAGCCGTAGGGAGGGGAGTGAGAGGCGAGGATATGCACTGCGCATGTCCATGGATCCCAGGCCCGTGGTGGGTTTAAATCAGAAGACACTGTGAGGCGGGCTCTCTGCCAGCGCTGCCGCACAGGCGCAGCCATCCTGACACCAAATGATGCCAGAAGACGGGAAGTGCTAAGTGTGCCTGGCCACGGGATAACATAACAGCGCAGGCTCTGGGACAGAATCAAACATCGCTGAGGAGCCAGTGCGTGTCGCCGGGGGGGGTAGGAATGACGGCTGTGCTGCGTCACATTACGAAGGAAAGTCCCACCTCCAGGACGGTTTTACGGTTGCAGGGGACACATTTTATAAGTGTTTAGTTCTGTGTTTGCAAGGAGCATGATGAAAAGAGCCACCTTTTCCTTTTGCATCTTTTGTGCTGCACAAGCTGGCTCTTTCAGCTACAAACGCCTTGGGGGGGGGGTTAAAGGTTCCCTTTCGACTTTCTCAGGCTTCGGCCTACATTGTGTTCCTCTGCTTTTCCACCTGTCCCTGGGCTCCAACACCGCCAGTTGCCGTCCAGAAGTGCTGTACGCACAGTCAACAGTCCCTCCTCTGTTATTGGGGTTCAGTAACGTCAGCTGTTCCCCTGCTGTGTGTGTGGCAATCCCTCCTACCTCCTCCAACCTCCTCCAACCTCCTCCTCCACCTGTCCCTGGGCTCCAACACCGCCAGTTGCCGTCCAGAAGTGCTGTACGCACAGTCAACAGTCCCTCCTCTGTTATTGGGGTTCAGTAACGTCAGCTGTTCCCCTGCTGTGTGTGTGGCAATCCCTCCTACCTCCTCCAACCTCCTCCAACCTCCTCCTCCTCCACCTGTCCCTGGGCTCCAACACCGCCAGTTGCCGTCCAGAAGTGCTGTACGCACAGTCAACAGTCCCTCCTCTGTTATTGGGGTTCAGTAATGTCAGCTGTTCTCCTGCTGTGTGTGTGGCAATCCCTCCTACCTCCTCCAACCTCCTCCAACCTCCTCCTCCTCCACCTGTCCCTGGGCTCCAACACCGCCAGTTGCCGTCCAGAAGTGCTGTACGCACAGTCAACAGTCCCTCCTCTGTTATTGGGGTTCAGTAACGTCAGCTGTTCCCCTGCTGTGTGTGGCAATCCCTCCTACCTCCTCCAACCTCCTCCTCCTCCACCTGTCCCTGGGCTCCAACACCGCCAGTTGCCGTCCAGAAGTGCTGTACGCACAGTCAACAGTCCCTCCTCTGTTATTGGGGTTCAGTAACGTCAGCTGTTCCCCTGCTGTGTGTGTGGCAATCCCTCCAACCTCCTCCAACCTCCTCCTCCTCCACCTGTCCCTGGGCTCCAACACCGCCAGTTGCCGTCCAGAAGTGCTGTACGCACAGTCAACAGTCCCTCCTCTGTTATTGGGGTTCAGTAACGTCAGCTGTTCCCCTGCTGTGTGTGGCAATCCCTCCTACCTCCTCCAACCTCCTCCTCCTCCACCTGTCCCTGGGCTCCAACACCGCCAGTTGCCGTCCAGAAGTGCTGTACGCACAGTCAACAGTCCCTCCTCTGTTATTGGGGTTCAGTAACGTCAGCTGTTCCCCTGCTGTGTGTGTGGCAATCCCTCCTACCTCCTCCAACCTCCTCCAACCTCCTCCTCCTCCACCTGTCCCTGGGCTCCAACACCGCCAGTTGCCGTCCAGAAGTGCTGTACGCACAGTCAACAGTCCCTCCTCTGTTATTGGGGTTCAGTAACGTCAGCTGTTCCCCTGCTGTGTGTGTGGCAATCCCTCCTACCTCCTCCAACCTCCTCCAACCTCCTCCTCCTCCACCTGTCCCTGGGCTCCAACACCGCCAGTTGCCGTCCAGAAGTGCTGTACGCACAGTCAACAGTCCCTCCTCTGTTATTGGGGTTCAGTAACGTCAGCTGTTCCCCTGCTGTGTGTGTGGCAATCCCTCCTACCTCCTCCAACCTCCTCCAACCTCCTCCTCCTCCACCTGTCCCTGGGCTCCAACACCGCCAGTTGCCGTCCAGAAGTGCTGTACGCACAGTCAACAGTCCCTCCTCTGTTATTGGGGTTCAGTAACGTCAGCTGTTCCCCTGCTGTGTGTGTGGCAATCCCTCCTACCTCCTCCAACCTCCTCCAACCTCCTCCTCCTCCACCTGTCCCTGGGCTCCAACACCGCCAGTTGCCGTCCAGAAGTGCTGTACGCACAGTCAACAGTCCCTCCTCTGTTATTGGGGTTCAGTAACGTCAGCTGTTCCCCTGCTGTGTGTGTGGCAATCCCTCCAACCTCCTCCAACCTCCTCCTCCTCCACCTGTCCCTGGGCTCCAACACCGCCAGTTGCCGTCCAGAAGTGCTGTACGCACAGTCAACAGTCCCTCCTCTGTTATTGGGGTTCAGTAACGTCAGCTGTTCCCCTGCTGTGTGTGTGGCAATCCCTCCTACCTCCTCCAACCTCCTCCAACCTCCTCCTCCTCCACCTGTCCCTGGGCTCCAACACCGCCAGTTGCCGTCCAGAAGTGCTGTACGCACAGTCAACAGTCCCTCCTCTGTTATTGGGGTTCAGTAACGTCAGCTGTTCCCCTGCTGTGTGTGTGGCAATCCCTCCAACCTCCTCCAACCTCCTCCTCCTCCACCTGTCCCTGGGCTCCAACACCGCCAGTTGCCGTCCAGAAGTGCTGTACGCACAGTCAACAGTCCCTCCTCTGTTATTGGGGTTCAGTAACGTCAGCTGTTCCCCTGCTGTGTGTGTGGCAATCCCTCCTACCTCCTCCAACCTCCTCCAACCTCCTCCTCCTCCACCTGTCCCTGGGCTCCAACACCGCCAGTTGCCGTCCAGAAGTGCTGTACGCACAGTCAACAGTCCCTCCTCTGTTATTGGGGTTCAGTAACGTCAGCTGTTCCCCTGCTGTGTGTGTGGCAATCCCTCCAACCTCCTCCAACCTCCTCCTCCTCCACCTGTCCCTGGGCTCCAACACCGCCAGTTGCCGTCCAGAAGTGCTGTACGCACAGTCAACAGTCCCTCCTCTGTTATTGGGGTTCAGTAACGTCAGCTGTTCCCCTGCTGTGTGTGTGGCAATCCCTCCTACCTCCTCCAACCTCCTCCAACCTCCTCCTCCTCCACCTGTCCCTGGGCTCCAACACCGCCAGTTGCCGTCCAGAAGTGCTGTACGCACAGAGCCAAACACCTCGCAAATGTGTTAGTGGGGTTCAGCACCGCCAGCTGTTCCCCTGCTGTGTATACGGCAACGTGTACTGCGACCGCCACGCAGGCACAACAAGTTAAATTTAAGGGAACCTGTCCCCCCCCCCCAGGCGTTTGTTACTGAAGGAGCCACCTTGTGCAGCAGTAATGATGCAAAGGGAAAAAGTGCCTCTTTTCGTGGTGCTCCTTGCAGATGCTGAACCTAACACTTATGAAATGTGTCCCCTCACAGCGTTCAACCGTCCGGTAGGTGGAACTTTCCTTTGTCAAGTGACGCAGCACAGCCGTCATTTTTACCCCCTTGGCGCCGTGCGCCGCCTCCTCAGCGTTGTTTGAATCTGTCCCGGAGCCTGCGCTGTTAGGTTACCCCTTGGCCATGCACACATTTCGCGCTGCCTGTCTTCTGACATCATTTGCTGTCAGGCTGGCTGCGCCTGTGTGGGTGCGCTGTCCGAGATTCAGCCTCGCAGTGTCGTGTAATGTAATCCCACCGCGGGCCTGGGATCCGTGGCCATGCGCAGTGCATATCCTCGCCTCTCACTCCCCTCCCTACGGCTTCTTCAGACTGTTCGGTGTCAGCTGATCCCTAATAGCATGCCACGGCCGTGACACCGCGCAGTCTGAAGAAGCCGTAGGGAGGGGAGTGAGAGGTGAGGATATGCACTGCGCATGGCCACGGATCCCAGGCCCGCGGTGGGATTACATTACACGACACCGCGAGGCTGAATCTCGGAGAGCGCACCCACACAGGCGCAGCCAGCCTGACAGCAAATGATGTCAGAAGACGGGCAGCGCGAAATGTGTGCATGGCCAAGGGGTAACCTAACAGCGCAGGCTCCGGGACAGATTCAAACAACGCTGAGGAGGCGGCGCACGGCGCCAAGGGGGTAAAAATGACGGCTGTGCTGCGTCACATGACAAAGGAAAGTTCCACCTACCGGACGGTTGAACGCTGTGAGGGGACACATTTCATAAGTGTTAGGTTCAGCATCTGCAAGGACCATAATTAAAAGAGCTAAGTTTACCTTTTCCAGCATTAGTGGTGTACACGATGGCTCTTCCAGCTACAAACGCCTGGGGGGGGGGGTTAAAGGTTTCCTTTCAACTTGCTCCAGTGCAGGCTTCGGCCTACACTCCGCTCCCCCTGCTCCTCCTGCTGACCCTGGGCTCTAACACCGCCAGTTGGGGCCCAGATGTGCTAGCTGCACAGAGAAAAACACCAGCCAATGTGTCAGTGGGGTTCAGCACCGCCAGCTGTTCCCCTGCTGTGCAGCCGGCAACGTGTCCTGCAACTGCCACGCAGGCACAACAGACCCAAAAGCTGCCGCCAGTGCAGGCTTCGGCCTACACTCTGCTCCATCTCCTCCTCCTGCTGACCCCGGGCTCCAACACCGCCAGTTGGGGCCCGGTACTGCTAGCTGCACAGAGAAAAACACCAGCCAATGTGTCAGTGGGGTTCAGCACCGCCAGCTGTTCCCCTGCTGTGCAGCCGGCATCGTGTCCTGCAAAAGCCACGCAGACACAAGAACTGAAATTGAAGGGAACCTGTCCCCCTCCCCCAGGCGTTTGTACGTTTTAAAGGCCACCTTGTACAGCGGTAATGCTGCATGTGTGCAAGGTGGCTCATAAACGTATTCTCCTCGCACATGTGGAACTGAAAACACGTCTAAAATGTGTCCTCTGTGTGACCATTTAACCGTCCCGGTGGTGTGACTTTCCTTTGTAATGACACGCTGCAACCCCCTTGGTAGCGCTGCCCGTCTTCTGGCATCATTGTTTGGCTGCCTGCGCCTCTGCGGCCGCCCTGACCCACACAACGCCCCTCGTTGTCTTATTTATTGGGACTGCGAGGGTGTGATTGACGGGCATGATCAGTGCATCAGTTCGCCTGTCCCTCATCTCCTTCCGCCTTCTGCGGACTGTGCGGCTTCATGGCCGTGGCATGCGATAAGGGATCAGATGACGCCGCACAGTCTGAAGCGGGTGTAAGGACCCGAGTGTCAGAGGCGAACATATGTGCTGCGCCAGGCCCTGAATCCCAGCCCCGCAGTGTTTTAACAATGTTAAGACACTGCGGGGCTGGGATTCATGGTCATCGCGAACCGCACCGGCCGACATTAAATGATGCCAGAACATGGGCAGCGCTAACAGCGCTAGGCCAGGGGATCACACGACAGCGCAGACTCCTGTACAGCAAATAACAACGCTCAGGAGGCTGCACCCAGCACCAAGGTGGGATTCTTGACATCTGTGCTGCGTCTCATTACAAAGGGAACTCGCGCCTCCAACACAGTTTGACTGTTTAAAGGGCTAAATGTTATACGTGTTTCATTCAGCGTGTGCAAGGAGCGAAATTAAAAGAGCAACCTTTGACTTGTGCAGCACTACTGCTGCATAAGCTGTGGCTCTTCTACTTTGTAACCCCTGAGGGGGGGTTAAAGGTTACCTTTGAAATTGGTTCAATTAGGCTTCGGCCTACACTCTGCTCCCCCTGCAGAGCCCTGGGCTCCAACACCGCCAGTTGGGGCCCGGTACTGCTAGCTGCACAGAGAAAAACACCAGCCAATGTGTCAGTGGGGTTCAGCACCGCCAGCTGTTCCCCTGCTGTGCAGCCAGCAACATGTCCTGCAACTGCCACGCAGGCACAACAGACCCAAAAGCTGCCGCCAGTGCAGGCTTCGGCCTACACTCTGCTCCATCTCCTCCTCCTGCTGACCCCGGGCTCCAACACCGCCAGTTGGGGCCCGGTACTGCTAGCTGCACAGAGAAAAACACCAGCCAATGTGTCAGTGGGGTTCAGCACCGCCAGCTGTTCCCCTGCTGTGCAGCCGGCATCGTGTCCTGCAAAAGCCACGCAGACACAAGAACTGAAATTGAAGGGAACCTGTCCCCCCTCCCCCAGGCGTTTGTACGTTTTAAAGGCCACCTTGTACAGCGGTAATGCTGCATGTGTGCAAGGTGGCTCATAAACGTATTCTCCTCGCACATGTGGAACTGAAAACACGTCTAAAATGTGTCCTCTGTGTGACCATTTAATCGTCCCGGTGGTGTGACTTTCCTTTGTAATGACACGCTGCAACCCCCTTGGTAGCGCTGCCCGTCTTCTGGCATCATTGTTTGGCTGCCTGCGCCTCTGCGGCCGCCCTGACCCACACAACGCCCCTCGTTGTCTTATTTATTGGGACTGCGAGGGTGTGATTGACGGGCATGATCAGTGCATCAGTTCGCCTGTCCCTCATCTCCTTCCGCCTTCTGCGGACTGTGCGGCTTCATGGCCGTGGCATGCGATAAGGGATCAGATGACGCCGCACAGTCTGAAGCGGGTGTAAGGACCCGAGTGTCAGAGGCGAACATATGTGCTGCGCCAGGCCCTGAATCCCAGCCCCGCAGTGTTTTAACAATGTTAAGACACTGCGGGGCTGGGATTCATGGTCATCGCGAACCGCACCGTCCGACATTAAATGATGCCAGAACATGGGCAGCGCTAACAGCGCTAGGCCAGGGGATCACACGACAGCGCAGACTCCTGTACAGCAAATAACAACGCTCAGGAGGCTGCACCCAGCACCAAGGTGGGATTCTTGACATCTGTGCTGCGTCTCATTACAAAGGGAACTCGCGCCTCCAACACAGTTTGACTGTTTAAAGGGCTAAATGTTATACGTGTTTCATTCAGCGTGTGCAAGGAGCGAAATTTAAAGAGCAACCTTTGACTTGTGCAGCACTACTGCTGCATAAGCTGTGGCTCTTCTACTTTGTAACCCCTGAGGGGGGGTTAAAGGTTACCTTTGAAATTGGTTCAATTAGGCTTCGGCCTACACTCTGCTCCCCCTGCAGAGCCCTGGGCTCCAACACCGCCAGTTGGGGCCCGGTACTGCTAGCTGCACAGAGAAAAACACCAGCCAATGTGTCAGTGGGGTTCAGCACCGCCAGCTGTTCCCCTGCTGTGCAGCCGGCAACGTGTCCTGCAACTGCCACGCAGGCACAACAGACCCAAAAGCTGCCGCCAGTGCAGGCTTCGGCCTACACTCTGCTCCATCTCCTCCTCCTGCTGACCCCGGGCTCCAACACCGCCAGTTGGGGCCCGGTACTGCTAGCTGCACAGAGAAAAACACCAGCCAATGTGTCAGTGGGGTTCAGCACCGCCAGCTGTTCCCCTGCTGTGCAGCCGGCATCGTGTCCTGCAAAAGCCACGCAGACACAAGAACTGAAATTGAAGGGAACCTGTCCCCCCTCCCCCAGGCGTTTGTACGTTTTAAAGGCCACCTTGTACAGCGGTAATGCTGCATGTGTGCAAGGTGGCTCATAAACGTATTCTCCTCGCACATGTGGAACTGAAAACACGTCTAAAATGTGTCCTCTGTGTGACCATTTAATCGTCCCGGTGGTGTGACTTTCCTTTGTAATGACACGCTGCAACCCCCTTGGTAGCGCTGCCCGTCTTCTGGCATCATTGTTTGGCTGCCTGCGCCTCTGCGGCCGCCCTGACCCACACAACGCCCCTCGTTGTCTTATTTATTGGGACTGCGAGGGTGTGATTGACGGGCATGATCAGTGCATCAGTTCGCCTGTCCCTCATCTCCTTCCGCCTTCTGCGGACTGTGCGGCTTCATGGCCGTGGCATGCGATAAGGGATCAGATGACGCCGCACAGTCTGAAGCGGGTGTAAGGACCCGAGTGTCAGAGGCGAACATATGTGCTGCGCCAGGCCCTGAATCCCAGCCCCGCAGTGTTTTAACAATGTTAAGACACTGCGGGGCTGGGATTCATGGTCATCGCGAACCGCACCGGCCGACATTAAATGATGCCAGAACATGGGCAGCGCTAACAGCGCTAGGCCAGGGGATCACACGACAGCGCAGACTCCTGTACAGCAAATAACAACGCTCAGGAGGCTGCACCCAGCACCAAGGTGGGATTCTTGACATCTGTGCTGCGTCTCATTACAAAGGGAACTCGCGCCTCCAACACAGTTTGACTGTTTAAAGGGCTAAATGTTATACGTGTTTCATTCAGCGTGTGCAAGGAGCGAAATTAAAAGAGCAACCTTTGACTTGTGCAGCACTACTGCTGCATAAGCTGTGGCTCTTCTACTTTGTAACCCCTGAGGGGGGGTTAAAGGTTACCTTTGAAATTGGTTCAATTAGGCTTCGGCCTACACTCTGCTCCCCCTGCAGAGCCCTGGGCTCCAACACCGCCAGTTGGGGCCCGGTACTGCTAGCTGCACAGAGAAAAACACCAGCCAATGTGTCAGTGGGGTTCAGCACCGCCAGCTGTTCCCCTGCTGTGCAGCCGGCAACGTGTCCTGCAACTGCCACGCAGGCACACCAGACCCAAAAGCTGCCGCCAGTGCAGGCTTCGGCCTACACTCTGCTCCATCTCCTCCTCCTGCTGACCCCGGGCTCCAACACCGCCAGTTGGGGCCCGGTACTGCTAGCTGCACAGAGAGAAACACCAGCCAATGTGTCAGTGGGGTTCAGCACCGCCAGCTGTTCCCCTGCTGTGCAGCCGGCATCGTGTCCTGCAAAAGCCATGCAGACACAAGAACTGAAATTGAAGGGAACCTGTCCCCCCTCCCCCAGGCGTTTGTACGTTTTAAAGGCCACCTTGTACAGCGGTAATGCTGCATGTGTGCAAGGTGGCTCATAAACGTATTCTCCTCGCACATGTGGAACTGAAAACACGTCTAAAATGTGTCCTCTGTGTGACCATTTAACCGTCCCGGTGGTGTGACTTTCCTTTGTAATGACACGCTGCAACCCCCTTGGTAGCGCTGCCCGTCTTCTGGCATAATTGTTTGGCTGCCTGCGCCTCTGCGGCCGCCCTGACCCACACAACGCCCCTCGTTGTCTTATTTATTGGGACTGCGAGGGTGTGATTGACGGGCATGATCAGTGCATCAGTTCGCCTGTCCCTCATCTCCTTCCGCCTTCTGCGGACTGTGCGGCTTCATGGCCGTGGCATGCGATAAGGGATCAGATGACGCCGCACAGTCTGAAGCGGGTGTAAGGACCCGAGTGTCAGAGGCGAACATATGTGCTGCGCCAGGCCCTGAATCCCAGCCCCGCAGTGTTTTAACAATGTTAAGACACTGCGGGGCTGGGATTCATGGTCATCGCGAACCGCACCGGCCGACATTAAATGATGCCAGAACATGGGCAGCGCTAACAGCGCTAGGCCAGGGGATCACACGACAGCGCAGACTCCTGTACAGCAAATAACAACGCTCAGGAGGCTGCACCCAGCACCAAGGTGGGATTCTTGACATCTGTGCTGCGTCTCATTACAAAGGGAACTCGCGCCTCCAACACAGTTTGACTGTTTAAAGGGCTAAATGTTATACGTGTTTCATTCAGCGTGTGCAAGGAGCGAAATTAAAAGAGCAACCTTTGACTTGTGCAGCACTACTGCTGCATAAGCTGTGGCTCTTCTACTTTGTAACCCCTGAGGGGGGGTTAAAGGTTACCTTTGAAATTGGTTCAATTAGGCTTCGGCCTACACTCTGCTCCCCCTGCAGAGCCCTGGGCTCCAACACCGCCAGTTGGGGCCCGGTACTGCTAGCTGCACAGAGAAAAACACCAGCCAATGTGTCAGTGGGGTTCAGCACCGCCAGCTGTTCCCCTGCTGTGCAGCCGGCAACGTGTCCTGCAACTGCCACGCAGGCACAACAGACCCAAAAGCTGCCGCCAGTGCAGGCTTCGGCCTACACTCTGCTCCATCTCCTCCTCCTGCTGACCCCGGGCTCCAACACCGCCAGTTGGGGCCCGGTACTGCTAGCTGCACAGAGAAAAACACCAGCCAATGTGTCAGTGGGGTTCAGCACCGCCAGCTGTTCCCCTGCTGTGCAGCCGGCATCGTGTCCTGCAAAAGCCACGCAGACACAAGAAATGAAATTGAAGGGAACCTGTCCCCCCTCCCCCAGGCGTTTGTACGTTTTAAAGGCCACCTTGTACAGCGGTAATGCTGCATGTGTGCAAGGTGGCTCATAAACGTATTCTCCTCGCACATGTGGAACTGAAAACACGTCTAAAATGTGTCCTCTGTGTGACCATTTAACCGTCCCGGTGGTGTGACTTTCCTTTGTAATGACACGCTGCAACCCCCTTGGTAGCGCTGCCCGTCTTCTGGCATCATTGTTTGGCTGCCTGCGCCTCTGCGGCCGCCCTGACCCACACAACGCCCCTCGTTGTCTTATTTATTGGGACTGCGAGGGTGTGATTGACGGGCATGATCAGTGCATCAGTTCGCCTGTCCCTCATCTCCTTCCGCCTTCTGCGGACTGTGCGGCTTCATGGCCGTGGCATGCGATAAGGGATCAGATGACGCCGCACAGTCTGAAGCGGGTGTAAGGACCCGAGTGTCAGAGGCGAACATATGTGCTGCGCCAGGCCCTGAATCCCAGCCCCGCAGTGTTTTAACAATGTTAAGACACTGCGGGGCTGGGATTCATGGTCATCGCGAACCGCACCGGCCGACATTAAATGATGCCAGAACATGGGCAGCGCTAACAGCGCTAGGCCAGGGGATCACACGACAGCGCAGACTCCTGTACAGCAAATAACAACGCTCAGGAGGCTGCACCCAGCACCAAGGTGGGATTCTTGACATCTGTGCTGCGTCTCATTACAAAGGGAACTCGCGCCTCCAACACAGTTTGACTGTTTAAAGGGCTAAATGTTATACGTGTTTCATTCAGCGTGTGCAAGGAGCGAAATTAAAAGAGCAACCTTTGACTTGTGCAGCACTACTGCTGCATAAGCTGTGGCTCTTCTACTTTGTAACCCCTGAGGGGGGGTTAAAGGTTACCTTTGAAATTGGTTCAATTAGGCTTCGGCCTACACTCTGCTCCCCCTGCAGAGCCCTGGGCTCCAACACCGCCAGTTGGGGCCCGGTACTGCTAGCTGCACAGAGAAAAACACCAGCCAATGTGTCAGTGGGGTTCAGCACCGCCAGCTGTTCCCCTGCTGTGCAGCCGGCATCGTGTCCTGCAAAAGCCACGCAGACACTTGCTCTTGTACCTTCTGCTCCCCATCCTGATTCCAGTACCGTCAGCTGGTTCCGGGCAGAGCCTTTGGCTTAGGTGCCTCCCTCTGGGTATCCAAGTTCCACCAACGTCAGGTGGTCCTTGGTAGTGCTTTCAGGCACGGGTACCTCCTGCTTAGTAACCGGGTTCCAGTAACGTCAGCTGGTCCTCGGTAGTTCCATTGGCTCTTGGACCTTCGGCTACCCATCTGGGTTCCAGCACCGTCAGCTGGTTCTCGGCAGTGTCTTTTGCTCTTGTACCTTCTGCTCCCCATCCTGGTTCCAGTACCGTCAGCTGGTTCCGGGCAGAGCCTTTGGCTTAGGTGCCTCCCTCTGGGTATCCGAGTTCCACCAACGTCAGGTGGTCCTTGGTAGTGCTTTCAGGCACGGGTACCTCCTGCTTAGTAACCGGGTTCCAGTAACGTCAGCTGGTCCTCGGTAGTTCCATTGGCTCTTGGACCTTCGGGTAGCCATCCGAGTTCCAGTTCCATCAGCTGGTTCTCGGCATTTTCTCAGCCTTCTTGTACCTTCTGCTACATTTCCAAGTTCAAGAGACTAAACACGATGACCCGGAAGACCACCCCTAAGATGACGACGACACCAGAGACGACAACCACTGTGATGACGACGACCCTGGAGACGATGACCCCGAAGACCACCCCGATGACGACGACCCCGGAGACGACGACCCTGAAGACCACCCCGATGACGACGACCCCGGAGACGACGTCCCTGGAGACGACGACGACCTGGAAGACCGAGAAGCAGAAGAACAAGAGGCTGCAGAACAAAGAGCAGAAGAACATTAAGCATAACACTAAATATCAGAGCAAAAAATATTATCTAAATTATAAGCAGAAGAAGACTAAGCAGTGTATGGGGGTGAGTCCGTTCCTCCTCGTGGTGCCCCTGGATAAAGCCTGATGCTGCAGGCCAAACTGAACGCGGACAAATGTAACTGTTTTGTGACAGGCAGAACGGAAGGTGTAATCTTCAAACTTTTATAGATAACAACTACGGGAATGCCTGTCACAAATAAGAATATGATGAAGAAGTAGAATATGATGAAGATAATAGTAAAATAAAAAGAATATGAACAATGTAACCAAAAAAATAATAGGTAGAAGATGAAGAAGATGAATAAGGTGAAGAAGTTGATGTCAAAGAAGCTGATGATGAGGATAATGAAGAAGAAAGTGTGGGAGAAGTAAAAAAGAAGGTGAAGGGCGTGGAAGTAGTGAAACATCAATATCTGACAAAATAAAAAAAAATTAACATAGTCTAAATCTTTCTACCGCCGAACGTCATAAAAAAACCCCAAAAACCTGCTATTCTATTACATTGGGCTAAACCTCTGTGCCTTTAATGTCTCCGCCACGTCCCCCAATACATCCTACATTATTCTTAGTTGTTTTCCTTCATGTAGAATGAACCTACAAGTTTATAAAGGGTTTATTTTAATTCCGATATTTTCGTCCCATTGACTTGCATTGGGATCGGGTATCGGTATCGGATTGGATCCGATATTTTGACGGTATCGGCCGATACTTTCCGATACCGATACTTTCCGATATCGGAAAGTATCGCTCAACACTAGCCATCATACATCTAACAAAAAAAGTTATGGCTCCTGGAAGAAGGCGAGGAAAAAAACAAAAACGCTAAAGAAAAAATTAAAATTTCTTGTTCATTAAAGGGTTAATTATTATATTGCACAGCCCCACCAGGGAAATAGGGTTCTGTTTTTTTGCAGCTCACCCTGTTAAATATACCAAAAAGCACTTTCCTGTAGAAAATAAACCACCTGAGGAAGCAATAGATAATAGATACTCGATTTCACAGGAGTCAAATATTCTTATAGGACTTATTAGAAAGACCTTTCTCCAAAAAAATGCACTAATGGTATGGCTGCTCTGCTTCATGGAAGTCAATGAGACAGAGCTGCAGTACCACATACAACCTGTGAACAAGTGTGGCGCTGTTTTATTTTTGCTAAAATTCTTTGTTTATAACAGTTAACTTTCTAACACATTTAATGCAACATAAAAATGCTTGCACTTACATGACAAGAGAAAACTTTGAAACAAAGAAGGGTCAGCACAGTCCTGCCTCATTTAGCAGCCACAAACATTGGGTTGTTGCTCAGAGCCCCTTTACAACACAATAGTCTGTATTTGAAATCTGTCAATGTCTGTGTTTTTTTTTTCTTCTGGGGCTCATATCCACGCTCCCATTTTTAAAAGGAGGCCAGGACAATGTGGTATCTCATCTAAATTAATGGATTCGACCTTTTGCCCATTTTAGCAGATGCTGCTCCTAGTCATCCCAAAAAGCTTGTTAAAAGTCAACAACGTTAAGCGTTTTAGGTCACAATGCCCAATTCAAGGTCATTTTAATTCCTGCAAAAGGTTAATTAGATCACTGCATAAAACAACAATAGACTTTACTCAACTCTTCTGTAACAGCTACAGACGGACATATACTAAAATATTTACTGTGTGTCACACTGAGCAGGTGTTCTGGGCATCTAAAGAGCACATTTTAGTTGTGGCGTCCCACTATTAAAAAGACATATGTCTAATATTGCATTATATTTATTTCCCATAAGGGAAACCAAATCAATTAATAGCTCTGTATTTCTTAGCTTTCTAGAAAGCTTTATATAATAAGGACAAAAGTCAATTAAAGGCTATCTCCTTATGGAGCCATTCCTTTTAACAAACAATCTACTAATGTATTTAAATGAGTGGAGCAGATTATGAAGTAATACAACAGGCTTCTCTCATGGCTGAAGCCATTACAGCAAATCATTGCTTCCTCTAAAGTAAGCTGAGTGAATATAGCGTGGGTAACCCTTATAAGTAAAACCCAAATATGGGGCACCCTCCTGATTAAGGAACTTAAAAATAACAAACAGAAAAACATATATACTTTTTGGTACATGGTGGTAACCAAAGCATGTATCGCTCTTTTTTAAATTAAAGGCACATCAGGTATCTAACATCAATAACTGGGAAGCTGTATGTTGAATATCAGGCTATTGGCAGCCAAGTCCTCCTCCAACCTTCTGCCATCCCCCAAAAAATAAACATTAGAGCAGCAAATAAACATTTAGAGCAAACTGAATACTCTATAAAATTGCAACAACTCACAAAGGTCCCTCTCCAATAGTGAAACATGAACAAAAGCGCCAAATTGTGGGACAACTAGCCTCCAGTACCCAATAGGGTAGGGGCATCATCACATGTCTAAAAAAATGGAGAAGCTGTTGACACCCCCTTGAAGATTTTTACATAATTAATTTTCATTTTATTGCATGAAATGAGTATTTGATACAATAGAAAAGCAGAGCTTAATATTTCGTACAGAAACCTTTGCTTACAATTACAGAGGTCAGACGTTTCCTGTAGTTCTTGACCAAGTTTTCACGTACTGCAGAAGGGATTTAAGCCCACTCCTTCACACAGACCTTCTCCAGATCTTTATCAGGTTTCGAGACTGTCGTTGAGCAGCATTGAGTTTCAGCTCTCTCCAAAGATTTTCTATTGCGTTTAGGTCTGGAGACTGGCTAGGCCACTTCAGGACCTTGAAATACTTCTTACGGAGCCACTCCTTAGTTGCCCTGGCTGTGTGTTTTGGGTCATTGTCATGCTGGAAGATCTAGCCATGACCCATCTTCAATGCTCTTACTGAGGGAAGGAGGTTGTTGGCCAAAATCTTGCGATACATGACCCCATCCATCCTCCCTTCAATATGGTGCAATCGTACTATCCTCATTGTAGAAAAGCACCGTCAAAGTATGATATTTCACCCACCATGATTCACTGTTGGGACAGTATTCTTGGGGTTGTACTCATCCTTCTTATTCCTCCAAATGCAGAGTGTAGAGTTGATACCAAAAAGTTCTATTTTGGTCACATCCGACCACGTGACCTTCTCCCATGCCTCTGGATCATCCAGATGGTAATAGGTAAACATCAAACTGGCCAGGACATGTGGTAACATGAGCAGGGGGACCTTGACTGAGGAAGATTGACAGTCATCTTGTGTTTCTTCCATTTTCTAATAATTGTGCCAGCTGTTATTGCCATCTCACCAAGCTGCTTGCCTATTGTCCTGTAGCCCATCCCAGCCTTGTGCAGGTCTACAATTTTATCCCTGGTGTCCTTAGGTCTTAGGCTTATGTTAGGCCATGGCGGAGAGGTTGGGGTGTGATTTATTGAGTGTGTGGACAGGTGTATTTTATAGTGTTAACGAGTTGATACGTGCAATTAATACAGGTAATGAGTGCAGAGTAGGAGGGCTTCTTAAAGAAAAACTTGGAAATCTTGAGTAACGAGCACAGTCGCTCATCACTCTTCCTCACAGTTGAAGTGTACATATGATAAAAATTACAGACCTCTCCATTCTTTATAGGTGGGAAAACTTGTAAAATTGTCAGTTTGTCAAATACTTATTTTCCTCACTATAGATAACACAGGAGTACTCACCGAATGACCACTCCTATTTTTAGGAGAGCCAGCTGAAATGGCTGCTGGCCAAATGGCAGGCTTTGGCGGGGTGTTTACATACAGGACTAACGCAGGAAACAAAATAATTGCCACAGCTCAAGAAAAATCTAGTTATAACTGTGTGGCACTGTAATGTAGACTAACCATACACATCTAATAGTAAAATAAACCTCTTTGCCCAAGTGGCTAATCATTAACAAGTTAAATCAATTTTCTCATATTCAAAGTATTTCTGGTAATCTATGTTTTATTATTGATCATTTCAGTGACTGCTCAACTCTTTAACCTTCTAATAAAAGCAGAAACCCCAACTTGGCTTATTTTGCAGTTATACAAAGGGGGTATCTGGGCTGCCTAAGTTATTTTGGTCCATTAAGCAGCATGTGTATGTAGTTAAAGCAAAATAAGTAATAGTGTAGGGCATAAACAATTCTGTAGTCAAAAGTACAATAGGTATTGCTACTCCCTTCCCCTGAGGCAGTCATACATGTTTAAGGGGACTGCAGCCTGCCCATTAGTCCTGGTACATTGTTATTTATTTCTTGTTCTTGATTGCCATTAACCCTGACCTTGGCTTTATTTCTGAATCATGCTTCAATTTTGACAATTGGATTTTTAGCATGCTACCTGTTGCAGTCCCTTTCTTTGAAAATGTTTCTATCTCATTGTTGGGCCTGTCGAAATTCTGACCCTTGATTAGATTCCTGTCTGTACTTCAGTTTCAGTAGTGCGTCCGCCACTGATTGGTGACTGTTCTGAGGACTGCAATCCTAGAATCCAATCAGAAAATTCCATATTTAAAGTTCCCAGCACACATTAGATTAAAGTTGTCAAAAACCCTCCGATATCAGCAGTATCAATCTATCATCTAATGTGTATGATTGCCTCATTATCGAAGGCCACCATCATCTTTTAAGTTGTGTGAGGAAGTCAGGAGAAATATCTGTTGGCTCATTGATCATTTAAAGGATAAAGAAAAGGGATATTCCTTAGACACTGCACTCTAGTATAGCCAAAACTAATCCAATTGTGGCTTAGGTAACTTACTTCCCTGGTAAGAAACATAAATATTGGAATATTAACAGACACATAGCAGGGCATAAAGAGGTTACAAGAAAGAGTGTGGAAATATGTAAGCGAACATATGTAGAGAAAAACAAGAATAACTTCCCAAAGGTTGAAATATATTGAATAATAAAATTGGTGATCTGACTTTTTTTTATTTATCTTTACAAGCTTTTGGAAATTGTGGCCATGCTTTAATATACATGTACTGCATGTGTTAGTTCCCATGAGCTGAGCCTGCACAATAATTGGCAGCTGCAGACTGTGTTATGGAGCCAGCATTTGTATTTAATAGGAGGGATCAAAACCTAGCTGTGTCAATCTGACTGCAGTATTTAAGGCAAGTTGTCCAGGGGGGGCATGCCACTCCTGGTGTTAGTGGGTCCTTTTATGATGTTATTGCAAAGTTCCAATAGGTTGTGGAGGCTTTCTAAAGTCCCCCGCGCCTGCATTGACGTTGCACCTACGAAGGTCCGCCTGTGGCTAAGCTTTATAGGAGGTGTTTTTTTGTAAATATTATGCTACAGTTGTATTGCAGTACAAAGATCAAGCAATCATATGATCACAGGTTTTACTCCCCAAAGGGACTGAAAAAGTAAAAACAAAAGTTTTAAAAACATTAACAAGAGTAAATAAATTTAGATTGTGAGCCCCATAGGGGACAGCGATCATAATGTGTGCAAACTGTAAAGCGCTGCGGAATATGTTAGCGCTATATAAAAATAAAGATTATTAAAAACATAAAGATTATTATTTCTTGTACAACCCCATATATATATATATATATATATACACTCACCGGCCACTTTATTAGGTACACCATGCTAGTAACGGGTTGGACCCCCTTTTGCCTTCAGAACTGCCTCAATTCTTCGTGGCATAGATTCAACAAGGTGCTGGAAGCATTCCTCAGAGATTTTGGTCCATATTGACATGATGGCATCACACAGTTGCCGCAGATTTGTCGGCTGCACATCCCAAAGATGCTCCATACAAGGCAGGATGGATCCATGCTTTCATGTTGTTTACGCCAAATTCTGACCCTACCATCCGAATGTCGCAGCAGAAATCGAGACTCATCAGACCAAGCAACGTTTTTCCAATCTTCTACTGTCCAATTTCGATGAGCTTGTACAAATTGTAGCCTCAGTTTCCTGTTCTTAGCTGAAAGGAGTGGTACCCGGTGTGGTCTTCTGCTGCTGTAGCCCATCTGCCTCAAAGTTCGACGCACTGTGCGTTCAGAGATGCTCTTAGGCCTACCTTGGTTGTAACGGGTGGCGATTTGAGTCACTGTTGCCTTTCTATCAGCTCGAACCAGTCTGCCCATTCTCCTCTGACCTCTGGCATCAACAAGGCATTTCCGCCCACAGAACTGCCGCTCACTGGATTTTTTTTCTTTTTCGGACCATTCTCTGTAAACCCTAGAGATGGTTGTGCGTGAAAATCCCAGTAGATCAGCAGTTTCTGAAATACTCAGACCAGCCCTTCTGGCACCAACAACCATGCCACGTTCAAAGGCACTCAAATCACCTTTCTTCCCCATACTGATGCTCGGTTTGAACTGCAGGAGATTGTCTTGACCATGTCTACATGCCTAAATGCACTGAGTTGTGATTGGCTGATTAGAAATTAAGTGTTAACAAGAAGTTGGACAGGTGTACCTAATAAAGTGGCCGGTGAGTGTATGTATATATATATATATATATATATATATATATATATATATATATATATATATATATGTGTGTGTGTGTGTGTTTCGTCAGTCAGTTAACCCTTTAGCCACCCTTATGCATACTTACATCTTACATCTCTGTGACTTTTTGTCTGCCATTTTTGTGTCTTCACCACAAATGTCATTTGTGCCTTGACATTTTACTACTGTGTATTGTGACTGCACGTGTTAAGATTAATTAAATGTTATATTTTCATATACAGTTAGGTCCATATATATTTGGACAGAGTCAACATTTTTCTAATTTTGGTTATAGACATTACCACAATGAATTTTAAACAAAACAATTCCGATGCAGTTGAAGTTCAGACATTCAGCTTTCATTTGAGGGTATCCACATTAAAATTGGATGAAGGGTTTAGGAGTTTCAGCTCCTTAACATGTGCCACCCTGTTTTTAAAGGGACCAAAAGTAATTGGACAGATTCAATAATTTTAAATAAAATGTTCATTTTTAGTACTTGGTTGAAAACCCTTTGTTGGCAATGACTGCCTGAAGTCTTGAACTCATGGACATCACCAGACGCTGTGTTTTCTCCTTTTTGATGCTCTGCCAGGCCTTCACTGCAGTGGTTTGCAGTTGCTGTTTGTTTGCGGGCCTTTCTGTCTGAAGTTTAGTCTTTCACAAGTGAAATGCATGCTCAATTGGGCTGAGATCAGGTGACTGACTTGGCCATTCAAGAATATTCCACTTCTTTGCTTTAATAAACTCCTGGGTTGCTTTGGCTTTATGTTTTGAGTCGTTGTCCATCTGTAGTATGAAACGACGACCAATCAGTTTGGCTGCATTTGGCTGGATCTGAGCACACAGTATGGCTCTGAATACCTCAGAATTCATTCGGCTGCTTCTGTCCTGTGTCACATCATCAATAAACACTAGTGACCCAGTGCCACTGGCAGCCATGCATGCCCAAGCCATCACACTGCCTCCGCCGTGTTTTACAGATGATGTGGTATGCTTTGGATCATGAGCTGTACCACGCCTTCGCCATACTTTTCTCTTTCCATCATTCTGGTAGAGGTTGATCTTGGTTTCATCTGTCCAAAGAATGTTCTTCCTGAACTGTGTTGGCTTTTTTAGATGTTATTTTAGCAAAGTCCAGTCTCGCCTTTTTATTCTTGATGCTTATGAGTGGCTTGCACCGTACAGTGAACCCTCTGTATTTACTTTCATGCAGTCTTCTCTTTATGGTAGATTTGGATATTGATACGCCGACCTCCTGGAGAGTGTTGTTCACTTGGTTGGCTGTTGTGAAGGGGTTTCTCTTCACCATGGAGATTATTCTGTGATCATCCACCATTGTTGTCTTCCATGGGCGCCCAGGTCTTTTTGCATTAATGAGTTCACCAGTGCTTTCTTTCCTTCTCAGGATGTACCAAACTGTAGATTTTGCCACTCCTAATATTGTAGCAATTTCTCAGATGGTTTTTTTCTGTTTTTGCAGCTTAAGGATGGCTTGTTTCACCTGCATGGAGAGCTCCTTTGACCGCATGTTTACTTCACAACAAAACCTTCCAAATGCAAGCACCACACCTCAAATCAACTCCAGGCCTTTTATCTGCTTAATTGAGAATGACATAACGAAGGGATTGCCCACAACCGTCCATGAAATAGCCTTGGAGTCAATTGTCCAATTACTTTTGGTCCCTTTAAAAACAGGGTGGCACATGTTAAGGAGCTGAAACTCCTAAATCCTTCATCCAATTTTAATGTGGATACCCTCAAATGAAAGCTGAAAGTCTGAACTTCAACTGCATCTGAATTGTTTTGTTTAAAATTCATTGTGGTAATGTCTATAACCAAAATTAGAAAAATTTTGTCTCTGTCCAAATATATATGGACCTAACTGTATATCTTTTATTTTGTTGTTGATATTATTCAAGGTTAATATATTCCTCATGTTTGTAGGTTTGAAAGATTAAAGAATAGCACTAGGGGGTCTCAGTTTAATGAATATATAACCCCTTCCCCCCAAAAATGTTAAAGCTAAAAATAAGTTTATTGAAAATCAAAAAATGTTTAAAAATGCTCAATAGCATCCCCATGCAGTGTTTGGAAAAATCTTAGGGTTTGAAGCTATAATGCAGCTCTTATTTCCTTACACTCGAAGATTTTTCCAATCATGCCATTGAGCTTTTTCTTTTAACTTTTTTTTATATTTTAATTAACTTTGTTTTTTGTTTTTATTTTTGCATTTTGATAAATCCATTAACCTAGGCGACAAGTAGTAAGTAATAACATTAAAAATCCCTTCCTTCTTGAGAACGTAAAGAATTTTTAATAACAAGTAAATTGCAAAGTTTCATCTTTTTGCAAGCACTTTGCAATTTCTCCCATTTGATATAATTAGAATAACCCTTTAAATATGCCTACTAGGCTTCTAAGGGTGCAATATTATGGGTCTATACAACTTGGAGCTTGCACAAAGCTGTTAGATACCGGTGTGCATGTAATACGCCATTTTTAGTATCCTTTATAAATATTTCACATTTTTTTCTACTTTTCAAATTGTTAAACAAACTTCCAAATATGAGAAAATCCAGGCACTCAATTTAGACTTAACCTCCTCTTTATGACAGGCAGTAATATGCCAACCTTGAATATTCTTCTGTACTATTAAAGGCATTTACAATGAATTTAGCAATTAACATTGCATTGTGCATTTCTGTCCAACAATGGATTTACAGTGAGGTTACGCTGAGAATAAACTACACTTTGTTTTTTTGTTATGTCAACAGAATTTGCTGATGGTGATTCCTTGTCCGGCAGCTGTAAATTATTGTAAGCTATAGGGTGTCTGTGGTGGTAGAACTAAACTGTTCATTGCTCATATTGATTTACAAGCGGCACTGTTAGGAACATACAATTAATAGTTCACTTCATTGGCAGCCAGCTGTTATCACCATAATTTACAAGTCAAACAGTTTGTTTCAGGAGAAGGGGAAAAAAAGAATTATATTGGTTACAGTAGTTTTCAGTGACTTGAAAGGTCAGATCCATGCGCCATCAATCTTAACTAATAATATTTTTCTGGAGTATGATGGGTATAATTTAGCAATTGTCTATTGTGAATCAGGCAGTTCAGTTGATTTGTGGTTAAGCCAATGAATAAGTATGGCATTGTATTTATGATTTTCCTGAAACTCCTCATTAAAAATCTTTCAGTTTCCAAATAGCATTGAGTAGCAGAACTAACACGGCAGATATTTTGCTTTTTAGTGTAGGTTGCGCACATCTTATTGAATTCCGTTTCTAACCCTTGCTTGGTTGAGATGTCTTCAGATTTGATGCTGATGGGATAATACAATTGAGCTAACATCAGAATTTTGTTATCCGGTGGGCATAGCTGCATGTGACAGAGGCAATGATGTAAGGGATTGGAATCCAGATAAGCATAAAGTAACAGAATGACAGATAGTAGAAGGAGCAGGTGCCTCCAAAACACAGAATAGTGATGTAAGGCTCTGGTTCATGATGTAGCATAGGAGGACAGTGAGTGCAGGAGGTTAATATGGTCTTTGCCCTCTAGAGAACAGCAACATCAGAATGGTTCCATTTGTATATTTTTCTCTTCAAAATGAATCCATATAGATAATGGCTACAGCAAGGACAGAGGTTCAGATTCCAATTAGATCCTTATGCTTTGCAAAATACTTCTTTTTTAGATTCAACGACAAAATAAATTATTCAAAATATCATTTTCATTAGTTTTATCTAATGTGTATGGATAGCTTAAAATCAAGGTAAAAAAACTAATGAAAATAATGTGTCTGAGGTCCCAGAAACCAAAGAACCTATAGAACGCTCCTATAGAAACCTGCATGGTCATCCTTCGGTTCCCGACCACTAAACTCCAGCTCCAGGAAACACATATTCCTTAATTATAGAAATGCAGATATGTACAAACATCTAAACATCTAACCAATGCTACTTAGCTAAGTATTAACTGTAATACCAATAGAGATGAGTTAAGATGAGTGTATCTGACGAGATTTGAATTTGACAATTTGTGTGGATTTTACAGTGAAATTCGATTTGCAGCTAATTTAATTGTGAATTGAATAGTCCTTTCACTCTGGGGTTTGGGCAGAACCCAGTGTATAATCAATGTTAGATGTAAAAAAAATAAAAACTAATATTCACCTCATAGCTCATCTCCACTGCTTACTGTCCCCCATGTGGTCCTTACCACCGTAATGCACTATAACTATAGGCATCTGCATGCTAGGCTGGGACTTCCATCTGAAAATAGGCCCAGGACATCTATGCGCATGATAAAGTCAAAGCGCACAATTTGACATTGCGACATTACTACGTGCATGTGCAAGGATGTCCATGCCTAGTCATGGCTAGAAGTCTCAGTCTAGAGTTCAGAAGCACGGAGTTTCAGCACACAATGGCAGTAAGAAGAGGTACCGAGGGCCATACAGAAAAAAGTGAGTGGAGCTGGCCTGAGTGGTGAGGTGATTATTATTTTTTTGGTTTGTTGTTTTTTTAACCTTTGCTGGTCTTCTATAGTTCAGCAAAATGTCGGCCAACTGGCTGCAGTTTTGCTAAATTCCTGCAGGGGGGAATTACAAAGCATCCGTACTCTGGAGAAAACAGAATACAATTAGCTTAAAACATAACAAAAATGTAACATAATTTGGATTTACCAGAATGCATGATTTGTTTTACGGCCGGGAAGAGGTAAAAAAATATAAATACTTACCTGTCCCATTGTCCAGTTCACTCTGGCTCTGGTCACTCTTCAGGACACTCCAGGACTCCTGAGCACCTTTACTCCTGACTAGACTTCCCAAAAGTCAGGCCTAGTCAGCATCAAAGGATGTGAAAGAGTGACTGGAACTGGCGGTAGCTGAATAGAAGAATAGTTTTGGCAAGGGAGAAGTGAATATTATGGTATTATTTTTATATATTTTTCAACTCTATATTTATTTTGTTCTGGTGTTTGGGGGCAAATACGATATCTGCCTAATCAGAATTTTGGCAGATTTTTTCTCATTTTAGAATACCAATATTACATGTAGCAGCAATATCATAATGTTATATTTCCCACTTACATAAATACTGTTTTACCCATCCAAAATATCTCTACAGGGCAGCCTATTCTACTTAGCTCTACAGATTAAGTCTCAGTGCTTTTCCATTCTAAGGCCTTTTAAAGATATCAAGACACAAGTGTATGTCAAGTGTAAAAATTGAAAGTAACAGCTTTAAACCTCTCCATGATGTCTACATTAGACAGGACTTAACCACTTTCCAAATAAAGAAGCAATAGGAAAGTGCGCACGAGCCAGAATGGTAATTACAGATAAAGGGGCAGATGGGGAAAGTGAGGCACACTTTGAGGTCTGATGCATATCTGCCAGACACCACTTGTCTTTTATTTCTATTGTGATTGATCTTGCCCTGATCTTTCAATTGTTGTTCATATAACTGCATAAATTCGTCAAAGTGCCTCCTCTGGAACTGTTCAGGATTCACTGTGCAGTCACCTAGGCTCTTCATCTTAAACGCTGCGTAAGTCACAATGATTTCCTTGAAAATTCCTGATTTTCTTCGAACATGTATTTATTGTATTGGCAGGGTAAAGAGTAGTCAGCTGCAATGTTTATAATAATTTAGGAGATGATTTGCCTATTAGAAATTAATCTTTCTTCTGTGGCTGGGCCCCATGTTGTGCTCTTTTGCTAGAACAGTGATTCTGATCTCAATTAGATTATGTCTCTCTCCTTTACCTCCCCATAAATCATTCCTGCAAACTGAAATTAACAGCTACTGGAGCGCATTAATAATCTGACACATACATTGGAAAATGCATTAGCCAAAATCCTCCCATTGCTCTGACTGTTAAGCACATCATTTTGTTTATGAAATATAAACATTTCATGCTAGAGCTCGCACACATTTCTCTGGGCCCTGTGACAGCTAAAATGATTGCACACAATTGCCAGTCAGTCAAGCGCCCAAATAAAGTTTGTTTAAAGCCATGGTCCTGTGACTGCTCCAATTTCTGGAGCATTCAGAGATGCACATTTTTTTTCCTTAAATCCTTTGCCTATAAAAAATAAATGTATTTATTTGTTTGCCATACTGAATCAATTTATCATTTTCTATCCTAGGTCCAATGGGCACAAGAAAAAAAAGGAACATAAATGTTAGAAAGTGTCCTTGTCAACTTTTACTAGTTTTACCCTACGTGTGTAATAGTGCTGGGATTAGATAGATTTCTATCAGGAAATTTATATACAGAATTATAATAATTGGCCTAATGCATATGTCAAAAAGCTCCACATAGAACCTCTATACTTCTAGGGGTGAATACTAGAGATGAGAGGACTTGGAAAAATTCTAATTTGCCAGATCGCATGGATTTTCACGGAACATTTGATTTGCAGCAAAGTTATTCTCCGCAAATTCTATGTTCTTATATTATGAACTAGTGTCTTTCCATACTCCATAGTATAATAGGAGTAATATGTAAAAAAAAAAATAATACACATATACATACTCACCCTACTTCTCCTCTCCGCTCCTCACCAGTCCTCATCTTTTTATCACCACTGAGAGCGCTGCAATCCTAGGCCTCCTCATTTTAGACTAGGACTCCTAATTGAGATGAGGTCTGCGACAGTTCTGAGAATGCGAGTAAGATCACGGCACACGTTATGATGCCCTGATGTTCTGACCTTACGTTCACTTACACAGAAATGTCTTGGGCCCCATCAGAGACAGAAGTCCTGGCCTAGTGTGAAGAGGATTTCAGTACTCGTAGTGACAAAAAGAAGACACAACTGGAACCACACAGGAAGGTGAGGTCATTGAAGTGAGCGGTAAGGTGAGTATAAGTTTTTTTTTATTTGAAACCTTTTGATGTCTCTTTACGATTCAGCAAAATGGCATTGCAATCGAAATACAAAAACATTTGGTAAATTTGGAGTAAAATTCAATTTTATTAATTTTCTTAGCTCCAATGAATAGCTGCATGATGTGGTATAAAACTGAACATGCCATGACTTTGTATGAAATTGGTGGCATATGGTGGAACAGTACAATCCCATATGGATTGAGAATACAGTACCATGATCCATTGGTGGCATGTGGCACTGCCACAAAATTATATGAATTTCTTGCACTGGGTGGTATACCTGCCTGGAACACCCCACTGAAAAATCTAGCATACTTTCTTCTTAATGACTGTCATAACTCTTCTTTTCCTTGCTGCTGCTGTCCGTGCTATTATGTCACTCTGCTGGCATTATTAGACTTTAAACGAGCCAGTAACACCAACAGTCTGTTCAAATCACACAATTTTTTGGTAGCCTGGTATATAAGGGACCCTTTTCCACTGCACTGTTCCATTTGTTGCCTAACTGCTAGAGATAGGGCTCAGCCTGCCCAATCTATAGATGGCTGATCTGACAAAATCTTTTCTTGTTTTCGATGCCATGATTTGAACTCTAATATACACATGTGCACCAACCTTTACTAATGGAACTACAGTACTATAAAGGTAGTCACCTGTGGATTTCCTAAAATGAAGTCCACATCTAAGTATGAAAAGGAAACCATGAAAACCCTCAGAACCCACTCTCTGGTTTATCTTAATGCCAAAGCAATCCAGTTATAATAATAATAATCTTTATATAGCTCTAACATATTCCGCAGCGCTTTACACACATTATCATCACTGTCCCCAATGGGACACACAATCTAAAATCCCTAGAACATGGATGGAAACCAGAGTGCCCGGAGGAAACCCACGCAAACATGGAGAGAACATACAAACTCTTTTCAGATGCTGTCCAAGGTGGGATTAGAACCCAGGACCCCAGCGCGGCAAGGCTGCAGTGCTATCCACTGAGCCACTGTGCTGCCCCAGTTGGTAACAGCATCCTAATTAGGCCTTGTGATACATGTCCTTGAAGGATCCCCACTGGTTTCTCACTGCCTCACATAGAGAGAGACTTGTCAATCCAACAAATATGGGCTCCGAGAAGCTGGCAGAGACTGTAGTCCATTCAGTCACATTATACTACTTGCAACTATATTTTTTCTAAATGCTGCAGCTTTCGGTGGAATGATGGACCGTCCCATGGTTCTGGCAGCATGAATTGTCTGACAGGTTCCCTTTAATAACATCATATATTGGATTTTAAAACCACATGATGATATTGTAATAATGAAAAGTGCAGTGGCTAAAAAAAAGCATCAACTACTTGGGCTATGTCTTGTTTTATTGTATAGCAACATTTAATGACAATGAAATTAGAGATTGTTTGACTATTATAAACTGAAATAAAAGGGTTTTATACAATGGACTATAAGTAATGTCAAAGCATAGGAGGAATTACTGTATAAGAGTAATCTATGGGTTATAACTTTATATTTATCACCTTGGCCAAAGGATGCCTGGATAGCAAAAAATCTACAGGAAACAAGGACCATACATTCCTGAATGACTCTATGTTAAGAATTACAACCGACAAGCTCTTTAAAACACAGATCGGAACCAAGAAGTAATGGAATTATTCTGTATGTGAAATTCAATTTAAATGGAAACATTTCAGGTGTTTCATTCAAGATATAAATAAAGGTGGATTTCAATCATCGGCAGTCTGGACACGCTGTAAAATATTTCAACCATAGGCTTGCTTCTGGTTCTAGCGCAAGAGTAATACATGCTTTTAATGGGCAGAAAATCAATAAAAAGTTCAACCATTAGTCAAGGAGCTCATTTAATTTAATTGAATACTTTTTCAATATACATAACTTTGCTAACAAGGAAAAAAATGCCAAAGTCGCACAATGTTTATGGCATACTTTGGTGGCATGCTGCACATATGACTGCTGAAGCCAATAATTGGCTGCAGCGGTCATGCAAATTATGTTAATGCATGTGACCAGATGCAGGACCAGACCCTATTAAATATTAAATAACACAATCTCAAATACAGATATCAATCAGAATTCAGGATTTAAACAACCCGTGTAAATATGGGGAATAACCCAAACAAAATACAAACACCAAAACATGGAGCAAAGATACCACCAAAATCTAAATATCAGTTCAAACTAAGGTGCCAGTGCATATTCTCCAAAGATATAGGGATGGCCAAATCCTAAGTGCCATAGAGGTAAGTAATACTATAATAGCATGGAGATTTCTCACAGTTCTCCCATCATTGACCTGTCACATAGCACTCACCACCTAATACACTGTGGGGCCATAAATATTATAAGTGATTCTCACCCATATTGATGTCCATCTGTAGCCACGTGCTTCAAGTATTACTTACCTCTATGGCACTTAGGATTTGGCCATCCCTATATCTTTGGAGAATATGCACTGGCACTTTAGTTTGAACTGATATTTAGATTGGGGATACTGTGGATAACTATGTATTACCTTTTCCCATGGTTTTTTCTCGTCTGTAGCATTATGTCCTATTAAATATTAGTCTATTATTAGGGGTACAATTTATTGGACTGTAAAGGAAGATGTCATCAGAAAATGATCTATTATTAAAATCAGGGTGTGGTGTTTTATTTTTATTTATGTGCCTATTTTGCATTTGCGTAGATCAGCAAAAACCACAAATAAAAAATAAAAGTGAATTAAAAATAAATAAACAAATAAACAAAACTTTTCTGGGAGGTAATTATAGATTTTTTCTTTATTTATGTAGCACCCTTGTGCCACTAAAGAGGTTGTCCACTACTAGGACAACCTCTTCTCAACCTAGTGTCACTGTCTCCTCCTTCATACATTTAAGTAGTCACGATGAAGTAAGTGGCCAGTCACAGCTCTGACTTCCTGTTGATTACTTATACATCCGAAGGAGGGGACAGTGATGCCAGTGCTGATTGGGCCCAGGGCTCACATGACATAATAACCTCACTTAAGCCCCAGGAACATGACTGCCAACACCACTGGAACAGTGTTGACACAGGAGGTGAGTATAGGTGTTTGTATTTTAACGGGGCAAACATTCAGAGTGAACAGAGGTTGTCCTACTAGTGTGCAACTCCTTTAATAAGGGGGTTGTCAGGAAGTGGTCAAACCCTTTTTATAAACCTCGCTGATAATAATAATCATAGCAAGAATTATCACAATAATAATAATTGAATGATAGTCTTGATCATTAGCAATAATATTCTCTACTTAGCTACTTATGGCCAGTATGACTAGTAACTATACATGCATACTGTACCCATACAGTATGGATGTATTTATTCATATAGATAATGTCAGCCAACATGCTTAAATCTATCAATGTACGAGTATGTAACACTGTATCACAACGATAGAATAAGTAATGCGTTCCACTCTAACATCTTGATTTATTTCCGTGCTCATAAATAAATACATGAGTTCTATCAGTCAATAAATGTATTTACCTTATTTCTCTAAATGGCTGCCCCCGGAAGGCTAAACGGTAAATGGTAAAAGTTTATGATATTTAATATCTTCTACTATCATGGCCCTCAAACCCGTCTTTACCAAGAGAATGGCTGTTATTTTACTAGAGGTGACAGACAGTGAGGTAAAGAGAGTAATTCAGACTATTACCCAGGTGAAGGCATGAAAGCTCAGTGATATATGAAGACCACTTAAATTCATTGTATCTTGTACATCACATCTTTGATAGATTATAGCTGCAGCATTAAAATGGAAATGGTTTCTCTGAGGCTTGACAGGGCCTGTTGTGACCTCTGACCTCCCTTAGAGGAACGTGGCTGACCGAATTATCAGTTAAGAGAAAAATCTGCAGGGAATAGACTTGTTGTAATGGAGACTCTACCATGCATAAATAAATATTCTATCTCTGCGGCCATCTAGGTGTAATATCGCATGTTGGATGGTGTGCGTTATATGGACTTGTTGTGGTCGCCGTCTTCGACTATTTTTCTTTTTCGATGTACTCTCTGCTGCAGCCGAATCTAACTGAAGTGAAATATTGATTGAGAAATTGTTATTAGAAATAGTAGGCTTCTTGCATGCTGCCTACTGATTTAATTTAGAAAATATTTAATTTTATGAAGCGGTAAATGATAGCAGCATGTTCCCCTGTGCTAGGGAGCAGCTGGCTCTTTAGCTCCTCGCCGTCACGGGTCCCAGACGTCCCTTTTGCAATCATGTGCTCCCTTCCCCTTTGCTTAACAAGTTATTTCAATTTCCAAACGAGCGCTGAACAAGAGAAAGACAACATGCAAATTGAGATCCCAGCCACCATTCATACATGAAAATCCTCCCTTGGAATTCCCTCAACTCTCTCCCTGCCCCCCAACTGCATCTGTCATTAAAAAACAGAGTCCTTGTTCTCATCAGATTGTTTTCACCAATGACCTGACACCACCATCTATAATTAATTACATCATTTACATTAGACTATTGACTAAACAAATACATAAATCATAGGCAGAGTCAATAGATTCAGACATATTTAATCATGTTCTAAATAATGATTACTGTTCCCATAATACAATAATTATTTTCAGCCGCTGACTTGAATTAATCTTCTGTCAGAATGCCATTAAAACAAGCGAGAACTTATTTGACAACATCCTTTTTTTTTATTTCTTTGCCTTTTCACTCCTCTAACCCTCTGGTTTTATCAAACTTCCTTCCTTTCTCTTTGCTTTTTTTTTTTTTTTTTTGCCTACCTCTCTGGCTTACATACATATTAACACAAAAAGCACTGGGTCAAAATGCAATGAAAACATTATTATTTGAAAATAATAATAATGTGGGTCAAAATGGAATAAAAACATTATTATTTGTAAATAATAATACTATTATGGGTCAAAATGGAATAAAAACATTATTATTTGCAAATAATAATAATAATTATAATAGTATGGGTCAAAATGGAATAAAAACATTATTATTTGCAAATAATAATAATAATGTGGGTCAAAATGGAATAAAAACATTATTATTTGTAAAAAATAATACTATTATGGGTCAAAATGGAGAAAAAACATTATTATTTGTAAGTAATAATAATAATAATAATGCTATTACGATTCAAAATGGACTAAAAATATTATTATTTGTAAATAATAATTATAATTAGTTACAATAATTAAATGTGATAATTACAATAATATTTACATGTTTATTTTTATTAACAAATAATAATGTTTTTCTTCTATTTGATCCATATTATTGTTAATATTATTGTAATTATTATTATTTGCATGTGCTTTCCATATGAAAATTCATATTTACATTAATATTATTTTAATTTATTTAATTTACGTATTTAATTATTCATTTATTTCAAGAAGTGTCTCTATCTTCCCACGTGTTGTTCATTATTAAGACTATGTTTACACCATAGTGTAGGTTTATTATATATGCTGTTACCATAAATGCCAAATATATTTATAGCCATCTATGGCATATGCCTGGTGGTATATGTCAGTAAATATATATATTTTTTACCTTATTGGTAAATGCATCCATTTATCCAGTACAAAGCCATCCCCTAAAAACATCATAGTGTACAGTTTTGAACACTGGGATTAAATGGATGATATATGCAGCTTCATGATAAACAGTTACTTATGTCAGGCTACATACTTGTCCGATAGATCAGGAGATTTCCCAGTGTATATGTCGAATACAATCCACAACTTATGTGTGAACACAGCCTTTGAAACATAATTGGCATGTAAGACAAACACATAGACAGTAAAACGCATACACGGTATACATATTGTAGAACAATACAGAGTAAAAACAATAGGATAAGTAACCAATGCCTATGTTCAAACACGGTGGGTATTTTTTACTACTTTTTTTTATGCAAACAAGAAGCTGATCTAATACAAGTAGTAACAAAAAAGCTATCAGATTTCAGAAATCTTATGCACACGCTTGTTTCTAATTTTCCTTGCTTAATTGGAGAACTGCAGCATTTTTTAAACCTGCAACATGTCAATTCTTTTAGCATTTTTGGATGTTTTTTCACTCAGAGAAAGCAATGACCAAGTGCAAAAATGTTGCAAAAATTGCAGCAGACAGGTGTCTCTGCTCTGATTTTTTTGCATTTTTTTGCTATACTTTTGGTGAATAAAACTAACGTGTGCTGTAGACAAACTAAACACGTAATACGAACCGCTAAAAAAAAATCACAGCTAAAAAACTTTGCGAAAATTCACCAAATAGGGGCATAAAAACATTTTGAACGCAGTCAAGAGAGCAGGTTTTAGCTGCAGACAAAAAAACCCCTCTGCTTGCGAACATAGCCTTAGAATAATATTTGAAATATAAACACAATTTGCATAATTCGAATATAATTATTAATCATAATTATGATACAGTACTGTTACAGTAGAATGTTACCTTGCTGCAAAACTATCTCTTAGCATAGGAAGTTAAGGAATCTTGATGAAATGTTTGTATTGTTGAAGATTCATATTTTGAAAAATAAATTTAAAAAAATGAATATCAATAAGCATTAATAGTAATAATAATGATGACTATGGTCACTATTGTTTTTATTATTCATTTTGTTTTAAGCTTTGATATATTATTAATAATGATTCTGAACATTATTACAGAAAGAAAAAACACCATACTAAATATTTTGCTGCATATTGTAATATTTATTATATAGTATATCGGTGTAATTCATGCATCGTGCGCTATAAATGTCTACCGTGTCAGCTTTTAAATTAACTACCTTTAACAGCCAGTGGATTGCATTATATAAGTGCTTCGTTTTCAGATAAACTTTTCTATATTTTACCATTCAACTGCTGTAAAAAAAAATTCTAATTAGCAAGACATATCCAGACTTCCTTTACTAATTGATTTGTCCTAACAGTGTATGTTAGTTGGAAATAATTACATGGCTTTGAATTGATTAAACAGCAGGTTTAAGGGGATTGTGACATGACACTTTAAACAGGGACATGACAGCTTGTGGCCTGGAGTGATAGTTTATAAAGCAGCACAATGATGATGCATAGTAGCGCTACAGCTAGTTAATAATTCCAATCTGGACATCTGAGGAGCATGCTGAGCGAGACGCGTGCAGTCAGCGATATAGCCGCGGATCGAAGGCCGCTGGGAGAGGAAGAAAACATTTTGGTGGAGAAATAAGTTTGTGAACTTTAGCAATGTTAGGTGGCGAGGATTGCTTGAGACAGAAAATCATTCAGCGCCTTCACTAAGCACATGAGTGAAATTTATCACTCCTGTAACATATTGTTCCGCACTTGTTTGTACATTGAAGGTAATGGTTGTTCAAGGAAGTGGATATAAAATGCTATTGTCTTCCTGGCTAGTTCCTTCTGAACATAGCTAATATTTAAACGCTGTCAAACCATGTTATGTCCAGGTGAGTTATTTATCAAGCTGCATATTTTCGGACACTGTCACTCTATGCTTCATGGTTCTGTGCAGAAATGACACTGGTCACACTTTTTTTTTGTCAAATAATAAATTATATGAAGCCACATTTCTTTATAAACTTGGGTGAATGAAAAGACAGTTGATATCGTAAATCTATAGATTATTTCTAACTCTTGTTTCTTATTCTCAAACAGCATCAACATTATTATTTTTTGTAAAACACGCAGACACAATTACTGGTAATTTTATATTGATGCCTATGTATTTTTTATCTGAATGTTTATATCCAAGTAGTGCCGTACCATGGCAAATAATACTCAAATACAATGCAGACACAATGCATCAATGCAGAAGGAATTCTACCAACATCTAACCAGTAAAAATATTAAGGGGAATCTGCCACCTATTCTGAGAGCAGAGTAGTGTAGAGACAGATACACTGATTCCAGTGATGTGTCACTTATTGGGCTGCTTGCTGTAGTTTTGATAAAATCATAGTATCATTTATCAGCAGGAGATTATCACTAGAGGACTAGAAAACCTGCTGCCATGTAGTTCCCCATATTTGTGCATAAACCTGTCTCCACCACTGATTGGCAGCTTTTTGCCTTTGAACGGTGTGCACAGAAACCTGCCAATCAGTGGTGTGTGTGTTAGGACTCATTCCCACTTGCGATGAAATTGGACGAATGCAATCCGATTAAAAATCAGATTGCATTCAATATTATTCTATCATTGTGTGTTCATCTGCGTTTTTTTTTCCAGCTTGGATCGGATCACGATTGGACCGGAAAAAACTCGCAGCATGCTGTGATTGTAATCAGAAATCAGATCACATCCTGCAATAGAAGTCAATGGGTGCTAAAAAAAATCGCACAGAACTGGGACCATGCAAGTGCTGTCAGATTTTTACACACTGATCTCCTTGGAAAAGCCGGCAATTCTTGTGCCGCGTACAGTAAAATCACAGAGTGACAGATTAGAATAGAATAGATAGAATAGATATATACACATAGAATACATAGATATATAGATGTCAGTGACACACACACATATATGTATATATATATTACATAGATAGAAGAAAAGCCAGCAATTCATCTGCAGTGTACTGTAAAATCACTGCAGGAGCCGACAGGATGGAAAAGATGGGTTACATACAGTATGTACACATAGAATAGGTCAGGGACATATACAATTAGTACAGTGTGTACAGCTTACTGTACATGTATTTAATTATTAAAAGGTAGGGCCATGGATACTGCCCCGGCTAAAAACATCAGCTCTCAGCTGCCCCAGAAAAGGCACATATCTAATATGTGCCAATTCTGGCACTTAGCCTTGCTCTTCCCACATGCCCTGTAGCTGTGGCAAGTGGGGTGTTAGTTGGGGGGTATGATGTCACCTTTGTATTGTCAGGTAATATCAAGCCCTGAGGTTAGTAATGGAGTGGTGTCAGTAAGACGCCCCCATTACTAACCCCATAGTCATATTGTATAAAAACACAAACACCCCGAATTAAGTCCTTTAATTGAAAGAACAACACAGATTTTACTAAATCTTAATTAAACCATACTTACGACCTCGCTCATTCCCTCAACGCCATTGTCTTCTGCAAAAGAGTAAAAAAACAACAGTATTCCTCACCTTTCTGCAGAGATGATAATCCATTTATAGCTCTGCAATATCTAGATGGCAGGCTGCATGGTTGCATGATGCGACCATATAGCCTGTCATCCAGCAGAGACACTGAGCAGTGTGTGCTCAGTGACTCCCTTGTGAACTCCTATTCCCTATCTGAGGGCACGGCAAGCATGAGAAAGTTCTCCTGCTCACGGTGCCGTCAAACAGGTCCTGGGAGTTCACAGCCAATTAACTCACTTCACCTATGTGACATCACCGCGAGCCCCTATCCATGACTCCTTCCTAGGCTATTTATATCAGCCCGCAGCTGTCTGGCTAGCCTTTGTTGGTTATTAATTATAGGGGGACCCTATGTCATTTCTTTTGGCCATTATAGGCTAAGTATACAGCTGTGAGCTGATATTAATAGCCTGGGAAGCTTCATGGCTATTACCACCTTCCCAGGCTATAAACATTTTTGCCCCCAGCCTTCAAATTTCTCTCTGCTGGTTAAGAAAATTATGCGGGAGCCCACGCCATTTTTTTAAGAAAAATAATCTTTTAATAATTAAATACATGTACAGTAAGCTGGACATACTGTATTAATTGTATCTGTCACTGACATCTATATAGCTACCTTATCTATGTGTTTTTACTGTATGTAATCCATCTATTCTCTCCTGTGTCTCATTGAAGTCGGATAGCAATCACACTGCATTCGGATGTAAATAGGATGCTAGGTGTAAAAAATCGGATTATACTAGCATGAAAAACACATGACACTTGCACTACACTTGTCCGACTTTGCAAGGAACAAAATTTTAAATTCACTAGTCTGACTCCAGCCTTATACACAGATTAGCATTTACAGAACTAGAAGATTTTGCCAAAATATCAGCCCAGTTATTCATGCATCACTAGAATCAGGATCTCTGCTTCTATGTCATGCTGGTCGCAGATAAGGTAGCAAAAACCTGGTGATAGATTCCCTTTAATAGTAAAGTGTAAATGACAGTAAAATAGATTGATTTTGCTTCACTCTTAGGTTGCTCTTGGAGATCTAGTGCTTGGGAGAGGGAGCCCTGGGCAATAGCTTTGTATTTGCTCATTATCGTTTCATTCCCCTGATGACGCCAGTATGGTGAAACATGTTGGTGAGGCTTTGAGTTCTTAATTAGTAAATACGATTGACTTCCTGACTTATCATGCTTTCCAATATATTGAGGGACTACTGCCCCATTATATCAGTAAATGACAACTAAATCCATAATACTGATAGGAAGCATTAATAGTGAAGGATCATATCCTCAATATGATTCTTCATTCATATTTTGTGTTTTTAATATTTTATAGTTTCCTTATTTTACTTTGTCAGGTTAAAATCTAGGCCATTATCACACTATCAGTATTTGGTCAGTTTTTTACATCAGTATTTGTAAGCCAAAACCAGGAGTGGGTGATAAATACAGAAGTGGTGACGAGTTTCTATTATACTTTTCCTCTGATTGTTCCACTTCTGGTTTGGGTTTACAAATACTGATGTAAAGTACTGACCGAATACTGAACGTGTAAACATGATGTCCTTACATTTACAGTTGTTAGTATAGGGATTTATTTGGCTTTGGTAATTAGTATTTGTGAAAAATGCTGTAAAAACACTGAAAGACTTGACATTCTGCAGATGTGGAAATATGCTTTGAAAGTTCAAAGCTGCAAAGAGAGAATAAAGCAGTATGTGCATATTTCAGAAATCTAATTTACTTCGCTGACACTGTAAATTGCTGTGTTTTTTCCGTGGCAAAAATGTGCGGAAAAACGCAACATGTGAGCAAGCCCTTAAAATGTTCTCTTTTTTTTCCAGTCTAATACAAATGGGCACGTGTAAAGAAGGGGGACTGTACTGTTGCATTCCTGCCCCTGAATACACCAATCACGTTGGGTATATTGTGTTCTATGTCTTTTTGTAAATATCATGTTATGTGAAATGCAACATAAGATAAGTAATGTATAATGTAGGATGTGATAGTATAAGTATTGCTAGTATAGTTTAAGACATGTAGATAGTTGATGGTAGCATGTGTAGTGATGATGATAATATAGGGTTAAGTGTTGGGACTAGCCCACAGGTGGTTGGAGTGTTAGGAAAAGGACTGGTTTTCCTGATAGTGGGGGAATTCAAGTCTGGAGTGCAGAGTGAACAGTGCTGCTAAAAGGGGTGTTCCATAGGAGGAGGAAACCAAAGACTAGTGATAGCAAGATCCTGAAGAGAAGTACTGACGAGACTGAGTGACTTTCTGTGAGGTGTTCTTGGATAGGATACCGAGTCATGGACCCTGGAACGCAGAAGGCAACAGATCTCAGCAGGACTGAGTACAATGGACTAATGGGGGTCTTGAGTACAAGGGTTCCAGAGCACCAGTAGTGGAATTAATAGGATGTCGAACAGCTGTGGGAGTAGAGATACTCACTGACAAGGACTGTGGTGTTGAAGCTGGCGTATAGCGACATAGGATGAAACAAATAAGCTACAGAGCACTGAAGTAGAACAACAGAGGAAGAATATTGTGTGAAGGAAAATACTTTATACTGTGAAAGAAACGTCAATAAGACTTTGTACCCTCTATTCTTTGTACATAACCCTTACCAAGATAGCATCTAGTAAAGAGTTATTTTTGGAACGGTGGTCTCCTTTACTGAACTGTGGAATCTATGGTCCTGGCCAGCCCACACCACCGGCTCCATGCAGTCTGCAAGGGCGTTATGCCCTTACAGTACCAACACCCTACCAGGAACCACTCTTTCATGTAGCACGCTGGGGCACGACAGGAAAAGATGAGTGCCTTGCCCGCAGCTACCGCCCCGTGCCACGATACACATGCCATGAAGGTGATTCTTCAACTGTACAATGGAGGTTTTCAAGCAATTTCATAAAAGTGATGTAAGTGAATATTTTTTTACTTCTGCTGGCTGGTGAGTAATTGTCAAAACAATGTATACTTAAGTGTTTAGTAGCAAATTCATATTTGTTTAAAGAAAGCCATTATGTAAGGGGGTTACAGGAGTTGTTATGAACCTCTGTGCCTTTCCAGTGTACAAAATTTATAATGTATATCTTGTTGCCCCATACACTTATTGGGCCACTAGATGGGGGCATTTCAGTGCACTTAGGTTAACATTGTTCTGGTTCAGTGTAAACAGTTTAACAAGGGAGGAGTTTACTGGGATAAGGCAGGAGTAGCTTCCTGGTTAGAGTTAGAGGGGCCTGATTGCCCATAAAGTGCAGAAGGGCTTATATGCCCAGAAGCCAGGTAAATACCCCACAACGTTGGTGCTTAAGCTTAATGCCCATCCATCCAGCACCTTCATTACCAGCTTGTTCAGAAGCATGTCAACAGCTATTGGATGAAGGCTATATTTAACAGAGGACACGGCAGGAGAGATGGGCAGGTCGCTCGCCATGTGGCAGATGATTGCATGGGCTGATGCCCTCGGAGCTGAGTCGAAGCAGCTGTTGAGGGAACCCCCACATGGGGCAAGGAATCTGGACGGGGAGGACACTGAAATGCTGTATTAGGCGCTAGGACCCGAGCTCGAGCTGTGTGAGGAGGAAAGAAAGAGAGGGAAAGCTGAAGTGACGTATATTGTAAAACCCAATGTTTCTGTTGTAATGGAACTGGATGAGCTGCGAAGAAACTGTTGTGTTTGAAGTTTAACTTGGACTGTGTCTCAGTTACTCCAAAGGGACCGGAGCAGTCTGGAGCCGAACCAAGGATTGGCCTGTGCGGAGAATGGAACAGGAGGTGAGCTGTTAAAGGGACATGATGTTTATGTAGAGGGATGCCAGGGCCTGAAAAGCCCAAGTAACTCAGCCACGACTACAGCCCTGGCTGACCTTTACAATTGTTTGGATGAAATATCAACTACCAAGTTAATTTTGAGTGTTGGGCAGTGGTGTTTGTTGCCGGATGGTATTGTTTACTTGGCGTTGGTGAAATTCGTGACCATATCTGCACAGCCATTTCAATGTATGACATGGGGAATGATATTAAATTCTTTCATTGTGTCAGGTGCTGTTTATGCTGAATGATTCTAGGTGAGAATTTGCATTGAGATAAGTTGGAGGTCTTTACAAAACTAGCAGGTAAAGGTACCTTCACACGAAACGACATTATAACGATATCGCTAGCAATCCGTGACGTTGCAGCGTCCTCGCTAGCGATATCGTTTCGTTTGACACGCAGCAGCGATCAGGATCCTGCTGTGATGTCGCTGGTCGCTGAATAAAGTCCAGAACTTTATTTGGTCGTCCGATCGCTGTGTATCGTTGTGTTTGAAAGCAAAAGCAACGATACCAGCGATATTTTACACTGGTAACCAGGGTAAACATCGGGTTACTAAGCGCAGGGCCGCGCTTAGTTACCCGATGTTTACCCTGGTTACTAGCGTAAAATGTAAAAAAAACAAACAGCACATACTCACATTGCGTCCCCTGCAGTCTGCTTCCTCCTCTGACTGAGTGCCGCAAAGTGAAAGTGAAAGCAGCACAGCGGTGACGTCACCGCTCTGCTCTCACTGTACGGCGCTCAGTCAGTCAGGAAGTGGACGCAGGGGGACGTGAATGTAAGTATGTGCTGTTTGTTTTTTTTAGATTTTACGCTGGTAACCAGGGTAAACATCGGGTTACTAAGCGCGGCCCTGCGCTTAGTTACCCGATGTTTACCCTGGTTACCAGGGGACCTCGGCATAGTTGATCGCTGGAGAGCGGTCTGTGTGACAGCTCTCCAGCGACCAAACAGCGACGCTGCAGCGATCGACATCGTTGTCGCTATCGCTGCAGCGTCGCTTCGTGTGAAGGTACCTTATGTTTAGGAGAGGTAAGATTGGACACATCTGACTTGTTGATCGGTCCCATTCCATTCAGCAACAGTTACGACATGTGTAACTACAATACCTAGACTGTGGAGCAAAAAAAATCTTAAGCAGTTAATATTGTAATGGTAATATAAAATATTTTAGGAGATTTAACATATGACTCTTATACTGAAACAAACTAATCTAAGTTTTTTTCTGCTACAGAACTGAAGTCAGTATAACCAGTGTGATATCCCTTATTGGTGTTAACTGAAATAATTAATTATACTTTAGAATTAGGGCTCTAAAATTTGGCAGATTTCATACAGTATGACATCAAGGAAGGCTATAAAGACTATGCAATTACTAACTTCTTCATACTGCGTATGACCTAATAAAATATTATTTACTCTATAACAAGCATTTATTAAAGTGTTTTCTCTAATGATTCTGGCTAGACATATTTACTGAAGTTTCTTCTCATCTGCAACAACATTTTTAGGGCTCAGACAAGAACCTGCTTCCAGAAGAGAAGTAAAATGTGATGCCCTATTTCAGAAAGTATAATTACTGGTTCAATGAGGAATTATAATTTGCTGTTTTAATAATAATTAATAATGAGGAATACAGCAGATACATATTTTGAGTCCACGGCATTCATGAGCCCAGTACTCCCCTGTCCTTACAAATAAATTAAGGCAAACATCCATGCAATCTCAATGAACACAGGTTAGAGATATTGAGATTACTTCATAGGATGCCAGTTTTAAAAAAGTCAGGTTATTACTTTTGAGAATCACATTTAGGGCTAGTTCACAAGACCGTATTTTCAGTTAGAGTGTTGTCTATGGAAAAAACTGAGTTTTTTTTCACTGACTGAATCTGTGTGTGAAAAAAATTACAAGATACATTAGTATTATTCTTCTCCAGCCGCAGCAGAGACGTTGGTCCCAGCGTCTGGCTCAAGCTGATACTGTGCGACAGGTTACTGCTGCCCTTCCAGGCTCTGCCTTTGTAGCCAGCACTGATCAGCAGCGAGCAGGTCTTTCTGGGGCTAAGTCCTGTTCTTCCCATACTGAGCATGCCCACAGGATGACCTCCCATTTGGAGGTCGGGGATCACATACTCAGGTCCTGTTGCGGCTCCTATTGGACCATTTGGAAGGTCCCGTAGCACTGCCACTATAAAAAGTTTGAATGGCCGCTCGGCCATGCGCTAGTGTATACTTGAAAACGTGTGTGTGCAGATGTGTGAAAGTCGCTCATTAATCATCCCCCTTCCTAGTGTTGTTGACTGCTTGCATATGGTGGATGCTTGCTATCTAGCACCTGACAGTGCTATCTGCACCTAACACAAGATACAGCTGTGATCGCCAGTGCGGCGCCGTGTGCTATTAGAGCACTTTCCTGACCCAAGTCTGGGTGGTTAGTAGCGTCCGCCAGAGCGGCACTGCACGCACTCTTGTGCATTAAATTATTATTTCTGTTAAACTCTGACACCCCAGTAGCGGTGTCGAGCGCAAGAGGTCTAGAGGAACTCTTTCCTTGTGTCTTGGGATAGAGTTCTGTAACTCCTTTCTTGCGCTCTTTGTGCGGTACCGTGGCCCTGTGATGCAACAGGGTTCGCTTCCTTCATACCGGGTGAAGCTAACCCGTGTGTGTATCCACATTATACTGCCATATAGTCCATCATTACTCAGCAGCAGATTCCATCTCTGCACGGTGGACCCCGGGCTGCGAACGCACCTTATACCATCTTCCCAATTATTTGGTGTGTTCCACTAGCCCTGACATTACACTAGTGCCAGGGTCTGGCTAGTAATGGCGGACAAACAGCGATTACGACGGTACATCCAGCAGCTAGAGGGTAGGTTGGCGGCTCTTGAGCGCACAACCTCGGCTGTGTATGTTACCGCTGTCACTGTTCAGGCTGCTAGTGTGGCTGCAGCCAGTTTGTCCACTGACACCCCTGCTCCAACTTTGTCCCGTCTCCCGCTACCTGATAAGTTTACTGGTGAAAGTAAGCTGTGTGGGGAATTCGTGAGTCAGTGTGCCATACACCTTGAGCTCCTGGCTGCACATTTTCCCATGGAGCGGGCGAAGCTGGGATTTATTGTATCCCTGTGATCGCGCAGGGCGTGAGAGTGGTCAACGCCGCTGTGGGAGCGTGATGATCATGTGGTGCAGAGTGCTCCAAGGTTTCTGGACTCTCTGAGACAGGTTTTTTTGGGACCTCGTATCACCCATGATTCGGCACTCCAACTGCTGGCTTTGACACAGGGTTCGTCCATGGTCAGTCACTTTTCCGTTCACTTCCGGACTTTGGCATCTGAGCTGGAGTGGCCAGATAAGGTCCTTATCCCTGTGTTCTGGAGAGGACTGGCTGACCATGTGAAGGACGCCTTGGCCACTAGGGAGATTCCTGTCACACTGGAAGAGCTGATAGCCATATCCACTCGCATTGACCTCCATTTTCACGAGCAGGGGTTGGAGCGAGCCCTGTGTAGGCAGAGGTTTCGGCTGGCACCTACCTTCGCCAAGCCACTGGAGTCCCCTGTTCAGGCGTCTAAGCCCTATGAGGTCATGGAGGTTTCTCGAGCAGGTCCTAAGTCTCAGACAGCTCGAATACCCATGGCCTGTAATGTCTGCCAGCAGTCAGGACATTATACCAAGAAATGTCCACAGCGGCAGGGGAAATAACCTTGTCTAGTAACTGTAGGAGGAGGTCCACTAGACACAGCGGCATTTTCCTCCAAATTGTCCTTCAAGAGGACAATTGCCTTTGGCCCTTTCACTATTACGGTCGAGCTTTGTGTGGATTCCGGGGTGGAGGGAAATTTGATGTCCTCAGCCTTTGCCCAACGGCACGCAATACCCCTGGTTATGCTAGCCAAACCAGTGACTGTAAGAGTGGTGAATGGGTCGACACTGCCCTCACAAATTACCCCAGTAGCAGTGTCGAATGCAAGAGGTCTAGAGGAACTCTTTCCCTGTGTCTTGGGATAGAGTTCTGTGACTCCTTGCTTGCGCTCTTTGTGCGGTACCGCGGCCCTGTGATGCAACAGGGTTCGCTTCCTTCATACCGGGTGAGGCTAACCCATGTATATACCATCTTCCTAATTATTTGGTGCATTCTGCTAGCCCTAGCAATTAGTTCTTACATAAATCGGATGAAATTCGGCCTTGCAAGTCTATGTGTGTGTGAAAAAAATCAGGTGCCATATAGAACCACAATATGGAATCCGTTTTGTACGGATACATTGCAATTCTGCATAGGAAACTGTAAATTGTCTTGCAAATGATTATTAGCTGCTCCTGTAAAAAATGGATTGTATACAGACAGCACACGGATGACATGTGAGGAAAAAAATTGTCCCACTTTTCTGGATGAAACTCTGAACAATATTGTAAAGCTCATAACAACCTCCCCTTATGTTCTGCCAAGGTCTTATTAATTAGATGTCCAAACTGTCTAGGGCAATGGTTCCTTGGACCCACCAGAGAAAATTATTCTGAGAACCCACCTATATTAGTGAATCATCCTAGAAGAAATAGACTGCAGTGGCAAGTGATTTGTTCTAAAGTCATCACTAACTGGAGTAGTCTTCTGATAGAGTTTCCAAATTCTTTATTCTGTCATGGACATAGCCCACTATAATATCCTTTTAGGCCACATGCACACATTCAGATTTTCAAGTCTGTAGTATACAATAGTGGCTGTTTTGATTTTCCTCATTATTTTCTTAAATTTGCCAAGTGATTTTCAACTCCTTGGAGATCAACCCCTGAAAATTAAGCCTAATGGAAAGTACATATACATGCAAAACTGGATGAGTTACTGTTGATACAAAAAGGTATGATTAGACATCTATAAAATCTTGCTTTTTTGCATTTTTGCTAGATTATTGAAAATGTATAGTAGACGAACACCAGTTTTTAGTAAGCTGTCTCAAAAAATATTTATATTTATTTTATTGTCCAAAGATGGCAGCATATTATCATTTCTGTCAGGAACTTGTTACATAGCTCTTTATAAAACACAAGAGGTCAAGTTCTGATGTGTTACCAAAGTTCTCAGAAGTAGATGGACATGTCCCTTATTTAAGACAGTCCTGTTTTAAATATGTAGTAATATTAAAAAAATAGGTAATAGAAAGCATTTTGTACATAAATATAAAAAGATACTTTCATCATAAATTGTTCTGTCATGTTTTTTCAGTATCTGCAAAGTTGTATTAATAGTGGATTTTTTTTAGTGTGGGTATTTTTACCCTTGGAGCATTTGATACATTCATCAATAAGGCCTTATTTACATGTCACTATTTGGTCAGTATTTTGCATCAGTGTTTGTCTGTCAAAGTCAGAAGTTGAGCAATCAGGGAAAAAATGGTTGAAAGATTGATACCTGTTCTGTGTTTTGGAGACAATCACTGATGAAATGCTGATGAAAAACACCGATATGTGAATGAGGCCTTAGGCTGTGTTCATATCTGCGCTCTTCATAGCAGAACAACTAAATTAACAAACTGAGGTGACAACCCAGTCTATAATGGATTATTACAAATCACAACATTCTCTAGGTGGTAAATTTGCCCATATATCCATTTTCCCCAATAAAACAAAAATAGAACAACTCATAAAACCAGGAAAAGCAGGACACAAATTATGTAGGATCCTTTTTCTGTTCTTTTAAGAATATGGTTCCTGTTTTTGTTCAATAGAAACCATTGGCACCAGGATGCAACAGTGTGGGCTTTCTGGCCCTAATTGATTGAAGTGTTACACCCCAATTTTGGCATAAAAACACCCTGAAAATTCAGATAATTTTTGTGCAAGTCGAATTTGTGCACATTCTTGCAACTCTCAGCATTTTAACACTAGTCCTGTCTAGATACATCATGGAGATCGCGGCGGCCATTTTCCTGAAGCCGAGATGCGAACTCTGCTTCAGGAAAATGGCCACCGCGATCTCCATCTGCGCACGCGCGGCATCCCGCGGCCATTTTCCTGAAGCCGTGGCCAGCAGAGCGCCGCTTCTGCGCACGCGCGGCCAAAGGAAGATGGCCGCCCCCTACGATCACCAATGAAATAGTGCACATCGCGCTCTTTTAACTCCCCTGTGCAGTGGATTCGGGACCTTGGGCAATGCGCAAACCACTACGCCACCAACGGAAAACTAAGCAAGATCTGGAGGAAGACACCACGCCCTTTTGACCAGACCAGCCTGATTGACAGGCGAAAACGGCTACTTTGGTAACGTATTTTGGCAGCATAGGTGGGGAATCGGGGTCCACAAAATACACTATTGTAATGCACAGCTCAGGCCCTATTTAACAGTATTTTTATCTCATACTGAAAAAACGGGGTGACAGGTGCCCTTTAAGTTTATGAATTTGGCCCTCTGTTTTTAATCTAAGAACAAAACTGTATTTTTCTGCAAGTAGTAGATACGTGCAGTGAAGGGGGCATAATTTACATTTTGAAACCTCTATTTGTATTCGTGCTTTATGTGTTACAAATGTGTCAGTGTCATACACGTGTTTGTGAAATCCCAACCTTTCTCTTGTCTCTCTAATTACAGCTGTTGCCCACTGAACAATTACAAAACATATTCCAGACAAAGGGCAACGGTTCATCTGAAAAATTACCTGTCTTCCTAGGACAGCTAAAGATGTAAAACTACAGAGTAAAATGATGTAGTGGAAAGAAGCAGTGACAGTATGGAAAGTGTTGAGCCAATCTGCCAATAAGCCTGGGAGTAGATATCGATATGTTAAAGCTATTGATATTGTAGCACTTTGTATTGTGAAATGATAAAAGTATATAATCTAGTGCTGCTAAACATAAGTCTAAAGTAAAATAGTACCTTTTAAATCTAAAATAAAAAATCTTGCAATATTTTCAGTGAATATTGTACTTTTAGGCTATGTGCACACGTTCAGGATTTTTTGCTATAAATACGCGATAAAACCGCGAAAAAAAGTATACAATAAGCATCCTATTATTAGAATGCAATTTGCAATTTTTGTGCACATGTTGCGTTTTTTTCCGCGGCGGAATCGCATTACAAAAAAACCGCAGCATGTTCATTCCTTGTGCGGAATCGCGGGGATTCCGCACACATAGGAATGCATTGATCTGCTTACTTTCCGCATGTGGCTATGCCCATCATGCAGGAAGTAAGCGGATCATGTGCGGTTGGTATCCAGGGTGGAGGAGAGGATGCTGCATAGGCAGCATCAATAGTAAAAAGTTGGTCACACTTGTCAAACACTATGTTTGACAAGTGTGACCAACCTGTCAATCCGTTTTCCAAGCGATGCTACAGATCGCTTAGAAAATGCTAGCATTCTGCAAGCTAATTATGCTTGTAAAACGCTAGTGTTTAGTGGGAAAACGCATGCCAATTCTGCATGCGTTTTGCCTGTGGCACAGTTGTGAAATTTCCGTGGAAATTTCTGCGGCAATTCTGGACGTGTGCACTTAGCCTTAGTGTGACGTGATGGATCGTGCCATGAATTTGGCATGTGAATGGAAATATATATGATACTAAATTCCACTTTAAAACAGATTGAGATTTCTTGTAGAGATATGAAGGTTTGTAATGACTCCACCATTTATTTGCGTCACTAATTATTATTTTATTTTTATTATTAGAACAGATTATTATTAGATTTTTTTGTAATCATAAAAATTGTTAAACCCAAAGAAACAGGTAAGTTCACCATATGGACATGTAGCACAGGTAGCAATGCGGCAGAACCCATTCTTAAATGAGATGTCCTCAGGATAGGTCATCAATATCTGATCAGTGGAAGTGCGATATTAGACACCTTCACTGGTGCCGCTCCGTAACTGAGACATTTTTGCCGCTGTTGACACCAGAAAAGGTCCCAGAAAACCACTTTAATTAACATATAGATATACCATAATCTAACTCAAAACAAAACATCAAAGAGGGAGCGTAGGCATGCGTTAGTTTAAATTCTATAGTCAAACTCTTTGCTTTCTTGAGGTAGGTGACTTTTTAATGAAAACAGAACATGCTTTGGGTATGATGCTTTTTAGCTGACATTTTTCTGACAGATTTCTTGATGGGACTTTAAGTATGTCTGTAACATACGCATGTTAAACTGCTGCAAAACATAAAACACAATCACAAGCATAGAATGCAACCAAAAACATTTGCACTGAAAAACACAAATCTTTTTACAAGATTGATCTATAAGAAATGCTTCTATACCATTTAATTATGGTGTATGAATCTGTAATCTGGGGTTTACTGTAAATTCGGACTCTAGGTGCAGGTCTCAGCAACTATTAGGTGCATCAACGTGAACAGTAGATATATTTCCTGAATACAATCATTCCTGCAGGTACATTTGAATAAGCTAGCATAAGACACTAGGGCTCCCTGAGATCTGTTAATGACTTTATAACACAAAGTATATGAAAAGTTATGCTTTTCATAAAGGACCTCCAAGTGGTCTTTGCTTGGACCATCTGGAGAAATTACTCACATTTAGAGCTCATTCTGAAAAGTCTATTATATGGACGTGGGCTCACCAAATGCCTCAACGACTTCACACAGAGAATATGCATCCATTATAGCTAGAGCACATGGGCAATTTTCAACATGGCCCAAAGGTCTGCAAGAAAAAAAATTGAAGAGTGCACTACTTCGCTCTTCGCCAGTCATTACACTGGCTGCCCATTCATTATAGAATCCAATTCAAAGCACTTGTTCTCACCCACAAAGCTCTCCACAGTGTGGCACCCCCTTACATCTCCTCCCCCATTTCTGTCTATCGGCCTAACTGACAACTGCGCTCTGCAAACGTCTTTTGACTAACCTCTGCACTGATCTGTACATCCCACTCCCGACTCCAAGATTTCTCCGGTGCTGCGCCAATCCTCTGGAATGCTCTACCCCAAGATATTAGGACCATCCACAATTTGCATAGTTTCAGGCGCTCCCTCAAAACACAATTGTTCAGAGCAACCTATCATGTTCCCTAATGAAAGTCATTTTATGTTTACATGTGTGTGTGTAGCCCATTTACTACTTCCATCTTCCCCCACTCCCTGAAGATGGCTGGACCATCATTGCAAATACACACCTCTACCTTGTATCTCCCCCACTTCACTGTAGATTGTAAGCTCTCACGAGAAGGGTCATCTTATTTTGCTTTAATTATTGCATTGTTAACGTCTTTACTTATGACTGTTGTGTTTGAAACTGTTAAACTGTAAAGCGCTGCGGAATATGTTGGTGTTATATAAATAAAGATTATTATTATTTATTATTATTACTTTGGTTTGAATTACAGACCAAGCTAGTGCATTTAAATAGCAGGCAGTTCCTGCACTTGTCCATATAGTGGACATGTGCACAAAGCCATGGACCGAGTTTTAGTATGACTTTCTGAAGCTGACCTTATTACTGGCTGCCTCTGACCATGTCCTGCTAGTCTACCTAGACTTCACTGAACTTTCTGCTGAATGTATTCATTTTTTTCCTTGCACTACTTTTATAGCACCCACTTCACTGTACATAATGTTAGTATTCACACCAGTCCTTATTTTCCCTTTCTCCTTGCTACTTCTCCTCTTCTCACTGCTACTAGTCCTTTTATTGGCCTCCAATTCCCCAATGAATCCAGTTCAATATACTAACACTGACCATCCATAATTTGTTTCCTCCATATACAGTATCTCTGAAATAATCTCGAAATCTTCCCACATGTATTCTCCGGTCCTCTGAAGACCTACCTTTCTCTTCCACACTCATGCATTCCTCACCCAATCATCTCCTCTATCCACCATCCTCTGGAATTCTGTGCCCCAACACGTCCAATTATCCAACACAGTGAAAACTTTCAGATGGAACTTGAAAACCCATCTCTTCAGAAATGCTTACAGCCCTCAAAGACCCCGCTGCCTCCTCACCACCAGCGGAGCTGGTGCAGCCCCCAACCTGCCATCTTTCTCCAACATCCTGTAGACTGTAATATCGGAAGGGCAGAGTTTTTACATTGTAAGTTATATTTGTATTTTCTATGGAAATCCTTTTTCACATTTACAGCACCATGGAATGTTCTAAAAATAAATAATAATAATTTTCCCACAAACACTGGGGCCAATTTCATTACAAACAAATTAAGCTTCCAGTATGATTTATCATTGCCAGATTGGAACCTAGAACAACTATTACACAACAAAGTTGATGCTATCCATTGAGCTACCATGTTGTCCAAAAATGAAGGGGATGTATGAGATTAGAAAGAACGGTCTATTTATCATCTTCAAACATTTCTGTCCAAAAGTCATGTCTTTGGATTTCAGCTCCACACCTTTCAAGTAAATACTGCCATTTTTACACTTTTGTGGTCAGTATTTTGCATCAGTATTTGTAAGATGAATCCAGAAGTTTCTTGGACTTGGGAAAGGTACAAATCTTTTCTATATGTATTTTTTATGTTCATTTTACACTTTTGGTTTTATCTTGCAAATAGAGATGGGCGAACCCGAACAGAAATGATGGGCTTTCATACCGGACAGTAACTGTTTAGGCCTAAATGCTGAACACAGATTTTCTCCTGAGGTTCGGTGCAGTGTTCAGGTAAGTCCATGGTGGGTGACCATATTTTCAATGGGGTTCGGGTTCTGGTGTAAATTTGGGTACTATTCCGGTACTCAAACCGAACTTTCTAAAAAGTTCTGATGAGGTTCTAGAATCCGAATCCTCACTGATCTGCCCATCCCTACTTACAAATACTAGGAAAAACACACCTATGGTTCAAGGGCTTATTCACACAACCGCATTACGGCAGTGGTTTTGGAGGTAGGTTGAGAAAAATAAAAATCACAATTGGGCTATAAGTTTACTACAGAGGAATTCAATGCTTAGAAAGGTAAATATCTCTGAAGTCACTTCAGGAACCAGAGCAGCCTCTGTGATTTTTATATGCTTCAGCACAAATAACAGCGCAGCCCTAGCACAGTGATACCATAGTGCAGTCTGACACTAAAATCAGAGCATATTGTGAATTCCTGTTGTGGTGTGACAGAAATTAATGTGCAATGCAAATGCGTAATGTTTTCCATTAGGCCTCTTTCACACGTCCAGATAATTCCGGTACCGGAGAAATCAGTACCGGAGTTATCTGTGTCCGTGTGCTCACGTGGCACATCAGTGTGGCACACGTGCGGCATCCATGTGCCGCCCTTGTGCCGCCTGAGGACCACACGGACCATGCAGGAGAGACAGCACTACAGTAAACGCTTTCCCCCCCGTGTGTGTTGCTGAAGGCGGCATTCATCTCTTCTCCCCCGCAGGAGAGAAGAGATGAAAGATCAAGTTTTTTTTCTTTTTCGTTAAAAATAAAGTTTGCAGGTGAGCTCCCGCCTCCCATCCCCAGTGCGCCGCCCGGCCCCTTGCAGAGAAATACTCACCCAGCTCCGGCGATGTCTCCTCTCAGCGCTGGCAGCTTGTCCTGTCTGATTGGTCACGTGGGACCGCTCATTACAGTGATGAATATGCGCATATTCATCACTGTAATGAGCGGTCCCACGTGACCGCTCACACAGGACAAGCTGCCAGCGCTGAGAGGAGAGAGGAGACATCGCGGGAGCTGGGTGAGTATTTCTCTGCAAGGGGCCGGGCGGCGCACTGGGGATGGGAGGCGGGAGCTCACCTGCAAACTTTATTTTTAACAAAAAAGAAAAAAACCTTGATCTTTCATCTCTTCTCTCCTGCGGGGGAGAAGAGATGAATGCCGCCTTCAGCACCACACGCGGGGGGACAGCGCTTACTGTTGTGGTACGTGCACACGGAGCAGAGTGCACACTGTTCTCTGTGTGCACGTGTGCAGGACGTATTGCTGTACGTGCTGCCGGAGAAAAACGGACATGTCTCCGTGTTTTCAACATGGACACACGGTCCGTGAAAACACGGAGACATGTGCATAGAACCATTCATTTGAATTGGTCTACATGTGTCAGTGTCTCCGGTACGTGAGAAAACTGTCAGTACACGTACCGGAGACACTGACGTGTGAAAGAGGCCTTATACAATTTTTTTTTCCACTAGAAAAACTATTTGTATTATGGGAAGCAATTTTTTTTTTAATTCCCTTCCTGGCATTTGGTACAATTTAATGGCAAAACATGTTTATATCTAAGGCAGGACATATATGTGGCTGTCTAGTTTATCATAAATTGTTCACGATTTCTCTCTGGAGTCATTTCTGCAAGGCTGGTTAGAAATAGACCTGCTGTTTGATATGTTATCAGGTTAATGGACCGTATCTTAATTACCTCTAGTACAGACTCATCATTGTACAAACATAGACATATGTGTCCATGCTGACAATATATGAGATAACTAGCAGAACAAACTAATATACTGTAAATCAGTTGTAAAATCTGATGCGCATGCTGCTAAGCCAATTTAGCAGCAATATTTTAACCCTTTGAATTATACATCTATATATACACTCACCGGCCACTTTATTAGGTACACCATGCTAGTAACGGGTTGGACCCCTTTTGCCTTCAGAACTGCCTCAATTCTTCGTGGCATAGATTCAACAAGGTGCTGGAAGCATTCCTCAGAGATTTTGGTCCATATTGACATGATGGCATCACACAGTTGCCGCAGATTTGTCGGCTGCACATCCCAAAGATGCTCCATACAAGGCAGGATGGATCCATGCTTTCATGTTGTTTACGCCAAATTCTGACCCTACCATCCGAATGTCGCAGCAGAAATCGAGACTCATCAGACCAAGCAACGTTTTTCCAATCTTCTACTGTCCAATTTCGATGAGCTTGTGCAAATTGTAGCCTCAGTTTCCTGTTCTTAGCTGAAAGGAGTGGTACCCGGTGTGGTCTTCTGCTGCTGTAGCCCATCTGCCTCAAAGTTCGACGCACTGTGCGTTCAGAGATGCTCTTAGGCCTACCTTGGTTGTAACGGGTGGCGATTTGAGTCACTGTTGCCTTTCTATCAGCTCGAACCAGTCTGCCCATTCTCCTCTGACCTCTGGCATCAACAAGGCATTTCCGCCCACAGAACTGCCGCTCACTGGATTTTTTTTCTTTTTCGGGCCATTCTCTGTAAACCCTAGAGATGGTTGTGCGTGAAAATCCCAGTAGATCAGCAGTTTCTGAAATACTCAGACCAGCCCTTCTGGCACCAACAACCATGCCACGTTCAAAGGCACTCAAATCACCTTTCTTCCCCATACTGATGCTCGGTTTGAACTGCAGGAGATTGTCTTGACCATGTCTACATGCCTAAATGCACTGAGTTGCCGCCATGTGATTGGCTGATTAGAAATTAAGTGTTAACAAGAAGTTGGACAGGTGTACCTAATAAAGTGGCCAGTGAGTGTATATATATATATATATATATATATATATATATATATATATATATATATATATATATATATATATATATATATATATAAATAATATGTACACTACCATTCAAAAGTTTAGGGTCACTTAGAAATTTCCTTATTTTTGAAAGAAAAGCACCGTTTTTTCCACTGTAGCTAACATTAAATGATTCAGAAATACACTCTATACATTGTTAATGTGGTAAATGACTATTCTAGCTGCAAATGTCTGGTTTGTAATTCAATATCTTCATAGGTATATACAGGTCCTTCTCAAAAAATTAGCATATAGTGTTAAATGTCATTATTTACCATAATGTAATGATTACAATTAAACTTTCATATATTATAGATTCATTATCCACCAACTGAAATTTGTCAGGTCTTTTATTGTTTTAATGCTGATGATTTTGGCATACAACTCCTGATAACCCAAAAAACCTGTCTCAATAAATTAGCATATCAAGAAAAGGTTCTCTAAACGACCTATTACCCTAATCTTCTGAATCAACTAATTAACTCTAAACACATGCAAAAGATACCTGAGGCTTTTAAAAACTCCCTGCCTGGTTCATTACTCAAAACCCCCATCATGGGTAAGACTAGCGACCTGACAGATGTCAAGAAGGCCATCATTGACACCCTCAAGCAAGAGGGTAAGACCCAGAAAGAAATTTCTCAACAAATAGGCTGTTCCCAGAGTGCTGTATCAAGGCACCTCAATGGTAAGTCTGTTGGAAGGAAACAATGTGGCAGAAAACTCTGTAGAACGAGAAGAGGTGACCGGACCCTGAGGAAGATTGTGGAGAAAGACCGATTCCAGACCTTGGGGAACCTGAGGAAGCAGTGGACTGAGTCTGGTGTGGAAACATCCAGAGCCACCGTGCACAGGCGTGTGCAGGAAATGGGCTACAGGTGCCGCATTCCCCAGGTAAAGCCACTTTTGAACCATAAACAGCGGCAGAAGCGCCTGACCTGGGCTACAGAGAAGCAGCACTGGACTGTTGCTAAGTGGTCCCAAGTACTTTTTTCTGATGAAAGCAAATTTTGCATGTCATTCGGAAATCAAGGTGCCAGAGTCTGGAGGAAGACTGGGGAGAAGGAAATGCCAAAATGCCTGAAGTCCAGTGTCAAGTACCCACAGTCAGTGATGGTGTGGGGTGCCATGTCAGCTGCTGGTGTTGGTCCACTGTGTTTCATCAAGGGCAGGGTCAATGCAACTAGCTATCAGGAGATTTTGGAGCACTTCATGCTTCCATCGGCTGAAATGCTTTATGGAGATGAAGATTTCATTTTTCAGCACGACCTGGCACCTGCTCACAGTGCCAAAACCACTGGTAAATGGTTTACTGACCATGGTATTACTGTGCTCAATTGGCCTGCCAACTCTCCTGACCTGAACCCCATAGAGAATCTGTGGGATATTGTGAAGAGAAAGTTGAGAGACGCAAGACCCAACACTCTGGATGAGCTTAAGGCCGCTATTGAAGCATCCTGGGCCTCCATAACATCTCAGCAGTGTCACAGGCTGATTGCCTCCATGCCACGCCGCATTGAAGCAGTCATTTCTGCCAAAGGATTCCCGACCAAGTATTGAGTGCATAACTGAACATTATTATTTGATGGTTTTTTTGTTTGGTATTAAAAAACACTTTTATTTGATTGGTCGGGTGAAATATGCTAATTTATTGAGACAGGTTTTTTGCGTTATCAGGAGTTGTATGCCAAAATCATCAGTATTAAAACAATAAAAGACCTGACAAATTTCAGTTGGTGGATAATGAATCTATAATATATGAAAGTTTAATTGTAATCATTACATTATGGTAAATAATGAAATTTAACACTATATGCTAATTTTTTGAGAAGGACCTGTAGAGGCCCATTTCCAACAACCATCACTCCAGTGTTCTTATGGTACTTTGTGTTTGCTAACTGTGTAAGGATGCTAATGGATGGTTAGAATACCCTTGAAAACCCATGTGCAAGTATGTTAGCACAGCTGAAAACAGTTTGGCTGATTAAAGAACCTATAAACCTGACTTTCCTTTGAGCTAGTTGAGAATCTGGAGCATTACATTTGTTGGTTTCATTAAACTCTCAAAATGGCCAGAAAAAAAGAACTTGCATTGTTCTTAGAAATGAAGGCTATTCCATGTGAGAAATTGCCAAGAAACTGAAGATTTCCTACAATGGTGTGTACTACTCACTTCAGAGGAGAGCACAAACAGGCTATAACCAGAGTAAGAAAGAGAAGTGGGAGGCTCCACTGCACAACTGAGCAACAAGACAAGTACATTAGAGTCTGTAGTTTGAGAAATTGACGCCTCACAGGTCCTCAACTGGCAGCTTCATTTAATAGTACACGCAAGACGCCAGTGTCAATGTCTACAGCGAAGAGGCGACTCTGGGATGCTGGCCTTCAGGGCAGAGTGGCAAAGAAAAAGCCATATCTGAGACTGGCTAAAAAAAGGAAAAGATTAATATGGGCAAAAGAGCACAGACATTGGACAGAGGAAGATTGGAAAAAAGTGTTATGGACAGACAAATCTAAGTTTGAGGTGTTTGGATCACACAGAAGAACATTTGTGAGATGTAGAACAACTGAAAAAATGCTGGAAGAGTGTCTGACGCTATCTGTCAAGCATGGTGGAGGTAATGTGATGGTCTGTGTTTGCTTTGGTGCTGGAAAAGTGGGAGTTTTGTACAACGTAAAAGGAATATTGAATAAGGAAGGCTATCACTCCATTTTGCAACGCCATGCCATACCCTGTGGACAGCATTTGATTGGAGCCAATTTTATCCTGCAACAGGACAATGACCCAAAGCAGACATCCAAATTAAGCATGAACTATTTAGGGAAGAAGCAGGCAGATGATATTCTATCTGTGATGGAGTGGCCAGCGCTGTCACCAGATCTCAAACCCATTGAGCTGTTGTGGGAGAAGCTTGACCGTATGGTACGCAAAACGTGCCCATGAAGCCAAACCAACTTGTGGGAGGGGCTTCTGAAAGCATGGGGTGATATGTCTCCAGATTACCTCAGCAAATTAACTGCTAGAATGCCAAAGGTCTGCAATGCTGTAATTGCCGCAAAGGGAGCATTCTTTGACGTAAGTAAAGTTTGAAGGAGAAAATTGTTATTTCACATAAAAATCTTTTTTTTGAACCAGAAGTTTGGACACACCTTCTCACATAAAGATTTTTCTGTATTTTCATGACTATGAAAATTGTGCATTCACACTGAAGGCATCAAAGTATGAATTAACACATGTGGAATTATATACTTAACAAAAAAGTGTGAAACAACTGAAAATATGTCTTATATTCTAGGTTCTTCAAAGTATCCACCATTTGCTTTGATGACTGCTTTGCACACTCTTGGCATTCTCTTGATGAGCTTCAAGAGGTAGTCACCGGAAATGCTTTTCACTTCACAGGTGTACCCTGTCAGGTTTAATAAGTGGGATTTCTTGCCTTATAAATGGGGTTGGGACCATCAGTTGTGTTGTGCAGAAGTCTGGTGGATACACAGCTGATAGTCCTACTGAATAGACTATTAGAATTTGTATTATGGCGAGAAAAAAACAGCTAAGTAAAGAAAAACGAGTGGCCATAAATACTTTAAGAAATGAAGGTCAGTCCGAAAAACCATCAAGCGCTACAAAGAAACTGTCTCACATGAGGACCGCCCCAGGAAAGGAAGACCAAGAATCACCTCTGCTTCTGAGGATAAGTTTATCCGAGTCACCAGCCTCAGAAGTTTCAGGTTAACAGCAGCTCAGATTAGAGGCCAGGTCAATGCCACACAGAGTTCTAGCAGCTGACACATCTCTACAACAACTGTTAAGAGGAGACACAAGGCATGGACATTAGACCAGTGGAAATCTGTGCTTTGGTCTGATGAGTCAAAATTTGAGATCTTTGGTTCCAACCACCGTGTCTTTGTGCGACGCAGAAAAGGTGAACGGATGAAATCTACATGCCTGGTTCCCACCATGGAGCATGGAGGAGGAAGTGTGATGGTGTGGGGGTGCTTTGCTTGTGACACTGTTGGGGATTTATTCAAAATTTAAGGCATAATGAACCAGCATGGCTACCACAGCATCTTGCAGCGGCATGCTATTCCATCCGGTTTGCGTTTAGTTGGACCATCATTTATTTTTCAACAGGACAATGACCCCAAACACACCTCCAGGCTGTGTAAGGGCTATTTGACAAAGAAGGAGAGTGATGGGGTGCTACGCCAGATGACCTGGCCTCCACAGTCACCAGACCTGAACCCAATCGAGATGGTTTGGGGTGAGCTGGACCGCAGAGTGATGGCAAAAGGGCCAACAAGTGCTAAACATCTCTGGGAACTCCTTCAAGATTGTTGTAAGACCATTTCCGGTGACTACCTCTTGAAGCTCATCAAGAGAATGCCAAGAGTGTGCAAAACAGTCATCAAAGCAAAAGGTGGCTACTTTGAAGAACCTACTGTAGAATATAAGACATATTTTCAGTTGTTTTACACTTTTTTGTTAAGTATATAATTCCACATGTGTTAATTCATAGTTTTGATGCCTTCAGTGTGAATTTACAATTTTCATAGTCATGAAAATACAGAAAAATCTTTAAATGAGAAGGTGTGTCCAAACTCTTGCTCTGTACTGTATATATATATATATATATATATATATATATATATATATATATATATATATATACTGTATATACGTATATATATATATATACATATATATCTATATACATATATTTATATATTTACATATATATATATATATATTTATATATATATATATATATATATACAGTGTATATATATATATATATATATATATATATATATATATATATATATATATATACTAGACTGTGGCCCGATTCTAAAGCATCGGGTATTCTAGAATATGCATGTCCCCGTAGTATGTGATTCGCAGCAGACTGTGCCCGTCGCTGACTGGTCGAGGCAACCTTTATGACATCATCGTCGCCATGGCAACCATTATGACATCACGTCGATACTGTGCCCGTCGCTGATTGGTCGAGGCCTGGCGGCCTCGACCAATCAGAGACGTGGGATTTCCATTATGACATCATCGTCGCCATGCTGTGCCCATCGCTGATTGGTCGAGGCCTGGCGGCCTCGACCAATCAGAGAAGCGGGATTTCCAGGACAGACAGACAGACAGACAGACAGACAGACAGAAAGACAGACAGACAGACAGAAAGACAGACAGACAGACAGACGGAAAAACCCTTAGACAATTAGATATATACTAGACTGTGGCCCGATTCTAATGCATCGGGTATTCTAGAATATGCATGTCCCCGTAGTATGTGATTCGCGGCAGACTGTGCCCGTCGCTGATTGGTCGAGGCAACCTTTATGACATCATCGTCGCCATGGCAACCATTATGACATCATCGTCGCCATGCTGTGCCCATCTCTGATTGGTCGAGGCCGCCCGACAAACCGTCGACCACTCCATATAAGGTATGGTCTACAAACCGCCGACCACTCCATATAAGGTATGGTCTACAAACTGCCGACCACTCCATATAAGGTATGGTCTACAAACCGCCGACCACTCCATATAAGGTATGGTCTACAAACCGCCGACCACTCCATATAAGGTATCCTGTTTGTAGACCATACCTTATATGGAGTGATTTCCAGGACAGACAGACAGACAGACAGACAGACAGAAAGACAGACAGACAGACAGACAGACAGACAGACAGACAGACGGAAAAACCCTTAGACAATTATATATATAGATATATATACTAGACTGTGGCCCGATTCTAATGCATCGGGTATTCTAGAATATGCATGTCCCCGTAGTATGTGATTCGCGGCAGACTGTGCCCGTCGCTGATTGGTCGAGGCAACCTTTATGACATCATCGTCGCCATGGCAACCATTATGACATCATCGTCGCCATGCTGTGCCCATCTCTGATTGGTCGAGGCCGCCCGACAAACCGTCGACCACTCCATATAAGGTATGGTCTACAAACCGCCAACCACTCCATATAAGGTATGGTCTACAAACCGCCGACCACTCCATATAAGGTATGGTCTACAAACCGCCGACCACTCCATATAAGGTATGGTCTACAAACCGCCGACCACTCCATATAAGGTATCCTGTTTGTAGACCATACCTTATATGGAGTGATTTCCAGGACAGACAGACAGACAGACAGACAGACAGACAGACAGACGGAAAAACCCTTAGACAATTATATATAGAGATACTAGACCGTGGCCCGATTCTAACGCATCGGGTATTCTAGAATATGCATGTCCCCGTAGTATATGGACAATGATGATTCCATAATTCGCGGCAGACTGTGCCCGTCGCTGATTGGTCGAGGCAGCCTTTATGACATCATCATCGCCATGGCAACCATTATGACATCTACGTCGATACTGTGCCCGTCGCTGATTGGTCGAGGCCTGGCGGCCTCGACCAATCAGAGACGCGGGATTTCCATTATGACATCATCGTCGCCATGCTGTGCCCGTCTCTGATTGGTCGCGGCCTCGACCAATCAGAGAAGCGGGATTTCCAGGACAGACAGACAGACAGACAGACAGACAGACGGAAAAACCCTTAGACAATTATATATATATATATATATATATATATATATATATATATATTGTGAAACTATTTAAATTGGTTGGTGTTTTTATCTGATTTTCAAATCATGGAAGAACTAGTGTCACAGGGAACCAGTATCAACATTTTATGCAAAGGTTTTTTAATTTGAGCAAATAAACTGTCTATAGCGAGTGCCAAAATTTATTAAACATTTACATGACATGATGCAATTATTGGAAGAGTTTTGTAGAAACGATTGTGTGTTTGTTCATTCTATACACTTTCCATTGATAACAGCAGCATATTACCTTCTCATACAGGGGAGGTATTATCTACCAACCATAGTACATAGCATCTCATGTTGCTGGAGAGACTAGGTCCATTCCTGATTTGTTCCCACGTTTGATTGTGGTGAGAACCTACACAAGGATGTAATCTCCATGAAAGCTTCATTGGTAGCAAACGAGGAATATGTATTCATTAATAAAACAAGTACCGTATATACTCGAGTATAAGCTGACCCAAGTATAAGCCAACCCCCCTAATTTTGCAACTAAAAACTGGGAAAACTTATTGACTCGAGAATAAGCCTAGGGTGGAAAATGCTGCAGCTACGGGTAAATGTCAAAAATAAAAATAGATACCAATAAAAGTAAAATTAATTGAGACATCAGTAGGTTAGTGTTTTTGAATATCCATATTGAATCGGGAGCCCCATATAATGCTCCATACAGTTCATGATGGGCCCCATAAGATGCTCCATATTAAAATATGCCCCATATAATGCTGCACAAATGCTGATTATGGCCCCATAAGATGCTCCATATAACAATGTGCCATATATAATGCTGCATACAGTTTATTATGGCCCCATAAGATGCTCCATATACAAATGTTCCCCATATAATGCTACATGCAGTTCATTATGGCTCCATAAGATGCTCCATATACAAATATGCCCCATATAATGCTCCATACAGTTCTGTATGGCCCCATAAGATGCTCCATATACAAATATGCCCCATATAATGCTCTATGCAGTTCTTTATGGCCCCATAGATGCCCCATATAATGCTACATGCAGTTCTTTAAGGCCCCAGAGATGCCCCATATAATGCTCCATGCAGTTCTTTATGGCCCCAGAGATGCCCCATATAATGCTCCATGCAGTTCTTTATGGCCCCAGAGGTTCCCCATATAATGCTCTATGCAGTTCTTTATGGCCCCATAGATGCACCATATAATGCTCCATGCAGTTCTTTATGGCCCCAGAGCTGCCCCATATAATGCTCCATGCAGTTCTTTATGGTCCCATAGATGCCCCATATAATGCTCCATGCAGTGCTTTATGGCCCCAGAGATGCCCCATATAATGCTCCATGCAGTTCTTTATGGTCCCAGAGATGCCCCATATAATGCTCCATACAGTTCATTATGACCCCATAGATGCTCCATATAACATTGTGCCACATGTAATGCTGCTGCACTAAAAAGAAAAAAATGACATACTCATCTCTCGTCGCTGCTCGCCAGTGTCCCGTCTCTCCGCAGTAACTGTTCAGGCAGTGGGCGGCGCGCACACTAATACGTCACCGCACCCTCAGACCTGAACAGTCACTGCAGAGGATGCGGAAGACGGAGCGTCAGTGGAACATGGAAAGGTGAATATGAAATACTCACCTGCTCCCGACGCTCCTGACACAGTCCCTGCATGTCCCACGGTCTCCGGGCGTGGCAGCTTCTTCCTGTATTGAGCAGTCACATGGTACCGCTCATTACAGTAATGAATATGCGGCTCCACTCCTATGGGAGTGGAGTCCATATTCATTACTTTAATGAGCGGTACCAGTGACCGCTGAACAGGGGAAGAAGCTGCCACGCCCGGAGACCGTAGGACATGCAGTTACCGCGTCAGGAGCAGGTGAGTATTTGATAGTCGTCGCTCCCCCTCATCCGCAGACCATGACTCGAGTATAAGCCGAGAGGGACACTTTCAGCCCAATTTTTTGGGACTGAAGATCTCGGCTTATACTCGAGTATATACGGTATGCAAAAGTTTGGGTTTATGAAAATGTTTCAAATCCAATGACTGATTTTTATGCTTTCCTATGCCGTGATTAAAAAAACCCAAACTTCTACTTTTAACCATCAAGTATGGATTTTGAACAAGACACACATGAAATTACGTACAAGTGAAATGAACAAGAAAAATATTTATTGTAGCCAAAAATGTACACAATATTATATATAAAAATGTATGGAACATTCATTATTCAAGCTCATGAGACAATTTAAGCCTTTGAAACATTTCAGGACATTCTCCACTACAGCTCTGGCTAAAATTAAGAGACCACCACATCAAAATCCTGTCATGGGTAGCCCTATCTCCAGACCTGAACCCCATTGAAAACCTCTGGAATGTAATCAAGAGGATTATGGATAGTCACAAGCCATCAAACAAAGAAGAACTGCTTACACTTTTGAGCCAGAAACAGTGTGAAAGTCTGGTGGAAAGCATGCCAAGACGCATGAAAGCTGTGAGCAAAAATAATGGTTATTCCACAAAATATTGATTTCTGAACTCTTCCTGAGTTAAAACATTAGCATTGCTGTTTCTAAATGATTATGATCTTGTTTTCTTTGTATTATTTGATCTGAAAGCGCTGTTTTTTTTTTAAATTTTGACCATTTCTCCTTTTCAGAAAAAAAAAAATGTTATTGCTTGGAAATATGGAGACATTTTGTCAGGAGTTTGTAGAAAAAAAGAACAATTTACATTACAAAATATACCTATAAAGAGAAAAATCAGACAAACTGAACATTTTGCAGTGGCCTCTTAATTTTTGTTAGAGCTGTATGTGATAATAAACATGGCACTTCTGAAGAAAATGGTGACCGAAGTAGGATCCCTCAGTTATGAAGCAAAGAGACTTGCCACTCGTATTGATATATTCAACAAAAATAGTATTATTTTATTGTAGAAAATTCTTGACAAAATAAACAAATGTTTCAGTCAAAGACAGACCTTCATCAGTCTAATAAAGGAAAACATACAACAAAGTGTACAATAATTATCGTTAAAAATGGATGACACAGACATTATATTACAAGAAGAACAAATATGTGTAGATAAATACTGTATCTCGTCATGCATGAGGAATTCTGTTAAATAACATCCATAGTGTAATTCAGATCAACATCTCAGAGCTAAAGATAGCTATGTATATTTTAAATAGATAAAAAATTTGAAAATGTTTTTTTAATTTTCTAATGTTTTTTTCAATTTTTTTTTTATTTTGTTTTCTTATGTTTTATCTATTTAAACTATAAAATAAATAAAATATGTATCTAATGTACACACATTTGTTCGTTTTGTAAGATAGTGACATGAATATAAGATTTTTTTTCTGTCTGTGCGATCCATTTTTTATGATAATTATTGTACACTGTTACATGTTTTCCTTTATTAGACTGATTTTGTCAGGAATTTTCTACAATAAAATAATACTATTTTCATTGAATAGATCAATACTAGGGCTAAGTCTTTTTGCATCATGATCTCCATTATGGACTTACATTTTAGATCTTTGCTGATTCCTGGAAAATTCTTCACAACTTCTTTTAAAGAATCTCAAGCCCTTTTCTGAACTTTCATTTTTGTTTCAAGCACATCGTCCTTCATGAGCTTCCAAATATCCAGACTAAAATGCCTTCTTCAGTATTGCTTGGACAGTCCGTGAAACTTGGTACACAGGTACTTAAAGTCTCTCCTTCTTTTGGTAGCCCTTTCACAAACTGCTTCATCAGTCCAAGCTTAAGGTGGAGTGGTGGCAAGAGAACCTTATTTTAATCAACTAAACTTTCCGCAGCAACGTTTTTGAGTCTAGATTGCAAAGATATTCTTATTGGCTAACTTTTTTTGGCTCAAGTGATGACTCCTATTCTGGCTGTCTCATTGACACAAAAAGCATGGGTACTTCATGCATCCTCATTGCTGTCCAAGGAGCAAAGAGAGAACTTTCAGATCACCACATATTGACCATTCTAGATTCTTGTAGTTAAGTTTCTTGAAAATAATTTCTAAATTCTCATAGCTTTCCTTCAAGTACAGAGAATGCCCTACAGGCACTAAAGCATACTTGCTGCCATTGTGCAGTTACACAGTTTTCAGACCTTTTTTGGATGAATCAATAAACAGTCTTCACTTGCTCACATTTTTCTCAATGTAAAATTTTTCCATCAGCCCAGGAACATCACTGCAAAACATTAAAGCACCTTCTTGAGAAATGTATATGGAATTCCTTTTCTCTGCTTCTGTACTATGAAAAACAATTCTACCAATCTAACAATACCAAAATCATCCACCAAAGGTGACTCAAAGGGGTCAATGTATGGTGCAAGAAAAAGCCTATGGAGTCAGTGTTTATGAAAAAACGTACGTGATGGAATTTTTAAAATATTTTTACTAAGTTCAGCGATTGAAAGTATACAAAAATCACGTCTTACGTTTCAAACAATTTTACCCTTACAGATCTGTGCAATAATGGAACAAAAGGTGCAGAATTGTTGATGTATAGTAGTGTGAACCTACACTTGAAATGGGTGTAATTGGTATGTTTGGTTTGATGGTTCCCTGTTCTCTATGCACTGCACTGTATGAAGCATATGGAGCAAGGCTTAAAGGGGGAATCCATGGCTTTATAAAAAAAATACACCTAACCCTAAGCACTAACAGGCAGGTAATTGCAACTTACCTGCCCATTGTGCATGGCACCATTCTTCCCTGGCACAGATCAGTCACAAACCGCTCCTGCCATGGATTCAGATGCTTCCGCTGATGTCCGTCTACAGAGTGGAGGCATCTTTTCCCCTCTGCTCTATCGACAGGGCAGAACTTCCCATGTCATTCTGATTGACAGCAAGATCAACGCTGTCTAACTGGGGGAGCCGACTGTCAGTCAGAATAACGTCGAAAATCCCACTTTGTCGCTTCAGTAGAGGCAGCTGAATCCCCCTGGCAGGAGCGGTATGTGACCGCTCTGTGCCGGGGAAGAACAGCTCCATGTACAACAGGCAGGCAATTACCTGCCTGTTAATGCTTAGGCACATTTTTTCTTTTTTTTAGAAAGTCCCGGACAGGGGCGTACATAGAAATCATGGGACCCCATAGCAAAAATCTGAATGGGGAGCCCAGCTCACCGACTTGCGTCTCCACACAGCTTCAGCTCCTCACGCTTTGCCTCCAACAGCCGGTAGCCGCCCTCATATATGCAACTACTTCTGTCCGGGTCCAGCATACACTGTTGTCTCTGACTGGAAAGGAGGCATGGCATCCTTATGGAAATCCAGCCAGAGAGTTCAGCATGGAGAGTTCAGTGGTGCACACAGTTAATTAAAGGCACACGGGACAGCACAGCCCAGGGGCGGACACTGACAGCTTGGGGCCCCTGTGCAAGAAATGTGTCTGGACCCCTTCCTTTTATGGTGACAAAGCTATGTTTATATAAATATATATATCCACACACATACATGAATATATGTTACATAGTCTCCTTTATTATGTATATTGCTGTCCCTTATACAGTGCCCTCTCTTGCTATGTACAGCACCGTCCCTTACATATTGGATTATATAGAGCCCTGTTTTTTATTATACATCATCCTATATTGTTAGATATATAATGCAATGATGGCTTATGGAGCATGGGAAAGCTTCTTCTCTAATGGAGGAGATGATGGACTGGTAGTCTAGTCACCGGCTCCTCCATCAGCAGTCATTTTATATCTAACAAGAGAGCAGACTATGTAATAAAAGAGGGCACTATGAATAGCAAAAATAGCAAGAATACACTATGTAAGAGACAGCACTGTACATAACAGCAGAGGAACTATATATTAAGGGACGGCACCATATATAACTAGAGAAGATGGTATGTAATAAGGAATGGTGTTATACATTGTAAAAGAGGAAGCTATGTAACTTATGATGGTGTTATACATAATAAGTGAGTACACTATATACTAAGGGACTGTGTTAGACATAATAAGTGAGTACACTATATACTAAAGGACTGTGCTATACATTAGTGAGTACACTATATACTAAGGGACTGTGCTATACATATTAAGTGAGTACACTATATACTAAGGGGATGTGCTATGTATAATAAGTGAGTACACTATATACTAAGGGACTGTGTTAAACATAATAAGCGATAATAACGTCTTCCTCCACCTCCCCCTGTTCCTAAATCCATTATGAATCCCCCTTCCTCCCTTCCCAATCCCCCACACCCCTCACGTCCTCCTCCCCTCACATCCCATTATTGTCCTCTCCCCCTCCCCCATCATTGCCTTCTCACCCAGCACCCTCATCGTTGCCATTTCCACCACCTCTATCATTGCTTTCTCCCCACCACCCCAGCATTGCCCATTCCACTACCTCCATCATTTTCTCCTCCTCTATCACCTCCATCATTGCCATTTCCACTATTATTTGACTTTCCACTGCCACCATCATTGCCTTTTCTCCTCCACCCCATCATTGCCCATTCCACCACCTCCATCATTTCCTCCTCCCCCACCCCCTATTATTGCCCTTTCCACCACTGCCATCATTGCTTTGTCCCCCTCCACCCCATCATTGCCCTCTCTGTCACCCCATCATTGCCTTCTCCCCATCACCCCCATCATTACCCTCTCCTCCACCTACACACACACACAGACACACACCACCATTTACCTCTCTGCACGTTCCACCACAGCACTATGCACACACACACGCACACACACACACCACCACTCATCTCTACACACACACACACACACACACACATACGTACACACCCACACACAGCAGACAGCACCTTTCACCTCTCTGCATGCTCTCCAGCAGCCACATCATCACCATCGCCGGCAGCTTCCTATCACTGGCACAGCGGCTGCAGCGCTGAATGATGATGTCATCCAGCCGCACCTATGACTGCTATGTGAGACAGGAAGTGCGGGCAGGAAGCATGATGGATTGCTGCAGCTCCACAGCCATTTTCTCTTGTAGGCAGCGGAGCTGCAGGGATCTCTCCCTGCCCGACGCACATGAGGGCAATCTGGCCAGGAGCCCCCGGAGCCTTGGGGCTGGATAAACAGGCCATATTGCCCTCATTATTAGCCGCCCTGCAGGGTTCCCCCGAAGCCTCTGGGCCCTGGTGTAGCCGCCTCGGCTGCACATGCAGTATGTGCGCCCCTGGCACAGCCATTGTGTTCTGACTGCGGCAGGCCCCCTCACCCCTCGGGGCCCCATAGCAGCAGCATGGCCTGCCGCCATTGGCGGTACACCACTGGTCCTGGATATACCCTTTAACCCCTTCCTGTTCCCTGTGTCAAGCATAACCTAAGTTTAGTAGGGGCAAGTGAGAACTATCTTAGGAGAATTTTATACTGAAAAGCAGGTGTCAATCTGACCAGTCATTGCATGTACCTTCATGTTAGAATACCCTAAGCAGCTCAGAGAGGCAAGCCAAATAGGACACATATGTGTTTAAAATGGCTGCCACTGTCAATTTAGCATCAAAGACTAATGTGATTCATCCACTTGTTTATGCTGTATGTTATTAGGCATTTGCAGCCATTAGACACAATAACAGGAAGCAACATTATCAGCAAAATCATCAGCAACAATTAGCGTGTGCCTATAGTCAGCAATACAATTAATATTAATGTCACTGGTGAGTTAATGAATAACAGGTTGAACTGTCCCAGTGTTTCTCCAGGAAAGATCATTTGCCCCATTATGTGTACACCTCTCTTGTCTGTGTATGAATCTTAACACTTCTGTCATTTATTTCTCTGAAGAATAAATATTCTTAGGCAATGCAGATTTATAATTAATTATTGATCTCCTGGCCTGTTTGCGTTCACAGCCTGTGACTGTATAGGGAATGTATTGTTCAAGAAAACACTGTTCATTTATGCCAATTGTGTATGCAAGTGCTTGGTATATATAGAATTTATATAGAATGCATCAATATGGTGACAGATGAGTGCAGGAGATTAAATAAATCACTGTGACAACACTGCTGCCCATTACTTTAGGTGCATAATGACAAATCAAGTAAGGTTTCTTTTATACAGGCAGATAGATTGTTCATTACAAGTGATGACCAATGATATACAGTATAATAGTAAGTTGATCAGCACTTACTACTGGCGGCAGGACAGTGCGGTTGTTTGTCTGACAATTTGAAAAACTGAGAAAAAAAGTTAAATTGGACATCATTTCACACAAAACTACAAAAATGGTCAGGACAACATTGTTGACATCCTCAAGTTAATATTTGGTTGCACGCCCTTTGGAATAAATAACTGCAATCAATCACTTCCTAGAACCATCAACAAGCTTATTACACCTCTCAGCTGGAATTTTGCTCCACTCTTCTTTTGCAAATTGCTCCAGGTCTCTCATATGTCAAGGATGCCTTCTCCCAAAAGAAATGTAAGATCTCTCCACAGGTGTTCAATGGGTATAGATCCAGAATTATCGCTGGCCACTTCAGAACTCTCCAGCACTTTATTTCCATCCATTTCTGGGTGCTTCTTGAAGTATTCTTAAGGTCATTGTTCCACTGGAAGACCCATGACCTAGGACGCAAACCCAGCTTTCTGACCCCGGGGACCACATTGCAACCCAAAATCCTTCGGTAGCCTTCAGATTTCATGATACCTTTCACATAGTAAGGCACCCAGTGCCAGAGGCAGAAAAACAACCCCAAAACATCTTTGAATCTCCACCATAATTGATTGCAGATTCTGTGTTCTTTTCTTTGTAGGCCTCATTCCATTCTTGGTAAACAGTATAATTATGTGATTTAACAAAAAGCTCTATCTTGGTCTAATCTGTCCACAAGACGCTTTCCCAGAAGAATATTGCCTTATTCACGCACAGTACATTTTTGTAAACCGCAGTCTAGTTTTTTTTTATGTCTCTGTGTCAGCAGTGGGGTCCTCCTGGGTTTCTTGCCATAGCATTTCATTTAATTCAAATGTTGAAGGATAGTTCGCTCTGACAACTGATACACTCTGAGCCTGTAGGAATTTCTTTGGAACTTAGAATCATAGAATGTTAGAATGGGAAGGGACCTCAAGAGTCATCGTGTCCAACCCCCTGCTTAATGCAGGATTCACTATACCATCTCAAACAGATGTCTGTCCAGCTTCTGTTTGAAGACTTCCATTGAAGTGTGGTATCCCACAAAGTGGCCATTTCTATGGGATATCAAATATGTAGTGTGTTTTAATATAAATGCTGTGAATTTTTATGTGGACTGTGCATTTTAAATACATTGTGAGACCTGCTGACAGGCAGCACAAAAAGGGTTAATCTTCTCCTCACAGTATTGGTCAGGTTACCCAGCTCTGTTTTAATATGCAAAAGCTTCTGGAAAAACGTTTCAGGGATGGCAGCCAATGACTGCAGCTCTACAGTCATATAGAAGTGGGAGGAGCCAAGTCCTGTGAGAGTTTTAATTTGAATTGGCAGTTGGTGGTTGGACATCTTGAGAAGAGGAGGCCATTTTGTAAGTGAAGGAATTACCGTATCTTTTGGACTATAAGACACATCCAGGTTTTACAGGTGGAAAGTAGGGAAAAAATATTCGAAGCAAAAAATGTGGTAAAATATTTAATAACATAAATAACTTACTATTATATGTGGTGTTATTATATATAATAGTATGTTATTATGTTGGAAGCTACGGGTAGAAGATGGTGCTGCGGGACCAGTGTGGTGTCTGTAAAGTACTATATGAAGATGCTGGAGGGTGAGTATAAGAATGGGGGCACAGGGCTTATATTTAAAGCACCACTCCAGCACTGAAAAATAACCCTGGAGTACTGCTTTAAGAACCCATAGGAGAACTATAACTACCAGCATGTCCTGCAGATCCTATGACATGCTGGGAGTTATAGTTCATCAAAGAGGTGGCAGAGTACATTTTTATGCATTGTAATTTTAATTAATTCTTACTTGTGCTGGTCCCACAGCCAGCCACGCTGTGGTGAAGTAATGAAGAGCTGCAGCATCACATGAAGCACAGAGCCTGTCCTCTTACTGCCTCGCCACAGCTCATGTAATTAGAAGCTTGCATATTCTAGTACATGTCTTCAGGACCTGATGACATAATGAAGAGGGAGGGTTTTGTGCGGTCATGTGATGCTCCAGCCCGCCCTCTTCGTGACCTCACACAAGTCCTATGCCGAAGCAGGGAGCACTCAGCATCCAGCACAGCCCGGCCGGGGCTGTGCTGTCAGGTATGTGGCAATCCCTCCTGTGGCACCCTGCTCCTGCCCCCTCCTCCACCAGACACACACATCTCCCCAGCCGCTGCAGGACTCCTGCGCTGGGGAAACCATGTGGGTCCGCTGTTTAAGTGATGGAATATTCATTTGCTGCTCCCCGCTCACTGCTCCGCACTGACAGGTGGGCGGGGAAGCGGCTAATGAATATTCACTTCACGTTAATCATTGGGACCCCAGCGCTGCATTCCTGCAGTGGGGACATTTTCCTGCCTCCTGTGAGTTTGATCCCACTCTGCTGCTGCCCCCCCTCCCCACATGTTACATTTAGACCATAAGACTCACCAACACTTTCCTCTTATGGTCTGAAAAATACGTCCCTACCTTCTGCCTGCCTGCTTTGCTTAAAAAGTGGACTGACATGATAAGAGGAGTTAATAGTCTTCATATGAGGAAGACTACCATTGCACCTTTAGGAGGAAGAATTACTGCAGGGCAGAAACAGAGCACAGTGCTGAAGAAGAAATATTCAGACTTAATAAAACCAGAGGTTACTAAGATCTGCCTGCCTACACAGCAATCATCAACCGTGAGTGTAATCCTGTACCTCACTTTCCTGCAGTTTGTAAATAATAATTTGCCTGATTACCTTTGGTAAAAAGACTTCTGTTTTAAATTCTTACAGCTGCTTCATGACTGGGGCTTAAATGCACCAACTACTACCACCATCATCATCTTCTGCCTAGAGGCAGTTACTGTGCAAACATTGTATTGTGGATTTTCCTGTGTGTTTGTAATTTGAGAAGGAAAGACTCTTCTCCTGACAGAAAGCTTGGCCACCATAAGATACATCATACCCTGTCAGGAGTACAACCCTCAGCCATACACCACATGATTATGCCACAAGTATTTTGGCATCATGAACAGGATGAATCCTCTGTGCCTTATATTTGTTGAAGACTGAGTAAATAAATATTGCTTATATTGAGGGAAGTTGAAGAGAAAATTACCTCAGAAAGTGTCAGTCTTTACTGCTGTAAGGAATTTGTACTACACCTCCCATTGGCTGCTTTATTGTGAACTGTGATCTGATTTGACTGAAATACCCTGTGATTTAAAATGTGCTTTTGTGTTGTGCAGATATCTTGTATATAAAGTCGGTGCCCTGCAGGCATAAGCAACTGAAGTTGAGATTTTCTCCACTGTACCTCATAAAATGAGGGGAGAGACATACAGCCGCCAGAAAGGTACGAGGAATTACTGCATTATACATACAGTGTTATAAACATGTCTTCAAAAGAGGAGAGTGAAGTGACTAGCCCATCCACTCCTATGGCTCAAGCAATGCTATTAACAATGCCTTATTATTTTGGGGCACCCTGGCTCCCCAGCTACAGTGGAGAACCTCACACATTAAAAATCTTTAAAGAGAAAATGCAGGCAATGTTCAGACTGTACCCACTGAGCCCTGCACAAATAAAATAGAGATATTGACTGGTCAGCTAGGGGGCGCTGCACTAAGGGAAGTTAAGTCTTGGCCTCCCAGTATAAAGAACACTCCTAAGCAGATACTAGACAGATTATGAGTTATATTTGAAACCAAAACCCTGTCAGAGTTAAAGATAACATTCTTCAGGAAAAGACAACAGTCCCATGAATCTTTAAGAGATTTTGCCCTCAGCTTACAAGAAGCCAGGTATGCCCTTAATCAAGCTGATCCCGCTGAAGCTGTTAATGCTGATAAAATTTTTAAAGGAACAACTTATTGAAGGAGTAATGTCTGATACTACCAGGTTACAATTGAGAATGCTGGCACTGCAACACCCTGATAGTAATTTTCTGGATTTTAAAAAATCTGTCATAAAAATATTGAGTCCAAGGGATAAAGGGTCCAAACACAACGACCAAGAAAGTGCTGTGTTTGCTCCTGCCAAACCTGTTATTGTTCAATGTGCTCCCCAACAGGTAGAAAGGTCTACTGAAGAGATACGTAGTCAAATTGCGGAATTAGCCAAAAGTCTTGCACTCCTATGCAAAGAAGTATAGGAGTTAAAGCATCCAGCCCAAAGTCAAGGAAACCGTCCTTGAATGTGCCACCCTTCAGTGCTAGAGACAACTACTACCAGATGTTATGCCCATGCCTGTGCCAACTCCCGTATCTCATCGGGGCTTCCGTTCTCTCTCTGCTCCCTGGCGCCCTGCCGCGGTCTCTGGCCTTCCTCCTGCTTCCAGGTGTGCGGCCAGCACTTCCCTGGGTATGGTGCTGAGGGCGTGTGTGTGTGCTCCCGGTCTCTTAAAAAGAGAGGGCGCATTTTGTAAAATATGCTATTAACCAATCATGTTATGCTGTGTGCTATTTCTGGCCCCTCTGCCATTGGGAGGACACCGGAGCAACAAGTGAATCCTGTTGGTAATTTCCGGTTTAGTGTTCCAATTGCTCAGAGCTCTACTGTGCCTTGCCTGAGTCCTCCTTGTATATGGCTAGTACTGTTTTTCTCCACAGACTACTGGTGACTCTTTACTCAGAACCTGGAATGATACCTGCACTGCCTCTACTACTGCTACCCGGTCCAGCCGTTCTACCAACCCGGACCCAGGACCATGACAGTATTGCCTGAGCCAGCTCTGTCCCTTGCTTAAGCTACCTGTAATCTGACTACTACTACTCTATCTGTTATCCCTGCCTGAATATCTGCATCGCTGGGCCAGCTTCCAAATGACCGGGCTCTGTCTGTAGGTAGCACCTGCTTCCCCGGGGCATTACATTCTGACCCTGTTCGAGGGGTTTTACTATGGGTGTCTGGGGCTCGCATACTTATGCCCCCTGCACTTATCTCGGATCGTGGTCCTGTGGTTCCACAAAATTGAAATAAATGAATGTGCACTGCAACACCTGTGCCTCCACTTTCATTCGTTACACCGGACAGGTAGGAAGCCTACCAACAGATTGGATTCTTTAGGTCAACTGATTTGCTGCAGATGCAGTCGTAGTGGTCACATAGAAAGGGAATGTCAGTCTTTAAACTGGAATTTCCTGCGGCCAAGGACCAACCCTCAGGAGAACAATGCCTAGGTCCAGATGACCCTGACTGGGGCCTGAAATTTGTCGGCTATCGCCCTATCATTCCGATCACAATAGATGGTATCCCTTTCCCAGCACTACTAGACACTGGATTGCAACTCACCACAATTCAGCTACCACAATATAAATGTTACTGGAAAACAGACCAGCTAGCAAACATTACTTTGACTGACCTCAACATTATTGCTAGTAATGGACAGCCTGTTCCTCAAGTAGGCTACTGGACAGCTAATTTTAAAATTGGCAGAACTGAACTACATGAAAAAGGCCTTATTGTAGTCGATATGGGAGAAAATGAATTCCCCCCTGTAGTTTTAGGGATGAATGTACTACAAAATTGTTTTGACAAACTGATTGAAGGCATGACTTGCTCTCTTAGTGCTTTGTCCCCCATGAAAGAGAGAACCATTCAGAAGACACTTTGCATTCTCGTTAGTCATTAGAAATTCACTAATTCAAGAGGGGAGATCAGCCCTACCAGGATATCCTTTAAGAATCCCAATGCTCTATCCAAGTGAAACCTTCCCCAAGTAGAGAAGCTGAAAAGGAGTGGTGGCACGAACTCAACATAGGCACTGAAGAGACCCCCCCTTGAGCAAAAAGATGGAGTACTTGGAGTTGCCAATGAATATCAGCATATATTCAGCCATTTTACCTTTGACTCTGGGAGATAGGGAGATTCTGTACAATTGAGCACCCAATTCCCACTGGTTCCCATTCTCCAATCAAAGAAAAGTACAGACCTATTGTAATGGCTAGGACATGGTTAATGTCCTGTTCTCTCAGGGTTCATTTTACTGGCCTTCCTTTCAATATGGGAGGGGTATTTATACTCACTCCAGACTACGATTCGCTGTCAGCTATACTTTCTGTTCTAGTCTGTGTGTCTGACCCCTGGAGTGTGTGCCCGGTTTGCAATTGTTTTCTTTGCTCTCTGTGCATTACTCTGTTTGCTTGTTCTTCTGGATTTCTGACCTCTGGCTTCACTTCTAACAATCCCCTGTTTCACCCCTTTGATACTTCGTGATCTCCTGGTTCAGATCTTGGCTTGTTTGACTACTCTCCTGTGTTTATCTATTCTCTACACCCTGTCATCTGGCTTCGCCCCCGACCACCTCCCACTCCGTCACAAGGTTCGGGTCCTGTTTGCTACCTGGTTAGTAACCTGGCATTTTGCTCAGCTCCCTTGCTGCTGTGTGCAGCTCTCCCGGCAGCAATAATACCCGGGAGTCGTGACACCTATACCTCCATCAATGTACCAGCCAATATAGAAGATGATACAGGAAATGAAGGATGCTGATGTGATTGAGAACAGACGCAGTCCTTGGGCCGCACCAATTGTTCTTGTCAAAAAGGATAGGAGTATTCATTTTGTTGTTGACTATCACAAACTTTACCCACAAATATGCATACTTCCTGCCAGAATAGAAAAATCATTGACTGCCATGAAATCGGCAGCCTATTTCTGCACCCTAGATCTCACCAGCGGACACTGGCAAGTACCAATGGCCCCAGAGGGCCAAGAGAAGACCACATTCATTACCCCCATTGATTTGTTGAATTTAACTGCATGCCCTTCGGCCTGTGCAATGCTCCTGGAACCTTCCAGAGACCCATGGAATGCTGCTTGGGTCACAAGAATTTTGAAACTGTGCTACTGTATTTAGATGATGTAATCATCTATTCCAAAACCTACGAGGAACATCCCCAGCATCTTGCTGAGGTCTTTGAAGTTCTAGCCGAGCATGGCTTGAAATTCAAACCGTCCAAATGCCATTTTCTAAAATCCAAGGTCCAATATCTAGGGCATGTAGTTAGTGCAGAATAGGGTTGAGCGAAACGGGTCGATCATTTTCAAAAGTCGCCGACTTTTGGCTAAGTCGGCGTCTCATGAAACCCGATCCGACCCCTGTGCTTGTCGGCCATGCGGTACGCGACTTTCGCGCCAAAGTCGCGTTTCAATGACGCGAAAAGCGCCATTTCTCAGCCAATGAAGGTGAACGCAGAGTGTGGGCAGCGTGATGACATAGATCCTGGTCCCCACCATCTTAGAGAAGGGCATTGCAGTGATTGGCTTGCTGTCTGCGGCGTCACAGGGGCTATAAAGGGGCGTTCCCGCCGACCGCCATCTTACTGCTGCTGATCTGAGCTTAGGGACAGGTTGCTGCCGCTTCATCAGAAGCAGGGAGAGCGTTAGGCAGGGTCCACTAACCACCAAACCGCTTGTGCTGCAGCGATTTCCACTGTCCAACACCACCTTCGGTGTGCAGGAACAGTGGAAGCTATTTTTTTTTTTTTTTCCCCTCAGCGCTGTAGCTCATTGGGCTGCCCTAGAAGGCTCCGTGATAGCTGTATTGCTGTGTGTACGCCACTGTGGAAACCAACTGCTTTTTTCAAAGCACATATCCTCTTGTTCCTTCCTTTCTGCACAGCTATCTTTTTTGTTTGTCCACACTTTTTATTTAATTTGTGCATCAGTCCACTCCTATTGCTGCCTGCCATACCTGGCTTACATTACTGCAGGGAGATAGTAATTGTAGGACAGTTTTTTTTTTTTTTTTGTTTTTTTTTTGTGGGAGATTAAGATTGGCATTTCTGCTACAGTGCCATCCCTGTGTGTGCCATCTCTCACTGAGTGGGCCATAGAAAGCCTATTTATTTTTTCCGTGATTTGTGTTCTAAAATCTACCTCAACACAGAAACACTACATCAATCAGTGGGAGAAAAATATTGGCCTCAGTCAGGGCTTGTGTGCCACTGCTGTGTGTGCGCTATCTCTCATTCAGTGGGCTATAGCAAGCCTATATTTTTTTTTTTTTTTTTTTTTTAATATTATTTGGTTTCAAAAGTCTCCCTGAAAAAAAAAAAAAACCTAAAAAAACAGTGGGAGAGTAATATTGCCCTTTCAGCTTGTGTGCCAGTCTTGACTCCTGGGTGTGCCACCTCTCTCCCTCTCATTCAGTGGGCCATAGAAAGCCTATTTATTTTTTTTTTTTAATATTATTGGGTTTCTAAAGTCTCCCTGAAAAAAACAAAAAATACATAAAAAAACAGTGGGAGAGTAATATTGCCCTTTCAGCTTGTGTGCCAGTCTTGACTCCTGGGTGTGCCACCTCTCTCCCTTTCATTCAGTGGGCCATAGAAAGCCTATTTTTTTTTTTTTTTAAATATTATTGGGTTTCTAAAGTCTCCCTGAAAAAACAAAAAAAACCTAAAAAAACAGTGGGAGAGTAATATTGCCCTTTCAGCTTGTGTGCCAGTCTTGACTCCTGGGTGTGCCACCTCTCTCCCTCTCATTCAGTGGGCCATAGAAAGCCTATTTATTTTTTTTTTTAAATATTATTGGGTTTCTAAAGTCTCCCTGAAAAAAACAAAAAATACATAAAAAAACAGTGGGAGAGTAATATTGCCCTTTCAGCTTGTGTGCCAGTCTTGACTCCTGGGTGTGCCACCTCTCTCCCTCTCATTCAGTGGGCCATAGAAAGCCTTTTTTTTTTTTGGTTTTTTTAATATTATTTGGTTTCTAAAGTCTCCCTGAAAAAAACAAAAAAAAACATAAAAAACAGTGGGAGAGTAATATTGCCCTTTCAGCTTGTGCGCCAGTCTTGACTCCTGGTTGTGCCACCTCTCTCTCTCTAATTGTGGGCCATAGAAAGCCTTTTTTTTTTTTTAAAATATTATTGGGTTTCTAAAGTCTCCCTGAAAAAACAAAAAATACATAAAAAAACAGTGGGAGAGTAATATTGCCCTTTCAGCTTGTGTGCCAGTCTTGACTCCTGGGTGTGCCACCTCTCTCCCTTTCATTCAGTGGGCCATAGAAAGCCTATTTATTTTTTCCGTGATTTGTGTTCTAAATTCTACCTCAACACAAAAACACTACATCAATCAGTGGGAGAAAAATATTGGCCTCAGTAAGGGCTTGTGTGCCACTGCTGTGTGTGCTATCTCTCATTCAGTGGGCTATAGCAAGCCTATTTTTTTTTTTTTTTTTTTTTTTTTAATATTATTTGGTTTCTAAAGTCTCCCTGAAAAAAAAAAAAAACCTAAAAAAACAGTGGGAGAGTAATATTGCCCTTTCAGCTTGTGTGCCAGTCTTGACTCCTGGGTGTGCCACCTCTCTCCCTCTCATTCAGTGGGCCATAGAAAGCCTATTTATTTTTTTTTTTAAATATTATTGGGTTTCTAAAGTCTCCCTGAAAAAACAAAAAATACATAAAAAAACAGTGGGAGAGTAATATTGCCCTTTCAGCTTGTGTGCCAGTCTTGACTCCTGGGTGTGCCACCTCTCTCCCTTTCATTCAGTGGGCCATAGAAAGCCTATTTTTTTTTTTTTAATATTATTTGGTTTCTAATTCTCCCTGAAAAAAAAAAAAAAACCTAAAAAAACAGTGGGAGAGTAATATTGCCCTTTCAGCTTGTGTGCCAGTCTTGACTCCTGGGTGTGCCACCTCTCTCCCTCTCATTCAGTGGGCCATAGAAAGCCTATTTATTTTTTTTTTTAAATATTATTGGGTTTCTAAAGTCTCCCTGAAAAAACAAAAAATACATAAAAAAACAGTGGGAGAGTAATATTGCCCTTTCAGCTTGTGTGCCAGTCTTGACTCCTGGGTGTGCCACCTCTCTCCCTTTCATTCAGTGGGCCATAGAAAGCCTATTTTTTTTTTTTTTAATATTATTTGGTTTCTAATTCTCCCTGAAAAAAAAAAAAAAACCTAAAAAAACAGTGGGAGAGTAATATTGCCCTTTCAGCTTGTGTGCCAGTCTTGACTCCTGGGTGTGCCACCTCTCTCCCTCTCATTCAGTGGGCCATAGAAAGCCTATTTATTTTTTTTTTTAAATATTATTGGGTTTCTAAAGTCTCCCTGAAAAAACAAAAAATACATAAAAAAACAGTGGGAGAGTAATATTGCCCTTTCAGCTTGTGTGCCAGTCTTGACTCCTGGGTGTGCCACCTCTCTCCCTTTCATTCAGTGGGCCATAGAAAGCCTATTTTTTTTTTTTTTAATATTATTTGGTTTCTAATTCTCCCTGAAAAAAAAAAAAAAACCTAAAAAAACAGTGGGAGAGTAATATTGCCCTTTCAGCTTGTGTGCCAGTCTTGACTCCTGGGTGTGCCACCTCTCTCCCTCTCATTCAGTGGGCCATAGAAAGCCTATTTATTTTTTTTTTTAAATATTATTGGGTTTCTAAAGTCTCCCTGAAAAAACAAAAAATACATAAAAAAACAGTGGGAGAGTAATATTGCCCTTTCAGCTTGTGTGCCAGTCTTGACTCCTGGGTGTGCCACCTCTCTCCCTTTCATTCAGTGGGCCATAGAAAGCCTATTTTTTTTTTTTTTAATATTATTTGGTTTCTAATTCTCCCTGAAAAAAAAAAAAAAACCTAAAAAAACAGTGGGAGAGTAATATTGCCCTTTCAGCTTGTGTGCCAGTCTTGACTCCTGGGTGTGCCACCTCTCTCCCTCTCATTCAGTGGGCCATAGAAAGCCTATTTATTTTTTTTTTTAAATATTATTGGGTTTCTAAAGTCTCCCTGAAAAAACAAAAAATACATAAAAAAACAGTGGGAGAGTAATATTGCCCTTTCAGCTTGTGTGCCAGTCTTGACTCCTGGGTGTGCCACCTCTCTCCCTTTCATTCAGTGGGCCATAGAAAGCCTATTTTTTTTTTTTTTTTAATATTATTTGGTTTCTAATTCTCCCTGAAAAAAAAAAAAAAACCTAAAAAAACAGTGGGAGAGTAATATTGCCCTTTCAGCTTGTGTGCCAGTCTTGACTCCTGGGTGTGTCACCTCTCTCCCTCTCATTCAGTGGGCCATAGAAAGCCTATTTATTTTTTTTTTTAAATATTATTGGGTTTCTAAAGTCTCCCTGAAAAAACAAAAAATACATAAAAAAACAGTGGGAGAGTAATATTGCCCTTTCAGCTTGTGTGCCAGTCTTGACTCCTGGGTGTGCCACCTCTCTCCCTCTCATTCAGTGGGCCATAGAAAGCCTTTTTTTTTTTTGGTTTTTTTAATATTATTTGGTTTCTAAAGTCTCCCTGAAAAAAACAAAAAAAACATAAAAAACAGTGGGAGAGTAATATTGCCCTTTCAGCTTGTGCGCCAGTCTTGACTCCTGGTTGTGCCACCTCTCTCTCTCTAATTGTGGGCCATAGAAAGCCTTTTTTTTTTTTTTTTTTAATATTATTTGGTTTCTAAAGTCTCCCTGAGAAAAAAAAATAAATAAATTAGGTGGGAGATTAATATTGACATTAGTGCTTGAGTGACAGTCCTGCGTGTGTGTCATCTCTGTGATTTTGTGCCACAGAAAACAGAGTGTGTAACATTGTGCCTGATTTTCCTTGTGGTCTCACCAACCTGTTAAGGGATATTGAAATCATACTGAAGTTATAGCTCACCGTGTAAGTTGTTTGATAGCAACAAATAAAGTTACTTTGGTTAAGATTTTAAAACAATGAGGAAGTCTGGTGCAAGAGGTCGTCGTGGGCGTTCATTGTCAGCTGGTAATGATGGTAGTGGTAGTGGAGCATCAGGTGGTCGTGGGGATAAAAATATTCCACCTAAGTCTGGAGCTGTGGAGCCAGTTTCGTCGTCAGGCTACACAAGGCCTCGAACGCTCTCTTTTCTGGGAGTAGGAAAACCGCTTTTAAAGGCGGAGCAGCAACAGCAAGTTTTGGCTTACATTGCAGACTCAGCCTCTAGCTCTTTTGCCTCCTCTTCCGAAACTGGTAAATGTAAAAGCAGCGCGTCGCTTGTGGATGTTCACGGTCAGGGACAAGTCGCTTCCTTGTCCTCCTCAGCAAAAACTACAACAAGAGAGAAGGATGCAGCAGGCGACACAACGGGTCACTCCATGGAGCTCTTTACACATACCGTCCCTGGCTTAGAAAGTGAAACATTTAACAGGCCATGCCCATTACAAGTATATTCTGACATGGAGTGCACTGATGCACAGCCACAGCCAGAGTACTATGCTGCTCCTTTGACTCAGACCACCACATTGCCCTCTCAGGGTACAGATCCACAATCAGACCCTGATGAGACTATGTTGCCCCGCCACGAACGCTATACCACCGACCGACACAGTGACACAGACGAAGTTGCACACGAGCTCGAAGAGGAGGTAATAGATGACCCAGTTATTGACCCCGATTGGCAGCCATTGGGGGAACAGGGTGCAGGCGGCAGTAGTTCAGAAGCGGAGGTGGAGGAGGGGCCGCAGCAGGCATCAACATCGCAACAGGTTCCATCTGCCGGGCCCGTATCTGGACCAAAACGCGTGTCAAAGCCAAAACCTGTTGGAGCACAGCGTTGCCATCCGGTTAAAGCTCAGTCTGCAATCCCTGAAAAGGGATCAGAGTCTAGGAAGAGTGCAGTCTGGCATTTTTTTAAACAACATCCAACTGATCAGCGCAAAGTCATCTGTCAAAAATGTTCAACTAGCTTAAGCAGAGGTCAGAATCTGAAAAGTCTAAATACTAGTTGCATGCATAGACACTTAACCACCATGCATTCTCAAGCCTGGACTAACTACCAAACGTCCCTCAAGGTTGTAGCACCCTCGGCCAATGAAGCTAGTCAGCAACGCAACATCCCTTCCGTCACTGTAAGGCCACCATTTTCCGCACCACCGGCAGTATCTGTGCAGGTTTCTTTGCCAGCCAAAAGCAGTCAGGGTCAGGGAATCACCAGTTTTGTAGGAGGAAATATTGCATGTAGGGCACCGGCGGAAACAATACCGTCTCCAACCGTCTCTCAGTCTGCCATGTCCACCGGCACACCCGAAAGTTCCACGATCTACAGCTCTCCAGTCCAGCTCACCCTACATGAGACTCTGGTTAGAAAAAGGAAGTACTTATCCTCGCATCCGCGTACACAGGGTTTTAACGCCCACATAGCTAGACTAATCTCGTTAGAGATGATGCCCTACCGGTTAGTTGAAAGCGAAGCTTTCAAAGCCCTGATGGAGTACGCTGAACCACGATACGAGCTACCCAGTCGACACTTTTTTTCCAGAAAAGCCATCCCAGCCCTGCACCAGCATGTTAAACAGCGCATCGTCCATGCACTCAGGCAATCTGTGAGTACAAAGGTGCACCTGACTACAGATGCATGGACCAGTAGGCATGGCCAGGGACGTTATGTGTCCATCACGGCACACTGGGTGAATGTGGTGGATGCAGGGTCCACAGGCGACATCAATTTAGGGACAGTTGTGCCTAGCCCACGGTCTAGGAAACAGTTGGCTGTAGGCGTTCGCACCCCCTCCTCCTCCTCCTCGTCCTCCTGCAGAAGCTACAGCTCTTCCACAGAACGCAGTCGGCCAACCACTCCATCGGCAGATGACACTGTTGCACACCAGTTGTCCCATTATGGGCCAGCTACTGCCAAGCGTCAGCAGGCTGTATTGGCTATGAAGTGTTTGGGCGACAACAGACACACCGCGGAAGTTCTGTCCGAGTTCTTGCAACAAGAAACGCAGTCGTGGCTGGGCACAGTAGATCTTGAGGCAGGCAAGGTAGTGAGTGATAACGGAAGGAATTTCATGGCTGCCATCTCCCTTTCCCAACTGAAACACATTCCTTGCCTGGCTCACACCTTAAACCTGGTGGTGCAGTGCTTATTGAAAACTTATCCTGGGTTCTCCGACCTGCTCCTCAAAGTGCGTGCACTTTGCTCACATATCCGACGTTCGCCTGTACACGCCAGCCGTATGCAGACCTATCAGCGGTCTTTGAACCTTCCCCAGCATCGCCTAATCATAGACGTTGCAACAAGGTGGAACTCAACACTGCACATGCTTCAGAGACTGTGCGAACAGAGGCGTGCTGTTATTTATTTGTGGGAGGATACACGGGCAGGCAGTAGGATGGCAGACATGGAGTTGTCAGGTGTGCAGTGGTCGAAGATACAAGACATGTGTCAAGTCCTTCAGTGTTTTGAGGAATGCACACGGCTGGTTAGTGCAGACAACGCCGTAATAAGCATGAGCATCCCCCTAATGCGTCTGCTGATGCAAAGTTTGACGCACATAAAGGAGCAGGCGTCTGCACCAGAGGAAGAGGGAAGCCTTGATGACAGTCAGCCATTGTCTGGTCAGGGCAGTGTACAGGACGAGGTAGCGGGCGAAGAGGAGGTGGAGGACGAGGAGGATGATGGGGATGAGTATATTTTTAATGCGGAAACTTTCACGGGGGCACAGGAAATTGGTTGCGTGTCACGGCCGGGTTCTGGTTTTTTGAGGGACACAAGTGACGTAGATTTGCCTGCAACTGCCCCTCAACCAATCACAACCGGAGATTTGACAAGTGGAACTTTGGCCCACATGGCGGATTATGCCTTACGTATCCTACAAAGGGACACACGCATTACGAAAATGATGAACGATGACGATTACTGGTTGGCCTGCCTCCTTGATCCACGCTATAAAGGCAAATTGCAAAATATTATGCCACATGAGAACTTGGAACTAATATTAGCAACCAAACAATCAACTCTTGTTGACCGTTTGCTTCAGGCATTCCCAGCACACAGCGCACGTGATCGTTCTCACACGAGCTCCAGGGGGCAGCAGACTAGGAGTGTTAGGGGTGCACACATCAGAAGTGGCGTTGGACAGAGGGGTTTTCTGACCAGGTTGTGGAGTGATTTTGCTATGACCGCAGACCGGACAGGTACTGCTGCATCAATTGAAAGTGACAGGAGACAACATTTGTCCAGTATGGTTACTAACTATTTTTCATCCCTTATCGATGTTCTCCCTCAACCGTCATTCCCATTTGATTACTGGGCCTCCAAATTAGACACCTGGCCAGAATTGGCAGAATATGCATTGCAGGAGCTTGCTTGCCCGGCAGCAAGTGTCCTATCAGAAAGAGTATTCAGTGCTGCAGGGTCAATATTAACCGAAAAAAGGACTCGTCTGGCTACCCAAAATGTTGACGATCTAACATTCATTAAAATGAACCACAACTGGATTTCAAAATCTTTTGCCCCACCTTGCCCGGCCGACACCTAGCTTTCCTATGAAAAGCTCTTGCCTGTGAATTACTTTTCTAATGTCTAATTTGCTGCTGCAGATTGTACAGCATACGACATGTTTACACCTCCCTAAATGGCCAAACTCCCCACACGGGGCCGTGGTATCGCGACTTGGCGCAAGCACCCGTGAGACTGCTGTTTGTCTGAAGAGGTGGGTGTGCTCGCTTTTGGTTGACGGCATTGCTACTGGGTCCCTCATAGTACAATGTAGTGTCTCTGGCGGTGGTGGTGCGCACCCAACGTCAGACACACCGTTGTAACATGAGTGGCCCTGGGGCGGTCCCGCCGGCCTCAAGAGAGTTCCCCCCTACCCCAGCTCAAACTGGGCTCTACTACGTGCAAAATTATGTCGCACAGCTCCACCAATCTTTAGTCTATTCGCTGACATCATTCAATGTCTGGCACTGACAATACAAATTTGTAGACATCTATGATGCAACTTAAAGTAGTCTGTGTCTGTGTCCTATATTGGCACCATTAAATAGTTACTGCCAAATTACTATGTCAGAAACACAGCAGATGAGCCCACCCCTGTACCTAAGTATGCCATCTTTTTTTTTGTTTTGGTTGTTTTGCGAGACATTAACATCTATTTATATTTTGGGAGTACTGGGACAGACACTCCTTGCACTACTCCTCCACTCAGCACCAAGCTGCCTGCCCGTGTATCCATGTAACCGCTGTAAAACTGCCATGAGCCTATTGTTTGTTATTTTAGGCCTTTGATAGCCTGTCTGCGGTCCCTACTCCTCCACTGACCACCAAGCTGCCTGCCCGTGTATCCATGTAACCGCTGTAAAACTGCCATGAGCCTATTGTTTGTTATTTTAGGCCTTTGAAGCCTTTCTGCGCTCCCTCCTTCCACTAGTCCTCCACTGACCAGACCACTGCTGCCCGTGTACCCCTGGAACCAATTTTAAAGTGCCTACAGCCAGCCCATTTTATTGTGTTAGGCCTTCGAAGCCTGTCTGCGGTCCCTCCTTCCACTAGGCCTCCACTGACCAGACCACTGCTGCCCGTGTACCCCTGGAACCAATTTTAAAGTGCCTACAGCCAGCCCATTTTATTGTGTTAGGCCTTCGAAGCCTGTCTGCGGTCCATACTTCCACTAGTCCTCCACTGACCAGACCACTGCTGCCCGTGTACCCCTGGAACCAATTTTAAAGTGCCTACAGCCAGCCCATTTTATTGTGTTAGGCCTTCGAAGCCTGTCTGCGGTCCCTCCTTCCACTAGGCCTCCACTGACCAGACCACTGCTGCCCGTGTACCCCTGGAACCAATTTTAAAGTGCCTACAGCCAGCCCATTTTATTGTGTTAGGCCTTCGAAGCCTGTCTGCGGTCCATACTTCCACTAGTCCTCCACTGACCAGACCACTGCTGCCCGTGTACCCCTGGAACCAATTTTAAAGTGCCTACAGCCAGCCCATTTTATTGTGTTAGGCCTTCGAAGCCTGTCTGCGGTCCATACTTTAAATACTCCTCCACTCACCACCAAGCTGCCTGCCCGTGTATCCATGTAACCGCTGTAAAACTGCCATGAGCCTATTGTTTGTTATGTTAGGCCTTTGATAGCCTGTCTGCGGTCCTTACTTTAAATACTCCTCCACTCACCACCTAGCTGCCTGTGTATCCATGTAACCGATGTAAAACTGCCATGACTGCCTACTGTTTGTTATTTTAGGCCTTTGATAGCCTGTCTGCGGCCCCTACTTGCAATACTCCTCCACTGACCACAATGCTGCCTGGAGTGCCTGCCTGTGTATCCATGTAACCGATGTAAAACTGCCATGACTGCCTACTGTTTGTTATTTTAGGCCTTTGATAGCCTGTCTGCGGCCCCTACTTGCAATACTCCTCCACTGAGCACAATGCTGCCTGGAGTGCCTGCCTGTGTATCCATGTAACCGATGTAAAACTGCCATGACTGCCTACTGTTTGTTATTTTAGGCCTTTGATAGCCTGTCTGCAGCCCCTACTTGCAATACTCCTCCACTGACCACACCAATGCTGCCCGTGTACCCCTGGAACCTATTTAAAAGTTCATAGAGCCTAGTTATATATTTTATTTACTATTAATAAGGCCATGATGGACTACGCTGTACCACGCTACAAGCTAACCAGTCGACACTTCTTTTGCGAGAAAAGCCATCCCAACCCTCCACCAGCATGTAGAAGACCGCATTGTCCATGCACTCTGGCAATCTGTGAGTACAAAGGTGCACCTGACAACAGACGCATGGACCTGTAGGCATGGCCACGGAAGATTACGTGTCCATTACGGCGCAATGGGTTAATGTGGTGGATGCATGGTCCACAGGGGACAGCCTACTAAGTCTGTCTGCAGTCCCTAATTCAAATTGTCCTCCACTGTCTAAATCGGAACTTCCACCTTCTGGCTTTCGGCCTATAGTATCAGAAATTAAACTGCATTTGGCCTTCAACTTTGGTTAGGGCCTACTAACGGCTTCTGCCCCTCCCTGGTGTTGCCCTCAACTAAATAAAGCTGAGCTTCAACCTTCCGGCTCTCATTATGTGGTTTTAAAAAAAAAAATGGTGGTTAGGGCCTACTAACGGCTTCTGCCCCTCCCTGGTGTTGTCCTCAACTAAATAAAGCTGAGCTTCAACCTTCCGGCTCTCATTATGTGGTTTAAAAAAAAAAAATGGTGGTTAGGGCCTACTAACGGCTTCTGCCCCTCCCTGGTGTTGTCCTCAACTAAATAAAGCTGAGCTTCAACCTTCCGGCTCTCATTAAGTGGTTTTAAAAAAAAAAAAAATGGTGGTTAGGGCCTACTAACGGCTTCTGCCCCTCCCTGGTGTTGTCCTCAACTAAATAAAGCTGAGCTTCAACCTTCCGGCTCTCATTAAGTGGTTTTAAAAAAAAAAAAAATGGTGGTTAGGGCCTACTAACGGCTTCTGCCCCTCCCTGGTGTTGTCCTCAACTAAATAAAGCTGAGCTTCAACCTTCCGGCTCTCATTATGTGGTTTTAAAAAAAAAAATGGTGGTTAGGGCCTACTAACGGCTTCTGCCCCTCCCTGGTGTTGTCCTCAACTAAATAAAGCTGAGCTTCAACCTTCCGGCTCTCATTAAGTGGTTTTTAAAAAAAAATGGTGGTTAGGGCCTACTAACGGCTTCTGCCCCTCCCTGGTGTTGTCCTCAACTAAATAAAGCTGAGCTTCAACCTTCCGGCTCTCATTAAGTGGTTTTAAAAAAAAAAAAATTGGTGGTTAGGGCCTACTAACGGCTTCTGCCCCTCCCTGGTGTTGTCCTCAACTAAATAAAGCTGAGCTTCAACCTTCCGGCTCTCATTATGTGGTTTAAAAAAAAAAAATGGTGGTTAGGGCCTACTAACGGCTTCTGCCCCTCCCTGGTGTTGTCCTCAACTAAATAAAGCTGAGCTTCAACCTTCCGGCTCTCATTAAGTGGTTTTAAAAAAAAAATGGTGGTTAGGGCCTACTAACGGCTTCTGCCCCTCCCTGGTGTTGTCCTCAACTAAATAAAGCTGAGCTTCAACCTTCCGGCTCTCATTAAGTGGTTTTAAAAAAAAAATGGTGGTTAGGGCCTACTAACGGCTTCTGCCCCTCCCTGGTGTTGTCCTCAACTAAATAAAGCTGAGCTTCAACCTTCCGGCTCTCATTATGTGGTTTTAAAAAAAAAAAAAATGGTGGTTAGGGCCTACTAACGGCTTCTGCCCCTCCCTGGTGTTGTCCTCAACTAAATAAAGCTGAGCTTCAACCTTCCGGCTCTCATTAAGTGGTTTTAAAAAAAAAATGGTGGTTAGGGCCTACTAACGGCTTCTGCCCCTCCCTGGTGTTGTCCTCAACTAAATAAAGCTGAGCTTCAACCTTCCGGCTCTCATTATGTGGTTTTAAAAAAAAAATGGTGGTTAGGGCCTACTAACGGCTTCTGCCCCTCCCTGGTGTTGTCCTCAACTAAATAAAGCTGAGCTTCAACCTTCCGGCTCTCATTAAGTGGTTTTAAAAAAAAAAAAAAATGGTGGTTAGGGCCTACTAACGGCTTCTGCCCCTCCCTGGTGTTGCCCTCAACTAAATAAAGCTGAGCTTCAACCTTCTGCTCCAAATTACCATTTTAAAAAATGCAATAGGCTTTTCCGGCCTACTAAAGGTGTCTGCCCCTCCCTGGTGTTGTCCTCAACTGAACAAAGCTGAGCTTCCACATTCTGGCTTTCGCCCTATACTATCAGATATTAAACTGCATTTGGCCTACTAGTGTGGTTAGGCCCTTGAAACAGTGTCTGCTGCTCTTGGGTTTGCTACTCCACTGAACAAAGCAATGCCGCCTGTTTAGTCCTGTTACCAATTTTGAACTGCATGTAGCCTACTTTATTCTTTGGCCCTATATCTGTTTCCTCCTCATCCTGCCCATTGCCCAGCCACTGCTAAATGAGTCTGCTGGTACATTGACCTAGACCACTACATTCCCCTTGTACTCTACACAGCCAGAATCTGTCCCTGCTGAAAGTAAGGTTCCCCTTCCCGCATGTTATACCACCTTACACAGGGACAAAGAGGAAGGTGCAGATGAAAGTGCAGGTTCCTTCATCAGGTGGGGGGGCATACTCGTTGGCGACGTCACTGGCACAGGGCCCCTCAGAGTACGCAAAAGTGTCGCTGCTGGTGGGAGGCGCCCCCGCCATGCAAACACACCGCCGTACTTTGAGGGGCCCTGTGCCAGTGGCAATGCGAACGAGTGGGCCCCCCCTGCTTGCTCAGGATCACAGCACTTGCAACTTTTAAATACTTACCTTTCCCTGCAACACCGCCGTGACGTAGTCCGCATTTCCTGGGCCCACGAAAAACTTGAGCCAGCCCTACTCCCCCCACAACTTTCCCCCAATTCCCTATGCCCAACTATTATTATACAGTTAATTAAGATTGGCAAGCTTCAGAAACAAGAATGGATGTTTTTGGCATTAAAATGGGCACTGTAGGTGTTTTCCTGGCCTCCACTCACTGCCGACTATGCTTCCCCATTGACTTGCATTGGGTTTCGTGTTTCGGTCGATCCCCGACTTTTAGCGATAATCGGCCGACTGCACTCGACTCGACTCTGGACAAAATCGGGTTTCCCAAAACCCTACTCGATCTTAAAAAAATGAAAGTCGCTCAACCCTAGTGCAGAATGAGTTATTCCAGATGTTGAGAAAATTGCTGTGGTAAAAAACTGGCCTATCCCAACTACCATTAAAGAAGTTTGTGGATTCCTCAGATTTGCTAGCTACTACAGAAGATTCATCAAAAACTTCACTACTCGGATCGCTGTCCCATTACAAGACCTCCTAAATGGAGAACCGTGCCGGAAGATGTACAAAAGCCCCTCTATTCAATGGACTCCAGAGCTAGAACAGTCCTTCCAAGAACTGAAGAGGAAGTTATCTGAAGCTCCAATCTTTGCCTACCCAGACTACAATATCCCCTTCCACCTGTATGCAGATTCAGCACATTGTCGAGGAATGTCCCCTCAGATCTTACACTGGTGACAAGAATGATTTCTATACTGGAAATGACAATGTTATTGCATACTTAGAAAACCTCGATATCCGACTCTGATTTCTGTTCCTTTGTTCTTTTTAATCACTGTTTATTGTTTCTTATTTATTCTTTTTATTCTTATATGATGTTAAAATATATGTTCATATGATTAAATAAAGGTATACAGATGCCAGCTACCTGGGACTAGGTGCAGTGCTAGCTCAGGTCCAAGATGGCAAAGAAAAAGTTATAGCTTATGCCAGCAGATCCCTCTGGCCAACTGAGAAAAAGATCAGAACTACAGTTCGTTTAAGTTGGAATTCCTTGCATTAGTGTGGGCTGTCACTAAAAAATTTAAGTATCACTTGGCTGCAACCCCCTTCATTGCTTTCAGTGACAATAACTCATTGTCCCAGTTACAGACTGCTAAACTTGGAGCCCCTGAACAGAGATGGGCTTCTCGCTTGGCTTACTACCAATTTGTCCTGAAGTACCAAGCAGGCCGATCAAATACCAATGCTGATGTCCTGTCCAGGTTGCCCCCAACAGAAACACCCCGTTATGATGAAGACGAGAGGGAAGAAGTAGAAATGCATACTTTCTATTCCTATGTTACCAAACAGAATGTGCGGAGAGTCAAAAGGAACCCAGTTTCTGAACCAAGCCTCAAATTCACGGTGAGTTACCCTAATGGAGTTGCCAGACTCTAGACCCTCACAAATGCCCGTGGGCAACAAGCAAACAATCTGATGCAGAACTCTGTTGATTATGGCAACGGAAAAAACATCTGCAGTTCCACAAAGGAGTGCTTGTTTGATACACCGTTATCCCCCACATTCACGATAGAGTGTTTCAAGTAGTCGTGCCCAGACAAGATGCTGGCCTCATCCTAGAGGCTTACCACAACCAATCAGGACACTTTGGCTGCCAAAAGACTGAGATGACCATCCGAGAATGATTCTAATGGATAGGAATGCGCCAAGACATTGAGAAATGGTGCAGAGAATGATTTTCATGTACTCTAAGTAGCCGAGAAGGTATGGATCAAGAGTCCCACTGCATCCCATTGAAACCCACCATCCTCTGGAGCTCGTTGCCCTTGACCATGTGAAATTGCAACCCTGTCGAACTGGATGCGTCTATTCTCTGACCATTATCGATCAATACACTAAATTTGTTGTGGCTGTGCCTGTCAGAGATCAGACTGCCTGGATCACTGCCACAGTATTTTGGAAACATTTTGTAAGGCCTTATGGATACCCCGAGCAGATCCTGACAGATCAAGGTCCTGCATTTGAGTCAGCTTTTTAAGAACTGTGTGCACTCTATGGCTGCAAGAAACTTTGTACAACTGCGTATCATTCCCAATGCAATGGACTGTGAAAGGATGAATAAAACTTTGATTGACATGTTAAAAATGTTCCAGCCAAAGAAAGGCAAGAATGGCCTGAGTTGCTCCAAGAGTTAACTTACCTGTATAACAACACCACCCACTGCTCCACCAGTTAAACTCCATATTACCTGATGTTTGGCTCTCCAGGGAAACTGCCTGCAGACTTTCAGCTAAATGTTCAAGTGGAAGATCACTCTAATTCCCTAACACAGTCAGATTGGGTGGTAGACCACTGAAGACGTCTCCAAGCAGCTAACGAAATTGTGGAAGACCAAATGAAAGCTGTCCGCCAAAGGCAGGAGGATGATTTCAATGCAAGAGCCAATGCGAAACCCTTACAAGTAGGAGACAGAGTCTGGGCTAAAAAGAACCACCGCTCCCCCAAACTTGATGACCAGTGGGAATCATACCCTTATGTCATCACCAGTATCCCATTCTCAGGGGTGGAAGTGTATAAAAATGTCAGAGAGGAAACTCAATGAGAAAAGGTGGTCCATCGTAGCCAAATCAAGATTTGCATACCCCAGTAAGTTCCGGTCCTGCCTGTTTCTAACCCTATTGTACCAGAAGAGATTTCCAGAACCCCCACCACACTGTTTGTTTGGCTTCATGTGCCCTGTCTTCAGTTTATGCTGCCAGTGCCTCATTCTCTGTTAGAGGATTCTGACATAGTTCCTACATCCACCCAATAAGAAAGAGAAGTGCCTGCTCTGCGGAAATCCGAACGAGCGACCAAGGAACATTTACCTGCTCGTTACTGGGACCAGTTGCTCACTACTTATCTAAATTGGAGTGACTTTGCGTGTGTAGCTCCATAGAGATGGATTTGTACTACGTAATAAGAGAGACTCCATGGCTTATGAGAGCCTTTTTACTGGTTTTTAGCCCTCCCAAAAACAGCTGGTGCAAAAAGTTTCTTTATGGATTGTGTGCCCCGACTGCACCTGGGGACAAAGCAAAGAAGTTAAAATGGGTTAACTGTTATTCCATTCCCCACTTAGTGGAGGTTGCTCCTGCAAGGACCTCTTCAGGACAAAAAAGACTCTTTACATGTTGTTTTACCTTTGCATTCAGATGTTGCATAACTTTAGGTTTCTTCACACATACCCCACATCTTAATACCATGTTTTGCCCCCTCTAACATCAATGACAGATTGAAGTATTTTGTGGTAGTTTTGGATGAGGTTCTTTATATTCTCAGATGGTAAAGCTGCCCACTCTTCTTGGCAAAAAGCCTCCAGTTCCTCTAAATTCCTGGGCTGTCTAACATGAACTGCATGCTTGGATCTCCCCAGAGTGTCTCAATGATATTGAGGTCAGGAGACTGAGATGGCCACTCTAGAACCTTCACTTTGTGCTGCTGTAGCCAATGACAGGTCGACTTGGCCTTGTTTTTTGGATCATTGTCATGTTGGAATGTCCAAGTACGCCCCATGAGCAGCTTACAGGCTGATGAGTGCAAATTTGCCTCCAGTATTTGCTGATAACGTGCTGCATTCATCTTTCCTTCAACTTTGACCACATGTCATGTGCCTTTAAGCTCACCCATCCCCAAAATATCAGCGATCCACCTTCGTGCTTTATAGTAGAAATGGTGTTCCTTTCATCATATGCCTTGTTGACCTCTCCCCAAATGTAATGTTTGTGGTTGTGGACAAAAAGTTCAATTTTGGTCTCATCACTCCAAATTATCTTGATCTAGAAGATTTAAGGCTCATCTCTGTGCTGTTTTGCATATTGTAGATACTTTGTGGCATTTGCTCAGTAATGGCTTTCTTCTAGTGACTCGACAATGCAGCCCATTTTTCTTCAAGTGCCTCTTTATTGTGCTTCTTGAAACAATCACACCACTAGTTTTCAGAGAGTTCTGTATTTCAGCTGATGTTATTTGTGGGTTTTCTTTGCATCCCGAACAATTTTCCTGGCAGTTGTGGATGACACTTTTGTTGGTCTACCTGACCTTGGTGTTGTTTTTACAGAGCCACTGATTTTCCATTTGTCAATCACAGTTTGAACGCTGCTGACTGGCATTATCAATTCCTTGGATATCTTTTTGTATCCCTGTCCTGTTTTTTACAGTTCAACTACCTTTTCCCGTAGATCCATTAACAATTCTTTAGCTTTCCCCATGACTCACAATCCAGAAACATCAGTGGCTGGATGATAGATGCAAGAGTCTGTCTGGATCCCAGAAACTCACTCAGCTTTTATGCACACACACTGATTATAAGCAAACAGGTCACAGGTGAGGATGTTACCTTTAGTAGCCATTCAAACCCATTTTTGTCAATTTCTGTGCATGTTATCAGGCCAAAATCACCAGGGTATGTAAACTTTTGATCAGGGTCATTTGGATGTTTTGGGTTATCATTATGATTTCAAAAGAGAAAACACAGTAGTTTGACAATAAATGGCTTCACTCAACCACTAACCATTAATGGTTTGTTGTTATTCACTTTCTCTGAAAAAAGGCCAAGAAGGCAGAAATTCTGTCGGGATATGTAAACTTTTGAGCACAACTGTACATCAGTGATACTCCCTCCCACTGTGATGAACCAGTGGGACTTATAGACTGCCTTCATTTGGCCACCTTTTTAGTTGCATTTGTAGATAGCTATTATTCTTTTAGCAGGTTTTAACTTACGACAGCATGACTGTATGTAATATTAATTTACAGTAGGAGTAATTTACTATTCATAACTGCAATGAAAGAAGTGATACAATGCAATACGGTGCAATTCTTTCATAGGACATCAAGTTATATGTGCTACTACATTTCTACTGACCTCAATAAACCTATCTATATATGCTATTATATAGAATAAATAGTGGTAAACTAAATACTAAATACTGCGTTTCATCAGTAAGGGATTGTAGCTGTTACATAGTTTGTGATGGATGTTTTAACTATATTTGACATTATACAATAATTGTCAATTTACCTTTATAAGTATAACCTAGAGTCATAACCACTTGTTAGATTATTATATGGTTAAGCATCTAAAACCTACTGACTCTGAAGATTTCTTTTATTGCTGAACTGAAATTAAGCACTATCTGGGATTCTGCCACTTTCACCTCTACTGCGGTGTGACTTATTAGGGCTTTAAAACCAGAGACAAGAGTTGTAAACGTAAGTGGGTTTTAATGGAATTAATTCCGAAGGAATGTAAAACTCCCTGTGACACTTGCATCTTCTCCTCTAATGGCAGAGATCATAGAAGCACAATATCAGCGTGGCAGATTAATAAAGGACACCGGAAGCCACCGAGCCAAAGGAAAAGGTAGAGATGCTGTATTCATTCTGCTCATGACGATATATAACCATGCCCGAAGTCTGCTCATGATCAGCATTTTAAAAATCAATAGTTTGGCTTGTATTTAGGTGGAAAACTGCAGCGCTCAGCATTCTGAAAAGCCTTTGCATGGAATACTCTAACAAGCAGAACAGATTGTGCAAACTCAAATTAAATATTAACATCCTAAGCTCGGCTATCACATCCTTAGTGTAATATGTACTCTCCTAATGAACCAAGGTATATTTACACCTCAAACAAAAAATACATTCCTCACAGCTTGAAAGCAACTAAATTACCCTGATCCTGGGAAAAATCATTACTGTATTAACAGACCATTCAGGCAATCACGAAAAGAAGTTATCGTTTCCCCAACTACTGGTATTCTGTTTAGCCTCCTTCCATTTGGTCGAATACCATCTTAAAAGAATCATCAGAAAATTCAGTCAAAAGTTTCTCTCTAGAATTTCATGAATTCACTTTGTCAACATAAAGGGCAAAATTAGTAAATAATTTATTCAGTTTAAAATCATCTTGTAAATAGATGGATGCCTGGTTATGCTATTGTAAATAACCTCTTGAGAGTGGACTTGAACTTCGATCCCACCTATTGGGGTCATAATCCTAAAAGTCAATATCAACGCCTTAAAGGTCCTCGTAAAATGACTTAGTATAAAGGTACCTTCACACGAAGCGACGCTGCAGCGATAGCGACAACGATGCCGATCGCTGCAGCGTCGCTGTTTGATCGCTGGGGAGCTGTCACACAGACCGCTCTCCAGCGACCAACGATGCCGAGGTCCCCGGGTAACCAGGGAAAACATCGGGTTGCTAAGCGCAGGGCCACGCTTAGTAACCCGATGTTTACCCTGGTTACCAGCGTAAAAGTAAAAAAAACAAACAGTACATGCTCACCTGCGCGTCCCCCAGCATCTGCTTCCTGACACTGACTGAGCTCCGGCCCTAACAGCACAGCGGTGACGTCACCGCTGTGCTTTCACTTTCACTTTAGGGCCGGCGCTCAGTAATGTCAGGAAGCAGACGGCAGGGGACGCGCAGGTGAGTATGTACTGTTTGTTTTTTTTACTTTTACGCTGGTAACCAGGGTAAACATCGGGTTACTAAGCGCGGCCCTGCACTTGGTAACCCGATGTTTACCCTGGTTACCAGTGTAAAACATCGCTGGTATCGTTGCTTTTGCTTTCAAACACAACGATACACGGCGATCGGACGACCAAATAAAGTTCTGGACTTTATTCAGCGACCAGCGACATCACAGCAGGATCCTGATCGCTGCTGCGTGTCAAACTAAACGATATCGCTAGCGAGGACGCTGCAACGTCACGGATCGCTAGCGATATCGTTACAAAGTCGTTTCGTGTGAAGGTACCTTAAGAAGTCAAATCAAATACTCCATTTGCAGACACGTGTTTCAGGGTGTTTTCCCCTCATCTGTGCAAAGCAGAAAGTCTGATTTGGCTGTAAGAAAAACCTCTCAGTGTCTTTAAGGGGGAACATTTCTGTCACGCTCACGCCCTGACTGGTGGGCGTGAGCTTGGGGGGTTTGTGGCCCCACTGTGCCACAAACCAGACTACCCTGGAAGGGGCGTGACTATGACAGCTGCCTGGGTTTTCACTGGAGCCTCTGATGGTGAGGTCAGGCTTGTGCAGCAGGCAGCTGCCAGGTGCTACTCCAGGGTGGTGTCTGGCTGTGGCTGCTGATTTCACTTGGGAGACAGGAACACCAGGATTGGTGCGGGCATCAGGCAGGACTGGCAGAAGAGCACGGCTGAAACTCAGACGAGTAGGCTGGCACGGCTGAGACACAGGGCTGGCAGAGAAACGGCAGAGAACACAGGGCTGGCAGAGACACGGCAGAGAACACAGGGCTGGCAGAGACATGGCAGAGAACACAGGGCTGGCAGAGACATGGCAGAGAACACAGGGCTGGCAGGAACACAAGACTGGCAGGAACGGCAGGAAACACAGGACTGGCTAGGACGGCAGGAACACAGGACTGGAAGGCATTGCAGGAACGGCAGGACTGGCAGGAACACTGGATTGGAAGGCACGGCAGAGAACACAGGACTGGTTGATGTGGTTTATGATGGAACAGGTAGGGACCTGTTCATACTGGAGGTGCAGGTACAGATATGTAGTGTGGAGGAACAATTTCTCCTTATGGAAAGTGCTAAGCCGGCGTATAAGCCATGCAATGCTCCTGTGGAAATTTAAATATGCAAATAACATTTTCAGAGAGGAACAGGACTAGAACTCTAGTGCCACCTATTGGACTATCAATACTTAAAGTAAATTTTAAACCTTTAATGCAGGGGTCTCAAACTGCATTCCTCGAGGGCCGCAAACCATGCGTGTTTTCAAGATTTCCATAGCATTGCACAAGCTGCTGTAATCATTATGTATGTAGGTGATTACATTATCACCTGTGCAGTACAAGGAAATCCTGAAAAACGTGACCTGTTTACGGCCCTTGAGGAATGCAGTTTGAAACCTCTGCTTTAATGGGTCTTTTCACATGACATAGGATAAAAAAGCCAAACCAGACACTCCATTTGGAGTGTTTACCTTTCATCAGCACAAAGCTGGGGATCTGATTTAGCTAGGTTATGCTATTACAATTTATTATCAAAATTCCATTAAATATATAAAACTATCTCCTTGTATGTGCTTTGTATTCACGATGCAAATGTTATCATGTATTATGCATAAAGTTATGATGCCTTGAAATTCACATTTATATTTTTTACCCTGCAAAAGGTAATAAAAATGAAAATTATCTTCCTAGTTTCTGTAATAGAACTGGAACTTTCTGAATCTACAAAACTCTATTTTGACCATTTCTCCTCGCAGCATGTAAGTTAATATTCTTTGACTTTTTTGTGGTGTTTCTTTATGTTATAGTAGAGAATGGGTGCTCCACTGTCTGATCGGTGGTGCTCAGAAGTAAATAGATACAATAAGATTAGGTATTAACTTCGGCACTCAAAAAATTATGTTGCAGTAGAATGTACAAGAAAATTGACCCAAAAGGATTCCAGATAATCAAAAATCAACATTTTTTTTGGAGGGGGCGTGGCCTGGGCAGCATGTGAAGAAGAAGTGTTTTACACAGCTCCTGTTTTCCATCCTGAAAAAGTTAGACTCAGTCCTGCAGCCCAGAACTGACCAGCATGTCTCCTCTAATTGCGATCTGTGCTCCAGAGACAACGCTGAGGAGATAAATCATGACATGCAGCAGGAAAGTGGGAGAGAAAGAAACCCGGCCGATGGAAGATGAATCCTCCAAAATAAACATAAAACATTAAACACATTTTATGGAGGGTGAGAGTATGGGCCACTTGTTAGCAACTATTGTTAAAGCTCAAAATGGGTCCTCGTACATTTTTAGACTAGCCTCTGACACTAGTGTCCTTGTTACGGCGGATGCAGATATTCTCCACACTATGCATAATTACTTTTCTAGTATTTATTCTTCTAGAAGCGTTGCCAATTCAGAAGAAATAGAGAATGTTTTAGCAACCATTCCATTACAATTATCAAATCTAGAGAGAGATATACTAGACAAACTAATTGAACTTGAGGAATTGCAGGTCATTCAAATGTTTAAAAATGAGAAGGCCCCAGGCTCATATGGGTTACCAGGGGAATTCTTCAAAACATATCAGGAAATATTGCTTCCAAATTTACTGGCAGTTTTTCAAGAAAGTATTAGAATTGGTAGCCTCCCGGAATCTATGAAAGAGGCGGTGGTGGTTTTGATATTGAAACCTGGAAATGATCCATCCCTGCCTGATTCTTATAGACCCATCTCCCTCCTCCAAACCGACGTCAAACTGATGGCTAAGATTCTTGCAAATAGATTATCCAAGGTGATTACAAGGGTAACACACGATGATCAAACTAGATTTAAACCAAACAAGTCCACTTCAAATAATATAAGGCAGTTATATATGGGGATGCAGCTTAGGTCAAAATCCACGGGAAAAAGAGCGATCCTTTCCTTAGACAGCACCAAGGCATTTGACAGCGTCGAATGGAACTTTTTGTGGTCTGTGTTAAAGGCATGGGATTCGTTGATAAATTTATTTCAATGATCCAGTTATTATATAGTTCTCATAGGACAAAACTTTGGGTTAATGGTCATATATCAGGATCGTTTGATCTTTTTTGGGGGGACCTAGGAACTTCTGTAGGACCACTAATGGACATGATTAAAACATAAGGAAAATGGTCGGACCTTCTAAGTAACTGCAGCAAATCAGTACTCATGCCTGTTGATCCTCTTTCAGAGGAATACTCATTGGAGCATACATAAATTCAAATAGTAAACTCTTAAATATTTGGGGTTAATAGTCTCTGCTAACCCTCAGGACTTCCATTCACATAACTTAGCCCCTCTGCTGTTAAAATTTAGGTCTAAGGTGTATACATGGTGTCGCCTCCCGATGTCTCCAGTGGGAAGAAGTAATCTTTTGAAAATGATCCTAATGCCACAACTCCTTTATTTTCTTCATAATACTCCAATTTGGATTGCTATGTCTTCCTTTCTTTCATAAAATACATGGACTGTTTTGGGAAAATGTAAGGAGGTTGCTTTCCCTGCTCCTTGCCTGGAACCACTTAGTCAGACAGCTGGGTTGTTGGGGGGAAGACTTTCTGCCCTGGACAGAGGGGACCAGGGGACTGCTGGGAAGAGAGAGGGGAGTGGTCAGAAAAGTGCGGGAGAGAGAGCACGCCAGAGAGGGGACAGCGTGCCAGAGAGAAAGCAGGCTGCAGCGCCGCGCTCCCCATGACAGAGTGCTCCCCGTGAGGGCACTAAGGCTGGAGTGAGAGTGGGGACTTGGAAGCCTCCATAATCTGAGAAGACTCTTCCCCTGACGGTGCAGAGACAGTGACTCAGTGCAGCCCTGGTGACCGCAGTGACAAGCAAAGATCCCTGAGTGTGATAAGTAACTGCCCAGTGTGTGTGTGACATCATTATTACAGAGAAGCTGCCAGGCTTACGGAGACTCCTGCATCAGTGATGGAGAGACTGTGCTATTTATTGGTTCCAGTTTCACTTTGAGAAGAACAGGCTGCAGAGACTTAACCCCGGACTTTCCAGGAGACACAGAAAAGACCAGAATCTCAAGCCCTGCTGGTGACTGTATCCACGTTGGTAAAAGGACCCTCCAGTCAGGATCTCCCTGGGCTGAAAAGTTACAAGAACACTCGTTAACCCTTTTGATTCCGCTTCACTGTTTACTGTTTTACTTGACTCTATTAACCCCGTTTACTCCCTGTGAGGAGAATTCTACCCCTGTTAATAAATCCCCTTCAACAGTTGGTCTGTCTGTTCCGTGGTGACATACGCAACCCTGCACTCTATTACAAACTCATCTGGAAAAAACAGCAACCCAGAATTAAACTTGAAACCCTGCAAAGGGGAAAGGGGAATGGGGGACTAGCAGTTCCAAACACTTGGTTATACTTCATAGCCTCGCATTTACAGCAGTTTCAGGGCTGAGGTACAACTGACCACTGTGGAGCTTCGGGTCAGCTAATAAAGGAGGGCACTAAATGGCAGATACCACTATTAGCTCTTGAGGCTGGTTTTCTCAGGAAAAATGAGTCAATGGCTCACACTCTAAATTTGATCTATAAAATCTGGGATAGGGGCAAGGACATTCTACGTGATGGATCAATCCTAAGTTTTGATCAGATTCGCCCTGGGTTTGCCATTCCACATAGAGCCTTCTATCAGAATTTGCAGCTTCGTCATGCCTTCCAGACACAAATTAAGACTACTAGGGTGTTGTGAATTGACTTTTTGGCTCCCTCTTGTGGTCACTAGTGGTATGACTCTGGGATTGTCTTTCTTCAGTTTGGAACTCACCTGGGTCGTTAGTCCAGGGGTGTCGCTATATTAACTTCCTGGATCCTTAGTCCAGTGCCTGGCATCGTTGTATTCAGATCCTTCTGTTGCTCCTGTCTACTGGTCCTGGCTCTTGCAAAATTAAGCTAGGTCCTGCTTCTTTGTTTTTTGAGTTATTTGCTTTGCTCCTATTTTTGTCCAGCTTGTACTAAATGTGATTTCTGACCTTGCTGGAAGCTCTAGGGGGCTGGTGTTCTCCCCCCGGCCGTTAGTCGGTTCGGGGGTTCTTGAATATCCAGCGTGGATATTTTAATAGGGTTTTTGCTGACCATATAAGTCATCTTACTATATTCTGCTATTAGCTAGTGGGCCTCTCTTTGCTAAATACCTAGCTCATTCTTATGTTTGTCTTTTCCTCTTACCTCACCGTTATTATTTGTTGGGGGCTTGTATCCAACTTTTGGGGTCTTTTCTCTGGAGGCAAGAAAGGTCTTTCTTTTCCCTTCTAGGGTTAGTTAGTTCTCCGGCTGGCGCGAGACGTCTAGAACCAACGTAGGCACGTTCTCCGGCTACTTCTATTTGTGGTGCTAGGATTAGATATATGGTCAGCCCAGTTACCACTGCCCTATGAACTGGTTTTTTGTGTTTGCAGACTTGGTTTTTATTCCTGAGACCCTCTGCCATTGGGGTCATAACACTAGGGTAGATATCACTAATCACTATATCTTAGATTTAATCACTACAGCATCTAATACAAAGGGGCTATTTACTCCATTTACAGGATATTATTACCTTTGTATCCTATAGATTGTAAGCTTGCAAGCAGGGCCCTCGCTCCTCTTGGTATCTATTTTGAACTGTGATTGTTGTTATGCTATAATGTCTATTGTCTGTACAAATCCCCTCTCTAATTTGTGAAGCGCTGCGGAATATGTTGGCGCTATATAAATAAAATTATTATTATATTATTATCTGGATAAGCATCCCATGTTGGTCAGATCAAATTGGGAAGAGGATGTTGGCCCCATATCTGAAGAACAATGGAATGAAATACTAGAAACAACACCTATATTAATCTCTATCTGAGTCCCCAAAAATGTCCCATATTTTCCTTATCCACAGGGTATACAAGACACCTAATATATTGTTTAAAATTGGGACTAGGACTGAAGACTCATGTCCGAGATGTGGTACGAATGGGGCCCATCTGATGCATATGCTATGGGAATGTGTTGACATAGGCCATTACTGGGTGGGAGTGCTGTTATGAATTCCGCTCTTGGGCTCCCTCCGGTGGTTGTAAGTGGCACTTTTGTGAGTTCTGCTCTTGGGCTCCCTCTGGTGGATTTAAGTGGAACTGCTGCTCCTTGGATTTAGCAGTCAGCAGCTGCTTCCACTGATCGTCTATTCTGGCTCGGCTATTTATCCTGGCTCTATCCTTCAGCCATTGCCAGTTGTCAATGGTTCCTGCTTGGATTCACATCTCTCTTGGATTTCCCTGATATTCTGACCAGTTCAGCAAAGATAAGTCCTTGCTTTGTTCTTTTGCTTTCCACTTGTTGTGGACTTAATCGTTCAGCACATTCTATGCTTTTTCTAGTCCAGCTTGTCAATATGGATTTATTCAGTTAAGCTGGAAGCTCTGGGAAGCAGATTTACCCTCCACACCTATAGTCAGGTGTGGAGATTTTTGTAAACTCTGTGGTGGAATTTTCTAGTTCTTAATACTGACCGCACAGTATTCTGTCCTGTTCTATCTATCTAGCTAGATTGGCCTCCTTTGCTACATCCTAGTTTCATTCTGTGTATGTCATTTCCCTCTCCACTCACAGTCAATATTTGTGGGGGGCTGTCTGTCCTTTGGGAATTTTCTCTGAGGCAAGATAGCTTTCCTGTTTCTATCTTTAGGGGTAGTTAGTCCTCCGGCTGTGACGAGGTGTCTAGGAAGTGACAGGAACATCCCACGGCTACTTCTAGTGTTGTGTTAAGCTCAGGAACTGTGCTCAGTACAGGTACCACCTCCTCCAGAGCACGTCCCATGTTGCTCCTAAACCACCAGTTCATAACAGTACAACTGGCCAAAAATGAATTAAATGCATCTCAAAAGAAGGAAAAAAGAAAAATTTTGAGCCATTTTTTTTTCTGCAGTCTGTTTTGTCTTTTTTTTCCTCTTAATCTGATTTTGGCGCTGGCATGGATGTTCAGGGTTTGTTTTCTCGTGTGGATCAACTTGCTGCAAGAGTACAGAGTATCCAAAATTATGTTGTCCAGACTCCGGCTTTAGAGCCTAAAATTCCTACTCCTGATTTGTTTTTTGGGGACAGATCCAAGTTTTTGAACTTTAAAAATAACTGCAAATTGCTTTTTGCTTTGAAACCCCGTTCCTCTGGTGATCCCATTCAGCAGGTTAAAATCGTCATCTCTCTGCTGCGTGGTAATCCTCAGGACTGGGCATTCTCCCTTGAATCAGGGGATCCGGCATTGCTTAATGTAGACGCATTTTTTCAAGCGCTCGGATTATTGTATGACGAAGCTAATTCTGTTGATCATGCAGAAAAAACCTTGTTGGCCCTATGTCAGGGTCAGGAAGCGGCAGAATTATACTGCCAGAAATTTAGAAAATGGTCTGTGCTCACTAAATGGAATGAGGATGCTCTGGCAGCAATTTTCAGAAAGGGTCTTTCTGAAGCCCTTAAGATGTTATGGTGGGGTTCCCCACGCCTGCTGGTTTGAGCGAATCTATGTCTCTAGCCATTCAGATTGATCGGCGCCTGCGCGAGTGCAAAGTTGTGCACCATAGGGCAGTGTCCTCTGAGCGGAGTCCTGAGCCTATGCAATGTGATAGGATTTTGACCAGAGCAGAACGGCAGGGATTCAGACGTCAGAATGGGCTGTGTTTTTACTGTGGTGATTCTGCTCATGTTATTTCTGATTGCCCTAAGCGTACTAAGAGGGTCGCTAGGTCTGTTACCATCAGTACTGTACAGCTTAAATTTCTCTTATCTGTGACCCTGATTTGCTCATTATCGTCCTTTTCTGTCATGGCATTTGTGGATTCAGGCGCTGCCCTGAACTTAATGGACTTGGAATTCGCCAGGCGCTGTGGTTTTTCCTTGCAGCCTTTGCAGAGCCCTATTCCTTTGAGGGGGATTGATGTTACACCGTTGGCCAAGAATAAACCTCAGTATTGGACTCAGCTGACCATGTGCATGGCTCCAGCACATCAGGAAGATTGCCGTTTTCTGGTGTTGCATAACTTGCATGATGTTGTTGTACTGGGTTTTCCATGGTTACAGGAACATAATCCGGTGCTGGATTGGAAATCTATGTCTGTGACTAGTTGGGGTTGTCAAGGGGTACATTGCGACGTTCCTTTGATGTCAATTTCCTCTTCCCCCTCTTCTGAAGTACCTGAGTTTTTGTCGGATTTCCAGGATGTATTTGATGAGCCCAAGTCCAGTTCCCTTCCTCCACATAGGGACTGTGATTGTGCTATTAACTTGATTCCTGGCTGTAAGTTCCCTAAGGGCCGACTTTTCAATCTGTCTGTGCCAGAGCATGCCGCCATGCGGAGTTATGTCAAAAAGTCTTTGGAGAAGGGGCATATTCGGCCGTCTTTGTCACCATTGGGAGCGGGATTCTTTTTTGTTGCCAAGAAGGATGGCTCCTTGTATTGATTATCGCCTTCTTAATAAGATCATGGTCAAATTCCAATACCCTTTACCTTTGCTTTCTGATTTGTTTGCTCGGATTAAGGGGGCTGGCTGGTTTACTAAGATTGACCTTCGAGGGGCATATAATCTTGTTCGTATTAAACAGGGTGACGAATGGAAAACTGCATTTAATACGCCCGAAGACCATTTTGAATACCTTGTGATGCCTTTCGGGCTTTCTAATGCTCCTTCTGTATTTCAGTCCTTCATGCATGATATTTTCCGCAATTATCTTGATAAATTCATGATTGTGTATTTGGATGATATTTTGATTTTTTCCGATGATTGGGAGTCTCATGTGAAGTAGGTCAGGATGGTATTCCAGATCCTTCGTGATAATGCTTTATTTGTGAAGGGGTCTAAGTGCCTATTTGGAGTTCAGAAGGTCTCTTTTTCGGGTTTTATTTTTTCTCCCTCGTCTATAGAAATGGATCCTGTTAAGGTCCAAGCCATTCATGACTGGATTCAACCCACATCGGTGAAGAGCCTTCAGAAATTTTTTGGCTTTGCTAATTTTTATCGCTGTTTCATTGCCAACTTTTCCAGTGTGGTTAAGCCCCTGACCGATTTGACAAAGAAAGGCGCTGATGTGACGAATTGGTCCTCTGCGGCTGTTGAGGCCTTTCAGGAGCTTAAACGCCGATTTACTTCTGCCCCTGTGTTGCGTCAGCCGGATGTTTCTCTTCCTTTTCAGGTTGAGGTTGACGCTTCTGAGATTGGGGCAGGGGCCGTTTTGTCTCAGAGGAATTCTGATGGTTCTTTGATGAAACCGTGTGCTTTTTTTTCCAGAAAGTTTTCGCCTGCGGAGCGCAATTATGACGTTGGTAATCGGGAGTTGTTGGCTATGAAGTGGGCATTTGAGGAGTGGCGACATTGGCTTGAGGGAGCCAAGCACCGCGTTGTGGTCTTGACCGATCATAAGAATCTGATTTACCTCAAGTCAGCCAAGCGGCTGAACCCTAGACAGGCTCGATGGTCCCTGTTTTTCTCCCGTTTTGATTTTGTGGTCTCGTATAGGGTTGAGCGAAACGGGTCGTTCATTTTCAAAAGTCGCCGACTTTTGGCAAAGTCGGCGTCTCATGAAACCGAGCCGATCCCAGCGTTGCATCGGCCATGCGGTACGCGACTTTCGCGCCAAAGTCGCGTTTCAATTACGCGAAAAGCGCCATTTCTCAGCCAATGAAGGTGAACGCAGAGCGTGGGCAGCGTAATGACATAGGTCCTGGTCCCCACCATCTTAGAGAAGGGCATTGCAGTGATTGGCTTGCTGTCTGCGGCGTCACAGGGGCTATAAAGGGGCGTTCCCGACGACCGCCATCTCACTGCTGCTGATCTGAGCTTAGGGAGAGGTTGCTGCCGCTTCATCAGAAGCAGGGAGAGCGTTAGGCAGGGTCTATTAACCACCAAACCGCTTGTGCTGTAGCGATTTCCACTGTCCAACACCACCTTCGGTGTGCAGGGACAGTGGAAGCTAAATTTTTTTTTTCTCTCAGCGCTGTAGCTCATTGGGCTGCCCTAGAAGGCTCCCTGATAGCTGTATTGCTGTGTGTACGCCACTGTGCAAACCAACTGCTTTTTTCAAAGCACATATCCTCTTGTTCCTTCCTTTCTGCACAGCTATCTTTTTTGTTTGTCCACACTTTTTATTTAATTTGTGCATCAGTCCACTCCTTATTGCTGCCTGCCATACCTGGCTGAGATTACTGCAGGGAGATAGTAATTGTAGGACAGTCCCTGTTTTTTTTTTTTTTTTTGTGGGAGATTAAGATTGGCATTTCTGCTAGAGTGCCATCCCTGTGTGTGCCATCTGTCACTCAGTGGGCCATAGAAAGCCTATTTATTTTTTTGCTTGATTTGGGTTCTAAAATCTACCTGAAAAAAAATCACTACATCAATCAGTGGGAGATTAATATTGCCCTTTCTGCTTGTGTGCCACTCCTGGCTCCTGTGTGTGCCATCTCTCACTCAGTGGGCCATAGAAAGCCTATTTATTTTTTATTATTTGGTTTCTAAAGTCTCCCTGAAACAGAAAAAAAAAACAGTGGGAGATTAGTATTGCCCTTTCTGCTTGTGTGCCACTCCTGACTCCTGTGTGTGCCATCTCTCACTCAGTGGGCCATAGAAAGCCTATTTATTTTTTTGCTTGATTTGGGTTCTAAAATCTACCTGAAAAAAAATCACTACATCAATCAGTGGGAGAAAAATATTGGCCTCAGGGCTTGTGTGCCACTCCTGACTCCTGTGTGTGCCATCTCTCACTCAGTGGGCCATAGAAAGCCTATTTATTTTTTTGCTTGATTTGGGTTCTAAAATCTACCTGAAAAAAAATCACTACATCAATCAGTGGGAGATTAATATTGCCCTTTCTGCTTGTGTGCCACTCCTGACTCCTGTGTGTGCCATCTCTCACTCAGTGGGCCATAGAAAGCCTATTTATTTTTTATTATTTGGTTTCTAAGGTCTCCCTGAAAAAGAAAAAAAAAAAAAAACTGTGGGAGATTAGTATTGCCCTTTCTGCTTGTGTGCCACTCCTGACTCCTGTGTGTGCCATCTCTCACTCAGTGGGCCATAGAAAGCCTATTTATTTTTTTGCTTGATTTGGGTTCTAAAATCTACCTGAAAAAAAATCACTACATCAATCAGTGGGAGAAAAATATTGGCCTCAGGGCTTGTGTGCCACTCCTGACTCCTGTGTGTGCCATCTCTCACTCAGTGGGCCATAGAAAGCCTATTTATTTTTTTGCTTGATTTGGGTTCTAAAATCTACCTGAAAAAAAAATCACTACATCAATCAGTGGGAGATTAATATTGCCCTTTCTGCTTGTGTGCCACTCCTGACTCCTGTGTGTGCCATCTCTCACTCAGTGGGCCATAGAAAGCCTATTTATTTTTTATTATTTGGTTTCTAAAGTCTCCCTGAAAAATAATTAAAAAAAAAAACAGTGGGAGATTAATACTGCCCTTTCTGCTTGTGTGCCACTCCTGACTCCTGTGTGTGCCATCTCTCACTCAGTGGGCCATAGAAAGCCTATTTATTTTTTTGCTTGATTTGGGTTCTAAAATCTACCTGAAAAAAAAATCACTACATCAATCAGTGGGAGATTAATATTGCCCTTTCTGCTTGTGTGCCACTCCTGGCTCCTGTGTGTGCCATCTCTCACTCAGTGGGCCATAGAAAGCCTATTTATTTTTTATTATTTGGTTTCTAAAGTCTCCCTGAAAAAGAAAAAAAAAAAAAACAGTGGGAGATTAATATTGTCCTTTCTGCTTGTCTGCCACTCCTGACTCCTGTGTGTGCCATCTCTCACTCAGTGGGCCATAGAAAGCCTATTTATTTTTTTGCTTGATTTGGGTTCTAAAATCTACCTGAAAAAAAATCACTACATCAATCAGTGGGAGAAAAATATTGGCCTCAGGGCTTGTGTGCCTCTACTGACTCCTGTGTGTGCCATCTCTCACTCAGTGGGCCATAGAAAGCCTATTTATTTTTTTGCTTGATTTGGGTTCTAAAATCTACCTGAAAAAAAATCACTACATCAATCAGTGGGAGAAAAATATTGGCCTCAGGGCTTGTGTGCCTCTACTGACTCCTGTGTGTGCCATCTCTCACTCAGTGGGCCATAGAAAGCCTATTTATTTTTTTGCTTGATTTGGGTTCTAAAATCTACCTGAAAAAAAATCACTACATCAATCAGTGGGAGAAAAATATTGGCCTCAGGGCTTGTGTGCCACTCCTGACTCCTGTGTGTGCCATCTCTCACTCAGTGGGCCATAGAAAGGCTATTTATTTTTTTGCTTGATTTGGGTTCTAAAATCTACCTGAAAAAAATCACTACATCAATCAGTGGGAGATTAATATTGCCCTTTCTGCTTGTGTGCCACTCCTGACTCCTGTGTGTGCCATCTCTCACTCAGTGGGCCATAGAAAGCCTTTGTTTTTTTTTAATAATTGGTTACTAAATTGTCCCTGAAAAAATCATTTTATCTTATTTGTTTTCTAAAGTCTCCCTGAGAAAAAAAAAAAAAAAAAAGGTAGGAGATTAATATTGACATTTGTGCTTGAGTGACAGTCCTGCGTGTGTGGCATCTCTGTGATTTGGTGCCACAGAAAACAGAGTGTGTAACATTGTGCCTGATTTTCCTTGTGTTCTCACCAACCTGTTAAGGGATATTGAAATCATACTGAAGTTATAGCTCACCGTGTAAGTTGTTTGACAGCAACAAATAAAGTTACTTTGGTTAAGTTTTTAAAACAATGAGGAAGTCTGGTGCAAGAGGTCGTCGTGGCCGTGGGCGTTCATTGTCAGCTGGTAATGATGGTAGTGGTAGTGGAGCATCAGGTGGTCGTGGGGATAAAAATATTCCACCTAAGTCTGGAGCTGTGGAGCCAGTTTCGTTGTCTGGCTACACAAGGCCTCGAACGCTCTCTTTTCTGGGAGTAGGAAAACCGCTTTTAAAGGCGGAGCAGCAACAGCAAGTTTTGGCTTACATTGCAGACTCAGCCTCTAGCTCTTTTGCCTCCTCTTCTGAAACTGGTAAATGTAAAAGCAGCGCGTCGCTTGTGGATGTTCACGGTCAGGGACAAGTTGCTTCCTTGTCCTCTTCAGCAAAAACTACAACAAGAGAGAAGGATGCAGCAGGCGACACAACGGGTTACTCCATGGAGCTCTTTACACATACCGTCCCTGGCTTAGAAAGTGAAACACTTAACAGGCCATGCCCATTACAAGTAGATTCTGACATGGAGTGCACTGATGCACAGCCACAGCCAGAGTACTACGCTGCTCCTTTGACTCAGACCACCACATTGCCCTCTCAGGGTACTGATCCACAATCAGACCCTGATGAGACTATGTTGCCCCGCCACGAATGCTATACCACCGACCGACACAGTGACACAGACGAAGTTGCACACGAGCTCGAAGAGGAGGTAATAGATGACCCAGTTGTTGACCCCGATTGGCAGCCATTGGGGGAACAGGGTGCAGGCGGCAGTAGTTCAGAAGCGGAGGTGGAGGAGGGGCCACAGCAGGCATCAACATCGCAACAGGTTCCATCTGCCGGGCCCGTATCTGGCCCAAAACGCGTGTCAAAGCCAAAACCTGTTGGAGGACAGCGTGGCCATCCAGTTAAAGCTCAGTCTGCAATCCCTGAAAAGGGATCCGATGCTAGGAAGAGTGCAGTCTGGCATTTTTTTAAACAACATCCAATTGATCAGCGCAAAGTCATCTGTCAAAAATGATCAACTAGCTTAAGCAGAGGTCAGAATCTGAAAAGTCTAAATACTAGTTGCATGCATAGACACTTAACCACCATGCATTTTCAAGCCTGGACTAACTACCAAACGTCCCTTAAGGTTGTAGCACCCTCGGCCAATGAAGCTAGTCAGCAACACAACATCCCTTCCGTCACTGTAAGGCCACCATTTTCCGCACCACCGGCAGTATCTGTGCAGGTTTCTTTGCCAGCCAAAAGCAGTCAGGGTCAGGGAATCACCAGTTTTGTAGGAGGAAATATTGCATCTAGGTCACCGGCGGAAACAATACCGTCTCCAACCGTCTCTCAGTCTGCCATGTACACCGGCACACCCGAAAGTTCTACGATCTCCAGCTCTCCAGTCCAGCTCACCCTACATGAGACTCTGGTTAGAAAAAGGAAGTACTTATCCTCGCATCCGCGTACACAGGGTTTTAACGCCCACATAGCTAGACTAATCTCGTTAGAGATGATGCCCTACCGGTTAGTTGAAAGCGAAGCTTTCAAAGCCCTGATGGAGTACGCTGAACCACGATACCAGCTACCCAGTCGACACTTTTTTCCAGAAAAGCCATCCCAGCCCTGCACCAGCATATTAAACAGCGCATCGTCCATGCACTCAGGCAATCTGTGAGTACAAAGGTGCACCTGACTACAGATGCATGGACCAGTAGGCATGGCCAGGGACGTTATGTGTCCATCACACTGGGTGAATGTGGTGGATGCAGGGTCCACAGGGGACATAAATTTCGGGACAGTTGTGCCTAGCCCACGGTCTAGGAAACAGTTGGCTGTAGGCGTTCGCACCCCCTCCTCCTCCTCCTCGTCCTCCTGCAGAAGCTACAGCTCTTCCACAGACCGCAGTCGGCCAACCACTCTATCGGCAGATGACACTGTTGCACACCAGTTGTCCCATTATGGGCCAGCTACTGGCAAGCGTCAGCAGGCTGTATTGGCTATGAAGTGTTTGGGCGACAACAGACACACCGCGGAAGTTCTGTCCGAGTTCTTGCAACAAGAAACGCAGTTGTGGCTGGGCACAGTAGATCTTGAGGCAGGCAAGGTAGTGTGTGATAACGGAAGGAATTTCATGGCTGCCATCTCCCTTTCCAAACTGAAACACATTCCTTGCCTGGCTCACACCTTAAACCTGGTGGTGCAGTGCTTATTGAAAACTTATCCTGGGTTCTCCGACCTGCTCCTCAAAGTGCGTGGACTTTGCTCACATATCCGACGTTCGCCTGTACACTCCAGCCGTATGCAGACCTATCAGCGGTCTTTGAACCTTCCCCAGCATCGCCTAATCATAGACGTTGCAACAAGGTGGAACTCAACACTGCACATGCTTCAGAGACTGTGCCAACAGAGGTGGGCTGTTATGTTTTTGTGGGAGGATACACATACACGGGCAGGCAGTAGGATGGCAGACATGGAGTTGTCAGGTGTGCAGTGGTCGAAGATACAAGACATGTGTCAAGTCCTTCAGTGTTTTGAGGAATGCACATGGCTGGTTAGTGCAGACAACGCCATAATAAGCATGAGCATCCCCCTAATGCGTCTGCTGATGCAAAGTTTGACGCACATAAAGGATCAGGCGTCTGCACCAGAGGAAGAGGAAAGCCTTGATGACAGTCAGCCATTGTCTGGTCAGGGCAGTGTACAGGACGAGGTAGCGGGCGAAGAGGAGGTGGAGGACGAGGAGGATGATGGGGATGAGTATATTTTTAATGCGGAAGCTTTCCCGGGGGCACTGGAAATTGGTTGCGTGGCAAGGCCGGGTTCTGGTTTTTTGAGGGACACAAGTGACGTAGATTTGCCTGAAACTGCCCCTCAACCAATCACAACCGGAGATTTGACAACTGGAACTTTGGCCCACATGGCGGATTATGCCTTACGTATCCTAAAAAGGGACACACGCATTACGAAAATGATGAACGATGACGATTACTGGTTGGCCTGCCTCCTTGATCCACGCTATAAAGGCAAATTGCAAAATATTATGCCACATGAGAACTTGGAACTAATATTAGCAACCAAACAATCAACTCTTGTTGACCATTTGCTTCAGGCATTCCCAGCACACAGCGCACGTGATCGTTCTCACACGAGCTCCAGGGGGCAGCAGACTAGGAGTGTTAGGGGTGCACACATCAGAAGTGGCGTTGGACAGAGGGGTTTTCTGACCAGGTTGTGGAGTGATTTTGCTATGACCGCAGACAGGACAGGTACTGCTGCATCAATTGAAAGTGACAGGAGACAACATTTGTCCAGTATGGTTACTAACTATTTTTCATCCCTTATCGATGTTCTCCCTCAACCGTCATTCCCATTTGATTACTGGGCATCAAAATTAGACACCTGGCCAGAATTGGCAGAATATGCATTGCAGGAGCTTGCTTGCCCGGCAGCAAGTGTCCTATCAGAAAGAGTATTCAGTGCTGCAGGTTCAATATTAACCGAAAAAAGGACTCGTCTGGCTACCCAAAATGTTGATGATCTAACATTCATTAAAATGAACCACAACTGGATTTCGAAATCTTTTGCCCCACCTTGCCTGGCCGACACCTAGCTTTCCTATGAAAAGCTCTTGCCTGTGGACTACTGTGAATTACTTTTCTAATGTCTAATTTGCTGCAGCTGATTGTTCAGCATACGACATGTTTACACCTCCCTAAATGGCCAAACTCCCCACACGGGGCCGTGGTATCGCGACTTGGCGCAAGCACCCGTGAGACTGCTGTTTGTCTGAAGAGGTGGGTGTGCTCGCTTTTGGTCGACGGCATTGCTACTGGGTCCCTCATAGTACAATAAAGTGTCTCTGGCGGTGGTGGTGCGCACCCAACGTCAGACACACTGTTGTAACATGAGGGGCCCTGGGCCTGTACCGCCGGCCACAAGAGAGTTCACCCACCCCCAGGTCAAACATTGCTCTACCACTTCCACAGTTATCTCTCACACTTCCACCAATGTTTAGTCTATGCGCTGACATCCTTCCATACCTGCCACTGACAATACCATTGTGTTGACATGTATGATGGTACTTAACATAGTCAGGGGCAGTGTCCTCTATTTACCACAGTAAATACTTTGCGCTAAATTAGTAGGTCTGAAACAACGCAGAGGATCCCACCCCTGAACCTAATGATTGCACACTTTAGTGTTTTTGTTTTGTTTTAATGCAAGACATTCACATTTATTTTTTGTTTTTGACTACTAACTGGCATACACTCATTACAATCGGCCTCCACTGACCAGACCACTGCTGTTCCTATGAAGGTTTCTTCCCCTAAGTTCAAACCTCGGTTTATTGGTCCTTATAAGATTTTGAGATTATCAATCCGGTATCTTTTCGTTTGGTCCTTCCAGCCTCTTTTGCCATCCATAATGTTTTCCATAGATCTTTGTTGTGGAGATATGTGGTGCCCGTTGTTCCCTCTGTTGATCCTCCTGCCCCGGTGTTGGTTGAAGGGGAGTTGGAATATGTGGTGGAGAAAATTTTGGATTCTCGTTTTTCGAGGCGGAGGCTTCAGTATCTCGTCAAGTGGAAGGGTTATGGCCAGGAGGATAATTCTTGGGTTGTTGCCTCCGATGTCCATGCCGCCGATTTGGTTCGTGCCTTTCACTTGGCTCGTCCTGATTGGCCTGGGGGCTCTGGTGAGGGTTTGGTGACCCCTCCTCAAGGGGGGGTACTGTTGTGAATTCCGCTCTTGGGCTCCCTCCGGTGGTTGTAAGTGGCACCTTTGTGAGTTCTGCTCTTGGGCTCCCTCCGGTGGATTTAAGTGGAACTACTGCTCCTTGGATTTAGCAGTCAGCAGCTGCTTCCACTGATCGTCTATTCTGGCTCGGCTATTTATCCTGGCTCTATCCTTCAGCCAGTGCCAGTTGTCTATGGTTCCTGCTTGGATTCACATCTCTCTTGGATTTCCCTGATATTCTGACCAGTTCAGCAAAGATAAGTCCTTGCTTTGTTCTTTTGCTTTCCACTTGTTGTGGACTTAATCGTTCAGCACATTCTATGTTTTTTCTAGTCCAGCTTGTCAGTATGGATTTATTCAGTTAAGCTGGAAGCTCTGGGAAGCAGATTTACCCTCCGCACCTTTAGTCAGGTGTGGAGATTTTTGTAAACTCTGTGGTGGATTTTTCTAGTTTTTAATACTGACCGCACAGTATTCTGTCCTGTTCTATCTAGCTAGCTAGATTGGCCTCCTTTGCTACATCCTAGTTTCATTCTGTGTATGTCATTTCCCTCTCCACTCACAGTCAATATTTGTGGGGGGCTGTCTGTCCTTTGGGAATTTTCTCTGAGGCAAGATAGCTTTCCTTTTTCTATCTTTAGGGGTTGTTAGTCCTCCGGCTGTGACGAGGTGTCTAGGAAGTGACAGGAACATCCCACGGCTACTTCTAGTGTTGTGTTAAGCTCAGGAACTGCGGTCAGTACAGGTACCACCTCCTCCAGAGCATGTCCCATGTTGCTCCTAAACCACCAGTTCATAACAAAGTGCCCTCTCTGATTAAACAAGTATTCAGCATACACATACAAATTGATCCTATGGTGTGCATACTGGGACTTCTGGGGGTGAGGGTAGATTTAAAATCCCCTGTGACTACCACCATTCTGAGAATTCTGTTTCTGGTCTGGAAATTGTTAACATTGCACTGATTAGACCAGGATCCCCCAAGTTTGGAGCAATTGAAAGCTAAAATTAATAATACCATATGCCTGGAGAGAGGTACTTACATTAAAAGGAACTCCATTAAAAAGTTTATAAATATATGGGAACGGTGGCTGGTCACCCCTGGGGTGGCATCTGTGGATCTACTCAGAATAACTGAACTAGACTGGTTGGATATTTCAGCTTTTTAAATATTGTATGTTGAGGACATATGGATACCAATTATTTTTTGTTCATAAACATGTTGCTAGTGAACATACAACCAATACTAGTTTTGGTATAATGCCTGTATTTAATAACGTGTCACCAGTCTTTGGGAAAATCTTCATTTGGACAAAATTGATAGCTTTGTTTGGCATGAAATAGCTTGCGAGGTATAGGATTATATAAACATTAAGGGTTAAACTTGTTTATTAAGTTTACTCTGTTTGTACTATATTGTATAATGTATGTAATTGTTTTTTTAAAAAAGTCAACGTTTTGGCCTGACAACCGGCCTTTGTCAAGAGATATCTGGGAGGGATAGGGTCTCTTAGAAATGGAATTCAAAGGCGCAAGGAAATAATCCAAATGGAGAATGGATAAACCAAAAACTGGTAGGGAAAAGTGGTCATACTGCAAGATGGCGCAATTTTTTTTTAAGTTTAATATTCTTAGGGACCACTTTTTTTTAAAGTGACTTTGAGGGAGTTATATGTCAGAAAACTCACAAACAAGACCCCATTTTAAAAACAGTACCCGTTTAAGTGTTAATAATGCATTACAAAAAATCGTTAACTCCTAAGGTGCTTCAAAACATTTAATGCAAACCTGAAAAAAAAACCTACTTTTTAACCCCTTAAGCCCCGAGGGTGGTTTGCACGTTAATGACCGGGCCAATGACAATTCTGACCACTGTCCCTTTATGAGGTTATAACTCTGGAATGCTTCAACGGATCTCGGCGATTCTGACATTGTTTTCTCATGACATATTGTACTTCATTATAGTGGTAAAATTTCTTCGATATAACTTGCGTTTATTTGTGAAAAAAATGGAAATTTGGTGAAAATTTCAAAAATTTTGCAATTTTCCAACTTTGAATTTTTATGCCCTTAAATCACAGAGATGTCACACAAAATACTTAATAGGTAACATTTCCCACATGTCTACTTTACATCAGCACAATTTTGGAACCATAATTTTTTTTTGTTAGGGAGTTATAAGGGTTAAAAGTTGACCAGCAATTTCTCATTTTTACAACATCATTTTTTTTTAGGGACCACATCTCATTTGAAGTCATTTTGAGGGGTCTATATGATAGAAAATACCCAAGTGTGACACCAATCTAAAAACTGCACCCCTCAAGGAGCTCAAAACAACATTCAAGAAGATTATTATCCCTTCAGGTGTTTCACAGGAATTTTTGGAATGTTTAAATAAAAATTAACATTTAACTTTTTTTTACACAAAATTTATTTCAGCTCCAATTTGTTTATTTTACCAAGGGTAACAGGAGAAAATGGACCCCAAAAGTTGTTGTACAATTTGTGCTGAGTACGCTGATACCCCATATGTGGGGGTAAACCACTGTTTGGGCGCATGGCAGAGCTCGGAAGGGAAGGAGCGCCATTTGACTTTTCAATGTAAAATTGACTGGAATTGGGATGGGACGCCATGTTGTGTTTGGAGAGTCCCTGATGTGCCTAAACATTAAAACCCCCCACAAGTGACACCATTTTGGAAAGTAGACCCCCTAAAGGAACTTATCTAGATGTGTGGTGAGCACTTTGACCCACCAAGTGCTTCACAGAAGTTTATAATGCAGAGCCGTAAAAATAAAAAATCATATTTTTTCACAAAAATTATATTTTCGCCCCCAATTTTTTATTTTCCCAAGGGTAAGAGAAGAAATTGAACCCCAAAAGGTGTTGTGCAATTTGTCATGAGTACGCCGATACCCCATATGTGGGGGTAAACCACTGTTTGGGCGCATAGCAGAGCTCGGAATGGAAGGAGCGCCATTTGACTTTTCAATGCAAAATTGACTGGAATTAAAATGGGACGCCATGTTGTGTTTGAAGAGCCCCTGATGTGCCTAAACATTGAAACCCCCCACAAGTGACACCATTTTGGAAAGTAGACCCCTTAAGGAACTTATCTAGATGTGTTTTGAGAGCTTTGAACCCCTAAGTGTTTCACTACAGTTTATAATGCAGAGCCGAGAAAATAAAAATTCTTTTTTTTTTCACAAAAATGATTTTTTAGCCCCCAGTTTTGTATTTTCACAAGGGTAACAGGATAAATTGGATGCCAAAAGTTGTTGTCCAATTTGTCCTGAGTATGCTGATACCCCATATGTGGGACGGAACCACTGTTTGGGCGCATGGCAGAGCTCGGAAGGGAAGGAGCGCCATTTGGAATGCAGACTTAGATGGATTGGTCTGCAGGCATCACATTGCATTTGCAGAGCCCCTGATGTACCCAAACAGTAAAAACCCCCACAAGTGACCCCATATTGTAAATTAGACCTCCCAAGGAACTTATCTAGATGTGTTTTGAGAGCTTTGAACCCCCAAGTGTTTCACTACAGTTTACAACGCAGAGCCATGAAAATAAAAAATCTTTTTTTTTTCCCACAAAAATGATTTTTAGCCCCCCAAATTTATATTTTCCCAAGGGTAACAAAAGAGCTTGGACCCCCCAAATGTTGTTGTCCAATTTGTCCCGAGTATGCTGATGCCCCATATGTTGGGGTAAACCCCTATTTGGGCTCACGGGAAAGCTCGGAAGGGAAGGAGCACTGTTTTACTTTTTTCAATGCAGAATTGGCTGGAATTGAGATCGGATGCCATGTCGCGCTTGGAGAGCCCCTGATGTGCCTAAACAGTGGAAACTCCCCAATTCTAACTGAAACCCTAATCCAAACACACCCCTAACCCTAATCCCAATGGTAACCCTAACCACACCCCTAACCCTGACACACCCCTAACTCTAATCCCAACCGTAAATGTAATCCAAACCCTAACCCTAACTTTAGCCCCAACCCTAACTTTAGCCCCAACCCTAACCCTAACTTTAGTTCCAACCCTAGCCCCAACCCTAACCTTAGCCCTAACCCTAGCCCTAACCCTAACCCTAGCCCTAACCCTAGCCCTAATCCTAGCCCTAACCCTAACCCTAGCCCTAACCCTAGCCCTAGCCCTAACCCTAGCCCTAACCCTAGCCCTAGCCCTAACCCTAACCCTAACCCTAATGGGAAAATGGAAATAAATAAATAAAAAATTATTTTATTATTTTTCCCTAAGGGGGTGATGAAGGGGGGTTTGATTTACTTTAATAGCATTTTTTATAGAGGATTTTTATGATTGGCAGCCGTCACACACTAAAAGACGCTTTTTATAGCAGAAAAGTTTTTGCGTCTCAACATTTTGAGACCTATAATTTTTCCATATTTTGGTCCACAGAGTCATGTGAGGTCTTGTTTTTTGTGGGACGAGTTGTCGTTTTTATTGGTACCATTTCCGGGCATGAGACATTTTTTGATCGCTTTTTATTCCGATTTTTGTGAGGCAGAATGACAAAAAAAATAGCTATTCATGAATTTCTTTTGGGGGGGGGCGTTTATACCGTTCCACGTTTGGTAAAATTGATAAAGCATTTTTATTCGTCGGGTCAGTACGATTACAGCGATACCTCATTTATATCATTTTTTTATGTTTTGGCGCTTTTATACGATAAAAACTATTTTATAGAATAAATAATTATTTTGGCATCGCTTTATTCTGAGTACTATAACTTTTTTATTTTTTCTTTGATGATGCTGTATGGCAGCTCGTTTTTTGCGGGACAAGATCACGTTTTCAGCGGTACCATGGTTATTTATATCTGTATTTTTGATCGCGTGTTATTCCACTTTTTGTTCGGCGGTATGATAATAAAGCATTGTTTTTTGCCTCGTTTTTTTTTTTCCTACGGTGTTCACTGAAGGGGTTAACTAGTGGGACAGTTTTATAGGTTGTGTTGTTACAGACGTGGTGATACTAAATATGTGTACTTTTATTGTTTTTTTTTTATTTAGATAAAGAAATGTATTTATGGGAATAATATATATTTTTTTCTTTATTTAGGATTTTTTTTTTTTTTTTACACATGTGGAATTTTTTTTTTTTTTTACATTTTTACTTTGTTCCAGGGGGGACATCACAGATCGCTGATCTGACAGTTTGCACAGCACTCTGTCAGATCGGCGATCTGACTTACAGTGCTGCAGGCTTACCAGCGCCTGCTCTGAGCAGGCACTTGGTAAGCCACCTCCCTCCCTGCAGGACCCGGATGCCGCGGCCATCTTGGATCCGGGCACCTGCAGGGAGGAGAGGTAAGAGACCCTCGCAGCAAAGCGATCACATCGCGTTGCTCCGGGGGTCTCAGGGAAGGCCGCAGGGAGCCCGCTCCTTGCGCGATGCTTCCCTGTACCGCCGGCACACCGCGACCATGTTTGATCGAGGTGTGCCAGGGGTTAATGTTCCGGGGGCGGTCCGTGACTGCTCCTGGCACATAGTGCCGGATGTCAGCTGCGATAGGCAGCTGACACCCGGCCGCGATCGGCCACGCTCCCCCCGTGAGCGCAGCCGATCGCATATGACGTACTATCCCGTCACTGGGGATTAAGTCCCAGGTCACCTTGACGGGATAGTATGTCATATGGGATTAAGGGGTTAAAAAGGGAAAATGGACCCCACAGTTTCTTGTGCAATTTCTCCTGAGTATGCCGATTTACCACATGTGGTCAGAAACTAATATGTGAGCCCTTGGGATGTCAAAACAGCAGAAACCCCCACAAGTGACCTCATTTTGGAGACTGCACCCCTTACAGAATTAATTTAGGGGTGAAGTGATCATTTTAAACCCACAGGTAACTCACAGAATTTTATACTATTTGATTGAGAAAATGAAAAATTGCATTTTGCCACTAAAATGTTGTTTTAGCCCCAAGTTTTTAATATTCAGAAGGGCTAATAAGAGAAATTGGACAGGACCACACAAATTGTTATGCAACTCCTCTTAAGTACGATGATATCCCAAATGTTGACAGAAACTAATTTTCCATCACAGTGCAAAGCTCAGAAGGGAAGAAACACCAAATTGGAGTGCAGATTTTGCTGGAATGATTTGCAGACCATGTCACATCGAGAGAGCCCTTGAGGTGCCAGAGAAGCAGAACCCCAAAAGTGAACCTATTTTACAAATGATACCCTTCAATTAATTCATCTCTGTTTGAAGTGAGCATATTGACACCACAGGTGTGTCACAGAATTTTATTCTTTTGGGTGATGAAGAAAATATATAATTACATTTTTTACCACTATAATGTAGTTTTAGCCCAATATTTTACATTTTCACAAGGGTAAATAGGTAAAACTGGCACTAAAATTTGTCACACAATTTCTCCTGAATGTGGCAATGCCTCATATGTGGCTGTACTATTTGGCCATGTGGCAGGGCTTGGGAGGGAAGGAACGCTGTTTGACTTTTGGAACATAGATTTTCCTAGAATAGTTTGTAGAGTTCATTTGAAGAGCCTGTAAGTGCCAGAATAGTAGAATTCCAAATGACCCTGTTTTGGAAATTACGCCCCTCTGGCAATTCATCTACAGGTATGGAAATGATTTTGACTCCATGGGTGTTTTTCAGAAACAAGCGTGCAATGTTTGTTGCAGAGAGAAAATTGCAAATATGCCATTGTAGTGCCTAATACATTGTGCCCAAATTTTGCTTCTAAAGACACAACCCCATAAATTGTTAAGTGGGATCTCCTCGCTACAGTAATGCCAAAGATGTGAACGCCAACTGTGTTTTATGCACACTGTGTGGCTCAGAAGGAAGGGGGCATGTCACTGGATTTCTTTTGGAGGGAGCCATGGAACATTTTGGATCACATTTATCCTGTACTCTACACTGAGCACCTACAACTGGGTTTTCATCTAAATCTCAAAAATGCATAATTCAGAGAGAACCCTTGATGGCTATATTTACTATAATGAACTAGGCAGAATTATTTTGGACTCTGTGAGGTCTCTGTTTAGCAGTGTCCTCCTTTTCAGAGGTGCACAAAGTTGTGTTCGACTTTCTGTATGTCTAAAATGACGTGCATAGCTGCATAGACCAAAGTGAGTCCATCTGCCTCATTACAGTGAATCTTCCATCAAGGGGTTTGTCAAAATCACTCAGGATAAGTGTGAATCGAGCCTTATTGCTATCCTTGGGGGCAAAATAAACAAAACAGAAGTTCAGGATTTTTTTTTTATGCTGTTCACCGTGCAATATAAGGGATAAGACAACTTTATTCTTCTATATATTTTTTTCTTTATTTAGGATTTTTTTTTTTTTTTTTTTTTTACATATGTGGAATTTTTTTTTTTTTTACATTTTTACTTTGTTCCAGGGGGGACATCACAGATCGCTGATCTGACAGTTTGCACAGCACTCTGTCAGATCGGCGATCTGACTTACAGTGCTGCAGGCTTACCAGCGCCTGCTCTGAGCAGGCACTTGGTAAGCCACCTCCCTCCCTGCAGGACCCGGATGCCGCGGCCATCTTGGATCCGGGCACCTGCAGGGAGGAGAGGTAAGAGACCCTCGCAGCAAAGCGATCACATCGCGTTGCTCCGGGGGTCTCAGGGAAGGCCGCAGGGAGTTTCAGAAGCGGCGCTCTGCTGGCCGCGGCTTCAGGAAAATGGCCGCGGGATGCCGCGCGTGCGCAGATGGATATCGCGGCGGCCATTTTCCTGAAGCCGCGGCCAGCAGAGCGCCGCTTCTGCGCACGCGCGGCCAAAGGAAGATGGCCGCGCCCACCGATCACCAATGAAAACGAACAGCGTGCTCTTTTAAATCCCCTGGCAGAGGATTCGGGACCTTGGGCATGCGCACACCACTACGCCACCAACGGAAAACTACGCAAAATCTGGGGGAAGACAACGCCCTTTTGACCAGACCAGCCTGATTGACAGGCGAAAACGGAGACTTTGCAAAGGTATTTCGGCAACTTAGGTGGGTAATAAACGCATAACAAACACACTAATGTAACGCCCACCTCTGCCCCTATTTAACGCTATTTTTATCCCATCTTCCAAAAACGTGGTGACAGGTTCCCTTTAAGCCTTGAAATTCAGAAAATCTCAGAACCTTCATATGTGATAGTCCTCAGTTCATCTGCCATGCCATGCTTTATGGTGGCACCTGGCGTACACTACATGCTGTGATTTTATCTAAATATTATCTCTCCGGCAAAAACATGTCTTTTCAACATTCTGCATGTTATGCATATTGGTTATTCTTGGACTGACAGTCCACTACATACCTTGGCCGTTTGTTGATATAATGCTATAGAAAGCTGTGAAACGTTTCCTAGCCAAAACTTCATCACTTCATTTTCCTAGTCCGAGTCAAATGCTCATATTTTTGTCTTGCATGGACTGAAACCAGACCACTGAAAATGTGTATTTCTTTCAGATATAGTTTAAATATTTCTCTAATTTAAACATTCACACTCAGTTTCATTTCTGATCTAAACCGTATTATGAGTCTTGCCAAAATAAAAATGCTAAATTTTGAAAAAAGATTTTGCTTCATCGTGATGAAAAAATGTTTGTTATGTAGAGGATAGGGCTGAGTGGACACATGGATTTTCAGGTTTCTCGGGTTCAGCATAGTTCAAAGTTTGGTTCTGCATCCAAACCCAATAGAAGTCAATGAGGACCCAAATTTCGGTGCTCTAATATGGCTGTAAAATGATCATTATAAGGGTTTAACCCCTTAATGACAGCCAATACGTCTTTTAACTGACCTGAGATATGAGAGAATAGTATCCCCATACAGGTGACAATCCAGCAGCTGTTGGCTGTACACTATAGCTGACAACTTGCTGCATCAGGCACAATCAGTGTTTGCACAGTCCAAATCTGTTTAACCCCTTAGATGCTGCTGTCAATAGTGACTACATCATTCTAAATGGTTAACAGAGTATGGGGGCTTCCCCTTTATCCCAATTGGCACCATGAGATCATCATTGTGTGGTCCTAATGTTTGCCATGGCAATTCAAGACCAAATAGTGCCTTAGAGTCTGCCGGCTGTAGTAATCTGTTCAGAAGTTAGAGATATTGAGGTGGTAAAAATACACATTTTCATTTCTGTCATGCCACTTTGCATTAATTCCTGCAAAGCACCTGAAGGGTTAATAAACTGCCTGACTGCAGTTTTCAATATGTCAGGGGGTTCTGTTTTTAAAATGGTTTAACTTTTGGGGGTTTCCCAATATATGGGACACCTAAGGGCACTTTAAACCTGGATAGGTCCCTAAAAAAATAAATTTTGTAAATTTCTTAGAAAAAATGAAAAATTACTGCTACATTTTTAAACCTCCTAAAATGCTAACAAAATAAAATAACATTTTACAAATGGTGCTGATGTAAAGCAGACATGTGGGAAATGTTAATTATTATTGTTTTTCTATGGTATGACTATCTGGATTAAAGAAATAATCATTCAAATTTTGACAATTGCTAATTTTTTAAAATTTTCTCAAATTTCTGATATTTTTTATAAATAAACACAAAACATATTGACCTAAATTTATCATTATCATAAAGTATAATGTGTCACGAAAAAATATTCTCAAAATCACTGGGATTTGTTGAAGCATTCCAGAGTTATTACCACATATAGTGACACTGGTCAGATTTTAAAAATTTGGCTCCGTCACTAAGTTAAAAGACTGAAAAAAGGAAGATAAATGGGGGTAAGAGCAGGACAATTGCCCTGCAAACAAACGTGGATAGGTAAATGACTTAAAGTAACATAGAATATAAAAAATATTACTCTTGAACCAGGAGGCGGAGGTCCAATTGGAGGAGGAGGTGGAAGTGGCAGTGTAGGTGGAAGAGGAGGAGGAGCAGGTAGCCAACACTGTTTTTGTGTTTTGGAATTTTTTTTTGGGGGGAGTACTCTGAAAACAGGCTCTGTGGGGGTACTCTGCATACAGGCAGTATAAAAGTCTGCTGGCCACTCTCTCTCTGCATACAGGCTGTGTAATTGTGACTGGCCTGGTCATGAGGCAGAAGAGTCAGATGTTCCAAGGTCAACACCAAGAAAATACATAGATAACCAAGGAAAAAGACGAAGCCGTCCAGGGTCAATAAAAAGAGATATCAGATCAAATGCCAAAGGACCAGACAAAGGGATAGTCAGGCAGCAAAAGTGGTCAAAGGGTCAGGCAGCAGAAGATTAGAACTCATAGCAACATATACTACGTGGGCTGTGCAATATACTACGTGGACATGCATATTCTAGAATACCCGATGCGTTAGAATCAGGCCACCATCTAGTAGCAACATAATCAGGCTAATACTCAGCAAAAAGCACAAACTATGTCTGTCAGGGATCAGGAGTAGGCAGCTCAGTTAAGTAGCTGTTCAATCACCAAATACCTAACATCGGGAGAAAGTCTCACACATTCCACTCACAGATCGGACAGCAGAGCTGTCAATCAAGGCACCAATAGTCCAGCAGGCCCATAAAGACACAGACAACACAGAAAGACAGTTTCCATAGAAGAGCATAGCAATCAGTCAATGAGCGGAGGAATCGTAACAGTAATATTATTTTAATAATATTATTTCGTCGCTTATACTCTGACTCTTGGCCGAGTGTGTGTGACCCTGTTGTGCTTGTGTCTGTGCTTTGTGCCAGTGCTATTTTATGCTTGTCTGGTTCTGATCCGGTTCTGTCCCCGTTTAGAGTTCTGCCTGTCCCTCTTGTACTGCGCTGCTATCTCCGTGTATGACTCCTTGCTTACGTTCTGACTATTCTCTGATCGCCCCTTCTGTACCGCGCCGCCCTCTCCGTGTGTGTCCGACCTGAGTTCCCCTCTCCTCTACTTTAGTTTCCCTGTAGAATCCTGCACTCATCTCCAGCAGCAGGACGCTAAGCTCTGCCCCCTGTGGTCACATGATCGTAGGTCCTTCTGCTCACTGTCATACTCAGCACGCTGCTCAGGTCCCGTCTGCCTAAGCTTTCCCTGCGGCATCTGACCCCGGGCTCTCACGCAGTGTGGGTGAGTCACCCTGTTCAGCCGTGGCAGTGCACCGGTGCTGACAGGATCCTGATATTATAAGCGACCATACATTTTTTTAGGGTTGGGGAAAGTTGTGTGTTTTTTTTCTCCTGTGCAAATTAGCAGCATGGATCCCCTGCAGGCTTTGGCCGATCAGGTCAAGCATTTAACCCAAATGTTCCAAAAGCTCAATATGGAACAACACACGATGGCCCTTACCCAACAGCAGTTGGTGGACACCGTGCAGGGGGCCGTTGCGGCAGGGTCTCCTGGTTCCGAGAGTAGGGATGTATCTGTGGTATCCCCTGAATCTCCAGTCAAATTACCTGATTTCTTTTCAGGGGATAAAAAGGAGTTTAGGTCCTTCAGGGAGGGATGTAAGCTTTTTTTTTTTCTTTACGGCCCCATTCCTCTGGGGACGAGTTCCAGAGGGTGGGGGTCGTTATTTCTTTACTGTGGGGTGCCCCCCAAGCCTGGGCTTTTTCTCCCACTCTGTCTCCCACTGCCCCTGAGAGAATGACTGTCGATGCCTTCTTTGAAGCCTTGGGCCACATATATGATGAGCCTGATAGAGTACGTATGGCTGAAGATATGGTCATGAGTGTGCGTCAGGGTAAACGCTCGGCTGAGTGGTTTTATGCGGAGTTTCAACGTTAAGCAGCCAATACGTCTTTTAACTGACCTGAGATATGAGAGAATAGTATCCCCATACAGGTGACAATCCAGCAGCTGTTGGCTGTACACTATAGCTGACAACTTGCTGCATCAGGCACAATCAGTGTTTGCACAGTCCAAATCTGTTTAACCCCTTAGATGCTGCTGTCAATAGTGACTACATCATTCTAAATGGTTAACAGAGTATGGGGGCTTCCCCTTTATCCCAATTGGCACCATGAGATCATCATTGTGTGGTCCTAATGTTTGCCATGGCAATTCAAGACCAAATAGTGCCTTAGAGTCTGCCGGCTGTAGTAATCTGTTCAGAAGTTAGAGATATTGAGGTGGTAAAAATACACATTTTCATTTCTGTCATGCCACTTTGCATTAATTCCTGCAAAGCACCTGAAGGGTTAATAAACTGCCTGACTGCAGTTTTCAATATGTCAGGGGGTTCTGTTTTTAAAATGGTTTAACTTTTGGGGGTTTCCCAATATATGGGACACCTAAGGGCACTTTAAACCTGGATAGGTCCCTAAAAAAATAAATTTTGTAAATTTCTTAGAAAAAATGAAAAATTACTGCTACATTTTTAAACCTCCTAAAATGCTAACAAAATAAAATAACATTTTACAAATGGTGCTGATATAAAGCAGACATGTGGGAAATGTTAATTATTATTGTTTTTCTATGGTATGACTATCTGGATTAAAGAAATAATCATTCAAATTTTGACAATTGCTAATTTTTTAAAATTTTCTCAAATTTCTGATATTTTTTATAAATAAACACAAAACATATTGACCTAAATTTATCATTATCATAAAGTATAATGTGTCACGAAAAAATATTCTCAAAATCACTGGGATTTGTTGAAGCATTCCAGAGTTATTACCACATATAGTGACACTGGTCAGATTTTAAAAATTTGGCTCCGTCACTAAGTTAAAAGACTGAAAAAAGGAAGATAAATGGGGGTAAGAGCAGGACAATTGCCCTGCAAACAAACGTGGATAGGTAAATGACTTAAAGTAACATAGAATATAAAAAATATTACTCTTGAACCAGGAGGCGGAGGTCCAATTGGAGGAGGAGGTGGAAGTGGCAGTGTAGGTGGAAGAGGAGGAGGAGCAGGTAGCCAACACTGTTTTTGTGTTTTGGAATTTTTTTTTGGGGGGAGTACTCTGAAAACAGGCTCTGTGGGGGTACTCTGCATACAGGCAGTATAAAAGTCTGCTGGCCACTCTCTCTCTGCATACAGGCTGTGTAATTGTGACTGGCCTGGTCATGAGGCAGAAGAGTCAGATGTTCCAAGGTCAACACCAAGAAAATACATAGATAACCAAGGAAAAAGACGAAGCCGTCCAGGGTCAATAAAAAGAGATATCAGATCAAATGCCAAAGGACCAGACAAAGGGATAGTCAGGCAGCAAAAGTGGTCAAAGGGTCAGGCAGCAGAAGATTAGAACTCATAGCAACATATACTACGTGGGCTGTGCAATATACTACGTGGACATGCATATTCTAGAATACCCGATGCGTTAGAATCAGGCCACCATCTAGTAGCAACATAATCAGGCTAATACTCAGCAAAAAGCACAAACTATGTCTGTCAGGGATCAGGAGTAGGCAGCTCAGTTAAGTAGCTGTTCAATCACCAAATACCTAACATCGGGAGAAAGTCTCACACATTCCACTCACAGATCGGACAGCAGAGCTGTCAATCAAGGCACCAATAGTCCAGCAGGCCCATAAAGACACAGACAACACAGAAAGACAGTTTCCATAGAAGAGCATAGCAATCAGTCAATGAGCGGAGGAATCGTAACAGTAATATTATTTTAATAATATTATTTCGTCGCTTATACTCTGACTCTTGGCCGAGTGTGTGTGACCCTGTTGTGCTTGTGTCTGTGCTTTGTGCCAGTGCTATTTTATGCTTGTCTGGTTCTGATCCGGTTCTGTCCCCGTTTAGAGTTCTGCCTGTCCCTCTTGTACTGCGCTGCTATCTCCGTGTATGACTCCTTGCTTACGTTCTGACTATTCTCTGATCGCCCCTTCTGTACCGCGCCGCCCTCTCCGTGTGTGTCCGACCTGAGTTCCCCTCTCCTCTACTTTAGTTTCCCTGTAGAATCCTGCACTCATCTCCAGCAGCAGGACGCTAAGCTCTGCCCCCTGTGGTCACATGATCGTAGGTCCTTCTGCTCACTGTCATACTCAGCACGCTGCTCAGGTCCCGTCTGCCTAAGCTTTCCCTGCGGCATCTGACCCCGGGCTCTCACGCAGTGTGGGTGAGTCACCCTGTTCAGCCGTGGCAGTGCACCGGTGCTGACAGGATCCTGATATTATAAGCGACCATACATTTTTTTAGGGTTGGGGAAAGTTGTGTGTTTTTTTTCTCCTGTGCAAATTAGCAGCATGGATCCCCTGCAGGCTTTGGCCGATCAGGTCAAGCATTTAACCCAAATGTTCCAAAAGCTCAATATGGAACAACACACGATGGCCCTTACCCAACAGCAGTTGGTGGACACCGTGCAGGGGGCCGTTGCGGCAGGGTCTCCTGGTTCCGAGAGTAGGGATGTATCTGTGGTATCCCCTGAATCTCCAGTCAAATTACCTGATTTCTTTTCAGGGGATAAAAAGGAGTTTAGGTCCTTCAGGGAGGGATGTAAGCTTTTTTTTTTTCTTTACGGCCCCATTCCTCTGGGGACGAGTTCCAGAGGGTGGGGGTCGTTATTTCTTTACTGTGGGGTGCCCCCCAAGCCTGGGCTTTTTCTCCCACTCTGTCTCCCACTGCCCCTGAGAGAATGACTGTCGATGCCTTCTTTGAAGCCTTGGGCCACATATATGATGAGCCTGATAGAGTACGTATGGCTGAAGATATGGTCATGAGTGTGCGTCAGGGTAAACGCTCGGCTGAGTGGTTTTATGCGGAGTTTCAACGTTAAGCAGCGGAGGTCTCGTGGAACGATGCCGCCCTTCAGGGTTTATTCTGCAGAGGCCTGTCCGAATGCCTCCAAGATGCTCTGGCCCTCCATCCACCACCTGACACCTTGGAGGATGCTATTACTCAGGCCGTGCGCATGGACCGCAGGCTTTGGGCTAGGGGTGTCATGCAGTCTGAGACATCCCTATTTTACAGCAGCAAAGAGACTGGTGTCGCTCCTGAACCCATGGAGATTGCTGCCACTTCGGTCAAGGAGGTGGAGAGGAGACGCCGCCAGGAGAAGCAGCTCTGTTTTTATTGCGGGGAGTCTGGTCATTGGAAAAAGGATTGCCCCTCATGCCCATCGTCCTCCAAAGCGACGGGAAATGACTAGGTCTGGGTAGTGGTCGAGGAGGCTGCCCGGACCTGCAGGTACTTTCTTCCTCATGTCCTAAAGTTTTTCTAAGGGTTGAACTGCTGGTAGACAATGTCCATTTTTTCTCTACAGCACTGGTGGACAGTGGTTCATCTCTGAACCTGGTCAGCTCTGATGTCATTTCCCAATACCAGATAGGGACAGTCAGGCTTCCTACACCACTTAAAGTCATGACCATCGACTCATCTCCTATTACCCGAACCGGGATCAGTTCTGTTTCTGAAAAATTTGTATTGAAAATTGGTTCTTCCCATGTGGAAGAGATTGAATGTTTTGTCATGGACTAATTACCAGCAAGGCTGGTGCTGGGCATGCCGTGGCTTCGGTGCCATAACCCAGTGATTGACTGGGAATCTGGGGAGATTGTTAAGTGGGGGTCCAAGTGTGCTGACTGTTATCATAAATCTATTTGTTGTGTGAAAATCGCTAAACCTGTCTCTGTGTCTTCTGATAGTCTGGAGGGTATTCCGGAGTACCTGAGAGACTTTGAGGATGTGTTTTCTGAGGGTGAGGCTGAGGCGTTACCCCCTCATAGGCCATTTGATTGTGCCATTGATCTTATTCCTGGAGCCAAATTGCCCAAAGCTCACCTGTTCAATCTGTCAGGCCCCGAGTGCCTTGCTATGAAACATTATATTTCTGAAAGTCTCCGTAAGGGGCACATTAGACCCTCAGTTTCCCCGGTAGCAGCGGGGTTTTTCTTTGTTAAGAAAAAAGATGGCGGCCTACATCCCTGCCTCGACTTTCGAGAACTAAACAAAATTACTGTCAGGAACATATATTACCTACCGTTGATTCCTGATCTCTGTAACCAGCTCTCTGGCTCCAAATGGTTTTCTAAACTGGATCTGAGGGGGGCTTACAACTTAATAAGAATATGAGAAGGGGACGAGTGGAAAACAGCTTTCCTTACGTCTGAGGGGTTTGAAAATCTAGTAATGCCATTTGGGCTCACCAACGCACCCGCAGTGTTTCAAAATTTTATCAATGTGGTATTTTCGGATCTTATTGGCCGTTTTGTAGTGGTATACCTAGATGATATCCTGATATATTCTGTTGACAAAGTTTCCCATTTGTTGCATGTTAAAACAGTGCTTCAGAGGCTCAGAGAAAATCAATTGTTCATCAAACTCGAGAAATGTTCATTTTTTGTTCAGGAGTTGTCATTTCTAGGTCTTATAATTTCACCTCAGGGGTTTCGCATGGATCCTAAGAAAGTGCAAGCTATTGCGGAGTGGGTCCAGCCCCGGGACCTTACCGGACTCCAGCGCTTTTTGGGATTCGCAAATTATTATCGCAAGTTTATTAAAGGTTTTTCACAGATGACTAAGCCTCTCACGGACCTCACTTGTAAAGGGGCAGATGTCAAAAACTGGTCCTCGTTAGCTAAGCAATCCTTTCAAATGCTAAAAAACTGTTTTTCATCTGCTCCTATCCTGGTCCAACCAGACCCTTCCAAACCATTTGAGGTTGAAGTGGATGCTTCCGAGGTGGGGGTGGGGGCAGTTTTGGCGCAAGGGCCAACTTCTCAGACCAATCTCAGGCCCTGTGCCTATTTTTCTAAGAAATGTTTTCCGGCAGAGAAAAATTATGACGTAGGCAACAGAGAGCTTCTGGCCATTAAATTGGCGTTCAAAGAATGGAGGCACTTTTTGGAGGGGGCGGCTCATCCCATTACGGTTATCACTGACCATTAGTGTTGAGCGATACCGTCCGATACTTGAAAGTATCGGTATCGGAAAGTATCGGCCGATACCGGCAAAGTATCGGATCTAATCCGATACCGATACCCGATACCAATACAAGTCAATGGGACTCAAGTATCGGACGGTATCCCTGATGGTTCCCAGGGTCTGAAGGAGAGGAAACTCTCCTTCAGGCCCTGGGATCCATATTAATGTGTAAAAGAAAGAATTAAAATAAAAAATATTGCTATACTCACCTCTCCGACGCAGCCTTGACCTCACCGAGGGAACCGGCAGCGTTCTTTGCTTAAAATGCGCGCGTTTACTTCCTTCCATGACGTCACAGCTTGTGATTGGTCGCGTGCCGCCCATGTGGCCGCGACGCGACCAATCACAGCAAGCCGTGACGTAATTTTCAGGTCCTCAATGCCTAATTCTAGGCATTCAGGATTTTAAAATTACGATCCGGCTTGTGATTTGTCGCGTCGCGGTCACATGGGCAACGCGACCAATCACAAGCCGTGACGTCACGGGAGGCAGGGAACGCGCGCATTTTAAAATTACGTCACGGCTTGTGATTGGTTGCGTGCCGCCCATGTGACCGCAACGCGACCAATCACAGCAAGCCGTGACGTAATTTCAGGTCCTGTATGCCTAATTCTGCATTCAGGACCTGAAATTACGTCACGGCTTGCTGTGATTGGTCGCGTCGCGGTCACATGGGCGGCATGCAACCAATCACAAGCCGTGACGTAATTTTAAAATGCGCGCGTTCCCTGCCTCCCGTGACGTCACGGCTTGTGATTGGTCGCGTCGCCCATGTGACCGCGACGCGACCAATCACAAGCCGGATTGTAATTTTAAAATCCTGAATGCCTAGAATTAGGCATTGAGGACCTGAAAATTACGTCACGGCTTGCTGTGATTGGTCGCGTCGCGGCCACATGGGCGGCACACGACCAATCACAAGCCGTGACGTCACGGAAGGAAGTAAACGCGCGCATTTTAAGCAAAGAACGCTGCCGGTTCCCTTGGTGAGGTCCAGGCTGTGTCGGAGAGGTGAGTATAGCAATATTTTTTATTTTAATTCTTTATTTTACACATTAATGTTGTTTCGATACCGATACCTGATACTACAAAAGTATCGGATCTCGGTATCGGAATTCCGATACCCGCAAGTATCGGCCGATACCCGATACTTGCGGTATCGGAATGCTCAACACTACTGACCATAAAAATTTAGACTACATCAAATCTGCTAAAAGACTGACCCCCAGGCAAGCTCGCTGGTCACTTTTCTTTTCCAGATTTCAGTTTTCCATTACCTTTCGGCCAGGGTCTAAGAACGTAAAGGCTGATGCCTTATCGCGTAGTTTTGAGCCATTATCCGCCTTCAATCCACTATCCCCCATTCTTCTACCCAGTCTTGTGGTTGCCGAGGTGTCGTCAGAATTGGAGCGAGAGATTGTGGGGGCTCAATCTTTGGCTCCAAGTTCCAAACTTGTAGACAAATTGTTTGCGCAACAAACTCCTGTGGGAGTTCCATGATTCGAAGTTGAGTGCACACCCTGGTATGGCCGCCACACGGGAAGCAGTGGCAAGTGTCTTTTGGTGGCCTTTAATGGTTTCAGATATCAAGAAACATGCTGCAGCAGGTGGGATATGTGCCCGTTCTAAGAGGTCTAGTTGCCGGCCGGCCGGGGAATTGGTGCCTTTGCCAGTCCCAGGAAGGCCATGGACTCACTTGTCCATGGACTTCATCACCAATCTTCCATCATCCCGTGGTAATACAGTTATTTGGGTAGTGGCAGATAGGTTCTCTAAGTTGGCACATTTTGTACCCATGACAAGTTTACCTTCAGCAGAGACGCTCTCTAGATATTTCCTGTCCCAGGTGGTACGCTTACACGGGGTCCCCATTAATATTGTGTCAGACAGAGGGATTCAGTTTGTGTCTAAGTTCTGGTGGGCCTTCTGCAAAAAATTGGGGATATCTCTGTCTTTTTCCTCAGCGTATCACCCAGAAACCAATCGACAAACTGAACGCACCAACCAGTCGATTGAACAAATTCTTCGTTGCCTGACTTCTACACTGCAAAACGACTGGTCTGATGCCTTACCGTTAGCAGAATTCGCCTTCAACAATCGGGTAAACCAATCTACCGGAAGGTCACCATTTTTTTTATTAATTATGGAATTAACCCTCATTTTGGCAAATTTTCTCGAATAGATTCTGGTTGTCCCGGGGCAGAGGACGGTGTCAGTCTTCTCAAGGATCTTTGGTCTAAGGTTTGTTTAAATATTTCTAAAGCTCAGGAGAACTATAAACATTTTGCGGATAGGAAAATGGATTCTGCTCAGACGCTGCTTTGTGGGGATAAAGTGTGGCTGTCCACACGAAATATAAATCTTCGATTGTCCTCCGCCAAAGTGGGACCTAAATTTATTGGTCCCGATGAGGTCATTGAAGTAGTGAACCCGGTAACCTATCACCTCCGTCTTCCTCCCTCCTTAAAACTTCATAATGTCTTTCATAGGTCTTTACTTAAACCCTTGGGGGTGGTGAGTGAAGATACTGAAGCTGCTCCTCCTCCAGTCTTGGTTGAGGGACATATGGAGATTGAGGTACAACATATTGTGGATTCCAGGCGGGTTCGAGGGTCTTTGCAGTATTTGGTACATTGGAGGGGGTATGGTCCGGAAGATCGATCTTGGGTACCAGCCAGATCGATACACGCTGACCGTCTGGTTCGTGCATTCCATGCCTGGCATCCTGGGAATCCTGGGGGTCCAGAGGTCCCCCATTGAGAGGGGGGTACTGTCATGATCTGCATAGTTTGTGGGATTAGGCAGTTCAGAGGTTAATCTGGACGGCCTCTATATGGGATTCTGGGAGGCTTCTTATAGACTCATTGTTTGCTCTTCCCTCGTCGCTTATACTCTGACTCTTGGCCGAGTGTGTGTGACCCTGTTGTGCCTGTGTCTGTGCTTTGTGCCTGTGCTTTGTGCCAGTGCTATTTTATGCTTATCTGGTTCTGATCTGGTTCTGTCCCCATTTAGAGTTCTGCCTGTCCCTCTTGTACTGCGCTGCTATCTCCGTGTATGACTCCTTGCTTACGTTCTGACTATTCTCTGCTGGGCCCTTCTGTCCTGTGCCACCCTCTCTGTGTATGACCCGCCTGTCCGACCTGAGTTCCCCTCTCCTCTACTTTAGTTTCCCTGTAGAATACTGCACTCATCTCCAGCAGCAGGATGCTAAGCGCCGCCTCCTGTGGTCACATGATCGTAGGTCCTTCTGCTCACTGTCATACTCAGCACACTGCTCCTGTCTGCCTAAGCTTTCCCTGTGGCATCTGACCCCGGGCTCTCACGCAGTGTGGGTGAGTCACCCTGTTCAGCTGTGGCAGTGCGCCGGTGCTGACAGGATCCTGATATTTTCTTACAACTAAAGTAAATTTCAAAGTTCATTTTAAGACATACATCTTGGAATAATAATAATTTCCACAATAGGATCTGTTTTAAAAAAAATATTCCTGTGCTGAGATAATCTTAAAAATGTGCCCTTGCTTTATACTGTGTAATGGCTGTTTCTGACCATGTACGAACATGGTTTGATGATATGAAACACAGCTCCTGGGCAGGGGCCGAAGCAAATGAGAGTATACAGATAGCACAGCATGGGATCACAGCTGATTTTTTTTTTCTGAGAATGCCTTTCCCTGCCTGTTTTTTAAAAAATGTTTTACCTCAAAGAAAGAACCATCCCATGCTGTAATATCTGCACACTTTTTGGTTTCCTCCCCTGTCAAACAGATGTGGAATGATCAGACCATGTTTCATGCACAGTCAGACACAGCCATTACAGAGTACACAGCAGAGGCACATTTATAAGATTATCTCAGCACAGGAACATTTTTTAAACACATCAAATTCTGGAAATTATTATTATTTCAATATCTATAGATTAAAATCAACTTTGTTTATGGAACAGCCCTTTTAAAATAACATCAAAATAAAATTAAAAAATTGAACCAGGAGACAGAGGCCCAAGTGTAGGAAGAGGTGGAGGTGGATGTGGCAGTGTAAGTGGAAAAGGTGGACGATGTAGCCAAAGTTGGGGGGTTGTTGTTTTTGTTTAGTTTTTTTTGTTTTTTTTTGTTTTTGCTTTGCTTCTTTTTGTTTTTGCTTTTATTTAGGGAAGGCCAAAAGATTGGGAATGGAAAAAAGGAACAAACTGCGGTGGATTATAACATTGGCTGGGTGCTGCTGGTCCACTCCTCTAGTCAGCCAATGGTACGGACAAGTCCTGTGGATCCAACCCTGGTTCATTTTAATGAATGTGAGCTTTCCAAGATTGGCTGCGGACAGGCAGATGCTTCAGTCTGTTGTCACACCCCCTGCCATGCTGAAAACCGATTCCAACAGTACACTTGTTGCAGGGCAGGTCTTCAAAGGCGCAAAGGGCAAGTTCAGGCCATATATTCAATATGGAGACCCAAAAGGTAAAACTTGGCTGACCCATCACTCAGTAAATGGAGACATGTGGACACATACTCTTTCACCATGTTGTTGAAATGCTGCCTCCTGCTAATACGGACCATATTAGATGGTGGTAATGAACGTTGTGGCGTGCTGAGGAAGGTTTTTGCATTTCGGACACGCTAACTCTGGCTTCCAATGTGGTACTGATGCTTTGCTGAGTTGGATCCCCGCTGTCAGGTGGGAACGCCATCAGTAGTGCGTCTACTAGCGTGACCTTGTATTCTCGCATTTTCCAATCCCGCTCTAGTGACAGAAGTAAGGATGGTACTCTGTCCTTGAAACAAGGATTTAGCAGGGTTGCCACCCAGTAATCAGTGCTGGTAACAATACAGGTAACTCGGTCGATGGCCATTGCGCAGGCATAGTAGCATATAATGGCTCTTGTGTGCCAGGCTGCCAAGAGGCAACAACAAGCAGTCCTCGGTGGGAGGCGTACAGTGGCATGGAAAAGTTTGGGCACTCCCAGTCAAAATTATTGATATTGCGAACAGTTAAGCAAGTTGAAGATTAAATGATCTCTAATAGGTCTAAAGTTAAAGATGACACATATCCTTTTTATTTTATGCAAAAAAAAAAATATGTCATCGGTTCCATTTTAAATTGCAAAAAGGAAATTGGGTAGATGCAAAAGTTTGGGCACCCTTGGAAATTTGTGTGCTCAGATAACTTTGACCAAGCTTTCAGACCTTAATTAGCCTAATAGGATTATAGCTTGTTCACTAGCAGCAGGTAAGGCATGATGAGAAAACTAAAGTATAAAGACAAGTACAGTATTAAAACGATCCGTCTCCGGTACCCAGATCCAGCTGAAAAGCACTGCCGTAATGTGACAGGGACACACACAGGATGATGTGTGCCACTGTACCTTACCTGAACCCCGGCAACCCACGTTCATTTATCCAGCTCGCATGGTACATCACACGATACACTCATTGTATGCTGCCTAATCAATGGGAAGCATGAATCAGAACCTGGCTCCATGATTGCACCAAAGAGTATTTTTCTCTGAAACACGTTTCAAAGAAAATACAGTTCGAATATCCAGACCAGACTAGTCCTACTCTGCCCCCGGTCAGCTCTTCCCAGTGCAGTTCCAGGTTAATAGGTCTTTCACAAGTGAGTACAAAGGTGAGACCTGTCAATCATCTGCAGCAGTGCTGGAAAGTGGCAGCTGGTGGAGGACCTGGACTAGTCTGATCTTTAACCCCTTAGTGACAGAGCCAATTTGGTACTTAACGACCGAGCCAATTTTTACAATTCTGACCACTGTCATTTTATGAGGTTATAACTCTGGAACGCTTTAATGGATCCTGCTGATTCTGAGAATGTTTTTTTGTGACATATTGTACTTCATGTTAGTGGTAATATTTCTTCGATATTACTTGCGATTATTTATGAAAAAATGGAAATATGGCGAAAATTTTTAAAATTTTGCAATTTTCAAACTTTGTATTTTTAGGCCCTTAAATCAGAGAGATATGTCACAAAAAATAGTTAATAAATAACATTTACCACATGTCTACTTTACATCAGCACAATTTTGGAAACATTTTTTTTTTGTTAGGGAGTTATAAGGGTTAAAAGTTAAAAGTTGACCAGCAATTTCTCATTTTTACAACACCATTTTTTTAGGGACCACATCACATTTTAAGTCATTTTGAGGGGTCTATATGATAGAAAATAACCATGTGTGACACCATTCTAAAAACCCCTCAAGGTGCTCAAAACCACATTCAAGAAGTTTATTAACCCTTTATGTGCTTCACAGGAACTGAAACAATGTGGAAGGAAAAAATGAACATTTAACTTTTTTTTGCAAACATTTTACTTCAGAACCATTTTTTTTTATTTTCACAAGTGTAAAAACAGACATTTAACCATAAATTTTGTTGTGCAATTTCTTGTGAATACGTCGATACCCCTTATGTGGGGCTAAACCACTGTTTGGGTGCACCGCAGAACTTGGAAGAGAAGGAGTGCCGTTTTACTTTTTGAATGTAGAATTGGCTGGAATTGAGATTGGACGCCATGTCGCATTTGGAGAGCCCCTGATGTGCCTAAACAGTGGAAACCCCCCACAAGTGACACCATTTTGGAAACTAGACCCCTTAAGGAACTTATCTGGATGTGTGTTGAGCACTTTAAACCCCCAGGTGCTTCACGGAAGTTTATAACGTAGAGCCGTGAAAATAAAAAATCCTTTTTTTTTCCCTCAAAAATGATTTTTTAGCCTGCATTTTTTAATTTTCTCAAGTGTAACAGGAGACATTGGACCACAAAATCTGTTGACCAGTTTGTCCTGAGTGCGCTGATACCCCATATGTGGGGGGGCACTGTTTGGGCACCCATCGGGGCTCGGAAGGGAAGGAGCGCCGCTTGGAATGCAGACTTTGATGGGATGGTCTGCGGGTGTCATGTTGCATTTGCAGAGCTCCTGATGTACCTAAACAGTAGAAACCCCCCCACAAGTGACCCCATTTTGGAAACTAGACCCCACAAAGAGCTTATCTAGATGAGTGGTGAGCACTATGAACCCCCAACTGCTTCAAAGAAGTTTATAATGTAGAGCCATGAAAATAAAAAAAATCATATTTTTTCCACAAAAATGATCTTTTCACCCCTAAATGTTTACTTTCACAAGGATAACAGGAGAAATTGGACCCCAAAATTTATTGGGCAATTTATGCTGAGTAGGATGATACCCCATATGTGGGGGTAAACCACTGTTTGGGCGCATTGCAGAGCTCAGAAGGGAAGGAGCGCTGTTTTAAAATGCAGACTTTGATAGAATGGTCTGCGGGCATTAGGTTGCGTTTGCAGAGCCCCTCATGTACCTAATCAGTAGAAACCCCCCTCAAGTGACCCCATTTTGGAAACTAGACCCCCAAGAAACTTATCTAGATGTGTGGTGAGAACTTTGAATGCCCAAGTGCTTCACAGAAGTTTATAATGCAGAGTCGTGAAAATAAAAAATATTTTTTTTTTTCACAAAAAAGATATTTTAGCCCCCAAGTTTTTATTTTCACAAGGGTAACAAGAGAAATTGGACTGCAAAAGTTATTGTACAATTTGTCCTGAGTACACCGATACCCCATGTGTGGGGGTAAAACACTGTTTGGGTGCACAGCAGAGCTCGGAAGGGAAGGAGCGCCATTTTGGAATGCAGACTTTGATAGAATGGTCTGCGGGCGTTAGTTTGCGTTTGCAGAGCCCCCGATGTACCTAACCAGTGGAAACCCCCCACAAGTGACTGCATTTTGGAAACTAGACCCCCCAAGGAACTTATCTAGATGTCTTGTGAGAACTTTGAATGCCCAAGTGCTTCACAGAAGTTTATAATGCAGAGTTGTCAAATAAAAAATATTTTTTATTCCACAAAAAAGATTTTTTAGCCCCCAAGTTTTTATTTTCACAAGGGTAACAGGAGGAATTGGACCCCAAAAGTTGCTGTCCAATTTATCCCGAGTATGCTGATGCCCCATATGTGGGGATAAACCACTGTTTGGGCGCACGGCAGAGCTCAGAAGGGAGGGAGCTGTTATGATCCTTAGTGGTTGAGGATCACAAAATACTCCAGCTAAGTAACAAAACATAGGACAAGCTCTAGAGAGGTGGCAAACTGGACTGACCGCAAATCTGAACCTATCCAACACACTAAAGGTAGCCGGTGAACGTGTTTAAAATCCTAGACGTCTCGAGCCAGCCTGAGGAACTAACTACCCCTAGAGAGAAAGAAAGACCTCACTTGCCTCCAGAGAAATAATCCCCAAAGATATAGAAGCCCCCAACAAATAATAACGGTGAGGTAAGAGGAAGGCACATACACAGGGGTGAAAGCAGATTCAGCAAATGAGGCTTACTAATACTAGATAGCAGAAAATAGAAAAGGGGTCTGTGCGGTCAGTAAAAAACCCTTACAAAATATCCACACTGAGATTTCAAGAACCCCCGCACCAACTAACGGTGTGGGGGGAGAAACTCAGTCCCCTAGAGCAACCAGCAAGCGAGGAAATCACATTTTAGCAAGCTGGACAAGAAACATGATGAATGCTGATAATCAAAAAATAAACAAACAAAAACTTAGCTTGTCTTGGAGAGACTGGGAGCAAGGTAGTCACAAGGAATCTGAAGAGCACTGAATACATTGAGAGCAGGCAAGGAACTGAGTATCCAGGTGAGCTAAATAGGAAACCAACCAAGGATAACGAACCAGCTGCCAACCTGCAGAAAGACAACACTACACAGTACCGCTTGTGACCACTAGAGGGAGCCCAAAAATACAGTTCACAACAGGGAGCGCAAAATTGGCTGTGGCGTTTGGAAACGCCCTGATGTACCTAAACAGTGGAAACCCCCCAATTCTAACACCAACCCTAACTCCAACACAACCCTAACCCTAATCCCAACCTGATCCATAATCCTAATCACAACCCTAACAATAATCACAACCCTAACCCCAAAACAACCCCAATCCCAACCCTAACCATAACCCTAATCAGAACCCTAAATCCAACACACCCCTAATCCTAATCTCAACCCTAACCTCAAACCTAACCCTAATCCCAATACACCCCTAACCCTAATCCCAACCCTAACCTTAACCCTAATCCCAAACCTAACCCTAATCCCAAACATAACCCTAATGCCAACCCTAATCCAAACCCTAACCCTAATCCCAACTCTAGCCCTAACTTTAGCCGCAACCCTATCCCTAACTTTAGCCCCAATCCTAGCCCTAACTTTAGCTCCAACCCGAACCCTAACTTTAGCCCCAAACCTAACCCTAACCCTAGCCCTAACTTTAGCCCCAACTCTAACCCTAACCTTAACTTTAGCCCCCACCCTAACCCTAACCCTAAATTTAGCCCCAACCCTAACCCTAAATTTAGCCCCAACCCTAACCCTAACCCTAACCCTAATTTTAGCCCCAACTCCTCTAGCTGCCAGCCGGCAGATCATGGCGGGCGCACTGCGCATGCGCGCACCATTTTCATCCTTGATAAAGAAGCCAACGGGCAGAAAGGGACGCAGGAGGACCCAGGGACACCGGTAAGTATAACAGGGTCCCCGAATCCCCCTATTTCTCTGTCCTCTGATGTGCGATCACATCAGAGGACAGAGAATTACACATCGCTTTTTTTTTTTGCGGTCGCCGGTAAACAGTTCATTACCGGTGATCGCAAAACAGGGGTCGGTAAAAACCGACCCCGATCATGTTCTTTGGGGTCTCGGCTGCTGGGGTGCCGGCCGGCAGGTGCACTACGCATGCGCCCGCCATTTTTTGGCGGAACAAGATGTTGGCGCCCATCGGGAGTCATGAGGAGCACCGGGGGAGACAGGTGAGTATCAGGGGTGATCGGAGGACAGAGAAATTAAATGGGAAATCGAGTTGTTTTTTTTTTGCGACCGCAAATTACCGGCGATCGCAACCCGGGGGTCGGTAACCCCCCCCCGAATCATGTTCTCTGGGGTCTCGGCTACCCCTGGTAACCGAGACCCCAGATAAAATCCGACTCTGGGGGGCGCTATTCACTTTTTCCACAGCGCCGTTAATTAACGGCGCTGTGGTTTAAGTACCCTTAACTGCCGCTGTTAAAAGGCGTATCTGCGGTCGTTAAAGGGTTAAAGTATATTTTCTCCCAAATGCCAGAGTGTTTCATAGAAAAATACACCTGGGTGCAATCAAGAAGCCAACAGTATGGGCAGCATGAAACAGATGACAGTGTTCCCTTAATAACATATATTTTTATTTCAAATTATTACATTTTTAATATTAAAAACTGCAAAAAATGAGATTTTTTTTCTTCTTAAAGAAATATACCTTTTTATTAGCAAGAAATTGTTTAATAAGCTTCATTTACTACATTTTATTGATAAAGAAAAATATAAAATATATATACCTGCAACAATGGTAATAGTTACAATTCCTTCAGATTTCACAAATAATAATTCTAGCCAAATGTTCCAAATAAAATGAATTTTAGGCATGGCTAAAAGAGGGTGGGGCAGTGGCCATGCTATTGTTCAGAAAACTCACCAAGCCAGTAAGTAATTTGGACTTCAGTCTAGTCACAACTCATTGAATGAGTTTACCAGGATTTTTATTTTAAAAATTCTCTTCTAAGTCAGGTATGTGAATCCAGAATAATTTTCTGTTTGGGTAAGGCTTTATTCACACATCAGTATTTTGATCAATATTTCATCAATTTCATCAGTATGTGTATGCCAAAACCAGGAGTGTCTTCAAAACACAGAACAGGTGTCAATCTTTCAATTATATATTTTCTCTGTAAATTCACCTCCCAGCTTTGGCATACAAACTCAGATGTAAAATATTGACCAAATACTGCCATATGAATAATTCCTAAGAGTAATCCACAGGTATACATAAGTATACAAAAATACTAATTAATTTGTGTTACAATAATATTTTATAGCATTTAATATATGCACACATCTGCTAAGCATGCTAGTATCCTTGCATTGTTTACTCCTTATTTGCATTTGTTTGGCTTTTGGAGGAGTTACAGAAAGTGAAATACTATATTTTTAAGTTGACAAGTGAAGTTTCAACAGGAAATGTTACAAAGCTGCTGAGGCAGGAATATTTCATGATGGATCCAGAAGTAGCTATACTTACATTTTGGACCAGTTTGCTAAGAAAACAATCTTCAAAACTTGATAGTGTTTATATAACACAACTTTGAATTCTATCAAGGGAATATGAGATGAACATGAACAGTGTTTTTCCAATACCGGCCAGTGCCGCTGAAGACAGATTAAATACTACAGTTTTGAAAGATGAGGTTTCTCCGTTGAAGCTTTTACAGTCATTGAGGCAAAATTAGATTAACTTGCAGACTTACATCTGGCATTAGATTATACATGGCTTCTGTGAAATATAGATATACTATGGAGATATCACATAGAAATGTTAAAGATTCAATTACATTTTTAACAATGCATGCCCTGATTATATGATTGAAGGATACAAATTTCAAAAAGTGCCACTGGAAGGATCACATCAAGTTTACATTAAGTTTGATTTTAAAATTGTAAGTACAAATGTACCTTGTGACATAACCATAGGGCTTGAGAAACAAATAATATACTGTTTTTTTTTACTGCATTGTTACTGTTTTGCTCCTGGTGGTGGACAAATCTTTTTCTTCCTGTATAATACAAATTACAACCTGTTCTCATATTCCCTAGTAGCTCAGTGTGTTACTGAGTTGATTCCCAAGTGAAAGGTCACTGGTTTGAATCAACGAGCAGCCATGAAGAAGATTTCCAAGGAAAACCGAAACAGCATTATCTAGTTCATCGATAGCGGTCTCTGTGCCAAGAAAATTACCAAACTGTATCATGTGAGTGTCATGACAGTTGTAAAAATACGGAATGAAGTGCATCCATCCATTCAAAAGCCAAGAGGTGGACATCCAGGCAAAATATTGGAGTTAGCAAGTTACTCATCCCAAAGTCTATCAGTTCTAGTGGAACAAACACAACAGTAGATAGAGGTGACTCATATGGGTCATATTAGTGAGATCACAGACATCCACGCAAGCACCGTAAGATGCATGTTACACAAGTCTGGAATGGTGGCCTGAAAAAAGGTGAAGAAGCCTCAACTTAAATATTGTCTAAGAATCATTGGCTTGAGTTGGCAAAAAAAGTACGAAAAGTGGACAGTAGAAGACTGGAAACAGGAGAGTTGGAGTAATGAGATGAAAGTCTAGGCTGTGATGGGTGCAAATGGGTCTGGAAGAAGCAAGGGCTAACGGATCAAGAAATTAAAAGAACTGTCAAGTCCGGGGGAAGAAGCTTCTATGACATGTGATTGTTTCAGAGCCAAAGGTATTGGATTCTTGACAAAGATCGATGATGGTCTCAATGCTGAGCTATATGTGAGTATCCTACAGGACTTTGAGTTTACTTTGCATACTCAAGTACAATGGATATGTGTTCTGCCCATTAATGTGCAGCAAGTTAATTCACAATGTAGTACCTGTTGTCACCATTAAAGGTCATTAGGTACACATTTATCCTGTTCTGTATCCAGGAGCTTATCACTTTAAGTCTGTGTTCTGAATAGAACCACCCCCCTCCCCCCCCCCGGTTTTTCCCTGGCAAAGTAGCAATTTTCCCCCGGACCTTGAGTCTTAAGGCCCCGTCTCACATAACGATTTACCAACGATCACGACCAGCGATACGACCTGGCCGTGATCGTTGGTAAGTCGCTGTGTGGTCGCTGGGGAGCTGTCACACAGACAGCTCTCTCCAGCGACCAACGATCAGGGGAATGACTTCGGCATTGTTGAAACTGTCTTCAACGATGCCGAAGTCCCCCTGCAGCACCCGGGTAACCAGGGTAAACATCGGGTTACTAAGTGCAGGACCGCGCTTAGTAACCCGATGTTTACCCTGGTTACCAAAAAAAACAAACAGTACATACTCGCCTTTCGGTGTCCGTCAGGTCCCTTGCCGTCTGCTTCCTGCTCTGACTGATCCGCCGTACAGTGAGAGCAGAGCGCAGCGGTGACGTCACTGCTGTGCTCTGCTCTCACTGTACGGCCGGATCTCAGTCAGAGCAGGAAGCAGACGGCAAGGGACCTGACGGACATCAGATGGTGAGTATGTACTGTTTTTTTTTTTTTACATTTACGCTGGTAACCAGGGTAAACATCGGGTTACTAAGTGCGGCCCTGCGCTTAGTAACCCGATGTTTACCCTGGTTACCAGTGAAGACATCGCTGGATCGGTGTCACACACACCGATTCAGCGATGTCAGCGGGACCTCAACGACCAAAAAAAGGTCCAGGCCATTCCGACATGACCAGCGATCTCGCAGCAGGGGCCTGATCGCTGGTACGTGTCACACATAGCGAGATCGCTACTGAGGTCGCTGTTGCGTCACAAAACTAGTGACTCAGCAGCGATCTCGCTAGCGATCTCGCTATGTGAGACGGGGCCTTTACACACTTGTTCCTGGCTCTCTCTTCCTGCAGATCATTGCTCTTGATAAGCGGATTCCGGTGAGGCACAAATGTACTTACATGTGTGTGTTATGTTAGAACAGTTATGCAGCCACTGTGTAGCAGAGTGTGTAGTTAGGCATGTTGTGCTTTACTTCATATTGCTATTTCTCTGTATGCAGATAGATGTTTGCCTGTATAAAGTAATACAATGCTAACAGCCTGAACTTGCCCTAAGATAGCCATGATAACTGTGTATCTGCCTTATCCTGTGTTCAGTGTCAGCTCTCAAATCTCTCTGTTATTCATGTTATTGCATCTTGTAACATGTTGTAATATGCCAAGTACTGATGCATTGTTATTTCCTTTGTAGTTTTTACCTGATCATCCATTATATCGAATATCTCACAATATCATCTACTATTGTTGTTCATCGTTCACCATCTCAATAAATATAGACTTAAGAACCTATACAGTCTGTTTACTGAGGCAATGGATGAAGATTTAGCCGTATGCTAGAATCCACACAGCATCATATGTGGAGGAAGGCAGAACAGTAAAAACGGAACCGCCGGTTGCACGCGGTGATTACACAGACTGTATGGGACCGCTACCACCCAAACTGCTCTGCATAAGGGTATTACAGCAGCCACCATACAGCTGCAGGGAATAAGAACCCAGGACCCAGTAAAAACGGAACCACTGGCTGCAGGTGGTAGTTGATCAGACTGTATAGGACCGCTAACACCCACACTGCTCCAAATACAGGTATCACAGCAGCCGCCATACAGCCGCAGAACGAAGCCCGCCAAGAAGTGCTACACCATTCACGCCAAGCAGAAGCTCACCCACACAAAGATTCAGTTTCCCGCCAAAATACTCAGTAGTATGCAGCTAAACACACAATGTTTCGACACGATACATCCTCACTCAAAATGAGGTCATGAGCAGGCTCTAACAAGTCTTCAATAAAAGAGCTTGCAGCTGTTGCTTGTGTTGAAGCTGAAGCGGCCAAAGAGAGGTCCTCTTTCGCCGAACAAGAGATGCATCTAAAGATGAGACAAGCAGAGCATGAAGCAGAAACTGCAAGCCTGCAAGTAGAAGCTGCACGCCTGCAAGCCGAAACCGCACGTTTGCAGGCAGAGAAAGAAAAGGAGAGTGCGCGCCTGCGAGCGTCTCTAGAAAGACTTGAGGCAGGCAAAGAGACAGCAGCTGCAATAGCTAAGGCAGAGTGCTTGGAAACTATGGAGGATCCTGATGATGAGAGACGCAGCAACGTTTTTGGAACACATTTAGAGCAGCAAGATCCAGCGCAGTGCATCGGAGAGTACGTCCATCAACATTCTGGCATGGAAGACAGCCCTGACACACTACATTGACCAGCCTATGCTGATAATCAGTGATCCAACCCCAAACTTTGCTACTATAGACAAGAGGACGCCCAGCATGGAGATGTCGACCGCAGCTACTGTTCCACTGAGCAGAAGGTACAGCTCCCATCCCGCCTTAAAGAGACACCTTCACCGGAAAGGTACTATGCAGACTATCCAAAGCCTGGAGTGACTCACAGTTATGGTGGTACACCACACATTAGACATGACTATAACACACTGGCTCATACCAGCACTGAAATATGAATAGCATACTGGCTTATGAACTTTATGAACAAACACATGAGATTTTTAGCACAAGATTTGCAAACGTTGTGAGCCCATTCACCAAAACGTCAAGGTAATCTCAGATCGAATGGGTAACTACACTGACTGTCTGGTGTGAACACTTACCTATGGTATCTGAGCTGAATGCCTAATGTGAACACTTGCTTATGGCTAATGACAGGGTAAAGCCTACTTATATAGGAGGCTCAGAACCAATTGTGTTGAGATGTAATTAAAACATGGAGAAGGGCAGGGCGTTCAAGTCAGAAAATAATATATAGTAAATAGATCAACTGACCGAACAATATATATATATATATAAATAGTTTGTAGCCAAAAAAAGTCAAATATATAATAGGTCAATGGCCAAACTTATCTGTGCTAAAAAACAAGGAAAATGTGAAATATGTGAAATATGAATAGCATACTGGCTTATGAACTTTATGAACAAACACATGAGATTTTTAGCACAAGATTTGCAAACGTTGTGAGCCCATTCACCAAAACGTCAAGGTAATCTCAGATCGAATGGGTAACTACACTGACTGTCTGGTGTGAACACTTACCTATGGTATCTGAGCTGAATGCCTAATGTGAACACTTGCTTATGGCTAATGACAGGGTAAAGCCTACTTATATAGGAGGCTCAGAACCAATTGTGTTGAGATGTAATTAAAACATGGAGAAGGGCAGGGCGTTCAAGTCAGAAAATAATATATAGTAAATAGATCAACTGACCGAACAATATATATATATATATATATATATAAATAGTTTGTAGCCAAAAAAAGTCAAATATATAATAGGTCAATGGCCAAACTTATCTGTGCTAAAAAACAAGGAAAATGTGAAATATGTGAAATATGAATAGCATACTGGCTTATGAACTTTATGAACAAACACATGAGATTTTTAGCACAAGATTTGCAAACGTTGTGAGCCCATTCACCAAAACGTCAAGGTAATCTCAGATCGAATGGGTAACTACACTGACTGTCTGGTGTGAACACTTACCTATGGTATCTGAGCTGAATGCCTAATGTGAACACTTGCTTATGGCTAATGACAGGGTAAAGCCTACTTATATAGGAGGCTCAGAACCAATTGTGTTGAGATGTAATTAAAACATGGAGAAGGGCAGGGCGTTCAAGTCAGAAAATAATATATAGTAAATAGATCAACTGACCGAACAATATATATATATATAAATAGTTTGTAGCCAAAAAAAGTCAAATATATAATAGGTCAATGGCCAAACTTATCTGTGCTAAAAAAACAAGGAAAATGTGAAATATGTGAAATATGAATAGCATACTGGCTTATGAACTTTATGAACAAACACATGAGATTTTTAGCACAAGATTTGCAAACGTTGTGAGCCCATTCATAAAGTTTATAAGCCAGTATGCTATTCATATTTCACTTATTTCACATTTTCCTTGTTTTTTAGCACAGATAAGTTTGGCCATTGACCTATTATATATTTGACTTTTTTTGGCTACAAACTATTTATATATATATATATATATATATATATTGTTCGGTCAGTTGATCTATTTACTATATATTATTTTCTGACTTGAACGCCCTGCCCTTCTCCATGTTTTAATTACATCTCAACACAATTGGTTCTGAGCCTCCTATATAAGTAGGCTTTACCCTGTCATTAGCCATAAGCAAGTGTTCACATTAGGCATTCAGCTCAGATACCATAGGTAAGTGTTCACACCAGACAGTCAGTGTAGTTACCCATTCGATCTGAGATTACCTTGACGTTTTGGTGAATGGGCTCACAACGTTTGCAAATCTTGTGCTAAAAATCTCATGTGTTTGTTCATAAAGTTCATAAGCCAGTATGCTATTCATATTTCACATATTTCACATTTTCCTTGTTTTTTAGCACAGATAAGTTTGGCCATTGACCTATTATATATTTGACTTTTTTTGGCTACAAACGATTTATATATATATATATTGTTCGGTCAGTTGATCTATTTACTATATATTATTTTCTGACTTGAACGCCCTGCCCTTCTCCATGTTTTAATTACATCTCAACACAATTGGTTCTGAGCCTCCTATATAAGTAGGCTTTACCCTGTCATTAGCCATAAGCAAGTGTTCACATTAGGCATTCAGCTCAGATACCATAGGTAAGTGTTCACACCAGACAGTCAGTGTAGTTACCCATTCGATCTGAGATTACCTTGACGTTTTGGTGAATGGGCTCACAACGTTTGCAAATCTTGTGCTAAAAATCTCATGTGTTTGTTCATAAAGTTCATAAGCCAGTATGCTATTCATATTTCACATATTTCACATTTTCCTTGTTTTTTAGCACAGATAAGTTTGGCCATTGACCTATTATATATTTGACTTTTTTTGACTACAAACTATTTATATATAGTATATAGTATATAGTATATATATATATATTGTTCGGTCAGTTGATCTATTTACTATCATACCAGCACTGACCATGCCACCATGGACTTTGCAAAGTTCTTTGCCCACCAAGAACTGGTTACTAAAGGACTTGTAAAGTTCACTGATAAAGCCGAAAACTATAGATCATGGCGTGCCTCGTTCTAGAACGCTATTCAGGGACTGGACCTTTCTAGTAGCGAGGAATTAGATCTCCAGGTAAAGTGGCTCGGAAGTGAGTCGGTCGAGCATGCCAAAAGACTAAGAGACATTAATATAAAGTATCCACACATAGGTCTACGTAAAGTGTAGGAAAGACTTGATGAATGCTATGGGTCCATAGAAGTCATAGAGAATGCTTTATACAAAAGGATTGATGATTTCGCTAAGATAGGGCCTAAAGGTTATCAGAAGCTTAGAGAATTGAGTGATTTATTGATATAGTTACAGGTCGCCCAGAAGGAACGTTACTTGCCTGGATTGGCATTAGACACTGCTAGGGGTGTCAATCTGATAATACAGAAATTCCCTTACAACTTACAAGAAAAGTGGGTTACACATGGTTCATGGTATAAGCAAACTCATAACGTACCATTCCCTCCTTTTACTGTATTTGTAGAATTTCTTACCCAACAAGCTTGGACCAGAAATGACCCTAGTTTTCACAATATCATCTACTATTGTTGTTCATCGTTCATCATCTCAATAAATATAGACTTAAGAACCTACACAGTCTGTTTACTGAGGCAATGGATGAAGGTTTAGCCGTATGCTAGAATCCACACAGCATCAAATGTGGAGGAAGGCAGAACAATATGAAAAGGACGGCATAGTGTTTCAGCAGGACAATAACCCAAAGCATACATCGTGACTGGCAAAAAAATAGTTCAATGACAATGACAATGAGTTAGAGGTGCTGGATTGGCCCCCATAATCCAAAGCCCACAACTCAATTGAACACTTGTGGCTAGAGTGGAAGAAAAAGCTGTATACATACACAAGTGAGTCGACTAGTATGCACCAATTTTGGGAACATGTAAAACAGACCAGAGATCAGATTTCGATAGGGACATGCTTGAATCTGATCGAGAGCATGCCGAATAGGATTCAGGCACTGTTCAAAGCCAACGGTGGATCTAAAAAATACTAACAAAATAATACAAATTAAAATTTAGATTTTTAGGAACAAAACAGTATCAATACAGTGACAAGAATCTGCATAATTAATCATATGCACAATAGTTGCAAGTCAAATTTATGTATGAGATAGTCAAGATCTGTCACGGGGAGACTAGGTGGGTGAGAGCTAATAACCCAGGCCCCTGCAATTTCCCTCAGACTAGGGAAATGCTGACTGACCCTCTACCTGAAATTTACACTGATGGTGTGCATGTCCAGGCCTCGAACCTCACCCTGCCTCCTGTTACAACCCTAAGCTGAAAACCTCCGCCCTCCACCCAGTGAATGTAATACACCAATACCCACAGTTAGCACAGACAAGGATAAAGGAAAATATACACCATGCCGCAGTCACTCAATAATACACTATAAATGTGCAGGGCAAAATAAACACAAATATAGGAAGGAGTAAATAAGACAAAGGAAAATACACCACCAGCAACGATTCTCCAACAACCAGCTCTCCACTCCAGACCGAGATAACAATGCAAGACAGAAGCTATAATCGGCGACGCCCAATGATCCGGAGAACTATTTAAAGGCCATGGGCATGGCCCAGCTTCCAATCCGAGGATCAGGTAAATTAACCCTGGAACAGCTGGACAAAACCTAGCCGACGCCAATGAGCAAATAGTGGTCAAAAGCGGAATTACCGCTGTCTGTCGAACGACCGGGTCTGGACAGCGTCCGACATGACAAGATCTTTGTCTATAAAATGATGGTTGTCTCACGTTCGAAGCAGTCGTATATGGTGAAATATGGAGCCTGAAAATCAAAAGTCCTAAACATTGTTACTCTTTTGCTTGTAAGCAGGGCCATATTTGCCACTAGGCACGTGAGGGCATGTGCCTAGGGCGGGGACAATGCAGGGGGAGGCACCTGAGCAAGGTTTGTTGTTTTTTTTTATAAAAGCTGGGTCACCTCCCAACCGACCCCGCCCGGCCTTGAAGACGATACTCACCCTGCTCCAGCAATGCCTGGTCTCGGCTTCTGCAGCGCTCCTGAATGAGCGGTCACGTGGTACCGCTCATTAAGGTCATGAATATGCGCATATTCATGACCTTAATGAGCGGTATTACATGACCGCTCACGCAGGAAGAAGGTGCTGCGCCGGGAGTCGGGACAGAGCCAGAGGGATATCGGCACGGACGCACGGTGAGGAACAGGTAAGTATGACAGAGGGACAGGGGTACAGCCAGAAGGAGGACGGTAAGCCGTGCCATTCAAGATGGGAGCGGGGGGGTGGGGTGGAGAGATGAGCCATGCATACAGGGGGGAAATATGAGCCATGCATACAGGAGGGGGAAATATGGGTCATGCATACAGGAGGGGGAAATATGAGCCATGCATACAGGAGGGGGAAATATGGGCCATGCATACAGGGGGGGGAATATGAGCCATGCATTCAGGGGGGGATATGAGCCATGCATACAGGGGGGAATATGAGCCATGCATACAGGGGGGGAATATGAGCCATGCATACAGGAGGGGAAATATGAGCCATGCATACAGGAGGGGGAACTATGAGCCATGCATACAGGAGGGGGAAATATGAGCCATGCATGCAGGAGGGGGAAATATGAGCCATGCATACAGGAGGGGGAACTATGAGCCATGCATACAGGAGGGGGAAATATGAGCCATGCATACAGGGGGGGAATATGAGCCATGCATACAGGGGGGGTGAAATATGAGCTATGCATACAGGAGGGGGAATATGAGCCATGCATACAGGGGGGAGATATGAGCCAAGCATACAGGGGGGGATATGAGCCATGCATACAGGGAGGTGGGAAATATGAGCCATGCATACAGGGGGTGAAATATGAGCCATGCATACAGGAGGGGGAATATGAGCCATGCATGCAGGAAGGGGACTATGAGCCATGCATACAGGGGGGGGAATATGAGCCATGCATACAGGAGGGGGGTCATTATACAGTATTAAGCATCATGTGGGATCATTATACAGTATGGAGAACTGTGTGGCCATTATACAGTATTGAGCATCATGTGTGGCCGTTATACAGTATGGAGCATCATGTGTGGCCAATGGCCATTATACAGTATGGAGCATCATGTGTGGCCGTTATACTGTATGGAGCATCATGTGTTGCCAATGGCCATAATACAGTATGGAGCATCATGTGTGGCTATTATACACTATTGAGCATCATGTGGGATCATTATACAGTATGGAGAACTGTGTGTGGCCATTATACAGTATGGAGCACTATGTGTGGCCATTATACAGTATGGAGCACTATGTGTGGCCATTATACAGTGTGGAGCACTGTGTGGCCATTATACATTATGGAGCATCATGTGTGGCCATTATACAGTATGGAGCATCATGTGTGGCCATTATACAGTATGGAGCATCATGTGTGGTCATTATACAGTATGGAGCACTTGGAGCATCATGTGTGGCGATTATACAGTATTGAGCATCATGTGTGGCCATTATACAGTATGGAGCACTGTGGCCATATTTTTTTTGTTTATAATTATTGTATATAAAACAGTGTGATCAGCAGTGCTAAATGACTGTGGTTGGGACGTGGATATGGGTGTGACTAGTTGTGAAATGGGTGTGGTCAGAGGCGTGGCCTAAAATTTGCCGTGGCGCACTACGCGCGCTGCAAACTTTATACCTCCTTCCCTTCTTCAAAAGTTGGGAGGTATGGTACCGCATTTGTCAGATCACGGCAAGTGCCGCAAATCCCATAGGGAATGAATGAGGCCGAATGCAGTGTTGCCGTAAGTGATCCGTTACGCGGCAGATGCAGAAAAACTGCCGGATCTGCTGCAAAAGGCTACTTTCACATCAGCGATTCTTGCCAAAGTCACTGCCGATAGTGTCATACTCACCAAAGGGGGAGGCAGCACTAAAAGTGCCTAGGGCAGCAGAAACTCTAAATACGGCGCTGCTTGTAAGTGTAGGTCATCAATATCAAAATGGTGGAAAACCCTTTAATGATGAGTATTACTGATAAGAAATTAACATTTTATTAGAAAAAAAGATTTTTATTCTTGCTCTGCAACTTAAGATTAGGGTTGAGCGACTTTCATTTTTTTAAGATCGAGTAGGGTTTTGGGAAACCCGATTTTGTCCAGAGTCGAGTCGAGTGCAGTCGGCCGATTATCGCTAAAAGTCGGGGATCGACCGAAACACGAAACCCAATGCAAGTCAATGGGGAAGCATAGTCGGCAGTGAGTGGAGGCCAGGAAAACACCTACAGTGCCCATTTTAATGCCAAAAACATCCATTCTTGTTTCTGAAGCTTGCCAATCTTAATTAACTGTATAATAATAGTTGGGCATAGGGAATTGGGGGAAAGTTGTGGGGGGAGTAGGGCTGGCTCAAGTTTTTCGTGGGCCCAGGAAATGCGGACTACGTCACGGCGGTGTTGCAGGGAAAGGTAAGTATTTAAACGTTGCAAGTGCTGTGATCCTGAGCAAGCAGGGGGGGGCCCACTCGTTCGCATTGCCACTGGCACAGGGCCCCTCAAAGTACGGCGGTGTGTTTGCATGGCGGGGGCGCCTCCCACCAGCAGCGACACTTTTGCGTACTCTGAGGGGCCCTGTGCCAGTGACGTCGCCAACGAGTATGCCCCCCCACCTGATGAAGGAACCTGCACTTTCATCTGCACCTTCCTCTTTGTCCCTGTGTAAGGTGGTATAACATGCGGGAAGGGGAACCTTACTTTCAGCAGGGTCAGATTATGGCTGTGTAGAGTACAAGGGGAATGTAGTGGTCTAGGTCAATGTACCAGCAGACTCATTTAGCAGTGGCTGGGCAATGGGCAGGATGAGGAGGAAACAGATATAGGGCCAAAGAATAAAGTAGGCTACATGCAGTTCAAAATTGGTAACAGGACTAAACAGGCGGCATTGCTTTGTTCAGTGGAGTAGCAAACCCAAGAGCAGCAGACACTGTTTCAAGGGCCTAACCACACTAGTAGGCCAAATGCAGTTTAATATCTGATAGTATAGGGCGAAAGCCAGAATGTGGAAGCTCAGCTTTGTTCAGTTGAGGACAACACCAGGGAGGGGCAGACACCTTTAGTAGGCCGGAAAAGCCTATTGCATTTTTTAAAATGGTAATTTGGAGCAGAAGGTTGAAGCTCAGCTTTATTTAGTTGAGGACAACACCAGGCAGGGGCACACAGACAGACACCTTTAGTAGGCCGGAAAAGCCTATTGCATTTTTTAAAATGGTAATTTGGAGCAGAAGGTTGAAGCTCAGCTTTATTTAGTTGAGGGCAACACCAGGGAGGGGCAGAAGCCGTTAGTAGGCCCTAACCACCATTTTTTTTTTTTAAAACCACTTAATGAGAGCCGGAAGGTTGAAGCTCAGCTTTATTTAGTTGAGGACAACACCAGGCAGGGGCACACAGACAGACACCTTTAGTAGGCCGGAAAAGCCTATTGCATTTTTTTAAATGGTAATTTGGAGCAGAAGGTTGAAGCTCAGCTTTATTTAGTTGAGGACAACACCAGGCAGGGGCACACAGACAGACACCTTTAGTAGGCCGGAAAACCTATTGCATTTTTTAAAATGGTAATTTGGAGCAGAAGGTTGAAGCTCAGCTTTATTTAGTTGAGGACAACACCAGGGAGGGGCAGAAGCCGTTAGTAGGCCCTAACCAAAGTTGAAGGCCAAATGCAGTTTAATTTCTGATACTATAGGCCGAAAGCCAGAAGGTGGAAGCTCCGATTTAGACAGTGGAGGACAATTTGAATTAGGGACTGCAGACAGACTTAGTAGGCTGTCCCCTGTGGACCATGCATCCACCACATTAACCCATTGCGCCGTAATGGACACGTAATCTTCCGTGGCCATGCCTACAGGTCCATGCGTCTGTTGTCAGGTGCACCTTTGTACTCACAGATTGCCAGAGTGCATGGACAATGCGGTCTTCTACATGCTGGTGGAGGGTTGGGATGGCTTTTCTCGCAAAAGAAGTGTCGACTGGTTAGCTTGTAGCGTGGTACAGCGTAGTCCATCATGGCCTTATTAATAGTAAATAAAATATATAACTAGGCTCTATGAACTTTTAAATAGGTTCCAGGGGTACACGGGCAGCATTGGTGTGGTCAGTGGAGGAGTATTGCAAGTAGGGGCTGCAGACAGGCTATCAAAGGCCTAAAATAACAAACAGTAGGCAGTCATGGCAGTTTTACATCGGTTACGTGGATACACAGGCAGGCACTCCAGGCAGCATTGTGGTCAGTGGAGGAGTATTGCAAGTAGGGGCCGCAGACAGGCTATCAAAGGCCTAAAATAACAAACAATAGGCTCATTGCAGTTTTACAGCGGTTACATGGATAGACGGGCAGGCAGCTTGGTGGTGAGTGGAGGAGTATTTAAAGTAGGGACCGCAGACAGGCTATCAAAGGCCTAACATAACAAACAATAGGCTCATGGCAGTTTTACAGCGGTTACATGGATACACGGGCAGGCAGCTTGGTGGTCAGTGGAGGAGTATTTAAAGTAGGGACCGCAGACAGGCTTCAAAGGCCTAACATAAGAAAATGGGCTGGCTGTAGGCACTTTATAATTGGTTCCAGGGGTACACGGGCAGCAGTGGTCTGGCCAGTGGAGGACTAGTGGAAGGAGGGACCGCAGACAGGCTTCAAAGGCCTAACATAAAAAAATGGGCTGGCTGTAGGCACTTTATAATTGGTTCCAGGGGTACACGGGCAGCAGTGGTCTGGTCAGTGGAGGACTAGTGGAAGGAGGGACCGCAGACAGGCTTCAAAGGCCTAACATAAAAAAATGGGCTGGCTGTAGGCACTTTATAATTGGTTCCAGGGGTACACGGGCAGCAGTGGTCTGGCCAGTGGAGGACTAGTGGAAGGAGGGACCGCAGACAGGCTTCAAAGGCCTAACATAAAAAAATGGGCTGGCTGTAGGCACTTTATAATTGGTTCCAGGGGTACACGGGCAGCAGTGGTCTGGCCAGTGGAGGACTAGTGGAAGGAGGGACCGCAGACAGGCTTCAAAGGCCTAACATAAAAAATGGGCTGGCTGTAGGCACTTTATAATTGGTTCCAGGGGTACACGGGCAGCAGTGGTCTGGTCAGTGGAGGACTAGTGGAAGGAGGGACCGCAGACAGGCTTCAAAGGCCTAACATAAAAAAATGGGCTGGCTGTAGGCACTTTATAATTGGTTCCAGGGGTACACGGGCAGCAGTGGTCTGGTCAGTGGAGGACTAGTGGAAGGAGGGACCGCAGACAGGCTTCAAAGGCCTAACATAAAAAAATGGGCTGGCTGTAGGCACTTTATAATTGGTTCCAGGGGTACACGGGCAGCAGTGGTCTGGCCAGTGGAGGACTAGTGGAAGGAGGGACCGCAGACAGGCTTCAAAGGCCTAAAATAACAAACAATAGGCTCATGGCAGTTTTACAGCGGTTACATGGATACACGGGCAGCTTGGTGGTGAGTGGAGGAGTAGTGCAAGGAGTGTCTGTCCCAGTACTCCCAAAATATAAATAGATGTTAATGTCTCGCAAAACAACCAAAACAAAAAAAAAGGTGGCATACTTAGGTACAGGGGTGGGCTCATCTGCTGAGTTTCTGACATAGTAATTTGGCAGTAACTATTTAATGGTGCCAATATAGGACACAGACACAGACTACTTTAAGTTGCATCATAGATGTCTACAAATTTGTATTGTCAGTGCCAGACATTGAATGATGTCAGCGAATAGACTAAAGATTGGTGGAGCTGTGCGACATAATTTTGCATGTGGTAGAGCACACGAGTCCTTTTTTCGGTTAATATTGAACCTGCAGCACTGAATACTCTTTCTGATAGGACACTTGCTGCCGGGCAAGCAAGCTCCTGCAATGCATATTCTGCCAATTCTGGCCAGGTGTCTAATTTGGAGGCCCAGTAATCAAATGGGAATGACGGTTGAGGGAGAACATCGATAAGGGATGAAAAATAGTTAGTAACCATACTGGACAAATGTTGTCTCCTGTCACTTTCAATTGATGCAGCAGTACCTGTCCTGTCTGCGGTCATAGCAAAATCACTCCACAACCTGGTCAGAAAACCCCTCTGTCCAACGCCACTTCTGATGTGTGCACCCCTAACACTCCTAGTCTGCTGCCCCCTGGAGCTCGTGTGAGAACGATCACGTGCGCTGTGTGCTGGTAATGCCTGAAGCAAACGGTCAACAAGAGTTGATTGTTTGGTTGCTAATATTAGTTCCAAGTTCTCATGTGGCATAATATTTTGCAATTTGCCTTTATAGCGTGGATCAAGGAGGCAGGCCAACCAGTAATCGTCATCGTTCATCATTTTCGTAATGCGTGTGTCCCTTTTTAGGATACGTAAGGCATAATCCGCCATGTGGGCCAAAGTTCCAGTTGTCAAATCTCCGGTTGTGATTGGTTGAGGGGCAGTTGCAGGCAAATCTACGTCACTTGTGTCCCTCAAAAAACCAGAACCCGGCCGTGACACGCAACCAATTTCCTGTGCCCCCGGGAAAGGTTCGGCATTAAAAATATACTCATCCCCATCATCCTCCTCGTCCTCCACCTCCTCTTCGCCTGCTACCTCGTCCTGTACACTGCCCTGACCAGACAATGGCTGACTGTCATCAAGGCTTTCCTCTTCCTCTGGTGCAGACGCCTGCTCCTTTATGTGCGTCAAACTTTGCATCAGCAGACGCATTAGGGGGATGCTCATGCTTATTACGGCGTTGTCTGCACTAACCAGCCGTGTGCATTCCTCAAAACACTGAAGGACTTGACACATGTCTTGTATCTTAGACCACTGCACACCTGACAACTCCATGTCTGCCATCCTACTGCCTGCCCGTGTATCCTCCCACAAATAAATAACAGCACGCCTCTGTTCGCACAGTCTCTGAAGCATGTGCAGTGTTGAGTTCCACCTTGTTGCAACGTCTATGATTAGGCGATGCTGGGGAAGGTTCAAAGACTGCTGATAGGTCTGCATACGGCTGGCGTGTACAGGCGAACGTCGGATATGTGAGCAAAGTGCACGCACTTTGAGGAGCAGGTCGGAGAACCCAGGATAAGTTTTCAATAAGCACTGCACCACCAGGTTTAAGGTGTGAGCCAGGCAAGGAATGTGTTTCAGTTGGGAAAGGGAGATGGCAGCCATTAAATTCCTTCCGTTATCACTCACTACCTTGCCTGCCTCAAGATCTACTGTGCCCAGCCACGACTGCGTTTCTTGTTGCAAGAACTCGGACAGAACTTCCGCGGTGTGTCTGTTGTCGCCCAAGCACTTCATAGCCAATACAGCCTGCTGACGCTTGGCAGTAGCTGGCCCATAATGGGACAACTGGTGTGCAACAGTGTCATCTGCCGATGGAGTGGTTGGCAGACTGCGTTCTGTGGAAGAGCTGTAGCTTCTGCAGGAGGACGAGGAGGAGGAGGAGGAGGGGGTGCGAACGCCTACAGCCAACTGTTTCCTAGACCGTGGGCTAGGCACAACTGTCCCTAAATTGATGTCGCCTGTGGACCCTGCATCCACCACATTCACCCAGTGTGCCGTGATGGACACATAACGTCCCTGGCCATGCCTACTGGTCCATGCATCTGTAGTCAGGTGCACCTTTGTACTCACAGATTGCCTGAGTGCATGGACGATGCGCTGTTTAACATGCTGGTGCAGGGCTGGGATGGCTTTTCTGGAAAAAAAGTGTCGACTGGGTAGCTCGTATCGTGGTTCAGCGTACCCCATCAGGGCTTTGAAAGCTTCGCTTTCAACTAACCGGTAGGGCATCATCTCTAACGAGATTAGTCTAGCTATGTGGGCGTTAAAACACTGTGTACGCGGATGCGAGGATAAGTACTTCCTTTTTCTAACCAGAGTCTCATGTAGGGTGAGCTGGACTGGAGAGCTGGAGATCGTGGAACTTTCGGGTGTGCCGGTGTACATGGCAGACTGAGAGACGGTTGGAGACGGTATTGTTTCCGCCGGTGCCCTAGATGCAATATTTCCTCCTACAAAACTGGTGATTCCCTGACCCTGACTGCTTTTGGCTGGCAAAGAAACCTGCACAGATACTGCCGGTGGTGCGGAAAATGGTGGCCTTACAGTGACGGAAGGGATGTTGCGTTGCTGACTAGCTTCATTGGCCGAGGGTGCTACAACCTTGAGGGACGTTTGGTAGTTAGTCCAGGCTTGAAAATGCATGGTGGTTAAGTGTCTATGCATGCAACTAGTATTTAGACTTTTCAGATTCTGACCTCTGCTTAAGCTAGTTGAACATTTTTGACAGATGACTTTGCGATGATCAGTTGGATGTTGTTTAAAAAAATGCCAGACTGCACTCTTCCTAGACTCGGATCCCTTTTCAGGGATTGCAGACTGAGCTTTAACCGGATGGCAACGCTGTGCTCCAACAGGTTTTGGCTTTGACACGCATTTTGGGCCAGATACGGGCCCGGCAGATGGAACCTGTTGCGATGTTGATGCCTGCTGCGGCCCCTCCTCCACCTCCGCTTCTGAACTACTGCCGCCTGCACCCTGTTCCCCCAATGGCTGCCAATCGGGGTCAATAACTGGGTCATCTATTACCTCCTCTTCGAGCTCGTGTGCAACTTCGTCTGTGTCACTGTGTCGGTCGGTGGTATAGCGTTCGTGGCGGGGCAACATAGTCTCATCAGGGTCTGATTGTGGATCTGTACCCTGAGAGGGCAATGTGGTGGTCTGAGTCAAAGGAGCAGCATAGTACTCTGGCTGTGGCTGTGCATCAGTGCACTCCATGTCAGAATATACTTGTAATGGGCATGGCCTGTTAAATGTTTCACTTTCTAAGCCAGGGACGGTATGTGTAAAGAGCTCCATGGAGTGACCCGTTGTGTCGCCTGCTGCATCCTTCTCTCTTGTTGTAGTTTTTGCTGAGGAGGACAAGGAAGCGACTTGTCCCTGACCGTGAACATCCACAAGCGACGCGCTGCTTTTACATTTACCAGTTTCGGAAGAGGAGGCAAAAGAGCTAGAGGCTGAGTCTGCAATGTAAGCCAAAACTTGCTGTTGCTGCTCCGCCTTTAAAAGCGGTTTTCCTACTCCCAGAAAAGAGAGCGTTCGAGGCCTTGTGTAGCCTGACGACGAAACTGGCTCCACAGCTCCAGACTTAGGTGGAATATTTTTATCCCCACGACCACCTGATGCTCCACTACCACTACCATCATTACCAGCTGACAATGAACGCCCACGACGACCTCTTGCACCAGACTTCCTCATTGTTTTAAAAACTTAACCAAAGTAACTTTATTTGTTGCTGTCAAACAACTTACACGGTGAGCTATAACTTCAGTATGATTTCAATATCCCTTAACAGGTTGGTGAGACCACAAGGAAAATCAGGCACAATGTTACACACTCTGTTTTCTGTGGCACAAAATCACAGAGATGACACACACGCAGGACTGTCACTCAAGCACTAATGTCAATATTAATCTCCCACCTAATTTATTTTTTTTTTTTCTCAGGGAGACTTTAGAAACCAAATAATATTAAAAAAAAAAAAAAAAAAAAAAGGCTTTCTATGGCCCACAATTAGAGAGAGAGAGGTGGCACACCCAGGAGTCAAGACTGGCGCACAAGCTGAAAGGGCAATATTACTCTCCCACTGTTTTTTTAAGTTTTTTTTTTATTTCAGGGAGACTTTAGAAACCAAATAATATTAAAAAAATAAAAATAAAAATAGGCTTTCTATAGCCCACTGAATGAGAGAGAGAGGTGGCACACCCAGGAGTCAAGACTGGCACACAAGCTGAAAGGGCAATATTACTCTCCCACTGTTTTTTTATGTATTTTTTGTTTTTTAAGGGAGACTTTAGAAACCCAATAATATTTAAAGAAAAAAATAAATAGGCTTTCTATGGCCCACTGAATGAGAGGGAGAGAGGTGGCACACCCAGGAGTCAAGCCTGGCACACAAGCTGAAAGGGCAATATTACTCTCCCACTGTTTTTTTATGTATTTTTTGTTTTTTAAGGGAGACTTTAGAAACCCAATAATATTTTAAAAAAATAAATAGGCTTTCTATGGCCCACTGAATGAGAGGGAGAGAGGTGGCACACCCAGGAGTCAAGACTGGCACACAAGCTGAAAGGGCAATATTACTCTCCCACTGTTTTTTTATGTTTTTTTTTTTTTCAGGGAGACTTTAGAAACCAAATAATATTAAAAAAAACCAAAAAAAAAATAGCCTTTCTATGGCCCACTGAATGAGAGAGAGAGGTGGCACACCCAGGAGTCAAGACTGGCACACAAGCTGAAAGGGCAATATTACTCTCCCACTGTTTTTTTATGTATTTTTTGTTTTTTAAGGGAGACTTTAGAAACCCAATAATATTTTAAAAAAAAAATAAATAGGCTTTTTATGGCCCACTGAATGAGAGGGAGAGAGGTGGCACACCCAGGAGTCAAGACTGGCACACAAGCTGAAAGGGCAATATTACTCTCCCACTGTTTTTTTATGTATTTTTTGTTTTTTAAGGGAGACTTTAGAAACCCAATAATATTTAAAAAAAAAAATAAATAGGCTTTCTATGGCCCACTGAATGAGAGGGAGAGAGGTGGCACACCCAGGAGTCAAGACTGGCACACAAGCTGAAAGGGCAATATTACTCTCCCACTGTTTTTTTATGTTTTTTTTTTTTTCAGGGAGACTTTAGAAACCAAATAATATTAAAAAAACAAAAAAAAAAAATAGCCTTTCTATGGCCCACTGAATGAGAGAGAGAGGTGGCACACCCAGGAGTCAAGACTGGCACACAAGCTGAAAGGGCAATATTACTCTCCCACTGTTTCTTTATGTATTTTTTGTTTTTTAAGGGAGACTTTAGAAACCCAATAATATTAAAAAAAAAAATAAATAGGCTTTCTATGGCCCACTGAATGAAAGGGAGAGAGGTGGCACACCCAGGAGTCAAGACTGGCACACAAGCTGAAAGGGCAATATTACTCTCCCACTGTTTTTTTATGTTTTTTTTTTCAGGGAGACTTTAGAAACCAAATAATATTTAAAAAAAAAAATAAATAGGCTTTCTATGGCCCACTGAATGAGAGGGAGAGAGGTGGCACACCCAGGAGTCAAGCCTGGCACACAAGCTGAAAGGGCAATATTACTCTCCCACTGTTTTTTTATGTATTTTTTGTTTTTTAAGGGAGACTTTAGAAACCCAATAATATTAAAAAAAAAAAAATAAATAGGCTTTCTATGGCCCACTGAATGAGAGGGAGAGAGGTGGCACACCCAGAAGTCAAGCCTGGCACACAAGCTGAAAGGGCAATATTACTCTCCCACTGTTTTTTTATGTATTTTTTGTTTTTTAAGGGAGACTTTAGAAACCCAATAATATTTAAAAAAAAAAAAATAGGCTTTCTATGGCCCACTGAATGAGAGGGAGAGAGGTGGCACACCCAGGAGTCAAGACTGGCACACAAGCTGAAAGGGCAATATTACTCTCCCACTGTTTTTTTATGTTTTTTTTTTTTCAGGGAGACTTTAGAAACCAAATAATATTAAAAAAACCAAAAAAAAAAAATAGCCTTTCTATGGCCCACTGAATGAGAGAGAGAGGTGGCACACCCAGGAGTCAAGCCTGGCACACAAGCTGAAAGGGCAATATTACTCTCCCACTGTTTTTTTATGTATTTTTTGTTTTTTAAGGGAGACTTTAGAAACCCAATAATATTTTTTAAAAAAATAAATAGGCTTTCTATGGCCCACTGAATGAGAGGGAGAGAGGTGGCACACCCAGGAGTCAAGACTGGCACACAAGCTGAAAGGGCAATATTACTCTCCCACTGTTTTTTTAGGTATTTTTTTTTTTTCAGGGAGACTTTAGAAACCAAATAATATTAAAAAAAAAAAAAAAAATGGGCTTTCTATAGCCCACTGAATGAGAGATAGCACACACAGCAGTGGCACACAAGCCCTGACTGAGGCCAATATTTTTCTCCCACTGATTGATGTAGTGTTTTTGTGTTGAGGTAGAATTTAGAACACAAATCACGGAAAAAATAAATAGGCTTTCTATGGCCCACTCAGTGAGAGATGGCACACACAGGGATGGCACTGTAGCAGAAATGCAAATCTTAATCTCCCACAAAAAAAAAAAAAAAAAAAAAACAGGGACTGTCCTACAATTACTATCTCCCTGCAGTAATCTAAGCCAGGTATGGCAGGCAGCAATAGGAGTGGACTGATGCACAAATTAAATAAAAAGTGTGGACAAACAAAAAAGATAGCTGTGCAGAAAGGAAGGAACAAGAGGATATGTGCTTTGAAAAAAGCAGTTGGTTTCCACAGTGGCGTACACACAGCAATACAGCTATCACGGAGCCTTCTAGGGCAGCCCAATGAGCTACAGCGCTGAGGGGAAAAAAAAAAAAAATAGCTTCCACAGTCCCTGCACACCGAAGGTGGTGTTGGACAGTGGAAATCGCTGCAGCACAAGCGGTTTGGTGGTTAGTGGACCCTGCCTAACGCTCTCCCTGCTTCTGACGAAGCGGCAGCAACCTGTCCCTAAGCTCAGATCAGCAGCAGTAAGATGGCGGTCGGCAGGAACGCCCCTTTATAGCCCCTGTGACGCCGCAGACAGCAAGCCAATCACTGCAATGCCCTTCTCTAAGATGGTGGGGACCAGGATCTATGTCATCACGCTGCCCACACTCTGCGTTCACCTTCATTGGCTGAGAAATGGCGCTTTTCGCGTCATTGAAACGCGACTTTGGCGCGAAAGTCGCGTACCGCATGGCCGACAAGCACAGGGGTCGGATCGGGTTTCATGAGACGCCGACTTAGCCAAAAGTCGGCGACTTTTGAAAATGATCGACCCGTTTCGCTCAACCCTACTTAAGATGCTTGTATACCTTATATAATAGACAAATGAATGCTCCAACAAGTTTTCTTTTACAACCTCCTCCATTGACATACATCCTTGCTTCGGCCTCAGGTTCATCTGTTATCAATAAGGAGAGAAGTAGGCCACTGCAAATTACCTATGGAAGGGACTAGTCTTCTCTAGAACAGCAGCATGGAGTATAGAAATTTAACTTGTCATTTATATATTTTTCCTTTCATCTTCTGTCCAATTAGTCAAAAAGGTCCATATACAGTAGATGGTTGTCCTGTTCTTATCGAATTTGTGGGTTTGGAAGAAGTTTATCTAATATGTATTGTGACTAGTGTTGAGCGATACCGTCCGATACTTGAAAGTATCGGTATCGGAAAGTATCGGCCGATACCGGCAAAGTATCGGATCTAATCCGATACCGATACCCGATACCAATACAAGTCAATGGGACTCATGTATCGGACGGTATTCCTGATGGTTCCCAGGGTCTGAAGGAGAGGAAACTCTCCTTCAGGCCCTGGGAACCATATTAATGTGTAAAAGAAAGAATTAAAATAAAAAATATTGCTATACTCACCTCTCCGACGCAGCCTGGAGCTTACCGAGGGAACCGGCAGCGTTGTTTGCTTAAAATTCGCGCTTTTTCTCCCTTACGTGAAGTCCCGGCTTGTGATTGGTCGCGTGCCGCCCATGTGGCCGCGACGCGACCAATCACAGCAAGCCGTGATGTAATTTTAGGTCCTTCAGGATTTTAAAATTACGTTCCGGCGTTGTGATTGGTCGCGTCGCGGTCACATGGGCGACGCGACCAATCACAAGCCGTGACGTCACGGGAGGCTGGACACGCGCGCATTTTAAAATGCGCGCGTGTCCAGCCTCCCGTGACGTCACGGCTTGTGATTGGTCGCGTCGCCCATGTGACCGCGACGCGACCAATCACAACGCCGGAACGTAATTTTAAAATCCTGAAGGACCTGAAATTACGTCACGGCTTGCTGTGATTGGTCGCGTCGCGGCCACATGGGCGACGCGACCAATCACAAGCCGTGACGTCACGGGAGGCAGGACAAGCGCGCATTTTAAAATGCGCGCGTGTCCAGCCTCCCGTGACGTCACGGCTTGTGATTGGTCGCGTCGCCCATGTGACCGCGACGCGACCAATCACAACGCCGGAACGTAATTTTAAAATCCTGAAGGACCTGAAATTACGTCACGGCTTGCTGTGATTGGTCGCGTCGCGGCCACATGGGCGGCACATGACCAATCACAAGCCGGGACTTCACGTAAGGGAGAAAAAGCGCAAATTTTAAGCAAACAACGCTGCCGGTTCCTTCGGTAAGGTGCAGGCTGCGTCGGAGAGGTGAGTATAGCAATATTTTTTATTTTAATTCTTTATGTTACACATTAATGTTGTTTCGATACCGATACCCGATACCACAAAAATATCGGATCTCGGTATCGGAATTCCGATACAGCAAATATCGGCCGATACACGATACTTGCGGTATCGGAATGCTCAACACTAATTGTGACCTTTATTTTTGCCTATTGCTCCTATTGGCTGTTCTGTATTCAGCGAGTAACAATTGACATTTAAGGGGTTTTCCATTATTTGGACAACCCCTTTTAAATTCCTCTGTTTCTCCTAGTAAAATAGTAACACTTATACTGCCCACTGGTGCCTTTCCAGCAGTGTCAGAACTGGCTTTCTCGTGGATTGTGTGACATTCTTATTTCATGTGATCCTTGCAGTCAATCAGCACTGGCTTCACTCTGCTATGAACGAATCAAGACATTCAGAGAAAGTGAGAGAGAAGCCACAGATTATACTTCCTCTGGATGTCAATTACATCCCGAGGAGAGTGAAGCCAGCACTGATGGGCTGCAGGGAAGGAATGACACAACAATGTCATGCAATCCCAGGGAGTGCCAGTGCCAACAACGCTGTGGCACCAGCACAGGAGATGAGCATATGGATGCAGTCAGATGGCCGTATAAATCGGAGCGAGATCGGAACGCAGCAAATGGACTGGCTGGCGGTTCCTCCTATCTGAACGTGACAGCATTATGTATCTATGCACCTGTCATGCTCAGATCCAGTCTGGGCACTGCGTACCAATCTCACTCTGATTTATACAGCTTTTAGACTGCGTCCTAAGTGTTATTATTTTACTGGGGGTGAAAACATAGGGATTCAGAAGGGGTTGCAGGCAAGTATCAATTTTAAGGTATACCTGGAATACATATATTTCCCAGCTATCCTGCAATTTGTAGCTACTTTTTTTACTTTTTTTATTCTTATATATAACCCCACCACCACCACTATAATGCATACATATTTTCAATCACAGTGCAGACAATATAAGGATTGGTATGAAATAATATTTGTTATATTATATGAAAAAATGATCCCTGATGCTAAACATGGCCAGCAGCCACACAATGCCAAAAAAACCGAGCTTTGCTCATGTGTACTAATGTGTAGTAATGCTGGCAGAAAGAAAATGTGCTTAGCTTGTTAACAGCTGACATCCGGAAGGTTGCTTTGGCTTCAGCAACTTGTTAAGCAGAAAGGGCCTTGGGAAAGCGGCAGCCTGCTGCCCTCAACAAAAGACCCTGTTTATCACTTGGAGATGCAATAAAATTAACAAATGTCCAGAGTAAACCTAATTCACTGTGCTACTTAGTTTTTGAAATACATAAATATGTCAAGTGAAAGGCCTCTAATAGACCCTTTTATCCTGGTAATAGTGTACATATCATTTTCCTCTCATTAGTACAAAAACTACCTAGGGAACTATCGTCCCATCCTTCATCTATTTAATCTGCATTAGCTTCCTTTTACCTTGTGTTTAATCTGCTTTCCCTGAAGGTATTTTGAATAAATCAATAGGAATACATGATTGTTTAATGATTTTTAGAAGAGCTCCTTTCGACCATGGCTGCATGATTTAGAATGACTAATTCCACTTTTTACAATTGATTATTTCCCTTGTGTAGACTAGTCATTCTAACAACAGCATACAAAAGAGAATAAAATAAAAATCAGACACAATCAACTAGTTTTAACCCTTGTACAGGGAAAGTAGAGAATTTTAAATTTAGTATGAAAATTAGGTCCTTTACCAACATAACGGTGCTGGAGGATCAGAATATTCATTATTTCCCTTGTGTAGAGTCTTGATGCCTTCATTATCTTGGATCGCAAAGTTATTTCATTAGGTTTTAAAATACTGCAGTACTAAATACTTAATAATTGCTGTCATTCACAGTGTAAATTTTGTGTTACTTTAAGGCAATAACTTTCTACTGCTGAATAAAAATAGTTTACCTCTTCCTAACCATCAGGGCACTTTCATACGTCTGTAATAATTGGTTTGATATCAGTTCGTAATGCATGAACTGGCCACACATCTCCTGACCTGAACTTGAAATCTTCATATATTTCTAAGGGGCTATCACGCTCGATTTTGAAGATCTGCAGCCAATCCGTGCATTGCGATCCGAAATCGGACCGATGATCACAGATGTCTGAAAGTGCCCTTATTGTTTTTTCATGCACTACTATGCTATACAGGGAACTGCCCCATAGCTCCCTTTTGGTAGATTAATTACAAGAAAACCATAAACATTTGTCAAGGCATAATTGTTCTCATACACTCATTTGCTACATTTCCAAAATAAAAGGATGTTTGAAGGATACAGGTTTTACATATTTTAAATATATTATATCTACTATGAAGAAAATCCAGACCATATGAATCTTCTCTGCACGATAAGACTCATATAAAATAACTATACTACGCAGTACTTCAAATAAAATATTTATTATATTTCAATTAAAAGATTAAAGATTTCAATTTAAAGATTCAATTAAATAAAACACAGGTAAGAAAATGCAGTAAAAAAAAAGATAAGGCAACCTATAAGACCCTACAAATGGTGCCATACATAACAAGCAAAATACATTCAACAGAGGGAATAACCTTGAAGAAGATAACCTTGAATGAATGTTGTTAAAAACACTCAATTCACAATTTTCTTGCAGTGTAAACAAAAAAAGTTCACCTGATGAATAGGCAAAACTCTTGTTTACCAGTAGGGTTCAGCGACTTTCATTTTTTTAAGATCGAGTCGGGTTTTGCGAAACCCGACTTTGTCCAAAGTCGAGTCGAGTGCAGTCGGCCGATTATCGCTAAAAGTCGGGGATCGACCAAAACACGAAACCCAATGCAAGTCAATGGGGAAGCATAGTCGGCAGTGAGTGGAGGCCAGGAAAACACCTACAGTGCCCATTTTAATGCCAAAAACATCCATTCTTGTTTCTGAAGCTTGTCAATCTTAATTAACTTTATAATAATAGTTGGGCATTGGAAATTGGGGGTCATTTGGCAAAAGTTGTGGGGGGGGTAGGGCTAGTTCAAGGTTTTAGTGGGCCCAGGAAACGTGGACTACGTCACGGCGGTGGAGCAGTGAGAGGTAAGTATGTCAAGTTTGCAAGTGCTGTGATCCTAAGCAAGCAGGGGGGGCCCACTCATTGGCATTGGCACTGGCACAGGGCCCCTCAAAGTACAGCGGTGTGTTTGCACGGCGGGGGCGCCTCCCACCGGCAGCGACACTTTTGCGTACTCTGAGGGGCCCTGTGCCTGTGACGTCGCCAACGAGTATGCCCCCTACCTGTTAAAGAAACCTGCACTTTCATCTGCACCTTCCTCTTTGTCCCTGTGTAAGGTGTTATAGTATGCGGGAAGGGGAACCTGACTTTCAGCAGGGTCAGATTGTGGCTATGTAGCGTGCAAGGGGAATGTAGTGGTCTAGGTCAATGTACCAGCAGACTCATCTAGCAGTGGCTGGGCAATGGGCAGGATGAGGAGTACTAAACACAGATATAGGGCCAAAGAATAAAGTAGGCTAAATGCAGTTCAAAATTGGTAACAGGACTAAACAGGCTGCATTGCTTTGTTCAGTGGAGTAGCAAACCCAGGAGCAGCAGACACTGTTTTAAGGGCCCAACCACACTAGTAGGCCAAATGCAGTTTAATATCTGCTACTATAGGCCAAAAGCCTAAAGACTAAAGCTCAGCTTTATACAGTGGAGGACAACACCATGGAGCGGCAGACACCGTTAGTAGGCCGTAACCACCAATTTTTTGTTAAAAAAGCACTTAATGAGAGCCAGAAGGTTGAAGCTCAGCTTTATACAGTTGAGGACAACACCAGGGAGCGGCAGACACCGTTAGTAGGCCGTAACCAAAGTTGAAGGCCAAATGCAGTTTAATATCTGATACTATAGGCCGAAAGCCTAAAGACTGAAGCTCAGCTTTATACAGTGGAGGACAACACCAGGGAGCGGCAAACAGAGGTATTAGGCCCCAACCACCAATTTTTTTAAAAAAAAGCACTTAATGAGAGCCAGAAGGTTGAAGCTCAGATTTATTCAGTTGAGGACAACACCAGGGAGTGGCAAACAGAGGTATTAGGCCCCAACCACCAATTTTTTTTAAAAAAAGCACTTAAGGAGAGCCAGAAGGTTGAAGCTCAGATTTATTCAGTTGAGGACAACACCAGGGAGCGGCAAACAGAGGTATTAGGCCCCAACCACCAATTTTTTAAAAAAAAGCACTTAAGGAGAGCCAGAGGGTTGAAGCTCAGATTTATTCAGTTGAGGACAACACCAGGGAGCGGCAAACAGAGATATTAGGCCCCAACCACCAATTTTTTTTAAAAAAGCACTTAATGAGAGCCAGAAGGTTGAAGCTCAGATTTATTCAGTTGAGGATAACACCAGGGAGCGGCAAACAGAGGTATTAGGCCCCAACCACCAATTTTTTTTAAAAAAGCACTTAAGGAGAGCCAGAAGGTTGAAGCTCAGATTTAGACAGTGGAGGAAAATTTGAATTAGGGACTGCAGACAGACTTAGTAGGCTGTCCCCTGTGGACCATGCATCCACCACATTAACCCATTGCGCCGTAATGGACACATAACCTTCCGTGGCCATGCCTACAGGTCCATGCGCCTGTTGTCAGGTGCACCTTTGTACTCACAGATTGCCAGAGTGCATGGACAATGGAGGTGGTGCTGGTGGAGGGCTGGGATGGCTTTTCTTGCAAAAGAAGTGTCGACTGGGTAGCTCGTAGCGTGGGACAGCGTAGTCCATCATGGCTTTTTTAATATTACGTAAAATAAAGAAATAGGCTCTTTGCACTTTAAAATAGGTTCCAGGGGTACACAGGCAGCATTGTGGTCTGCGGAGGAGGAGGATTGCAAGGAGGGACCACAGACAGGCGTACTAGGCCTAAAATAACTAAAAATAGGCTCAAGGCAGTTTTAAATCGGTTACATGGATACACAGGCAGCATTGTGGTCAGCGGAGGAGGAGAATTGCAAGGAGGGACCGCAGACAGGCGTACTAGGCCTAAAATAACTTAAAATAGGCTCAAGGCAGTTTTAAATCGGTTACATGGATACACAGGCAGCATATTGGTCAGCAGAGGAGGAGGATTGCAAGGAGGGACCGCAGACAGGCGTACTAGGCCTAAAATAACTTAAAATAGGCTCAAGGCAGTTTTAAATCGGTTACATGGATACACAGGCAGCATTGTGGTCAGCGGAGGAGGAGGATTGCAAGGAGGGACCGCAGACAGGCGTACTAGGCCTAAAATAACTTAAAATAGGCTCAAGGCACTTAGAGTTATCTCGCAGGGATACACAGGCAGCATTGGTGTGGTCAGCGGAGGACGATTGCAAGGAGTGTCTGACACAGTTAGTACTCACAAAAAACAAATAGATGTTAATGTCTCACCAAAAAACAAACAAAAAAAAAAAAGTGTGGCATACTTAGGTACAGGGGTGGGCTCATCTGCTGAGTTTCTGACATAGTAATTTGGCAGTAAGTATTTACTGGTGTCAATATAGGACACTGACCCAGACTACTTTAACTAGCATCATAGATGTCAACAAATTGGTATTGTCAGTGCCAGGCATTGAATGATGTCAGCGCATAGACTAAACATTAGTGGAGCTGTGAGAGATAATTTTGCACGTGGTAGAGCACAGTTTGAGCTGGGGGGGGTGAACTCTCTTGTGGCCGGCGGTACCGTCCCAGGGCCCCTCATGTTACAACGGTGTGTCTGACGTTGGGTGTGCGCCACCACCGCCAGAGACACTTTATTGTACTATGAGGGACCCAGTGGCAGTGCCGTCGACCAAAAGCAGGCACACCCACCTCTTCAGACAAACGGCACTCTAACGGGTGCTTGCTCCAAGTGGCGAGACCACGGCCCCGTGGGGGGAGTTTTCCCATTGAGGGAGGTGTAAACATGTCATATGCTGGACAAACAGCTGCTGCAAATTAAGAGATTGGAGCACTCAGTAAGACCAGTCCACTAGCAAGACCTTTTTATAGGAAAGCTAGGTGTCAGCCGGGAAAGGTGGGGCAAAATAATTTGAAATCCAGGAGTGGTTCATTTTAATGAAGGTTAGATCATCCACATTTTGGGTAGCCAGACGAGTCCTTTTTTCGGTTATTATTGAACCAGCAGCACTGAATACTCTTTCTGATAGCACACTAGCTGCTGGGCAAGCAAGCTCCTGCAATGCATATTATGCCAATTCAGGCCAGGTGTCTAATTTGGATGACCAGTAATCAAATGGGAATGACGGTTGAGGGAGAACATCGATAAGGGATGAAAAATAGTTAGTAACCATACTGGACAAATGTTGTCTCCTGTCACTTTGAATAGATGCTGCAGTACCTGTCCTGTCTGCGGTCATTGCGAAATCGCTCCACAACCTGGTCAGAAAACCCCTCTGTCCAACGCCACTTCTGATTTGTGCACCTCTAACACCTCTGCCCTGTAGCCCCCTGCAGCTCGTGTGAGAACCTGTTGTGATTCGGTTCGTGGGCTCCCCCGGTGGTCTCTTGTGGTACTGGTGTCCTGCAAGCTTTGCCTTCTCAGTTCACCTGTTCCTATCAGGATGTGGGAGTATCCTATTTAACCTTGCTCCTCAGTCATTCTAATGCTGGCCATCAATGTATCCAGAGTGATTCTGTTGTATGTTCCTGCTCCCAGTTTTCTGCTCAGCTAAGTTGGACACTTTAGTCCTTAAGCCTATTTTTGTATGTTTTGTCCAGTTTGCACTTATGTGAATCTCTGCAGCTGGAAGCTCTTGTTGGGCTGAAATTACCACTCCAGTGGCATGAGTTGTCACATGAGTTAAGGTAATTTCAGGATGGTGTTTTGAAGGGTTTTGCAGCTGACCGCGAAGTCCTCTGTTGTATCTTTCTGCTATTTAGTTAGCGGGCCTCTCTGTGCTAAATCTGCTTTCATACTACGTGTGTCTTTTCATCTGCTCTCACCGTTATTATATGTGGGGGGCTGCTATCTCCTGTGGGGACATTCTCTGGAGGCAAGCCAGGACTGTGTTTTCTTCTACCAGGGGTAGTTAGTTCTCCGGCTGGCGCGCGGCATCTAGAGACAACGCAGGAATGCCCCCTGGCTACTTCTAGTGTGGTGTGTAGGTTTAGCATCGCGGTCAGCTCTAGTTTCCATCACCCGAGAGCTTGTCCGTTTATTCTATGCTTCTGATGTTTCCTTGCCATTGGAAACCATAACAGTATGGCCAGCCCAAATGTTTAATCTATAGGCTGAAGCAGGAGAGAAAAGGAACTGTGTGAAACCTTTTTTTTTTTTTTTCCCTCTGAAGTTGCACTCCAGCTCTAATTGCAGTCTCCTGTTTTCCTCTCCTCTTAACCCCTGAATGGCTCAGACTTTATCTGTTGAAATATGGATCCCCAGAGTCTGGCTACCAATTTGTATAATCTTGCCTCTAAAGTTCAGAATATATTCAGAAGATTTTTTGTTACATGCTCCTCGGTCTGAACCTAAAATTCCTATACCGGAGTTTTTTTCTGGAGATCGATCTTGTTTTCTAAATTTTAAATACAATTGTAAATTGTTTCTTTCGCTGAGATCTCATTCTGCTGGAGATCCTGCCCAGCAAGTAAAAATTGTTATTTCTTTACTGCGGGGTGACCCCCAAAATTGGGCATTTTCATTGGCACCAGGGGATCCTGCGTTGCTCAATGTGGATGCGTTTTTTCTGGCTTTGGGGTTGCTTTATGAGGAACCAAATTTGGAGATTCAGGCTGAGAAAGCCCTAATAGCCCTCTCTCAGGGGCAAGATGAAGCCGAAATATATTGCCAAAAATTTCGAAAATGGTCTGTGCTTACTCAGTGGAATGAGTGCGCTCTGGCGGCAATTTTCAGAGAAGGTCTCTCTGATGCTGTAAAAGACGTCATGGTGGGGTTTCCTGCGCCTACTGGTCTGAATGAGTCCATGACAATGGCAATTCAGATTGATCGGCGTTTACGGGAACGCAAACCTGTGCACCAGTTGGCGGTGTCTTCTGAAGAGGCACCACAGAGTATGCAATGTGATAGCTTTCTGTCCAGAAGCGAACGACAGATTTATAGGCGCAAAAATCATTTGTGCTTCTATTGTGGAAATTCTACTCATGTTATATCAGCATGCTCTAAACGAACAAAGAAAGTTGATAAATCCTCTGCTATTGGCACTTTGCAGTCCAAGTTTATTTTGTCTGTAACTCTAATTTGTTCGTTATCTTCTATTGTTGCGGATGCGTATGTGGATTCTGGCGCCGCTTTGAGTCTTATGGATTGGTCCTTTGCCAGGCGCTGTGGGTTTGATCTAGAGCCTCTGGAAGTTCCTATACCTTTAAAGGGTATTGATTCTACACCATTGGCTAGTAATAAACCACAATACTGGACACAAGTGACTATGCGTATGACTCCAGACCATCAAGAGGTGATTCGCTTCCTTGTACTGTATAATCTACATGATGTGTTGGTGCTGGGATTGCCATGGTTGCAAACTCATAACCCAGTCCTTGACTGGAAAACAATGTCTGTACTAAGCTGGGGATGTCAGGGAAATCATGGGGACACATCTTTGGTCTCCATTGCTTCATCTATTCCCTCTGAAATTCCTGAGTTTTTGTCTGATTATCGTGAGGTTTTTGAGGAATCTACTCTTAATTCTCTTCCTCCTCACAGAGATTGCGATTGCGCCATAGATTTGATCCCTGGCAGTAAATTTCCTAAGGGTCGTCTATTCAATCTGTCTGTACCTGAACATGCTGCCATGCGAGAGTATATTAGGGAGTCCTTGGAAAAGGGACATATTCGTCCTTCTTCGTCTCCTCTTGGAGCGGGGTTCTTTTTCGTAGCTAAAAGCGATGGTTCTTTGAGACCTTGTATTGATTATAGACTCTTGAATAAGATCACAGTCAAGTATCAGTATCCTTTGCCATTGCTGACAGATTTATTTGCTCGCATTGAGGGGGCGAAGTGGTTCTCTAAGATTGATCTTCGCGGTGCGTATAATTTGGTGCGAATTAAGCAGGGGGATGAGTGGAAAACCGCATTTAATACGCCCGAGGGCCATTTTGAGTATTTGGTGATGCCTTTTGGTCTGTCAAATGCCCCTTCGGTCTTTCAGTCTTTTATGCACAATATTTTCCGTGAATATCTGGATAAATTTATGATTGTGTATTTGGACGATATCTTGATTTTTTCGGATGACTGGGAATCTCATGTTCAACAAGTTAGGAGGGTTTTTCAGGTTTTGCGGACCAATTCTCTGTTTGTTAAAGGTTCAAAGTGTGTTTTTGGGGTTCAGAAGATTTCTTTTTTGGGGTACATTTTTTCCCCTTCTTCTATTGAGATGGATCCTGTGAAGGTTCGGGCTATTTGTGACTGGACGCAACCGACTTCTCTTAAGGGCCTTCAGAAATTTTTGGGCTTTGCTAACTTTTATCGTCGATTCATAACTGGTTTTTCTAGCGTTGTCAGGCCTTTGACTGATTTGACTAAAAAGGGTGCTGATGTTGCAGATTGGTCTCCTGCTGCTGTGGAGGCCTTTCGGGAGCTTAAGCGCCGTTTTTCTTCTGCTCCGGTGTTGTGCCAGCCTGATGTTTCTCTTCCTTTTCAGGTGGAAGTTGATGCTTCCGAGATCGGAGCGGGGGCGGTTTTGTCGCAGAAAAGTTCAGATTGTTCAGTGATGAGACCTTGTGCGTTCTTTTCTCGAAAATTTTCGCCCGCCGAGCGAAATTATGACGTCGGTAATCGGGAGCTTTTGGCGATGAAGTGGGCATTCGAGGAGTGGCGTCATTGGCTTGAGGGTGCTAAACATCAGGTGGTGGTCTTGACTGATCACAAAAATTTGATTTATCTTGAGTCGGCCAGACGTCTGAATCCTAGACAGGCGCGCTGGTCGTTGTTTTTCTCCCGGTTTAATTTTGTGGTTTCGTATCTGCCAGGTACTAAGAATGTGAAGGCGGATGCCCTTTCTAGGAGTTTTGAACCTGATTCCCCTGGTGATTCTAAACCTACGGGTATACTTAAGGATGGGGTGATATTGTCTGCTGTCTTCCCAGACCTGCGACGTGCTTTACAAGAGTTTCAGGCGGATCGGCCTGATCGTTGTCCGCCTGGTAGATTGTTTGTGCCGGATGAGTGGACCAATAGAGTCATCTCGGAGGTTCATTCTTCTGCGTTGGCAGGTCATCCGGGAATTTTTGGTACCAGAGATTTGGTGGCTAGGTCCTTCTGGTGGCCTTCCCTGTCTCGGGACGTGCGTACTTTTGTGCAGTCTTGCGATGTTTGTGCTCGGGCCAAGCCTTGTTGTTCTCGGGCTAGTGGGTTGTTGTTGCCCTTGCCTGTTCCTAAGAGGCCTTGGACACACATCTCTATGGATTTTATTTCTGATCTCCCTGTTTCTCAGAAGATGTCCGTCATTTGGGTGGTGTGTGACCGCTTTTCTAAGATGGTTCATTTGGTGCCCTTGCCCAAGCTGCCTTCCTCATCTGAGTTGGTGCCCCTGTTTTTTCAGAATGTGGTTCGGCTGCATGGTATTCCGGAGAATATCGTTTCCGACAGGGGATCCCAGTTTGTGTCCAGATTTTGGCGGGCGTTTTGTGCCAGGATGGGCATTGATTTGTCTTTTTCGTCTACATTTCATCCCCAGACAAATGGCCAGACGGAACGTACTAATCAGACCTTGGAGACTTATTTGAGGTGTTTCGTGTCTGCTGATCAGGATGACTGGGTCTCCTTTTTGCCGTTGGCTGAGTTTGCCCTTAATAATCGGGCCAGTTCTGCCACTTTGGTCTCCCCTTTCTTTTGCAATTCAGGGTTCCATCCTCGTTTTTCATCTGGTCAGGTGGAGTCTTCGGATTGTCCTGGAGTGGATACCATGGTGGATAGGTTGCATCGTATTTGGGGGCAGGTGGTGGACAATTTGGAGTTGTCCCAGGAGAGGACTCAACGTTTTGCTAATCGCCATCGTCGTGTTGGTCCTCGTCTTCGTGTTGGGGACTTGGTGTGGTTGTCCTCCCGTTTTGTCCCTATGAGGGTCTCTTCTCCTAAGTTTAAGCCTCGGTTCATCGGTCCTTATAAGATTTTGGAAATTCTTAACCCTGTGTCTTTTCGTTTGGACCTCCCAGCATCCTTTGCTATCCATAATGTCTTCCATCGGTCATTATTGCGGAGGTATGAGGTACCACTTGTGCCTTCTGTTGAGCCTCCTGCTCCTGTGCTGGTTGAGGGTGAATTGGAGTACGTGGTGGAGAAAATCTTGGACTCCCGTGTTTCCAGACGGAGACTTCAATATCTGGTGAAATGGAAGGGCTACGGTCAAGAGGATAATTCTTGGGTTACAGCTTCTGATGTTCATGCTTCTGATTTGGTCCGTGCCTTTCATAGGGCTCATCCAGATCGCCCTGGTGGTTCTTGTGAGGGTTCGGTGCCCCCTCCTTAGGGGGGGGGTACTGTTGTGATTCGGTTCGTGGGCTCCCCCGGTGGTCTCTTGTGGTACTGGTGTCCTGCAAGCTTTGCCTTCTCAGTTCACCTGTTCCTATCAGGATGTGGGAGTATCCTATTTAACCTTGCTCCTCAGTCATTCTAATGCTGGCCATCAATGTATCCAGAGTGATTCTGTTGCATGTTCCTGCTCCCAGTTTTCTGCTCAGCTAAGTTGGACACTTTAGTCCTTAAGCCTATTTTTGTATGTTTTGTCCAGTTTGCACTTATGTGAATCTCTGCAGCTGGAAGCTCTTGTTGGGCTGAAATTACCACTCCAGTGGCATGAGTTGTCACATGAGTTAAGGTAATTTCAGGATGGTGTTTTGAAGGGTTTTGCAGCTGACCGCGAAGTCCTCTGTTGTATCTTTCTGCTATTTAGTTAGCGGGCCTCTCTGTGCTAAATCTTCTTTCATACTACGTGTGTCTTTTCATCTGCTCTCACCGTTATTATATGTGGGGGGCTGCTATCTCCTGTGGGGACATTCTCTGGAGGCAAGCCAGGACTGTGTTTTCTTCTACCAGGGGTAGTTAGTTCTCCGGCTGGCGCGCGGCATCTAGAGACAACGCAGGAATGCCCCCTGGCTACTTCTAGTGTGGTGTGTAGGTTTAGCATCGCGGTCAGCTCTAGTTTCCATCACCCGAGAGCTTGTCCGTTTATTCTATGCTTCTGATGTTTCCTTGCCATTGGAAACCATAACAAGAACCATCACCGGCGCTGTGTGCTGGGAATGCCTGAATCAAACGGTCTACAAGAGTAGCTTGTTTGGTTGCTAATATTTGTTCGAGGTTCTCATGTGGCATAATATTTTGCAATTTGCCTTTATAGCGAGGGTCAAGGATGCAGGCCAACCAGTAATCGTCATTAGGGTTGAGCGAAACGGGTCGATCATTTTCAAAAGTCGCCGACTTTTGGCTAAGTCGGCGTCTCATGAAACCCGATCCGACCCCTGTGCTTGTCGGCCATGCGGTACGCGACTTTCGCGCCAAAGTCGCGTTTCAATGACGCGAAAAGCACCATTTCTCAGCCAATGAAGGTGAACGCAGAGTGTGGGCAGCGTGATGACATAGATCCTGGTCCCCACCATCTTAGAGAAGGGCATTGCAGTGATTGGCTTGCTGTCTGCGGCGTCACAGGGGCTATAAAGGGGCGTTCCCGCCGACCGCCATCTTACTGCTGCTGATCTGAGCTTAGGGAGAGGTTGCTGCCGCTTCGTCAGAAGCAGGGAGAGCGTTAGGCAGGGTCCACTAACCACCAAACCGCTTGTGCTGTAGCGATTTCCACTGTCCAACACCACCTTCGGTGTGCAGGAACAGTGGAAGCTATTTTTTTTTTTTTTTTCCTCAGCGTTGTAGCTCATTGGGCTGCCCTAGAAGGCTCCGTGATAGCTGTATTGCTGTGTGTACGCCACTGTGGAAACCAACTGCTTTTTTCAAAGCACATATCCTCTTGTTCCTTTCTGCACAGCTATCTTTTTTGTTTGTCCACACTTTTTATTTAATTTGTGCATCAGTCCACTCCTATTGCTGCCTGCCATACCTGGCTTAGATTACTGCAGGGAGATAGTAATTGTAGGACAGTCCCTGTTTTTTTTTTTTTTTTTGTGGGAGATTAAGATTGGCATTTCTGCTACAGTGCCATCCCTGTGTGTGCCATCTCTCACTGAGTGGGCCATAGAAAGCCTATTTATTTTTTCCGTGATTTGTGTTCTAAATTCTACCTCAACACAAAAACACTACATCAATCAGTGGTAGAAAAATATTGGCCTCAGTCAGGGCTTGTGTGCCACTGCTGTGTGTGCTATCTCTCATTCAGTGGGCTATAGAAAGCCTATTTATTTATTTATTTTTTTTCTTATTATTTGGTTTCTAAAGTCTCCCTGAAAAAAAAAAAAAAAAAAAAAACAGTGGGAGAGTAATATTGCCCTTTCAGCTTGTGTGCCAGTCTTGACTCCTGGGTGTGCCACCTCTCTCTCATTCAGTGGGCCATAGAAAGCCTATTTATTTTTTGGTTTTTTTTTATATTATTTGGTTTCTAAAGTCTCCCTGAAAATAAAAAAAAAAAAACTTAAAAAAACAGTGGGAGAGTAATATTGCCCTTTCAGCTTGTGTGCCAGTCTTGACTCCTGGGTGTGCCACCTCTCTCATTCAGTGGGCCATAGAAAGCCTATTTATTTTTTTTTTTAAATATTATTGGGTTTCTAAAGTCTCCCTTAAAAAACAAAAAATACATAAAAAAACAGTGGGAGAGTAATATTGCCCTTTCAGCTTGTGTGCCAGTCTTGACTCCTGGGTGTGCCACCTCTCTCATTCAGTGGGCCATAGAAAGCATTTTTTTTTTTCCTTGATTTGTGTTCTAAAATCTACCTCAACACAAAAACACTACATCAATCAGTGGTAGAAAAATATTGGCCTCAGTCAGGGCTTGTGTGCCACTGCTGTGTGTGCTATCTCTCATTCAGTGGGCTATAGAAAGCCTATTTATTTATTTATTTTTTTTCTTATTATTTGGTTTCTAAAGTCTCCCTGAAAAAAAAAAAAAAAAAAAAAAACAGTGGGAGAGTAATATTGCCCTTTCAGCTTGTGTGCCAGTCTTGACTCCTGGGTGTGCCACCTCTCTCTCATTCAGTGGGCCATAGAAAGCCTATTTATTTTTTTGGTTTTTTCAATATTATTTGGTTTCTAAAGTCTCCCTGAAAATAAAAAAAAAAAAACTTAAAAAAACAGTGGGAGAGTAATATTGCCCTTTCAGCTTGTGTGCCAGTCTTGACTCCTGGGTGTGCCACCTCTCTCATTCAGTGGGCCATAGAAAGCCTATTTATTTATTTTTTTTAAATATTATTGGGTTTCTAAAGTCTCCCTTAAAAAACAAAAAATACATAAAAAAACAGTGGGAGAGTAATATTGCCCTTTCAGCTTGTGTGCCAGTCTTGACTCCTGGGTGTGCCACCTCTCTCATTCAGTGGGCCATAGAAAGCCTATTTATTTTTTTTAAAATATTATTGGGATTCTAAAGTCTCCCTTAAAAAACAAAAAATACATAAAAAAACAGTGGGAGAGTAATATTGCCCTTTCAGCTTGTGTGCCAGTCTTGACTCCTGGGTGTGCCACCTCTCTCATTCAGTGGGCCATAGAAAGCATTTTTTTTTTTCCTTGATTTGTGTTCTAAAATCTACCTCAACACAAAAACACTACATCAATCAGTGGGAGAAAAATATTGGCCTCAGTCAGGGCTTGTGTGCCACTGCTGTGTGTGCTATCTCTCATTCAGTGGGCTATAGAAAGCCTATTTATTTATTTATTTTTTTTCTTATTATTTGGTTTCTAAAGTCTCCCTGAAAAAAAAAAACAAAAAAAAAACAGTGGGAGAGTAATATTGCCCTTTCAGCTTGTGTGCCAGTCTTGACTCCTGGGTGTGCCACCTCTCTCTCATTCAGTGGGCCATAGAAAGCCTATTTATTTTTTTGGTTTTTTTAATATTATTTGGTTTCTAAAGTCTCCCTGAAAATAAAAAAAAAAAAACTTAAAAAAACAGTGGGAGAGTAATATTGCCCTTTCAGCTTGTGTGCCAGTCTTGACTCCTGGGTGTGCCACCTTTCTCATTCAGTGGGCCATAGAAAGCCTATTTATTTTTTTGGTTTTTTTAATATTATTTGGTTTCTAAAGTCTCCCTGAAAATAAAATAAAAAAAACTTAAAAAAACAGTGGGAGAGTAATATTGCCCTTTCAGCTTGTGTGCCAGTCTTGACTCCTGGGTGTGCCACCTCTCTCATTCAGTGGGCCATAGAAAGTCTATTTATTTTTTTTTTTAAATATTATTGGGATTCTAAAGTCTCCCTTAAAAAACAAAAAATACATAAAAAAACAGTGGGAGAGTAATATTGCCCTTTCAGCTTGTGTGCCAGTCTTGACTCCTGGGTGTGCCACCTCTCTCATTCAGTGGGCCATAGAAAGCATTTTTTTTTCCTTGATTTGTGTTCTAAAATCTACCTCAACACAAAAACACTACATCAATCAGTGGGAGAAAAATATTGGCCTCAGTCAGGGCTTGTGTGCCACTGCTGTGTGTGCTATCTCTCATTCAGTGGGCTATAGAAAGCCTATTTATTTATTTATTTTTTTTCTTATTATTTGGTTTCTAAAGTCTCCTTGAAAAAAAAAAAAAAAAAAAAAAACAGTGGGAGAGTAATATTGCCCTTTCAGCTTGTGTGCCAGTCTTGACTCCTGGGTGTGCCACCTCTCTCTCATTCAGTGGGCCATAGAAAGCCTATTTATTTTTTTGGTTTTTTTAATATTATTTGGTTTCTAAAGTCTCCCTGAAAATAAAATAAAAAAAACTTAAAAAAACAGTGGGACAGTAATATTGCCCTTTCAGCTTGTGTGCCAGTCTTGACTCCTGGGTGTGCCACCTCTCTCTCTCATTCAGTGGGCCATAGAAAGGCTATTTATTTTTTTGGTTTTTTTAATATTATTTGGTTTCTAAAGTCCCCCTGAAAAAAAAAAAAAAATAAATTAGGTGGGAGATTAATATTGACATTAGTGCTTGAGTGACAGTCCTGCGTGTGTGTCATCTCTGTGATTTTGTGCCACAGAAAACAGAGTGTGTAACATTGTGCCTGATTTTCCTTGTGGTCTCACCAACCTGTTAAGGGATATTGAAATCATACTGAAGTTATAGCTCACCGTGTAAGTTGTTTGACAGCAACAAATAAAGTTACTTTGGTTAAGATTTTAAAACAATGAGGAAGTCTGGTGCAAGAGGTCGTCGTGGGCGTTCATTGTCAGCTGGTAATGATGGTAGTGGTAGTGGAGCATCAGGTGGTCGTGGGGATAAAAATATTCCACCTAAGTCTGGAGCTGTGGAGCCAGTTTCGTCGTCAGGCTACACAAGGCCTCGAACGCTCTCTTTTCTGGGAGTAGGAAAACCGCTTTTAAAGGCGGAGCAGCAACAGCAAGTTTTGGCTTACATTGCAGACTCAGCCTCTAGCTCTTTTGCCTCCTCTTCCGAAACTGGTAAATGTAAAAGCAGCGCGTCGCTTGTGGATGTTCACGGTCAGGGACAAGTCGCTTCCTTGTCCTCCTCAGCAAAAACTACAACAAGAGAGAAGGATGCAGCAGGCGACACAACGGGTCACTCCATGGAGCTCTTTACACATACCGTCCCTGGCTTAGAAAGTGAAACATTTAACAGGCCATGCCCATTACAAGTATATTCTGACATGGAGTGCACTGATGCACAGCCACAGCCAGAGTACTATGCTGCTCCTTTGACTCAGACCACCACATTGCCCTCTCAGGGTACAGATCCACAATCAGACCCTGATGAGACTATGTTGCCCCGCCACGAACGCTATACCACCGACCGACACAGTGACACAGACGAAGTTGCACACGAGCTCGAAGAGGAGGTAATAGATGACCCAGTTATTGACCCCGATTGGCAGCCATTGGGGGAACAGGGTGCAGGCGGCAGTAGTTCAGAAGCGGAGGTGGAGGAGGGGCCGCAGCAGGCATCAACATCGCAACAGGTTACATCTGCCGGGCCCGTATCTGGCCCAAAACGCGTGTCAAAGCCAAAACCTGTTGGAGGACAGCGTGGCCATCCGGTTAAAGCTCAGTCTGCAATCCCTGAAAAGGGATCCGAGTCTAGGAAGAGTGCAGTCTGGCATTTTTTTAAACAACATCCAACTGATCAGCGCAAAGTCATCTGTCAAAAATGTTCAACTAGCTTAAGCAGAGGTCAGAATCTGAAAAGTCTAAATACTAGTTGCATGCATAGACACTTAACCACCATGCATTTTCAAGCCTGGACTAACTACCAAACGTCCCTTAAGGTTGTAGCACCCTCGGCCAATGAAGCTAGTCAGCAACGCAACATCCCTTCCGTCACTGTAAGGCCACCATTTTCCGCACCACCGGCAGTATCTGTGCAGGTTTCTTTGCCAGCCAAAAGCAGTCAGGGTCAGGGAACCACCAGTTTTGTAGGAGGAAATATTGCATCTAGGGCACCGGCGGAAACAATACCGTCTCCAACCGTCTCTCAGTCTGCCATGTACACCGGCACACCCGAAAGTTCCACGATCTCCAGCTCTCCAGTCCAGCTCACCCTACATGAGACTCTGGTTAGAAAAAGGAAGTACTTATCCTCGCATCCGCGTACACAGGGTTTTAACGCCCACATAGCTAGACTAATCTCGTTAGAGATGATGCCCTACCGGTTAGTTGAAAGCGAAGCTTTCAAAGCCCTGATGGAGTACGCTGAACCACGATACGAGCTACCCAGTCAACACTTTTTTTCCAGAAAAGCCATCCCAGCCCTGCACCAGCATGTTAAACAGCGCATCGTCCATGCACTCAGGCAATCTGTGAGTACAAAGGTGCACCTGACTACAGATGCATGGACCAGTAGGCATGGCCAGGGACGTTATGTGTCCATCACGGCACACTGGGTGAATGTGGTGGATGCAGGGTCGTGTTTGGGCGACAACAGACACACCGCGGAAGTTCTGTCCGAGTTCTTGCAACAAGAAACGCAGTCGTGGCTGGGCACAGTAGATCTTGAGGCAGGCAAGGTAGTGAGTGATAACGGAAGGAATTTCATGGCTGCCATCTCCCTTTCCCAACTGAAACACATTCCTTGCCTGGCTCACACCTTAAACCTGGTGGTGCAGTGCTTATTGAAAACTTATCCTGGGTTCTCCGACCTGCTCCTCAAAGTGCGTGCACTTTGCTCACATATCCGACGTTCGCCTGTACACGCCAGCCGTATGCAGACCTATCAGCGGTCTTTGAACCTTCCCCAGCATCGCCTAATCATAGACGTTGCAACAAGGTGGAACTCAACACTGCACATGCTTCAGAGACTGTGCGAACAGAGGCGTGCTGTTATTTATTTGTGGGAGGATACACGGGCAGGCAGTAGGATGACAGACATGGAGTTGTCAGGTGTGCAGTGGTCTAAGATACAAGACATGTGTCAAGTCCTTCAGTGTTTTGAGGAATGCACACGGCTGGTTAGTGCAGACAACGCCGTAATAAGCATGAGCATCCCCCTAATGCGTCTGCTGATGCAAAGTTTGACGCACATAAAGGAGCAGGCGTCTGCACCAGAGGAAGAGGAAAGCCTTGATGACAGTCAGCCATTGTCTGGTCAGGGCAGTGTACAGGACGAGGTAGCGGGCGAAGAGGAGGTGGAGGACGAGGAGGATGATGGGGATGAGTATATTTTTAATGCCGAACCTTTCCCGGGGGCACAGGAAATTGGTTGCGTGTCACGGCCGGGTTCTGGTTTTTTGAGGGACACAAGTGACGTAGATTTGCCTGCAACTGCCCCTCAACCGATCACAACCGGAGATTTGACAACTGGAACTTTGGCCCACATGGCGGATTATGCCTTACGTATCCTAAAAAGGGACACACGCATTACGAAAATGATGAACGATGACGATTACTGGTTGGCCTGCCTCCTTGATCCACGCTATAAAGGCAAATTGCAAAATATTATGCCACATGAGAACTTGGAACTAATATTAGCAACCAAACAATCAACTCTTGTTGACCGTTTGCTTCAGGCATTCCCAGCACACAGCGCACGTGATCGTTCTCACACGAGCTCCAGGGGGCAGCAGACTAGGAGTGTTAGGGGTGCACACATCAGAAGTGGCGTTGGACAGAGGGGTTTTCTGACCAGGTTGTGGAGTGATTTTGCTATGACCGCAGACAGGACAGGTACTGCTGCATCAATTGAAAGTGACAGGAGACAACATTTGTCCAGTATGGTTACTAACTATTTTTCATCCCTTATCGATGTTCTCCCTCAACCGTCATTCCCATTTGATTACTGGGTCTCCAAATTAGACACCTGGCCAGAATTGGCAGAATATGCATTGCAGGAGCTTGCTTGCCCGGCAGCAAGTGTCCTATCAGAAAGAGTATTCAGTGCTGCAGGTTCAATATTAACCGAAAAAAGGACTCGTCTGGCTACCCAAAATGTTGACGATCTAACATTCATTAAAATGAACCACAACTGGATTTCGAAATCTTTTGCCCCACCTTGCCCGGCCGACACCTAGCTTTCCTATGAAAAGCTCTTGCCTGTGAATTACTTTTCTAATGTCTAATTTGCTGCAGCTGATTGTACAGCATACGACATGTTTACACCTCCCTAAATGGCAAAACTCCCCACACGGGGCCGTGGTATCGCGACTTGGCGCAAGCACCCGTGAGACTGCTGTTTGTCTGAAGAGGTGGGTGTGCTCGCTTTTGGTTGACGGCATTGCTACTGGGTCCCTCATAGTACAATGTAGTGTCTCTGGCGGTGGTGGTGCGCACCCAACGTCAGACACACCGTTGTAACATGAGGGGCCCTGGGGCGGTCCCGCCGGCCTCAAGAGAGTTCCCCCCTACCCCAGCTCAAAATGTGCTCTACCACGTGCAAAATTATGTCGCACAGCTCCACCAATCTTTAGTCTATTCGCTGACATCATTCAATGTCTGGCACTGACAATACAAATTTGTAGACATCTATGATGCAACTTAAAGTAGTCTGTGTCTGTGTCCTATATTGGCACCATTAAATAGTTACTGCCAAATTACTATGTCAGAAACTCAGTAGATGAGCCCACCCCTGTACCTAAGTATGCCACCTTTTTTTTTGTTTTGGTTGTTTTGCGAGACATTAACATCTATTTATATTTTGGGAGTACTGGGACAGACACTCCTTGCACTACTCCTCCACTCACCACCAAGCTGCCTGTGTATCCATGTAACCGCTGTAAAGCTGCCATGAGCCTATTGTTTGTTATTTTAGGCCTTTGATAGCCTGTCTGCGGTCCCTACTTTAAATACTCCTCCACTCATCACCAGCTGCCTGCCCGTGTATCCATGTAACCGCTGTAAAGCTGCCATGAGCCTATTGTTTGTTATTTTAGGCCTTTGATAGCCTGTCTGCGGTCCCTACTTTAAATACTCCTCCACTCACCACCAAGCTGCCTGTGTATCCATGTAACCGCTGTAAAGCTGCCATGAGCCTATTGTTTGTTATTTTAGGCCTTTGATAGCCTGTCTGCGGTCCCTACTTTAAATACTCCTCCACTCACCACCAAGCTGCCTGTGTATCCATGTAACCGCTGTAAAGCTGCCATGAGCCTATTGTTTGTTATTTTAGGCCTTTGATAGCCTGTCTGCGGTCCCTACTTTAAATACTCCTCCACTGACCACCAAGCTGCCTGCCCGTGTATCCATGTAACCGCTGTAAAACTGCCATGAGCCTATTGTTTGTTATTTTAGGCCTTTGATAGCCTGTCTGCGGTCCCTACTTTAAATACTCCTCCACTCACCACCAAGCTGCCTGTGTATCCATGTAACCGCTGTAAAGCTGCCATGAGCCTATTGTTTGTTATTTTAGGCCTTTGATAGCCTGTCTGCGGTCCCTACTTTAAATACTCCTCCACTGACCACCAAGCTGCCTGTGTATCCATGTAACCGCTGTAAAGCTGCCATGAGCCTATTGTTTGTTATTTTAGGCCTTTGATAGCCTGTCTGCGGTCCCTACTTTAAATACTCCTCCACTGACCACCAAGCTGCCTGCCCGTGTATCCATGTAACCGCTATAAAACTGCCATAAGCCTATTGTTTGTTATTTTAGGCCTTTGATAGCCTGTCTGCGGTCCCTACTTTAAATACTCCTCCACTGACCACCAAGCTGCCTGCCCGTGTATCCATGTAACCGCTGTAAAACTGCCATGAGCCTATTGTTTGTTATTTTAGGCCTTTGATAGCCTGTCTGCAGTCCCTACTTTAAATACTCCTCCACTCACCACCAAGCTGCCTGTGTATCCATGTAACCGCTGTAAAGCTGCCATGAGCCTATTGTTTGTTATTTTAGGCCTTTGATAGCCTGTCTGCGGTCCCTACTTTAAATACTCCTCCACTGACCACCAAGCTGCCTGCCCGTGTATCCATGTAACCGCTGTAAAACTGCCATAAGCCTATTGTTTGTTATTTTAGGCCTTTGATAGCCTGTCTGCGGTCCCTACTTTAAATACTCCTCCACTGACCACCAAGCTGCCTGCCCGTGTATCCATGTAACCGCTGTAAAACTGCCATGAGCCTATTGTTTGTTATTTTAGGCCTTTGATAGCCTGTCTGCGGTCCCTACTTTAAATACTCCTCCACTCACCACCAAGCTGCCTGTGTATCCATGTAACCGCTGTAAAGCTGCCATGAGCCTATTGTTTGTTATTTTAGGCCTTTGATAGCCTGTCTGCGGTCCCTACTTTAAATACTCCTCCACTGACCACCAAGCTGCCCGTGTATCCATGTAACCGCTGTAAAGCTGCCATGAGCCTATTGTTTGTTATTTTAGGCCTTTGATAGCCTGTCTGCGGTCCCTACTTTAAATACTCCTCCACTGACCACCAAGCTGCCTGTGTATCCATGTAACCGCTGTAAAGCTGCCATGAGCCTATTGTTTGTTATTTTAGGCCTTTGATAGCCTGTCTGCGGTCCCTACTTTAAATACTCCTCCACTCACCACCAAGCTGCCTGCCCGTGTATCCATGTAACCGCTGTAAAACTGCCATAAGCCTATTGTTTGTTATTTTAGGCCTTTGATAGCCTGTCTGCGGTCCCTACTTTAAATACTCCTCCACTGACCACCAAGCTGCCTGCCCGTGTATCCATGTAACCGCTGTAAAACTGCCATGAGCCTATTGTTTGTTATTTTAGGCCTTTGATAGCCTGTCTGCGGTCCCTACTTTAAATACTCCTTCACTCACCACCAAGCTGCCTGTGTATCCATGTAACCGCTGTAAAGCTGCCATGAGCCTATTGTTTGTTATTTTAGGCCTTTGATAGCCTGTCTGCGGTCCCTACTTTAAATACTCCTCCACTCACCACCAAGCTGCCCGTGTATCCATGTAACCGCTGTAAAGCTGCCATGAGCCTATTGTTTGTTATTTTAGGCCTTTGATAGCCTGTCTGCGGTCCCTACTTTAAATACTCCTCCACTGACCACCAAGCTGCCTGCCCGTGTATCCATGTAACCGCTGTAAAACTGCCATGAGCCTATTGTTTGTTATTTTAGGCCTTTGATAGCCTGTCTGCGGTCCCTACTTTAAATACTCCTCCACTCACCACCAAGCTGCCTGTGTATCCATGTAACCGCTGTAAAGCTGCCATGAGCCTATTGTTTGTTATTTTAGGCCTTTGATAGCCTGTCTGCGGTCCCTACTTTAAATACTCCTCCACTCACCACCAAGCTGCCTGTGTATCCATGTAACCGCTGTAAAGCTGCCATGAGCCTATTGTTTGTTATTTTAGGCCTTTGATAGCCTGTCTGCGGTCCCTACTTTAAATACTCCTCCACTGACCACCAAGCTGCCTGCCCGTGTATCCATGTAACCGCTGTAAAACTGCCATAAGCCTATTGTTTGTTATTTTAGGCCTTTGATAGCCTGTCTGCGGTCCCTACTTTAAATACTCCTCCACTCACCACCAAGCTGCCTGTGTATCCATGTAACCGCTGTAAAGCTGCCATGAGCCTATTGTTTGTTATTTTAGGCCTTTGATAGCCTGTCTGCGGTCCCTACTTTAAATACTCCTCCACTGACCACCAAGCTGCCTGCCCGTGTATCCATGTAACCGCTGTAAAACTGCCATGAGCCTATTGTTTGTTATTTTAGGCCTTTGATAGCCTGTCTGCGGTCCCTACTTTAAATACTCCTCCACTGACCACCAAGCTGCCTGTGTATCCATGTAACCGCTGTAAAGCTGCCATGAGCCTATTGTTTGTTATTTTAGGCCTTTGATAGCCTGTCTGCGGTCCCTACTTTAAATACTCCTCCACTGACCACCAAGCTGCCTGCCCGTGTATCCATGTAACCGCTGTAAAACTGCCATAAGCCTATTGTTTGTTATTTTAGGCCTTTGATAGCCTGTCTGCAGTCCCTACTTTAAATACTCCTCCACTCACCACCAAGCTGCCTGTGTATCCATGTAACCGCTGTAAAGCTGCCATGAGCCTATTGTTTGTTATTTTAGGCCTTTGATAGCCTGTCTGCGGTCCCTACTTTAAATACTCCTCCACTGACCACCAAGCTGCCTGCCCGTGTATCCATGTAACCGCTGTAAAACTGCCATGAGCCTATTGTTTGTTATTTTAGGCCTTTGATAGCCTGTCTGCGGTCCCTACTTTAAATACTCCTCCACTCACCACCAAGCTGCCTGTGTATCCATGTAACCGCTGTAAAGCTGCCATGAGCCTATTGTTTGTTATTTTAGGCCTTTGATAGCCTGTCTGCGGTCCCTACTTTAAATACTCCTCCACTGACCACCAAGCTGCCTGTGTATCCATGTAACCGCTGTAAAGCTGCCATGAGCCTATTGTTTGTTATTTTAGGCCTTTGATAGCCTGTCTGCGGTCCCTACTTTAAATACTCCTCCACTGACCACCAAGCTGCCTGCCCGTGTATCCATGTAACCGCTGTAAAACTGCCATAAGCCTATTGTTTGTTATTTTAGGCCTTTGATAGCCTGTCTGCGGTCCCTACTTTAAATACTCCTCCACTCACCACCAAGCTGCCTGTGTATCCATGTAACCGCTGTAAAGCTGCCATGAGCCTATTGTTTGTTATTTTAGGCCTTTGATAGCCTGTCTGCGGTCCCTACTTTAAATACTCCTCCACTCACCACCAAGCTGCCTGTGTATCCATGTAACCGCTGTAAAGCTGCCATGAGCCTATTGTTTGTTATTTTAGGCCTTTGATAGCCTGTCTGCGGTCCCTACTTTAAATACTCCTCCACTCACCACCAATCTGCCCGTGTATCCATGTAACCGCTGTAAAACTGCCATAAGCCTATTGTTTGTTATTTTAGGCCTTTGATAGCCTGTCTGCGGTCCCTACTTTAAATACTCCTCCACTGACCACCAAGCTGCCTGCCCGTGTATCCATGTAACCGCTGTAAAACTGCCATGAGCCTATTGTTTGTTATTTTAGGCCTTTGATAGCCTGTCTGCGGTCCCTACTTTAAATACTCCTCCACTCACCACCAAGCTGCCCGTGTATCCATGTAACCGCTGTAAAACTGCCATGAGCCTATTGTTTGTTATTTTAGGCCTTTGATAGCCTGTCTGCGGTCCCTACTTTAAATACTCCTCCACTCACCACCAAGCTGCCCGTGTATCCATGTAACCGCTGTAAAACTGCCATGAGCCTATTGTTTGTTATTTTAGGCCTTCGAAGCCTGTCTGCGGTCCCTCCTTCCACTAGGCCTCCACTGACCAGACCACTGCTGCCCGTGTACCCCTGGAACCAATTTTAAAGTGCCTACAGCCAGCCCATTTTATTGTGTTAGGCCTTCGAAGCCTGTCTGCGGTCCCTCCTTCCACTAGGCCTCCACTGACCAGACCACTGCTGCCCGTGTACCCCTGGAACCAATTTTAAAGTGCCTACAGCCAGCCCATTTTATTGTGTTAGGCCTTCGAAGCCTGTCTGCGGTCCCTCCTTCCACTAGGCCTCCACTCACCTGACCACTGCTGCCCGTGTACCCCTGGAACCAATAATAAAGTGCCTACAGCCAGCCCATTTTATTATGTTAGGCCTTTGAAGCCTGTCTGCGGTCCCTCCTTCCACTAGGCCTCCACTGACCAGACCACTGCTGCCCGTGTACCCCTGGAACCAATAATAAAGTGCCTACCGCCAGCCCATTTTATTATGTTAGGCCTTCGAAGCCTGTCTAAGGTCCCTCCTTCCACTAGGCCTCCACTCACCTGACCACTGCTGCCCGTGTACCCCTGGAACCAATAATAAAGTGCCTAGAGCCTATTTTTTTATTTAATTTAATATTAATAAAGCCAGGATGAACTACGATATACCACGCTATGAGCTACCCAGTTGACAATTCTTTTGCGAGAAAAGCCATCCCACCCCTCCACCTGCATGTTAAAGACCGCATTGTCCTTGCATTCTGTCAATTTGTCAGTCCAAAGGTATACCTGACAACAGACACATGGACCTGTAGGCCTGGCCACGGAAGGTTACGTGTCCTTTGTGGCTAAATGGGTTAATGTATTGGATGCATGGTCCACACAGGGGACAGCCTGCAAAGTCTGTCTGCAGTCCCTAATTCAAGTTGTCCTCAACTGAATAAAGCTGAGCTTCTACCTTCTGGCTCTGATTAACTGCTGTTTTTAAAAAAATTGGCTGTTCCGTCCTTCTAAAGGTGTCTGCCCCTGCCTGGTGTTGTCCTCAACTGAATAAAGCTGAGCTTCAACCTTCAGTTCCAAACATACAACAGAAAACTGGTACAATACAAAAAGTGGCCTCCAGCTACAAAAACTTTCTCCTACAAGTAGTTAACTGACAGTTTTTTTTCCAGTGAAAACACAGATATGGCATCCAACGAGTGTTGTCCTGTCTCGTCTTCTCTATATTATTGCCAAGAAGCTGCAACTGAATAAAGCTGAGCTTCAACCTTCAGTTCCAAATTACCATTTTTAAAAAAGCAATTGGCTGTTCCGGCCTACTAAAGGTGTCTGTCTGCCCCTGCCTGGTGTTGTCCTCAACTGAATAAAGCTGAGCTTCAACCTTCTGTTCCAAATTACCATTTTTAAAAATGCAATTGGCTGTTCCGGCCTACTAAAGGTGTCTGTCTGCCCCTGCCTGGTGTTGTCCTCAACTGAATAAAGCTGAGCTTCAACCTTCTGTTCCAAATTACCATTTTTAAAAATGCAATTGGCTGTTCCGGCCTACTAAAGGTGTCTGTCTGCCCCTGCCTGGTGTTGTCCTCAACTGAATAAAGCTGAGCTTCAACCTTCTGTTCCAAATTACCATTTTTAAAAATGCAATTGGCTGTTCCGGCCTACTAAAGGTGTCTGTCTGCCCCTGCCTGGTGTTGTCCTCAACTGAATAAAGCTGAGCTTCTACCTTCTGCCTCTTACTAACTGCTGTTTTTTTAAAAAATTGGCTGTTCCGGCCTACTAAAGGTGTCTGTCTGCCCCTGCCTGGTGTTGTCCTCAACTGAATAAAGCTGAGCTTCTACCTTCTGCCTCTTACTAACTGCTGTTTTTTTAAAAAATTGGCTGTTCCGGCCTACTAAAGGTGTCTGTCTGCCCCTGCCTGGTGTTGTCCTCAACTGAATAAAGCTGAGCTTCAACCTTCTGTTCCAAATTACCATTTTTAAAAATGCAATTGGCTGTTCCGGCCTACTAAAGGTGTCTGTCTGCCCCTGCCTGGTGTTGTCCTCAACTGAATAAAGCTGAGCTTCTACCTTCTGCCTCTTACTAACTGCTGTTTTTTTAAAAAATTGGCTGTTCCGGCCTACTAAAGGTGTCTGTCTGCCCCTGCCTGGTGTTGTCCTCAACTGAATAAAGCTGAGCTTCAACCTTCTGTTCCAAATTACCATTTTTAAAAATGCAATTGGCTGTTCCGGCCTACTAAAGGTGTCTGTCTGCCCCTGCCTGGTGTTGTCCTCAACTGAATAAAGCTGAGCCTCAACCTTCTGTTCCAAATTACCATTTTTAAAAATGCAATTGGCTGTTCCGGCCTACTAAAGGTGAATGTCTGCCCCTGCCTGGTGTTGTCCTCAACTGAATAAAGCTGAGCTTCAACCTTCAGTTCCAAATTACCATTTTTAAAAATGCCATTGGCTGTTCCGGCCTACTAAAGGTGTCTGTCTGCCCCTGCCTGGTGTTGTCCTCAACTGAATAAAGCTGAGCTTCAACCTTCTGTTCCAAATTACCATTTTTAAAAATGCAATTGGCTGTTCCGGCCTACTAAAGGTGAATGTCTGCCCCTGCCTGGTGTTGTCCTCAACTGAATAAAGCTGAGCTTCAACCTTCAGTTCCAAATTACCATTTTTAAAAATGCAATTGGCTGTTCCGGCCTACTAAAGGTGTCTGTCTGCCCCTGCCTGGTGTTGTCCTCAACTGAATAAAGCTGAGCTTCAACCTTCAGTTCCAAATTACCATTTTTAAAAATGCAATTGGCTGTTCCGGCCTACTAAAGGTGTCTGTCTGCCCCTGCCTGGTGTTGTCCTCAACTGAACAAAGCTGAGCTTCCACATTCTGGCTTTCGCCCTATACTATCAGATATTAAACTGCATTTGGCCTACTAGTGTGGTTATGCCCTTGAAACAGTGTCTGCTGCTCTTGGGTTTGCTACTCCACTGAACAAAGCAATGCCGCCTGTTTAGTCCTGTTACCAATTTTGAACTGCATTTAGCCTACTTTATTCTTTGGCCCTATATCTGTTTCCTCCTCATCCTGCCCATTGCCCAGCCACTGCTAGATGAGTCTGCTGGTACATTGACCTAGACCACTACATTCCCCTTATACTCTACACAGCCAGAATCTGACCCTGCTGAAAGTAAGGTTCCCCTTCCCGCATGTTATACCACCTTACACAGGGACAGAGAGGAAGGTGCAGATGAAAGTGCAGGTTCCTTCATCAGGTGGGGGGGCATACTCGTTGGCGACGTCACTGGCACAGGGCCCCTCAGAGTACGCAAAAGTGTCGCTGCTGGTGGGAGGCGCCCCCGCCATGCAAACACACATCGCTGTACTTTGAGGGGCCCTGTGCCAGTGCCAATGCGAACGAGTGGGCCCCCCCTGCTTGCTCAGGATCACAGCACTTGCAACGTTGAAATACTTACCTTTCCCTGCAACACCGCCGTGACGTAGTCCGCATTTCCTGGGCCCACGAAAAACTTGAGCCGGCCCTACTCCCCCCACAACTTTTGCCAAATGACCCCCAATTCCCTATGCCCAACTATTATTATAAAGTTAATTAAGATTGACAAGCTTCAGAAACAAGAATGGATGTTTTTGGCATTAAAATGGGCACTGTAGGTGTTTTCCTGGCCTCCACTCACTGCCGACTATGCTTCCCCATTGACTTGCATTGGGTTTCGTGTTTCAGTCGATCCCCGACTTTTAGCGATAATCGGCCGACTGCACTCGACTCGACTCTGGACAAAATCGGGTTTCACAAAACCCGACTCGATCTTAAAAAAATGAAAGTCGCTCAACTCTAATCGTCATCGCTCATCATTTTCATAATGCGTGGCATAATCCGCCATGTGGGCCAAAGTTCCAGTTGTCAAATCTGCGGTTGTGCTGGTTTGAGGGGCAGTTACAGGCAAATCTACGTCACTTGTCTCCCTTAAAAAAACAGAACCCGGCCTTGCAACGACACTAATTTCGGTTGGCCCAGGAGAAGCTTCCTCATTAAAAAAGTACTCATCCCCATCATCCTCCTCGTCCTCCTCCTCCTCCTCTTCGCCCGCTACCGCGTCTTCTACACGGCCCTGACCAGACAATGACTGACTGTCATCAAGGCTTTCCTCTTCCTCGGCTGCAGATGCCTGCTCCTTTATGTGCGTCAAACTTTGCATCAGCAGACGCATTAGGGGGATGCTCATGCTTATTATGGCGTTGTCTGCACTAACCAGCCGTGTGCATTCCTCAAAACACTGAAGGACTTGACACAGGTCTTGTAGCTTCGACCACTGCACACCTGACAACTCCATGTCTGCCGTCCAATTGCCTGCCCGTGTATGTGTATCCTCCCACAAAAACATAGCAGCACGCCTCTGTTCGCACAGTCTCTGAAGCATGTGCAGTGTGGAGTTCCACCTTGTGGCAACGTCGATGATTAGGCAATGCTGGGGAAGGTTCAAAGACCGCTGATAGTTCTGCATACGGCTGGAGTGTACGGGCGAACGGCGGATATGCGAGCAAAGTCTGCGCACTTTGAGGAGCAGGTCGGGTAACCCTGGATAACTTTTCAGGAAGCACTGCACCACCAGGTTTAAGGTGTGAGCCAGGCAAGGAATGTGTTTCAGTTGGGAAAGGGCTATGGCAGCCATGAAATTCCTTCCGTTATCACTCACTACCTTGCCTGCCTCAAGATGTACAGTGCCCAGCCATGACTGAGTTTCTTTCTGCAAGAACTCGGACAGAACTTCTGTGGTGTGTCTGTTGTCGCCCAAACACTTCATTGCCAATACAGCCTGCTGACGCTTGCCACTAGCTGTCCCATAATGGCACACCTGGTGTGCAACAGTGGCAGCTGCGGATGGAGTGGATGTGCGACTGCGGTCTGTGGACGAGCTCTCGCTTCTGCAGGAGGACGAGGAAGAGGAGGAGGGGGGGCGAACGCCTACAGCCAACTCTTTCCTTGACCGTGGGCTAGGCAGAACTGTGCCAATATTGCTGTCCCCTGTGGACCCTGCATCCACCATATTCACCCAGTGTGCCGTGATGGACACGTAACGTCCCTGGCCATGCCTACTGGTCCATGCATCTGTTGTCAGGTGTGTTGTGAATTCCATTTCTCGGACTCCCTCCTGGGGTCATGAATGGTACTTTGGTTAGTTCTGCTCTTGGACTCCCTCTGGTGGCTTTGAGCGGAACTGCTGGTCTCTGAGGTTTGCTTTCTCAGCTGCCCTCGTTTATTGTTATGCTTGCTTCCCTATTTAACTCTACTCAGATCATTACTTCATGCCAACTGTCAATGTTTCAGTATTGGTTCAGATCTCTCTTGGACTTCTCTGAGGACCTGTCTACTCCAGCAGAAGCTAAGTCCCTGCTAGTTCATTTGTTGTTACTGCTGCCTGAATATATTTCTTAGTACTGCTAAATTCTAGTCCAGCTTGCTATCATGATATTTCCTTGCTAGCTGGTAGCTCTGGGGGTGCAGTGTTGCACCTCCACACTGTCAGTCGGTGTGGGGGTCTTTTTGCATACTCTGCGTGTTTTTTTTGTAGTTTTTTTGTGCTGACCGCATAGTTTCCTTTTCTTTCCTCTGACTATTTAGTGAAGTCTGGCCTCCTTTGCTAAAACCTGTTTCATTCCTGTGTTTGTGACTTTCCTCTTAACTCAGTCAATATATATGGGGGGCTGCCTTTACCTTTGGGGAATTTCTCTGAGGCAAGGTTAGGCTTCTATTTCTATCTTTAGGGGTAGTTAGCTCTTAGGCTGTGAAGAGGCGTCTAGGGAGAGTTAGGTACGCTCCACAGCTATTTCTAGTGTGTGTGATAGGAGTAGGGTTTGCGGTCAGCAGAGTTCCCAATGTCCCAGAGCTTGTTCCGATTACTAGTTTACTCCTCAGGTCATTCCGGGTGCTCCTAACCACCAGGTCCATAACAGTACAGCTGGCCCACAAAGTGTTAATGCATCTCAAAAGAGGGATAAGAGAAGTTCTGAACCCATTTTTTTTTCTTTGCAGTGTGTTTTGTCTTTCTTTTCCCCTTAATCTCTGGGTGGTTCAGGACTCAGGTGTAGATATGGATATTCAACGTCTGTCCTCTTGTGTGGATCAACTCGCTGCAAGGGTCCAAAGCATTCAAGATTATGTAGTTCAGAATCCGATGTTAGAGCCTAGAATTCCAATTCCTGATTTGTTTTCTGGGGATAGATCTAAGTTTCTGAATTTCAAAAATAATTGTAGACTGTTTCTTGCTTTGAAACCCCGCTCCTCTGGTGACCCCATTCAGCAAGTAAAAATTATTATTTCTTTGTTACGTGGCAACCCTCAAGACTGGGCATTCTCCCTTGCACCAGGAGATCCTGCATTGCTTAACGTAGATGCGTTTTTTCTGGTGCTTGGATTGCTTTATGACGAACCGAATTCAGTGGATCAGGCAGAGAAAATCTTGCTAGCTTTGTGTCAGGGTCAGGATGAAGCGGAGGTATATTGTCAGAAGTTTAGAAAGTGGTCTGTGCTTACTCAATGGAATGAGTGTGCCCTGGCAGCAATTTTTAGAAAGGGTCTCTCTGAGGCCCTTAAGGATGTTATGGTGGGCTTCCCCACGCCTGCTGGTCTGAATGAATCAATGTCCTTGGCCATTCAAATTGATCGGCATTTGCGCGAGCGCAAAGTTGTGCACCATTTGGCGGTGTCCTCTGAGCAGAGGCCTGAGCTTATGCAATGTGATAGAACTTTGACCAGAACTGAACGGCAAGAACACAGACGTCAGAATCGGCTGTGTTTTTACTGTGGTGACCCTACTCATGCTATCTCTGATTGTCCTAAGCGCACTAAGCGGTTCGCTAGGTCTGTCACCATTGCTACTGTACAGCCTAAATTTCTTTTGTCTGTTACTTTGATTTGCTCTCTGTCGTCCTACTCGGTTATGGCATTTGTGGATTCGGGCGCTGCCCTGAATTTGATGGACTTGGAGTTTGCCAGGCGTTGTGGTTTTTTCCTGGAGCCTTTGCAGTATCCTATTCCATTAAGGGGAATTGATGCTACGCCTTTGGCCAGGAATAAACCTCAGTACTGGACTCAGTTGACCATGTGCATGGCTCCTGCACATCAGGAAGATATTCGCTTTTTGGTGTTGCATAATTTGCATGATGTGGTCGTGTTGGGTTTGCCATGGCTACAGGTTCATAATCCACTATTGGATTGGAAATCAATGTCTGTGTCTAGTTGGGGTTGTCAAGGGGTACATGGCGATGTTCCGATGATGTCAATTTCTTCATCCATTCCTTCTGATGTCCCTGAGTTTCTGTCGGATTACCGGGATGTATTTGATGAGCCCAAATCCAGTATCCTACCACCTCATAGGGATTGTGATTGTGCTATAAATTTGATCCCTGGTAGTAAGTTTCCTAAGGGCTGACTTTTCAATTTATCCGTGCCAGAACACACCTCTATGCGGAGTTATATAAAGGAGTCCTTGGAGAAAGGGCATATTCGCCCGTCTTCATCACCGTTGGGAGCAGGGTTCTTTTTTGTGGCCAAGAAGGATGGTTCTCTGAGACCCTGTATAGACTACCGCCTTCTCAATAAAATCACGGTCAAATTTCAGTACCCTTTGCCTCTGCTGTCTGATTTGTTTGCTCGGATTAAGGGGGCTGTTGTGAAATTGGATTTTGGGCTCCCCCGGTGGCCACTGGTGGAATTGAACTGGTGTGCATCATCCCCTCTGTTCACCTGTTTCCATCAGGATGTGGGAGTCGCTATTTAACCTTGCTCCTCTGTCACTTCCATGCCGGTCAACATTGTAATCAGAAGCCTTTCTGTGCATGTTCCTGCTGCTAGACAACTCCCAGCTAAGTTGGACTTTAGTCCTCGTTTGTTTTTGCATTTTGTTCCAGTTCACTGCTGTAGTTTCGTTTCTGTGTCTGGAAAGCTCTTGTGATCTGAAATTGCCACTCTGATGTTATGAGTTAATACTAGAGTCTTAAAGTAATTTCAGGATGGTATTTTGATAGGGTTTTCAGCTGACCATGAAAGTGCCCTTTCTGTCTTCCTGCTATCTAGTAAGCGGACCTCAATTTTGCTAAACCTATTTTCATACTACGTTTGTCATTTCATCTAAAATCACCGCCAATATATGTGGGGGCCTCTGTCTGCCTATCGGGGAAACTTCTCTAGAGGTGAGCCAGGACTATATTTTCCTCTGCCAGGATTAGTTAGTCCTCCGGCCGGCGCTGGGCGTCTAGGGATAAAAAACGTAGGCAACGCTACCCGGCTACTGTTAGTTGTGCGGCAGGTTTAGTTCATGGTCAGTTTAGTTTCCATCCTTCCAAGAGCTAGTACTTATGTTTGCTGGGCTATGTTCTCTTGCCATTGAGAACCATAACAGTTTGACCGGCCAAAAAAGGGTTAAATTAATTGACAGAGAAAGGAGAGAAAAGAGAAGTCTGCTGAAGATTTTTTTTTTTTTTCCCCTTCCCTTCAGTTCTGAGTGTGCTTGTAATTGAATCTCTTGCAAGTCTGCCTATATTGCAGCCTTTCTCTCTCTCTCTCTCCTTCTAATCCTGGAATGGCTCTGTGTTCACCTGTTTAAAATGCATATTCAGAGTTTAGCTGCAGGTTTGAATAATCTCACCACGAAAGTTCAAAATTTACAAGATTTTGTTGTTCATGTTCCTATATCTGAACCTAGAATTCCTTTGCCTGAATTTTTCTCGGGGAATAGATCTTGCTTTCAAAATTTCAAAAATAATTGCAAGTTGTTTTTGTCCCTGAAATCTCGCTCTGCTGGAGATCCTGCTCAGCAGGTCAGGATTGTGATTTCCTTGCTCCGGGGCGACCCTCAGGATTGGGCTTTTGCATTGGCTCCAGGGGATCCTGCGTTGCTCAATGTGGATGCGTTTTTTCTGGCCTTGGGGTTGCTTTATGAGGAACCTCAGTTAGAGCTTCAGGCGGAAAAGGCCTTGATGTCCCTATCTCAGGGGCAAGATGAAGCTGAAATATACTGCCAGAAATTCCGTAAATGGGCTGTGCTTACTCAGTGGAATGAGTGCGCCCTGGCGGCGGATTTCAGAGAGGGTCTCTCTGATGCCATTAAGGATGTTATGGTGGGGTTCCCTGTGCCTGCGGGTCTGAATGAGTCCATGACAATGGCTATCCAGATCGATAGGCGTCTGCGGGAGCGCAAACCTGTGCACCATTTGGCGGTGTCTACTGAGAAGACGCCAGAGAATATGCAATGTGATAGAATTCTGTCCAGAAGTGAACGGCAGAATTTAAGATGAAAAAATGGGTTGTGCTTCTATTGCGGTGATTCAACTCATGTTATATCAGCATGCTCTAAGCGTACTAAGAAGCTTGATAAGTCTGTTTCAATTGGCACTTTACAGTCTAAGTTTATTCTATCTGTGACCCTGATTTGTTCTTTATCATCTATTACCGCGGATGCCTATGTCGACTCTGGCGCCGCTTTGAGTCTTATGGATTGGTCCTTTGCCAAACGCTGTGGGTATGATTTGGAGCCTCTTGAAACTCCTATACCCCTGAAGGGGATTGACTCCACCCCATTGGCTAGTAATAAACCACAATACTGGACACAAGTAACTATGCGGATTAATCCGGATCATCAGGAGATTATTCGCTTTCTTGTGCTGTATAACCTACATGATGTGTTGGTGCTTGGATTGCCATGGCTGCAATCTCATAACCCAGTCCTTGACTGGAAAGCTATGTCTGTGTTAAGCTGGGGATGTAAGGGGAAGCATGGGGACGTACCTTTGGTTTCCATTTCAGCATACACAAAAGGTGAAACAGACAAGGTCCTAAGAAAGGGGATCACCACAACAAGGAAATGGCGAAAAATTATATATACACAGCTTTATTGAAATATATATACAAACAAGGGTAACAAACACATGGACATATAAAAACACTTAAAAAGCATACAAATGCTATACACAACAGCCCCTAATACGGCCGTACCCCACATAGGACTCGAGTCATGTACATATGATGTAATTACCTAGAACCAAATTGCTCATAGAATGAAAGAAATAGGCCAAGCTACCTGGGCACTCCCCTGGGTACTGCAAATGGGAACAGACCACTAATAGTGTGAATGCAAAATAGCAAGAGTATAAAGCCCACATAGACATACAAATCCCTGCACTGCAAGTGCTAGATAAGGGACACACATGCACAAACCTGCCTAGCATGTAGAGACGACAGGTGTGTACATAACGGTACATAAATGTCAAGCAGCAAAAAATATATCAGCATAATGCCTCAATAGCATGTGACTAACTATCTAACATGCCACTATACAGAAAAATAGCACCAAGATAGTGTGAGCTGTAGAGATAGCATATTACCCAGGGCACATAATGCCCAAGCCTATAGCGCCTGGAAAAAGAGTCCTAATGTGGGCTACAAGGAGACCCAACGCGTATCGCCACCACACCGGGCAGCTTCGTCAGGGGTAATTTAAAGACCAAGTACTTGCCCCTTATATAACACATAAATGAATAGCATTACCATAATCAGCTGTGCTGCTGCTAGATCGGCCGCATGGAGTAGTATGAGTCACACCAACATGGAGAATCTCCCCCATCTGAGCATGCTCCAGCATCGAACGCTGATTGGTGTGAAAATACAGTTGCCGGGGAGACAAGAAAAGCTTCCAGAGTTTAACCCTTCGGTATGAGGGAGCCACTACATGCACCACGCTGCAATGTAATCCATAACTGCAGCAAATGCAAGTGCCGGCTGGCACATACCGATCAGATGTCAGTGTCACACATGTGCAGCCTGGAGCAATGCTGGGATCGCTCTACACAGGCTCCTGTCGCATATTAATGAATGCCCAAACCGAGTAATCCAGGCAATCAAAGCACACAAAATCGTTTGAAAATAGAGGTGCCCACACAGTATAAAACATAATGTATCCACCATATTGGCTATGCAAAGGACCATAGGATACCAGTAGGATGAATGAGCGCAAATTACGCTACATAAATCCAACCAGTTAACCACTACTAACCCATATGTTCAGAAACTGCGTAACGATCGCACAGCGCATGCTCCTGCGCCGCATAGTGATAGAAACCTGCAAAAAATATCAGAGCTGTCAAGACGCATTAAGATGAGCCAAATACACTGTATGAGCTGTCATACTGCCAATAAAGTATGTAAGCGCTAATGCCATGAGAGGGAACCGCTCCATGCACCACGCTACGATACCACCCATAGATGCAGCAAGTACAAGCGCCAGCTAGCACATACCGATCAGATGCTGTTGCCACATAAGTATAGCCTGGAGCAATACTGAGATCGCTCTACACAGGCTCCTGCGTCGTATAATAAGAAATACCCAAAATTACCCAGGCAATCAGGATGCCATTCAGTGAGCACTTCAAAGTAGAAGTGTCCACACAGTGTAAAACGCATCCACTGCAGTGACTGTGCAGGAATGCAATAAAACACCAAACGAATGAATGCATGCAGCCAACGCTACATAACTAACCAGTTAACCCCCTCATGTCCTGTGTGTTCAGGAGCAGCGTAACAATCACACTGCGCATACTCCTACGCTGCATAGCGTTAGGAGCCTGTATAGAATAACCAGGACTATCAAAATGCTTTAGATGGACCCTATTTGCTGTAGGGTTACACCCTAACCCCATAGAATGAAAAATACATTAACGCACATGAACTTGCAACGATATTATAATGGAAGGTACACAGTGGACAAGAAACTCACAGACTATCAAAGATATAGTAGAGGTGCCAAATATTAAAGGGCATTTACAGCAAACCCCACGACTATACCCGAAAGGCCTTATTAAGTGTAGTGGCACAGGGGAGCCAATCTGAATACCCGAATATCCTGGCCCTAAGATGAAAAACAGTGGTACACTTAGGGATTAGAGAACACAAAGACCCCCTATAGATATACAGTACCTCATGAAGGAGTAATCTTTATTGCGCCCACCAACATATACTCATGAATACAGGGACAAAAAATCGTAGATACCATAGTAGAGACTCATATTGCCCCCTGCAACCACGGACACCATAGGTGGTACAGAAAGACATATAGGTCGCTATAGTAGATAACCCAGGGGAGGCCAATTCAATCAGGTTTGTTTGTAAAACCCTGTAAATAGAAGGTCCTCATTGAGACCAAAAGGAGTTAGACAATTAAGATCGAAAATCCATCTAGATTCACGCCTCAAAAGTTCCAGGGTGACATTGCCCCCTCTAATGTTCGTTTGAACGCCCTCCAATCCAAGTATCTTGGTATCCACCAGTTGGGAGTTATGTTCGTCCAGGTAGTGTGTAGCCACTGACGTTAAAGTCTTTCCTTTAGCCTTATCCGCTTTAGCCATGGAAATATTTGAGAAGTGTTGCTGTATGCGTTTCCTCAACTCCTGTGTAGTCTGTCCGACATACACCTTACGGCACGGGCATATCAAAGCGTACACCAGGTTCCGAGATTTGCAATTGAAGTAAGCCTTAGTGGAGATCTGTAAAGGCAAAGTGGGCAAGGTAATAACTCTATCACCAACCATATAGGGACAAACATTACAATTCCCACAAGGGAATGTACCCGTGAGTCTGACCCCCCTATTCAACCTCTTGGTTGGCCGCTGAAAATGGCTATGGCTCAAACAGTCCCTCAAATTTTTAGCCCTCCTAGCTATTAGACTCGGTTGAGTAGCAATGTGTGGTTGCAATCTGACCTCACTACGCAAAATACCCCAATATTTGGAGAGGATATTTCTTACATCCGTCCACTGGTTATTATAGGCCGTAATAACCCCCAATGGTTTAACAGATGTCTTAGCACGAGGATGTAAGAGAACTGACCTGTCGCTATCTCTTGCTGCAACAAAAGCGCGAGAGATTACCTTGTGTGGGTATCCACGTTCACGAAAGCGTGTAGTGAGTTCCCGAGAGCATCTGTCGAAGTCATCTTGCTGGCTACAGTTCCTCTTGACTCTGAAAAACTGTCCTCTCGGAATGCCTGTCTTCAAATGTTGAGGATGGAAACTATTGAAGTGGAGGAGACTATTAGTAGCTGTAGGCTTCCGATACAAGGTGGTATTGATTCTTGTCTCCCTCACACTCAGTTTAAGGTCCAGGAATTCAATATCCACTTGGGAGTAATGAGATGTCAATCGGATGTTCCATGGATTTTCATTTAGTGTCTTGACAAATTCCTGACACTCATCCAGGGTGCCTGTCCAGAGGAATAGAACATCATCAATATATCGAAGCCACTTGATAACATATTTGGCATACCCCTCCAGACAGTACACCCTGGTAGCCTCCCACCACCCCAAAAAGAGGTTGGCATAAGCCGGGGCACAGCGAGCCCCCATAGCCGTGCCCCTCACTTGCCTATAGAAGACACGGTCAAAGGTGAAGAAGTTCCTATCCAGGATAAACAGCAGCAGATCCAACAGAAACGAATCGTGTCTCCTATCCCCCGATGAATTCAAGTCCAGAAAATACGCTACAGCTTGTGTCCCCAACTCATGGCTTATACACGTGTAAAGGGACTCCACATCCAGGGTCACCAGCCACGTGTTGGGAGGAACCTCGAAGTCCTGCAGCAATGAAATCAGAGATGTTGAGTCCTTGACATACGATTGTAAATTAAGGACCAGGGGCTGAAGAAAAAAGTCAATGTAGGTGCAGGGACGCTCAAGTAGTCCCCCTATCCCCGTCACTATAGGCCTGCCCGGTGGAACCTCCAACGACTTATGGACCTTGGGGAGCATGTAAAAGGTCGGGGTCCTAGGATGTTGGGTGGTCAAAAACTCTCTCTCACGTTTATTAATGATGTTATATGTAAACGCATTATCTAACAGCCGGTTTAATTTAGCTTGAAAAGCACCTGTAGGGTCAGAGGGAAGGACTTGATAACACTCTGTGTTGCGTAATTGACGCATAGCTTCCTGGACATAGAGGTTAACTGGCCAAATGACCAAATTGCCCCCCTTGTCCGCCTCCCGAATAACGAAGTCCCTATTGGACCCCAGCCGTGCTATGATGGCCTGTTCGTCTTTACTGATATTCCTGCTCCTGGTAGGGTCTAGTTTCAATTGATGTACCTCCCTACATACAGCATCAAAGAAACATTGCACAGCCGGGCATAATGCAAACGAGGGGGTGGCCTGAGATGGTAATCGTCCAGTAAACTTACGTCTAGTATGACCTTCCTCCCCTTCGTCCAGCAGATCCAATAAATCCCGCAGTATCTGTCTATCACACGTGGAGAGATCATCCATTGGTTTCCATTTCGTCATCTATTCCCTCTGAGATTCCTGAATTCTTGACTGAATATTGTGACGTTTTTGAAGAACCTAAGCTTGGTTCATTACCTCCGCACCGGGAGTGCGATTGTGCCATAGATTTGATTCCGGGTAGTAAATACCCTAAGGGTCGTTTATTTAATCTGTCTGTGCCTGAACATGCTGCTATGCGAGAATATATAAAGGAGTCCTTGGAAAAGGGACATATTCGTCCTTCGTCATCTCCCTTAGGAGCCGGTTTTTTCTTTGTGGCTAAGAAAGATGGCTCTTTGAGACCGTGTATTGATTATCGGCTTTTGAATAAAATCACGGTTAAATATCAATATCCGTTGCCACTGCTGACTGATTTGTTTGCTCGCATAAAGGGGGCCAAGTGGTTCTCTAAGATAGATCTCCGTGGGGCGTATAATTTGGTGCGAATTAAGCAGGGGGATGAGTGGAAGACCGCATTTAATACGCCCGAGGGCCACTTTGAGTATTTGGTGATGCCTTTTGGTCTTTCAAATGCCCCTTCAGTCTTTCAGTCCTTTATGCATGACATTTTCCGTGATTATTTGGATAAATTTATGATTGTGTATCTGGATGATATTTTGATTTTTTCGGATGACTGGGACTCTCATGTCCAGCAGGTCAGGAGGGTTTTTCAGGTTTTGCGGTCTAATTCCTTGTGTGTGAAGGGTTCTAAGTGCGTTTTTGGGGTTCAAAAGATTTCCTTTTTGGGATATATTTTTTCCCCCTCTTCCATCGAGATGGATCCTGTCAAGGTTCAGGCTATTTGTGATTGGACGCAACCCTCTTCTCTTAAGAGTCTTCAGAAATTTTTGGGCTTTGCTAACTTTTATCGTCGATTTATTGCTGGTTTTTCTGATGTTGTTAAACCATTGACTGATTTGACTAAGAAGGGTGCTGATGTTGCTGATTGGTCCCCTGCTGCTGTGGAGGCCTTTCGGGAGCTTAAGCGCCGCTTTTCTTCCGCCCCTGTGTTGCGTCAGCCTGATGTTGCTCTTCCTTTTCAGGTTGAGGTCGACGCTTCTGAAATCGGAGCTGGGGCAGTTTTGTCGCAGAGAAGTTCCGATTGTTCCGTGATGAGACCTTGTGCCTTTTTCTCGCGTAAATTTTCGCCCGCCGAGCGGAATTATGATGTTGGGAATCGGGAGCTTTTGGCCATGAAGTGGGCTTTTGAGGAGTGGCGTCATTGGCTTGAGGGGGCTAGACATCAGGTGGTGGTATTGACTGACCACAAAAATCTAATTTATCTTGAGTCCGCCAGACGCCTGAATCCTAGACAGGCGCGCTGGTCGTTGTTTTTCTCTCGGTTTAATTTTGTGGTGTCCTACCTGCCGGGTTCTAAGAATGTTAAGGCGGATGCCCTTTCTAGGAGTTTTGAGCCTGACTCCCCTGGTAACTCTGAACCTACAGGTATCCTTAAGGATGGAGTGATATTGTCTGCCATTTCTCCAGACCTGCGGCGGGCCTTGCAGGAGTTTCAGGCGGATAGACCGGATCGTTGCCCACCTGGTAGACTGTTTGTTCCTGATGATTGGACCAGTAAAGTCATTTCTGAGGTTCATTCTTCTGCGTTGACAGGTCATCCTGGAATCTTTGGTACCAGGGATTTGGTGGCAAGGTCCTTCTGGTGGCCTTCCCTGTCTCGAGATGTGCGAGGCTTTGTGCAGTCTTGTGACGTTTGTGCTCGGGCCAAGCCTTGTTGTTCTCGGGCTAGTGGATTGTTGTTGCCCTTGCCTATCCCGAAGAGGCCCTGGACGCACATCTCGATGGATTTTATTTCGGATCTTCCTGTTTCTCAGAAGATGTCTGTCATCTGGGTGGTGTGTGACCGTTTCTCTAAGATGGTCCATTTGGTTCCCCTGCCTAAGTTGCCTTCTTCTTCCGAGTTGGTTCCTCTGTTTTTTCAAAATGTGGTCCGTTTGCATGGTATTCCGGAGAATATCGTTTCTGACAGAGGAACCCAATTCGTGTCTAGATTTTGGCGAGCATTCTGTGCTAGGATGGGCATAGATTTGTCTTTCTCGTCTGCTTTCCATCCTCAGACTAATGGCCAGACCGAGCGGACGAATCAGACCTTGGAGACATATTTGAGGTGTTTTGTGTCTGCAGATCAGGATGATTGGGTTGCTTTTTTGCCTTTAGCGGAGTTTGCCCTCAATAATCGGGCCAGCTCTGCCACCTTGGTGTCTCCTTTTTTCTGTAATTCGGGGTTTCATCCTCGATTTTCTTCTGGTCAGGTGGAATCTTCGGATTGTCCTGGAGTGGATGCTGTGGTGGAGAGGTTGCATCAGATTTGGGGGCAGGTAGTCCCAGGAGAAGACTCAGCTTTTTGCCAACCGCCGGCGTCGGGTTGGTCCTCGGCTTTGTGTTGGGGACTTGGTGTGGTTGTCTTCTCGTTTTGTCCCTATGAGGGTTTCTTCTCCTAAGTTTAAGCCTCGGTTCATCGGCCCGTACAAGATATTGGAGATTCTTAACCCTGTGTCCTTCCGTTTGGACCTCCCTGCATCTTTTTCTATTCATAATGTTTTTCATCGGTCATTGTTGCGCAGGTATGAGGTACCGGTTGTGCCTTCCGTTGAGCCTCCTGCTCCGGTGTTGGTTGAGGGCGAGTTGGAGTACGTTGTGGAAAAAATCTTGGACTCCCGTGTTTCCAGACGGAAACTCCAGTATCTGGTCAAATGGAAGGGATACGGTCAGGAGGATAATTCTTGGGTGACTGCCTCTGATGTTCATGCCTCCGATCTGGTCCATGCCTTTCATAGGGCTCATCCTGATCGCCCTGGTGGTTCTGGTGAGGGTTTGGTGCCCCCTCCTTGAGGGGGGGGTACTGTTGTGAAATTGGATTTTGGGCTCCCCCGGTGGCCACTGGTGGAATTGAACTGGTGTGCATCATCCCCTCTGTTCACCTGTTTCCATCAGGATGTGGGAGTCGCTATTTAACCTTGCTCCTCTGTCACTTCCATGCCGGTCAACATTGTAATCAGAAGCCTTTCTGTGCATGTTCCTGCTGCTAGACAACTCCCAGCTAAGTTGGACTTTAGTCCTCGTTTGTTTTTGCATTTTGTTCCAGTTCACTGCTGTAGTTTCGTTTCTGTGTCTGGAAAGCTCTTGTGATCTGAAATTGCCACTCTGATGTTATGAGTTAATACTAGAGTCTTAAAGTAATTTCAGGATGGTATTTTGATAGGGTTTTCAGCTGACCATGAAAGTGCCCTTTCTGTCTTCCTGCTATCTAGTAAGCGGACCTCAATTTTGCTAAACCTATTTTCATACTACGTTTGTCATTTCATCTAAAATCACCGCCAATATATGTGGGGGCCTCTGTCTGCCTATCGGGGAAACTTCTCTAGAGGTGAGCCAGGACTATATTTTCCTCTGCCAGGATTAGTTAGTCCTCCGGCCGGCGCTGGGCGTCTAGGGATAAAAAACGTAGGCAACGCTACCCGGCTACTGTTAGTTGTGCGGCAGGTTTAGGTCATGGTCAGTTTAGTTTCCATCCTTCCAAGAGCTAGTACTTATGTTTGCTGGGCTATGTTCTCTTGCCATTGAGAACCATAACAGGGGGCTAGTTGGTTCACCAAGATAGATCTTCGAGGGGCATATAACCTTGTGCGTATTAAACAGGGCGATGAATGGAAAACAGCATTTAATACGCCCGAGGGCCATTTTGAGTACCTGGTGATGCCATTCGGGCTTTCTAACGCTCCATCTGTGTTTCAGTCCTTTATGCATGACATCTTCCGAAAGTATCTGGATAGATTCATGATTGTATATTTGGATGATATTTTGGTCTTTTCAGATGATTGGGAGTCTCATGTGAAGCAGGTCAGAATGGTATTCCAGGTCCTTCGTGCTAATTCCTTGTTTGTGAAGGGGTCTAAATGTCTCTTCGGAGTTCAGAAGGTTTCCTTTTTGGGCTTCATTTTTTCCCCTTCTACTATCGAGATGGATCCTGTTAAAGTTCAGGCCATTTATGATTGGACTCAACCTACATCTGTGAAGACTCTTCAGAAATTCCTGGGCTTTGCTAATTTTTACCGTCGCTTCATCGCTAATTTTTCTAGTGTGGTTAAACCTTTGACTGATTTGACAAAGAAAGGTGCTGATGTGGTGAATTGGTCCTCTGCGGCCGTGGAGGCTTTTCAGGAGCTGAAACGTCATTTTTCTTTGGCCCCTGTGTTGCGTCAGCCAGATGTTTCGCTCCCTTTTCAGGCTGAGGTTGATGCTTCTGAGATTGGAGCAGGGGCTGTTTTGTCTCAAAGAAGTTCTGATGGCTCTGTGATGAAGCCATGTGCCTTCTTTTCTAGAAAATTTTCGCCTGCTGAGCGTAATTATGATGTTGGCAATCGGGAGCTGCTGGCTATGAAGTGGGCATTCGAGGAGTGGCGACATTGGCTTGAGGGAGCCAAGCACCGCGTGGTGGTCTTGACGGATCACAAGAATTTGACTTATCTCGAGTCTGCCAAGCGGTTGAATCCTAGACAGGCTCGATGGTCACTGTTTTTCTCCCGTTTCGATTTTGTGGTTTCATACCTTCCAGGTTCTAAGAATGTGAAGGCTGATGCCCTTTCTAGGAGTTTTGTGCCTGATTCTCCGGGAGTCCCTGAGCTGGCTGGTATTCTCAAAGAGGGGGTAATTCTGTCTGCCATCTCCCCTGATTTGCGGCGGGTGCTGCAGGAGTTTCAGGCTGATAGACCTGACCGTTGTCCAGCAGAGAAACTGTTTGTCCCTGATAGATGGACTAGTAGAGTTATTTCTGAGGTTCATTGCTCGGTGTTGGCTGGTCATCCTGGGATTTTTGGTACCAGGGATTTGGTGGCTAGGTCCTTTTGGTGGCCTTCCTTGTCACGGGATGTGCGTTCTTTTGTGCAGTCTTGTGGGACTTGTGCTCGGGCCAAGCCCTGCTGTTCTCGTGCCAGTGGGTTGCTTTTACCCTTGACGGTCCCAAAAAGGCCTTGGACGCATGTTTCCATGGATTTTATTTCAGATCTTCCTGTCTCTCAAAGGATGTCTGTCATCTGGGTGGTTTGTGATCGCTTTTCTAAGATGGTCCATTTGGTACCCTTGCCTAAATTACCTTCCTCCTCTGATTTGGTGCCATTATTCTTTCAGCATGTGGTTCGTTTGCATGGCATTCCGGAGAACATTGTGTCGGACAGAGGGTCCAAGTTTGTCTCTAGGTTTTGGCGGTCCTTTTGTGCTAAGATGGGCATTGATTTGTCTTTTTCTTCGGCTTTCCATCCTCAGACAAATGGCCAAACCGAACGAACCAACCAGACTTTGGAGGCCTATCTGAGATGCTTTGTTTCTGCTGATCAGGATGATTGGGTGACCTTTTTGCCATTGGCTGAGTTCGCCCTTAATAATCGGGCTAGTTCGGCTACTTTGGTTTCGCCTTTTTTTTGCAATTCTGGTTTTCATTCTCGTTTTTCTTCAGGGCAGGTTGAGCCTTCTGATTGTCCTGGTGTGGATTCTGTGGTGGACAGATTGCAGCAAATTTGGACTCACGTAGTGGACAATCTGACATTGTCCAAGGAGAAGGCTCAACGTTTCGCTAACCGCCGTCGTTGTGTTGGTCCTCGACTTCGTGTTGGGGATTTGGTTTGGTTGTCTTCTCGTTATGTTCCTATGAAGGTTTCTTCTCCTAAGTTTAAGCCTCGTTTCATTGGTCCTTATAAGATTTCTGAAATTCTCAACCCTGTGTCATTTTGTTTGGTCCTTCCAGCTTCCTTTGCCATCCATAATGTGTTCCATAGGTCGTTGTTGCTTAGGTATGTGGCGCCTATGGTTCGCTCCGTTGATCCTCCTGCTCCGGTGTTGGTTGAGGAGGAGTTGGAGTATGTGGTGGAAAAAATTTTGGATTCTCGTATTTCGAGACGGAAGCTCCAGTACCTGGTTAAGTGGAAGGGCTATGGTCAGGAGGATAATTCCTGGGTTGTTGCCTCAGATGTCCATGCTGCCGATTTAGTTCGTGCCTTTCATTTGGCTCGTCCTGATCAGCCTGGGGGCCCTGGTGAGGGTTCGGTGACCCCTCCTCAAGGGGGGGGTACTGTTGTGAATTCCATTTCTCGGACTCCCTCCTGTGGTCATGAATGGTACTTTGGTTAGTTCTGCTCTTGGACTCCCTCTGGTGGCTTTGAGCGGAACTGCTGGTCTCTGAGGTTTGCTTTCTCAGCTGCCCTCGTTTATTGTTATGCTTGCTTCCCTATTTAACTCTACTCAGATCATTGCTTCATGCCAGCTGTCAATGTTTCAGTATTGGTTCAGATCTCTCTTGGACTTCTCTGAGGACCTGTCTACTCCAGCAGAAGCTAAGTCCCTGCTAGTTCATTTGTTGTTACTGCTGCCTGAATATATTTCTTAGTACTGCTAAATTCTAGTCCAGCTTGCTATCATGATATTTCCTTGCTAGCTGGTAGCTCTGGGGGTGCAGTGTTGCACCTCCACACCGTGAGTCGGTGTGGGGGTCTTTTTGCATACTCTGCGTGGTTTTTTTTTAGTTTTTTGTGCTGACCGCATAGTTTCCTTTTCTTTCCTCTGACTATTTAGTGAAGTCTGGCCTCCTTTGCTAAAACCTGTTTCATTCCTGTGTTTGTGACTTTCCTCTTAACTCACAGTCAATATATGTGGGGGGCTGCCTTTACCTTTGGGGAATTTCTCTGAGGCAAGGTTAGGCTTCTATTTCTATCTTTAGGGGTAGTTAGCTCTTAGGCTGTGAAGAGGCGTTTAGGGAGAGTTAGGTACGCTCCACGGCTATTTCTAGTGTGTGTGATAGGAGTAGGGTTTGCGGTCAGCAGAGTTCCCACTTTCCCAGAGCTTGTTCCGATTACTAGTTTACTCATCAGGTCATTCCGGGTGCTCCTAACCACCAGGTCCATAACACAGGTACACTTTTGTAGTCACAGACTGCCTGAGTGCATGGACGATGCGGTCTTTAACATGCTGTTGGAGGGCTGGGATGGCTTTTCTAGAAAAGAAGTGTCGACTGGGTAGCTCGTAGCTTGGTACAGCGTAGTCCATCAGCGCTTTGAAAGCTTCGCTTTCAACTAACCGGTAGGGCATCATCTCTAATGAGATTAGTCTAGCAATGTGGGCGTTCAAACCCTGTGTACGCGGATGCGAGGATGAGTACTTCCTTTTCCTAACGAGAGTCTCATGAAGGGTGAGCTGGACTGGAGAGCTGCATACGGTGGAACTAGTGGGGGTGCCGGTGGACATGGGTGACTGAGAGAGGGTTGGAGATGGTATTCTTGCCGGTGCCCTACATGCAGTGTTTCCGACTACTAACCTGGTGATTCCCTGACTGCTTTGGCCTGGCGACGAAAGCTGCACAGATACTGCAGGTGGTGCGGGAAATGGTGGGCTTACAGGGAGGGAAGGGATGTAGCGTTGCTGACTAGCTTCATTGGCCGAGGGTGCTGCAACCTTTAGGGACGTTTGGTAGTTAGTCCAGGCTTGCAAATGCATGGTGGATAAATGTCTATGCATGCAACTTGTATTTAGACTTTTAAGATTCTGACCTCTGCTTAAGGTAGTTGAACATTTTTGACAGATGACTTTGCGCTGATCATTTGTTGTGATTTGCTTTTTGCTCCCTCTAGTGGTTACTAGTTTTTTGACTCTGGTTTTTCTGTCATTCCTTTTATCCGCACCTGGGTCGTTAGTTAGGGGTGTTGCTATATAAGCTCCCTGGACCTTCAGTTCAATGCCTGGTAACGTAGTTATCAGAGCTAGTCTGCTGTGCTCTTGTCTACTGATCCTGGTTCCAGTTATATCAGCTAAGTCTGCCTTTTGCTTTTTGCTATTTGTTTTGGTTTTGTATTCTTGTCCAGCTTGTTCCAAATCTATATCCTGACCTTTGCTGGAAGCTCTAGGGGGCTGGTGTTCTCCCCCCGGACCGTTAGACGGTTCGGGGGTTCTTGAATTTCCAGTGTGGATTTTGATAGGGTTTTTGTTGACCATATAAGTTACCTTTCTTTATTCTGCTATCAGTAAGCGGGCCTCTCTGTGCTAAACCTGATTCATTTCTGTGTTTGTCATTTCCTCTTACCTCACCGTCATTATTTGTGGGGGGCTTCTATCCAGCTTTGGGGTCCCCTTCTCTGGAGGCAAGAAAGGTCTTTGTTTTCCTCTACTAGGGGTAGCTAGATTCTCCGGCTGGCGCGTGTCATCTAGAATCAACGTAGGAATGATCCCCGGCTACTTCTAGTGTTGGCGTTAGGAGTAGTTATATGGTCAACCCAGTTACCACTGCCCTATGAGCTGGATTTTTGTATTCTGCAGACTTCCACGTTCCTCTGAGACCCTCGCCATTGGGGTCATAACAGTTTGCCAGGCCAGTATTAAATGTTTAATGCATTGCAGAAGAGGGATTATAAGAAAGAAGATTCTGAGTTTTTTTTTTTTTTTTTTTCTTCTTCCCCTTTACCTCAGAGTGGCTATGCTTGCTGCAGACATGAATGTCCAGACCTTGATTACAAGTGTGGACCAGCTGGCTACTCGTGTGCAGGGCATACAAGACTATGTTATCAGAAATCCTAGGTCAGAACCTAAAATACCGATTCCTGAACTGTTTTCCGGAGACAGGTTTAAGTTTAGGAATTTCGTGAATAATTGTAAATTGTTTTTGTCCCTGAGACCCTGTTCATCTGGAGATTCTGCTCAGCAAGTAAAAATTGTTATTTCGTTCTTACGGGGCGACCCTCAGGATTGGGCTTTTTCGCTGGCGCCAGGAGATCCGGCATTGGCTGATCTTGATGCGTTTTTTCTGGCGCTCGGTTTACTTTATGAGGAACCCAATCTTGAGATTCAGGCAGAAAAGGCCTTGCTGGCTATGTCTCAGGGGCAGGACGAGGCTGAAGTGTATTGCCAAAAATTTCGGAAATGGTCCGTGCTGACACATTGGAACGAGTGTGCACTGGCCGCTAATTTTAGAAATGGCCTTTCTGAAGCCATTAAGAATGTTATGGTGGGTTTTCCCATTCCCACAGGTCTGAATGATACTATGGCACTGGCTATTCAAATTGACCGGCGGTTGCGGGAGCGCAAAACCGCAAATTCCCTCATGGTGTTGTCTGAACAGACACCTAATTCGGTGCAATGTGATAGAAAAACCGCAAATTCCCTCATGGTGTTGTCTGAACAGACACCTGATTTAATGCAATGTGATAGAATCCTGACTAGAAATGAGCGGAAAATTCATAGACGCCGGAATGGCTTGTGCTACTACTGTGGTGATTCTACACATGTTATCTCAGCATGCTCTAAACGTATAGCTAAGGTTGTTAGTCCTGTCACCGTTGGTAATTTGCAACCTAAATTTATTCTGTCTGTAACTTTGATTTGCTCACTGTCATCTTATCCTGTCATGGCGTTTGTAGATTCAGGTGCTGCCCTGAGTCTCATGGATCTCTCATTTGCTAAGCGCTGTGGTTTTACTCTTGAACCATTAGAAAATCCTATTCCTCTTAGGGGTATTGATGCTACACCATTGGCAGCAAATAAACCGCAGTATTGGACACAGGTTACCATGTGCATGACTCCTGAACACCGCGAGGTGATACGTTTCCTGGTTTTACATAAAATGCATGATTTGGTTGTTTTAGGGCTGCCATGGTTACAGACCCATAATCCAGTCCTGGACTGGAAGGCTATGTCAGTCTCAAGTTGGGGCTGTCGTGGTATTCATGGGGATTCCCTGCCTGTGTCTATTGCTTCTTCTACGCCTTCGGAAGTTCCGGAGTATTTGTCTGATTATCAGGATGTCTTCAGTGAGTCTGAGTCCAGTGCACTGCCTCCTCATAGGGAATGTGACTGTGCTATAGATTTGATCCCGGGCAGTAAGTTTCCTAAGGGAAGACTGTTTAATCTGTCGGTACCTGAACATACCGCTATGCGTTCATATATCAAGGAGTCTCTGGAGAAAGGACATATTCGTCCGTCTTCTTCCCCTCTTGGTGCGGGATTCTTTTTTGTGGCAAAAAAGGACGGATCTTTGAGACCTTGTATTGATTATCGGCTTTTAAATAAGATCACTGTCAAATTTCAGTATCCTTTACCGCTGTTGTCTGACTTGTTTGCCCGGATTAAGGGTGCCAAGTGGTTCACCAAGATAGACCTTCGTGGTGCGTACAACCTTGTGCGCATTAAGCAAGGTGATGAATGGAAAACCGCATTCAATACGCCCGAAGGTCATTTTGAGTACTTGGTGATGCCTTTTGGGCTCTCCAATGCGCCTTCAGTTTTTCAGTCCTTTATGCATGACATTTTCCGGAAGTATCTGGATAAATTTTTGATTGTTTATCTGGATGATATTTTGGTTTTTTCTGATAATTGGGATTCGCATGTGGAGCAGGTCAGGTTGGTCTTTAAAATTTTGCGTGAAAATTCTTTGTTTGTCAAGGGCTCAAAGTGTCTCTTTGGTGTACAGAAGGTTCCCTTTTTGGGGTTCATTTTTTCCCCTTCTGCTGTGGAGATGGACCCAGTCAAGGTCCGAGCTATTCTTGATTGGACTCAGCCCTCGTCAGTTAAGAGTCTTCAGAAGTTCTTGGGCTTCGCTAACTTCTACCGTCGTTTTATTGCTAATTTTTCTAGCATTGTGAAACCTTTGACGGATATGACCAAGAAGGGCTCCGATGTAGCTAACTGGGCTCCTGCTGCCGTGGAGGCTTTCCAGGAGTTGAAACGCCGGTTTACTTCGGCGCCTGTTTTGTGCCAGCCTGACGTCTCACTTCCCTTTCAGGTTGAGGTGGATGCTTCGGAGATTGGGGCAGGGGCCGTTTTGTCGCAGAGAGGCCCTGGTTGCTCTGTTATGAAACCTTGTGCCTTTTTCTCTAGGAAGTTTTCGCCTGCCGAGCGAAATTATGATGTGGGCAATCGGGAGTTGTTGGCCATGAAATGGGCATTTGAGGAGTGGCGTCATTGGCTCGAGGGTGCTAAGCATCGTGTGGTGGTCTTGACTGATCACAAAAATCTGATGTATCTCGAGTCTGCTAAACGCCTTAATCCGAGACAGGCCCGCTGGTCATTGTTTTTCTCCCGCTTTGATTTTGTTGTCTCGTATTTACCAGGTTCAAAGAATGTGAAGGCCGATGCTCTTTCTAGGAGCTTTGTGCCTGATGCTCCTGGAGTCGCTGATCCTGTTGGTATTCTTAAAGATGGAGTTATCTTGTCAGCTATTTCTCCGGATCTGCGACGTGTGTTGCAGAGATTTCAGGCTGATAGGCCTGAGTCTTGTCCACCTGACAGACTGTTTGTCCCGGATAAGTGGACCAGCAGAGTCATTTCCGAGGTTCATTCCTCGGTGTTGGCAGGTCACCCGGGAATTTTTGGCACCAGAGATCTGGTGGCCAGGTCCTTTTGGTGGCCTTCCTTGTCAAGGGATGTGCGGTCATTTGTGCAGTCCTGTGGGACTTGTGCTCGAGCTAAGCCTTGCTGTTCTCGTGCCAGCGGTTTGCTCTTGCCCTTGCCTGTCCCGAAGAGACCTTGGACACATATCTCCATGGATTTCATTTCTGATCTTCCGCTATCTCAGGGCATGTCCGTTATCTGGGTGATATGTGATCGCTTCTCCAAGATGGTCCATTTGGTTCCTTTGCCTAAGCTGCCTTCCTCTTCCGATCTGGTTCCTGTGTTTTTCCAGAACGTGGTTCGTTTGCACGGCATCCCTGAGAATATTGTGTCAGACAGAGGATCCCAGTTCGTTTCCAGGTTCTGGCGATCCTTTTGTAGTAGGATGGGCATTGATTTGTCGTTTTCGTCTGCTTTCCATCCTCAGACTAATGGACAGACGGAGCGAACCAATCAGACTTTGGAGGCTTATTTGAGGTGTTTTGTCTCTGCTGATCAGGACGATTGGGTGACATTCTTGCCGTTGGCTGAGTTTGCCCTTAATAATCGGGCTAGTTCCGCCACCTTGGTTTTGCCTTTTTTCTGCAACTCTGGTTTCCATCCTCGCTTTTCTTCGGGTCATGTGGAGCCTTCTGACTGTCCTGGGGTGGATTCTGTGGTGGATAGGTTGCAGCAGATCTGGAATCATGTGGTGGACAACTTGAAGTTGTCACAGGAGAAGGCTCAGCGCTTTGCCAACCGCCGCCGCGGTGTGGGTCCCCGACTACGCGTTGGGGATTTGGTATGGCTTTCTTCCCGCTTTGTTCCTATGAAGGTCTCCTCTCCCAAATTTAAACCTCGTTTTATTGGGCCTTACAAGATATTGGAAATCCTTAATCCTGTATCTTTTCGTCTGGATCTTCCTGTGTCGTTTGCTATTCACAATGTATTTCATAGGTCCTTGTTGCGGCAGTACATTGTGCCTGTAGTTCCTTCTGCTGAGCCTCCTGCTCCGGTGTTGGTTGAGGGCGAGTTGGAGTACGTGGTGGAGAAGATCTTGGATTCTCGCCTCTCCAGGCGGAGGCTTCAGTACCTGGTCAAGTGGAAGGGCTATGGTCAGGAGGATAATTCCTGGGTGGTCGCCTCTGATGTTCATGCGGCCGATTTAGTTCGTGCCTTTCATGCCGCTCATCCTGATCGCCCTGGTGGTCATGGTGAGGGTTCGGTGACCCCTCACTAAGGGGGGGGTACTGTTGTGATTTGCTTTTTGCTCCCTCTAGTGGTTACTAGTTTTTTGACTCTGGTTTTTCTGTCATTCCTTTTATCCGCACCTGGGTCGTTAGTTAGGGGTGTTGCTATATAAGCTCCCTGGACCTTCAGTTCAATGCCTGGCAACGTAGTTATCAGAGCTAGTCTGCTGTGCTCTTGTCTACTGATCCTGGTTCCAGTTATATCAGCTAAGTCTGCCTTTTGCTTTTTGCTATTTGTTTTGGTTTTGTATTCTTGTCCAGCTTGTTCCAAATCTATATCCTAACCTTTGCTGGAAGCTCTAGGGGGCTGGTGTTCTCCCCCCGGACCGTTAGACGGTTCGGGGGTTCTTGAATTTCCAGTGTGGATTTTGATAGGGTTTTTGTTGACCATATAAGTTACCTTTCTTTATTCTGCTATCAGTAAGCGGGCCTCTCTGTGCTAAACCTGATTCATTTCTGTGTTTGTCATTTCCTCTTACCTCACCGTCATTATTTGTGGGGGGCTTCTATCCAGCTTTGGGGTCCCCTTCTCTGGAGGCAAGAAAGGTCTTTGTTTTCCTCTACTAGGGGTAGCTAGATTCTCCGGCTGGCGCGTGTCATCTAGAATCAACGTAGGAATGATCCCCGGCTACTTCTAGTGTTGGCGTTAGGAGTAGTTATATGGTCAACCCAGTTACCACTGCCCTATGAGCTGGATTTTTGTATTCTGCAGACTTCCACGTTCCTCTGAGACCCTCGCCATTGGGGTCATAACATCATTTGGATGTTGTTTAAAAAAATGCCAGACTGCACTCTTTCTACTATCGGATACCTTTTCAGGCATTGCAGACTGAGCTTCTTTAACCGGATGGCCACGCTGTCCTCCAACTGGTTTTGGTTTTGCCAAGCGTTTTTGGCCAGATACGGGCCCGGCAGATGGAACCTGTTGTGATGTTGATGCCTGCTGTGGCTCCTCCTCCTCCGCTTCAGAACTACTGCCGCCTACACCCTGTTCCCCCAATGGCTGCCAATTGGGGTCAACAACTGGGTCATCTATGACCTCCTCTTCTATGTCGTGTGCAACTTCGTCTGTGTCACCGTGTAAGCCGGTGGTATAGCGTTCGTGACGGGGCACCATAGTCTCCGCTGGTTTTGATTCTGCCTCAGTACACTGCGAGGGCAATGTTCTGGTCTGAGTCAAAGGAACAGCATAGTAATCTGGCTGTGGCTGTGCATCTGTGCACTCCATGTCCGATTCAACTTCTAATGGGCATGGCCTGTTAACTGTTTCACTGTGTAACCCAGGAACTGTTGTGAAATTGGATTTTGGGCTCCCCCGGTGGCCACTGGTGGAATTGAAATTGTGTGCATCATCCCCTCTGTTCACCTGTTCCCATCAGGATGTGGGAGTCGCTATTTAACCTTGCTCCTCTGTCACTTCCATGCCGGTCAACATTGTAATCAGAAGCCTTTCTGTGCATGTTCCTGCTACCAGACAACTTCCAGCTAAGTCGGACTTTTGTCCTTGTTTGTTTTTTGCATTTTGTTCCAGTTCACAGCTGCAGTTTCGTTTCTGTGTCTGGAAAGCTCTTGTGATCTGAAATTGCCACTCTGATGTTATGAGTTAATACTAGAGTCTTAAAGTAATTTCAGGATGGTGTATTGATAGGGTTTTCAGCTGACCATGAAAGTACCCTTTCTGTCTTCCTGCTATCTAGTAAGCGGACCTCGATTTTGCTAAACCTATTTTCATACTACGTTTGTCATTTTCATCTTAAATCACCGCCAATATATGTGGGGGCCTCTGTCTGCCTTTCGGGGAAATTTCTCTAGAGGTGAGCCAGGACTATATTTTCCTCTGCCAGGATTAGTTAGTCCTCCGGCCGGCGCTGGGCGTCTAGGGATAAAACGCAGGCTACGCTACCCGGCTACTGTTAGTTGTGCGGCAGGTTTAGTTCATGGTCAGTTTAAGTTTCCATCCTTCCAAGAGCTAGTTCCTATGTATGCTGGGCTATGTTCTCTTGCCATTGAGAACCATAACAAGGAACGGTATGTGTAAAGAGCTCCATGGAGTAACCTGTTGTGTCGACTGACGCATCCTTCACTGTTGTTCTGGGTGAAGGACACAAGGAAGCGACTTGTTCCTGACCGGGAGCATCCACTGTTGATGCACTGCTCTGACATTTGGCACTTTCCGAGGAGGAGGCGAAAGAGCTAGAGGCAGAGTCAGCAATGAAAGCCAATACTTGTTCCTCCTGCTCCGGCTTCAATAGTGGTTTTCCTACTCCCAGAAAAGAGAGCGTTCGAGGCCTTGTGTAGCAAGACGACGAACCTGGCTCAACAACTCGAGACTTAGGTGCTGTACTGCTTTTACCACGACCACCTGATGCTCCACCACCACTACCATCATTACCAGCTGACAATGACTGCCCACGGCCACGACCTCTTCCACTAGACTTCCTCATTGTTTGCAAAACGTAACCAAAGTAACGGTATTTGTTACTGTAAAACAACTTATAAGGTGAACTCAAACTTCTGTAGGATTTATATATACCTTTATAGGTGCCTGACACTGAAAGGAAAATCAGGCACAATGTTACACACTAGGTTTTCTGTGCCCCAATAATTTGAGACAGATGCCACACACAGGACTGGCACAGAGGCAGACTTGCCAATCTTTATCTCCCACTATTAATTATTTTTTTTACAGGGAGAATTTACCCCCCCAAAAAATGGCCCAATATTACACACTGGTTTTCGGTGGCACACAAGGAGAGACAGATGCCACACACAGGACTGGCGCAGAGGCAGACTTGCCAATCTTTATCTCCCACTATTAAGTTTTTTTTTTTACAGGGAGAATTTACCCCCCAAAAAAAGAAGGCCCAATCTTACACACTGGTTTTCGGTGGACACAAGGAGAGACAGATGCCACACACAGGACTGGCACAGAGGCAGACTTGCCAATCTTTATCTCCCACTATTAATTTTTTTTTTTACAGGGAGAATTTACCAAACAAAAAAAAAAGGCCCAATATTACACACTGGTTTTCGGTGGCACACAAGGAGAGACAGATGCCACACACAGGACTGGCACAGAGGCAGACTTGCCAATCTTTATCTCCCACTATTAATTATTTTTTTTACAGGGAGAATTTACCCCCCCCAAAAAATGGCCCAGTATTACACACTGGTTTTCGGTGGCACACAAGGAGAGACATATGCCACACACAGGACTGGCACAGAGGCAGACTTGCCAATCTTTATCTCCCACTATTAATTATTTTGTATACGGGGAGAATTTACGCCAAAAATAAAAATGGCCCAATATTACTCACTGGTTTTCGGTGGCACACAAGGAGAGACAGATGCCACACACAGGACTGGCACAGAGGCAGACTTGCCAATCTTTATCTCCCACTATTAATTATTTTTTTTACAGGGAGAATTTACCCCCCCCAAAAAAATGGCCCAGTATTACACACTGGTTTTCGGTAGCACACAAGGAGAGACAGATGCCACACACAGCACTGGCACAGTGGCAGACTTGCCAATCTTTATCTCCCACTATTAATTTTTTTTTTACAGGGAGAATTTACCAAAAACAAAAAATGGCCCAATATTACACACTGGTTTTCGGTGGCACACAATGAGAGACAGATGCCACACACAGAAATGGCACAGAGGCAGACTTGCCAATCTTTATCTCCCACTATTAATTTTTTTTTTTACAGGGAGAATTTATCCCCCCCAAAAAATGGCCCAATATTACACACTGGTTTTCTGTGGCACACAATGAGAGACAGATGTCACACACAGCACTGGCACAGAGGCAGACTTGCCAATCTTTATCCCCCACTATTTATTTTTTTTTCAGGGAGAATTAAAAAAACAAAAAAAAACAAAACAATATTACACACTAGGTTTTCTGTGGCACACAATGAGAGACAGATGCCACACACAGCACTGGCACAGAGGCAGACTTGCCAATCTTTATCTCCCTGCAGTAATCTCAGAAAAGTATGGCAGTCAGCTATAAAAAGGACTGCTGCACACAAAAGTGTGGACAAACAAACAAGATAGCTGTGCAGAAAGGAAGGAACAACAGGATTTGTGCTTTGAAAAAAGCAGTTGGTTTGCACAGCGGCGTACAAACACAGCAACTTAGCTATCAGGGAGCCTTATAGGGCAGCCCAATGAGCTACAGCACTGAGGAAAAAAAAATGTAGCTTCCACTGTCCCTGCAAACAAAAGGTGGTGTTGGACAGTGGAAATCGCTACAGCACAAGCGGTTTGGGGGTGAATGTACCCTGCCTAACGCTCTCCCTGCTTCTGACGAAGCGGCAGCAACCTCTCCCTACGCTCAGATCAGCAGCAGTAAGATGGTGGTCGGCGGGAACGCCCCTTTATAGCCCCTGTGACGCGGCAGAAAGCAAGCCAATCACTGCAATGCCCTTCTCTAAGATGGTGGGGACTGAGATCTATGTCATCACGCTGCCCACACTCTGCGTCCACCTTCATTGGCTGAGAAATGGCGCTTTTAGCATCATTGAAACGCGACTTTGGCGCGAAAGTCGCGTACCGCATGGCCGACCCCACACAGGGATCGGGTCGGATTTCATGAGACGCCAACTTTGCCAAAAGTCGGCGACTTATGAAAATGAACGATCCGTTTCGCTCAACCCTATTTACCAGTTGAAGTGATCTTTTGCTCAGCACAAAGATGCCATAGTTTTCAGCTGCGCATTGTCTTGTGCAAACATGACTCGTACTGCCGAGAACAATGGCAACCTACGTCCACAAACCGATCTAGTATACATATCTTGGTGTACAAAGTTTACTGCGGTCTGCCCATGTAAATACACACATAAACATGCTGCTGGTCAGTCCACATCAACAGACTTTAAGTTAGCAAGAGAATTTACATTTCTCTGTCTTCTCTTGTGTTAGCTATGCCTCCTAGCTTTGCATCATCTGCAAATTTGACAAGTTTACCATTAGATCCCTTATTCAGATCATTTATAAAAATGTTAAACAACACTGGGAACAGGACAGAGCCTTGTGGTACCCAAATTAAAACACTCTTCCAATTAGATGTACATCCATTTGTTACCACTCTTTGAGCACGATCACTGAGCTAGTTATGAATCCACCTAACTGTAGCCTTGTCAATCCCATATTTGAGATATACTATATCTACTGCCTTTCCCTGATCCACCCTGTCAGTGATTCCATCATAGAAGGAAATTAGATTAGTCTGGCATGACTTGTTTGCTACAAACCCATGCTTGCTCTAGTTAATTACTGTATTATTATCCAAGTATTTACATGTTGTTTAATAATATGTTCAAAGTTCTTTCCTGGCATAGAAGTAAGGCTCACTGGTCTGTAAATTTCTGGCTTCATCTTCTTTTCCTTTTTTGATGATATGGATAACATTTGCCTTTCTCCAATCTTTTGGGACTTCTCCTGTTCTCCAGGATTTTTTCAAAATTCTGGGTTGTGGTTCTGCAATTTTCTCTGCTAACTCTTTCAGTACCCTAGGATGTAATTCATCTGGACAAGAAGATTTAAGTTCATTTAAATTAGCTAAGTGTTCCCTCACCATCACTCTGCTTATAGATAGTGTGGATTCTATTAGTCATTTGATGGCACCATGAGGATTAATCAATGTTTCAATTTCTTTCTAAGAGAACACAGATGCAAAATAGGAATTTAAAAATGTGGCCTGCTCAATGTCATTTTTTACTACTTCACCATTTTCATCCTGTAAAAATCATATAGCATCTTTGACTTTCTTTTGCTTTTGAAATAACCACAAAATCCTTTTTTACTGCTCTTGGTCTCTCTTGCAAGCCTCACTTCATTACTGGCTTTAGCTCTTCTAATGCTTGCCCTGGATTCCCTGCAAGCATCATTATATTCTTCTTTATATATGGCCCCCTCTTTCCATTTAATATAACTTTTTTCCTTTTTAACAAGTGGTTAAGTTCTGTGTTCATCCATCCTGGTCTCTTTAAAAGCTTCCAATCCTATCTTCTTTTTCGGATTGCCACTGATTATGCAGTGAGAATTCCATTTAGCAAAATATCCCATCGTTGTTAGACATTTCTGCCCTTTAGAACATCCAGCCATTGGACCTTTCCTACACTCTTTTTAAGCCCATTAAAATCTGCCTTTCTGAAGTCCAACCTTAAAGTTTGAGTCCTTGCTGGTCTTCCTTCTTGTCTTATCCAAAATTTGAGCATGGCATGACCGCTGCCTCCTAAATTCCATGCCACCTTTACTTTCTCAACCATTTCTCCCTGTAGGTAAGAATTAGGTCCAAGATTGCAGATCCTCTTGTTCTCTCTTCTACATTTTGAAAGATAAAGTTGTCATCATGAGAATATAAGAATTTTATGGATCCATTACTTTTGCCTGAGAGAGATTACTCACAAATATCTGGAGAATTAAAATCTCTCCTAGAAACCACCAAAAAAGTTGCAGACGGAATCCTAGACAGCACAGAAAAACAAAAAACTCAAGGATCCCTAAAATACAACTTTTAATTATTAAAGTTAAAAACTGTTTATTCCAAGTTTAAAAGACATACTGACAATCAACAAAGGGAGTAGGGAAAAAGGTTAACATGACCTATCTCACCCTGTCAGGAGCCCTGATGCTGGTCCCTACCTGACAGCGTGGTTGGCACTCTAAGTTTCAGCGGTAGGCGCCCCCGCTCCACGACGGCTCACCCTGATAGCCCTAAATAATCCATATGATCCTAAATGTGCAGATATAACCATTACCCAAAAAATAGAAATAAGTAAAAAAACAAAAAAAAAACGGAAAAATAAACAAGAAAAAATAAAAAAAACAAAACTCAGCAAAAAAACAAAAGTTGTTTTTTCACACTTGACCCCTTCATAGGGTGTAAATGTACATATGTGCATAGAGTAAAGGGTAAAAAATTTCAATATCTAATCTATCCAAACATATTTGATAAGGAAACTGCTCCAAAGGGAGGGGAGAGGGTTCCAACAATAACCCAGTTATCCCTATGGATACATATCCGACCAACAATACAGTCAAATATTCTTTTCATCCAGATATAAACAACAGGAGCGGTAACCCAAACAGAAGAAGAAAAGCACACCCCAGAGATCACAAAAACAGGTTTCACATACAAAAATCTAGATGATAGTACCCCATTTTCATAGCTCAATGTATGCAAAAAGGTAAAGCGCTTCTACTAATCTGATTTACGATACTTCATTCAGAGCACTGCAGGCATCCAGAATGTCACCTAGAAGATCTCCAATAGGGGCGTCATCCCTAGCTATACCAGATGCGTTTCCCCCCCGTGGGAATAGCGGGGGTTCATCAGGGGATATAGACCATCCAAACAATGAGAGGGTGAAGAAGCCACTCACCCACACAGAATATATACCCTCCTTCCTTCTGGGTATCTTGACACGTGGGGTGGTCAATGCCCGCCAGCGCGCAGTGTACATGTCACTACACTGCGCCGAGTCAGAGCCGGCGTGCATAAATCGTTCTCATATTAGTGCGCCCAGAGCCACGGCACATGCGTGATATGGAACGCAAATGCGTCTCAGAATTAAAATCTCCCATGATCACAATTTCGTACTTTTTTCACAACAGAGACATCTGATGTAAAAAGACTTATATCTTCAGTCTGTTTAGGTGGCCTAGAGTAAACACCTACAATAGTGTCCTTTCTGTTCTTCTCTCCTTCTATTCTTATCAAAAACAGCTTCTACAGAGCTTCTTCAGTCTCTGAAGCTTGGAACTCTGTAGAGATATATGTTTTCCTAATATACAGTACAAGACCTCCTCCCCTCTTGTTAATCATGTTCCTAATAGTAAGTTGTAGCCTTCAAGCTATGTATTCTAATCATATGTATCATCCCACCAAGTTTCAGCAATGCCTATGACACAATATGCCTCTTTCTGTGTTAGCGGCTCCAATTATCTGTTTGTTTCCCATGCTCTGTGCATTTGTATAGACACATTTTAGTTTGTAGTTGGTTTCTCTTGCTCTTCTATTTTCAATCAGATTTTGCTGTTTTTTTTATTATTTCCACTTCGAATAGCAGGAGTCTCAAAAGAAATCATTAGCTGCATATTTTTACCTGGCTACATATTTCCCATCCCATATTGCTCTAGTTTACAGCTCTCCTGATGAGTGTAGGAAGGCCAAATATGTGTTTTCCCATTTTCATAAGATGCAACCCATATCTATCAAGGAGTCCATCATACAGGTAATTCACTCCATGGTCAAGAAACCCAAAATGTTGCTCATGGCACCATCGATGTAGCCAGTTGTTCACCTGTACAATTCTGTTTAATATCCTTGGTCCATGTCTATCCACTGGGAGGATGGATGAGAAGACAACCTGCACTACCAATTTCTTGACTTTCTGGCCTTATTTATGCCACAGGCAGCATGAATTAGATAATGGCTGTGTCATTGTAGATGTGTATGTTTTTTTTTTTTAATCTTTGGGATTTCAAAGAAAATATACTTTTAAAAGTTGGAAAGCGGCTATGTGTATTGGATGGCATCTCCTCGCCATACTCCATTGTGTCCTTTGATTGTAAGGTTTCTCTTTATATACAGTATATACCTAGAGAAAGATCTGTCAGTCTAGGGGAGTAAGGCAAGGTGGTGCCCAACAGAGACCTGCTTTGGAATAGTAATAGTAAACCATAGTAAAACATCCAGCTTTTGAAAGTATGTTTTCTCGAAAACACTGCAGCATTTCAGAGTGAAACATGGCTGCAATAACATAGAGTGTCTGACTTATGCTGCCTGTTGTTTTGGCAGCATGAATCTCCAATAGGTTCCCTTTATGAGGTTGGAGGCCCTTCTTGGGAACCTGGTCCCTCTTATGACTTGATTATCATCCCACATACACTGTATATAATCGCAAGCTGCCTCCAGTAGCATTTAGCAGTTGCATGGTGAACTGCACAGGATATTTGGCCTTTTGGATGTCACGTAGGCCATAATGTACATTAGCCAGCTTGTGTCAAGGATTCCGGGTGTAACTACTGCCAGAGGCTACTTGCCGCAGTAAGGAGCCCAGAGCAGAATGGCAGAGAACTCATCGGGTAGCAAGCAGGACCTGAACCATGTGACAGAAGGGGAGTGGCAAGGGGCGGAGCCAGGTGCAAGGGGAGCAAAGGAGGCAAACGGCCCCAGAGAGTAGTCAAACATGCCGAGGTCAATAAGCAGGAGATAAGCCAGGTACTGGAGGGTGAGACAGAAGGATAGTCTAGTGGAAGCCGGAGGTCAGAAAGCTGAGTAAGCGAATGACTAGAAACACAGAGCAGAGAATCAAACAGACCAGATCAAGCATGGAGAGCAAACACACAACACAGTATGCACACGCTCAACAGGGGTTGAGGCACACAGACAGAACAAGGGTATAACTGACAGAGAATCCTAGTCCAGTGTGGGTATAGATATCCCTCCCAGATCGAAAAGGAGGCCACAAAAATTAACCTTGAGAGGGCAGGGCATTAACCCTGTCCAAACCATGACAGTACTCCCCTCTTAACAGGGGGCCACTGGACCCCCAGGCTTCTTTGGATATCTGGCATGGAAAGCCCACACCAGATGATTGGCATGCACCAAACTAGCCAGGACCCATGACCGATTCTCAAGAGAATACCCTTTCTAATGTATCAGATACTGGAGCTTCCAGTGCACCCAGAGACAGTCAATGATGCACCCCACCTCATACTCCAGCTGTGCCTCTACCAATACTGGCGGGTATTGGACAAGGAATCTTCCCTAACCATCCCCACTGGCTTTAACAGAGACCTGTGGAAGACATCAGATATTTTGTAGGAGGTGGACAGCTTTAGTCTGTAGGCCACCGGATTGACTACCTCCACAATTTTGTATGGACCAATAAACTTGGGGCCCAGCTTCATAGAGGGTATCTTAAGCTTGATATTACGGCTGGATAACCACACCTTCTCCCCTACTACAAATGCCGGACTGTTATGACCCCAATGGCGAGGGTCTCAGAGGTACGTGGAAGTCTGCAGAATACAAAAATCCAGCTCATAGGGCAGTGGTAACTGGGTTGACCATATATCTACTCCTAACGCCAACACTAGAAGTAGCCGGGGATCATTCCTACGTTGATTCTAGATGACACGCTCCAGCCGGAGAATCTAGCTACCCCTAGTAGAGGAAAACAAAAGACCTTTCTTGCCTCCAGAGAAGGGGACCCCAAAGCTGGATAGAAGCCCCCCACAAATAATAACGGTGAGGTAAGAGGAAATGACAAACACAGAAATGAACCAGGTTTAGCACAGAGAGGCCCGCTTACTGATAGCAGAATAAAGAAAGGTAACTTATATGGTCAACAAAAACCCTATCAAAATCCACACTGGAAATTCAAGAACCCCCGAACCGTCTAACGGTCCGGGGGGAGAACACCAGCCCCCTAGAGCTTCCAGCAAAGGTCAGGATATAGATTTGGAACAAGCTGGACAAAAATACAAAACCAAAACAAATAGCAAAAAGCAAAAGGCAGACTTAGCTGATATAACTGGAACCAGGATCAGTAGACAAGAGCACAGCAGACTAGCTCTGATAACTACGTTGCCAGGCATTGAACTGAAGGTCCAGGGAGCTTATATAGCAACACCCCTAACTAACGACCCAGGTGCGGATAAAAGGAATGACAGAAAAACCAGAGTCAAAAAACTAGTAACCACTAGAGGGAGCAAAAAGCAAATTCACAACAGTACCCCCCCCTTAGTGAGGGGTCACCGAACCCTCACCACGACCACCAGGGCAATCAGGATGAGCGGCATGAAAGGCACGAACTAAATCGGCCGCATGAACATCAGAGGCGACCACCCAGGAATTATCCTCCTGACCATAGCCCTTCCACTTGACCAGGTACTGAAGCCTCCGCCTGGAGAGGCGAGAATCCAAGATCTTCTCCACCACGTACTCCAACTCGCCCTCAACCAACACCGGAGCAGGAGGCTCAGCAGAAGGAACTACAGGCACAATGTACCGCCGCAACAAGGACCTATGAAATACATTGTGAATAGCAAACGACACAGGAAGATCCAGACGAAAAGATACAGGATTAAGGATTTCCAATATCTTGTAAGGCCCAATAAAACGAGGTTTAAATTTGGGAGAGGAGACCTTCATAGGAACAAAGCGGGAAGAAAGCCATACCAAATCCCCAACGCGTAGTCGGGGACCCACACCGCAGCGGCGGTTGGCAAAGCGCTGAGCCCTCTCCTGTGACAACTTCAAGTTGTCCACCACATGATTCCAGATCCGCTGCAACCTATCTACCACAGAATCCACCCCAGGACAGTCAGAAGGCTCCACATGACCCGAAGAAAAGCGAGGATGGAAACCAGAGTTGCAGAAAAAAGGTGAAACCAAGGTGGCGGAACTAGCCCGATTATTAAGGGCAAACTCAGCCAACGGCAAGAATGTCACCCAATCGTCCTGATCAGCAGAGACAAAACACCTCAAATAAGCCTCCAAAGTCTGATTGGTTCGCTCCGTCTGTCCATTAGTCTGAGGATGGAAAGCAGACGAAAACGACAAATCAATGCCCATCCTACTACAAAAGGATCGCCAGAACCTAGAAACGAACTGGGATCCTCTGTCTGACACAATATTCTCAGGGATGCCGTGCAAACGAACCACGTTCTGGAAAAACACAGGAACCAGATCGGAAGAGGAAGGCAGCTTAGGCAAAGGAACCAAATGGACCATCTTGGAGAAGCGATCACATATCACCCAGATAACGGACATGCCCTGAGATAGCGGAAGATCAGAAATGAAATCCATGGAGATATGTGTCCAAGGTCTCTTCGGGACAGGCAAGGGCAAGAGCAAACCGCTGGCACGAGAACAGCAAGGCTTAGCTCGAGCACAAGTCCCACAGGACTGCACAAATGACCGCACATCCCTTGACAAGGAAGGCCACCAAAAGGACCTGGCCACCAGATCTCTGGTGCCAAAAATTCCCGGGTGACCTGCCAACACCGAGGAATGAACCTCGGAAATGACTCTGCTGGTCCATTTATCCGGGACAAACAGTCTGTCAGGTGGACAAGACTCAGGCCTATCAGCCTGAAATCTCTGCAACACACGTCGCAGATCCGGAGAAATAGCTGACAAGATAACTCCATCTTTAAGAATACCAACAGGATCAGCGACTCCAGGAGCATCAGGCACAAAGCTCCTAGAAAGAGCATCGGCCTTCACATTCTTTGAACCTGGTAAATACGAGACAACAAAATCAAAGCGGGAGAAAAACAATGACCAGCGGGCCTGTCTCGGATTAAGGCGTTTAGCAGACTCGAGATACATCAGATTTTTGTGATCAGTCAAGACCACCACACGATGCTTAGCACCCTCGAGCCAATGACGCCACTCCTCAAATGCCCATTTCATGGCCAACAACTCCCGATTGCCCACATCATAATTTCGCTCGGCAGGCGAAAACTTCCTGGAGAAAAAGGCACAAGGTTTCATAACAGAGCAACCAGGGCCTCTCTGCGACAAAACGGCCCCTGCTCCAATCTCTGAAGCATCCACCTCAACCTGAAAGGGAAGTGAGACATCGGGCTGGCACAAAACAGGCGCCGAAGTAAACCGGCGCTTCAACTCCTGGAAAGCCTCCACGGCAGCAGGAGCCCAGTTAGCTACATCGGAGCCCTTCTTGGTCATATCCGTCAACGGTTTCACAATGCTAGAAAATATAGCGATAAAACGACGGTAGAAGTTAGCGAAACCCAAGAACTTCTGAAGACTCTTAACCGACGAGGGCTGAGTCCAATCAAGAATAGCTCGGACCTTGACTGGGTCCATCTCCACAGCAGAAGGGGAAAAAATGAACCCCAAAAAGGGAACCTTCTGTACACCAAAGAGACACTTTGAGCCCTTGACAAACAAAGAATTTTCACGCAAAATTTTAAAGACCAACCTGACCTGCTCCACATGCGAATCCCAATCATCAGAAAAAACCAAAATATCATCCAGATAAACAATCAAAAATTTATCCAGATACTTCCGGAAAATGTCATGCATAAAGGACTGAAAAACTGAAGGCGCATTGGAGAGCCCAAAAGGCATCACCAAGTACTCAAAATGACCTTCGGGCGTATTGAATGCGGTTTTCCATTCATCACCTTGCTTAATGCGCACAAGGTTGTACGCACCACGAAGGTCTATCTTGGTGAACCACTTGGCACCTTTAATCCGGGCAAACAAGTCAGACAACAGCGGTAAAGGATACTGAAATTTGACAGTGATCTTATTTAAAAGCCGATAATCAATACAAGGTCTCAAAGATCCGTCCTTTTTTGCCACAAAAAAGAATCCCGCACCAAGGGGGGAAGAAGACGGACGAATATGTCCTTTCTCCAGAGACTCCCTGATATATGAACGCATAGCGGTATGTTCAGGTACCGACAGATTAAACAGTCTTCCCTTAGGAAACTTACTGCCTGGGATCAAATCTATAGCACAGTCACAGTCCCTATGAGGAGGCAGTGCACTGGACTCAGACTCACTGAAGACATCCTGATAATCAGACAAATACTCCGGAACTTCCGAAGGCGTAGAAGAAGCAATAGACACAGGCAGGGAATCCCCATGAATACCACGACAGCCCCAACTTGAGACTGACATAGCCTTCCAGTCCAGGACTGGATTATGGGTCTGTAACCATGGCAGCCCTAAAACAACCAAATCATGCATTTTATGTAAAACCAGGAAACGTATCACCTCGCGGTGTTCAGGAGTCATGCACATGATAACCTGTGTCCAATACTGCGGTTTATTTGCTGCCAATGGCGTAGCATCAATACCCCTAAGAGGAATAGGATTTTCTAATGGTTCAAGAGTAAAACCACAGTGCTTAGCAAATGACAGATCCATAAGACTCAGGGCAGCACCTGAATCTACAAACGCCATGACAGGATAAGACGACAGTGAGCAAATCAAAGTTACAGACAGAATAAATTTAGGTTGCAAATTACCAACGGTGACAGGACTAACAACCTTAGCTATACGTTTAGAGCATGCTGAGATAACATGTGTAGAATCACCACAGTAGTAGCACAAGCCATTCCGGCGTCTATGAATTTTCCGCTCATTTCTAGTCAGGATTCTATCACATTGCATTAAATCAGGTGTCTGTTCAGACAACACCATGAGGGAATTTGCGGTTTTTCTATCACATTGCACCGAATTAGGTGTCTGTTCAGACAACACCATGAGGGAATTTGCGGTTTTGCGCTCCCGCAACCGCCGGTCAATTTGAATAGCCAGTGCCATAGTATCATTGAGACCTGTGGGAATGGGAAAACCCACCATAACATTCTTAATGGCTTCAGATAGGCCATTTCTAAAATTAGCGGCCAGTGCACACTCGTTCCAATGTGTCAGCACGGACCATTTCCGAAATTTTTGGCAATACACTTCAGCCTCGTCCTGCCCCTGAGACATAGCCAGCAAGGCCTTTTCTGCCTGAATCTCAAGATTGGGTTCCTCATAAAGTAAACCGAGCGCCAGAAAAAACGCATCAAGATCAGCCAATGCCGGATCTCCTGGCGCCAGCGAAAAAGCCCAATCCTGAGGGTCGCCCCGTAAGAACGAAATAACAATTTTTACTTGCTGAGCAGAATCTCCAGATGAACAGGGTCTCAGGGACAAAAACAATTTACAATTATTCACGAAATTCCTAAACTTAAACCTGTCTCCGGAAAACAGTTCAGGAATCGGTATTTTAGGTTCTGACCTAGGATTTCTGATAACATAGTCTTGTATGCCCTGCACACGAGTAGCCAGCTGGTCCACACTTGTAATCAAGGTCTGGACATTCATGTCTGCAGCAAGCATAGCCACTCTGAGGTAAAGGGGAAGAAGAAAGAAAAAAAAAAAAACTCAGAATCTTCTTTCTTATAATCCCTCTTCTGCAACGCATTAAACATTTAATACTGGCCTGGCAAACTGTTATGACCCCAATGGCGAGGGTCTCAGAGGTACGTGGAAGTCTGCAGAATACAAAAATCCAGCTCATAGGGCAGTGGTAACTGGGTTGACCATATATCTACTCCTAACGCCAACACTAGAAGTAGCCGGGGATCATTCCTACGTTGATTCTAGATGACACGCTCCAGCCGGAGAATCTAGCTACCCCTAGTAGAGGAAAACAAAAGACCTTTCTTGCCTCCAGAGAAGGGGACCCCAAAGCTGGATAGAAGCCCCCCACAAATAATAACGGTGAGGTAAGAGGAAATGACAAACACAGAAATGAACCAGGTTTAGCACAGAGAGGCCCGCTTACTGATAGCAGAATAAAGAAAGGTAACTTATATGGTCAACAAAAACCCTATCAAAATCCACACTGGAAATTCAAGAACCCCCGAACCGTCTAACGGTCCGGGGGGAGAACACCAGCCCCCTAGAGCTTCCAGCAAAGGTCAGGATATAGATTTGGAACAAGCTGGACAAAAATACAAAACCAAAACAAATAGCAAAAAGCAAAAGGCAGACTTAGCTGATATAAATGGAACCAGGATCAGTAGACAAGAGCACAGCAGACTAGCTCTGATAACTACGTTGCCAGGCATTGAACTGAAGGTCTAGGGAGCTTATATAGCAACACCCCTAACTAACGACCCAGGTGCGGATAAAAGGAATGACAGAAAAACCAGAGTCAAAAAACTAGTAACCACTAGAGGGAGCAAAAAGCAAATTCACAACACCGGACCTTGCCCCCTCCTCCTGTCTGCAAATCATTTGTACCTTTTCTGGGCTTTAGAGATGTTCGTCTGAACCTCCCTCCAAAGAGTTCTCAAAACGTTGTACCATGCATTCGTCTCCAGGACAACCTGAATCCATGCAGGAAAATTCTCCAAAATGTGGGTCAACCCATAGTTGACCTGAAAGGGAGACTTTCCAGTGGACTTACTCACACGAGAGTTGAATGCAAATTCTGCCATGGGCAATACCTCACATCAGTCCTCCTGACTGGAAGAGGCCAGGCATCTCAGAATTTGCTCCAAAGATTGGTTCGTGCATTCAGTCAGTCCATTAGACTCTGGGTGATAGGCAGAGGAGAAAGACAGTGTAATCCCCAGCTTCTTACAAAAAGCCCTCCAAAACCTTGCCGCGAACTGCACACCTCTGTCTGACACCACATTCACAGGCACTCCATGCAACCGAATAACATGCTGTATAAATAAGGGTGTCAAGGTTTCAGCAGAGGGTAATGTGGGCAGAGGTACAAAGTGGGCTTGTTTGGAGAACTGTTGTGAACTATACTTCTTGGCTCCCTCTTGTGGTCACTAGTGGTTTGGCACTTGGATTGTCTTTTCCCAGGTTGGTACTCACCTGGTTCGTTAGGCCTGGGGTGTTGCTATTTAAACTTCCTGGATTCTCAGTCCAGTGCCTGGCATCGTTGTAATCAGTTCATTTCTGTTTGCTCCTGTCTTCAGGTCCTGGTTCTTTGCAAGATAAGCTAAGTCCTGCTTTCTTATTTTTGTTTATTTGCATTGTTCATATTTTTGTCCAGCTTGTACCAAAATGTGATTCCTGATATCGCTGGAAGCTCTAGGGGGCTGATATTCTCCCCCCTCACCGTTAGTCGGTTCGGGGGTTCTTGGATATTCAGCGTGGATATTTTGCAGGGTTTTTTGCTGACCATATAAGTCATCTTACTATCTTCTGCTATTAGTCAGTGGGCCTCTCTTTGCTAAAATCTAGTTCATTCTTACGTTTGTCTTTTCTTCTTACCTCACCGTTATTATTTGTTGGGGGCTTGTATTATAACTTTGGGGTCTTTTCTCTGGAGGCAAGAGAGGTCTTATTTTCCCTGACAGGGTTAGTTACTTCTCCGGCTGGCGCGAGACGTCTAGAATCAACGTAGGCACGTTCCCCGGCTACTGTTAGTTGTTTGTGCTAGGATCAGGTATATGGTCAGCCTAGTTACCACTTCCCTATGAGCTGGTATTTATGTTTGCAGACTTTGCTGTAATCTCTGAGATCCTTTGCCATTGGGATCATAACAGTATGCCAGGCCAAGTGAATAGTTAATGCATTGCAGAAGCGGGATTAAAAGAAAAGAAGTTCTGAGTTTTTTTTTTTTTTTTTCTTCTCTTTCTTCCTTCCCCTTTTTCTCTGAGTAGCTTGAAGCTTTGCTGCAGACATGAATGTTCAGACCTTGATTACTAGTGTGGATCAGCTTGCTGCACGAGTGCAGGGCATTCAGGATTTTGTTGTTAGCAGTCCTATGTCAGAGCCTAAGATACCTATTCCTGAGCTGTTCTCTGGAGATCGATTTAAATTTAGGAATTTTAGGAATAATTGTAAATTGTTTCTATCTTTGAAACCTCGTTCGTCTGGAGATTCAGCTCAGCAAGTTAAAATTGTTATCTCCTTCTTGCGTGGCGACCCTCAGGATTGGGCTTTCTCGTTGGTGCCAGGAGATCCGGCATTGGCGGATGTTGATGCGTTTTTTCTGGTGCTCGGATTGCTTTATGAGGAGCCTAATCTTGAAATTCAGGCAGAAAAAGCCCTACTGGCTATCTCTCAGGGCCAGGATGAAGCTGAAGTGTATTGCCAAAAATTTCGGAAATGGTCCGTGCTTACTCAATGGAATGAATGTGCTCTGGCCGCAAATTTCAGAAATGGCCTTTCTGAAGCCATTAAGAATGTGATGGTGGGTTTCACAATTCCTACAAGTCTGAATGATTCTATGGCGCTGGCTATTCAGATTGATTGGCGTTTGCGGGAGCGCAAATCCGCTAATCCTCTGGCGGTGTTGTCTGAACAGACACCTGTCTCAATGCAATGTGATAGAATCCTGACTAGAACCGAACGACAAAATCATAGACGTCAGAATGGGCTGTGTTTTTACTGTGGTGATTCTACACATGTTATATCAGCATGCTCTAAACGCCTAACCAAGGTTGTCAGTCCTGTCACCATTGGTAATTTGCAGCCTAAATTTATTTTGTCTGTGACTTTAATTTGCTCATTGTCTTCCTACCCTGTTATGGCATTTGTGGATTCAGGTGCTGCCCTGAGTCTTATGGACTTGTCGTTTGCCAAGCGCTGTGGTTTTGTCCTGGAGCCTTTAAAAGTTCCTATTCCTCTCAGAGGAATTGATGCTACGCCACTGGCGGAAAATAAACCGCAGTATTGGACACAAGTGACCATGTGCATGACTCCTGAACATCGGGAGGTGATTCGTTTTCTTGTTCTGCATAAAATGAATGATTTGGTCATTTTAGGTCTGCCATGGTTACAGACCCATAATCCAGTTTTGGATTGGAAGGCTATGTCTGTGTCGAGTTGGGGTTGTCAGGGAATTCATTGCGATTCTCCGCCGGTGTCTATTGCTTCTTCTACTCCTTCAGAAGTTCCTGAGTATTTGTGTGACTATCAGGATGTATTCAGTGAGTCCAGGTCCAGTGCTCTTCCTCCTCATAGGGACTGTGACTGCGCTATAGATTTGATTCCTGGCAGTAAATTTCCTAAGGGACGATTATTTAATTTGTCTGTACCCGAGCATACCGCGATGCGTTCTTATATCAAGGAGTCTTTGGAGAAGGGGCATATTCGTCCATCCTCTTCCCCTCTTGGTGCGGGATTCTTTTTTGTGGCCAAGAAAGACGGGTCTTTGAGACCTTGTATAGACTATCGGCTTCTGAATAAAATCACTGTTAAGTTTCAGTATCCTTTGCCACTATTGTCAGACTTGTTTGCTTGGATTAAGGGTGCCAAGTGGTTCACCAAGATAGATCTTCGTGGTGCGTACAACCTTGTGCGCATTAGGCAGGGAGATGAATGGAAAACTGCATTTAATACGCCCGAAGGTCATTTTGAGTACTTGGTGATGCCCTTTGGGCTCTCTAATGCTCCTTCAGTGTTTCAGTCCTTTATGCATGATATCTTCCGGAAGTATCTAGATAAATTTATGATTGTTTATCTGGATGATATTCTGTTTTTTTCTGATGATTGGGATTCTCATGTAAAGCAGGTCAGGATGGTGTTTCAGGTTTTGCGTGATAATGCTTTGTTTGTGAAGGGCTCAAAGTGTCTCTTTGGAGTGCAGAAGGTTTCCTTTTTGGGTTTTATTTTCTCCCCTTCTGCTGTGGAGATGGACCCAGTCAAGGTCCGAGCTATTCATGATTGGACTCAACCCACGTCTGTTAAGAGTCTTCAGAAGTTCTTGGGGTTTGCTAATTTCTACCGTCGTTTTATTGCTAACTTTTCTAGCGTTGTTAAACCTTTGACGGATATGACCAAGAAAGGTTCTGATGTGGCTAATTGGGCTCCTGCAGCCGTGGAGGCCTTCCAGGAGCTGAAGTGCCGGTTTACTTCGGCGCCTGTTTTGTGCCAGCCTGATGTCGCACTTACCTTTCAGGTTGAAGTGGATGCTTCTGAGATCGGTGCTGGGGCTGTTTTGTCGCAGAGAGGCTCTGGTTGCTCTGTGATGAGACCATGTGCTTTTTTCTCTAGGAAGTTTTCGCCTGCTGAGCGGAACTATGATGTTGGTAATCGGGAGTTGTTGGCCATGAAGTGGGCATTTGAGGAGTGGCGTCATTGGCTCGAGGGTGCTAAGCATCGTGTGGTGGTCTTGACTGATCACAAAAATCTGATGTATCTCGAGTCTGCTAAGCGCCTGAATCCTAGACAGGCTCGTTGGTCATTGTTTTTCTCTCGTTTTGACTTTGTGGTCTCGTACCTGCCTGGTTCGAAGAATGTTAAGGCTGATGCTCTTTCTAGGAGCTTTGTGCCTGACTCTCCTGGAGTCTCAGAGCCAGCTGGTAATCTTAAAGAGGGAGTAATCGTGTCGGCCATATCTCCTGATTTGCGACGTGTGTTGCAGAGATTTCAGGCTGGTAGACCTGACTCTTGTCCACCCGACAGACTGTTTGTTCCTGATAAGTGGACCAGCAGAGTTATTTCCGAGGTTCATTCCTCGGTGTTGGCAGGGCATCCGGGAATTTTTGGTACCCGAGATTTGGTGGCTAGGTCCTTTTGGTGGCCTTCCTTGTCACGGGATGTGCGGTCATTTGTGCAGTCCTGTGGGACGTGTGCTCGGGCTAAGCCTTGTTGTTCTCGTGCTAGCGGGTTGCTTTTGCCCTTGCCCGTCCCGAAGAGGCCTTGGACACACATTTCCATGGATTTCATTTCTGATCTTCCGGTGTCTCAAGGAATGTCTGTCATCTGGGTGGTGTGTGATCGTTTTTCCAAGATGGTCCATTTGGTGCCCTTGCCTAAGTTGCCTTCCTCTTCCGATCTGGTTCCTTTGTTTTTTCAGAATGTGGTTCGTTTACACGCCATTCCTGAGAATATCGTGTCCGACAGAGGATCCCAGTTTGTGTCCAGATTCTGGCGATCTTTTTTTGCTAAAATGGGCATTGATTTGTCGTTTTCATCTGCCTTTCATCCTCAGACTAATGGCCAAACGGAGCGAACTAATCAGACACTGGAGGCTTATTTGAGATGTTTTGTTTCTGCGGACCAGGATGATTGGGTGACCTTCTTGCCATTGGCTGAGTTTGCCCTTAATAATCGGGCTAGTTCCGCTACTTTGGTTTCGCCATTCTTCTGCAACTCTGGTTTTCATCCTCGTTTCTCCTCGGGTCATGTTGAGTCTTCTGACTGTCCTGGGGTGGATTCCGTGGTGGATAGGTTGCAGCGGATTTGGAATCATGTGGTGGACAACTTGAAGTTGTCACAGGAGAAGGCTCAGCGTTTTGCCAACCGCCGCCGCGGTGTGGGTCCCCGACTTCGGTTTGGTTGTCTTCTCGGTATGTCCCTCTGAAGGTTTCCTCTCCTAAGTTTAAGCCTCGCTTTATTGGTCCTTATAAAATTTTGGAAGTTCTTAACCCGGTTTCTTTTTGTTTGGATCTTCCGGTGTCGTTTGCCATTCACAACGTGTTCCATAGGTCTTTGTTGCGGCGGTACGTTGTGCCTGTGGTTCCTGCTGTTGAGCCTCCTGCTCCGGTGTTGGTTGAGGGCGAGTTGGAGTACGTGGTGGAGAAGATCTTGGATTCTTGTCTCTCTAGACGGAGGCTTCAGTATTTGGTCAAATGGAAGGGCTATGGTCAGGAGGATAATTCCTGGGTGGTCGCCTCTGATGTTCATGCGGCCGATTGGGTTCGTGCCTTCCACGCTGCTCATCCTGATCGCCCTGGTGGTCTTGGTGAGGGTTCGGTGACCCCTCCTTAAAGGGCGGGTACTGTTGTGAACTATACTTCTTGGCTCCCTCTTGTGGTCACTAGTGGTTTGGCACTTGGATTGTCTTTTCCCAGGTTGGTACTCACCTGGTTCGTTAGGCCTGGGGTGTTGCTATTTAAACTTCCTGGATTCTCAGTCCAGTGCCTGGCATCGTTGTAATCAGTTCATTTCTGTTTGCTCCTGTCTTCAGGTCCTGGTTCTTTGCAAGATAAGCTAAGTCCTGCTTTCTTATTTTTGTTTATTTGCATTGTTCATATTTTTGTCCAGCTTGTACCAAAATGTGATTCCTGATATCGCTGGAAGCTCTAGGGGGCTGATATTCTCCCCCCTCACCGTTAGTCGGTTCGGGGGTTCTTGGATATTCAGCGTGGATATTTTGCAGGGTTTTTTGCTGACCATATAAGTCATCTTACTATCTTCTGCTATTAGTCAGTGGGCCTCTCTTTGCTAAAATCTAGTTCATTCTTATGTTTGTCTTTTCTTCTTACCTCACCGTTATTATTTGTTGGGGGCTTGTATTATAACTTTGGGGTCTTTTCTCTGGAGGCAAGAGAGGTCTTATTTTCCCTGACAGGGTTAGTTAGTTCTCCGGCTGGCGCGAGACGTCTAGAATCAACGTAGGCACGTTCCCCGGCTACTGTTAGTTGTTTGTGCTAGGATCAGGTATATGGTCAGCCTAGTAACCACTTCCCTATGAGCTGGTATTTATGTTTGCAGACTTTTCTGTAATCTCTGAGATCCTTTGCCATTGGGATCATAACAGAGAACCTATCCGCCACCACCCATACCACTGAGTTGCTCCTGGAAGGAGGGAGATTTGTGATAAAGTCCATGAACAAATGTGTCCATGGCCTATCCGGAACTGGCAAAGGTACCAACTCCACGGCCGGCCGGGTGTGAGGACTCTTTGAACTGGTGTACAAAAAACCTGCAGTCACAAACTTTTTAATATCTGATACCATAGAGGGCCACCAGGAACCCCTAGCAACTGCCCCCTGCATAGCTGCAATCCCAGGATGGGCACTTAACACAGAATCGTGAAACTCCTGCTGGAATCTGAGACGGAACCGTTCCGGTACAAACAATTTACCTAGAGGTTTACTACCAGGAGCCCGGGTTTGGGCCTCCAAAATATCTCTCTGCAAATCAGATGAGATTTCAGCAACCACTACTCCTGGCTGAAGAATGGAGGAGGGGGTTCTGGGGGGGACATGGAATCAAAGCTTCAGGATAAAGCATCAGCCTTAATATTTTTAGATCCCGGGCTCAATGTGATGGTAAATTGAAATCGAGAAAAAAAATCGCCCACCGAGTCTGGGGGTCAATCTCTTGGCAGACTCAATATAGGCCAAATTTTTATGACCAGTGATAACTGTAATGGGGTGGACGGCCCTCTCCAGGAAATGCCTCCATTCTTCAAAAGCCAACTTAACCGCCAACAATTATCTATTGCCGACATCATAATTTCTCTCGGCTGGAGATAATTTTTTAGAAAAGAAGGCGCACGGCTTCAGATTAGTGAGTGTGGAAGGACCCTGAGGCAAAACTGCTGCCACTCCCACCTCAGAAGCATCATTCTCCACAATAAAGGGTCTTGACGGATCGGGTTGAACCAACACAGGAGGTGAAGTAAAACATTTTTCCAGTGTCAGGAAATTACTTTTTGCAGCCACGGACCTATTTTTCACATCAGCCCCGTTGAGGGTGAGGTCTGTCAAAGGCTTTACCACCTGTGAAAAACCCTTAATGAACTTCCTATAGGAGTTAGCAAAGCCCAAAAATCGCTGCAACTCCTTCAAGTCATGAGGCTGTACCCAATCCGTAATGGCCTGGACCTTTTTAGGATCCATGCGGAATCCCTCCCCTGACACAATTAAACCCAGTAAAGACAGTTCTTGCCCAAAAAATGAACATTTTTCCAGTTTAGCATATAAATGATTTTCCCTGAGTCTCCTAAGAGCCATGCGTAGATGGTGCAAGTGGGTTTGACTGTCCGCTGAGTACACTAAAATATCATCCAGGTAGATGACCACATAATGCCCAATTAAGTCAGAGAAAATAACATTAATAAAATTTTGACAGACGGCACGAGCGTTAGTGAGACCAAAGGGCATAACTAAGTTTTCAAATAGCCCCTCAGTCATCAGGAATGCTGTTTTCCATTCATCCCCTTCCCGGGCCCTTATATGCTTATAAGCCCCTCATAAATTGAGCTTAGAGAACCATTTAGCCCTCATAGGTTGGTTACATAGATCGGGGATCAGGGGAAGATGGTACGTGTTTTTTACCATCATTTTGTTCAGTTCCCAAAAGTCGAGGCATGGCCGCAAACCACCATCTTTCTTTTTTTAAGAAAAAGAACCCTGCTGCCACGGGTGAAACAGAAGGCCGAATATGCCCTTTGCGAAGACTCTCTGCTATGTATTCCTTCATGGCTTGATGCTCAGGCCCAGACAAATTAAACAGGTGAGCCTTGGGTAACTTGGCTCCCGGGACTAAATCACTGGCACAATCAAAAGGTCTATGTTGTGGAAGTACCTCAGACTCGCTTTCGGAATACATGTATTCAAAGACTTTTAGGTATTCCAGAAAACCCTTCAGACCTACAGACGACACAGATACAGATTTTACAGGGGTGACAAGAGGTACCAGGTTACAACATACACCGTTATCCTTACATCCCCACTGAATGATCTTCCCAATCAATGATAGGATTATGGCGTTGAAGCCAAGGCATCCCTAGTACCAGTCCAGCAGGCAAATTTTCTGGAACAAAACATCTTAATTTATCCACATGAGTAGAACCCTCTTTCAGAGAAAAAATTTCAGACATGAAACAAATTCCATCCCGGGTGAGAGTAGATGAGTCAATAGCCACAATTTTAACAGGATCCTTAAGCCTAACTGTCCCTATCTTATTAAGAGTCACCACCCGGGCATTGATCAGGTTAATGGTAGAACCGCAGTCAACAAAGGCAGTGGTCATGACAGGACTGCCAGCAAGTTCCAATTCCATCTGAAGCAAAATTTTAGCAAGTGAGGAAAAATGTACCTGGTAGTCTGGGTAACCTCCTCGATCATTACCCAGACTTAGGCATTTCCCAACGGCTTAGCAGAAGAGGGACAAGAGGGACAGTCCTTTTCCAATGTCCAGAGGCTCCACAGTAAAAGCATAGTTGGTTATCTCTGCGGTGTCTTCTCTTTCTTTCCATCATCGAGATAACCCCAACTTCCATGGGCTCAGGGACGGACACAGTGTCACACAGGTTAGAGTATAATGAGGTCTCCTGCTGCATCACTCCTCTAGCATGGAGCCTCTGGTCCATGTGGACCGCCTGCATCATGGCATCCTCCAGGGTATCGAGGGAGAGTGTAATGCCAGAGCATCCTGTAAACAGTCAGAAAGGCCCCCGAGGAACAACCCCCTCAGTAGCGTCATTCCAGGATACTTCCAGGGTCTAAACTCCCCTGTGTCACACTCACCACCTTATCCTCTGCCAGACGCACTCTATCAGGCTCATCATAAAGGTGCTCCAATGCCTCAAAGAACAGGTTCACTGACATACGTTCAGAAGCAGAGGGAGAGAGAGAAAGCCCATGACTATGGAGCCCACTTAACAAGGAAATAACGATCCCCACCCTCTGCCTTTCATTGCCTGAAGCTCGGGAACGTAACTCAAAAAACAACTTTCATCCCTCTTTAAAAACCCTAAACAATTTTGAATCCCTGGACAAATTGTCAGGTAACTTTACCGGAGGTTGGGGATCCACTAGGGACACAACAGAACAGGGCCCTGTAGAGTGCCCGTCACATCTCTCTGCACCTGTTGGTGTGAGTAAACCAGGGCTTGCTGCTCCATGGACAGCTTCTGCATAAGTTGGGAGAGCTCATTAACCTACTCCGTGAGAGCCTGTACTGGATCCATAATAAACTCGTACCTCACCACTTGGAAGAAACTGTATTGTCAGTTATAATGTCAAGGATCCCGGGTGTAACTACTGCTGGGAAGCTACTTCCCGCAGTAAGGAGCCCAGAGCAGAACAGCAGAGAACTCACCAGGTGGCAAGCAGGACCTGAACCATTTGACAGAGGGGGAATGGCCAAAGGCAGAGCCAGGTGCCAGGGTGCAAAGGAGGCGAAAGGCACCAGAGAGTAGTCAAACGTGTCAAGGTCAATAACTGGGAGATAAGCGAGGTACTGGAGGATGAGACAGAAGGATAGTCTGGTGGAAGTCGGAGGTCAGAAAGCCGAGTAAGCGAATGACTAGAAACACAAAGCAGAGAAGCTGAGAGAGAAACAGACCAGATCGAGGACGGAGAGCAAACAAACAGCACAGTATGCACACGCACACCAGTGGGTCAGGCATACAGACAGAACGAAAGTATAACTGACAGAGAATCCTAGTCCAGCATGGGTATAAATATCCCTCCCAGATCTAAAAGAAGGCCACAAAAATTAACCCTGAGAGGGCAGGGCATTAACCCTGTCCAAACCATGACAGCTTGACTGTTTAGAAATACAGCTTCATTCTCCTGACTTCTTGCAGGACATTGAATGGGGCATCTGTTATTTCAAAGATCTTTGTTAATGGTTTGTAGAATCATCCAGAATATAGAACAAATCAATATCAAAATCTTACCATCCTGAAAAGCAAGTTGTTGGGAGTTTGAGCTGTCTAAATCCTTATAACAGAGTACCCTTGAATATTTTCTGGTTGTTTAGCTTTGCACATAATTCCTTTATGTGTTTTTTATTGTGTGAATAATATTAGTGTGGTTATAGTGAGTGTATTCTATCAGAAATTCATCCACCTCCTCTTTAAATATCTATGAATAAGTCAGAGATTTAATCATTCTATCACTTTGGACATAGTTGATATTGATATAAAAAGTGTTCTTAATGCCATCAAGACTCCATATTAAAGCCTGAATGCTTTAACAGAGACAAGGACTATTGATCTGTAAAAAAGAAGCCATAAAATCCTTTCTACTTCAATCTCTATCCTTTAAAAGTTAGAGCACTTGCCAGGAAAAATAAAATGAATGCACTGTTTCTTCTGGAATTGACAACGATGGGATAGGTCATACAAATCCAGTGCAAAGGTCTATCAGCTTTCTGCACTAATACCTAGATGCAGATAATAGCTTTGCTTAGGTCACGACTAATTCAGACAATGATGTTTAACAGGTTACTTTGATCTACTTTCACACTAGGCATACCTTTTCTCATTCCATTAATTGGTGTTGCTGTCAGTGTTTAAATCTGTTAAAAAGAATAGAAAAGAGGGAGAAAATAAGATGCTGATTTATTCTATGCATCACATTGGAAAAATAAAATGTACATAAAACATAAAAAAACCCATCATATTTGAACAAACCCTAAGATGGATACAACCAGCTTTATGCCCCAAATGTTTGCAATTTAACCTATTTTCTGATAGAAATTTACTTTTTCATTCAGATGACCAGAAGAATATATTCTTTATTTACCCTTCCCACATTCAGCCGAATAACTTTTTTTTTTTTACATAAACTGTGTAAGTAAGTGATAAATTTATGTTAACTAATTATTATGAAGAAAAAGAAAAATTGTGGATTTTTTTTGTCATTTACTGATTTCCATAAATTTGTTAGTTTTGTATGAGTTGTTACGACTACAGGGACATCAAATATGTCAATATTATTCACTGGTTTATGATATTTTTTCAAAAGGTGTATGGCACATGTTATTATTATAAGAGTTTAATTTATTTGTAACTTTATGGAAAAAAATTCTGACTTTAACTTTTCAGCTTTTCTTAACCATATTGTACTGGTGTTTAAAAATGTACTTTATGCCTGTAAATAAGGAAAATAACAGTTTCGATCTTTGGGCAGAAAAAATTATCTTACACATAAATAACCCTGTCTACTTACTGATATAAATTCAGACACCAGGAGGCCCTTACACAATGAGCTAATGAACCCAGTAGCTTCCTCCTCTCTGTCTACATGGGAAAAGGATATGTCTACTGTGACATAGTCTACTGCTGCCTAATGAAGAGGTTTGGAAACTTTTAAACACTCAACCACAATAAGCCGCATTCATGCTTTAACCTTGTGTGTGACTACACCTTTGAACCTTGGGCAGCTCGGACTCCACAGCTTTAGTGTATATCAGAATTTCTGGTACTTCCACCTCTATGGGCACCTGTACAAGGTCAGACTGGCCCACCGGAGTACCGGAGGATTCTCCGGAGGGCTCAGGCTCTGACATCTGCTGATATACAGGGCTGGCAGTTGACCAGGGCCCCTGCTGCCCCAAGGGCCCCCAGCCAGTTGCGTATCGCTAATAATAGCACACTGCGCAGCTGCTATGGGTCCCGTGAGTCAGGGGGGTCAACTGGTGCCAGTGGAACAGCAGTGGTGGACCAGTGGGTGATAGGATGAAGGAGCTGACTGCTGCGGCTAAAGCCTGTGCCCACTGCTAAAGAGAAATGAATATTCACGGCTTCCCATACCCATTCTGTTATTCTATGGGGGGCTGCTTTATACTATATTAGAGGGGCTGTATTATATTCTATGGGGGCTGCATTATGCCCTATTAGGTGAGCTATATTAAATTATATATGGAGGGCTGCATTATATTATATGAGGGCGTCTACCCCAACCCCTGCTTTATCATTAAGATGTGTACTACCTTGAACTATACCCTGATATTAGCGTGGTTTACCGCACAATTGGTGGTCTTCTTTTTATTTCTATGTAGCTACATAGTGGGCCTCAAGAATGATTTTCTCTGGTTGGCCCAAAGTGCTTTAGTCCGACTCTACACCTGTAGTATAGCTGTACATGTGATATTGTGGTATGTCTGTCCTGCATAACTACACAGTATGGCTCCCAACTGACCCGGATTCAGAACGACTGTCCTTACTTCCTCTCACTTTCTTCGCCAACTCTGTAGCTCCTCTTCCTTGGGGGGTGGGGTAGGCATCTCTCTGCACACAGATACATAAATTAAATAAGCAATTTTCTTCTCTGTCTCCACCAATCGAACTGATGACCTCATTGTTCACAGGCAACAGCTCTAGCTTTGAGCCACAGCCCACAATGAGGAAGATAAAAGCAGATTATAGTAGTACATACTGTAGAGATATATCTGTACATAACAGAGTATTTCTCTTCCCTGTATTCTATAGTAGTCCAATAAAACTACTGAAAAATTATAAAAACAAGAAAAAAATGTAATTTTCTCTATTTTATGAGTCTTTTTGTTTGGGAATTGAACCAACAACTATTGTAATTGCAGATAACAGTTAAAGCCATGAGCCACAGGCTCCACTAATATCACTAGGAGAATGTTGAATACTTGATCTGTATTGCAGCCTCTGACTCCACAGGCAAATTATACTGGCACATAGAGATGCATAGCTGTGCATAGCAGTCCCTGTATTCTAGAGGGAAAAGAAAAGAAAAAAAAATCCCTATAAAATTGCTAAAAAAATTATAACAATTACAATGATGCAATTTTTAATGCCTTTTTTAAAAAAAATGTGCAGATAACAGACATATTTGTGTTCCTTTAGTCATAGTGTCCCGCACACCACAGCGATCAGATTATTTAAGGTGATCGGTAAATTGTGTCAAAGAAATGGCCTTATTAATTTTTTTTTGTCTATTAAACTCATAAAAAAGTACCGTATATACTCGAGTATAAGCCGACCCGAGTATAAGCCGACCCCCCTAATTTTGCCACAAAAAACTGGGAAAACTTATTGACTCGAGTATAAGCCTAGGGTGGAAAATGCAGCAGCTACCGGTGAATTTCAAAAATAAAAATAGATGCTCCGTACCGTTCATTATGGCCCCATAGCTGTGCCATATAGTGCTCTGCACCATTCATTATTGCCCCATAGCTGTACCATAGAAGGCTGTGCCATATAGTGCTCTGCACCGTTCATTATTGCCCCATAGCTGTGCCATATAGTGCTCTGCACCGTTCATTATTGCCCCATAGCTGTGCCATATAGTGCTCTGCACCGTTCATAATTGCCCCATAGCTGTGCCATATAGTGCTCTGCATCGTTCATAATTGCCCCATAGCTGTGCCATATAGTGCTCTGCACCGTTCATTATTGCCCCATAGCTGTGCCATATAGTGCTCTGCACCGTTCATAATTGCCCCATAGCTGTGCCATATAGTGCTCTGCACCGTTCAGAATTGCCCCATAGCTGTGCCATAGAAAGCTGTGCCATTGCTGCTGCTGCAATAAAAATAATAAAAGACATACTCACCTCTCTTGCTTGCAGCTCCTCGGCGTCCAGTCCCGGTGTCTCTCTGCACTGACTGATCAGGCAGAGGGCGGCGCGCACACTATAGGCGTCATCGCGCCCTCTGACCTGCACAGTCAGTGCGGAGAGACGCCGGGAAGATGGATTGGCGCCCGGCGTGTGGAACGTGGACAGGTGAATATGTAATACTTACCTGCTCCCGGCGTCCCGCTCCTTCCCCCGGACAGCTGGTCTTCGGTGCCGCAGCTCTTCCAATGTCAGCGGTCACCGGCACCGCTGATTAGAGAAATGAATAGGCGGCTCCGCCCCTATGGGAGTGGAGTCCATATTCATTTCTCTAATGAGCGGTCCCACGCCATCTCAGTCTCCTGACCTCAATATCATTGAGCCACTCTGGGGAGATCTCAAGTGGGCAGTTCATGCTAAACAGCCCAGGAATTTACAGGAACTGGAGGCTTTTTGCCAAAAAAGAGTGGGCAGCTTTACCATCTGAGAAAATAAAGAACCTCATCCACAACTACTACAAAAGACTTCAAGCTGTCATTGATGTTAGAGGGGGCAATACATAGTATTAAGAAATGGGGTATGTGACATTTTGATCAGCGTAATTTGAGTTGTTGTTATGATTTAAAAAGAGAAAATAAATAGCTTCACCCAACCACTAACCATGAGTGGAGAAAAAGTTTTGATGTTATCATTCATATTCTCTGAAAAAGGGCTAAGAAAGCAAAAATTCTCCTGGGGTTTGTAAATGTTTGATCACAACTGTATACTAACTGAGACAAAACTGTGTATCAATAAAGGATATTTATTACACACACATAAGTCTACAGTCTATTACATACTGTACATATACAATATATTTATACCTAAGCTGGCAACTATAAATATATATATACAGTGCCTACAAGTAGTATTCAACCCCTGCAGATTTAGCAGGTTTAATAGGATGCAAATAAGTTAGAGCCTTCAAACTTCAAACAAGAGCAGGATTTATTAACAGATGCATAAATCTTACAAACCAAAAAGTTTTGTTGCTCAGTTAAATTTTTATACATTTTAAACATAAAAGTGTGGGTCAATTATTATTCAACCCCTAGGTTTAATATTTTGTGGAATAACCTTTGTTTGCAATTACAGCTAATAATCGTCTTTTCTAAGACCTGATCAGGCCGGCACAGGTCTCTGGAGTTATCTTGGCCCACTCCTCCATGCAGATCTTCTCCAAGTTATCTAGGTTCTTTGGGTGTCTCATGTGGACTTTAATCTTGAGCTCCTTCCACAAGTTTTCAATTGGGTTAAGGTCAGGAGACTGACTAGGCCACTGCAACACCTTGATTTTTTGCCTCTTGAACCAGGCCTTGGTTTTCTTGGCTGTGTGCTTTGGGTCGTTGTCTTGTTGGAAGATGAAATGATGAGCCATCTTAAGATCCTTGATGGAGGAGCGGAGGTTCTTGGCCAAAATCTCCAGGTAGGCCGTGCTATTCATCTTCCCATGGATGCGGACCAGATGGCCAGGCCCCTTGGCTGAGAAACAGCCCCACAGCATGATACTGCCACCACCATGCTTGACTGTAGGGATGGTATTCTTGGGGTCGTATGCAGTGCCATCCAGTCTCCAAACGTCACGTGTGTGGTTGGCACCAAAGATCTCGATCTTGGTCTCATCAGACCAGAGAACCTTGAACCAGTCAGTCTCAGAGTCCTCCAAGTGATCATGAGCAAACTGTAGACGAGCCTTGACATGACGCTTTGAAAGTAAAGGTACCTTACGGGCTTGTCTGGAACGGAGACCATTGCGGTGGAGTACGTTACTTATGGTATTGACTGAAACCAATGTCCCCACTGCCATGAGATCTTCCCAGAGCTCCTTCCTTGTTGTCCTTGGATTAGCCTTAACTCTTCGGACAAGCCTGGCCTCGGCACGGGCGGAAACTGTCAAAGGCTGTCCAGGCCGTGGAAGGCTAACCGTAGTTCCATAAGCCTTCCACTTCCAGATGATGCTCCCAACAGTGGAGACAGGTAGGCCCAACTCCTTGGAAAGGGTTTTGTACCCCTTGCCAGCCTTGTGACCCTCCACGATCTTGTCTCTGATGGCCTTGGAATGCTCCTTTGTCTTTCCCATGTTGACCATGTATGAGTGCTGTTCACAAGTTTGGGGAGGGTCTTAAATTGTCAGAAAAGGCTGGAAAAAGAGATAATTAATCCAAACATGTGAAGCTCATTGTTCTTTGTGCCTGAACTACTTCTTAATACTTTAGGGGAACCAAACAGAATTCTGGTGGGTTGAGGGGTTGAATAATAAATGACCCTCTGAAAAAACTTTTCACAATTTAAAAAAAAATAAACAAAGAAATAACATACTTTTTTGCTGCAGTGCATTTCACACTTCCAGGCTGATCTACAGTCCAAATGTGACAATGCCAAGTTAATTTCAAATGTGTAAACCTGCTAAATCTGCAGGGGGTTGAATACTACTTGTAGGCACTGTATATTTTTGACACACATATATTGGTACTATAACACTAATACAGTTGTGACGCCAAGCAGTGAGTCAGAATAGTCAAGGAGTTCAAGGTCAGAAGCCAGGAGAGTATGTCATAGTGACGCCGTTGTGTTTGTGCCTTGTTTCCCCGGCGTTACTCTGAATGTCTGTGCTCTTTGCCTTTGCTCCTTTCCCCCTAATCAGCTGGGATACTGTTGTCTTTTACCTGTATGGATGCTGCTCAGTTCCCTGCTCTGCTGCGTAGCCATACATGTGTTGTAATGTCTTTGCTCTGCTGCACAACCTTCCGCGTGAGTGGTCCCTGGCTGCTGCTGTGGAAGCTATCCGCAGATTGCGAGATCCTCTGCTGTTGGTGCATGACTTTCCACGTGTGTCCAGGCTTGCAGCCTCTGCCAGGTGCCTTAGGCCTCAGTTCCTGTGCTGGCTATGCTGTACTGTTTTCTGTCTGTGCTTAGGGTGCATGGGGCCACACCTTCCCTGCTTTTATTAGGGGAAGTGTGTGCGTTTGAATTGCTGTCCCCAGCCTATTGCTGAGGGGCAGATCCTATTTAAAGTTCCTCTTCCTTGTCGGGCGGGGCCACAGCTTCTCATTAGGTTTCTGAACCAAGCCATGTGTGTTTGGTCCTCCATGTTGCTCTTGGTCTGCCTGGTCTTCAGCTCCTGTTCTACCTGCTATTAGTTCTAGGAAAGCTGATGTCTTTGTCCCTGGACCCATCCTGTCTATGTGTTAGTACCAAAGTCCTTGCCCTTGAACATGGATTCCTGCAGTAAGATATTCTTGAAGTCCTTCTGTGTCTTGTACCATGTACTGAGTGACTCTGAGTTTCTAGAGACCTGTGTCTCGAAAATTAAACCTGTGTTGGTCTTTTGAAGATCGAACCTGGTGTTCCTGCTGATCACCTACTACGCTGTGCTCAGCCTACTATGTGGTTCTAGCTCTGTCCAGCTCCAGTCCATGCTGCGGTGCTTGCACGAGACTCCTTGAGTTCCTTTCTAGGTCGTGTCTGATGTCCGGAGTCTGGTGACTGCTGTCTGGTGTCTGGAGCTTGACGACCGCTGCTCAATGTTCTACCGGTGTCTCTGATGTCCTGCCTGGGTCCTGATTTTCTCTGCCTGGAGCCATGTCTGTTGTCAAGAGTCCAGATATCCTGCCTTTATCCTAGATGTCCAACCTGTGTCCAAATATCCAATCTGTGGCCCTCGTGGTCCAGCCGGTGTTTTAGAGTTGGTCCCAATTGTTTCCTGGATGGGCTCATCCTCCGTGTTTCTGGGGAGCCTCCAGTCTTGCTTCCTGATGACGACTCTGCCTGTGAGTCCTGGATCTGACCAGCCAATGTCCTGAGTTGCCATGTCGATGTTCCTGGTGTTGTGCTGTCCATGTCTTCCCTTTGTCCCTATGTCCAACTGGTGTCTTGATATCCAGTCTGTGGTCCAGCCCATGTTTCAGAGTTGGTCCCGCTCGTGTTCCTGGATGGACTCCTCCGTGTTTCTGGGGAGTCTCCAGTCTACTCGTGTTCCTGGACGGGCTCCTCCTCCATGTTCCTGGGAAATCTCCAATCTTGCTTCCTGGTAACGGCTCTGCCAGTGTGTCCTGGATCTGATCAGCCGATGTCTTGAGCTTCCATATCGGTGTTCCTGGATTCATGTTGTCCGTATTTTGCCTGTGACCCGATGTCCTGCCTGTGCCCTGGGGTCCATCCTGTGATGACATATGTCCGAGGTCGGTGTCTGATGTTCTCCTGCTGTGCCTGTGCTATGCTTGAGGCCTGAGAGAGAGGTTCTCTGGATATGCCCGTGCCAGATGACCCTGGACTGCATAAACCCGTGATGACCTCTTGTCATCGTCTGACATCTGCTGACCTGTGATGTGCACCATTCCTTGATGTGCGGAATTGGGAGCCTGCATTGTTATGTCTTGTGTTCTATATGGTGACTTTGTCTAAGTAAACTTTGCTTCTTCATACCTGAAGTTGTGCAGTGTCATCTAGTCCTGCATGTCACCACCTTTCCCATATACTCAGCTGCCACAGACCCCGGTCCCTGCCTTTCCCTAGTTCGGGTAGGCCCGGTTCTCCCTTCTGTGGTCCAGTGGGTCCACATTCCATTACCACCTGGGACGCATGCCCCATTTCATCATGGCCTGGCAGCGTGGGAGTGTAAGCTAACTAAGCTAAGCCATGTCCGTGCCGTGACTGTAGGCTCTGGCCATGGACTCCGCCAAGCATGTGTTCCTATAATAGTTTGCCATCCTCAGAAAACATTGAAGACCCTTTAAGTCTCTGGGTTGCACCCAATCAACAATGGCCCATACCTTCCCAGGGTCCATACAAAAAACCTTGTCAGACAGAATGAACCCCAGAAAGGACAATTCATGGACAAAAAAATGTGCATTTTTCAGGTTTCACAAATAGCGAGTTCTCATGTAACCTCTGGAGAACCGCACGCAGATGATCCATGTGATCTTGTTTGTTAGATGTAAACACAAGGATATTATCTAAATATATCATCGTAAAGAGCCCAATAAAATCAGAAAATACATGGTTGATAAAATTCTGAAAAACAGCTGGTGCATTAGTGAGACCAAAGGGCAGAACCAAATTCTCAAATAACCCTTCAAAAGTGATTAATGCCGTTTTCCACTCATCCCCCTCACGAATGAGGATTAGATTATATGCTCCCCTGAAGTCCAATTTAGAAAACCATTTGCCCCGACAATTGATTGTACAAATCTGGGATGAGCAGGAGGGGATAGGTATGTCTCACTGTGTTCTTAACTAATTCCCAAAAATCGAGGCACGGGCACAAACCACCATCTTTTTTTTTTTACAAAAAAGAATCCAGCCACCACAGGAGAGACAAAGGATGTGGCGGATGTGGCCTTTCCGTAGGCTTTCAGAAATATATTCCTTCATAGCGGTTCGCTCCAGGCCAGAGAAGTTGTACAAACGGGCCTTGGGCAATTTAGCACCCATAGCCAGATTAATAGTACAGTCAAAAGGGCGGTGTTGTGGTAAGACCTCGGCCTCCTTTTCAGAAAAAACATCCTCAAAATCCTTCAGGTACTCCGGAATACATTCCAGATTAATGGATGACATAAGTACAGTAGTAAGGCAATTTTTAACACAATTAGGATCCCATTTGACAATGTCCCGAGATTCCCAATCTATCACAGGGTTATGTAACTGTAACCAGGGGAACCCCAACACCAGTCCCGCAGGCAGATTGTCCAGAACAAAGCATGCATATGTTCCTTGTGCAAAGAACCCACTTTGTCTCCTCTGAGACTAATTTAATGACATTCTTAGCCAGCGGTGTTTTGTCAATGGCAACAATATGAATAGGAGTCTCCAGCCTAACTGTCCCTAACTTACACGGAACTCGGAGCTATACCATTCAGCCGAGAGTTTAGACTTATGATTGTGTCCTCTGCCACTCTGACCTGGTCAGGTTTGTCAAAAATAAGTCCTAGGGCCTCAAAGAACCTATCCACAGACACACGTTCAGGGGCATTAGAAGGTAAAGAGAAAACCCATGATTGAGGTCCCTCCCAAAGTAAGGAATTGATTATCCCCACTCGCTGACTCTCATCTACAGAAGATCTGGGTCTAAGAGAAAACAATAGCTTGCAACTCTCCTTAAATGTACGGAAACTCTCCTTTTCCCTGGAGAAGGTATCTGGAGCCTGACCATAGGTTCAGGAGAGTGCAATGAGACATCAACAGTGTCAGAGTGCTTACCTACAGACTTGGAAGAAGATCCCTGCAATGATTTTACCATTTCAGAAAGCTCTCTTTGCAGGTGGTTATGAGATGTGGCCAAGGCTCTATGTTCCACAGACAGATCCTGCATCATTTGTGTCAAACTAGTAATTTGATCCACCAAGGTATGGAGCGGATCCATAAAAAGCAGAGCAGAGAAAAAACAGTCTGTTTCTGGTCAGTTATATTGTCACGCTGCTGTAATGCAGGTAGGTGCAGGCTCAACTAGATGGCAGTAGAGTGGAAGCAGGACTGCACCTAGACAGAGCTGGCCTGCAGTTCATCAATGAGGCTACCACAGGTGGCAGCAGAATAGTCAAACAAGCTGGGTCAAATTGTAGACTGTAGCGCAGTACCAAAGGAATAAGCAAACTCACGGTCAGAGACAAGTCAGGAAGTCAGCAATGGTCAGGAGGGGATAAGCCAAAAGACAAAAGACAGAAGCTGGTCTGGTTACAAGCCAAATCAAAACCAGGGAGTCAGCACACTAAATGGAAACACAGAGTCAAGACGGGAATAGGGTAAAACAGAGACACGGTTTCAGACAGCAAACGCAGCAGCACAAAGCAGAGCAATCAGAATCAGCTACAGCAGTACTAGGCAAAAACTATAACTGACATTGCCTGCAGGAAGCAGCGGAAATAAATAGCCAACCTGAACCCAGACAGAGGCAGAGAAAGGTTAGCTCTTGACCTGACCAGACCTGGGAAAAGGGAAAACAGGACTCAAAGCCCGGTCTGGATCATGACAATCACTATTCCACTAATCACTATTGTGTGCCGTCGGGTGAAGGTGGAAGACAAAAAATTGCCCTCAGCTCCAGAATCCATGCAGGCCTCAGTAATGTAACTGGTTGTCCCATATGAAAGAGTCAGCTTAAAGGTTTATTTGGAGGACACATCTGCCAAGTCTAGTGAGCCTCCTCCCATAACCACTAGAGGCAGTCGCCTCCCTGCCACCTGGGGACACCTGATAGCGTAATGACCTGCCTGCCTACAGAGCAGGTCGGGCGTGGACAAATGGATTGGAAGCTAGGTTCCACCCAATATCCTTCCATGGCCTTCACTGGCTCGATAATCTGAGCCAGAGTGTTATGGTCCTGGTGGTAGGAACACATGAACTGACCTGATAGGTAAACCAAAACATAGGACAAGCTCTGGGGATGTGGGAACTTTACTGACCGCAATCCTGATCCTATCAACACACACTATAGGCAGCCGTGGAGCGTTCCTAACTCGGCCTAGACGCCTCTGCACAGCCTGAGAAACTAGCTACCCCTAGAGAGAAACAAAGCCTCATTTGCCTCAGAGAAATTTTCCCCAAAGTGAGAGCAGCCCCCACAAATAATAACGGTGAGTTAAGAGGAAAACACAAACATAGAAATGAAAACAGGTTTTAGCAAATGAGGCCCGCTAATAACTAGTGTTGAGCGATACTTTCCGATATCGGAAAGTATCGGTATCGGAAAGTATCGGCCGATACCGTCAAAATATCGGATCCAATCCGATACCGATACCCGATCCCAATGCAAGTCAATGGGACGAAAATATCGGAATTAAAATAAACCCTTTATAAACTTGTAGGTTCATTCTACATGAAGGAAAACAACTAAGAATAATGTAGGATGTATTGGGGGACGTGGCGGAGACATTAAAGGCACAGAGGTTTAGCCCAATGTAATAGAATAGCAGGATTTTGGGGTTTTTTTATGACGTTCGGCGGTAGAAAGATTTTGACTATGTTAATTTTTTTTTTTATTTTGTCAGATATTGATGTTTCACTACTTCCACGCCCTTCACCTTCTTTTTTACTTCTCCCACACTTTCTTCTTCATTATCCTCATCATCAGCTTCTTTGACATCAACTTCTTCACCTTATTCATCTTCTTCTTCATCTTCTACCTATTATTTTTTTGGTTACATTGTTCATATTCTTTTTATTTTACTATTATCTTCATCATATTCTACTTCTTCATCATATTCTTATTTGTGACAGGCATTCCCGTAGTTGTTATCTATAAAACTTTGAAGATTACACCTTCCGTTCTGCCTGTCACAAAAGAGTTACATTTGTCCGCGTTCAGTTTGGCCTGCAGCATCAGGCTTTATCCAGGGGCACCACGAGGAGGAACGGACTCACCCCCATACACTGCTTAGTCTTCTTCTGCTTATAATTTAGATAATATTTTTTGCTCTGATATTTAGTGTTATGCTTAATGTTCTTCTGCTCTTTGTTCTGCAGCCTCTTGTTCTTCTGCTTCTCGGTCTTCCAGGTCGTCGTCGTCTCCAGGGTCGTCGTCTCCGGGGTCGTCGTCATCGGGGTGGTCTTCAGGGTCGTCGTCTCCGGGGTCGTCGTCATCGGGGTGGTCTTCGGGGTCATCGTCTCCAGGGTCGTCGTCATCACGGTGGTTGTCGTCTCTGGTGTCGTCGTCATCTTAGGGGTGGTCTTCCGGGTCATCGTGTTTAGTCTCTTGAACTTGGAAATGTAGCAGAAGGTACAAGAAGGCTGAGAAAATGCCGAGAACCAGCTGATGGAACTGGAACTCGGATGGCTACCCGAAGGTCCAAGAGCCAATGGAACTACCGAGGACCAGCTGACGTTACTGGAACCCAGTTACTAAGCAGGAGGTACCCGTGCCTGAAAGCACTACCAAGGACCACCTGACGTTGGTGGAACTCGGATACCCAGAGGGAGGCACCTAAGCCAAAGGCTCTGCCCGGAACCAGCTGACGGTACTGGAACCAGGATGGGGAGCAGAAGGTACAAGAGCAAAAGACACTGCCGAGAACCAGCTGACGGTGCTGGAACCCGGATGGGTAGCCGAAGGTCCAAGAGCCAATGGAACTACCGAGGACCAGCTGACGTTACTGGAACCCGGTTACTAAGCAGGAGGTACCCGTGCCTGAAAGCACTACCAAGGACCACCTGACGTTGGTGGAACTCGGATACCCAGAGGGAGGCACCTAAGCCAAAGGCTCTGCCCGGAACCAGCTGACGGTACTGGAACCAGGATGGGGAGCAGAAGGTACAAGAGCAAGTGTCTGCGTGGCTTTTGCAGGACACGATGCCGGCTGCACAGCAGGGGAACAGCTGGCGGTGCTGAACCCCACTGACACATTGGCTGGTGTTTTTCTCTGTGCAGCTAGCAGTACCGGGCCCCAACTGGCGGTGTTGGAGCCCGGGGTCAGCAGGAGGAGGAGATGGAGCAGAGTGTAGGCCGAAGCCTGCACTGGCGGCAGCTTTGGGTCTGTTGTGCCTGCGTGGCTGTTGCAGGACACGTTGCCGGCTGCACAGCAGGGGAACAGCTGGCGGTGCTGAACCCCACTGACACATTGGCTGGTGTTTTTCTCTGTGCAGCTAGCAGTACCGGGCCCCAACTGGCGGTGTTGGAGCCCAGGGCTCTGCAGGGGGAGCAGAGTGTAGGCCGAAGCCTAATCGAACCAATTTCAAAGGTAACCTTTAACCCCCCCTCAGGGGTTACAAAGTAGAAGAGCCACAGCTTATGCAGCAGTAGTGGTGCACAAGTCAAAGGTTGCTCTTTTAATTTGGCTCCTTGCACACGCTGAATGGAACACGTATAACATTTAGCCCTTTATACAGTCAAACTGTGTTGGAGGCGCGAGTTCCCTTTGTAATGAGACGCAGCACAGATGTCAAGAATCCCACCTTGGTGCTGGGTGCAGCCTCCTGAGCGTTGTTATTTGCTGTACAGGAGTCTGCGCTGTCGTGTTATCCCCTGGCCTAGCGCTGTTAGCGCTGCCCATCTTCTGACCTCATTTAATGTTGGCTGGTGCGGTTCGCGATGCCCATGAATCACAGCCCCGCAGTGTATTGACATAGTTAAAACACTGCGGGGCTGGGATTCATGGCCTGGCGCAGTACATATGTTCGCCTCTCGCTTGGGTTCTTACACCTGCTTCAGACTATGTGGCGTCAGATGATCCCTTATCGCATGCCACGGCCATGAAGCCGCACAGTCTGAAGAAGGCGGAAGGAGATGAGGGACAGGCGAACTGATGCACTGCTCATGCCCATCAAACACACCCTCGCAGTCCCAAGAAATAAGACACCGAGGGGCGTTGTGTGGGTCAGGGCGGCCGCAGAGGCGCAGGCAGCCAAACAATGATGCCAGAAGACGGGCAGCGCTACCAAGGGGGTTGCAGCGTGTCATTACAAAGGAAAGTCACACCACCGGGACGGTTAAATGGTCACACAGAGGACACATTTTAGACGTGTTTTCCGTTCCACATGTGCGAGGAGAATACGTTTATGAGCCACCTTGCACACATGCAGCATTACCGCTGTACAAGGTGGCCTTAAAAACGTACAAACGCCTGGGGGAGGGGGGACAGGTTCCCTTCAATTTCAGTTCTTGTGTCTGCGTGGCTTTTGCAGGACACGATGCCGGCTGCACAGCAGGGGAACAGCTGGCGGTGCTGAACCCCACTGACACATTGGCTGGTGTTTTTCTCTGTGCAGCTAGCAGTACCGGGCCCCAACTGGCGGTGTTGGAGCCCGGGGTCAGCAGGAGGAGGAGATGGAGCAGAGTGTAGGCCGAAGCCTGCACTGGCGGCAGCTTTGGGTCTGTTGTGCCTGCGTGGCTGTTGCAGGACACGTTGCCGGCTGCACAGCAGGGGAACAGCTGGCGGTGCTGAACCCCACTGACACATTGGCTGGTGTTTTTCTCTGTGCAGCTAGCAGTACCGGGCCCCAACTGGCGGTGTTGGAGCCCAGGGCTCTGCAGGGGGAGCAGAGTGTAGGCCGAAGCCTAATCGAACCAATTTCAAAGGTAACCTTTAACCCCCCCTCAGGGGTTACAAAGTAGAAGAGCCACAGCTTATGCAGCAGTAGTGGTGCACAAGTCAAAGGTTGCTCTTTTAATTTGGCTCCTTGCACACGCTGAATGGAACACGTATAACATTTAGCCCTTTATACAGTCAAACTGTGTTGGAGGCGCGAGTTCCCTTTGTAATGAGACGCAGCACAGATGTCAAGAATCCCACCTTGGTGCTGGGTGCAGCCTCCTGAGCGTTGTTATTTGCTGTACAGGAGTCTGCGCTGTCGTGTTATCCCCTGGCCTAGCGCTGTTAGCGCTGCCCATCTTCTGACCTCATTTAATGTTGGCTGGTGCGGTTCGCGATGCCCATGAATCACAGCCCCGCAGTGTATTGACATAGTTAAAACACTGCGGGGCTGGGATTCATGGCCTGGCGCAGTACATATGTTCGCCTCTCGCTTGGGTTCTTACACCTGCTTCAGACTATGTGGCGTCAGATGATCCCTTATCGCATGCCACGGCCATGAAGCCGCACAGTCTGAAGAAGGCGGAAGGAGATGAGGGACAGGCGAACTGATGCACTGCTCATGCCCATCAAACACACCCTCGCAGTCCCAAGAAATAAGACACCGAGGGGCGTTGTGTGGGTCAGGGCGGCCGCAGAGGCGCAGGCAGCCAAACAATGATGCCAGAAGACGGGCAGCGCTACCAAGGGGGTTGCAGCGTGTCATTACAAAGGAAAGTCACACCACCGGGACGGTTAAATGGTCACACAGAGGACACATTTTAGACGTGTTTTCCGTTCCACATGTGCGAGGAGAATACGTTTATGAGCCACCTTGCACACATGCAGCATTACCGCTGTACAAGGTGGCCTTAAAAACGTACAAACGCCTGGGGGAGGGGGGACAGGTTCCCTTCAATTTCAGTTCTTGTGTCTGCGTGGCTTTTGCAGGACACGATGCCGGCTGCACAGCAGGGGAACAGCTGGCGGTGCTGAACCCCACTGACACATTGGCTGGTGTTTTTCTCTGTGCAGCTAGCAGTACCGGGCCCCAACTGGCGGTGTTGGAGCCCGGGGTCAGCAGGAGGAGGAGATGGAGCAGAGTGTAGGCTGAAGCCTGCACTGGCGGCAGCTTTGGGTCTGTTGTGCCTGCGTGGCTGTTGCAGGACACGTTGCCGGCTGCACAGCAGGGGAACAGCTGGTGGTGCTGAACCCCACTGACACATTGGCTGGTGTTTTTCTCTGTGCAGCTAGCAGTACCGGGCCCCAACTGGCGGTGTTGGAGCCCAGGGCTCTGCAGGGGGAGCAGAGTGTAGGCCGAAGCCTAATCGAACCAATTTCAAAGGTAACCTTTAACCCCCCCTCAGGGGTTACAAAGTAGAAGAGCCACAGCTTATGCAGCAGTAGTGGTGCACAAGTCAAAGGTTGCTCTTTTAATTTGGCTCCTTGCACACGCTGAATGGAACACGTATAACATTTAGCCCTTTATACAGTCAAACTGTGTTGGAGGCGCGAGTTCCCTTTGTAATGAGACGCAGCACAGATGTCAAGAATCCCACCTTGGTGCTGGGTGCAGCCTCCTGAGCGTTGTTATTTGCTGTACAGGAGTCTGCGCTGTCGTGTTATCCCCTGGCCTAGCGCTGTTAGCGCTGCCCATCTTCTGACCTCATTTAATGTTGGCTGGTGCGGTTCGCGATGCCCATGAATCACAGCCCCGCAGTGTATTGACATAGTTAAAACACTGCGGGGCTGGGATTCATGGCCTGGCGCAGTACATATGTTCGCCTCTCGCTTGGGTTCTTACACCTGCTTCAGACTATGTGGCGTCAGCTGATCCCTTATCGCATGCCACGGCCATGAAGCCGCACAGTCTGAAGAAGGCGGAAGGAGATGAGGGACAGGCGAACTGATGCACTGCTCATGCCCATCAAACACACCCTCGCAGTCCCAAGAAATAAGACACCGAGGGGCGTTGTGTGGGTCAGGGCGGCCGCAGAGGCGCAGGCAGCCAAACAATGATGCCAGAAGACGGGCAGCGCTACCAAGGGGGTTGCAGCGTGTCATTACAAAGGAAAGTCACACCACCGGGACGGTTAAATGGTCACACAGAGGACACATTTTAGACGTGTTTTCCGTTCCACATGTGCGAGGAGAATACGTTTATGAGCCACCTTGCACACATGCAGCATTACCGCTGTACAAGGTGGCCTTAAAAACGTACAAACGCCTGGGGGAGGGGGGACAGGTTCCCTTCAATGTCAGTTCTTGTGTCTGCGTGGCTTTTGCAGGACACGATGCCGGCTGCACAGCAGGGGAACAGCTGGCGGTGCTGAACCCCACTGACACATTGGCTGGTGTTTTTCTCTGTGCAGCTAGCAGTACCGGGCCCCAACTGGCGGTGTTGGAGCCCGGGGTCAGCAGGAGGAGGAGATGGAGCAGAGTGTAGGCCGAAGCCTGCACTGGCGGCAGCTTTGGGTCTGTTGTGCCTGCGTGGCTGTTGCAGGACACGTTGCCGGCTGCACAGCAGGGGAACAGCTGGCGGTGCTGAACCCCACTGACACATTGGCTGGTGTTTTTCTCTGTGCAGCTAGCAGTACCGGGCCCCAACTGGCGGTGTTGGAGCCCAGGGCTCTGCAGGGGGAGCAGAGTGTAGGCCGAAGCCTAATCGAACCAATTTCAAAGGTAACCTTTAACCCCCCCCTCAGGGGTTACAAAGTAGAAGAGCCACAGCTTATGCAGCAGTAGTGGTGCACAAGTCAAAGGTTGCTCTTTTAATTTGGCTCCTTGCACACGCTGAATGGAACACGTATAACATTTAGCCCTTTATACAGTCAAACTGTGTTGGAGGCCCGAGTTCCCTTTGTAATGAGACGCAGCACAGATGTCAAGAATCCCACCTTGGTGCTGGGTGCAGCCTCCTGAGCGTTGTTATTTGCTGTACAGGAGTCTGCGCTGTCGTGTTATCCCCTGGCCTAGCGCTGTTAGCGCTGCCCATCTTCTGACCTCATTTAATGTTGGCTGGTGCGGTTCGCGATGCCCATGAATCACAGCCCCGCAGTGTATTGACATAGTTAAAACACTGCGGGGCTGGGATTCATGGCCTGGCGCAGTACATATGTTCGCCTCTCGCTTGGGTTCTTACACCTGCTTCAGACTATGTGGCGTCAGCTGATCCCTTATCGCATGCCACGGCCATGAAGCCGCACAGTCTGAAGAAGGCGGAAGGAGATGAGGGACAGGCGAACTGATGCACTGCTCATGCCCATCAAACACACCCTCGCAGTCCCAAGAAATAAGACACCGAGGGGCGTTGTGTGGGTCAGGGCGGCCGCAGAGGCGCAGGCAGCCAAACAATGATGCCAGAAGACGGGCAGCGCTACCAAGGGGGTTGCAGCGTGTCATTACAAAGGAAAGTCACACCACCGGGACGGTTAAATGGTCACACAGAGGACACATTTTAGACGTGTTTTCCGTTCCACATGTGCGAGGAGAATACGTTTATGAGCCACCTTGCACACATGCAGCATTACCGCTGTACAAGGTGGCCTTAAAAACGTACAAACGCCTGGGGGAGGGGGGACAGGTTCCCTTCAATTTCAGTTCTTGTGTCTGCGTGGCTTTTGCAGGACACGATGCCGGCTGCACAGCAGGGGAACAGCTGGCGGTGCTGAACCCCACTGACACATTGGCTGGTGTTTTTCTCTGTGCAGCTAGCAGTACCGGGCCCCAACTGGCGGTGTTGGAGCCCGGGGTCAGCAGGAGGAGGAGATGGAGCAGAGTGTAGGCTGAAGCCTGCACTGGCGGCAGCTTTTGGGTCTGTTGTGCCTGCGTGGCAGTTGCAGGACACGTTGCCGGCTGCACAGCAGGGGAACAGCTGGCGGTGCTGAACCCCACTGACACATTGGCGAGGTGTTTTTCTCTGTGCAGCTAGCAGTACCGGGCCCCAACTGGCGGTGTTGGAGCCCGGGCTCTGCAGGGGGAGCAGAGTGTAGGCCGAAGCCTGCACTGGAGCAAGTTGAAAGGAAACCTTTAACCCCCCCCCCAGGCGTTTGTAGCTGGAAGAGCCATCGTGTACAGCACTAATGCTGGAAAAGGTAAACTTAGCTCTTTTAATTATGGTCCTTGCAGATGCTGAACCTAACACTTATGAAATGTGTCCCCTCACAGCGTTCAACCGTCCGGTAGGTGGAACTTTCCTTTGTCATGTGACGCAGCACAGCCGTCATTTTTACCCCCTTGTCGCCGTGCGCCGCCTCCTCAGCGTTGTTTGAATCTGTCCCGGAGCCTGCGCTGTTAGGTTACCCCTTGGCCATGCACACATTTTGCGCTGCCCGTCTTCTGACATCATTTGCTGTCAGGCTGGCTGCGCCTGTGCGGGTGCGCTGTCCGAGATTCAGCCTCGCGGTGTCGTCTAATGTAATCCCACCGCGGGCCTGGGATCCGTGTCCATGCGCAGTGCATATCCTCGCCTCTCACACTCCTCCCAACGGCTTCTTAAGACTGTGCGGTGTCACGGCCGTGGCATGCTATTAGGGATCAGCTGACACCGAACAGTCTGAAGAAGCCATAGGGAAATGAGTGAGAGGTGGAGGTTCAGATATGCACTGCGCATGTCCATGGATCCCAGGCCCCCAGTGGGATTAAATCAGAAGACACTGCGAGGCGGGCTCTCTGCCAGCGCGACCGCACAGGCGCAGCCATCCTGACACCAAATGATGCCAGAAGACGGGCAGCGCTAAGTGTGCCTGGCCACGGGATAACATAACAGCGCAGGCTCCGGGACGGAGTAAAACAACGCTGAGGAGCCGGTGCGCGGCGCCGTGGGGGTAGGAATGACGGCTGTGCTGCGTCACATTACGAAGGAAAGTCCCACCTCCGGGACGGTTTTACGGTATCAGTGGACACATTTTATAAGTGTTAAGTTCTGCGTGTGCAAGGAGCTAAACAAAAATAGCTACCTTTTCCTTGTGCAGTATTACTGCTGCACAAGGTGGCTCTTTCAGTAACAAACGCCTTGGGGGGGGGGGACAGATTCCCTTACATTTCAGTTGTTGTGTCAGCGTGGCGGTCGCATGACACATTGCCGGCTACACAGCTGGGGATCAGCTGACGTTACTGAAACCCAATAACACTGGGTCGTATGTTTTGACTGTGCAGACGGCACTTCTGAGCCTCAACTGGCGGTGTTGGAGCACAGGAATTTAAGTTCAGGTGGTAGAAAGATGAACACAACAGGAGACCTGGATAACGTATACAGTGACCTAATTATTTAATCAGGAGGAGGAGTGGCAAATTCCTGCGAGATCCAGGCCTTGTTCATTTTCAGGAAAGTAAGCCGGTCAACGTTATCGGAGGATAGTCGCATGCGACGGTCAGTTAGTACACCACCTGCAGCACTAAAGACACGTTCCGATAATACACTGGCCGCAGGGCAAGACAGCACCTCCAATGCATACTGGCTTAGCTCTGGCCATGTATCCAGCTTTGAGACCCAAAACTTGAAAGGGGAAGAGCCGTCTGGGAGTACAGCAAGAGGGCAAGACATGTAGTCTGTCACCATCTGACGGAACCGTTGCCTCCTGCTGACTGGAGCCGTCTGTGATGGTGTAGACTTTTGTGGGGGGCACAGAAAACTGTGCCACAGTTGGGCCATACTGGTCTTGCCTTGGGCAGAGGCACTGCTTCTGCTCCCTCTTTGTGCAGAGCCTCCTCCACTGCCTGGACGCACTGAGCTGCTTTGTAATGCACTAGCAGCACTTCTCTCAGTTGGAATGGAGAAGATGATGGAATTGACCAGTGTGTCTTGGTACTCCCGCATTTTTCGCTCCCGGTTCAACGGTGTGATGAGGCTTTCTACGTTGTCCCGGTAGCGAGGATCGAGGAGGGTGAACACCCAATAATCAGACATGTTGAGAATGTGGGCGATGCGGCGGTCGTTTCTCAGGCACTGCAGCATGTAATCCACCATGTGCTGCAGACTGCCAACTGCCCAAGAAACGCTGTCCCCTGCTGGAGGCGTGATCTCTGCCTGCTCGTCATCACCCCACCCTCGCTGTACACACTGAGTACTGGACAATTCGGTAACTCCCTCCTCTGGACGGACGTCTTCCTCCTCCATTGACTCCTCCTCATCCTCCTCACAAACTGTCCCCTGCCTACGCGTTTGTGAGGAACCACGTGGCGCTGACTGTCCAGAAGATGATGGAAATGGTGAATCCTCATCCTCCACCTCTTCCACAACATCATCCCTTAGCGCTTGCAGTGATTTTTCAAGCAGGCAGATAAGGGGGACAGTCATGCTGACTAGTGCATCATCTGCACTCGCCATCCGCGTGGAATAATCAAAGGGACGCAAAACCTGGCAGACGTCATTCATAGTGGCCCACTCTGTGGTTGTGAAGTCTGTACGGCGCTGACTGCGACTTTTTTGCGCCTGAAGCAGCTGGTACTCCATTACAGCTTGCTGCTGCTCACACAACCGCTCCAACATATGTAACGTGGAATTCCACCTGGTAGGTAGGTCACATATGATGCGATGTTCCGGCAGGCGGTGTCGGCGCTGCAGAGCCGCAATGCGCGCTTTTGCCGTGCTGGAACGCCGCAAGTGAGCACACTCTAGGCGGACCTTGTGCAGCAGTGCATCAAGATCCGGATAGTCCCTCAAAAAGCTCTGCACGACCAAATTGAGCACATGTGCCAGACATGGGATGTGAGTGAGGTTGCCGAGGCCCAGAGCTGCCACCAGATTTCGGCCATTATCACACACTACCATGCCTGGCTGGAGATTCGCTGGCACAAACCACACATCGCTCTCCTGCTTGATGGCATTCCAGAGCTCCTGCGCTGTGTGGCTACGATTCCCCAAAAAAATTAATTTCAACACGGCCTGTTGACGTTTGGCCACGGCTGTGCTCATGTCGGTCGTAACAGGTACACGTTCATCACGGGTCCATGTGGAGGTGGACTGTGACGGCTCCTGCAGCGATGATTCTGAGGAACTGGTGTAAGAGGAGGAGTCAATGCGTACAGAATGGATTCCTGCAATCCTTGGAGTGGGCAGGACACGTCCTGCGCCACTCGCACGGTCTGTACCTGGCTCAATGACATTAACCCAATGGGCAGTGAGGGAAAGGTATCGCCCCTGTCCATGTTGACTGGTCCACGCATCGGTGGTGAGGTGGACCTTGCTACTGACGGCGTTCAGAAGCGCGTGTTTTATGTGTCCCTCCACATGCTTGTGCAGGGCAGGGACGGCTTGCCTGCTGAAGTAAAAGCGGCTGGGCACATTGTACTGTGGGACTGCCAATGACATCAAGTCACGGAAGCTGTCAGTCTCCACCAGCCTGAATGACAGCATTTCCAGTGACAGCAGTTTGGCAATGCCTGCAGTCAGAGCCTGTGCTCGTGGGTGGTTTGACGAGAAAGGCCGCCTTTTCTCCCATGCCTGTACTACCGATGGCTGTAGACTGGGCTGGGAGTGTGTGGATGACTGGGAAAGTGGTGCTGCGGGTGGAATTACAGCGGGTCTCTGGACAACAGGGCCAGAGGTTCTTCCACGGCGATCCTGGGAGGAAGCCAAACCAGCTGCGTGTGAGCTAGAGGAAGAGGCAACACGAGCTGAAGAGGTGGTAGCTGCCGCTGTTGGTTGGCCTACCTCTTCAGTGTGTTTTTCTAACTCCGCCGGGTGCCTGTTGCGCACATGTTTCCACATGTTGGAGGTATTGAGGTTGCTGACATTTCGACCTCTTTTGACTTTTTGATGACACACGTTGCATCTGACATAGCAAATGTCATCTGCAACTGTGTCAAAAAAGGACCAGGCACTGCAAGTCTTGGGAGCGCCCTTTTTGGCCTTTGGAAGAGACATGCTCCTAATGGGTGCCAAAGCGGAGGCTGCAGGATCCGCGGTCTTCCCCCTCCCTCTCCCTCTTTGGGCCGTACGGGGAATCTCTTCCTCAGAGCTGCTCCCACCACCTTCCTGTCCCTCACGCCAAGATGGGTCGAGGACCTCATCATCTACACTACCCTCTGCCCCCAACTGCTCCTCCTGGGTAGTCTCAGCAGCAGAGCACGCACCAGTAAGTGGCACCTGAGTGTCATCATCAGCTGATGCGGCCTGCGATGTGGTGACCGGAGCCACTGGCCCACCCGCCTCTTCAGAGGAAGACAGAAAAAGCTGTTGGGCATCACTGCACCCTGCCTCTTCTTCCATTTCTCCAATGCTGCTTGGCTGGCCCCCTGTTTCCAAGCCAAGAGATTCAGAGAACAGAAGTAGAGACGGCTCCTGTCCTGGGCTCTATGTCTGCCTGGGCAATTTGGCAGGTGGTGAAGAGACAGATGGCTGCTCTCCAGTGCTCTGTGTCTGAGAGGATGTGGCACTAATGGAAGTTGATGCATTAGCTGCCATCCATCCGACAACAGCTTCAATTTGGTCTTGACGCAGCAGCGGTGTACGACGCTCTGACACAAAGCTGCGCATGAACGACTGTTGCCTGGTGAAAGTGGGTGCTGATGAGTCACCGGTGCCCGCAGCAGGCACAGAATCCCCACGTCCCCTCCCTGCTCCGCGCCCACGCCCACGCCCACGTGCCTTACTCACTGCCTTCTTCATCTTGGTTGACTGATAAAGATAAGCAGAAAAGTACTAACGGATTTGTGTGCTTATTCCTGAGCAACTCCTCCTAACAGGTATAAGAAACACTAATTTTCTAAAGTGTGGACTAGACTTTAATATGAGCTAATGTGGCCTACAGAAATGTAAAGTGGTGTCACTGGTGTGTTTGGTGAACTTTATTATTTATTTCTTTTTTGGGGGCTGAACTGACAACAGATAGAGCTGCAGTCACACAGAGACCGTGCAGACAGCCGTAAACGGCGCTGCAAGGCCCAAAAACCCTCCTCTACTTTATCCTATGTAGTGTTTTTCCACAAATTAGCTGGAGATGGGTGGAAAGACACTAATAGGATTTTTTTAAATTAATTAGCAGCAGACTACACTACTTGAAAAAAAATTTAAAATTGATTTGGCGGTATGATGCAGTGAACAACCCTGAGCTGGAGACAACCAGGCTACGGCTGCTCACAGACTACAGGGCGAGCTGCAGTCACACGGAGACCGTGCAGACAGCCGTAAACGGCGCTGCAAGGCCCAAAAACCCTCCTCTACTTTATCCTATGTAGTGTTTTTCCACAAATTAGCTGGAGACGGGTGGAAAGACACTAATAGGATTTTTTTAAATTAATTAGCAGCAGACTACACTACTTGAAAAAAAATTAAAATTGATTTGGCGGTATGACGCAGTGAACAACCCTGAGCTGGAGACAACCAGGCTACGGCTGCTCACAGACTACAGGGCAAGCTGCAGTCACACGGAGACCGTGCAGACAGCCGTAAACGGCGCTGCAAGGCCCAAAAACCCTCCTCTACTTTATCCTATGTAGTGTTTTTCCACAAATTAGCTGGAGACGGGTGGAAAGACACTAATAGGATTTTTTAAAATTAATTAGCAGCAGACTACACTACTTGAAAAAAAATTAAAATTGATTTGGCGGTATGACGCAGTGAACAACCCTGAGCTGGAGACAACCAGGCTACGGCTGCTCACAGACTACAGGGCGAGCTGCAGTCACACGGAGACCGTGCAGACAGCCGTAAACGGCGCTGCAAGGCCCAAAAACCCTCCTCTACTTTATCCTATGTAGTGTTTTTCCACAAATTAGCTGGAGACGGGTGGAAAGACACTAATAGGATTTTTTTAAATTAATTAGCAGCAGACTACACTACTTGAAAAAAAATTAAAATTGATTTGGCGGTATGACGCAGTGAACAACCCTGAGCTGGAGACAACCAGGCTACGGCTGCTCACAGACTACAGGGCGAGCTGCAGTCACACGGAGACCGTGCAGACAGCCGTAAACGGCGCTGCAAGGCCGAAAAACCCTCCTCTACTTTATCCTATGTAGTGTTTTTCCACAAATTAGCTGGAGACGGGTGGAAAGACACTAATAGGATTTTTTTGAATAAATTAGCAGCAGACTACACTACTTGAAAAAAAAAAAAAAAAAAGAACAGTATGAGGCAATGAACCACCCTCCCTGAACTGAATACAACCAGCTATGGATGGCCTATGTGGCTGCACTCAGACTAGAGAGTGGGCTGCACTCACACACACACACACACACAGACCTTGCAGATCGCTGTGAAAACAGCGCTACAAGGCAAAAGCAAGGTGAATAGTAGGTGAACACAGCGGTTGCTAAATTAGCCTTTGGAAAGCACAAAGAAGCAAATCGCTATCTCTAAACTGTCCCTCAGTCAGCAAACAGCGTCCTGTCACTAACTGAATTCACAGCAGAGTGATCGGAAAATGGCGCCAGCGACTTTTAAACTGCATCATGACATCATTTCAGCAGCCAATCACAGCCTTGCCAGTAGTTTCATGCCCTCCATGCTAAACAGGATGTGCCCACACTTGGAATCATTCTCATTGGCTGAATTTCGGAATTTTGAATCTGGGAACTTCCGATTCCGGTATCCGATACGCGGCAAGTATCGGAATCCCGGTATCGGAATTCCGATACCGCAAGTATCGGCCGATACCCGATACTTGCGGTATCGGAATGCTCAACACTACTAATAACTAAATAGTCAGAAGATAGCAAGGAATCTGTGCGGTCAGTATAAAATACTACAAAAATTATCCACGCAGAGAATACAAAAGACCCCCACACCGACTCACGATGTGAGGGGCGCAACTCCGCACGCCAGAGCTTCCAGCTAGCAATCAAATAGCATATAAGCAAGCTGGACTGAACTCATCATATACTAAGAAACATTTTCAAATAGCAATGAGCAAAAATAGACTAGCATGAACTTAGCTTCTCCACGAGGAGACAGGTCACAAGGGAAGTCCCAGAGAGATCTGAACAGTACTGAATACAACGACAGCAGGCAACAAGTAAAGGTCCAAGTGGAGTTAAATAGGCAGCAAGCCTAGCAGGAAACGAGGCAGCTGGAGTCCAGCTACAGACCAGCCGTAACACTCAAAGCCACCAGAGGGAGCCCAAGAACAGAACTCACAAAGTACCACTCATGACCACAGGAGGGAGCCCGAGAATGGAATTCACAACAGTACCCCCCCTTGAGGAGGGGTCACCGAACCCTCACCAGAGCCCCCAGGCCGATCAGGACGAGCCAAATGAAAGGCACGAACCAAATCGGCAGCATGGACATCAGAGGCAACAACCCAGGAATTATCCTCCTGACCATAGCCCTTCCATTTAACTAAGTACTGAAGCTTCCGTCTCGAAATACGAGAATCCAAGATCTTCTCCACCACATACTCCAATTCTCCCTCAACCAACACCGGAGCAGGAGGATCAACAGAAGGAACCACAGGCACCACATACCTCCGCAACAATGACCTATGGAACACATTATGAATGGCAAAAGATGCTGGGAGGTCCAAACGAAATGACACAGGATTGAGGATTTCTGAAATCTTATAAGGACCGATGAAACGAGGTTTAAACTTAGGGGAGGAAACCTTCATAGGAACGTAACGAGATGACAACCATACCAAATCCCCCACACGAAGTCGGGGACCCACACAGCGGCGGCGATTAGCAAAGCGCTGAGCCTTCTCCTGTGACAACGTCAAATTGTCCACTACGTGGTTCCAAATCTGCTGCAACCTATCCACCACAGAATCCACCCCAGGACAGTCAGAAGGCTCAACCTGACCCGAGCAAAAACGGGGATGAAAACCAGAATTACAAAAAAAAGGCGAAACCAAAGTAGCAGAACTAGCCCGATTATTGAGGGCGAACTCAGCCAATGGCAAAAAAGTCACCCAATCATCCTGATCAGCAGAAACAAAACATCTCAGATAAGCTTCCAAGGTCTGATTAGTTCGTTCGGTTTGGCCATTTTTCTGAGGATGAAAGGCCGAAGAAAAAGACAAATCAATGCCCATCTTAGCACAAAAGGACCACCAAAATCTGGACACAAACTGGGATCCTCTGTCAGACACAATGTTCTCCGGAATACCATGCAAACGAACCACATTCTATCTATCCGGGACAAACAGTCTCTCCGGTGGACAACGGTCAGGTCTATTGGCCTGAAATTCCTGCAGCACCCGCCGCAAATCAGGAGAGATGGCAGACAAAATCACCCCCTCTCTGAGGATACCAGCCGGCTCAGAAACTCCCGGAGAGTCAGGCACAAAACTCCTAGAAAGGGCATCAGCCTTCACATTCTTTGAGCCCGGAAGGTACGAAACCACGAAATCAAAACGGGAGAAAAACAGCGACCAACGAGCCTGTCTAGGATTTAACCGCTTAGCAGATTCGAGATAAATCAAATTCTTGTGATCCGTCAAGACCACCACGCGATGCTTGGCTCCCTCAAGCCAATGTCGCCACTCCTCAAATGCCCACTTCATTGCCAACAACTCCCAATTACCAACATCATAATTCCGCTCGGCAGGCGAAAACTTTCTAGAAAAGAAAGCACATGGTCTCATCACCGAGCCATCAGAGCTTCTCTGTGACAAAACAGCCCCTGCTCCAATCTCAGAAGCATCAACCTCGACCTGAAAGGGAAGAGAGACATCAGGCTGACGCAAGACATGAGCCGAAGAAAACCGACGTTTCAGCTCCTGAAAGGCCTCAACAGCTGCAGAAGACCAATTCGTCACATCAGCACCTTTTCTAGTCAAATCCGTCAAAGGTTTAACCACACTAGAAAAATTAGTGATGAAGCGACGGTAAAAATTAGCAAAGCCCAAGAACTTCTGAAGACTCTTCACCGATGTAGGTTGAGTCCAGTCATAGATGGCCTGGACTTTAACTGGATCCATCTCGATAGTAGAAGGGGAAAAAATAAAGCCCAAAAAGGAAACCTTCTGGACTCCAAAGAGACATTTAGCGCCCTTCACAAACAAGGCATTGGCATGCAGGACCTGAAACACCATCCTGACCTGCTTCACATGAGACTCCCAATCATCAGAAAAGACCAAAATATCATCCAGGTACACAATCATAAATCTATCCAGATACTCTCAGAAGATGTCGTGCATGAAGGACTGAAACACGGAAGGGGCATTAGAAAGCTCAAAAGGCATCACCAAGTACTCAAAATGACCTTCGGGCATATTAAATGCTGTTTTCCATTCATCGCCCTGCTTTATACGCACAAGATTATAAGCTCCTCGAAGATCTATCTTGGTGAACCAACTAGCCCCCCTAATCCGAGCAAACAGATCTGACAGCAGAGGCAAAGGGTACTGAAATTTGACCGTGATTTTATTTAGAAGGCGATAATCTATACAGGGTCTCAGAGAACCATCCTTCTTGGCCACAAAAAAGAACCCTGCACCCAAAGGTGACGAGGACGGACGAATATGCCCTTTCTCCAAAGACTCCTTTATATAAGTCCGCATAGCGGTATGTTCTGGTACAGATAAATTAAAAAGTTGACCCTTAGGGAACTTACTACCAGGAATCAAATTTATGGCACAATCACAATCCTATTGAGGAGGTAGGGCACTGGATTTGGGCTCATTGAATACATCCTGGTAATCCGACAAAAATTCAGGGACTTCAGAAGGAGTAGAAGAAGCAATTGACACCAAAGGAACATCGCCATGTACCCCTTGACAACCCCAACTTGACACAGACATTGCTTTCCAATCCAGGACTGGATTATGAACCTGCAGCCATGGCAGACCCAACACGACAACATCATGCAAATTATGCAACACCAGAAAGCGAATAACCTCCTGATGTGCAGGAGTCATGCACATGGTCACTTGAGTCCAGTACTGAGGCTTATTCTTGGCCAATGGCGTAGCATCAATTCCCTTTAGTGGAATAGGGAATTGCAATGGCTCCAAGATAAAACCACAGCGCCTGGCAAATGACAAATCCATCAAATTCAGGGCAGCGCCTGAATCCACAAAAGCCATAACAGAGTAGGATGACAGAGAGCAAATCAAAGTAACAGACAAAATGAATTTAGGCTGTACAGTACCAATGGTGACAGACTTAGCGAACCTTTTTGTGCGCTTAGAACAGTCAGAGATAACATGAGTGGAGTCACCACAGTAAAAGCACAACCCATTCTGACGTCTGTGATTTTGCCGTTCAATTCTGGTCAGAATCCTGTCACATTGCATAGACTCAGACTTCTGTTCAGAAAACACCGCCAGATGGTGCACAGGTTTGCGCTCCCGCAAACGCCGATCAATCTGAATGGCCAAAGACATTGACTCATTCAGACCCGCAGGCGTGGGGAACCCCACCATAACATCCTTAAGGGCTTCAGAAAGACCCTTTCTGAAAATCGCTGCCAGGGCACACTCATTCCATTGAGTGAGCACAGACCACTTCCTAAACTTCTGACAGTAAACCTCTGCTTCATCCTGACCCTGAGAGAAAGCCAGCAAAATCTTTTCTGCCTGGTCCACTAGATTAGGTTCCTCATAAAGCAATCCAAGTGCCAGAAAAAACGCATCCACATTTAGCAATGCAGGATCTCCTGGCGCCAGGGAGAATGCCCAATCTTGAGGGTCACCACGTAACAAAGAAATAATAATTTTAACTTGCTGAGCAGGGTCACCAGAGGAACGAGGTCTCAGAGAAAGAAACAATTTGCAATTATTTTTGAAATTCAAAAACCTAGACCTATCTCCAGAGAACAGCTCAGGAATTGGTATTTTAGGTTCTGACATAGGACTGTGAATTACATAATCCTGAATGCTTTGTATCCTTGTAGCGAGCTGATCCACACAAGCGGACAAACCTTGAATGTCCATATCTGCAGCTGAGTCCTGAACCACCCAGAGATTAAGGGGAGGAGAGATGCTAAACACACTGCTGAGGAAAATAAAAAAACCTCAGAGCTTCTCTTATCCCTCTTTTGCGATGCATTAACACTTTGCGGCCTGCTGTACTGTTATGGTCCTGGTGGTAGGAACACATGAACTGACCTGATAGGTAAACCAAAACATAGGACAAGCTCTGGGGATGTGGGAACTTTACTGACCGCAATCCTGATCCTATCAACACACACTATAGGCAGCCGTGGAGCGTTCCTAACTCGGCCTAGATGCCTCTGCACAGCCTGAGAAACTAGCTACCCCTAGAGAGAAACAAAGCCTCACTTGCCTCAGAGAAATTTTCCCCAAAGTGAGAGCAGCCCCCACAAATAATAACGGTGAGTTAAGAGGAAAACACAAACATAGAAATGAAAACAGGTTTTAGCAAATGAGGCCCGCTAATAACTAAATAGTCAGAAGATAGCAAGGAATCTGTGCGGTCAGTATAAAATACTACAAAAATTATCCACGCAGAGAATACAAAAGACCCCCACACCGACTCACGATGTGAGGGGTGCAACTCCGCACCCCAGAGCTTCCAGCTAGCAATCAAATAGCATATAAGCAAGCTGGACTGAACTCATCATATACTGAGAAACATTTTCAAATAGCAATGAGCAAAAATAGACTAGCATGAACTTAGCTTCTCCACGAGGAGACAGGTCACAAGGGAAGTCCCAGAGAGATCTGAACAGTACTGAATACAACGACAGCAGGCAACAAGTAAAGGTCCAAGTGGAGTTAAATAGGCAGCAAGCCTAGCAGGAAACGAGGCAGCTGGAGTCCAGCTACAGACCAGCCGTAACACTCAAAGCCACCAGAGGGAGCCCAAGAACAGAACTCACAAAGTACCACTCATGACCACAGGAGGGAGCCCGAGAACGGAATTCACAACACCAGAGACTCCAAAGGATTGGTAAAATTGAGGCCAACTTAATCCTTTGTCTACACTGGGCTCACTCCAATCTTCACTCAGCGTGCGGAAGATCGATGTGAGTGAACACCGATATTAAGTCTTCCAGTGTAGTGGGAATCTCCCTAGTGACTAGAGCATCCTTTATGTGGTCAACCGAATCCTTTGTCTACACTGGGCTTGCTCCAATCCTCGCTTAACGTGCCAAAGATCGATGCGAGTGGACGCTGATATTAAGTCCTCCAGTGTAGTGGGAATCTCCCTAGTGACCAGAGCATCCTTTACGTGGTCAACAAGGCCCCTCCAAAAAATGGGAATTAGAACCTAACCTGATCTGACCACTCCAACTCGGAAGCTAAAGTCCGAAATTGGATGGCAAACTGGGTGGCTATGGAAGAACCCTGGGTTAAAGCCAAGATTTGGAGTGCAGCGTCATGAGTAACCTGAGGTCCTAAAAAGACCTGCTTCAGAGTGCCCAGGAAGTGAGAGGAACTCCGGACCACCTGGTCCTTACACTCCAATATCGGCGTCACCCACTCCAACGTTCTGTCCATCAACAGGGAAGCTACAAATCCCACCTTGGCCCGTTCAGATGAGAAACGTGAGGCCAGTAGCTCCAGGTGAATAGAGCACTGGTTCAGAATTCCCCTGCAAGCCTTGCTGTCCGCTGAAAACTTATTGGGAAGAGGGAAGTGCAGGAAAGACGGAACGAGAGTCACAGCAGAAACACTAGTAGCGGCTTCACTGGCTGACTGTGCCGCTACTGTGGATAGATCCACAGCTGAAGTCACCCGCTCCAGCGTGGACAACCTGCCCTCCATCTGCTGGATATTTTGCTGAAGCTGTTGCTCATCCGCCATTACTAGCCAGACCCTGGCATTAATATACTATTAGGCACAGATGGCACAGGAGAAGCACATGAACAGAACTTGCACACAAAAATGAAATAGATGCACTGCAACTGAGCTGTGTCACTCACACACAGGAATGAAAGAGCTGCTCAGCAACTGAGCTGTGTCACTTGCACACAGAAACAAAAGCACTGCTCTGCAACAGAGCTGTATCACTCGCACACAGAAATGAAAGGGCTGCTCTGCAACTGAGCTATGTCACTCACACACAGAAACAGAACAGATGCTCTGAGCTTAATACCCTGACTAGGGTTGAGCTTGTTCTGGAACTCTACTGTTCTAACCGCACACATGTAGGAACCAAATGCTAAGCCAATGGCTAATTGCCCCCACTGACGCTAGCTGCCTGCTTACGTGTATTGCCCCAAGCTAGACAGACATTCAACACTTGCAGACAGAGTGTGAGAGACTCCACTCACATAGCCGTACATAAAGTGATACTAGCGCACTGGTGTGTGCCTCTGAGAACCTTTTATATGCTAGGCTCATGTCCAGTCAGACAGGACCTTGCCCGTGGACCAATCCGGCACTGCCACATCACCAGAGTAGCTGATATCTGCCCACCAATGAGAAGATGCATCCTCACGGACATGCTCAGTACAGTGATCTCCGGACTAAGACTCCAGAGTGCTGGACTACATGTGACCATTACTGATTACTAAGGGCTTGGCTGGAAAGCCAAAAGTAACCAAACGAACAGCACAAGCCTGAGCAAGACGCTGGGACCGATGTCTATTCTGAGCAGCGGCCGAACCTGGATTGGAGACTGCAGGGACAGATGAGGCCTGGGATCTATCCTGTGCAGAGGAGAATCCCAAGGCCTAACAAATGGCTCCATCCATTCTCCCACTTATGCGGTTAAGTAGTCCAGTTCCCTTAGCAGAGAAACACCCCCAAAACATAATGTTTCTACCTTCATGCTTGACAGTGGGGACGGTGTTCATTGGGTAATAGGCAGCATTTCTCTTCCTGCAAACATGGCGAGTTGAATTTATGCCAAAGAGCTCAATTTTTGCCTCATCTGACCACAGCACCTTCTCCCAATCACTCACAGAATCATCCAGGTGTTCATTGACAAACTTCAGATGGGCCTGCACAGGTGTCCTCTTGAGCAGGGGAACTTTGTGGGCACTGCACGATTTTAAACCTTTATGGCATAATGTGTTACCAATGGTTTTCTTAGTGACTGTGGTCCCAGCTGCCTTGAGATCATTAACAAGTTCCTCCCGTGTAGTTTTAGGCTGATCTCTCACCTTCCTCATGATCAAGGATACCTCACAAGGTGAGATTTTGCATGGTGCCCCAGATCAATGTCGATTGTGACATTGAATAATTTTGTATTTCTTGTATTTTCTTACTATTGCACCCACAGTTGTCTCCTTCTCACCCAGTGTCTTACTAATGGTTGTGTAGCCATTTTCCAGCTTTGAGCAGGTCTATGATCTTGTCCCTGACATCCTTAAAAAGATCTTTGGTCTTGCCCATGTTGTAGAGGTTAGAGTCTGACTGATTAATTGAGTCTGTGGACAGGAGTCTTTTATAAAGGTGACTATGTAAGACAGCTATCTTTAATGCAGGTAACAAGTTGATTAGGAGCGTCTAACTGGTCTGTAGGAGCCAGAACTCTTAATGGTTGGTAGAGAATCAAATATTTATTTCTCACTGCAAAATGCAAATACATTTATATAATTTATACAATGTGATTTTCTGGATTTTATTTTTTATATTCTATCTAACCTACCCTTAAAATTATAGACTATTCATGTCTTTTGTCAGTGGGCAAACTTACAAAATCAGCAAGGGATCAAATACTTATTTCCCCCACTGTATATCTTGAAAAACAGAAAATCCTCTTCAGCAGGCAGATGTCAGCGGTGCCATATTGGAGGAGGACATTTTTTTTTCTTTAGCAAGAGAAAAGGAATTTAAGGATAACATGAAAGAAATGAATTACATACACATTACATATGCCATCATGTTCACCAAAACACAACATTGAAGCATAAACTCACAAGGAAGTATAAGTAAAAATAAATTTTATTGTAACCTTACACAACATGAATTAAGACAGTGCTAGATTTATATTATGACAATCAAATTAAAGTTAACACAACCAGAGTAAATTTGAACAGGAGCAAAGGTGCACCCACTAAAATGTATACCACCACATGGTCAGCATGGGTATATAGATGGAGGCTATAGGCTCAATAACAACCAAAAACTAAAGTGCTAGTGCATAAAGTGACATAGTGGTTGTAAACTACTCAGGTGTCCAGTACACCAACATGATCATGGTTCATCCGATTCAATCAGTAAGAGAGTCTCTAAATATCCCACAAAACAATGTTCCCATCAAATAGTCTTACCCATGTTCCTGTATGTGCACACGCGCCCCAACGCGCATTTCGCCCTCGGCTTCCTCGGGGGGCAGTATGATCTAAATGTCTCTATGCCCGGTTTTTATATCCCTCACCGCCTTTTCAAGTATAGGCGCATGCGCGCGAAATTCACGGCGCCGCTGTTCCATCACATCCGGCGTCAGCAAAGAAATGCGGGCAAGGGGAAATCCCCATTGACGTCATTTACCCACAATCCTTGCTAGGAGACGCACGATATGATGCCGCGGTAATGCCTGAATCATGGACATGCGCACTAAAGAATATCATGATCGCCATCTTTAATTAGGGAACCATGCCTACTTAAGATCTATGGCGCTTATATAGCACAAGAGACTCCCTCAGAGGGAGTAACATAGCATTTTTTCCTTGTAAAAAGTGTCTAGCCTGTGTAAGATCCACGACCTTCAAATCATCGGATGGCCGCAAAACTTTTGATATCAGGGAGTACATCACATGCACTACTACACACTGTGTTTATTATGCCGTGTGTAGTTGTAATTTGATCTATATTGGACTTACATCCCGCGAACTATGAGTGAGAACTCGTGAACACGTTAGGGAGATTGAGGCCGCCCGTGATGTGGAGGAAGTGGATTCTCTGAAAACACTACCTAGACACTTTCTTTTAAAACATGATTATAACTCAAAAGAACTGCATGTTTGGGGAATAGACTGTGTCCATATGGGCACTCGTGGTGGTGACTATCTGCGTACTTTAACGCAGAAAGAGTGCAGATGGATAATTAGTGTGGATACAATGTCCCCCCGTGGCCTAAATGAACAATTGAGTTTCTCTTCTTTCCTTTAGACCCTCGTTATCTCTGGATTAAGGATCATTATTTTAATTTGTGATTTTAATTGTCTTTGTCCTTTTTTCTTGTATTTAGTGCTATGACTCTCAAGATTTTATGAGTGATATTTCCATCTGAAAATTAATATGGATAAATGCCCAACAATTCATATTCTGGCTTTTGACTCATAAAGAACTATACGCAACTATGGACATCACCCTGCAATACGATCGAAGCTTTACATATTATGTTGTTTGTGTTTTTGTTTTTTGTCATTATGTTAGTAATATTTTTTCACTTTATAGTTATGATGTAATTTTAGATATATATGTTTTTATTTTTACTGTGGGGACTGAGTTCTTAATTTTGTTATACATTAGGGCACTATATTATATTAGTTACATATATATAAATATATTATATACTTTTCGATGTTCCACTAATATTTAACACTATATATAAATAATTCTTATTGTGGTATGTTTTATATAATTTATTAGTATTTATTTATATATTTCACATTTTATGTATATTTGTGTCTTTATGAGATTGGTTTTCATGGACTAGGTTCCATAGATAATAATTATAGGCTATGTAGGGTGTCTATTTATATGATAAATTTTGTTATCATTTAACATTCTTATTATTTATGTTGGGTTGGGTTTTTGAATTGTCTCTCACCATGTAGCGTAGCCAGAGGGATGCCTTATGATTGTGCTATGTAAGCGCCATAGATCTTAAGTAGGCATGGTTCCCTAGATAAAGATGGCGATCGTGATATTCTTTAGTGCCTTTAGTGTGCATGTCCGTGATTCAGGCATTACTGCGGCATCATATCGTGCGCCTCCTAGCAAGGATTATGGGTAAATGACGTTAATGGGGATTTCCCCTTGCCCGCACTCCTTTGCTGACTCCGGATGTGATGGAACAGTGGCGCCGTGATTTTCGCGCACATGCGCCAATACTTGAAAAGGCGGTGAGGGATATAAAAACCGGGCATAGAGACATTTGGATCATGCTGCCCCCCGAGGAAGCCGAGGGCGAAATGCGCGTTGGGGCGCATGTGCACGCACATGGACACGCACATGGACAGGAACATGGGTAAGACTATTTGATGGGAACATTGTTTTGTGGGATATTTAGAGGCTCTCTTACTGATTGAATCGGATGAACCGTGATCATGTTGGTGTACTGGACACCTGAGTAGTTTACAACCACTATGTCACTTTATGCACTAGCACTTTAGTTTTTGGTTGTTATTGAGCCTATACCCTCCATCTATATACCCATGCTGACCATGTGGTGGTACACATTTTAGTAGGTGCACCTTTGCTCCTGTTCAAATTTACTCTGGTTGTGTTAACTTTAATTTGATTGTCATAATATAAATCTAGCACTGTCTTGATGCATGTTGTGTAAGGTTATAATAAAATGTATTTTTACTTCTACTTCCTTGTGAGTTTATGCTTCAATGTTGTGTTTTGGTGATCAGTTGGAAGTATCACACTTCATTATTGAGAGTAGATTTATGAGTTGGTCTTAAAGACTACTATTATGGTATTGGTTCCTGAGATCTTGTATCTATATGCCATCATGTTGCAGTGCAGGCGCCACCGTCGGCGCCTGCCTGCAGAAGGGGATTTTTTTTCAAAATATACATACATACAGTACAGACCAAAAGTTTGGACACATCTTCTCATTTAAAGATTTTTCTGTATTTTCATGACTATGAAAATTGTACATTCACACTGAACGCATCAAAACTATGAATTAACACATAGATGACCTGGCCTCCACAGTCACCAAACCTTAACCCAATCGAGATGGTTTGAGGTGAGCTGGACCGCAGAGTGAAGGCAAAAGGGCCAACAAGTGCTAAGCATCTCTGGGAACTCCTGCAAGATTATTGGAAGACCATTCCCGGTGACTACCTCTTGAAGCTCATCAAGAAAATGCCAAGAGTATGCAAAGCAGTCATCAGAGCAAAAGGTGGCTACTTTGAAGAACCTAGAATATAAGACATATTTTCAGTTGTTTTACACTTTTTTATAAAGTATATAATTCCACATGTGTTAATTCATAGTTTTGATGCCTTCAGTGTGAATGTACAATTTTCATAGTCATGAAAATACAGAAAAATCTTTAAATGAGAAGGTGTGTCCAAACTTTTTGTCTGTACTGTATATATATATAGATATACACTCACCGGCCACTTTATTAGGTACACCATGCTAGTAACGGGTTGGACCCCCTTTTGCCTTCAGAACTGCCTCAATTCTTCGTGGCATAGATTCAACAAGGTGCTGGAAGCATTCCTCAGAGATTTTGGTCCATATTGACATGATGGCATCACACAGTTGCCGCAGATTTGTCGGCTGCACATCCCAAAGATGCTCCATACAAGGCAGGATGGATCCATGCTTTCATGTTGTTTACGCCAAATTCTGACCCTACCATCCGAATGTCGCAGCAGAAATCGAGACTCATCAAACCAAGCAACGTTTTTCCAATCTTCTACTGTCCAATTTCGATGAGCTTGTACAAATTGTAGCCTCAGTTTCCTGTTCTTAGCTGAAAGGAGTGGTACCCGGTGTGGTCTTCTGCTGCTGTAGCCCATCTGCCTCAAAGTTCGACGCACTGTGCATTCAGAGATGCTCTTAGGCCTACCTTGGTTGTAACGGGTGGCGATTTGAGTCACTGTTGCCTTTCTATCAGCTCGAACCAGTCTGCCCATTCTCCTCTGACCTCTGGCATCAACAAGGCATTTCCGCCCACAGAACTGCCGCTCACTGGATTTTTTTTCTTTTTCGGACCATTCTCTGTAAACCCTAGAGATGGTTGTGCGTGAAAATCCCAGTAGATCAGCAGTTTCTGAAATACTCAGACCAGCCCTTCTGGCACCAACAACCATGCCACGTTCAAAGGCACTCAAATCACCTTTCTTCCCCATACTGATGCTCGGTTTGAACTGCAGGAGATTGTCTTGACCATGTCTACATGCCTAAATGCACTGAGTTGCCGCCATGTGATTGGCTGATTAGAAATTAAGTGTTAACAAGAAGTTGGACAGGTGTACCTAATAAAGTGGCCGGTGAGTGTATATATATATATATATATATATATATATATATATATATAAAATATTCATTATGTAAATTATGTAAACTAGGGGGCAGGTCACTGGAGGATAAATGACCTGTCAGAAGCCATAATGATGAATACCTAATCAGGGCAACACATGAAAACCCCCCAAAAGCCTGCCCTGAAGCTCGAGTATATCATTAATTCAAAGCTGAAAATAAAGATTACACAACAACCACAAGATGGATTACATCAACCAAGGTATCATTTTAATCAGTATAACGGCACTGACCTGACAGTGTCTGTAGGTTGCTGTTCACCATCCTGCTGACAGGTTCCATTTAACAGGTTACCAGCAGAGATCAGCAGGCATGCCAATTACTGCTGTTAGAGGCAGATGACAGCTGTATATTATAGCAGTCAACTTGATTGTGTGGAGCTTGCTCCAAAGTCCCTGACATGCTCCATGATGGCTGTATCGTCATGGGGCATTAAGGGTTTATAGACATTCAGTAATCAGATAAGGCACTATTTATTACACAGAATTCTAGCTATTGGGCAAAATTATACAATGCATATAATCCGAAACTTTATGGTTTGCATAACTTCAGAGAAAACTTTGCTAGAAGTTCCATAGGAACCAGGGATGAGCCTAGTTCAGCACCATCTACACTGGTTTTTTCCAACAAGTGATTGATAAGTCTCCTGCTTGCTCTTCAGAGTTGCTGTCTCAGGGTACCTAGTTCCCTCTGAACTAAGCTATCAACACATTGCACCATTACATTGTTTTATGCAGTGTTATGACATGGGGCAAGAACATATTCAGGTCCAATAAGTGGAACCCCACTCTGAGTTGCTCACTGGTTTGGGGGTATGGTCAGTCTGAAAGGTTTTATTGGGAGCTCTGTAAAAAAATATATTTGAAGATATTTGAAATATCCTCATGCATAACATTCACTACAATGGCTTAAAAGTGCACATGCAAGAATAATACTTATATTCGGTTTATCTGCAAATTTAAGCAATTGTGAGAAAGTAACGCTTTCAATGTAAATTACTACTATACTTAATGACGGAAAAGACATCGATTTGTAGTCTGCTGCAGCTATTCTTCCATCCTGAATGACTGAATTGTGTCATTAGTGCTCTTTAATGAGACTTTTCCAGCCAAGTTTAATAAAATTTAGGTAAATGATCTGACATACATATTCGGATTCACGTCTTACGGGCTGAAACAAAAACCATCAGATGTTGAAAGTCTATCATTCTGGAGAAAGAAAAGTTGCATTTTCATTAAAAATCCATTCCACAGTGATGATATAATACATTGGAAGCCAGCTAACATGAAAAATTATTCATTAAATTCAATTGTCTAAGAATTTTGAATACATCAAATTCATCTTTTGAGAGATATGCCAGGAAATTGTGTAAGATCCTGTAAAGTAAATTTGCAATACACATTTTGATATATAAATTTATTTAGAGCACAATTACAGATGTCCTGAATTCTACTATTGTATCACCAATATTGTTTGGAGTGTAGAGGGGTAAAAATGAATGACGTTTCATTAAATGGGTCAGAACTAGAGATGAGGGAATCTGCTGAGATTCAAATTTGCTAAATTGGGCTGATTCTAGTGGGAAATTCGGTTTGAGGTGGTTATTCTCCATGAATTAAATGTTCCCTATTATGCTCTGGGGTTTTCCAGGCCCCAGATCATTGTAAAAGTAACATGCAAAAATAAAAGAAAACCTGATACTTGCTTCAGCCCTCGCATGTCCCAGCTCCCGCCCAGTGCCTACAGCCTGTCTAGTCATGTGGGCCTCTTTCTTGCTCATACACACACCTGTATTTTTACTCGAAAATAGGGCTTTCGGCTGTGACCAGGCCATAGAGTTCATGGTGCTTCATGACATCATGATGTTACAATGCACAATGACATCTGAGGCCTGGTGTTGTCATTTTAGAATAGGACTTCAGGTTGCAAATAGGCCTTGGAGATCACAGAACGTGGTAATGTTCTGATATTCCATGATCTCTGAGACCTGGTTTTGACTGGTAGTCCTGTTCTATAGTGAAGACACAATGTTATGCACCAGGATTTTCCCACTGCACAGGGTAGATCCCAAGCCTTGCCTGCGTCTGTAGTCTCCCATCCAGCTTTGGCTGCTGCAGGTGCTGCTGAGCACAGACATTGGTCCCACCGTCTTGCTCAGGCTCGTGCTATTCATCTGGTTACTTCTGGCTCTTCAGCCAAGCCTATGGTAACCAGCGATAGGTAGCGATGAGCAAATGCTGTGGAGACTAAGTCCAGAAATCACCCTACAGAGCATGCTCGTGATGTGGCGACGTGTCATTGGTGGTCGGTCGTCAGCTGCTCTGGTGATGTAGCAGTTCCAGATTGGCCCTCGTGCAAGGTTCTCTCAGACTGGACATGAACTGAACATATAAAAGGGTCTCAGGCTGTGTGACCATTGTTTGCTATTTTCCCAGTGTGCGGGTTTCGATCTCTTGTGAGGCTAAAGGCCCCGTCTCACATAGCGAGATCGCTAGCGAGATCGCTGCTGAGTCACAAGTTTTGTGACGCAACAGCGACCTCAGTAGCGATCTCGCTATGTGTGACACGTACCAGCGATCAGGCCCCTGCTGCGAGATCGCTGGTCGTGTCAGAATGGCCTGGACCTTTTTTGGTCGTTGAGGTCCCGCTTTTCTCAGATGGTAAAGCTGCCCACTCTTCTTTGCAAAAGGCCTCCAGTTAAATTCATGGGCTGTCTAGCATGAACTGCGCGCTTGAAATCTCCCCTGAGTGGCTCAATGATATTGAGGTCAGGAGACTGAGATGGCCACTCCAGAACCTTCACTTTGTTCTGCTATAGCCAATGACAGGTTGACTTGGCCTTGTGTTTTGGATCGTTGTCATGTTGACACTTAATAGCTCTCTACAAATATCTGTAGGGGTGTCGCAGTGTAGAGGGAAACAGGAGAAACAGGAGAAGCAATGGAATGAAACTGAAAAGGAGAAGATACAGATTAGATATTAGAAAAAACTATTTGACAGTGAGGGTGATCAATAAGTGGAACAGGCTGCCACCAGAGGTGGTGAGTTCTCCTTCATTGGAAGTCTTCAGGCAGAGGCTGGACAGACATCTATTTGATATGGTTTTGTGAATCCTGCATTGAGCAAGGGGTTGGACACAATGACCCTCTAACATTCTATGAATGTATAACTCTAAATTAAAAATGTACACTAGTGAATACAGTCATGATTGAGACTGGCATCTAGGGGTTTAACGGCCACTATAGGTGCTAAACCTGATTGTTACTGTAGGAGCAGTATGTCAGCTGTTGTATTCCAGATACTGCTGATACTCACTGCTTTTCCACCCATCAAGGATCGTTATTCACTTAATCCACCATTAAAAAGCATATTAGCTGTGGTTAAGGGGTCAAAAAGTAATAAAGAAATGGTAATTATATGGATATTATTTCATTATTTTTATTATTATTTATATAGTAGCATTGATTCCATGGTGGTGTACATGAGAAGGGGTTACATACAAATTACAGATATCGTTTACAGTAAGCAAACTAACAATTACAGACTGATACAAAGGGGCGAGGACCCTGCACTTGCGGGCTTACATTCTACAGGATGGTGGGGAAGGAGACAATAGGTTGAGGGTTGCAGGAGCTATTTACTGATATTTACTGATATCTAAGAAAAGTAAGTTTATAATTACATTCTTTAAAGCTATTTAATAGTATTAGCTGTCCATATGTAATTTAAGCGTATCATTTATATAAAATGAATGGAATGATTATATAGAATTTTCTTCATTCAAGTAACTCAATATTATTCTTAGCAATGCTATATTAGAATAAACTAAAATATGCCACTATCTCTATCACTGCAGCTTGTTTAAGGGAATCATGTAATTGACATGCAAATAAAGGCACTTTGCTCTTTCATGCTGTTTTCTTGCTCTTGAGCGCTATTAATCCCATTAATTGCACATAAAAAGACTGGTAGCAATTCTACAAATGAGTAAACACAGAGATAAATTGCAATGGTGCTAGCACAGCAAATTGGATTCAAGCCCTTATTGTACAATCCCGTTTCATTTGGCCAATTTTATTATCACTGTTACTGGAACAAATCACTTTATTAAACAGAAGGGGCTTTTACTAAATCCCTTGCTCTTGTGGGTATTATCACAGTGTTGGTCAGTGATTGCCAAAGTCCATAATGCATTGCAGACTCATGTACACACGTTCAGAGCATTTTTATCTTACAACATGGATCATAAATCCAGAAAGCAATTGTCTTTGTCTGATCTGAGTTATATAAAGTGTTTAAATAACTGGCAAGCTATAATTTTTCCTTTTTAAATATTGGTAGAAAGAAGCAAATCTGAATTTAATGCTGACAACCCTCAAATCATTCAGATGAATCAAGACAAATAATCTACTTCAAAATATTAATTTGAAAATAGATTTTATATTACATTTTAAAAAATTTTCCATTCATGTGAAAAGTCCTCTTGGTCCCAAAGGAGGAATTTGGGAAGTATCACTTGTTTTTACTAGAACAGTCCATGATGGAAGTGCTAGCAGAGAAGGGACAGGCACTGCTGTCAGTGACAGAGAAGGTAAACTGAGTCTTTCAGTAGGGAATCTTCTTTGAGTTCACACATACCAGAAAATTTGCAAAATTGATTTGTGGTGGAATTTGCAGCAGGAGTTAAATGCAAACCTTGGACCTTAAGAGCATTTCTTGTCTTTTGACAGTTCACAGTGTTACATGTGATTGAAATATTTGGAATTTAAGGCAATATGACAGTAGGATCAAGTCTTATGATCAATTATATAAAGGTGAATATTATGATACCATGATAAGTGATTCAACATCTTATTTCAGAGAAATCCACGTTTCTTAATATGTAAATGAGTTGTTAAGATCTACAAAGGTCTCCACTCCAGAGCTTATTCTACATGAAAAAAGGCATTCTCAGTGTGAGACATGGAGATCAAGAGAGCAGACTGTCGGTCATTACATGTCTCAACACTTTGCCTTGTATATCTGCTTACAATTTTTCTTTTTCAATGAGTTCTGATGAAGGCTTAATATTTGGCCAAAGCGTCATTTTATGCGTTGGATTGCTTTGTAAGGAACAAATAAAATCAGGCTATGTGCACATGTTATGGATTTTCCCGTGGATCCACAGCGGTTTTGATTCTGCAGATCTGCAGCAGTTTTCCATGCATTTAACAGAAGCATGTTAACCTATGGAAAACCAAATCTGCTGTGCACATGCTGTGGAAAAAAACGCGCGGGAACGCAGCATTATTTTTTCCGCAGCATGTCAATTCTTTGTGCGGATCTGCAGCGTTTCTGCACCCATAGACTTGCATTGAGTCAGGCACATCTGCAGCAAAACCGCAGATGTAAAAAAGATCTACAGTTTAGCTGCGAGGAAAATGCTGCAGATCGGGAGGAGGGAGTGTGTGGGTGGAGTGTGGACAGTGACTGTGTACGTGCGTGTGTGTGCGGGCGGGGTCTGCGGGCTGTCCGTGGGTCTGCCGGGGCATCTGCGGGCTGTCTGGGGGGTCTGTGGGCTGTCCCAGAATGTGCAGGGCTGTCTGTAGGTCTGCTGGGGTGGTCTGTGGGCTGTCTGGGTGTGTGCAGTGCTGTCCGGGTGTGTGCGTGGTTGTCCGGGTGTGTGCGGGGCTGTCTGGGTGTGTGCGGCGCTGTCCGGGTGTGTGCGGCACTGTCCAGGTGTGTGCAGGGCTGTCTGGGTGTGTGCGACGCTGTCCGGGTGTGTGCGGCGCTGTCCAGGGCTTCCAGGTGTGTGCAGCGCTGTGCGGCGCCATCCGGATGTGTGCGGCGCTGTCTGGGTGTGTCCAGCGCTGTCCGGGTGTGTCCAGCACTGTCCGGGTGTGTGTGTGAATGCAGGCATCATCCAATGGGACTACAAGTCCCATCGGGCTATGCCTGCTACAGTGATAGTGATGGACACATTAGCCAATGACGGGACAGTAGTAGTCCCATCATCTGGCTAATGTGTTGAATGTAAGAAAAAAACACATACATACAATGTACAGTACATACAACATACAGAACGTACAACATATAACATACAGTAAATACTGTACATACAACATAACATACAACATATAACATTCAGTACATACAACATACATCAGTACATACAACATACAGTACATACAACATATGACATACAGAACATACTACATACAACATACAGTGCATACGACATACAACATATGACATACAGAACATACTACATACAACAGTACTTACAACATATGACACACAGAACATACAACAGTACATACAACATATGACATACAGTATATGCAACATATGACATACAACAGTACATACAACATACAACATATGACATACAGTGCATGCAACATATGACATACAACAGTACACACAACATACAACAGTACATACAACATATGACATTCATAACATACAACATATGACATTCAACAGTACATACAGCATACAACATACAACAGTACATACAACATATGACATACAGTACATACGACATACAACATACAAAACATACAACATATAACATACAGTAACATACTGTACATACAACATAACATACAACATATAACATACAGTACATACAACATGCATCAGTACATACAACATACAGTACATACAACATATGACATACAGAACATACCACATACAACTGTACATACAACATACAACCTGTGCCATACAGAACATACTACAGTACATACAACATATGACATACAACAGTACATACAACATACAACATACAACATACTACAGTACATACAACATACAACAGTAAATACAGCATATGACATACAGTACATACAACATATGACACTCGTTATTAATTTGATTACAGCGGAAAGTGAGTATACGGTTGGTTTATTATTTTTCATTTTTTGCAGGCGATCGAGTATGGTAAATATAGTGAAATTAAGAATATTAAAATTATTTTTTCTGGCTGCGTCTTTATTTATTTTTTTTAACTCTTTCACTACTATTGGACTAGTAATGGATAGGCGTCTTATTGATGCCTCTCCATTATTATCCGGGCTTAATGTCACCTTACAACAGCAAGGTGACCTTAACCCTTTATTACCACATATCCAACCGCTACAAGGGAGTGGGAAGAGAGGGGCTAAGTGCCGGAATTGGCGCATCTTACAGATGCACCATTTCTGGGGCGGCTGGGGGCTGGAATTTGTAGCCGGGGGGGGGGAAATATCCATGGCCCCTCTCTAGGCTCTGAATATCAGCCCGTAGCTGTCTGCATAGCTTTTCTGGCTATAAAAAATATAGGGGGACCCCATGTCATTTTTTTGGGGTCCCCCTATTTTAATAGCCAGTAAAGGCTACGCAGACAGCTGCAGGCTGATAGTCATAGCCTGGGAAGGGGCCATGGGTATTACCCCCTTCTCAGGCTACAAATATTGGCCCCCGACCATCGGCTTTCCCCTCTGGTGCAGAAAATTGTGCGGGAGCCCACGCCATTTTTTTCCCCATTTTTTTTAAATTAAACATGTTCATTAATCAACATTGGCCTTGTTATTATATATCTATGGATATACAGTGCCTACAAGTAGTATTCAACCCCCTGCAGATTTAGCAGGTTTACATATTTGGAATTAAATTTGGAATTAACTTGGCATTGTGACATTTGGACTGTAGATCAGCCTGGAAGTGTGAAATGCACTGCAGCAAAAACGAATGTTATTTCTTTGTTTATTTTTTTTTTAAATTGTGAAAAGTATTTTCAGAGGGTCATTTATTATTCAACCCCTCAACCCACCAGAATTCTGTTTGGTTCCCCTAAAGTATTAAGAAGTAGTTCAGGCACAAAGAACAATGAGCTTCACATGTTTGGATTAATTATCTCTTTTTCCAGCCTTTTCTGACTATTTAAGACCCTCCCCAAACTTGTGAACAGCACTCATACATGGTCAACATGGGAAAGACAAAGGAGCATTCCAAGGCCATCAGAGACAAGATCGTGGAGGGTCACAAGGCTGGCAAGGGGTACAAAACCCTTTCCAAGGAGTTGGGCCTACCTGTCTCCACTGTTGGGAGCATCATCCGGAAGTGGAAGGCTTATGGAACTACAGTTAGCCTTCCATGGCCTGGACAGCCTTTGAAAGTTTCCTCCCGTGCCGAGGCCAGGCTTGTCCGAAGAGTCAAGGCTAACCCAAGGACAACAAGGAAGGAGCTCCGGCAAGATCTCATGGCAGTGGGGACATTGGTTTCAGTCAATACCATAAGTAACGTACTCCACCGCAATGGTCTCCATTCCAGACGAGCCTGTAAGGTACCTTTACTTTCAAAGCGTCATGTCAAGGCTCATCTACAGTTTGCTCATGATCACTTGGAGGACTCTGAGACTGACTGGTTCAAGGTTCTCTGGTCTGATGAGAACAAGATCGAGATCTTTGGTGCCAACCACACACATGACGTTTGGAGACTGGATAGCACTGCATACGACCCCAAGAATACCATCCCTACAGAAGAATACCATCCCTACAGTCAAGCATGGTGGTGGCAGCATCATGCTGTGGGGCTGTTTCTCAGCCAAGGGGCCTGGCCATCTGGTCTGCATCCATGGGAAGATGGATAGCATGGCCTACCTGGAGATTTTGGCCAAGAACCTCTGCTCCTCCATCAAGGATCTTAAGATGGGTCATCATTTCATCTTCCAACAAGACAACGACCCAAAGCACACAGCCAAGAAAACCAAGGCCTGGTTCAAGAGGCAAAAAATCAAGGTGTTGCAGTGGCCTAGTCAGTCTCCTGACCTTAACCCAATTGAAAACTTGTGGAAGGAGCTCAAGATTAAAGTCCACATGAGACACCCAAAGAACCTAGATAACTTGGAGAAGATCTGCATGGAGGAGTGGGCCAAGATAACTCCATAGACCTGTGCCGGCCTGATCAGGTTTTATAAAAGACGATTATTAGCTGTAATTGCAAACAAAGGTTATTCCACAAAATATTAAACCTAGGGGTTGAATAATAATTGACCCACACTTTTATGTTTAAAATTTATAAAAATTTAACTGAGCAACAAAACTTTTTGGTTTGTAAGATTTATGCATCTGTTAATAAATCCTGCTCTTGTTTGAAATTTGAAGGCTCTAACTTATTTGCATCTTATTAAACCTGCTAAATCTGCAGGGGGTTGAGTACTACTTGTAGGCATTGTATCTATAGATATATCTATATATCTATAGATGATATCTATGGATATATATCTATAGATATACACTCACCGGCCACTTTATTAGGTACACCATGCTAGTAACGGGTTGGACCCCCTTTTGCCTTCAGAACTGCCTCAATTCTTCGTGGCATAGATTCAACAAGGTGCTGGAAGCATTCCTCAGAGATTTTGGTCCATATTGACATGATGGCATCACACAGTTGCCGCAGATTTGTCGGCTGCACATCCCAAAGATGCTCCATACAAGGCAGGATGGATCCATGCTTTCATGTTGTTTACGCCAAATTCTGACCCTACCATCCGAATGTCGCAGCAGAAATCGAGACTCATCAGACCAAGCAACGTTTTTCCAATCTTCTACTGTCCAATTTCGATGAGCTTGTACAAATTGTAGCCTCAGTTTCCTGTTCTTAGCTGAAAGGAGTGGTACCCGGTGTGGTCTTCTGCTGCTGTAGCCCATCTGCCTCAAAGTTCGACGCACTGTGCGTTCAGAGATGCTCTTAGGCCTACCTTGGTTGTAACGGGTGGCGATTTGAGTCACTGTTGCCTTTCTATCAGCTCGAACCAGTCTGCCCATTCTCCTCTGACCTCTGGCATCAACAAGGCATTTCCGCCCACAGAACTGCCGCTCACTGGATTTTTTTTCTTTTTCGGACCATTCTCTGTAAACCCTAGAGATGGTTGTGCGTGAAAATCCCAGTAGATCAGCAGTTTCTGAAATACTCAGACCAGCCCTTCTGGCACCAACAACCATGCCACGTTCAAAGGCACTCAAATCACCTTTCTTCCCCATATTGATGCTCGGTTTGAACTGCAGGAGATTGTCTTGACCATGTCTACATGCCTAAATGCACTGAGTTGCTGCCATGTGATTGGCTGATTAGAAATTAAGTGTTAACAAGAAGTTGGACAGGTGTACCTAATAAAGTGGCCGGTGAGTGTATATATAGATATATCTATAGATGTAACTGTATATCTATAGATATATTTATAGATAGATAGATATATCTATAGATACATAGATATGTCTCTCTATATATCTAACTATCCATATATCTATCTACATCTATCCATAGATATATCTATCCATACATATATCTATAGATAGATATATGAATAGATAGATCTATGTATCTATAGATCTATCTATATATAGATCTATCTATATATCTATCTATCTCATCCCTTCTATCTATCTATCTAATAATAGACAGACAGATAGATAGATAGATAGATATATATATAGATAGATAGATAGATAGATATGGGATAGATAGATAGATAGATAGATAGATAGAAGGAATGGGATAGATAGCTAGATAGCTAGCTAGATAGATAGATAGATAGATAGATAGATAGATAGATAGATAGATAGGTAGATAGATAGATTTGGGATAGATAGAAGGAATGAGATAGATATATCTATTCATATATCTATCTATAGATATATCTATGGATAGATGTAGATATATATATGGATAGTTAGATAGATATATGGATTGATACATAGATAAATCTATCCATATACAGTATCTATCTACATCTATCCATAGATATATCTATAGATCGATATATGAATCTATCTATCTATCTATCTATCTATCTATCTATCCCATTCCTTCTATCTATCTATCTATCTATCTATCTATCTATCTATCTATCTATCTATCGATAGAAGGAATGAGATAGATTTATGATAGATAGAATAGAATAGATAGATAGATAGATAGATAGATAGACAGAAGAAATGAGAGATAGATAGATGATAGAATAGATAGATAGATAGATTGATAGAAGGAACAAGATAGATAGATAGATAGATGATAGAATAGATAGATAGATAGATAGATAGATATATAGAAGAAATGAGCTAGACAGATAGATAGATGACAGATAGATCTATAGATAGATAATATCTATCGATCTATGTATAGAGCTATCTATCTATAGATCTATCTGTTATCTATCTATCTATCTATCTATTTATCTATCTATCTCGCTCATTCCTACTATCTATCCATCTATTCTATCCAGGGGTGGACACAGACAGCTAAGGGACTGTGCTATACATAAATGAGTACAATATATACTAAGGGACTGTGTTAGACATAATGATCGATAATAATGTCTTCCTCCACCTCCCCGTTCCTAAATCCATTATAAATCCCCTTTCCTCTCATCCCAATCCCCCACACCCCCATCCCATTATTGCCCTCTCCCCCACCCCCATGATTGCCCTCTTCACCACCTCCATTATTGCTTTCTCCCCACCACCCCATTATTGCCCATTTACCACCTCCATCATTTCCTCCTCCCCCACCACCCCTATCATTGCCTTCCACCCCATCACCCTCATCATTGCCCTCTCTGTCAACCCAATCATTGCCTTCTGCCCCATCAACCCCATCATTGCCTCTTCTCCACACACACAGATGCACACAGCACCATTCAGCTCCCTGCATACACACATACACACACACAGCACCTTTCACACACACACACACACACACACACACTCAACTCACCTCTGTGAATGGTAACCTGAAGCCCCACCAGCAGCTTCCTGTCTCGCACAGCCGCGGCACTGAATGATAATGTCATTCAGCCGCTGCTGTGTGAGACAGGAAGTGCGGGCAGGAAGCAGGACAGATCCATTCCCTGCAGCTCCGCTCTGCTGCCATTTTTTCCTGCAGGCAGCAGAGCTGTAGGGATTGCTCCCTGCCTGCCCCACATGAGGGCAATCTGGCCAGGGGCCCCCGGAAGCCTCCGGGCCAGATAAACTGGCCAGATTGCAATCAATGCTGGCAGGGCCAGTTTTAGGCAAAGTGGGGCCCTAGCCAAAGTTTAAAATTGGCCCCCAAATGCTAACATATTGCACATCACACAGAAGAATTCAGTTGTATTTACATGCGCTGAGTTTAGGCCGCTAAATGAGTGTGATCAACAATATTGAAGTCGTTCAACGCTTGTTTCCCGGCCTCTTTACACTGGCTGAGAAAGAATGATGGGGACAGAATGATCACTAATTAATCACTAACAGATTACCATACAGGATCATGTTATGAGCAGCACATTTACAGTTTACACTGGCGATGTGCTGCTGAGAACAATGATTTCTGTTCCTGCATAAACAATCCAATCACTCGATGAATAGGCAGCATTTTGCTTGGTTAGTATAATACACCCCATAGTCCTCCATATATTATAATGTGCACCACAGTCCTCCATATTGTAAAATGCACACCCCATAGTCCTCCATATAATATAATATGCACCATAGTCCTCCACATAGTATAATACACTCCTCATAGTCCTCCATATATTAAAATACACTGCTCAGCCCTCCACATAGTATAATACACTCCTTATAGTGCTCCATAGAGTATAATGCACTGCCATAGTCATCAATGTAGTACAATTCACTTCCCATAGTATAATGCACCACATAGTTCTTTATATAGTATAATGTATTCCCCATAGTCCTCGATACAGTATAATGCAGCCCACATATAGTATAATGCAGCCCACATATAGTATAATGCAGCCACCCCATAGAGCATAATGCAACCATCCCACAGAGTTTAAGTACCCCCAAAATATAATGCATCCCCCCTCATATAGTATAATGTAGCCCCCTCATAGAGTATGATGCAATCACCCCTCATAAAATATCAATATAATACAGCCCCCATAGAATATAATGTAGCCCCGAATAGAATATAATACAGCCCACCTCCCCATAGAATATAATGTAGCCCCATCAAAGAGTATTATGCCATCCTCCCTCATAAAATCTAATACAGCCCCCCATAGAATATAATGTAGCCCCCATAGTATATAATACAGCCCACCTCCCCATAGTATATAATGTAGCCCCCCATAGAATATAATGCAGCCCCCCATAGTATATAACACAGCCTCCCCCATAGAATATAATGTACCCCCATAGTATATAACACAGCCTCCCCATAGAATATAATGTATAATGTACCACCCATAGTATATAACACAGCCACATAGTATATAACACAGCCTCCCCCATAGAATATAATATGCACCCCAATAGTATATAACAGCAACATAGTATATAACACAGCCTCACCATAGAATATAATATACCCCCAATAGTATATAGCACAGCCTGCGTAGTATATAGCACAGCCTGCGTAGTATGTAGCACAGCCCGTGTAGTATATAGCACAGCCAGGTAGTATATAACACAGCCCACGTTGCATATAGCACAGCCATGTAGTATATAACACAGCCCCATAGTATATAGCACAGCCATGCAGTATATAACACAGCCACATAGTATATAACACAGCCATGTAGCATATAGCACAGCCATGCAGCATATAACACAGCCCAAGTAGTATATAGCACAGGTACGTAGTATATAGCACAGCCATGTAGTATATAGTACAGTCCATGAAGTATATAGCACAGCCACGCAGTACATAACACAGCCACATAGTATATAACACAGCCCACGTAGTATATATACAAAGCCACATAGTATATAGCACAGCCACACAGCATATAACAGCCCACGTAGTGTATAGCAACACTATGTAGCATATAACACAGCCCACGTAGTATATAGCACAGCCACGTAGTATATAGCACAGCCACGCAGTATATAACACAGCTACATAGTATATAGAACAGCCACATAATATATAACACAGCCACATAGTATATAGCACAGCCACACAGCATATAACACAGCCCACGTAGTATATAGCACAGCCACATAGCATATAGCACAGCCACATAGTATATTGCACAGCCCACATAGTATGTAGCACAGCCCACATAGTATATAGCACAGCCATGTAGTATATAACACAGCCATGTAGTATATAGCACAGCCACATAGTTTATAACACAGCCCACACATTATATAGCAGAGCCACATAGTATATAACACAGCCCATGTAATATGTAACACAGCCACATAGTATATAGCACAGCCCATGTAGTATATAGCACAGCCATGTAGTATTTAACACAGCCCATGTAGCATATAGCACAGCCCACATAGTTTATAGCAAAGTCACATAGTATATAGCACAGCCCACATAGTATATAGCACAGCCATGTAGTATATAACACAGCCCACATAGTATATAGCACAGCCATGTAGTATATAGCATAGCCAGCATAGTATACAGCACAGCCACGCAGCATAGAACACAGCCCACCTAGTATATAGCACAGCCATGTAGCACATAGTATATAACACAGCCCATGTAATATGTAACACAGCCACATAGTATATAGCACAGCCCATGTAGTTTATAGCACAGCCATGTAGTATTTAACACAGCCCATGTAGCATATAGCACAGCCCACATAGTTTATAGCAAAGTCACGTAGTATATAGCACAGCCCACATAAGTATATAGCACAGCCATGTAGTATATAACACAGCCCACATAGTATATATCACAGCCATGTAGTATATAGCATAGCCAGCATAGTATACAGCACAGCCACGCAGCATAGAACACAGCCCACCTAGTATATAGCACAGCCATGTAGCCTATAACACAGCCCACATAGCACATAGCACAGCCATGTAGTATATAGCACAGCCCACATGATATATAGCACAGCCACACAGCATATAACACAGCCCATGTAGTATATAGCACAGCCATGTAGCATATAACACAGCCCACGAAGCATATAGCACAGCTACTTAGTATATAGCACAGCCCGCATTTTCCCTTTCAGAAAATGGCCCCACAGTCCAGTACTCATTGTTATAGTAAAAACACCCACACTCCTCCTTTCCTCGTGCCTGCGCTGCTCCCTGCTCCTGTCTCGGCGGCTCCCTGCTCCTGTCTTGGCGACTGTTGCTGCACTGCCTGGTACACAGTGAGTGCACAATGATGTCATCACGCACCCACAGTGTCAGAGGCAGAGTGGGGAATGATGGGAGAGGGAGCGTTAGGTGACGCTCTCTCCTCCATCATTGGTTTGAACTGTACAAGCAGACGCTGGTATAGTTAAATGCGGCGGGGGAGTCAGCACTGGCAGCAGGCGGGCCCCCATGCCTCACAGGGGCCCCATAGCAGCTGCGTGATGTGCCACTAGCTGGGGGCCCCTGGGGGAGCGGGGGCCTTAGGAAGCTGCGTGCCTCTAACGCCGGCCCTGCCTGCAGGGGCCCCCTGGAGCCTCCAGACAAATCCGCCCATGATTCTATCTATCATCTATCTGTCTATCTCATTCCTTCTATCTATTTTGTATCTATATTTGTATCTATCTATTATCTATCTATCTGTGTGTAATGGAGTGTGGGTTGGACAAGTGTAAAAGAGGAAGTTGGACAAGAAATGACATCACAAATCTTTTTTTTGTTCAATAATAAATCTTTATTTAGCTTTCAAAAACGCATACAAAAACGCATCAAAAAACGCATCAAAAACGTGCAAAAAATGCCCCTGCGTTTTATGCCAAGAGATGCAGATTCAGTGCAGAAAAATCCGCAGGCAAATCTGCAACGTGTGCACATACCCTCAATGTTTCATCTTGCATCACTTTTGGAGTGCCAAGGTCTAATATTTGTGATATATCTGGAGCCTTCTGTGCTTTTTCAGTGAGAACAAACAAGTGTCCCAACTTCACACCCTTCTCAAAAACTATTGTTAAGTAAACTTCTTCTTGGCTTTTGTTACCTCCATAACCTGAACATTATAGGCATCCTGAGACTCCTTCCACTTCAATAAATTCCCAACGCTTCTACATTGTTACATTCTAGATTGTTGCTCAGTAGATCTGACTCTCTACTGCAGAAATTTCCCAAATTGGTGCTTTTTAATTTTGGCACTCCTAATTGCCGGAATCACTCCGCTAAGACAAGACTTCATGCCATACTTCGAATGAGGGCAATGAATCCTAAGGAGCGCAGGTGATTACTGAGAAAAAGACTGTGTATTATGGGTGAAGGCAGCTACAGTGCTGCAAGCATGATTGGAAAAAATGTAGGAGCTTATCAAGTAGCTCATTCAGGCCAATATCTAGCAGTAGCAGCAATGGCAGAAGCAACAGCAGACCCAACATGAGAACAACAAACTCCTGATGCAGCAGTTCCAGCTGCAGTAGCAATAGATACAGCAGCAATGGCACCAGCAGCAGATGGAACTACTGGCAGAAGTTATCCACATAAGAGAAACTGTGCCACCCCCCAAATGAGGTGACGATACCCAGTGGAAGAAAACAGTAAGAGGGACATTGCAGAAGATGCCTCCAGGTGATGATGTCGAGGCATTCATGTTCGAGAGGGTGATGACCAGGAGATACTGCCTCTGGAGCAGTAGGCAGAGGTTCTGGTGCCACATCTGACTGGGAAGCCTCAGAAGGCATACTATGAGCTGATCCTTTAAGATGCAAAGGAGGTGGAAAGTATGACTCCTCTAGGTGTAATCTTGGCCATCAGGGCATTACAATTGCACCACTGGGGCTACTATAGGGAATAGTCACATAGGTCCCAGATGTTTGATTTACTGCACTTAGTATAGAAATGGCTGCAACCTAAGACCTGTTCCACGGCCAAATGATAAAAAGAGTGGTGAGGTGATGTACTTGTTTATCCACTCCCTGCCTAGGCTGATACATTTCTGGGCTGCTCAGAGAGTACCCCAGAATGCATATGGCCTGGTGAGCCTAGTGGAGAGATACAGTACATTGCTGTGGAGAGCTCTCTGAGCAATTGAGTGTGATGTCACCTTGCAGGGATATACAAAAGAAGGGATCCAAATTATTGCTTGTTGACCACCCAGAATCAAAGGAGGGAGCAGAGCCACTACCAAAGAATCCCTCTTGTGCCGTTATCTGTTGGCAATGTCATATTACAAGATACTGTATATGACCACCCATTGTCTGGCCAACACAGATCCTATGGACTGCAGCATGGACCGTCAATGCTTCTGCTATGCATATACTGTCTGCTATTCTTCAACCTGGTGAGGGGCCTCAGGTATACCAGTTGGTTGGGAACCGTATCCTAATGGCTAGACTTCTGGAATCTGGGAGTTTGTTTGGGACACACTGCCACATGTTCCAGTTCTTGGGAAGGTAAGCGTCAGGTCTATTCATGGAGACATCAAAAACTTTCCTGTGGCCCTGGTCAACATTGGCACAGACTGTGCTTAGGTGTCCCTCAAAGTGGAGGTGGTGAAAAACTTTTCACACCCTGTAATTATTGGACATGACTTTCTTTTTTCTTTGGGACATGTGGGGGAAGGCAGTGCCACTTGGTAGGTCGGCTGACAACTGAGAAGCTTCCGTTGTCAATATTGGTTGGCAACAAGTAGGAGGAAGCATCCACTAAGCCAATATCCCTAATCTCGAGTTATCCAGGCAAAACTTTGGAACCACCCTACTTAATGACTAAAGTCCAAAAAAATACTCTTGGAAAAGTGAGGGTGTTAAATGTTGTTCCCCAGGAGCCAGGAACCTATGTTATTATGGAGTCTTTAAAGATTAAAAATAATGGTCTATCAATGACTGTACTTAGTTCCTGCAGTACTATAATAAGCTTTATTCTTGTGTATGTATCGGTGCATGCACATTGAAGTACTATTGCAAGCTTTATTGTGACTTCTAATTTTAAAATGCACAGCATTTTGTATTATTCAACTTTATTGCTAATACTTTGTTTATGCATGCACGCTATGACCTGGGAGATGGCAAGACCCGAGTATCACTCTGCCTCACTGCCTACAACAGCTGGTAATATGTGTTGGGGGTCGAGTTCCCGCCTCTGCACAGGGGGAATCTCGGGCCATCTCCGCTGCGGTCTCCCATTCTTCTCCTGCCGCGGTGAAGGCTGCTCAGTGGAGACATCGGTCTCAGCATCTCGCTCAATCTGACTCTGTGAAGAGGATTACTGCTGATTTTCCAGCTTCTGCCATTGAAGTCACTGCTGGGCAGCGGCGAGCAGACGCTTTTGGGTCTAAAGGTACCTTCACACTGAACAACTTAACAGCTATAACGATAGCGATCCGTGACGTTGCAGCGTCCTGGATAGCGATATCGTTGTGTTTGACACGCAGCAGCGATCTGGATCCTGTTGTGATATCGCTGGTCGGAGCTAGAAGGCCAGAACTTTATTTGGTTGTCAGATCGGCGTCTATCGTTGTGTTTGACAGCAAAAGCAACTATGCCTGCAATGTTTTACAATGGTAACCAGGGTAAATATCGGGTTACTAAGCACAGGGCCGCGCTTAGGCTAGGTTCACATTGCGTTAGGGCAATCCGTTTAGCCCTAGCGCTAGCGGATTGCGCTAACGCAATGTTTTTGTAGGGGCCGCATTTAGGGGTCGCGCTAACGTCCCCGCTCTCACAGATCCCCGATCTGCAAGAGCGGGGAACGGACCTCGGGCGCGCCGAGGCGCGCTACAAAAGAACGGCACATCGCTAGCGCGAGCCGAAAAAGGCACGCGCTAGCGATGCGCTGCAGGCAAAATTTACATTGCTGTCAATGGGTGCGCTAACGGACCCGTTGCACGGCGTTAATTGCGACATTTTCGCCGTGCAACGCTGTCCGTTAGCGACCACCCACTAACGCAATGTGAACCTAGCCTTAGTAACCCGATATTTACCCTGGTGTTATGACCCCAATGGCGAGGGTCTCAGAGGAACGTGGAAGTCTGCAGAATACAAAAATCCAGCTCATAGGGCAGTGGTAACTGGGTTGACCATATATCTACTCCTAACGCCAACACTAGAAGTAGCCGGGGATCATTCCTACGTTGATTCTAGATGACACGCGCCAGCCGGAGAATCTAGCTACCCCTAGTAGAGGAAAACAAAGACCTTTCTTGCCTCCAGAGAAGGGGACCCCAAAGCTGGATAGAAGCCCCCCACAAATAATGACGGTGAGGTAAGAGGAAATGACAAACACAGAAATGAACCAGGTTTAGCACAGAGAGGCCCGCTTACTGATAGCAGAATAAAGAAAGGTAACTTATATGGTCAACAAAAACCCTATCAAAATCCACACTGGAAATTCAAGAACCCCCGAACCGTCTAACGGTCCGGGGGGAGAACACCAGCTCCCTAGAGCTTCCAGCAAAGGTCAGGATATAGATTTGGAACAAGCTGGACAAAAATACAAAACCAAAACAAATAGCAAAAAGCAAAAGGCAGACTTAGCTGATGTAACTGGAACCAGGATCAGTAGACAAGAGCACAGCAGACTAGCTCTGATAACTACGTTGCCAGGCATTGAACTGAAGGTCCAGGGAGCTTATATAGCAACACCCCTAACTAACGACCCAGGTGCGGATAAAAGGAATGACAGAAAAACCAGAGTCAAAAAACTAGTAACCACTAGAGGGAGCAAAAAGCAAATTCACAACAGTACCCCCCCCTTAGTGAGGGGTCACCGAACCCTCACCACGACCACCAGGGCGATCAGGATGAGCGGCATGAAAGGCACGAACTAAATCGGCCGCATGAACATCAGAGGCGACCACCCAGGAATTATCCTCCTGACCATAGCCCTTCCACTTGACCAGGTACTGAAGCCTCCGCCTGGAGAGGCGAGAATCCAAGATCTTCTCCACCACGTATTCCAACTCGCCCTCAACCAACACAGGAGCAGGAGGCTCAGCAGAAGGAACTACAGGCACAATGTACCGCCGCAACAAGGACCTATGAAATACATTGTGAATAGCAAACGACACAGGAAGATCCAGACGAAAAGATACAGGATTAAGGATTTCCAATATCTTGTAAGGCCCAATAAAACGAGGTTTAAATTTGGGAGAGGAGACCTTCATAGGAACAAAGCGGGAAGAAAGCCATACCAAATCCCCAACGCGTAGTCGGGGACCCACACCGCGGCGGCGGTTGGCAAAGCGCTGAGCCTTCTCCTGTGACAACTTCAAGTTGTCCACCACATGATTCCAGATCAGCTGCAACCTAACCACCACAGAATCCACCCCAGGACAGTCAGAAGGCTCCACATGACCCGAAGAAAAGCGAGGATGGAAACCAGAGTTGCAGAAAAAAGGCGAAACCAAGGTGGCGGAACTAGCCCGATTATTAAGGGCAAACTCAGCCAACGGCAAGAATGTCACCCAATCGTCCTGATCAGCAGAGACAAAACACCTCAAATAAGCCTCCAAAGTCTGATTGGTTCGCTCCGTCTGTCCATTAGTCTGAGGATGGAAAGCAGACGAAAACGACAAATCAATGCCCATCCTACTACAAAAGGATCGCCAGAACCTGGAAACGAACTGGGATCCTCTGTCTGACACAATATTCTCAGGGATGCCGTGCAAACGAACCACGTTCTGGAAAAACACAGGAACCAGATCGGAAGAGGAAGGCAGCTTAGGCAAAGGAACCAAATGGACCATCTTGGAGAAGCGATCACATATCACCCAGATAACGGACATGCCCTGAGATAGCGGAAGATCAGAAATGAAATCCATGGAGATATGTGTCCAAGGTCTCTTCGGAACAGGCAAGGGCAAGAGCAAACCGCTGGCACGAGAACAGCAAGGCTTAGCTCGAGCACAAGTCCCACAGGACTGCACAAATGACCGCACATCCCTTGACAAGGAAGGCCACCAAAAGGACCTGGCCACCAGATCTCTGGTGCCAAAAATTCCCGGGTGACCTGCCAACACCGAGGAATGAACCTCGGAAATGACTCTGCTGGTCCACTTATCCGGGACAAACAGTCTGTCAGGTGGACAAGACTCAGGCCTATCAGCCTGAAATCTCTGCAACACACGTCGCAGATCCGGAGAAATAGCTGACAAGATAACTCCATCTTTAAGAATACCAACAGGATCAGCGACTCCAGGAGCATCAGGCACAAAGCTCCTAGAAAGAGCATCGGCCTTCACATTCTTTGAACCTGGTAAATACGAGACAACAAAATCAAAGCGGGAGAAAAACAATGACCAGCGGGCCTGTCTCGGATTAAGGCGTTTAGCAGACTCGAGATACATCAGATTTTTGTGATCAGTCAAGACCACCACACGATGCTTAGCACCCTCGAGCCAATGACGCCACTCCTCAAATGCCCATTTCATGGCCAACAACTCCCGATTGCCCACATCATAATTTCGCTCGGCAGGCGAAAACTTCCTAGAGAAAAAGGCACAAGGTTTCATAACAGAGCAACCAGGGCCTCTCTGCGACAAAACGGCCCCTGCCCCAATCTCCGAAGCATCCACCTCAACCTGAAAGGGAAGTGAGACGTCAGGCTGGCACAAAACAGGCGCCGAAGTAAACCGGCGTTTCAACTCCTGGAAAGCCTCCACGGCAGCAGGAGCCCAGTTAGCTACATCGGAGCCCTTCTTGGTCATATCCGTCAAAGGTTTCACAATGCTAGAAAAATTAGCGATAAAACGACGGTAGAAGTTAGCGAAGCCCAAGAACTTCTGAAGACTCTTAACTGACGAGGGCTGAGTCCAATCAAGAATAGCTCGGACCTTGACTGGGTCCATCTCCACAGCAGAAGGGGAAAAAATGAACCCCAAAAAGGGAACCTTCTGTACACCAAAGAGACACTTTGAGCCCTTGACAAACAAAGAATTTTCACGCAAAATTTTAAAGACCAACCTGACCTGCTCCACATGCGAATCCCAATTATCAGAAAAAACCAAAATATCATCCAGATAAACAATCAAAAATTTATCCAGATACTTCCGGAAAATGTCATGCATAAAGGACTGAAAAACTGAAGGCGCATTGGAGAGCCCAAAAGGCATCACCAAGTACTCAAAATGACCTTCGGGCGTATTGAATGCGGTTTTCCATTCATCACCTTGCTTAATGCGCACAAGGTTGTACGCACCACGAAGGTCTATCTTGGTGAACCACTTGGCACCCTTAATCCGGGCAAACAAGTCAGACAACAGCGGTAAAGGATACTGAAATTTGACAGTGATCTTATTTAAAAGCCGATAATCAATACAAGGTCTCAAAGATCCGTCCTTTTTTGCCACAAAAAAGAATCCCGCACCAAGAGGGGAAGAAGACGGACGAATATGTCCTTTCTCCAGAGACTCCTTGATATATGAACGCATAGCGGTATGTTCAGGTACCGACAGATTAAACAGTCTTCCCTTAGGAAATTTACTGCCTGGGATCAAATCTATAGCACAGTCACAGTCCCTATGAGGAGGCAGTGCACTGGACTCAGACTCACTGAAGACATCCTGATAATCAGACAAATACTCCGGAACTTCCGAAGGCGTAGAAGAAGCAATAGACACAGGCAGGGAATCCCCATGAATACCACGACAGCCCCAACTTGAGACTGACATAGCCTTCCAGTCCAGGACTGGATTATGGGTCTGTAACCATGGCAGCCCTAAAACAACCAAATCATGCATTTTATGTAAAACCAGGAAACGTATCACCTCGCGGTGTTCAGGAGTCATGCACATGGTAACCTGTGTCCAATACTGCGGTTTATTTGCTGCCAATGGTGTAGCATCAATACCCCTAAGAGGAATAGGATTTTCTAATGGTTCAAGAGTAAAACCACAGCGCTTAGCGAATGAGAGATCCATGAGACTCAGGGCAGCACCTGAATCTACAAACGCCATGACAGGATAAGATGACAGTGAGCAAATCAAAGTTACAGACAGAATAAATTTAGGTTGCAAATTACCAACGGTGACAGGACTAACAACCTTAGCTATACGTTTAGAGCATGCTGAGATAACATGTGTAGAATCACCACAGTAGTAGCACAAGCCATTCCGGCGTCTATGAATTTTCCGCTCATTTCTAGTCAGGATTCTATCACATTGCATTAAATCAGGTGTCTGTTCAGACAACACCATGAGGGAATTTGCGGTTTTTCTATCACATTGCACCGAATTAGGTGTCTGTTCAGACAACACCATGAGGGAATTTGCGGTTTTGCGCTCCCGCAACCGCCGGTCAATTTGAATAGCCAGTGCCATAGTGTCATTCAGACCTGTGGGAATGGGAAAACCCACCATAACATTCTTAATGGCTTCAGAAAGGCCATTTCTAAAATTAGCGGCCAGTGCACACTCGTTCCAATGTGTCAGCACGGACCATTTCCGAAATTTTTGGCAATACACTTCAGCCTCGTCCTGCCCCTGAGACATAGCCAGCAAGGCCTTTTCTGCCTGAATCTCAAGATTGGGTTCCTCATAAAGTAAACCGAGCGCCAGAAAAAACGCATCAAGATCAGCCAATGCCGGATCTCCTGGCGCCAGCGAAAAAGCCCAATCCTGAGGGTCGCCCCGTAAGAACGAAATCACAATTTTTACTTGCTGAGCAGAATCTCCAGATGAACAGGGTCTCAGGGACAAAAACAATTTACAATTATTCACGAAATTCCTAAACTTAAACCTGTCTCCGGAAAACAGTTCAGGAATCGGTATTTTAGGTTCTGACCTAGGATTTCTGATAACATAGTCTTGTATGCCCTGCACACGAGTAGCCAGCTGGTCCACACTTGTAATCAAGGTCTGGACATTCATGTCTGCAGCAAGCATAGCCACTCTGAGGTAAAGGGGAAGAAGAAGAAAAAAAAAACAAAAACTCAGAATCTTCTTTCTTATAATCCCTCTTCTGCAATGCATTAAACATTTAATACTGGCCTGGCAAACTGTTATGACCCCAATGGCGAGGGTCTCAGAGGAACGTGGAAGTCTGCAGAATACAAAAATCCAGCTCATAGGGCAGTGGTAACTGGGTTGACCATATATCTACTCCTAACGCCAACACTAGAAGTAGCCGGGGATCATTCCTACGTTGATTCTAGATGACACGCGCCAGCCGGAGAATCTAGCTACCCCTAGTAGAGGAAAACAAAGACCTTTCTTGCCTCCAGAGAAGGGGACCCCAAAGCTGGATAGAAGCCCCCCACAAATAATGACGGTGAGGTAAGAGGAAATGACAAACACAGAAATGAACCAGGTTTAGCACAGAGAGGCCCGCTTACTGATAGCAGAATAAAGAAAGGTAACTTATATGGTCAACAAAAACCCTATCAAAATCCACACTGGAAATTCAAGAACCCCCGAACCGTCTAACGGTCCGGGGGGAGAACACCAGCTCCCTAGAGCTTCCAGCAAAGGTCAGGATATAGATTTGGAACAAGCTGGACAAAAATACAAAACCAAAACAAATAGCAAAAAGCAAAAGGCAGACTTAGCTGATGTAACTGGAACCAGGATCAGTAGACAAGAGCACAGCAGACTAGCTCTGATAACTACGTTGCCAGGCATTGAACTGAAGGTCCAGGGAGCTTATATAGCAACACCCCTAACTAACGACCCAGGTGCGGATAAAAGGAATGACAGAAAAACCAGAGTCAAAAAACTAGTAACCACTAGAGGGAGCAAAAAGCAAATTCACAACACCCTGGTTACCATTGTAAAAGTAAAAAAAAACCCAGTACATACTCACCTTCTGATGTCTGTCACGTCCCACGGCGTCCGCGCTGCTGCTCAGAGCTTCCTGCACTGAATGTGTCAGTGCCGGCCGTAAAGCAAAGCACAGCGGTGACGTCACCGCTCTGCTTTAGGGCCGGCGCTTACACAGTGCAGGGAATCGGACGCCGGGGGAAGCGACCACACAATGACGAAACAGCGACGCTGCAGCGATCGGCATCGTTGTCTATATCACTGCAGCGTCGCTTAATGTGACGGTACCTTAAGTCCTGCTTTTCTCCTTCTGAGCATGCCCAGGGTAAGATCTCTCATTGGAGATCGAGGGTCACATGCTTGGATACTGCAGCAAAGCCCATTAGTCCTCCAGGAAGGTCCTGAAGGTGCTCAGGCTTTGTGGCAGCTTCTCATTGGTCCTTCTAGTAAGGTCTTGTTCTGACTGCAGCTATAAAAGGCTTGCATGGCCGCACGGCCATGCGCTAGTATCTTTCTAAGTTATGTGCTTTGCGCCAGTGTGGTCATGTAAGATTGTGTTCAGGGACCCAGCTGAAATAAGCCCCTAGAATGCTGGCACCTCCGGTGAGGAGTTTTGTGTGCATGCATGACCACTGACTGCTCTCTGTTGGTCAGTTAGCCTGTGCTCCTGTGATGTCTAACAGGGCGCAGTGCTTTGCTTTCACAGCTGTTCTGTGAGTTAACAGAGTTAGCCAATATCGCCATATAGTGCTGCCATTTGCTAGCAGCAGGTTTTCCTGCACGGTGGACCCCGGGCAGCGAACGCACCAATAACAACAATAAAAAACTATATTTTCTCGGTGCGTTCCGCTAGCCCTAACAATATGTATATTAAAAAAAGAAAAAACATTGAGCCTGGTTTAAGTTGGTATACGTGCAGCACACAAACACATGTTCACTTTGGCCATAAAACATACAAAACCTACAGGAAGGTTGTTATGACATGTGAGCCTTACGTCCAACCAGTGCTGGCATCACTGCCCCCACCTTTGTACGAATTGAACAGGAAGAGAAAGTGAGAGAACAGCCACAGCCCTGACTTTCTCTTGATGTTGAATTTGTACAATGGCGGGAACAGTGGTGGTGAGTAGTAGGGTTGAGCGAAACGGATCGTTCATTTTCATAAGTCGCCGACTTTTGGCAAAGTCGGCGTCTCATGAAACCGAGCCGATCCCTGTGTGGGGTCTGCCATGCGGTACGCGACTTTCGTGCCAAAGTCGCATTTCAATGACGCTAAAAGCACCATTTCTCAGCCAATGAAGGTGGACGCAAAGTGTGGGCAGCGTGATGACATAGTTCTCAGTCCCCACCATCTTAGAGAAGGGCATTGCAGTGATTGGCTTGCTTTCTGCGGCGTCACAGGGGCTATAAAGGGGCGTTCCCGCCGACCGCCATCTTACTGCTGCTGATCTGAGCATAGGGAGAGGTTGCTGCAGCTTCTTCGGAAGCAGGGATAGTGATAGGCAGGGTACATAAAGCTACAAACTGCTTGTGCTGTAGCGATTTCCACTGTCCAACACCACCTTTTGATTGCAGGGACAGTGGAAGCTACATTTTTTTTTCCTCAGCGCTGTAGCTCATTGGGCTGCACTAGAAGCCTCCCTGACCCTGATAGCTGCGTTGCTGTGCCTGTGTGTACGCCGCTGTGCAAACCAACTGCTTTTTTCAAAGCACAAATCCTGTTTTTCCTTCCTTTCTGCACAGCTATCTTGTGTGTTTGTCCACACTTTTGTGTGCAGCAGTCCTTTTTATAGCTGCCTGCCATACTTTTCTGAGATAACTGCAGGGAGATAAATATTGGCAAGTCTGCCTCCGTGCCATTGCTGTGTGTGGTATCTGTCTCTCATTGTGTGCCACTGAAAACACTGTGTAATACTTTGTCATTTTTTTTTGCTAAATTCACCCTTTTCCCCCAAAAAAATTAGTGGGAGATAAATATTGGCAAGTCTGCCTCCGTGCCATTGCTGTGTGTGGCATCTGTCTGTCATTGTGTGGCACCGAAAACACTGTGTAATACTTGGCCATTTTTTTTTTTGGGGGGGGTACATTCTCCCTTTTCCAAAAAAAAATTAGTGGGAGATAAATATTGGCAAGTCTGCCTCCGTGCCATTGCTGTGTGTGGCATCTGTCTGTCATTGTGTGGCACCGAAAACACTGTGTAATACTTGGCCATTTTTTTTTTTTGGGGTACATTCTCCCTTTTCCAAAAAACAAATTAGTGGGAGATAAATATTGGCAAGTCCGCCTCCGTGCCATTGCTGTGTGTGGTATCTGTCTCTCATTGTGTGGCACCGAAAACACTGTGTAATACTTTGCAATTTTTTTTTTTTTGGGGGGTACATTCTCCCTTTTCAAAAAAAAAAAATTAGTGGGAGATAAATATTGGCAAGTCTGCCTCCGTGCCATTGCTGTGTGTGGTATCTGTCTCTCATTGTGTGCCCCCGAAAACACTGTGTAATACTTGGCCATTTTTTTTTTTTTAGGGTAAATTCTCCCAGAAAAAAAAAAAAATAGTGGGAGATTAAGATTGGCATTTCTGCTTGAGTGCTGGTCCTGTGTGTGCCATCTGTCTCAAATTTTTGGGGCACAGAAAACCTAGTGTGTAACATTGGGCCTGATTTTCCTTTCAGTGTCAGGCACCTATAAAGGTATATATAAATCCTACAGAAGTTTGAGTTCACCTGATAAGTTGTTTTACAGTAACAAATAGCGTTACTTTGGTTACGTTTTGCAAACAATGAGGAAGTCTAGTGGAAGAGGTCGTGGCCGTGGGCGGTCATTGTCAGCTGGTAATGATGGTAGTGGTGGTGGAGCATCAGGTGGTCGTGGTAAAAGCAGTACAGCACCTAAGTCTCGAGTTGTTGAGCCAGGTTCGTTGTCTGGCTACACAAGGCCTCGAACGCTCTCTTTTCTGGGAGTAGGAAAACCACTTTTGAAGCCGGAGCAGGAGGAACAAGTTTTGGCTTTCATTGCTGACTCTGCCTCTAACTCTTTCGCCTCCTCCTCGGAAAGTGCCAAATGTCAGAGCAGTGCATCGTCAGTGGATGCTCCCGGTCAGGAACAAGTCGCTTCCTTGTGTCCTTCACTAAAAACAACAGTGAAGGATGCGTCAGTCGACACAACAGGTTACTCCATGGAGCTCTTTACACATACCGTTCCTGGGTTACACAGTGAAACAGTTAACAGGCTATGCCCATTAGAAGTTGAATCGGACATGGAGTGCACAGATGCACAGCCACAGCCAGATTACTATGCTGTTCCTTTGACTCAGACCAGAACATTGCCCTCGCAGTGTACTGAGGCAGAATCAAAACCAGCGGAGACTATGGTGCTCCGTCATGAATGCAATACCACCAGCTTACACGGTGACACAGATGAAGTTGCACACAACATAGAAGAGGAGGTCATAGATGACCCAGTTGTGGACCCCGATTGGCAGCCATTGGGGGAACAGGGTGCAGGCGGTAGTAGTTCTGAAGCGGAGGAGGAGGAGCCGCAGCAGGCATCAACATCACAACAGGTTCCATCTACCGGGCCCGTATCTGGCCAAAAACGCGTGGCAAAACCTAAACCAGTTGGAGGACAGCGTGGCCATCCGGTTAAAGAAGCTCAGTCTGCAATGCCTGAAAAGGTATCCGATAGTAGAAAGAGTGCAGTCTGGCATTTTTTTAAACAACATCCAAATGATCAGCGCAAAGTCATCTGTCAAAAATGTTCAACTACCTTAAGCAGAGGGCAGAATCTTAAAAGTCTAAATACAAGTTGCATGCATAGACATTTATCCACCATGCATTTGCAAGCCTGGACTAACTACCAAACGTCCCTAAAGGTTGCAGCACCCTCGGCCAATGAAGCTAGTCAGCAACGCTACATCCCTTCCCTCCCTGTAAGCCGACCATTTCCCACACCACCTGCAGTATCTGTGCAGCTTTCGTCGCCAGGCCAAAGCAGTCAGGGAATCACCAGGTTAGTAGTAGGAAACACTGCATGTAGGGCACCGGCAAGAATACCATCTCCAACCCTCTCTCACTCACCCATGTCCACCGGCACCACCGCTAGTTCCACGATCTCCAGCTCTCCAGTCCAGCTCACCCTACATGAGACTCTTGTTAGGAAAAGGAAGTACTCATCCTCACATCCGCGTGCACAGGGTTTGAACGCCCACATTGCTAGACTAATCTCATTAGAGATGATGCCTTACCGGTTAGTTGAAAGCGAAGCTTTCAAAGCGCTGATGGACTACGCTGTACCACGCTACGAGCTACCCAGTCGGCACTTCTTTTCTAGAAAAGCCATCCCAGCCCTCCAACAGCATGTTAAAGACCGCATCGTCCATGCACTCAGGCAGTCTGTGACTACAAAGGTGCACCTGACAACAGATGCATGGACCAGTAGGCATGGCCAGGGACGTTACGTGTCCATCATGGCACACTGAGTGAATGTGGTGGATGCAGGCTCCACAGGGGACAGCAATATTGGGACAGTTCTGCCTAGCCCACGGTCAAGGAAAGAGTTGGCTGTAGGCGTTCGCCCCCCCTCCTCCTCTTCCTCCTCCTTCTCCTGCAGAAGCGAGAGCTCGTCCACAGACCGCAGTCGCACATCCACTCCATCCGCAGCTGCCACTGTTGCACACCAGGTGTGCCATTATGGGACAGCTAGTGGCAAGCGTCAGCAGGCTGTATTGGCAATGAAGTGTTTGGGCGACAACAGACACACCGCGGAAGTTCTGTCCGAGTTCTTGCAGAAAGAAACTCAGTCATGGCTGGGCACTGTACATCTTGAGGCAGGCAAGGTAGTGAGTGATAACGGAAGGAATTTCATGGCTGCCATAGCCCTTTCCCAACTGAAACACATTCCTTGCCTGGCTCACACCTTAAACCTGGTGGTGCAGTGCTTCCTGAAAAGTTATCCGGGGTTACCCGACCTGCTCCTCAAAGTGCGCAGACTTTGCTCGCATATCCGCCGTTCGCCTGTACACTCCAGTCGTATGCAGAACTATCAGCGTTCTTTGAACCTTCCTCAGCATCGCCTAATCATCGACATTGCAACAAGGTGGAACTCCACACTGCACATGCTTCAGAGAGTGTGCGAACAGAGGCGTGCTGTTATGTATTTGTGGGAGGATACACGGGCAGGCAGTTGGATGGCAGACATGGAGTTGTCAGGTGTGCAGTGGTCGAAGCTACAAGACCTGTGTCAAGTCCTTCAGTGTTTTGAGGAATGCACACGGCTGGTTAGTGCAGACAACGCAATAATAAGCATGAGCATCCCCATAATGCGTCTGCTGATGCAAAGTTTGACGCACATAAAGGAGCAGGCGTCTGCAGCCGAGGAAGAGGAAAGCCTGGATGACAGTCAGCCATTGTCTGGTCAGGGCCGTGTAGAGGATGCGGTAGCGGGCGAAGAGGAGGAGGAGGACGAGGAGGATGATGGGGATGAGTACTTTTTTACTGAGGAAGCTTCTCCTGGGCCAACAGAAATTAGTGGCGTTGCAAGGCCGGGTTCTGTTTTTGTAAGGGAGACAAGTGACGTAGATTTGCCTGTAACTGCCCCTCAAACCAGCACAACCGCAGATTTGCCAACTGGAACTTTGGCCCACATGGTGGATTATGCCTTACGTATCCTCAAAAAGGACCCACGCATTATTAAAATGATGAGCGATGACGATTACTGGTTGGCCTGCATCCTTGACCCTCGCTATAAAGGCAAATTGCAAAATATTATGCCACATGAGAACCTCGAACAAATATTAGCAACCAAACAAGCTACTCTTGTAGACCGTTTGATTCAGGCATTCCCAGCACACAGCGCCGGTGATGATTCTCACACGAGCTGCAGGGGGCTACAGGGCAGAGGTGTTAGAGGTGCACAGATCAGAAGTGGCGTTGGACAGAGGGGTTTTCTGACCAGGTTGTGGAGTGATTTCGCAATGACCGCAGACAGGACAGGTACTGCAGCATCTATTCAAAGTGACAGGAGACAACATTTGTCCAGTATAGTTACTAACTATTTTTCAGCCCTTATTGATGTTCTCCCTCAACCGTCATTCCCATTTGATTACTGGGCATCCAAATTAGATACCTGGCCTGAATTGGCAGAATATGCGTTGCAGGAGCTTGCTTGCCCAGCAGCTAGTGTGCTATCAGAAAGAGTATTCAGTGCTGCTGGTTCAATATTAACCGAAAAAAGGACTCGTCTGGCTACCCAAAATGTGGATGATCTCACCTTCATTAAAATGAACCACTCCTGGATTTCAAATTATTTTGCCCCACCTTTCCCGGCTGACACCTAGCTTTCCTATAAAAAGGTCTTGCTTGTGGACTGGTCTTACTGAGTGTTAAAATCTCTTAATTTGCAGCAGCTGCTTGACCAGCATACAACATGTTTACACCTCCCCCAATGGGAAAACTCCCCCCATGGGGCCGTTGTCTCACTCTCGACACTTGGCGCAAGCACCCGTTAGTTACAGTGCTGTTTGTCAGAAGAGGTGGGTGTGCTCGCTTTTGGTCGACGGCACTGCCACTGGGTCCCTCATAGTACAATGTAGTGTCTCTGGCGGTGGTGGTGCGCACCCAACGTCAGACACACCGTTGTAACATGAGGGGCCCTGGGGCGGTACCGCCGGCCACAAGAGAGTTCCCCCCCAGCTCAAACTGTGCTCTACCATGTGCCAAATTATCTCGCACAGCTCCACCAATGTTTAGTCTATGCGCTGACATCATTCAATGCCTGGCACTGACAATCAATACCAATTTGTTGACATCTATGATGATAGTTACAGTAGTCTGGGTCAGTGTCCTATATTGACACCAGTAAATACTAATTTACTGCCAAATTACTTTGTCATAAACTCTGCAGATGAGCCCACCCCTGTACCTAAGCATGCCACCCTTTTTTTTTATTTATAGTTGTTTTGCGAGACATTAACATCTATTTATTTTTTGGGAGTACTAACTGTGTCAGACACTTCTTGCAATACTCCTCCACTGACCACAATGCTGCCTGCCTGTGTATCCATGTAACCGATTTAAAACTGCCATGCCTGCCTATTGTTTGTTATTTTAGGCCTTTGATAGCCTGTCTGTGGCCCCTACCTGCAATACTCCTCCACTGACCACAATGCTGCCTGCCTGTGTATCCATGTAACCGATTTAAAACTGCCATGCCTGCCTATTGTTTGTTATTTTAGGCCTTTGATAGCCTGTCTGCGGCCCCTACTTGCAATACTCCTCCACTGACCACAATGCTGCCTGCCTGTGTATCCATGTAACCGATTTAAAACTGCCATGCCTGCCTATTGTTTGTTATTTTAGGCCTTTGATAGCCTGTCTGCGGCCCCTACTTGCAATACTCCTCCACTGACCACAATGCTGCCTGGAGTGCCTGCCTGTGTATCCATGTAACCGATTTAAAACTGCCATGCCTGCCTATTGTTTGTTATTTTAGGCCTTTGATAGCCTGTCTGCGGCCCCTACTTGCAATACTCCTCCACTGACCACAATGCTGCCTGGAGTGCCTGCCTGTGTATCCATGTAACCGATTTAAAACTGCCATGCCTGCCTATTGTTTGTTATTTTAGGCCTTTGATAGCCTGTCTGCGGCCCCTACTTGCAATACTCCTCCACTGACCACAATGCTGCCTGCCTGTGTATCCATGTAACCGATTTAAAACTGCCATGCCTGCCTATTGTTTGTTATTTTAGGCCTTTGATAGCCTGTCTGCGGCCCCTACTTGCAATACTCCTCCACTGACCACAATGCTGCCTGGAGTGCCTGCCTGTGTATCCATGTAACCGATTTAAAACTGCCATGCCTGCCTATTGTTTGTTATTTTAGGCCTAATGCCTAATTCTGCATTCAGGACCTGAAAATTACGTCACGGCTTGCTGTGATTGGTCGCGTCGCGGTCACATGGGCGGCACGCAACCAATCACAAGCCGTGACGTAATTTTAAAATGCGCGCGTTTCCTGCCTCCCGTGACGTCACGGCTTGTGATTGGTCGCGTCGCCCATGTGACCGCGACGCGACCAATCACAAGCCGTAACGTAATTTTCAAATCCTGAATGCCTAGAATTAGGCATTCAGGACCTGAAAATTACGTCACGGCTTGCTGTGATTGGTCGCGTCGCGGCCACATGGGCGGCACGCGACCAATCAGAAGCCGTGACGTCACGGAAGGCAGTAAACGCACGCATTTTAAGCAAAGAAGGCTGCTGGTTCCCTCGGTAAGGTGCAGGCTGCGTCGGAGAGGTGAGTATAGCAATATTTTTTATTTTAATTCTTTCTTTTACACATTAATGTTGTTTCGATACCGATAGCCGATACCACAAAAGTATCGGATCTCGGTATCGGAATTCCGATACCAGCAAGTATCGGCCGATACCCGATACTTGCGGTATCGGAATGCTCAACACTAGTGGTGAGCGCTGACTGGGCACCAGGCTCACGTGTCATAACAATCGCACGAAAGCCCAGGGAATGCAAGCTCCAACACTAGTGGAACGGCGCCGACATGGGAAGTGAGTATAAACTTTTTTTTTATTGGTGCCAAACATTTAGATCAAGAAGGTGTTGTCCTAGTAGTGGACATCCTCTTCAACTTGTGGATGTAATGTTTGAAAAATGTGGAAAAGTTCATGGTGTATGAATACTTTTTCAAGCCATTGTATATGGTTCATAATTGCAGACACCAGGATAGAACGATGGAGAAATCTATAAGTACATTCAAAGCTATAAGACAGTAAATAAATGTGATATAAATGAAATAGAGTAAAGCCCCCGTCTCACTAAGCGAGATCGCTAGCGAGATCGCTGCTGAGTCACAAGTTTTGTGACGCAACAGCGACCTCAGTAGCGATCTTGCTATGTGTGACACGTAGCAGCGACCAGGCCCCTGCTGTGAGATCGCTGGTCGTGTCGGAATGGCCTGGACCTTTTTTTGATCGTTGAGGTCCCGCTGGGTAGCACACATCGCTGTGTTTGACACCTTACCAACGACCTCGTTGACGACTCAGACACTGAATCGTCATAATAGCTCCCATGTGACATCATTGTACAGGTCGCTACAGGTCGCTGGTGAGATGTCAAACAGTGAGATCGCAGCTGCGATCGCTGGAAGATCTCACTGTTTGACATCTCACCAGCGACCACATAGCGATGCAGCAACGATCCCTGACAGGTCGTTTCGTTGTCGGGATCGCTTTAGCGTCGCTAAGTGAGATGGGGCCTTAACATTTTGTAAAAAAAAACAAGATTAAAGGAAAAAAACACTGGCTAAGTACAGTTAGCCTTCAGGAATTTGTGATCTGTACACTACATTTGTTCTATTGATTAGGACAGACATAGCAACAGTTATCTCCTTTCTTCAGGAGGTGATAGTGAAGGGACTAGATTGACATAGGATTAATGTTTATTTTTTATTTTTGTTCCTATCATGTCTATTGAAGAGCTAGACCAAGCAGCAGCATCATATCAAGATTATTGCTGGCCATACACTAGATCAGGGATTGGCTATTAACTTTCCTGAGGGGCCACATGAGAGACCGTGACTGTTGTGGAGGGCTGAACCAATAGGCTCAAATTAATTCTGCTCAATATTAATATTATAATTATTTATATTGATATTAATTGTATAACTTAATATTGAGCTGAATTAAGTATGATGACATCTCAGTATATACTGTATGAGCCCACACACAGCCCCTATATACCGTAAGAGCCCATAAATAGCCACCTGTATACAAGTCCCCCATAGCCTTCTACAACGTATGAGCCCCCATAGTTTCCCTATATACAATATGAGTCCCCACATATCCTCTTTATATCTAATATGAACACCTATATAGCCTCTTACATTCAGTGTTAGCCCCAACATAGCCTCCTATTTACATCATGAGCCCTACATAGCCTCCAAAATACAGTGTAAGCCCCCCACATAGCCTCCAATATACAGTGTGAGCCCCTACATAGACTTCTATATTTAGTTTGAACTCCCACATAGACTCCTATATACAGTATGAGCCCCAACATAGCCTCCAATGAGGCCACCAATGAGATACGATCCAATAAATGAGTAATACGGTGGTTCAGAGTCTGCGTCTCCCAAGGTTCAAAGTAAAGATCACACACAAATATGAAACATGACTGCAATTTATGTTAATGCATTTTAAAATGTTAAAATCTCTTAATCAGAACCAAACCGCAGTGATCGTGATTTGGTTCCAAATAAACAGATTGGAAAACCTTGAAACGCAATGACATAATCAACTACATTTAAGCTTCACCTTTGTGTGTGATCATATCTTTGAACCTTGTGCAGCACGGACTCTGAACCACCGCATTCCTCATTTACTGAATCGTGCACTGAACAGGAGAGAGAGAAAAGACCCTGCTGACTGTAAAGGCTAATGAGTCACCCACCAGGGCAATGGGTATGCTTGGCACCGGGTCCGGTCGCTCTTAAAGGGGATGTCACGGTGGCTGCGACCCGGTCCGAGGCCCTGGGCACTTAATAAAAGGGGAAAAGTCTTTAAAGGGAAATTGGTAAGTCTATTCATGATGCCACCTGTGGTTCTCGGTCAGAGGGACAGACGCTGCTTAAAGGGGTCCTCTGGGGCGATGTTGTTGTAGCAAGATTGTGACACTTCCCACAGGTAAGCGGGGTCCCAGGGCTCCCAAGGTGTATGGCAGGGATAGTGGGTTGCCGGTAAATAACGGATGACAGAGAGTTGCAGTCTTTACCTGGTTTACTGATGGTAACAGGCCTCAGTCCAGGGTACCGGCAACAGGTGCAGAAGGAGTCCAGGCAGCCTGAAAACAAGTGGTAATCTCCCTTGGCAGGTCAGGTTGGGAGCCTTCCTCTATGTGCTGGTTTTCTGGTCCCTTGCTACCTGTAGTTCGCTGGCAAGGTGCCCTTTTCTCTCTCCTGTCCTGGGACAGTACCTGCATGGCAGGCAGATTAAGCTGTACTCTTGGGGGTCTCTGACACGGTGACTCCAGGTTCTATCTGCTGCTGTGCCTCAGGTATGGTATGGGCAATCAACATACAGTCCTATGCCTTCCGGTTCTGCTGTGGACCTAGTAGTTATCCACAACCTCAGGCTCCCGGTGCCCGGTTTCTGCACTCTGGCTCACAGGAGGCCCAATTGCAGCCTCTCTGAGCTCCTAATAACTCCTCTCCCTTCACTGTCTGCTCCAGACTGAACTAACTCCTTCTCCAGACCAGGATGGAAATGAGGGACGTTCCCCTAAAACAGGGTTTTGAGCTCCCCCTTCTGACCTGGAGTTAGAATATGTTGTGTGCAAGATTTACCTGCCAAAGGGATCCCACTTGTCTCCAGGCATGACACTACCCTTCCCGAGAGAAAAGCAGCATCACTGTGGTACCTGGACTCCTGGAGTGCCAAACTAACACACTACAGAAGTGAGACAGAAAGGACCACACTCATCTTAAGAGATTATACTCTACAGGAGAGAGAAAGAGATTACCTTTCTGATCATTAGAGCTTACACTCTATGAAGAAGAGAAAAAAAGAGATAAGTGCACATACAGTTGTGCTCAAAAGTTTACATAACCCGGAAGAATTTTTGTTTTCTTGGCCTTTTTTCAGAGGTGGATCGCTGATGTTTTGTGGATGTGAGCTACAAAGGCACAGGAAACTTGGTCAAAGTTGAAGGAAAGATGAATGCAGCACGTTATCAGCAAATACTGTAGGCAAATTTGCACTCATCAGCCCTGAATCTGCAAATGGGACGTACTAGGACTTTCCAACATGACAATGATCCAAAACACAAAGCCAAGTTGACCTGTCATTGGCTACAGCAGAACAAAGTGAAGGTTCTGGAGTGGCCATTTCAGTCTCCTGAACTCAATATCTTTGAGCCACTCTAGGGAGATCTCAAGTGCTCAGTTCACGCTTGGTAGCCCTGAAATTTAAAGGAACTGGATGTTAGGCATCAGGATTCTCCTGGTGTGCGGGATATATCCCAAGCATTGTCTGGTGCTGTGGTCTCCCAATCAGGTCCAGCCACTGCGGTTGCTGCTCAGCACAGACGTCAGTCCCAGCGTCTTGCTCAGGCTCGTGGTATACGTTTGGTTACTGCTGGGCTCTCAAGCCAAGTCTATGGTAACCAGTGATATGCAGGTTCAGCCTTGCACTCTGTAGTCTAAGTCTAGAAATCACCTTTCTGAGCATGTCCGTGATGTGGCATCTTCTTATTGGTGATCGGACGTTACCTGCTCTGGTGATGTGGCAGCTCAGGATTGGCCCATGGGCGATGTCTCGATCTACTGGGCATGAGTGTTTGGGGTGGAGCCTAACATATAAAAGGCTCTCAGTGGTACATGGGGGCATACTAGTGTCATTTATGTTTGGTGTGTGTGGGTAGCTACCCTACCACTCTTTCTGCACATTTGTGAGTGTGTGTCTTTGCTCAGAGACCGTACACATTGGCAGGCAGGTTGCACACTTATGCGGTTTCGTACCCTTGGTCCAGCACCTGAGTATCTTGTCTGCTACATGCTTAGGTGCCGGTTAGGCACAGGTTCAGTAGTGTCAGGACTGGGGTAACTAGCCGCTTGGCTTAGCATCTGATTCGTACATGTGCGCGATTGGCACAGTTCAGTTACAGGGCAAGCTCAACCCTTATGCTATTCTTTTCCTGTGAAAGCGACAGGGTATTGTACCTAGCGTCAAAGAGCTCTCTCTCTTGGCTCAGCATCTGCTTCATTTGTGTGTGCGGTTAGCACCGTTTAGTTGCAGAGCTAGCCCAATCCACATGCCATTATCCCTGTGACGCTAACAGGGTATAGCACTTTGCATACTAGTGCCATACCTCTCGGTAAAGTAAATGAGCTTGGTACTCAGCGTTCCGTTCATACTGAATGGCGCTAACTCAGTGTGGTCAAGGTATCGCTTGCTGTTGTGTTCCGTCATTATTCACACTAGCAGCAGGGTTCTTCTCTGCACGGTGGACCCGGGTTGCGATTGCACTTTATTTCTATATTTTATTTAGTGCAATCCACCAACCCTAATACTGGAAGCTTTTTGCCAAGAAGAGTGGCCAACTTTACCATCTGAGAAAATAAAGAACCTCATCCTTATCTACCACAAAAGACTTCAAGCTGTAATTGATGTTAGAGGGGGCAATACACGGTATTAAGACATGAGGTATGTGAACTTTTGATCAGGGTCATTTGGATGTTTTGGGTTGTCATTATGATTTAAAAAGAGAAAACACGGTAGTTTGACATGAAATGGCTTTACCCAACCACTAACCATGAGGGGAGAAAAACTTTTGGTGTTATCATTCATATTCTCTGGAAAAAGGCCAAGAAAGCAACAATTCTGCCACTGCAGTCTTGCCTGCAGATAGAAGGAAATCTTCATCTGCAAATGTATTGTGGAGTAAAAAGAGATGGACGCGCTGCTCCTGGAAAGTAGTAATTCGATGCTGCAGTAAAATTCAATAGTAGCTTTATTACTCGTTTCAAGTTTGTACCAAAATCTTTTTAAAAAAAATAGAGCATTAGCATTGAATGACTTTGTTTCCAGCAGCAGAAAGGTAATTCAGAAGCTGACACTCTAAAGTAGACAGGACCCGGCTGACTATAAGAGCTTAGAATTCACAAGCAAGAGAGAGAAAGAGGACCCCTCTGATCATAAAAGCTGTAGTGCAGCGGGGTTGGTGCAGTGTGACAGATAGGTAGGGACTACAGGAAAGTTCAAAGGAAATGTCTTTTAATGTCCAAAAAACTCACAAAAAAAACAGCACATGGAATCCTCCGGATTGCACCTGGGCATCAAAACAGACCTAGTTGCCATGTACGATTGCACCACCGTGTCACGCTGAGGGGTGCCAGGCCTTTTGGCTCTGCTTGGCTCAGTGTTACCTCACACAAGCTGAGTTTTACAGAGCCACCTGCTCTGCAAGTTTGCAAACCAAGACTGACACACCCAAACTCTTACTGCAGGGTTTTTAACTGGAATTTGTTGCCATGGGCCACTTGTAAGATCCGGCTTAGAGGGAGCAAACTGCCCCACTACCATCCTGTAGTTCGCTCCAAAAATAAAAGCCAATGCAGGGTTTTCTTACATCTGCCTTGGGCAAACCTATGCACATCCAGGGGGACAGATAGTGACCTTCTCATATAACACCTGTCACTGCCTCACAAAGCTTACACTTTACAGGAAAGATGGTACCCCGCTGACCATAAGAGTTTACACTTTATAGGCGAGGGAGAAAGAAAAGACCCAGCTGACCATAAGAGCTTACACAATACAGAATAGACTTATCCAGTGACTCTGTGTATGGAAAACAACTCTGCCATACAAACGGGAACTGATGATCTTAGGTATGGACCCCAAATCCCAAAATTTTCAAAATTAAGTGAAACCATGAAATTTAAGAAATGTAACTTCAACTGGATCCTCTGCTCATCTCTAATCACAATCTAAAAAATGAGTGTAGACCACACTCCACACCCACCAGACGAATTCAACCCACAGAGGAACTTTAATAGCCATGAGTGGAGCAGTGCTCCGCCAGTGGCTGTTAATCTGTTAAATCCTGCTGTCAATCTCTAAAAACGGCATTTAATACAGGCTGATAGTTGTATGTGTCATTTCACGCTCCCATTAGCGTGCCCGTGATGTGATTACAGGTGTGAATACTGTAGATTGTGATGACAGCTGGGGCTCTGCTAATGAACCCTGTGCCTGTCATTGCGACCCTTCTGTGAATGCCAGCCCATTGCATTCATAGATCATGATTTCTGCCATACATAGCAATGTGTATCACAAGTGATCGGATGATCGCAGCTTCAAGGTCTCTAAGAGGACTATTAAATACAGTAAAAAGTAAAAAAAAGGCTTAAAAAATATGAAACAAATAAAAAAGCACAAGGTCAATCATCCCTCTTTTGCCCAATTGAAAATAAAACAATAATAATAAAAAAATACAGATCGGTAAACAACGTAATGAAAAAAAAAATCAAAATGGCAAAATTTTTGTATTATCTACCCCAAAATGGTATCAGGAAAAACACATGTTTCAGCATAAAAAATAAGCCCTCACAGAGCCCCATATCCACAAAAATGAAAACGCTGCGAGTCGTGGAAAATGGCAGCACAAGCAAATATTTGCTTTCATACAAATTTCTGATATAAAAAAACAACATGTTTGGAGTCTGCGTAATCACACTGATCTGGGAAATCATATTGCCAGGTCAGTTTTACCATATAGTGAACATGGTAAAATACAAAACAGAAAAACAATTGTGTTAATTTCATTTTTTATGCAATTTCACAGTATTTGGAATTTTGTTCATGTTTTCTAAGAAACTATATGGTAAAATCAATGGTGTCATTCAAAAGTACAACTTGCTCTGCAAAAAACAACCCCTCATGTGGCTATATTTACAGAAAAATAAAAAAGATATGGCTGTTGGAAGTGGAGGACAAAACGGAAAATGGCCCAGAGGAGAAGGGGTTAAGGAAGAATACTGTATAAAGGACAATGCAACACATACTAATAGAGGGTGTTATATTTACCTAGGAAGGGCACTGTATGGAAAGGTGTAGGTAGAAGTTCAGAGCAGTGGAAGGTATAACACAAGTCGGAGTGTTGCCCCAACACAGGTTTTCAGAGACTATGGCTGTAATGTTAGCACCGCATGAAACTTCTCCTCCCAGAATAACCCTAAGGATATGTATGCTAGGAGTTGCTTCACATGCAGGATTTTTATCAACATTTGCATTCATTGCATTCATTTACATTACAAGTGATGTTTTTTATGATTTCAGTCATTTTATTAATTTTCTTCTTCATCAGCTCTTGGCATTCATGAGGACTTCTTCAAGTTACAATTTGTCACTGCACAGTTTGCTGCCTAGATATTTTTGCCTCCTTGCGTTTGCAACAGATCCAAATACTGACTCTGAAAATAAATATATTTTACGTATTTGTCCTTCTGAATAAAAATAGTCTATACAGCGCCTGTGATTAAAAATATGCCCCTCAATGTGTCATCCACGCACCCCTGTTCCCATTCTCCCACAGGAGATGCTGCAATAATGTCTGAAAAATTAGCCTGGTGAGTGCCATTCATTTTGTCTATATTTGTTATTTCATATTGTGCCTCTTCCATAATTGACTGGCCATTGTACCAAATTATTATATATTTAATTAAAAATTGTGGCACTTGAGTATAAAACTAGCCACTTTGCCACCTGAATAAGAATATAGTTACTGTGCCCTCCCTAAATACAATTTTAGCCACTGCAGCCCCTTAATATAAATGTGCCCCTTTATTATAAATAAAGCTACTACAGTTCCCTTTAATAAAATGTATTTTACACCATGCTTTTTAAAGAAAATAAATATGACACAATGCCCTATAATAAAAATCAATATGCCACTGTATCCAGTGAGTTAAATTATGTCAATGTGCCCCTTTAGTGCAATTTTTAAACTACTGTTTTCCCAGAACCTCAACACTCAGCTATGCATACAAATTGTAAAAAAAAAGTTTGGCAAAGTGATTATAATAGTCGGTTCCAGACTTGACCAATCTCCCCTCACAGTTGAGTGCGCCTATGTTTGAGAGTTCTCAATGAATATGACATGTTCTCTTTTTAGCAGAATGTCACACCTTTGTGACACAAAATGGTTTATAAAGGTAGAACAATGTTGCTCTATTTACTCCCGAAATGGCAGTGGTAGATGCAAGTGATTGAGACCCAAGTTCTTGGGATCATTAAGATCCAAGCAGTGAGAACCTAAAGTGGTGAGACATTTATAACCTAATGTGGGGATAAGTGATAAATGTCTTTTATTGGAAAAAACTCTTAAATAAACATATTTTGTAGAGATGATCGGATCTATATGCTGAGGATCATATTGAAATTTAATTTCTTGAAATTAGTGGTGTCACGCAAGTTCAGACATTTTGGGATTTGATTTGCGAATCGCAAAAAAAAAAAATCAAACAACTAAGTACTTCACCCTTGAATGGAAACATACCACAGTGACATAAGCCTTTTCAGAAGTTTCCCTACTCCTAACTATTATGACGAGAAACATATTATCTCTATACATTTTGCGTCCTGTAGAGCTTTCTGCAATAAATAGTCTGGAGAACTGAGGATCAGTTAAAGGTCTGTGCCGAGCTCATCCAACACAAGTGTTTTATCCATTCTTCATTTGTTTAATTCTAAACGCAAACCTTTTAGAATGTCACCTCCCAACATTGCTTCAAAGAGAAGGCTTGAAGCGGCATGTTTACATAGACTGCAAATGTATTCAAGTTAGAGATGTTGGATTAGAGGAAGAAAGGAAAGTGAAATCAAAGACTCTAAACTGCACATGAAAGCCAATTGCTGCCAACCAATCTGTTCAACTTCCAATGATTTGCACTTTATGAATAAAGGTTAATCTAGCATTAGTGCCCAAATGTTAATGTTCCACTGACAGTCTAAGCTGCTTTTAAAGCTGGACAAGTGAAAGTGAGACCCCATAGAGAGGGGTAAAGGCTGTTTGGATACACCTAACTGTCCATTCCCAAATAGGAAACAATTAGGTGCGGAGATAAAAGGTGCAGTAACAAGATAAACTTAAAGCCCCCGTCTCACATAGCGAGATCGCTAGCGAGATCGCTGCTGAGTCACTAGTTTTGTGACGCAACAGCGACCTCCATAGCGATCTCGCTATGTGTGACACGTACCAGCGATCAGGCCCCTGCTGCGAGATCGCTGGTCGTGTCGGAATGGCCTGGACCTTTTTTTGGTCGTTGAGGCCCCGCTGACATCGCTGAATCGGTGTGTGTGACACCGATCCAGCGATGTCTTCACTGGTAACCAGGGTAAACATCGGGTTACTAAGCGCAGGGCCGCGCTTAGTAACCCGATGTTTACCCTGGTTACCAGCGTAAATGTAAAAAAAAACAAACAGTACATACTCGCCTTCTGATGTCCGTCAGGTCCCTTGCCGTCTGCTTCCTGCTCTCACTGACTGCCGGCCGTACAGTGAGAAGTGAGAGCACAGCAGTGACATCACCGCTGCGCTCTCACTGTACGGCCGGATCTCAGTCAGAGCAGGAAGCAGACGGCAAGGGACCTGGACACCGAAAGGCGAGTATGTACTGTTTGTTTTTTTTGGTAACCAGGGTAAACATCGGGTTACTAAGCGTGGCCCTGCGCTTAGTAACCCGATGTTTACCCTGGTTACCGGGTGCTGCAGGGGGACTTCGGCATCGTTGAAGACAGTTTCAACGATGCCGAAGTCGTTCCCCTGATCGTTGATCGCTGGAGAGAGCTGTCTGTGTGACAGCTCCCCAGCGACCACACAGCGACTTACCAACGATCACGGCCAGGTCATATCGCTGGTCGTGATCGTTGGTAAATCGCTATGTGAGACGGGGCCTTAAGGATGCACAGGGAAATCCCATTTAGCTCAAGCCCCCTGTGAATTACAAACAATAACATTCATTAACTAATCCCATCTGACAATTCTTTTAATGCAGATATTAAGATAATATAATTTTTTAATGATTTGGAAACCTTAGTCTGGTGACCATATGCTCAAGACTATGATCAATCAAATGTTAATGAACAGTCGTTTGTAAGATCATGCCAGACTGAACAGGCCAAGACGGGATTCAGACCCCATCTGGGCCCTTACTCGTGATTCAGTTGTGAAGCTTCTGCCTGATTCCCACCAAAGGAGATTCACTTGTACCTATGACAAAAACATTGACATTAATTAGGAAAACTAAACATAAGAAAACAATAGCATAGTCTTAAAGGCTATGTTCATACGCAGTGTTTTTACTGCATTTTTTTCTGCAGCCAAAATTTGCTCTCTTGGCAGTAAAAATGCTGTGTGTTATGTCAGACGCTGTTCAGACCAGGTCGTTAGCCAGACAGCGGTAATTCCGCTTTTGACCACTATTTGCTCATTGGCGTCGGCTAGATTTTATCTAGCTGTTTCGGGGTTAATTTACCTGATCCTCGGATTGGAAGCTGGGCCATGCCCATTGCCTTTAAATAGTTCTCCTGATCATTGGGCGTCGCCGATTATAGCTTCTGTCTTGTGCGTTGTTATCTCGGTCTGGAGTGGAGAGCTGGTTGTTGGAGATTCATTGCTGGTGGTGTAGTTTCCTTAGTCTTATTTACTCCTTCCTATATTTGTATTTATTTTGCCCTGCACATTTATAGTGCATTCCTGAGTGACTGCGGCGTGGTGTATATTTTCCTTTATCCTTGTCTGTGCTAACTGTGGGTATTGGTGTATTACCTCTTCACTGGGTGGTGGGCGGAAGTTTCAGCCTAGGGTTGAAACAGGAGACAGGGTGAGGTTCGAGGCCTGGACATGCACACCATCAGTGTAAACTCCAGGTAGAGGGTCAGTCAGGATTTCCCTAGTCTGAGGGAAATTGCAGGGGCCCGGGTTATTAGCTCTCGCTCACCTAGTCTCCCCGTGACATTATAATCGGCCCAACAACAAAAAAGAAAAAAAAAAAAAGGGGGTTCTTTTTTTTTCTGTTGTCATGGATCCCATGACTTCCATAACTCGCCAGTTGGAGGCGCTGTCCCTACCGGTCACTGAGTTGAGGGGGGCAGTTCAGCAACAGGGACTAGCAGTATCTAATGTGCAAGCTGGAGCGACAGGAAGAGTTGCTTAGCCTAAATTCCCTTTGCCTGAAAAATTTGCTGGGGAACGCAGTAAATTTGTTTCTTTTCGTGAAGCTTGCAAACTATATTTCCGTATGCGCCCGATCTCCTCGGGTAATGAGGCTCAGCGTGTGGGCCTGGTGTTGTCATTGTTAAGCGAGGATCCCCAAGCATGGGCGTTTTATTTGCCATCTGATTATGCTGCATTTGACTCTGTGGAGAGTTTTTTTTCCTCTCTTGGAGAAATCTACGATGAACCTGACAGAATGGCTCTAGCAGAATCTAAGATACGCACTATTTGCCAGGGAGAGCGAGTTGCAGAGGATTACTGTTCTGAATTTCGTAGCTGGGTGATCGATACACAATGGAATGATCCAGCATTGCGGAGTCAGTTTATTCATGGGGTTTCTGGAAGGGTTAAAAAAGCCCTTCTGATGTACGAGACTCCTGCTTCTCTAGATTCCACTATGAGTCTGGTTGTCCGCATTGATCGCCGTTTGCGTCAGCGGGAGCATGAGACACCGCCTATGGGAGAGGGTTTAGGTTCACGTGAGGTTGCTGCAGGTGAGCCCACGGAGCCTATGAAAATCGCAGGGGTGTCACATGTGAAGCGTCAAGCCCCTGAGCTCAGGAAGCAGGGAGCCTGTTTTTACTGTGGTAAATCTGATCATTTTATTAACATCTGTCCTCTGCTGTCTAAGAAAGACGCAATGGCGGAAAACTTCTAAGCTCAGAGGGTGTGGAGGAGACCAATCTGAGCTTATGTATATCCTCCATGGTGGTTTCTCAATGCATGCTCCCTGCTAAGGTTTTTATCGCTGGCAGTGAGCTGCCAATTACTGTTTTTGTGGATAGTGGTTCAGCCACAAATCTCATTGATGAGGAGTTTGCGCGCACAGCAGGTTTTAGGATTGAAAAACTGTCTCATCCTATCCGCGTGGTCACCATCAATGCTGCTCCTCTCTCTCAGGGGGAGATTACTGAATTTGTGGCTGAGGTGAAACTCCACATTGGGGTTCTACATTCCGAGCGGGTTACATGTAAGGTGCTCAGGAATTTTCCTGCTCAGGTGGTTTTGGGTTTTCCTTGGTTGTCCATGCACAACCCGGTAATTGACTGGAAAACTCAGGACATAATTCAGTGGAGCGAGTTCTGCCAGGAGAATTGCCTGGTCACATGTGTGGCTGCGGTGACTTCAAGCGTTCCGGAGTCACTTCTGGATTTTGTGGATGTGTTCTCTGAAAAGGGTTGTTCAGAGTTGCCGCCACATCGTCCCTATGACTGTTCTATCAGGTTTAAACCAGGGGCCAAGTTGCCTAAAGCAAGGATGTTTAACATCTCCGGTCCGGAGAGACAAGCGTTAAAAGATTATATTGCTGAAAGCTTGAGCAAAGGGCACATCAGGCCTTCATCCTCGCCGGTGGCAGCAGGGTTCTTCTTCGTGAAGAAGAAAGATGGCGGATTATGCCCGTGTTTGGATTTCAGGGAGTTGAACCAGATTACGGTTTGTGATCCATACCCGATGCCACTGATACCAGATTTGTTCAACCAGGTGGCGGGTGCTAAGTGGTTTACCAAGCTTGACCTCAGGGGGGCGTACAACCTCATAAGAGTCTGTCAAGGTGATGAGTGGAAGACGGCTTTTAATACCCCTGAGGGTCATTTTGAAAATTTGGTGATGCCTTTTGGGTTGACTAACGCACCTGCAGTGTTCCAACATTTCATCAATGATGTGTTCTCGCATGCTTTGGGGAAATTTGTTATTGTGTACCTAGATGACATCCTCATAGATTCTTGCGACCGTGATGCTCATTTAAATCATGTCAGGCAGGTGTTACAGCTTCTCAGAGAGAATAAGCTGTATGCTAAACTTGAGAAAAGTGTATTTTCGGTTCAAGAGTTGCCTTTCTTGGGTTATATTGTGTCTGCTTCTGGTTTTAAAATGGACGCCGCTAAGGTGCAAGCGGTGCTGCATTGGGAACATCCTGATAACCTGAAAGCACTTCAGCGGTTCCTTGGGTTTTCTAACTACTATAGGAAATTTATCAAGGATTTTTCCATCATTGCTAAACCGCTAACTGACATGACTAAAAAGGGTACCAATTTCTCCGTTTGGCCTGAGGCTGCTGTGCGCGCATTTGAGTTTCTTAAGAACAGTTTTGTTTCAGCCCCCATTCTTGTGCAGCCAGATGTATCAAAACCCTTTGTTGTGGAAGTCGATGCGTCTGTGGTAGGTGTGGGGGCGGTACTATCTCAAGGCTCATCTTTGAGTGATTTGCGTCCGTGCGCCTATTTCTCCAAGAAACTGTCGTCCGCCGAACATAACTACGATATCGGCAACAGGGAGTTGTTGGCAATCAAGTTGGCCTTTGAGGAATGGCGACACTTCTTGAAGGGGTCAGTACATCAGGTTACTGTTATTACTGATCATAAGAATCTGCTGTATTTGGAGTCAGCCAAGCGTCTGTCCCCCAGGCAGGCTCGCTGGGCATTGTTTTTCACGCGGTTCAATTTTTTTGTCATTTACAGACCGGGGTCTAAAAAGACTAATGCGGATGCTCTGTCCAGGTGTTTTCCAGGGGGTGAACCTCGGGAAGATCCAGTACCCATCCTCCAAAAGGGTGTTGTGGTTTCGGCTCTCACTACCGAGGTTGAGGCTGAGATTGCCGAGGCTCAGGAGGAGGTACCATCTGAGCTTCCCATCAACAAATCTTTTATACCGCTTCATTTCCGCTTAAAGGTTTTGGCGGAGCATCATGATGCTGTCCTGGCTGGCCACCCAGGGGTTAGAGGTACCTTGGAGTTGGTGTCACGTCGGTTTTGGTGGCCCAAGATCCAACAGGACGTGGTCTCATACGTGTCAGCTTGTACCACGTGCACTAGGGCTAAGACACCCCGCTCCCGTCCTGTTGGCACACTACTTCCTCTTGAAGTACCTAGTAAGCCATGGATGGAAATTTCCATGGATTTCATCACTGATTTGCCCTCATCAGCTGGGAACATGGTCATCTTGGTGATTGTTGATCGGTTTTCTAAAATGTCGCACTTTGTGTCTTTGCCTTCGTTGCCTAACGCTAAGACTCTGTCTCAGGTATTTGTGCAGGAGGTGGTCAGACTTCATGGGGTTCCACCTGACATCATGTCTGATAGGGGGTCTCAGTTTGTGGCAAAATTTTGGAAAGCATTTTGCTCACGGCTGGGGATCAAGTTGTCTCATTCTTCGGCGTTCCATCCTCAGTCAAATGGTCAGACTGAGCGTATGAACCAAAATTTGGAACATTACCTACGCTGCTTTGTCTCTGATATCCAGGAGGAGTGGTCTACCTTTCTTCCTTTGGCTGAGTTTGCCATCAATAATCACCGCCAGGAGTCGTCTGGGGAGTCTCCGTTTTTTTGTGTTTACGGGCCACATCCTCAATTTTGTACCTTGAGTCGGAGGGGCTCTTCCGGCGTTCCGGAGGAGGATCAGTTAGGAGCACAATTGTCATCAGTCTGGAGGAGAGTTAAACAGCGCCTGTTGAATGTGGGTGCTAGGTACAAACGTGTGGCTGACAGTAGGCGTGTGCCAGGTCCGGACCTGAGTGTGGATGACTGGGTGTGGTTATCCACAAAAAACATAAGACTCAAAATACCATCCCTTAAATTGGGTCCACGGTTTATTGGTCCATTTAAGGTCACCGCCGTCATTAACCCAGTAGCGTACCGATTGGAGCTCCCTACGGTGTATAAGATACACAACGTGTTCCGCAGGTCTCTTCTAAAGAAGGTGGTGGGTTCTGTGGACGTGGCGCCTATGCCACCTCCAGTCTTGGTGGATGGTAATTTGGAGTTTGAAGTCTCCAAGGTGGTTGACTCTCGTGTAGTGCGTCGCACTTTACAGTACTTGGTACACTGGCGTGGTTATGGGCCTGAGGAGAGGTCCTGGGTACCAGCCTCGGATATTCATGCGGATCGGCTGGTCAGGTTTTTTCATCGTCGCCATCCAGACAAGCCGGGTCCTATAAGCCGTGAGGGCCCTGGGGTCCCTCGTAGAAGGCGGGGTACTGTCATGTCGGACGCTGTTCAGACCAGGTCGTTCGACAGACAGCGGTAATTCCGCTTTGACCACTATTTGCTCATTGGCGTCAGCTAGATTTTATCTAGCTGTTCCAGGGTTAATTTACCTGATCCTCAGATTGGAAGCTGGGCCATGCCCATTGCCTTTAAATAGTTCTCCTGATCATTGGGCGTCGCCGATTATAGCTTCTGTCTTGTGCGTTGTTATCTCGGTCTGGAGTGGAGAGCTGGTTGTTGGAGATTCGTTGCTGGTGGTGTATTTTCCTTTGTCTTATTTACTCCTTCCTACATTTGTATTTATTTTACCCTGCACATTTATAGTGTATTCCTGAGTGACTGCGGCGTGGTGTATATTTTCCTTTATCCTTGTCTGTGCTAACTGTGGGTATTGGTGTATTACCTCTTCACTGGGTGGTGGGCGGACGTTTCAGCCTAGGGTTGAAACAGGAGACAGGGTGAGGTTCGAGGCCTGGACATGCACACCATCAGTGTAAACTCCAGGTAGAGGGTCAGTCAGGATTTCCCTAGTCTGAGGGAAATTGCAGGGGCCCGGGTTATTAGCTCTCGCTCACCTAGTCTCCCCGTGACACTGCGTTGCGTTTTTCACCATTTCACAGCATTTTTTTCCTGATTACATGTATGCTTTGTCTAGAGTAAATGTTGATTGAAGATATTATTATATTATTTATCAAAACCGCTTCAAAAACAGCATCGTGCATTTTGGCAGCGTTTTTTCACTTTCTCTTGGCTTTCAAAAATGCTGCAAAAACTTTGAAAGAATGCACATGCTGCAGATTTATAAAACAGTGCAGTTAACAAATTCAAACAGGAAAAAACAATAGTAACATAGTTAGCAAGGCCAAAAAAAGGCATTTGTCCATCCAGTTCAGCCTATATTCCGTCAGAATAAATCCCTAGATCTACGTCCTGCTAAAGAACCTAATAACTGTAAGATACAATATTGTTATGCTCCAGGAAGACATCCAGGCCTCTCTTGAATCCCTCGACTGAGTTCACTATCACCACCTCCTTAGACAAGAAATTACAGATTCTCACTGCCCTAACAGTAAAAAATGCTCCTCTATGTTGGTGGAAAAACCTTCTCTCCTCCAGATGCAGAGAATGCCCCCTTGTGTCCTTGGTATAAACATATCCTCGGAGAGATATTTGTATTGTCCCCTTATATACATATACATGGTTATTAGATCGCCCCCCAGTCATCTTTTTTCTAGACTAAATAATCCTGATTTTGCTAATCTCTCTGGGTATTGTAGTTCCCCTATCCCCTTTATTAATTTTGTTGCCCTCCTTTGTACTCGCTCTAGTTCCATTATATCCTTCCTGAGCACCAGTGCCCAAAACTGTACACAGTACTCCATGTGCGGTCTAGCCAGGGATTTGTACAGAGGCAGTATAATGTTCTCATCATGTGTATCCAGACCTCTTTTATTGCACCCCATGATCCTGTTTGCCTTGGCAGCCGTTGCTTGGCACTGGCTGCTCCAGGTAAGTTTATCATTAACTATGATCTCCAAGTCTCCATGTCACATTTACCTAGTGGTTTCCCGTTCAGTGTGTAATGGTGATATTGATTCCTTCTTCCCATGTGTATAACCTTACATTTATCATTATCAATGATAAATGATTAAATGATAAGGATTAATAGGGTGCAAGAGATTTCTGAAATCTCATAGCTTTTGCTGCAACTGTGAAAAAAAGATTTAATTTGCATTAAAAGCACTGCAAAAATACTGCTTGTGAACATAACCTTATGCTAAGGGATTTTTCACAAGTCAGTTTTTCACATATGAGTACTATCCATATTTTTCTCGGATAGAACTTGTATCTATGATAGTCTATGGCGCTGTTCACATATCCTTGAATATTTGCTGGTCAAGCAGTCCGATGTTGATCCGAGTGTCAGATCAAATTCAGCAATGAAAGTCTATGAGTCTCGGAAAAAAAGCCATCTGAATGCTGAACCTTTTTCACTGACCGATAGCAGTAGGTGGACAAACATTTTTTTCCCTTCAAGGAAAACCTGTAATTCTGACTAAACTTTGATGAAATGCTAATGACAGTCTGATGAAAATCTGATGAAATTCTGTTAAAACAAAACACGAGAAAATCACTGAATGCATGAGCCCTAACTCTGTCTAAAAAGACAGACACTAGTGAGCAAACGGTGTCCAAAATATCATGTTTTGGACTTTGCTTAATTTAAGCCAATAGTTAAGTCTGTGGTACTTCTGCATCTCATTTTCATTGATTCAGAGGAAAAACCCCAACATAGGGACACAAATGTAGTCTGAACTAGGCATAAATTGGTCAATCATGCCACACTAAACTTAAAAATTCAGGTGAAAGTATAAAAAATAACAAAAAAAAACACACTGTGGGCTTACACAAAGTGGAAAATGATCTGCCAAAATGGTCAAAATTGGCAATTTACCTGTATGGATTGATTTTAGGCTGATATATACATTAGAATGAAGTTGGCCAAAGCAGACAATTTTGATAGCACAGGCCAACATACTGATATTTATGGGGGCCTCCAGACAAATAAAGTTGTTGAGAGAAGGATGGGGCAGTATGATTATTTTACCCTCCTTGAAGAAATGTCTGGCAACAGATTCCTCCCCTTTCCCCAATAAACGTGTAAGCAGGTGGACTAAATGCAACAACCGAGACACTAGGTGGGAACAATAATTTACTTTATTCACTTATTAGGATTATATGGGGAAAAGTTTATTGTTAAAGGCAAATCACACAGGAACAATATTCACAGAATTATTGGTAAAACAATTATATAGATTGAGATATGTTGGTTAGTATACAATAAAGAATCTCAGGATTAGCTCAGGGTCTACAGTCCAACCTAGTTCTAGTTGGAAGGGTGGCAAACATCGTATATGGTGGGAACAGTCCTTAGGAATGTCCACAGCTTTCTGAGTCCTGACAAAGGCAGCTGTTCTGTCTCACTAACCACACATTTTCTTAAGCAAGTCTATCAGTGCTCTCTGGGCCGGTTTAGCATCAGCCAGGCATTGCTTAGCTGTCAGCCTTCCCCTAGGCCATGCCCGGTACTATAAGTCATGCTGAAAGTGACAGACCATCTCACACATGCTTCCCAATTACTGGCCCAGGCTCAAATCTCTTGCTGTCTGTCCTCAGGTCCTTTTTGGAACTTGACTGCTGACCAGTGTCTCCTTGGTCTGTATCAATGTGGGCTGGTCTTTGACTGTTGACCGGCATTGTCTTGGTTGGGAATCTTGACCAGCGTCATTCGGGACTTCAGTGCGTGACCATCGACAGGTGAAGTCTGGAACTTAACTGGCGTAGCTCTGATCTTTGCGGCTTGACAATCATCGTCATCATCTGAGATTTGCTGGTACATGCAACGGCGGCTTACTGACTTGGCCACTGGAGCTGCAGTGGGAGCACCTGCTGCTTCTCTTAGTGCCAAATCTCTTTCTGTTTTGGCGAGCTGGCCTTTTATATCGAAGGCTGTCTTTGTCACTATCAACTGACCTGGAGCACTGTCTAATTCTGTCCCTCCTGTAACTTTTCTCCTTCAGATCAGTTCTACAGGGTTTTGTTCAGGCCTGGAAGCCACACGGCATTGCAGCATTTTATCTCCTGTGCTATGTTCTCATACAAAATATCTAGGGTTGTGTGAGAAACATTAGGCTGTGTTAATGTCTGTTAGGTTCATTGTATGACAAATACCACCAATGTCCAACAAACCCCATTAACTTATAATGGGGTTATACTGGTGTCAGTAATTTAGAATGGAAAATAACAAAAAAATCATTCCACTAAAATCTGAAGTAATTTGCAAAGAGTGCTTTGTCCTTGATTAGAATAAAATGCCTACTAGAAACTCCATTACCAGTCCAGCGAATGCAAATAAAGTTGCAGCCTTTTTTATAATCCTAAATGCCATTTTTGTGTATAGAGTACCTCATGGAAGGAAATCCACAATAAAATAATAACCTAAAATATACTACAGTCTCATCTATCTCATAATTTGCTATTTCTAACCAATCTTCTGATAAATTATCAACAGTTCTGGACTATTAGAAGCTGTATCAGCTATGGTATATGATTGTATTCTTACTTTAATACTTAGCTGGAAACACTGCTCTAAATGGCTAAATGTAGTTTTTACATGTATGATTAACCTTAATCCTAATTACATGTTAATGATTGTGTTAATGCCATACTAATTGCTAATCTGAGATATAATGAGCTATCATTCTTCGCATGGCAGTGAGCTAATTGTAATGAAAAATGGCAGAATTAACTGCTTGTATTTTTCAAGGAATAATATCACATGCCAATGTTATTGTTTCATTGCATCTAACATTTATCATATTCAGCTTTCAAAATTTGCTCATGGTTCCATTTCATGTGTTTATTTGGGTCACATGTAAAGATAAGCAAAAAAATGTGAGCAGAATTTAATTCTTCTCAAATTTTACAAAAATCCAAATGCAAAATTTTTATAATTCACCTACTCGTGGATTCAACAAAATGGCGGCTGCTGACCACCATTTTACTGAATCATAATAGTCCATCAGAAGGTTAAAAAATAGTAAAAACAAATCCTTATATTCACCTTACCACTCACCTCATCCACTGCTCCTCACTGTCACCCATACGGTCCTCGTTGCATCTTCTAATTCTTGTTGTAAGTGCTGAAATCCCTGTGCTTCTCACACTGAGCCGGGACTTCCGGCTGTTATGAGACCCAGGACATTTTTCAAGATCATGGTGCACGTTGTGGCATCTTGATGCCATGACATTACTTGCACTTTTGCAGACCCCTTCTGAGACTCATAATTTGTCAAGGACCGGACGTTGGGGATCAGAGGAGCCGGAGAGATGAGCAGTGAGGTGAGCATATATTTTTTTATTTTTTACATCTTATGCTTCTTATGCTCTGCCATCTGATGTAATACAAATCCCTATATGACCTTTTGTTGACAAATTGTAAATGAGTTTGATGATCCAATCGTTTACATTTCAATCTGTCTGATTGTATAATTTCCAGTATTGGAGTTAGTATTTAATATAACTTTATAAATATAGCATTCTAAAGTTCTTAATAATGAAGAGTCTCATTAATGTACATTTTATTCTATGAAATTTGAAATAAAAAAAAAAATCCTGGAGATACTCAAAATAGATTTATGTAAATATCTGAAAGTTTGAATGTATAAATAATAATACAAATAATAATAACTAACATTAGTGTTAGAATCCCACTTATGTTAGTTATTATAATAATATTGTATCTTATCTGTAATAAAGCAATGTTTAAAAATTGAAGAAAAAATCTAATTTTCTGAAGTCTATTGAAAAATCATGTAAAAAAGATAAAGCACCATAATTTGTGACAAACACATTTTTTCTTTTGTTCTTTTCAGTTTTGCTTATGTCTGTAATCTAGGTCCATTTTCCTTTTTCGTTTTCTATCTATATTTAGGTTTGAGAGAAAACATCTTAGTTGAACTTTTAACCCCTTTTTGCTTGAATCTTTTTCTTCCGCTATTTTAATAGTACAATATTTAGATTTGCCCAATGATTAATAATATTGAGATGTATGACTTGCCATGTACAGGGTCACAGAAAATGTACACAAAGGTTGTACTTGTTATCCCTAGAGAAGACATTTCATTAGGAAAGAAAATCTACTTTTCAGAATTATAATTCTTTGCTTCCTTTCATCAGAAACAAAAGTAAATTTCACCGTTTCGTGTATGGAAAAGAAACTGACACATTTGCTGCAGAATCTTCCATTTCCCCCACCTCCCCACTTACCAAATGAAACTAATTGAAAGCAATAGCAAAAGCCACATCTGCAGGCTGCCTTTCACTTTAGGCTCTAGTAGCTGTTTTCATTCCATTGATCCCTGAATAGTCATGCCTGTCAGGAAGCCATATCAACCATTATCATTCTAATTTTACTGGCTTTCTTGGTCCCTAATCTAATTTGCAATGATGCTTAAGTATTTCGCAAGGCCACAGCACTTTCTTCAGAATTTCAACAAGAGCATTAAACCCCCCAATTTACATTAATGAAGTGCACATTTAGTTAGGAAAGAGGGTAAATGGAGGGTCGTTCAGATATAGTTTTGTTACATGATAGCCAATTGTGAGTGTGTGCTTATTTTTTATGTATCTTTGCCACTAAATACACACATACACCTGCACACGCGCACACTATATAATACTCACACACTTTATAAGTCTATAGAACTAAATATATACATATACCTGTATGTGCACACACATATACACACAATATAACACACTTTATAAACACATGCACATCAGCACACACACACAACATAATACACACTCTTTATAAAACTATTGCACTAAAGACACTTAGATCCGCACATGCACACACGTGTGCACACACAAACACACACATACTATATAAATTTATGCCACTGTATACACACGCACACTGCACAAACACTTTATAAATCTATTACACTACACATACACACTTTATAAATTTATGCCACTACGCACACATGCACATGCACACATGTCATATAAATCTTTTACACTAAATACACACGCATACATGCACAGGCACTCACATGAGCTCACATACACACATTATAACACACATTTTATAGATCCTTGCCACGACATACACACGCACACATACATACATACACACTTTATAGACCTACGCCACTTCATATACACAGACATCTCCACACCCACACCTATACACACACATACTATATAAAACAAAACATGTAATTGTATAATTGTGTAAACTGTATTCTCTTTATGTGTTTGCATCATCATCATCATATGAGACTCCATTTGTAATTTACTTTGGGCATACTCTGCAGATGTAAAAATCATCAGCTTTATTTGATCTATTTTTGTTCGTACTTTCCATTTCTTGTTATTAGCTTTAGTTTTAGTTATAAAGTTCCATTTTCACAGCACGATTACCAGGGAATAGTCATTTTAATCAGGCAGTGTGACCAGATGAACAAACCAAACGCTTGTTCTTTAGGTTGAAATGTTTAACCCCTTAGTGACAGCCAAATTGAAAAAATCTGACCACTGTCACTTTATGTGATCATAACTCTGGAACACTTTGACAAATTCCAGTGATTTTGAGATAGTTTTTTCGTGACACATTGTACTTTATGATAATGGTAAATTTAGGTTGATATGTTTTGTGTTTATTTATTAAAAAAATCAGAAATCTGGCAAAAATGTAAAAAAAATAGCAATTTTCAAACTTTGAATGATTATCCCTTTAATCCAGATAGTCATACCATAGCAAAACATTAATAAATAATATTTCTTACATGTCTGCTTTACATCAGCACCATTTGTAAAATGTTATTTTATTTTGTTAGCATTCTAGGAAGTTTTAGGAGGTTTAAAAATGCAGCAGTAATTTTTCATTTTTTCATGGAAATGTACAAAATTATTTTTTTTAGGGACCTATTTAGGTTTGAAGTGACTTTAGGGGTCCTACATACTGGAAGACCCCCAAAAGTTATACCATTTTAAAAACAGCACCCCTCGACATATTAAAATTTGCCGTCACATAGTTTATTAACCCTTCAGGCGATTTTCAGGAACTTATGCAAAGTGTCATGACAGAATTAAAATATCTTCTAAGAGATTTTTCCAGCACACACCCAAAGCATAGATCCATCCTAATGTGAAGTTGCCCTTAACTGGTATAAAAAGAGCTTGAAATAAGATTTCAATTGTATCTTGTTTCATCAGCTTAGAGATATATTATGGATTAACAGAAAACATTTCCTCTCTTCCCATTGTATTTTGCTTCCTGAAGCTTGGAGAAATTAGGTAGTCACAAGTGGTGTGTGCTCTGAATACAACCGAACTGAATAGCATTTACATGCAAATGTAAATGATATGTATATTGAAAGGCCTCTCATGCGTTCCCTCTTAAAAAGTATTTACATGCTCACGTGCATAGGACAATCAATATGGAGCATTACGGTGAAGCATATGCAAAAGTCAGTGAATTGGATCTCATTTGCTAAAAGAGCCAAATATGTTCATATTAGACAGATGATTACAAATTGGATATTGCTTTCGCTTTCTTAGAGAATATTTAATGGCTATTTAATTCAGAAGTGCTTACCGATCTTTGGGGTTCTATTATTAAAGCTTTATTCTAATGTGGATGGATTTAATCAATGATCAGGGGTTTTTTTTAATTTCCTAAGTGCAAAACCTGCCACCCAAACCATTTATTAACATTTGCATAATAGCTTATACTACATTGCAGTGGCACCGTTTTACATTAACTGCATTATTAGGATCCATAACTCTGATTATTCATAAATGAAGTTGTGCAGCAGGCAACAGAGGAAACAATGGAATATTTTAGCGTATTTTTATGTATTTTACGAAGCTCGACTATTATGAATTATGTAATGAAATGATGGCATATTTCTTCTCAATTCAGGTTTATTATGTGAAGATTCACCTTGCCCTATATTAATATATTAAATGTTGTCAAAAGGGTAATCCCCTAATGTGTATATGGTATTCAAACTATAAGAATTCAACTTTTCTACACATCTCTACACAATAGGTAGAATTGAAAAAAAGTTTAAATAAGTTGAAAAAATTAATTTTGGTCACCAGCAATATTCGTATGTAAGGCCACTTTCAATGGAATGACTTTTCAGGGTGATCACTGGTTAAAAAGTAGTGCATGAGGATCAATCCAGAGTATTACTCTTTTAATCTATTTGTCTATCTATCTATCTATCTATCTATCTATCTATCTATCTATCTATCTATCTGTCTATCTATCTATCCCATATCTATCTATCTATCTATCTATCTATCTATCTATCTATCTATCTATCTATCCCATATCTATCTATCTATCTATCTATCTATCTATCTATCTATCTATCTATCTATCAATCTATCACATATATATGAAATACATGCCTTGAAAAAGTGCTTTCATGTTCAAAATGTGCTGGATTTTCTTATGAAACTGAACTTGTTTGTCCTCTTATGGACTTTTCTTCAACTCTGGATGATCTGGTCTTTTGCAGGCTTCCGTGCTCCCGAAGAAACTGAAAAATTGCAAGTGTAGAGAGCTGGCTTTTCTTTTTCTTTCTATGCTGAAAAATATATGTACAATGAATACACACACTTTTATAGTCACTTTCGGTCCTACTGCTGGGACCTCCACCGATCCCTATTACTGGTTTCAACAGCCCCCAGTTTTAAATGTAAGAATATGGATGTGTTCCACAGATCCAAAATTGTCTATGGGAGTGACAGCGGGGCTGTAGCTGTACATGGCCAACTCTGTCAGCTACATGGACAAAAAATAGAGCTGTATTGTTCATGATTTATCAAACACAGGACTCCAAAGCCTCCTTCTCAAAATAATGGGGGTCCGACTACTCAAAATTAGCAACTTCATAAATTTCATGATTAGTTGTTGTTATGCTTGTCCAATTCCAAAAAACAACAGCAATAGATGAATGTCTTTCTCCATAGCACGATTATTACTTTGTAGTATACAGTGTATAGACATAGTACAGAGACAGTGGTTCTCTTTTCTGCTGTTTTGTTTGCTAAAAGTCATAAGGATACGCTGCTTTTTTCTCTTTACTATTTTACAGTAAAGAGGCAATTGCATTGCAATGTAATCATGAAGTGTTGTTAAAAATGTGCACTCAACTTTTATCTTGCCATGCAAACAAGCTACCGATCACCCTATAAACGAGCAAAATGATCGTTCATCAGGTGAAATGATCTTTTGTGCAGCGCAAAAAAAATCATCATTCTCAGCAGAGCATCTTTCTGTGTAAACATAACTATCATTGCTGAGAACAATGGCATTCAATTTCTGCACAAAGCATAGATCACTCAGCACTCATTGATTACTTTGGTTTGGCTGTGTAAACAGGCATTTAAAGAACCACTAACTGGTAAAAGTTTACGGTGGTTGCATCATGTCCCCGGTCAGTCCAGGTAATCGGAACCTTACAGTACATAATGAACTGGTTAGAACCAAGTAAAAAAACTATACATTTTGCCCTACTGTTGTCCTTTAATGCCATCACACCAAAAAATCTTAAAACAGGTTGGTCAGGCTTGTACCATGACAAAACGAATGTTAAAGATAATACACTACTTTATATTATTCTTTTTTTTATTCCATTTTAATAGACTTTTTCTTAATATATATATTTTTTTTACTTTATTGACAGATGATCAAGAAGCTTATATGGAATAGTCTGAATTCTGCCCTAAAGTTATCCGTCACTCTGACAGCACGCCACATTTTAGCTTAACAAACGCCACCCACATCAATGAAAATAAATACTAAAGTGTAAAAGCGGGGATTACATAAAATGTGCTGCTTTAGTGGCACAAATTGCTTTAATTATTTTAATTATTGATCAGACTTCAATATGTAGAGTGGCAGCAGGAGGTTAATTAATCACTGCCTGAACTGTACATCTCAAAGAGTGAACGATTTAATGAAATGAAGATGAGAATGGATAATGACAATAGTAGATAGATTGCAAGCGCTGCTCTACACAAGGGATGCTGATAAGAATCTGGAGAGAATAAGATAGATTATTAGCAGATGACGGTCGCGTGGATGAGCAGACTGAACATAGACCCACATGAGACTCCATTTTTTTTATCTACTCTATGTATATGCTAAACAATGGAAAGCATAATGAGGGAGTTAATTTCTAGTTATTACTAATTATACTATTAATACTCTTAGTATTAGAAAAGACACACACATGTCTGTATAATATGTATATGCATTTATTATGAACGCTACACTTAGTCATGGATATATTTAAAAATCTATGCCATTTTCTGGCTAAAGATTGTTGGCCATGCTCCTTTTTGATACACCACTCCCACTTTTTCAACTTTTCCTTCTCTATCTAATTGATAATTTTTAGGGCTCAGTTTACATCAGTTACTATGACCAGTATGATTTGGAGCCCTATTCTTGCACTTCCAGAATGCCATTGATAGTCTAGACACTTGTAGTTAGGATCACAAGAACAACTTATATTGCTTGTAATATGAAAATAGCCTAGTATCATGCATCTGCGAGAGGGGCCAGGGCCGTAGTTATGGCCCAAAATGATAGCTGCTGGAGCGCACCCTGGCCACTCGACACATACATACACTGTCCCATTTGTAGCATACGTTCTGGAACTTCTTCTGCACTATCAGGGTCCCCTCTGGTCTGCTGTGGGTTCACTCCTGCTGGTATCACACAAAGAGAGACCGAGTCCAGTTTTAACTTACAACAGACAACTTTACTTGAATTGTTTCGCAATACATCCAGTTCAGTTACAGCAACTTCACAGGGAACATCACAGTACACATCCTTGTCTATTCCTATGCTTTTCCCTACTTCTTCTAGAATGCTCACAGGTCGTTCTGCTTTGTCCGGTACCACAGCACTCCTTCTGTCCAGCTTTACTATCTTTAGGATTCCCTTGTCCGTTTCACACCAGACATAAGGGCGTCTGCCAATGTAGTAAGCTGCCTCATTTAGGTGCTGCCCCGCATTCCACTGTTGCTGTTTTACTTCAGTACCCAAGCCCTGGATGTCTGGGCTCCCAACTTCAAACGTTACAGGGCCCACTGTGTTGCCCAGGCTCTCAGGCCCTACTGGACTCTCTGGGCTCCTGGTCCCACTGATTAAAAACCAAGAAGCTTACTATCTTATCCCACAGTTGGCCCCTCCTAAATTCAACTAGTTCCTATAACTCTGTCTTATCCTGTACTATTCTAATATGCCCCCCCTCTAGTGGCTAACCTGCATACCACACTTTCCCTATACAATAACATATGTACGTTGTCATTACACAGCATACAGTTATATACATATTGTGCAACAATATACAAAAACAACATTAATTGTGAAAGAGGGGTGAGGTACAAGTCAGTCCTGGTACACCCCTTACACATCATCCTCCCTCTCGCACTGCTTCCAGCTCAATTTCAGTCTTTGAACCAGTCAGAGAAGAAAAAGTTAACAGGTTATTTGCATCTTCTCACCCAACTACTTGCAACAGTGACCCTATTCCATCACATCTATTCAGTCCCATTCCCCTACTGTCACCACTCACCTAAATAAAATAATTAATCTATCTCTCTCATATAGTATATTTTAGTGATGAGTGAATATGCTCAGATGAGGTGTTATCTGACCATGCTCATTTGCTAGCCCGTGTCTTCGACGTGCTTGAAAAACATGTTTTAGTCACCGCGCCTGCATGGCTCCTGACCTCACCCCTGTATTACTGTAAAACACCGGTGATTGTCTTTCTGCTGTCTCTAACATTATGTATATAAAACTGAATCTGTCAAAAACTGAACTCCTTGTGTTTCCTCCCTCCACTAACCTAACTATGCCCGATATTGATATTTCCCTGTGTGGTTCTACTATTACTCCCCAGCAACATGCCTGCTGCCTTGGGGTCATATTTGATTTAGATTTTTCATTTACTCCCTACATCCAATCAATCCTACACTTATGTCATCTACACCTCAAAAACATCTCTAGAATTCGACATTTTCTAACCTTTGACTTTGCAAAAACTGTTAATCCTGCTCTTATGCAATCTCGTCTGGACTATTACATCCCTATACTAATCAGTCTCCCTCTTACTGAACTCTCCACTCTCCAATCTGTCCTTAATGTAGCAGCCAGGATCATATTCCTTTCCAAACGCTACACCGATGCCTCTACCTTGTGTCAGTCATTGTATTAATTGCCCCTCCCCACAGAGTCCAATAAAATCTTCTCACTCTCACTCACAAAGCTCTACATGGTTCAGCACCACTCTACATCTCCTCCCTTGTCTCAGTCTGCTACCCTACCCATGCCCTAAAATCTTCAATAATCCCAATCCCACACATCTCTCCTCAAGACTTCTTCAGTGCTTCACCAATTTTTTGGAATGCACTGCCCAAAACTGTTTGATTTGTTCCCAAACCACACAGTTTGAAGCTTGAACTACAAATGCATTTCTTTAGACTGGCCTAACGTTTAGACTGGCGTAACGTTCCCTGTTTTGCTCATATAAAACTTTCTCTGAAATCAGAACCCTTGTAGCATGTGTTCACACACCCTCCACACACTTAATAGCCCACGGTGTCTGTACTTGTACACATACTGGCTGGTGACTGGTTCATGCAGCATTATGTAAATACCCTATTTATTATATTAATAGCTGGACCGTACAATACAAGCACTTTTTTTTCCATTTACCTTTTGTTTTTCTCCTGTTTCTTCATAGATTGTAAGCTTTCGAGCAGGGCCCTCACTCCTCTTGATATCTTTTGAGTTATGTGTTATTCTGTATGGTGAATATGGTCTGTACAAGTCCCCTCTAAAAGGTAAAGTGCTGCAGAACATGTTGGCGCTATAGAAATATAAATTATGATTATTATATAGAATATTCTGGCAGAGTGTAATTTCACCCTAAACAGTCTGGCCTCATAGTCTGTAATCACACACCCCTGTACATGTCTAATGTTTAAGGCCATGTGCACACGTTCAGTATTTTTCGAGTTTTTTTCGCGTTTTTTCGCTATAAAAACATGATAAAAACGCGAAAAAAACGCGAAAAAATGCTTACATATGCCTCCCATTATTTTCAGTGTATTCCGCATATTTTGTGCACATGCTGCATTTTTTTCCGCGAAAAAATCGCATTGCGGAAAAAAAAGCAACATGTTCATTAAATTTGCGGAATTGCGGGGATTCCACACACCTAGGAGTGCATTGATCTGCTTACTTTCCGCACGGGGCTGTGCCCACCATGTGGGAAGTAAGCAGATTATATGCGGTTGGTACCCAGGGTGGAGGAGAGGAGACTCTCCTCCACGGACTGGGCACCATATAATTGGTAAAAAAAAAAGAATTAAAATAAAAAAATAGTCATATACTCACCTTCGATGGCCCCCGGAGTGTTCCCGCCTCTCACCGCTGCATGCTGCCGCTTCGATTCCTATAGATGGTGTGGTTCAGGACCTGCGATGACGTCGCTGTCTTGTGATTGGTCGCGAGACCAGTCATGTGACCGCTCACGTGACCGCGACGTCATCGAAGGTCCTGAACCACACCATCTATAGGAACGGACGCCGCTGAGGATATCAGCTGTCTGCAGAGGGTGAGTATAACCATTTTTTTATTTTTTTAATAATTTTTAAACATTCTATCTTTTACTATAGATGCTGCATAAGCAGCATCTATAGTAAAAAGTTGGTCACACTTGTCAAACACTATGTTTGACAAATGTGACCAACCTGTCAGTCAGTTTTCCAAGCGATGCTACAGATCGCTTGAAAAACTTTAGCATTCTGCAAGCTAATTACGCTTGCAAAATGCTAAAAAAAAAACGCGAAAAAAACTGGAAAAAAACGCACAAAAAAAAATGCGGATTTCTTGCAGAAAATTTCCGGTTTTCCTCAGGAAATTTCTGCAAGAAATCCTGACGTGTGCACATACCCTTAGTGTGCTAGTCCTGGGTGCCATATCTGTAATTCAGACTATCCCCAGTACAGTCCTGGAAGCAAGCCAAGACTGGATAGGAGTTACTTTTGATACTGAGAATATCTGAAATAGGACAAAATTTGCAATGGAGTCTTTAAAGGAGACTTTTCCTTGCTTTTTCACGTGTAAAAAGTTGTCCACCTTTGGGAACCATTACTCGTGTATTTGGAGCTAGAATTTTCTTTTAAATTGAGTGTCAGTTTAGCCTTTGTGATTGTCTATTGTAGGCTGCAGAATAAGTTAACGTAGAATCTACAAGTGAGCTTGGAGATAGGAGATTTTGTAATTCTCCATGGGAGAAGAAACCCAGCTCACCATAGTATCTTTGTTTGATCCGAAGCATGGAATAGCGTTAATCTCAAGAACGGAGATACGGTAGCAGAAGAGGAATGGAAAAGAATTCAATTGGATGCAAAAATGGTTTTATAATCTTACTAATTAAAATTACGATTTTATATCTAGATTCTTTTCCATTACTTTTTGATTTTGTTAGTTTCTGCCTATTTCTGAACTCTTCTCAACTGATTTACAGTATGTCCACATGCCACATCAAAGTTGATTGTGCAGAGAAACAAAAAACCTGTGAAAACCAGGCAGCAAATTTTTAAAGAAACCCAAATGCAAAAATGATTTTTAGTGCCAAATCCATTAATTTAAGATTCTAAGATCCTCCCATTCTTCTCCTGCCACAGTGGAGCCTGCTCAGCGGAGGCATTGCTCCCAGCATCTCGCTCAGTCTGACACTGTGCAAAGGGTTACTGCTGCCTTTCCAGCTTCTGCCATTGTAACAAGTACTGGTCAGCGGCGAGCAGACGTCTTTGGCTCAAAAGTCCTACTTTTCCCCTTCTGAGCATGCCCAGGGTAAGATCTCTCATTGGAGATCAAGGGTCACATGCTCAGGTACTGCAGCAACTCCCATTTGTCCTCTAGGAAGGTCCTGAAGTTGCTCATGTTCTGTGGCAGCCTCCCATTGGTCCTTCTGGGAAGGTCCTGTAGTTGCTGCAGCTATAAAAGGTCTTCATGACCGCACGGCCATGCGCTAGTATCAATCTATGTTATGTGCTTTGCGCCAGTGTATAAGCCCCTAGAATACCGGCACCTACGGTGAGGAGTTTTGTGTGTATGTATTCAGGGTCCCGGCTGAAATAAGTCCTAGAATACCGGCACCTCCGGTGAGGAGTTTGTGTGTGTGCAAGACCACTGACTGCTATCAGCTCAGCAGTTAGCTGTGTACTCCTGTGAGTCTAACAGGGCACAGTGCTTTCTTTTGTCGGCGACTCTGTGAAGTAACAGAGTTCGCTTATACCGTCATATAGTGCTATTTGCTAGCAGCAGGTTCCTCCTGAACGGTGGACCCCGGGCTGCGAACGCACCAATAACTTCATCTATTCACTCGGTGCGTTCCGCTAGCCCTAACAGAGTTGAAGTAAACAGGCAGATTTTGATCATTTAGAGCAATGCCTACATAGCCTAGAAAGCAACAAATGGTTTTCTTGTGTTGACAGTCACTTAAGAAATACACATGAGCACTAAATGGAATGTAACATCATGATATTTTCCCCTCTACCATTTGAGTCCAAAAATAACATTGAAAAGGGTACTAAAAAGTAATCCTGATTTAGCAACAGTACTAATCCTACTTAAAACACAATAAAACCACAAATCTAGTGTAGCTAGTACTTGAAATCTCTAAAATAACTTTCAAATTACTACCCGATATGAACTCCTTCTAACACCTAGACAGCATATTGACAAACCTAATGTTTCACAAAAATGCTCTTTGTTATTTAAGAGCCGTCAAAGGTCTTCTCTATTAAACTGCCAAGCAGAATGGAAGAGCCAGCGTTTTGGGTGGTAAGAGATAAAATAATAGGATTTCAGCCTCACTGGAGAAGATATGGTGGTCTGAAAATTCAGTGCAAAAGTAAAGGGGTTTGGGGACTCCTGACTTGAACAATTCAAAAGGAACAAATAAAAAAATGTTATAAATTCATCTATTTGCTCTTCTTTGACCCTTGCTTCTGCTCCTCTTCACAGTAACTACCCTGGGAAAGACACAATGCTTTCTCCTGTCACAATATTGAGAAAAATTGAATTGGGGAAGAAAGACCACCAGATGCTTTATTGTCTTAGACGTTTCCACATAATTAGCTGGGAATAAAGATCCTCTGCATGGTTCCTTTGCATTGAATGAACTTGGATATTGCAACACAGCAGTGCGTTTTATGATTCATGCTCTGTTATCCAGTAGCTTTTCGTAAACTGCCAGCTACTTTATCACTGCCGGCCAAGACCGGGCCCACAACTTAAAATGCAACAATGCAAAGTTAACTGTGCGTGACAGATGTCCGTGAAATTGTTTAACACACACTCACTCACATATACATATAGAACACAAAGCTGTCTTTTATTGCCTTTTATTGGCCTCCCGCTAGGAGCCATATTCCTAGTACATGCAAGTAAAACTTAAACACCCCGATAAATCAGTTCTTTGTTCTCAAAATATCAATGCAACGTTGTATCAGCTGAATAATAACTACATATATAGAATTTGGATAGAAGAGGTGTAGCACCTTTTTTATTCTTTATGTTGGTTTGTCAAGAGACCAGTAATGGCATGAGAGGCTTAAGCCAAGAGACAAGATTTGTGTTTAATAAATTCTAAATTTTCAGTGTATCAGTTTACAGTCTTGTCAACTAATTTCCTTTATTTCTTTTGATCATTTAATAATAAACACAAATATAGATTTTTATTTTTTTTATTTTTTCAGTTATCATCTCGTTACTGGGAAACCAGTACATTATAATCCAATCCCATATGAAATAAAAGTCAGTGGTTGGGGGGGGGGGGGAGATAACTGGGGTCACTATGTACAAGATAATAGAGATTAGACATTTTTTCCCATCATAACCCTAAAGAATTGACTTGCTAGAATGCTAGAATGCTTGCAATGACTTTAGGTATGCTCTAGTACATGCATAGGCATTTTGCTTCACACAGACGTGATCTAATAATATATATAAAGATATAATTAAACTTAGAAATCAAAAGTAAAGGTTTTTATGATTTTATGAATTCATTATACATTTTTGATATCCTGATGAATGTAATATTAAGTACAACCTTTATTGCAAGGCAAATGTGTGAAATGGAATTGTCAATTGTGTTGGGAGCCAGATTTCCAGTGATTTACCTGGTAGCCAGGTTGTCTCAAAAGAATACTATTTAATTAATCTGATAGTAAGGAACCAGTCTTTATATCTTTTTAGTTTAGAAAACATTATAAATTACAGAAATATATGATAGCTCCCACCACTTGTATGTTTCTTTTAAAGGGAACCTGTCAGCAGTTTTGTCTGATATGAGTTACGGCCACCCCCATTTAGGGCTGATATACAGCATTCTATAATGCTGTATATCTGCCCCGATCTGACCTGTAAGAGAAGAAAAATAACTTTTATTATACTCACCTGGGGGGGCCGGTCTGGTCCAATGGGCATCGCTGTTCTTGGTCTGGCCCCTCCCATCTTCTTGTGATGGCGCCCTCCTGCCTGCTTCGTGTGGATGACGCTTCTCTGCATCATCCACAGTCTCCCCGGCACTGCGCTCCTGCGCAGGCGTACTTCTTTGCCTTGTTGAGGGCAGAGCAAAGTACTGCAGTGCGCAGGTGCCAGAAAAGGTCAAAGAGCCCCTGCACTTGTGCACTGCAGGAATTTGCTCTGCCCTCAGCAGGGCAGATAAGTATGCCTGCGCCGGAGCCCGATTCCAGGGACCCTGTGTGGATGACATCCACATGAAGCAAGCAGGAGGGCAGCATCACAAGAAGATGGGAGGGGCCAGACTAAGAACAGCGACACCCATCCGACCGGACCGGCCCCCCAGGTAAGTATAATAAAAGTTATTTTTCAGTTCTCCCAGGTAAGGTTGGGGGCTTATATACAGCATTATAGAATGTTATATATAAGTACTGAAAGGTGGTGGCCATATCTTATATCGGCCAAAACTGCTGACAGGTTCCCGTTAAGGGGTTTTCTGGGTTGAAGAGAAAAGTCTGCAGTCACACTATACAGTCAAAGAGTGTGGCTGAAAATGTTTCTCTCCAGTCCATAAGACCCCAAATGTGTCACCTAGTTTTTGCAAACTAATCTGAGAACAGCATAATATAGAGACAGAGACCCTGATTCCAGTGATATATTACATACTGGTCGGCTTGCTGTACTTTTGCTGAAATCCGTTTTATCAGCAGGAGATTATCCTAGTACGCCTGCTACCGTGTCATCTTCCATATTCATGAGCTCTATATAATGCCATCCACAGCAGTGATTGGCAGCTTTCTGCCTATGCACAGTGTATTCAAGCGTATGCTGCCAATCAATGGTGTGGGCAGGATTATTTTAAGTACATTATTCAGAGGAAACAGGTATTTTATCAAAGCCACAGCAAACAGTTCAGTAAATAATACATTGCTAGAATAAGGGTCTCCACCCCTACATCATGCTGCTCTCATATGGGATAGCAACAGATGCCTCTTAACTCTCAATCACCAGAATTGAAAGTTACCTTTATATACAGCCACTCCACTGAGGTTTAGTATGTATCACTAATTCTGTGAATTTGCTGGACCAAGGGGATGTATTTCTAGAGAACAAGAAGTACAATTTGCATTATAATTACATATTATAGAAGAATATAACAATGTTTTATGGTTTGCTTAATAATTTAATATAATAATGTATTAGTGATATTGTAGACATGAAGCAATTAGGTGACAGCTTGAGTAGCTTCAGTATCTTTGGAGTTATATACAGTAGTTACTGATCAATGTGTTCTGTATTATATGCCTATGACTTCCAATGTTGATAGGATTATATCAGCTAAGAAACATATTTTCATATTTTGTAGTGAAGGTTAAGAATCTTCTGACAATGATCCAATACTCGCAGTAGATGCTTGAATGCAATCACTTTCCTTTGTACTTTGTATCTATCTTTAGCCGTAACGCTTAAAAAACCCACAACATATGATACTATAATTTTAAATTTTTTCAGAAAAGTGGATATGAAAACTCTATTTAAAGTCCAATTACGTTTCACAATTTTTGCATGAGCCAATAGTTTCCGAGATATCGCGGCAGTGATTAACCGTCGATTAATCTTGTAGACATCTTGCAGGCATGCTCAGTAAGCTTTGAGAGTCATCAATAGGCATGAAAGACATCCCTCGCTTCCCAGAGCCATCATAACCATTGTATTTTTTTATTCTCATCCATGATTATTTAAATTACTAATTGTTTGTCCATTTGAAAAATTGTTCAAAAAGTGGATTTTAGAACTATAGTTTTCGTTACCTCTAGACTACAACAAACATTAATCAAAAATACAAAGCTCTAAAAATAAAATCTGAAAATGTCTGACCTTTAGTGATCTAAATGCTGCTGATCAATCAATTCTAAATATGTCTACTTGTTCACTAGTGGGTGCTGAAATTTCTCCTTACATGAACACTGCTAAACAAACCCATTTGGGTCACAGTGTTAGTCCAGGGTTGGGAAGAAGGAGTAGGTTCTTTGTTGCTCTAGTTTCTTTTGTGCCAATGAACCCTCTTAGAGATAATTATTTGCCTATATAACTGATGGAGGAAAAGGAGCAATTTAGTCTACATATACTCATTTGTGCATGAATTACTGTGGAGCACTTTCACTTATACCACTGAAATTGAGGTTCACAATTTCGGGTATCTAAAGTTTACTGAAAGATCAAATCAATTTTCCTTTACCATAACCTCATTTAGTCATAATTCAAGAACGTATTGCTGCTCTCTGGTGCATTTCAGATATTTCTATAACTTATAAAATCCATCATGGAGTCTTAAAAAAACTTCAAACTAATTGGTTGGAAATAATGTTCACTAGCTTTATTCTAGTCCATCCACGTGTAATAATAGAACAATATAGAGAACTGTGCAAACATTTTGACCATATGTAAAAAAAATACTGTGAGAATGCTTGAAAAAATAGAAGTATTAATAGTTTACTTTTATTAATTAACAAAAAGGCTAAGTGAATGAACAAAAGAGAAATCTAAATCAAATCAGTATTTGGTGAAACCACCCATTGGATTCAAAACAGCATCGAAGCATCAATTCTTCTAGATACACTTTTTTTGGTGGAGCTCGGTATCAGCATTGTTTCAAACATCTTAGAAAACTATCCACAGATCTTCTGTAGATGTAGGCTTGTGCAAATCTATTCTCAGCCAAAAGGACACTATTAATCTTGACTAAATTCCCAGCTCCATTTTCTGAAATACCTAAATTTGCAAGGAACCTCCATAAGGCTTCACTGTTTACTGCCGACACTCATTATTTTATATCTTTCTAGCCCTCTGACGAACATACTGCCTTCTTTCGCAATTATTTAAAATTTTGATTCTTTAGTCCAGAGCACCTGTTGTCACTTAAAGGGAACCTGTCACCCCCTTTTATCCGTATGAGATTAAAATACTGTTAAATAGGGCCTGAGCTGTGCATTACAATAGTGTATTTTGTGGACCCCGATTCCCCACCTATGCTGCCAAAATACGTTACCAAAGTAGCTGTTTTCGCCTGTCAATCAGGCTGGTCTGGTCAGATGGGCATGGTGTCTTCCCCCAGATCTTGCTTAGTTTTCCGTTGGTGGCGTAGTGGTGTGCGCATGCCCAAGTCCAGAATCCACTGCACAGGGGAGGGAAAATAGCGCGATCTGCGCTATTCCCCTGGTGATCGGTGGGGGCGGCCATCTTCCTGTGGCCGCGCATGCGCAGATCGAGCTCTCTGCTGCCCGGGGCTTCAGGAAAATGGCCGCGGGATGCCGCGCGTGCGCAGATGGAGATCGCGGCGGCCATTTTCCTGAAGCAGAGTTCTCCCCGGAAAGATAATGGAGGGTGAAGTGGAAGCGGAAGAAGAACAAAGGCCATCTAGCCTGGCAAGAGTTTAACCGCTGTGCAGTCTGTAAATAAACCAAATTTTTGTGGTCTGTATACACTTGGAAGGGAAAATGAACCCCCTCCAGGAGGTGTCTCCACTCCGAGAAGGCCAACTTCATAGCTAGCAACTCCTTGCCCCCGATGGATTAATTCCTCTCCGCTGGTGTGAAGGTCTTGGAGAAAAAGAAGCAAGGATGCTTCCGACCTTGAGCATCTTTTTGGAAGAGGATTGCTCCAGCACCGACGGATGAGGCATCCACCTCCATAATAAATGGTTTATCTACATCGGGGCGATGTAGGATGGGAGCGCTAGCAAAATGAGACTTAATAGAGAGGAAGGCCTTGGAGACCACCTCTGACCACAATTTGGGATTTGCTCCCTTCTTGGTGAGTGCTACCAAGAGAGCTACCAAAGTTGAGAAGTGGGGAATGAACTGGCGATAATAGTTAATGAACCCTATAAAGCACTGCACCACTTTGAGAGAATGAGGTTCCAGCCAGTCCATCCCAGCCTGTAGCTTGGCAGGATCCATAGCCATTCCCTGGGTGGAGAAGACATAGCCAAGGAAAGGCAAAGACTTCTGCTCAAACACACACTTCTCCAACTTGGCATACAGGGAGCTTGCGCATAGGAGGTCGAAGACTTTGCAAACATCTCTCCGGTGGGAGTCTATATCTGGAGAGTAGATGAGAATATCTTTAAGATAGACTACGACCGAGGTGGTGAGCATATCCTGGAAGATATCATTCACAAAGTCTTGGAAAACAGCAGGAGCATTACAGAGCCCGAAGTGCATCACCAGGTATTCATAGTGCCCATCCCTGGTGTTAAATGCCGTCTTCCATTCGTCCCCCTCACAGATGCGAATCAGTTTGTAAACACCCCGCAGATCAAGCTTAGTAAATACCCTCGCTCCCCGCACCTATCGAATAGCTCAGATATCAGAAGCAGAGAGTATTTGTTCTTAACGATGATTGCATTAAGACCCCTGTAATCTATGCATGGACGTAGTTCTCCATTCTTCTTCTGCGCAAAGAAGATCCCCGCCCCTGCAGGTGACACTGACTTCCTAATGAATCCTCTTGCCAGATTCTCCTGAATGTATTGGGTCATCGCCTCCGTCTCCGGGAGAGATAGGGGATAGACTCGACCCCAGGGAGGCTCTGCACCAGGCAAGAGGTCAATAGGACAGTCATAGGGGCATTGAGGTGGAAGGGTCTCTGCAGCCCTCTTGGAGAACACATCTGCATAGGGCCTATAGTGCTTGGGGAGAAAGGAAAGATCTGCGGGTATTCAGTAGTAGCAACCTGAACGCACTCCCTCAGACATCTACCCTCACAAGATTCACTCCATTCCAGAATTCTCCCAGAGGACCACTCTATATGAGGAGAGTGGTAGCGTAGCCATGGTATCCCTAAAAGAACCTCATCAATTCCCTCGGGAAGGACTAGCAGGGAGATAATCTCCTGATGGGATGGAGACATGGATAAAGTAAATGGGATGGTCTGGTGTGTTATTTGTGAGGGCAGAGTCGACCAATTCACCTCTCGCACAGTCACCGGTTTGGCGTGCATCACTAGGGGTATTGCGTGGCATTGGGCAAAGGCAGAGGACATAAAATTCCCCTCCGCCCCAGAATCCACACAAAGCTCGACTGTACCTTTGAAGGACAGTTTGGAGGAAAACATCTAGTGTACCTCCTCCTACATCCACTAGATGCTGACGTTTTCCCGACCGCTGAGAACATCTGGAGGCAAGATGTCCTGACCGCTGGCAGACATGACAGACCTTGAGTGCAAGAGCGGTCCAGGACTTAGATCCCACTCGTGACACCTCCACGGCCTCATGTGGCTCGGATGCCTGGACTGGAGAATGCAGAGGTATGGCGAAGGTGGGAGCGAGCCGAAACCTCTGCCTACACTGGGCTTGCTCTGTTGTGAATTCTGCTCTTGGGTTCCCTCCGTTGGTTGTTGGTAGTAATGCAGTTGTCCCTGGGTTGCAATCCTGGGCAGGTGTCCCTGCTGATTGCAGCTCTGACTGGGATATTTAGGTGTGCAGGATTCATTAGCCCTTGCCAGTTGTCCATTGTTCTTGGAGGTTTTGCATCTCTGTCTGGTTCCTCCTGCCCTGCTGCCAATTCAGCAAAGATAAGTGTTTGGTTTTGTTTCTACAGCACACATGCTGTGTGCTTTACAATTCAGTACTATTCAATGTTTTTTCTTGTCCAGCTTAGACTGTGTTTGGATATTTCAGTCAAGTTGGATTCTCAGGAGATGCAGATATACATTCCATGTCTTTAGTTAGATGGTGGAATTTTTGTATTATCTGCTGTGGATATTTTTAGGGTTTTAATACTGACCGCTTAGTATTCTGTCCTATCCTTTCCTATTTAGCTAGTGTGGCCTCTTTTGCTAAATCCTGATTTCTGCCTGCGTGTGTCTTTCCTCTAATACTCACAGTCAATATTTGTGGGGGGCTGCCTATCCTTTGGGGTTCTGCTCTGAGGCAAGATAGAATTCCCATTTCCATCTATAGGGGTATTTAGTCCTCCGGCTGTGTCAAGGTGTCTAGGATGTGTTAGGTACACCCCACGGCTACTTCTAGTTGCGGTGACAGTTTAGGGTTTGCGGTCAGTACAGGTTCCACCTACTCCTGAGAAAGTCTCATGCGGCTCCAAGGTCACTGGATCATAACATTGCTCCAACCTTCTCGTTAAAATGAGGGTCGATGTGAGTTGATACAGCGATTAGCTCCTCCAGTGTGGCGGGAATCTCCCTAGTGGCCAAAGTGTCCTTCACATGGTCAGCCAGCCCCCTCCAAAATACAGGGATGAGGGCTTTTTCCAGCCACTCCAGCTCAGATGCTAAAGTCCGGAAGTGGATGGAAAAATGGCTGACCAAAGATGAGCCCTGTGTCAGTGCCAGCACTTGGAGCGCCGTATCATGGGTGACTTGAGGTCCCAGAAAGGCCTGTTTCAGAGTGCTCCGGAACCGCAGAGCACTCTGCACCACATGATCGTCATGCTCCCACAGCGGTGTAGCTCCACTCCATCACCCTGTCTGGCAAGAGAGATATTATGAATCCCTCTTTCGCCCACTCTGAGGGGGAAATGTGCAGCCAGGAGCTCAAGATGTATCGCACACTGGTTTACGAAACTCCTGCATGACTTGCTATTGCCAGAGCACTTATCTGGCAGCGGGAAGCGGGATAAGGTCGGAACAGGGGTGGCAGTGGAAAAACTTGCTGCAGCCTCGCTAGCAGCCTGAACAGCTACTGCGGTAACATCCACAGCCGAGGTTGAGCGCTCAAGAGCCGCAAACCTGTCCTCCAGCTGCTGGATGTACCACTGCAGTCACTGTTCTTCCACCATTACTAGCCAGACCCTGGTGCTAGCATAATGTTAGGGCTGGCGGAACGCACCAAATAATATAATGAGTGATAAGAGGTGCGTTCACAGCCCGTGGTCCACCGTGCAGAGATGGAACCAGCTGCTAAGTAATGGAGGACACAATATTGTGGCATAATGTGTTTACACACGGGTTAGCTTCGCCCGGTATGAAAAGGGAGATGAACCCTGTTGCTTCACTGGGCCGCCAAACCACAGAGTGAGCACTAGAGCGAGGTCACAGAACTCTGCCCCAAGGACAGGGGGAAGAGTCCCTTTAGACCACTAGTGCTCGGTGCTGCAACCGCAGTGCCAGGGGAAAACAAACTTATATTTACCGCACAAGAGAGCGTACAGTGCCGCACTGGTGGACACCACTAACCACCTTGCCTAGGGCCAGGAAAGCGCACTGATTGTGCACAGCGCCGCACTGGCGGTCGCTGCTGGATAGACACTGTAAAGATCGTGCTGTTGTGCTTGGATAGCACTGTCTTGCGCTAGAATACTCCATTATTCGTTAACAGTCAACAACTCTAGGGATGGAAATGATTCGGAGCTTTCATCCATCGACAGGCATACATCCACACACACACATTAGTAAGTTAATACTAGCGCATGGCCATGCGGCCATGCAAACCTTTTATAGCGGAAGCTCTCCGTAACCTTCCTAGTGGTCCAATAGAAGCTGCTACAGGACCTGAGCATGTGACCCCCGACCTCCAATGAGAGTACGTCCCTTGGGCATGCTCAGGAGATGAAAAGCAGAACTTAGTCCCAGGGACGCCTGCTCACCGCTGATCAGTACTGCTTACAATGGCTGAGCCTGGTAGGACAGCAGTAACCAGCTGCACGGTATCAGCTTGAGCCAGTTGCTGGGACCGACGTCTCTGATGAGCAGGCTCCACTGTGGCTGGAGGAGAATGAGAGACCGCAGCGGAGATGGTCCGAGATTCCCCCTGTGCAGCGGTGGGAACTCGACACCTAGAAGTTCACCTTGTATTTAAATAGTGTAATTTGGGGGGGCAGTAAAGGGGTTAATCAGCCATGTTGAGAGTTCTGGGAGCTAGGGCTCTCAGCTGAACACAGTTAGCCACTCCTATTTCCTATATATCTGGGTCCTGACTGACACACATTGTCACAGTTGGTTTATGCTGCATGGCTGGGAGGATAGCAGTTGTTGGTTATTGGAGTGGGCATTTGGTGGATTTGTCCGTGACTGTTGTTTGGGTTTGTGAGTGTAATAATTCCCTTTCTTCTCCTACTTTGGTTTTACCCCACCGTCCACTCCCCAGTGCATTCCTCTGTTATATGTGAGTGTATATTTGTATGCTTGGTATTTTCCCTTTCCTCTGTTCATGATACCTTGTTTGTCTGGATGGTGTATTATGATGCACTGCTACTCCCCTCTTCCCTGGGTGGGGGAAAGGGACAGACAAGGACGATTTTTAAGAGGAAATGTGGCCTTCTGATTTCTCACTGGAACACAGTTTTATCACAAACGATATGCATTAGCAAATTGGTCTCCCTGGCTGCACCCCAATATAAGGCCAAACAATTTTTAAGTGGAAATTTGGTATTATGATTTCTCACTGAAACCTAGTTTTATCACAAACGATTTTGATTAGCAAGTTGAGCCTCATGTTTGCATCCCAATATTAGGTCTAATGATTTTTAAGGGGAAATTTGGCCTTCTGATTTCTAACTGAAACACAGTTTTATCACAAACGATTTTGATTAGCAAATGGGTCCTCTTAAGACTGCAACTGCATAGTTTTAGCACAATATAGTTAGATGCTTGAAGATCGATTTCACACAGGAAAGGATCCTATCTAACTAACTGAGAAGTTCAAATTAGCAGCAGTAGCAGCACTAGCAGGAGCACCTTCTCTGCACTGTGACACTGGGAAAATGGCACCAGCAAAACAAGCTGTCTGCTTTTTATATGAACAGGTACATGTGACTTTGGCAGCCAATCCCTGAAGATCTTGTGTCATGACGTTGTTGATGGTTTCTGCACCCTGATTGGCTGCTGGAATGTACACACAATAAATTATTACCGAAAAAAAAAATAAAAAAAATTACATTCATCTTTTTGATCGTGTTTTATTCAACTTTTTGTTCAGCTGTGTGATGAAAAAGCATCGTTTTTTGACACGTTTCTTTTTTTACATTATTCACTGAAGGGGTTAAGTGGTTGGACAGTTTTATAAGCAGGGTTGTTTGCGGACGTGGCGGTGATATCAAATATGTTTCCTTTTTTTCATTAAAATATTTATTTCTGGGAACAAAATATATATATTTTTTATTATTATTTTGGAATTTTGTTTTAAATATTTTGATTTTTTTTTTTTTACTTTTTTAAAAACTTTTTTACTAAAGCTGTCTGATCGCAATTCTAATGCATTGCATGCAGCAGCATTGCAATGCATTACAAGTGACATTCTATGCCCACACAAACTTGTTAGATCATGCATTGAGCATGATTTAAAAAAGTTCCTCTGCTGAGATAATCTTATAAATGTGCCCCTGCTGTGTACTGTGTAATGGCTGTGTGTGACCTTATAGGGACATGAAGCAAAAGCTGTGGAACATCAGAACATTGGGTTTGCCTGAAGCAAATCCTGGAAAAAGGCAGAATTTGGTGAATCTGAATTTTTACTGAATTTGTAACAATTTCGATTTATTATGAATTATCTGTAGTTTTCATACAATGCCACAAAATGAAGGAAGCATGCAGTGACTCTTGGAAAAGTGTATACAATGTATCATACAGTGATAAATAAGAGAATAGGGACATGCCTGAAGATGCTTGGGAAAAAAATCTTGGGTATTCTTTAATCAAGGCGACAGTCATACAGAAAGAGCGAGCGAAGGATCAGCTCATTTTGCAATGGAGATTGACTGTATATTAATTATCTATGTAGTGATGGAGTTGAACATATTAGTAAACATAAGTTTGGGTAAATGATAGACAAATTGCCTCCTTTCTTTATGGGAGAAAAAGCTAACGACTTCTTGTAAAAGTGTTGACTCCTCAATAGATGAATATAAAGCACCTCGGCAGGGTGCCAATTAAATACTATGGTGAGGTTGTTTGACTCCCTGTCTGTGCATGCCTGTGGTAGGGCGTTTCTGTGTTTGTATGTAACCTGTGAGCATGTACTGTGGGTGGCCTGCCCAGCATTTTGGTGGTTGTCTTATTCCCACCCCGTTTACTACAACCCTGGTCAGGCTACTTTTATTCCTCTGACAGCTTCATGAAGCACAAAACATGGAGCAATACATGCCATGAAATTGGCAACAAAGCCAAGCAAAAGAAGGAACAATCCCCTGTCAGGATGTGATCACAATATGGCTGATTGGATCTGGAAGCAGATGCCAGCAGCGGATATTGTTCGAGTGACTGAAAAGACATGACCCCCAAAAGGATAGAAGAAAACGAGGCCCTCCTCATGAACCAAAGGGGAAGGGAAGGAGAGGTGAAACCAATGAATAAATCAGACGGTAAGGACCAGGGAATAAAAGGAAATGCTAAAGAGAACTTTTATGAGGCAAAGGAGGGCTGTCCAGTCTGTAAAAGCGCTACCTCCCCAGCTTCAGGAACATTTTCACAGACAATAACTTCTTAACAGATGGGAGCTTCAGTTAAAACTAAAAATACTCCGCTCTCTACACTTTTGTATTCCTGTTTGTTTAGTCTGCTCACAGCAAAGACAGGTGTCTAAAGAAAATAGAGCTACTACAAAGGGTTAAAAGCCGGTGTGGTAAAAGGGCCTAAAGGAAATTCAAGAGATGGTTGAGTTTTCTATCAGGCGTCTGTCACTGCTGACTACTTGTCTTGAATGACTGATATGTATCGCTGTAGAACAGGGAAGTGAATACTGAAAAACTCATATTTTTTATCTGCACACTGGAAATATCACAGTGTAAAATTCTATCACTTTACATACTTAGCATTATAAAATGAGTGCAAAAGATCATGCTTAAAAATGGTTGTAACCCTTAAAATATATCAAACTCTCACATCACTCATTTGAATGTGATGCAAATAGTTTACGTGAAGAATTATTTTAATAGATTTTTGCTTTTTGTATAAGATTTTCAATAAGATTTTAGATTTGAAAGCTATACAAATGAAATGTTTATGCCAAAAAAGCCTCTTTTTTTTTTTTTTTTGCAAAAATTGATTGCACCATTTATTTTGTACCATTTATTCATTTTAGGTAAATTTTGTTTTTAGGCTGGTACTGCACAATATTGAAGAAGAACCTAAACATAATGAGGTATAGTAATTCAAAACGACTAACGTGAACTAATACCTAATACAAAATTTTATTTCAACCGTTAAAAAATATTAATTTAGACAAATTCTTCAATACCTGCAACCAGCAGGTCTGCTATTGTGGATTGATGATAACGATATCTAATACACCCTATATGGCCCATACGGACCCTATTTTACCCTTCCTTGCAGCGGAGGTTGGCACCGTAACTTGCATGCAAAATGGTGCCCCGGCTCACCGTCGGCTCTCTCTAGTTACAACCTAACAGTCCCTATTACTGATTCAAAAACACCAAACAGAATATCCAATGCTCAGTGCTCAGTGTAAAAAAGGTGTGTGTGTGTGTGTTGGGGGGTGCCGCAGTGATCAGAAAAGAAGAGAAGGGTGGAGATAACTATTAATCAGAGAACCAAAGGAGGGTATGTCCTCAAATTAGTGGTTTATACGTTGGTTACAATCAAGCCAAAAAATGTTACCTCCTCAGTAGCCCAATCAATTCCAAAGACAGTTGCAATTCTTGGTTGGAGATTATTTGGTAGGGATAGGGAGAAAGCCTGTACTAGCTCACCCTTACACTCACCCTGACTGAGTGTCCCTACCTTGGCGCCCCCACTCAACGTCGGCTGCCCCTCACTCACCCTTAACAGAAGCCCTTTTCAACTCTCCAAGACAACTTATAGATGATAATAGGGGGAGAAAAAAAAGGGGTGGGGGTATGAAAAAATACACATAAAAAAATACTGTCCTAAGACAGCATAGGGTGACACCACTAAATAACAATTTGCCAAAAGGCAAGTAACCCTAACTAAAGACTTAAAAAAATTGTATTTTATTGAACTAATCAAGGAAAACATTTAAACTCGCACTGGACAGTGTGATATAGGGGACACCGATACATCAATGGTTAATTATAGATTGAACTTAAGTCCTATAGGATACTCATTGCCCCATTAATATATTCAATAGAAGGCATATGGATTCAGGTGCGGCCGCTACCTACATAACATATTCATCGCCATATCAACCTACACTGCCTAGTGTTATCTAAAAAATTGCCCCAAACCTCCCTGACATGTTTCGCCACAGTGATTTACATCATCAGGGGATTGAGGCAGTGTAGGTTGATTTGGCGATTAATATGGTATACAACTCCAGTACACCTTCACATGCCCAGGGTCGCACCACAAAAAATAGTATCGATCACCCTGATGCAAAATGAATCCACTCAGTGACTATGAGTTTTGTACAGTCCAAGACAATACCCTATTCAGAGCATCGTTGTTACCATTTGAGCAAACTGCCCTGTAGCATGCCCACACAAGATTCTCCCAAACGAAAGCACACAATTATTGCACTATGCCCATTACAGCACCAACAAATTAGAATAAATCTTATTTGGGATCTGAATGATCAGAAATTGCTTCAATGCGTTTCCCTTCCACGGTGTAAGTTAATCAGGAGGTGAATGGTTAATCCAGTGTCAAAAATGTAGTGACATCATGCAAATAGGACATCCTGGTTGCAGGTGCACAATATTGTCCTGCAACATACATCTCATCTAAGCTGAAGTAAGCAGTTCAATAATTGTCATTGTAAATTTGGAGCAAATATGTAGCGACTTATGTGATATCTTAAAGGGAACCCAACAGCTAGATTTTCTTCTATTTCTTCTAGTAACTAATTACAGCCCTGCATTCGTCATGTAATGTTGATTTTGAGCAACCTCAATGCTAAAGGAAATTTCCCAACATAATTGTAATAGCAGTGTTTTAATCTTGTAGTTCCATATATTTTAATTAGCATTGCTAGTAGGAATGACGTGTACTCTTAATTGACCAGTCCTGCAAAGACAGCTGATATTAAGACCATAGAAGTGTGGTTATAGTCTCTGATGTGCTCCTCCGCCTCTTCCACAAAGGCCACGTGGCGGCCATGACTTCAGGCATGCACAGAGATCTCCTGCCTATGTGGCACTGCACTGACGTGACACTGTGCAGATCCCGTGTCTGATCAAATGACCACTTCCCTCTGAAATCTCGCAGCAGAAATTCTGCACTATGTAAATAGGGCTGAGCTGGCTGGTAGTGGCACATAGGCAGAAGTTCACCACACATGAGCCACTACTTGCTGGCTCACTGCTAAACACAGCAGCATAGGACATCTGCTGTGAGATCACAGAGGGAACTGCTTGGTTGGTAAGACTTCGGGTCTGCACAGTGTCACGCCAGTGTAGTGACACAGGCAGAAGATCCCAGTGCTTGCATGAAGATGCCGCAAATGCCAGGCATTTCTGTGATTTAGATAGCAGGAAGGGGGTGGAGGAGCACCACAGAAAACATAACCACGCTGGCTGACCTGGACTACCGAGAACTGAATACACATTATTCCGACTAGTCATACTAATTTGAATATGTGGCACCACAGGGTTAAAACACTAATTTCACAATCATGAAGGCAACCCTCCCTTAACATTGGTGTTGCTAGAAATAAGCATTACATGACAAATGCAGCACAGTAAGCATTTAATAGGGGTAAATCCTGTTGTCAGATTTCCTTTAACCCCTTTATCACATTGGATGTGTAGGTACGTCCAAGGTCGCCTAACCCTGTTTGCTGTGGGCTCTGGTGATGAGCCCGCAACTTTTCTGGCACATGTCTGCTGATTTATTCAGCTGACATGTACCCCTAACAGCCGCAGATGGAATCGCGATCCACCCACTGCTGTTAACATGTTAACATGATCACGCGGGAGATGTGTCACTAACTCTGTACTGATATCTCTGTACTTGGCCGCATTCATGTTTCCTTCAATGACAATCAGTTGTCCTGTCCCTGCAGCTGAAGAACACACCCCATAGCATGATGCCGCCACGACCATGTTTCACTGCTGGGATTGTATTGGTAATATAAAAATCAGGAGGAGAAAGCGCAGTCTTTTTTGACCCACTTAAATGTCTTCTCTAAACAATTGCCCAAACTAGCCAGGAGAGTCAAATTAGACTAAACATAACTTTGAATGTGTGTTCTCTAAAAAAAACAAACAATGGATGCATCCAAACAAACAAACAAACAAACAGTGATAAAGTGCAATGTGCTAAAAATTACCAGTGCTCAATAATAAATGGTTAGATCTCATGAAAATTGACGTCCTTTTTGTAGGTAGTAGATCTGCAGGAGCCCATAGATCAGTTGTATGAATCAGAGTGGGAAAGGGGAAGAGCTTCTAAAAACCCCTGTCGTGCCCCTGTAGTGCTCCTGCCCTGCCCAGTCCCCAAGTAAGGCTACTAAATTGTATGCACCAAACCATGTAGAATCTCCCTACACGTTTCCTCCCCCATTCGGGGGATTCATCAGGGGAGTAAAAAATGCAGATGTGGGAGTTTTTTTTGGAGCTCCTGCAATGTCCTGCAGCTCACATGTTAGGTCCTACCTAAATGTAGGGAGATTCTACATGGTTTGGTGAGTTAGAGAACAAGACCAGCACATCCAAGCTAGTGTGAACAGGCGCCAACCAAAAAAGTGATAAAGGTTGCACCATTATTTACCAAGAATAATTACTCTAGAACATTGAAAATACATTACTGCCATAGAAAATAGGAGCAAATGGCTGTATAATGTACACATGAAATATTTATCTGCAAAAATTGCTATGAAAAAAGGAAGGAACTTCGCGTATAAATTGGCCAATGTATGTGAGCCCAATTGCCACATCAAGGCGTCCTTCGTAATTGGGTCCCTGTCCTGTTTTGTCACCTCTCCTTGGCAAAAAGCCTACAATTTATGGGTCAGGAGTGGACCAGTTAACTATTTAAAATCACCTGTGGCTATTGGGAGTGGGAATACACATCTCCAAAAAGACTTAATAAAAATAGAGAACAAGACCAGAACATCCAAGCTAGTGTGAACAGGCACCAACCAAAAAAAACATATAAGTTGAAAAACGATAAAGGTTGCACCATTATTTACCAAGAATGATTACTCTAGAACACTGAAAATGCATTACTGCCATAGAAAATAGGAGAAAAGCGCTATATGAAATATTTATTTGCAAAAATTGCTATGAAAAAGGAAGATACTTCGCACATAAATTGGCCAATATATGTGAGCCCAATTGCCACTTCAAGGCGTCCTTCGTAATTGGGTCCCTGCCCTGTATTGCCACCTCTCCTGGGCAAAAAAGCCTACAATTTATGGGTCAGGAGTGGACCAGCTAACTATTTAAAATCACCTGTGGCTATTGGGAGTGGGAGTGCGCATGTCCAAAATGGCTTAATAAAAATAGAGAACAAGATCAGCACATCCAAGCTAGTGTAAACAGGCGCCAACCAAAAAAACATATTAGTTGAAAAACGATAAAGGTTGCACCATTATTTACCAAGAATGATTACTCTACATTGAAAATGCATTACTGCCATAGAAAATAGGAGAAAAGCACTACATGTGCACGACAGGGGTTGCTAGAAACTCTTCCCCTTTCCCCCTCTGTTTCATACAACTGATCTATGGGCCCTGCAGATCTGCTACCTACAAAAAGGACTTCAATTTTGGTGATCTAACTATTTATTATTGAGCACTGGTAATTTTTAGCACTTTGCACTTTATCACTGTTGGTTTGCTTGTTTGAATTTATCCATTTTTTTTTTTTTTTTGAGATCACACATTAAAAGTTATGTTTTAGTCTAATTTGTCTCTCCTGGCTAGTTTGGGATTGTATTGGGCAGGTGATGAGCAGCGCAGTGCCTGTTTTTTTCCACACATACCGCTTAGAATTATCACCAAAAAGTCTATCTTTATCTCATCAGGCCTGAGAATCTTATTTCTCATAGTCTGGGAGTCCTTCATGTGTTTTTTACCAAACTCTATGTGGGCATTCATGTCATGGTATAGGACATGGTTCATGTCCTGCTCTCTCAGGGTTAATATTGCTGGCCTCTCTTTGGATCTGGGAGGGGTATTTATTCACACTCCAGACTAGGATTCCCTGTCAGCTATGCTTTTGTTTAGTCTGTGTGTCTGACCCCTTGAGTGTGTTCTTGGTTTGCATTTGCTTGTTTTGCTCTCCGTGCTTTACTCTGCTTGTTTGTTCTATTGGCTTTTTGACCTTTGGCTCCATTTGTGACTTTCCCTCTGTCTCACCCCTTGGTTACATCTTTATCTCTTGGTCTTGATCTTGGCCCTTTTAACTACTCTCCAGTGTATATTGTCTCCTCTGTACCCCGGCGTCAGGCGCCGCCCTCGACTACCTCTTACCCTGTCACGTGGTTCAGGTTCTGTTTGCTACCAGGTGAATCCCCCGCCGGTCTGCTCTCAGCTCCTTTGCTGCAGCGCGCAGCTCTAACCGCAGCAGTATACCCAGGATTCACGACATTATAGCTGACCCTAGTGTTTCCCTGGTGGTGGGGTGTTAGTATATTTTGGATCCGGTACAGGCTCTCACAGAGCAGGTTATTGAGCTCTCCCAGCCTATGCAGAAGCTGTCCGTGGAGCAGCAGGTCCTGGTTCACTAGCACCAAAAGGTGCAGAGAGATGTGGCTGGCGCTCTACAGGGGTCTGCTCTGTCGGGGTTCTGGGAGGGGGCCCCACTGATGTATCCCTAGCGGACCTCAAGCCACCGGTAAAGTTACCCTACAATTTTTCCAAAGTTAAAAAATAGTTTAGGATCTTTAAGGAAGGATGCAAGTTTTTCTTTGAATTGCATCCCCGGGCCACTGGAAATGAAAGACAGAGGGTGGGGATTGTAATGTCCTTGTTAAAGAGGGCTCCACAGGCATGGGCTTTCTCTATCTCTTCCTCTGCTTCTGAACGTATGTCTGTGAACCTGTTCTTTGAGGCTCTGGGGCACATTTATGATAGAGTATGTCTGGCAGAGGATATGGTGATGAGTAGAGGCACTCAGCTGAATGATTCTGCTCAGATTTTAGACTTTGGGCAGCCGAAGTATCTTGAAACGACGACACCCTGAGGGGGTTGTTCCGCAGAGGCCTGTTTGACTGTCTACAGGACACTCTGGCATTATATCCTCCTCCTGATACCCTGGAGGACGCCATGATGCAGGTCGTCAATATGGATCAGAGACTGTGTGCGAGAGGAGTGATGCAACAAGAGACTCCCTTGTACTCCAAATTGTGTGATGCTGCACCCGTACCTGAGCTCATGAAGATTGGGTCTATCTCAGTAAAGGAAAGTGAAAGAAGGCACCGTAGAGACAACCTACTATGCTTCTACTGTGAAGCCTCTGGACATTGGAAAAGGGACTGTCCCTCCTGCCCTTCTTCAGTGTAACCGTCGGAAAATGACTGAGTCTGGGCAACAATCAAGGAGGTTGTCCAGACTCCAAGGTACATTTTTCTTGCTAAAATTGTGCTCCAGGTGGAATTGGAACATGCTGGCGGTCCTGGGATGACTTCCACCTTTGTTGACTGCTATTCCTCCATTAATCTGATTGATGCCCAAGCTGTGACACTTAATAAGATAGGGACAGTCAGGCTGAAAGACTCTGTTAAAATTGTGGCTATTGAATCATCCCCTCTCACCCAGGATGGAATTTGTTTCATGTCTGATGTCTTTTCTCTGAAAGTGGGTTCCACTCACGTAGAAAAATTAAGTTGTTTTGTCATGAATAATCTGCCTGCAGGACAGGTACTGATGATGCCCTGGCTGCAATGTCACAATCCTGTCACTGATTGGGTGACGGGGTAGATCACTCAATGGGGATGTAAGGAAAACTGTCCATGTTGTAACATGGGACCTTTTATCAACCCGGTAAAATCTGTATCTGTGTCATCTGTCGGTCTGTAGGGTATTCTGGAATATCTTAAGGATTTCGAAGATGTGTTCTCCAAAAGCTAGGCTGAGGCACTTCCACCACATCGAACTTTTGATTGTGCCATTGATTTAGTCACAGGAGCCAAATTACCCAAGGCTCGTCTGTTTAATTTGTCCGGGCCTGAGCACCAAGCCATGGAAGAGTACATCTCAGAGAGCCTCCGCAAGGGGCATATTCGGCCTTCTGTCTCACCCATGGCAGCAGGGTTTTTCTTTGGAAATAACTTTTGGGAACTGAACAAAACTTCTGTAAAGAACACGTACCCTCTCCCTCTGATTCACAATTTATGCAAACAAATCACGGGGGCAAAATGGTTCTCTAAGCTCGATTTACGGGGAGGGGGGCTTATAACCTTATAAGGGCCTGGAAGGGGGATGAATGGAAAGCAGCATTCCTGACAACCGAGGGACTGTTTGAAAACCTGGTAATGCCTTTCGGTCTCACTAATGCCCCTGTTGTTTTCCAGAATTTTATTAATGTTATTTTTTCTGACCCGATTGGGCGTTATGTACTCATCTACCTGGATGACATTCTTATATACTCAGAGGACAGTCAGTCTCATTTACACCATCTGCGTATGGTTCTTATGAGACTCAGGAAGAACCATTAATATTGTAAACTGGAGAAATGCTCGTTCTTTGTGCAGGAACTGTCTTTTCTGGGATTAATTATATGAGGGGAGGGATCCTGGAAGATTCAGACCATTACGGATTGGGCGCTGTTGTGAATTTGGATTCTGGGCTCCCCCGGTGGCTACTGGTGGAATTGAACTTGTGTCTTCATCTTCTCTGTTCACCTGTTCCCATCAAGATGTGGGAGTCGCTATATAACCTTGCTGCTCTGTTAGTTGCTTGCCGGTCAACAATGTTATCAGAAGCCTCTCTGTGCTTGTTCCTGCTCCTAGACAACTACTAGATAAGTTGGACTCTTGTCCATGTTTGTTTTTGCATTTTTGTTCCAGTTCACAGCTGTAGTTTTGTTACTGTGTCTGGAAAGCTCTTGTGAACAGGAATTGCCACTCTGGTGTTATGAGTTAATGCCAGAGTTTTAAAGTAATTTCTGGATGGTGTTTTGATAGGGTTTTCAGCTGACCATGAAAGTGTCCTTTCTGTCTTCTGCTATGTAGTAAGTGGACCTCAAATTTGCTAAACCTATTTTCATACTACGTTTGTTATTTCATCTTAATTCACCGCCAATACATGTGGGGGGCCTCTGTCTCCTTTCGGGGTATTTCTCTAGAGGTGAGCTAGGACTGATATTTTCCTCTGCTAGCATTATTTAGTCCTCCGGCTGGTGCTGGGCATCTAGAATCAACGTAGGCATGCTACCCGGCCACTGCTAGTTGTGCGTTAGGTTTAGTTCATGGTCAGCTCAGTTCCCATCTTCCAAGAGCTAGTTCCTATATATGCTTATGCTATGTTCTCTTGCCATTGAGATCATGACAGTTTGACCGGCCCACTAAAGGGTTAAAATCCTTGGCTGAGAAAGGAGAGAAATAAGTAGTCTGCTGAAAATTTTTTTTTTTTTTTTTCTCTCCTTCTAATCTTTGAATGGCTCTGTGTCCACCTGTTTGTAATGGATCTTCAGAGTGTAACTGCAGGTTTGAATAATCTCGCCACGAAGGTACAAAATTTGCAAGATTTTGTTTGTCATGCACCTGTATCTGAGCCGAGAATTCCTTTGCCGGAATTTTTCTCGGGGAATAGATCTGGGTTTCAGAATTTTCGAAATAATTGCAAATTATTTTTGTCCCTGAAATCTCGCTCTGCCGGAGACCCTGCACAGCAGGTCAGGATTGTGATTTCCTTGCTCCGGGGCGACCCTCAAGACTGGGCTTTTTCATTGACACCAGGGGATCCTGCGTTGCTCAATGTGGATGCGTTTTTTCTGGCCTTGGGGTTGCTTTATGACGAACCTCATTTGGAGCTTCAGGCAGAAAAAACTTTGATGTCCCTATCTCAGGGGCAAGATGAAGCGGAAATTTACTGCCAAAGATTCCGTAAATGGTCTGTGCTTACTCAGTGGAATGAGTGCGCCCTGGCGGCGACTTTCAGAGAGGGTCTCTCTGATGCCATTAAGGATGTTATGGTGGGGTTCCCTGTGCCTGCGGGTCTGAATGAGTCCATGACAATGGCTATTCAGATCGATAGGCGTTTGCGGGAGCGCAAACCCGTGCACCATCTGGCGGTGTCCACTGAGAAGTCGCCAGAGAGTATGCAGTGTGATAGAATTCTGTCCCGAAGCGAGCGGCAGAATTTTAGACGGAAAAATGGGTTGTGTTTCTATTGTGGTGATTCTACTCATGTTATATCAGCATGCTCTAAGCGCACTAAAAAGCTTGGTAAATCTGTTTCCATTTGCACCTTACCGTCTAAGTTTATTCTATCTGTGACCCTGATTTGCTCTTTGTCATCTATTACCACGGACGCCTATGTCGACTCTGGCGCCGCTTTGAGTCTTATGGATTGGTCCTTTGCCAAACGCTGTGGGTATGATTTAGAGCCTTTGGAGACTCCTATTCCTCTGAAGGGGATTGACTCCACCCCATTGGCTAATAATAAACCACAATACTGGACACAAGTAACTATGCGTATTAATCCGGATCACCAGGAGATTATTCGCTTTCTGGTGCTGTATAATCTACATGATGATTTGGTGCTAGGATTGCCTTGGCTGCAATCTCACAACCCAGTCCTCGACTGGAGAGCTATGTCTGTGTTGAGCTGGGGATGTAAGGGGGCTCATGGGGATGTACCTGTGGTGTCCATTTCATCATCTATTCCCTCTGAAATTCCTGAGTTCCTGTCTGACTATCGTGACGTCTTTGAAGAATCCAAGCTTGGTTCGTTACCTCCGCACCGAGAGTGCGATTGTGCCATAGATTTAATCCCGGGTAGTAAATACCCAAAGGGTCGTTTATTTAATCTGTCTGTGCCTGAACATGCTGCTATGCGAGAATATATAAAGGAGTCCTTGGAAAAGGGACATATTCGTCCATCGTCATCTCCCTTAGGAGCCGGTTTTTTCTTTGTGTCAAAAAAAGACGGCTCTTTGAGACCATGTATTGATTATCGGCTTTTGAATAAAATCACTGTTAAATATCAATACCCATTGCCGTTGCTGACTGATTTGTTTGCTCGCATAAAGGGGGCCAAGTGGTTCTCTAAGATTGACCTCCGTGGGGCGTATAATTTGGTGCGAATCAGGCAGGGGGATGAGTGGAAAACCGCATTTAATACGCCCGAGGGCCACTTTGAGTATTTAGTGATGCCTTTTGGTCTTTCAAATGCTCCGTCAGTTTTCCAGTCCTTTATGCATGATATTTTTCGCGATTATTTGGATAAATTTATGATTGTGTATCTGGATGATATTCTGATTTTTTCGGATGACTGGGACTCTCATGTCCAGCAAGTCAGGAGGGTTTTTCAGGTTTTGCGGTCTAATTCTTTGTGTGTGAAGGGTTCTAAGTGTGTTTTTGGGGTACAGAGGATTTCCTTTTTGGGATATATTTTTTCCCCCTCTTCCATTGAAATGGATCCTGTCAAGGTTCAAGCTATTTGTGATTGGACGCAGCCCTCTTCTCTTAAGAGTAGTGTTGAGCGATACCGTCCGATACTTGAAAGTATCGGTATCGGAAAGTATCGGCCGATACCGTCACAGTATCGGAATCCAATCCGATACCGATACCCGATACCAATACAAGTCAATGGGACTCATGTATCGGACGGTATCCCTGATGGTTCCCAGGGTCTGAAGGAGAGGAAACTCTCCTTCAGGCCCTGGGAACCATATAAATGTGTAAAAGAAAGAATTAAAATAAAAAATATCGCTATACTCACCTGTCCGACGCAGCCGGGACTTCAGCGAGGGAACCGGCAGCGTTGTTTGTTTAAAAATCGCGCTATTACTTGGTTACGTGAATTCCCGGCTTGTGATTGGTCAGGTCGGCCATGTTGCCGGGACGCGGACCAATCACAGCAAGCCGTGACGAAATTACGTCACGGCTTGCTGTGATTGGTCCGCGTCCCGGCAATATGGCCGCCCTGACCAATCACAAGCCGGGACGTCACGGGAGGCTGGACACGCGCTCATTTTGAAATGGGCGCGTGTCCAGCCTCCCGTGACGTCACGGCTTGTGATTGGTTGCGCCGCGATCAACCAATCACAAGCCGGGAGGCTGGACGCGCTCATTTTGAAATGGGCGCGTGTCCAGCCTCCCGTGACGTCACGGCTTGTGATTGGTTGCGCCGCGATCAACCAATCACAAGCCGGGAGGCTGGACGCGCTCATTTTGAAATGGGCGCGTGTCCAGCCTCCCGTGACGTCACGGCTTGTGATTGGTTGCGCCGCGATCAACCAATCACAAGCCGGGAGGCTGGACGCGCTCATTTTGAAATGGGCGCGTGTCCAGCCTCCCGGCTTGTGATTGGTTGACCGCGACGCAACCAATCACAAGCCGTGACGTCACGGGAGGCTGGACACGCGCCCTTTTTAAAATGAGCGCGTTTCCAGCCTCCCGTGACGTCACGGCTTGTGATTGGTTAATGGCGGCCATGTTGCCGGGACGCGGACCAATCACAGCAAGCCGTGACGTATTTTCGTCACGGCTTGCTGTGATTGGTCCGCGGCCCGGCAACATGGCCGCCCTGACCAATCACAAGCCGGGACTTCGCGTAACCATGTAAAAGCGGGAATTTTAAACAAACAACGCTGCCGGTTCCTGCGCTGAGGTCCCGGCTGCGTCGGACAGGTGAGTATAGCGATATTTTTTATTTTAATTCTCTATTTTACACATTTTAACATTAATGTTGTTCCGATACCCGATACCCGATACCACAAGAGTATCGGAATCCCGGTATCGGAATTCCGATACAGCAAGTATCGGCCGATACCCGATACTTGCAGCATCGGAATGCTCAACACTACTTAAGAGTCTTCAGAAATTTTTGGGCTTTGCTAACTTTTATCGTCGATTTATTGCTGGTTTTTCGGATATTGCTAAGCCATTGACCGATTTGACTAAGAAGGGTGCTGATGTTGCTGATTGGTCCCCTGATGCTGTGGAGGCCTTTCGGGAGCTTAAGCGCCATTTTTCTTCTGCCCCTGTGTTGCGTCAGCCTGATGTTGCTCTACCTTTTCAGGTTGAGGTCGACGCTTCTGAGATCGGAGCTGGGGCAGTGTTGTCGCAGAAAAGTTCTGACTGCTCCGTGATGAGGCCTTGTGCCTTCTTTTCCCGTAAATTTTCGCCCGCTGAGCGGAATTATGATGTTGGGAATCGGGAGCTTTTGGCCATGAAGTTGGCTTTTGAGGAGTGGCGCCATTGGCTTGAGGGGGCCAGACATCAGGTGGTGGTATTGACTGACCACAAAAATTTGATTTATCTTGAGACCGCCAGGCGCCTGAATCCTAGACAGGCGCGCTGGTCATTATTTTTCTCTCGGTTTAATTTTGTGGTGTCATACCTACCGGGTTCTAAGAATGTTAAGGCGGATGCCCTTTCTAGGAGTTTTGAGCCTGACTCGCCTGGTAACTCTGAGCCCACAGGTATCCTTAAGGATGGAGTGGTATTGTCAGCCATTTCTCCAGACCTGCGGCGGGCCTTGCAGGAGTTTCAGGCGGATAGACCTGATCGTTGCCCACCTGATAAACTGTTTGTTCCTGATGATTGGACCAGTAGAGTCATCTCTGAGGTTCATTCTTCTGCGTTGGCAGGTCATCCTGGCATTTTTGGTACCAGGGATTTGGTGGCAAGGTCCTTCTGGTGGCCTTCCCTGTCACGAGATGTGCGAGGCTTTGTGCAGTCTTGTGACGTTTGTGCTCGGGCCAAGCCTTGTTGTTCTCGGGCTAGTGGATTATTGTTGCCCTTGCCTATTCCTAAGAGGCCTTGGACGCACATCTCGATGGATTTTATTTCAGATCTGCCTGTTTCTCAGAAGATGTCTGTCATCTGGGTGGTGTGTGACCGTTTCTCTAAGATGGTCCATTTGGTTCCTCTGCCCAAGTTGCCTTCTTCTTCCGAGTTGGTTCCTCTGTTTTTTCAAAATGTTGTTCGTTTGCATGGTATTCCTGAGAATATCGTTTCTGACAGAGGGACCCAATTCGTGTCTAGATTTTGGCGGGCATTCTGTGCTAGGATGGGCATAGATTTATCTTTTTCGTCCGCTTTCCATCCTCAGTCGAATGGCCAGACCGAGCGGATTAATCAGACCCTGGAGACATATCTGAGGTGTTTTGTGTCTGCTGACCAGGATGATTGGGTTGCTTTTTTGCCATTGGCGGAGTTCGCTCTCAATAATCGGGCCAGCTCTGCCACTTTGGTGTCCCCGTTTTTCTGTAATTCAGGGTTTCATCCTCGATTTTCCTCTGGTCAGGTGGAATCTTCGGATTGTCCTGGAGTGGATGCTGTGGTGGAGAGATTGCATCAGATCTGGGGGCAGGTGGTGGACAATTTGAGGTTGTCCCAGGAGAAGACTCAGCTTTTTGCCAACCGCCACCGTCGTGTTGGTCCTCGGCTTTGTGTTGGGGATTTGGTGTGGTTGTCTTCTCGTTTTGTCCCTATGAGGGTCTCTTCTCCTAAGTTTAAGCCTCGGTTCATCGGCCCGTATAAGATATTGGAGATTCTTAACCCTGTTTCCTTCCGTTTGGACCTCCCTGCATCCTTTTCTATTCATAACGTTTTTCATCGGTCATTATTGCGCAGGTATGAGGTACCGGTTGTGCCTTCCGTTGAGCCTCCTGCTCCGGTGTTGGTTGAGGGTGAGTTGGAGTACGTTGTGGAGAAAATCTTGGACTCTTGTGTTTCCAGACGGAGACTCCAGTATCTGGTCAAGTGGAAGGGATACGGCCAGGAGGATAATTCTTGGGTGAATGCATCTGATGTTCATGCCTCTGATCTGGTTCGTGCCTTTCATAGGGCCCATCCTGATCGCCCTGGTGGTTCTGGTGAGGGTTCGGTGCCCCCTCCTTGAGGGGGGGGTACTGTTGTGAATTTGGATTCTGGGCTCCCCCGGTGGCTACTGGTGGAATTGAACTTGTGTCTTCATCTTCTCTGTTCACCTGTTCCCATCAAGATGTGGGAGTCGCTATATAACCTTGCTGCTCTGTTAGTTGCTTGCCGGTCAACAATGTTATCAGAAGCCTCTCTGTGCTTGTTCCTGCTCCTAGACAACTACTAGATAAGTTGGACTCTTGTCCATGTTTGTTTTTGCATTTTTGTTCCAGTTCACAGCTGTAGTTTCGTTACTGTGTCTGGAAAGCTCTTGTGAACAGGAATTGCCACTCTGGTGTTATGAGTTAATGCCAGAGTTTTAAAGTAATTTCTGGATGGTGTTTTGATAGGGTTTTCAGCTGACCATGAAAGTGTCCTTTCTGTCTTCTGCTATGTAGTAAGTGGACCTCAAATTTGCTAAACCTATTTTCATACTACGTTTGTTATTTCATCTTAATTCACCGCCAATACATGTGGGGGGCCTCTGTCTCCTTTCGGGGTATTTCTCTAGAGGTGAGCTAGGACTGATATTTTCCTCTGCTAGCATTATTTAGTCCTCCGGCTGGTGCTGGGCATCTAGAATCAACGTAGGCATGCTACCCGGCCACTGCTAGTTGTGCGTTAGGTTTAGTTCATGGTCAGCTCAGTTCCCATCTTCCAAGAGCTAGTTCCTATATATGCTTATGCTATGTTCTCTTGCCATTGAGATCATGACAGGGCGCAGCCTCATGACCTAAAGGGGTTGCAGCGATTCCTGGGCTTCACTAACTTCTATAGGAAGTTCATTAAAGGGTTTTCACAGGTGGTGAAACCCTTGACGGACCTCACTCTCAAAGGGGTGGATGTTAAAAATTGGTCCGTGGCTGCAAAAATTCCTTCCTGACATTGAAGAAATGTTTTACTTCAGCCCCTGTGTTGGTACAACCCGATCAGTCAAGACCTTTTATTTTAGAGGTCGATGCTTCTGAGGTGGGGTGAGGGCTGTGTTATCCCAGGGCCCTTCCAGCCTCACTAATGTCAAACCCTGCACCCTTCTCTCTAAAAAATTCTCTTTGGCTGAGAAAAATTATGAGGTCGGCAACAGGGAACTGTTGGCGGTTAAATTGGCCTGTGAAGAATGGAGGCATTTTTTGGAGGGGGCCGTTCATTCTATTACGTTCATCACTGATCATAAAAATTTGACCTATATCGAGTCTGCTAAGAGATTGACCCCCAGACAGGCACAATGGGCACTTTTTTTTCTCAATTTTATTTTACCATTACGTTCTGACCTGGGTCTAAAAATGTAAAGGCAGATGCCTTATCCCGAAGTTTTCTTTCATCCTTCATTCTTTAACTGGGAGGGATTGTGGCAGAAGTCTCATCTGAGTTACAGAGAGATATTCTGGAAGCACAAGCATGAGCTCCTAGGAATAAACACCCTAGTAAATTGTTTTTACCTGAACAATTCCGTCTCACACTCCTGCAGGAGTTTCATGATGCAGAGTTAAGTGCACATCCTGGGATTGCAGCTACCTGATGGGTTTTTGGTGGCCCTCTATGGTTGCTGCTATCAAAAAGATTGTGAGTACTTGTGGGGTATGTGCTCGCTCTAAATGCTCTCAGGTCTGGCTGGCTGGGGAATTGGTGCATTTGCCAATTCCGGATAGACCATGGACACATCTGTCCATGGACTTTATCATTAATCTTCCTCCTTCCAAGGGCAACTCAGTGGTATGGGTGGTGGTTGATAGGTTTTGTAAACAAGCCCATTTTGTACCGTTACCCACATTACCGGCTGTTGAAACCTTGGCCCACTTATTTATACAGCACATAGTTTGGTTGCATGGTGTACTGGTGAAAGTGGTGTCAGACAGCGGTGTGCAATTTGTAGCCAGATTTTGGAGAGCGTTTTGTAAGAAGTTGGGGTAACGTTATCATTCTCCTCTGCTTATCACCCAGAATCTAACAGACAGACTGAACGCACGAATCAGTCGTTGGAGCAAATTCTGAGATGCCTTGCTCATCCAGACAGTAAGACTGGTTTGAGGTATTATTCATGGCAGAATTTGCGCTCAACTGTCGTATTAATCAGTCTACTGAAAAGTCTCCCTTTCAGGTCAATTATGGGTTCATCCCGCAGTTTCGGGAATTTTCCTGCATGGATTCAGGTTATCCTGGTGCTGAAGCCATGGTACAACATTTGAGAACCCTTGGGAGGGAGGTTCAAGGGAAAATCTCTAAAGCCCAGAAAAGGTACAAACAATTTGTGGACAGGAGGGGGGGGTGAGCTCTGGAGTTGGCAGTGGGGGAGAAGGTGTGGTTGTCCACCCGTAACATCAAGCTTAAGATACCCTCTATGAAGCTGGGCCCCAGGTTTATAGGTCATACAAGATTGTGGAGGTGATCAATCCGGTGGCCTATAGATTACAGTTGCTCACCTGCTTCAAAATATCTAATGTCTTCCACAGGTCCCTATTAAAACCTGTGGGGACGGTTAGAGAAGATTCCTCATCCAATGTTCCCCCAGTGTTGGTAGAAGGACAGCTGGAATACGAGGTAGGGCGCATCATTGATTCACTTTGTTGCGCCGGAGGATTCAGTACCTAATACATTGGAAGAGATATTCCCTTGAAGATCGGTCATGGGTTCTGGCCAGTTCTGTGCATGCTGATCAACTGGTGCAGGCTTTTCATGCCAAATACCTTGAGAAGCCTGGGAGTCCAGTGGCCCCCCGTTAAGTGGGGGATACTGTCATGGTATAGGACATGGTTGATGTCCTGCTCTTTCAGGGTTAATATTGCTGGCCTCTCTTTGGATCAGGGAGTGGTATTTATACACACTCCCGACTAGGATTCCCTGTCAACTATACTTTCGTTTAGTCTGTGTGTCTGACCCCTTGAGTGTGTGCTCGGTTTGCATTTGCTTGTTTTGCTCTCCGTGCTTTACTCTGCTTGTTTGTTCTGTTGGCTTTTTGACCTTTGGCTCCATTTCTGATTTTCCCTCTGTCTCACTCCTCGTTTACCTCGTTATATCCTGGTTTTGATCTTGGCACATTTAACTAAATTCCAGTGCATATCATCTCCTCTGCACCCTGTCTGGTGCCGCCCCCGACCACCTCCTACCCTGTCACGTGGTTCAGGTCCTGTTTGCTACCAGATGAATACTCTGCCGCTCTGCTCTCAGCTCCTTTGCTGTGGAGCGCAGCTCTCCCCGCAGCAGTTTACCCTGGAGTTGTGACAGTTCATATGTCTTGCACTGAGGAGAGACTTCCGTTGGGTCACTCTACCATTAAGGCCTGACTAGTGGAGGGCTGCAGAGATAGTTGACTTTGTGGAACTTTCTCCCATCTCCATACTGCATCTCTCGATCTCAGGCACAATGATCTTTGGGTTCTTTTTTACCTCTCTCACCAAGGCTCTTCTCCCATGATTGCTCAATTTAAGGATTTAAGGATTATGGAGGCCACTGTGCTCTTAGGAACCTTGAGTACTGCAGAAATTCTGTTGTAACCTTGGCCAGATCTGTGCCTTGCCACAATTCTGTCTCTTAGCTCCTTGGCCAGTTCCTTTGACCTCGTGATTCTCATTTGGTCTGACACGCACTGTGAGCTGTGAGGTCTTATATAGACAGGTTTGTGCCTTTCCAAATCAAGTCCAATCAGTTTAATTAAACAAACCTGGCCTCCAGTGAAGGAGTAAAACATCTCAAGGAGGATCATAAGGAAATGGACAGCATGTGACTTAAATATAAGTGTCTGAGCAAGGGGTCTGAATACTTATGACCATGTGATATTTCAGTCTTTTTTATTAAATTTGCAAAAATTTCTACATTTCTGTTTTTTTCAGTCAAGATAGGGTACAGAGTGTACATTAATGTAAAAAAATGAACTTTTTTGAATTTACCAAATGGCTGCAATGAAACAAAGAGTGAAAAATTTAAAGGAGTTTGAGTATTTTCCATACCCACTGTATATTTGTAACATTTTTTGGTATTATCTTTTGATCATTAATAAAGTTATTTTTTTAGGGGTATTTCTTTCTGGTGGAATTTTTGTTACTGTTACCCCTACCTTTTGTATCTATTTATTGTATTTTTTTCATGTTTGGTTTCTATAAATTCATAACGACCTGGGGAATCATAATGGCAGGTCAGTTTTAACAAACATTTAAAAGAAAAAAAATATTTGTGGAATTGCACTTTTTTTCAATTTCAATGCAGTTTGATTTTTTTTCCTTGTTTTCCAGTAAATGATATGGTAAAACCAATGATATCATTCAAAAGTAAAACCCATCATGTAAAAAACAAGCCCTCACATGTCAATATAGACAAAAAAAATTAATCTGGGAAGAACTGGAGCAAAAAAAAAGAAAACTCAAAAATGGAAAGCCAAGGTGGTGAAGGGAGGACCTGTAACTCAATTCATGGCGCCAACACCATGGGCAGCATGAATCAAAGCCATGGCATGCTTTTCTCTGAAACGCTACAGCATTTAAAAGAACATAAAAAATAGCTCAAAAAGCCACTCAAAAATTGCAACGTATTGAGAAGAAACCCCAAAATGCAGGTATAATTGCTATCCTCTTATAATAAAACTACTTTACATATTCTACAATTTCCACTATGTTTTATGTATAATAGCAGGATTTGATGCTGCATTTGGCTCCAGCAAAAGTCAACCCTATTACAGTTTCGCTTAATGAGCTTTAGTGTTGTTTTTATAAAATCACTGAGTTATCAGCAGATTATCACTAAAGGACTATTAAATCTGCTGTCATGTTGTCCTCAATATTCATGAGCTTCAGTATATACACATTCTCATCAATTGGAAGCTGGGCCTCCCTGACCTTTCCTGGTGCCTGCGCACTGCAGTACTTTGCTCTGCCCTCAACAGGACAGATAAGTACGCCTGCGCAGGAGTGCGATTCTGGGGAGCCTGTGTGAATGACGCAGGGATGCGTCATCCACATGAATCAAGCAGGAGGACAGCATCGCAAGAAGATGGGAGGCGCTAGACCAAAAAGAGTTACACCCATCAGAATGGACCACTGTTATGAACTGGTGGCCTAGGAGCAGCAAGGACGAGCTCTGGAGTAGGTGGCCTCTATACTGACTGCAGACCCTGAACTTAACACATCAACTAGAAGAAGCCGTGGGATGTTCCTGTCACTCCCTAGACACCTCGTCACGGCCGGAGGACTAATTACACCTAAAGAAAGAAACAGGAATACTATCTTGCCTCAGAGAAGATTCCCAAAGGAAAGGCAGCCCCCCACAAATATTGACTGTGAGAGGAGAGGGAAATTACAAACGCAGATTGAAAACAGAATTTAGCAAAGGAGGCCACGCTACCTAGAAAGAAAAGACAGGAAAGAGTACTGTGCGGTCAGTATAAAAATACTACAAAATCCACCACAGAGAATACAAAAATCTCCACACCTAACTAAAGGCATGGAGGGTAACTCTGTGACTCCAGAGCTTCCAACTTGGCTGAGTAAATCTTAACACAGACAAAGCTGGACAAGAAAGAACATAGCAATTCACAAAACTATTAAGTCCACCGCAAGTGGACTGCAAAAACAGAGCCAGGACTTATCTTTGATGATTTGGACAATCCAGAAGGAGAAACCAAGCAGAGATGTGGATCCCTAGAAAACAATGGACAACTGGCACTCAATAAAGGAAGGAGCCAGACTGAATAGCCCCGTCCAAAGTGGAAGCAGCTGATGACTGTTGTGAAGGACAAACAGCAGCACTACCACTCATAACCACTGGAGGGAGCCCAAGAGCAGAACCCACAACAGAATTCACAACAGTACCCCCCCCTTGAGGAGGGGTCACCGAACCCTCACCAGAGCCCCCAGGCCGATCCAGACGAGCCAAATGGAAGGCACGAACCAAATCGTCAGCATGAACATCGGAGGCAACAACCCAAGAATTATCCTCCTGGCCATAACCCTTCCACTTGACAAGATACTGAAGCCTCCGTCTAGAAAAACGAGAATCCAAGATCTTCTCCACAACATACTCCAATTCCCCATCAATCAACACCGGGGCAGGAGGATCCACAGAGGGAACCACGGGCACCACATACTTCCGCAACAAAGATCTATGAAAAACATTATGGATGGAAAAAGAGGCTGGAAGGGCCAAACGAAAAGACACTGGATTGATAATCTCAGAAATCCTATAAGGACCAATAAACCGAGGCTTCAACTTCGGGGAAGAAATCTTCATAGGAACATGACGAGAAGACAACCAGACCAAATCCCCAACCCGAAGCCAGGAACCCACATGCCGACGACGGTTGGCAAAATGCTGAGCCTCCTCCTGAGACAACACCAAATTGTCCACAACATGAGCCCAAATCTGCTGCAACCTGTCAACCACAGGATCCACCCCAGGACAATCAGAAGACTCAACCTGCCCTGAAGAAAAACGAGGATGAAACCCAGAATTACAAAAGAATGGTGACACCAAGGTAGCAGAACTAGCCCGATTATTAAGGGCAATCTCGGCCAATGGCAAGAAAGCCACCCAATCATCCTGATCGGCAGACACAAAGCATCTCAAATAAGTTTCCAAAGTCTGGTTAGTTCGCTTGGTTTGGCCGTTTGTCTGAGGATGAAATGCGGAAGAAAAAGACAAATCAATGCCCAGCTTAGCAAAAAAGGACCGCCAAAACCTAGAAACAAACTGGGAACCTCTATCGGACACAATATTCTCCGGAATGCCATGCAAACGAACCACATGCTGAAAAAACAACGGAACCAACTCAGAAGAGGAAGGCAACTTAGGCAAAGGTGCCAAATGAACCATCTTAGAAAACCGGTCACAGACCACCCAGATAACAGACATCCTCTGGGAAACAGGAAGATCCGAAATAAAATCCATAGAAATATGCATCCAAGGCCTCTCAGGGACTGGCAAAGGCAAAAGCAACCCACTGGCGTGGGAGCTGCAAGGTTTGGCCCGCGCACAAGTCCCACAGGACTGCACAAAAGAACGCACATCCCATGACAAAGAAGGCCACCAAAAGGACCTACTAACCAAATCTCTGGTACCAAAAATCCCAGGATGGCCAGCCAACACAGAACAGTGAACCTCAGAAATCACTTTACTAGTCCATCTGTCAGGAACAAACAGTTTCCTGTTTTCAGGTTTATCAGCCTGAAACTCCTGAAGAGCCCATCGCAAATCAGGGGAGATGGCAGAAAGAATCACCCCCTCCTTAAGAATACCAACTGGCTCAAGAATCCCAGGGGAATCAGCCAAGAAACTCCTAGAGAGGGCATCAGCCTTAACATTCTTAGAACCTGGAAGATACGAGACAACAAAATCAAAACGGGAGAAAAACAGGGACCATCGGGCCTGTCTAGGATTCAGCCGTTTGGCAGACTCGAGGTAAATCAGATTCTTATGATCGGTCAAGACCACAATACGGTGCTTGGCCCCCTCAAGCCAATGTCGCCACTCCTCAAATGCCCACTTCATAGCCAACAACTCACGATTGCCGACATCATAATTGCGTTCCGCAGGCGAAAACTTTCGAGAAAAGAAGGCACACGGTTTCATCAAGGAACCATCAGAATTCCTCTGAGACAAAACGGCCCCTGCCCCAATCTCAGAAGCGTCAACTTCAACCTGAAAAGGAAGAGAAACATCCAGCTGACGCAACACAGGGGCAGAAGTAAATCGGCGCTTAAGCTCCTGAAAGGCAGAAACGGCCTCAGAGGACCAATTAGCTACATCAGCGCCCTTCCTCGTCAAATCGGTCAGGGGTTTAACCACCCTGGAGAAGTTGGCAATGAAACGGCGATAAAAATTAGCAAAGCCCAAAAATTTCTGAAGGCTCTTCACGGATGTGGGCTGGATCCAATCATGAATGGCCTGAACCTTAGCCGGATCCATTTCTATAGATGATGGAGAAAAAATGAAGCCCAAAAAAGAAACCTTCTGTACTCCAAAGAGGCACTTAGACCCCTTCACAAACAAGGTATTGTCACGAAGGACCTGAAATACCATCCTAACTTGTTTCACATGAGACTCCCAATCATCTGAAAAAATCAAAATATCATCCAAATATACAATCATGAATTTATCAAGATAATTCCGAAAAATATCATGCATGAAGGACTGAAACACATATGGGGCATTAGAGAGTCCGAATGGCATCACAAGATACTCAAAATGGCCCTCGGGCATATTAAACGCAGTTTTCCATTCGTCACCCTGCTTAATACGAACCAGATTATATGCCCCTCGAAGGTCAATCTTAGTAAACCAACTAGCCCCCTTAATTCTGGCAAACAAATCAGAAAGCAAAGGCAAAGGGTATTGGAATTTGACCGTGATCTTATTCAAGAGGCGATAATCAATACAGGGTCTCAAGGAGCCATCCTTCTTGGCAACAAAAAAAAACACCTGCTCCTAATGGAGAAGAAGATGGCCGAATATGCCCCTTCTCCAAAGACTCCCTTACATAGCTCCGCATGACGGCATGTTCAGGCACAGACAGGTTGAAAAGTCGGCCCTTAGGAAACTTACAGCCTGGAATCAAATCAATAGCACAATCACAGTCCATATGCGGTGGAAGGGAACTGGACTTGGGCTCATCGAAAACATCCTGGAAATCTGACAGAAACTCAGGAATTTCAGAAGAGAGGGAGGAGGAAATTGACATCAGAGGATCGTCATCGTGAACCCCCTGACAACCCCAACTAGTCACAGATATAGATTTCCAATCCAACACCGGATTATGTACCTGTAACCATGGAAACCCCAGCACAACAGCATCATGCAAATTATGTAACACCAGGAAGTGACAATCTTCCTGATGGGCTGGCGCCATGCACATGGTTAACTGTGTCCAAAACTGAGGTTTATTTTTAGCCAATGGTGTAGCATCAATCCCCCTCAAAGGGATAGGACTCCGCAAAGGCTGTAAGGAAAAACCACAACGTCTAGCAAATTCTAAGTCCATTAAATTTAAAGCGGCGCCTGAATCCACAAATGCCATAACAGAGAATGACGATAATGAGCAGATCAGGGTCACAGATAACAGAAATTTAGTTTGTACAGTACTGATAGTAACGGAATTAGCGATTCTCTTGGCACGCTTAGGGCAATCAGAAATAACATGAGCAGAATCGCCGCAGTAAAAGCACAACCTATTCTGACGTCTGAATCCTTGGCGTTCCACTCTAGACACAATCCTATCACACTGCATAGGCTCAGGACTCCGCTCGGAAGACAACCCCATAGTGTGCACAACTCTGCACTCACGCAAGCGCCGATCAGTTTGAATGGCCAGAGACATAGAATCACTCAGACTTGCAGGCGTGGGGAACCCCACCATAACATCTTTAACAGATTCAGAAAGACCCTTTCTGAAAATTGCCGCCAAAGCATCTTCATTCCACTTAGTAAGCACAGACCATTTTCTGAATTTCTGGCAATATGACTCTGCCGCTTCTTGACCCTGACACAGGGCCAAAAGTGTTTTCTCAGCATGCTCTACAGAGTTAGGTTCATCATACAATAACCCAAGCGCCTGAAAAAGGGTGTCTACATTAAGCAAGGCTGGATTCCCAGATTCCAGGGAGAATGCCCAATCCTGCGGGTCACCGCGCAACAGAGAAATGACAATTTTTACCTGCTGGATGGGATCACCAGAGGAACGGGGCTTAAGAGCAAAAAACAGTTTACAGTTATTTTTAAAGCTCAAAAATTTGGACCTGTCCCCGAAGAACAGATCGGGGGTAGGAATCTGCACGATATAATCAGAAATACCCTGTACTCTAGCAGCAAGTTGATCCACCCGAGAAGCAAGTCCCTGAACATCCATGTCAATGCCTAACTCCTGAGCCACCCAGAAGTGAAGAGGGGAAAAAAAACACAACAGAGTACAGAAAAAAAAATGGCTCAGCACTTTCTTTCCCTTCTTTTGAGATGCGGTTAACTCATTGTTGGCCAGTTGTACTGTTATCAACTGGTGGCCTAGGAGCAGCATGGACGAGCTCTGGAGTAGGTGGCCTCTATACTGACCGCAGACCCTGAACTTAACACATCAACTAGAAGTAGCCGTGGGATGTTCCTGTCACTCCCTAGACACCTCGTCACGGCCGGAGGACTAATTACACCTAAAGAAAGAAACAGGAATTCTATCTTGCCTCAGAGAAAATTCCCAAAGGAAAGGCAGCCCCCAACAAATATTGACTGTGAGAGGAGAGGGAAATTACAAACGCAGACTGAAAACAGAATTTAGCAAAGGAGGCCACGCTACCTAGAAAGAAAAGACAGGAAAGAGTACTGTGCGGTCAGTATAAAAATACTACAAAATCCACCACAGAGAATACAAAAATCTCCACACCTAACTAAAGGCATGGAGGGTAACTCTGTGACTCCAGAGCTTCCAACTTGGCTGAGTAAATCTTAACACAGACAAAGCTGGACAAGAAAGAACATAGCAATTCACAGAACTATTAAGTCCACCGCAAGTGGACTGCAAAAACAGAGCCAGGACTTTGATGATTTGGACAATCCAGAAGGAGAAACCAAGCAGAGATGTGGATCCCTAGAAAACAATGGACAACTGGCACTCAATAAAGGAAGGAGCCAGACTAAATAGCCCCGTCCAAAGTGGAAGCAGCTGATGACTGTTGTGAAGGACAAACAGCAGCACTACCACTCATAACCACCGGAGGGAGCCCAAGAGCAGAACCCACAACAGAATTCACAACAGACCGCCCCCCTGGTGAGTATAATAAAAGTTATTTTTCTTGTCTTGCAGGTTGGGTAGGGGGCTTATATACAGCATTATAGAATGATATAGATAAGCCCTGAAAAGGTGGTGGTCGTAACTCGTATCGGCCTAACCCGGTGACAGGTTCCCTTTAAGTGGAAAAGCTTTGGACCAGAGAATAATGCCTTGTTTGAAGCTAGAGATGAGTGAACATGCTCAGATAACGTCTTACACGAGCATCTTGGGTGTGCTTGTATATTATGTTCGCGCCCCTGTGTTCAGGCTGTCTAAAAAAATGTAAATTTGTCACAAGTGTGTCACGCCAACCTGGGAGATCTAGGCATAAAAGATCACTGAGTATTGTAAATTGCAGATTTTCCATATAGCCTGTGTATTTGGATCCCATATTAAATTAATTTGATTCCCTTTGGTGCTGAAGAGATTAATAACCCTTTGATTGCTGGTCAGAAACATGCAACTCCATTTCAGCTGCTTCTTATCTGGTTGCTAACTCTACCTATAAAACCTGTCCAGACTCTGTCTGTCCTGCCAGTTAAAGCACTGTTTCTTTGCTATTAGGAAACTCTATGATGAATAGGAGTTAATTGTTGCTAATGGAGATTTGTTTTCCTGTGTTGTGTGCTAAAGATAAGGTAGTTGAAGTTTGGAGTTGGAGTTGTGGTGTTCTGTAGGTTGATGTTGTACGTGTGTGTTTATCCTGTTCCATTATCCCATTTAGTTTATTTCTCCCTGTCCCTATCCTTGTCCCTGTTGTTAGTTAGTGCTTTTGTATGATAGAGGTTTTATGTTATCCCTGTTATATCTTTGTGTCTGGATTACCTTTCATTTCTGTCACAGATCTATCTCTGCATCTCCCGGCACAACTAGATATTGCACAGTCAGGATAGCTAGTCTGTACAGGAATGGGCAGGGTCACAGTTTTTAGTGTATAACATATTTTACAGAGTCAATTGCTACACAGACATAGCAATACTAGGATCTGTTAAGCTCATTCAGGGTGAGCCGCACTTGAGTGGAGGTGCATTGCGCTAACTTAGTGTGCCCTTCTGCAGTCAGGTAGGTTCAGAACAGGGTGATATTCAGGCTTTTACCAGTCCAAACAAGGATCTTTCAGGGTTAGGTAATAGTCTCCCTCAGTTGTATGTTTTCCATGTGCATGTACTTGTGGAGTCATAACAAATGGCCTCACATTGTCCTCCATACATAATAATGAGCCCCACATAGTTATCTTTACAGAATAATGGCCTCATATAATCCTCTATACAGTATAATGGTCGCACATAGTCTTCCATGCAGAATAATGGCCCCACATTGTTCTCCATACAGTATAATGGGCCCCACATAGTCCTCCATAAAGAATAATGGGCCCCACATTAACTTCCATAAAGTAGAATGGGCCCCATATAATCCTCCATACAGAATAATGGCCCCACATAGCTCTCCATACAGAATAATTACCCCACATAGTCCTCCATACAGTAAAATGGGCCACACCCAGTTCTCTATACAGAATAATGTGCTCCACATAGTCCTAAATACACAGTATAATGCTTATCCTTCATACAGCGTAATGGTCCCACATATCCCTTCATGCAGAAAAATGGCCCCGCATAATTGTCCATATAGTATAAGGGTCCCACATAGTGCCCCTTGGCTCCCATAGTCTTTCATACAGAATAATGGGCCCCACATAGTCCTCCATACAGTATAATGGTCCCACATAGCCCTCCATACAGAATATTTGCCCAGCATAGTCTTTAATACAGAATAATAGCCCAATATAGTCCTCCATAGAGTTTTATTACCCACATAGTCCTCCATACAGAATAATGGGCCCCACATAATCCTCTATACAGAATACTATCCTCATATAGTCATCCATACAGTATAATGGCCCCACATAGTTCTTATCTTTTCTTTTTTTTATTTTTATATAGTGCTAACATATTAAGCAGTGCTTTACAGTTTGCACACATTATCATCGCTGTCCCAGATGGGGCTCACAATCTAGAATCCCTATCAGTATGTTTTTGGAATGTGGGAGGAAACCAGAGTACCTGGAGGAAACCCACGCAAACACGGGGAGAACATACTAGCTCCTTGTAGATGTTGTCCTTGGTGGGATTTGAACCCAGGACCCCAGAGCTGCAAGGCTGCATTCCTATCCACTGAATAATGGGCCCCACATTAAAAAAATAACTAAACACTCACCTTTCCTCATTCCCTCACTGCTCCAGTCTTGTCAGCAAGTACACTGAAGCTCTTCACTGCTTGGCACAGAGGGCTCAAAATGCATCATGCCCGCTGTCCTGGGATGTCAGGGCGAAAATGATGGAGGAGGGAGCAAATGACTTCCCTCTTCCGTCATTGCTTTAAACTGCATCTGCATCCTGGATGCCAATACAGATGAAATTTTGATTCCAGGCAGGAATTCAGGGGGTGGTGTCAGCATCACGGGCCAAGAAAAATTATCCTGCAGTCCAGATTGGGCCCATGGGCCAGAGATTGACATGTATGTCCTAAGAGAAAAACTGCCTCCAGTAATGTTTGACAAAAACTTGCTTGTTGTTGAAAACACAAGATGTTCAATTCAACTCTGCATGCATGTTTATGGGAAATACACCTTCAGATGGCTCTTCAATAACTGCCAAATATAGATCTTTTTGATGATATGTCTTGTGTGATAATGTTTATGATTCAATTAAAAGTGGTTATGATCTATATAGATGGAGGACTTCAGTTCATACTGTATATATATATATATATATATATATATATATATATATATATATATATATATAGGTTAAGCCCGCAAAAATAGATTTCATTTATGCCAAGGATGAATATTACATTAGTACCATACAAATGACTGAATGGAAAAACAGAAACTGAGATTAACATAGGCCATGTCACTTTAAGTTGTGGACACATTTATCTGGGTGTATTTATTGTTCACTTCCTCCTCAAACCTTGAATCAAAAGTTTGGAAGAATTATTGCTCATTTAATGCAAAGTCCATTTTTTACAGTTACAGATTCATAATCTAAAGATCTTATCACCACAGCTTCATTTATCTGACTTTATTGCCTTTCATTTCTGAAAATAATTTACAGCTTGCATTCTGACATCTAAATTAAGAGGGTGCACTAATTCTTGTGCATAACAATAATGAATTAATAAGCTTTTCCCTGCAAAGCCAGCAAGGATTAATTATTATGCACACTACAGTAAAATCACTATTTGTTGGGTAAATGGAGCTTTATCAGCTATTGTTCTAAATGACAACAAAGCCCCAATGAATAAAATGATCCCTATTAAAAGCAATGCATAAAAATATTGTAAAAAATTAGGTTTGACACTTTAGGCTGAATAGTTGGCAATAGATTATTACATCTAACCCTAGACACCTCTACACTATTACGAGACCTTGTGTGCAAGATTAATGAACGAAGCCTAGTTCTCCAATTATAAAGAAAAAAAATCTGCTACAGGGCAATAAAATAGCAATTTGCATATCTGCACCCACTATATTAAAGAAACTGTCTGAGAAAAACATTGTGTTATACCAAGGATACAGGGACTTAAAGGGAATCTGTCACCCCAAAATTCGCCTATAAGCTGCGGCCACCGGCATCAGGGGCTTACCTACAGCATTCTGTAATGCTGTAGATAAGCCCCTGATGTCACCTGAAAGATGAGAAAAACAGGTTAGATTATACTCACCAGGGGCGGTCCCGGTGCGGTCTGGTCCGATATCGCAGGTCCGGGTCCGGCGCCTCCCATCTTCATACGATGACGTCCTCCTCTTTTCTTCCTGCCGCGGCTCCGGCGCAGGTGTACTTTGTCTGCCCTGTTGAGGGCAGAGCAAAGTACTGCAGTGCGCAGGCGCCGGGAAAGGTCAGAGAGGCCCAGCACCTGCACACTGCAGTACTTTGCTCTTCCCTCTACAGGGCAGATAAAGTACGCCTGCCCAGGAGCCGCGGCAGGAAGAAAAGAGGAGGACGTCATCGTAAGAAGATGGTAGGTGCTGCATCGGGACCGCCCCTGGTTGAGTATAATCTAACCTCTTTTTCTTCTCTTTCAGGTGACATCGGGGGCTTATCTACAGCATTACAGAATGATGTAGATAAGCCCCTGATGTCGGTGGCCATAGCTTATAGGCGAATTTTGGGGTGACAGATTCCCTTTAACGCAAAAGAAATAACAGCTGTGACATGCATCATCCACTAATGCCTTGCAATAATCACAACACACTCAACTTTCTATATAGCATTCTTTTAAAGGGAATCTGTCCCCAGGTCAGACATCCTGATTCCAGTGATATATAACTTACTAGACTGCGTCTTGTATTTTTTTCATAAAATTACTGTTTTACCTGCTGCAGATTTGAGGCTATGTGCACACGTTGCGGATTCGTGTGCGGATTTTTTAAACATTTTTGCAAAACGCACTGCATTTTACCTGTGGAATAACCGCTGATTTACCGCGGATTTCCTGCATTTTTTTGTGTGAATTTCACCTGCGTTTTACCACCTGCGGATTCCTATACAGGAACAGGTGTAAAACGCTGCGGAATCTGCAAAAAGACTTGACATTCTGCGGAAAATACAGCTCAGCGTTTCCACGTGGTATTTTCCGCACCATGTGCACTGCGGATTTGGTTCTCCTTAAGTTTACATGGTACTGTAACCCGCATGGAAAACTGCTGTGAACTGCAGCCAAATCCGCAACGTCTGCACATACCCTAAGGCCGGCGGCACACTTGGCGTAAGACAATACGCCACGTATTATACGTCCGTACTACGGCCGTAATACGGAGAAATGTTCCCAAAATATTGATCCGTAGTCAGGGTGTGTCAGCGTATTTTGCGCATGGCATCCTCCGTATGTAATCCGTATGGCATCCGTACTGCGAGATTTTCGCGCAGGCTTGCAAAACCGACATCTAATGGATTTATGTGCTAAAATGTTCGGGAAAACATATATACAGTATATATATATATATATGACATTGAGACACATATATATATTCTGTATTTATATTTCATTCAGCGCGATATCTGTGAACAGCCGGTAATTCAATTGCCGGCTTTTCATTTCTCCTGCACAAACCCGACAGGATATGAGACATGGTTTACATACAGTAAACCATCTCATATCCCCATTTTTTTTGCATATTCCACACTACTAATGTTAGTAGTGTATATGTGCAAAATTTCAGCGCTGTAGCTGCTAAAATAAAGGGTTAAATGGCGGAAAAAATTGGCGTGGGCTCCCGCGCAATTTTCTCCGCCAGAATGGTAAAGCCAGTGACTGAGGGAAGATATTAATAGCCAGGAGAGGGTCCATGGTTATTGGCCACCCCGTGGCTAAAAACATCTGCCCCCAGCCACCCCAGAAAAGGCACATCTGGAAGATGCGCCTATTCTGGCACTTGGCCACTCTCTTCCCACTCCCTGTAGCGGTGGGATATGGGGTAATGAAGGGTTAATGCCACCTTGCTATTGTAAGGTGACATTAAGCCAGATTAATAATGGAGAGGCGTCAATTATGACACCTATCCATTATTAATCCAATTGTTTGAAAGGGTTAAAAAACACACACACACACATGATTTAAAAGTATTTTAATGAAATAAACACAGCGGTTGTTTTAATAATTTATTGCTCTCTCAATCCATTTGCAGGCCCTCGCTTGGCAAAATAATAAACGCACAAGATACATACCCTCAGCTGAACCGTCACGTCCCACGAGGTAATCCATCTGAAGGGGTTAATTATTTTACAGGCAGGAGCCCTGCTAATGCAGCTGTGTGCTCGTGCTTGTAATTCCCCGGGGAATGAAGGAAATGTAGGTCATTGACCTACATTTCCTTCAGTCGCGGTGATGCGCCCCCTGGTGGATGTCCTCATATGACCTGGAGCGTGGGAAAAAGCAGGGGGCGCATCACCGAGAATGAAGGTAACTATAGGTCATTGACCTACATTTCCTTCCTTCGCCAGGGATTACAGACACGAGCACAGCTGCATTAGCAGGGCTCTGCCTGTAAAATATGTTAACCCCTTCAGATGGATTACCTCGTGGGACGTGACAGGTCATCAGAAGGTATGTATATTGTGTGTTTATTATTTTGCCAAGCGAGGGTGTTCAGCTGGATTGAGAGAGCAATACAATATTAAAACAACCGGTGTGTTTATTTCATTAAAATACTTTTTAATCATGTGTGTGTGTTTTTTAACCCTTTTATACAATTGGATTAATAATGGATAGGTGTCATAATTGACGCCTCTCCATTATTAATCTGGCTTAATGTCACCTTACAATAGCAAGGTGGCATTAACCCTTCATTACCCCATATCCCACCGCTACAGGGAGTGGGAAGAGAGTGGCCAAGTGCCAGAATAGGTGCATCTTCCAGATGTGCCTTTTCTGGGGTGGCTGGGGGCAGATGTTTGTAGCCAGGGGGGCCAATAACCATGGACCCTCTCTAGGCTATTAATATCTGCCCTCAGTCACTGGCTTTACCACTCTGGCGGAGAAAATTGCGCGGGAGCCCACGCCAATTTTTTCCGCAATTTAACCCTTTAATTTCATAGCTAGAGCCCCCAAATTTGACACACAGACACTTGTTACATTAGTGAAGAAGAAGATGAAATAAAAGAAGGGATATGAGATGGTTTACTGTATGTAAACCATGTCTCATATCCTGTCGGGTTTGTGAAGGAGAGAGCAAAAGCCGGCAATTGAATTAGCGGCTTTTATGCTGTCTAGCGCTGCATTAAATATAAATATACATATATAGGTGTCTCACTGACATATATATATGTATATATACACATTCTATGTGTATATATCTATTCTATTCTAACCTGTCAGTGTGATTTTACTGTACACAGCACTGATTTGCCGGCTTTTCAAAGGACACCTGTGTGTAAAAATCGGACAGAACTCGCATGGTGCGAGTGCTGTGCGATTTTTTTCTCGCACCCATTGACTTGCATTGGTGAGTCTCGTCCGAGACTCGCAGCAAATCGCAGCATGCTGCGATTATTTTCTCAGTCCGATTTCGGCCGAGAAAAAAATCGCAAATGAAAAGACACCTATTGACTAACATTGGTCCGAGTGCAATCCGATTTTTTATCGGATTGCACTCGTCCGTTTTCCTCGCCAGTGGAAATGAGCCCTTATATTGCAGCCTGCAACTGATACCAGTACCTCTTTTCAGGGCTAATAATATTCTTTTTGTTCTTAAGACTGCAAATTATTATGATCAGGGAAATATTACACATCATTTTTACTACAGCAGTTATGCGCCAAAAGCATAAAACCAGACTTGGTTGGCTCTCAAAAGCATTCATATTTTGATACTGCAGTCTCATACGACCATCTCAATTAGGCAAATTTGCCTGGCATTGTAATACTGCAGTTTTTTTGAGCAGTGAAATTTTATATTGCATTTATCGTGCTACAGTTGTGCCTCAAAACCCCCAAAGTAAATTGTTTGTTAAAAAAATTGCATTGCTATATTTATTCTGCAGTCTGATATGTCCGACTGAGGTGTGTAAATTTGCCTGCCACTGTAATACAGCTTTTTCTTTAAGCTGTGAAATTGTATCATGCTGCAGTTGGGCCTAAAACCCCCCTAAAAAAGAAATTGTTAAAAATATTGCATTGCTATATTTGCACTGCAGTCTCTCACGTTCATCTGAAGTGGGCAAGTTTTGCTGGCATTGTAGTACTGCAATTTTTGTTCAGCAGTAATATTTTATATGGCATTTACCATGCTAAAGTTGGGCCTCAAAGCACACACAAAAAAACTTTGGTAACAAATAGCATTGCTATATTGATACCACAGTCTTATACATCCATCTGTAGTGGGCAAATTTTGCTGGCATTGTAATATTGACTGCAATGTTTTCACAACAGGGATGTACTGTATCATACATTATTTAAAATGGGTAAGGTCAGGTGTGTGGTAAGGGGTGGGGAAGTGAATGTGATGCTGATGGTGAGCACTGAGGCCGAGAACATGGGCAAGGTGAATCTTTGCCTGCTGCAGGAGCACAACAAACACGCACATCAGGTCAATCTAGCTTTCTGCACCACATTGTAAGGGGATGCGGAACATCAATCTTGAAGCCAGACCAGTGTGAAAAGGTTGTTGAATGGATAGCAGATAATGCTTCAGGTTTCAGTAGCTGTGATTCTGCACAACATAATCCTCACTCTTATCCTCCTTCCTCCCACCATTTCGAGTGCCCAGAGACAAGTGATCCCACACTGGAAAACTCCAAAGAGCTGGTCACATTTCCATTTATGGATTCTGGCCTCTCGCCCTGTCAGTTCCAACTGGGACATGAGGAGATCATATGTAGTGATACTCAAATAGTTCAGTAGCTGCACTCACAAGAAGGCGACGGTGGGAAAATGCAACTACTGTCGCAAGAGCTGGATGATGATGAGACTCATTGCCAAGAAGTGGTGTTGTTACGTTAGCAAGTTAGGAGGAGGACCAGGCTGTGGAAGTGGAAGACGAGTTGGTGGAAGATGAAGTCACTGACCCACCCTGGGAAGGTGACATGCAGAGTGAGGGTAGCAGAGCACAGTGGGAGAGATCCACTGCATCATAACAGGTAGGAAGAGGCAGTTGGGTGGCCAGAGACACAAGGCTGGCAACTGGTCCATAGAGCACCAGCACTGGTGAAGTTGCCAAGCCAATGGTTAGGTGTTCCCGAGTCTGGTGCTTTTTTAAATACATTCCAGTTAACCAAGAAAAATCCATTTGCCACATCTGCCATGCCACTATCAGCCAGGGCAGCACAACTATCAGCCTGACCACTGCCAGCATGCTAAGGCACATGCAAGCAAAGCACCCAACTACTTGGCCTGAATGTCGGGGTCCGGAAACAGTGTCTGCAAGTGACACCACTGCTTCTTGCCCTGTCTATGGGCACACAAATTCCCTGTCCATAAAGATGCTACTCATCTTGAACCTGTCATTGCACACTTGCATCCACTGTCAGCAACCACATCCACCTCCTTTATTTCAGGCCATGCACTTAATGAATGGGCATTGCTAGTCTAGGATGCCCACTCCTTAGTAAAAAAAAATTCTGAGGCCTTCCACTAGGTCTCTTCAAATGGGTATTGGAGTGCCTGTCACGCTCACACCCTGACTGGTGGGCGTGAGCTTGGGGGGTTTGTGGCCCCACTGTGCCACAAACCAGACTACCCTAGAAGGGGCGTGACTATGACAGCTGCTTGGGTTTTCACTGGAGCCTCTGATGGTGAGGTCAGGCTTGTGCAGCAGGCAGCTGCCAGGTGCTACTCCAGGGTGATGTCTGGCTGTGGCTGCTGATCTGTTGTGAATTCCGTTCTCGGACTCCCTCCTGTGGTCATGAATGGTACTTTGGTTAGTTCTGCTCTTGGACTCCCTCTGGTGGCTTCAAGCGGAACTGCTGGTCACTGAGGTTGGCTTTATCAGCTGCTCTCGTTTATTGCTATGCTGGCTTCCCTATTTAACTCCACTCAGATCGTTACTTCATGCCAGCTGTCAATGTTTCAGTATTAATTCAGATCTCTCTTGGACTTCTCTGAGGACCTGTCTACTCCAGCAGAAGCTAAGTCTTTGCTAGTTCATTTGTTGTTACTGCTTCCTGAATATATTTCTTAGTATTGCTAATTTCTAGTCCAGCTTGCTATCATGATATTCCTTTGCTAGCTGGAAGCTCTGGGGGTGCAGAATGGCACCTCCACACTGTGAGTCGGTGTGGGGAGTCTTTTTGCTTACTCTGCGTGGTTTTTTGTAGTCTTTTGTGCTGACTGCATAGTTCCCTTTTCTATCCTCTGACTATTTAGTGAAATCTGGCCTCCTTTGCTAAAACCTGTTTCATTCCTGTGTTTGTAACTTTCCTCTTAACTCACAGTCAATATATGTGGGGTCTGCCTTTACCTTTGGGGAATTTCTCTGAGGCAAGGTAAGGCTTCTATTTCTATCTTTAGGTGTAGTTAGCTCTTAGGCTGTGAAGAGGCATCTAGGGAGAGTTAGGTACGCTCCACGGCTATTTCTAGTGTGTGTGATAGGAGTAGGGTTTGCGGTCAGCAGAGTTCCCACTTCCCCAGAGCTAGTCCCGATTTTGAGTTTACTCATCAGGTCATTCCAGATGCTCCTAACCACCAGGTCCATAACAGTACAGCTGGCCCAAAGTGTTAATGCATCTCAAAAGAGGGATAAGAGAAGTTCTGAACCCATTTTTTTTTCTTTGCAGTGTGTTTTGTCTCTCTTTTCCCCTTAACCTCTGGGTGGTTCAGGACTCAGGTGTAGATATGGATATTCAAGGTCTGTCCTCTTGTGTGGATCATCTCACTGCAAGGGTACAAAGCATTCAAGATTATGTAGTTCAGAATCCGATGTTAGAGCCTAGAATTCCAATTCCTGATTTGTTTTCTGGGGATAGATCTAAGTTTCTGAATTTCAAAAATAATTGTAAACTGTTTCTTGCTTTGAAACCCCGCTCCTCTGGTGACCCCATTCAGCAAGTAAAAATTATTATTTCTTTGTTGCGTGGCGACCCTCAAGACTGGGCATTTTCCCTTGCGCCAGGAGATCCTGCATTGCTTAATGTAGATGCGTTTTTTCTGGTGCTTGGATTGCTTTATGATGAACCGAATTCAGTGGATCAGGCAGAGAAAATCTTGCTAGCTTTGTGTCAGGGTCAGGATGAAGCGGAGATATATTGTCAGAAGTTTAGAAAATGGTCTGTGCTTACTCAATGGAATGAGTGTGCCCTGGCAGCAATTTTTAGAAAGGGTCTTTCTGAAGCCCTTAAGGATGTTATGGTGGGATTCCCCACGCCTGCTGGTCTGAATGAATCAATGTCCTTGGCCATCCAAATTGATCGGCGTTTGCGCGAGCGCAAAATTGTGCACCATTTGGCGGTGTCCTCTGAGCAGAGGCCTGAGCCTATGCAATGTGATAGAACTTTGACCAGAACTGAACGGCAAGAACACAGACGTCAGAATGGGCTGTGTTTTTACTGTGGTGACCCCACTCATGCTATCTCTGATTGTCCTAAGCGCACTAAGCGGTTCGCTAGGTCTGTCACCATTGGTACTGTACAGCCTAAATTTCTTTTGTCTGTTACTCTGATTTGCTCTTTGTCATCCTACTCAGTTATGGCATTTGTGGATTCAGGCGCTGCCCTGAATTTGATGGACTTGGAGTTTGCCAGGCGCTGTGGTTTTTTCTTGGAGCCTTTGCAGTATCCTATTCCATTAAGGGGAATTGATGCCACGCCGTTGGCCAAGAATAAACCTCAGTACTGGACTCAGTTGACCATGTGCATGGCTCCTGCACATCAGGAAGATATTTGCTTTTTGGTGTTGCATAATTTGCATGATGTGGTCGTGTTGGGTTTGCCATGGCTACAGGTTCATAATCCAGTATTGGATTGGAAATCGATGTCTGTGTCTAGTTGGGGTTGTCAAGGGGTACAAGGCGATGTTCCGTTGGTGTCAATTTCTGCTTCCACTCCTTCTGAAGTCCCTGAGTTTCTGTCGGATTACCAGGATGTATTTGATGAGCCCAAATCCAGTGTCCTACCCCCTCATAGGGATTGTGATTGTGCTATAAATTTGATTCCTGGTAGTAAGTTTCCTAAGGGCTGACTTTTCAATTTATCTGTGCCAGAGCACGCCGCTATGCGGAGTTATATAAAGGAGTCCTTGGAGAAAGGGCATATTCGCCCGTCTTCATTACCGTTGGGAGCAGGGTTCTTTTTTGTGGCCAAGAAGGATGGTTCTCTGAGACCCTGTAAAGATTACCGCCTTCTCAATAAAATCACAGTCAAATTTCAGTACCCTTTGCCTCTGCTGTCTGATTTGTTTGCTCGGATTAAGGGGGCTAGTTGGTTCACCAAGATAGATCTTCGAGGGGCGTATTACCTTGTGCGTATTAAACAGGGCGATGAATGGAAAACAGCATTTAATACGCCCGAGGGCCATTTTGAGTACCTGGTAATGCCATTCGGGCTTTCAAATGCTCCATCTGTGTTTCAGTCCTTTATGCATGACATCTTCCGAAAGTATCTGGATAGATTCATGATTGTATATTTGGATGATATTTTGGTCTTTTCGGATTATTGGGAGTCTCATGTGAAACAGGTCAGAATGGTATTCCAGGTCCTTCGTGCTAATTCCTTGTTTGTAAAGGGGTCTAAATGTCTCTTCGGAGTTCAGAAGGTTTCCTTTTTGGGCTTCATTTTTTCCCCTTCTACTATCGAGATGGATCCTGTTAAAGTTCAGGCCATTTATGATTGGACTCAACCTACATCTGTGAAGAGCCTCCAGAAATTCCTGGGTTTTGCTAATTTTTATCGTCGCTTCATCGCTAATTTTTCTAGTGTGGTTAAACCTTTGACTGATTTGACCAACAAAGGTGCTGATGTGGTGAATTGGTCCTCTGTGGCCATTGAGGCTTTTCAGGAGCTGAAACGTCGTTTTTCTTCGGCCCCTGTGTTGCGTCAGCCGGATGTTTCGCTCCCTTTTCAGGTCGAGGTTGATGCTTCTGAGATTGGAGCAGGGGCTGTTTTGTCTCAAAGAAGTTCTGATGGCTCTGTGATGAAGCCATGTGCCTTCTTTTCTAGAAAGTTTTCGCCTGCTGAGCATAATTATGATGTTGGCAATCGGGAGCTGCTAGCTATGAAGTGGGCATTCGAGGAGTGGTGTTATGACCCCAATGGCAGAGGGTCTGAGAAGTTATAACCAAGTCTGCAAACACAAAAACCAGCTCATAGGGCAGTGGCAACTAGGCTGACCGTATATCTGAACCTAGCACCACAAATAGCAGCAGCCGGGGAACGTACCTACGTTGGTTCTAGACGTCTCGCGCCAGCCGGAGAACTAACTAACCCTAGAAGGGAAAAGATAGACCTTTCTTGCCTCCAGAGAAAAGACCCCAAAAGTTGGATACAACCCCCCAACAAATAATAACGGTGAGGTAAGAAGAAAAGACAAACGTAAGAATGAACTAGGTTTTTAGCAAAGAGAGGCCCACTGACTAATAGCAGAATATAGGAAGATGACTTATACGGTCAGCAAAAACCCTATCAAAATTTCCACGCTGAATATTCATGAACCCCCGAACCGTCTAACAGCCCGGGGGGAGAATAACAGCCCCCTAGAGCTTCCAGCAAAATCAGGAATCACATTTAGTACAAGCTGGACAAAAAATAAGAGCAATGCAAATAACCAAAAAATAAGGAAGCAGGACTTAGCTTATTTTGCAAGAACCAGGACCAGCAGACAGGAGCAAACAGAAAGGAACTGATTACAACGATGCCAGGCACCAGACTGAAAATCCAGGAAGCTTAAATAGCAACACCCCTGGACTAACGAGCCAGGTGGGTACCAAGCTGAGGAAAGAAACTCAAAGTGTCATGTCGCTAGTGACCACAAGAGGGAGCCAAAAAATCCAATTCACAACAGTACCCCCCCTTAAGGAGGGGTCACCGAACCCTCACCAAGACCACCAGGACGATCAGGATGAGCAGCGTGAAAGGCACGAACCAAATCGGCCGCATGAACATAAGAGGCGACCACCCAGGAAGCCCTTCCACTTGACCAGATACTGAAGCCTCCGTCTGGAGAGACGAGAATCCAAGATCTTCTCCACCACATACACCAACTCGCCCTCAACCAACACCGGAGCAGGAGGCTCAACAGAAGGAACCACAGGCACAACGTAGCGCCACAACAAAGACCTATGGAACACGTTGTGAATGGCAAACGACACCGGAAGATCCAAGCGAAAGGACACTGGATTAAGGATTTCCAAAATCTTATAAGGACCGATGAAGCGAGGCTTAAATTTAGGAGAGGATACCTTCATAGGAACAAACCGAGAAGACAGCCACACCAAATCCCCAACACGAAGTCGGGGACCCACACCGCGGCGGCGGTTGGCAAAACGCTGAGCCTTCTCCTGTGACAACTTTAAGTTGTCCACCGCATGATTCCAGATCCGCTGCAACCTATCCACCACAGAATCTACCCCAGGACAGTCAGAGGGCTCAACATGTCCCGAGGAAAAACGAGGATGAAAACCAGAGTTGCAGAAAAATGGCGAAACCAAAGTAGCGGAACTAGCCCGATTATTAAGGGCAAACTCAGCCAATGGCAAGAAGGTCACCCAATCATCCTGATCTGCAGAAACAAAACACCTCAAATAAGCCTCCAGTGTCTGATTTGTTCACTCCGTTTGGCCATTAGTCTGAGGATGAAAGGCAGACGAAAACGACAAATCAATGCCCATCTTAGCACAAAAGGATCGCCAGAACCTGGAAACAAACTGGGATCCTCTGTCAGACACGATATTCTCAGGAATGCTGTGCAAACGAACCACATTCTGAAAGAATAAAGGAACCAGATCGGAAGAGGAAGGCAGCTTAGGCAAAGACACCAAATGGACCATCTTGGAAAAGCGATCACACACCACCCAGATGACAGACATGCCCTGAGACATCGGAAGATCCGAAATGAAATCCATGGAAATGTGCATCCAAGGCCTCTTCGGGACAGGCAAGGGCAAGAGCAACCCGCTGGCATGAGAACAGCAAGGCTTAGCTCGAGCACAAGTCCCACAGGACTGCACAAATGACCGCACATCCTGTGACAAGGAAGGCCACCAAAAGGACCTAGCCACCAAATCTCTGGTGCCAAAAATCCCCGGATGCCCTGCCAACACCAAGGAATGAACCTCGGAAATGACTCTGCTGGTCCATTTATCAGGAACAAACAGTCTGTCAGGTGGACAAGAGTCAGGTCTACCAGCCTGAAATCTCTGCAACACACGTCGCAAATCCGGAGAAATGGCTGACAAGATTACTCCCTCTTTAAGAATACCAGCTGGCTCTGAGACTCCAGGAGAGTCAGGCACAAAGCTCCTTGAAAGAGCATCAGCCTTCACATTCTTTGAACCTGGTAAATACGAGACCACAAAGTCAAAACGGGAGAAAAACAATGACCAACGGGCCTGTCTAGGATTCAGGCGTTTAGCAGACTCAAGATACATCAGATTTTTGTGATCAGTCAAGACCACCACACGATGCTTAGCACCCTCGAGCCAATGACGCCACTCCTCAAATGCCCACTTCGTGGCCAACAACTCCCGATTGCCAACATCATAATTCCGCTCAGCAGGCGAAAACTTCCTAGAAAAAAAAGCACATGGTCTCATTAGAGAGCAACCAGGGTCTCTCTGCGACAAAACGGCCCCTGCCCCGATCTCAGAAGCATCCACTTCAACCTGAAAGGGAAGTGAGACATCAGGCTGGCACAAAACAGGCGCCGAAGTAAACCGGCGCTTCAGCTCTTGGAAAGCTTCCACGGCTGCAGGAGCCCAGTTAGCAACATCAGAACCTTTCTTGGTCATATCCGTCAAAGGTTTAACAACGCTAGAAAAGTTAGCGATAAAATGACGGTAGAAGTTAGCAAAACCCAAGAACTTCTGAAGACTCTTAACTGACGTGGGTTGAGTCCAATCATGAATAGCTCGGACCTTGACTGGGTCCATCTCCACCGCAGAAGGGGAAAAAATAAAACCCAAAAAGGGAACCTTCTGTACTCCAAAGAGACACTTTGAGCCCTTAACAAACAAAGCATTCTCACGCAAAACCTGAAACACCATCCTGACCTGCTTTACATGGGAGTCCCAATCATCAGAAAAAAACAGAATATCATCCAGATAAACAATCATAAATTTATCCAGATACTTCCGGAAGACATCATGCATAAAGGACTGAAACACTGAAGGAGCATTAGAGAGCCCAAAAGGCATCACCAAGTACTCAAAATGACCTTCGGGCGTATTAAATGCAGTTTTCCATTCATCTCCTTGCTTAATGCGCACAAGGTTGTACGCACCACGAAGATCTATCTTGGTGAACCATTTGGCACCCTTAATCCGGGCAAACAAGTCCGACAACAGAGGCAAAGGATACTGAAATTTAACAGTGATTTTATTCAGAAGCCGATAGTCTATACAAGGTCTCAAAGATCCGTCCTTCTTGGCCACAAAAAAGAAACCCGCACCAAGAGGGGAAGAGGATGGACGGATATGCCCCTTCTACAGAGACTCCTTGATATACGAACGCATTGCGGTATGCTCAGGTACAGACAGATTAAATAATCTTCCCTTAGGAAATTTACTACCTGGAATCAAATCTATAGCGCAGTCACAGTCCCTATGAGGAGGAAGAGCACTGGACCTGGACTCGCTGAATACATCCTGATAATCAGACAAATACTCAGGAACTTCCGAAGGAGTAGAGGAAGCAATAGACACCGGCGGGGAATCACCATGAATTCCCTGACAGCCCCAACTTGACACAGACATTGCCTTCCAATCCAAGACTGGATTATGGGTCTGTAACCATGGCAGACCCAAAACGACCAAATCATGCATTTTATGCAGAACAAGAAAACGAATCACCTCCCGATGTTCAGGAGTCATGCACATGGTTACCTGTGTCCAAAACTGCGGCTTATTTTCCGCCAATGGCGTAGCATCAATACCTCTAAGAGGGATAGGATTTACCAACGGCTCAAGAACAAAACCACAGCGCTTGGCAAATGACAGATCCATAAGACTCAGGGCAGCACCTGAATCCACAAACGCCATAACAGGGTAGGAAAACAATGAGCAAATTAAAGTCACAGACAAAATAAATTTAGGTTGCAAATTACCAATGGCGACAGGACTAACAACCCTTGTTAGGCGTTTAGAGCATGCTGATATAACATGTGTAGAATCACCACAGTAAAAACACAACCCATTCTGACGTCTATGATTTTTCCGTTCATTTCTAGTCTGAATTCTACTACATTGCATTAAATCAGGTGTTTGTTCAGACAACACCACCAGAGGATTAGCGGCCTTGCGCTCCCGCAAACGCCGGTCAATTTGAATAGCCAAGGCCATGGAATCATTCAGACTTGTAGGAATGGAGAAACCCACCATCACATTCTTAATGGCTTCAGAAAGGCCATTTCTGAAATTTGCGGCCAGAGCACACTCATTCCACTGAGTAAGCACGGACCATTTCCGAAATTTTTGGCAATACACTTCAGCTTCATCCTGGCCCTGAGAGATAGCCAGCAAGGCTTTTTCTGCCTGAATTTCAAGATTGGGTTCCTCGTAAAGCAACCCGAGCGCCAGAAAAAACGCATCAATATTTGCCAATGCCGGATCTCCTGGCGCTAACAAGAAGGCCCAATCCTGAGGGTCGCCCCACAAGAAAGAGATAACAATTTTAACTTGCTGAGCTGAGTCTCCAGACGAACGGGGTCTCAGAGATAGAAACAATTTACAATTATTCCTGAAATTCCTAAACTTAAATCGGTCTCCAGACAACAGTTCAGGAATAGGTATTTTAGGTTCAGACATAGGACTACTGGTAACAAAATCTTGAATGCCCTGCACACGAGCAGCAAGCTGATCCACACTAGTAATCAAAGTCTGGACATTCATGTCTGCAGCAAGCTCAAACCACTCAGAGGTAAAGGGGAGGAAGAAAGAGGAAAAAAAAAAAAAAAAAAACTCAGAATTTCCTTTCTTATTATCCCACTTCTGCAATGCATTAAACATTCACCTTCGGCCTGGTATACTGTTATGACCCCAATGGCAGAGGGTCTCAGAAGTTATAACCAAGTCTGCAAACACAAAAACCAGCTCATAGGGCAGTGGCAACTAGGCTGACCGTATATCTGAACCTAGCACCACAAATAGCAGCAGCCGGGGAACGTACCTACGTTGGTTCTAGACGTCTCGCGCCAGCCGGAGAACTAACTAACCCTAGAAGGGAAAAGATAGACCTTTCTTGCCTCCAGAGAAAAGACCCCAAAAGTTGGATACAAGCCCCCAACAAATAATAACGGTGAGGTAAGAAGAAAAGACAAACGTAAGAATGAACTAGGTTTTTAGCAAAGAGAGGCCCACTGACTAATAGCAGAATATAGGAAGATGACTTATATGGTCAGCAAAAACCCTATCAAAATTTCCACGCTGAATATTCATGAACCCCCGAACCGTCTTACGGCCCGGGGGGGAGAATAACAGCCCCCTAGAGCTTCCAGCAAAATCAGGAATCACATTTAGTACAAGCTGGACAAAAAATAAGAGCAATGCAAATAACCAAAAAATAAGGAAGCAGGACTTAGCTTATTTTGCAAGAACCAGGACCAGCAGACAGGAGCAAACAGAAAGGAACTGATTACAACGATGCCAGGCACCAGACTGAAAATCCAGGAAGCTTAAATAGCAACACCCCTGGACTAACGAGCCAGGTGGGTACCAAGCTGAGGAAAGAAACTCAAAGTGTCATGTCGCTAGTGACCACAAGAGGGAGCCAAAAAATCCAATTCACAACAGAGTGGCGACATTGGCTTGAGGGAGCCAAGCACCGCGTGGTGGTCTTGACGGATCACAAAAATCTGACTTATCTCGAGTCTGCCAAGCGGTTGAATCCTAGACAAGCTCGATGGTCGATGTTTTTCTCCCGTTTCGATTTTGTGGTCTCATACCTTCCAGGTTCTAAGAATGTGAAGGCGGATGCCCTTTCTAGGAGTTTTGTGCCTGATTCTCCGGGAGTCCCTGAGCCGGCTGGTATTCTCAAAGAGGGGGTAATTCTGTCTGCCATCTCCCCTGATTTGCGGCGGGTGCTGCAGGAGTTTCAGGCTGATAGACCTGACCGTTGTACAGCGGAGAAACTGTTTGTCCCTGATAGATGGACTAGCAGAGTTATTTCTGAGGTTCATTGCTCGGTGTTGGCTGGTCATCCTGGGATTTTTGGTACCAGAGATTTGGTGGCTAGGTCCTTTTGGTGGCCTTCCTTGTCACAGGATGTGTGTTCTTTTGTGCAGTCCTGTGGGACTTGTGCTCGGGCTAAGCCCTGCTGTTCTCGTGCCAGTGGGTTGCTTTTGCCCTTGCCAGTCCCGAAAAGGCCTTGGACGCATGTTTCCATGGATTTTATTTCAGATCTTCCTGTCTCTCAAAGGATGTCTGTCATCTGGGTGGTTTGTGATCGCTTTTCTAAGATGGTCCATTTGGTACCCTTGCCTAAATTACCTTCCTCCTCTGATTTGGTGCCATTATTTTTTCAACATGTGGTTCGTTTGCATGGCATTCCGGAAAACATTGTGTCGGACAGAGGTTCCCAGTTTGTCTCTAGGTTTTGGCGGTCCTTTTGTGCTAAGATGGGCACTGATTTGTCTTTTTCTTCGGCTTTCCATCCTCAAACAAATGGCCAAACCGAACGAACCAACCAGACTTTGGAAACCTATCTGAGATGCTTTGTTTCTGCTGATCAGGATGATTGGGTGACCTTCTTGCCATTGGCTGAGTTCGCCCTTAATAATCGGGCTAGTTCGGCTACTTTGGTTTCGCCTTTTTTTGCAATTCTGATTTTCATCCTCGTTTTTCTTCGGGGCAGGTTGAGCCTTCTGACTGTCCTGGTGTGGATTCTGTGGACAGGTTGCAGCAAATTTGGACTCACGCAGTGGACAATCTGACGTTGTCCCAGGAGAAGGCTCAACATTTCGCTAACCGCCGTCGTTTTGTTGGTCCCCGACTTCGTGTTGGGGATTTGGTTTGGTTGTCTTCTCGTTATGTTCCTATGAAGGTTTCTTCTCCTAAGTTTAAGCCTCGTTTCATTGGTCCTTATAAGATTTCTGAAATTCTCAACCCTGTGTCATTTCGTTTGGTCCTTCCAGCTTCTTTTGCCATCCATAATGTGTTCCATAGGTCGTTGTTGCGGAGGTACGTGGCGCCTATGGTTCCCTCCGTTGATCCTCCTGCTCCGGTGTTGGTTGAGGGGGAGTTGGAGTATGTGGTGGAAAAAATTTTGGATTCTCGTATTTCGAGACGGAAGCTTCAGTACCTGGTTAAGTAGAAGGGCTATGGTCAGGAGGATAATTCCTGGGTGGTTGCCTCCGATGTCCATGCTGCCGATTTAGTTCGTGCCTTTCATTTGGCTCGTCCTGATCGGCCTGGGGGCCCTGGTGAAAGTTCGGTGACCCCTTCTCAAGGAGGGGGTACTGTTGTGAATTCCGTTCTCGGACTCCCTCCTGTGGTCATGAATGGTACTTTGGTTAGTTCTGCTCTTGGACTCCCTCTGGTGGCTTCGAGCGGAACTGCTGGTCACTGAGGTTGGCTTTATCAGCTGCTCTCGTTTATTGCTATGCTGGCTTCCCTATTTAACTCCACTCAGATCGTTACTTCATGCCAGCTGTCAATGTTTCAGTATTGGTTCAGATCTCTCTTGGACTTCTCTGAGGACCTGTGTACTCCAGCAGAAGCTAAGTCTTTGCTAGTTAATTTGTTGTTACTGCTTCCTGAATATATTTCTTAGTACTGCTAATTTCTAGTCCAGCTTGCTATCATGATATTCCTTTGCTAGCTGGAAGCTCTGGGGGTGCAGAGTGGCACCTCCACACCGTGAGTCGGTGTGGGGAGTCTTTTTCCTTACTCTGCGTGGTTTTTTGTAGGCTTTTGTGCTGACCGCATAGTTCCCTTTTCTATCCTCTGACTATTTAGTGAAATCTGGCCTCCTTTGCTAAAACCTGTTTCATTCCTGTGTTTGTGACTTTCCTCTTAACTCACAGTCAATATATGTGGGGGTCTGCCTTTACCTTTGGGGAATTTCTCTGAGGCAAGGTAAGGCTTCTATTTCTATCTTTAGGTGTAGTTAGCTCTTAGGCTGTGAAGAGGCGTCTAGGGAGAGTTAGGTACGCTCCACGGCTATTTCTAGTGTGTGTGATAGGAGTAGGGTTTGCAGTCAGCAGAGTTCCCACTTCCCCAGAGCTAGTCCCGATTTTGAGTTTACTCATCAGGTCATTCTGGGTGCTCCTAACCACCAGGTCCATAACACTGATCCCACTTAGGAGACAGGAACACCAGGATTGGTGTGGGCATCAGGCAGGACTGGCAGAAGAGCACGGCTGAAACTCAAGTGAGTAGGCTGGCACGGCTGAGACACAGGGCTGGCAGAGACAAGGCAGAGAACACAGGGCTGGCAGGCACGGCAGAGAATACAGGGCTGGTTGGTGTGGTGTATGAAGGAACAGGTAGGGACCTGTTCACACTGGAAGTGCAGGTACGGATATGTAGTGTGGAGGAACAGGTAGGGACCTGTTCACACAGGAGGTGCAGGACCGGATATGAAGTATGGAGGAAAAGGTAGGGACTTGTTCACACAGGAGGTGCAGGAAAGGAAACAAGCAGAAAGGAATGAGGTAAGAAGGAACAAGTTGGGACCTGTTCACACAGGAGAGAACCGCAAGGCTGCGGATAGGAGCGGTAGAGCAGCAAGAGATAGCACAGCAATAAAAGCTAAGCAGAGCAGAACCACAAGGAATATGGAGAGGAGCTGCAGCAAGAGCTTACTGCAGCAGCAGAAGCTAAGCAGAACGGAGCCACAAGGAATGTGGAGAGGAGCTGCAGCAAGAGATTGCTGCAGAAGGTAAGCAGAGTGGAGCCACAAGGAATGTGGAGAGGAGCTGCAGCAAGAGATTACTGCAGCTGCAGAAGCTAAGCAGAGCAGAAAGGGCAGAACCGCAGGAGTGCGGAGCAGAGGTAAAGCCACAAAGGTACAGAGCAGGCAGAGCCTCAAGAGTGCGGAGTGTAAGCAGACTGAGAACACGAGGAAAGACACAGCAGGGAAGGAAGCCACAGACAAGGAGACCGAGATAAGACTAAGTTCAGACAAGGAAATGGAACAAGACAAAAAACAAGGACAAAGACACAGGGACCAGGATTTTCTGCCTCCTGGAGGGCAGACCTCAAGATCAAGGAAAGAATACAGAGTAAAACCTCCAGAGAGGGAGTAACACAGAGCAAGGCCTGGCAAACTCAGAAGCTAAACACAAACTGAGGTAACACATTGCACAGGCCCAGTCCACTGGGTGGAACTGCACTAAATACTGGAGGCCTCCTGGCAATTGGTCAGGAACAGATTAGACAGATGCACCTGATTACTATAAGAACCAGAGAGTTCAGGAGCCACCCCCCCTATGCACACAGCCAGGAAGCATGCAGAGAGCAGGGACACAGAATATGCAGCTGGCATGAAACAGAAACCACATCATGGACTGGAGCAGTGGGTAAGATAGTGTGAGAGATGAGAGGCCATGCTGTGATGCCAGCAGAGTTGTTACAGTGCCTCCTCACAATTTTTGTCATCCCTTGCATTTAGAGCCTATGCTTTACCAGTGTAGGAGACCGACTCCTCAGTGATGGGAAAAAATACTTTTCTGAGGATTGACCTTCTAGTTGAGGGAAAAAAATATTGAAACCAAAAGAGCCAATGAGTTCTATTAGTATATGATCCATTGCTTTGTTGTGGGCTGTCAGGTGGTTATCTCATAGGGAGTTCTCACATTGCATACAGGATATCATAGCCAGGACAGGAGAGTTTGTACAGTAAGTACAGAAGATCCTGGTATCGTCCATATTAAATTGAAATTATGTTCCCCAGCAGAGGTGATGAAATAACAGTTCTTGATGCTGCTTCATTAAACTAATCACTTTTTGGGGGGCTAATTCAAATAGATTCTATTCTGTCATAATAGTACCGCTCTTATCTGCAATTCATATAGGGTGAGTTGTAGGTGTAGGGTATGACAGGCACCTAGTCAGGGATTATTGCCTTAAAAATTGTAAGCCTTGCTGCTGTTTTTTTTCTATATACTCATCATGCGACCATGCAGCCTGCCATCTAGATGTAGCAGAGCTAGACCCATCATGGGACAAATGGATTATCATCTTCTCTGTGGAAAGGTGAGGAATATAGTTGTTTTTTATGCTAATTCTTTTGCAACAGATGATGGTGTCATTGGTATGGACGAGGTCATAAGTATGATTTAACTAAGATTTATTAAACGAGTCTGTGTCATTCTTTCAATTAAAGAACTTTTTTCTGTGTGTGTTTTTTTTATAAGATATAACTATGGAGTTAGTAATGGTGGAGTCTTATTGACACCTATATATTACTAACCTTGGGACTTGATGTCACCTGACAATAGAAAGGTGACATCAACCCCTCCAACTATCACACCACTTGCCACCGCTTCAGGGAAAGTGGGAAGAGTGAGGCTAAGTGACAGAATTGGCACATTTTATAGATACATGTTTTCTGGGGTGGCTGAGAGCTGATGTTTTTAGCCTGCGGGGACCAGTATCCATGGCCTTTTCCTAGGCTATTAATATCAGGCCACAGTTCTGTCCCTGCAGCTGAAAAACACCCCCCATAGCATGATGCTGCCACCACAATATTTCACTGTTGGGATTGTATTGCGCAGTGTCTGTTTTTCTATACACATACTGCTTAGAATTATCACCAAAAAGGTCTATCTTCATCTCATCAGACCAGAGAATCTGATTTCTCATAGTCTGGGAGTCCTTCATGTGTTTTTTTAGCAAACTCTATGAGGACTTTCATATGTCTTGCACTGAGGAGAGGCTTCCGTCAGGTCACTCTGCCATAAAGGCCTGACTGGTGGAGAGCTCCAGTGATAGTTGACTTTGTGGAACTTTCTCCCATCTTCCTAATGCAGCTCTGGAGATCAGCCACAGTGATCTTTGGGTTCTTCTTTACCTCTCTCACCAAGGCTCCTCTACCACGATTGCTCAGTTTGGCTGGATGGTCAGATCTAGGAAGACTTCTGGTGATCCCAAACCTTAAGGATTATGGAGGCCACTGTGCTCTTAGGAACCTTAAGTACTGCAGAAATTCTGTTGTAACCTTGGCCAGATCTGTGCATTGCCACAATTCTGTGTCTGAGCTCCTTGATGAAACAGGGACATAAAAAAGCTAGACTGCAATTTTCCAAAATGTAGGCGAGTAAGACAAATTCCTTCTGTGTAAACATCTTGTGGACAGAAGAGACCAAGATAGAGGTTTTTTTTGAAAAGCACATTTTTCTACTTTTAACCGAAAATGCAATGAGGCCTAGAAAAAAAAGAACATGGTACCTACAGTAAAATATGCTGGAGATTCAATGATGTTTTGGGATTGTTTTGCTGGGTGGCTTGACTGTGTGCAAAGCATCATGAAATCTGAATATTAATAAAAGGTTTTAGGTCGAAATGTAGGGCCCAGTGTCAGAAAGTTGGGTTTGTATCTTAGGTCATGGGTCTTCCAGCAGAAAAATGATGCCAAACATACTTCCAGAAGCACCCAGAAACGAATGGAAACAAAGCACTGGAGATTTCTGAATTGGCCAGCAATGAGTCCGGATCTACAGTACAGACCAAAAGTTTGGACACACCTTCTCATTTAAAGATTTTTCTGTATTTTCATGACTATGAAAATTGTACATTCACACTGAAGGCATCAAAACTATGAATTAACACATGTGGAATTATATGCTTAACCAAAAAGTGTGAAACAACTGAAATTATGTCTTATATTCTAGGTTCTTCACCTTTTGCTTTGATGACTGCTTTGCACACTCTTGGCATTCTCTTGATGAGCTTCAAGAGGTAGTCACCAGGAACGGTTTTCAATTCACAGATGTGCCTCATCAGGTTTGATAAGTGGGATTTCTTGCCTTATAAATGGGGTTGGGACCATCAGTTGTGTTGTGCTGAAGTCTGTTGGATACACAGCTGATAGTCCTACTAAATAGACTGTTAGAATTTGTATTATGGCAAGAAAAAAGCAGCTAAGTAAAGAAAAACGAGTGGCCATCATTACTTTAAGAAATGAAGGTCAGTCAGTCCGAAAAATTGGGAAAACTTTGAAAGTGTCCCCAAGTGCAGTGGCAAAAACCATCAAGCGCTACAAAGAAACTGGCTCACATGAGGAATTCCCTAGGAAAGGAAGACCAAGAGTAACCTCTGCTTCTGAGGATAAGTTTATCCGAGTCACCAGCCTCATAAATCGCAGGTTAACAGCAGCTCAGATTAGAGACCAGGTCAATGCCACACAGAGTTCTAGCAGCAGACACATCTCTACAACAACTGTTAAGAGGAGACTTTGTGCAGCAGGCCTTCATGGTAAAATAGCTGCTAGGAAACCACTGCTAAGGACAGGCAACAAGCAGAAGAAACTTGTTTGGGCTAATGAACACAAGGAATGGACATTAGACCAGTGGAAATTTGTGCTTTGGTCTGTTGAGTCCAAACTTGACATCTTTGGTTCCAACCACCGTGTCTTTGTGCGACGCAGAAAAGGTGAAAGGATGGACTCTACATGCCTGGTTCCCACCGTGAAGCATGGAGGAGGAGGTGTGATGGTGTGGGGGTGCTTTGCTGGTGACACTGTTGGGGATTTATTCAAAATTGAAGGCATACTGAACCAGCATGGCTACCACAGCATCTTGCAGCGGCATGCTATTCCATCCGGTTTGCGCTTAGTTGGACCATCATTTATTTTTCAACAGGACAATGACCCCAAACACACCTCCAGGCTGTGTAAGGGCTATTTGACCAAGAAGGAGAGTGATGGGGTGCTACTCCAGATGACCTGGCCTCCACAGTCACCAGACCTGAACTCAATCGAGATGGTTTGGGGTGAGCTGGACCGCAGAGTGAAGACAAAAGAGCTAACAAATTCTAAGCATCTCTGAGAACTCCTTCAAGAATGTTGGAAGACCATTCCCGGTGACTACCTCTTGATGCTCATCAAGAGAATGCCAAGAGTGTGCAAAGCAGTCATCAAAGCAAAAGGTGGCTAATTTGAAGAACCTAGAATATAAGACATAATTTCAGTTGTTTCACACTTTTTGTAAGTATATAATTCCACATGTGTTAATTCATAGTTTTGATGCCTTCAGTGTGAATGTACAATTTTCATAGTCATGAAAACACAGAAAAATCTTTAAATAAGAAGGTGTGTCCAAACTTTTGGTCTGTACTGTAAATCCCACTGAACACCTGTGGTAGAGATTTTAAAATTGCTGTTGGGAAAAGGAACCGTTCAAACATGAGAGATGTGGAACAGTTTTCAAAAGAATAGTGGTTCAAAATTCAAGTTGAGAGGTGTAATTAGAAGCTTGTTGATGGTTATATAAAGCGATTGATTGCATTTATTTATTCCTAAGGATGTGCAACAAATCATATGGTGAGGATTCCAACAATTTTATCTGGCTCATTTTGGGGGGTTTGTGTGAAATTATGTCTAATTTTCCTTTTTTTCCTTTTTTTATGTGTTGTTCCAATATACACAAAACAAATAAATGTGTATAACAAAACATGGGTAATTGTAATAATTTTATGGGAGAAATACTTCATTTTCTGGATCAATTTCAAGGGTGCCAATATTTTTGGACATGACTGTATATATAAAAAGAAGGTGCTCAGATCACCCATATGTTGCAAGGAGGATTTAGAAGCATCTAGCAATAGTAGCAGTCATCAGAAAACAGGTATCCAGTAACAAAAATTCATTTAAAGCATTTCTTTTTTTTAATTTCATGTAATTAAAACATACAGATATTCATCCCACTTATTATGTAAATTGTAATACCCTACATGTTTCGGATTAGTCCTTCATAGTGTGTCTAAAAATACCTTCCCGTTCATTGATACCTATATCTGAGTCTCCTGAGTCTGCACAACAAAATCCCAACCAAAACAGGAAAAAGAAGAAGAAAAAAGACATAGTATATCATGCGAAGGAAGGAAATGTTTTCTTAGTTGCACCATGATGAAGTAGTAATCCGAAACAGTTACAGTTCATATACACTTGGGGTGGATATTTGTATGTTTTAATAGCATGAAATAAAGAAATGCTTTAACCCCTTCATGCCGCGGTCCTTTTTCGTTTTTGCGTTTTTGTGTTTCGCTCCCCTCCTTCCCAGAGCCATAACTTGTTTACTTTTCCGTCAATATGGTCATGTGAGGGCTTATTTTTTGTGGGACTAGTTGTACTTTTGAAGGACATCATTAGTTTTACCATGTTTTGTACTAGAAAACAGGAAAAAAATTCCAAGTGTGGTGAAATTGCAAAAAAAAGTGCAATCCCACACTTGCGTTTTTTGTTTGGCTTTTTTTGCTAGGTTCACTAAATGCTAAAACTGACCTGATACTATGATTCTCCAGGTCAATACGAGATCATAGACACTAAACATGTCTAGGTTATTTTTCATCTAAGTTGTGAAAAAAAATTCAAAACTTTGCTAAAAAAAAAGAAAAAGCGCCATTTTCAGATACCCGTAGCATCTCCATTTTTTGTGATCTGGGGACGGGTGAGGGCTTATTTTTTGCATGCCGAGCTGACATTTTTAATGATACCACTTTTGTGCAGATACGTTCTTTTGATCGCCCGTTATTGCATTTTAATGCAATGTCACGGCGACCAAAAAAATCGTAATTCTGGCGTTTCAAATTTTTTTCTCGCTACGCTGTTTAGCATTCAGGTTAATGCTTTTTTTTATTGATATATTGGGCGATTCTGAATGCGGCGATATCAAATATGTGTAGGTTTGATTTTTTTTATTGTTTTATTTTGGATGGGGCGAAAGGGGGGTGATTTAAACTTTTATATTTTTATTCTTTTTTTCATATTTTTAAAAACATTTTTTTTACTTTTGCCATGCTTCAATAGCCTCCATGGGAGGATAGAAGCTGGCATAGCCTGATTGGCTCTGCTACATAGCAGCGATCATCAGATTGCTGCTATGCAGCAGAAATGCAGGTGTGCTATGAGCGCCGACCACAGGGGGGCGCTCACAGCAGGCCTGCATCAGTAACCATAGAGGTCTCAAAGACCTCTATGGTTACCATCCTGACGCATCACCGACCCCCGATCATGTGACGCGGTCGGCGATGCGCTCATTTCCGGCCGCGCGGCCGGAAGCGGTAGTTAAATGCCCCTGTCAGCGTTTGACAGCGGCATTTAACAGGTTAATAGCGGCAGGCGAATCACGATTTCAAAACAGCTGACATTAGAACACAGAGAAGCAGAATAGGTCAAATGAATGGGGATCACCACACATTTAGATAAACAGCATTGCCCCAGTGTCAAAAGTACCTTAATACAGATGGAACATCCCATAGACCTATAGATCAAATGAAGACTTAAAGGGAACCTGTCACCCCCAAAATCGATGGTGAGGTAAGCTCACCGTCATCAGGGGCTTATCTACAGCATTCTGTAATGCTGTAGGTTAGCCCCCTATGTTACCTGAAAGAGGAGAAAAAGAGGTTATAATATAATCACCCAGGGGCGGTCCCGCTGCGGTCTGCGGTCAAATGGGTGTCTCAGGTCCGCTCCGGTGCCTCCTATCTTCATCCATGACGTCCTCTTCTGTTCTGTTCTGTTGAGGGCAGACCAAAGTACTGCAGTGCGCAGGCGCCGGGCCTCTCTGACCTTACCAGCGCCTGCGCGCTGCAGTACTTTGCAGCGGCGTGAAGACCAGAAGAGGACGTCATGGAATGAAGATGGGAGGCGCTGTACCGGACCTGAGACGCCCATCGGAGCGGGACCGCCCCTGGGTGAGGCCGGCGTCACACTGGCGAGTTTTACAGATGTATGAGCGCAGAAAATACACCCGTAAAATACGCATAACACACGGCCCAATGATTCTCTATGTCCCAGCTCCTATCAGCCATATTTTACTGATCCATATTATACGATCTTCTATGGCCGAACAAAATCGCAGCATGCTGCGTTTGTCACCGTAATGCGCAAAAAAATTGCCAATGAAAGTCTATGGGGGCGAGAAATATACGGATTACACACGGACCAGCAGTGTGACTTGCGAGAAATACGCAGCAGTGTTCTATAGAAAAGCCGGTAATTCAATTGCCGGCTTTTCATTTCTCCTTCACAAACCCGACAGGATATGAGACATGGTTTACATACAGTAAACCATCTCATATCCCTTTTTTTTGCATATTCCACACTACTAATGTTAGTAGTGTGTATGTGCAAAATTTGGGCGCTGTAGCTTGTAAAATAAAGGGTTAAATCGCGGAAAAAATTGTCGTGGGCTCCCGCGTAATTTTCTCCGCCAGAATGGTAAAGCCAGTGACTGAGAGCAGATATTAATAGCCTAGAGAGGGTCCATGGTTATTGCCCCCCCCGGCTACAAACATCTGCCCCCAGCCACCCCAGAAAAGGCACATCTGAAAGATGCGCCTATTCTGGCACTTGGCCACTCACTTCCCACTCCCGTGTAGCGGTGGGATATGGGGTAATGAAGGGTTAATGTCACCTTGCTATTGTAAGGTGACATTAAGCCAAATTAATAATGGAGAGGCGTCAATTATGACACCTATCCATTATTAATCCAATAGTACGAAATGGTTAATAAAACACACACACATTTTTAAAAAGTATTTTAATGAAATAAAGACACAGGTTGTTGTAATATTTTATTATACTGGTAATCCAGCTGAAGACCCTCGTTCTGTAACAAAGGAAAAATAAAAAAACAACAATATCTCATACCTTTCGACGCTCAGGTCAGTCCCACGAAGTAAATCCATCTGAAGGGGTTAAATCATTTTACAGCCAGGAGCTGTGCTAAAGCAGTGCTCGTGGCTGTAAAACCCCCGGGGACTGAATGGAAAGCGGGGTGACCTGGAGTTACCTTGAGTTGCAGTGAGGCGCCCAGAAGACATTATTTACAAACACTTAAAGGGGTTGGGGAGAGAAGGGTAGAACAATACTTTCACATCCCCTACATTTCCCCTTCTTTAAACATGGTTGTCCCCAACCATTGCAAAGCTTTAATAGAAATGTAAAACATTATAAAAGAATAGAGAGGACTCAACATAAGTCATATCCATAATATCTTCAGAGGGCGGAGGAAAGACAACCTCCTTCATTTAAACGTGGTACTACTGTACCAGAAACATAATTTACTGGAGAGTCCTGCTTCTCCAGCAGAATAGGCACAACGGGTGCAACCAAAAAGAAAAAGAGTCCATAGGCTCTAAACACAGTACCCAGCTTGGAGTCCTCTGGTTCAGGCAGATGAACAACACCACGAGCACAGGTCCTTATGACCTCTTCCGGTCACAAAACTTTCTTCCCACTGGGGAAAAACAATAGGGCATCTCTTTTGCCCTGGATGGATGCAGAACAGTCCTCTTAGTATACTATGCAACGGCACCACAAACCTAACAGTTCAGTCTCTTCAATGGCATGTGCCTCGTGCCGCTCCAATAACATTAGATTACTTTTCCCGGTCCTGGGTCAGGGGTGACTCTGTGGCCGCTGCAGTCTCAGGTTGCCTCAGAGAGGCGGGGTGGCAGAGGTGGCAAGAACATCACAGGCATTCGATAGTGTCGAGCTCAAGTCCTCATGTCACGCTATTTCCTCAGAGGTACATAGGGCCACCGTCACCGCAAAATAGGCCTGTGGGCAACACTCTTTGAAAAAGGAGACCCAGTCCCCTTCTTCCAGTAGCCTCACAAATTTAATTGAGGCCATATTTACATAGACCTTGTGATGGGTCTTGACCTCGTGTATGAAGCCGTAGCCTCAACTTGTTTCCACATAGGTTAGCTGTCCATAAGTGCGGCGATCAGCCATAGCACCACCTCCTGGCTGGTGCAATTCGGCCCACACCTCCTTCTCTCTCTTCTTTTTCTGTTCCATGACCCCAGCAATCCAGGCTTGTTGGTCGGGGGACCCCCTCTGAGGCGAGCAGGACTTGCAGCTACCTGGGATGCCTGGTGAAACATGGCGCACCTCCCCTCCAGTACCCAGCGAGCTGTGGTGTGGCTCTGGACCTCCAGCTCCCTGTGGATGGACAGGGACGGGACCCCAGATACAGGTAACATGGGAGGGGGCTCACTATCTTGGGACACCAGCCGAGGTTCACTCACCGCCTCTGGTCGTCGCTGTCCGGCTCCGTCGATGGTGTGACTTCAGTCTCCTTCCACATAGGTGGTGCAGAGCAGTCTCTCTGGAAGTCCCGGCTTTGGCCTTGCTTTCGGTGTAGGCCCTCATTGACGTACGGCCTCTGGTGGAGGTGAAGGCTCCGGCATCTTGGATGCAGACCCTGCTCCCAAAGGATGGCCCAATTCCGGACCCAGAAGCTTTGGGCGGACTATTGCTTTCTCCGCTGGAGCTTGTCGCTGGTCTTTCTTGGGATGGCATGTGGTCTCAAGCAGACGCCAAGGTTTTTTGGGTACAGGTAGTGACTCCGCTCCCCACGTGACATTCTGCTGCACGAACCGGGCCTGCTCTTTCTCCTGCCGCCATTGCCACTCGACGCAGATCACTCTTCCACCGCCACAGGACTGATGCATGTCTGCCAGTGTTGAATTGCATAATGACCCCACACAGCCACACCCATGATATTCTTCTGGGCCCAATCCATTCAATGGTCGGGTCACTTCCAGTTGCTCCTCCTATTCCTTTTCAAGTCGCCTCAGTAGGCATTGGGGTAAATTTCTTCGGCGCATCTGTTCCTCATGAAGTTGTGGCGATAGACTGTGATTGATGTGACTTTCTCTCTTTCTTCTCTGCATCCGCTTCACCATCATATGGGGCACTGAGATCCTGCCAACTATGCCAAGTGTAGGAGGGGTTAACCAGGGAGGTAGCCATGGCCGACAGCAATCCCTGTATCACTCCCTGGACCCCCTCCTGCATAAGATCACATTTCTCTGCTGCATTACCTCTGTGCTGATTCTCTGCGCCATCTGGAATTGCCCAGTATGGGGATGTATTCCTCACAGACGGTTCCGAAATAAGGAAGACACACTCCGCTCAACTTCAATGTTAACTCTTTTACTCAGCACAGCTTTTTCAAATACAGGCACTTCAGGTATCACAGTTGATTTGTTCCTTTCTGTCCCTTCTCTGTCCTTTTCTTCACTAGCCTTGGGTCAGACTGAATCATCTGGTCCCGCAGAATCGATTCCATCTGGAATTCTTGCCTCACATGGGGGAGTCCTACACCGCTTCGCCCCAGTTCTAAGAACTGCCCCCAGGCAAAGATCTGCCACATCTTACTTGTGCTGCCCAGCTGAGCAAACCTCTCTCTATGGGGACAGATTCTTACAGCTGCATCCGCAGCATTCCCATACTCCTTTCCTCCTAGAGGATTTCTTTGGTGTCCTGTTCTATGCTGGGCCCCTTCCTTAACATTGTGGATGACAGCAACTCCTGGCTAGGCAGCCCAGTGAGCTGCAGCTGCGCCCAGGCCCTGACTGACTAACTAGGAAACTATAACTCCTTTTATTCCCACTGTGCCCCTCCTACTCGTAACTATGGACAACTATGCACACTGTGCCCCTAACACTATACTTGGCCTGGGGACAATATACAATAGGTATAGCAATGCTCTTGTACATGGTGGTAATACATTTTATGTGTAGCAGTACCACCGTGTATGAACACACTAATTACAAACACTTAAAGGGGTTGGGGAGAGAAGGAAATGACAATACTTTCACATCCCCTACATTTGCACTGTGGCTTCTGGTGTGTCCTGTATTGCTTGTATGACTGCCATGCAGCATAGCCCATTGTCTTGATCCTTACTGTTCCATGTATCTTCCAGCATGCTGTACCAACTCCATGGGTCAGTATGTCCACCCCTACCTGAGGTTCTGTGAATCCACCTCACCAGTGGTGCCTAACATGGCTAGTAAGATTATTTAGTCTAGAAAAAAGACAACTGAGGGGCGATCTAATAACCATGTATAAGTATATAAGGGGACATTACAAATATCTCTCTGAGGATCTGTTTATACCAAGGAAGGTGACGGTCACAAGGGGGCTTTCTCTGCCTCTGGAGGAGAGAAGGTTTTTCCACCAACATAGAAGAGTATTCTTTACTGTTAGGGCAGTGAGAATCTGGAATTCCTTGCCTGAGGAGGTGGTGATGGCGAACTCAGTCGAGAGGTTCAAGAGAGCCCTGGATGTATTCCTGGAGCATAACAATATTGTATCTTACAGTTATTAGGTTCTTTAGAAGGACGGAGATCTGGGGATTTATTCTGATGGAATATAGGCTGAAATGGATGGACAAATGTCTTTTTTTTCCGGCTTTGCTAACTATGTTACTATGCAGAAGTGTTCAGGTTTTTTCAGCTTTTTTTTGCGATAAAAACACTATAAAAACTCATTAAAAATGCATGCATTATGCATCCTATCATTTAGAATGCATTCTGCAATTTTTGTGCACATGATGCGTTTTTTTTCCGTGAAAAAACGCATCGCGGTAAAAAAGCAGCATGTTCATTAATTTTGCGTTTTTTCCCGCTATTCTTATGCATTGGGAAAAAACGCAAAAAAAACCGCGGTAAAAACGCGGTAAAATCGCTGTAAAAATGCATGCAGATTTCTGGCAGAAATGTCTGTTTTTTGTCAGGAAATTTTCTGCCAGAAATCCTGACGTGTGCACATAGCCTAAAGGGAACCTGTGACCCCCAAAATCGAAGGTGAGCTAAGCCCACCAGCATCAGGGGCTTATCTACAGCATTCTGTAATGCTGTAGATAAGCCCCCGATGTATCCTGAAAGATGAGAAAAAGAGGTTAGATTATACTCACCCAGGGGCGATCCCGGTCCGGTTCTGGTCCAATGGGCGTCGTGGTCCTGTCCGGGGCCTCCCATCTTCTTACAATGACGTCCTCTTCTTGTATTCATGCTGTGGCTCCGGCGCAGCCGTACTTTGTCTGCACTGTTGAGAGCAGAGCAAAGTACTGCAGTGCTGCACCCTGGGTGAGTATAATCTAACCTCTTTTTCTCATCTTTCAAGATACATCGGGGGCTTTTCTACATTACAGAATGCTGTAGATAAGCCCCTGATGCTGGTGGGCTTAGCTCACCTTCGATTTTGGGGGTGACAGGTTTCCTTTAAATAATGTATTGACACAATGCTTGTTTTTTACAGATTGGACCTGATATTACTGCAGGGGCATTGCAAGAGCATTGAAATATTAGGGGCATAAGCTTCTTTTAGTAGTGAAAGTGCCTGTTAGTACTGCAAGCGTATTGCCAGAGGAGAGGAGTGAAAATCCAGGGCCATAAGCCCACACGCAATTATACCACACAAAACTTAGATGTATTGAAAACGGAACAGCTATAAAGTAAGCTTTCAAGTAACACTAAACAAAATAACTACACAATAACTACACAAAAATAATAAAAAATTTAGCAGTTCCTCTCTTAATTTTATCCCGACAACTAATGTTATTTTGCATCATATTGCAATAAACGAAGACATGAAAAACGTCTTCTATATTTTGCCCAAGGAGATTAGTTGTCCCCCCATAACCCATCTCCAGACTATCCACCGACTGGCTGTAAGAAAATTGGCAGCAAAAGAAGTCCTCCACCCACTCACACTTTAGTGTCTAAAATAGGATACAAAGGCCATTAAGCCTCACCTTTTGGCTTATCCAATGACATATAAAATATCTAATGGAATGGAAACTTCCTTAGATTAAAAAGGATTTCTATTGGTAAAAATTGGAAACAACCATATGGAGGATAATTCTTTTGTCCTCTATATAAACACATAAAAAATATGGAGAAAATAAGAATGATGCACATTAATATTTTATTAATATTTCTTAGTCATTGGATGATATAGAATCTATTATATAAATTTACATAACAACCTATTAATAGCCTTCTAAGCAAGCAAGAAAACTGCCATATAATTGAGAATGCATTTCCAGCATTAAAGAGGGTATTATGTTGATAAATGACTTTGCTCCTTTCTTAAAAGAAAGTGGTCCAAAACTTTGATAAACGACCCCTCCAGCCTTTACATTACAGTGATTCAGCTTTTCACCCATAGGCATCATTTGTCAGCTTGTCAGGATTATCCTATATGGTGAAAGTATATCGGTAGACATATTATTTTCTTTGAGTCTCCCCAGTATTACAGGTTAAGGGTTAATACGTGCATTTCAGAATGAATGCATGCATTTCAGAATGAATGCATACATTTCAGAATGGTCAAACTACAATTTATTTTGTTCTTTCATACAATCTTGGAGGTTATAAATTTTGCGCAAATAGACAATTCTAGGAGTAGATAGTGAAAATTCGATGGAATCATTTCTCAGGTACCTGGATGTCTACAAAGTCAACTTTTTACGATACTGTTAAAAAAATTATGGAATGCTTACATTTTAAAGTTATGCATTGTTAGAATTCATACATAGCATATCGAGCCCATTTACCTTAGTTACTTATTTTCCAAATGCATAGTGCCAACAGCATAGCCCTGAGTGCTGTACTTTTCCAGCCACAGTTATACAGTGGCCCCGGAAAGCCAGTAAGTGTTCAGAAATTGTTGTTCAATTACCATGTAAAGCTAAACAATGTCTAGTTTCATTTCTTGTGCATACAGAGCGGCATGGTGCCCTCATAGTGCTAATCTAGCCGGTGCAATATGGTGTTGTCACGGGAAGCCTAGGTGGGCAAGAGCTAATAACCCGGGCCCCTGCAATTTCCCTCAGACTAGGAAAATCCTGACTGACCCTCTACCTAGAGTTTACACTGATGGTGTGCATGTCTAGGCCTCCACCCTCTCATTGTCTCCTGTTTCAACCCTAGGCTGAAAATACCACCCTCCACCCAGTGAAGTGATAATACACCAATACCCACAGTTAGCACAGACAAGGATAACGGAAAATATACACCACGCCGCAGTCACTCAGGAATACACTATAAATGCACAGGGCAAAATAAATACAAATATAGGAAGGAGTAAATAAGACAAAGGGAAATACACCACCAGCAACGATTTTCCAACTACTAGCTCACCACTCCAGACCGAGATAACAACGCACAAGACAGAAGCTATAATCGGCGACACCCAATGTTCAGGAGAACTATTTAAAGGCAGTGGGCATGGCCCAGCTTCCAATCCGAGCACCAGGTAAATTAACCCCAGACCAGCTAGATAAAAACTAGCCAACGCCAATGAGCGCATAGTGGTCAAAAGCGGAATTACCGCTGTCAGTCGAACGACCTGGTCTGAACAGTGTCCGACATGACAGTACCCCGCCTTCTACAAGGGACCCCAGGGCCCTCACAGCTTATAGGACCCGGCTTGTCCGGATGGCAGCGGTGAAAAAATCTGACCAGCCGATCCACATGAACGTCCGAGGCTGGTACCCAGGACCTCTCCTCAGGCCCATAACCATGCCAGTGTACCAAGTACTGTAAAGTGCGGCGCACTACATGAGAGTCAACCACCTTGATGACTTCAAATTCCAAATTACCATCCACCAAGACTGCAGGTGGCATAGGCGCTGCGTCCACGGAACCCACCACCTTCTTTAACAGAGACCTGTGAAACACGTTGTGTATCTTATACACCGTAGGAAGCTCCAATCGGTACGCTACTGGGTTAATGACGGCGGTGACCCTAAATGGACCAATAAACCGTGGACCCAATTTAAGGGATGGTATTTTGAGTCTTATGTTTTTTGTGGATAACCACACCCAGTCATCCACACTCAGGTCCGGACCTGGCACACGCCTACTGTCAGCCACACATTTGTACCTGGCACCCACACTCAACAGACGCTGTTTAACTCTCCTCCAGACTGATGATAATTGTGCTCCTAACTTGTCTTCCTCCGGGATGCCGGAAGAGCCCCCCTGACTCAAAGTACAAAATTGAGGATGAAGCCCGTAAACACAAAAAAACGGAGACTCCCCAGATGACTCCTGGTGGTGATTATTGATGGCAAACTCAGCCAAAGGAAGAAACTTCGACCACTCCTCCTGGTTATCCGAAACAAAGCAGCGTAAGTACTGTTCCAAATTTTGGTTCATATGCTTGGTCTGACCATTAGACTGAGGGTGAAACGCCGAAGAATGAGACAACTTGATCCCTAGCCGTGAACAAAATGCTTTCCAAATTTTTGCCACAAACTGAGACCCCCTATCAGAAACGATATCAGATGGAACCCCATGAAGTCTGACCACTTCCTGCACAAATACCTGAGCCAAAGTCTTAGCGTTAGGCAACGAAGGTAAAGACACAAAGTGCGACATTTTTGAGAACCGATCAACAATCACCAAGATGACCGTGTTCTCAGCTGAGGAGGGCAAGTCAGTGATAAAATTCATGGAGATTTCCATCCATGGCTTACTAGGTACCTCGAGAGAAAGTAGTGTGCCAACAGGATGGGAGCGGGTCGTCTTAGTCCTAGCGCACGTGGTGCAAGCTGACACGTATGAGACCACGTCCTGTCGGATCTTGGGCCACCAAAACCGACGTGACACCAACTCCAAGGTACCCCTAACCCCTGGATGGCCATCCAGGACAGCATCATGATGCTCCGCCAAAACCTTTAAGCGGAGATGGAGCGGTACAAACGTTTTGTTGATGGGAAGCTCAGATGGTTCATCCTCCTGGGCCTCGGCAATCTCAGCCTCAACCTCGGTGGTGAGAGCCGAAACCACAACACCCTTTTGGAGGATGGGTACTGGATCTTCCCAAGGCTCTCCCCCCGGAAAACACCGGGACAAAGCATCCGCCTTAGTGTTTTTAGAACCAGGTCTGTAAGTGACAACAAAGTTGAACCGCGTGAAAAACAATGCCCAGCGAGCCTGCCTGGGAGACAGATGCTTGGCAGACTCCAAATAAAGCAAATTCTTATGGTCGGTAATTACAGTAACCTGATGAACCGACCCCTCCAAGAAGTGTCGCCATTCCTCAAAGGCCAATTTGATTGCCAACAACTCTCTGTTGCCGATATCGTAGTTATGTTCGGCGGGCAACAGTTTCTTGGAAAAATAGGCGCATGGACGCAAACCGCTCAAGGATGAGCCTTGTGACAACACCGCCCCCACACCAACCTCAGACGCATCGACTTCTACAACAAAAGGTTTCGATACATCTGGCTGCACCAGAATGGGAGCCGAAACAAACCTGTTTTTAAGAGATTCAAACGCGCACACAGCAGCCTCAGGCCAAACGGAGAAATTGGTACCCTTTTTAGTCATGTCAGTTAGCGGTTTAGCAATGATGGAAAAATCCTTGATAAACTTCCTATAGTAGTTAGAAAACCCAAGGAACCGCTGAAGTGCTTTTAGGTTATCAGGCCGTTCCAAATGCAACACCGCTTGCACCTTAGCGGCGTCCATCTTAAAACCCGAAGCAGACACAATATAGCCCGAGAAAGGAAACTCCTGTACTGAAAATACACATTTCTCCAGTTTTGCATATAGCTTATTCTCTCTGAGAAGCTGTAACACCTGCCTGACATGATCTAAATGAGTATCACGGTCGCAAGAATATATGAGGATGTCATCTAGGTACACAATAATGAATTTCCCCAAAACATGCGAGAACACATCATTTATGAAATTATGAAACACTGCAGGTGCGTTTGTCAACCCAAATGGCATCACCAAATTTTCAAAATGACCCTCAGGGGTATTAAAAGCCGTCTTCCACTCATCACCTTGACGGACTCTTATGAGGTTGTACGCCCCCTGAGGTCAAGCTTGGTAAACCACTTAGCACCTGCCACCTGGTTGAACAAATCCGGTATCAATGGCATAGGGTATGGATCACGAACCGTAATCTGGTTTAACTCCCTGAAATCCAGACACAGCCGTAGTCCACCATCTTTCTTCTTAACGAAGAAGAACCCTGCTGCCACTGGTGAGGATAAAGGCCTGATGTGCCCTTTGCTCAAACTTTCAGCAATATAATCCTTTATCGCTTGTCTCTCCGGACCGGAGATGTTAAACATCTTTGCTTTAGGCAATTTGGCCCCTGGTTTAAACCTGATAGTACAGGCATAGGGGCGATGTGGTGGCAACTCTGAACAACCCTTCTCAGAGAACACATCCACAAAATCCAGAAGTGACTCAGGAATGCTTGGAGTCACAGCAGAAACACATGTGGCCAAGCAATTCTCCTGACAGAAATCACTCCACTGAATTATGTCCTGAGTTTTCCAGTCAATAACCGGGTTGTGTGTAGACAACCATGGAAAACCCAAAACCAATTGTGCCGGAAGACTCTTGAGCACCTTACATGTAACCTGCTCGAAATGAAGAACCCCAATGTGGAGTTTAATCTCAGCCACAAACTCAGTAATCTCCCCTGTGGGAGAGGAGCAGAATTGATGGTGACCACGCGGATAGGATGAGGCAGTTTTTCGATCCTAAAACCAGCAGTGCACGCAAACTCCTCATCAATGAGATTTGTGGCAGAACCACTATCCACAAAAACAGTGATTGGCAGCTCTCTGCCAGCGACAACAACTTTGGCAGGGAGCATGCACTGAGAAACCATCATGGAGGATATGCATAAGCTCAGATTGGACTCCTCCACACCCTCTGAGCTTAGAAGTTTTTCCACCGTTGCATTTTTCTTTGACAGCAGAGGACAGATATTAATAAAATGACCAGTTTTACCTCAGTAAAAACAGGCTCCCTGCTTCCTGAGTACAGGGGCTAGATTCTTAACATGTGATACCCCTGCGACTTGCATAGGTTCCGTGGGCCCACCTGCAGCAACCTCACGTGAACCTAAACCTTCACCCACAGGCGGCGTCTCATGATCCCCCTGACGCAAACGGCGATCAATGCGGACAACAAGACTCATAGCGGAATCTAGTGAAGCAGGAGTCTCGTACATCAGGAGGGCTTTTTTAACCATATCAAAGTCAAATGCAGCAGAATCAGATGGCAAAGAAATCGCCCATGCTTGGGGATCCCCGTTTAATAATGACAACACCAGACCCACACGCTGAGCCTCATTACCGGAGGAGATCGGGCGCATACGGAAATACAGTTTGCAAGCTTCACGAAAAGAAACAAATTTACTGCGTTCCCCAGCAAATTTTTCAGGCAAAGGAAACTTAGGCTCAGCAACTTTACCTGTAACTCCGGCTTGTATTATTAGACACTGCTAGTCCCTGTTGCTGCACTACCCCCCTTAACTCAGTGACCTGTAGGGACAGCGCCTTCAACTGGCGGGTTATGGAAATCATGGGATCCATGGAAATGTTGGCCGATTATAATGTCACGGGAAGCCTAGGTGGGCAAGAGCTAATAACCCGGGCCCCTGCAATTTCCCTCAGACTAGGGAAATCCTGACTGACCCTCTACCTAGAGTTTACACTGATGGTGTGCATGTCTAGGCCTCCACCCTCTCCCTGTCTCCTGTTTCAATCCTAGGCTGAAAATACAACCCTCCACCCAGTGAAGTGATAATACACCAATGCCCACAGTTAGTACAGACAAGGATAACGGAAAATATACACCACGCCGCAGTCACTCAGGAATACACTATAAATGCACAGGGCAAAATAAATACAAATATAGGAAGGAGTAAATAGGACAAAGGGAAATACACCACCAGCAACGATTCTCCAACTACTAGCTCACCACTCCAGACCGAGATAACAATGCACAAGACAGAAGCTATAATCGGTGACGCCCAATGTTCAGGAGAACTATTTAAAGGCAGTGGGCATGGCCCAGCTTCCAATCCGAGCACCAGGTAAATTAACCCCGGACCAGCTAGATAAAATCTAGCCGACGCCAATGAGCGCATAGTGGTCAAAAGCGGAATTACCGCTGTCTGTCGAACGACCTGGTCTGAACAGTGTCCGACATGACAGGTGTCTTACTGTGTTTACCTAAGCTTTTGCTTAAACAGCACTCTACCTTATCAACAAGCATCCTTTTATTAAATATGTATACTGCTTTATTTGAACATCCAGAATACAGTATACACAAGAGAAATGTCTCTAAGAGCAGTTCCAAATTTAAGGGTATGTGCACACATTGCAGATTTGCCTTTGGAATTTTCTGTGCAGATTCTGCATCTCTTGGCAGAAAACGCAGGTAAAAATCTGCATGGTTTTGATGCCTTTTTGATGCGTTTTTGATGCGGATTTGTGTGCATTTTTGTAAGCTAAATAAAGATCTATTATTTAACAAAAAAAAGTATTGTGATATCAACCTCTTCATTTAAATACTCCATTGAAGAATAATGTTTACACACAGAAAGATAGGTAGATAGAAAAATTGGAATAGCACATACAATTAAATGGGTGCACAGGCGTCCAAGCAACTAATCCATATACTTGCCAAAAACACAGGGACCAAAAAAATGGAAGGCAGCACTCCAGGTTTTAGCAAAAATATAAGTGGACTTTATTGGCGCTGTGAAACGTTTCAGCTTCCAAAAGCTGCTTGAGTGCTCTATAGACCTCCAGTGACACACTGACAGGAGACAATGGCTCCTGCAGTGTTATCACTAAAGAGGTTACCTGAGTTCATGTTCTCACTTTACGGCAACATTGCGTAACAAATTTCCCACGCAGCGGTGCTGCAAGTGACAGTATGAACTGTACTGAACTCCCGGCGGCGGAGTGATGCAGTGCGGAGGATTACCTCCTGTCACTGTACCACCAGAGCCGCTGGAGAGCGGTCACATCTGCCGATGTGACAGCTCTCCACGGGAAATCGTCGTGGGACACTCGTTATTAAATTAATTACATTGGATCAGGGAGTATATTGTTTTTTAGTTTATTTTTTTACAGGTGATTGAGGGCTTTGGGGACAAGGTGATTGGTGAGTATGTACTGTATGTCTATATGTGTGTATGTGGTTATTTTTCTTTTTACGCTTTTACACTTTTTACACTTTTTACACTTGAACACAGTGAACACATCGGGCTAGCTGTCACTGTAGCAGGCATAGCCAGATGTGACTAGCAGTTCCATCGGACGATGCCTGGCTACACACAGACACACATAGACACACACACAGCCTCGCACACACACACACAGCCCTGCACACCCACACACAGCCCTGCACACCCACGCACACACACACACAGACACCCACACATAGAGACGCACATCTTCTCCGCACACACACAGTCTCCACCCACACTCAGCCCATACACTCTTACCCCTCTCAATCTGCAACATTTCTCTCAGGCACATCCACAGCAAAACTGCAGATCTTTTTTAAACCTGCGGATTTGCTGGGGATTGGCCTGACACAATGGTAGTCAATGGGTCCAGAAACACTGCAGATCTGCAAAAAGAATTTACATGCTGCGGAAAATAAAACGCTGCAAATCCGCACATTTTTTCCACAGCATGTGCACAACAATTCTCAATTTCACTAACATTGCTTGTGCACTACACTGCGGATTTGATGCAATTCCAAGCGTCAAAAAATGCTGCGGACCTGCATCAAAATACGCAATGTGTGCACGTAGCCTCAGTGTGTGTTTTTATGTCATATGTCAAATCAATCTTTTCACGTTAATGCATTAATAAATATCATACAAAAGTTACTCTTTTAACAGTCTTGAAAATGTATTTAAAAACATATCATACAGCTTTTGACTTTGAGTATGATAAAATATAAAACTACTAAATCTTCATAATTCATAACTTGGCCCCAGGAGTCTAGAAACCCTAAATATAAACATGTGGCCATTTCACTACATATGAACTAATGCCAAGTGCATGTCAATAAGATAGGGCAAAAATATATTGAGTTTTCTATTTTCACTAACACTTATTTTATTAAAAGCAACTTTGGTGTTTAGTCTACTGATACATTTCTTGATAGGAAACCTGTCATGTCCTCAAATGCTATTAACCTGGACATATGTGGTTAATCTGCAGGTTAATAGCATTCCAAATCCATGCAGCCACCATACTGAAAACCTGGCTACTGAGAGGAAGTGAAATTTATTCCTACTCGCAGCCTCCAGCTTTCAGTCATAGAGGCACATGTGGCACGGTTTTGATGCTGTATTCCTGAACTGATAGTGGTTCTGGTGATGCATTCAGGTACTGATGGTGGTTCTGGTGCCGTATTACTGTACTGATAGTGGTTTTGGTGACATATTCCTATTCTGATAATGGTTCTAGCAACATATTAATGTAGTGTGTTGTGAATTCCGCTCTTGGGCTCCCTCTGGTGGTTATAAGTAGCATTTTTGTGAGTTCTGCTCTTGGGCTCCCTCCTGTGGTTTTGAGTGGTATGGCTGCTTCTTGGATTTAGCATCAGCAGCTGTTTTCACTGATCGTCTTTCTGGCTCTGCTATATTAGTCTGGCCTTTTCCCTAATTCAATGCCAGTTGTCAATTGATGAGCTTGGAGTCATGGCTCTCTGAGGATTTCCCTGTCACTCTGACCATTTCAGCAAAGCTAAGTCCTTGCTTGTCTTTTTGCAGTTCACTTGTTGTGGACTTTGTTGTTTTGCACTTTCTATGTTTTGCTCATTTGTCCAGCTTATCAGTATGGATCTATTTAGCTAAGCTGGAAGCTCTGGGCAGCAGAGTTTGCCCTCCACACCTTTAGTCAGGTGTGGAGATTTTTGCGGTGGACTTTTTCTAGTTTTTATTACTGACCGCACAGTGTTCTGTCCTGTACTAATTCTTTCTAGCTAGTAGTGGCCTCCTTTGCTAAATCTTGTTTCATACTACGTATGTCATTTCCTTCTCCTGTCACAGTCATTATTTGTGGGGGGCTGTCCTATCCTTTGGGGATTTTCTCTGAGGCAAGATAGCTTTCCTGCTTCTACCTTTAGGGGTAGCTAGATCTCCGGCTGTGACAAGGTGTCCAGGGAGTGACAGGAACATCCCACGGCTACTGCTAGTGTCTGTGTTAAGATCAGGAACTGCGGTCGGTATAGTTACCACCTGCTCAGAGCTAGTCGCATGTCGCTCCTTAATCACCAGACCATAACAGTAGTGATAGTTGTTCTGGTTCTGTATTCATATACTTTTGATGGCTCTGGTGATGTATTCATATAGGGATGAAAGTTCTGGTGATATATTCATCACCAGAACCATAATCAGTTTATGGACTTGAAATCAAAATCATCATCAGTATGTATATAGAACACCGAGCCATCAATGGTACATAAATACATCACAGCAACCATCATAAGTAACTAAATACAGTAGTTCACTAGAATCACCATGAGTACATGAATATGTCACCAGAACTTACATCAGTACATGAATATGGCACCAGTACTACCATCAGTACATGAATATATCACCAAAAACACTATAAATATATGTATGCATCACCAGAACCAACACCAATGCATGAATACTGTATATTGCCACAACCATCATCAGTAAATATATGCAACACCAGTTCCATTACAAGTACATGAATACATCATCAGAACCACCATCAGTACATGAATACCAAAACTACTTAAAAACAAGAACCAAGCTGTCATAGATGTAATTGTAAAATCTATAAAGCTATCTCACAGTTCTTATGATGAACATTAAATCCTCAATTAATTATAACTCATAGGACTCATTGCAGTTAGGCAGTGTTTAAATTAATATGCCTTGGAGATCACAGTTACACAGCTCAAGAGTTGTGGACAGTTATCAGAGTATGATCAATGGATGTCTCCACTGAACCTAGAGTCAGGAAAGGCAGTGTGCATTAACAGTACAAATAATAGAGGACTCCTTCTGACTGGATCTGCTGGAACATGAGACCCTATCTTGTGTTTTCAATGGTTTAATTTAACCTTTGAATTGTCAGAGTGGACAACTTAAAAATCCGGTATTATTTTCTGATATCTATTTGTAATGTGATCAGGTATTGTACAGTGCCTTGCGAAAGTATTTGACTCCCTGGAACTTTTCAACCTTTTCCCACATATCATGCTTCAAACATAAAGATACCAAATGTAAATTTTTGGGGAAGAATCAACAAGAAGTGGAACACGATTGTGAAGTTGAACAAAATTTATTGTTTTTTTAAATTTTTGTGGAAATTCAAAAACTGAAAAGTGGGGAGTGCAATATTAACAGGCCCCTTTACTTTCAGTGCAGCAAACTCACTCCAGAAGTTCATTGTGGATCTCTGAATGATCCAATGTTGTCCTAAATGCCTAATGATGATAAATATAATCCATCTGTGTGTAATCAGTCTCCGTATAAATGCACCTGCTCTGTGATAGTCTCAGGGTTTTGTTTGAAGCACAGAGAGCATCATGAAAACCAAGGAACACAACAGGCAGGTCCATGATACTATTGTGGAGAATTTTAAAGCCGGATTTGGATACAAAATGATTTCCAAAACTTTAAAAATCCCAAGGAGCACTGTGCAAGCGATCATATTGAAATGGAAGGAGTATCATACCACAGCAAATCTCCCAAGACTCGGCCGTCCCTCTAAACTTTTATCTCAATCAAGAAGACTGATCAGAGATGCAGCCAAGAGGCCCATGATCACTCTGGATGAACTGCAGAGATGTACAGCTGAGGTGGGACAGTCTGTCCATAGGACAACAATCAGTTGTGCACTGCACAAATCTGGCCTTTATGGAAGAGTGGCAAGAAGAAAGCCATTTCTCATAGATATACATAAAAAGTGTCGTTTGAAGTTTACAATAAGCCACCTGGGATACACACCAAACATGTGGAAGAAGGTGCTCTGGTCAGATGAAACCAAAATCGAACTTTTTGGCAACAATGCCAAACGATATGTTTGGCATAAAGGCAAAACAGCTTATCACCCTGAACACACCATCCCCACTGCCAAACATGGTAGTGCCAGCTTCATGGTTTGGACCTGCTTTTTCTTCAGTAGGGACAGGGAAGATGGTTAAAATTGATGGGAAGGTGGATGGAGCCAAATACAGGACCATTCTTGAAGAAAACCTGTTGGAGTCTGCAAAAGACCTGAGACTGGAACGGAGATTTGACTTCCAACAAGACAATGATCCCAAACATAAAGCCAAATCTACAATGGAATGGTTCACAAATAAACGTATACAGTTGTTAGAATGGCCAAGTCAAAGTCCAGACCTCAATCCAATCGAGAATCTGTGGAAAGAGCTGAAAACTGCTGTTCACAAATGATCTCCATCAAACCTCACTGACCTCAAGCTGTTTGCCAAGGAAGACTGGGCAAGAATTTCAGTCTCTCGATGTACAAAACTGATAGAGACATACCCCAAGTGACTTGCAGCTGTAATCGCAGCAAAAGGTGGCGCAACAAAGTATTAAGTTAAGAAGAAGTTTAGAAAATTCATTATAGCTGTTGATAGCAACGTTTTTGAAGGGTGATGAAGTTACAATATTCCCCTTACTGTGGTTTAATATTTTTAGGTTTAAAAAATGTATACTATGTTGGGAAAAAGAATGGGAATGTTCCCTAGTGATATCTATTCAGTTCACCCTCAAATTGTTGTGCTTCAATTTTGGAGCCAGACCATATGAAAAACAAATCATCTATAAATCTTTTAAAAAATAAAATGTGACCAATTGGCAGGATGGAATGCCTGGTAAAGAGTTACTCGAATCTACTCATAAAGAGATTTGCGTTACTGGGGGCGAATCATGACCCCATCGCGCAGCCCCTCAACTGCTGATAGGTAGCACCCTCAAAGGAAAAAACATGTTTCATTATAAAATCAATACATTGCAAGAGAAACATGATCTGTTCCTCATGGATAGTTTTTTCCATCGGATATAGTATTCAATGGCTTTCAACCCCAATACATGTTGAATATTGGAATTCAATGAATTCAGATCTAAGGTAAGGAAAGAATAAACTGGAGAGAGGGATAATTTTTGAATTTCAGTGATTAGATAAGTGGAGACCCATATGTGTGAAGGTAGTTCACAAACAAAGGGTTGTAAAAATATATCAATATAATCAGAAAGATGGGCGGTAATAGATTTAATACCATATATTATTGGATGTCCAGGGGGATTTTATGAATCTTAGGTAAAACGTAAAATTATGCTGGTTGGTAATAGTTTATGGAGAGATAATCTTTCTCTTCTTTCTTTAAAAGATTATTCTTAAAAGTACTATTTATCAGTTCATTATATTCCGAAAAATAGTGTATGGAGTGATCCTGTGAAAATTTGTCATAATATATTGTATCACTCAAGATACTTATGGCTTCATCTATATACAGTAGGAAGATATCTGCATAATAAGAAATCAGAATTAAAAAATTTGGCCTGGTCATTAAGGTTAAAATTGGCTCGTTCATTGAAGGGTTAAAATGCATTAATTCCTTCAAAAAATTGCTACTGAATACAATACTAGAAAAGTGTATCAGATTTTTCTAATCATATCCACACTTTGCCTTAAATTTTGGCCAGAAATTGATTTTTTTATAGCATGTTACTTTTAACTGGATATTTACTTAATTTTTTTCATTGCAGATTTTCGTATACATTTGAGAGGAACAAAATACCAAAAACAAGCCGACATTATAGTACAAAGTATTGTGATGGTAAAATTCAATTTATTTAGTTAATCAGGTAAAATAAAAGAAGAAACATCAATGATTGGAGTAAAATAAAATCACATAATAGACAAGGATACACACCCAGGAAAGTAAAAACTGTAGGACTGGGTACCAGTGCCAAAATGATATGCACAGCACGAAAAATGAATATAAAATATATAATAAACAAATTATGCAAAATATTTGCAAGTGAGTAAAGTGCTGTGTGCAATAAATTCAAACTAAATATTACCAAGGGTTCATAGTTAATAAACAGGTGTGTGCTATTTGTATATCAGGGCACCAAACAGAACAGCCTACAACATATGTGTTAAGTGAAAGAAGAGGAGCATATGTGAGTATAGAAATAAATCCAAAGTTGAAGGTAACTCACAGTGGTAAACGCGCGTTTCGGCACAATGCCTTCGTCAGGTCCGGCTCCTTGGTCGCAGGGATATTACTTTTACCTGTCCTTATATTTTAACTTAGCTAATTATATTAGAAACCCTGCCACCATTAAGCATTTCTTTGCTCTTTTGCTTCACATTTGAGAGGAGTAGCTTAAATCCACATGAACAATGGTGTGGAGTTTTTTGTCTGCTGAAGATAAAATGCAAGTGAAGAATTGAAAAACACAATGGAGAAACCGCTGCTGGTGATCCCTTCAGTTCCATCAGTGCTTCTATACCATTCTCAAAGCATCCTGACCTCCTGTGGTGGCTTCCATCCTAAAGGTACCATCACACTCAGCGACGCTGCAGCGATATAGAAAACGAGCTGATCACTGGAGCGTCGCTGTTTTGGTCGCTGTAGAGACGTCAAACACAGCAGCTCCAGAACGATGCAGGAGCGATCCAGTGACGTAACGGCGACTCACTTATCGTTCTCGCTGGTTGTTAGCTCCATGTAAAACATTGCTGACATCGTTGCTTTTGATGTCAAACATGACGATACACGCCGACCTGACGACGAAATAAAGTTCTGGACTTCTAGCTCCGACCAGCGATATCACCGCGGGACCCAGATCGCTGCTGCGTGTCAAACACAACAAGATCGCTATCCAGGACGCTGCAACATCACAGATCGTTGTCGTTCTCGTTGCAAAGTTGCTGAGTGTGACGGTACCTAAGTGGCAGCCTCAACAGATCAAAACAATCTGCAGCTGCAGCAAGATCCACATGATTTTGTGCAGATCTCCAGCTCTAGACCTCTCTGTAGATACTTGTGGATTTGCTGCTGAAAGTGTCAGCACCAGAACTGTAATGTGAGAACATACCCTGACACATGTGGATTTCTTTGCTGATTTTAAATCCTATTTCCAGGCTTTCTCAACAGTGTGATGATATGCATCAGAATTTACAAAGTGATTAAGCCAAAGCTTAAAAATCACGAAGACCTAAAGTAGAACTGCGAATAGGTTAAAGTTGCGAGAGATATGGGTTTTTATCATTTACTACGAAATATTGTGATCTTTTACAAAGGGCATAACGGATTTCTCTGGGGGGTTGTCTTTAGACTTCTCTACATTATTATCTTTTGAACAACTCCCCCTTGTAAAGACCATAAAAAGAAGCACTGCATAAAAATGCCTCTATTTCTGGAATTGTATGGTGGATTTAAAGGTATTGGCTGATCTTAGGCTACAAGTTTGCATTCATACTCTATGTCTCTACGGACCTTCTATTTGTCACATTGATCACTGCGCTTTGAGGATTCTCCGGTGCTAGAGCAATGAGCAGCGGGTGCTTGACTGCAAGTATGAGATTTGCCTATGCAGTCACATGCTGACTAGTCATATGCGGACTTCTCTCAATGCTGTGTACTGAGCGAGGCCAAACATATCTAGTCGGAATGTGGCTAAAGTATTTAAATCGCATACTTGTGTTCAGATGACCGTCCGCTCTTGGCCCCAGCCCATAAAGTGACTGCAGACTTGTAGACTAAGGCTGGATAGCCCGTTTAAAAAAAAAAAAAAACAATAAAAAAAACTAAATAGAGAATACTCATGAACAGCAGGAATAAAATAGGAGCAAACATTGACCAATGTTGAAATTGTCTAATGGAATACTTTTCTACTTATATTTACAACTGAATTCAAAATGATCATTATTATACTATGAAAACACAACAAACAAAAAAAAAACAAAAGAAAATCCTTGCCAGCACAGGAATTATTCCATGCAGTGGAATTTTGATATACCACAATCCCTCATGTCATGGCTTTACATGTGGAAGTACTGAACGCAGTTATTTAACATTGCTGTATTCATTGTACTAGGCATCAGAGAGCCGCTTGTCAAGCGAGAAGGAAGAAGTGATTAACGGTATTCATCTTCCATGATGGTTCATCGCTCCTCCCCTCCGGTAACCTTTAATATATTCATTGCCTTATTTTCATACATGTTGATTGAAGAGAGCTTTATCTTGTAAGTAGTGGGATTGTCACCCAAAGTAGATGTAAAATCTGTATTCTCACCAATGTCTAAAGCATTGTTTTCCAGCGGTGCAGATCATGTGGCACAGATTATTAATAGCCCTGGTCTGTACACCACTTGACACAGCGCTCCAGCTGTCATTCTGCTCTCTGGCTCATATGATTCTTACACTGGTGGAGTGCCAGGCTCAGGCCTATTCCATCAGTCAATGTCACCCACAAACCAGTGATGAATAGCTCGCCTGTCGCTGTGGCAAGGTCTGGGTGCTCATTCACACACGCCTGACTTTTACCAACTTCTACGCACACCAGCTGAGACCTGTCCCAGCTGATACAGACCCGGCTGACCTGAAAACAATCCGCCCCCCTTCTGGATTAGTTAAAAATGAAACAAATTCTAATGTGATCATGTCACTAATTATGCATTTAATTCAGTTATAAGGAGCTAATGGCTCCCTCAGTGACAGCTTTTACTGCTAAAAGGCAATTCATTCCTGAAACTGAGAAATCTAATTACACAAAATGCTTTGTCCTAATCTTTTCAGAGAATAATCTTATTTGTAGGCATTAACATCCCAGATGCTGCTGCTGTTTGTCCATTATGACAGTGTTTGTCCTGAATAATGTATAAATAGCTCTTTCTGGACAGTTGCATGTCACTAAATCAATACAATTTGCTGCCTTCTGTTACATTAAGTCGGCATCGGCAAGCTGGAGAAAATTAACCTTTTTTTTTTTTTTTCTGCTCACAAGCCTTCAGAATGAGAAACGAGGCACATGCCAAAAGATGACTGTCATTCACTCTGACACAAGTTGGTTAAAAGTTAATAAAAAGAATGCAATAAATTAGTATGGTATTCCCTTAAGGAGAAGGAAGCCCAGCGCACAACGGGATGCTGCCCTTCAAATTACCAGTGTTTAACCCTTGGTGTAATGTTTATTTTTATCATGGCACCCAATAAACAAGCTGTCTACTTGCTTTTGGCCTTAGAGACCAAGCATTATTTCTTTATATATTTCCCTTGTTGGATTGAAAGCACCATAACTTTAAATTGTTTTAAAGAAATGTGTAAATAAGAGATCTAATTTTTTTTGCAAGATGAGTTGTATTTTCTAAGACATTGCCTTGCATGTTTTTATTGCTTTAGGCAGAAAAATATTTTTATTGAAAAAGTGAAAATAATGTAAACTTTATTAAAATCTTTTTTTTCTCCCTCCCCAAGTTCCTACAAAGGACATAAAGCTATGAACATTTTAGTGATTATATACAGTAAATGTATGGTTATAGTATTCCAATTTATTAATTGTAAGCGTACTTTCACAACAGATTTATCTGCTGTGGAATTTCTGCAGTTGAAAATCCACAGTGACAAAATGTCATTTAGGCTACGATCACAATATCAGTTTTTGGTCAGTATTTCACATCAGGTATTTGTCTCTGATTGTACCCTCCTTATTTTGGCTTACAAATACTCAGGTAAAATACTGACCAAATACTCATAGTGTAATCATAGCCTTAGGAAGTGTTGATTTGCTGCACATTTCTGGTCAATTTGTGTTGCAGATTAATTTTCTCTGCAGCATGTGATTTAGATGTTTTAAAATACTTAAAATATAAAAATAATTATATTTTGCACTTAGATCTGCATTTTGCACTGTTAGTTACCATTTAAAGATGAATTCTCATTAAAATGTTTGTTTGATAGTTGTTTTGGTGCTGAATTCATGTACTTATTGTGGTTCTGGTGCTACATTCATGTACTAATGATGGTTTAAGTTCTGTATTCATGTAATGATGGTTTTATTGCTGTACTCATATACTCATGGAGGTTATGGTGTTGCATCAATGTACTAGTCATAATTCTGGTGCTATGTTCATGCACTGATGGTGATTCTGGTGCTATATTCTTGTAATGATGATGGTTCTGATTATATAGTCATGTACTAATGAGTTTTTATGTTATAGTGATATATTCCTGTACTTATGGTGACTCTGGTGATGTATTTATGTACTACTGGTGGTTCTAGTGATGTAATCCTGTGCTGATCGTTGTTCTGGTGGTATATTGATGTGCTGATATTGTGTTCGGTGATTATGGTTTGCGTGCTGTATTCATTTGATAATGTGTGCAAACTGTAAAGTGCTGCGGAATATGTTAGCGCTATATAAAAAATAAAGATTATTATTATTATTATATTTACTGATGGGGGTTCTGGTTCCTGCATTCCTGTGCTTATAGTGATTCTGTTGCTGTATTCATGTAATGTTTGTGGTTCTAGTGCTGTATTTCCATACTGGTCTTGGCTTTGGTTCTGTTTTCATTCACTAACATTTCTGGTTCTATATCCCTCTACTGTTATTGGTTCTGATCTTGTACACTTTTAGCAATCTAACAATTTAAGAATTGCTACATCTGCATTTATGTTGGGAGCATTAATCTTTTGTATTTTTGTATTTTAAGGCTTCCTTCACTTCCATTTTTGGCTCTTCTGTGAAGCTCGGACCATGTTTTGTCCTATAAACTGCAACACTGTAATATTGCAGTATAAAGTATAAGCAATCAGATGATCACAGGTTCAACACATGTAGTAAGGGCACGGCACTACAGGTGCACAAGTAGGAGCCCAATCCATAGTATAATATCTATGAAGAACTTGCCACTCAATTGATGTAGAAAAATTGATGATTTATTTGCTATCGTCAATGAATATATATGACGTTTTGGTCTCAGTTTAGATATTCTTCAGAAATGCAGATTGCCACAGAAGAATGTAAGACTCAATCCTGAACCTATACAGGATACAGTGCATCTGGTATGGCATCTATAGAAGATATTCTGACTTCCATTCCTGCCATACCTTTAGTGGTATTCCCACTTTCCAGTCGCATTGTATACTGTATAGGTTCAGCATCGAGTGGCATTTTTTTAATGGTAATCCATATATCTGAAGAAGGTCTAAACTGAGACTGAAACATTATACAGTGGGGCAAAAAAGTATTTAGTCAGTCAGCAATAGTGCAAGTTCCACCACTTAAAAAGATGAGAGGCGTCTGTAATTTACATCATAGGTAGACCTCAACTATGGGAAACAAACTGAGAAAAAAAAATCCAGAAAATCACATTGTCTGTTTTTTTATCATTTTATTTGCATTTTATGGTGGAAAATAAGTATTTGGTCAGAAACAAACAATCAAGATTTCTGGCTCTCACAGACCTGTAACTTCTTCTTTAAGAGTCTCCTCTTTCCTCCACTCATTACCTGTAGTAATGGCACCTGTTTAAACTTGTTATCAGTATAAAAAGACACGTGCACACCCTCAAACAGTCTGACTCCAAACTCCACTATGGTGAAGACCAAAGAGCTGTCAAAGGACACAAGAAACAAAATTGTAGCCCTGCACCAGGCTGGGAAGACTGAATCTGCAATAGCCAACCAGCTTGGAGTGAAGAAATCAACAGTGGGAGCAATAATTAGAAAATGGAAGACATACAAGACCACTGATAATCTCCCTCGATCTGGGGCTCCATGCAAAATCCCACCCCGTGGGGTCAGAATGATCACAAGAACGGTGAGCAAAAATCCCAGAACCACGCGGGGGGACTTAGTGAATGAACTGCAGAGAGCTGGGACCAATGTAACAAGGCCTACCATAAGTAACACACTACGCCACCATGGACTCAGATCCTGCAGTGCCAGACGTGTTCCACTGCTTAAGCCAGTACATGTCCGGGCCCATCTGAAGTTTGCTAGAGAGCATTTGGATGATCCAGAGGAGTTTTGGGAGAATGTCCTATGGTCTGATGAAACCAAACTGGAACTGTTTGGTAGAAACACAACTTTTTGTGTTTGGAGGAAAAAGAATACTGAGTTGTATCCATCAAACACCATACCTACTGTAAAGCATGGTGGTGGAAACATCATGCTTTGGGGCTGTTTCTCTGCAAAGGGGCCAGGACGACTGATCCGGGTACATGAAAGAATGAATGGGGCCATGTATCATGAGATTTTGAGTGCAAACCTCCTTCCATCAGCAAGGGCATTGAAGATGAAACATGGCTGGGTCTTTCAACATGACAATGATCCAAAGCACACTGCCAGGGCAACGAAGGAGTGGCTTCGTAAGAAGCATTTCAAGGTCCTGGAGTGGCCTAGCCAGTCTCCAGATCTCAACCCTATAGAAAACCTTTGGAGGGAGTTGAAAGTCCGTGTTGCCAAGCGAAAAGCCAAAAACATCACTGCTCTAGAGGAGATCTGCATGGAGGAATGGGCCAACATACCAACAACAGTGTGTGGCAACCTTGTGAAGACTTACAGAAAACGTTTGACCTCTGTCATTGCCAACAAAGGATATATTACAAAGTATTGAGATGAAATTTTGTTTCTGACCAAATACTTATTTTCCACCATAAAATGCAAATAAAATGATAAAAAAACAGACAATGTGATTTTCTGGATTTTTTTTTCTCAGTTTGTCTCCCATAGTTGAGGTCTACCTATGATGTAAATTACAGACGCCTCTCATCTTTTTAAGTGGTGGAACTTGCACTATTGCTGACTGACTAAATACTTTTTTGCCCCACTGTATATGTTCACTGTGGATTGCAAACAAATCATCTTTTTTCCACCTCAATTGAGTAACAAGTTCTTCATAGAGATCACAGATTCAAGTCCTCTAAGAAGACTAGAAAATAAAGTGAGAATAAAAACATTTTTTAAAAATGTAAAAAATATAGAAATTTTAGTCACCTCAATTCTCGTTGGTTAAAAATGAAGAAATTAAATAAATATACTGTATTTGCTGATGCCGCATCCGTAATTTTACCGTCTATCGATATTCTCAAAATATATAATTACTTCATGGTAAGGGTCATAAAATCTAAACACCCGAACTGCAGGTTTTGTTATGTCACCACCCTTTACAAATGCAATAAAAAGCATTCAGAATGTCATTATGTACTTCAAACTGATACCATTAAAAACGTCAGCTCACCATGCAAAATGAAAATTCAGGTACAGATCCATGGACAGAAAAAAAATGTTAAGCTCTCAAAAATTTGCATCAGAAATCAATCTTTTTACAAAAAAGTCTATGAAAGTTTGGTATCACTATAATCGCGCTTGCCTGGAGAATCGTGTTTACAGGTGATTTTTACCATACAACCATAAAAGCAATACCCAAAAACAATGATAGAATTGTGTTTCTTAAGTGAAGATTTCTATTTCACTGTGGAGAGTGATGTAAATTAAATTTTTGGCAGAGAATGCAGGAAAGCTAGAATTAGCCTGTCAGCTATTTAAGCTGACTATCGATTGGCGTTCCATCAACTGATCATGCATGCCTGACGTCACACTTAAGAAACATTTCTTGATGTCATATTGATGATGTACACACCAACATTAATAGTAGTAATGTCGTTCATGTGATCCAGTTCTCTTGATTTTATATTGACGGTGGGAATGTGCATGTATGGTGATCGAATTAACGCAACCACAGATACATCAATCACTGTATATCAGATAATCTACAACCAAAATATAAAGAATTTTTTATATATTTCTATATATATACGCCAGTGATACGTGTTCTGTGGAGAGTAGTGTGGAAACCCACTAACCGAAGATAGCAGCCACAGCCAATATGGAGCCACCCAGAGATAACACCAAGCAGGAGTGAGATATAAAATGCCTTTATTTAAATTGGCAGCAATATAACATATATAAAATATAGCAATTGTGCGCGCAATGGGAATAATAATATAAAAAATACTAAAACCAATAGGGGAATAAATACAGGCTGACCCTTTTATATTGTAATCTCAGGTTAATGTGACCTCCAAGAATACAAAGTACATAAGAACATATAAATATGTGAAGTTCATTAAATACTACTGATAGTGCAGAGGATTGTGTAAGAATCGTTAAAGTGCCATGTGATAAATAAATATGAAAATTATATACTGTAGAATTGGGAGTGATATATATGTAGTATATGTTAATTCATAATATATGTGCAAAAACTAAGCAAAATAAAGTGCAATATGCAATACTGTGCTAAAACCACAAGGTATATAATAATGGTATCCGCAGCAAGTGCACAGTAGTATATAATAAAAAATTATTAAAAAGATTAGATACTACAATATTTAATTGTGGTATTGTGTACTTTCTCACAAAATATGTGCAGAAAAAATATGCAAAAAAAATGTGCAAAAAAATAGGCAAGATCAAATATACAAATATACAAAACAGTGCAAAAATCATAAATTATATAATTAAAGTATCCGCACCAAGTGCACAATTTGCGGACATAAATATAAAGGTGCCAGTGACAAATCAAGTAGCTGGAGATTGCACCATATACCACAGTGTCTATTAGGAGGTCTCATAAGAATGTCAAAACCACAGACTTAGTCCAACTAGAGGAGGAATACAATGGCGCAGTATACCTGTATAAGGGGTCAGCCAGGTCCCATGCAGCGCACCCTGACGCGCGTTTCGGATCTAATCCTTCGTCAGGGGGTGGCCATTAAGCAATAAGGGAGCCTTTTATATGATCACCAAACAGAGCGCTACGGTCCGGGCCACGCCGGCGCATGCGCAGTCGCACAATCAGGGACTTCCGCCGCCCGCGTCATGCAGCCGGACGTACGGGGGCTGAGTACCCGACGTCTCCAAGCAACAAAGACGCGACGCGGTGAAGCTCCATCATGGAGACCGGGCATGCGCACGACCAGGTCCCGAGTCTCAGATGGTGTATAGACACTTCGTGTAGCAAAATAATAAGGGATTCACTTAGTGTCCAGGTGACGGATTAGCCGCCGCTATGTAGTTACTAGGTGACACAAAAAAAGAGAGGAAAATTGGGGGATGAAGGGGAGGGTGGGAACATATAATTAGGGATGGATCACCGCTGTATATACATAAGTTTTACATGCACATGTGTATATGCCAGCGAGAGTATGTGCATGCATAAATGCACACATGATGCAAACGAGCATGCACGCGTGACATAGATACATGCACATGTACATGAGTACACACATGTAATGTATCATATCAAAATGACAAGAGATCATATCTATATATCAAGAAGGCACAATATCTATAAAAACAAGTGGGATTCTTGTTTTTATAGATATTGTGCCTTCTTGATATTTTTTTGTGTCACCTAGTAACTACATAGCGGCGGCTAATCCGTCACCTGGACACTAAGTGAATCCCTTATTATTTTGCTACACGAAGTGTCTATACACCATCTGAGACTCGGGACCTGGTCGTGTGCATGCCCGGTCTCCATGATGGAGCTTCACCGCGTTGTGTCTTTGTTGCTTGGAGACGTCGGGTACTCAGCCCCCGTACGTCCGGCTGCATGACGCGGGCGGCGGAAGTCCCTGATTGTGCGACTGCGCATGCGCCGGCGTGGCCCGGACCGTAGCGCTCTGTTTGGTGATCATATAAAAGGCTCCCTTATTGCTTAATGGCCACCCCCTGACGAAGGAATAGATCCGAAACGCGCGTCGGGGTGCGCTGCATGGGACCTGGCTGACCCCTTATACAGGTATACTGCGCCATTGTATTCCTCCTCTAGTTGGACTAAGTCTGTGGTTTTGACATTCTTATGAGACCTCCTAACAGACACTGTGGTATATGGTGCAATCTCCAGCTACTTGATTTGTCACTGGCACCTTTATATTTATGTCCGCAAATTGTGCACTTGGTGCGGATACTTTAATTATATAATTTATGATTTTTGCACTGTTTTGTATATTTGTATATTTGATCTTGCCTATTTTTTTGCACATTTTTTTTGCATATTTTTTCTGCACATATTTTGTGAGAAAGTACACAATACCACAATTAAATATTGTAGTATCTAATCTTTTTAATAATTTTTTATTATATACTACTGTGCACTTGCTGCGGATACCATTATTATATACCTTGTGGTTTTAGCACAGTATTGCATATTGCACTTTATTTTGCTTAGTTTTTGCACATATATTATGAATTAACATATACTACATATATATCACTCCCAATTCTACAGTATATAATTTTCATATTTATTTATCACATGGCACTTTAACGATTCTTACACAATCCTCTGCACTATCAGTAGTATTTAATGAACTTCACATATTTATATGTTCTTATGTACTTTGTATTCTTGGAGGTCACATTAACCTGAGATTACAATATAAAAGGGTCAGCCTGTATTTATTCCCCTATTGGTTTTAGTATTTTTTATATTATTATTCCCATTGCACGCACAATTGCTATATTTTATATATGTTATATTGCTGCCAATTTAAATAAAGGCATTTTATATCTCACTCCTGCTTGGTGTTATCTCTGGGTGGCTCCATATTGGCTGTGGCTGCTATGTATGGTGATCGGAACACTAGAATGGGGTGGATATCCGAATGATGTATTGAATGTTAGATAGTAACACCAACTTGTTGGAATCACTTTTTGTATATCTCCATTGGGCTATGACAGTGTAATAGAAGTACCCCTTGCATATAATACTGATTCGTTGGGATGAAGTAAGTGGTCTAATGGAGAATTATGGTGTTTGCCATCTCCTTGATAACCTGGGCAAGTTACATTGTGTGAGTAGCTTATCATGATTGTATTGTGTCTGTCTGATTTTTTCCACTTTATCCCGAGCAACTATACCTCTAAATAGAAGTGGGTACTAGGTATTTAGGTATAGATCTGTTCCTTTCTGTCCTTGCTCACATTTACATATAATAAAATTTATCTGACTGAACTCCTATTAAGTTGAACAAGTGGAATTCATATGGTTGAATGTATGTCATGCGAGTGCAGTGGGCTATTATTTTCTCGCCAAACATCTGTATAATATCCATATAACATGCGTTTGCAATCCATATGAAATGCATTTTTAACATCTTTTATATACTATAATACTCTATGTAACTTAAAGCTAGTTTACAAAAGTAATAAAGTAATGTTACATAAAGATACAGATAGATGATAGAAAGATATTAGATATATAATAATTAGATAATAGATAGGTACAGTAGATAGATGTAATAGATATCCTGCACATGTATAATTTCAGAAGCTCCCTACTTACTATTAAGCGTGCACCATTTAGTACCTTTCATGTAGCACTAAAGGGTGTTTAACCTTTCTAAACCTAATAAATAAATATAAAAAATGATGTTGGGTCACCTCTATTTTTGTTAGCCAGCAAAGGTAAAGCAAACAGCTTGAGCTCATATTATCAGGCTGGGAAGGCCTCTGGTTATTGGGCCCTTCCCAGCCTAAAAATACAAGCCCGCAGCTACTCCAGAAGTGGCACATCACATGTGATGCTCCAAATCTGATGCTTTGCCTTTGCTCTTCCTGATTTGTCCTGGTGCATTGGCAAGTGGGATAATGGGGCTTGGAGTTGATGCCAGCTGTGAATTGTCAAAAAACACAGCTGACATCAAGCCCTGATGTTAGTAATGGAGAGGTGTATATCAGACACCCCCATTACTAACCTAGTAATAAAAAGTATAAAACTCACACACAAAAATAGTTTATTCTAAAAAACACTCCCCAAGGTTTTCCCTGGTTCACCAATTTATTTAAAAAAAAGTACATGCAGGTCTGACGTAGTCCAGAAAATATGACGTCTTCCACAAATGGAAGCCTTAAAAACATAAAAAGAGAAATAAAAACAAGACACTGCCCCTCGTTCCCCAATATATTATATTAAAAAAGGTCCCACACAGGCCCGACGTAGTCTAGTGTTTCCCATGATGTTCTCTGATTCCTGAAATAACCTCCCCTAAACATTTTAAGAGTTGGCATACAAAAACCACAACTAGGGCCACTAAAAGTTTTTCCAGGCCTTAAAGGGTTTTTCCCATGAACAAAGTACATTTTAATTAATTGATCTTGGAATAAAAATAAGTTCCACATTTGGATATGTTAAAAAAAAATCCTTGTGCTGAGATAATCTTATAAATGTGCCCTTGCTGGGTACTGTGTAATATCCGTGTTTTACTGTGCTGGAATATGGTCTGATCATACAACAGCTCCTGGGCAGGGGAGGTAGACAAAGAGTATACATGTAAGGGACATAAGGAGCTGTCCGTAAATATTACTTGTAATGTCTTTGTAAGTGTCCATGTTGTGCATTTCCCTGCTATGTATAATTACTGTTACACCATGTTCCAAATTATTATGCAAATGACATTTTTCTCAGATTTTCCTAAATGGTCGGTGCAAATGACAGTCAGTCTAATAAAAGTCATCACCCGTTAGAGTATACATCGAATTTTATTAAAGAAACCTCCCAATGATAACAGTATAATCTCCAAAATGAATAAAACCTCAAAATGCAATGTTCCAAATTATTAGGCACAGTAGAATTTCTAAACATTTGATGTGTTTTAAAGAACTAAAAATGCTCATTTGTGGAATTTGCAGCATTAGGAGGTCCCATTCACTGAACAAAAAAGCTATTTAACTCCAAAAACATCATAACAGGCCATGATAACATGCAAAGAGGGCCGACTAGTCTGGGGAAACTAATGCCCCAACGACTAGTCTAAGGCCTAAGAAAATCGGAGGTTAGAAATACTTTTTTGAAACATGGATTTAAGTGAATAACATTATAAAGGGCTGATTAGTCAGGGAATTTAGTACTATATATACAAATGCTGCTGAGTTGGAGGACATAGGGAACCTGACAGGTGCCCTTTAACCATGAGAGCTAACTAGAGGAGTACTTGCCACTATCCTATTCTTTAGATTGGAATTGCAGAATTCAAATACACTTTCCTATAGAATTGCAGTTTTTCTGTAAAAATCAGATTCTATTCAGTTGAACTGACAGGAACCAAAATTTTTTTGCCCACCAATAAACCTGAATAGGCAAGTTTCATCTAAAATACAGAAGAAGCTAGTGCACATTGCCATTATTTCCATATTTTAGGACAATGGATACAAAATACCCAAAACACACCACTGAAGAGATTAATATAAAAAATAATCTTAATTATCAATATTAAAAGTTCAATGCATCAAACGTCTTATTCAATCTTCCGTTGATAAGAAAAGGAATAAAAAAAAGAGATTCATTACAACCTTCAACTGTGAATGGCATACAGTACGTTGAATTCTAATTAAACACTGGCCGATACTCAATACAGATCCCATATTAATCAAGAAAATCCCAGAGACTCCCCTCATGACAGCCAGAAGAGGAAAAAACTTAATGGATCATTTGGTGAAGAGCCACATCCCACCATAAATCCCTTTGGTGTCAAAAAAACAAGAGTGGTATGTTTCCTATGTGGAAATTGTCTTGCATGTAATAACAATAACATTATAAGATCAAAATCTTTCTTTTCAGCCAATGGTACTCATGAATTTGCTATTACTCATTACATCTCTTATTATGTACATTCTTTCCCACATTGAATAATTCTTAACAAAAACAGAATTTTGGTTTTGTGCTTTTCACAATAAGTGGCTTAATATAACTACATTTTCAAAATGGGAGTAAGATGCAATAAATATTTTGAATAAATTGTGTTTTATTTATGCACTGTATGTGGGTCTGTTATCCATTTTTCCATATGATCTCTAATGTGATTTTTCTCTTCTTTTTATTTATTCACACATTTGTCAGTCACCCTTCATTATTTAGTTTGTGGAGTCTTGATACTCTTTTTCTTTGTTATTTTCCATTTCTTTCAGTATATCGGTATTTTTATTACATATCTATCCAAAATGGCCGCATACTGCGCACTTTGGATTCATGGTGGTTCACCTGAGCATGCGCAGTATCTTTCTGATAATAAACACTTACATTCCAAAATGGCCATGGCCAGTGTATTCCTTAAAGATGGGACCGCCATGCACATGCGCACTGCATCCAATGTCTCTGCATTGCCAAAGGCCTCTTTCAGCTACTGGAGTGTGTTAATGACGTCACAGAGGCATTTCCTCCACACACACCGGATCTAAGTGCGGGAATGCAATGCACTGAGACTCATGGCCTGTTACTAATCAGCCTCACCACTCATTGTACTTGAGTACTATCCTTTCTTTGATTGTCTCCTCATACATGTCTCATTTAGATTTTGATTCATGTTTTTATTACTTGATGCATTGAACTTTTAATATTGATAACTAAGATTATTTTTTACATTAATCTCTTCAGTGGTGTGTTTTGGGTATTTTGTATCCATTGTTCTAAGTTGTACACTTAGAACACACCCATTCTCTTTACAAATGATGGGAATAATGTTTTTCCTTATTTAAGGTCCCTTATAGACTATGTTTATGGACATTTTGCTCATTCTTTACACATGCAGATTTGGTCAGCTGAACAGCCCCGTTGAGTAATATTAGTGCTGTGCATGTGATGTCAGTTTGTTCACAGACAGCAAGTCTGACCAAAATTATGGTCATGTGAACTTAACCTTAAGATGTGTTACACAAATTTTCAGTTGCTGAATTATCTGCAACAATTCTGCCACCTATGAACCTGTATTTTATTGTAATCCTATAATTGTGAAAATTTGGAAAAATAAAGAATACCGACTGTACAAATGCACCTGTGTAATATAGCATCTTACATTCAAAACATATCTATATATGTAAATCCTATTCATTCAGTAGACATTTGGTATTTATTCACTCTGGAGATGTATTGTATTATTTAGGGTATCCTTAGGGTACCGTCACACAGTACCATTTTGATCGCTACGACGGTACGATTCGTGACGTTCTAGCGATATCGTTACGATATCGCAGTGTCTGACACGCAGCAGCGATCAGGGATCCTGCTGAGAATCGTACGTCGTAGCAGATCGTATGGAACTTTCTTTCGTCGCTTGATCACCCGCTGACATCGCTGGATCGTTGTGTGTGACAGCGATCCAGCGATGTGTTCGCTTGTAACCAGGGTAAACATCGGGTAACTAAGCGCAGGGCCGCGCTTAGTAACCCGATGTTTACCGTGGTTACCAGCGTAAACGTAAAAAAAACAAACAGTACATACTTACATTCCGGTGTCAGTCCTCCGGCGTCTCAGCTTCTCTGCAGTGTGAGCGCCGGCCAGCCAGAAAGCGAGCACAGCGGTGACGTCTGACGTCACCGCTGTGCTTTCCGGCTATGGCGCTTACACAGTGGAGAGAAGCAGAACGCCGGGGACAGACACCGGAATGTAAGTATGTACTGTTTGTTTTTTTTACGTTTACGCTGGTTACCCGGGGACTTCAGCATCGCTCCAGCGCCGTGATTGCAACGTGTGACCGCAGTCTACGACGCTGGAGCGATAATCATACGATCGCTGCGACGTCACGGATCGTGCCGTCGTAGCGATTAAAATGGTACTGTGTGACGGTACCCTTACACAGACTTCGCACACTTACTTGTAAAAGAAGAGCTACAATTTTTAAGCTTTTAAAGTTTTGAGTGACTGTTTTTGTGACTTTTATTTTTTTCACACCACATAATACTTAAAGTGTGATGTTTTTTCTGATGTTTTTTCTGATATTTTTAGTATAATCTTCACGAAAAACGTAATGAATTAGAAACACAGTATAGTGATTGCTATATTACAGGTAAAAAAAAACTTGGAAAAAATGGTGTGAGGGTACCCCTTGCTATAGTTCTTTTTAGTCCTTTTAATTCTGAGCCTATATTTCTAGCTTTGTTGTATTTTTTGTCAATCCTAGCTTCTTTCTGGATCACTAAACCTTTGCTAGCTCCCTTAACCATTGCTCAACCTTGTCCTTAGCTTTCTGAAGTAATTGATTGATGGTGTCAAATGGGTTATTTGACCGCTGCCTTCTGTACTTAAAATTTGACAGTGACTCGTAGGTACAGTTCTTTTGAAGGATTTGACTATTGTTTACTGTTGTATGGTCATAGATATATTTTTTTTACATATCTCACTCCCTTAGTGAGAAATAGTTAAAATGAAGTGATGACTGAGCACTAAAATGCTCAAACAGGCTGGACACTCAAACGGGCTCGACTCGAGCAACGAGTATAATGGAAGTCAATATGAAACTCATTCATTTTTACATGAAAACATAGCAGGATGGCTAGGGAAAAAGAAAATCACTGAAATGGATAGAAACAGCACTCCCATGGAATGGGGACAGCATGGGGAATATGCCTGGATACGTCTCTGACTCCTAGTTTGCTGCTAGGAACTAAATAAATATTTAAAAAATGATGTGGGGTTCCCTAATTTTTGATAACTAGCCAAAGTAAAGCAGACAGATGGGCGGTGATATTATGAGGCTGGAAGGTCCATGGATATTGGCCCCTTCCGAGCCTAAAAAAACTAGTCCACAGCCACTCCGGAACTGGAGAATCCATTAGATGCGTCAATTCTGGCACTTTGCCCACAGCTTCCCGATTGCCCTGGTCTGGTGGCACTTGGGGGAAAGTTATTAGGATTGTTGCAATCTGTGTAATGTCAGCTGGCATCCAACCTAAGGGTTAGTAATACATAGGTGTCAAATCAGACACTCCTATTACTAATTCTACCAAAAAATGTATTCAAACAAGAGAAATATAATGTAAGTACTTTATTAGTTCATAATCAAGCACATGATAAAAAACATGAATGCACAACAGACAATTAAAAAACTAAATAAAAAAAATATATATGAGGAGAACAGGATATGCAAGTTGAAATAACATAAGGGGAAATCAATACTCAATAACATGTATCACAGAGAGACCAAGAGATCTATACATGAAAGATATTCAGTACCAGCTTGCTACAAGTACAAAAATACTCTAAAGAATAAGATAAATCTTTAAATAATGGAAAAAGTGCATAGTGCATTTGTCCTAAATAACAGCTTCAATGAATCATGATCGAATAAGCAGCAGTCACAATCAAGCCTGATCCCACATCCATAGTAGTCAATCCAATATCATAAATACCAACCCAAATGTCGATCCTCTCACACCACTCCAACTTGTGTTTTGCTGTCGCTTCATCGGGTACTGAAGTGGAAAGCATGTAGTCAAATATGTAAAGGGCATACACAGCTGAAAAGACTTACAGTAAAGATATGCCATATAACGTGGTGCTGCTACTTATGCAGACACATGATCAGCCCATGCATCGGAAGATGAGTAGCTCGTCACCTATTTTGACAGTGATCGCAGTCCGTGATGCGTCAGCCCGGTGACCAATGAAAGAGTGGAGCAGGCACATGCACAAGGCGATGCACAGCTTCCTTGCAGCCATATTTAAAAAGGGAAGCAGCAGTATCAATATCCATGAGAAAAGCATATGAAAAAATGTAATCAATCAGTAGGGAAGCAGTGAGAATAAGAAAAAAATGACAATGAAAGCACAATGAAATAAATATATGTGAGAAATACATGAGTCTAATAAGGTGCAAAATATCGGAAGAATATGAGAAAAAAATCATTTTACATATGTATAAATGTTATAATTAGTGATGAGTGGGTATGCTCATTACTCGAGTTTCTCCGAGCATGCTCGGGTGGTCTCCGAGTATTTCGGTGTGCTCAGAGATTTAGTTTATGTCGACCAGCTGCATGATTTGCGGCTGCTTGACAGCTTGAATACATGTGGGGATTACCTAACAAACAGGTAATCGCCACATGTATTCAAGCTGTATAGCAACCGCAAATCATGCAGCTGCTTTGACATAAGCTAAATCTCCGAGCACGCCGAAATACTTGGAGACCACCCGAGCATTCTCGGAGAAACTTGAGTAACGAGCATACTCGCTCAGCACTAGTTATAATATTGCCAGTATTTGAGCATAAGTAAAGTGCATGTGGTAGTGCATAAAAGGTGCATATGACATATGCATAGAGAAATGCATAAAAATGCATACAAAAATGCATAAAAACACATTAGTTTTGAAAAAAATCTAAATAAAAAAGCAACTACGCGAATATCAGTGCGTTTATAACAAAGCCCCACCAAATAGGAATAACATTACTCGGTGGGATAAGCAGTTGAAGGAAACCGGCAGTTTGGTGGTGGAACCCCATTCTGGTAGGCCATCAGTAAGTGACGAGTCTGTAGAGGCTATACGGGATAGCTACCTAAGGAGCCATAAAAAATCTGTGCGCGTGCTCGACAATTGCACCTAAGCAAGACTACAGTTCATAAGGTGTTAAAGAAACGTCTCTGCTTTACGGGGTGCAAATTGCGGCTGTTGCACGCTATCAAACCGACGGATAGACCCGAACGATGCTCGTTTGCCACAGATATGCTTCATGAGATCGACAATGATGCAAGATTTTTGCACAAGATTGTATTTAGCGATGAGGCAACCTTCCATATCTATGGACATGTTCATCTCCATAACGTCAGAATATGGGTTACTGAACATCTTCATGCCTATGTTGAGTACAGATGTAACACCCCTAAAGTGAATGTGTGGTGTGGCCTGATGCAAGATAAGGTGATAGGTATGAAGCTGGGAAAGTTTTTCTTTTATGTGGAGAAGATTTCACATTTCTATCGTTTTTTTGTTGCTTTCCAGTGACTGGTCAAAAGTGCACCATGACTTCACGGACACATTGTACACTGCTCAAAAAAATAAAGGGAACACTAAAATCTCACATCCTAGATATCAATGAATTAAATATTCCAGTTGTAAATATTTATTCACTACATAGTGGAATGTGTTGAGAACAATAAAACCTAAAAATTATCAACATTAATTACAACTAATATCCCGCGGAGGTCTGGAGTTGGAATGATGCTCAAAATCAAAGTGGAAAATGAAGTTACAGGCTGATTCAACTTCAGTGGAAATGCCTCAAGACAAGGAAATGATACTCAGTAGTGTGTGTGGCCTCCATGTGCCTGTATGACCTCCCTACAATGATCAATGAAAGAAAACAAGTTATCCGCACAACTGCACCGTCCAGACCAATACACCTTACGCCATGCACAGCCGCATGCTTATACCGCCCAAAAAAGGAATGGGTGCTTTTTCCTGAAAACAGCATGCAAAGTCCCAATACAGAAAAAAAATGGAAAGCAGTCACCGTTCTTAAAAATTCAATCCTTTATTAAGACATACAACTCTTCAGCAGGGGAGAATGTGAGCAATGAACGGACAAGGGCCGCTTCACGCTACCTCACTTTACATGAGGTCTGGCATTGCCCTGCATTAGGAGGAACCTAGGGCCAACCGCACCAGCATATGGTCTCACAAGGGGTCTGAGGATCTCATCCTGGTACGTAATGGCAGTCAGGCTACCTCTGGCGAGCACACGGAGGGCTGTGCAGCCCACGAAAGAAATGCCACACCACACCATTACTGACCCACTGCCAAATCAGTCATGCTGAAGGATGTTGCAGGCAGCAGATTGCTCTCCACGGTGTCTCCAGACTCTGTCACTTCTGTCACATGTGCTCATTGTGAACCTGCTTTCATCTGTGAAGCGCACAAGGCACCAGTGGCGAATTTGCCAATCCTGGTGTTCTGTGGCAAATGCCAAGCGTCCTGCATGGTGTTGGGCTGTGAGCACAACCCCCATCTGTGGATGTTGGGCACTCAGACCTTCGTCATGTAGTCGGTTTCTAACCATTAGTGCAGACACATGCACATTTGTGGCCTGCTGGAGGTCATTTTTCAGGGCTCTGGAAGTTCTCCTCCTGTTCCTCCTTGCACAAAGGCTGAGGTAGTAGTCCTGCTGCTGGGTTGTTGCCCTCCTATGGCCCCCTCCACATTTACTGGTCCACTGGTCTGTCTCCTGGTAGCGCCTCCAGCCTCTGGACACTATGCTGAAAAACACAGCAAATGCTCCTGCCACAGCTTTCACTGATGTGCCATCCTGGATGAGCTGCACTACCTGAGCATCTTGTGTCAGTTAGACACCTATCCATTTCTAATCCAATAGTTGTTAAGGGGTTAAATAAGGACACAGCCAGAATAAAGTATTTTAATGAAAGCAAACACAACACAGTTTCCCATCTTTATTGTACTCTTAATTCCTGCGATGCGCTTGTTCTCCTGTTAAAAACATAAAATAATAAAGCAAAAATATACCATACCTGTCCATTGTTTTGTCCAAAACCGTAATCCATATCTGGGGTATTGTCATGATACTAGTGGATACAACTGGACACCAGTGGCTAGGTCAAAGAGACTGCAGACACAATGGTTTAAACAAGCAATATTTTATATGTGATTTAAATGCAATATAGCATATACGTCCTGATAAATCTTTAGTCAATCCAATAAACAATAGCAGCAGAGCTGATACTCTGCGATACAGCATGCAAAGTCACTGAGCAATGAGTGCACAAGAATGTCCAGCACTGACACAGTCTCTTGCAGAGCAGAGGAACACACAAGCTGGCTGGAGTTCTTACTTCACCACAGGTGTGGTCAGGCAGAAGTTTCTGAAGTCAGGTGTTCAGCAATCACTCGGTCAGCAGGCAGGGATCCAGACGTGCAGGTTGGCCGAGGACTCCACCATTAGGAAAGGACCAACAGGGATCATAAGTCCAGGCTTGAGACTGCAGAGGAACAAGGTCCAAAACATAATACACAAGCCATGAAACAGAACAGGTGCTGGCTTTATATACAGCTTTGGCAGGAAACAAGATGGCCGACATAAAACATCAAGATCCATGTTAACTAATGATGAACTGTTCTTGACCATCCACAAGAACGGGATCGGGAGGAGGAGATGAACGTCCTGGAAAATGATTTGGTACTACAGCCTTTAGTAGGGAAGTATGAAAGACAGGATGTATCTTCATTGTTCTTGGGAGTTTTAAGTGACATGCAATAGCACCTACCAGACCACTGACCCTATAAGGACCGATGTACTTCTGTTCCAACTTAGGGGAAGGGATCTTCATTTTTTAATTCTTTGTAGATAACCTTACTAAATCTCCTACCTTTAATGTTGGTGTTGGTTTGCGAAATCTGTCAGCTGCCTTCTTGTACCTATCTTGGGCGGAACCCAAAGTCTCTTTCAGAAGTTCCAGCTTCTGTTGAAGTGAAGAGATCCTGTCGGCAACTGCTGATAAAGATGTATCTACTGGTAATCTGGGAAGAATGCTAGGGTGATATCCCAGGTTAGCGTAAAATGGAGATTACTTGGTGGAGGCACTCTGGGAGTTGTTATAAGAAAATTCAGCCAATGAGAATTGCCTTACCCAATCATCTTGCAAATGGCAAACGTAACAGCGAATGTATTGCTCCAGTGTTAAATTGGTATGTTCTGTCTGCCCGTTAGACTGTGGGTGGAAAGCAGAAGATAAGTTAACTTCTATGCCTAATGCCGAACAAAAACTTCGCCAGAACTTTGAAGTAAATTGAACTCCACGGTCCGAATCAACTTCATCCGGAACCCCTTGCAGATGAAAGATGTTCTGGATAATTAGGTAAGCAGTGTCCTTCGCAGAGGATAAACTGGAGCAAGGAATGAAATGGGCCGCCTTGCTCAGGCGATCGACCACCACCAAAATCATACTCTTTCCCTTGGAAAGGGTCAGTTCTACAATAAAGTCCATAGAAATGGATCTCCATGGGTGAGACAGCACCGGCAAAGGCTGTAACAGACCATTAGGGGAGGCACGTGGCATCTAGAATTTGGCACATACCTCACAAGATGAAACGTACTTCTGAACATCCTTCCAAAAACCTAGCCACCAGAAGAAGCGAGATAAGAATTCTTGAGTCTTCTGAATTCCTCTGTGCCCTGCAACCTTAGAGTCATGAACCAATCTCAACACCCTTAACCTCACAGTTTCAGGAACGTAGAGGCGCCATTCCCGGGTCCAAACTCCATTCCTAAAAAGAAGGCTTAGCTCATCAGATGGCTGAGACAGGAAAAGGTCAGAGTTGTAAGCCTCTTTGATGACCTGCAACAAATCTTGGTTATGAATGACACCTACAAAATTGCAATCAGAAAGTATGGTCTTAGGTGGAGCATCTGGAACAGCATCAGTGGAGTACATCCGGGATAGAGCATCTGCTTTTCCATTGCGAGAACCTGGTCTAGAAGAGATTATGAAATTGAATTGATTAAGGAAAAGACTCCAGAGGGCCGGCCGTGGGGTCAGTCATCTTGCTGACCTGGATGAGCTCAAGGTTGTGGTGATCCGTGAGGACAACGATCGGCTGTGAAGCTCCTTGTAGAAGATGTCTCCACTCCTTGAAGGCGGCGATGATAGCCAGTAATTCTTTATTTCCTACATCGTAGTTCTTTTCGGCAGGAGACAGTCACTTGGAAAGGAAAGCACAAGGATGAAGTAAATTCTTCTCACCTGTTCTTTGGGACAGTATAGCCCCGATGGCACAGTTTGAGGCATCTACTTCAATAATGAAGGTGTTCCTGGTCAGGGTGGATCAGTACTGGTGCTGACGTGAACTTGGTCTTGAGCTGAGAGAATGCTTCTTGGGCTTGAAGGGACCAAATGAATGCTGTCTTCTTCTGTGTCAACCGGGTGATGGGCGAGATGATGTCAGAGAAGTTCTTGACAAAACGTCTGTAGAAATTAGCAAATCCGATGAAACGTTGGACCTCATTGACGTTCTTGGGATTGGCCACTCTGAATCGCCTTGATCTTGCTGTTATCCATACTCAGACCCCGCAGAGAAATTACATATCCTAAGAATTGGATCTCCGTCTTGTGAAGTTTGCATTTCCCCAACTTGATGTACAGATGGTGTTCCCTCAAACGCTGCAAGACAGTCTTGACATGTTGCTGATGTTCCTTCATGGAGCTAGAAAAAAATCTAAATGTCATCCAGATAGATTATGACTAAAAGATCAAGAATATCTCTAAAAATATCATTTACTAGGTGTTGGAAAGTTGCTGGGGCATTGCAAATTCCAAATGGCATGAACAAATACTCAAAGTGTCCATATCGAGACCTAAATGCTGTTTTCCATTCGTTTCCAGGTCTTATACGGACTAGATTGTATGCCCCGAGTAGGTCCAATTTTGAAAAGACCTTGGCCTGATGAACTCTCTCGAGAAGCTCCGGAATTAATGGCAGGGGGTAGCGGTTTTTGATGGTTACTGTTGTGAACTCCGTTTTCAGGCTCCCTCTTGTGGTCACAGATGGTATTGTGTGACTTTGGTTTTTTGGCTCCCCCTGGTGGTTTGGTTTATTATCCTGCGGGTCTGCTGGATCAGCTGCCTCGTTATTCACCAGGGAGGCTCCTATTTAGCTCTGCTTTACTTCCACTTGTTGCCGGCTGTCAATGTATTCAGTGCTATTCTGATTACTCCTGATTATCTCGTTTTCTGCCTCTTCAGGATAAGCTAAGTTCTGTTTGAATATTTTTTGCTCATCTGCCTGCAATATGATTTCTGTGTATGATGAGTCTAGTCCAGCTTGCTAACATGTGATTTCTTTTTGCTGGTAAGCTCTGGGGTACGGAGTTGCTTCCCCCGCACCGTTAGTTGGTGCGGGGGCTCGAGCAATCTCTGCGTGGATATTTTGAATAGGGTTTTTTATTGACCGCACAGTTTCCTTCCTATTTTCTGCTATCTAGTATTAGCGGGCCTCATTTGCTAAATCTGATTTCATCTCTGCGTTTGTGCTTTCCCCTTAACTCACCGTTAATATTTGTGGGGGGCTATTCTATATCTTTGGGGTCTTCCACTGAGGCAAGTGAGGACTTACTTTCCCTCCAGGAATAGTCAGTTTCTCAGGCCGTGATGAGTCGTCTAGGATTTTTTAGGTAATGTTCCACGGCTGCCTATAGTTGTTTGCGGATAGGATCAGGTTGCGGTCAATCTAGTTACCACTTCCCCAGAGCTAGTAGTCTGTTCAGTTACTTAGCTAGTCCGACCTGCGATCCTTGCCACTAGGATCATAACAGGTTACCTTGTTAATTTCCCGGTAATTAACACAGGGTCTGAGGGATCCATCCTTCTTTTTAAAGGATGGGTGCACCTGCTGGAGAGGATGAGGGGCGTATGAACCCCTTAGACAGGTTCTCATCAATATATTCTTTGAGAGTTTTGAGCTGAGGGCCGGACAATGGATAAATATTTCCAAAGGGAATGGTAGCAGCAGGCAGAAGCTCAATTGGGCAATCATAAGGGCGGTGTGGTGGCAATTTGTCTGCATTCTTTTTGTCACACACATCCGAAAATTCTTTATAAACTGCCGGTAACCTTAGGTCTGACGATGGGTCGCAAGGAGATGGATCAATCAAATTCCCAGAAGTTACCTCCCTAGCTGGGAAGCGCAATCTCTTTGTCTCCCAGTCAATGATGGGATTTTGAGCCTGCAACCAGGGTAAACCTAAGATAATAGGGAAATGTTGGGAGGAAATCAGAAGGAAGGGCAATTTCTCCTGGTGATCATCTCCCATGAGGACCTTCAGGGGCTCAGTCTGCTGGTCCACTGGCCCCGAGGTCAAAGGAGATCCATCCACAGTCTCCATCAGAATTGAAGATACTCTTCTCTGTGATCGGATTCCATATTCTTTAGCAAAAGAGGTGTCCATGAATTTACCACTGGCCCCGGAGTCTATCATGGCGGAGCTGTTCACCCAACGGGAGTCAATCCAGATCTTGAAAGGGAGGTAGCAATGTGAGTCTTTTTTCTTATTGAAAGGATATGAAACTGCAGAAGATAGAATAACAACATTAATGGGTAGTACTGTTTCGGATGTAACAGATGTCATGATTCTCAATGGCTAGAGAACATAGCCCAGCATATATAAGAACTAGCTCTTGGAAGATGGAATCTAAACTGACCATGAACTAAACCTGCCGCACAATTAACAGTGGCCGGGTAGCGTGCCTACGTTTTATCCCTAGACGCCCAGCGCCAGCCGGAGGACTAACTAATCCTAGCAGAGGAAAATACAGTCCTGGCTCACCTCTAGAGAAATTTCCCCAAAAGGCAGACAGAGGCCCCCACATATATTGGCGGTGATTTTAGATGAAATGACAAACGTAGTATGAAAATAGGTTTAGCAAAATCGAGGTCCGCTTACTAGATAGCAGGAAGACAGAAAGGGCACTTTCATGGTCAGCTGAAAACCCTATCAAAACACCATCCAGAAATTACTTTAAGACTCTAGTATTAACTCATAACACCAGAGTGGCAATTTCAGATCACAAGAGCTTTCCAGACACAGTAACGAAACAGCAGCTGTGAACTGGAACAAAATGCAAAAACAAACAAGGACGAAAGTCCAACTTAGCTGGGAGTTGTCTAGTAGCAGGAACATGCAAAGAAAGGCTTCTGATTACATTGTTGACCGGCATGAAACTGACAGAGGAGCAAGGTTATATAGAGACTCCCACATCCTGATGGGAACAGGTGAACAGAGAGGATGATGAACACAAGTTCAATTCCACCAGTGGCCACCGGGGGAGCCCAGAATCCAATTTCACAACAGTACCCCCCCCTCAAGGAGGGGGCACCGAACCCTCACCAGAACCACCAGGGCGATCAGGATGAGCCCTATGAAAGGCACGGACAAGATCGGAGGCATGAACATCAGAGGCAGTCACCCAAGAATTATCCTCCTGACCGTATCCCTTCCATTTGACCAGATACTGGAGTTTCCGTCTGGAAACACGGGAGTCTAAGATCTTTTCCACAACGTACTCCAACTCACCCTCAACCAACACCGGAGCAGGAGGCTCAACGGAAGGCACAACCGGTACCTCATACCTGCGCAATAATGACCGATGAAAAACATTATGAATAGAAAAAGATGCAGGGAGGTCCAAACGGAAGGACACAGGGTTAAGAATCTCCAATATCTTGTACGGGCCGATGAACCGAGGCTTAAACTTAGGAGAAGAAACCCTCATAGGGACAAAACGAGAAGACAACCACACCAAGTCCCCAACACAAAGCCGAGGACCAACACGACGACGGCGGTTGGCAAAAAGCTGAGTCTTCTCCTGGGACAACTTCAAATTGTCCACTACCTGCCCCCAAATCTGATGCAACCTCTCCACCACAGCATCCACTCCAGGACAATCCGAAGATTCCACCTGACCGGAGGAAAATCGAGGATGAAACCCCGAATTACAGAAAAACGGGGACACCAAGGTGGCAGAGCTGGCCCGATTATTGAGGGCGAACTCCGCCAATGGCAAAAAAGCAACCCAATCATCCTGATCCGCAGACACAAAACACCTCAAATATGTCTCCAAGGTCTGATTAGTCCGCTCAGTCTGGCCATTAGTCTGAGGATGGAAAGCAGACGAAAAAGACAAATCTATGCCCATCCTAGCACAGAATGCCCGCCAAAATCTAGACACGAATTGGGTCCCTCTGTCAGAAACGATATTCTCCGGAATACCATGCAAACGAACAACATTTTGAAAAAACAGAGGAACCAACTCGGAAGAAGAAGGCAACTTAGGCAAGGGAACCAAATGGACCATCTTAGAGAAACGGTCACACACCACCCAGATGACAGACATCTTCTGAGAAACAGGCAGATCCGAAATAAAATCCATCAGATGTGCGTCCAAGGCCTCTTCGGAATAGGCAAGGGCAACAACAATCCACTAGCCCGAGAACAACAAGGCTTGGCCCGAGCACAAACGTCACAAGACTGCACAAAGCCTCGCACATCTCGTGACAGGGAAGGCCACCAGAAGGACCTTGCCACCAAATCCCTGGTACCAAAGATTCCAGGATGACCTGCCAACGCAGAAGAATGAACCTCAGAGATGACTCTACTGGTCCAATCATCAGGAACAAACAGTCTACCAGGTGGGCAACGATCCGGTCTATCCGCCTGAAACTCCTGCAAGGCCCGCCGCAGGTCTGGAGAAACGGCAGACAATATCACTCCATCCTTAAGGATACCTGTGGGCTCAGAATTACCAGGGGAGTCAGGCTCAAAACTCCTAGAAAGGGCATCCGCCTTAACATTCTTAGAACCCGGTAGGTATGACACCACAAAATTAAACCGAGAGAAAAACAACGACCAGCGCGCCTATCTAGGATTCAGGCGCCTGGCAGACTCAAGGTAAATTAAATTTTTGTGGTCAGTCAATACCACCACCTGATGTCTGGCCCCCTCAAGCCAGTGACGCCACTCCTCAAAAGCCCACTTCATGGCCAAAAGCTCCCGATTCCCAATATCATAATTCCGCTCGGCGGGCGAAAATTTACGGGAAAAAAAAGCACAAGGTCTCATCACGGGGCAGTCGGAACTTCTCTGCGACAACACCGCCCCAGCTCCGATTTCAGAAGCGTCGACCTCAACCTGAAAAGGAAGAGCAACATCAGGCTGACGCAACACAGGGGCGGAAGAAAAGCGGCGCTTAAGCTCCCGAAAGGCCTCCACAGCATCAGGGGACCAATCAGCAACATCAGCACCCTTCTTAGTCAAATCACTCAATGGTTTAACAACATCAGAAAAACCAGCAATAAATCGACGATAAAAGTTAGCAAAGCCCAAAAATTTCTGAAGACTCTTAAGAGAAGAGGGTTGCGTCCAATCACAAATAGCCTGAACCTTGACAGGATCCATCTCGATGGAAGAGGGGGAAAAAATGTATCCCAAGAAGGAAATCTTTTGAACCCCAAAAACGCACTTAGAACCCTTCACACACAAGGAATTAGACCGCAAAACCTGAAAAACCCTCCTGACCTGCTGGACATGAGAGTCCCAGTCATCCGAAAAAATCAGAATATCATCCAGATACACAATCATAAATTTATCCAAATAATCGCGGAAAATGTCATGCATAAAGGACTGGAAGACTGAAGGGGCATTTGAAAGACCAAAAGGCATCACCAAATACTCAAAGTGGCCCTCGGGCGTATTAAATGCGGTTTTCCACTCATCCCCCTGCTTGATTCGCACCAAATTATACGCCCCACGGAGATCAATCTTAGAGAACCACTTGGCCCCCTTTATACGAGCAAACAAATCAGTCAGCAGTGGTAACGGATATTGATATTTAACCGTGATTTTATTCAAAAGCCGATAATCAATACACGGCCTCAAAGAGCCATCTTTCTTAGACACAAAGAAAAAACCGGCTCCTAAGGGAGATGACGAAGGACGAATATGTCCCTTTTCCAAGGACTCCTTTATATATTCTCGCATAGCAGCGTGTTCAGGCACAGACAGATTAAATAAACGACCCTTAGGGTATTTACTACCCGGAATCAAATCTATGGCACAATCGCACTCCGGGTGCGGAGGTAGTGAACCAAGCTTGGGTTCTTCAAAAACGTCACGATAGTCAGACAAGAATTCAGGAATCTCAGAGGGAATAGATGATGAAATGGAAACCAAAGGTACGTCCCCATGAGTCCCTTTACATCCCCAGCTTAACACAGACATAGCTTTCCAGTCGAGGACTGGGTTATGAGATTGCAGCCATGGCAATCCTAGCACCAAAACATCATGTAGATTATACAGCACCAGAAAGCGAATAATCTCCTGGTGATCCGGATTAATACGCATAGTTACTTGTGTCCAGTATTGTGGTTTATTACTAGCCAATGGGGTGGAGTCAATCCCCTTCAGAGGTATAGGAGCTTCCAAAGGCTCCAAATCATACCCACAGCATTTGGCAAAGGACCAATCCATAAGACTCAAAGCGGCGCCAGAGTCGACATAGGCGTCCGCGGTAATAGATGATAAAGAACAAATCAGGGTCACAGATAGAATAAACTTAGACTGTAAAGTGCTAATTGAAACAGACTTGTCAAGCTTCTTAGTACGCTTAGAGCATGCTGATATAACATGAGTTGAATCACCACAATAGAAGCACAACCCATTTTTTCGTCTAAAATTCTGCCGCTCGCTTCTGGACAGAATTCTATCACATTGCATATTTTCTGGCGTCTTCTCAGTAGACACCGCCAAATGGTGCACAGGTTTGCGCTCCCGCAGACGCCTATCGATCTGAATAGCCATTGTCATGGACTCATTCAGACCCGCAGGCACAGGGAACCCCACCATAACATCCTTAATGGCATCAGAGAGACCTTCTCTGAAAATCGCCGCCAGGGCGCACTCATTCCACTGAGTAAGCACAGACCATTTACGGAATTTTTGGCAGTATATTTCAGCTTCATCTTGCCCCTGAGATAGGGACATCAAAGCTTTTTCCGCCTGAAGCTCTAAATGAGGTTCCTCATAAAGCAACCCCAAGGCCAGAAAAAACGCATCCACATTGAGCAACGCAGGATCCCCTGGTGTCAATGCAAAAGCCCAATCTTGAGGGTCGCCCCGGAGCAAGGAAATTACAATCCTGACCTGCTGTGCAGGATCTCCGGCAGAGCGAGACTTCAGGGACAAAAACAATTTGCAATTATTTTTAAAATTTTGAAAGCAAGATCTATTCCCTGAAAAAAATTCAGGCAAAGGAATTCTAGGTTCAGACATAGGTGCATGAACAACAAAATCTTGCAAATTTTGTACCTTCGTGGCGAGATTATTCAAACCTGTAGCTACACTCTGAAGATCCATTTCAAACAGGTGAACACAGAGCCATTCAAGGATTAGAAGGAGAGAAAGAGAGGAAGGCTGCAGTATAGGCAGACTAGCAAGTGATTCAATTATGAGCACACTCAGAACTAGAGAAAGAAAAAAAAAAAAAAATTTTCAGCAGACTTCTTTTTTCTCTCCTTTCTCAGCCAATAATTTAACCCTTTTTGGCCGGTCAAACTGTCATGATTCTCAATGGCTAGAGAACATAGCCCAGCATATATAAGAACTAGCTCTTGGAAGATGGAATCTAAACTGACCATGAACTAAACCTGCCGCACAATTAACAGTGGCCGGGTAGCGTGCCTACGTTTTATCCCTAGACGCCCAGCGCCAGCCGGAGGACTAACTAATCCTAGCAGAGGAAAATACAGTCCTGGCTCACCTCTAGAGAAATTTCCCCAAAAGGCAGACAGAGGCCCCCACATATATTGGCGGTGATTTTAGATGAAATGACAAACGTAGTATGAAAATAGGTTTAGCAAAATCGAGGTCCGCTTACTAGATAGCAGGAAGACAGAAAGGGCACTTTCATGGTCAGCTGAAAACCCTATCAAAACACCATCCAGAAATTACTTTAAGACTCTAGTATTAACTCATAACACCAGAGTGGCAATTTCAGATCACAAGAGCTTTCCAGACACAGTAACGAAACAGCAGCTGTGAACTGGAACAAAATGCAAAAACAAACAAGGACGAAAGTCCAACTTAGCTGGGAGTTGTCTAGTAGCAGGAACATGCAAAGAAAGGCTTCTGATTACATTGTTGACCGGCATGAAACTGACAGAGGAGCAAGGTTATATAGAGACTCCCACATCCTGATGGGAACAGGTGAACAGAGAGGATGATGAACACAAGTTCAATTCCACCAGTGGCCACCGGGGGAGCCCAGAATCCAATTTCACAACAAACAGAGTTCATATCTGAAAAGTCATAATCCGGAACAGCTGCTGCAATTTCGGGTGGCCCTGGTTCGGAAGTCACGGAGTATGAGTGTGAGAAGTCGCGTTCTACCATGGCTGCGGTTGTCCTGCAAGAACGACTGGGGAAGTTGATAATAAAATGTCCTGACTTCCCGCAGTAAAAGCATAAATTCTCCTTGAAATGAAATTCCTTCTGTTCGTCACTTACTCGACTTCGTAGGGAATTCACCTGCATCGGTTCGGTTGCCGACTCCTGAGGACTTGGGTCCGGAATCTCCTTGTGAAGGAAAGGAAGAAGCGATTTACTGCTGCGGTTCATCTCAGACCACCTCTCTAGTCTTCGTTCGGAGATGCGAGCGTCAAGGTGAATACAGTGATTGATGAAATCACCTAGAGCAGGGGGGGCCTCCGCACATGCAAGTTGTCCTTGATAGAACTGGACAACCCCTTCTAATGATTATAAGGGATAACTCAGGAGACTCTTTGCATGGAACAAGATAACTACAGGACACAGTTTTATAAGTGGTAAAGTCTATATTATCACACGGTGATTCAAACAGGTGCAGAGATAAACTCAAGTCCACAACATTTGGTGCAATAGTAAACGCAGCTTAACAGTCTATAGGAAACTTCAGAGGAAAATGCAATCACACAGAAAGTCTATGAAGCACAATTATTCTTGAGGATACTTGACACGAATAAGTCCTTGGTAGTCCAAACACAGATAGATATGCTTATAAGGCAGTTCAGATAATATCTTAGCACAACCAGGGAGGCCTGTGTAAAAGTCTCAGGTTTAAGCTGAGCAGCAACAGCTTACATGTCCAGCAAATGCAGATGGAAACAAACACAAGCAGCCAGATGGAGGATTACTGGAAACCGATGTATGCAGCAGAAACTCAGAGCTGAGTAGCAGGATCTCTACACAGGTTCACAGGAGCAGGTGCAGGTGCAGGTGCAAAGCCAGGGAGTCATCAGGAGCTGGATGCAAGGCAGAATACTCTAGCATAGACTGAAGGCTGGGGTGGAGTTTTATAGCAGGAAGACACAGTGCGCATGAGACCAAAGATGCCATCTTGGAAAAGGGCAGTAATGCACAAAAGGTAATCAAAATGTTCAGAGTCCTGACACCCCTCTTAAATATTGAGTACTTTGCTGCACTATTCCAAGTGGTATCCTGGGCCTACCTTCTAAAATCCATAGCATACTCAGTCACTGGGTGTTTACCTTGATGAAAATTCAGCAGGGCCATCTCCGTTGAAAGGTTCGGATCGTCAATAGTGTTGAGCATTCCGATACCGCAAGTATCGGGTATCGGCCGATATTTGCGGTATCGGAATTCCGATACTGAGTTCCGATATTTTTGCGATATCGGGAATCGGGATCGGGATGCATATTCATGTGTAAAATAAAGAATAAAAATAAAAAATAGGGATATACTCACCCTCTGACGTGCCCTGGTTGTAACCGCTGCAACCGGCAGCCTCCGTTAATAAGAATGAGCGAGTGAAGGACCTGCGATGACGTTGCGGTCTTGTGATTGGTCGCGTAACCGCTCACGTGACCGCTCAAGCGACCAATCACAAGCCGCGACGTCATCGAAGGTCACATGGGCGGCACACAACCAATCACAAGCCGTGACGTAAATTTAAAATGCGCGCGTTTCCTGCCTCCCGTGACGTCACGGCTTGTGATTGGTCGCGTCGCCCATGTGATCGCGACGCGACCAATCACAAGCCGTAACGTAATTTTAAAATCCTGAATGCCTAGAATTAGGCATTCAGGACCTGAAAATTACGTCACGGCTTGCTGTGATTGGTCGCGTCGCGGCCACATGGGCGGTACGCGACCAATCACAAGCCGTGACGTCCCGGGAGGCAGGAAACGCGCGCATTTTAAGCAAAGAACGCTGCCGGTTCCCTCGGTGAGGTCCAGGCTGCGTCGGAGAGGTGAGTATAGCAATATTTTTTATTTTAATTCTTTATTTTACACATTAATATGGATCCCAGGGCCTGAAGGAGAGTTTCCTCTCCTTCAGACCCTGGGAACCATCAGGGATACCGTCCGATACTTGAGTCCCATTGACTTGTATTGGTATCGGGTATCGGTATCGGATTAGATCCGATACTTTGCCGGTACTTTCAAGTATCGGACGGTATCGCTCAACACTAGTGTCCAGTAGTTCTATTTTATTGTTGGTGATTTTTTTGTTAATATTTAATAAAATGTTAATTTAAGGATTATATTCTTTTTTTGTGGTTATTGTTACCGCTTTCTGTTTGGTAGAGCCAGTAACAAATCCCGTGTGGTACTGCCAGTGGAAAGCCTGCAACGCTGACAAGCAGGTAATACCAGACTGTGTGTTTGGCTCCAGAGCGAGCCTGAGTATTGGACTCGACCAAGAGTGCATGGTTACAGTCCTGATGGAACAGAGTCACGCTGTGAACATTGTTACTTTTTTTTGCCGTGCTATGAAGATTGTTGTTTTGTGTTTTCTGCCACTGGGGTTTATGGAGTAATAAACCCAGTTGAACTTTTGGAAGAAAATACGGTCTTGTGTGTTAATACGCTGCCAAGCGAGTATTCCCCAAACCCGTAAGTAAGTGCAATCTCACATATGGTGCTAGATCGCGGGCAACGGTCCAGGAGGCACGTTCAGAGTTGTTTGCTGTGGATCGGCGGGTCCACAAAGTCTGCGGTGGAGCCGTGCAGAGCCTTGTAGAGTGTAGCTGCAGTTGCAGCAAGAGGTTCCGCAGCAGCCGGAGCTGCAGTGGCAGCAGCAGCAGCTTGTGGTCAGCACCCGGTGGTACCAGTGATTTGTGACTGCAGCAGGAGCTGTAGCAGTACCAGCAGGAGCTGGTGAAGTGACATAAAAAACATTTTTTTTCCCAGATTGTGCAGACTCTTAAAGGGCCAGTGTGACCTAAAGAGACGTTTTGGGCACTGTGCGAACTGGTGCCTAAGAGAACTGTGGGAGTCCACGAGGTGTACCCCAGGGAAGGGGTGGTGGCCCTGAAAGGGGTGGTGTCCATAAAAGTGGGCGGTGTCCCAAACAGGGATGATTGCCCAAAAGGGGCGGAGCATTCTAAAAGGGTGCTGCAGATGAATTGTTGCCCAGGGCATGAAAGTTATGTGTGTCCGGTATGCTGTGTAAACTATCCACCCGGTGAGCGTTTATGGGGGTGTGCCCTGCGGATGCATGATATGGAAATGTGCGGACTGGTTGATTCTGGGAGCAGGGTGACTCTGGGGAGGGTTGCACCCGAGGGATTTGAAATACCTGATAGGAGGGTCAGGGTCACCGGCATCCATGGGCACACTAAGGGCTATCCAGTAGCCAGGGTGTTTCTAGAGACGGCTAGAAACAGTGCAATTCATGATGTCGCCATAGTCCCAAACTTACCCTGTCCAGTGATAATTGGCCGTGACTCTGGGCTGTTCACAGACTTGTGGGAGAAGGGAGCTTCTTTACAGCAGGAGAATGGAGGGCTCTCAGCTGCTGGGGTTGCGTACCTTAAAACATGTATTCCTCCCAAAGTTGAAGGGTCAGAAGTCGGGTTGACCAGTGGGGAGGGAGCGTCTGCCCAACTTACGGACATGTCACCTGATGTGTACCCCAAGAAGACTGTAAGTGACGTGGTTAATAAAGCCCCTGAAGCTAACACCCGGTTAGAGAGCAACTGGAAGGTTCACCGTGTTGTGGGGTGTGAGACTGACTCTGGGGGTGACTGTGACATGTCATGGCCAGTAACCAGCACTAGAGCGGAGTATGACGCTGTGCTATCAGAGGTACTGACACCGAGAAACAACAGGGCTCCACAGGCTGAAGTCACGATAGCGGTGGCAGCCATTCCAGAAAATGTGACCTGTTTAGATGGGGACAGCTGGTTCCCGAATGATCGATCGGGTGGTGGTGACTCCCATTCAGATGGTGACAAAACCGGAAAACAGGGCAGTAAGACTGATTCTGGTATAAATAGCAAAACTTCCTCCCGTCACCGGAGATGTAAAAGAGGAAAAGGGGCTGAACAATTTGCACCCTCGGAGAAGAGTGTTAAAGAGGAGACAGGGACAGGTGCCAACAAAGATAATGTCCCTGAGATAGAAGTTGCCAACTCCACGCAGCTGGATCAGGTGCGATACCTGGAGTCCAAGCTCTCAGCAGTCAAGGCCCGGCTTGTAGCGAAGGAAGCACAGGGGTTCCAGGAACTCGCTATAGAATTATCTCGTGAGAAGGAAATGGTGGCAGATTTACAGGCCGAATTAAAAACACTAAAGGGCATGTTGAACAAGAAAAGGCCCTGAGACAAATGGCGGAGCACAGGTTGGATAAGCTGGAGAAGGACATCTCTGAGCTCAGAGGTCACCTGACAGCATGGCACAGTGTGAATAAGGCCTTAGGTGAAAATGTGGTAGTGCTCCGAGAAGCAGCAAGAGGTCTTCTGCCAGAAAAGAAGTTATGGGTCAGAGGCATACAGCAGCCATCCCCGAGTGATAACAAGGCAGAGCTGCCGATGCCCATCTTGGCAAAGGATGTTGAGAAGTTTAAAACTGAGGAAGAGCTTGCGCTAAAGGCAGAACAAGACAGTCACCCGGTCGTGACAGATGTCTTGATGGAAGTTTCGGAGGTAAACCAAGAGCCATCTGTCCGTGAAGAAAATGAGACCTTGTTCTTCAAGTGCGTGGTGGATACCCGAGGACGTGCGGAGTGCATGTACCAGTGAGGGTGCGCATGAGGCCTTTTAAAAGGCAGTAGAAGCATGCAGTGTGCACTGGGCACCAGAGACAGAACAGTTGGTGATACTGTCGACTAAGGCAGTCACAGTGAAGTGGGTGGCTATTCTAAGGGATATGCACCTACAATGTCTCCACACGAAAGGGATGATCCTGTTGAGAAATGAGGAAGCCGCTCGATGTCTGGAGCTTGCGAAAGCAGCTCAAAATCGGCTAGGCTTTGTGGAAGAAGTCATCCAAGTGCCCAAAGCTCTGGTGGCGAAAGTCGTCGGAAGACTTGGGAGAGTGATGCAGGAGATAGTGAATAAATCCGGTGTGAAGAGACTGAGGATTCTGGCTGATGACAAGCCCCAGGATGTGGGTGAAGATGGGATGGTTCCATTCCTTATTGTCGGGTCCATGGAGAGTCTTGAGAATATCCGGATGCTCCTGAGGTATCGCGTGGCGTACCTAAAAGAAATCGAGCAGCTAAGATGTGAGAGGGAGCAGATCAATAAAGAGCTGCAGAAAATGGGAAACAGATGGCCGCCAGCGTCATCTCACGGGTTAGAGAGGCAAAGAGGTTCACTAAGGGCTGAAGGTCTGTCATGATTCCCAATGGCAGGGAAACATCAAAACACAAAAATAACGGACGAGCTCTGGGTGATGGAATCTCGAGCTGACCGTGAGCTAAATCTACCACACAACTAATAGTAGCCAGGGAGCATACCTGATTAACCCTAGATGCCACGCGCCAGCCGGAGGACTAACTACCCCTGGTAGAGGAAGGAACAGACCTGGCTTACCTCTAGGGAAATACCCCAAAAGATGATAGCAGCCCCCCACATGTAATGACGGTGAGTTTAGAGGAAAAGACATACACAGTATGAAGGTAGATTTAGCAAAGAGAGGTCCACTTACTAGATAGCAGAAGGATACAAAAGAGGACTTCACGGTCAACTGAAAACCCTATCAAAAAACCATCCTGAAATTACTTTAAGACTCCTGTGTCAACTCATGACACAGGAGTGGCAATTTCAGCCCACAAGAGCTTCCAGCTACAGAGAATAACAAAACTGCAAACTGGACAAAAGATACAAAACAAAAGGACAAAGTCCACTTAGCTGATCAGCAGACTAGTAGCAGGAACATGCAACCGAAGGCTCTGGTTACAATGATGACCGGCAAGGAAATGACTGGAGAGCAAGGCTAAATAGGAAACTCCCAAACACTGATGGGAGCAGGTGAACTGAGACAGAAAAGACACACAAGTCACCAGTACCACCAGCAACCACCAGGGGAGCCCAAAAGCGGATTCACAACAGTACCCCCCCCTTAAGGAGGGGGCACCGAACCCTCACGAGAACCACCAGGACGATCTGGATGAGCCCTATGAAAGGCACGAACCAAATCCGAGGCATGAACATCAGAGGCAGTTACCCAAGAATTATCTTCTTGACCATAGCCCTTCCATTTAACCAGATACTGAAGTCTCCGTCTGGAAATACGGGAGTCCAGGATCTTCTCCACAACGTACTCCAATTCACCCCCTACCAGCACAGGAGCAGGAGGTTCAGTAGAAGGAACCACCGGTACCTCATAACTCCGCAACAACGACCGATGGAATACATTATGGATAGCGAAAGATGCCGGGAGGTCCAAGCGAAAGGACACAGGGTTAAGAATCTCCAAAATCCTATAAGGACCGATGAACCGGGGCTTAAACTTAGGAGAAGAAACCCTCATAGGGACAAAACAGGAAGACAACCACACCAAGTCCCCAACACGAAGGCGAGGACCAACACGACGCCGGCGATTAGCAAACTGCTGAGTCCTCTCCTGGGACAACTTCAAATTGTCCACCACTTGTCCCCAAATCCGATGCAACCGATCCACCACAGCATCAACTCCCGGACAATCCGAAGATTCCACCTGACCAGATGAAAAACGAGGGTGAAACCCTGAATTGCAAAAGAAAGGGGAAACCAAAGTGGCAGAACTAGCCCGATTATTAAGAGCAAACTCTGCCAACGGCAAAAAGGCAACCCAGTCATCCTGATCCGCAGACACAAAACAAATAAGTCTCCAAAAGTTTGATTAGCTCGCTCCGTCTGGCCATTAGTCTGAGGATGGAATGCAGACGAAAAAGACAAATCAATTCCCAACCTGGAACAGAATGTCCGCCAAAATCTAGACACGAACTGGGTTCCCCTGTCAGAAACGATGTTTTCCGGAATCCCATGCAGGCGAACCACATTTTGAAAAATCAGAGGGACCAATTCAGATGAGGAAGGCAACTTAGGAAATGGCACCAAATGGACCATTTTAGAAAAACGGTCACTCACCACCCAGATGAAAGACATCTTCTGAGAAACAGGGAGATCAGAAATAAAGTCCATAGAGATGTGCATCCAAGGCCTCTTCGGAATAGGCAAGGGCAACAATAACCCACTAGCCCTAGAACAACAAGGCTTGGCCCGAGCACAAACATCACAAGACTGCACAAAAACACGCACATCTCGAGACAGGGAAGGCCACCAGAAGGACCTAGCCACCAAATCTCTAGTACCAAAAATTCCAGGATGATCTGCCAGAGTAGAAGAATGAACTTCCGAGATGACTCTACTGGTCCAATCATCAGGAACAAACAGTCTACCAGGTGGACAACGATCAGGTCTATCTGCCTGAAATTCTTGCAAAGCACGTCGCAAGTCTGGGGAGACAGCAGACAAAACCACCCCATCCTTAAGGATACCAGCAGGTTCAGAATCCCCAGGAGAGTCAGGCTCAAAACTCCTAGAAAGAGCATCTGCCTTCACATTTTTAGAACCCGGTAAGTATGAGACCACAAAATCAAACCGAGAAAAAAACAACGACCAGCGTGCCTGTCTAGGATTCAGGCGCCTGGCAGACTCCAGATAAATCAGATTCTTGTGATCAGTCAAAACCACCACCTGATGTCTGGCACCCTCAAGCCAATGACGCCACTCCTCAAACGCCCACTTCATGGCCAAAAGCTCCCGATTACCAACATCATAGTTTCGCTCGGCGGCTGAAAATTTACGAGAAAAGAACGCAGAAGGTCTCATCACTGAGCAATCGGAACTTTTCTGCGACAAAACCGCCCCTGCTCTGATCTCGGAAGCATCGACCTCAACCTGAAAGGGAAGAGAAACATCAGGCTGGCGCAACACAGGAGCAGACGAAAAGCGGCGCTTAAGCTCCCGAAAGGCCTCCACAGCAGCAGGGGACCAATCGGCAACATCAGCACCCTTTCTAGTCAAATCAGTCAAAGGTTTAGCAACGCCAGAAAACCCAGTTATAAATCGACGATAGAAATTAGCAAAGCCCAAGAATTTCTGAAGACTCTTAAGAGAAGTAGGCTGCGTCCAGTCACAAATAGCCCGAACCTTAACAGGGTCCATCTCAACAGAAGAAGGGGAAAAAATGTACCCCAAAAAAGAAATCTTTTGAACCCCAAAAACACACTTTGAACCCTTTACACACAAAGAACTAGTCCGCAAAACCTGAAAAACCCTCCTGACCTGTTGAACATGAGACTCCCAGTCATCAGAAAAAATCAAAATATCGTCCAAATACACAATCATAAATTTATCCAAATATTCACGGAAAATATCATGCATAAAGGACTGAAAGACCGAAGGTGCATTTGAAAGGCCGAAAGGCATTACTAAATACTCAAAATGGGCCTCAGGCATATTAAATGCGGTTTTCCACTCATCCCCCTGCTTAATTCGCACCAAATTATACGCCCCACGAAGATCAATCTTAGAGAACCACTTAGCCCCTCTTATGCGAGCAAACAAATCAGTCAACAAAGGCAACGGATACTGATATTTGACTGTAATTTTATTCAGGAGTCGATAATCAATACAAGGCCTCAGAGAGCCATCCTTCTTAGACACAAAGAAAAAACCAGCTCCTAAAGGAGATGAAGAAGGACGAATATGTCCCTTTTCCAGGGACTCCTTAATATACTATCGCATAGCAGCATGTTCAGGCACAGATAAATTAAACAAACGACCCTTTGGAAATTTACTGCCAGGAATCAGATCTATGGCGCAATCACAATCTCTGTGGGGAGGGAGAGAACCAATCTTAGGCTCTTCAAAAACATCACGATAATCAGACAAAAATGCTGGAATCTCAGAGGGAGTAGATGACGAAATGGAAACCAAAGGTACATCCCCATGAGCCCCCCGACATCCCCAGCTTATCACAGACATTGTTTTCCAGTCAAGGACTGGGTTATGAGATTGTAACCATGGTAATCCAAGCACTAAAACATCATGTAAATTGTACAACACAAGGAAGCGAATCACCTCCTGATGGTCTGGAGTCATACGCATAGTCACTTGCGTCCAGAATTGTGGTTTATTACTAGCCAAAGGTGTAGAATCAATACCCTTCAGAGGTATAGGGACTTCCAGTGGCTCTAAATCAAACCCACAGCGCCTGGCAAAGGACCAATCCATAAGACTCAGGGCGGCGCCAGAGTCCACATAGGCATCCACAGTAATAACTGATAATGAACAAATCAAGGTTACAGACAGAATAAATTTAGACTGTAAAGTGCAAATAGACTTGTCAGCCTTCTTTGTGCGATTAGAGCATGCCGATATAACATGAGCAGAATCACCACAATAGAAACATAACCCATTTTTACGCCTGTAATTCTGCCGCTCGCTTCTGGACAGAGTTCTGTCACATTGCATATTCTCTGGCGACTTTTCAGAAGATACCGCCAAATGGTGCACAGGCTTGCGCTCCCGCAAACGCCGATCAATCTGAATAGCCATTGTCATGGACTCATTCAGACCTGTAGGCGCAGGGAACCCGACCATAACATCCTTAACGGCATCAGAGAGGCCCTCTCTGAAATTTGCCGCTAGGGCGCACTCATTCCACTGAGTAAGCACAGACCATTTACGAAATTTCTGGCAGTATATCTCAGCTTCATCTTGCCCTTGAGATAGGGCTATCAAAGCTTTTTCAGCTTGAATCTCCAAATTAGGTTCCTCATAAAGCAAGCCTAAAGCCAGAAAAAAGGCATCCACATTGAGCAACGCAGGATCCCCTGGTGTAAATGAAAATGCCCAGTTTTGAGGGTCACCTCGCAGCAAAGAAATCACAATCTTAACCTGCTGGACAGGATCTCCAGAGGAGTGAGGTCTGAGAGAAAGGAATAATTTACAATTATATTTGAAATTCAGAAACCGAGATCTATCTCCGGAAAACACCTCTGGTGTAGGAATCTTAGGTTCAGACATCGGAGTATGTATAACAAATTCTTGTAAATTTTGAACCTTAGTAGCAAGATTATTTAAACCTGCAGCCAAGCTCTGAGGATCCATCTTTAAACAGGTGAGATCAGAGCCATTCAAGGATTAGAAGGAGAGAAAGGCAAAGGCAGTAATTAGAGCTGAAATACAACTGATCCAACTATGGAGCAAACATAGAAAAAAAAAAAAAAAAAAAAAACTCTACAGACTTCTTTTTCTCTCCTTTCTTCTGCCAGTAACTTTAACACGGGCCGGTCATACTGTCATGATTCCCAATGGCAGGGAAACATCAAAACACAAAAATAACGGACGAGCTCTGGGTGATGGAATCTCGAGCTGACCGTGAGCTAAATCTACCACACAACTAATAGTAGCCAGGGAGCATACCTGATTAACCCTAGATGCCACGTGCCAGCCGGAGGACTAACTACCCCTGGTAGAGGAAGGAACAGACCTGGCTTACCTCTAGGGAAATACCCCAAAAGATGATAGCAGCCCCCCACATGTAATGACGGTGAGTTTAGAGGAAAAGACATACACAGTATGAAGGTAGATTTAGCAAAGAGAGGTCCACTTACTAGATAGCAGAAGGATACAAAAGAGGACTTCACGGTCAACTGAAAACCCTATCAAAAAACCATCCTGAAATTACTTTAAGACTCCTGTGTCAACTCATGACACAGGAGTGGCAATTTCAGCCCACAAGAGCTTCCAGCTACAGAGAATAACAAAACTGCAAACTGGACAAAAGATACAAAACAAAAGGACAAAGTCCACTTAGCTGATCAGCAGACTAGTAGCAGGAACATGCAACCAAAGGCTCTGGTTACAATGATGACCGGCAAGGAAATGACTGGAGAGCAAGGCTAAATAGGAAACTCCCAAACACTGATGGGAGCAGGTGAACTGAGACAGAAAAGACACACAAGTCACCAGTACCACCAGCAACCACCAGGGGAGCCCAAAAGCGGATTCACAACAAAGGTCCTCAAGATGAAGCTAACAGAGGACATAAATACCATGGAAGAAATGGCCAGCAGAGAGGTTACAGAAAGAGGCCTGATGAAAGAGATAAAAGTAGTGTCATCTCAGTTATCTCAGGGCTGAGTGACTTAGGTGGGAGACCCGGTAGCGAACGTGTTAACAAAGAGTCAGTCCAGACAGGTCATATGGGTGCAAGGGGATTGCGACCCCAGATTGACCATGATGCCCCAACCCGACTGAGAGGGCCCTCTCGACTAGTAGGGCAAGGTGACTTGGGTACCCGGTCTCAAGTCCCCAGGTGTTCAACCCAAGTTTGAACAGGGGGGGGATATGTGATGCAGTGACCCCTGTAACAGGTAGGGGGTGCTGCATGGTCTCCCCAGTATGCGCACGGAGGCATATTGAGGCCATGAGAATGCATGGCAGCTGTATGCATGGATGTGATAGTGAGACAGTGTCTGGCATTGTGGTTAATGGGAGGTATGGTCACAGAGGAGGAGGTCTTCTGCGCTGTAAGTCTCCCTTGATATGGGGAGATGCTCTCTACAATGCAACCCGGAGTATTTGGTCTTTAGTGCACATGAGCACTAAGATGTTGTTTAGTGAATCTGGGTCTGGGTTGCGGGTAGCTATGAGAGATTGGAGGATCTGGCTACCCACATACCTCACCACTGGGTGAGGAGGCTCACTGTACCCCTTTTTCCTATTCGTCAGGGCGGATATTTTGAGGACCTGCAATGATGTCAGGATCACGTGACCAGCCCATTTGATCCATACCTCACCTGTGGGAGTGGTTACAGGTACATAATGTGACCAGGGTGTGGGTCACATGTTCCTGTAGGTTCCTATGTGGTCTGAGTGTGTAGACCTGAATGGTACAGGTGCAAGGTCCTGAGAGAAACCTCGGTGTTGGGTGTGCTAGCCCTGAAGAGCACGTGGTGGGACTTTGCTACTGTTGGCCTGGGTATTGGATGGTCCCAGCCGGGGATGGACGTCCTGAATAGTACCCGGACAGGCCACCTGTGTGATGCTGAGTAACCTGGGTGTTGGTTGGTCCTGGGAGTAGGACCGGATCCCTGAACAGCACGAGGTGAGGACAGTGATCTGCAGAGCCAGTAACAAGTCCCATGTGGTACTGCCAGTGGAAAGCCTGCAACACTGACAAGCAGGTAATGCCAGACTGTGTGTTTGGCTCCAGAGCGAGCCTGAATATTGGACTCGACCAAGAGTGTATGGTTACAGTCCTGATGAACAGAGTCACGCTGTGAACATTGTTACTTTGTTTTGCCGTGCTATGAAGATTGTTGTTTTGTGTTTTCTGCCACTGGGGTTTATGGAGTAATAAACCCAGTTGAACTTTTGGAAGAAAATATGGTCTTGTGTGTTAATACGCTGCCAAGCGAGTATTCCCCAAATACGTAAGTTAGTGCAACCTCACACCTGTCATGATACTAGTGGATACAACTGGACACCAGTGGCTAGGTCAAAGAGACTGCAGACACAATGGTTTAAACAAGCAATATTGTATATGTGATTTAAATTGCAATATAGCATATAAGTCCTGATAAATCTTTAGTCAATTCAATAAACGATAGCAGCAGAGCTGATACTCTGCGATACAGCATGCAAAGTCACTGAGCAATGAGTGCACAAGAATGTCCAGCATTGACACAGTCTCTTGCAGAGCAGAGGAACACACAAGCTGGCTGGAGTTCTTACTTCACCACAGGTGTGGTCAGGCAGAAGTTTCTGAAGTCAGGTGTTCAGCAATCACTTGGTCAGCAGGCAGGGATCCAGACCTGCAGGTTGGCAGAGGACTCCGCCATTAGGAAAGGACGTACAGGGATCGTAAGTCCAGGGATCGTAAGTCCAGGCTTGAGACTGCAGAGGAACAAGGTCCAAAACATAATTCACAAGCAATGAAACAGAACAGCTGCTGGCTTTATATACAGCTTTGGCAGGAAAAAAGATGGCCGACGTAAAACATCAAGATCCATGTTAACTGAGGGCAAGTCTAAGGGCAAGAGAAACAGATTCCAGGACTAGATACTGACAGGTATATACAGTTTTCTACCAGGAAAGTGCCAATATGCAACCACCCCAGCTGAAAACCACTGGTGAATGAGGGGATGCTGCCAGCGCAGCTTCAGTGACTAGCTGTGCCGTCACTGAAGCTGCTCTGCCTCACAGCCTGACTTGCACTGAACTTTGGAGCGTGAGAAAACAAACTGGCATTGAATTTATCCGATTTCATCGCAAGTGGGCATGAGCCCTAACAATAGCAATAGTAGTAAAGTACTGCTATATACAGGTGCCAGGTAGTTATGACAACTCTCATCTGTGACACTGGTCCTCACTGATCATATCCTGCAGTTGTCTGCTTTATCCTGACTGGTTATAGGGGGGATGCAACTTAATTTTTAAAAATTATTTATTTATTACGTTAATCATAAGCTCTCCTTCCTATAACAATTCTACCTGAACTGTTTCTATAGGACCGTGTTCCGAGCGTCACGTCACCACCAGGTCTCATATAAAATCCCATGACGCGATGTGGCCGGACAAACACAGTAATGCCAGTAGCCAACATTACTAAGGTATTATCATGTATGGTGGGCAATCCCTACATGTTTATTGGCTGACTAACAGCAGCAAAAACCTGTGGTTGGGGACTCGAGCTTTGCGATCAAACACCCACGATACTCGATCGAGTATCGAGCAGTGACGAGCACTCTTGCTTATTACTTTTAAAATATTTTCCCTTTAGCTACTTTTAATTATGTCAGCACATAACAATCATTCATTTATTCCTAAGGTGTGATATATAGACTGATAAAATTGTTTATGAAGTTTTCTGGTATAAACTGTTCCAATGCACTTCTAACCATAGTCCAGTTAAGTGGCAATTTCTTACTACTAAATCAATGAGGAATTTTTTTTAAATGTTTAGGTTTAAAATTTTATTTGTTTTCGTAAACAATACATAATGACCCAGGTTCATCAAAGCAGTTACCCCAAAAAAGTGGAGCAAAAGCTTTGAAAAGCTGCAAAATATTGGCACAGCTTTAGTTGTACCCAAATTTTGTGATTTTTGGTGTTCTCATGCCAATTTCTCTCAGCTTTTTGAAAGTGGTTGGAGCTTGGGCATGACAAGGCATGGTAGGAGTGTTACACTTCTTATGCCAGAAATTTCACTACAGACTGTGACTGGAGTAATATTTCTGGTGGGGAGTACAGAGGAACACGCCACTCATCAGATGCTCCAGAGTCATTTAGAGGCATGTGCATCTTCAAGAATCAAGAGTGTCTGATTCCATCACGCCCAGAAACCTTACAAAGGATTTGCATTTTCTTCAACCCATGAAATAAGAAAATAATCAGATATGAGTCATTAGTGAACCAAATAATTTTCTTCCTTCTTAATTTTATTCATTCTCACATTTTAGAAATCCCTTACACACAGATACATGTAGTTAACGATTTTAGTTGCTTATAATTTTTATACAGGACCTTTCAAAAATGTTCAGCTCTTTAAGAATTCAACAGATTTACCAGGATTACAAATTTTATGCTTATAATAAGCAGATTTTTTTTTCTAAGCCTTTGTTTTCATGGCCTTTTTTTATTCCAAAATTTTTGATATGCATTTTTGCCATTTTTTTAAAATAGGGATATCTATAGGAAGGAAAATTGAGGTACCTTGAGAATGTGTTTTGTATGATTTCTGTAGAAAAAAAAATCAAGGACTGAAAAAACTAATCGAAGTCTGAAAATCACCTTAAAAATTAATTGTTTATAGCCCATTTACTGTCTACCTATTGACTTTCAGCCAATATCTGGCGGTAGTGTTTTTGCAACAATAAAAATCAGCAAAAAAGCCTGAAAAAAATACATGTGGATTGCAACATTGGCATCCCAGATGAGCTTGGTAGGAAACAAGTTTAGGGATGTTATAGGACATGTTAGCACATCTAAGCCACTCAGGCTGCTCACAGTAGCATCACCAACATGCAACCTTGCGTTGTCATGTTGAAAACAGCTCCCGGGATAATTTGGAGAAGTGACTGTAACAAAAGAGGACTGGGACTGAAAAGCAGCTCTTCCACTTCCAAGATACAAAGGCCCATGCTGCCCACTCTTTCTTACTTTTCTAGATGGAGTACTCCATTACAATATACAAATAGTACCCTGCCTGGAACAAATTAAGATTTACTACAAAACCATTATTACCATTAATACTGCTCTTTAAGATTAAATAATACCAATACATGATGACTATTATAAAACCACTACATAGTGACAGAATAATGCCATCATAGTGATCATTAAAGGGGTTGTACATCCCGGAGTAAATATTTAGCAAGTAGCAGTGCAGCCTGTTTAATCCTAACAGTGTGCAATATACATACAATTAGAATTCAACTCTACTTCGCACGTTTGAGCGAAAGAGGTTATCAGAATTGGTCTTTGGAAAAAGCAAAAAAAAAAACTGTGGAAAAAATTCCCAGAACTAAAAAATAGACAACAAAAACAGGAGAATCAAAACCCATATTTGGGTCTGTCTCCACAGAGTTCTCCTGTAATAGATCCAATAGATCCTGTAGAACCCGTTGCTCGGCTCGATCCACGTTGTCAATCAGTGGTGGCTTGTTATGCAAACCCTGCAGTACCAAACATCTACAAAAAAGATAAAGATCCTAAAGATCTAGACTGACATCAAGTAAAACTACAGAGGGGGCTCATGAGCCATCATGGATGGAGGAACGCACGTCAGGAAGCGATTTTTTATCGTCGGTCGAAAGCGACCTAGACACCGGACCAGAAGAGGGAAGAAACGGCGACAACATGTTTATGAGGGTGACGCGAAGCAAGGGACGCAGACCACCGTTTCACAATCAACGCAGGAATCTCCGCAAATGAACACCATGGGCGACCCTACACAACCATCTTCCGGGGTACAGATACAAAGTGACAACTTACATATCATCAATCTCTCTGATTATCAGTTAACACCGATTGAAACCTCTGTGCTTCAAAGGGGCCTTACTTTTTCTCCTGTACAACCAATTGATAAATTCACTCTCATTAAGGATCTTTATTTTTTTTGTAGATGTTTGGTACTGCAGGCTTTGCATAACAAGCCACCACTGATTGACAATGTAGATCGAGCCGACCAACGGGTTCTACAGGATCTATTGGATCTATTACAGGAGAACTCTGTGGAGACAGGTAAGGGTCGTTTTCCTCATAGAAATAGGTCCACTGCAGCCCCCCCTTTCCCTGGTGCCGGCGGTTAGGGTCTTCTTTGAATTGGTTAGAAAGGATATGCTCCTCCTGTCCCCCCGGTCTTTATTACCGAATAATCTTAATACCCTCGAGAGGAGGGCTATTTCTAGCCTCAGAAATAATGATTCATTCATTATTAAGGAGGCGGACAAGGGGGGTAATGTCATTTTATGGCCGCATGCATTATATCTGGAGGAGGCCAATCGTCAATTGGGTAATACCAAGTTTTACAGAAGACTCCCGTCGGACCGTACGGGATTATTTTCTGTTAAATTCAGGAATCTTCTGGATAAGGCCATGGATTTGGGGATTATCCAGGATCGGGAATTTAAATTTTTGTGGGTCGAGCACCCCATTGTATCCACGTTTTACATGTTGACAAAGGTGCACAAAGATTTGGCTAAACCCCATGGCTGCCCTATTGTGGCCAGTATTGGGAGTTTATGCGAAAAGGCATCAATATATGTTGATTATGTTGACACAGGACTCTTCGCATTTTATTCGCACATGTCGTGATATGAGCCTCCCATCAGAGGCTCTATTGGTTACTTGTGATGTAGAGTCTCTGTACTCAAACATCGATCATGAGGACGGCATTATGGCAGTTCTATACTTTTTTGATTTGATCTCGGATTCAGACAGAATGCATGATTCTTTTGTAGTAGATTTGTTGGATTTCATTTTGAAACATAATTATTTTTTATTTGACAGAACATTCTTTCTTCAGGTTTCGGGAGTGGCCATGGGGGCACGTTATGCCCCGGCCCTCACCAACCTACTTTTGGGATGGTGGGAGGCCACCATGGTTTAAACTCTGGAATTTTTTAAGACCCATGTACGTTATTGGCAACGTTACATTGATGATCTGTTTTTTGTCTGGACACGGACGTCGAGGGAGTGCCAGGACTTCATTGATGCCTTATATCACAACTCACATAATATAATTTTGACCTACTCGATGTCTCAATCATCGGTGATGTTTTTGGATCTTCAAGTGACGGTGGACAATGGATCACTTTCCACGAGTTTATATCGTAAACCAACGGCCACAAACTCTCTTCTGGAAGCTTTCATCCAGTGCACACCAAGAGAGGTGTGCCAACTGGACAGTTCCTGAGAGTCAGAATAAACTGCACTGATGATGATGATTTTCGTATGGAGGCTATGGGGAATTCTGCTTTTGATTTCCCTCCGGTGGTGGTAGGTGGTAATGCAGTTGTCCCTGAGTTGCAGACCTGGTCAGGTGTTTCTGCTGATTGCAGTTCTGACTGGGGTATTTAGGTGTGCAGGATTCATTAATCCTTGCCAGTTGTCAATTGTTGTTGGGAGGTGTTGGACCTCTGCCTGGTTCCTCCTGCCTTTCTGCCAAATCAGCAAAGATAAGTGTCTGGTTTTTTTTCTGTGGCACACATGCTGTGTGCTTTATGATTCAGTGCTATTCTTTTGTGTTTTCTTGTCCAGCTTAGATTGTGCCAGTATTTTCTCAGTCTTGTTGGATTCTCTGGGGTTGCAGATATTCATTCCACGTCTTTAGTTAGATTGGGGAATTTTTTGTATTATCTGCTGTGGATATTTTTTGAAGGGTTTTAATACTGACCGCCTAGTATTCTGTCCTATCCTTTCCTATTTAGCTAGAGTGGCCTCTTTTGCTAAAACTTGTTTTCTGCCTGCGTGTGTCTTTTCTTCTCCTACTCACAGTCAATATTCGTGGGGGCTGCCTATCCTTTGGGGTTCTGCTCTGAGGCAAGGTAGTATTCCTATTTCCATCTATAGGGGTATTTAGTCCTCCGGCTGTGTCGAGGTGTCTAGGGTTTGTTAGGCACACCCCACGGCTACTTCTAGTTGCGGTGTTAGTTCAGGATCTGCAGTCAGTATAGTTTCCACCTACTCCAGAGAAAGTTTCATGCGGCTCCAAGGTCACCGGATCATAACAGGAGGCATGTGAACACACTACATGGCTCAAAAGAAGGAACTATCCAAGGCGATATATCTCGGCGGCTTATGAATGGGCTAGATCTCAAACACAGGTATCTCTACTATCTACAAGGGGTAGAGCTGTTGAGTCCAAACTTCTTTTTATCACTACCTTTAACACCCATTGGTCTCAAGTGAAAGACATTCTCCGGAAACATTGGGATATTCTAACTATGGACCTTCAAACTACTAACATTGTTAGTGAACAACCATTACTTACGGCCAGGAGGGCCCCTAATTTTAGGGACCTCCTTACCAGAAGTCACTACAGCAGACAAACCAGAAAATTGCACCGTTGCATAGTCTTGAAGGGCTCGTTTGCATGTGGCAATTGTAATATTTGCACATACCTGCACACCAATAGAGACTCCTTTACTAATCCTAGGGATGGAGTAATACACACTTTGAAAAATTACATTAATTGCAAGACTAACTGTGTTATCTATGCTTTAATATGCCCATGCCAACTAGTATATGTAGGGCAGACATCTCAAGAACTTCAACGGCGGATTCAAAAGCATTTTTAGACTATTAATTTGGCTCTCACGGATCAATCAAGGGGTAAACCTCTCACGTCAGTTGCAGCCCACTATCTCACCCACCACTCTGGTAAAATTAGTAACACACGGGTAGTGGGTTTGGAGAAAATACACATGTCAAATAGAGGGGGGTGCCCAAGAAAATTACTTTTGCAGTCTGAGTCCCGATGGATTTTCAACTTGGGCTCCATCACTCCCATGGGTCTCAATGAGGAGTTGTTCACTGGGTTCTTGGGCTAATTGTTCTGTCTGGATGACGTTCTTTATGCCCTGCCTCATGCTTTTTGATATGGATTCTAATTTTGTCTTCGATTCCTCTTTATACAGGTTTTTTTTAAGTCTTTGGGTTTCATAATTGGACATTTTTCTACCGTGACCCTACATGAAGTATCTGCTGCCTCCTACTGGTGACTCATGTTTTGGACAGTGGACATGGTACTGTTCAGGACGTTTTCTTCCGGATGTATGGTGCAACATATACTATTCTTGCCCCATTGTTGGAATATATGCTGGGCACTATTTACTGAACTATCCAATTGAGCAATTTCGTTCATATGTACGGTTTGATGTACTCCATACATTTCTCTGCATGGCCTTTGGCATGCGTTTATATATCCATTGTGTTTGATGTTTGGGGCCCCTTGGCGGTCTTTTTGGACTGGTTGCTCTCCAATGCACCTTTGACCTTTATTGGCCTTTGGCCCTCTTTTTTACTCTTCTACTAATCCAGATTTTTACCCATGAGGTCTTTGTGGCAGCTATGCCTAAGCATTGCATAGGGTTTTCTCATGATCGTGGGTGGTTCGGGTATTAAGATATATCTATATATGTATTTATCTTGTCATGCAATCAATAAACTTTTTCGTACATTTGTATATCGACTATCTGGCTTTGTGCATGTCTGGTTCTAAATTTATTTATATCAGTATCATGAATTATGCTGTTTATTATCGCATTTTTTTACGTATGTGTTGTCCCTGTACTGTCATGGGTTTGCATGTGTTTGTGTGGTCTGGGTGGTGTTTTGGTTTGTTTCCCTAATTATTTATGTTGGCGCTTCTTTAGAATCCCGGGAGCTGCGCAGGTGTGGTGCTTACATATTACACACTTGTTCTTTACATCCATGTGTGGGCTGCTTGCGTTCCACCCGGCGCATGCGCGGATGTTTTGTGGTTCAGGCTGCTCATGCGCAGCTGCCTCAAAGCGCTTACTTGCCTACTTCCGGTTTCCATATGCCGCCCTTGTTATGCTGCAGCATCCCGCACTGGTGCGTCATGCACTAATCATCTTTAAGGTACTTATAGCTATTCTGGTGGCTCCAGGAACAACTTCCCCTGACGAAGCCTTACAGGTTACGGAAATACACGTTGGGTTCTGGAGGGGTGCCCCACTCCGTGTTCCATCTAGGTCTGTCCTCCCCTGGTCGGACACTCCGTGCTTTTCCCTGGCTAATCTCATCCTCTTTACCATGTGAGTGTTTTTCTTATTTTCTGGCCACTAAACTATGCTGGCACATTTTTTCTATTCTTAGCTGGCTTCTACAGCTTTGCCAATATAATGGCAATTGATTGATCTTGGAAATTTATACATTTATAGCAGTTTTGGATAGACTTCGGCTATTTTGATAGCTGGTTACACTCACGCTTTAAGTGTCTATCAGTTTTGGCTATACTTTACTTCTAGCCTCTTCCAGGGTTACTCTTGGGGTATCCACCATATTATTGTTACATTTCTATATGGTCCTGGTTGCATTGGTTATAGTGTACATATATATTATCTGAATTATGACTATGTATTCTACATTTACTTGATATATCCTTGTGCATCCTATATTTATTGTACATGATGGGGGGGTTCATGAGTGGGGTCCCTGCATTATTTTACTTATGTTTTATGTTTTGTTGTTATTGTGTGCCAAATAAAGTTTGTTACTTTTTATATTATGTTTTTGTGGTGTAGTGTTGCAGGTATTACGGTAGTGCTTTTTCTCTTTTCGATATATTAGGGGGTATGAGGCACGTGGGTTCCACAATCCCCAGGAGTCTCATCTCCATTTTCCATATGGTCTCTTTGTCATTCAACAAGCTGATCCTGGCCACAACATACAGCATGGCCAAGATTATGCACACACACAGGGTGAAGACCAATTTGGACAGCAAAGCCAGCAAGAAAGGGAGGCTGGACTCCCGCCATCACCTCCACCAACTTTCCAAAATCTATAATTTTTTTTGTTATTTTATTTTGCTATTGCAAAATAATATATTTGTTTTATTGCTATGTTTAACAACATTTAAAAAATGGGTATGGCCAAATTTCTATGGCCACAAAAGCCATATGACTACAATACTGTTTTTCTAAAAAAAAATTATGTTTTGGCTTTATAAAAAAGTTTGAAATGCCAATTTTTGTCTCTTCTTACAATAATTAATACAAGATACAAAATGCAAAAACAAACCATCTATTACATAAATCAAATTAACACACACAACAACTTAAATCAAAAAAGTATACTTATATACACAAACATTGAAACTTACAGTATAACATAGATACAGCATGCCCTTGCCAGGGAGTAGCACCCTGAGGTGTCACAAAATAATTAGTGAAAATTTCATGTACTTTCAGTCCGGAAAGCGGACGATACTGAGGGATCACATGTGGTCTAGGTCTACCCACATTGCCCATCACACCTTCAGCACCATCAGATGATGAGCATTCATGAACTCAGGTGAAGTTATGTAGAACCACATATGCTTTGATGACCTCATTTACATTGGATTCACTCAGCTTAATGGCTGACTGGAGGACCCGCCATTTGGCACAAAGAATTCCAAAGGCACACGCCACCAGAAGCCGTGAGTGTGATAGGCGCAAGTTAAAGATCCTACGCCGGTGGTCCAGGTTTCGATGCAGATATAGCCTCATTTCATGCCTAGTTAATTGAAAGGCCTCATCTGCAAAAAGGACATAAGGCACAGATTCTTGATTGGAGCCTGGAAGATGACGTGGTGGTAGGTCCAACTTGTTAGTGCCGCCGACCCATAATGGAAGAATTGAAGACTCTAGAGTCTCCAGTTCTCCCATAGGCCCCAATATCTACAATTATAAACCTGTAGTAACTGTCAACCAGATCCAACAAAACTATAGAAAAATATTGTTCATAATTATAGAATTGGGACCCTGAGTTTAGCGGCTTACGCACACGGATGTGTTTCCCATCAAGTGCTCCAATACAATTTGGAAATTGACATTGTTCCTCAAATCCACAGGCAATCCGCAACCAGTCTTCCATCTTGGGCTCAGGCATGACCACTTGATGAAGTCTGGACCAGATTTCTGAACAGGTAGACTGGACTATGCCTGAGATTGTAGACCTCCCAATCAAAAATTCATGATGGAGTGCTCTATAGGAAAGACCAGTTGTCAGGAAGCTAAAATAAAACAAAAAAACATTTAAACTGTTTGAAGGTTTTAAAACATTCATATACAGCACAAGTACTGTGTGGAACTAACAAGCCATGCTATCACTACCTTAAAAATTTACACTGGTTATGTGAATTTAACATAAATGACATATTCTTATTACTAAAAGTAGAGATTTGAGATATATTAAGAATAAAAGAACCAAAACTGGTAAGCAGAACTAGATAAGACATTTAGAGACACATCATCAACATAGAGTATTGAGAAGGAGGAATACATACCGTAACGTAAGGAGAAGACGCTCCTCAGTAGATATACATTTACGCATCCTGGTGTCCTGAAAGGTGATCCCAGGGCGCACTGTCTCCAACAAAATATCAAAGGTGGCAAGGCTCATGCGACAATGTTGATAAAATTTGTCGGGATGTGTCCACCGAGATGCATAGAGACGGTGGAAATGGCCTTTAGTGAGGCATTGCTTCAAAAGCGGATGGACCCACATTCGTCTCCTCCTTCTCGGATACACTATCACTGGGTATGGCTGCCCGAAGCGGCATGACAAAACCCAGTTGTATAGGACATGCTCAGTTGGAGTGAACCTAAGTTTGTCTGACATGTTGCCAACAAACCACCAATACACCAACACAAGAGCAGCAACAAAATGGTCAGATTGGAGGCTGCCACCTGTTGTAGAGGCAATAAATAGGGTTGCTGATGATAATTTAAATTATTATCAGGCCTCAAAAACATTAAATGTCCATTTTGGAAGGTGGCGGAAAAAAACTCTATACGGATGCCATACGGAGGATTACACATGCGCAAAATACGCAGCCACACCTTGCCAAAGGATCACATACAGATCACTGTTCAGGGAACTTTTCTGTGTATCTCGGCCATAAAAAATTGACCTTTTTTAATACATTAGGTGTAACCCCGGCCTGAAGGTTTCTTTATCTGCAGGGGTGGCAAATGTGGAGCATGCAAATATGCAGTAAATACTAAGCAATTTGTTAAGAAAGTGAGGTCTGAAACAATGACTTAAATATTTTTTAAAGTTGTGGGTGTAAAAAACTGAACCCTGTGATGGGGCAGGGTTTTTTGAATCCTTGGTCAATATAAAACCTTGACTCACTGGTATAACACTAGGTTATGACTAAGGGGCATATTTGGCCCTGAAACGCGTAAGCCGGTGTTTGGGACCCCTGCTATTTCTGCCATTTTTTCTATTGTCGGTTGTCTATGCTTTTATATGAAAATATTGGAATAAAGCTTATTGGAGTGCAACCTCTTGGTGCTGGATTTTTTACTACTTGTTGGATTTTCCTAGGATGGCAGCCATGCACAGAGTGGACAGGTGAGCTGAAAAAGACTTTTTTATTTACTCTAGAATTCAACTCTCCTTGATGGTTCTAAGAGGTGTCATGTTATCGCAGGTATGTGATTTGCATACTTGTGGTCATGTGTCGACAAAAGTTTCAGCAGCTTCACTCAGAATGGGGTGTCAGAAATACCTGGATGGGGAGGCATATACACAAGAGTGGTAGGCCATAAATATCAGAATGAGGAGCCATTTATACCAGGATGGGGGGGCCATCTCTACCAGGATGGGTGGCCATTTATACCAGGAAGGGGAGGGGCATCTATACCAGGATGGGGAGCCATATATACCAGGATGGGGACATATATACCAGGATGGGGATCTTATATATCTGGAAGGGGTCCAGGATGGGGGATATTAATACAGAATTGGAGGACATTACTATTATAGTAGTGTCAGCAGCAGATCCCCCCATGGTATAGGCCATGGTTCATAAGGTCGGATCATGTAGCAGTAATAGCTGATAATTACAGTGTTGCGGGTGTAGCTAATTAAGGAGACAGTATGGAGGCCATATTCTATAGAAGGCTTTTTTAGGTCATAATATGGACAGATATTGTTTATGCAGAAGGCATGTTAATAACACTGCTATTTTTAAAGAGCACATTGTCAGGATGTGCTGCAGAAGACTGGAGAAGAGAGAAGTCTGAAGAGACGAACTGTGGATGTGAAAAGTCATCATCACGGCTTCTGAACAAGTTGGAGACAAAAAGAAAGAAAAGACTCAATCAGAGACGAGGTCACCCATAAGGTACCCGTACGTATGTTAAAGGGAACCTGTCACCCCCAAAACTGAGGGTGAGGTAAGCCCACCGGCATCAGGGGTTTATCTACAGCATTCTGTAATGATGTAGATAAGCCCCCGATGTATCCTAAAAAATGAGAAAAAGAGGTTATATTATACTCACCCAGGGGCGTTCCCGCTCCTATCTTCATCAGATGACGTCCTCTTCTGGTCTTCACGCTGCGGCTCCGGTGCAGGCGTATTTTGTCTGCCCTGTTGAGGGCAGAGCAAAGTACTGCAGTGCGCAGGTGCCGGGCCTTTCTGACCTTTCCAAGCGCCTGCGCACTGCAGTACTTTGCTCTGCCCTCAACAGGGCAGACAAAGTACGCCTGCGCCAGAGCCGCAGCGTGAAGACCAGAAGAGACGTTTTGAGAAGACATTTTAATGTTAAAAATTTAGTTACTTTTTCTTCACTGCTCAATGGTATAAAATTCTGTGACACACCCGTGGTGTCAATATGATCAATGCACCCCTAGATGAATTCATTGAGAGGTGTAGTTTGTAAAATGGGGTCAGCTATGGAGGGTTCTGCCATTCTGGCACCTCATGGGCTCTCGCAATGGTTCATGGTACCTACAAACCATAACAGTGAAATCTGGCGCTCCTTGCCTTCTGAGCTTTGCACTGTGCCTGAAAAATATTTCCCAATTACATGTAGGTTATTGGTGCACTCAGGAAAAAATAGACCTCAATTTGTTGTAAAAAAAATTCCTATTAGCCCTTAGAAAAATTAAAAACTTGGGGCTAAAACAACATTTTAGAGATAAAAATGTAATGTATTCTTTCTTCATCGCTCAGTGGTATAAAATTCTGTGAGGCACATGTGGTGTCAATATGATCACGTCACCCTTAGATGAATTCATTGGGGAGTATAGATTGTAAAATGAGTACACATATAGGGGGTTTCTGTTGTTCTGACACCTCATGGGCTCTGCCAATGTGACATGGCACCCTCAAATCATTCCAGCAAAATCTGAACTCCAATATGGCACCTCTTTGCACTGTGCCTAAAAAGTTGTATTCCCCACCATATGTGGTATTGGTGTATTTAGGAGAAATTGCACACCAAATTTTATGGTGCAAGTTCTCCATATGAAAATGCAATATTTTGTGCTAAAAACCTATTTGTGGGTAAAGTTTTTTTTTTCCATCAGATGACATCCTCTTCTGGTCTTCACGCTGCGGCCCCGGTGCAGGTGTACTTTGTCTGCCCTGTTGAGGGCAGAGCAAAGTACTGCAGTGCGCAGGTGCTGGGCCTCTCTGACCTTTCCAAGCACCCGCGCACTGCAGTACTTTGCTCTGCCCTCAACAGGGCAGACAAAGTACACCTGCATCAGAGCCGCAGCGTGAAGACCAGAAGAGGACGTCATCGTAAGAAGATGGGAGGCCCTGGACCTGGACCGCGACACCCATCGGACCGAACCGCCCCTGGGTGAGTATAATCTAACCTTTCAGGTTACATTGGGGGCTTATCTACAGCATTACAGAATGCTGTAGATAAGCCCCTGATGCCGGTGGGCTTAGCTCACTGTTGATTTTGGAGGTGACAGATTCCCTTTAAGGCTATCGGAACGCACCAAATAATTATAAGGATGGTATAAGGTGCGTTCGCAGTCCAGGGTCCACCGTGCAGAGATGGAACCTGCCGCTGAGTAATGATGGACTGTATGGCGGTATAATGTGGATTCACACACTGGTTAGCTTCACCCGGGATGAAGGAAGCGAACCCTGTTGCGTCACAGGGCCGCGGTACGGCACAAAGAGGGCAAGCAAAGAGTCACAGAACTCTGTCCCAAGACTCAGGGAAAGAGTTCCTCTAGACCTCTTACGCTCGACACCACCACTGGGGTGTCAAAGATTAACTGACTAACAATTTTCTGCACAAGAGTGTGTGCAGTGATGCTCTGGCGGACTCCACTAACCACCCAGGCTTGGGTCAGGAAAGCGCTCTATTAGCGCACAGTGCCGCACTGGCGGTCACTGCTATCAGATGCTGTATCGTGTGCTATCTGTGCGGGATAGCACTGTCAGGTGCTAGGTAGCTTCCACCATTCGCAAACAGTCAACACCACTAGGGATGGGAATGATTCGGAGCTTTCATCCATCGACAGGCATACATCCACACACACAATAATAAGATTATACTAGCGCATGGCCGTGCGGCCATGCGAACCTTTTATAGGGGAAGCTCTCCAGGACCTTCCTAGTGGTCCAATAGGAGCTGCTACAGGACCTAAGCATGTGACCCCCCAATGAGAGGTCGTCCCTTGGGCATGCTCAGAAGAACAAAAGCAGGACAGTCCCAGGGACGCCTGCTCGCCGCTGATCAGCACTGGTTACAAAGGCTGAGCCTGGAAGGACAGCAATAACAAGCAGCACAGTATCAGCTTGAGCCAGAAGCTGGGACTGATGTATAAACATGCCAGAACATAAAAATAAACTGTATAAATGAGGTATCGGTCTACACTGTGTGCAGAATTATTAGGCAAGTTGTATTTCGATCACATGATATTTTTCATACATGTTGTCCTACTCCAAGCTGTTCAGGCTTGAGAGACAACTAAGAATTAAGTAAATCAGGTGATGTGCATCTCTGTAATGAGGAGGGGTGTTGTCTAATGACATCAAAATCCTATATAAGGTGTGCTTAATTATTAGGCAACTTCCTTTCCTTTGGTAAAATGGGTGAGAAGAGAGATTTGACGGGCTCTGAAAAGTCCAAAATTGTGAGATGTCTTGCAGAGGGATGCAGCAGTCTTGAAATTGCCAAACTTTTGAAGTGTGATCACTGAACAATCAAGCGTTTCATGGCAAATAGCCAACAGGGTCGCAAGAAGCGTGTTGAGCAAAAAAAGCGCAAAATAACTGCTCATGAATTGAGGAAAATCAAGCCAGAAGCTGCCAAGATGCCATTTGCCACCAATTTTGCCATATTTTACAGCTGCAACATTACTGGAGTAACAAAAAGCACAAGGTGTGCGATACTCAGGGACATGGCCAAGGTAAGGAAGGCTGATAAACGACCAACTTTGAACAAGAAACATAAGATAAAACATCAACATTGGGCCCAGAAATATCTTAAGACTGACTTTTCAAAGGTTTTATGGACTGATGAAATGAGAGTGGGAAAACTGAAGTAAGACTAGACTAATAAAGGTATGCACAACCACATATGAAAAAAATATATATAAAAACCTTTATTAACACCTTAGTCAATACATCTAAAAACATTTAAAAATGTGTAAACACCAAAACCACATCCCCACTGTCAGATGTATGTGCATCTTAATCAGTTAAGAGCCAGTTCAAGCAACAAAAAAAAATATAATATATACATATATATATATATATATATATATATATATATATATATATATATATATATACACATTGCAGAGCCTGTTGTATTGAAAAAATGCATGTAGAAAATCTTACTTATATCAATAAATGAATCCTAGCATTCTTATTATATACCTCTAATATATTAAAGGAGCATGTGTGTAATACACAAATCAAAAGGCACCCTAAGTAAATACCATGTATAATGGGCCATAAAGAGGATCCCAAGATAACGTTCACGTGAGTATATACATGGATACAACCTGATAAGTGTTCACAGAGGCCTGTTATTGGGATGGCATATTTAGAATAGATAGGAAAGCCAGGATGTCCAATGCATCAAAATCACCATGTGCAAGGCTCAAAGATCGGCTCCAAGGAATGGAGTCAAGGTGGTTCAATGACCCAAGGATAGAGTGGGGAGTGAGAGAAGCCCCCACGCGTATCGCTGCCGCAGCAGCTTCGTCAGGAGAAGTGGGACAGATGGATGGGCCAGAGGCTGGATCAGTAAAGGGCAGAGAGCTCCACTAAGACTCAGACGCCAGCAAGGTGGAGGTGGGGTACTGGTATGGGCTGGTATCATCAAAGATGAACTTGTGGGACATTTTTGGGTTGAGGATGGAGTGAAGCTCAACTCCCAGACCTACTGCCAGTTTCTGGAAGACAACTTCTTCAAGCAGTGGTACAGGAAGAAGTCGGTATCGTTCAAGAAAAACATGATTTTCATGCAGGACAATGCTCCATCACATGCCTCCAACTACTAGATAGCGTGGCTGGCCAGTAAAGGTCTCAAAGATGGAAATATAATGACATGGCCCCCTTGTTCACCTGATCTGAACCCCATAGAGGACCTGTGGTCCCTCATAAAATGTGAGATCTACAGGGAGGGAAAACAGTACACCTCTCGGAACAGTGTCTGGGAGGCTGTGGTGGCTGCTCCATGCAATGTTGATCGTAAACAGATCAAGCAACTGACAGAATCTATGGATGGAAGGCTGTTGAGTGTCATTATAAAGAAAGGTGGCTATATTGGTCACTAATTTTTTTGGGGTTTTGTTTTTGCATGTCAGAAATGTTTGTTTCTAAATTTTGTGCAGTGATATTGGTTTACCTGGTGAAAATAAACAAGTAAGATGGGAATATATTTGGTTTTTATTAAGCTGCCTAGTAATTCTGCACAGTAATAGTTACATGCACAAACAGATATCCTCCTAAGATAGCCAAATCTAAAAAAAAACTCACTCCAACTTCCAAAAATATTAAGCTTTGATATTTATGAGTCTTTTGGGTTTATTGAGAACATAGTTGTTGATCAATAATAAAAATAATCCTCTAAAATACAACTTGCCTAATAATTCTGCACACAGTGTAATCATACTGACCAGAAAAATAAAACTGCTTTATCAATTTTACCACACACGGAATGTCATCACCCCCTACCCCAAAAAAGAAATTCCTGAATTGCTGGTTTTTCTTCGTTTTGCCTCACAAAAATCGGAATAGAATGTGATAAAAGAAAGTCATTTGCCTGAAAATTGTACCAATAAAAACGTTAATTTGTCCACAAAAAAACAAGCCAACACGTGACTCTGTGGGCCAAATGGAAAAATTATAGCTCTCAAAATGTGGTGATGCAAGAACTATTTTTTCCAAAAAAAAGTCTTTTAGTGTGTGACAGCAGCCAAACATGAAAACCTGATATAAATCCAATTCTTCACCTACTCCCAAAGATCGCAGTAAGGCTCGGTGCACATTTATCTTGCGCTCTGCGTTGAGTGCTTACATTGGGGTTTCCAGGTAAATCTCTGAAATACATCATTCAGACAGAACCTCTGGTGGAAGATTCCAATAATGAAGCAGATGGAGGCGCTGTAGATGCCGTCTAGTCTGTAATCCAGCTGTGTCTGTCTTTTTAAAGAAGTTGTCCACTACTATAACCTTTTTTTTTTTTTCATAAATCTTGCTATTATGGGCCACTGAAAACATCTACTGTGTTTATTTTAGCAATATTACCTTTTATCATGCTGTAGCAGCACATCTTTAGTGCTGGATTCAGCTCTCATGGGGTTAATCGACAACTTCCTTTCTCCTGAGTTACTGTGCTCTAATACTACAAGTTCCATGATGCAATGCACTGCTACTAAGCACGAACCTACCACACCCACTCCAAAACACACCCAAACCCCTCCCTCCTCCTCTCCCTCCTCTAGCTTCAAAAAGATTTGTGATGTCATTTCTGTCCAACCTCCTCTTTTACATTTGTCCAACCCACACTCCATTACACAGATAGAGGGATAGATAGATAGATAGATAGATAGATAGATAGATAGATAACAGATAGATAGATAGATAACAAATAGATAGATAGATGAATACATACAGATATATCTATATATCTATGTCTATTTCCATAGATATGTCCATATCCATGTTTCTAAACCCCTTCACCCCTGGAGCTTTTTTGTTTTCGTTTTTCGCTCCCCTTCTTTCCAGAGCCATCATTTTTCTGCCAATATGGCCATGTGAGGGCTTATCTTTTGCGGGACAAGTTCTACTTTTGAACAACACCATTGGTTTTACCATGTCGTGTAGCAGAAAATGTGAAAAAAATTCAAAGTGCAATGAAATGGCAAAAAAGTGCAATCCCACACTTGTTTTTTGCTTTGCTTTTTGGCTAGGTTCACTAAATGCTAAGGCTGTGTGCACACATTGCGGATCTGATTGCAGATCCGCAGCGTTTTTGCCGCACTGAATTGCATCAAATCCGCAGTGTAGTGTACAACCAATGTAAGTCTATGGGAGCCGCAGACTTGTTGTGCACATGCTGCGGAAAAAGCCGCACCAAAAACCCACCAAGAACTGCATCAAAACTGCACCAAAAACTGTATCAAAACCGCACCAAAACTGCAAAACTGCAAAACTGCACCAGGTTTTGATGCAGTTTTTGGTGCAGTTTTGATGCAGTTTTTGGTGCAGTTTTGATGCTTTTTTTGGTGCGGTTTATGCGCGGTTTTAATGCCGTTTTTGGAAATAAGTAAATAAACGGAAAATGTGCCTGATTTGAATGGAAACATGCATGAAAAAACGGATTCCAAGGCTGGATTCATCATTTCACAGCTCAGTTTCATACGTTTTTTTGCCGGATCCGTCGCTGTGCGTTTTTTCGCCGGACAGAAAAAACGTTCCTCTGTATGTGTTTTCCATCCGGCGGAAACAGCTTTTTTGACGGATCCGGCAAAAAACGGATGAAACTCTATGAGAAAAAAACGGATCCGACGGAAAAAAATGGATCCGTTTTTTTTCAAAACTCGCCAGATTGTGCCTCAAAGCAAAAACCTGATGTGTGAAAGCACCCAAATATATGGATAGATACATCTATGTATCTATAGATATATCTATAGATAAATATATCTATAGATAGATATATCCATAGATATATAATAGAAAGGCCGATGTTTCTATAAGGCTACTTTCACACTTGCGTTTTCCGCAATCCGTCTTTTTGGGAAAAAAAACGGATCCTGCAAATGTGCTCTCAGGATGCGTTTTTTACCCATAGACGTGTATTAGTGAAGGATCGCGACGGATGGCCACACGTCGCGTCCGTCGTGCAACGGATGCGTCGTGTTTTGGCGAACCGTTGGCACGTCCATCGCGTCTGCCATTTTCTACCGCGCATGCGCGGCCAAAACTCCGCCCCCTCCTCCCCGGACTTCAGAATGGGCAGCGGATGCGTTGAAAAACTGCATCCGCTGCCCACGATGTGCACAAATTTCACAACGTGCGTCAGTACATCGGCCCAACGCATAGCGATGGACCCGTGCCGACGCAAGTGTGAAACAGGCCTTAATGAGCGTTTAATTTAATAAAAAACTGAAAAAAACGGCGTGGGCTCCCGCGCAATTTTCTGCGCAAGAGGGGGAAAGCCGACGGCCGGGGGCCAATATTTGTAGCCTGCTATGAATATCAGCCCGCAGCTGTCTGCGTAGCCTTTACTGGCTATTAAAATAGGGGGACCCCCCAAAAAAATGACGTGGGGTCCCCCTATATTTTATAGCCAGAAAGGCTATGCAGACAGCTGCGGGCTGATATTCATAGCCTAGAGAGGGGCCATGGATATTGGTCCCCCCCCTGCTACAAATACCAGTCCGCAGCCACCCCAGAAATGGCGCATCTGTAAGATGCGCCAATTCCGGCACTGAGGCTGGTTTCACACTTGCGTTTTTGGATGCTGCGTTTTAGCGCTAAAAAACGCATGCGGTTTTTTTCCTATACTTAACATTAAATACGCATGCGTTTTTTCGCATGCGTTTTGACGCGTTTTCGGCAACGCATGCGTTTTTGTACGTGCGCGTTCATTTGCAGAAATGCAGCCTGTAGTAATTTTTAGCTGCGTTTTTTTGCCGCAAAAAAACGCATGCGTTTATTTGCGGCAAAAAAATGCATTGCTGTCTATGTAAACGCATGCGTTTTTAAGCACATGCATTTGTTTGCGTTAAAAACGAATGCGTTTTTATAGAAAAAAACAGAAAAAACACTGAAAAACCACCCACCACCATCTGGGTGATAAAGGGATCCAAACCCTAACCCTACCCCTAACCTCACCCCTAACCGTTTAATGAACATTTTCTGACAGTCATACTGCCACGATATTTCAGTGCCACGTATATAAGTGCCACGTATATAAGTGCCACGTATGTAAGTGCCACGTGCCACATATATAAGTGCCACGTATGTAAGTTCCACGTGCCACGTATTTAAGTGCCATGTATGTAAGTGCCACGTATGTAAGTGCCACGTATTTAAGTGCCACGTGACACGTATTTCAGTGCCACAGATTTAAGTGCCACGTATTTCAGTGCCACGTGCCACGTATTTCAGTGCCACGGATTTAAGTGCCACCTATGTAAGTGCCACGTATTTCAGTGCTACGTATTTAAGTGCCACATGCCACGTATTTCAGTGCCACGGATTTAAGTGCCACATATATAAGTGCCACGTATTTCAGTGCTACGTATTTAAGTGCCACGTGCCACGTATTTCAGTGTCACGTATTAAAGTGCCACATATGTAAGTGCCACGTATTTCAGTGCTACGTATTTAAGTGCCACGGATTTAAGTGCCACATATGTAAGTGCCACGTATTTCAGTGCTACGTATTTAAGTGCCACGTGCCACGTATTTCAGTGTCACGTATTAAAGTGCCACCTATGTAAGTGCCACGTATTTCAGTGCTACATATTTAAGTGCCACGTATTTCAGTGCCACGGATTTAAGTGCCACATATGTAAGTGCCACGTATTTCAGTGCTACGTATTTAAGTGCCACGTGCCACATATTTCAGTGTCACGTATTAAAGTGCCACGTATTTCTGTCACGTTTACGGTTAGGGTTAGGCCCTAACCCTACCCCTAGCTATTTCTATTTATAGTGGGTTTTCTTGTGGATTTTGATGATTGGCAGCTGTCACACACTTCTCAGCATGCATTTTAAAAACGCAAACGCATGAAAAAACGCATGTAAACGCGGCAAAACGCCGTTTTTTTTCTACATGCAAAAACGCATGCGTCTAAAAAATGCAGCGTTTTACCGCGTTTACATGCGTTTTTTCACACATGCGTTTTTTTAAAAACGCATGCAGATAAAAACGCAAGTGTGAAACCAGCCTTAGCCCCTCTCTTCCCACTCCCGTGTAGCGGTGGGATATGGGGTAATAAGGGGTTAATGTCACCTTGCTATTGTAAGGTGACATTAAGCCGGGTTAATAACGGAGAGGCGTCAATAAGACGCCTATCCATTATTAATCCAATACTAAAAAAGGGTTAATAAAACACACACACATTAGGAAAAAGTATTTTAATATTCTTAATTTCACCATACTTACCATACTTCAGCGCCTGCAAAAAACGTAACATAATAAACCATATACTACCTGTCCGCCGTAGTCCAATTAATAACGAGTGTCCCACGACGATCTCCCCTATAGAACAGTGACATCGGGTGATGTCACTGCTCTATAGGACCCTCAGTGACACACTGACAGGAGACAATGGCTCCTGCAGTTTATCACTTAGGTTACTAAAGTTCAAAGTCTCACTTTATTGCAAAAAGCTGCGTGGGAACTTCCTCACACAGCAATGCCTTAAAGTGAGACTAGGGACTATTTTCTCACAGGGGCGTAGGAATACATTGTGGGGAATACATTGTGGAAGGATACCTTCCTCCCCTCATTGTGTTCCTGGTGCCCCTGGTGAGTGGTTGTGTCAGCTGATGCTCCTGCTCTCCACGGGAGATCGTCGTGGGACACTCGTTTTAATTGGATTTCTGCGGATCAGGAAGTATAGTGTTTGTTTATTATTTTAATATTTTTTACAGATGACAATGGCTTCGGGGATCAAAGTGACAAGTGACGGTGAGTATGTACTCTATGTTATATGTACTGTATGTAATGTATGTATGTATGTACTGTATGTAATGTATGTATGTATGTACTGTATGTATGTATGTATGTACTGTATGTGTGTACTGTATGCGCATGTCGTCGCATGGCGCATGTCATCGCATGTCGTTGCATGCCGCATGTCGTCGCATGGCGCATGTCGTCGCATGTCGTCGCATGCCGCATGTCGTCGCATGGCGCCGTATGCCGCATGTCGTCGCATGGCGCATGTCGTCACATGTCGCATGTCGTCGCATGCCGCATTTCGTCGCATGCAGTATGTCGTCGCATGGTGCATGTCGTCGCATGGTGCATGTCGTCGCATGGCGCATGTCGTCGCATGGCGCATGTCCTGTATGTGTTCTATGTATGTATGTATGTACTGTATATGTGTTTTTTTTTTCTTTGTTTTTTTTTACATTCAACACATTAGCCGGATGATGGGACTACTACTGTCCCATCATTGGCTAATGTGTCACTCACTGTCACTGTAGCAGGCAGAGCCCGATGGGACTTGTAGTCCCATCGGACATGCCTGCACACAGAGACAACGCCGCCGCCACCACCACCGCACAGCCACCTTCAGCACCGGCAGCCGCCGCCACGGCACCGGTCGCAGCCGCCGCCACGGCACCGGCCGCCGCGGAGGGGCCGGCCGTCGATGCACCAGCGGCCGCTGCCAGGGCACCGACCGGCCGCCGCCGTGGGACCGGCCACCGCCACGGGATCAGCCGCCGCAGCACATCTCAGCAAGCAGATCCCAGCACCAGACACCTGCAGTGCACAGCCCCGCCCGCCCCCAGCAAAGCCCCGCCCGCCCCCAGCACAGCACAGCCCCCCAGCACAGCACAGCCCTGCCCACAGCCCAGTCACTCTTGAGTGACTGCTGACTGTGCGGCTGGGACACGCCTGTTACTGACGTCACATCAATTTCCAGAGTCTGGAAATTGACGTGACATCGGCGGAAATTAGCAGTGGCTGCAGCCTGGGGGTCACGTGACCCGGACTCAGCCACCAGCATAGCGCCGCTCACAGGGGAAAAAGGCAACGCAAGGTATTTACACAATTCATCAGTGGCCCCGGGGGGATACATTGGGGGGATAATTGAAAGTAGTGGACAACCCCTTTAAGTGTGCAGAAAAGTGCCATCGGCCGCAGTTTTGTGCACTTCTGAAAAGAAAGACACTGCTGAACAGAGGCCTGGTGGAGTCCAGAGTAACTCTGCTGCTTCATTAAAGTGAATGGATCACCTCCGGGGTTTCATCTGAATCACATCACTCAGAGATTTAGATGGAAACCCCAAAGTAAGTGCTCAGCGAAGAGCACCAGATAAATGTGATTCCAAACGTTATGTAAAATGTTCCCAATAAAAGCTTCAACTCAATCCGCAAAAAAAGTAAGTCCTCACTCTGATCCGTTTCTGTTAACAGAAATATAGGGGGCTTCCACATTACTGGTAGTACAAAGGCTCTGGAAAAGTGAAATGGCTCCTCACCCGCCAAAAGAAATTCAGAAATTCTATGCTCCCAAAGTCCAAATGCCCCCCCACCTGAGCCCCACAGTGTACTTAAATCACATATAGTGTCCCTGTTTGGCATTTCTGAAGCAAATGAGAACCCGCCTATCTTATGGGTGCATGCCTCCAGAAACATTAGTGACTGCAACGTACTGGTCAATACAGCGTACTTGTCACTACAGCGGCAAGGATATAATAGAGAAATCCAGGAGGCAAATAGCGCTCTGATCCTCCAGAGTCTCTCCGTATGGCTAAGTATTACTGTACAGCCACATATGAGGTATTGACGGATTCAGTAGAAATTGTGGGACAAATTTTGGTGCCATTTTTACCCACTTCTTGTGTGAAAATGTAAAATCTGGGGATAAAACTAAATTTTGATGTTAAAAATGTAGTTACTTTTTCTTCACTGCTCAATGGTATAAAATTCTGTGACACACCCGTGGTGTCAATATGATCAATGCACCCCTAGATGAATTCATTGAGAGGTGTAGTTTGTAAAATGGGGTCAGCTATGGAGGGTTCTGCCATTCTGGCACCTCATGGGCTCTCGCAATGGTTCATGGTACCTGCAAACCATAACAGTGAAATCTGGCGCTCCTTGTCTTCTGAGCTTTGCACTGTGCCTGAAAAATATTTCCCAATTACATGTAGGTTATTGGTGCACTCAGGAAAAAATGGACCACAGTTTGTTGTAAAAAAAACAATTCCTATAAGCCCTTAGAAAAATTAAAAACTTGGGGCTAAAATAACATTTTAGAGGTATTCTTTCTTCATCGCTCAGTGGTATAAAATTCTGTGAGGCACATGTGGTGTCAATATGATCACGTCACCCTTAGATGAATTCATTGGGGAGTATAGATTGTAAAAAGAGTACACTTATAGGGGGTTTCTGTTGTTCTGACACTTCATGGGCTCTGCCAATGTGACATGGCACACTCAAATCATTCCAGCAAAATCTGAACTCCAATATGGCACCTCTTTGCACTGTGCCTAAAAAGTAGTATTCCCCACCATATGTGGTATTGGCGTATTTAGGAGAAATTGTACAACAAATTGTATGGTGCAAGTTCTCTTTATGAAAATGCAATATTTTGTGCTAAAAACCTATTTGTGGAGAAAGTTTTTTTTTTCTTTTTAGGGCTCAACGTTATAAACTTCTGTGAAGCACTTGAGGGTTCAATGTGCTCACCACACATCTAGATCAGTTCCCTGAGGGGTCTAGATTCTAAAATGGTGTCACTTGTTGGTGATTATCACTGTTTAGGCACATCAGAGGCTCTTCAAATGCGACATGGCATCCACCAATTGTTCCAGCAAATTTTGCATTCAAAAAGTCAAATGGTGCTCCTTCCCTTCCGAGCTCTGCCATGTGCCCAAACAATGGTTTTCTTCCTCATATGGGGTATCAGCGTACTCAGCAGTAGGGTTGAGCGAAACGGGTCGATCATTTTCAAAAGTCGCCGACTTTTGGCTAAGTCGGCGTCTCATGAAACCCGATCCGACCCCTGTGCTTGTCGGCCATGCGGTACGCGACTTTCGCGCCAAAGTCGCGTTTCAATGACGCGAAAAGCGCCATTTCTCAGCCAATGAAGGTGAACGCAGAGTGTGGGCAGCGTGATGACATAGATCCTGGTCCCCACCATCTTAGAGAAGGGCATTGCAGTGATTGGCTTGCTGTCTGCGGCGTCACAGGGGCTATAAAGGGGCGTTCCCGCCGACCGCCATCTTACTGCTGCTGATCTGAGCTTAGGGAGAGGTTGCTGCCGCTTCGTCAGAAGCAGGGAGAGCGTTAGGCAGGGTCCACTAACCACCAAACCGCTTGTGCTGCAGCGATTTCCACTGTCCAACACCACCTTCGGTGTGCAGGGACTGTGGAAGCTATTTTTTTTTTTTTTTCCCCTCAGCGCTGTAGCTCATTGGGCTGCCCTAGAAGGCTCCGTGATAGCTGTATTGCTGTGTGTACGCCACTGTGGAAACCAACTGCTTTTTTCAAAGCACATATCCTCTTGTTCCTTCCTTTCTGCACAGCTATCTTTTTTGTTTGTCCACACTTTTTATTTAATTTGTGCATCAGTCCACTCCTATTGCTGCCTGCCATACCTGGCTTACATTACTGCAGGGAGATAGTAATTGTAGGACAGTTTTTTTTTTTTTTTTTTTTTTTTTTTGTGGGAGATTAAGATTGGCATTTCTGCTACAGTGCCATCCCTGTGTGTGCCATCTCTCACTGAGTGGGCCATAGAAAGCCTATTTATTTTTTCCGTGATTTGTGTTCTAAAATCTACCTCAACACAAAAACACTACATCAATCAGTGGGAGAAAAATATTGGCCTCAGTCAGGGCTTGTGTGCCACTGCTGTGTGTGCTATCTCTCATTCAGTGGGCTATAGCAAGCCTATTTTTTTTTTTTTTTTTTAATATTATTTGGTTTCTAAAGTCTCCCTGAAAAAAAAAAAAAACCTAAAAAAACAGTGGGAGAGTAATATTGCCCTTTCAGCTTGTGTGCCAGTCTTGACTCCTGGGTGTGCCACCTCTCTCCCTCTCATTCAGTGGGCCATAGAAAGCCTATTTATTTTTTTAAAAAAATATTATTGGGTTTCTAAAGTCTCCCTGAAAAAACAAAAAATACATAAAAAAACAGTGGGAGAGTAATATTGCCCTTTCAGCTTGTGTGCCAGTCTTGACTCCTGGGTGTGCCACCTCTCTCCCTTTCATTCAGTGGGCCATAGAAAGCCTATTTATTTTTTCCGTGATTTGTGTTCTAAATTCTACCTCAACACAAAAACACTACATCAATCAGTGGGAGAAAAATATTGGCCTCAGTCAGGGCTTGTGTGCCACTGCTGTGTGTGCTATCTCTCATTCAGTGGGCTATAGCAAGCCTATTTTTTTTTTTTTTTTTTTTTTTTTTAATATTATTTGGTTTCTAAAGTCTCCCTGAAAAAAAAAAAAAAACCTAAAAAAACAGTGGGAGAGTAATATTGCCCTTTCAGCTTGTGTGCCAGTCTTGACTCCTGGGTGTGCCACCTCTCTCCCTCTCATTCAGTGGGCCATAGAAAGCCTATTTATTTTTTTTTTTTAATATTATTTGGTTTCTAATTCTCCCTGAAAAAAAAAAAAAAACCTAAAAAAACAGTGGGAGAATAATATTGCCCTTTCAGCTTGTGTGCCAGTCTTGACTCCTGGGTGTGCCACCTCTCTCCCTCTCATTCAGCGGGCCATAGAAAGCCTATTTATTTTTTTTAAAAAATATTATTGGGTTTCTAAAGTCTCCCTGAAAAAACAAAAAATACATAAAAAAACAGTGGGAGAGTAATATTGCCCTTTCAGCTTGTGTGCCAGTCTTGACTCCTGGGTGTGCCACCTCTCTCCCTTTCATTCAGTGGGCCATAGAAAGCCTATTTATTTTTTTTTTTAAATATTATTGGGTTTCTAAAGTCTCCCTGAAAAAAAAAAAAAAACCTAAAAAAACAGTGGGAGAGTAATATTGCCCTTTCAGCTTGTGTGCCAGTCTTGACTCCTGGGTGTGCCACCTCTCTCCCTCTCATTCAGTGGGCCATAGAAAGCCTATTTATTTTTTTTTTAAAATATTATTGGGTTTCTAAAGTCTCCCTGAAAAAAAAAAAAAAAACCTAAAAAAACAGTGGGAGAGTAATATTGCCCTTTCAGCTTGTGTGCCAGTCTTGACTCCTGGGTGTGCCACCTCTCTCCCTCTCATTCAGTGGGCCATAGAAAGCCTATTTATTTTTTTTTTTAAATATTATTGGGTTTCTAAAGTCTCCCTGAAAAAACAAAAAATACATAAAAAAACAGTGGGAGAGTAATATTGCCCTTTCAGCTTGTGTGCCAGTCTTGACTCCTGGGTGTGCCACCTCTCTCCCTTTCATTCAGTGGGCCATAGAAAGCCTATTTATTTTTTCCGTGATTTGTGTTCTAAATTCTACCTCAACACAAAAACACTACATCAATCAGTGGGAGAAAAATATTGGCCTCAGTCAGGGCTTGTGTGCCACTGCTGTGTGTGCTATCTCTCATTCAGTGGGCTATAGCAAGCCTATTTTTTTTTTTTTTTTTTTTTTATATTATTTGGTTTCTAAAGTCTCCCTGAAAAAAAAAAAAAAACCTAAAAAAACAGTGGGAGAGTAATATTGCCCTTTCAGCTTGTGTGCCAGTCTTGACTCCTGGGTGTGCCACCTCTCTCCCTCTCATTCAGTGGGCCATAGAAAGCCTATTTATTTTTTTTTTTAAATATTATTGGGTTTCTAAAGTCTCCCTGAAAAAACAAAAAATACATAAAAAAACAGTGGGAGAGTAATATTGCCCTTTCAGCTTGTGTGCCAGTCTTGACTCCTGGGTGTGCCACCTCTCTCCCTTTCATTCAGTGGGCCATAGAAAGCCTATTTTTTTTTTTTTTAAAATATTATTGGGTTTCTAAAGTCTCCCTGAAAAAAAAAAAAAAACCTAAAAAAACAGTGGGAGAGTAATATTGCCCTTTCAGCTTGTGTGCCAGTCTTGACTCCTGGGTGTGCCACCTCTCTCCCTCTCATTCAGTGGGCCATAGAAAGCCTATTTATTTTTTTTTTTAAATATTATTGGGTTTCTAAAGTCTCCCTGAAAAAACAAAAAATACATAAAAAAACAGTGGGAGAGTAATATTGCCCTCTCAGCTTGTGTGCCAGTCTTGACTCCTGGGTGTGCCACCTCTCTCTCTCTAATTGTGGGCCATAGAAAGCCTTTTTTTTTTTTTTTTTTAATATTATTTGGTTTCTAAAGTCTCCCTGAGAAAAAAAAAAAAATAAATTAGGTGGGAGATTAATATTGACATTAGTGCTTGAGTGACAGTCCTGCGTGTGTGTCATCTCTGTGATTTTGTGCCACAGAAAACAGAGTGTGTAACATTGTGCCTGATTTTCCTTGTGGTCTCACCAACCTGTTAAGGGATATTGAAATCATACTGAAGTTATAGCTCACCGTGTAAGTTGTTTGACAGCAACAAATAAAGTTACTTTGGTTAAGATTTTAAAACAATGAGGAAGTCTGGTGCAAGAGGTCGTCGTGGGCGTTCATTGTCAGCTGGTAATGATGGTAGTGGTAGAGGAGCATCAGGTGGTCGTGGGGATAAAAATATTCCACCTAAGTCTGGAGCTGTGGAGCCAGTTTCGTCGTCAGGCTACACAAGGCCTCGAACGCTCTCTTTTCTGGGAGTAGGAAAACCGCTTTTAAAGGCGGAGCAGCAACAGCAAGTTTTGGCTTACATTGCAGACTCAGCCTCTAGCTCTTTTGCCTCCTCTTCCGAAACTGGTAAATGTAAAAGCAGCGCGTCGCTTGTGGATGTTCACGGTCAGGGACAAGTCGCTTCCTTGTCCTCCTCAGCAAAAACTACAACAAGAGAGAAGGATGCAGCAGGCGACACAACGGGTCACTCCATGGAGCTCTTTACACATACCGTCCCTGGCTTAGAAAGTGAAACATTTAACAGGCCATGCCCATTACAAGTATATTCTGACATGGAGTGCACTGATGCACAGCCACAGCCAGAGTACTATGCTGCTCCTTTGACTCAGACCACCACATTGCCCTCTCAGGGTACAGATCCACAATCAGACCCTGATGAGACTATGTTGCCCCGCCACGAACGCTATACCACCGACCGACACAGTGACACAGACGAAGTTGCACACGAGCTCGAAGAGGAGGTAATAGATGACCCAGTTATTGACCCCGATTGGCAGCCATTGGGGGAACAGGGTGCAGGCGGCAGTAGTTCAGAAGCGGAGGTGGAGGAGGGGCCGCAGCAGGCATCAACATCGCAACAGGTTACATCTGCCGGGCCCGTATCTGGCCCAAAACGCGTGTCAAAGCCAAAACCTGTTGGAGCACAGCGTTGCCATCCGGTTAAAGCTCAGTCTGCAATCCCTGAAAAGGGATCCGAGTCTAGGAAGAGTGCAGTCTGGCATTTTTTTAAACAACATCCAACTGATCAGCGCAAAGTCATCTGTCAAAAATGTTCAACTAGCTTAAGCAGAGGTCAGAATCTGAAAAGTCTAAATACTAGTTGCATGCATAGACACTTAACCACCATGCATTTTCAAGCCTGGACTAACTACCAAACGTCCCTCAAGGTTGTAGCACCCTCGGCCAATGAAGCTAGTCAGCAACGCAACATCCCTTCCGTCACTGTAAGGCCACCATTTTCCGCACCACCGGCAGTATCTGTGCAGGTTTCTTTGCCAGCCAAAAGCAGTCAGGGTCAGGGAATCACCAGTTTTGTAGGAGGAAATATTGCATCTAGGGCACCGGCGGAAACAATACCGTCTCCAACCGTCTCTCAGTCTGCCATGTACACCGGCACACCCGAAAGTTCCACGATCTCCAGCTCTCCAGTCCAGCTCACCCTACATGAGACTCTGGTTAGAAAAAGGAAGTACTTATCCTCGCATCCGCGTACACAGGGTTTTAACGCCCACATAGCTAGACTAATCTCGTTAGAGATGATGCCCTACCGGTTAGTTGAAAGCGAAGCTTTCAAAGCCCTGATGGAGTACGCTGAACCACGATACGAGCTACCCAGTCGACACTTTTTTTCCAGAAAAGCCATCCCAGCCCTGCACCAGCATGTTAAACAGCGCATCGTCCATGCACTCAGGCAATCTGTGAGTACAAAGGTGCACCTGACTACAGATGCATGGACCAGTAGGCATGGCCAGGGACGTTATGTGTCCATCACGGCACACTGGGTGAATGTGGTGGATGCAGGGTCCACAGGCGACATCAATTTAGGGACAGTTGTGCCTAGCCCACGGTCTAGGAAACAGTTGGCTGTAGGCGTTCGCACCCCCTCCTCCTCCTCCTCCTCGTCCTCCTGCAGAAGCTACAGCTCTTCCACAGAACGCAGTCTGCCAACCACTCCATCGGCAGATGACACTGTTGCACACCAGTTGTCCCATTATGGGCCAGCTACTGCCAAGCGTCAGCAGGCTGTATTGGCTATGAAGTGCTTGGGCGACAATAGACACACCGCGGAAGTTCTGTCCGAGTTCTTGCAACAAGAAACGCAGTCGTGGCTGGGCACAGTAGATCTTGAGGCAGGCAAGGTAGTGAGTGATAACGGAAGGAATTTCATGGCTGCCATCTCCCTTTCCCAACTGAAACACATTCCTTGCCTGGCTCACACCTTAAACCTGGTGGTGCAGTGCTTATTGAAAACTTATCCTGGGTTCTCCGACCTGCTCCTCAAAGTGCGTGCACTTTGCTCACATATCCGACGTTCGCCTGTACACGCCAGCCGTATGCAGACCTATCAGCGGTCTTTGAACCTTCCCCAGCATCGCCTAATCATAGACGTTGCAACAAGGTGGAACTCAACACTGCACATGCTTCAGAGACTGTGCGAACAGAGGCGTGCTGTTATTTATTTGTGGGAGGATACACGGGCAGGCAGTAGGATGGCAGACATGGAGTTGTCAGGTGTGCAGTGGTCTAAGATACAAGACATGTGTCAAGTCCTTCAGTGCTTTGAGGAATGCACACGGCTGGTTAGTGCAGACAACGCCGTAATAAGCATGAGCATCCCCCTAATGCGTCTGCTGATGCAAAGTTTGACGCACATAAAGGAGCAGGCGTCTGCACCAGAGGAAGAGGAAAGCCTTGATGACAGTCAGCCATTGTCTGGTCAGGGCAGTGTACAGGACGAGGTAGCGGGCGAAGAGGAGGTGGAGGACGAGGAGGATGATGGGGATGAGTATATTTTTAATGCCGAACCTTTCCCGGGGGCACAGGAATTTGGTTGCGTGTCACGGCCGGGTTCTGGTTTTTTGAGGGACACAAGTGACGTAGATTTGCCTGCAACTGCCCCTCAACCAATCACAACCGGAGATTTGACAACTGGAACTTTGGCCCACATGGCGGATTATGCCTTACGTATCCTAAAAAGGGACACACGCATTACGAAAATGATGAACGATGACGATTACTGGTTGGCCTGCCTCCTTGATCCACGCTATAAAGGCAAATTGCAAAATATTATGCCACATGAGAACTTGGAACTAATATTAGCAACCAAACAATCAACTCTTGTTGACCGTTTGCTTCAGGCATTCCCAGCACACAGCGCACGTGATCGTTCTCACACGAGCTCCAGGGGGCAGCAGACTAGGAGTGTTAGGGGTGCACACATCAGAAGTGGCATTGGACAGAGGGGTTTTCTGACCAGGTTGTGGAGTGATTTTGCTATGACCGCAGACAGGACAGGTACTGCTGCATCAATTGAAAGTGACAGGAGACAACATTTGTCCAGTATGGTTACTAACTATTTTTCATCCCTTATCGATGTTCTCCCTCAACCGTCATTCCCATTTGATTACTGGGCCTCCAAATTAGACACCTGGCCAGAATTGGCAGAATATGCATTGCAGGAGCTTGCTTGCCCGGCAGCAAGTGTCCTATCAGAAAGAGTATTCAGTGCTGCAGGTTCAATATTAACCGAAAAAAGGACTCGTCTGGCTACCCAAAATGTTGACGATCTAACATTCATTAAAATGAACCACAACTGGATTTCGAAATCCTTTGCCCCACCTTGCCCGGCCGACACCTAGCTTTCCTATGAAAAGCTCTTGCCTGTGAATTACTTTTCTAATGTCTAATTTGCTGCAGCTGATTGTACAGCATACGACATGTTTACACCTCCCTAAATGGCAAAACTCCCCACACGGGGCCGTGGTATCGCGACTTGGCGCAAGCACCCGTGAGACTGCTGTTTGTCTGAAGAGGTGGGTGTGCTCGCTTTTGGTTGACGGCATTGCTACTGGGTCCCTCATAGTACAATGTAGTGTCTCTGGCGGTGGTGGTGCGCACCCAACGTCAGACACACCGTTGTAACATGAGGGGCCCTGGGGCGGTCCCGCCGGCCTCAAGAGAGTTCCCCCCTACCCCAGCTCAAAATGTGCTCTACCACGTGCAAAATTATGTCGCACAGCTCCACCAATCTTTAGTCTATTCGCTGACATCATTCAATGTCTGGCACTGACAATACAAATTTGTAGACATCTATGATGCAACTTAAAGTAGTCTGTGTCTGTGTCCTATATTGGCACCATTAAATAGTTACTGCCAAATTACTATGTCAGAAACTCAGTAGATGAGCCCACCCCTGTACCTAAGTATGCCACCTTTTTTTTTTGTTTTGGTTGTTTTGCGAGACATTAACATCTATTTATATTTTGGGAGTACTGGGACAGACACTCCTTGCACTACTCCTCCACTCACCACCAAGCTGCCTGTGTATCCATGTAACCGCTGTAAAACTGCCATGAGCCTATTGTTTGTTATTTTAGGCCTTTGATAGCCTGTCTGCGGCCCCTACTTGCAATACTCCTCCACTGACCACCAAGATGCCTGCCCGTGTATCCATGTAACCGCTGTGAAACTGCCATGAGCCTATTGTTTGTTATTTTAGGCCTTTGATAGCCTGTCTGCGGTCCCTACTTTAAATACTCCTCCACTGACCAGACCACTGCTGCCCGTGTACCCCTGGAACCAATTATAAAGTGCCTACAGCCAGCCCATTTTTTTATGTTAGGCCTTTGAAGCCTGTCTGCGGTCCCTACTTGCAATACTCCTCCACTGACCACAATGCTGCCTGGAGTGCCTGCCTGTGTATCCATGTAACCGATGTAAAACTGCCATGACTGCCTACTGTTTGTTATTTTAGGCCTTTGATAGCCTGTCTGCAGCCCCTACTTGCAATACTCCTCCACTGACCACCAAGCTGCCTGCCCGTGTATCCATGTAACCGCTGTGAAACTGCCATGAGCCTATTGTTTGTTATGTTAGGCCTTTGATAGCCTGTCTGCGGTCCCTACTTTAAATACTCCTCCACTGACCAGACCACTGCTGCCCGTGTACCCCTGGAACCAATTATAAAGTGCCTACAGCCAGCCCATTTTCTTATGTTAGGCCTTTGAAGCCTGTCTGCGGTCCCTACTTTAAATACTCCTCCACTGACCACCAAGCTGCCTGCCCGTGTATCCATGTAACCGCTGTAAAACTGCCATGAGCCTATTGTTTGTTATTTTAGGCCTTTGATAGCCTGTCTGCGGCCCCTACTTGCAATACTCCTCCACTGACCACAATGCTGCCTGGAGTGCCTGCCTGTGTATCCATGTAACCGATGTAAAACTGCCATGACTGCCTACTGTTTGTTATTTTAGGCCTTTGATAGCCTGTCTGCAGCCCCTACTTGCAATACTCCTCCACTGACCACCAAGCTGCCTGCCCGTGTATCCATGTAACCGCTGTGAAACTGCCATGAGCCTATTGTTTGTTATGTTAGGCCTTTGATAGCCTGTCTGCGGTCCCTACTTTAAATACTCCTCCACTGACCAGACCACTGCTGCCCGTGTACCCCTGGAACCAATTATAAAGTGCCTACAGCCAGCCCATTTTCTTATGTTAGGCCTTTGAAGCCTGTCTGCGGTCCCTACTTTAAATACTCCTCCACTGACCACCAAGCTGCCTGCCCGTGTATCCATGTAACCGCTGTAAAACTGCCATGAGCCTATTGTTTGTTATTTTAGGCCTTTGATAGCCTGTCTGCGGCCCCTACTTGCAATACTCCTCCACTGACCACAATGCTGCCTGGAGTGCCTGCCTGTGTATCCATGTAACCGATGTAAAACTGCCATGACTGCCTACTGTTTGTTATTTTAGGCCTTTGATAGCCTGTCTGCAGCCCCTACTTGCAATACTCCTCCACTGACCACACCAATGCTGCCCGTGTACCCCTGGAACCTATTTAAAAGTTCATAGAGCCTAGTTATATATTTTATTTACTATTAATAAGGCCATGATGGACTACGCTGTACCACGCTACAAGCTAACCAGTCGACACTTCTTTTGCGAGAAAAGCCATCCCAACCCTCCACCAGCATGTAGAAGACCGCATTGTCCATGCACTCTGGCAATCTGTGAGTACAAAGGTGCACCTGACAACAGACGCATGGACCTGTAGGCATGGCCACGGAAGATTACGTGTCCATTACGGCGCAATGGGTTAATGTGGTGGATGCATGGTCCACAGGGGACAGCCTACTAAGTCTGTCTGCAGTCCCTAATTCAAATTGTCCTCCACTGTCTAAATCGGAACTTCCACCTTCTGGCTTTCGGCCTATAGTATCAGAAATTAAACTGCATTTGGCCTTCAACTTTGGTTAGGGCCTACTAACGGCTTCTGCCCCTCCCTGGTGTTGCCCTCAACTAAATAAAGCTGAGCTTCAACCTTCCGGCTCTCATTATGTGGTTTAAAAAAAAAAAATGGTGGTTAGGGCCTACTAACGGCTTCTGCCCCTCCCTGGTGTTGCCCTCAACTAAATAAAGCTGAGCTTCAACCTTCCGGCTCTCATTATGTGGTTTAAAAAAAAAAAATGGTGGTTAGGGCCTACTAACGGCTTCTGCCCCTCCCTGGTGTTGCCCTCAACTAAATAAAGCTGAGCTTCAACCTTCCGGCTCTCATTATGTGGTTTAAAAAAAAAAAATGGTGGTTAGGGCCTACTAACGGCTTCTGCCCCTCCCTGGTGTTGCCCTCAACTAAATAAAGCTGAGCTTCAACCTTCTGCTCCAAATTACCATTTTAAAAAATGCAATAGGCTTTTCAGGCCTACTAAAGGTGTCTGTCTGTGTGCCCCTCCCTGGTGTTGTCCTCAACTAAATAAAGCTGAGCTTCAACCTTCCGGCTCTCATTATGTGGTTTTAAAAAAAAAAATGGTGGTTAGGGCCTACTAACGGCTTCTGCCCCTCCCTGGTGTTGTCCTCAACTAAATAAAGCTGAGCTTCAACCTTCCGGCTCTCATTATGTGGTTTTAAAAAAAAAAATGGTGGTTAGGGCCTACTAACGGCTTCTGCCCCTCCCTGGTGTTGTCCTCAACTAAATAAAGCTGAGCTTCAACCTTCCGGCTCTCATTATGTGGTTTTAAAAAAAAAATGGTGGTTAGGGCCTACTAACGGCTTCTGCCCCTCCCTGGTGTTGCCCTCAACTAAATAAAGCTGAGCTTCAACCTTCTGCTCCAAATTACCATTTTGAAAAATGCAATAGGCTTTTCAGGCCTACAAAAGGTGTCTGTCTGTGTGCCCCTCCCTGGTGTTGTCCTCAACTAAATAAAGCTGAGCTTCAACCTTCCGGCTCTCATTATGTGGTTTTAAAAAAAAAAATGGTGGTTAGGGCCTACTAACGGCTTCTGCCCCTCCCTGGTGTTGTCCTCAACTAAATAAAGCTGAGCTTCAACCTTCCGGCTCTCATTATGTGGTTTTAAAAAAAAAAATGGTGGTTAGGGCCTACTAACGGCTTCTGCCCCTCCCTGGTGTTGTCCTCAACTAAATAAAGCTGAGCTTCAACCTTCCGGCTCTCATTATGTGGTTTTAAAAAAAAAATGGTGGTTAGGGCCTACTAACGGCTTCTGCCCCTCCCTGGTGTTGCCCTCAACTAAATAAAGCTGAGCTTCAACCTTCTGCTCCAAATTACCATTTTGAAAAATGCAATAGGCTTTTCAGGCCTACTAAAGGTGTCTGTCTGTGTGCCCCTCCCTGGTGTTGTCCTCAACTAAATAAAGCTGAGCTTCAACCTTCCGGCTCTCATTATGTGGTTTAAAAAAAAAAAATGGTGGTTAGGGCCTACTAACGGCTTCTGCCCCTCCCTGGTGTTGTCCTCAACTAAATAAAGCTGAGCTTCAACCTTCCGGCTCTCATTATGTGGTTTTAAAAAAAAAATGGTGGTTAGGGCCTACTAACGGCTTCTGCCCCTCCCTGGTGTTGCCCTCAACTAAATAAAGCTGAGCTTCAACCTTCTGCTCCAAATTACCATTTTGAAAAATGCAATAGGCTTTTCAGGCCTACTAAAGGTGTCTGTCTGTGTGCCCCTCCCTGGTGTTGTCCTCAACTAAATAAAGCTGAGCTTCAACCTTCCGGCTCTCATTATGTGGTTTAAAAAAAAAAAATGGTGGTTAGGGCCTACTAACGGCTTCTGCCCCTCCCTGGTGTTGCCCTCAAGTAAATAAAGCTGAGCTTCAACCTTCTGCTCCAAATTACCATTTTAAAAAATGCAATAGGCTTTTCCGGCCTACTAAAGGTGTCTGCCCCTCCCTGGTGTTGTCCTCAACTGAACAAAGCTGAGCTTCCACATTCTGGCTTTCGCCCTATACTATCAGATATTAAACTGCATTTGGCCTACTAGTGTGGTTAGGCCCTTGAAACAGTGTCTGCTGCTCTTGGGTTTGCTACTCCACTGAACAAAGCAATGCCGCCTGTTTAGTCCTGTTACCAATTTTGAACTGCATGTAGCCTACTTTATTCTTTGGCCCTATATCTGTTTCCTCCTCATCCTGCCCATTGCCCAGCCACTGCTAAATGAGTCTGCTGGTACATTGACCTAGACCACTACATTCCCCTTGTACTCTACACAGCCAGAATCTGTCCCTGCTGAAAGTAAGGTTCCCCTTCCCGCATGTTATACCACCTTACACAGGGACAAAGAGGAAGGTGCAGATGAAAGTGCAGGTTCCTTCATCAGGTGGGGGGGCATACTCGTTGGCGACGTCACTGGCACAGGGCCCCTCAGAGTACGCAAAAGTGTCGCTGCTGGTGGGAGGCGCCCCCGCCATGCAAACACACCGCCGTACTTTGAGGGGCCCTGTGCCAGTGGCAATGCGAACGAGTGGGCCCCCCCCCTGCTTGCTCAGGATCACAGCACTTGCAACTTTTAAATACTTACCTTTCCCTGCAACACCGCCGTGACGTAGTCCGCATTTCCTGGGCCCACGAAAAACTTGAGCCAGCCCTACTCCCCCCACAACTTTCACCCAATTCCCTATGCCCAACTATTATTATACAGTTAATTAAGATTGGCAAGCTTCAGAAACAAGAATGGATGTTTTTGGCATTAAAATGGGCACTGTAGGTGTTTTCCTGGCCTCCACTCACTGCCGACTATGCTTCCCCATTGACTTGCATTGGGTTTCGTGTTTCGGTCGATCCCCGACTTTTAGCGATAATCGGCCGACTGCACTCGACTCGACTCTGGACAAAATCGGGTTTCCCAAAACCCTACTCGATCTTAAAAAAATGAAAGTCGCTCAACCCTACTCAGCAGAAATTGCACAACAAATTTTGGGTTCCATTTTTTCCTGTTACCTTTGTCAAAATAAAAAATTTGGCATCTCAAGTAAATTTTTTCAGAAATAAAGTTAAATGTTCATTTTTTTCCACATTCCAAAAATTCCTGTGAAACACCTAAAGGGTTAATAAACTTCTTGAATGTGGTTTTCAGTACCTTGAAGGGTGCAGTTTTTAGAATGTTGTCACTTTTGGGTATCTTTTACCATATAGACCACTCAAAGTGACTTCAAATGTGATGAGGTCTTTAAAAAAAATTGGCGTAAAAATGAAAAATCGTTGGTCAAATTTTAGCCCTTTGTGCTTTTGTAAAGTAGACATATGGGAAATGTTACTTATTAAGTATTTTGTGTGACATATCTCTGCAATTTAAAGACATGAAAATTCGAAGTGGGAAAATTGTGAAATTTTCAAAATTTTTGCCAAATTAAATTTTTTTTCATGAATAATAGCAAGTCATAGCAAAGAAATATTACAACTATCAAGAAGTACAATATGTCACAAAAAATAATCTCAGAATCACCAGGATCCATTGAAACATTCCAGAATTATTACCTCATAAAGGGACAGTGGTCAGAATTGTATAAATTGGCCTGGTCATTAACGTGCAATCCACCCTCGGGGGTAAATGGGTTAATTGAAACCAAACAGCCCCCATTATACTTATTTGTATTGTATACTTATTTCAGCCGGGTCCCTAAACACATTCAAACACAAACTCCTCGCCGGAGGTGCCAGCATTCTAGGGGCTTATTTCAGCCAGGTCCCTGAACACATACTCTCGTGACCACACTGGCGCAAAGCACTTAACAAAGAACAATACTAGCGCATGGCCGTGCGGCCATCTGAACCTTAAATAGCTGCAGCACGTATAGGACCTTCCTAGAAGGACCAATGAGAAGCTACCCCAGAGCGTGAGCACCTACAGGACCTTCCTGAAGGAGCCAATGACCTTAGCTGCAGTATCAGATCATGTGACCCTCGATCTCCACTGAGAGATCCTACTCTGGGCATGCTCAGAACGAGCAAAGCAGGACTTAGACCCAGAAGCATCTGCTCGCCGCTGCCCAGCACCGACTTCAATGGCAGAAGCAGGAATGGCAGCAGTAACTCTTAGCACAGAGTCAGACTTTGCGAGACGCTGGGACCGACGTCTCTGCTGAGCAGGCTCCACTGCGGCAGGAGAAGAATGGGAGACCGCAGCAGAGATGGACCGAGATTCCCCCTGTGCAGAGGAGGGAACTTGACCCCTAACATTACCCCCCCTCCTTGGGCCTCACTACGTTCGAAGGCAGCAATGAGCTGCGGAGCCTGAATGAGCTCAGCAGGCTCCCAGGACCTATCCTCAGGACCGTAACCCTTCCAGTCCACCAAATAAAATTTTTTGCCACGAACCACCATGTACCCCAAAATAGCGTTCACCTCGTAATCGTCCGAAGACGAACCCGATGTCCCGTCAGATGACTCAGAAAACCGGGACATGTATACGGGCTTAAGGAGGGACACATGAAAGGTGTCGGTGATACCTAGGCGTGGAGGAAGAGCTAGATGGTAGACCACAGGATTAACCTGTTCGAGGACCTTGAAAGGACCCAAGTAGAGAGGAGCAAATTAGTGGACTCAACACGCAGCCTGATGTTACGGGCGGAGAGCCACACTAAATCGCCGGGAGCAAAGGTTGGAGTGGGGCGCCGATGTGCATCGGCGGAAGACCTCATTCTCTCCTTGGAGGCCCGAATGGCATCCTGAGTGCGGTCCCAAATGTCCCGTGCCTCCACAGCCCAGTCTGCCACCCTGGAGTCGGCGGAAGACACGGGCATGGGCACCGGTACCCGCGGATGCTGACCATAATAAAGGAGGAATGGCGTCTGTCCAGTAGAGTCGGCTACAGCGTTGTTCAGTGCAAACTCTGCCCACGATAGCAAGGTTGCCCAGTCATCCTGCCTGGCTGAGACAAAATGTCACAGATATGTGACCAAGGTCTGGTTGGCCCTCTCTACCAACCCATTCGTCTCGGGATGATAAGCAGAAGAGAGATTTAACTCAATACTGAGAAGATGACAAAGCTCTCTCCAGAACCGAGACGCAAACTGGGGACCCCGGTCACTGACAATTTTGTCTGGCATACCGTGTAGGCGGAAGATGTGTTTAATAAATAACGCTGCCAAGGCCCGTGCAGAAGGTAGCCGTGGAAGCGGCACCAAGTGCACAATTTTAGAAAAATGATTGGTGATAACCCAAATGACGGTACAGCCACGAGACTTAGGCAAACCCACCACAAAGTCCATCCCGACCATCTCCCAGGGCCTATCTGCCACCAGCAGAGGCTATAATAACCCAGATGGCCATTGTCAAGGAGACTTATTTTTGGCGCAGGAGACACACGCCCGAACATAGTCTGCGACATCACGAACCATATGCGGCCACCAGTATGTCCTCGCCAGTAAATCAGATGTCCAGGGTGGGTGGACATTTTGGTGCCAAAAGGACGAGTGTGCCCAAGAGAGAACCTCCGGTCGCAAACCGGATGGTACAAAAGTCTTGCCCGGAGGCACAGACTCTAGCGACACCGGGGCCACAGTTCTCAGGCTCTCGGTGGGGACAATAAGCCGAGGCTCCTCTTCCTCCTCCACAGATGACACAACGGAGCGAGAGAGAGCGTCGGCACAAATTTTCTTCTCCCCAGAAAGGAAATGGAGGGTGAAATGAAACCGGGAGAAGAACAAGGACCATCTAGCCTGGCAAGAATTTAACCACTGGGCTGTCTGCAGGTACACCAAATTTTTGTGATCTGTGTAGACTTGGAAAGGAAAACGAGCTCCCTCCAAGAGATGTCTCCACTCCGAGAACGCCAACTTCATGGCTAGCAACTCCCTGTCCCCGATGGAATAATTCCTCTCTGCTGGTGAGAAGGTCTTAGAAAAGAAGAAGCAAGGATGCTTCCGACCTTGAGGATCCTTTTGGAAGAGGACTGTTCCAGCACCAACAGATGAGGCATCCACCTCCATGATAAATGGCCTATCTACATCTGGGCGATGTAGGATGGGAGCGCTAGCGAAGTGAGACTTTATGGAGTTAAAGGCCTTGGAGACCTCCACAGACCACAATTTGGGATTTGCTCCCTTCTTGGTGAGGGCAACCAAGGGAGCTACCAAAGTCGAGAAGTGCGGAATAAACTGACGATAATAATTTATGAACCCCATAAAGCGCTGCACCGCTTTAAGAGAATGGGGTTCCTGCAAGTCCATCACAGCCTGTAGTTTGGCAGGATCCATGGCCAATCCCTGGATGGAGATGATATAGCCCAGGAAAGGTAAGGACTCCTGCTCAAACACACACTTCTCCAACTTGGCATAGAGGAAGTTTGCCCAAAGGAGGTCGAAGACTTTGCAAACATCTCTCCGGTGGGAGTCAATATCTGGAGAGTAGATGAGAATATCATCCAGATAGACTACGACCGAGGTGGTGAGCATATCGCAGAAGATGTCGTTCACAAAGTCTTGGAAAACGGCTGGGGCATTACAGAGCCTGAAGGGCATCTCCAGATATTCATAGTGCCCATCTCTGGTGTTAAAAGCCGTCTTCCATTCATCCCCCTCACGGATGCGAATCATGTTGTAAGCACTCTGCAGATCTAGTTTAGTAAACACCCTTGCTCCCCGAAGCCTATCGAAGAGCTCAGATATCAAAGGCAAAGGGTACTTATTCTTAATGGTGATGGCGTTAAGACCCCTGTAGTCTATGCATGGACGCAGTTCCCCATTCTTCTTCTGCACGAAGAAGAACCCAGCCCCAGCAGGTGACACTGACTTCCTGATGAACCCTCTTGCCAGATTCTCTTGAATGTACTGAGACATTGCCTCCGTCTCTGGGAGAGATAATGGATAAACTCGACCCCGAGGAGGCTCAGCACCAGGCAAGAGATCAATAGGACAGTCATAGGGGCGATGGGGCGGAAGAGTCTTCGCCGCCTTTTTGGAGAACACGTCCGCATAAGACCAATACTGCTTGGGGAGAGAGGATAGATCTGCAGGTAACTCTGTAGTAGCAACCTGAACGCACTCCCTCTGACACCTATCCCCACAAGATTCACCCCATCCCAAAATTCTGCCTGAGGACCACTCGATATGAGGAGAGTGGTACCGTAACCAAGGTATCCCCAACAAGACCTCATCAATTCCCTCAGGAATGACGAGCAGAGATATAATCTCCTGATGGGATGGCGACATGGACAGAGTAAAAGGGATGGTCTGGTGTGTTATCTGTGAGGGCAGTGTCGACCCATTCACCACTCATACCGTCACTGTTTGAGCAAGCATAACCAGGGGTATTGCATGACGTTGTGCAAAGGCAGAAGGCATAAAATTGTCCTCCGCCCCAGAATCCACGCAGAGCTCTACTGAGTGTGAGGATGAGCCAATAATAATTGTCCCCTTAAAGGACAATTTGGAGGCAAACGTCACCGCGACTAGTATACCTCCACCTACTACCACTAGACGCTGACGTTTCCTCGACCGCTGAGAACATCTGGTGGCAAGATGTCCTGACTGCTGGCAAACATGACAAACCTGGAGTGCACGAGCAGTCCGGGACTTAGAACCCACTCGTGACACTTCCATGGCCTCATGTGACTCAGGTACCATGACCGGAGATTCGAGAGGTTTGGTGAAGGTGGGAGCCAGCCGAAACTTCTGCCTACACTGGGCTCGCTCTATCCTCCGCTCGTTAAAACGGAGGTCAATTTGAGTAGAGACTGATATTAACTCCTCCACTGTGGCAGGAATCTCCCTAGTGGCCAGAGCTTCCTTAACGTGATCAGCCAGGCCCCTCCAAAATATGGGGATAAGGGCTTTATCCGACCACTCCAGCTCAGAAGCCAGAGTCCAAAATCGGATGGCAAAATGGCTGACCATGGACTCACCCTGAGTTAATGCCAGCAGTTGGAGCGCCATGTCATGGGTGACTTGAGGTCCTAAAAAGACCTGTTTCAGAGTGCTCAGGAACCACGGAGCACTATGCACCACATGATCGCCATGCTCCCACAGCGGCGTAGCCCACTTCAACGCCCTGTCCGACAAGAGAGACAGAATAATTCCCACCTTAGCCTGCTCAGTAGGGAAACGTGCAGCCAGGAGCTCGAGATGAATAGAGCACTGACTCACGAAACCCCTACAAGATTTGCTGTCTCCAGAAAATCTTTCTGGCAGCGGGAGGTGAGATAATGTCGGAACAGGGGTGGCAGTGGACAGGGTAGCTGCAGCCACGCTAGCAGCCTGTACAGTAACTGCGGTAACATCCACAGCTGGGGTTGAGCCATTTACTAGCCAGACCCTGGCGCTAGTATTATGTTACGGCTAGCGGAATGCACCGAATAAATAGAGATGTTTTTATTGATATTGGTGCGTTCGCAGCCCGGGGTCGACCGTGCAGGAGTACCTGCTGCTAGCAACGGCAGCACGATATGGCGGTATGGACTAACTCAGTTACTTCACCGAGTAGTCATGAAAGAAAAGCACTGTGCCCTGTTAGACTTCACTCAGGCACAGGCTAACTGCCCACACAGAGAGCAGTCAGTGGTCACGCATGCACACAAAACTCCTCGCCGGAGTTGCCAGCATTCTAGAGGCTTATTTCAGCCGGGTCCCTGAACACATTCAAACACAAACTCCTCGCCGGAGGTGCCAGCATTCTAGGGGCTTATTTCAGCGGGGTCCCTGAACACATACTCTCGTGACCACACTGGCGCAAGGCACTTAACAAAGAACAATACTAGCGCATGGCCATGCGGCCATGCGAACCTTAAATAGCTGCAGCATGTACAGGACCTTCCTAGAAGGACCAATGAGAAGCTACCCCAGAGCGTGAGCACCTACAGGACCTTCCTGAAGGAGCCAATGACCTTAGCTGCAGTATCAGATCATGTGACCCTCGATCTCCACTGAGAGATCCTACTCTGGGCATGCTCAGAATGAGCAAAGCAGGACTTAGACCCAGAAGCATCTGCTCGCCGCTGCCCAGCACCGACTTCAATGGCAGAAGCAGGAAAGGCAGCAGTAACTCTTAGCACAGAGTCAGACTTTGCGAGACGCTGGGACCGACGTCTCCACTGAGCAGGCTCCACTGCAGCAGGAGAAGAATGGGAGACTGCAGCGGAGATGGACCGAGATTCCCCCTGTGCAGAGGAGGGAACTTGACCCCTACCAATTAGTGCCTTATAATATCCCTTTTTGTCTGGATTATTGGCCATTCAGCATAGCTACATTTTCTTGTCTCCTGATGAACCCTATCATTGAGAGGAGGAAAGGCGTTGAGTCCAGGACCTTGGACCTCAAAGGACCGGGGACTCTTTTGAGGGGGATACTGATCCCAATTCTATTCTAATTTATTTTATATTTGCCATAGGGTCATTAATAGGGATACATCTGAGGGACAGTCACCTATGAGTGAGGGTGCTAAATCATTTATTAGGCTGCCAACTTCCACAACAAGGCAGGGAACAGCATTGTTCAGGACATTTTAGGGTTATATAGACTATGCATAACATATGTTCCATATATTTAACATTTGTCTTGCCCTGTTTGCTTCAATTGACTTACTCTTCCTGGGGAAAAAAGAGCAGAATTGTGCACTGTGTAACTAATACTTTATTAAAATAATTTTTCCATATCAGAACTTAAACTGGTTGCCATTTAAGTTTATCAGTTATGTCTTTTTTAATATGGAGTTATTTTAATAATTTATAAAAGATGTATTATTTTAGAAGGTTTAGTTTTTCTGCCACCAAACTAGAGAGTATTCTCCTTGGCAGTCTATACACTATTAGCTATAATAAGTGCTCTAGACAGTAGTAAAGCTCCTTATGTGCCCTGTACAGTATTAGCACTCGTTTTTTGGGCCCCACACAATAACAGTGTTCACTGTGTGCCCCTACACAGTAATTCTTCCTCTGTGCTCCCGTGTAGTGATAATGCTTCCTGTGTCTCTTACCCATTCTTGAGTGGTTTTAGCTGTGTGTTTTGTGTCATTATCTTGTTGGAAGACCCCTAATTTGCGATGCAGACCAAGCTTTTTGAAACTAGGCTGCACATTTTTCTCCAGAATGTCTTGATAGTCTTGAGAAATCATTGTTTTCTGCATAGATTCAGCAAAGCAGCCCCAAAACATAACTGAACCTACTCCATGTTTCCAAATAAGTACAATGTTCTTTTCTTTGTAAGTTTCATTTTTGCATTATTAGTGGGAGTGTGCTTAGAGAACATGCACGCTCTCCCTGCCTCTCAAAAAGGGTCAGCAAACATGCTTCTGAAAATGTCCCCCACTAATAGCTAGGAGATGCCTGATATTTAAGGCACCCTCCCCTATTGGGAGATGCCTTATCAAATTTAGTTATCAGTGTATATCCTGCAACCTAGTTGTAGGTTTCCTGTACCTGTGCTCCCTGAACCTAATCCTGTCTGTCCTGTCTGCACCTGATCCTTTCCGTCCTGTCTGAACTTGATCCTGTTCATCCTGCTGTAACCCATTCCTGAGTCTATCCTGCTGCTACATGGTCTTGAGCCTGATCTGCTTTGTCCGCACCTGTACTGCTATACTCATCTGTACAGTCTGAATCAGCACCTGTGATTCTGCACTGAGTTCACCCATCTTCCTGAACCAATCCTGTCTGATTCTGATCCAGAATCTGTTCTGTCTACCAGCCATGCAGTCCTGTTCCTGAACCAGTTCTGTATAACCAGCTGCACATTCTCCTGTTATCCATTTCCTAGCCGGTCCTGCTTTCCTGCCCCTTAGAGGGTCAGCTGCTGAGGCGCTAGGGTCTGTCCTGGAGTAGCACCTGGTGTTCACCTCCCGGAAGAAGCTGAGGGCGAAACGCGCGTTGGGGCGACAGGGGAACGCCAAAATACCTGACATCACACGAGTTACGGTCTTCACCCTTCCACGGTTTACGGCGGTAAGATAATTTGTACTTTGCAATTTTTATATGCACACCCATGTAATGTATTAGGGATTCCCCATTGGGGCGCAGTCTATTGTTACAAGCACTAGGACGTGCACCAGGCAGATGTGTCTATACAGTATGTTTGCATTGTTCATTTCCTAAACGCTGTACCGTGGCACCAACATATATTTGTGCAAGGTATTTTTTTGGCCCCCTGGGTGTATTTTTTGTATTATGTATTTTGTAGCCTTTTTAATTAATTCTGTATTTGTTAATAAAAGGAAATTTTAATCATTATCTTATGGGTCTCTTCATTGGACTTAGGTGTTAGTTCTACCTGGTGTTCAAATTGTTGTTACATGTTGTGGAAGTGCCATATTCTATTGTGGACTAATTGATGAACTATGTGTGAATAAGAGATGGAATTGTGTACAAACCTTTGAGCTCTATAATGAATAAATGAAACGATCTCACGCAATGATTTCAGTGGCTTCTGTTGTAGTTTTAATGAATTTATCGACAGCAATTTCAGAAGTGGTCAGGATACTTACCATCTTATAGTATCGGAGGGTGTACAGGTGTTTCTTCAGAAATGATTCATCAAGTTAGTATAAAATGCTGTCTAATCCAAGGCAGCATGGACTAAAAAATGTTGCTAATCTCCATGACTAATATTTATATTAATATTTTAGAGATTGCTTATTATTATTTAAGACAATTTATATCTGAGCTGAATAACTTTGATTTTCATTTTTGCTTAGTTTTCCTTTTGTGAAAATAACCAGAGAGTGTATATGTTTTGCTAAATTAGGGAACTGTTTTAGACATTGTCTGGTTTCATAAGTGTAGGTGTAAGTTATTGAAATGTTGACATTATTCCATTTATATTCTTGCGACTGTCATGATGAACAGTGTGGTACATATCATAATACGAAACAGCACATTGACTACTGTTCATTCTTTAAATAGGCAGACTGATTACAAGTTTGTAGACACCTGTGATGCTAATTACAGGACACAACTTGGTTTAATATGTCAATATGGTCAAATTATTTTCAATAATTTCTATGGATACTGTCATTTTTTTTCCAGGCCATGATCATTACATTTTTTTTCTGTTTAACCACTACATTGAAAAACACTGTTGTCAGTTTCAAGTTATTTTAGCGACCAAGTTATTTTCACAGTGTAAGTATATCAAATAGTACAAGCAAAACATTCAAAATATTCACCACCCTCCATTATATTTCTTAGATATCATAAGGCTATGTGCGCACGTTTCAGATTTGCTTGTGTAAAATTCTGCGCAGTTTCTGCCTTTCTTGGCAGAAATTGCAGTTGAAAATCCATGTGGGTTTTTATGCGGATTTGATGACTATTTGATGTGGATTTTCATGCGGATTTTCTTGCTTTTTTGTAAATCTATAGAGCTAAATAAAGAGATATTATTGAAAAAAAAAGGAATTGTGATGTAATTTACTTGTTCAACCTCTTCAGCCAGATACCCTCATTAATATTAAATAAAGACACACACACACCCACACACCAACCTATGTAGGATCAATAACATAATTAACCTACATATGCTGTAACAAAAAAGCAACTGTCGGAAATCTGCGTGAAATGCAATATCTGTTTATTTTTCAAAAACATTTTTTTTAAAATTGCATGGGCTCCCGCATAATTTTAATAACCAGCAGAGGGAAAGCCAATTACTGAGGGCAGAAGTTAATATTCTGGGAAGGAGCCAATAGCCATAAAGGTTTCCAGGCTATTAATATCAGCTCACAGCTGTTTGCTTAGCCTTTACTGGCTAGTTTAGGGAAACCCCAGAATTTTTTTTTTTTACATGGGGTCCCCTTATAAAATCGAACCAGCAAAGGCTAAATAGACAGCTTGCGGGCTGATATTAATAGCCTGGGAAGGGGCCATCAATATTGGCACCCCCCAGACTAAAAACATCAGCTCTCAGCCATCACAGAAATGGCGCATCTTATAGATGTAACAATTGTGGCACTTAGCCTTGCTCTTCCCTCTGCCCTATAACGGTGGCAAGTGGGGTTCATATTTGTGGAGTTGATGTCACCTTTATATTGTCAGTAGTGTTGAGCGATACCTTCCGATACTTGAAAGTATCGGTATCGGATAGTATCGGCCGATACCCGAAAAATATCGGATATCGCAGATACCGATACCCGATACCAATACAAGTCAATGGGACACAAGTATCGGAAGCTATCCTGGATGGTTCCCAGGGTCTGAAGGAGAGGAAACTCTCCATCAGGCCCTGGGATCCATATTCATGTAAAAAATAAAGAATTAAAATAAAAAATATGGATATATTCACCCGTCCGGCGGCCCCTGGACCTTACCGATTGTAACCGGCAGCCTCTGTTCCTAAGAATGAGGAGTTTAGGACCCTCGATGACATCGTGGCTTGTGATTGGTCACGTGCCGCTCATGTGACCGCTCACGCGACCAATCACAAGCCGCGACGTCATCGCAGGTCCTAAACTCCTCAATGAGGACACTGATAATAATGTCTATAATGGTGCTATATAAGCGAATAAAATATGTAAATAATCGAGGCAATTGAGCGTTGTTTTCTAAAGCATTGTATATACCCCATCAACATTTGCACTCTTTGTATTTTGCTTGCCATCTTTGTCATAGCATGTGTGCGTAATAAATGGGTTAACATTTGTTTGTACATGAGTTAAGGCAATCATGGATATTTTTGAAATGGCATTAAATGACAAAGAGTTGAGTTAAAAGGTTGCATCCACACAGAATACCAGGCATCCATTAGGGTTACTTTGACAATACACTCTACATAAAGTATTTCTTTGCTTGAGTGGGTCCATGTGGTCAGACAGAAAAGGCAGCCTAGCAGCATGGGTCGTGTACCCACTCCTCCATCACTGTCAATAAGCAAAATGGAGAGACATATCATTTTCTTCACTGTTTCAATGATTCTATAGCTCATTGCCTTCCCTTTGTTTCAGTAATAGATTTAATTAACTTACAATTAATCATAGAGAGTGATATTTAAAGCTCATCCCAGCAGAGTATAGAGTCACAGACCAAAGAATATATCTATGGAAGGCTTCAGTAATCAAGAGGTCACGCAAGATAGATGTTTATCACAGAGGAACACAGGCGAAAGATACATTTATGTGTCTACTCCGCTCTGAATAACTGTTTTAAGATAATTGCTCTACTTCAAAATACAACCATACAAAAGGCCTAGCCATGCAGAAAAGAAGATAAATAGAATATCCGAGGTAGAGTGAAGAAGATAAATAATGGGGCTTTGGTGGAAAGACCTCATGTGACCAGTACTTCATGTGAAATCATTATTACATTTTCCTTGCAGCCTTTAAATGCCCTTTCTGGAAATAGGGGTTAAGTTGCTGCATAAGTCATGCAGAAAACTGGTTTCTGTGCTATTTTTGAAGCTTGCCTCTTAAAATGCTACATACAGCAATATCGGAACAGTCATAACACAGCAAGGAATTTCACTTGTTATTATACCACTCTTCAGTTCCTCTTCAATCAAAGCCTGTCTAAATATTTCCCAAAACGGTAAGACCCTTTTCACACTAGAGGAAAGTTTAGCCCAACTATAGAGAAAAGGAAATGTTTACATTACTTTTTAGGGAAATGAGTGAGGTGACATTGAACATGGTAAAAATTCACTTACTTTGCATTGCAGTTACCAATGCTATGATCATTTCAATGCTGTGAAAATCAGATCGCACTCGGAAGAAACTCGTGTGCGGTCCAATTTTTTTACGAATCCATTGACTTGCATTGCCAAAATCCGGCCCTCCTGTCAAAATCGGACACGTTTCCACAAGAATCGCGGTCTTTTGAATGGCCCAGAATACTATCACAGGTTTGAGTGCTAATGAAAATATCTGATAGCACTTAAATGCAAAAATCAGATGTATAAATGAGGCATTAACATGAAAACAAGATATAAGCTTCAGTCTTATGTACACTGCTTCACTGTTTAATTATAGATCTGTGTTTTACAGATACATAATATGGCACCCACCAACTGCTATAAGGCTGTTACCAAGTCAATTTATGTGTGGCTTTTTGAGCGAAATTTGTCACGAGGATAACACCATGAATATAACAAAAGGTTGAGCTCTAACTGCTTTACTTAACGTGAGACAAGAAAACATAATGAGTACAGTCTTTCAGTGAAGGTACAAGCTTAATGGTTATACATCAGCGTTAGCACAGAACTTGGCAGTTACAATTCTTTGGAACCATGAGCAGTTTCTAGCTTAGAGGTTACACTGTCACTACTGGGGTTCTGTACTTGGGAGTTCTACACCACCAGTGTGGCATTATATTTGACGGTTTATAGAAAATGATGGAAATACTCTCCTAAAACACATTCAGTCATCAGGCTTTTGATAGAGTGAAGTTAAAGGAAATGTGTCATAAGAAAATGATCTGTCATTTAAAGGGAACCTGACAGCTGATACATGCTGCCTGAACTACCGGCAACACGTCAGACACTTGCTACATAATTTCAGTCATGCATACTTTAAAAGCTGTTGTACTGAGTGATTAATTATTACAATTTAAGAAGGGACTGAATGCCTTTCTTGAAAAGTAGAATGTTACAGGTTATATACACTAGATTCCTTGATAGGGCGTTGATCCAGGGAACTAGTCTGATTGCCATATGTGGAGTCGGGAAGAAATGTTTTCCCCAATGTGGAGCTTACTCTTTGCCACATGATTTTTTTTGCCTTCCTCTGGATCAATATGATAGGGCATGTTAGGTTAGGATATGGGTTGAACTAGATGGACTTAAAGTCTTCCTTCAACTTTAAAAACTATGTTACTATGTTACTATGAATGAATTAAAAAAAATGAAAAAATAAAAAAAATCAATGTTTTTTCTATCAGTAAATAAATATTTGAATGAAAAAAAATCTAAACAATAAAAGTACATATATTTGGTATCTCCGCGTCCGTAATGACCCGCCCTATAAAACTGTCCGACTAGTTAACCACTTCAGTGAACACCATAAAAAAACAAGACAAAAAACAATGCTTTATCATCATACTACCAAACAAAAAGTGGAATAACACGCGATCAAAAAGATAAAACAAGACAAAAAACAATGCTTTATCATCATACTACCAAACAAAAAGTGGAATAACACGCGATCAAAAAGATGGGTATAAATAAGCATGGTACCACTGAAAACGTCATCTTGTCCCGCAAAAAAAAAGCCACCATACAGCTCTATCACCATAAAAATAAAAAAGTTATAGCTCTCAGAATAAAGTGATGCAAAAATAATTATTTTTTATATAAAAGTTTTATTGTATAAAAGCGCCAAAACATAAAAAAGATATAAGTGTGGTATTGCTGCAATCGTACTAACCGAAGAATAAAACCACTTTATCAATTTTAACACACGTGGAACGGTATAAACGCCCCCCCAAAGAAATTTATAAATTTCTGTTTTTGTTTCATTCTGCCTCCCAAAAATCAGAATAAAAAGCGTGTCATGTGCCCCAAATTGGTACTAATAAAAACGTCAACTTGTCCCACAAAAAACAAGACCTCACATGACTCTATGGGCCAAAATATGTAAAAATTGTAGCTCTCAAAATATTGATGCAGCTACTATTTTTTGCAATAAAAAGCATCTTTTACTGTGTGACAGCAGCCAAACATGAAAACCTGCTATAGCGCCTCTTTCGCACGTCCTGATATTTCTGGTATCGGAGATGTCAGTGTCCGTGTGTGTAATACTTGCAGCACACGTGTGGCACGTGTGTGCTGTCACGCTGTTCTGGTTGTATCTGGTTTTCTGCATGACAATGCATGTCTTTGCTTTAACCCTTTGCTCCTTACCCCCTAATTGAGCTGGGATACTGTTGGTTTTTAAATGTATGGAGCCTTCTCAGTTCCCTGCTCTGCTGCGTAGCCTTACATGGCAGGTTAGGTCTTTGCTTTGCTGCATGACCATCCGCATGTGCGGTCCCTTGTTACCGCTGTGGAAGCTGTCCAGGAGTTGCGAGGTCATTTGCAGCTGGTGCATGACTTTCCACGTGTGTCTGGGCATGCAGTCGCTGCCAGGTGCCCTAAGCCACAGTTCCTGCACTGATTGTGCTGTAATGGTTTCTGTTTGTGCTAAGGGCGTGCACAGCCACACCTCCCCTGCTTTTTATCAGGGTTAGTGTGTGTACTTGAAATGCTGTCCTCAGCCAATTGCTGAGGGGGAGCTCCTATATAAAGTTCCCCTGACCTATTGGCAGGGCCTGAGCTACTCACAAAGCTCTTGAACTTTGATATTTGTGTTTTGTGTTCCTGCACCTTTACTGTCTATATTTTGGTACTAAATTCCTTGCCTTGATTTCTGTTATGTCCTGTTCGGGTGCTTGTCCTGGAGGCGGTATATCCAGGCCCGAACTCTTGATCCTGTACCTGACCCTGTCTGAAATGTGTCTGCTGTGTTATGTTCCTGGAATCCCTCTGCGTCTGGAGCCTCGCACCCAGTGACTTGGAGTCTCTTGTAACCGGTGTTTCTGCTGAGCATCTACTACTCTGTGCTCTGGCTATCATGCGGTGCTAGCTCCTGGCAGGCCCAGCAGTCCTGCGGTTCTAGCACCATCCCGCTTGAGTTCCTTCCTAGGTCCAATGCCCGGAGCCTGACGATCGCAGTCTGGAACCTAATGACTAGTGTTGAGCGATACCGTCCGATACTTGAAAGTATCGGTATCGGATAGTATCGGCCGATACCCGAAAAGTATCGGATATCGCCGATACCGATACCCGATACCAATACAAGCCAATGGGACACCAAGTATCGGAAGGTATCCTGATGGTTCCTGCTGTGAATTAGACTTTTTGGCTCCCTCTTGTGGTTACTAGTGATATGACTCTGGGATTGTCTTTCCTCAGTTTAGGCACCCACCTGGGTCGTTAGTCCAGGGGTGTTGCTATATAAACTTCCTGGATCCTTAGTCCAGTGCATGGCATCGTTGTAATCAGATCCTTTCTGTTTGCTCCTGTCTGCTGGTCCTGGTTCGTGCAAAATTAAGCTAAGTCCTGCTTCTTTGTTTTTTGGTTATTTGCTTTGCTCTTATTTTTGTCCAGCTTGTACTAAATGTGATTCCTGACTTTGCTGGAAGCTCTAGGGGGCTGGTGTTCTCCCCCCGGGCCGTTAGATGGTTCGGGGGTTCTTGAATATCCAGCGTGGATATTTTGATAGGGTTTTTGCTGACCATATAAGTCATCTTACTATATTCTGCTATTAGCTAGTGGGCCTCTCTTTGCTAAATATCTAGCTCATTCTTACGTTTGTCTTTTCCTCTTACCTCACCGTTATTATTTGTTGGGGGCTTGTATCCAACTTTTTGGGGTCTTTTCTCTGGAGGCAAGAAAGGTCTTTCTTTTCCCTTCTAGGGTTAGTTAGTTCTCCGGCTGGCGCGAGACGTCTAGAACCAACGTAGGCACGTTCCCCGGCTGCTGCTATTTGTGGTGCTAGGATTAGATATATGGTCAGCTCAGTTACCACTGCCCTATGAGCTGGTTTTTTGTGTTTGCAGACTAGTAATTATTTCTGAGACCCTCGGCCATTGGGGTCATAACAGGTTCCCAGGGTCTGAAGGAGAGGAAACTCTCCTTCAGGCCCTGGGATCCATATTACTGTGTAAAATAAAGAATTAAAATAAAAAAATATGGATATACTCACCTGTCCGGAGGCCCCTGGACATCACCGCTGGTAACCGGCAGCCTTCTTTGCTTAAAATGAGCGCGTTTAGGGCCTTCCATGACGTCACGGCTTCTGATTGGTTGCGTGCCGCTCATGTGACCGCCACGCGACCAATCACAAGCCGTGACGTCATTCTCAGGTCCTAAATTCTGAATTCTAGGAATTTAGGACCTGAGAATTACGTCACGGCTTGTGATTGGTCATGTGGCGGTCACATGAGCGGCACGCGACCAATCAGAAGCTGTGACGTCATGGAAGGTGCTGAACGCGCTCATTTTAAGCAAAGCAGGCTGCCGGTTACCAGCGGTGATGTCCAGGGGCCTCCGGAGAGGTGAGTATATCAATATTTTTTATTTTAATTCTTTATTTTTTACATAGATATGGATCCCAAGGCCTGAAGGAGAGTTTCCTCTCCTTCAGACCCTGGGAACCATACACTGGGAACTTCCGATTCCGATTCCCGATACCACAAAAGTATCGGATCTCGGTATTCCGATACCCGATACTTGCGGTATCGGAATGCTCAACACTACTAATGACCGCTGTCTGGAGCTTGGAGGCTGATGACTGTGGTGGTGCCTGTAGGTTGTGTCGGATGTTTGGAACCGAACGACTCCTGTCTCATGTCTGCCGGTGACCCTGGGTCCAGATGTCCTGATGTCCTGTCTGTATGCTTATGTTTTGCTTGCGTCCTGATGACCTTGTGTACCCTGATGTCCTGATGTCCTTCCTGTGTCCAATGTCCTGATGTAACTGATGCCTTGGGCTGCCATGCCAGTGTCCCAGCTGATGACCTGGGCTGCCACGCCAGTGTCCCAGATGTCTATCTGGTATTCCTGATGTCCTAATGCCCTGCCTGTGTCCTGATATCCTTCCTGTGTCCGATGTCCTGAGGTAGCTGATGCCCTGGGCTGCCATGCCAGTGTCCCAGCTGATGACCTGGGCTTCCACGTCAGTGTCCCAGATGTCTATCCGGCATTCCTGATGTCCTGCCTGTGTCCTGATGTCCTTCCTGTGTCCTGATGTCCTGTCTGTACCCTGGTGTCTTGCCTGTGTCCTGATGACCTCGTGTACCCTGATGTCCTGCCTGTGTCCTGATGTCCCGCCTATGTGTGCCTCGGTCATCTGTTGGTGCCTTGGGGTCCACTGGGTGGTACCCTTCTGGAGATGTTGAATCGGGAGCCTGACATCATTATATTTTGTTTATGTACAGTGTGACTTTAGTAACACACTTTATTAGTTAACATTAGTAAACTTTACTTTCTCTATACCTGAATTTATGCGGTGTAATCAAGTCCTTTGTGTCTCTTTCCTTGTCCACATGCTCAGCTGCCTCAGAACCCCAGTCTCTGATCTCCCCTAGTTCAGGTAGACCCAGGTCCCCCTCTGCAGTATAAAGGGTCATATTGCGTCCCCGGGGGACGCGCACCCCACGCCGTTGTGGTCGGGCGGTGTGGGGGCGTCTATGGGCTGGGCTGCATCAGCGGCTGCAGCTTACCGTGACATGTGCCACATCAGTACCACAAGGATGGGTGCCAGGGAAGAAGCATAACAGTAAATGCTGTTCCCCGGCGCCGGGTGCTGAACATTGCTCTCATCAATCTTCCCTGCTCTGTCAGCGATCGGCACAAGCAGGGGAGAATCATTCTCCCCTGCTTGTTCTGATCGCCGGCAGAGCAGGGGAGAATGATGAGAGCCGTGTTCAGCACCCAGCAGCGGGAACAGCCCCTACTGTAACACTTCTTCCCCGGCGCCGATGCATGTCACCTGGATGACATCCATGTGTTATGCGTGTGCTGGATGTTTTGTAGCCCATGCTGACACACATTCCTTGGAAACACACTGACGTGCACAGAACCATTAACTTGAATAGGCAAATAGCGCTCAGTTCCTCCCAAGTCTCTCCGCATGGCTGCCCAATGGTATAAAACTCTGTGACACACCTATGGTGTCAATATGATCCCTGCACCCCTAGATGAATTAATTGAGTGGTGTAATTCATAAAATGGGGTCAGTTATGGGGGATTCTGCTGTTTTGGCACCTCATGGGCTCTCCCAGTGGGTCATGGCACCTGCAAACCATAACAGTAAAATCTGGCGCTCGTTCCCTTCTGAGCTCTGCCATGTGCCCAAACAGTGATTTACCCCCACATATGGGGTATCAGCATACTCAGGACAAAATAACACTTAACAATAAAAATTCAAAGTTGCAAAATTGCAAAGTTTTCAAAATTTTCACCAAATTTCTGTTTTTTTTCACAAATAAATGCAAGTAATATCAAAGAAATTTTACCACTATCCTGAAGTACAATATGTCATGAGAAAACAATATCAGAATCACCAAGATCCATGGAAGCATTCCAGAGTTATTACCTCATAAAGGGACAGTTGTCAGAATTGTAAAAATTGGCCTGGTCATTAACGTGCAAACCACCCACGGTGGTAAAAGGGGTTAAAACATTTTTTAAAGTTTTCTTATCATCATATTAAAAAAAATCTGAAATATTTTAACATCAGATATTAAAACTATTTATACTCACATTTCCTAATCTTTTCAGCAGCAATATGAACAAAGGCAGAAACAGACTGATACTGACTTATTGAAATCAATAAAAGTATTTTCTGGGCATGCCCTGTTCTGGGCAAAGTTCATTGTGAAGGCGGGGGAGGAGGTAAGAATGGAAGCTGTCTCTGTAATTGTCATCTATTGAGAATGGTGTATACTGTTTTTGCACTGTGGCAACATTTGCACTGATTTTTAAATAACTTCATAAACCTTGGATTTTAATACAATCTAGGTACTGGATAATCTCTTTATACTTGAATCTGAAACCTTTATAAGTGGTTACTAGGCCTCACATAGCATGATGATGTCACATGAAGGTGTGTGCTAGTAAATGCTAAAGCTGCCTAGAATGACGACAGTCAAGTGTTGGCCAAATAAGTTTGCAGGACCCAGGTCTGGCAGTCATGGATTACTGACCTGGTCACCAGACCAGGGTCCTGTGAATCTTTTAGAGTGCATAGGTGGACAAGTCATCCAAACACCCTCCCTGAAGACTCCTGTTATTATGTGGATCTGATGGTTTTATGTGACACAGTCTTGTGATCTGATATATGTTCCATGTTCTGCAGTAGTTGTTAGGCTGTGACAGGGTTAACAGTCAGTGTCAGTTCAGGTGGGGAGGAGTTACTAGGGAATTTTGTAAATAAAGCTAGTTTCTGTTATGGAATTTATGGAGAGATTTTGAACTACTGTAGAACTGTCGGCAACAAGTGGGGAATGTGCATCTACTGGGAGTCAAGAACAGCATTCAGAACAGTGCTAAAGAAGTTTACTACCATCTAACGGCTGGATTACAGAGACTGCAAAAGAGGTCACAGCAACACTTCACTGACAGTGAGTGTCTGCCGTAGAATTACATAGAGCTGACAGAGGAATAATTCCTGTAGGCAGCTGTGAAGAATATGGTGGGATTTTTTGGTAGCTTACAATCCTGCTTCTGCATATGTAGATGTAACAGAACACTTGGCTCTGCAGGTGGTCTAGCCACACCAGCTAGTATTCAAGTCATACAAGATGACCTTCTGTGGAGCCCACGCTGTGCAACTGCTTTGTCCAGTCAGAGGGGAATTTCATAAGAAAATTTAAGAAGAATATGGAGTTATCGCATGTCCTAGCCACACAAATTACATTTTCGAGATCTCTAGAATGGGCCAAATGCCTTCCAGGGTTTCGATCCATTCTTGCACCCCAGGGTTGGGAGATAAGCAGAACAGCTAGGAGAAGCCAGGTAGTGAAGTTGTGTTTGGACTTCAAGCGTAACGGGGACCCGACCGAATTCGATGGCACCAGAACCGCCACCCTATGGCCTTCCTTTGGGAAGTTAAGATCCTTCATAGATTTTGGGAGTTTTAACTTCAAACACCAAGGGGAGGGGTATAAGGCACCTCTAGGGGGCAATAAGGGATAGATTGACCAAGGGGTTAAGTGCACATGAGACAGTGTTGGGCTTTGTTCTCTGCAAAGGGAGGTCATGCCACGCAGTGAGTTGGAAGTTATCAGAAGAGTGGTTGCCAGCATCCAACAGCATAACATCAAGCTGGTAATTTACATGATTTATCTGCTAATAGCTTTTGTACTATCACCTGTGTTTGCATATCTGACCATTGTATATGTGTAACCGTTGCTTATACATACAGTGTATTGTCTAATGTGCCCTTCAGGCAATTAAATATATAATTTAACCTTGGGATTCTCTTTCATCTCAATTCATGAATCCACACATCTGTGTTTTCTGCTTTGAATTTCCATGCTACCGGGTTGGTTTCTGGCCCGATATAATCCCGTTAATGCACCGAGCTTACATCGAACTTATATCTGGTGGTAGTCCTACTGATAAAGTTCTATAAAGTTCTATTTTACTGGTACTAGTGAAAGGGGCCTGTTAGGGTTCTGAGCAAGTATGGTGCCACGTGAGCAACTGTTTGGGTCACATCCTCTCACTCGCCTTGGCTCCCAGGCCCGAGTAGACGGGGGGGGTGTCTGTGTAAAACTTTGCTAAGAGGATCTTGCATATCCCCAGTGGGTGTGGAATGCCAAGTAAAGAGACCATACCATGTGATCCATTTGACATAATAGTGACGTCAAGCAGGGTGGCGAGGAGTTAGTAACAGCAGAAAGTAAGGAGTTGGCTACAGACAACATGTCAAACCTGCTCTGGAAGTTTAGAGATTGAATCCTATTCTAACCAGGGATGAGCACGGGTTACTGCATTGTAGTGTATGTAGGATATTTGAAGTGATAGAAGAATTACTCTATTATTCGGAAGTTCTGACAATGAAAGCAGGTGAGATGATGCAGTAACGGTTGGAGGCAGAGCAAGGGTTAAAAAATCTGGCATTGTCCTTGAATGGAAAGGGCCTTGAAGTCTAGTGTCGTTAGTGGTCCTGGAATTCTGGGCACAGGTTCTGGGTCCAAGGAGAAGATTCACTGAAGGAGGAACAGTCCTTTCTCTTAAGTACCGACACGGTACGGGAGTGGGTATATCATGTAGCCACACTGTCTGCAGCCTGGTGGTCCTATCTGGGAGTGCATCCTCTACAGTCTGGCTGCAGGGAGGAATCACTCGCGGTCGGTGCCACTACGGAAGTCAGCATGGTCAGAGGTTTCTGGAAGCGTCTGCGCCTGTGGTCTCCAGTAACCTGGCATAGGCCCCTCTGGCTCAGGCCTACTTCGTCCTGACCATGCTGTGAAGGAAGGCTCACACTCTTTACCCGCACACTACCACTTCCCGCCCAAACTGACATGGTTCTCGCGTATTGTCGCCCTTTTACGTCCTCCACACCCCCTGGTATTAAGTTTAAAAGTCTGTCCAGGGAACTAAACTCTCCCCGCTGCAACATGGGTGACAACACCGATGGTTCCGGACTCATTCTGGAAAAGGCACGCAGCGGCCGTCTCTCCTCCTTACATCAACATCAAAATATGCTGCCTGTCACTGTAGCTGAATATGAGCCTCTGCCTAAAGCAAAAAAAGTTGAAAATTTACCATGTTTTATACCAAGATACAGTACAGACAAAGTTTGGACACACCTTCTCATTTAAAGATTTTTCTGTATTTTCATGACTATGAAAATTGTACATTCACACTGAAGGCATCAAAACTATGAAGAATTATATACTTAACAAAAACGTGTGAAACAACTGAAATTCTGTCTTATATTCTAGGTTCTTCAAAGTAGCCACCTTTTGCTTTGATGACTGCTTTGCACACTCTTGGCATTTTCTTGATGAGCTTTAAGAGGCAGTCACCGGGAATGGTCTTCCAACAATCTTGAAGGAGTTCCCAGAGATGCTTAGCACTTGTTGGCCCTTTTGCCTTCACTCTGCAGTCCAGCTCACCCCAAACCATCTCGATTGGGTTCAGGTCTGGAGACTGTGGAGGCCAGTGTTATGATCCTTAGTGGTTGAGGATCACGAATTACTCCTTAGTGGTTGAGGATCACGAATTACTCCAGCTAAGTAACAAACATAGGACAAGCTCTAGGGAGGTGGCAAACTGGACTGACCGCAAATCTGAACCTATCCAAACACACTAGAAGTAGCCGGTGAACGTGCCTAAAAATCCTAGACGTCTCGAGCCAGCCTGAGGAACTAACTACCCCTAGAGAGAAAGAAAGACCTCTCTTGCCTCCAGAGAAATAATCCCCAAAGATATAGAAGCCCCCAACAAATAATAACGGTGAGGTAAGAGGAAGGCACATACACAGGGGTGAAAGCAGATTCAGCAAATGAGGCCCACTAATACTAGATAGCAGAAAATAGTAAAGGGGTCTGTGCGGTCAGTAAAAAACCCTTACAAAATATCCACACTGAGATTTCAAGAACCCCCACACCAACTAACGGTGTGGGGGGAGAAACTCAGTCCCCTAGAGCAACCAGCAAGCGAGGAGTTCACATCTTAGCAAGCTGGACAAGAAACATGATGAATGCTGGTAATCAAAAAATGAACGGACAAAAACTTAGCTTGTCTTGGAGAGGCTGGGAGCAAGGTAATCACAAGGAATCTGAAGAGCACTGAATACATTGATAGCAGGCAAGGAACTGAGTATCCAGGTGAGCTAAATAGGAAGCCAACCAAGGATAACGAACCAGCTGATGCAGCCAACCTGCAGAAAGACAACACTACACAGTACCGCTTGTGACCACTAGAGGGAGCCTAAAAACAGAGTTCACAACAGTACCCCCCCCTTGAGGAGGGGTCACCGAACCCTCATCAAGACCCCCAGGGCAATCAGGATGAGCCGCGTGGAAGGCACGAACCAAATCGGCCGCATGAACATCAGAGGCGACAACCCAGGAATTATCCTCCTGACCATAGCCCTTCCACTTCACCAAATACTGAAGCCTCCGTCTAGAGACACGAGAATCCAAAATCTTCTCCACCACGTACTCCAATTCTCCCTCGACCAGCACCGGAGCAGGAGGCTCAACAGAAGGAACCACAGGCACCACATACCTCCGCAACAAAGACCTATGGAACACATTATGAATGGCAAACGATGCTGGGAGATCCAAACGAAAAGACACCGGGTTAAGGATTTCCAAGATCTTATAAGGACCGATGAAGCGAGGCTTGAATTTAGGAGAGGAGACCTTCATAGGAACATACCAAGAAGACAGCCACACCAAATCCCCAACACGAAGTCGGGGACCCACACCACGGCGGCGGTTGGCAAAGCGCTGAGCCTTCTCCTGTGACAACCTCAAATTGTCCACCACATGGTTCCAAATCTGCTGCAACCTATCCACCACAGAATCCACCCCAGGACAGTCAGAAGACTCAACCTGACCCGAGGAAAAACGAGGATGGAAACCAGAATTGCAGAAAAAAGGCGAAACCAAAGTAGCAGAACTAGCCCGATTATTAAGGGCAAACTCGGCCAATGGCAAAAAAGTCACGCAATCATCCTGATCAGCGGAAACAAAACATCTCAAATAAGTTTCCAACGTCTGATTAGTTCGCTCGGTTTGGCCATTAGTCTGAGGATGGAAGGCCGACGAAAAAGAAAAATCAATGCCCATCTTAGCACAAAAAGTCCGCCAAAACCTGGACACAAACTGGGATCCTCTATCAGACACAATATTTTCAGGAATGCCGTGCAAGCGAACCACATTCTGAAAAAATAGAGGAACCAAATCGGAAGTGGAAGGCAACTTAGGCAAGGGCACCAAATGGACCATCTTGGAAAAACGATCACACACCACCCAGATGAAAGACATTTTCTGAGATACTGGAAGATCCGAAATAAAATCCATGGAAATGTGCGTCCAAGGCCTCTTCGGGACAGGCAAAGGCAAAAGCAAACCGCTGGCACGAGAACAGCAAGGCTTAGCCCGAGCACAAATCCCACAAGACTGCACAAAGGAACGCACATCCCGCGACAAGGAAGGCCACCAGAAGGACTTAGCCACCAAATCTCTGGTACCAAAAATCCCAGGATGACCCGCCAACACCGAAGAATGAACCTCGGAAATAACTCTGCTGGTCCATCTATCCGGGACAAACAGTCTCTCTGGTGGACAACGGTCAGGTCTATCCACCTGAAACTTCTGCAGTACTTGTCGCAAATCTGGGGAAATGGCAGACAAAATCACTCCCTCTCTGAGAACACCAGCCAGCTCAGAAACTCCTGGAGAGTCAGGCACAAAACTCCTAGAAAGTGCATCAGCCTTCACGTTCTTTGAACCAGGCAGGTATGAGACCACGAAGTTGAAACGGGAGAAAAACAGCGACCAACGAGCCTGTCTAGGATTCAGGCGCTTGGCAGATTCAAGGCAAATCAGGTTTTTGTGATCAGTCAAGACCACCACACGATGTTTAGCTCCTTCGAGCCAATGTCGCCACTCCTCAAATGCCCACTTCATAGCCAACAACTCCCGATTACCAACATCATAATTCCGCTCGGCAGGCGAAAACTTTCTTGAAAAGAAAGCACATGGCTTCATCACAGAGCCATCAGAGCTTCTCTGCGACAAAACAGCCCCTGCTCCAATCTCAGAAGCATCCACCTCGACCTGGAAGGGGAGAGAGACATCTGGTTGACATAAGACTGGAGCTGAAGAAAACCGGTGCTTCAGTTCGCGAAAGGCCTCCACGGCCGCAGGAGACCAATTAGTCACATCAGAACCCTTCTTGGTCAAATCCGTCAAAGGTTTAACCACGCTAGAAAAAATAGCGATGAAACGACGGTAAAAATTAGCAAAACCCAAGAACTTTTGAAGACTCTTAACAGACGTAGGCTGAGTCCAGTCATGAATAGCCTGGACCTTGACTGGGTCCATCTCCACAGTAGAAGGAGAAAAAATAAAACACAAAAAGGAGACCTTCTGTACTCCAAAGATTCATTTTGAGCCCTTCACAAATAAAGCATTAGCACGCAGGACTTGAAACACCATCCTGACCTGCTTCACATGGGACTCCCAATCATCAGAAAAGACCAAAATGTCATCCAGATAAACAATCATAAATTTATACAGATATTCTCGGAAGATGTCATGCATGAAGGACTGAAACACAGAAGGAGCATTAGAGAGTCCAAAAGGCATCACTAAGTACTCAAAATGGCCTTCGGGCGTATTAAATGCTGTTTTCCATTCATCTCCCTGCTTAATGCGCACAAGGTTATACGCACCACGGAGATCTATCTTAGTGAACCAACTGGCCCCCTTAATCCGAGCAAACAAATCAGACAATAGTGGCAAAGGATACTGAAATTTGACTGTGATTTTATTCAGAAGACGATAATCTATACAAGGTCTCAAAGAACCGTCCTTCTTGGCCACAAAAAAAAATCCTGCACCAAGAGGGGAAGAGGATGGGCGAATATGTCCCTTCTCCAAAGACTCCTTTATATAACTCCGCATCGCGGCATGCTCTGGTATAGACAAATTAAAAAGTCGTCCCTTAGGGAATTTACTACCAGGAATTAAATTTATAGCACAGTCACAATCCCTATGAGGGGGCAGGGCACTGGACCTGGGCTCATCAAATACATCCTGGTAGTCAGACAAAAACTCAGGGACCTCAGAAGGAGTGGAAGAAGCAATAGACACCAACGGAGTATCGCCATGAATTCCCTGACAACCCCAACTTGACACAGACATAGCTTTCCAATCTAAAACTGGATTATGAGTCTGCAGCCATGGCAGACCCAAAACAACAACATCATGCAAATTATGCAAAACAAGAAAGCGAATCACCTCCTGATGTACGGGAGTCATGCACATGGTCATTTGCGTCCAATACTGAGGCTTATTCTCAGCCAATGGCGTAGCATCAATTCCCCTCAGAGGAATAGGAGATTCCAAAGGCTACAGGATAAAACCACAGCGCCTGGCAAACGACAAATCCATCGGATTCAGGGCAGCACCCGAATCCACAAAAGCCATAACCGGATAGGACGACAAAGAACAAATCAAACTAACAGACAAAATAAATTTAGGCTGTATCGTACCAATGGTGACAGGTTTAGCGATTTTTTTTAAACGTTTAGAGCATGCTGAGATAACATGAGTAGAATCACCACAGTAAAAGCACAACCCATTTTGACGTCTATGACTTTGTCGCTCAAATCTGGTCAGAGTTCGGTCACATTGCATAGACTCAGGTCTCTGTTCAGAAAATACTGCCAAAAGATGAGCAGATTTGCGCTCCCGCAAACGCCGATCAACCTGAATGGCTAAAGCCATAGAATCACTCAGACTTGTAGGGGTGGGAAACCCCACCATAACATTCTTAACGGCCTCAGAAAGACCTTCTCTGAAATTTGCAGCCAGGGCACACTCATTCCATTGAGTAAGCACTGACCATTTACGAAATTTTTGACAATACACCTCTGCTTCATCCTGACCTTGAGAGATAGCCAGCAACGCTTTTTCTGCCTGATTCTCAAGATTAGGCTCCTCATAAAGCAGTCCAAGAGCCAGAAAAAATGCATCTACATTAAGCAATGCAGGATCTCCTTGCGCCAGAGAGAAAGCCCAAACTTGAGGGTCGCCACGCAACAAGGAGATAACAATTTTAACTTGCTGAGCGGAATCACCAGAGGAACGAGGTCTCAGAGACAGAAATAACTTACAATTATTCTTAAAATTCTGAAACCTAGATCTATCTCTAGAAAACAACTCAGGAATGGGTATCTTTGGTTCTGACATAGGGCTATGAATAACAAAATCCTGAATACTTTGCACCCATGCAGTAAGATGATCCACACTAGAAGTCAGAGTCTGAACATTCATGTCTGCAGCTGAGCTCAAAACCACCCAGAGTTCAAGGGGATGAAAGAAGCTAAACAAACTGCAGCAAAGGAAAAGCGTGAGGAAAAAAAAAAATGTACTCAGGTCTTCTTTTTATCCCACTTCTGCGATGCATTAAACACTTTTTTGGCCTGCTATACTGTTATGATCCTTAGTGGTTGAGGATTACAAATTACTCCAGCTAAGTAACAAACATAGGACAAGCTCTAGGGAGGTGGCAAACTGGACTGACCGCAAATCTGAACCTATCCAAACACACTAGAAGTAGCCGGTGAACGTGCCTAAAAATCCTAGACGTCTCGAGCCAGCCTGAGGAACTAACTACCCCTAGAGAGAAAGAAAGACCTCTCTTGCCTCCAGAGAAATAATCCCCAAAGATATAGAAGCCCCCAACAAATAATAACGGTGAGGTAAGAGGAAGGCACATACACAGGGGTGAAAGCAGATTCAGCAAATGAGGCCCACTAATACTAGATAGCAGAAAATAGTAAAGGGGTCTGTGCGGTCAGTAAAAAACCCTTACAAAATATCCACACTGAGATTTCAAGAACCCCCGCACCAACTAACGGTGTGGGGGGAGAAACTCAGTCCCCTAGAGCAACCAGCAAGCGAGGAGATCACATCTTAGCAAGCTGGACAAGAAACATGATGAATGCTGGTAATCAAAAAATGAACGGACAAAAACTTAGCTTGTCTTGGAGAGGCTGGGAGCAAGGTAATCACAAGGAATCTGAAGAGCACTGAATACATTGATAGCAGGCAAGGAACTGAGTATCCAGGTGAGCTAAATAGGAAGCCAACCAAGGATAACAAACCAGCTGATGCAGCCAACCTGCAGAAAGACAACACTACACAATACCGCTTGTGACCATTAGAGGGAGCCTAAAAACAGAGTTCACAACAGCCAGGTCATCTGGCATAGCATCCCATCACTCTCCTTCTTGGTCAAATAGCCCTTACACAGGGGTCATTGTCCTGTTGAAAAATAAATGATGGTCCAACTAAACGTAAACTGGATGGAATAGCATGCCGCTGCAAGATGCTGTGGTAGCCATGCAGGTTCAGTATGCCTTCAATTTTGAATAAATCCCCAACAGTGTCACCAGCAAAGCACCTCCACACCATCACACCTCCTCCAAGTAATGATGGCCACTCGTTTTTCTTTACTTCGAATTTGTATTATGGCAAGAAAAAAAGCAGCTAACAGTCTATTCAGTAGCTGTGTATCCACCAGACTTCTGCACAACAACTGATGGTCCCAACACCATTTATAAGGCAAGAAATCCCACTTATTAAACCTGACAGGGCACACCTGTGAAGTGAAAACCATTCCCGGTGACTACCTCTTGAAGCTCATCAAGAGAGTGCCAAGAGTCTGCAAAGCAGTCATCAAAGCAATAGGTGGCTACTTTGAAGAACCTAGAATATAAGACATATTTTCAGTTGTTTCACACTTTTTTTGTTAAGTATATAATTCCACATGTGTTAATTCATAGTTTTGATGCCTTCAGTGTGAATGTACAATTTTCATAGTCATGAAAATACAGAAAAATCTTTAAATGAGGTGTGTCCAAACATTTGGTCTGTACTGTATATTACTATGTTTGAGGATTTACAGTAAAAATGTTTTACCACAGAATCTGGCTCTACTGAATTGTCGCATAAGTATAAGGTCCTCATAGCATCATACCACTTGTGGCCCAAACGGGGTAAGCAACAAGTCCTCATAAAGCACACACACATCTAGGGTACCATAAAAGAGTGTTTAAGAGGTGGATATAGATGTGGGCCAGATTCCTCCCTTACAAGCTAAGCTTTATTTTGAAGTCATTACAACCCTTTGAAAAATCAGAAATATTTGTGACAAATTTGAACCACTGAATTTTAGCTAGATAAGTGTTAGAACAACACCATAGTCAACTAACCATTTGGTTTCTTGGCTGGATATAATTTATTCCATAACTAGATTTGGACATAAATTTATAAACAAGAACAGGAGCAGATGACTGTTTATTCGGTCCAAGTGTGATCCGACAAAACATCAGATCGTGCTCAGACAAACGTTACACCTGCCCTAATAATAATATTTTACAAGCTCACAAATTAATTTTATTCCCTCTATTGGTATAGTCAACAGTGCCTAGAAAATACAATTTCTCATTAGGATTGATGCAGCACCGTCTAGGGTTTTTGCTTTACATTACTGACCTCATTATTGTATCATTTCATTTGCGTATATGGTTTGTCACATTCATTTGACAAATAGCACATGCAAAGAAATCTGAGACATAATGCATTTGTTATGTCTGGATGTATGCTTGTGTCATATTAATGATGTACATAATAAAGTAACATAACCTTTCTAACAGGGGCAATCTGGTTTCTCAAAACGTATGCCCAGGAGAAAAGGTATTCCACAGATTCAGCTCAATTAGCAGTCTGCAGACACTGCTTATATCTTAAACACAACCCTATCAATGCTGGAAATATCATCTATATTATAATCAAAACCTGGCTAAACTGTATCACGAATTGTAAGACACTAATTAAATTCTAATATATAAACCAGCAAGTTGATGAGGAGCTTGACAAAAACTTGAAAAGGATTCTTTGTTATGTGCCATGTAATCTTAAATGGGTTGTCTAATGAAGGCAGACCCTTTTCAGAAAATAGTCAGCTTTATCAACACCTAGCAATCAGATGTTTAAACCTGGTGTCATGGGGCAGAAATAGGAAAACAGGAGATGAGGAATCTGGGCCCCTGAACTGCCCCTCAGGCTAGGGGAAGCCCTGTCTTTCCTTAACTTGGGGGTACCCTTGAAGGTAGGGAGGCCCAAGTCGACTGTCTCCTGTTAAACCCTGAACTAAACCCCCAACCCCCACCCTAGGAGGTGAACAGTGTAAACAGCACCACAAAGCAAATAAACAGGAACAAACAATATGAGAGTGAGGGGAACACGATACCAAAAGGTGAATGCACAAACTACAAAGTAACAAAACTCAGAACTTAGCTTGTGCACGCCGCTGCAGACTTCAACACACATAGTACAGCAACAGAGCTCCAAACACTAGACTTGGCTGACACCAGGGAGCTGCTACTGCGAGGTTGGTCTCCAGAAAGGAACTGTATAACCAACAGTCAGCTGATGCACCAGGTGACCTTATAAAGGATGGTGGGAGTGGTCACAAACATCAGCTGACCCAGCAGCAATGCAATAACACCAGCGGCCACCGGGGGGGAAACTGCATTAACCCCCAATGACCAGAAAGGAAAAAAGATTTAAATCAGAGTGAAACCAGATCTGCCACAGATCCAAACATGGATCGTGACAGTACCCCCTTTCAATGAGTGGCCTCTGGACACTCAACATCAGACCTCACCAGACCTACCTATGGTGAGGATGCCTCGATCCACCAGAGCTCACCTCGGCAGGCACCTGACTCTCAGGTTTATGGCAAACGCGGCTTATGAAAATGCCAGCAACGTAGGCTCAGGAGGAGCCACAAATCTCCAGCACGCAGACCTGGGGAATGAGTTGTGTACATGCATAACTGGGGGTAACTCCAACTGAAAAGTCCCTGGGCTGAGAATGGCCGACACCCGATATGGCCCAATCACCCTGGAACTCCAGGTCCCAGTTGCACACTTCCACCTGATATTTTTGGTGGACACCCATACGTACTCATTCACACACAGGTCCGGACCTGAACGTTTATTCCCATCCCACAGGATGGAGAATTCTTTGAGGAATTGACAATAGAGGTGTCCCCCTGTGTCACTACACTCACACCCCCACAATGCTCTGAGGGAACCACCACCCTCAGCTGACCCCTCCTCCTAAGAGGTCTCTGATAAACCGGGTTAACCTGTAGTGAGGGTAAAGTCTTGCCCCTAATCCCTGGCAGCACCTCTGCTGCCCCCACTGAAGGGGAAGGGGTAGGTTTTAGAAAAATGGCAAAGATTGTAGCTCCCAGGCAGCAGTCCTCTCATGACTGACCCCAGCTGACTTCTTCCCTGGACCGCCAGTCTATGACCGGGTTATGTCTTCTCAACCAAGGGAGTCCTAAAACCATGGGAGTTGGTATGCCCTCCAAGACGTAGCATGATAAAGACTCTTCATGACAAGCCCCTATACGCAGATGTATATTGTCTACAACTTGTGTAATGCTCCACTGACTGAGCGGAGCAGAATCAATGGCCTGGACACTTAAGGGTCTCGCTAGCATCCTACTCATCAGGCCATGGGTCTGGACAAAATGAGCATCCACCAAATTGACTCCTGCTCCACTGTCCACAAGCACCGGAATATTCTCAGTTACCCCACCAATAACCACCTCAGCAGGTAAGGTACACTGAGATGAAAAAATGGAAGAAATATACATACCCTGGTCGCCTCCCTCCACACGACCAGGGGGACGCGGCTTGTTAGATGGTGCAGGTACTTTGGCACGCGCTGGGCAGACATTGATAAAATGACCGGTCTGCCCACAGTAGAATCATGCCCCCACTCCACGGCGAACCACAGGCATCCCAGTTTGAGAACCAACTCCTCCCACTTGCATGGGTTTGTCCACCTGCCAGGTGAGTCCTCCTCCCTAGCAAGGACTATAGGGGCACATTTGGTGTATGCCTCTCCCTCAAGCATCTATCCACCTGGATGGCAAGGGACATGGCGGCCTCCAATGACCTGGGGGCGGCATACTGCACCAGAGTATCTTGCAACCTTGGGGACAGACTCTGCACAAAATAGCTCCTAAGGGCAGGGTCATTCCACTGTGTGTCTGTGGCCCACCTCCTGAACTCTTAACAGTACTCCTCAGCCGGCTGACCCCCCGCTTGATCTTACGGAGTCGGGATTCCGCCAGAGAGACGCCATCTGGATCACCATACACCAGAGCCAGAGCCGTAAAAAACTCGTCCACCGACCGTAGGGATTGGGGATCACCCTTAAGAAGGGAAACGATTATTCCCTGTTGTTCCTCACTCCCTGATGAGCGAGGGTGGAGCCTGAAGTACAACTTGCAGGCTTCCTTAAAAACCAAAAATTTATCTCTCCCTCTAGAGAACCTGTCTGGGAGAGATATCTTGGGTTCCCGTTGAGCCTGTACCTGAGCCGAGGCCCAAAACCCCAACAACTGCTGCAGCTGCTGCACCACCTCACCACGCAGCACCTTACACTCCTCGGTGAGAGTCTGTAGCAATTGAGCTAAGGCCTGCATTTGGGCCATTGCTCACCAGAAAAAAAAAAAAAAGGAACAGTTGGTTATAATGTCACGGGGCAGAAATAGGAAAACAGGAGATGAGGAATCTGGGTCCCTGAACTGCCCCTCAGGCTAGGGGAAGCCCTGTCTTTCCTTAACTTGGGGGTACCCTTGAAGGTAGGGAGGCCCAAGTCACCGACCTGTCCCTGTCTCCTGTTAAACCCTGAACTAAACCCCCAACCCCCACCCTAGGAGGTGAACAGTGTAAACAGCACCACAAAGCAAATAAACAGGAATAAACAATATGAGAGTGAGGGGAGCACGATACCAAAAGGTGAATGCACAAACTACAAAGTAACAAAAACTCAGAACTTAGCTTGTGCATGCCGCTGCAGACTCCAACACAGATAGTACAGCAACAGAGCTCCAAACACCAGACTTGGCTGACACCAGGGAGCTGCTACTGCGAGGTTGGTCTCCAGAAAGGAACTGTATAACCAACAGTCAGCTGATGCACCAGGTGACCTTATAAAGGATGGTGGGAATGGTCACAAACATCAGCTGATCCAGCAGCAATGCAATGCAATAACACCAGCGGCCACCGGGGGGGGGGGGAGAAACTGCATTAACCCCCAATGACCAGAAAGGAAAAAAGGTTTAAATCAGAGGGAAACCAGATCTGCCACGGATCCAAACATGGATCGTGACACCTGGAGTATTTGCCCAACATTCTTTTCCACTGCCGGGTAAGTGGTGGATCACATACCCACCATTCAGATAAATGGACATCCATGTAATGCATAGACATTTATAAAGGACTTGTGGGAGTTTTCAAATTTGCTTCCCAATGCCTAATTTATTGCAATTTGGCTAATGACTACTATATGATGGTAGGCGTCAGAGAGAGGTATATGTTTTATATTCCGGTATTTAATGCAAAATATGTAAAAGAGTCCTGCCTTTTTTCAATTGCTGTGTACAGGAGTAGCAGAACCTGCATCCATACTGTATTTCCAGATATTCCATTTTTTTTATTAAATCAAAACCATAGAGCGCTGCCAGACCACTGTCTGCTGAACACCCACCAGGGTTAACTTTTTGGAATTCACTGAGTTGCCCACCAGGGCCGTGGGGTACCCGGTACCGGGTCCAGTGTTCACAGGGGGATGTCACGGTGGCGACCCGGTCCATGGCTCTGGTGCCCATGTAAAAGGGGAATTGAATAAAGTTTATGTTCGTGATGCCACCTGTGGTATTCGGTCAGTGGGGACCGACGCTGCTTTAAGGGGTCCTGTGGGGTGATGTTATGGCAGCTAGATGGTATAACTTCCCACAGGTGAAATGTATCCCCTGGGCTCCCGGTGTGTAGAGGGAAGACGGTGAATGGCACAGTAAAGAACGAGGACACAGGTTTGCAGTCTCTTTACCTGGTTTACTGAAGACATCAGGAAGCCACAGTCCAGGGTACCAGATCATAGTGCAGGCAGGGTCTAGCCGGCTTGGAAGCGAATACAGAGTCCTCTTTACCAGGTGGAGTTAAAAGTTTTCCTCTAGCGTGGTGTTGTTGTAGTCCCTTACTACCTATGGCTTCAGATAAGGTCCTCACAGTTCTTCTCTCAGTCCCCCATGTAGGATAGGACAATACCTGTATGACAGGTAACTCGAGCCTTTTTACAGGGGCCCTATCACGCCACAGGCTCTATGTGTTACTGTGTCTTCAGGTGTGTGTGGTGGACAGTAATTTGCAATTCAGCTGTCCTGCCGGGCTCTGTTATGTGTCTTAGAGTCCTACAAATTCCTTGGTGTTCCGGCTGTCGGTTATCTGCGCTTTGCCAGGGAGACAGTCTGCTCGCTGCTGTCCTCCCCCTGTTGTCCCTCTTCTGTGCTTTGCTCCCCTGCATGCTCACTGAACAATGTTCAGCTTTCTGTATGTCTCTATCTTTAGGAGCTGTAGTACTTCAGACTACACGGCCCCCTCAGACCTTTTGACACTCTATGTCGGTCTGCTCTCTTCTGTCTCTCTGACAATCTGCCTTCATTTTCCCTCCAAACCACAATAGATATATGGGAGTCACCTAGGAATAGGATCAAAAGCTCCCCCTTGAGACCTGGAGTGTGAACATGTTGTGTGTATGGTGATTACCTGATAAAAGATATCCTTCATCACTTCCAAACATAACATCCCTCTCCCTGTGAGGAAAGCAATGCTACTGTGACAACCAGGACCCTGGGGCGCCACAACATAACACATAAAATGAAAAGGGAAGGATACCGGCTGGTGTGTTCATTTTGAAACCAAGAAATTGATAACAGTGGTGGCTTTTTTTACCATCTTTTGTTAGAATCAAATGTGAATAGTAAACCCAGGTTTTTGGGGATAGGGAATCCTTTTCTTAAGGTAAAACAACACTGTCCAGTAATGTGTAGTGTTGAGTGTTATGATCTGGTGACCTTGGAGCCGCATGAGAGACTTTCTCAGGAGTAGGTGGTACCTGTACTGACCGCAAACCCTAAACTAACACCGTAACTAGAAGTAGCCGAGGGATGTACCTAACACGTCCTAGACATCTCGACACAGCCGGAGGACTAAATACCCCTATAGATGGAAATGGGAATTCTATCTTGCCTCAGAGCAGAACCCCAAAGGATAGGCAGCCCTCCACAAATATTGACTGTGAGTATAAGAGGAAAGACACACGCAGGCAGAAAAACAGGATTTAGCAAAAGAGGCACTTCTAGCTAAATAGAAAAGGATAGGACAGAATTCTAAGCGGTCAGTATTAAAATCCTAAAAATATCCACAGCAGATAATACAAATATTCCACATCTAACTAAAGACATAGAAAGTATATCTGCATCTCCTGAGAATCCAGCATGACTGAAAAATCCAAACAAAGTCTAAGCTGGACAAAAACACAATAAATTGCACTGAATTGCAAAGCACACTGCATGTGTGCACAGAGACAAAAAACCAGACACTTATCTTAGGTGAATTGGCAGCAGGGCATGAGGAGCCAGAGAGAGATGCAATCCCTCCAAGTACAATGGACAACTGGCACAGACTCATGGATCCTGCACACCTAAATACCTAATAGAGCTGCAATCAGCAGAAACACCTATGTTATGGTCTGGTGATGTAGGAGCGACATGCGACTAGCTCTGAGCAGGTGGTAACTATACAGACCGCAGTTCCTGATCTTAACACAGACACTAGCAGTAGCTGTGGGATGTTCCTGTCACTCCCTGGACACCTCGTCACAGCCGGAGAACTAGCTACCCCTAAAGGTAGAAACAGGAAAGCTATCTTGCCTCAGAGAAAATCCCCAAAGGATAGGACAGCCCCCCACAAATAATGACCGTGAGAGGAGAAGGAAATGACATACGTAGTATGAAACAAGATTTAGCAAAGGAGGCCACTTCTAGCTACATAGAATTAGTACAGGACAGAACACTGTGCGGTCAGTAATAAAAACTAGAAAAAGTCCACCGCAGAGAAATGCAAAAATCTCCACACCTGACTAAAGGTGTGGAGGGCAAACTCTGCTGCCCAGAGCTTCCAGCTTAGCTGAATAGGTTCTTACTGATAAGCTGGACAAATGAGCAAAACATAGAAAGTGCTGAACAACAAAGTCCACAACAAGTGAACTGCAAAAGGACAAGCAAGGACTTAGCTTTGCTGAACTGGTCAGAGTGTCAGGGAAATCCAAAGAGCCGTGACTCCAGGCTGGAACAATTGACAACTGGCATTGAATGAGGGAACAGGCCAGACTAATATAGCCGAGCCAGAAAGACGATCAGTGAAAACAGCTGCTGATGCTAAATCCCAGAAGCAGCCATACCACTCAAAACCACAGGAGGGAGCCCAAGAACAGTATTCACAAAAATGCCACTTACAACCACCGGAGGGAGCCCAAGAGCGGAATTCACAACAGTACCCCCCCTTGAGGAGGGGTCACCGGACCCTCACCAGAGCCCCCAGGCCGATCAGGACGAGCCAAATGAAAAGCACGAACCAAATCGGCGGCATGGACATCGGAGGCAACCACCCAAGAATTATCGTCTTGGCCATAACCCTTCCACTTGACAAGATACTGAAGCCTCCGCCTCGAAAAACGAGAATCCAAAATTTTCACAACCACATATTCCAACTTCCCCTCAACCAACACCGGGGCAGGAGGATCAACAAATGGAACAACGGGTACCACATATCTCCGCAACAAAGATCTATGGAAAACATTGTGGATGGCAAAAGAGGCTGGAAGGGCCAAACGAAAAGACACTGGATTGATAATCTCAGAAATCTTATAAGGACCAATAAACCGAGGCTTGAACTTAGGGGAAGAAACCTTCATAGGAACATGACGAGAGGATAACCAGACCAAATCCCCCACACGAAGCCGAGGACCAACACACCGACGGCGGTTAGCAAAACGCTGAGCCTTTTCCTGATACAACGTCAAATTGTCTACCACATGAGGCCAAATCTGCTGTAACCTGTCCATCACGGAATCTACACCAGGACAATCAGAAGGCTCAACCTGCCCTGAAGAAAAACGAGGATGGAAACCAAAATTACAAAAGAAAGGCGAAACCAAAGTAGCCGAACTGGGCCGATTATTAAGGGCAAACTCAGCCAACGGCAAGAAAGCCACCCAATCATCCTGATCAGCAGACACAAAGCATCTCAAATAGGTTTCCAAGGTTTGATTAGTTCGCTCAGTTTGGCCATTTGTCTGAGGATGGAACGCCGAAGAAAAAGACAAATTAATGCCCATCTTAGCACAAAAGGCCCGCCAAAACCTGGAAACAAACTGGGAACCTCTGTCAGACACAATATTCTCCGGAATGCCATGCAAACGAACCACATGCTGAAAAAACAATGGAACCAAATCAGAGGAGGAAGGCAATTAAGGCAAAGGCACCAAATGGACCATTTTAGAGAACCGGTCACAAACCACCCAGATAACAGACATCCTCTGGGACACAGGAAGGTCCGAAATAAAATCCATGGAAATATGCGTCCAAGGCCTCTCCGGGACAGGCAAAGGCAAAAGCAACCCACTAGCGCGGGAACAGCAAGGCTTAGCCCGGGCACAAGTCCCACAGGACTGCACAAAAGAACGCACATCCCGCGACAAGGAAGGCCACCAAAAGGACCTAGCAACCAAATCTCTGGTACAAAAAATCCCAGGATGACCGGCCAAAACAGAACAATGGACCTCAGAAATTACCTTACTTGTCCATCTATCAGGAACAAACAGCTTCCCCACAGGACAGCGGTCAGGTTTATCAGCCTGAAATTCCTGAAGCGCCTGCCGCAAATCAGGGGAGATGGCAGACAGAATCACCCCTTCCCTAAGAATGCCAACCGGCTCAAGGACTCCAGGAGAATCATGCAAAAAGCTCCTAGAGAGGGCATCCGCCTTAACATTCTTAGATCCCGGAAGATATGAGACCACAAAGTCAAAACGGGAGAAAAACAGGGACCACCGAGCCTGTCTAGGGTTCAGCCGCTTGGCCGACTCGAGGTAAATCAGATTGTTATGATCGGTCAAGACCACAATGCGGTGCTTGGCTCCCTCAAGCCAATGTCACCACTCCTCAAATGCCCACTTCATAGCCAACAACTCCCGATTGCCGACATCATAATTGCGTTCCGCAGGCAAAAACTTTCAGGAAAAGAAGGCACATGGCTTCATCACGGAACCATCAGAATTCCTCTGTGACAAAACGGCCCCTTCCCCAATCTCAGAAGCGTCAACCTCAACCTGAAAAGGAAGAGAAACATCCGGCTGACGCAAGACGGGGGCAGAAGTAAATCGGCGTTTAGGCTCCTGAAAGGCCTCAACAGCCTCAGAGGACCAATTTGTCACATCAGCGCCTTTCTTTGTCAAATCGGTCAGGGGTTTAACCCCACTAGAGAAGTTGGAAATGAAACGGCGATAAAAATTAGCAAAGCCCAAAAATTTCTGAAGGCTCTTCACAGATGTGGGTTGAATCCAGTCATGAATGGCTTGGACCTTAACAGGATCCATTTCTATAGATGAAGGAGAAAAAATAAACCCCAAAAAAGAGACCTTCTGAACTCCAAATAGGCACTTAGACCCCCTCACAAATAGAGCATTGTCACGAAGGATCTGGAATACTATCCTGACCTGCTTCACATGATACTCCCAATCATTGGAAAAAATCAAAATATCATCCAAATACACAATCAAGAATTTATCAAGATAATTGCGGAAAATATCATGCATAAAGGACTGAAATACAGAAGGAGCATTAGAAAGCCCGAAAGGCATCACCAGGTATTCAAAATGGCCTTCGCGCGTATTAAATGCAGTTTTCCATTCGTCACCCTGTTTAATACGAACAAGATTATATGCCCCTCGAAGGTCAATCTTGGTAAACCAACTAGCCCCCTTAATCCTAGCAAACAAATCAGAGAGCAAAGGTAAAGAGTATTGGAATTTGACTGTGATTTTATTAAGAAGGCGATAATCAATACAGGGTCTCAAGGAGCCATCCTTCTTGGCAACAAAAAAGAATCCCGCTCCCAATGGTGACGAAGACGGCCGCATATGCCCTTTCTCTAAAGACTCTTTGACATAGCTCCGCATAGCGGCATGCTCTGGCACAGACAGAAATTCTAAATTTCTGGCAGTATAATTCTGCCGCTTCCTGACCCTGACACAGGGCCAAAAGTGTTTTCTCAGCATGCTCTACAGAGTTAGGTTCGTCATACAATAATCCGAATGATTGAAAAAATGCATGTACATTAAGCAATGCCGGATCCCCTGACTCAAGGGAAAATGCCCAGTCCTGAGGGTCACCATGTAGCAGAGAAATAACTATTTTAACTTGCTGAATGGGGTCACCAGAGGAACGGGGTTTCAGAGCAAAAAACAATTTGCAGTTATTTTTAAAGTTCAAAAACTTAGATCTATCCCAGTAAAACAAATCCGGAGTAGGAATTCTAGGCTCTAAGGCCGGAGTCTGAACAACATAATCTTGGATACTCTGTACTCTTGCAGCAAGCTGATCCACACGGGAAAACAACCCCTGAACATCCATGCCCGCATTCAAATCCTGAATCACCCAGAGATTAAGAGGAAGGAAAAAGACAAAACAGACTAAAGAAAAAAAAATGGCTCAGAACTATTTTTCTTTTCCTTCTTTTGAGATGCATTCAGCTCATTTTTGGCCAGTTGTACTGTTATGGTCTGGTGATGTAGGAGCGACATGCAACTAGCTCTGAGCAGGTGGTAACTATACAGACCGCAGTTCCTGATCTTAACACAGACACTAGCAGTGGCCGTGGGATGTTCCTGTCACTCCCTGGACACCTCGTCACAGCCGGAGAACTAGCTACCCCTAAAGGTAGAAACAGGAAAGCTATCTTGCCTCAGAGAAAATCCCCAAAGGATAGGACAGCCCCCCACAAATAATGACCGTGAGAGGAGAAGGAAATGACATACGTAGTATGAAACAAGATTTAGCAAAGGAGGCCACTTCTAGCTACATAGAATTAGTACAGGACAGAACACTGTGCGGTCAGTAATAAAAACTAGAAAAAGTCCACCGCAGAGAAATGCAAAAATCTCCACACCTGACTAAAGGTGTGGAGGGCAAACTCTGCTGCCCAGAGCTTCCAGCTTAGCTGAATAGGTTCATACTGATAAGCTGGACAAATGAGCAAAACATAGAAAGTGCTGAACAACAAAGTCCACAACAAGTGAACTGCAAAAGGACAAGCAAGGACTTAGCATTGCTGAACTGGTCAGAGTGTCAGGGAAATCCAAAGAGCCGTGACTCCAGGCTGGAACAATTGACAACTGGCATTGAATGAGGGAACAGGCCAGACTAATATAGCCGAGCCAGAAAGACAATCAGTGAAAACAGCTGCTGATGCTAAATCCCAGAACCAGCCATACCACTCAAAACCACAGGAGGGAGCCCAAGAACAGTATTCACAAAAATGCCACTTACAACCACCGGAGGGAGCCCAAGAGTGGAATTCACAACACACCTGCCCGGATTACAACCCCAAGACAACTGCACTACCACCAACAACGACCGGAGATAGCCCAAGAGCAGAATTCACAACAGTACCCCCCCTTGAAGAGGGGTCACTGAACCCTCAACAGAGCCCCCAGGCCGATCAGGACGAGCCAGATGAAAGGCACGGACCAAATCAGCAGCATGGACATCAGAGGCAAAAACCCAAGAATTATCCTCCTGGCCTTAACCCTTCCATTTGACAAGGTACTGAAGCCTCCGCCTCGAAAAGCGAAAATCCAAAATCTTCTCAACCACATACTCCAACTCCCCATCAACCAACACAGGAGCAGGAGGATCAACAGAGGGAACAACGGGCACCACATATTTCCGCAATAAAGATCTATGGAAAACATTATGGATGGCAAAAGAGGCCGGAAGGGCCAAACGAAAAGACACCGGATTGATAATCTCAGAAATCCTATAAGGACTAATAAACCGAGGCTTAAACTTAGGGGAAGAAACCTTCATAGGAACATGACGGGAAGACAACCAGACCAAATCCCCAACCCGAAGCCGGGAACCAACACACCGACGACGGTTAGCAAAACGCTGATCCTCCTCCTGAGACAACACCAAATTGTCCACCACATGAGCCCAAATCTGCTGCAACCTGTCAACCACAGAATCCACACCAGGACAGTCAGAAGGTTCAACTCGCCCCGAAGAAAAACGAGGATGAAAACCAAAATTACAAAAGAAGGGCGAAACCAAAGTAGCCGAACTAGCCCGATTATTAAGGGCAAACTCGGCCAATGGCAAGAAAGCCACCCAATCATCCTGATCAGCAGACACAAAGCATCTCAAATAAGTTTCCAAAGTCTGATTAGTTCGCTCGGTCTGGCCATTTGTCTGAGGATGAAATGCGGAAGAAAAAGACAAATCAATGCCCAGCCTAGCACAAAAGGCCCGCCAAAACCTAGAAACAAACTGGGAACCTCTGTCAGACACAATATTCTCCGGAATACCATGCAAATGAACCACATGCTGAAAAAACAACGGAACCAAATCAGAAGAGGAAGGCAATTTAGGCAAAGGCACCAAATGAACCATCTTAGAAAACCTGTCACAAACCACCCAGATAACCGACATCCTCTGGGAAACCGGACAGTTTCCCCACTGGACAGGGGTCAGGTTTGTCAGCCTGAAATTCCTGCAGAACCCGTCGCAAATCAGGGGAAATGGCAGAAAGGACCACCCCTTCCTTCAGAATGCCGACCGGCTCAAGTACCTCAGGAGACTCAGGCAAAAAACTCCTAGAGAGGGCATCGGCCTTAATATTCTTAGAACCCGGAAGATACGAAACCACAAAATCAAAATGGGAGAAAAACAGGGACCATCGAGCCTGTCTAGGATTCAGTCATTTGGCAGATTCGAGGTAAATCAGATTTTTATGATCGGTCAAGACCACAATACGGTGCTTGGCTCCCTCAAGCCAATGTCGCCATTCCTCAAACGCCCACTTCATAGCCAACAACTCCCGATTGCCGACATCATAATTGCGTTCAGCAGGCGAAAACTTACGGGAAAAGAAGGCACACGGTTTCATCAAGGAACCATCAGAATTCCTCTGAGACAAAACAGCCCTGCCCCAATCTCAGAAGCGTCAACCTCAACCCGAAACGGAAGAGAAACATATGGCTGACGCAAGACAGGGGCAGAAGTAAATCGGCGTTTAAGCTCCTGAAAGGCAGAGACAGCCACAGAGGACCAATTCGTTACATCAGCGCCTTTCTTCGTCAAATCGGTCAGGGGTTTAACCACACTGGAGAAGTTAGCAATGAAACGGCGATAAAAATTAGCAAAGCCCAAAACTTTCTGAAGGCTCTTCACGGATGTGGGCTGAATCCAATCATGAATGGCCTGAACCTTAACCGGATCCATCTCTATAGATGAGGGAGAAAAAATGAAGCCCAAAAAAGAAACCCTCTGCACTCCAAAGAGACACTTAGATCCCTTCACAAACAAAGCATTATCACAAAGGATCTGAAATACCATCCTGACCTGTTTCACATGAGACTCCCAATCATCGGAAAAAATTAAGATGTCATCCAAATATACAATCATGAATTTATCAAGATAATTCCGGAAGATATCATGCATAAAGGACTGAAAAACAGATTAGAGAGCCCGAATGGCATCACAAGGTATTCAAAATGGCCTTCGGGCGTATTAAACGCAGTTTTCCATTCGTCACCCTGCTTAATACGAACAAGATTATATGCCCCCCGAAGGTCAATTTTAGTAAACCAACTAGCCCCCTTAATCCTGGCAAACAAATCGGAAAGCAAAGGTAAAGGGTATTGAAACTTGACCGTGATCTTATTCAAGAGGCGATAATCAATACAGGGTCTCAAGGAGCCATCCTTCTTAGCAACAAAAAAAAATCCTGCTCCCAACGGTGAAGAAGATGGCCGAATATGCCCTTTCTCCAAAGACTCCTTAACATAACTCCGCATGGCGGTATGTTCCGGCACAGACAGGTTGAAAAGTCGGCCCTTAGGAAACTTACAGCCTGGAATCAAGTCAATAGCACAATCACAGTCCCTATGCGGTGGAAGGGAACTGGACTTGGGCTCATCGAATACATCCTGAAAATCAGACAAAAACTCTGGAACCTCAGAAGAGGAGGAAGAGGAGATTGACATCACAGGAACGTCATTATGAACCCCCTGACAACCCCAACTAGTCACAGACATAGACTTCCAATCCAACACAGGATTATGTCTCTGCAACCATGGAAAACCCAGCACAATAGCATCATGCAAATTATGCAACACCAGAAAACGACAATCTTCCTGATGGGCTGTCGCCATGCACATGGTCACCTGTGTCCAAAACTGGGGTTTATTTTTAGCCAAAGGTGTAGCATCAATGCCCCTTAAAGGAATAGGGTTCTGCAAAGACTGCAAGGGGAAACCACAACGCCTGGCAAATTCAAAGTCCATTAAGTTCAAAGCAGCGCCTGAATCCACAAATGCCATGACAGAAAATGACGACAATGAGTAGATCAAGGTCACAAATAACAGAAATTTAGGTTGTACAGTTCCGATGGTAACTGAACTAGCGATTCTCTTTGTACGCTTTGGGCAGACTGAAATGACATGAGAAGCATCGCCACAATAAAAACACAACCTATTCTGACGTCTGAATCCTTGTTGTTCCGTTCTAGACAGAATCCTATCACACTGCATAGGCTCAGGCATCTGCTCTGAGGACAACGCCACAGCGCGCACAGTTCTGTGCTCCCGCAAGCGCCGATCGATCTGAATGGCCAGAGACATAGAATCACTCAGACCAACAGGCGTGGGAAACCCCACCATAACATCTTTAACAGATTCAGAAAGACCCTTTCTGAAAATTGCCGCCAAAGCATCCTCATTCCATTTAGTCAGCACAGACCATTTTCTAAATTTCTGACAATACAATTCTGCCACTTCTTGACCCTAAGACAGGGCTAACAAGGTCTTCTCCGCTTGATCCACAGAATTTGGTTCATCATATAACAATCCTAGAGCCTGAAAAAAGGCATCTACATTAAGCAAGGCCGGATTCCCAGATTTCAGGGAAAATGCCCAATCCTGAGGGTCGCCACGCAGCAGGGAGATGACAATTTTAATCTGCTGAATGGGATCACCAGAGGAACGAGGCTTCAGAGCAAAAAACAGATTACAGTTGTTTTTAAAACTCAAAAATTTGGACCTGTCCCCAAAAAACAAATCAGGAGTAGGAATCCTAGGCTCTAAAAGCGGAGTCTGAGCAATATAATCAGAAATAACCTGTACCCTAGCAGCAAGCTGGTCTACACGAGAAACTAATCCCTGAACATCCATGCTAGCACAAGACTCCTCAGTCACCCAGAGGAAAAGAGGGAAGAAAAGACAAAGCAAGCTGCAGAAAAAAAAATGGCTCTTTCTTCCCTTCTTCTGAAATGCATTTAACTCATTGTTGGCCAGTTGTACTGTTATGATCTGGTGACCTTGGAGCCGCATGAGAGACTTTCTCAGGAGTAGGTGGTACCTGTACTGACCGCAAACCCTAAACTAACACCGCAACTAGAAATAGCCGTGGGATGTACCTAACACGTCCTAGACATCTCGACACAGCCGGAGGACTAAATACCCCTATAGATGGAAATGGGAATTCTATCTTGCCTCAGAGCAGAACCCCAAAGGATAGGCAGCCCCCACAAATATTGACTGTGAGTATAAGAGGAAAGACACACGCAGGCAGAAATACAGCATTTAGCAAAAGAGGCACTTCTAGCTAAATAGAAAAAGATAGGACAGAATTCTAAGCGGTCAGTATTAAAATCCTAAAAATATCCACAGCAGATAATACAAATATTCCACATCTAACTAAAGACATATAAAGTATATCTGCATCTCCTGAGAATCCAGCATGACTGAAAAATCCAAACAAATTCTAAGCTGGACAAAAACACAACACAATTGCACTGAATTGCAAAGCACACTGCATGTGTGCACAGAGACAAAAAACCAGACACTTATCTTAGGTGAATTGGCAGCAGGGCATGAGGAGCCAGAGAGAGATGCAATCCCTCCAAGTACAATGGACAACTGGCACAGACTTATGGATCCTGCACACCTAAATACCTAATAGAGCTGCAATCAGCAGAAACACCTGCCCGGATTACAACCCCAAGACAACTGCACTACCACCAACAACCACCGGAGAGAGCCCAAGAGCAGAATTCACAACAGTTGAGCAATCCGATACTGCAAGTATCGGGTATCGGCCGATATTTGCTGTATCGGAATTCCGATACCGAGTTCCGATATTTTTGTGATATCGGAAATCGGAATCGGAAGTTCCCAGTGTATGGTTCCCAGGGTCTGGAGGAGAGGAGACTCTCCTTCAGGCCCTGGGATCCATATTCATGTAAAAAATAAAGAATAAAAATAAAAAATATGGATATACTCACCTCTCCGGCGGACCCTGGACCTTAGCGATGTAACCGGCAGCCTCCGTTCCTAAGAATGCAGTGAGTGTAGGACCTGCGATGATGTCGCGGCTTGTGATTGGTCGCGTGAGCGGTCACATGAGCGGTCACGCGACCAATCACAAGCCGCGACGTCATCGAAGGTCCTTCACTCTGCATTCTAAGGAACGGAGGCAGACACTTGGACCGGTGAGAGCCAGGGGCCGTCCGAGGGGTGAGTATATCAATATTTTTTATTTGTATTCTTTATTTTATACATGAATATGGATCCCAGGGCCTGAAGGAGAGTTTCCTCTCCTTCAGACCCTGGGAACCATTCCGATATTTTGTGTCCCATTGATATGCATTGGTATCGGGTATCGGTATCGGCGATATCCGATATTTTTTGGGTATCGGCCGATCCAATCCAATACCGATACCTTTGCATATCGGAAGGTATCGCTCAACACTAGTAATGTGTTCTTTAATGTACACCTTTCATTAATAATAAAAGAAGGAAAAGAAGCAGCACTGTTCTCTGTTTCTTGGCTTGAAGAACTTCCTGGGAGATGTCCTTCACTTTTTATTTCCTTTTTTTTTATGGTGAATTCAAGTCATCATATCACCTGAATACTGGAAAGATAATAATTGCTGGATTCATGTGGGTCACACAGGCAGGTGTGCCCATTCTTACATAGTCATAAGACTGTGACCACGAGGGATTGAATATAACCACTGGTCATGCATGCACCCTATCACTCCATTATAAATTTAGGGCACTGAAGATACAACATTAGTTAAGCCCAGTGCTAATATCTTTTTCAATACAAATACATATACATACACCATGTGTACACTGCGATTAATGAATACACATACACCGTTATTGCTGTAAAGGTTAAAAACGGAAAGTGCTTAGTGAGCATTTCTTGATCAAAAAGTGTAAAAGCCATCCAACCACACCAAAGTATATCTAAATATGGATCAGGAATGTCCTACCTCTCCATGTTCCAAAGCAGACTTCATTTGAACTTGGGAAGTGGAAGGAAACCATGCATTGCTCGCAATTAAACAACCCCCAATATGTACTATTAAAAGAAGAAGGTAGGACTCGCACATTTATAGTATTAAATTAATGTAGTGGTACGGACCATTCATATTTAGTTTTGTTTTGACAAAGTTGGATGGCTTTTGTGCTTTTTGATTGAAAAATCTTAACTAAGTAAGATTTTAATGTTTACATCTGTAGCAGAGTTCATGTATTCCCCATAAGATGCTCCATATTAAAATATGCCCCATATAATTTTCCATAAAGGTTAATGATTGCTCCATAAGATGCTCCATATTAAAATATGCCCATATAATGCTGCATAAAAGGTTAATGATGGCCCCATAAGATTATCCATAGAATAATATGCCTCATATAATGCTCCATAAAAGTTGATGGCCCCATAAGATGCTCCATAGAATAATATGCCCCATATGCTGCTGCTGGGGGTCAGGTGCCGATGTCCTGAGCAGGCGGGGATACCGCTGCACTATGGGAGCTAGGTGCCGGTGTTTCCGCTGGCTCAGGCCTCCTTCACTTGCGATATTTACCTGTCCCCGTTCCACAGCCGCATGTCATTGTGTCTTCCCTCTCTCTGCAGTGAGTGTTCAGGCAGAGGGCGCGCACTAACCACGTCATCATGCCCTCTGACCTGAATGTCACAGCCAGAGGACACGGAAGACACAGTGCAGCGGTGGAAGGGGGACAGGTGAATATCGCATGGCTCACCCTCCCCCATCATACTCACCCTCCTGGCGCGGTCTCTGCACTTCCCTGCTTCTCCGATGTCCCGGGGCAGAAGCTCCTTCCAATGCTGAGCGGTCACATGGTACCGCTCATTAAAGTAATGAATATGCGCTCCACGCCTATGGTAGTGGAGTCGTGTCCATATTCATTACTTTAATGAGCGGTACCACATGGCCGCAGAACACAGGAAAAGCTGCCGACGCCAGAGACCATCTGAAAAGCAGGGAAGTGCAGAGACTGTGTCAGGAAGGGGGTGAGTATGATGTGACAGCCGTCGACTCCTGACCCTACCCCTCCCCCGCTGACCCCTTGGGACAATGACTCGAGTATAAGCTGACTATCGCAGCTGACATCCGGCAGTATGAGCCAGGAGCAGTCATGGACCACCCCCGGCACATTAACCCCCGGCACACTGCGATCAAACATGATCGCAGTGTTGGTGGTATAGGTAAGCATCATGCAGGGAGGGGGCTCCCTGCGTGCTTCCCTGAGACCCTAGGAGCAACGCGATGTGATCGCGCTGCTCCGAGGGTCTCTTACCTCCTCCTCCCTGCAGGCCTGGATCCAAAATGGCCACGGGGCTGCATCCGGGTCCTGCAGGGAGGTAGCTTACCAGCGCCTGCTCAGAGCAGGCGACGGGAAGCCTCCAGGAGTGCACGTCAGATCACTGATCTGACACAGTGCACAGCAAAGTGTCAGATCAGCAATCTTACACTATAACATGATGCTTCCCCCCCCCCCCCGGGGGCAATGTTATAGTGTAAAAAAAAAATTCAGATGTGTAAAAAAAAAAAAAAAATTCCTAAAAAAAGCAAATATTGTTCCCATAAATACATTTCTTTATCTAAATAAAAAAACAATAAAAGTACACATATTTAGTATCGCCGCGTCCTTAGCGACCCGATCTATTAAACTGTCCCACTAGTTAACCCCTTCAGTGAGCACCGTAAAAAAAAAACGAGGCAAAAAACAACAATTTATTATCATACAGCCAAACAAAAAGTGGAAAACACGCGATCAAAAAGACAGATATAAATAACCATGGTACTGCTGAAAACGTCATCTTGTCCTGCAAAAAACGAGCCGCCATACAGCATCGTCAGCGGAAAAATAAAAAAGTTATAGTCCTCAGAATAAAGCGATGCAAAAATAATTATTTTTTCTCTAAAATAGTTTTTATCGTATAAAAGCACCAAAACATAAAAAAATGATATAAATGAGGTTTCTCTGTAATCGTACTGATCCGAAGAATAAAACTGCTTTATCCATTTTACCAAACGTGGAACGGTATAAATGCCCCCCCAAAAGAAATTTATGAATAGCTGGTTTTTGGTCATTCTGCCTCACAAAAATCGGAATAAAAAGTGATCAAAAAATGTCACATGCCCGACAATCTTACCAATAAAAACGTCAACTCGTCTCGCAAAAAACAAGACCTCACATGACTCTGTGGACCAAAAAAATGGAAAAATTAAAGCTCTCAAAATGTGGTAACGCAAAAAATATTTTTTGCAATAAAAAGCGTCTTTTAGTGTGTGATGGCTGCCAATCTTAAAAATCTGCTAGAAAACCAGCTATAAATAGTAAATCAAACTCCCTTCATCACCCCCTTAGTTAGGGAAAAATTAAAAAATTTTAAAAATGTATTTATTTCCATTTTCCCATTAGGGTTAGGGCTAGGGTTAGGGTTAGGGCTAGGGTTAGCGCTAGAGTTAGGTATAGGGTTAGGGTTAGGGCTAGGGTTAGGGCTAGGGTTAGGGCTAGGGTTAGGGCTAAGGTTAGGGCTAGGGCTAGGGTTAGGGTTAGAGTTAGGGCTAGGGTTAGGATTAGGTTTAGGGATAGGGTTATGGCTAGGGTTAGGGCTAGGGTTATGGCTAGAGTTAGGGTTGGGGCTAGGGTTAGGGCTACAGTTAGGGTTGGGGCTAAAGTTAGGGTTAGGGTCAAGGCTAAAGTTAGGGTTAGGGTTGGGGCTAAAGTTACGGTTAGGGTTTGGATTACATTTACAGTTGGGAATAGGGTTGGGATAGGTTAGGGGTGTGTCAGGGTTAAGGGTGTGGTTAGGGTTACCATTGGGATTAGGGTTAGGGGTGTGTTTGGATTAGGGTTTCAGTTATAATTGGGGGGTTTCCACTGTTTAGACACATCAAGGGCTCTCCAAACGCGACATGGTTTCCGATCTCGATTCCAGCCAATTCTGCGTTGAAAAAGTAAAACTGTGCTCCTTCCCTTCCGAGCTCTCCTGTGCGCCCAAACAGGGGTTTACCCCAATATATGGGGTATCAGCGTACTCAGGACACATTGGACAACAACTTTTGGGGTCCGATTTCTCCTGTTACCTTTGGGAAAATACAAAACTGGGGACTAAAAATAATTTTTGTGGAAAAAAAAGGATTTTTTATTTTCACGGCTCTGCGTTATAAACTGTAGTGAAACACTTGGGGGTTCAAAGTTCTCAAAACACATCTAGATAAGTTCATTGGAGGGTATAGTTTCCAATATGGGGTCACTTGTGGGGGGTTTCTACTGTTTAGGTACATTAGAAGCTCTGCAAACGCAATGTGATGCCTGCAGAACATTCCATCTAAGTCTGCATTCCAAATGGCACACCTTCCCGTCCGAGCTCTCCCATGCGTCCAAACGGTGGTTTCCCCCCACATTTGGGGTATCAGCGTACTCAGGACAAATTGGACAACAGCTTTTCGGGTCCAATTTCAACTGTTACCCTTTGAAAAATAGAAAACTGGGGGCTAAAAAATAATTTTTGTGGAAAAAAAAAGATTTTTTGTTTTCACGGCTCTGCGTTACAAACTGTAGTGAAACACTTGGGGGTTCAAAGTTCTCACAAAACATCTAGATAAGTTCCTTGGGAGGTCTAGTGTGCAATATGGGGTCACTTGTGGGGGTTTCTACTGTTTAGTTACATCAGGGGCTCTGAAAATGCAACTTGACGCCTGCAGACCAATCCATCTAAGTCTGCATTCCAAATGGCGCTCCTTCCCGTCCGAGCTATCCCATGCACCCAAACGGTGGTTCCTCCTACATATGGGGTATCAGCGTACTCAGGACAAATTGTACAACAATGTTTGGGGTCCAATTTCTCCTGTTACCCTTGGAAAAATACAAAACTGGGGGCTAAAAAATAATTTTTGTGGGAAAAATTTTTTTTTTTATTTTCACGGCTCTGCGTTATAAACTGTAGTGAAACACTTGGGGGTTCAAAGCTCTCACAACACATCTAGATGAGTTCCTTAGGGGGTCTATTTTACAAAATGGTGTCACTTGTGGGGGGTTTCAATGTTTAGGCACATCAGTGGCTCTCCAAACTCAACATGGTGTCCCATCTCAATTCCTGTCAATTTTGCATTGAAAAGTCAAACGGCGCTCCTTCCCTTCCGAGCTCTCCCATGCACCCAAACAGTGGTTTACCCCCACATATGGAGTATCAGCGTACTCAGGACAAATTGTGCAACAACTTTTGGGGTCCAATTTCTTCTCTTACCCTTGGAAAAATAAAAAATTGGGGGCAAAAAAAAAAAATCATTTTTGTGAAAAAATATGATATTTTATTTTTACGGCTCTGCATTATAAACTTCTGTGAAGTACTTGGTGGGTCAAAGTGCTCACCACTCATCTAGATAAGTTCCTTAGGGGGTCTACTTTCCAAAATGGTGTAACTTATGGGGCGTTTCAATGTTTAGGCACATCAGTGGCTCTGCAAACGCAACATGGCGTCCCATCTTAATTCCTGTCAATTTTGCATTGAAAAGTCAAACGGCACTCCTTCCCTTACAAGTAGGGTTGAGCAAAACGGGTCGACCATTTTCAGAAGTCGCCGACTTTTGGCAAAGTCGGGTTTCATGAAACCCGACCCGACCCCTGTGTGGGGTCGGCCATGAGGTCGGCGATCTTCTGAATCTGGTATCGGAATTCCGATACCGAGTTCCGATATGTTTGCGATATCGGAAATCGGTATCGGAATCCACATTTAAGTGTAAAATAAAGAATTAAAATAAAAAATATTGATATACTCACCTCTCCGACGAGCCCTGGTAGTAATCGGCATCTTCCGTTCCTAAGAATGAGCGCGTTCAGGGCCTTAGAAGACGTCACGGCTTTGTGATTGGTTGCGGCGGCCCACGTGACCACTCAGCGACCAATCACAAGCCGTGACGTAATTCTTTCAGGTCCTAAATTCCTCATTCTAGGAATTTAGGCCATGAGAATTATGTCACGGCTTGTGATTGGTCGCTGAGCGGTCACGTGGGCCGCCGCGACCAATCACAAAGCCGTGACGTCATCTAAGGCCCTGAACGCGCTCATTCTTAAGAAGAAAGGCTGCCGGAAAGAAGCCGAGGGTGAGTATATTCCTATTAGGTATATACTCACCCTCGTACGTGCCCTGCTTCTCTCCGGCAGCCTTCCTTCTTAAGAATGAGCGTGTTCAGGGCCTTAGATGACTTCACTGCTTTGTGATTGGTCGCGGCGGCCCACGTGACCGCTCAGCGACCAATCACAAGCCGTGACGTAATTCTCATGGCCTAAATTCCTAGAATGAGGAATTTAGGACCTGAGAGAATTACGTCACGGCTTGTGATTGGTCGCTGAGCGGTCACGTGGGCTGCCGCGACCAATCACAAAGCAGTGACGTCATCTAAGGCCCTGAACATGCTCATTCTTAGGAACGGAAGATGCCGATTACTACCAGGGCTCGTCAGAGGGTGAGTATATCAATATTTTTTATTTTAATTCTTTATTTTACACTTAAATATGGATCCCAGGGCCTGAAGGAGAGTTTCCTCTCCTTCAGACCCTGGGAACCATAGTATCCCATTGCACTGCATTGGGTTTCGCGTTTCGGCCGACCCCGACCCCGACTTTTTTATAGGATCGGCCGATTTCACTCGACCCGACTTTTGAGAAAGTCGGGTTTCGTGAAACCCGACCCGATCCTATAAAATTAAAAGTCGCTCAACCCTACTTACAAGCTCTCCCATGCGCCCAAACAGTGGTTTACCCCAACATATGGAGTATAAGCGCACTCAGGACAAATTGTACAACTTTTTGGGTCCAATTTCTTCTCTTACCCTTGAGAAAATAAAACAAATTGGAGCTGAAGTAAATTTTTGTGAAAAAAAGTTAAATGTTCATTTTTATTTAAACATTCCAAAAATTCCTATGAAACACCTGAAAGGTTAATAAACTTATTGAATCTGGTTTTGAGCACCTTGAGGGGTGCAGTTTTTAGAATGGTGTCATACTTGGTTATTTTCTATTATATAGACCCCTCAAAATGACTTCAAATAAGATGTGGTCCCTAAAAAAAAATGGTGTTGTAAAAATGAGAAATTGCTGGTCAACTTTTCACTTATAACTCCCTAACAAAAAAAATTTTTGCTTCCAAAATTGTGCTGATGTAAAGTAGACATGTGGGAAATGTTACTTATTAAGTATTTTGTGTGACATATCTGTGATTTAACAGCATGAAAATTCAAAGTTTGCAAATGGCAAAATTTTCAAAATTTTCGCCATATTTCCATTTTTTTTTACAAATAAATGCAAGCCATATCAAAGAAATGTTGCCACTATCATGAAGTACAATATGTCATGAGAAAACTATGTTAAAATCACAGGGATCCGTTGAAGCGTTCCAGAGTTATAACCTCATAAATGGACAGTGGTCAGAATTGTAAAAATTGGCCTGGTCATTAACATGCAAACCACCCTTGGGGGTAAAGGTATTAACCCCTTTCTGACCTCAGACGGGATAGTACGTCCAAGGTCAGAAGCCCCGCTTTGATGCGGGCTCCGGCGGTGAGCCCGCATCAAAGCCGGGACATGTCAGCTGTTTCGAACAGCTGACATGTGCCCGTAATAGGTGCGGGCAGAATCGCGATCCGCCCGCACCTATTAACTAGTTAAATGCCGCTGTCAAACGCAGACAGCGGCATTTAAAAACCGCATTCGACCGGGCAGCCGGAAATGATGGCATCGCCGACCCCCATCACATGATCGGAGGTCGGTGATGCTTCAGAATTGTAACCATAGAGGTCCTTGAGACCTCTATGGTTACTGATCGCCGGCAGCTGTGAGCGCCACCCTGTTGTCGGCGCTCACAGCACACCTGATTTTCTGCTACATAGCAGCGAACAGCAGATCGCTGCTATGTAGCAGAGCCGATCGTGCTGTGCCTGCTTCTAGCCTCCCATGGAGGCTATTGAAGCATGGCAAAAGTAAAGAAAAAAGTTTAAAAAAAATGTGAAAAAAATAAAAAAAATGTAAAAGTTTAAATCACCCCCCTTTCGCCCCAATCAAAATAAATCAATTAAAAAAAAAATCACACCTACACATATTTGGTATCGCCGTGTTCAGAATCGCCTGATCTATCTATGAAAAAAAGCATTAACCTGATTGCTAAACGGCATAGCGAGAAAAAAATTTGAAACGCCAGAATTACGTTTTTTTGGTCGCCTCGACATTGCATTAAAATGCAATAACGGGCGATTAAAAGAATGTATCTGCACCAAAATGCTATCATTAAAAACTTCAGCTCGGCACGCAAAAAATAAGCCCTCAACAGACTCCAGATCATGAAAAATGGAGACACTACGAGTATCGGAAAATGGCGCAATTTTTTTTTTTTTTTTAGCAAAGTTTGGAATTTTTTTTCACCACTTAGGTAAAAAATAACCTAGTCATATTAGGTGTCTATGAACTCCTAATAACCTGGAGAATCATAATGGCAGGTCAGTTTTAGCATTTAGTGAACCTAGCAAAAAAGCCAAACAAAAAACAAGTGTGAGACTGCACTTTTTTTGCAATTTCACTGCACTTGGAATTTTTTTCCCATTTTCTAGTACAGGACATGCTAAAACCAATGACGTCGTTCAAAAGTACAACTCGTCCCGCAAAAAATAAGCCCTCACATGGCCAAATTGACGGAAAAGTAAAAAAGTTATGGCTCTAGGAAGGAGGGGGAGTGAAAAACGAACACGGAAAAACGGAAAATCCCACGGTCATGAAGGGGTTAAAGAATTTAAAATAGAGTAAAAGAAGAAAAAGATGGTGACAAGGATAAGAGGCCCAAGAAATGAATATGAGAAAGTGGAGAAAAAGAGAACTTGAAAGGAGAAAGAAATGGATAAAGACAGAAAAAAAGGAACAGAAAAAAGTGAAACAAAATCTTTCGGTACAGTATATATTTTCAAATCTTCCCAGTTATAAGGGATAAAGGGTTGTTATAAGGGAGTTATAAGGGTTGAAAGTTGACCAGTGATTTCTCATTTTTACAGCACCATTTTTTTAAGGACCACATCACATTTGAAGTCACTTTGAGGTGTCTATATGATAGAAATTTCCCAAAAGTGACACCATTCTAAAAACTGCACCCTTGAAGGTGCTCAAAACCACATTCAGGAAGTTTATTAACCCTTCAGGTGCTTCACAGGAAGTTTCAGAATGTTTAAAAAAATTGAACATTTAACTTTTTTTCACAAAAAATTTACTTCAGATCCAATTTGTTTTATTTTACCAAGGGTAACAGGAGAAATTGGACCCCAAAAGTTGTTGTGCAATTTATCCAGAGTATGCTGATGCCCCATATGTAGGAGTAAACCACTGTTTGGGCACGTCGCAGAGCTCGAAAGGGAAGGAGCGCCGTTTGACTTTTCAATGCAAAATTGACTGGAATTGTGATAGGACACCATGTCGCGTTTGGAGAGCCCCTGGTGTGCCTAAACATTGAAACCCCCCACAAGTGACACCATTTTGGAAAGTAGACCCCCCTAAGGAACTTATCTAGATGTGTGTTGAGCACTTTGACCCACCAATTGCTTCACAAAAGTTTATAATGTAGAGCCGTAAAAATAAAAATCATATTTTTTCACAAAAATGAGCTTTAAGCAATTTTTTTATTTTCCCAAGGGTATTTGGAGAAATTGGACCCCAAATGTAGTTGTGCAATTTGTCCTGAGTACACTGATACCCCATATGTGGGGGGAACCACTGTTTGGGTGCATGGCAGAGCTTGGAAGGGAAGTAGTGACATTTTGGAAGGCAGACTTTGATGGAATGGTCTGCGGGCATCATTTTGCGTTTGCAGAGCCACTGATGTGCCTAAACAGTAGAAACCCCCACAAGTGACATCATTTTGGAAACTAGACCCCCCAAGGAACATATCTAGATGTGTTGTGAGAACTTTGAACTCCCAAGTAGGGTTGAGCGACTTTGACCTTTTTAGGGTCGAGTCATGTTTCGCAAAACCCGACTTTTTGAAAAGTCGAGTTGGGCGAAATCGGCCGATTACTGCGAAAAGTCGAAGATCGGCCGGAACACGAAACCCTATGCACGTCAATGGGGATTTTTTTTTTTCTCTCTCTTCTATCTCTCTCTCTCTCTCCCCTCCGTCCCAGCACAGAAAATCTCGTGTTACACATTGCAAATCCCTACTGCGCACAAGCGATAAAATGATGATAGCCGTGCACGCCCCTAACCCCTATGTCATCACTCTGCCCACACTCCTTCATTGGCTGAAAAAATGGCACTAAACGCGTCATACGAAACGCGACTTTGGCGCCAAGATCGCGTACCGCATGGCCGACCTCACACAGGGATCGGGTCGGGTTTCATGAGACAAAAACATCCATTTTAATGCCAAAAACATCCATTCTTGTTTCTGAAGCTTGTCAATCTTAATTAACTTTATAATAATAGTTGGGCATAGGAAATTGGGGGTCATTTGGCAAAAGTTGTGGGGGGAGTAGGGCTGGCTCAAGTTTTTCGTGGGCCCAGGAAATGCGGACTACGTCACGGCGGTGTTGCAGGGAGAGGTAAGTATTTCAACGTTGCAAGTGCTGTGATCCTGAGCAAGCAGGGGGGGCCCACTCGTTCGCATTGGCACTGGCACAGGGCCCCTCAAAGTACGGCGGTGTGTTTGCATGGCGGGGGCGCCTCCCACCAGCAGCGACACTTTTGCGAACTCTGAGGGGCCCTGTGCCAGTGACGTCGCCAACGAGTATGCCCCCCCACCTGATGAAGGAACCTGCACTTTCATCTGCACCTTCCTCTTTGTCCCTGTGTAAGGTTGTATAACATGCGGGAAGGGGAACCTTACTTTCAGCAGGGTCAGATTCTGGCTGTGTAGAGTACAAGGGGAATGTAGTGGTCTAGGTCAATGTACCAGCAGACTCATCTAGCAGTGGCTGGGCAATGGGCAGGATGAGGAGGAAACAGATATAGGGCCAAAGAATAAAGTAGGCTAAATGCAGTTCAAAATTGGTAACAGGACTAAACAGGCGGCATTGCTTTGTTCAGTGGAGTAGCAAACCCAAGAGCAGCAGACACTGTTTCAAGGGCCTAACCACACTAGTAGGCCAAATGCAGTTTAATATCTGATAGTATAGGCCGAAAGCCAGAATGTGGAAGCTCAGCTTTATTCAGTTGAGGACAACACCAGGCAGGGGCAGACACCTTTAGTAGGCCGGAACAGCCAATTTTTTTAAAAAACAGCAGTTAATAAGAGGCAGAAGGTAGAAGCTCAGCTTTATGCAGTTGAGGACAACACCAGGCAGGGGCAGACACCTTTAGTAGGCCGGAACAGCCAATTTTATTTTTAAAAATCGTAATTTGGAACAGAAGGTTGAAGCACAGCTTTATTCAGTTGAGGACAACACCAGGCAGGGGCAGACACCTTTAGTAGGCCGGAACAGCCAATTTAAAAAAAAAACAGCAGTTAATAAGAGACAGAAGGTAGAAGCTCAGCTTTATTCAGTTGAGGACAACACCAGGCAGGGGCAGACACCTTTAGTAGGCCGGAACAGCCAATTTTATTTTTAAAAATCGTAATTTGGAACAGAAGGTTGAAGCACAGCTTTATTCAGTTGAGGACAACACCAGGCAGGGGCAGACACCTTTAGTAGGCCGGAACAGCCAATTTTATTTTTAAAAATCGTAATTTGGAACAGAAGGTTGAAGCACAGCTTTATTCAGTTGAGGACAACACCAGGCAGGGGCAGACACCTTTAGTAGGCCGGAACAGCCAATTTTTTAAAAAAACAGCAGTTAATAAGAGGCCAAAGGTAGAAGCTCAGCTTTATTCAGTTGAGGACAACACCAGGCAGGGGCAGACACCTTTAGTAGGCTGGATCAGCCAATTTTTTTAAAAAACAGCAGTTAATAAGAGGCAGAAGGGAGAAGCTCAGCTTTATTCAGTTGAGGACAACACCAGGCAGGGGCAGACACCTTTAGTAGGCCGGAACAGCCAATTTTATTTTTAAAAATCGTAATTTGGAACAGAAGGTTGAAGCACAGCTTTATTCAGTTGAGGACAACACCAGGCAGGGGCAGACACCTTTAGTAGGCCGGAACAGCCAATTTAAAAAAAAAAACAGCAGTTAATAAGAGGCCAAAGGTAGAAGCTCAGCTTTATTCAGTTGAGGACAACACCAGGCAGGGGCAGACACCTTTAGTAGGCTGGATCAGCCAATTTTTAAAAAAAACAGCAGTTAATAAGAGGCCAAAGGTAGAAGCTCAGCTTTATGCAGTTGCAGCTTCTTGGCAATAATATAAAGAAGACGCGACAGGACAACACTCGGTGGATGCCATATCTGTGTTTTCAATGGAAAAAAACCTTTCAGTTAACTACTTGCAGGAGAAAGTTTTTGTAGCTGGTGGCCATTTTTTTTTACAAAAAAGCAGTTAATAAGAGGCAGAAGGTAGAAGCTCAGCTTTATGCAGTTGCAGCTTCTTGGCAATAATATAAAGAAGACGCGACAGGACAACACTCGGTGGATGCCATATCTGTGTTTTCAATGGAAAAAAACCTTTCAGTTAACTACTTGTAGGAGAAAGTTTTTGTAGCTGGTGGCCAATTTTTTTTTAAAAAAGCAGTTAATAAGAGGCAGAAGGTAGAAGCTCAGCTTTATGCAGTTGCAGCTTCTTGGCAATAATATAAAGAAGACGCGACAGGACAACACTCGGTGGATGCCATATCTGTGTTTTCAATGGAAAAAAACCTTTCAGTTAACTACTTGCAGGAGAAAGTTTTTGTAGCTGATGGCCAATTTTTTTTTAAAAAAAGCAGTTAATAAGAGGCAGAAGGTAGAAGCTCAGCTTTATGCAGTTGCAGCTTCTTGGCAATAATATAAAGAAGACGCGACAGGACAACACTCGGTGGATGCCATATCTGTGTTTTCAATGGAAAAAAACCTTTCAGTTAACTACTTGCAGGAGAAAGTTTTTGTAGCTGGTGGCCATTTTTTTTTTAAAAAAGCAGTTAATAAGAGGCAGAAGGTAGAAGCTCAGCTTTATGCAGTTGCAGCTTCTTGGCAATAATATAAAGAAGACGCGACAGGACAACACTCGGTGGATGCCATATCTGTGTTTTCAATGGAAAAAAACCTTTCAGTTAACTATTTGTAGGAGAAAGTTTTTGTAGCTGGTGGCCAATTTTTTTTAAAAAAAGCAGTTAATAAGAGGCAGAAGGTAGAAGCTCAGCTTTATGCAGTTGCAGCTTCTTGGCAATAATATAAAGAAGACGCGACAGGACAACACTCGGTGGATGCCATATCTGTGTTTTCAATGGAAAAAAACCTTTCAGTTAACTACTTGCAGGAGAAAGTTTTTGTAGCTGGTGGCCATTTTTTTTTACAAAAAAGCAGTTAATAAGAGGCAGAAGGTAGAAGCTCAGCTTTATGCAGTTGCAGCTTCTCGGCAATAATATAAAGAAGACGCGACAGGACAACACTCGGTGGATGCCATATCTGTGTTTTCAATGGAAAAAAACCTTTCAGTTAACTACTTGTAGGAGAAAGTTTTTGTAGCTGGTGGCCAATTTTTTTTAAAAAAAGCAGTTAATAAGAGGCAGAAGGTAGAAGCTCAGCTTTATGCAGTTGCAGCTTCTTGGCAATAATATAAAGAAGACGCGACAGGACAACACTCGGTGGATGCCATATCTGTGTTTTCAATGGAAAAAAACCTTTCAGTTAACTACTTGCAGGAGAAAGTTTTTGTAGCTGGTGGCCAATTTTTTTTTAAAAAAGCAGTTAATAAGAGGCAGAAGGTAGAAGCTCAGCTTTATGCAGATGCAGCTTCTTGGCAATAATATAAAGAAGACGCGACAGGACAACACTCGGTGGATGCCATATCTGTGTTTTCAATGGAAAAAAACCTTTCAGTTAACTACTTGCAGGAGAAAGTTTTTGTAGCTGGTGGCCAATTTTTGTACTGTACCAGTTTTTTGTTGTATGTGTTTTTGTTTTTAATGTTAAAATGTCTGCATTTGATATCTCTCCAGTATTTTCTTTTTTATAAGCAAAATACTGCAGTTTTACATCGGTTACATGGATACACGGGCAGGCAGCTTGGTGGTCAGTGGAGGAGTATTTAAAGTAGGGACCGCAGACAGGCTATCAAAGGCCTAAAATAACAAACAATAGGCTCATGGCAGTTTAACATCGGTTACATGGATACACGGGCAGGCAGCTTGGTGGTCAGTGGAGGAGTATTTAAAGTAGGGACCGCAGACAGGCTATCAAAGGCCTAAAATAACAAACAATAGGCTCATGGCAGTTTTACATCGGTTACATGGATACACGGGCAGGCAGCTTGGTGGTCAGTGGAGGAATATTTAAAGTAGGGACCGCAGACAGGCTATCAAAGGCCTAAAATAACAAACAATAGGCTCATGGCAGTTTTACATCGGTTACATGGATACACGGGCAGGCAGCTTGGTGGTCAGTGGAGGAGTATTTAAAGTAGGGACCGCAGACAGGCTATCAAAGGCCTAAAATAACAAACAACAGGCTCATGGCAGTTTAACATCGGTTACATGGATACACGGGCAGGCAGCTTGGTGGTCAGTGGAGGAGTATTTAAAGTAGGGACCGCAGACAGGCTATCAAAGGCCTAAAATAACAAACAATAGGCTCATGGCAGTTTTACATCGGTTACATGGATACACGGGCAGGCAGCTTGGTGGTCAGTGGAGGAGTATTTAAAGTAGGGACCGCAGACAGGCTATCAAAGGCCTAAAATAACAAACAATAGGCTCATGGCAGTTTAACGTCGGTTACATGGATACACGGGCAGGCAGCTTGGTGGTCAGTGGAGGAGTATTTAAAGTAGGGACCGCAGACAGGCTATCAAAGGCCTAAAATAACAAACAATAGGCTCATGGCAGTTTTATATCGGTTACATGGATACACGGGCAGGCAGCTTGGTGGTCAGTGGAGGAGTATTTAAAGTAGGGACCGCAGACAGGCTATCAAAGGCCTAAAATAACAAACAATAGGCTCATGGCAGTTTAACGTCGGTTACATGGATACACGGGCAGGCAGCTTGGTGGTCAGTGGAGGGGTATTTAAAGTAGGGACCGCAGACAGGCTATCAAAGGCCTAAAATAACAAACAATAGGCTCGTGGCAGTTTTACATCGGTTACATGGATACACGGGCAGGCAGCTTGGTGGTCAGTGGAGGAGTATTTAAAGTAGGGACCGCAGACAGGCTATCAAAGGCCTAAAATAACAAACAATAGGCTCATGGCAGTTTAACGTCGGTTACATGGATACACGGGCAGGCAGCTTGGTGGTCAGTGGAGGAGTATTTAAAGTAGGGACCGCAGACAGGCTATCAAAGGCCTAAAATAACAAACAATAGGCTCATGGCAGTTTTACATCGGTTACATGGATACACAGGCAGCATTGTGGTCAGTAGAGGAGTATTGCAAGGAGTGTCTGTCCCAGTACTCCCAAAATATAAATAGATGTTAATGTCTCGCAAAACAACCAAAAAAAAAAAAAGGTGGCATACTTAGGTACAGGGGTGGGCTCATCTGCTGAGTTTCTGACATAGTAATTTGGCAGTAACTATTTAATGGTGCCAATATAGGACACAGACACAGACTACTTTAAGTTGCATCATAGATGTCTACAAATTTGTATTGTCAGTGCCAGACATTGAATGATGTCAGCAAATAGACTAAAGATTGGTGGAGCTGTGCGACATAATTTTGCACGTGGTAGAGCACAGTTTGAGCTGGGGGAGGGGGGAACTCTCTTGAGGCCGGCGGGACCGCCCCAGGGCCCCTCATGTTACAACGGTGTGTCTGACGTTGGGTGCGCACCACCACCACCAGAGACACTACATTGTACTATGAGGGACCCAGTAGCAATGCCGTCAACCAAAAGCGAGCACACCCACCTCTTCAGACAAACAGCAGTCTCACGGGTGCTTGCGCCAAGTCGCGATACCACGGCCCCGTGTGGGGAGTTTGGCCATTTAGGGAGGTGTAAACATGTCGTATGCTGTACAATCAGCTGCAGCAAATTAGACATTAGAAAAGTAATTCACAGGCAAGAGCTTTTCATAGGAAAGCTAGGTGTCGGCCGGGCAAGGTGGGGCAAAAGATTTCAAAATCCAGTTGTGGTTCATTTTAATGAATGTTAGATCGTCAACATTTTGGGTAGCCAGACGAGTCCTTTTTTCGGTTAATATTGAACCTGCAGCACTGAATACTCTTTCTGATAGGACACTTGCTGCCGGGCAAGCAAGCTCCTGCAATGCATATTCTGCCAATTCTGGCCAGGTGTCTAATTTTGATGCCCAGTAATCAAATGGGAATGACGGTTGAGGGAGAACATCGATAAGGGATGAAAAATAGTTAGTAACCATACTGGACAAATGTTGTCTCCTGTCACTTTCAATTGATGCAGCAGTACCTGTCCTGTCTGCGGTCATAGCAAAATCACTCCACAACCTGGTCAGAAAACCCCTCTGTCCAACGCCACTTCTGATGTGTGCACCCCTAACACTCCTAGTCTGCTGCCCCCTGGAGCTCGTGTGAGAACGATCACGTGCGCTGTGTGCTGGGAATGCCTGAAGCAAACGGTCAACAAGAGTTGATTGTTTGGTTGCTAATATTAGTTCCAAGTTCTCATGTGGCATAATATTTTGCAATTTGCCTTTATAGCGTGGATCAAGGAGGCAGGCCAACCAGTAATCGTCATCGTTCATCATTTTTGTTATGCGTGTGTCCCTTTTTAGGATACGTAAGGCATAATCCGCCATGTGGGCCAAAGTTCCAGTTGTCAAATCTCCGGTTGTGATTGGTTGAGGGGCAGTTTCAGGCAAATCTACGTCACTTGTGTCCCTCAAAAAACCAGAACCCGGCCTTGCCACGCAACCAATTTCCAGTGCCCCCGGGAAAGCTTCCGCATTACAAATATACTCATCCCCATCATCCTCCTCGTCCTCCACCTCCTCTTCACCCGCTACCTCGTCCTGTACACTGCCCTGACCAGACAATGGCTGACTGTCATCAAGGCTTTCCTCTTCCTCTGGTGCAGACGCCTGCTCCTTTATGTGCGTCAAACTTTGCATCAGCAGACGCATTAGGGGGATGCTCATGCTTATTACGGCGTTGTCTGCACTAACCAGCCGTGTGCATTCCTCAAAACACTGAAGGACTTGACACAGGTCTTGTAGCTTCGACCACTGCACACCTGACAAAACCATGTCTGCCATCCAACTGCCTGACGTGTATGTGTATCCTCCCACAAAAACATAACAGCACGCCTCTGTTCGCACAGTCTCTGAAGCATGTGCAGTGTGGAGTTCCAACTTGTGGCAACGTCGATGATTAGGCGATGCTGGGGAAGGTTCAAAGACCGCTGATAGGTCTGCATACGGCTGGCGTGTACAGGCGAACGTCGGATATGTGAGCAAAGTCCACGCACTTTGAGGAGCAGGTCGGAGAACCCAGGATAAGTTTTCAATAAGCACTGCACCACCAGGTTTAAGGTGTGAGCCAGGCAAGGAATGTGTTTCAGTTGGGAAAGGGAGATGGCAGCCATGAAATTCCTTCCGTTATCACTCACTACCTTGCCTGCCTCAAGATCTACTGTGCCCAGCCACGACTGCGTTTCTTGTTGCAAGAACTCGGACAGAACTTCCGTGGTGTGTCTGTTGTCGCCCAAACACTTCATAGCCAATACAGCCTGCTGACGCTTGCCAGTAGCTGGCCCATAATGGGACAACTGGTGTGCAACAGTGTCATCTGCCGATGGAGTGGTTGGCCGACTGCGGTCTGTGGAAGAGCTGTAGCTTCTGCAGGAGGACGAAGAGGAGGAGGAGGGGGTGCGAACGCCTACAGCCAACTGTTTCCTAGACCGTGGGCTAGGCACAACTGTCCCTAAATTGATGTCGCCTGTGGACCCTGCATCCACCACATTCACCCAGTGTGCCGTGATGGACACATAACGTCCCTGGCCATGCCTACTGGTCCATGCATCTGTAGTCAGGTGCACCTTTGTACTGACAGATTGCCTGAGTGCATAGACGATGCGCTGTTTAACGTGCTGGTGCAGGGCTGGGATGGCTTTTCTTGAAAAAAAGTGTCGACTGGGTAGCTCGTATCGTGGTTCAGCGTACTCCATCAGGGCTTTGAAAGCTTCGCTTTCAACTAACCGGTAGGGCATCATCTCTAACGAGATTAGTCTAGCTATGTGGGCGTTAAAACCCTGTGTACGCGGATGCGAGGATAAGTACTTCCTTTTTCTAACCAGAGTCTCATGTAGTGTGAGCTGAACTGGAGAGATGGAGATCGTGGAACTTGCGGGTGTGCCGGTGGACCTGGCAGACTGAGAGACGGTTGGAGACGGTATTGTTTCCGCCGGTGCCCTAGATGCAATATTTCCTCCTACAAAACTGGTGATTCCCTGACCCTGACTGCTTTTGGCTGTCAAAGAAACCTGCACAGATACTGCCGGTGGTGCGGAAAATGGTGGCCTTACAGTGACGGAAGGGATGTTGTGTTGCTGACTAGCTTCATTGGCCGAGGGTGCTACAACCTTAAGGGACGTTTGGTAGTTAGTCCAGGCTTGAAAATGCATGGTGGTTAAGTGTCTATACATGCAACTAGTATTTAGACTTTTCAGATTCTGACCTCTGCTTAAGCTAGTTGAACATTTTTGACAGATGACTTTGCGCTGATCAATTGGATGTTGTTTAAAAAAATGCCAGACTGCACTCTTCCTAGCATCGGATCCCTTTTCAGGGATTGCAGACTGAGCTTTAACCGGATGGCCACGCTGTCCTCCAACAGGTTTTGGCTTTGACACGCATTTTGGGCCAGATACGGGCCCGGCAGATGGAACCTGTTGCGATGTTGATGCCTGCTGCGGCCCCTCCTCCACCTCCGCTTCTGAACTACTGCCGCCTGCACCCTGTTCCCCCAATGGCTGCCAATCGGGGTCAACAACTGGGTCATCTATTACCTCCTCTTCGAGCTCGTGTGCAACTTCGTCTGTGTCACTGTGTCGGTCGGTGGTATAACGTTCGTGGCGGGGCAACATAGTCTCATCAGGGTCTGATTGCGGATCAGTACCCTGAGAGGGCAATGTTGTGGTCTCAGTCAAAGGAGCAGCATAGTACTCTGGCTGTGGCTGTGCATCAGTGCACTCCATGTCAGAATCTACTTGTAATGGGCATGGCCTGTTAAGTGTTTCACTTTCTAAGCCAGGGACGGTATGTGTAAAGAGCTCCATGGAGTAACCCGTTGTGTCGCCTGCTGCATCCTTCTCTCTTGTTGTTGTTTTTGCTGAGGAGGACAAGGAAGCGACTTGTCCCTGACCGTGAACATCCACAAGCGACGCGCTGCTTTTACATTTACCAGTTTCAGAAGAGGAGCCAAAACTTGCTGTTGCTGCTCCGGCTTTAAAAGAGGTTTTCCTACTCCCAGAAAAGAAAGCTTTTGAGGCCTTGTGTAGCCAGACGACGAAACTGGCTCCACAGCTCCAGACTTAGGTGGAATATTTTTATCCCCACGACCACCTGATGCTCCACTACCACTACCATCATTACCAGCTGACAATGAACGCCCACGGCCACGACCTCTTGCACCAGACTTCCTCATTGTTTGAAAAACTTAACCAAATTAACTTTATTTGTTGCTGTCAAACAACTTACACGTTGAGCTATAACTTCAGTATGATTTCAATATCCCTTAACAGGTTGGTGAGACCACAAGGAAAATCAGGCACAATGTTACACACTCTGTTTTCTGTGGCACCAAATCACAGAGATGACACACACGCAGGACTGTCACTCAAGCACAAATGTCAATATTAATCTCCCACCTATTTTTTTTTTTTTCTCAGGGAGACTTTAGAAACCAAATAATAATAATAAAAAAAAAGGCTTTCTATGGCCCACTGAATGAGAGATGGCACACACAGGAGTGGCACACAAGCCCTGACTGAGGGCAATATTTTTCTCCCACTGATTGATGTAGTGATTTTTTTAAAGTTAGATTTTAGAACCCAAATCAAGCAAAAAATAAATAGGCTTTCTATGGCCCACTGAGTGAGAGATGGCACACACAGGAGTGGCACACAAGCCCTGACTGAGGCCAATATTTTTCTCCCACTGATTGATGTAGTGATTTTTTTAAAGGTAGATTTTAGAACCCAAATCAAGGAAAAAAATAAATAGGCTTTCTATGGCCCACAATTTGAGAGAGAGAGGTGGCACACCCAGGAGTCAAGACTGGCACACAAGCTGAAAGGGCAATATTAATCTCCCACTGTTTTTTTTTTTTTTTTTTTTTTCAGGGAGACTTTAGAAACCAAATAATAAAATAAAATTAATAAAAAGGCTTTCTATGGCCCACTGAGTGAGAGATGGCACACACAGGAGTGGCACACAAGACCTGACTGAGGCCAATATTTTTCTCCCACTGATTGATGTAGTGATTTTTTTAAAGTTAGATTTTAGAACCCAAATCAAGCAAAAAATAAATAGGCTTTCTATGGCCCACTGAGTGAGAGATGGCACACACAGGAGTGGCACACAAGCCCTGACTGAGGCCAATATTTTTCTCCCACTGATTGATGTAGTGATTTTTTTAAAGTTAGATTTTAGAACCCAAATCAAGCAAAAAATAAATAGGCTTTCTATGGCCCACAATTTGAGAGAGAGAGGTGGCACACACAGGAGTCAAGACTGGCACACAAGCTGAAAGGGCAATATTAATCTCCCACTGTTTTTTTTTTTTTTTTTTTTTTCAGGGAGACTTTAGAAACCAAATAATAAAATAAAATAAAAAAAAGGCTTTCTATGGCCCACTCAGTGAGAGATGGCACACACAGGGATGGCACTCTAGCAGAAATGCCAATCTTAATCTCCCCCCCCCAAAAAAAAAAAAAAACAGGGACTGTCCTACAATTACTATCTCCCTGCAGTAATCTCAGCCAGGTATGGCAGGCAGCAATAGGAGTGGACTGATGCACAAATTAAATAAAAAGTGTGGACAAACAAAAAAGATAGCTGTGCAGAAAGGAAGGAACAAGAGGATATGTGCTTTGAAAAAAGCAGTTGGTTTCCACAGTGGCGTACACACAGCAATACAGCTATCACGGAGCCTTCTAGGGCAGCCCAATGAGCGACAGCGCTGAGAGAAAAAAAAAATTTAGCTTCCACAGTCCCTGCACACCGAAGGTGGTGTTGGACAGTGGAAATCGCTACAGCACAAGCGGTTTGGTGGTTTATGGACCCTGCCTAACGCTCTCCCTGCTTGTGACGAAGCGGCAGCAACCTCTCCCTAAGCTCAGATCAGCAGCAGTGAGATGGCGGTCGGCGGGAACGCCCCTTTATAGCCCCTGTGACGCCGCAGACAGCAAGCCAATCACTGCAATGCCCTTCTCTAAGATGGTGGGGACCAGGACCTATGTCATCACGCTGCCCACACTCTGCGTTCACCTTCATTGGCTGAGAAATGGCGCTTTTCGCGTCATTGAAACGCGACTTTGGCGCGAAAGTCGCGTACCGCATGGACGACAAGCACAGGGGTCGGATCGGGTTTCATGAGACGCCGACTTAGCCAAAAGTCGGCGACTTTTGAAAATGAACGACCCGTTTCGCTCAACCCTACTAACCATAACCCTAACCACACCCCTAACCCTGACACACCCCTAACCCTAATCCCAACCCTAACCCTAATCCCAACCGTAAATGTAATCCCAACCATAACCCTAATCTAAACCCTATCACTTATTTTAGCCCCAACCTTAACCCTAAATTTAGCCCCAATCCTAACCCTAACTTTAGCCCCAATCCTAACTTTAGCCCAAACCCTAACCCTAACTTTAGCCATAACCCTAATGGGAAAATGTAAATAAATAAAAAAAAATATTTTATTATTTTTCCCTAACTAAGGGGGTGATAAAAGGGGTTTGGTTTACTATTTATAGCAGGTTTTTATATCGGGTTTTTATGATTGGTAGCTGTTACACGTTAAAAGATGCTTTTTATTGCAAAAAATAGTTTCTGCATCACCACAATTTGAGAGCTATAATTTTCCCATATTTTGGCTCAATGAGTCATGTGAGGTCTTTTTTTGCAGGACGAGTTGACGTTTTTATTGGTACCATTTTTGGGCACATGACATTTTTTGATCGCTTTTTATTACGATTTTTGGGAGGCAGAATGAACAAAAATTAGCAATTCATGAATTTTTTGGGGGTGGAGCGTTTATACTGTTCTGCGTGTGGTAAAATTGATAAGGCAGTTCTATTCTACGGGTCAGTACGATGACAGTGATACCTCGTTTATTTTTTTTATGTTTTGGCGCTTTTATTCAATAAAAACTTTCATATAAAAAAAATAATTGTCTTTGCATCGCTTTATTCTGAGAGCTATAACGTTTTTATTTTTTTGCTAATGATGCTGTGTGGCGGCTCAATTTTGTGGGATAAGAACACGTTTTCAAGGGTACCATGTTTATTTATATCTTTCTTTTTGCTCGCGTGTTATTCCACTTTTTGTTCGGCAGTATGATGATAAAGCATTGTTTTTTGCCTCTTTTTTTGTTTATTTTTTTACGGTGTTCACTGTAGGGGTTAACTAGTGGGACATTTTTATAGGTCGGGTTGTTATGAACGCGGCGATACTAAATATGTGTGCTTTAATTTTTATTTTTTATTTACATAAAGAAATGTATTTATTGGAACAATATATATATTTTTTTTCATTATTTAGGAATTTTTTTTAGAATATTTTTACATAGTATAATATTTTAAAAAAAACTTTTTTACATTGTCCCAGGGTGGGACATCACTGTATAAAGTCAGATCGCTGATCTGACACTTTGCACAGCACTGTATCAGATCAGCAATCTGACAGGCAATGAAGGTGGCTTGCACTCAGCAGGCACTGAAAAGCCACTTCACTGCAGAACCCGGAAGCACCCCACAGCCATCTTGGTGTCGGGGGTCTCCATGGAGACCCTCAGGACAATGCGATCAGGACAATTGAGGGGGCTCCCTGTGTGATGCTTCTCTATGCCACCGGAACGCTGCAATCTTGGTTGATCACAGTGTTCCGGGGGTTAAAGTTTTGGGAGCGGTCTGTGACTCAGAATCAGCTGACACTCGGCCTCGATCAGCCACACACCACCTGTGTGCGTGGCCGATCGGCTTCAATGTACTATCCCGTCCATGGTCATACGGGCCCATCCCACCTGGATGGGATAATACGTCGGATGTCAGAAAGGGGTTAATCTCTATTTTCTCTCTCTTTTGTCCCTTTTCTCCATGTTTTCTTATCTTCAACTTCTCTCTCTTTTTTCTCTATCTTGTCTCATTTCCCATCTCATTCTGTTTTCTCCAACTCCTCATTCTGTCACTTCTTTCTTTTCATCTCTCTGAAATTGTTCCAGAAAATGCAGTACTTTTCTCAGAAACTTATTGCTCATTTAAACTGACCTGTGGAAAGTTACAGGTGTGGGCAATATAATTATCACACCTGAAACCAGATAAAAAAAAGAAGTTGACTCAATATTTGCAATATGTGTCTGTGTGTACCACTCTAACTATGGAAAACAGAAAGAGAAGAGAACTGTCTGAGGACTTGAGAACCAAAATTGTTGAGCAATATCAACAATCTCAAGGTTACAAGTCCATCTCGAGAGTTCTTGATGTTCTTTTGTCTATAGTGTGCTGTTACGAATCTGCAACTAAGGACTAGGGTAGAAGGGGGAAAAGCTGACCCTAAACTATGACTAGGCTAAAACCCTACGATGGAGTGGGCGAACTATTCCTAGTGTAGAGTTGAGCGACTTTTCCTTTTTTCGGATCGAGTCTGGTTTGTCAAAAGTCGGGTCGGGTGAAATCGGCCGATAATTGCGTAAAGTCGGAGGCCGACTGAAACACGAAACCCAATGCAAGTCAATGGGGAATCAAAGTCGGCAGTGAGTGGAGGACAGGAAAACACCTACAGTGCCCATTTTAATGCCCAAAACATCAATTCTTATTACTGAAGCTTGTCAATCTTAATTTACTTTGTAATAATAGTTAGGCATTGAAAACTGGGGGTCATTTGGCTAAAGTTGTGGGGGGGAGGGCTGGCTCAAGTTTTTCGTGGGCCCAGGAAACGCGGAATACGTCATGGTGGCGGAGCAGGGAGAGGTAAGTATTTCAACTTTGCAAGTGCTGTGATCCTGAGCAAGCAGGGGGGGCCCACTCGTTGGCATTGGCACTGGCACAGGGCCCTGTTGTGAATTCCGCTCTTGGGCTCCCTCCAGTGGTTGTAAGTGGCGTTTTTGTGAATTCTGTTCTTGGGCTCCCTCCTGTGGTTTTGAGTGGTATGGCTGCTTCTGGGATTTAGCATCAGCAGCTGTTTTCACTGATCGTCTTTCTGGCTCGGCTATATTAGTCTGGCCTGTTCCCTCATTCAATGCCAGTTGTCAATTGTTCCAGCCTGGAGTCACGGCTCTTTGGATTTCCCTGACACTCTGACCAGTTCAGCAAAGCTAAGTCCTTGCTTGTCCTTTTGCAGTTCACTTGTTGTGGACTTTGTTGTTCAGCACTTTCTATGTTTTGCTCATTTGTCCAGCTTATCAGTATGAACCTATTCAGCTAAGCTGGAAGCTCTGGGCAGCAGAGTTTGCCCTCCACACCTTTAGTCAGGTGTGGAGATTTTTGCATTTCTCTGCGGTGGACTTTTTCTAGTTTTTATTACTGACCGCACAGTGTTCTGTCCTGTACTAATTCTATGTAGCTAGAAGTGGCCTCCTTTGCTAAATCTTGTTTCATACTACGTATGTCATTTCCTTCTCCTCTCACGGTCATTATTTGTGGGGGGCTGTCCTATCCTTTGGGGATTTTCTCTGAGGCAAGATAGCTTTCCTGTTTCTACCTTTAGGGGTAGCTAGTTCTCCGGCTGTGACGAGGTGTCCAGGGAGTGACAGGAACATCCCATGGCTACTGCTAGTGTCTGTGTTAAGATCAGGAACTGCGGTCTGTATAGTTACCACCTGCTCAGAGCTAGTTGCATGTCGCTCCTACATCACCAGACCATAACAGTACAACTGGCCAAAAATGAGCTGAATGCATCTCAAAAGAAGGAAAAGAAAAAGAGTTCTGAGCCATTTTTTTTTTCTTTAGTCTGTTTTGTCTTTTTCCTTCCTCTTAATCTCTGGGTGATTCAGGATTTGGATGCGGGCATGGATGTTCAGGGGTTGTTTTCCCGTGTGGATCAGCTTGCTGCAAGAGTACAGAGTATCCAAGATTATGTTGTTCAGACTCGGCCTTAGAGCCTAGAATTCCTACTCCGGATTTGTTTTACGGGGATAGATCTAAGTTTTTGAACTTTAAAAATAACTGCAAATTGTTTTTTGCTCTGAAACCCCGTTCCTCTGGTGACCCCATTCAGCAAGTTAAAATAGTTATTTCTCTGCTACGTGGTGACCCTCAGGACTGGGCATTCTCCCTTGAGTCAGGGGATCCGGCATTGCTTAATGTACATGCATTTTTTCAATCGCTCGGATTATTGTATGACGAACCTAACTCTGTAGAGCATGCTGAGAAAACACTTTTGGCCCTGTGTCAGGGTCAGGAAGCGGCAGAATTATACTGCCAGAAATTTAGAAAATGGTCTGTGCTCACTAAATGGAATGAGGATGCTCTGGCAGCAATTTTCAGAAAGGGTCTTTCTGAAGCCCTTAAGGATGTTATGGTTCCCCACGAGTGTTGGTTTGAGCGAATCTATGTTTCTGGCCATTCAGATTGATCGGCGCCTGCGCGAACGCAAAGTGGTGCACCATATGGCAGCGTCCTCTGAGCAGGGACCTGAGCCTATGCAATGTGATAGGATTTTGACTAGAGCAGAACAGAGGGGATACAGACGTCAGAATGGGCTGTGTTTTTACTGTGGTGATTCTGCTCATGCTATTTCTGATTGCCCTAAGCGTATTAAGAGGGTCGCTAGATCTGTTACCATTAGTACTGTACAGCCTAAGTTTCTCCTGTCTGTGACCCTGATTTGCTCATTGTCATCTTTTTCTGTCATGGCATTTGTGGATTTAGGCGCTGCTCTGAATTTAATGGACTTAGAATTCGCCAGGCGCTGTGGCTTTTCTTTGCAGCCTTTGCAGAGTCCTATTCCCTTGAGGGGTATTGATGCTACACCGTTGGCCAAGAATAAACCTCAGTATTGGACTCAGCTGACTATGTGCATGGCTCCAGCACATCAGGAAGATTGCCGTTTTCTGGTGTTGCATAATTTACATGATGTTGTTGTACTGGGTTTTCCATGGTTACAGGTGCACAATCCTGTGCTGGATTGGAAATCGATGTCTGTGACTAGTTGGGGTTGTCAAGGGGTACATAGTGACGTTCCTTTGATGTCAATTTCCTCTTCCCCCTCTTCTGATGTTCCTGAAATTTTGTCAGATTTCCAGGATGTATTCGATGAGCCCAAGTCCAGTTCCCTTCCTCCACATAGGGACTGTGATTGTGCTATTGACTTGATTCCTGGCTGTAAGTTCCCTAAGGGCCGACTTTTCAATCTGTCTGTGCCAGAGCATGCCGCTATGCGGAGCTATGTCAAAGAGTCTTTAGAGAAGGGGCATATTCGGCCGTCTTCGTCACCATTGGGAGCGGGATTCTTTTTTGTTGCCAAGAAGGATGGCTCCTTGAGACCCTGTATTGATTATCGCCTTCTTAATAAAATCACGGTCAAATTCCAATACCCTTTACCTTTGCTCTCTGATTTGTTTGCTAGGATTAAGGGGGCTAGTTGGTTTACCAAGATTGACCTTCGAGGGGCATATAATCTTGTTCGTATTAAACAGGGTGACGAATGGAAAACTGCATTTAATACGCCCGAAGGCCATTTTGAATACCTGGTGATGCCTTTCGGGCTTTCTAATGCTCCTTCTGTATTTCAGTCCTTTATGCATGATATTTTCCGCAATTATCTTGATAAATTCTTGATTGTGTATTTGGATGATATTTTGATTTTTTCCAATGATTGGGAGTCTCATGTGAAGCAGGTCAGGATAGTATTCCAGATCCTTCGTGATAATGCTCTATTTGTGAAGGGGTCTAAGTGCCTATTTGGAGTTCAGAAGGTCTGTTTTTTGGGGTTTATTTTTTCTCCTTCATCTATAGAAATGGATCCTGTTAAGGTCCAAGCCATTCAAGACTGGATTCAACCCACATCTGTGAAGAGCCTTCAGAAATTTTTGGGCTTTGCTAATTTTTATCGCCGTTTCATTGCCAACTTCTCTAGTGTGGTTAAACCCCTGACCGATTTGACAAAGAAAGGCGCTGATGTGACAAATTGGTCCTCTGAGGCTGTTGAGGCCTTTCAGGAGCTTAAACGCCGATTTACTTCTGCCCCTGTCTTGCGTCAGCCGGATGTTTCTCTTCCTTTTCAGGTTGAGGTTGACGCTTCTGAGATTGGGGCAGGGGCCGTTTTGTCACAGAGGAATTCTGATGGTTCCTTGATGAAGCCATGTGCCTTATTTTCCCGAAAGTTTTCGCCTGCGGAACACAATTATGATGTCGGCAATCGGGAGTTGTTGGCTATGAAGTGGGCATTTTAGGAGTGGCGACATTGGCTTGAGGGAGCCAAGCACCGCATTGTGGTCTTGACCGATCATAAGAATCTGATTTACCTCGAGTCGGCCAAGCGGCTGAACCCTAGACAGGCTCGGTGGTCCCTGTTTTTCTCCCGTTTTGACTTTGTGGTCTCATATCTTCCGGGATCTAAGAATGTTAAGGCGGATGCCCTCTCTAGGAGTTTTTTGCCTGATTCTCCTGGAGTCCTTGAGCCGGTTGGCATTCTTAGGGAAGGGGTGATTCTGTCTGCCATCTCCCCTGATTTGCGGCAGGCGCTTCAGGAATTTCAGGCTGATAAACCTGACCGCTGTCCTGTGGGGAAGCTGTTTGTTCCTGATAGATGGACAAGTAAGGTAATTTCTGAGGTCCACTGTTCTGTGTTGGCCGGTCATCCTGGGATTTTTGGTACCAGAGATTTGGTTGCTAGGTCCTTTTGGTGGCCTTCCTTGTCGCGGGATGTGCGTTCTTTTGTGCAGTCCTGTGGGACTTGTGCCTGGGCTAAGCCTTGCTGTTCCCGCGCTAGTGGGTTGCTTTTGCCTTTGCCTGTCCCGGAGAGGCCTTGGACGCATATTTCCATGGATTTTATTTCGGACCTTCCTGTGTCCCAGAGGATGTCTGTTATCTGGGTGGTTTGTGACCGGTTCTCTAAAATGGTCCATTTGGTGCCTTTGCCTAAATTGCCTTCCTCCTCTGATTTGGTTCCATTGTTTTTTCAGCATGTGGTTCATTTGCATGGCATTCCGGAGAATATTGTGTCTGACAGAGGTTCCCAGTTTGTTTCCAGGTTTTGGCGGGCCTTTTGTGCTAAGATGGGCATTAATTTGTCTTTTTCTTCGGCGTTCCATCCTCAGACAAATGGCCAAACTGAGCGAACTAATCAAACCTTGGAAACCTATTTGAGATGCTTTGTGTCTGCTGATCAGGATGATTGGGTGGCTTTCTTGCCGTTGGCTGAGTTTGCCCTTAATAATCGGGCCAGTTCGGCTACTTTGGTTTCGCCTTTCTTTTGTAATTTTGGTTTCCATCCTCGTTTTTCTTCAGGGCAGGTTGAGCCTTCTGATTGTCCTGGTGTAGATTCCGTGATGGACAGGTTACAGCAGATTTGGACTCATGTGGTAGACAATTTGACGTTGTCTCAGGAAAAGGCTCAGCGTTTTGCTAACCGCCATCGGTGTGTTGGTCCTCGGCTTCGTGTGGGGGATTTGGTCTGGTTATCCTCTCGTCATGTTCCTATGAAGGTTTCTTCCCCTAAGTTCAAGCCTCGGTTTATTGGTCCTTATAAGATTTCTGAGATTATCAATCCAGTGTCTTTTCGTTTGGCCCTTCCAGCCTCTTTTGCCATCCACAATGTTTTCCATAGATCTTTGTTGCGGAGATATGTGGTACCCGTTGTTCCATCTGTTGATCCTCCTGCCCCGGTGTTGGTTGAGGGGGAGTTGGAATATGTGGTTGAGAAAATTTTGGATTCTCGTTTTTCGAGGCGGAGGCTTCAGTATCTTGTCAAGTGGAAGGGTTATGGCCAAGAGGATAATTCTTGGGTGGTTGCCTCCGATGTCCATGCCGCCGATTTGGTTTGTGCTTTTCATTTGGCTCGTCCTGATCGGCCTGGGGGCTCTGGTGAGGGTTCGGTGACCCCTCCTCAAGGGGGGGGTACTGTTGTGAATTCCGCTCTTGGGCTCCCTCCGGTGGTTGTAAGTGGCATTTTTGTGAATTCTGTTCTTGGGCTCCCTCCTGTGGTTTTGAGTGGTATGGCTGCTTCTGGGATTTAGCATCAGCAGCTGTTTTCACTGATCATCTTTCTGGCTTGGCTATATTAGTCTGGCCTGTTCCCTCATTCAATGCCAGTTGTCAATTGTTCCAGCCTGGAGTCACGGCTCTTTGGATTTCCCTGACACTCTGACCAGTTCAGCAAAGCTAAGTCCTTGCTTGTCCTTTTGCAGTTCACTTGTTGTGGACTTTGTTGTTCAGCACTTTCTATGTTTTGCTCATTTGTCCAGCTTATCAGTATGAACCTATTCAGCTAAGCTGGAAGCTCTGGGCAGCAGAGTTTGCCCTCCACACTTTTAGTCAGGTGTGGAGATTTTTGCATTTCTCTGCGGTGGACTTTTTCTAGTTTTTATTACTGACCGCACAGTGTTCTGTCCTGTACTAATTCTATCTAGCTAGAAGTGGCCTCCTTTGCTAAATCTTGTTTCATACTACGTATGTCATTTCCTTCTCCTCTCACAGTCATTATTTGTGGGGGGCTGTCCTATCCTTTGGGGATTTTCTCTGAGGAAAGATAGCTTTCCTGTTTCTACCTTTAGTGGTAGCTAGTTCTTCGGCTGTGACGAGGTGTCCAGGGAGTGACAGGAACATCCCACGGCTACTGCTAGTGTCTGTGTTAAGATCAGGAACTGCAGTCTGTATAGTTACCACCTGCTCAGAGCTAGTTGCATGTCGCTCCTACATCACCAGACCATAACAGGGCCCCTCATAGTACGACGGTGTGTTTGATGGCGGGTGGCGCCTCCCACCGGCAGAGACACTTTTGCGTAATATGAGGGGCCCTGTGCCAGTGACGTTGCCAATGAGTATGCCCCCCCACCTGATGAAGGAACCTGCACTTTCATCTGCACCTTCCTCTTTGTCCCCGTGTAAGGTGGTATAGTATGCGGGAAGGGGAACCTGACTTTCAGCAGGATCAGATTTTGGCTGTGTAGAGTGCAAGGGGAATGTAGTGGTCTGGGTCAATGTACCAGCAGACTCATCTAGCAGTGGCTGGGCAATGGGCAGGATGAGGAGGAAGCACAGATATAGGCCCAAATAATATAGTGGGCTAATTGCAGTTCAAATGTGGTAACAGGACTAAACAGGCGGCATTGCTTTGTTCAGTGGAGGACAACTGTAATGAGAGGATGACACAGTGAGTAGGCCCAAATAAGTAAGTAGGCTAAATGCAATTCAAAATTGGTAACAGGACTAAACTGGCGGCATTGCTTTGTTCAGCGGAGGACAACTGTGAGGAGTGGCTGACACAGTGAGTAGGCCCAAATAAGTAAGCAGGCTAAATGTAGTTCAAAATTGGTAACAGGACTAACCAGGCGGCATTGCTTTGTTCAGCGGAGGACAACTGTAAGGAGTGGCAGACACAGTTAGTAGGCCCAAATAATTAAGTAGGCTAAATGCAGTTCAAAATTGGTAACAGGACTAAACTGGCGGCATTGCTTTCTTCAGCGGAGGACAACTGTAAGGAGTGGCACAGACACAGTTAGTAGGCCCAAATAATAAATTGGGCTAAATGTCTGCCAAAAAATTGTTCATAAATAAACAGGTGGCATAGCTAGGTACAGGGGTGGGCTCTTCTGCTGAGTAGCAGACAGTGGTAAAAGGTGCAAAGTATTAACTGGTCTAAATGGAGACCAGGGCCCCTCTATATTTTAAATATCATCTATCATTTCAACAAATTTGCATTGGCAGTGCAATTGAAGGATTTAACAGCCCAGACTACACAGTGGTGGAGCAGGGAGAGGTAAGTATTGCAAGTGGTAGAGCACTGTTCGAGCTGGGGGGGAACACTCTCTCTTGGGCGGCGGTACTGGCAAAGGGCCCCTCATATTACAATGGTGTGTCTGATGTTGGTTGTGCACCACCACCGTCAGAGACACTTCATTGTACTATGAGGGACCCTGTGCCAGTGCCGTTGCCCAAGAGTGGCCACACCCACCTGTCCAGGCAAATGGCACTCGCATGGGTGCTTGCGCCAGGTGGTGACCACGGCCCTGTGGGGGGAGTCAGCCCATTTAGGGAGGTATAAAAATGGCCGATGGTGGACATTCAGCAGCTGCAAATGGAGGAATTGGAGCAGTCAGTAAGAGGAGGCCAAAAGCAAGACATTTTTCAGGCAAGCTACGTGTCAGCAGGGGTAGGTGGGGCCAAAAAATTTGAAATCCATTATTGGTTCATTTTAATGAAGGTTAGATCATCAACATTTTGGGTAGCCAGACGTGTCCTTTTTTCCGTCAGTATTGAACCAGCAGCACTGAAGACTCTTTCTGATAGCACACTAGCAGCAGGGCAAGCGAGCTCCTGTAATGCATATTCTGCCAATTCAGGCCAGGTGTCTATTTTAGATACACAGTAGTCAAAGGGGAATGACCTGTGAGGGAGAACATCGATAAGGGAGGAAAAGTAGTTCGTAACCATACTGGAGAAATGCTGTCTCCTGTCACTTTGAGTTGATGCAGCAGTACCTGTCGTGTCAGCGGTCATTGCGAAATCACTCCACAACCTGGTCATAAAACCCCTCTGTCCAACGCCACTTCGGATTTGTGCACCTCTAACACCTCTGCCATGTTGCCCCCTACGGCTCGTGTGAGAACCATCACCGCCGCTGTGTGCTGGAAATGCCTGAACCAAACGGTCTACAAGAGTTGCTTGTTTGGTAGCCAAAATTTGCTCAAGGTTCTCATGTGGCATGATATTTTGTAATTTTCCTTTATATCGTGGATCCAGGAGGCAGGCCAACCAGTAATCGTCATCGGTCATCATTTTGATAATGCGAAGGTCCCTTTTTAGGATACGCAAGGCATGCTCAGCCATGTGGGCCAATGTTCCAGGTGTCAATTCACTGCTTGTGCTGGGTTGAGGAGCACTTTCTTGCAAATCAACATCACTTGTGTCCCGCAAAAACTCTGTACCTGACCTTGCAACGCCACCAGTTTCTATTGCCCCCTGAGAAGCATCCTCCTCCCATCAATATTCGTCCCCATCCTACTCCTCCTCCTCCTCTTCGTCCGCCACCTCGTCCAGGAGAGTTCCCTCAGCAGACAATGGCTGACTGTCATCAAGGCTTCCCTCCTCCTCGGCTGCAGATGCCTGCTCCTTAATGTGCGTCAAACTTTGCATCAGCAGACGCATTAGTGGGATGCTCATGCTTATGATGGCGTCGTCTGCACTTACCAGACATGTGCATTCGTTAAAACACTGAAGGACTTGACAGAGGTCTTGTAGCTTCGACCACTGCACACCAGACAACTCCATGTCTGCCATCCAAGTGCCTGCCCGTGTATGTGTATCCTCCCACAAATTAATTACAGCACGCCTCTGTTAGTGCAGCCTCTGAACCATGTGCAGTGTGGAGTTCCACCTTGTTGCAACGTCAATTATTAGGCGGTGCTGGGGAAGATTCAGCGAACGCTGATGGTTCAGCATACGGCTGGAGTGTACGGGCAACCAGCGGATGTGCGAGCAAAGTCTTTGCACCTATCAGGAGTAACTCCGGATAATTTTTGAGGAAGCACTGCACCACCAGGTTTAAGGTGTGAACCAGGCAAGGTATGTGTTTTAGTTCTGAAAGGGCTATGGCAGCCATAAAATTCCTTCCGTTATCACTGACTACCTTGCCTGCCTCAAGATGTACACTGCCCAGCCATGACTGCGTTTGTTTCTGCAAGTACTCGGCCAGTACTTCCGAGGTGTGTCTGTTGTCGCCCAAACACTTCATTTGTAACACAGCCTGCTGATGCTTACCACTAGCTGTTCGATAATGGCTCACCTCGTGTGCAACACTGGCAGCTGCGGATGGAGTGGTCGTGTTACTGCGCTCTGTGGACGAGCTTTCGCTTCTGTAGGAGGAGGAGGAGGGGTGGCGAACGCCTACAGCCAACTGTTTCCTAGACCATGGGCTAGGCAGAACTGTCCCACTATGCTACGGACCAATCAGAAGCTGCGGATGTCTTCTAAGGTATTTCAAGCGCTTGAAAGACCTTAGGTGACGTCACGGCTTTGTGATTGGTCGCGTAGCGGTCACGCGACCGCTACGGACCAATCAGAGCGCAGTGACCTCATCTAAGGCTCTTCAAGTGCGCATTCTTAGGTACAACGGCTCCCGGTTACGGCGGTAAAGTCCAGGCTGCGCCAGAGAGGTGAGTATATCCCTATTTTTTATTTTAATTCTTTATTTTACACATTGATATGGATCCCAGGGCCTGAAGGAGAGTTTCCTCTCCTTCAGACCCTGGGAACCATACAGGATACCGTCCGATACTTGGTGTCCCATTGACTTGTATTGGTATCGGGTATCGGTATCGGATTAGATCCGATACTTTGCCGGTATCGGCCGATACTTTCCGATACCGATACTTTCAAGTATCGGACGGTATCGCTCAACACTAGTGTGGACAAATAAACAAGATAACTGTGCAGAAAGGAGCAACAGGATTTTTGCTTTTAAAAAAGCAGTTGGTTTGCACAGCAGCTATCAGGGAGCCTTATAAGGCAGCCTAATAAGCTTCAGAGCTGATGCACAAAAATATACCCTCCACTGTCCCTGCAAAAAAAGGTGGTGTTGGACAGTGGAAATCGCTACAGCACAAGCGGTTTAGGGGTTAATCTTCCCTCCCTAACTATATCCCTTCCTCTGATGAAGCTGCAGCAATCTCTCCCTATGCAACGATCGGCAGAAGTAAGATGGCAGTTGGAGTGCACGCCCCTTTATACCCCCTGTGACGCCGCAGAAAGCAAGCCAATCATCGTCATACCCTTCTCTAAGATGGTGGGGACCAAGACCTATGTCATCACGCTGCCCACACTCTGGGTCCTCCTTCATTGGCTGAAAAATGGCGCTGAATGCGTCATATGAAACGCGACTTTGGCGCGAAGATCGCCGACCTCATGGCCGATCCCACACTAGGATCGGGTTGGGTTTCATAAAACCCGACTTTGCTGAAAGTCGGCGATTTTGGAATTTGTCCGATCCGTTTCGCTCAACCCTATCCTAGTGAATAGACCCACCGACTTTTCCTAGACTAAACTCAAACGAAGACCTACAGGTAGGAGGGAAGGGTATCCCTGAACAATCTAGGGACTGGGAACAAAAACAGGTAACCTCCTAGTAGGAAAATAGAGGAAGCTGCAGAAACGAACAAAAAAAACAAAAACTAAACTGGTAGAACTAGAGATCCCAGAACTGCACAATATCAAACACAGAAAGCTAACAAGGCACCAAGCCAGAACACTAGCAGATTAACACTGATATTCAGCAAGGACTGGGAGGCAGGTGCTGGGTAATAAAGGGTGATACAATCACCTGACCTAGGACAAACTCAGCACCAGAGGAAAAAGACCAGCAGCCAGAAAACCACAACAAGATGGCGGATGGACAAAACAAAATAGATTCTAACATGTGCAACATAATTAAGATGTTTACAACCCATGGCACTGTAGCTAATCTCCCTGGATTGATCGGCAGAGAAAAATTGATAAAAGGTTGCAATGCAGGATAGTCCGTATAGTGAATTTACAAAACTAATCAAGTTGCAAAGAAATTCAAGCTGTCCTGCAGCTTTAGGGTGCATCTTTGTTAGTGCGATCTATCCTTCGATATTTGAATGAAATGAAATGCTATGGCAGGAGACCCAGGAGGACCCCACTGCTGATACAGAGACATAAAAAGCTAAAGTACAGGTTTCCAAAATGTACATGAGTAAGCCAAAATCCTTCTGGGAAAGCGTCTTGTGGACAATTGAGACCAAGGAAAATGGCCGCGGGATTCTGTGCGTGCGCAGATGGAGATCGCGGCGGCCATTTTCCTGAAGCCACGGGCAGCAGAGCGCTCCATCTGCGCACGCACGGCCACAGGAGAGATGGCTGCGCCCACCGGTAAACGGCTGAATAGCGGAGATCGCGCTGTTTTTCATCACCTGGGCAGTGGATTAGCCTTTTGGACATGCGCACACCACTACGCCACCAACGGAATGATGAGCAGGATTCTGGGGGAGAACCAACGCTGTCACCACGCCCATAGGACCAGACCAGCGTGAGTGACAGCAGAAAACGGCAACTTTACAAAGGTATTTCGGCAGCATAGGTGGGTAATAAAGGCACACAAAAGACACTAATGTAACGCCCAGCTCTGCCCCTATTTAATGCTATTTTTAGCTCATCTTCGAAAAACGGGGTGACAGGTTCCCTTTAAGCTGAAGGTGCCAACAAATTTGTCCGGCCTTTTTTTATTTTGTGGAATTATGTCCAATTTGCCCTTCTTTCTCTGTTTTTTGTTGTTGTTTCAATGCACACAAAAGAAATAAACACGTGTATAACAAAACATGAGTAATTGCAAAAATTTTATTTGAAAAATACTTAATTTTCTGGAACAATTTAAAGGTTGCCAACACTTTTGGCCATGACTGTATAACTGGGATTGTAGGTGGCACTATGAGTGTCGCAAGCAGCATGCTGTAAAATAGTCACTGTATGAGCGCATTAAGCGCCATTTATTAATAGCCGTCCTATAGTGTAAAAGGTTACCTGCCTCCCTTATAACATTTTTTTACTACAACATTCATGATATTGCTCTTGGCAGCTTGAAGATTATTTGTACCATGGGTGTGACCTGTAATCACTGCAGCATAGTTGATCATGTGCTAATGCCCTTTATTTATTTCTTTTTTGTTATTTTTCACAGAACAGATGATTAATGCACCTACCTTTACTGCATTGACCTGGGTGCTGTCCTTGAAGGGCATCCATTAAAAGAGAAAAAAAAAATGCTGATAAATCGAATTCATCCCTGCCAGTTTGTGCAAGTGATTACGCAGTGGGAACTTGTAAATTCTTATTCCATTAAAAGGAACAGCAGTCAGGGGTTATAATAAAACAAATTAAGTCTGAGGTTACGAAATGTGAAGAATCGCGCTGTAGGCAAGGGATTTATCTTCACCTGAGCCATAGTCTCATATGAGAAAGATACTGAGATTCATTTCTAGCTGTCTCATTTAGTGGTACTCCCAATGAATTCTTTTACGTGTGTATTATACTGGATGTCTTTTTATTTGTTGTGATGATTCCCAGAGCTTGTTTTAGCATCACTTACAGATAATGCATAAATCATAGACAGCTGATGTGACAGAAATAAAGAAGCATTTTTATTGCTCTTGCACTCTAGCTACCACAAAGCACATGTAGACGCTATGAAAGCATATGGCTAGAAATAACATATATGCAATATCAATGTCACTATTATACAAACTCTTTGGATAGTTCAATAAATGTACCTTGTGGTTACTACTATTTTAGGCAATACATCTGATTATTTTCTTTATAGGAACTGAGGTAATTGGGAAAAACACATGGACAGTGGTATGGGGGTACTATTCTACGAATACTGGATATATAGAGACATGGCCGAAAGTGTTAACATCCTTGAAATTGTTCCAGAAAATTAAGTATTTCTCCCAGGAAATTATTGCAATTACACATATTTAGTTATACACATGTTTATTTCCTTTGTGTATTAGAACAACACAAAAATAAATAAACTGAGAAAAAAAGGACATAATTTCACACAAAACAACCAAAATGTGCCAGACAAAATTGTTGGCACTTTTACAAAATTGTGAGTAAACAACTTTGCTTAAAACATGTGATGCTCGTTTAAACTCACCTGTGGCAAGTATCAGGTGTGGGCAATATGAAAATCAACCCTGAAGTCAGATAAAAAAGGGGAGAAGCTGACTCAATCTCTGTATTGTGTGTCTGTATGTGCCACACTAAGCATGGAGAACAGAACGAGGAGAAGAAACTGCCTGAGGACTTGAGAACCAAAATTGGTGAACAATATAAACAATCTCAAGGTTAAAAATCCATCTCAAGAGATGTTGAAGTTCCTTTGTCGAGAAGTTTACAACCCATGGCAATGTAGCTAATATCTGTGGACGTGGACGGCAGAGAAAAATTAAAGAAATGTTGCAACTCAGGATAGTGCGAATGGTGACTAAGCAACCCCAATCGAGTTCCAAAGAAATTCAAGCTGTCCTGTAGGTTTAGGGTGCATCAGTGTCAGAGTGAACTACCTGTCAACATTTGAATTAAATGAAATGCTATGGCAGGAAACTCTGCTGACACAGAGACATAAAAAAGCTAGACTGAAGTTTGTCAAAATATAGTGTGAGTAAACCAAAATCCTTCTGGGAAAGCGGACAGATGATATCAAGATAGATCTCTTTGGTAAAGCACATCATTCTACTATTTACCAAAAATGTAATGAGGCCTACAAAGAAAATAGCTCAATACCTACAGTTCAATATGGCGAAAGTTCAAAGATATTTTAAGGTTGCTTTTCTGTCTTTGGCACTGGGTGCCTTGACTTTGTGCAAGGTACCATAAACTCTAAAGATTTCCAAAGGATTTTGAGGTGCAACGTAGTGCCCTGTATCACAAAGCTGGGCTTGTGTCCTAGGTAATGGATCTTCCAGCAGGACAATGACCCCAAACACACTTCAAGAAGCACCCAGAAATAGATGGAAAGAAAGTTCTGGAAAGTTCTGAAATGGCCAACACTGAGTCTGTATCTAAATCCCATTGAACATCTGTGGAGAGATCTTAAAATTGCTGTTGGGAGAAGGCACCCTTTTAAATATGAGACCTGGAACAGTTTGCAAAAGAAGAGTGGTCCAAAATTCCAGTTGAGAGGTGTAAGAATCTTGTTGATGCTTATAGGAAGCAATTAATTGCAGTTATTTATTTGAAAGAATATGCAACCAAATATTAAGTTGAGAGTGCCAACAATTTTGTCCGGCCTATTTTCGCGGTTTTGTGTGAAATTATGTCCAAGATGCCTTTTTTTCTCTTCTTTTTTTGTGTTCTTTCAATACACACAGAAAATAAACAAGTGTATAACAAAACATGTAATTACAATACATTTCTGGGAGAAATACTTCATTTTCTGGAACAAGTTTAAGGGTGTCAACACTTTCTGTCATAACTGTATATATTCTTAATGTAAAACTTTGTGTGTGTTTGTGTAATTGAAGAGTAGGAAGATAGCAACAGATAGCTCTGACACCGTGATGCAAATTATAGCTCACAGGTGCTTCACATAATTTTATAATCAGGATCATGTAAATGAATAATTGCATTTTTCTCTGCAATATTTTACCTTCAATCTTTTTATCTTCACAAGGGGTAATAGGAGGAAATGAACCCCACAATTTCTAAACACATTTATCCTGAATGCGGCAATGCACAATATGTGGTTGAATTTTCCATGAGTCAGAAATTCTCTAGATTTTCCAGATTTACCATATTGTGGAAACTTTTCATGTTGAAACCTGAGATGTTGATTTCCAAATATCATGTCAGTTCCTAATGTGGATAAAAAATAATGTGCCATCAGAAAATTACCCATTGCTTAAATCAGTTTTTTATATTAAATTGGTGATTTTTTTACATTTTGCTTTTCTATACTCATACTTTCTGTTTCTTCAACAGACAACACAGGGATATTAGCCACAATAAAAAGACTTTGTCTTTTCTATTGAAGCATCTAAAGTGCGTGTGCAAAGGTCGTTGCAAAGGGAGAGGAAGCAGAGTCATGTGAGACATCACCTATTTTGATTGTGTGATTGTGTTATCAGATGATTTTTTCAGAAATATAAGTACATTTTGTATGCCTAAATGAATGTCTTTTGATTTGGAGTCTGTTGAAAACTGTTCCTGAAAGACAATATGTAATTAAAACCTGTAAGTAAATACAAGCCCCAGAACTGATCCTCAAAATTCAGAACAGAATCCAGTCCCATTAAATAAATACAGACCCTTTTCAGACCATATGAATAACTTCAGACATCAAATGCTTTAGTAAATACACACTTTACATTCAACCTTCAAAATGTCATGACTCTGGACGGGGTGGTTCTGGCTCCATCCTGGTCAGGTCAAGATTAAGATAGTTTGCCTCTCTTTGGTTCTGGGGTGGCTATTTAACGCTTGTACCTCCTGGTTCCAGTGTCAGTGATACTTCCATTTACTCGGCTAGGGATTGCTGACCCAGGTTACTCATCTGTAATCGTTGTGCCTCTGTGCATGTGAGCTTTTCTGTGTATGACTTGGTTCGTCCTCTGACTTCTGCTTCTGTGCTCTGCTCTGTACTGCCCTGTCCTTCCTGGTTCTTTGACCCCTTGGCTGGTCTTGGTTCTTTTGCTGTCTCATCCCTAGATACCTCGCTCTCGCTTGCTTTGACCCTTGGCTCTCCATTTGACTATGTTTTTGTTTTGTGCCCTGTATTCTTCACTCTCTGCTGCTTCCCCGTCCTCAAACGTGGTAGCTCCACCCCTCTGTGATCACTTGACTGTTTAGTGTCAGGTCCTGTGCACACTGTGTGCTTTATCTCTCACACTCCCTGCGCTTGGTTCTGGGCTCCCTGCTATTGCCCCCTAGGCTCCCCTGGTGACACACACCGTATGTCATAACTTTATTTATTGGGGGCACTTTTTGTTTGTCTGTGCATATGAATCCACTGCATGCCTTGTCTGAGGAGATAGCTAATCTGACTCAGATGATGCATAATCTGTCTGTGGAGCAAAGGTCCTAAGTGGAATCTCACCACCGGGTGCGGAGAGAACTGGCTGAGACTCTTAAATCTGTTCAGAGTGTTTCTTTAGTTTTTGGCTGTAAGGATGGGGGTGTATCTGATGTTTCTTTAACTTCCTCTGAACCCTCTGTCAAACCTCCGGACACCTTTTCTGGAGACAAGAATAAATTCCAGGTGTTTAAGGAGGAATGCAAACTAATGTTTTCTTTGTGCCCTCGGTCTTCAGGCGATGAGAGCCAAAGGGTGGGCATTGTCATTTCTCTTTTGAGGGAGGGTCCACAGTCCTGGGCTTTTTCCCTGTCTCCCACTGCACCTAAGAGAATGCCTGTTGATCGGTTCTTCAAGGCCTTTCAGCTGATTTACGATGAACCGGATTGTGTGAGGTTGGCTGAGGACACGATTATGAGTCTCTATCAGGGAAAGCAGTCAGCCGAATGGCATTGTTCTGAGTATCGACGTTTGGCTCCGGAGGTTACTTGGAACAACTCTGCACTCAGAGGGTTGTTCCGAAAATGGTTGTCCGGCCACCTTAGGGATGTGTTGGATCTGCATCCACCACCCGACTCTTTTGGAGGTGGCCATGATGCAGGCCGTTCGCAGGCTTCGTGAAAGAGGACTGATACAATATGAGACTCACTTATTTTCTACCAAACCTGAACCTGCATCATCTGTCGAGCCCATGAAGGTAGGATCTGTCTCCGTGAATGAAAGAGACGTTGCAGAGAGAATAAGCTCTGTTTCTACTGTGGTTCCATGGGACATTGGAGAAAAGACTGCCCTTCCTGCCCTACGTCTTCCAAGGTGTCCGGAAATGCCTAAGTCTTGGTAACTGTCGAGGAAGTTTCCCAGACTCCCAGGTACATTTTTCCTCAGTTTCCAAGTTATTGCTTAAAGTTTAACTTGGTGTAAACAACTGTTTTTTCCACTGTGAATTTGATTGCAAAGCTTGCAATTTGTTACGATCTTTTCAGTTAGCCATTTAAAGGTATCAACCACTGAGGACTCTCAATTCCAAATATTTTTAGATCCACTGGCTAACACGGTACCAACATATATCTTTCCTGAATAAATATAAACATCAAACTTCTATATTACAACAAATTTCAGAGCAGGCTAGACAAAATAAATAGATGCTAGACCAGATCCCCTATTAATTCAAATACATAGGTACTGATTCATTAAGACTGGTGTTATACACACCACTCTTCGTGAAAGGGCATTTTGCACTAAATTTATTGAGAGGTACATGACAGTTAATGAATTTGACATATCTTCTTAGTGGTGTGCACTTCATCAAAATTTGCGATATTTCTGTCATAAAAACTGTTGCTATTATTGATGAATATTTTGAGTGGGCATTGCCACACCCCTTACCACCTCAGCTTCTCCCCGATGCGACTCATCTTGGTAGAGCTGCCAAAAACTGGCAAGAAGACACCAAAAAGTAGAATATTTTGTGACTTTTCAAAGTGTTTCACAACAGTTTTTTGGCACGGACACATAGAAGAATCGGGACTTAGGTACCTATGTAAATACAACCCCACACCGGACCTCATTAAGGCGCTGATGTGAATATATAGAGACTATGCCAAGGACTTTGTAGCTCACATACCACCAGAATAGTAGCATCACATCAGAACATGTTATTATTTTTCCTTTACCTTTAAAGCTAAGAAAACTACTTTAACTTCTTTGTGCCAATATATTTACTGATTAAGACAATTTTGATGAAGAATTGTATTACTTATACATGTACAGTAAAGACCAAAAGTTTGGACATACCTTCTCATTTAAAGAATTTTCTGCATTTTCATGACTATGAAAATTGTACATTCCCACTGAAGGCATCAAAATTATGAATTAACACATGTGGAATTATGTACTTAACAAAAAACTGTGAAACAACTTATTTTATGTCCTATATTCTTTGTTCTTCAAAGTAGCAACCTTTTGCTGTGATGACTGCTTTGCACACTCTTGGCATTCTCTTGATGAGCTTCAAGAGGTAGTCACCGGGAATGGTTTTCACTTCACAGGTGTGCCCTGTCAGGTTTAATAAGAGGGATTTCTTGCCTTATAAATGGGGTTGGGACCATCAGTTGTGTTGAGCAGAGGTCTAGTGGATACACAGCTGATAGTCCTACTGAATAGACTGTAAGAATTTGTATTATGGCAAGAAAAAAGCAGCTAAGTAAAGAAAAACAAGTGGCCATCATTACTTTAAGAAATGAAGGTCAGTCAGTCCGAAAAATTGGGAAAACTTTGAAAGTGTCCCCAAGTGCAATGGCAAAAACCATCAAGCGCTACAAAGAAACTGGCGCACATGAAGACCGCCCCAGGAAAAGAAGACCAAGAGTCACCTTTGCTTCTGAGGATAAGTTTATCCGAGTCACCAGCCTCAGAAATCACAGGTAAACAGCAGCTCAGATTAGAGACCAGGTCAATGCCACACAGAGTTCTATCAGCAGACACATCTCTACAACAACTGTTAAGAGGAGACTTTGTGCAGCACGCCTTCATGGTAAAATAGCTGCTAGGAAACCACTGCTAAGGAAAGGCAACAAGCAGAAGAGACTGGTTTGGGCTAAAGAACACAAGGAATGGACATTAGACCAGTGGAAATCTGTACTTTGGTCTGATGAGTCTGAGATCTTTGGTTCCAACCACCATGTCTTTGTGCGACGCAGAAAAGGTGAACGGATGGAATCTACATGCCTGGTTTCCAACACGAAGCATGGATGAGGAGGTGTGATGGTGTGGGGGTGCTTTGCTGGTGACACTGTTGGGGATTTATTCAAAATTGAAGGAATACTGAACCAGCATGGCAACCTGTTGTGAAATTGGATTTTGGGCTCCCCCGGTGGCCACTGGTGGAATTGAACTGGTGTGCATCATCCTCTCTGTTCACCTGTTTCCATCAGGATGTGGGAGTCGCTATTTAGCCTTGCTCCTCTGTCACTTCCATGCCGGTCAACATTGTAATCAGAAGCCTTTCTGTGCATGTTCCTGCTGCTAGACAACTCCCAGCTAAGTTGGACTTTAGTCCTTGTTTGTTTTTTGCATTTTGTTCCAGTTCACAGCTGTAGTTTCGTTTCTGTGTCTGGAAAGCTCTTGTGATCTGAAATTGCCACTCTGATGTTATGAGTTAATACTAGAGTCTTAAAGTAATTTCAGGATGATGTTTTGATAGGGTTTTCAGCTGACCATGAAAGTGCCCTTTCTGTCTTCCTGCTATCTAGTAAGCGGACCTCAATTTTGCTAAACCTATTTTCATACTACGTTTGTCATTTCATCTAAAATCACCGCCAATATTTGTGGGGGCCTCTGTCTGCCTTTCGGGGAAATTTCTCTAGAGGTGAGCCAGGACTATATTTTCCTCTGCCAGGATTAGTTAGTCCTCCGGCCGGCGCTGGGCGTCTAGGGATAAAACGCAGGCTACGCTACCCGGCTACTGTTAGTTGTGCGGCAGGTTTAGTTCATGGTCAGTTTAGTTTCCATCCTTCCAAGAGCTAGTTCTTATGTTTGCTGGGCTATGTTCTCTTGCCATTGAGAACCATAACAGTTTGACCGGCCAAAAAGGGTTAAATTAATTGACAGAGAAAGGAGAGAAAAGAGAAGTCTGCTGAAGATATTTTTTTTTTTTCCCTTCAGTTCTGAGTGTGCTTGTAATTGAATCTCTTGCAAGTCTGCCTATATTGCAGCCTTTCTCTCTCTCTCTCCTTCTAATCCTGGAATGGCTCTGTGTTCACCTGTTTAAAATGGATATTCAGAGTTTAGCTGCAGGTTTGAATAATCTCACCACGAAAGTTCAAAATTTACAAGATTTTGTTGTTCATGTTCCTATATCTGAACCTAGAATTCCTTTGCCTGAATTTTTCTCGGGGAATAGATCTTGCTTTCAAAATTTCAAAAATAACTGCAAGTTGTTTTTGTCCCTGAAATCTCGCTCTGCTGGAGATCCTGCTCAGCAGGTCAGGATTGTGATTTCCTTGCTCCGGGGCGACCCTCAGGATTGGGCTTTTGCATTGGCTCCAGGGGATCCTGCGTTGCTCAATGTGGATGCGTTTTTTCTGGCCTTGGGGTTGCTTTATGAGGAACCTCAGTTAGAACTTCAGGCGGAAAAGGCCTTGATGTCCCTATCTCAGGGGCAAGACGAAGCTGAAATATACTGCCAGAAATTCCGTAAATGGGCTGTGCTTACTCAGTGGAATGAGTGCGCCCTGGCGGCGAATTTCAGAGAGGGTCTCTCTGATGCCATTAAGGATGTTATGGTGGGGTTCCCTGTGCCTGCGGGTCTGAATGAGTCCATGACAATGGCTATCCAGATCGATAGGCGTCTGCGGGAGCGCAAACCTGTGCACCATTTGGCGGTGTCTACTGAGAAGACGCCAGAGAATATGCAATGTGATAGAATTCTGTCCAGAAGTGAACGGCAGAATTTTAGACGAAAAAATGGGTTGTGCTTCTATTGCGGTGATTCAACTCATGTTATATCAGCATGCTCTAAGCGTACTAAGAAGCTTGATAAGTCTGTTTCAATTGGCACTTTACAGTCTAAGTTTATTCTATCTGTGACCCTGATTTGTTCTTTATCATCTATTACCGCGGATGCCTATGTCGACTCTGGCGCCGCTTTGAGTCTTATGGATTGGTCCTTTGCCAAACGCTGTGGGTATGATTTGGAGCCTCTTGAAACTCCTATACCCCTGAAGGGGATTGACTCCACTCCATTGGCTAGCAATAAACCACAATACTGGACACAAGTAACTATGCGAATTAATCCGGATCACCAGGAGATTATTCGCTTTCTTGTGCTATATAACCTACATGATGTGTTGGTGCTTGGATTGCCATGGCTGCAATCTCATAACCCAGTCCTTGACTGGAAAGCTATGTCTGTGTTAAGCTGGGGATGTAAGGGGACGCATGGGGACGTACCTGTGGTTTCCATTTCATCATCTATTCCCTCTGAGATTCCTGAATTCTTGACTGAATATCGTGACGTTTTTGAAGAACCTAAGCTTGGTTCATTACCTCCGCACCGGGAGTGCGATTGTGCCATAGATTTGATTCCGGGTAGTAAATACCCTAAGGGTCGTTTATTTAATCTGTCTGTGCCTGAACATGCTGCTATGCGAGAATATATAAAGGAGTCCTTGGAAAAGGGACATATTCGTCCTTCGTCATCTCCCTTAGGAGCCGGTTTTTTCTTTGTGGCTAAGAAAGATGGCTCTTTGAGGCCGTGCATTGATTATCGGCTTTTGAATAAGATCACGGTTAAATATCAATATCCGTTGCCACTGCTGACTGATTTGTTTGCTCGCATAAAGGGGGCCAAGTGGTTCTCTAAGATAGATCTCCGTGGGGCGTATAATTTGGTGCGAATTAAGCAGGGGGATGAGTGGAAAACCGCATTTAATACGCCCGAGGGCCACTTTGAGTATTTGGTGATGCCTTTTGGTCTTTCAAATGCCCCTTCAGTCTTTCAGTCCTTTATGCATGACATTTTCCGTGATTATTTGGATAAATTTATGATTGTGTATCTGGATGATATTTTGATTTTTTCGGATGACTGGGACTCTCATGTCCAGCAGGTCAGGAGGGTTTTTCAGGTTTTGCGATCTAATTCCTTGTGTGTGAAGGGTTCTAAGTGCGTTTTTGGGGTTCAAAAGATTTCCTTTTTGGGATATATTTTTTCCCCCTCTTCCATCGAGATGGATCCTGTCAAGGTTCAGGCTATTTGTGATTGGACGCAACCCTCTTCTCTTAAGAGTCTTCAGAAATTTTTGGGCTTTGCTAACTTTTATCGTCGATTTATTGCTGGTTTTTCTGATGTTGTTAAACCATTGACTGATTTGACTAGGAAGGGTGCTGATGTTGCTGATTGGTCCCCTGCTGCTGTGGAGGCCTTTCGGGAGCTTAAGCGCCGCTTTTCTTCCGCCCCTGTGTTGCGTCAGCCTGATGTTGCTCTTCCTTTTCAGGTTGAGGTCGACGCTTCTGAAATCGGAGCTGGGGCGGTTTTGTCGCAGAGAAGTTCCGATTGCTCCGTGATGAGACCTTGTGCTTTTTTCTCACGTAAATTTTCGCCCGCCGAGCGGAATTATGATGTTGGGAATCGGGAGCTTTTGGCCATGAAGTGGGCTTTTGAGGAGTGGCGTCATTGGCTTGAGGGGGCTAGACATCAGGTGGTGGTATTGACTGACCACAAAAATCTAATTTATCTTGAGTCCGCCAGACGCCTGAATCCTAGACAGGCGCGCTGGTCGTTGTTTTTCTCTCGGTTTAATTTTGTGGTGTCCTACCTGCCGGGTTCTAAGAATGTTAAGGCGGATGCCCTTTCTAGGAGTTTTGAGCCTGACTCCCCTGGTAATTCTGAACCTACAGGTATCCTTAAGGATGGAGTGATATTGTCTGCCGTTTCTCCAGACCTGCGGCGGGCCTTGCAGGAGTTTCAGGCGGATAGACCTGATCGTTGCCCACCTGGTAGACTGTTTGTTCCTGATGATTGGACCAGTAAAGTCATTTCTGAGGTTCATTCTTCTGCGTTGGCAGGTCATCCTGGAATCTTTGGTACCAGGGATTTGGTGGCAAGGTCCTTCTGGTGGCCTTCCCTGTCTCGAGATGTGCGAGGCTTCGTGCAGTCTTGTGACGTTTGTGCTCGGGCCAAGCCTTGTTGTTCTCGGGCTAGTGGATTGTTGTTGCCCTTGCCTATCCCGAAGAGGCCCTGGACGCACATCTCGATGGATTTTATTTCGGATCTTCCTGTTTCTCAGAAGATGTCTGTCATCTGGGTGGTGTGTGATCGTTTCTCTAAGATGGTCCATTTGGTTCCCCTGCCTAAGTTGCCTTCTTCTTCCGAGTTGGTTCCTCTGTTTTTTCAAAATGTGGTCTGTTTGCATGGTATTCCGGAGAATATCGTTTCTGACAGAGGTACCCAATTCGTGTCTAGATTTTGGCGAGCATTCTGTGCTAGGATGGGCATAGATTTGTCTTTCTCGTCTGCTTTCCATCCTCAGACTAATGGCCAGACCGAGCGGACGAATCAGACCTTGGAGACATATTTGAGGTGTTTTGTGTCTGCAGATCAGGATGATTGGGTTGCTTTTTTGCCTTTAGCGGAGTTTGCCCTCAATAATCGGGCCAGCTCTGCCACCTTGGTATCTCCCTTTTTCTGTAATTCAGGGTTTCATCCTCGATTTTCTTCTGGTCAGGTGGAATCTTCGGATTGTCCTGGAGTGGATGCTGTGGTGGAGAGGTTGCATCAGATTTGGGGGCAGGTAGTGGACAATTTGAAGTTGTCCCAGGAGAAGACTCAGCTTTTTGCCAACCGCCGGCGTCGGGTTGGTCCTCGGCTTTGTGTTGGGGACTTGGTGTGGTTGTCTTCTCGTTTTGTCCCTATGAGGGTTTCTTCTCCCAAGTTTAAGCCTCGGTTCATCGGCCCGTACAAGATATTGGAGATTCTTAACCCTGTGTCCTTCCGTTTGGACCTCCCTGCATCTTTTTCTATTCATAATGTTTTTCATCGGTCATTATTGCGCAGGTATGAGGTACCGGTTGTGCCTTCCGTTGAGCCTCCTGCTCCGGTGTTGGTTGAGGGCGAGTTGGAGTACGTTGTGGAAAAAATCTTGGACTCCCGTGTTTCCAGACGGAAACTCCAGTATCTGGTCAAATGGAAGGGATACGGTCAGGAGGATAATTCTTGGGTGACTGCCTCTGATGTTCATGCCTCCGATTTGGTCCGTGCCTTTCATAGGGCTCATCCTGATCGCCCTGGTGGTTCTGGTGAGGGTTCGGTGCCCCCTCCTTGAGGGGGTGGTGCTGTTGTGAAATTGGATTTTGGGCTCCCCCGGTGGCCACTGGTGGAATTGAACTGGTGTGCATCATCCTCTCTGTTCACCTGTTTCCATCAGGATGTGGGAGTCGCTATTTAGCCTTGCTCCTCTGTCACTTCCATGCCGGTCAACATTGTAATCAGAAGCCTTTCTGTGCATGTTCCTGCTGCTAGACAACTCCCAGCTAAGTTGGACTTTAGTCCTTGTTTGTTTTTTGCATTTTGTTCCAGTTCACAGCTGTAGTTTCGTTTCTGTGTCTGGAAAGCTCTTGTGATCTGAAATTGCCACTCTGATGTTATGAGTTAATACTAGAGTCTTAAAGTAATTTCAGGATGATGTTTTGATAGGGTTTTCAGCTGACCATGAAAGTGCCCTTTCTGTCTTCCTGCTATCTAGTAAGCGGACCTCAATTTTGCTAAACCTATTTTCATACTACGTTTGTCATTTCATCTAAAATCACCGCCAATATTTGTGGGGGCCTCTGTCTGCCTTTCGGGGAAATTTCTCTAGAGGTGAGCCAGGACTATATTTTCCTCTGCCAGGATTAGTTAGTCCTCCGGCCGGCGCTGGGCGTCTAGGGATAAAACGCAGGCTACGCTACCCGGCTACTGTTAGTTGTGCGGCAGGTTTAGTTCATGGTCAGTTTAGTTTCCATCCTTCCAAGAGCTAGTTCTTATGTTTGCTGGGCTATGTTCTCTTGCCATTGAGAACCATAACAGCAACCACAGCATCTTGCAGCGGCATTCTATTCCATCCGGTTTGCGTTTAGTTTGACCATCATTTATTTTTCAACAGGAGAATAACCCCAAACACACCTCCCGGCTGTGTAAGGGCTGTTTGACCAAGAAGGAGAGTGATGGGGTGCTGCCCCAGATGACCTGGCATCCACAGTCACCAGACCTGAACCCAATCAAAATGGTTTGGGGTGAGCTGGACCGCAGAGTGAAGGCAAAAGGGCCAAGCATCTCTGAAAACTCCTTCAAGATTGTTGGAAGACCATTCCCAGTGACTACCTCTTGAAGCTTATCAAGAGAATGCCAAGAGTGTGCAAAGCAGTCATCAAAGCAAAAGGTGGCTACTTTGAAGAACAAAGAATATAAGACATAATATCAGTTGTTTCACACTTTTTTGTTAAGTATATAATTCCACATGTGTTAATTCATAGTTTTGATTAGGGTTGAGCGACTTTTAATTTTTTGAGATCGAGTCGGGTTTCACGAAACCCGACTTTCTCAAAAGGCGGGTCGAGTGAAATCGGCCGATCTTATTGAAAAGTCGGGGTCGGGGATCAGCCAAAACACGAAACCCAATGCAATTCAATGGGAAAGCATACATTTTTAATATTTGCTTCAGCGCGATAATGTTGAAAAGCCGGTAATTCAATTACCGGCTTTTCATTTCTCCTGCCTAAACCCGACATGATATGAGACATGGTTTACATACAGTAAACCATGTCATATCCCCCTTTTTTTGCATATTCCACACTACTAATGTTAGTAGTGTGTATGTGCAAATTTTCGGCGCTGTAGCTATTAAATTTAAGGGTTAAATTGCGGAAAAAATTGGTGTGGGCTCCTCCCCTGTATGTAAACCATGTCTCATATCATGTCGGGTTTATGCAGGAGAAATGAAAAGCCGGCAATTGAATTACCGGCTTTTCAACATTATCGTGCTGAAGTAAATATAAATATATATATATATATATATATATATATATATATATATATATATATATGTGTCTCTCTATGACATATATATATATATATATATATATATATATATATATATAAAAACGAAACCCGACTTTGGATTACAGATCGTGTACCGCCGACCCGATCCCAAAGTGGGATCGGGTCGGGTTTCACGAAACCCGACTTTGCTAAAAGTCGGCGACTTTTGAAAAGTTCCGATCTGTTTCGCTCAACCCTAGTTTTGATGCCTTCAGTGTGAATGTACAATTTTCATAGTCATGAAAATACAGAAAAATCTTTAACCCCTTTCTGACATTGGACATACTATCCCGTCGAGGTGGGGTGGGCCCGTATGACCACCGACGGGATAGTACGTCCAGCGCGATCGGCGGCACTCACGGGGGGAGCGCGGCCGATCGTGGCCGGGTGTCAGCTGATTATCACAGCTGACATCCGGCACTATGTGCCAGGAGCGGTCACGGACCACCCCCGGCACATTAACCCCCAGCACACCGCAATCAAACATGATCCGGGCTTCCCTGAGACCCCCGGAGCAACACGATGTGATCGCGTTGCTGCGAGGGTCTCTTACCTCCTCCTCACTGCAGGTGCCCGGATCCAAGATGGCCGCGGCATCCGGGTCCTGCAGGGAGGGAGGTGGCTTACCGAGTGCCTGCTCAGAGCAAGCGCTCGGTAAGCCTGCAGCACTGTAAGTCAGATCGGTGATCTGACAGAGTGCTGTGCAAACTGTCAGATCACCGATCTGTGATGTCCCCCCCGGGACAAAGTAAAAAAGTTAAAAAAAAAATTTCCACATGTGTAAAAAAAAATAAAAAAAAATTCCTAAATAAAGAAAAAAAAAATATTATTCCCATAAATACATTTCTTTATCTAAATAAAAAAATAAAACAATAAAAGTACACATATTTAGTATCGCCGCGTCCATAACAACCCCACCTATAAAACTATATCACTAGTTAACCCCTTCAGTGAACACCGTAGGGGAAAAAAAAAAAACGAGGCAAAAAAAACGCTTTATTATCATACCGCCGAACAAAAAGTGGAATAACACGCGATCAAAAAGGCGGATATAAATAACCATGGTACCTCTGAAAATGTCATCTTGTCCCACAAAAAAGAGCCACCATACAGCGTCATCAAAGAAAAAATAAAAAAGTTATAGTCCTCAGAATAAAGCGATGCCAAAATAATTATTCTATAAAATAGTTTTTATCGTATAAAAGCGCCAAAACATAAAAAAATTATATGTACGAAAAAACAGAAGGGAGCACTCAAAAAAATTATATAAATGAGGTATCACTGTAATCGTACTGACCCGAAGAATAAAACTGCTTTATCCATTTTACCAAACGCGAAACGGTATAAACGCCTCCCCCAAAAGAAATTCATGAATAGCTGGTTTTTGGTCATTCTGCATCACAAAAATCGGAATAAAAAGCAAAAAACTGTCACGTGTCCGAAAATGTTACCAATAAAAACATCAACTCGCCCCGCAAAAAGCAAGACCTCACATGACTCTGTGGACCAAAATATGGAAAAATTATAGGTCTCAAAATGTGGAGACGCAAAAACTTTTTTGCTATAAAAAGCGTCTTTTAGTGTGTGACGGCTGCCAATCATAAAAATCCGCTATAAAAAATGCTATAAAAGTAAATCAAACCCCCCTTCATCACCCCCTTAGTTAGGGAAAAATAATAAAATTAAAAAAATGTATTTATTTCCATTTTCCCATTAGGGTTAGGGCTAGGGTTAGGGCTAGGGTTAGGGCTAGGGTTAGGGTTAGGGTTAGGGTTAGGGCTAGGGTTATAGCTAGGGTTAGGGCTAGGGTTAGGGCTAGGGTTAGGGCTGGGGCTAGGGTTGGAGCTAAAGTTAGGGTTGGGGCTAAAGTTAGGGTTAGGGTTTGGATTACATTTTCGGTTGGGATTAGGGTTGGGATTAGAGTTAGGGGTGTGTCAGGGTTAGGGGTGTGGTTAGTGTTACCGTTGGGATTAGGGTTAGGGGCGTGTTTGGATTAGGGTTTCAGTTAGAATTGGGGGTTTCCACTGTTTAGGCACATCAGGGGCTCTCCAAACGCGACATGGCGTCCAATCTCAATTCCAGCCAATTCTACATTGAAAAAGTAAAACAGTGCTCCTTCCCTTCCGAGCTTTACCGTGCGCCCAAACAGGGGTTTACCCCAACATATGGGGCATCAGCGTACTCGGGACAAATTGGACAACAACTTTTGGGGTCCAAGTTTTCTTGTTACCCTTGGGAAAATATAAATTTGGGGGGCTAAAAATCATTTTTGTGGGAAAAAAAAGGATTTTTTATTTTCACGGCTCTGGGTTGTAAACTGTAGTGAAACACCTGGGGGTTCAAAGTTCTCACAACACATCTAGATAAGTTCCGTGGGAGGTATAGTTTCCAATATGGGGTCACTTTTGGGGGTTTCTACTGTTTGGGTACATCAGGGGCTCTGCAAATGCAACGTGACGAATGCAAACCAATCCATCTAAGTCTGCATTCCAAATGGCACTCCTTTCCCTCCCGAGCTCTGCCATGCGCCCAAACAGTGGTTCCCCCCCACATATGGGGTATCAGCGTACTCAGGACAAATTGGACAACAACTCTTGGGGGCCAATTTATCCTGTTACCCTTGTGAAAATATAAAACTGGGGGCTAAAAAATAATTTTTGTGAAAAAAAAAGGAATTTTTATTTTCACGGCTCTGCGTTATAACCTGTAGTGAAACACTTGAGGGATCAAAGCTCTCAAAACACATCTAGATAAGTTACTTAGGGGGTCTACTTTCCAAAATGGTGTCACTTGTGGGGGGTTTAATGTTTAGGCACATCAGGGGCTCTCCAAACGCGACATGGCGTCCCATCTTAATTCCAGTCAATTTTGCATTGAAAAGTCAAATGGCGCTCCTTCCTTCCGAGCTCTGCGGTGCGCCCAAACAGTGGTTTACCCCCACATAATGGGTATCAGCGTACTCAGGACAAATTGTACAACAACCTTTGGGGTCCATTTTCTCCTGTTACCCTTGGTAAAATAAAACAAATTGGAGCTGAAATAAATTTTGTGTAAAAAAAATTTAAATGTTAATTTTTATTTAAACATTCCAAAAATTCCTGTGAAACACCTGAAGGGTTAATAAATTTCTTGAGTATGGTTCTGAGCACCTTGAGGGGTGAAGTTTTTAGAATGGTGTCACACTTGGGTATTTTCTATCATATAGACCCTTCAAAATGACTTCAAATGAGACGTGGTCCCTAAAAAAAAATGGTATTGTAAACATGAGAAATTGCTGGTCAACTTTTAACCCTTATATCTCCCTAACAAAAAAAAATGTTGGTTCCTAAAATGTGCTGATGTAAAGTAGACATGTGGGAAATGTTACCTATTAAGTATTTTGTGTGACATATCTCTGTGATTTAAGGGCATAAAAATTAAAATTTGGAAAATTGCGAAATTTTCAAAATTTTCGCCAAATTTCCATTTTTTTCACAAATAAACACAAGTTATATTGAAGAAATGTTACCTCTATCATGAAGTACAATATGGTATGAGAAAACATTGTCAGAATCGCCAAGATCCGTTGAAGCGTTCCAGAGTTATAAACTCATAAAGGGACAGTGGTCAGAATTGTAAAAATTGGCCCGATCATTAAAGTGCAAACCACCCTTGGGGGTAAAGGGGTTAAATGAGAAGGTGTGTCCAATCTTTTGGTCTGTACTGTATATTTTCCTTGGAATTTCATATGAAGCATCAGCATATGCCAAGGCGAATGTGAGATTGTCATTTAATCTTGCCTTCAATTTGTAATTGTTATCTAATTAAAGGGTTGTCAAGCAAAAACAAGTTATCAGTTATCCATAAGATAGGCGATAACTAAAGATAAGCAAACCTTTAAGCTTCGATTCGACGAACGTCCCAATGTTCGCTGAACATGTTCGCTGAATGGTTCATCGAACGTACCCGAACCCTATTGAATTCAATGGGAGGCAAAACCAAACGCATAGACAGCACCTTAAGGGGGGGTCAAAAAACATCCCAAACAACTCAAATTAGGGAGCACACACCAGTAAAAGTGGCATCAATTGACCCAGAGTACATATAGTATAACTGCGCAGCATGGAAGCATGGAACAGGGCTTGGACCAGCATTTCTAGATGAAACATTGATCAGTAACTGGAGAATGAGTGACAGGTGTAGACCTGGTGCTCTGACAAATCTGCCAAATTCAGGCAACACACATGAAGGTTACCCAACTTGGATTCCAAACATTTCCAAAAATTAAGTTTGGCACAGCAGCAGTCAGACATGGGCCATGCATGAGGTATCAGGGTCTGGTCCAGCATTTAGAGGTTTGAATTTATGTTTCAATCATGATGAGGTGGGTGAGGGAGTGGTTTAAGCCTTCTTTGCTGGGATCCCTGATACCTCATGCAACAGCGCAAGTTTTTTTTCCCAGCCACACACAGGTGGCACAAATATCAGCTTGGTGGAGCACTAATGTTAGAAAAATGTAATTATAGGAACACAAGTAGTTTACTGATCAATTGACCCACAGTAGAATATTTTAAAATAGCACGGACGCAGTCAGCCATGGGCAACATGCAACAGCTCAAAGTGCATTTTTGCCCAGCCACTTATCAAAATTAAAGGATAGTAACACAGGTAGTTGACTGAAAGTATGTGCAGGCCTGCAGTACTGGGAGCCCTACTGCTACAGGCCACACACAGAGACCCAACTTGGAGTGCAAACATTTAAAAATATTATTGTCACACACCAGTAAAGTGGTATCAATTTCCCCAGAAGATAAATAGTATAATGGGCCTCTGACACCCCTTCCACTACTAGCAACCCACCAGATGGAGACCCAACTTGGAGTCTCCACATTTCAAAAAATTATTGTCACACACCAGTGAAATGGCATCCATCTCCTCAGAGTAGAAATAGTATAATGATGCAACTTTTTGATAACTTCTGTTACTGAACGGGCTACTCGACTACCTTTCTTTGGCAGCTGCACAGCAGTATTACTATTTATTGTTATAGTGCCATTTATTCCATGACGCTTTACATGTGAAAAGAGGTATATATAATAAAAGCAAGTACAATAAGAGTAAACAATAAAAGTCACCAACTGGTATTGGAGGAGAGAGGACCCAGCCCGTGAAGGCAGTCTATAAGGGCTGGGTGAGGATACAATAGGTGAATATAGAACTGCTCGAGCAGCGGTGTGGTGGAACGATGGTTACTGTAGGTTGTAGGCTTGCTGGAAGAGGTGGTTCTACAGCTTCCTTTTCAAGGTTTCCATGGTAGGTGAGAGTATGATATGTTGTTGAAGAGAGTTCCAGAGTAGAGGGGATGTTTGGGAGAAATCTAGTATGCGATTGTGGGAAGAGGAGATAACAGGGGACTAGAGAAGGAGATCTTGTGAGGATTGTAGGATACATGCAGGTAAGTGGGAGAGTGGAAAGGATGACAATGAGGTTGCAGATCCCACTTTTTGTGAACCCAGAGGCACACAGCTGAGTAGCTCAGCATAGGAGGTGGAGGAGGAGGAAGATGTGAAGGTTACGTTGCGGCCACAAGAAACACTGCATCCTCAGCCACAGCAGTCGTGGGTCTGAAGTTCACATGGGCAGCAAGGGTTGCCCAGCTTTGGCCATTATTTTAGCCCGAAAATATTGACCCAACTCATGTTATCTGCCAACTTTGTAAAAAATACTCAGTAGAGGCAAGAATTCCAATAATGTGACTACTACAAGCATGAACCGGCATGATCAATGTGGTTTAGACTGGGAATCTCACTGCACTAAAATGCGGCCTAGTGGACCTCGTTAACCACCGGCCGCCCCATCAACTGCATCTGGTGCTTCCTACTCCATCACCGTGGCAAGGGTTCTCACACAGGTCTCCAGTCACAGAACCTCCACTTATTTACAGTCTACAGTTGGGGTGAGTGACAGCTCGTCAGCTTTTACGGATGTTGATATGCCTGCTGTTTTTGACAGATCTTAGACACCAAGCACATCACATCTTTCACAATCCACCATAACATCTCTGCCTGCACCTCAATCACAGTCCAGCAGTTTGCCATGTTCACCATATTCCACCCTCTCTCAGCACAGCAGCCAGCCCTTAATCCCACAGTTGTGGTAACGTAAATATTATTTCCACCTTCACATGGCAAAGCTAAGCTTGAACTCCACCATCTCCAATCTGTTGTCCAAAGAAATTATGCTTTTTTGCTTGGTGTATACAGATGCTTTACAAAAGCTGATGCGCATTGCTTTCCAACAGTACCAGTTACCCAGTCCCATTAGTAATCTAAGACAGCTGAGCCTGCGCTACACCAGCATTACCGATTTTTCTGGAAAAATCAATGTCTGTCAGGGTGCATTTCACCACTGATACCTGGACGAGCAAGCATGGCCAGGGGCATTACATCTCATTGACTGGGGGCAGGGAGAGAAGGGCCTGCTCCACAAGTCTTGGAATCCCCAAGGCTTACAAGGCTCTTGAGGATGGAGAACTAAACCACTACACAGCAGAGGATGAGAACTAAACTGTTAGACAACAGGATTTGGAGAACTAGACTACTACACGCCAGAAGATGGAGAACTAAACCACTACACACCAAAAGATGGAGCACTAAACTACTAGACGACAGGGGTTACAGAACTAAACTACTTAACACCTAGGGCTGGAGAACTAAACCACTAAATACCAGGGAATAATAGAGAACTAAACCACTACACACCAAGATGTCGCTAGACAAGAAGTCTTTTAAATCCCCAAGGCTTACCGGACAAACCCCTATATCTAACATTTCCTCCACTGCTTCTGCCTCCTCCACCTTCTCTAGGGCCTCCACCTGCTCTCTCAACCTCACCCTTAATGAGACATGCCTTCCAACAGTGCAGAGAGAATCCCCCCACCTCTGTACTGCTCAGCCAGGGCTTGCTACAATCAGGCAGTGTTTAAATTAATATGCCATGGAGATCACACTCACACAGCTCAAAAGTTGTGGAAAGATATCCAGGCCGAGTTTGAGCAATGGTAGTCTCCACTGAACCTGGATGCAGGGAAGGGCAAGTGCAATAATGGAGCTAACCTGGTGGAGGCCCTACATTGGGGCAACCTCACATACATGCCTTGCTTGGCTTACATCCTCAGCCTGGTGGTACAGCAATTTCTCCACCACTATCCTGGCCTGGATGTGCTGCTGCAGAAAGCACGGTCACTGTTTTCTCACTTCTGCCACTCGCACCCCGCGGGACATCGACTTGCACTGCTACAGAGGTCTTTCAGTGAACATTTTAACCAGTTGATATGCGATGTGCCAACACATTGGAAAGCCACTCTGCACATGTTGCAGCGACTGTGGCAGCAGCGATGATCCCGGGTGCAGTATGTCCTAGGGACAATGCAGTATGGATGTGCAAATCACTCTTGCGGAGTGGGAACAGATGAAGGACATCTGCACCCTTCTTCAGAGTTTCAAAATGGCTACTAAGATGGTTAGTGAGATGATGCCATCATCAGCATCACTATTCTGGTCATCTACATGCTGGAGCACTCTTTGAATAGTCTGCAAGAGGAGGTGGTGGTTCCAGAGGAAGAGGAGGAAGCCGAGGAGGATGCAGAAGGGATAACAATATCTCAAAGTTATGGGCTGTCATTGCACAACCCAATGTCATGGGAGGGTGTATTACAGTTATCTAGGGGGGTCATGGTACCAGACAAACTGTTACTGTAGGAGCAGGAACAAATGAAGGAGGATGAGGAGAAAGAGGTGATGGGCACGCAACAGTCAGGAGATGAAGAGGATAATTATGGCTGCTCTCTTGTCCATGGTTGGCAGAAGGGGATGTAGGAAGCAAGCTGGAGAGTTAGCCTGCCACTAACACACCATGAACTTGAACCTCATGGAAGCGTCTGACACATGAGCGCCTTCTTGCTGCACTATCTGCAACATGATGCCCAGATTGTAAGAATTAGAAATAGTGCTGACTACTGGGTTATAACTCTGTTAGATCCACAGTACAAGAGTCAATTTTGCCAGATGATTCTCACCTGGAAAGGGACGAGCACATGTATGAGCATCGAAACACGTTTGTACACAATCTTAAGAGTAGTTTTCCCCAAGAGAGGAGTTAGGCACACAGCGTGTATTGCAGTTCTAGACTTCCAACCCCATAAATGTAGAGTCGTCAACACAAAAACATTAGCAGCAGCAGTGTAAATGGCAGAAGCAATTTCTGCAAATCTGATACATAGTGAAAGACTAGAGAGGATGGTGAAGGAGTATCTTGAGCTTAATTTCAATTGGAGGGGTTCGACTCTTTTGCTTTCTGATCTTCAAGAGTGGAAAAGTGCCCTCAGCTCATCTGTCACGCCTTAGAGGTTTTGTCATGCCCGGTAGCCAGCGTTCTCTTAGAACTTGTCTTCAGCGCTGCTGCTGGTGTCCTGACGGATAAGTGTATCTGGCTGTTCCCTGAAAGTGTAGACCACCTAACTTTAATACAGTTGAACAATTCATGGATCTCCAATGACTTTTGCACCTCAGTCACTGACTGGGCAGACTATGCAATGGTGTAATTTTTAGTGTGCAGCATTGATCTGGCTTTATTGCAGTCTGTGACACCTTTGTCATGGCTTCTGTGCATGCTGTTGCTACTGCTGCTGATGTTGCTAACGATTTTTTGCCTCCATCTGGTGGCTTGCCTGTAGTGGAGGGGGTGTCAAAGCCCCATTATACTATTTCTACTCTGAAGAAATTGATGCCACTTTATGGTGTCTGCCCCTAATTTTTTGAAATGTTTGGACTCCAAGTTGGGTCTCTTTCATGTGTGTTACCTGAAGTTTGCAGGGCTCTCAGAGCACTATCCCAACAACTGTCACTCATCCACCTGTTTCTGATCCATGGTTCAGCTAGAAATGATGCTCCAATTACTATTCCAGGTCCTGCTCCATGCATCCATGCTGTGCAATTATATGATTTGTACTCTGGGACCGTTGGGCAATTGGAGAGTTGTGACGCAGGGGGGAACAAGGGTAATTGTGGTGCCAACTCTGAGGACTGTACTGTGTGTAATGTTATCCTGGAAGAAGAAGAAGAGAGGCCACTTGATGCAGTGCTTGCCATACACTGGAGCACATGCTCTTTCTGGCCCTCATCTTCCAAGTGTACTGCTGAACAGCTGACAAAGAAAAGGAGTCGAGTAGCCCATCTAGTAAAACAATTTGTCAGCTGTCTTTGGATAGGATGAGCCCGTGTTTGTTCAGTACAGCTTTCAGTAACTTTACCACCTACCCCAAGTACACCTCTAACACCAAGCCTATTCCCCCTTCCACCAAAATCTTGCTTTTTCCCACTCATGTTGATTGTACCCTTCCCCTCTTTAAATCCCTTTGCCCTGAAGCCTGTGTTCACCTTCGTGACCAGGCCATTTTTTTAAATTCTGTCCACTGTAAATTTATGAGACTATAACTCTAGAATGCATCAATGGATCCCACTGATTCATTTCTATGCCCTTAAGTCAGAGAGTCATGACACACAAAGTAGTTAATAAATAACATTTCCCACATGTCTACTTTATATCAGAACAAATTTTGAAATGTAGTTTTTTTTGTTAGGAAGTTATAAGGGCTAAAATTTGAGCAGCGATTTCACAGTTTGCAAAACTATTTTTAGGGACCACCTCATATTTGAATTGACTTTGAGGGGTCTATATGAGAGAAAATTAAAAAATTGACACCATTATAAAAACTGCACCCCTCAAGGTGCTCAAAATCACATTCAAGAAGTTTATGTTAGGGGTTGAGTTCCCTCCTCTGCACAGGGGGAATCTCGGGCCATCTCCGCTGCAGTCTCCCATTCTTCTCCTGCCGCAGTGGAGCCTGCGACGTCGGTCCCAGCGTCTCGCTCAGTCTGACTCTGTGCTAAGAGTTACTGCTGCCTTTCCTGCTTCTGCCATTGAAGTCGGTGCTGGGCAGTGGTGAGCAGACGCTTCTGGGTCTAAGTCCTGCTTTGCTCGTTCTGAGCAAGCCCAGAGTAAGATCTCTCAGTGGAGATCGAGGGTCACATGATCTGATACTGCAGCTAAGGTCATTGGCTCCTTCAGGAAGGTCCTGTAGGTGCTCACGCTCTGGTGTAGCTTCTCATTGGTCCTTCTAGGAAGGTCCTGTACGTGCTGCAGCTATTTAAGGTTCGCATGAGCGCACGGCATGCGCTAGTATTGTTCTTTGTTAAGTGCTTTGCGCCAGTGTGGTCACGAGAGTATGTGTTCAGGGACCCGGCTGAAATAAGCCCCTAGAATGCTGGCACCTCCGGTGAGGAGTGTGTGTTTGAATGCGTTCAGGGACCCGGCTGAAATAAGCCCCTAGAATGCTGGCACGCATTTTGTGTGCATGCGTGACCACTGACTGCTCTCTGTGTGGGCAGTTAGCCTGTGCCTCTGTGAAGCCTAACAGGGCACAGTGCTTTTCTTTCACAACTACTCGGTGAAGTAACTGAGATAGTCCATACCGCCATATCGTGCCGCCGTTGCTAGCAGCAGGTACTCCTGCACGGTGGACCCTGGGCTGCGAACGCACCAATGTCAATAAAAACATCTCTATTTATTCGGTGCGTTCCACTAGCCGTAACATAATACTAGCGCCAGGGTCTGGCTAGTAAATGGCGGACATTCAGCAAACTTTGCGGTATATCCAGCAGTTGGAGGGTAGATTGGCGGCTCTTGAGAGCTCAACCCCAGCTGTGGATGTTACCGCAGTTGCTGTACAGGCTGCTAGCATGGCTGCAGCTACCTTGTCCACTGCCACCCCTGTTCCGACATTATCTCACCTCCCGCTGCCAGAAAAATTTTCTGGAGACAGCAAATCTTGTAGGGGTTTCGTGAGTCAGTGTTCTATTCATCTCGAGCTCCTGGCTGCACGTTTCCCTACTTAGCGGGCTAAGGTGGGATTTATTCTGTCTCTCTTGTCAGACAGGGCGTTGGAGTGGGCTACGCCACTGTGGGAGCGTGGCGATCATGTGGTGCAGAGTGCTCCGCAGTTCCTGAGCACTCTGAAACAGGTCTTTTTAGGACCTCAAGTCACCCATGACACGGCGCTCCAACTGCTGGCATTAACTCAGGGTGAGTCCATGGTCAGCCATTTTGCCATCCGATTTCAGACTCTGGCTTCTGAGCTGGAGTGGTCGGATAAAGCCCTCATCCCCATATTTTGGAGGGGCCTGGCTGATCACGCTAAGAATGCTCTGGCCACTAGGGAGATTCCTGCCACACTGGAGGAGTTAATATCGGTCTCTACTCGAATTGACCTCCGTTTTAACGAGCGGAGGTTAGAGCGAGCCCAGTGTAGGCAGAGGTTTTGGCTGGCTCCCACCTTCGCCAAACCTCTCGAATCTCCAGTCATGGTACCTGAGTCACATGAGGCCATGGAAGTGTCACGAGCGGGTTCTAAGTCCCGGACTGCTCGTGCACTCCAGGTTTGTCATGTTTGCCAGCAGTCAGGACATCTTGCCACCAGATGTTCTCAGCGGTCGAGGAAATGTCAGCGTCTAGTGGTAGTAGGTGGAGGTACACTAGACACGGCGACGTTTGCCTCCAAATTGTCATGTAAGGGGACAATTATTATTGGCTCATCCTCCCACTCAGTAGAGCTCTGCGTGGATTCTTGGGCGGAGGGCAATTTTATGTCTTCTGCCTTCGCCCAACGTCATGCAATACCCCAGGTTATGCTTGCTCAACCAGTGACGGTACGAGTGGTGAATGGGTCGACACTGCCCTCACAGATAACACACCAGACCATCTCTTTTACTCTGTCCATGTTGCCATCCCATCAAGAGATTATATCTCTGCTCGTCATTCCTGAGGGAATTGATGAGGTCTTGTTGGGGATGCCTTGGTTACGGTACCACTCTCCTCATATCGAGTGGTCCTCAGGCAGAATTTTGGGATGGGGTGAATCTTGTGGGGTAGGTGTCAGAGGGAGTGCGTTCAGGTTGCTACTACAGAGGTACCCGCAGATCTATCCTCTCTCCCCAAGCAGTATTGGTCTTATGCGGACGTGTTCTCCAAAAAGGCGGCGGAGACCCTTCCGCCCCATCGCCCCTATGACTGTCCTATTGATCTCTTGCCTGGTGCTGAGCCAGTGTGGTCATGAGAGTTTGTGTTCAGGGACCCGGCTGAAATAAGCCCCTAGGATGCTGGCACCTCCGGCGTGGAGTGTGTGTTTGAATGCGTTCAGGGACCCGGCTGAAATAAGCCCCTAGAATGCTGGCACCTCCGGCGAGGAGTTTTGTGTGCATGCATGACCACTGACTGCTCTCTGTGTGGGCAGTTAGCCTGTGCCTCTGTGAAGCCTAACAGGGCACAGTGCTTTTCTTCACGACTACTCGGTGAAGTAACTGAGTTAGTCCATACCGCCATATCGTGCCGCCGTTGCTAGCAGCAGGTACTCCTGCACAGTGGACCCCGGGCTGCGAATGCACCAATATCAATAAAAACATCTATATTTATTCGGTTCCTTTCCACTAGCCGTAATAGTTTATTAACCCTTCAGTTGCTTCACAGGAATTAATTGAATGTGGAATGAAAAAATAAACATTTAACTTTCTTTCACAAAAATTTTCCTTTAGACCTAATTTTTTTTTTTAATTTAGACCATACAACTTGTTAAGCAATTTCTCCTGGGCATGCCAATAACCCATATGGGGGGGGGAAACCACTGTTAATCACACGGCAGAGCTCGGAAGGGAAGGAGTGCCATTTCACTTTTTGTATGTAAAATATGCTGGCATAATTAGCTGATGCCATGTCATGTTTGGAGAGCCCTTGATGTGCCTAAACAGTAGATACTCCCTACAAGTGATACTATTTTGGAAACTTGACCTCTTATGGAACTTATCTAGATGTGTATTGAGCACCTTAATCACTCAGGTGCTTCACAGAAGTTTATATCGATGAGCAGTGAAAATAAAAAAATTAAATTTTTTCCGCAAAAAATATTTCTAGCTCCAAATTTTGCATTTTCAGATGGCTAACAGAAGAAATTGCACCATAAAATTTGTTGTGCAATTTCTTCTGAGTATGCCGATACCCAATATGTGGAGACAAACAACGGTTTGAATGCACGGCGGGGCTTGGAAGTGAAGGAGCTCCATTTGACTTTTTAAATGCAAAATTTGCTGGAATAATTAGCGGACGCCATGTCGTGTTTGGAGAGCCACTGATGTGCCTAAACGGTAGAAACCCCCCACAAGTTCCCCTTGGGGAACTTATCTAGATGTGTATTGAGCACTTTGAAACCCCAGTTGCTTCACAGAAGTTTATAACGTTGAAACATGAAAATCAAGAAAATCAAATTTTTCCCACAAAAATCTTTTTAGCACCAAATTTTGAATTTTCACAAGGGTAACAGGAGAAAATGGACCCTAAAATTTGTTGTGTAATTTCTCCTGAGTTCAACGACAGCCCATATGTGGTTGATAACAACTTTTGACGCATAGTGCAAAGCTTAGAAGGTAATGGGCGCCATATTACAGTGCAAATTTTGCTGCACTGGTTTGAGGGTGCTATGTAACATTGGCATAGCCTTTGAGGTGCCAGAATAGCAGAACGCCCATAAATGACCTCATTCTAGAAACTACACCTCTCAATGAATAAATCTAACTGTGCAGTGATTATATTGACACCACAGGTGTGTCACAGAATTTTATACCACAGGGCAGTGAAGAAAAAATAATTTACATTTGTACCACCAAGATTGTGTGTTAGCCCTAAGTTTCAAATGTTCACACTGGGAAATGGGAAAAAATGGCACCAAAATTTGTCCCACAATTTGCGTTGAATGTAAAAATACCCTATATGTGGATGTACAGTACTGCTTATTCACATGGCGAGACTCAGGAGGAACGGAGCGCTATTTGCTTCCTGGAGCGCAGATTTTCGTGGCATAGTATGCAGACTCCATATATAGAGCCCCTAAGTGCTAGAAAAGTAGAATTCCCCTCAATTGACCACATTTTGGAAATTATACCCCTTTGAGAATTTATCTACATGTGAAGTGACGATTTTGACTCCATGGGTGTTTTCCAGAAACAAGCAGTAGTGGATGTTGCTGAGTGAAAATTGCAAACTGCTGTTGTAGTGACCAGCACTCTGTAGTGACCAGGACGTTGTAGTGGCCAGCACATTTTGCCCAGCTCATGCTTCTGGAGACACGTACCTGTAAATTAGCCAGCCTGTCATCACGACAGAAATACCAAACATGTGGGCGCTAAATGTGGATTAGACACAATGGGGCTCAAAAGGGAGGGGGGGGGTTGGATTTGAAAGTGCAGAATTTTCTGAATTTCTTTTGGGAGGACAAGGAGCCATTTTGATTTTTCATGAACCTTTGTGCTACCAGTAATGGGGAAACCAGCTGACACCTGCACCCGCGAACACTGCGCCATACATGTACGTGCTTTGCAGGAACATGTACAGCACTTGTTGGGAAGGGTTTAAACAGCTGTTTCACAACCCTAGGCCAAGACCTGTCAGTCACCTGTCACTAAACCAATAATAGTCTTTATTGGCTGAGATAGCATGGATAGACAACAAAATAAGCACAAAAGATTTATATGCTGAATTGTGGACTAGTGGCGGGACCACAGAAGTAGCGCAAAACATTTTGATTATGAAGTGAGGCCTCATGTCTGCACTCAACTATTATCCCAAATTATTTGGATTATAAAATGAGGCTTGATGCCTGCACCAGACTATTATCCCAAATGACTTGCATCATGAATTATTTAGATTATGAAATGAGACCTGGTGTCTGCACCAGAATATTATGCCAAACAATTTTGGTTATGAAATAAGGCCTGGTGCCTTCACCAGAGTATAATCCCAAATGATTTGTATCATTAATTATATGAATTATTAAATGAGGACTGGTGTCTGCACCAGAGTATTATCCCAGACGATTTTGGATAAGAAATGAGGCCTGGTGCCTGCAATGGGCACCAGACTATTATTACAAATGATTTGGATTAAGAAATGAGGTCTGGTTCTTGCACCAGAGTATAAGCCCATACAGTTTGGATTAGGAAATGGGGCTTGGTGCCTGAACCCCAATATTAGCCATAGCAATTATGATTAGCGAATGGAGCCTCCTGACTGCACCCCAATATTAGCACTAACAATTTTGATTTGGACAAGGGGCGTGGTACCTGCAGACCAATATTAGCCCTAACGGTTTTGATTAGCAAATGGGGCCTGGTGCCTGCACCCCAATATTAGCCCTAACAATATTGATTAGCGAATGGGGCCTCCTGGCTACACCCTAATATTAGCCCTAACAATTTTGATTAGCAAATGTGACCTCCTGAGTCCTGACTGCAAAACAGTTTTAACACAAATAATTTTGAGTACAAAATGTAGACTCCTGCAGAACAACACTATTAGCACAAACTACAGTAGAGAGATGCTGCAAGATCAATTTCACATAGGGCTGTATCATATCTAACTATATGACAGCAGCAGCAAGAGAAGCCTCTCTGCGCTGATACACTGAGAAAATGGCACCAGCAAAGCAACATGTCCGCTTTTTATATGGATGCATATATATTTACATGTGACTTAGGGAGCCAATGACAGAAGCTTTTGTGTCTGGATGTTGTGGATGGTTTCTGCACCCTGATTAGACTCTGCTGCTCCTCTTACCTATACTCACCCCCTTCCCTCATAAAAGACGTCCCCCCCTGTCCTTCATACAGAACCACTATCCTAGCCAAAGTCAAAACAAAAGCATTAGTGGAACGTGATCATTTACCAAACTGTGACCAAATTTTGGCTCATTTATAGTGATAACTTGTGGGCAGTTGGGGTCTGACTACTGGGATCCATATAGATTGACAGAATGGGGCATTTTTATCCATGTCAGATTGGTGCAGCAGTGAAGATGCTTGCATGCTGCATCATTCATTCCTCATTCGGTTGCCAAGCACTGCGCTTGGCTTTTAAATCCTAGAATTTGAACTCCACGGATCAGTAAGTTATCACTAGTCCTGCAGGTGACAACTCGTTTTCATGGGACAATCCCATTAACCGATTAGTATGCTTTTTGTAAAAAAGAAGGAAACCAAAGCAAACACAGGGAGAGCAAACTCACTACTGGTCTGTTATGTCATATCAGTCATGAACTAAGTAGACTACATCCATGATCACAAATAATATGATAGTGCCTTTACAAAGAGCTACTCTATGAAAGTATTAAAACATTAACATTTATCGTTGAATCATTTGCTACTTGCATCTGCTAGTCTGACTTATTGCTTTGGACATAACACACCAGCTATAGATAGAAATTTAAGAATTTCACAGCAGTAATGATGATCTACATGTTTTCTTTATAAATGGCCGGTTGATTCAGAGTCACTGTAGTCTTGTCCAGGTTCAGATTAAGATGTTCTTTCTCTATGTACTAAATGGAGTGTTCTGCCCCAGTTGTTATCAATTCAACACCTTTCATGAGCATTTAATTCACTTGAAAAAAATCTATGTTTTTTTATTGATTTCAGCTTGTGCTGATCCACTTTATTCTCCCCTTTCCAGCTCATGAAAAGTAGTTTCTTCAAGACTTTTTTTCACTTAAGGCACTTGGCATCTGCCATTACTATCTCTGAAATGATCCACCTTTAATGGCAAGGGGCATTTCTTTCCGCTGACCTCAGCAGGCACATCTCTACTTACATTAATCAATAATAAACACCTTGGGTGACACAAGACAGCGATTTGTACCTGGAGGTGATGAACATGTTATTGATCTGTGAAATGCAGGAGACACCACTTTAAGCGATAAATTACTATGTTGATTAACCACTGAGCGGAATCCATTACAAATACGCAGACAAATATAATGGTTTTTGGTTGACACTTAATTTTCTGCTAATCTCCATAATATGTCAATATTGAGAGCTTGTTAATTTCCTTTTTCCGCCACTGTACAAAAAATGTTCTCAAGGAAACAAGTTTCACAAATGTTTTCTAGGTGACTGGAAGATGTTGCTCACTGTTTCATAGACAACACTGACCCTATTACAAACTATTATATACTTTATATATCCCATTAATCATTGTTGTGTCTATAGGTAGATAGATAAATAGGAAGATAAAACACACCTAGATAAAAGATATAGATAGATAGCTATATAGATGAAAGATGGCTTGATAGATAAACAGTATATACTGTAGATAGATATAGACAGACAGACAAACAGATAGATAGATAGATAGATAGATAGATAGATAGATGTCATGTTCTCTGCCAGAGACTTCTAAAGTTTAGCATTTAATAAGATGGGTTACCTCTGGCAGCAACAGTTAATTTAATAATAATGGACAAATACTATTTTGTTGCTGGCCTCAATTTCCACATTGGGGGGAGAAAGATTAACACTGACTTTTGGGCTACGCCGACAGAAACAACTTTGGGTAATTTATCATAATTGGAAGTGTTGTATCAGCACTAGGGTTGAGCGACCTTTACTTTTATAGGATCGGGTCGGGTTTCACGAAACCCGACTTTTTCAAAAGTCGGGTCGAGTGAAATCGGCCGATCCTATAAAAAAGTCGGGGTCGGGGTCGGCCGAAACTCGAAACCCAATGCAGTGCATTGGGTTTCCAATGGTTCCCAGGGTCTGAAGGAGCGGAAACTCTCCTTCAGGCCCTGGGATCCATATTTAAGTGTAAAATAAAGAATTAAAATAAAAAATATCGCTATACTTACACTCTGACGGGCCCTGGTACTAACCGGGAACCTTCCTTCCTTAGAATCAGCCTTCCAAGACCTGCGGTGACGTTGCGGTGACGTCGCGGCTTGTGATTGGTCGCGCGGCCCCCATGTGACCGCTCGCGCGACCAATCACAAGCCGCGACGTCTCCGTGACGTCACCGAAGGCCCTGGAAGGGCTGATTCTTAGGAAGGAAGGCTGCCGGAAAGAAGCCGAGGGTGAGTATATTCCTATTAGGTATATACTCACCCTCGGACACGCCCTGCTTCTTTCCGACAGCCTTCCTTCCTAAGAATCAGCCCTTCCAGGGCATTCGGTGACGTCACGGCTTGTGATTGGTCGTGCGAGCGGTCACATGGGGGCCGCGTGACCAATCACAAGCCGCGACGTCACCGCGACGTCACCGCAAGGCCCTGGAAGGCTGATTCTAAGGAAGGAAGGTTCCCGGTTAGTACCAGGGCCCGTCAGAGGGTAAGTATAGCGATATTTTTTATTTTAATTCTTTATTTTACACTTAAATCTGAATTCCGATACCAATTCCCGATATCTTAAACATATCGGGAATCGGTATCGGAATTCCGATTCCAGATTCAGAAGATCGCCGACTTCATGGCCGACCCCACACAGGGGTCGGGTCGGGTTTCATGAAACCCGACTTTGCCAAAAGTCGGCGACTTCTGAAAATTGCCGACCCGTTTCGCTCAACCCTAATCAGCACTAATGATTGGGTATGTTGAACTGCGTACATGAAACCTGTATGGAGGCTGTAACAATGCTACTCACGATCTGAGATATCAAAGGGACCAATTCTATTTAGAGTCCAGCTGGTTTATTTCAGACTATAAAAATCACATCACAGGAAAACTTAAATACAGACTTTGTCCAGCACAAAGTAAAACATAAAGTAGCAAGTCCATACAATAGTGCTGGTTAACCTGGCTGGCTTAGAGTCCATATTCTTAGTCCTTTAACAAAAGCTTTCAATTCAAACTGCTCTCAATTTACAAAGTGAATTACACCCAGGGAGTGGAGATATGGTGAGCAGCTGTATCTCCCAATTATTCAGCTGCTCATAATCAATGTGTCATGGCTAGTGTTGAGCATTCCGATACTGCAAATATCGGGTATCGGCCGATATTTGCTGTATCGGAATTCCGATACCGAGTTCCGATATTTTTGCGATATCGGAAATCGGAATCGGAAGTGTGCGGTGCATATGGTTCCCAGGGTCTGGAGGAGAGGAGACTCTCCTTCAGGCCCTGGGATCCATATTCATGTAAAAAGTAAATAATAAAAATAAAAAATATGGATATACTCACCCGTCCGGCGGACCCTGGACCTTACCGGTGTAACCGGCAGCCTCCGTTCCTAAGAATACAGGGGGTGAAGGACCTTCGATGACGTCGCGGCTTGTGATTGGTCGTGTGAGCAGTCACAAGAGCGGTCACGCGACCAATCACAAGCCTCGACGTCATCGCAGGTCCTTCACTCCCTGCATTCTTATCAACAGAGGCAGACGCTTGGACCGGTGAGAGCTGGGGCCGCCGGAGGGGTGAGTATCTCAATATTTTTTATTTTTATTCTTTATTTTATACATGAATATGGATCCCAGGGCCTGAAGGAGAGTTTCTCTCACATAGTATAATGCAGCCTGCCATAGAATATAATGTATCCCCCTCATAGGGTATAATACAGCCCCCCTATATGGTATCATGCAGCCACCCATGGAATATAATGTAAACCCTCAGATTATAATGCAGCCCCCTCCATAGAATATAATGTAATCCCATCATAGGGTATAATGTAACCCCCTCAAATAGTATAATGCAGCCCACTCATATGGCATAATGCAGCCCCCCATAGAACATAATGTAACCCCCTCATAGGATATAATGCAGCCCTCCTCATATAGTATCATGCAACCCCCATAAAATATGTAGAAACTCAGAGAATAATGCAGCCCTCTTTCCATAGAATTTAATGTAGCCCCCTCATAGGCTATAATGCAACCCCATAGGATATAATGTAGCCCTCTCAAATAGTATAATTCAGCCCCCCATAGAATATAATGTAGCCCCCTCATAGGGTATAATGCAGCCTCCATGGAATATAATGTAAACCCTCAGAGTATAATGCAGACCCCTCCATAGAATATAATGTTGCCCCCCTCATAGGGTATAATACAGTCCCACAGATATGCACTCATGGGGAATCTACTGTATGTGCCCATATTTGTGTATATGGCTGCATTGTAGTATACAAATATGTACACAGTATTTTATGTTTAGCCATGTGTTTTGAGTTATTTACATTTTCTTTCATTCTATTTATTTTAACACTTTATTCACACATTTGTTCACCTTTTTTCCCCTTCCTCCATTTTCCTCTTTTTTTTAATTTTCCTTTATATACACATACATACACATGTTTTCTTCACACATATTGTATCATATTTACTTCTTTATATAATTTTCCTTACATTTTTTACTCTCATATTATTAATTCTAGTGTGTATTTTATTATCTTGTTTCTTTCTCAAGTTTTTCCATCATATACTGTAAATTGAATGAAATCTAGTTATTAGTGATGAACGAATATACTCGTTACTCGAGATTTCTCGAGCATGCTCGGGGGTCCTCCGAGTATTTTTTAGTGCTCGGAGATTTAGTTTTTCTTGCCGCAGCTGAATGATTTACATCTGTTAGCCAGCATAAGAACATGTGGGGGTTGCCTAGTTGCTAGGGAATCACCACATGTACTTATACTGGCTAAGAGATGTAAATCATTCAGCTGCGGTAAGAAAAACTAAATCTCCGAGCACTAAAAAATACTCGGAGGACCCCTGAGCATGCTCGAGAAATCTCGAGTAACGAGTATATTCGCTCATCACTACTAGTTATGAGTACATACTGATGTTCCAGTCAGTGGTCATATAACCAATGTACAGATGATTCATCCAAAGCACTTGCATTTTGTTTATTTAAATATACAGTACACTTTTTTCTTTTTTCCTTTTTCTTTATGACTGTGTGATCTGCCCCTAGCACATGACTATACTGTCATAATAACATAATTGGTTACGTGTTGGATATGTAATCCACTCTGCCCATGTGATGCTCACATCATGGCATCACCCTCAGTCACATGCACGGGCACTTTAACCTCCGCAATGTGCTGCGCGTCATACATGTGACAAGCTCCATATGATCTCCACGTCATGAAGGTCGCATACCATGGGATTGCTATGTATGTGACATTGCCGGTACCTCTGGAAATAAAGATGTGATCAGCTGATCACAGGAGCACGTCTTCACAAGGGCTGGAGTCTATACCCCTTAGTTATTTTTGCACCTATTAGTGAAAGATGGCGATGGTGTTGTGAGCTGTAAGTGTCTAAAAACATCTGCAGAATACCAATGCTGCCTTCCCTTACCGTTGCTACAACAGCGGTCTGTAGCTATGGGATGACTGTGCAGGATGTTGCGCATGCGCCAAAAATGACATTTGCGTGTCACTCCGCCGTAGCATTCCGAATATCCTCTTGACATCCCACAGTATGTGGTTCATTTACCAGAAAGACATCACAAGCCGCAATGTAAGCGTGGGGCGTTTAAATGGACACACATAGGCAAGTCTCACAGGACAGCATATCTTTTCACAGGATGTAATGCAACCTAATCAACTCCCCTGATGATTTGAAAAGATGAAACGCGTCGGGAGTTTCTTTAGGGGGCACCAAGGGAACATCAAGGATATTTATAATTGCTAATATGGCACATCCCTATGGACTTGGGTGAGATTGTTCCATCCTATATTTCATAATGCTGTTCATACTACTGCAGACTTTGGGGTGACATTGAGATGTTCTATACTATGATAGACAAGACACAAACAGCTCTGGCAAAAATTAAGAGACCTCCACGTCATGGGCAGCCCAATCTCCAGACCTGAACCCCATTGAAAACCTCTGAAATGTAGTCAAGAGGATGATGGATAGTCACAAGTAGTGTTGAGCGATACCTTCCAATATTCGGAAATATCGGGATCAGATTACATTGGCCGATATCCAAAAAATATCGGATATCTCCGATACCGATACCGGAAACCAATGCAAGTCAATGGGACACAAATCTCAGAATGAAAATAAGCCCTTTCTTTCCTTGTACATCCTATTCCGGAGGGGGGAAGAGTGTGGGTGGTGCGTGTGTGGAGACTGCATGTCTGTGTGGGACCGTGGGGGGTCTGTGCGGCCTGCTGGGGGCCTGTACAGGCCTCTCGGGGGTCTGTGTGGGACCGTAGGGGGTCTGTGCAGCCTCCTGGGGGTCTGTACGGGCCTCTCGGGGGTCTGTGCGGCCTGCCGGGGGTCTGTGCGGCCTGCCGGGGGTCTTTGTGTTTGTGTGCAGGCTATGCCTGCTACAATGGCAGTGATTGACACATTAGCCAATGATGGGACAGTAGTAGTCCCATCATCCGGCTAATGTGTTGAATGTAAATTTATTACATTATTAACCCGGCTTAATGTCACCTTACAATAGCAATTTCTGCGCCATTTCTGGAGCGGCTGCGAACTGGTATTTGTAGCCAGGGGGGCCAATATCCATGGCCCCTCTCTAGGCTATGAATATCATCCCACAGCTGTCTGCGTAGCCTTTCTGGCTATAAAATATAGGGGGACCCCACGTCATTTTTTGGTGGGTCCCCTATTTTAATAGCTAGTAAAGGCTACGCAGACAGCTGCGGGCTGATATTCATAGCAGGCTACAAATATTGGCCCTCGGCCGTCGGCTTTCCCAATCTGGCACAGAAAATTGCGCGGGAGCCCACGCCATTTTTTCCCATTTTTTTTAAATTAAACGCTCATTAAGGCCTCTTTCACACTTGCATCGGTACGGGTCCGTCGCTATGCGTCGGGCCAACGTACCGATGCACGTTGTGAAATTTGTGCATGACGTGGGCAGCGGATGCAGTTTTTCAACGCATCCGCTGCCCATTCTGAAGTCCAGGGAGGAGGGGGCGGAGTTTTTGCCACGCATGCGCAGTAGAAAATGGCGGACGCAAAGGACAAAAAAATGTTCACTTGAACGTTTTTTCGTGCCGACGGTCCGCCAAAACATGATGGATCCGTTGCATGACGGACGCGACGTGTGGCCTTCCGTCGCAATCCGTCGCTAGTACAAGTCTATGGGTAAAAAACGTATCCTGCGAGCACATTTGCAGGATCTGTTTTTTTCCGCCGATCCGGGTTTTTTTCTCATAGAGTTGTATTAGTGCCAGATTGCACCTGAAGGCCACACGTTTCATCTGTTTTTTGCCAGATCCGTCAAAAAAGCTGTTTCCGCCAGATGAAAAACACATGCAGAGGAATGGTTTTTCTGTCCGGTGAAAAAACGCACACCGACGGATCTGGCAAAAACCCAGTAAATTGTTTTGGGGTTTTGGGCTTAGTAGCAGTGTCTGCACATCAGTAGAGTACCCCGCCTGTAAAACTAACTACACCGCCTGTGTATCTCAATTTTTACTGCATCTAATCCAGTTAATAGTTTTGGGCCTAGGAGCAGTGTCTGCACGTCAGCAGAGTAGCCAGCCTGTAAAACAAACTATACCGCCTGTGTATCTCAAATTTTACTGCATCTAATCCAGTTAATAGTTTTGGGCCTAGGAGCAGTGTCTGCATGTCAGCAGAGTAGCCCGCCTGTGAAACTAACTATACCGCCTTTGTATCTCTATTTTTACTGCATCTAATCCAGTTAGTAGTTTTGGGCCTAGGAGCAGTGTCTGCATGTCAGCAGAGTAGCCCGCCTGTGAAACTAACTATACCACCTGTGTGTCTCTGTTTTTACTGCATCTAATCCAGTTAATAGTTTTGGGCCTAGGAGCAGTGTCTGCATGTCAGCAGAGTAGCCCGCCTGTGAAACTAACTATACCGCCTGTGTATCTCTATTTTTACTGCATCTAATCCAGTTAATAGTTTTGGGCCTAGGAGCAGTGTCTGCACGTCAGCAGAGTAGACCGCCTGTGAAACAAACTATACCGCCTGTGTATCTCAATTTTTACTACATCTAATCCAGTTAATAGTTTTGGGCCTAGGAGCAGTGTCTGCAAGTTTTGTCGCCTGGTAATTTAATGCACCCAATCCTAGTTTACATCCTCACCTGTGCTCAGCAAATGATTGGTTAATTAGTGTGTGTATAGAAAGAAACCCAGCACCCCAGACCTTCACTTGAACTGCAACTCGAGCTCTGACAACATGCCAAAAATCCACCCTGCGACCAAAGCCTGGATTATCAAGAGGCTGAAAACCAGATCCACAGCAGAGGTGGCTGGCATCTTTAATGTGTCTCAGCATCAAGTACAAAGAATTAAGAAAGGTTTGAAGAGACTGGAGATGTGTTTGACAAGACCAGGTCCGGCAGACCGCGCAAGACAACTGCTCAGGAGGAATGTTTGTTGGTTAGAAAATCCAAAGCAAGCCCCTCTTCCACTGCAGCAGAGCTCCAACAGGCCTGGTCACCTCAAGTCCCTGTGTCAACTAGAGCAGTTTGCAGGATTCTGTCTCAAAATGGCCTCCATGTTCGAATCAGTGCCCAGAAGCCAGCACTAAACAAAAGCAAATAAAAAAGTATGGCATTTGCAAAGTCCCACAGCTTGCTAAACAGATGGACTCTGGAAAAGTGTCAGAAGGTGGATTTCTCTGATGAATCTTCAGTAGAATTACACCACAGCCGCTGTAATACTGCAGGAGACCTACTGGAGCCCGTATGGATCCAAAATACACCCAGAAATCAGTTAAATTTGGTGGTGGAAAGATCATGGTCTGGGGTTACATTCAGTATGGGGGTGTGTGAAACATTTGCAAGGTGGAGGGCAATATCAATAGCCTAAAATATCAAGAAGTATTAGCTACCTCTTACATTCCAAATCATAAAAGGGGTCAAATTCTGCATCTCATACATCCATCTCTACAACAAAGTTCCTTCAGGCAAAAAAGATCAAGGTGCTCAAGGACTGTCAAGGACTGGCCACCCCAGTCACCAGACATGAACATAATTGAGCCTGCTTGGGGTAGGATGAAAGAGGAAGCTTGGAAGACAAAACCAAAGAATCTAGATGAACTCTGAAAGGCATGTAAGACTGCATTCTTTGCTATTCCTGATGACTTCATTAATTACATTAATTGTAATGCAGGGGGAAATAATTTATACAAAGGGATTTTCTGGATTTTATTTTTAATATTCTATCTCTCAATGTTAAAATTAACCTACCCTTAAAATTATAGGCTGTTCATGTCTTTGTCAGTGGGCAAACTTACAAAATCAGCAAGGGATCAAATACTTATTTCCCCCACTGTATAAGACCTGGTGACACGATGCTCGCAACACTGTACCCCAGAAGCAGAGTTAGGATAGCTGCTGGAGAAGGGAAAGCACTACAGGCCTATAGTCAGGGTTTATATTGTAAGTTACAGTTCTTCCTGCTGAATCTTACAACCAAATAATCCTTTTCAGGGCTCCATGCATTCTACTCATTATAAATACTGCTGTTAGCTGTATATAGTGTAGGGATAGCTGCTGGAGAAGGGAAAGAAGTGTATTACAGGCATCTATAAGGTTTATAGCCTTACAGTCCTTGCTGCAGAAACCTAAAACCAACAATGCTTATCAGGGCTACATGTATTCTATTCTAGTCCTTATTAATACCGCTCTTAGCTGCATACCTAATTTAATATGAGCAAGGTGTGCGGTAAGGGATGGTTAAGTGGATGTGCTGCACGCATAGGCTGAGGCCATGGGACAGGTGAAACAATACCTGCTGTGGAAGAACAACAAACATGCTCATTCAAAAGATCTAGCTTCCTGTCTCACTTTGCAGAGGGGCGCTGGACGCCACTCTTGAAGCCAGAACAATGTGAAAACGTGATAAGCTGGATGGCAGGTAATGCTTCCAGTATGTTTCCCACCCTGTCTTCCACACAATTCAGTCTCACTAGCCAAGAGTTTGGAGCACATAATCCTCACCCTGATACTCCTTCCTCCCACCATGGCGACTCCCAGAATACAAGTGATCCCACACTCGGACAATCTGAGGAGCTCTTTACATTTCTATTTATTGATTCTAGCCTGTAGACCTGAACGTTTCAAAAGGGACATGAGGAGCTCTTGGGTAGTGATGCCCAAATATGTGAGCAGTAACAATCAGAAGAAGATGATGGTGGGGAACAGCAATTAGTGTCTCAAGAGGTAGATGATGATTAAAAACGGTTGCCAACAAGTGATTGTGTTAAGTCAACATGTCAGGAGGACAAGGTTGCGGTAGTGGAAGATGAGGTGGTGAACGTGAAGTCACTGACCCAACCTGGGAAGGTGCCATACAGAGTGAGGCAAGCAGCGCAGATGGGGAGGGATCAATAGCAGTATGGTGGCCAGAAGGAAAAGGAAGGCAACTGTTCCTCACAGCACCCACAAATGTCAAGTTCCCAGGCTAAGTGTTAGATGTTCTCCAGTCTGGCCCTTTTTTAAAGAAATTGTGGATTATAAAAGAATGGTCATTTGCAACCTGTGTGCTACCAAGATCAACAGAGGCCACACCATTACCAGCCTTACCACCACCAACATGCTTAGGAATATGTCATCAAAGCACTCGACTAGATGGACCAAACGCCTGGGTCCACAATGAGTGTCTGTGGGTGACACCACTGCCTCTTTCACTTTGCTATGTGCTTACCAATCCCCTGTCAAGGATAAAGGTGCAGATTGTCATTGCACATTTGGAAGCACCATCAGCAACCACATTCTATTCCTTGTCCCAGCACAGTATTCAAATATACTACCCCAGGACTTGAAACACAAGCTAAAATATGAAAACACACAAACACTTAACAGTTACATTTCCAGACTGCTTGCCCTGAAAATGTTGCCATTTGGGCTTTTGGACACTAAGGCTTTCCGCAACCTTATGGCTACAGCTATCCTTTGGTACTCGGTCCCCAGCCACCACTATTTTTCCCTGTGTGCCATCCCCCTCTACACCAGCATGTGTCCCATAACATCACCCATGCCCTGAGCAAAGCAGATACTGGGAAAGTTCACTTAATGACAGACACGTGGATAATTGCTTGTCACCAGGGATGCTACATCTCCCTGAAGGCATACTTGGTGAATATTGTGGAGGCTGGGGTGGCACACATACTACTGATGCGAGGATTATGGGCCCTATTTCCATCAAGGTTTCCTCTATCTCCCACACCAGTTCCAGCACCCCCACCTCCTCATACTCCATCTCCAAATTGTCATCTCTGACAACGTCATACATATCAGTCGCAAGCTTGAAGCACTGCCTCGATGAAGTGCCTACAGGCTCTGCTAAAACAAATTTGTCTAGGTGACACACAGCACACACCCGCAGACTTGAAAGGTATAACAGCCTAGATAGACCTGTGGCTCCCTGCTGCTGGGCCTATAACCAGGCATTGCCATGTGTGATAATGGCCGTAACTTGATGGTAACTGAATTTTTGTCACGCTTGCACATGTACTATGCCTGGCCCACATCCTCAACTTATTGGTTCAGCGGTTTCTGAAAGCCTACCCAGATTTGCCTGATCTACTTGTGAAGTTAAGTGGAGTGTGTGCCCAGCTACAGCTGCCATCGGTATGGCAAAGATGCAGCAGCACTTGCAAGTTCCAGCTCCCCAAGTGGGGTGCAATATGACCACACGCTTGAACTCCACATTACATATGTTGGCAAGGCTTTGCGAGCAGCAAAGGGCAGCACTTGAATACTGGCTACAACATGTCCATCAGTAGTCTGGTCAGCCTCCGCACATAACAACCGATGAGTAGGCATGGAAGAATGATATCTGTGAGTATCTCCAAAACTTTGAAGAATTAGCATAACCATCATGCTTCAGTGTCTACGCAAACACATGCTGCTCACAATTAATGAGTAAGCTTTGCATGTGGAGCAGGTGGAAAAAGAGAAAGAAAGTACACAGGGTGATACTACTCAGCCAGATCTCATCTCATCTTCTCAGCGTGGATTGAGTGATAATGGAGAGGAGGCAGAGGAGGAGGAACAGGAGATGGTTGCCTGAGCTACAGAGAGTACTAAACACACCAGATTCATCTTGTCTGTTCAATGTGGATGGGATGAAGAGGAGGAAGAGATAGAAAGTCATCCTCTTGGTGGGGACAGGGAAGTCCTGCCTGATGAGAGTTTGGCAAACATGGTTGACTTTATGTCCTGCTGCCTTTTCTGTCTCCCTCGCAATATATGCATTTTGGCCAACACTGATTACTGTTTGTTACCCTTCTCAACCCATGCTGTGAGGAGAACTTTACATCACTGTTTCCTGTGGTGGAGAGGGCTAATAAAATGGTGCAATTCCAGAAGGCCCTAGTCAAACATTTAGTTGAGCAGTTAGTAAAACAATTAGCATCTGACAACGCTGATGGCAGAAGCCATAGATCGTTGGGCAACCAAGGAGGAGAGAAGAGGGAGACACACACCAGGTCCAACAGAGGCAGGGGAACAATATTAAAGGTCTTAGACAGTTTCATTAGACCCTCTCAGCTCCCAGGCCCTGATGTGAGGGGTGAAACTGGCAAGTAGGGAAACATTTTTAAAGATGTTGAAGGAGTATCTAGCTGACTCTACTAGCATCCTCTGTGATTCCTCTGTACCATATAACTCTTTGGTATCCAAGCTGGACACGTGGCATGAACTGTTCCTCTATGCCTTGGATGTGCTGGCCTGCCCTGTCGCTAGCATTTTGTCAGAGCGGGATTTTAGTGCCACCAGCTTCAAATTTTTGGAGGGTCATAATGCGATCATCGCTCTTAATTTTTCCAGGGTATGTATGATGCCCTCCTTCATAATTTGTACAGGAAGTGTATGAGGCATCCCTCTTCAATTCACTTACACATGTACTGTATGTATACTCCCCCTGGGGTAAATGTTTTTCAGCCCTTTCACTTAGTGCATAGGCATTACCAGTCTAGGAGTAACACTACTTAATAATGAAAAAAAAAAATTTTTTCTGAGGTCTTCCTCTACGTGTCGTCCAGGGTGTATTACAGTCGCTTTTTCTAATTTTTGGCAGCCCTTGCACTTAGAGCATAGGCTTTATGAATCTAGGAGTACCTCTACCTAATAATTTTAACAGAATGTGTATGAGGCCTTCTCTTACACTCCCTGACAGAAGTTATGTCACTTATCCATGTTTTGTAAATAAAAGCTTATAACCTGACGTTAAATTCATCCATTGGTTGTATAAATTATTCTTTTAAAAGCTGAAACCCTCCGAAATGTGGTTTAGGTTAAGAAAATAAATTGGCATCAATGCAGAAATATTGATCAGTTAATGCACACAGAATGGTCAGAGTTTGGCAAGACAAAAGTTTTGTCACCCACATAAAGTAAAGTGATATTCAAACAAATAATTAACTTAAAATACAAATATATGTTGCATAACATTGGTGAATGAAGTTGTGGTGCTATTAGAGTCATATTTAATATTTTGTGTGACTTCCATGAGCTTGAAGGACTGCATCCATGCGGTTCAATAATTTCAATTTGTTAATGAAGTCATCAGGAATTGCAAAGAATGCAGTCTTACAAGCCTCCTAGAGTTCATCTAGATTCTTTGGTTTTGTCTTCCAAGCTTCCTCTTTCATCCTACCCCAAACATGCTCACTGATGTTCATGTCTGGTGACTGGGCTGGCCAGTCCTTGAGCACCTTGATCTGTTTTGCCTGGAGTAACTTTGGTGTAGCGATGGATATATGAGATGGAGCACCATCCTGCTGCAGAATTTGACCCCTTTTATGATTTGGAATATAAGAGGTAGCTATTACTTCTTGATATTTTAGGCTATTGATATTGCCTTCCACCTTACAAATGTTTCGCACACCCCTATACTGAATGTTATCCCAGACCATGATCTTTCCACCACCAAATGTAACTGTTTTCAGGGTGTATTTTGGATTCATATGGCTCCAGTAGGTCTCCTGCAGTATTTGCGGTGGCTGTGGTGTAATTCTACTGAAGATTCATCAGAGAAATCCACCTTCTGCCACTTTTCCAGCATCCATCTGTTTAGCAGGCTGTGGGACTTTGCAAATGCCACACGGTTTTTATTTGCCTTTTGTTTAGTGCTGGCTTCTGGGCACTGATTCAACCATGGAGGCTATTTCGAGACAGAATCCTGCAAACTGTTCTAGTTGATACAGGGACTTGAGGTGATCAGGCCTGTTGGAGCTCTGCTGCAGTGGAAGAGGGATTTGCTTTGGATTTTCAAATCAACAAACGTTCCTCCTGAGCAGTTGTCTTGCGGAGTCTGCCGGACCGGGGCTTGTCAAACACATCTCCAGTCTCTTTAAATCTTTTTTTAATTCTTTGTACTTGATGCTGAGACACATTAACCGCTTTCTGACCTCGGACGGGATAGTACGTCCGAGGTCAGAACCCCCGCTTTGATGCAGGGCTCCGGCGGTGAGCCCGCATCAAAGCCAGGACATGTCAGCTGTTTTGAACAGCTGACATGTGCCTGCAATAGCGGCGGTTGAAATCACGATTCACCCGCCGCTATTAACTAGTTAAATGCCGCTGTCAAACGCAGACAGCGGCATTTAACCGGTGCTTCCGGCCGGGCGACTGGAAATGAGCGCATCGCAGACCCCCGTCACATGATCGGGGGTCAGCGACACTTCTGCAGAGTAACCATAGAGGTCCTAGAGACCTCTATGGTTACTGATCGCCGATAGCTGTGAGCGCCTCCCTGTGGTCGGCCCTCATAGCACACCTGCATTTCTGCTGCATAGCAGCGATCTGATAATCGCTGCTATGTAGCAGAGGCGATCGAGTTGTGCCAGCTTCTAGCCTCCCATGGAGTCTATTGAAGCATGGCAAAAGTAGAAAAAAAAGTACAAAAAAAGTGAGAAAAATAAAAAAAATATAAAAGTTTAAATCACCCCCCTTTCGCCCCAATCAAAATAAATCAATAAAAAAAATCAAACCTACACTTATTTCATATCGCCGCGTTCAGAATCGCCCGATCTATCAATAAAAAAAGCATTAACCTAATCGCTAAATGGCGTAGCAAGAAGAAAATTTGAAACGCCAGAATTAAATTTTTTTGGTCGCCACGACATTGCATTAAAATGCAATAACGGGCGATCAAAAGAACATATCTGCACAGAAATGGTATCATTAAAAATGCCAGCTCGGCACGCAAAAAATAAGCCATCGTCTGACCCAAGATCATGAAAAATGGAGATGCTACGAGTATAGAAAATGGCGCAATTTTTTTTTTAACAAAGTTTGGAATTTTTTTTCACCACTTAGATAAGGTCATGAAGGGGTTAAAGGTGCCAGCCACCTCTGCAGTGGATCAGGTCTTCAGCCTCTTGATAATCCAGGCTTTGGTCACAGGGTGGATTTTTGGCATGTTGTCAGAGCTCAAGTTGCAGTTCAAGTGAAGGTCTGGGGTGCTAGGTTTCTTTTTATACATACAAACTAATTAACCGATCATTTGCTGAGCACAGGTGAGGATGTAAACTAGGATTGGGTGCATTATATCACCAGGCGACAAAACTTTTGTCTTGCCAAAATCTGACCATTCTGTGTCCATCAGCTGATCAATATTTCTGCATTGATGCCAATTTATTTTCTTAACCTAGATCACATTTCAGAGGGTTTCAGCTTTCAAAAGAATAATTTATACAACCAATGGATGAATTTAACATCAGGTTGTAAGCTTTTATTTACATAACATGGCTAAGCGACATAACTTCTGTCAGGGAGTGTATGTCTAATAAAGGGTGTATGTTATGATCCTTAGTGGTTGAGGATCACAAAATACTCCAGCTAAGTAACAAAACATAGGACAAGCTCTAGAGAGGTGGCAAACTGGACTGACCGCAAATCTGAACCTATCCAACACACTAAAGGTAGCCGGTGAACGTGTCTAAAATCCTAGACGTCTCGAGCCAGCCTGAGGAACTAACTACCCCTAGAGAGAAAGAAAGACCTCACTTGCCTCCAGAGAATTAATCCCCAAAGATATAGAAGCCCCCAACAAATAATAACGGTGAGGTAAGAGGAAGGCACATACACAGGGATGAAAGCAGATTCAGCAAATGAGGCCCACTAATACTAGATAGCAGAAAATAGAAAAGGGGTCTGTGCGGTCAGTAAAAAACCTTTACAAAATATCCACACTGAGATTTCAAGAACCCCCGCACCAACTAACGGTGTGGGGGGAGAAACTCAGTCCCCTAGAGCAACCAGCAAGCGAGGAAATCACATTTTAGCAAGCTGGACAAGAAACATAATGAATGCTGATAATCAAAAAATAAACAAACAAAAACTTAGCTTGTCTTGGAGAGACTGGGAGCAAGGTAGTCACAAGGAATCTGAAGAGCACTGAATACATTGAGAGCAGGCAAGGAACTGAGTATCCAGGTGAGCTAAATAGGAAACCAACCAAGGATAACGAACCAGCTGATGCTGCCAACCTGCAGAAAGACAACACTACACAGTACCGCTTGTGACCACTAGAGGGAGCCCAAAAATAGAGTTCACAACAGTACCCCCCCCTTGAGGAGGGGTCACCGAACCCTCATCAAGACCCCCAGGGCACTCAGGATGAGCCGCGTGGAAGGCATGAACCAAATCGGCCGCATGAACATCAGAGGCGACAACCCAGGAATTATCCTCCTGACCATAGCCCTTCCACTTAAGCAAATACTGAAGCCTCCGTCTAGAGATACGAGAATCCAAAATCTTCTCCACCAGGTACTCCAATTCGCCCTCGACCAGCACCGGAGCAGGAGGCTCAACAGAAGGAACCACAGGTACCACATACCTCCGCAACAAAGACCTATGGAACACATTATGAATGGCAAACGATGCTGGGAGATCCAAATGAAAAGACACCGGGTTAAGGATTTCCAAGATCTTATAAGGACCGATGAAGCGAGGCTTGAATTTAGGAGAGGAGACCTTCATAGGAACATACCGAGAAGACAGCCACACCAAATCCCCAACACGAAGTCGGGGACCCACACCGCGGCGGCGGTTGGCAAAACGCTGAGCCTTCTCCTGTGACAACCTCAAATTGTCCACCACATGGTTCCAAATCTGCTGCAACCTATCCACCACAGAATCCACCCCAGGACAGTCAGAAGGCTCAACCTGACAAAAGGAAAAACGAGGATGGAAACCAGAATTTCAGAAAAAAGGCGAAACCAAAGTAGCAGAACTAGCCCGATTATTAAGGGCAAACTTGGCCAATGGCAAAAAAGTCACCCAATCATCCTGATCAGCAGAAACAAATCCACCTTACCATCCACCTCTTGTGTCTCCCCTTTTCCTCATAGATTGTAAGCTTGCGAGCAGCAGGGCCCTCATTCCTCCTGGTATCTGTTTTGAACTGTGATTTCTGTAATGTCTGTTGTCTGTATAAGTCCCCTCTATAAGTTGTAAAGCGCTGCGGAATATGTTGGCGCTATATAAATAAAATTATTATTATTATTATTAAATTATTATATTATTAACAAAACATCTCAAATAAGTTTCCAACGTCTGATTAGTTCGCTCGGTTTGGCCATTAGTCTGAGGATGGAAGGCCAACGAAAAAGACAAATCAATGCCCATCTTAGCACAAAAAGTCCGCCAAAACCTGGACACAAACTGGGATCCTCTATCAGACACAATATTTTCAGGAATGCCGTGCAAGCGAACCACATTCTGAAAAAATAGAGGAACCAAATCGGAGGAAGAAGGCAACTTAGGCAAGGGCACCAAATGGACCATCTTGGAAAAACGATCACACACCACCCAGATGACAGACATTTTCTGAGATACTGGAAGATCCGAAATAAAATCCATGGAAATGTGCGTCCAAGGCCTTTTCGAAATAGGCAAAGGCAAAAGCAAACCGCTGGCACGAGAACAGCAAGGCTTAGCCCGAGCACAAATCCCACAAGACTGCACAAAGGAACGCACATCCTGCGACAAGGAAGGCCACCAGAAGGACCTAGCCACCAAATCTCTGGTACCAAAAATCCCAGGATGACCCGCCAACACCGAAGAATGAACCTCGGAAATAACTCTGCTGGTCCATCTCTCCGGGACAAACAGTCTCTCTGGTGGACAACGGTCAGGTCTATCCGCCTGAAATTTCTGCAGCACTCGTCGCAAATCTGGAGAAATGGCAGACAAAATCACTCCCTCTCTGAGAATACCAGCCGGCTCAGAAACTCCCGGAGAGTCAGGCACAAAACTCCTAGAAAGTGCATCAGCTTTCACGTTCTTCGAACCAGGCAGGTATGAGACCACGAAGTTGAAACGGGAGAAAAACAACGACCAACGAGCCTGTCTAGGATTCAGGCGCTTGGCAGATTCAAGGCAAATCAGATTTTTGTGATCAGTCAAGACCACCATGTGATGTTTAGGTCCTTCGAGCCAATGTCGCCACTCCTCAAATGCCCACTTCATAGCCAACAACTCCCGATTACCAACATCATAATTCCGCTCGGCAGGCGAAAACTTTCTTGAAAAGAAAGCACATGGCTTCATCACAGAGCCATCAGAGCTTCTCTGCGACAAAACAGCCCCTGCTCCAATCTCAGAAGCATCAACCTCGACCTGGAAGGGGAGAGAGACATCTGGCTGACATAAGACTGGAGCTGAAGAAAACCGGTGCTTCAGCTCCCGAAAGGCCTCCACGGCCGCAGGAGACCAATTAGTAACATCAGAACCCTTCTTGGTCAAATCCGTCAAAGGTTTAACCACGCTAGAAAAATTAGCGATGAAACGACGGTAGAAATTAGCAAAACCCAAGAACTTCTGAAGACTCTTAACAGACGTGGGCTGAGTCCAGTCATGAATAGCCTGGACCTTGACTGGGTCCATCTCCACAGTAGAAGGAGAAAAAATAAAACCCAAAAAGGAGACCTTCTGTACTCCGAAAAGGCATTTTGAGCCCTTCACAAATAAAGCATTAGCACGCAGGACCTGAAACACCATCCTGACCTGCTTCACATGGGACTCCCAATCATCAGAAAAGACCAAAATGTCATCCAGATAAACAATCATAAAGATATTCTCGGAAGATGTCATGCATGAAGGACTGAAACACAGAAGGAGCATTAGAGAGTCCAAAAGGCATCACCAAGTACTCAAAATGGCCTTCAGGCGTATTAAATGCTGTTTTCCATTCATCTCCCTGCTTAATGCGCACAAGGTTACACGCACCACGGAGATCTATTTTGGTGAACCAACTGGCACCCTTAATCCGAGCAAACAAATCAGACAATAGTGGTAAAGGATGCTGAAATTTGACTGTGATTTTATTCAGAAGACGATAATCTATACAAGGTCTCAAAGAACCGTCCTTCTTGGCCACAAAAAAAATCCTGCACTAAGAGGGGAAGAGGATGGGCGAATATGTCCCTTCTCCAAAGACTCCTTTATATAACTCCGCATCGCGGCATGCTCTGGTATAGACAGATTAAAAAGTCGTCCCTTAGGGAATTTACTACCAGGAATTAAATTTATAGCACAGTCACAATCCCTATGAGGGGGCAGGGCACTGGACCTGGGCTCATCAAATACATCCTGGTAGTCAGACAAAAACTCAGGGACCTCAGAAGGAGTGGAAGAAGCAATAGACACCAACGGAGCATCGCCATGAATTCCCTGACAACCCCAACTTGACACAGACATAGCTTTCCAATCTAAAACTGGATTATGAGCCTGCAGCCATGGCAGACCCAAAAGGACATCATGCAAATTATGCAGAACAAGAAAGTGAATCACCTCCTGATGTACGGGAGTCATACACATGGTCATTTGCGTCCAATACTGAGGCTTATTCTCAGCCAATGGCGTAGCATCAATTCCCCTCAGAGGAATGGGAAATTCCAAAGGCTCCAGGACAAAACCACAGTGCCTGGCAAACGACAAATCCATCAGATTCAGGGCAGCACCCGAATCCACAAAAGCCATAACCAGGTAGGATGACAAAGAACAAATCAAAGTAACAGACAAAATAAATTTAGGCTGCATAGTACCAATGGTGACAGGTTTAGCGATTTTTTTTAAGCGTTTAGAGCATGCTGAGATAACATGAGTAGAATCACCACAGTAAAAGCACAACCCATTTTGATGTCTATGACTTTGTCACTCAATTCTGGTCAGAGTTCGGTCACATTGCATAGACTCAGGTCTCTGTTCAGAAAATACCGCCAAAGGATGAGCAGATTTGCGCTCCCGCAAACGCCGATCAACCTGAATGGCTAAAGCCATAGAATCACTCAGACTTGTAGGGGTGGGAAACCCCACCATAACATTCTTAACGGCCTCAGAAAGACCTTCTCTGAAATTTGCAGCCAGGGCACACTCATTCCATTGAGTAAGCACCGACCATTTCCGAAATTTTTGACAATACACCTCTGCTTCATCCTGACCTTGAGAGATAGCCAGCAACGCTTTTTCTGCCTGATTCTCAAGATTAGGCTCCTCATAAAGCAGTCCAAGAGCCAGAAAAAATGCATCTACATTAAGCAATGCAGGATCTCCTGGCGCCAGAGAGAAAGCCCAATCTTGAGGGTCGCCACGTAACAAGGAGATAACAATTTTAACTTGCTGAGCGGAATCACCAGAGGAACGAGGTCTCAGAGATAGAAATAACTTACAATTATTCTTAAAATTTAGAAACCTAGATCTATCTCCAGAAAACAACTCAGGGATGGGTATTTTTGGTTCAGACATAGGGCTATGAATAACAAAATCCTGAATACTTTGCACCCGTGCAGCAAGATGATCCACACTAGAAGCCAGAGTCTGAACATTCATGTCTGCAGCTGAGCTCAAAAGCACCCAGAGTTAAAGGGGATGAAAGAAGCTAAACAGACTGCAGCAAAGGAAAAGCGGGAGGGAAAAAAAAAAAGTACTCAGGTCTTCTTTTTATCCCACTTCTGCGATGCATTAAACACTTTTTGGCCTGCTCTACTGTTATGATCCTTAGTGGTTGATGATCACAAAATACTCCAGCTAAGTAACAAAACATAGGACAAGCTCTAGAGAGGTGGCAAACTGGACTGACCGCAAATCTGAACCTATCCAACACACTAAAGGTAGCCGGTGAACGTGTCTAAAATCCTAGATGTCTCGAGCCAGCCTGAGGAACTAACTACCCCTAGAGAGAAAGAAAGACCTCACTTGCCTCCAGAGAAATAATCCCCAAAGATATAGAAGCCCCCAACAAATAATAATGGTGAGGTAAGAGGAAGGCACATACACAGGGATGAAAGCAGATTCAGCAAATGAGGCCCACTAATAATAGATAGCAGAAAATAGAAAAGGGGTCTGTGCGGTCAGTAAAAAACCTTTACAAAATATCCACACTGAGATTTCAAGAACCCCCGCACCAACTAACGGTGTGGGGGGAGAAACTCAGTCCCCTAGAGCAACCAGCAAGCGAGGAAATCACATTTTAGCAAGCTGGACAAGAAACATAATGAATGCTGATAATCAAAAAATAAACAAACAAAAACTTAGCTTGTCTTGGAGAGACTGGGAGCAAGGTAGTCACAAGGAATCTGAAGAGCACTGAATACATTGAGAGCAGGCAAGGAACTGAGTATCCAGGTGAGCTAAATAGGAAACCAACCAAGGATAATGAACCAGCTGATGCTGCCAACCTGCAGAAAGACAACACTACACAGTACCGCTTGTGACCACTAGAGGGAGCCCAAAAATAGAGTTCACAACAGGTGTATCAGAGTCACTCTTCCGTCTAATTTATCCAGTTTTGGAATTGTCCGCATAGGCTTTGTGATATTTAGAGCCCCTCCTTCATAAATTAAACAGGATGTATCTGACCATGTCACACACACCACATGCCACGATAATGTAGTAAAATGTTAAAATTACCTTTACCGGTAACTACTGTTTGAAGTAATAGTAGTAGGAAAATGCTACATTAGGTATATAAGGAAAATTAGAGATATAAAACTGCAAAATTGCGATGAAAGATTACAGTAAAAAATAAGGTACTTAGCACATAGATTGGCCAATATATGTGAGCAAAATCACCAACGTAAAGACAGCCTTCATTTTTCCCAACAGCAACCTGAGAGTCAGAGATGCATCCAGGTGTCTTCCCCATGCTGTTACCTTTACATTTGAGTGCTATTTACAACCATTTCAGTGATTCCCTGCCACCCCGAACCCTCCTGTTAGGATTTTCCAGAAAAATGCTTGAGTTTGCCATTGACTTCCATTATACTCATTACTTGAGTCGAGCCCATCCGAGTGTCTGACCTGCTCAATACAAGTACCAAGCACTCAAGCATTTTAGTGCTCGATCATCACTATTTACCACATAAAATGCTACTTAATCTTGGAAGTATAAAACACGTATCACAAGTAAGCCGAAATTCCAAAGTGAGAAGTTAACAGTGACTCTAGTTTTTAATATCCATATATTTAACGCTGAGAAGGCTTCAGACCATTTTACATTAAGAATCTTTCATTTGATTCAGAAAATGTTCAATAATATAGACATATTGGGTCTGTCACTGAAACATAAACATAGTTATTTTATATTCCTAATGTATAGCACAGCCATTAGGCTTAACCTAGCTAAAAGCTTTCTGAACGATGGTGCTTCTTTTAAAACAATCCTGAGGGATTACTTCAGAACTTCAGAACTAAATCTTTATTAGAGAAACTATGATAGGACAATAAGAGCACTTAGTTAAATGCCTTAAGATTCACTGAATGAGTCTAAAATAGATTTTCAGCTCAGTGTGTGTGATACGTGCCAGAGAGCTGTATAGTATGAATCATATCGAGCTGGAAATGTTTATTACGTAGTGTATTAAAAATTATACCCATGTACTGTATTAGGCCTTATATCTATGACTACTTTAAAAATCCAAAAAGTAGTTGCACATGTCCATATTATACCCACCATTTTTTGCAGAGGAAAAAGGTTTTTCACACTGACTAAAATTATACATTATTGTGGACATGCTTTGTAATTTGGCTAAGTATGGTGGTTTGATTTGCGTGAACGAATCACAAAAATGTAAGATTCACTAGAATCTGAAACTTTTCACAAATTCATAAATTTGGTTTGTTACGAATTGATTCACTCACCTCTACAGCAGACCCTCTTTAATAATCCTTTAAAACAAGCTATGAATTTAGTTTCCCAATATGAACGCTGTGTACTTGAAAGGAACCTGTAAGGACAATTTTACTACTGAACAGGCCATACATTGAAATCATGCTGCCCTATAGCAAGTTTCTGTATTAGAACCCCCTCTCAAAACCCCCACAAATATTCAGCTGAAAAGGTGTGGTTACGGTACATACAGTACAGACCAAAAGTTTGAATACACCTTCTCATTTAAAGATTTTTCTGCATTTTCATGACTATGAAAACTGTACATTCACACTGAAGGCATCAAAACTATGAATTAACACATGTGGAATTATATACTTAACAATAAAGTGTGAAACAGCGGAAAATATGTCTTATATTTTAGGTTATTCAAAGAAGCCACCTTTTGGTTTGACGACTGCTTTGCACACTCTTGGCATTCTCTTGATGAGCTTCAAGAGGTAGTCACCGGGAATGGTTTTCACTTCACAGGTGTGCCCTGTCAGGTTTAATAAGTGGGATTTCATGCCTTATAAATGGGATTTGGACCATCAATTGTGTTATGCAGAAGTCTGGTGGATACACAGCTGATAGTCCTACTGAGTAGACTGTTAGTATTTGTATTATGGCAGGAAAAAAGCAGCTAAGTAAAGAAAAACGAGTGGCCATCTTTACTTTAAGAAATGAAGGTCAGTCAGTCCGAAAAATTGGGAAAACTTTGAAAGTGTCTCCAAGTGCAGTGGCAAAAACCATCAAGCGCTACAAAGAAACTGGCTCACATGAGGATTGCCCCAGGAAAGGAAGACCAAGAGTCACCTCTGCTTCTGAGGATAAGTTTAATCCGAGTCACCAGCCTCAAAAATCGCAGGTTAACAGCAGCTCACATTGGAGACCCGCTCAATGCCACACAGAGTTCTAGCAGCAGACACATCTCTATAACAACTGTTAAGAGGAGACATTGTGCAGCGGGCCGTCACGGTAAAATAGCTGATAGGAAACCACTGCTAAGGACAGGCATCAAGCAGAAGAGACTTGTTTAGGCTAAAGAACACAAGGAATGGGCATTAGACCAGTGGAAATCTTTGCTTTGGTCTGATGAGTCCAAATTTTAGATCTTTGGTTCCAACCACCGTGTCTTTGTGCGACGCAGAAAAGGTGAACGGATGGACTCTACATGTCTGGTTCCCACCGTGAAGCATGGAAGAGGAGGTGTGATGGTGTGGGGGTACTTTGCTGGTGACACTGTTTGGGGATTTATTCAAAATTGAAGGCATACTGAACCAGCATGGCTACCACAGCATCTTGCAGCGGCATGCTATTCCATCCGGTTTGTGTTTAGTTGGACCATCATTTATTTTTCAACAGGACAATGACCCCAAACACACCTCCAGGCTATGTAAGGGCTATTAGACCAAGAAGGAGAGTGATGGGGTGTTACGGCAGATGACCTGGCCTCCACAATCACCAGACCTGAACCCAATCGATATGGTTTGGGGTGAGCTGGACTACAGAGAGAGAGCAAAAGGGCCAACAAGTGCTAAGCATCTCTGAAAACTCCTTCAAGATTGTTGGAAGACCATTCCCGGTGACTACCTCTTGAAGCTGATCAAGAGAATGCCAAGAGTGTGAAAGCAGTCATCAAATTCATAGTTTTGATGCCTTCGGTGTGAATGTACAATTTTCATAGTCATGAAAATACAGAAAAATCTTTAAATGAGAAGGTGTGTCCAAACTTTGGTCTGTACTGTAGGTCCAGTCATAGAAGGCATACCTCGCACCTTTTAAATATAGGGAGAGGGATATGTATTGTCAAGTTCACAGAAATAGTGCACCTAATGAAGGCCCTTAGTGTTCTTATTGACTACAGTATCCCTTTCATAGCCCCCTCAAAAGAGTCTGATAAGTTATCTTATGCACAACTATAGTAAATTTCTCCACATAATATTTCCCCACAGTACCCCCCACATAAGAGCAAACCAAAGAAAAGATGATCAAAAGGTCAAATTTCATCACAAATCTGTATAAATTTATTAGATTATAAATCACAAACTTTAAAATGCATAACACCAATTGGGGAAGAAAGTGAAATAGAACAACATGCTGTAATACACAAATGACGCTATCATCTGTACCAACTGTTAATTTAAGTTATATAACTTTACAGTAATGCTAGAAATACACTGCTCCTAATCACAAAATACAAACTATCACTATAATGCCCGTAAATGCATAGCCCTAGCCATTTGCCACGTAACACAATATCTCCAAAACTCATAGCTTATGCATAGATAGGTATAACATCCCTATGTATATCACCGGCTCAATACTGCCACCGCAATATCTCCCATAATAGGGAGAAACTAAACATGCCCAACAGGGACCATAACAATAAATCACATCTATTTACCTTTTTGCGGTCACCGGGGATCTAGGGACTAACCGATGTCCAGATGAGCGCGTCCACCCCTCAGTAAATTAAAATACTTTATAACATCAGCTTTAAAAATTATTTTAAAATTCGAAATTTTGGCCTACTGAAATGTATGTTCAAAAAGGCACTCAATACTTGGTAGTGGCTCCATTTGCATCAATTACTGCATCAATGTGGCGTGGCATGGAGGTTATCAGCCTGTGGCACTGCTGAGGTTTTATGGAAGCCCAGGTTGCTTTGATAGCAACCTTTAGCTCATCTGCATTGTTGGGTCTGGTGTCTTTCATCTTCCTCTTGACAATACCCCATCGATTTTCTATGGGGCTATGGTCAGGCGAGTTTGCTAATCAATCAAGCAGTGATTCTGCTTGTTCAGTGATTAGTGATACCGTTATTTTTAAACCAGTCATTGGTACTTTTGGTAGCGTGGACAGGTGCCAAGTAATGCATGAGAATTAGTGTTGAGCGATACCTTCCGATATCGGAAAGTATCGGTATCGGAAAGTATCGGCCGATACCGTCAAAGTATCGGATCTAATCCGATACCGATACCCGATCCCAATGCAAGTCAATGGGACGAAAATATCGGAATTAAAATAAACCCTTTCTTTCCTTGTAGGTTAATTCTACATGAAGGAAAACAACTAAGAGTAATGTAGGATGTATTGGGGGAGGTGGCGGAGACATTAAAGGCACAGAGGTTTAGCCCAATCAAATACAATAGCAGGATTTTTATATTTTTTTATGACATTCGGCGTTAGAAAGATTTTGACTATGTTAATTTTTTATTTATTTTGTCAGATATTGATGTTTCACTACTTCCACGCCCTTCACCTTCTTTTTTACTTCTCCCACACTTTCTTCTTCATTATCCTCATCATCAGCTTCTTTGACATCAACTTCTTCACCTTATTCATCTTCTTCTTCATCTTCTACCTATTATTTTTTTTCTTACATTGTTCATATTCTTTTTATTTAACTATTATCTTCTTCGTATTCAACTTCTTCATCATATTCTTATTTGTGACAGGCATTCCCGTAGTTGTAATCTATAAAAGTTTGAAGATTACACCTTCCGTTCTGCCTGTCACAAAAGAGTTACATTTGTCCGCGTTCAGTTTGGCCTGCAGCATCAGGCTTTATCCAGGGGCACCACGAGGAGGAACGGACTCACCCCCATACACTGCTTAGTCTTCTTCTGCTTATAATTTAGATAATATCTTTTGCTCTTATATTTAGTCTTATGCTTAATGTTCTTCTGCTCTTTGTTCTGCAGCCTCTTGTTCTTCTGCTTCTTGGTCTTCCAGGTCGTCGTCGTCTCCAGGGTCGTCGTCTCTGGGGTCGTCGTCATCGGGGTGGTCTTCAGGGTCATCGTCTCCAGGGTCGTCGTCATCTCAGTGGTTGTCGTCTCTGGTGTCATCGTCATCTTAGGGGTGGTCTTCCGGGTCGTCGTCTTTAGGGTCTTGAACTTTGAAATGTAGCAGAAGGTACAAGTAGGCTGAGAAAATGCCGAGAAACAGCTGATGGAACTGGAACTCGGATGGCTACCCGAAGGTCCAAGAGCCAATGGAACTACCAAGGACCAGCTGACGTTACTGGAACCCGGTTACTAAGCAGGAGGTACCCGTGCTGAAAGCACTACCAAGGACCACCTGACGTTGGTGGAACTCGGATACCCAGAAGGAGGCACCTAAGCCAAAGGCTCTGCCTGGAACCAGCTGACGGTACTGGAACCAGGATGGGGAGCAGAAGGTACAAGAGCAAAAGACACTGCCGAGAACCAGCTGACGGTACTGGAACCCGGATGGGTAGCCAAAGGTCCAAGAGCCAATGGAACTACCGAGGACCAGCTGACGTTACTGGAACCCGGTTACTAAGCAGGAGGTACCCGTGCTGAAAGCACTACCAAGGACCACCTGACGTTGGTGGAACTCGGATACCCAGAAGGAGGCACCTAAGCCAAAGGCTCTGCCCGGAACCAGCTGACGGTACTGGAACCAGGATGGGGAGCAGAAGGTACAAGAGCAAAAGACACTGCCGAGAACCAGCTGACGGTACTGGAACCCGGATGGGTAGCCAAAGGTCCAAGAGCCAATGGAACTACCGAGGACCAGCTGACGTTACTGGAACCCGGTTACTAAGCAGGAGGTACCCGTGCTGAAAGCACTACCAAGGACCACCTGACGTTGGTGGAACTCGGATACCCAGAAGGAGGCACCTAAGCCAAAGGCTCTGCCCGGAACCAGCTGACGGTACTGGAACCAGGATGGGGAGCAGAAGGTACAAGAGCAAAAGACACTGCCGAGAACCAGCTGACGGTACTGGAACCCGGATGGGTAGCCAAAGGTCCAAGAGCCAATGGAACTACCGAGGACCAGCTGACGTTACTGGAACCCGGTTACTAAGCAGGAGGTACCCGTGCTGAAAGCACTACCAAGGACCACCTGACGTTGGTGGAACTCAGATACCCAGAGGGAGGCACCTAAGCCAAAGGCTCTGCCCGGAACCAGCTGATGGTGCTGGAACCAGGATGGGGACCTATTCAAGCTTGTCTTCCTAGAGCCCCAACTAGCGGTGTTGGAACAAAGGGTCAGCAGGGGGAGAGGGAGCAGAGTGTAGGCCGAAGCCTGCACTGGCGGCAGCTTTGTGTCTGCGTGGCTGTTGCAGGACACGTTGCCGGCTACACAGCAGGGGAACAGCTGGCGGTGCTGAACCCCACTGACACATTGGCTGGTGTTTTTCTCTGTGCAGCTAGCAGTACCGGGCCCCAACTGGCGGTGTTAGAGCCCAGGCTCTGCAGGGGGAGCAGAGTGTAGGCCGAAGCCTAATTGAATCAATTTTAAAGGTAACCTTTAACCCCCCCTCAGGTGTTACAAACTAGAAGAGCCACAGCTTATGCAGCAGTAGTGCTGCACAAGTCAAAGGTTGCTCTTTTAATTTTTCTCCTTGCACATGCTGAATGAAACACGTATAACATTTAGCCCTTTATACAGTCAAACTGTGTTGGAGTCGGGAGTTTCCTTCCTAATGAGATGCAGCACAGATGTCAAGAATCCCACCTTGGTGCTGGGCGCAGCCTCCTGAGCGTTGTTATTTGCTGTACAGGAGTCTGCGCTGTCATTTTATCCCTTGGCCTTGCGCTGTTAGCGCTGCCCATCTTCTAGCATCATTTAATGTCGGCCGTTGCGGTTTGCGATGACCATGAATCCCAGCCCCGCAGTGTCTTTACATAGTTAAAACACTGCGGGGCTGGGATTCATGGCCTGGCGCAGTACATATGTTGGCCTCTCACACTCGGGTCCTTACACCCGCTTCAGACTGTGCGGCGTCAGCTGATCCCTTATCGCATGCCACGGCCATGAAGCCGCACAGTCTGAGGAAGGCGGAAGGAGATGAGGGACAGGTGAAGATAGGCACTGCTCATGCCCATCAATCACACCCTCGCAGTCAAAATAAATTAGACACCGAGGGGCGTTGTGTCGGGCAGGGCTGCCGCAGAGGCGCAGCCAGCCAAACAATGATGTGAGAAGACGGGCAGCGCTACCAAGGGGGTTGCTGCGTGTCATTACAAAGGAAAGTCACACCTCAGGGACGTTTTAATGGTCTCAGGGGACACATTTTAGACGTGTTCAGTTCCACATGTGCGAGGAGAATAAGTTTATGAGCCACCTTGCACACATGCAGCATTACTGCTGTACAAGGTGGCTGTAAAACATACAAACACCTGGGGGAGGGGGGACAGGTTCCCTTCAATTTCAGCTCTTGTGTCTGCGTGGCATTTGCAGGACACGTTGCCGGCTACACAGCAGGGGAACAGCTGGCGGTGCTGAACCCCACTGACACATTGGCTGGTGTTTTTCTCTGTGCAGCTAGCACATCTGGGCCCCAACTGGCGGTGTTAGAGCCCAGGGTCAGCAGGAGGAGGAGAGGGAGCAGTGTAGGCTGAAGCCTGCACTGGCGGCAGCTTTGGGTCTGTTGTGTCTGCGTGGCATTTGCAGGACACGTTGCCGGCTACACAGCAGGGGAACAGCTGGCGGTGCTGAACCCCACTGACACATTGGCTGGTGTTTTTCTCTGTGCAGCTAGCAGTACCGGGCCCCAACTGGCGGTGTTAGAGCTCAGGCTCTGCAGGGGGAGCAGAGTGTAGGCTGAAGCCTAATTGAACCAATTTTAAAGGTAACCTTTAACCCCCCCTCAGGTGTTACAAACTAGAAGAGCCACAGCTTATGCAGCAGTAGTGCTGCACAAGTCAAAGGTTGCTCTTTTAATTTTTCTCCTTGCACACGCTGAAAGGAACACGTATAACATTTAGGCCCTTACACAGTCAAACTGATTTTGAGGCGTGAGTTCCCTTCGTAAAGAGACGCAGTACAGCTGGCAAAAATGCCACCTTGGTGCTTTGCGCGGCCTCCTGAGCATCGTTATTTGTTGCACAGGAGTCTGCGCTGTCGTGTTATCCCTTGGCCTTGCGCTGTTAGCGCTGCCCATCTTCTGACATCATGTAATGTCGGCCGTTGCGGTTTGCGATGACCATGAATCCCAGCCCCGCAGTGTCTTAACATTGTTAAAACACTGCGGGGCTGGGATTCATGGCCTGGCGCAGTACATATGTTCGCCTCTCGCTTGGGTTCTTACACCCGCTTCAGACTATGCGGCGTCAGCTGATCCCTTATCGCATGCCACGGCCATGAAGACGCACAGTCCGAAGAAGGCGGAAGGAGATGAGGGACAGGCAAAGAAATGCACCGTTCATGCCCATCAATCACACCCTCGCAGTCCAAATAAATAAGACACCGAGGGGCGTTGTGTGGGGCAAGGCAGCCGCAGAGGCTCAGGCAGCCAAACAATGATGCCAGAAGATGGGCAGCGCTACCAAGGAGCTTGTTGCGTGTCAATACAAAGGAAAATCACACCTCAGGGACGTTTTAATGGTCGCAGAGGACTCATTTTAGACGTATTCAGTTCAACATGGGCAAGGAGAATAAGTTTCTGAGCCACCTTGCACACATGCAGCATTACTGTCGTACAAGGTGGCTGTAAAACGTAGAAACACCTGGGGGAGGGGGGACAGGTTTCCTTCAATTTCAGTTCTTGTGTCTGCGTGGCTGTTGCAGGACACGTTGCCGGCTACACAGCAGGGGAACAGCTGGCGGTGCTGAACCCCACTGACACATTGGCTGGTGTTTTTCTCTGTGCAGCTAGCACATCTGGGCCCCAACTGGCGGTGTTAGAGCCCAGGGTCAGCAGGAGGAGGAGAGGGAGCGGAGTGTAGGCCGAAGCCTGCACTGGCGGCAGCTTTGGGTCTGTTGTGTCTGCGTGGCATTTGCAGGACACGTTGCCGGCTACACAGCAGGGGAACAGCTGGCGGTGCTGAACCCCACTGACACATTGGCTGGTGTTTTTCTCTGTGCAGCTAGCAGTACCGGGCCCCAACTGGCGGTGTTAGAGCCCAGGCTCTGCAGGGGGAGCAGAGTGTAGGCCGAAGCCTAATTGAACCAATTTTAAAGGTAACCTTTAACCCCCCCTCAGGTGTTACAAACTAGAAGAGCCACAGCTTATGCAGCAGTAGTGCTGCACAAGTCAAAGGTTGCTCTTTTAATTTTTCTCCTTGCACACGCTGAAAGGAACACGTATAACATTTAGGCCCTTACACAGTCAAACTGATTTTGAGGCGTGAGTTCCCTTCGTAAAGAGACGCAGTACAGCTGGCAAAAATGCCACCTTGGTGCTTTGCGCGGCCTCCTGAGCATCGTTATTTGTTGCACAGGAGTCTGCGCTGTCGTGTTATCCCTTGGCCTTGCGCTGTTAGCGCTGCCCATCTTCTGACATCATGTAATGTCGGCCGTTGCGGTTTGCGATGACCATGAATCCCAGCCCCGCAGTGTCTTAACATTGTTAAAACACTGCGGGGCTGGGATTCATGGCCTGGCGCAGTACATATGTTCGCCTCTCGCTTGGGTTCTTACACCCGCTTCAGACTATGCGGCGTCAGCTGATCCCTTATCGCATGCTACGGCCATGAAGACGCACAGTCCGAAGAAGGCGGAAGGAGATGAGGGACAGGCGAAGAAATGCACCGTTCATGCCCATCAATCACACCCTCGCAGTCCAAATAAATAAGACACCGAGGGGCGTTGTGTGGGGCAAGGCAGCCGCAGAGGCGCAGGCAGCCAAACAATGATGCCAGAAGACGGGCAGCGCTACCAAGGAGCTTGTTGCGTGTCAATACAAAGGAAAATCACACCTCAGGGACGTTTTAATGGTCGCAGAGGACTCATTTTAGACGTGTTCAGTTCAACATGGGCAAGGAGAATAAGTTTCTGAGCCACCTTGCACACATGCAGCATTACTGTCGTACAAGGTGGCTGTAAAACGTAGAAACACCTGGGGGAGGGGGGACAGGTTTCCTTCAATTTCAGTTCTTGTGTCTGCGTGGCTGTTGCAGGACACGTTGCCGGCTACACAGCAGGGGAACTGCTGGCGGTGCTGAACCCCACTGACACATTGGCTGGTGTTTTTCTCTGTGCAGCTAGCACATCTGGACCCCAACTGGCGGTGTTAGAGCCCAGGGTCAGCAGCAGGAGGAGAGGGAGCAGAGTGTAGGCCGAAGCCTGCACTGGCGGCAGCTTTGTGTCTGCGTGGCTGTTGCAGGACACGTTGCCGGCTACACAGCAGGGGAACAGCTGGCGGTGCTGAACCCCACTGACACATTGGCGAGGTGTTTTTCTCTGTGCAGCCAGCACTTCGGGGCACCAACTGGCGGCGTTAGAGCCCAGGATCTGCGGGAGGAGCAGAGTGTAGGCCAAAGCCTGCACTGGAGCAAGTTGAAAGGGAACCTTTAACCCCCCCCCAGGCGTTTGTAGCTGAAAGAGCCATCGTGTACAGCACTAATGCTGGAAAAGGTAAACTTAGCTCTTTTAATTATGGTCCTTGCACATGCTGAACCTAACACTTATGAAATGTGTCCCCTCCTACCGTGATACCGTCCGGTTGGTGGAACTTTCCTTTGTCATGTGACGCAGCACAGCCGTCATTCTTACCCCCTTGGCGCCGTGCGCCGGCTCCTCAGCGTTGTTTGAATCAGTCCCGGAGCCTGCGCTGTTAGGTTAGCCCTTGGCCATGCACACATTTTGCGCTGCCCGTCTTCTGACATCATTTGGTGTCAGACTGACTGCGCCTGTGCGGCTGCGCTGGCTGAGATCCCGCCTCGCAGTGTCGTCTAATGTAATCCCACCGCGGGCCTGGGATCTGTGGCCATGCGCAGTGCATATCCTCGCCTCTCACTCCCCTCCCTACAGCTTCTTCAGACTGTGCGGTGTCACGGCCGTGGCATGCTATTAGGGATCAGCTGACACCGCACAGTCTGAAGAAGCCGTAGGGAGATGAGTGAGAGGCGGAGGTTCAGATATGCACTGTGCATGTCCATGGATCCCAGGCCCGCGGTGGGATTACATTAGACGACACTGCGAGGCGGGATCTCGGCCAGCGCAGCCGCACAGGCGCAGCCAGTCTGACACCAAATGATGTCAGAAGACGGGCAGCGCAAAATGTGTGCATGGCCAAGGGCTAACCTAACAGCGCAGGCTCCGGGACTGATTCAAAAAACGCTGAGGAGGCGGCGCACGGCGCCAAGGGGGTAAGAATGACGGCTGTGCTGCGCCACATGACAAAGGAAAGTTCCACCAACCGGACGGTATCACGGTAGGAGGGGACACATTTCATAAGTGTTAGGTTCATCATGTGCAAGGAGCACCACGAAAAGAGGCACTTTTTCCCTTTGCATCATTACTGCTGCACAAGGTGGCTCCTTCAGTAACAAACGCCTGGGGGGGGGGACAGGTTCCCTTAAATTTAACTTGTTGTGCCTGCGTGGCGGTCGCAGTACACGTTGCTGTATACACAGCAGGGGAACAGCTGGCGGTGCTGAACCCCACTAACACATTGGCGAGGTGTTTGGCTCTGTGCGGACAGCACTTCTGGACAGCAACTAGCGGTGTTGGAGCCCAGGGACAGGAGGAGGAGCAGGTGGAGGAGGAGATAGGAGGGATTGCCACACACACAGCAGGGGAACAGCTGACGTTACTGAACCCCAATAACAGAGGAGGGACTGTTGGGACTGTGCGTACAGCACTTCTGGACGGCAACTAGCGGTGTTGGAGCCAAGGGACAGGAGGAGGAGGAGGTGGAGGAGATAGGAGGGATTGCCACACACACAGCTGGGGAACAGCTGACGTTACTGAACCCCAATAACAGAGGAGGGACTGTTGGGACTGTGCGTACAGCACTACCAGGCAACAACTAGCGGTGTTGGAGCCCAGGGACAGGAGGAGGAGAAGGTGGAGGAGATAGGAGGGATTGCCACACACACAGCTGGGGAACAGCTGACGTTACTGAACCCCAATAACAGAGGAGGGACTGTTGGGACTGTGCGTACAGCACTACCAGGCAACAACTAGCGTTGTTGGAGCCCAGGGACAGGAGGAGGAGGAGGTGGAGGAGATAGGAGGGATTGCCACACACACAGCAGGGGAACAGCTGACGTTACTGAACCCCAATAACAGAGGAGGGACTGTTGGGACTGTGCGTACAGCACTTCTGGATGGCAACTAGCGGTGTTGGAGCCAAGGGACAGGAGGAGGAGGAGGTGGAGGAGATAGGAGGGATTGCCACACACACAGCAGGGGAACAGCTGACGTTACTGAACCCCAATAACAGAGGAGGGACTGTTGGGACTGTGCGTACAGCACTTCTGGATGGCAATTAGCGGTGTTGGAGCCAAGGGACAGGAGGAGGAGGAGGAGGTGGAGGAGATAGGAGGGATTGCCACACACACAGCAGGGGAACAGCTGACGTTACTGAACCCCAATAACAGAGGAGGGACTGTTGGGACTGTGCGTACAGCACTACCAGGCAACAACTAGCGGTTTTGGAGCCCAGGGACAGGAGGAGGAGGAGGTGGAGGAGATAGGAGGGATTGCCACACACACAGCTGGGGAACAGCTGACGTTACTGAACCCCAATAACAGAGGAGGGACTGTTGGGACTGTGCGTACAGCACTACCAGGCAACAACTAGCGGTGTTGGAGCCCAGGGACAGGAGGAGGAGGAGGTGGAGGAGATAGGAGGGATTGCCACACACACAGCAGGGGAACAGCTGACGTTACTGAACCCCAATAACAGAGGAGGGACTGTTGGGACTGTGCGGACAGCACTTCTGGACGGCAACTAGCGGTGTTGGAGCCCAGGGACAGCAGGAGAAGCAGAGGAACACAGTGTAGGCCGAAGCCTGATTGGAGAAAGTCTAAAGGGAACCTTTAACCCCCCCCCCAAGGCGTTTGTAGCTGAAAGAGCCAGCTTGTGCAGCACAAAGGATGCAAAAGGAAAAGGTGGCTCTTTTCATTATGCTCCTTGCAAACACAGAACTTAACACTTATAAAATGTGTCCCCTGATACCGTGAGACCATCCCGGAGGTGGGACTTTCCTTCGTAATATGACGCAGCACAGCCGTCATTCCTACCCCCTTGGCGCCGTGCCCCGGCTCCTCAGCGTTGTTTGATTCCTTCCCGGAGCCTGCGCTGTTATGTTATCCCTTGGCCAGGCACACTTAGCGCTGCCCATCTTCTGACATCATTTGGTGTCAGGCTGGCTGCGCCTGTGCGGCCGCGCTGGCCGAGAGCCCACCTCGCAGTGTCGTCTAATGTAATCACACCGTGGGCCTGGGATCCATGGCCATGCGCAGTGCATATCCTCGCCTCTCACTCCCCTCCCTACGGCTTCTTCAGACTGTGCGGTGTCATGGCCGTGGCATGCTATTAGGGACCAGCTGACACTGCACAGTCTGAAGAAGCCGTAGGGAGATGAGTGAGAGGTGGAGGTTCAGATATGCACTGCGCATGTCCATGGATCTCAGGCCCCCAGTGGGATTAAATCAGAAGACACTGCGAGGCGGGCTCTCGGCCAGCGCGGCCGCACAGGCGCAGCCAGCCTGACATAAATGATGTCAGAAGATGGGCAGCGCTAAGTGTGCCTGGCCAAGGGATAACATAACAGCGCAGGCTCCGGGACGGAATCAAACAACACTGAGGAGCCGGGGCACGGCGCCGAGGGGGTAGGAATGACAGCTGTGCTGCGTCATATTACGAAGGAAAGTCCCACCTCCGGGACGGTTTTACGGTATCAGTGGACACATTTTATAAGTGTTAAGTTCTGCGTGTGCAAGGAGCTAAACAAAAATAGCTACCTTTTCCTTGTGCAGCATTACTGCTGCACAAGGTGGCTCTTTCAGTAACAAACGACTTGGGGGGGGGGACAGGTTCCCTTACATTTCAGTTGTTGTGTCAGCGTGGCGGTCGCAGGACACATTGCCAGCTACACAGCTGGGGATCAGCTGACGTTACTGAAACCCAATAACACTGGGTCGTATGTTTTGACTGTGCAGACGGCACTTCTGAGCCTCAACTGGCAGTGTTGGAGCCCAGGAATTTAAGTTCAGGTGGTAGAAAGATGAACACAACAGGAGACCTGGATAACGTAGACAGTGACCTAATTATTTAATCAGGAAGAGGAGTGGCAAATTCCTGCGAGATCCAGGCCTTGTTCATTTTCAGGAAAGTAAGCCGGTCAACGTTATCGGAGGATAGTCGCATGCGACGGTCAGTTAGTACACCACCTGCAGCACTAAAGACACGTTCCGATAATACACTGGCCGCAGGGCAAGACAGCACCTCCAATGCATACTGGCTTAGCTCTGGCCATGTATCCAGCTTTGAGACCCAAAACTTGAAAGGTGAAGAGTAGTGTTGAGCATTCCGATACCGCAAGTATCGGGTATCGGCCGATACTTAGCGGTATCGGAATTCCGATACCGAGATCCGATACTTGCCGCGTATCGGATACCGGAATCGGAAGTTCCCAGGATTCAAACTGCACAACTTTATACGAAATCAGCCAATGAGACTGATTCCAAGTGTGGGCACATCCTGTTCAGCATGGAGGGCCTGAAACTACTGGCAAGGCTGTGATTGGCTGCTGAAATGATGTCATGATGCAGTTTAAAAGTCGCTGGCGCCATTTTGCGCTCACTCTGCTGTGAATTCAGTTAGTGACAGGACGCTGTTTGCTGACTTTGGGCCAGTTTAGAGATAGCGATTTGCTTCTTTGTGCTTTTCCAAGGCTAATTTAGCAACCGCTGTGTTCACCTACTATTCACCTTGCTTTTGCCTTGTAGCGCTGTTTTCACAGCGATCTGCAAGGTCTGTGTGTGTGTGTGTGAGTGCAGCCCACTCTCTAGTCTGAGTGCAGCCACATAGGCCATCCATAGCTGGTTGTATTCAGTTCAGGGAGGGTGGTTCATTGCCTCATACCGTTCTTTTTTTTTTTTTTTTTTCCAAGTAGTGTAGTCTGCTGCTAATTTTTTCCAAAAAATCCTATTAGTGTCTTTCCACCCGTCTCCAGCTAACTTGTGGAAAAACACTACATAGGATAACGTAGAGGAGGGTTTTTGGGCCTTGCAGCGCCGTTTACGGCTGTCTGCACGGTCTCCGTGTGACTGCAGCTCGCCCTGTAGTCTGTGAGCAGCCATAGCCTGGTTGTCTCCAGCTCAGGGTTCTTCACTGCGTCATACCGTAAAATCAATTTTCCTTTTCTTTTAAGTAGTGCAGGCTGCTGCACATTTTTTCAAAAAATTCCTATTAGTGTCTTTCCACCCGTCTCCAGCTAACTTGTGGAAAAACACTACATAGGATAACGTAGAGGAGGGTTTTTGGGCCTTGCAGCGCCGTTTACGGCTGTCTGCACGGTCTCCGTGTGACTGCAGCTCTCTCTGTTGTCAGTTCAGCCCCCCAAAAATAAATAAATAATAAAGTTCACCAAACACACCAGTGACACCACTTTACATTTGTGTAGGCCACATTAGCTCATATTAAAGTCTAGTCCACACTTTAGAAAATTAGTGTTTCTTATACCTGTTAGGAGTTGTTCAGGAATAAGCACACAAAGCCGTTAGTACTTTTCTGCTTATCTTTATCAGTCAACCAAGATGAAGAAGGCAGTGAGTAAGGCACGTGGGCGTGGGCGTGGGTGCGGAGCAGGGAGAGGACGTGGGGATTCTGTGCCTGCTGCGGGCACCGGTGACACATCAGCACCCACTTTCACCAGGGAACAGTCTTTCATGCGCAGCTTTGTCGCAGAGCGCCGTACACCGCTGCTGCGTGAAGACCAAATTGAAGCCGTTGTTGGATGGATGGCAGCTAATGCATCAACTTCAATTAGTGCCACATCCTCTCAGACACAGAGCACTGGAGAGCAGCCATCTGTCTCTTCACCACCTGCCAAATTGCCCAGGCAGACAGAGAGCCCAGGACAGGAGCCGTCTCTACTTCTGTTCTCTGAATCTCTTGGCTTGGAAACAGGGGGCCAGCCAAGCAGCATTGGAGAAATGGAAGAAGAGGCAGGGTGCAGTGATGCCCAACAGCTTTTTCTCTCTGAGTCTGAAGAGGCGGGTGGGCCAGTGCCTCCGGTCACCACATCGCAGGCCGCATCCGCTGATGATGACACTCAGGTGCCACTTACTGGTGCATGCTCTGCTGCTGAGACTACCCAGGAGGAGCAGTTGGGGGCAGAGGGTAGTGTAGATGATGAGGTCCTTGACCCATCTTGGCGTGAGGGACAGGAAGGTGGTGGGAGCAGCTCTGAGGAAGAGATTCCCCGTACGGCCCAAAGAGGGAGAGGGAGGGGGAAGACTGCGGATCCTGCAGCCTCCGCTTTGGCACCCGTTAGGAGCATGTCTCTTCCAAAAGCCAAAAAGGGTGCTCCCAAGACTTGCAGTGCCTGGTCCTTTTTTGACACAGTTGCAGATGACATTTGCTCTGTCAAATGCAAGGTGTGTCATCACAAAGTCAAAAGAGGGAAAAATGTCAGCAACCTCAATACCTCCAACATGTGGAAACATGTGCGCACCAGGCACGCGGCGGAGTTAGAAAGACACACTGAAGAGCTAGGCCAACCAACAGCGGCAGCTACCACCCCTTCAGCTCGTGTTGCCTCTTCTTCCAGCTCACACGCAGCTGGTTCGGCTTCCTCCCAGGATCGCCGTGGAAGAACCTCTGGCCCTGTTGTCCAGAGACCCGCTGTAATTCCACCCGCAGCACCACTTTCCCAGTCATCCACACACTCCCAGCCCAGTGTACAGCCATCGGTAGTACAGGCATGTGAGAAAAGGCGGCCTTTCTCGGCAAACCACCCACGAGCACAGGCTCTGACTGCAGGCATTGCCAAACTTCTGTCACTGGAAATGCTGTCATTCAGGCTGGTGGAGACTGACAGCTTCCGTGACTTGATGTCATTGGCAGTCCCACAGTACAATGTGCCCAGCCGCTTTTATTTCAGCAGGCAAGCCGTCCCTGCCCTGCACAAGCATGTGGAGGGACACATAAAACACGCGCTACTGAACGCCGTCAGTAGCAAGGTCCACCTCACCACCGATGCGTGGACCAGTCAACATGGACAGGGGCGATACCTTTCCCTCACTGCCCATTGGGTTAATGTCGTTGAGCCGGGTACAGACCGTGCGAGTGGCGCAGGACGTGTCCTGCCCACTCCAAGGATTGCAGGAATCCATTCTGTACGCATTGACTCCTCCTCTTACACCAGTTCCTCAGAATCATTGCTGCAGGAGCCGTCACAGTCCACCTCCACATGGACCCGTGATGAACGTTTACCTGTTACGACCGACATGAGCACAGCCATGGCCAAACGTCAACAGGCCGTCTTGAAATTAATTTCTTTGGGGAATCGAAGCCACACAGTGCAGGAGCTCTGGAATGCCATCAAGCAGGACAGCGATGTATGGTTTGTGCCAGCGAATCTCCAGCCAGGCATGGTAGTGTGTGATAATGGCCGAAATCTGGTGGCAGCTCTGGGCCTCGGCAACCTCACTCACATCCCATGTCTGGCACATGTGCTCAATTTGGTCGTGCAGAGTTTTTTGAGGGACTATCTGGATCTTGATGCACTGCTGCACAAGGTCCGCCTAGAGTGTGCTCACTTGCGGCGTTCCAGCACGGCAAAAGCGCGCATTGCAGCTCTGCGGCGCCGACACCGCCTGCCGGAACATCGCATCATATGTGACCTACCTACCAGGTGGAATTCCACGTTACATATGTTGGAGCGGTTGTGTGAGCAGCAGCAAGCTGTAATGGAGTACCAGCTGCATCAGGCGCAAAGAAGTCGCACTCAGCGCCGTTCAGACTTCACAACCACAGAGTGGGCCACTATGAATAACGTCTGCCAGGTTTTGCGTCCCTTCGATTATTCCACGCGGATGGCGAGTGCAGATGATGCACTAGTCAGCATGACTGTCCCCCTTATCTGCCTGCTTGAAAAATCACTGCAAGCGCTAAGGGATGATGTTGTGGAAGAGGTGGAGGATGAGGATTCACCATTTCCATCATCTTCTGGACAGTCAGCGCCACGTGGTTCCTCACAAACGCGTAGGCAGGGGACAGTTTGTGAGGAGGATGAGGAGGAGTCAATGGAGGAGGAAGACATCCGTCCAGAGGAGGAAGTTACACAATTGTCCAGTACTCAGTGTGTACAGCGAGGGTGGGGTGATGACGAGCGGGCAGAGATCACGCCTCCAGCAGGGGACAGCTTTTCTTGGGCAGTTGGCAGTCTGCAGCACATGGTGGATTACATGCTGCAGTGCCTGAGAAACGACCGCCGCATCGCCCACATTCTAAACATGTCTGATTATTGGGTGTTCACCCTCCTCGATCCTCGCTACCGGGACAACGTAGAAAGCCTCATCACACCGTTGAACCGGGAGCGAAAAATGCGGGAGTACCAAGACACACTGGTGAATTCCATCATCTTCTCCATTCCAAATGAGAGAAGTGCTGCTAGTGCATTACAAAGCAGCTCAGTGCGTCCAGGCAGTGGTGGAGGCTCTGCACAAAGAGGGAGCAGAAGCAGTGCCTCTGCCCAAGGCAAGACCAGTATGGCCCAACTGTGGCACAGTTTTCTGTGCCCGCCACAAAAGTCTACACCATCACAGACGGCTCCAGTCAGCAGGAGGCAACGGTTCCGTCAGATGGTGAAAGACTACATGTCTTGCCCTCTTGCTGTACTCCCAGACAGCTCTTCACCTTTCAAGTTTTGGGTCTCAAAGCTGGATACATGGCCAGAGCTAAGCCAGTGTGCATTGGAGGTGCTGGCTTGCCCTGCGGCTAGTGTATTATCGGAACGCGTCTTTAGTGCTGCAGGTGGTGTACTAACTGACCGTCGCATGCGACTATCCTCCGATAACGTTGACCGGCTTACTTTCCTGAAAATGAACAAGGCCTTGATCTCGCAGGAATTTGCCACTCCTCTTCCTGATTAAATAATTAGGTCACTGTCTACGTTATCCAGGTCTCCTGTTGTGTTCATCTTTCTACCACCTGAACTTAAATTCCTGGGCTCCAACACCGCCAGTTGAGGCTCAGAAGTGCCGTCTGCACAGTCAAAACATACGACCCAGTGTTATTGGGTTTCAGTAACGTCAGCTGATCCCCAGCTGTGTAGCTGGCAATGTGTCCTGCGATCGCCACGCTGACACAACAACTGAAATGTAAGGGAACCTGTCCCCCCCCCCAAGTCGTTTGTTACTGAAAGAGCCACCTTGTGCAGCAGTAATGCTGCACAAGGAAAAGTATGCATATTAGTCCTAAATAAATACATATGAACACATTCAACATGACATGAACACACAGGGACCTTCCAATAAATTAGGTAGTCCACAAGAATGTAAAGTTCAAACCAGATCAATTTTATTAGTACAAAAACTCGTTTAAAACCAACATTGGTATATAACCAATCAAAATCTAAAAATACCTCCGATCGTAATGACAGATCAATGAACCCACACAATATATCTAAGTAACATTAAGGTAAAAAATATGACCTAATGGTAATAGAAATTATAGCTGAGAGATTTAAACCTATTGATATGACCCGATTAGTATATAGGTGTACCACTACATAGGCTAATGAATTGAATGAGCTCAATGAGGCTAAATAAATAATACTACTGACTAATCCTCTGGTAATTATGCTTTGAGATTTACTTTAATAGTTTTACTACATAGGCTTGGCCATGGATCCCAGGCCCGCGGTGTGATTACATTAGACGACACTGCGAGGCGGGCTCTCGGCCAGCGCGGCCGCACAGGCGCAGCCAGCCTGACACCAAATGATGTCAGAAGATGGGCAGCGCTAAGTGTGCCTGGCCAAGGGATAACATAACAGCGCAGGCTCCGGGAAGGAATCAAACAACGCTGAGGAGCCGGGGCACGGCGCCAAGGAGGTAGGAATGACGGCTGTGCTGCGTCATATTACGAAGGAAAGTCCCACCTCCGGGATGGTCTCACGGTATCAGGGGACACATTTTATAAGTGTTAAGTTCTGTGTTTGCAAGGAGCATAATGAAAAGAGCCACCTTTTCCTTTTGCATCCTTTGTGCTGCACAAGCTGGCTCTTTCAGCTACAAACGCCTTGGGGGGGGATTAAAGGTTCCCTTTAGACTTTCTCCAATCAGGCTTCGGCCTACACTGTGTTCCTCTGCTTCTCCTGCTGTCCCTGGGCTCCAACAACGCTAGTTGCCGTCCAGAAGTGCTGTCCGCACAGTCCCAACAGTCCCTCCTCTGTTATTGGGGTTCAGTAACGTCAGCTGTTCCCCTGCTGTGTGTGTGGCAATCCCTCCTATCTCCTCCACCTCCTCCTGTCCCTGGGCTCCAACACCGCTAGTTGTTGCCTGGTAGTGCTGTACGCACAGTCCCAACAGTCCCTCCTCTGTTATTGGGGTTCAGTAACGTCAGCTGTTCCCCAGCTGTGTGTGTGGCAATCCCTCCTATCTCCTCCACCTCCTCCTCCTCCTGTCCCTGGGCTCCAACACCGCTAGTTGTTGCCTGGTAGTGCTGTACGCACAGTCCCAACAGTCCCTCCTCTGTTATTGGGGTTCAGTAACGTCAGTTGTTCCCCTGCTGTGTGTGTGGCAATCCCTCCTATCTCCTCCACCTCCTCCTTCTCCTGTCCCTTGGCTCCAACACCGCTAGTTGCCGTCCAGAAGTGCTGTCCGCACAGTCCCAACAGTCCCTCCTCTGTTATTGGGGTTCAGTAACATCAGCTGTTCCCCTGCTGTGAGTGTGGCAATCCCTCCTATCTCCTCCACCTCCTCCTCCTCCTGTCCCTGGGCTCCAACACCGCTAGTTGTTGCCTGGTAGTGCTGTACGCACAGTCCCAACAGTCCCTCCTCTGTTATTGGGGTTCAGTAACGTCAGCTGTTCCCCAGCTGTGTGTGTGGCAATCCCTCCTATCTCCTCCACCTCCTCCTCCTCCTGTCCCTGGGCTCCAACACCGCTAGTTGTTGCCTGGTAGTGCTGTACGCACAGTCCCAACAGTCCCTCCTCTGTTATTGGGGTTCAGTAACGTCAGCTGTTCCCCTGCTGTGTGTGTGGCAATCCCTCCTATCTCCTCCTCCACCTCCTGTCCCTGGGCTCCAACACCGCTAGTTGTTGCCTGGTAGTGCTGTACGCACAGTCCCAACAGTCCCTCCTCTGTTATTGGGGTTCAGTAACGTCAGCTGTTCCCCAGCTGTGTGTGTGGCAATCCCTCCTATCTCCTCCACCTCCTCCTCCTCCTGTCCCTGGGCTCCAACACCGCTAGTTGTTGCCTGGTAGTGCTGTACGCACAGTCCCAACAGTCCCTCCTCTGTTATTGGGGTTCATGTCATGATCTCCATGGCCAGAGAACTAGCATAAGCCTCTATAGGAACAAGCTCTTGGAAGATGTAACTATACTGACCATGAACTAAACCTACCGCATCATCTAGAAGTAGCCAGGTAGCATGTCCTACTTTTTATCCCTATATGCCCAGCGCCGGCCGGAGAACTAAACAACGCTAGCAGAGGGAAACATAAGACCTGACTCACCTCTAGAGAAATGCCCAAAAAAAAGGAGACAGAAGCCCCCCACATATATTGGCGGTGATATGAGATGAAACAACAAACGCAGCAGGAAAATAGTTTTAGCAAATTTGAGGTCCGCTTTCTAGATAGCAGAAGACAGAAAGCATACTTTCATGGTCAGTAGAAAACCCTAACAAAACACATCCAGAAATTACTTTAGGACTCTGGCATTAACTCATAATACCAGAGTGGCAATTCCTGATCAACAAGAGCTTTCCAGACACAGTAACGAAACTGCAGCTGTGAACTGGAACCAAAATACAAAAACAAAACATGGACGAATGTCCAACTTATCTAGTAGATGTCTGGGAGCAGGAACAAGCACAGAGAGGCTTCTGATAACATTGTTGACCGGCAAGCATCTAACAGAGAAGCCAGGTTATATAGCGACACCCAGATCTAATCAGAACAGGTGAACAGGGAAGATGATGTCACAAGTTCAATTCCACCAGTAGCCACCGGGGGAGCCCAGAATCCAAATTCACAACAGTACCCCCCCCTCAAGGAGGGGGCACCGAACCCTCACCAGAACCACCAGGGCGATCAGGATGGGCCCTATGAAAGGCACGAACCAGATCAGAGGCATGAACATCAGATGCAGTGACCCAAGAATTATCCTCCTGGCCATATCCCTTCCACTTGACCAGATACTGGAGTCTCCGTCTGGAAACACGGGAGTCTAGGATTTTTTCCACAACGTACTCCAACTCACCCTCAACCAACACCGGAGCAGGAGGCTCAACGGAAGGCACAACCGGTGCCTCATACCTGCGCAATAACGACCGATGAAAAACGTTATGAATAGAAAAGGATGCAGGGAGGTCCAAACGGAAGGAAACAGGGTTAAGAATCTCCAATATTTTATACGGACCGATGAACCGAGGCTTAAACTTAGGAGATGAGACCCTCATAGGGACAAAACGAGAAGACAACCACACCAAATCTCCAACACAAAGCCGAGGACCAACACGACGGTGACGGTTGGCAAAAAGCTGAGTCTTCTCCTGGGACAACTTTAAATTGTCCATCACCTGCCCCCAGATATGATGCAATCTCTCCACCACCGCATCCACTCCAGGACAATCCGAGGATTCCATCTGACCGGAGGAAAATCGAGGATGGAACCCCGAATTACAGAAAAACGGGGAAACCAAGGTGGCAGAGCTGGCCCGATTATTGAGGGCGAACTCCGCCAATGGCAAAAAAGCAACCCAATCATCCTGGTCAGCAGACACAAAACACCTCAGATATGTCTCCAGGGTCTGATTAGTCCGCTCGGTCTGGCCATTAGTCTGAGGGTGAAAAGCAGACGAAAAAGACAAATCTATGCCCATCCTAGCACAAAATGCCCGCCAAAATCTAGACACAAATTGGGTTCCTCTGTCAGAAACGATATTCTCAGGAATACCATGCAAACGAACAACATTTTGAAAAAACAGGGGCACCAACTCGGAAGAAGAAGGCAATTTGGGCAGGGGAACCAAATGAACCATCTTAGAAAAACGGTCACACACCACCCAGATGACAGACATCTTCTGAGAAACAGGCAGATCTGAAATAAAATCCATCGAGATGTGTGTCCAAGGCCTCTTAGGAATAGGCAAGGGCAACAATAATCCACTAGCCCGAGAACAACAAGGCTTGGCCCGAGCACAAACGTCACAAGACTGCACAAAGCCTCGCACATCTCGTGACAGGGAAGGCCACCAGAAGGATCTTGCCACCAAATCCCTGGTACCAAAAATTCCAGGATGACCTGCCAACGCAGAAGAATGCACCTCAGAGATGACTTTACTGGTCCAATCATCAGGAACAAACAGCCTATCAGGCGGACAACGATCCGGTCTATCCGCCTGAAACTCCTGCAAAGCCCGCCGCAGGTCTGGAGAAACGGCTGACAAGATAACTCCCTCCTTAAGAATACCTGTGGGGTCAGAGTTGCCAGGTGAATCAGGCTCAAAACTCCTAGAAAGGGCATCCGCCTTAACATTCTTAGAACCTGGTAGGTACGATACCACAAAATTAAACCGAGAAAAAAATAATGACCAGCGCGCCTGTCTAGGATTCAGGCGCCTGGCGGTCTCAAGATAAATCAAATTCTTGTGGTCAGTCAATACCACCACCTGATGTCTGGCCCCCTCGAGCCAATGGCGCCACTCCTCAAACGCCCACTTCATGGCCAAAAGCTCCCGATTCCCAACATCATAATTCCGCTCAGCGGGCGAAAATTTACGGGAAAAGAAGGCACAAGGCCTCATCACGGCGCAGTCAGAACTTTTCTGCGACAACACTGCCCCAGCTCCGATCTCAGAAGCGTCGACCTCAACCTGAAAAGGAAGAGTCACATCAGGCTGACGCAACACAGGGGCAGAAGAAAAACAGCGCTTAAGCTCCTGAAAGGCCTCCACAGCATCAGGGGACCAATTAGCAACATCAGCACCCTGTCTAGTCAAATCGGTCAATGGCTTAACGACATCCGAAAAACCAGAAATAAATCGACGATAAAAGTTGGCAAAGCCCAAAAATTTCTGAAGACTTTTAAGAGAAGAGGGCTGCGTCCAATCACAAATAGCTTGAACCTTGACAGGATCCATCTCAATGGAAGAGGGAGAAAAAATATATCCCAAAAAGGAAATTCTCTGAACCCCAAAAACGCACTTAGAACCCTTGACACACAGAGAATTAGACCGCAAAACCTGAAAAACCCTCTTAACTTGCCGGACATGAGAGTCCCAGTCATCCGAAAAAATCAGAATATCATCCAGATACACTATCATAAATTTATCCAAAAAATCGCGGAAAATATCATGCATAAAGGACTGGAAGACTGAAGGGGCATTAGAAAGACCAAAAGGCATCACCAAATACTCAAAGTGGCCCTCGGGCGTATTAAATGCGGTTTTCCACTCATCCCCCTGCCTGATCCGCACCAAATTATACGCCCCACGGAGATCAATCTTAGAGAACCACTTGGCCCCCTTTATGCGAGCAAACAAATCAGTCAGCAACGGCAATGGGTATTGATATTTAACCGTGATTTTATTCAAAAGCCGATAATCAATACATGGTCTCAAAGAGCCGTCTTTTTTTGACACAAAGAAAAAACCGGCTCCTAAGGGAGATGACGATGGACGAATATGTCCCTTTTCCAAGGACTCCTTTATATATTCTCGCATAGCAGTATGTTCAGGCACAGACAGATTAAATAAACGACCCTTTGGGTATTTACTACCCGGGATTAAATCTATAGCACAATCGCACTCACGGTGCGGAGGTAGTGAACCAAGCTTGGGTTCTTCAAAGACGTCACGATAGTCAGACAGGAACTCAGGGATTTCAGAGGGGATAGATGATGAAATGGACACCAAAGGTACGTCCCCATGAGTCCCCTTACATCCCCAGCTCAACACAGACATAGCTCTCCAGTCAAGGACTGGGTTGTGAGACTGCAGCCATGGCAATCCCAGCACCAAATCCTCATGTAGATTATACAGCACTAGAAAACGAATAGTCTCCTGGTGATCCGGATTAATACACATATTCACTTGTGTCCAGTATTGTGGTTTATTATTAGCCAATGGGGTGGAGTCAATCCCCTTCAGAGGAATAAGAGTTTCCAAAGGCTCTAAATCATACCCACAACGATTGGCAAAGGACCAATCCATAAGACTCAAAGCGGCGCCAGAGTCGATATAGGCGTCAGTAGTAATAGATGACAAAGAGCAAATCAGGGTCACAGACAAAATAAATTTAGACTGTAAAGTGCCAATGGAAACGGATTTATCAAGCTTTTTAGTACGCTTAGAGCATGCTGATATAACATGAGTAGAATCCCCACAATAGAAACACAACCCATTTTTCCGTCTAAAATTCTGCCGCTCGCTTCTGGACAGAATTCTATCACACTGCATGCTTTCTGGCGTCTTCTCAGTGGACACCGCCAGATGGTGCACTGGTTTGCGCTCCCGCAGACGCCTATCGATCTGAATGGCCATTGTCATGGACTCATTCAGACCTGCAGGCACAGGGAACCCCACCATAACATCCTTAATGGCATCAGAGAGACCCTCTCTGAAAGTAGCCGCCATGGCACACTCATTCCACTGAGTAAGCACAGACCATTTACGGAATCTTTGGCAGTAAATTTCAGCTTCATCTTGCCCCTGCGATAGGGACATCAAAGTTTTTTCTGCCTGAAGTTCCAAATGAGGTTCCTCATACAGCAAGCCCAAGGCCAAAAAAAACGCATCCACATTGCGCAACGCAGGATCCCCTGGTGCCAATGCAAAAGCCCAGTCTTGAGGGTCGCCGCGGAGCAAGGAAATCACAATCCCAACCTGCTGTGCAGGGTCTCCAGCAGAACGAGATTTCAGGGACAAAAATAGCTTACAATTATTTCTAAAATTCTGAAAGCTAGATCTATTCCCTGAGAAGAATTCCGGCAAAGGAATTCTCGGCTCAGATACCGGAGCATGAATAATAAAATCTTGCAAATTTTGTACTTTCGTGGTGAGATTATTCAAACCTGCAGTTACACTCTGAAGATCCATTATTAACAGGTGAACACAAAGCCATTCAAAGATTATAAGGAGAGAGAAAAAAAAGAAAGACTGCAGCATAGACAGACTGGCAAGTGATCCAATCAAGAGCACAGAGGAAAAAAAAAAAAAAAAAAAACTCTCAGCAGACTTCTTATTTCTCTCCTTTCTCAGCCAAGGATTTTAACCCTTTAGTGGTCCGGTCAAACTGTCATGATCTCCATGGCCAGAGAACTAGCATAAGCCTCTATAGGAACAAGCTCTTGGAAGATGTAACTATACTGACCATGAACTAAACCTACCGCATCATCTAGAAGTAGCCAGGTAGCATGTCCTACTTTTTATCCCTATATGCCCAGCGCCGGCCGGAGAACTAAACAACGCTAGCAGAGGGAAACATAAGACCTGACTCACCTCTAGAGAAATGCCCAAAAAAAAGGAGACAGAAGCCCCCCACATATATTGGCGGTGATATGAGATGAAACAACAAACGCAGCAGGAAAATAGTTTTAGCAAATTTGAGGTCCGCTTTCTAGATAGCAGAAGACAGAAAGCATACTTTCATGGTCAGTAGAAAACCCTAACAAAACACATCCAGAAATTACTTTAGGACTCTGGCATTAACTCATAATACCAGAGTGGCAATTCCTGATCAACAAGAGCTTTCCAGACACAGTAACGAAACTGCAGCTGTGAACTGGAACCAAAATACAAAAACAAAACATGGACGAATGTCCAACTTATCTAGTAGATGTCTGGGAGCAGGAACAAGCACAGAGAGGCTTCTGATAACATTGTTGACCGGCAAGCATCTAACAGAGAAGCCAGGTTATATAGCGACACCCAGATCTAATCAGAACAGGTGAACAGGGAAGATGATGTCACAAGTTCAATTCCACCAGTAGCCACCGGGGGAGCCCAGAATCCAAATTCACAACAGGTTCAGTAACGTCAGCTGTTCCCCTGCTGTGTGTGTGGCAATCCCTCCTATCTCCTCCTCCACCTGCTCCTCCTCCTGTCCCTGGGCTCCAAAACCGCTAGTTGCTGTCCAGAAGTGCTGTCCGCACAGAGCCAAACACCTCGCCAATGTGTTAGTGGGGTTCAGCACCGCCAGCTGTTCCCCTGCTGTGTATACAGCAACGTGTACTGCGACCGCCACGCAGGCACAACAAGTTAAATTTAAGGGAACCTGTCCCCCCCCCCCAGGCGTTTGTTACTGAAGGAGCCACCTTGTGCAGCAGTAATGATGCAAAGGGAAAAAGTGCCTCTTTTTGTGGTGCTCCTTGCACATGCTGAACCTAACACTTATGAAATGTGTCCCCTCCTACCGTGATACCGTCCGGTTGGTGGAACTTTCCTTTGTCATGTGGCGCAGCACAGCCGTCATTCTTACCCCCTTGGCGCCGTGTGCCGCCTCCTCAGCGTTTTTTGAATCAGTCCCGGAGCCTGCGCTGTTAGGTTAGCCCTTGGCCATGCACACATTTTGCGCTGCCCGTCTTCTGACATCATTTGGTGTCAGACTGGCTGCGCCTGTGCGGCTGCGCTAGCCGAGATCCCGCCTCACAGTGTCGTCTAATGTAATCCCAACGTGGGCCTGGGATCCATGGACATGCACAGTGCATATCTGAACCTCCGCCTCTCACTCATCTCCCTACGGCTTCTTCAGACTGTGCGGTGTCAGCTGATCCCTAATAGCATGCCACGGCCGTGACACCGCACAGTCTGAAGAAGCCGTAGGGAAGAGAGTGAGAGGCGAGGATATGCACTGCGCATGGCCACGGATCCCAGGCCCACGTTTTACAGCCACCTTGTACGACAGTAATGCTGCATGTGTGCAAGGTGGCTCAGAAACTTATTCTCCTTGCCCATGTTGAACTGAACACGTCTAAAATGAGTCCTCTGCGACCATTAAAACGTCCCTGAGGTGTGATTTTCCTTTGTATTGACACGCAACAAGCTCCTTGGTAGCGCTGCCCGTCTTCTGGCATCATTGTTTGGCTGCCTGCGCCTCCGCGGCTGCCTTGCCCCACACAACGCCCCTCGGTGTCTTATTTATTTGGACTGCGAGGGTGTGATTGATGGGCATGAACGGTGCATTTCTTCGCCTGTCCCTCATCTCCTTCCGCCTTCTTCGGACTATGCGTCTTCATGGCCGTGGCATGCGATAAGGGATCAGCTGACGCCGCATAGTCTGAAGCGGGTGTAAGAACCCAAGCGAGAGGCGAACATATGTACTGCGCCAGGCCATGAATCCCAGCCCCGCAGTGTTTTAACAATGTTAAGACACTGCGGGGCTGGGATTCATGGTCATCGCAAACCGCAACGACCGACATTACATGATGTCAGAAGATGGGCAGCGCTAACAGCGCAAGGCCAAGGGATAACACGACAGCGCAGACTCCTGTGCAACAAATAACGATGCTCAGGAGGCCGCGCAAAGCACCAAGGTGGCATTTTTGCCAGCTGTACTGCGTCTCTTTACGAAGGGAACTCACGCCTCAAAATCAGTTTGACTGTGTAAGGGCCTAAATGTTATACGTGTTCCTTTCAGCGTGTGCAAGGAGAAAAATTAAAAGAGCAACCTTTGACTTGTGCAGCACTACTGCTGCATAAGCTGTGGCTCTTCTAGTTTGTAACACCTGAGGGGGGGTTAAAGGTTACCTTTAAAATTGGTTGAATTAGGCTTCGGCCTACACTCTGCTCCCCCTGCAGAGCCTGGGCTCTAACACCGCCAGTTGGGGCCCGGTACTGCTAGCTGCACAGAGAAAAACACCAGCCAATGTGTCAGTGGGGTTCAGCACCGCCAGCTGTTCCCCTGCTGTGTAGCCGGCAACGTGTCCTGCAAATGCCACACAGACACAACAGACCCAAAGCTGCCGCCAGTGCAGGCTTCGGCCTACACTCCGCCTTCTCTCCTCCTCCTGCTGACCCTGGGCTCTAACACCGCCAGTTGGGGCCCAGGTGTGCTAGCTGCACAGAGAAAAACACCAGCCAATGTGTCAGTGGGGTTCAGCACCGCCAGCTGTTCCCCTGCTGTGTAGCCGGCAACGTGTCCTGCAACAGCCACGCAGACACAAGAACTGAAATTGAAGGAAACCTGTCCCCCCTCCCCCAGGTGTTTCTACGTTTTACAGCCACCTTGTACGACAGTAATGCTGCATGTGTGCAAGGTGGCTCAGAAACTTATTCTCCTTGCCCATGTTGAACTGAACACGTCTAAAATGAGTCCTCTGCGACCATTAAAACGTCCCTGAGGTGTGATTTTCCTTTGTATTGACACGCAACAAGCTCCTTGGTGGCGCTGCCCGTCTTCTGGCATCATTGTTTGGCTGCCTGCGCCTCTGCGGCTGCCTTGCCCCACACAACGCCCCTCGGTGTCTTATTTATTTGGACTGCGAGGGTGTGATTGATGGGCATGAACGGTGCATTTCTTCGCCTGTCCCTCATCTCCTTCCGCCTTCTTCGGACTGTGCGTCTTCATGGCCGTGGCATGCGATAAGGGATCAGCTGACGCAGCATAGTCTGAAGCGGGTGTAAGAACCCAAGCGAGAGGCGAACATATGTACTGCGCCAGGCCATGAATCCCAGCCCCGCAGTGTTTTAACAATGTTAAGACACTGCGGGGCTGGGATTCATTGTCATCGCAAACCGCAACGGCCGACATTTCATGATGTCAGAAGATGGGCAGCGCTAACAGCGCAAGGCCAAGGGATAACACGACAGCGCAGACTCCTGTGCAACAAATAACGATGCTTAGGAGGCCGCGCAAAGCACCAAGGTGGCATTTTTGCCAGCTGTACTGCGTCTCTTTACGAAGGGAACTCACGCCTCAAAATCAGTTTGACTGTGTAAGGGCCTAAATGTTAAACGTGTTCCTTTCAGCATGTGCAAGGAGAAAAATTAAAAGAGCAACCTTTGACTTGTGCAGCACTACTGCTGCATAAGCTGTGGCTCTTCTAGTTTGTAACACCTGAGGGGGGTTAAAGGTTACCTTTAAAATTGGTTCAATTAGGCTTCGGCCCACACTCTGCTCCCCCTGCAGAGCCTGGGCTCTAACACCGCCAGTTGGGGCCCGGTACTGCTAGCTGCACAGAGAAAAACACCAGCCAATGTGTCAGTGGGGTTCAGCACCGCCAGCTGTTCCCCTGCTGTGTAGCCGGCAACGTGTCCTGCAAATGCCACGCAGACACAACAGACCCAAAGCTGCCGCCAGTGCAGGCTTCGGCCTATACTCCGCTCCCTCTCCTCCTCCTGCTGACCCTGGGCTCTAACACCGCCAGTTGGGGCCCAGATGTGTTAGCTGCACAGAGAAAAACACCAGCCAATGTGTCAGTGGGGTTCAGCACCGCCAGCTGTTCCCCTGCTGTGTAGCCGGCAACGTGTCCTGCAACAGCCACGCAGACACAAGAACTGAAATTGAAGGAAACCTGTCCCCCCTCCCCCAGGTGTTTCTACGTTTTACAGCCACCTTGTACGACAGTAATGCTGCATGTGTGCAAGGTGGCTCAGAAACTTATTCTCCTTGCCCATGTTGAACTGAACACGTCTAAAATGAGTCCTCTGCGACCATTAAAACGTCCCTGAGGTGTGATTTTCCTTTGTATTGACACGCAACAAGCTCCTTGGTAGCGCTGCCCGTCTTCTGGCATCATTGTTTGGCTGCCTGCGCCTCTGCGGCTGCCTTGCCCCACACAACGCCCCTCGGTGTCTTATTTATTTGGACTGCGAGGGTGTGATTGATGGGCATGAACGGTGCATTTCTTCGCCTGTCCCTCATCTCCTTCTGCCTTCTTCGGACTGTGCATCTTCGTGGCCGTGGCATGCGATAAGGGATCAGCTGACGCCGCACAGTCTGAAGCGGGTGTAAGGACCCGAGTGTGAGAGGCCAACATATGTGCTGCGCCAGGCCATGAATCCCAGCCCCGCAGTGTTTTAACTATGTAAAGACACTGTGGGGCTGGGATTCATGGTCATCGCAAACCGCAACGGCTGACATTAAATGATGCCAGAAGATGGGCAGCGCTAACAGCGCAAGGCCAAGGGATAAAACGACAGCGCAGACTCCTGTACAGCAAATAACAACGCTCAGGAGGCTGCGCCCAGCACCAAGGTGAAATTCTTGACATCTGTGCTGCGTCTCATTACGAAGGGAACTCCCGCCTCCAACACAGTTTGACTGTATAAAGGGCTAAATGTTATACGTGTTTCCTTCAGCGTGTGCAAGGAGAAAAATTAAAAGAGCAACCTTTGACTTGTGCAGCACTACTGCTGCATAAGCTGTGGCTCTTCTAGTTTGTAACACCTGAGGGGGGGTTAAAGGTTACCTTTAAAATTGATTCAATTAGGCTTCGGCCTACACTCTGCTCCCCCTGCAGAGCCTGGGCTCTAACACCGCCAGTTGGGGCCCGGTGTTATGACCCCAATGGCGAGGGTCTCAGAGGAACGTGGAAATCTGCAGAATACAAAAATCCAGCTCATAGGGCAGTGGTAACTGGGTTGACCATATATCTACTCCTAACGCCAACACTAGAAGTAGCCGGGGATCATTCCTACGTTGATTCTAGATGACACGCGCCAGCCGGAGAATCTAGCTACCCCTAGTAGAGGAAAACAAAGACCTTTCTTGCCTCCAGAGAAGGGGACCCCAAAGCTGGATAGAAGCCCCCCACAAATAATGACGGTGAGGTAAGAGGAAATGACAAACACAGAAATGAACCAGGTTAGCACAGAGAGGCCCGCTTACTGATAGCAGAATAAAGAAAGGTAACTTATATGGTCAACAAAAACCCTATTAAAATCCACACTGGAAATTCAAGAACCCCCGAACCGTCTAACGGTCCGGGGGGAGAACACCAGCCCCCCTAGAGCTTCCAGCAAAGGTCAGGATATAGATTTGGAACAAGCTGGACAAAAATACAAAACCAAAACAAATAGCAAAAAGCAAAAGGCAGACTTAGCTGATATAACTGGAACCAGGATCAGTAGACAAGAGCACAGCAGACTAGCTCTGATAACTACGTTGCCAGGCATAGAACTGAAGGTCCAGGGAGCTTATATAGCAACACCCCTAAGTAACGACCCAGGTGCGGATAAAAGGAATGACAGAAAAACCAGAGTCAAAAAACTAGTAACCACTAGAGGGAGCAAAAAGCAAATTCACAACAGTACCCCCCCCTTAGTGAGGGGTCACCGAACCCTCACCACGACCACCAGGGCGATCAGGATGAGCGGCATGAAAGGCACGAACTAAATCGGCCGCATGAACATCAGAGGCGACCACCCAGGAATTATCCTCCTGACCATAGCCCTTCCACTTGGCCAGGTACTGAAGCCTCCGCCTGGAGAGGCGAGAATACAAGATCTTCTCCACCACATACTCCAACTCGCCCTCAACCAACACCGGAGCAGGAGGCTCAGCAGAAGGAACTACAGGCACAATGTACCGCCGCAACAAGGACCTATGAAATACATTGTGAATAGCAAACGACACAGGAAGATCCAGACGAAAAGATACAGGATTAAGGATTTCCAATATCTTGTAAGGCCCAATAAAATGAGGTTTAAATTTGGGAGAGGAGACCTTCATAGGAACAAAGCGGGAAGAAAGCCATACCAAATCCCCAACGCGTAGTCGGGGACCCACACCGCGGCGGCGGTTGGCAAAGCGCTGAGCCTTCTCCTGTGACAACTTCAAGTTGTCCACCACATGATTCCAGATCTGCTGCAACCTATCCACCACAGAATCCACCCCAGGACAGTCAGAAGGCTCCACATGACCCGAAGAAAAGCGAGGATGGAAACCAGAGTTGCAGAAAAAAGGCGAAACCAAGGTGGCGGAACTAGCCCGATTATTAAGGGCAAACTCAGCCAACGGCAAGAATGTCACCCAATCGTCCTGATCAGCAGAGACAAAACACCTCAAATAAGCCTCCAGTCTGATTGGTTCGCTCCGTCTGTCCATTAGTCTGAGGATGGAAAGCAGACGAAAACGACAAATCAATGCCCATCCTACTACAAAAGGATCGCCAGAACCTGGAAACGAACTGGGATCCTCTGTCTGACACAATATTCTCAGGGATGCCGTGCAAACGAACCACGTTCTGGAAAAACACAGGAACCAGATCGGAAGAGGAAGGCAGCTTAGGCAAAGGAACCAAATGGACCATCTTGGAGAAGCGATCACATATCACCCAGATAACAGACATGCCCTGAGATAGCGGAAGATCAGAAATGAAATCCATGGAGATATGTGTCCAAGGTCTCTTCGGGACAGGCAAGGGCAAGAGCAAACCGCTAGCATGAGAACAGCAAGGCTTAGCTCGAGCACAAGTCCCACAGGACTGCACAAATGACCGCACATCCCTTGACAAGGAAGGCCACCAAAAGGACCTGGCCACCAGATCTCTGGTGCCAAAAATTCCCGGGTGACCTGCCAACACCGAGGAATGAACCTCGGAAATGACTCTGCTGGTCCACTTATCCGGGACAAACAGTCTGTCAGGTGGACAAGACTCAGGCCTATCAGCCTGAAATCTCTGCAACACACGTCGCAGATCCGGAGAAATAGCTGACAAGATAACTCCATCTTTAAGAATACCAACAGGATCAGCGACTCCAGGAGCATCAGGCACAAAGCTCCTAGAAAGAGCATCGGCCTTCACATTCTTTGAACCTGGTAAATACGAGACAACAAAATCAAAGCGGGAGAAAAACAATGACCAGCGGGCCTGTCTCGGATTAAGGCGTTTAGCAGACTCGAGATACATCAGATTTTTGTGATCAGTCAAGACCACCACACGATGCTTAGCACCCTCGAGCCAATGACGCCACTCCTCAAATGCCCATTTCATGGCCAACAACTCCCGATTGCCCACATCATAATTTCGCTCGGCAGGCGAAAACTTCCTAGAGAAAAAGGCACAAGGTTTCATAACAGAGCAACCAGGGCCTCTCTGCGACAAAACGGCCCCTGCCCCAATCTCCGAAGCATCCACCTCAACCTGAAAGGGAAGTGAGACGTCAGGCTGGCACAAAACAGGCGCCGAAGTAAACCGGCGTTTCAACTCCTGGAAAGCCTCCACGGCAGCAGGAGCCCAGTTAGCTACATCGGAGCCCTTCTTGGTCATATCCGTCAAAGGTTTCACAATGCTAGAAAAATTAGCGATAAAACGACGGTAGAAGTTAGCGAAGCCCAAGAACTTCTGAAGACTCTTAACTGACGAGGGCTGAGTCCAATCAAGAATAGCTCGGACCTTGACTGGGTCCATCTCCACAGCAGAAGGGGAAAAAATGAACCCCAAAAAGGGAACCTTCTGCACACCAAAGAGACACTTTGAGCCCTTGACAAACAAAGAATTTTCACGCAAAATTTTAAAGACCAACCTGACCTGCTCCACATGCGAATCCCAATTGTCAGAAAAAACCAAAATATCATCCAGATAAACAATCAAAAATTTATCCAGATACTTCCGGAAAATGTCATGCATAAAGGACTGAAAAACTGAAGGCGCATTGGAGAGCCCAAAAGGCATCACCAAGTACTCAAAATGACCTTCGGGCGTATTGAATGCGGTTTTCCATTCATCACCTTGCTTAATGCGCACAAGGTTGTACGCACCACGAAGGTCTATCTTGGTGAACCACTTGGCACCCTTAATCCGGGCAAACAAGTCAGACAACAGCGGTAAAGGATACTGAAATTTGACAGTGATCTTATTTAAAAGTCAATAATCAATACAAGGTCTCAAAGATCCGTCCTTTTTTGCCACAAAAAAGAATCCCGCACCAAGAGGGGAAGAAGACGGACGAATATGTCCTTTCTCCAGAGACTCCTTGATATATGAACGCATAGCGGTATGTTCAGGTACCGACAGATTAAACAGTCTTCCCTTAGGAAATTTACTGCCTGGGATCAAATCTATAGCACAGTCACAGTCCCTATGAGGAGGCAGTGCACTGGACTCAGACTCACTGAAGACATCCTGATAATCAGACAAATACTCCGGAACTTCCGAAGGCGTAGAAGAAGCAATAGACACAGGCAGGGAATCCCCATGAATACCACGACAGCCCCAACTTGAGACTGACATAGCCTTCCAGTCCAGGACTGGATTATGGGTCTGTAACCATGGCAGCCCTAAAACAACCAAATCATGCATTTTATGTAAAACCAGGAAACGTATCACCTCGCGGTGTTCAGGAGTCATGCACATGGTAACCTGTGTCCAATACTGCGGTTTATTTGCTGCCAATGGTGTAGCATCAATACCCCTAAGAGGAATAGGATTTTCTAATGGTTCAAGAGTAAAACCACAGCGCTTAGCAAATGAGAGATCCATGAGACTCAGGGCAGCACCTGAATCTACAAACGCCATGACAGGATAAGATGACAGTGAGCAAATCAAAGTTACAGACAGAATAAATTTAGGTTGCAAATTACCAACGGTGACAGGACTAACAACCTTAGCTATACGTTTAGAGCATGCTGAGATAACATGTGTAGAATCACCACAGTAGTAGCACAAGCCATTCCGGCGTCTATGAATTTTCCGCTCATTTCTAGTCAGGATTCTATCACATTGCATTAAATCAGGTGTCTGTTCAGACAACACCATGAGGGAATTTGCGGTTTTTCTATCACATTGCACCGAATTAGGTGTCTGTTCAGACAACACCATGAGGGAATTTGCGGTTTTGCGCTCCCGCAACCGCCGGTCAATTTGAATAGCCAGTGCCATAGTATCATTCAGACCTGTGGGAATGGGAAAACCCACCATAACATTCTTAATGGCTTCAGAAAGGCCATTTCTAAAATTAGCGGCCAGTGCACACTCGTTCCAATGTGTCAGCACGGACCATTTCCGAAATTTTTGGCAATACACTTCAGCCTCGTCCTGCCCCTGAGACATAGCCAGCAAGGCCTTTTCTGCCTGAATCTCAAGATTGGGTTCCTCATAAAGTAAACCGAGCGCCAGAAAAAACGCATCAAGATCAGCCAATGCCGGATCTCCTGGCGCCAGCGAAAAAGCCCAATCCTGAGGGTCGCCCCGTAAGAACAAAATAACAATTTTTACTTGCTGAGCAGAATCTCCAGATGAACAGGGTCTCAGGGACAAAAACAATTTACAATTATTCACGAAATTCCTAAACTTAAACCTGTCTCCGGAAAACAGTTCAGGAATCGGTATTTTAGGTTCTGACCTAGGATTTCTGATAACATAGTCTTGTATGCCCTGCACACGAGTAGCCAGCTGGTCCACACTTGTAATCAAGGTCTGGACATTCATGTCTGCAGCAAGCATAGCCACTCTGAGGTAAAGGGGAAGAAGAAAAAAAAAAAACTCAGAATCTTCTTTCTTATAATCCCTCTTCTGCAATGCATTAAACATTTAATACTGGCCTGGCAAACTGTTATGACCCCAATGGCGAGGGTCTCAGAGGAACGTGGAAATCTGCAGAATACAAAAATCCAGCTCATAGGGCAGTGGTAACTGGGTTGACCATATATCTACTCCTAACGCCAACACTAGAAGTAGCCGGGGATCATTCCTACATTGATTCTAGATGACACGCGCCAGCCGGAGAATCTAGCTACCCCTAGTAGAGGAAAACAAAGACCTTTCTTGCCTCCAGAGAAGGGGACCCCAAAGCTGGATAGAAGCCCCCCACAAATAATGACGGTGAGGTAAGAGGAAATGACAAACACAGAAATGAACCAGGTTAGCACAGAGAGGCCCGCTTACTGATAGCAGAATAAAGAAAGGTAACTTATATGGTCAACAAAAACCCTATTAAAATCCACACTGGAAATTCAAGAACCCCCGAACCGTCTAACGGTCCGGGGGGAGAACACCAGCCCCCCTAGAGCTTCCAGCAAAGGTCAGGATATAGATTTGGAACAAGCTGGACAAAAATACAAAACCAAAACAAATAGCAAAAGGCAAAAGGCAGACTTAGCTGATATAACTGGAACCAGGATCAGTAGACAAGAGCACAGCAGACTAGCTCTGATAACTACGTTGCCAGGCATAGAACTGAAGGTCCAGGGAGCTTATATAGCAACACCCCTAAGTAACGACCCAGGTGCGGATAAAAGGAATGACAGAAAAACCAGAGTCAAAAAACTAGTAACCACTAGAGGGAGCAAAAAGCAAATTCACAACAGCCCGGTACTGCTAGCTGCACAGAGAAAAACACCAGCCAATGTGTCAGTGGGGTTCAGCACCGCCAGCTGTTCCCCTGCTGTGTAGCCGGCAACGTGTCCTGCAACAGCCACGCAGACACAAAGCTGCCGCCAGTGCAGGCTTCGGCCTACACTCTGCTCCCTCTCCCCCTGCTGACCCTTTGTTCCAACACCGCTAGTTGGGGCTCTAGGAAGACAAGCTTGAATAGGTCCCCATCCTGGTTCCAGCACCATCAGCTGGTTCCGGGCAGAGCCTTTGGCTTAGGTGCCTCCCTCTGGGTATCTGAGTTCCACCAACGTCAGGTGGTCCTTGGTAGTGCTTTCAGCACGGGTACCTCCTGCTTAGTAACCGGGTTCCAGTAACGTCAGCTGGTCCTCGGTAGTTCCATTGGCTCTTGGACCTTTGGCTACCCATCCGGGTTCCAGTACCGTCAGCTGGTTCTCGGCAGTGTCTTTTGCTCTTGTACCTTCTGCTCCCTATCCTGGTTCCAGTACCGTCAGCTGGTTCTGGGCAGAGCCTTTGGCTTAGGTGCCTCCTTCTGGGTATCCGAGTTCCACCAACGTCAGGTGGTCCTTGGTAGTGCTTTCAGCACGGGTACCTCCTGCTTAGTAACCGGGTTCCAGTAACGTCAGCTGGTCCTCGGTAGTTCCATTGGCTCTTGGACCTTTGGCTACCCATCCGGGTTCCAGTACCGTCAGCTGGTTCTCGGCAGTGTCTTTTGCTCTTGTACCTTCTGCTCCCCATCCTGGTTCCAGTACCGTCAGCTGGTTCCGGGCAGAGTCTTTGGCTTAGGTGCCTCCTTCTGGGTATCTGAGTTCCACCAACGTCAGGTGGTCCTTGGTAGTGCTTTCAGCACGGGTACCTCCTGCTTAGTAACCGGGTTCCAGTAACGTCAGCTGGTCCTCGGTAGTTCCATTGGCTCTTGGACCTTCGGGTAGCCATCCGAGTTCCAGTTCCATCAGCTGTTTCTCGGCATTTTCTCAGCCTACTTGTACCTTCTGCTACATTTCCAAGTTCAAGACCCTAAAGACGACAACCCGGAAGACCACCCCTAAGATGACGACGACACCAGAGACGACAACCACTGAGATGACGACGACCCTGGAGACGATGACCCTGAAGACCACCCCGATGACGACGACCCCAGAGACGATGACCCTGGAGATGACGACGACCTGGAAGACCGAGAAGCAGAAGAACAAGAGGCTGCAGAACAAAGAGCAGAAGAACATTAAGCATAAGACTAAATTTCAGAGCAAAAGATATTATCTAAATTATAAGCAGAAGAAGACTAAGCAGTGTATGGGGGTGAGTCCGTTCCTCCTCGTGGTGCCCCTGTATAAAGCCTGATGCTGCAGGCCAAACTGAACGCGGACAAATGTAACTCTTTTGTGACAGGCAGAACGGAAGGTGTAATCTTCAAACTTTTATAGATTACAACTACGGGAATGCCTGTCACAAATAAGAATATGATGAAGAAGTTAAATACGAAGAAGATAATAGTTAAATAAAAAGAATATGAACAATGTAAGAAAAAAAATAATAGGTAGAAGATGAAGAAGAAGATGAATAAGGTGAAGAAGTTGATGTCAAAGAAGCTGATGATGAGGATAATGAAGAAGAAAGTGTGGGAGAAGTAAAAAAGAAGGTGAAGGGCGTGGAAGTAGTGAAACATCAATATCTGGCAAAATAAATAAAAAAGTCAAAATCTTTCTAACGCCGAACGTCATAAAAAAATATAAAAATCCTGCTATTGTATTTGATTGGGCTAAACCTCTGTGCCTTTAATGTCTCTGCCACCTCCCCCAATACATCCTACATTACTCTTAGTTGTTTTCCTTCATGTAGAATTAACCTACAAGGAAAGAAAGGGTTTATTTTAATTCCGATATTTTCGTCCCATTGACTTGCATTGGGATCGGGTATCGGTATCGGATTAGATCCGATACTTTGACGGTATCGGCCGATACTTTCCGATACCGATACTTTCCGATATCGGAAGGTATCGCTCAACACTAGTGAAGAGCCGTCTGGGAGTACAGCAAGAGGGCAAGACATGTAGTCTGTCACCATCTGACGGAACCGTTGCCTCCTGCTGACTGGAGCCGTCTGTGATGGTGTAGACTTTTGTGGCGGGCACAGAAAACTGTGCCACAGTTGGGCCATACTGGTCTTGCCTTGGGCAGAGGCACTGCTTCTGCTCCCTCTTTGTGCAGAGCCTCCACCACTGCCTGGACGCACTGAGCTGCTTTGTTATGCACTAGCAGCACTTCTCTCACTCGGAATGGAGAAGATGATGGAATTCACCAGTGTGTCTTGGTACTCCCGCATTTTTCGCTCCCGGTTCAACGGTGTGATGAGGCTTTCTACGTTGTCCCGGTAGCGAGGATCGAGGAGGGTGAACACCCAATAATCAGACATGTTTAGAATGTGGGCGATGCGGCAGTCGTTTCTCAGGCACTGCAGCATGTAATCCACCATGTGCTGCAGACTGCCAACTGCCCAAGAAAAGCTGTCCCCTGCTGGAGGCGTGATCTCTGCCCGCTCGTCATCACCCCACCCTCGCTGTACACACTGAGTACTGGACAATTGTGTAACTCCCTCCTCTGGACGGATGTCTTCCTCCTCCATTGACTCCTCCTCATCCTCCTCACAAACTGTCCCCTGCCTATGCGTTTGTGAGGAACCACGTGGCGCTGACTGTCCAGAAGATGATGGAAATGGTGAATCCTCATCCTCCACCTCTTCCACAACATCATCCCTTAGCGCTTGCAGTGATTTTTCAAGCAGGCAGATAAGGGGGACAGTCATGCTGACTAGTGCATCATCTGCACTCGCCATCCGCGTGGAATAATCGAAGGGACGCAAAACCTGGCAGACGTCATTCATAGTGGCCCACTCTGTGGTTGTGAAGTCTGAACGGCGCTGAGTGCGACTTCTTTGCGCCTGATGCAGCTGGTACTCCATTACAGCTTGCTGCTGCTCACACAACCGCTCCAACATATGTAACGTGGAATTCCACCTGGTAGGTAGGTCACATATGATGCGATGTTCTGGCAGGCGGTGTCGGCGCTGCAGAGCCGCAATGCGCGCTTTTGCCGTGCTGGAACGCCGCAAGTGAGCACACTCTAGGCGGACCTTGTGCAGCAGTGCATCAAGATCCGGATAGTCCCTCAAAAAACTCTGCACGACCAAATTGAGCACATGTGCCAGACATGGGATGTGAGTGAGGTTGCCGAGGCCCAGAGCTGCCACCAGATTTCGGCCATTATCACACACTACCATGCCTGGCTGGAGATTCGCTGGCACAAACCACACATCGCTCTCCTGCTTGATGGCATTCCAGAGCTCCTGCGCTGTGTGGCTTCGATTCCCCAAAGAAATTAATTTCAAGACGGCCTGTTGACGTTTGGCCACGGCTGTGCTCATGTCGGTCGTAACAGGTAAACGTTCATCACGGGTCCATGTGGAGGTGGACTGTGACGGCTCCTGCAGCGATGATTCTGAGGAACTGGTGTAAGAGGAGGAGTCAATGCGTACAGAATGGATTCCTGCAATCCTTGGAGTGGGCAGGACACGTCCTGCGCCACTCGCACAGTCTGTACCCGGCTCAACGACATTAACCCAATGGGCAGTGAGGGAAAGGTATCGCCCCTGTCCATGTTGACTGGTCCACGCATCGGTGGTGAGGTGGACCTTGCTACTGACGGCGTTCAGTAGTGCGTGTTTTATGTGTCCCTCCACATGCTTGTGCAGGGCAGGGACGGCTTGCCTGCTGAAATAAAAGCGGCTGGGCACATTGTACTGTGGGACTGCCAATGACATCAAGTCACGGAAGCTGTCAGTCTCCACCAGCCTGAATGACAGCATTTCCAGTGACTGAAGTTTGGCAATGCCTGCAGTCAGAGCCTGTGCTCGTGGGTGGTTTGCCGAGAAAGGCCGCCTTTTCTCACATGCCTGTACTACCGATGGCTGTACACTGGGCTGGGAGTGTGTGGATGACTGGGAAAGTGGTGCTGCGGGTGGAATTACAGCGGGTCTCTGGACAACAGGGCCAGAGGTTCTTCCACGGCGATCCTGGGAGGAAGCCGAACCAGCTGCGTGTGAGCTGGAGGAAGAGGCAACACGAGCTGAAGAGGTGGTAGCTGCCGCTGTTGGTTGGCCTAGCTCTTCAGTGTGTCTTTCTAACTCCGCCGCGTGCCTGGTGCGCACATGTTTCCACATGTTGGAGGTATTGAGGTTGCTGACATTTTTCCCTCTTTTGACTTTGTGGTGACACACCTTGCATTTGACAGAGCAAATGTCATCTGCAACTGTGTCAAAAAAGGACCAGGCACTGCAAGTCTTGGGAGCGCCCTTTTTGGCTTTTGGAAGAGACATGCTCCTAACGGGTGCCAAAGCGGAGGCTGCAGGATCCGCAGTCTTCCCCCTCCCTCTCCCTCTTTGGGCCGTACAGGGAATCTCTTCATCAGAGCTGCTCCCACCACGTTCCTGTCCCTCACGCCAAGATGGGTCAAGGACCTCATCATCTACACTACCCTCTGCCCCCAACTGCTCCTCCTGGGTAGTCTCAGCAGCAGAGCACGCACCAGTAAGTGGCACCTGAGTGTCATCATCAGCGGATGCGGCCTGCGATGTGGTGACCGGAGGCACTGGCCCACCCGCCTCTTCAGACTCAGAGAGAAAAAGCTGTTGGGCATCACTGCACCCTGCCTCTTCTTCCATTTCTCCAATGCTGCTTGGCTGGCCCCCTGTTTCCAAGCCAAGAGATTCAGAGAACAGAAGTAGAGACGGCTCCTGTCCTGGGCTCTCTGTCTGCCTGGGCAATTTGGCAGGTGGTGAAGAGACAGATGGCTGCTCTCCAGTGCTCTGTGTCTGAGAGGATGTGGCACTAATTGAAGTTGATGCATTAGCTGCCATCCATCCAACAACGGCTTCAATTTGGTCTTCACGCAGCAGCGGTGTACGGCGCTCTGCGACAAAGCTGCGCATGAAAGACTGTTCCCTGGTGAAAGTGGGTGATGATGTGTCACCGGTGCCCGCAGCAGGCACAGAATCCCCACGTCCTCTCCCTGCTCCGCGCCCACGCCCACGTGCCTTACTCACTGCCTTCTTCATCTTGGTTGACTGATAAAGATAAGCAGAAAAGTACTAACGGCTTTGTGTGATTATTCCTGAACAACTCCTAACAGGTATAAGAAACACTAATTTTCTAAAGTGTGGACTAGACTTTAATATGAGCTAATGTGGCCTACACAAATGTAAAGTGGTGTCACTGGTGTGTTTGGTGAACTTTATTATTTATTTATTTTTTTGGGGATGAACTGACAACAGAGAGAGCTGCAGTCACACGGAGACCGTGCAGACAGCCGTAAACGGCGCTGCAAGGCCCAAAAACCCTCCTCTACGTTATCCTATGTAGTGTTTTTCCACAAGTTAGCTGGAGACGGGTGGAAAGACACTAATAGGAATTTTTTGAAAAAATGTGCAGCAGCCTGCACTACTTAAAAGAAAAGGAAAATTGATTTTACGGTATGACGCAGTGAAGAACCCTGAGCTGGAGACAACCAGGCTATGGCTGCTCACAGACTACAGGGTGAGCTGCAGTCACACGGAGACCGTGCAGACAGCCGTAAACGGCGCTGCAAGGCCCAAAAACCCTCCTCTACGTTATCCTATGTAGTGTTTTTCCACAAGTTAGCTGGAGACGGGTGGAAAGACACTAATAGGAATGTTTTGAAAAAATGTGCAGCAGCCTGCACTACTTAAAAGAAAAGGAAAATTGATTTTACGGTATGACGCAGTGAAGAACCCTGAGCTGGAGACAACCAGGCTATGGCTGCTCACAGACTACAGGGCGAGCTGCAGTCACACGGAGACCGTGCAGACAGCCGTAAACGGCGCTGCAAGGCCCAAAAACCCTCCTCTACGTTATCCTATGTAGTGTTTTTCCACAAGTTAGCTGGAGACGGGTGGAAAGACACTAATAGGAATTTTTTGAAAAAATGTGCAGCAGCCTGCACTACTTAAAAGAAAAGGAAAATTGATTTTACGGTATGACGCAGTGAAGAACCCTGAGCTGGAGACAACCAGGCTATGGCTGCTCACAGACTACAGGGCGAGCTGCAGTCACACGGAGACCGTGCAGACAGCCGTAAACGGCGCTGCAAGGCCCAAAAACCCTCCTCTACGTTATCCTATGTAGTGTTTTTCCACAAGTTAGCTGGAGACGGGTGGAAAGACACTAATAGGATTTTTTGGAAAAAATTTGCAGCAGACTACACTACTTGGAAAAAAAAAAAAAAAAAAAGAACAGTATGAGGCAATGAACCACCCTCCCTGAACTGAATACAACCAGCTATGGATGGCCTATGTGGCTGCACTCAGACTAGAGAGTGGGCTGCACTCACACACACACAGACAGACCTTGCAGATCGCTGTGAAAACAGCGCTACAAGGCAAAAGCAAGGTGAATAGTAGGTGAACACAGCGGTTGCAAAATTAGCCTTGGAAAAGCACAAAGAAGCAAATCGCTATCTCTAAATTGGCCCTCAGTCAGCAAACAGCGTCCTGTCACTAACTGAATTCACAGAAGAGTGAGCGCAAAATGGCGCCAGCAACTGTTAAACTGCATCATGACATCATTTCAGCAGCCAATCACAGCCTTGCCAGTAGTTTCAGGCCCTCCATGCTGAACAGGATGTGCCCACACTTGGAATCAGTCTCATTGGCTGATTTCGTACAAAGTTGTGCAGTTTGAATCCTGGGAACTTCCGATTCCGGTATCCGATACGTGGCAAGTATCGGATCTCGGTATCGGAATTCCGATACCGCTAAGTATCGGCCGATACCCGATACTTGCGGTATCGGAATGCTCAACACTAATGAGAATGAAATTTCCATTTCCAAAAAGCTTGTTGGCAGAGGGAAGCATGAAGTGCACTAAAATATCCCGGTAGATGGCTCCGCTGACTTTGGTTTTGATGACATGCAGATGACAGCAGATGACATGGCTCCCCAAACCATCACTGATTGTGGAAACTTCACACTAGACCTCAAGCAGCTTGGTGTCATGATCCAGGTCAGGGTTTGCTTCTTGCTTTTCTTTCCCTGGCCTGGTTATGGTGGGGTTAACCTTTCCTGCCTCTCTTTGGTTCATGGGTGGCTATTTATTGGTGCCACCCCTGGTAGCATTTGTCAGTAATAGTTCCAGTCCCTGGCTTGAGCAGCTGACCCGTATACCCTAGTGATCCTTCTGCCTCTGACTACCCGTATTTGTGCCTAACCTGTTCCCTATCCCTGACTTAGTGTGTGTTTGGTGGTTTCCTACAGTGTATGACTCGAGTTGAATTGTGAACCTTGCCTCCTGCTTTCCGTCTCTGTTACTACGTTTCCCGTTTGGCATTGACTCTTTAGCTCGTACCCGACTACGTCTTCTGTCTCACATTTTGGCTCCCGCACTACCGTCTGGTTCCGATTTCTGGCTTGTCTCTGACAATGTGCATTGCTGTGACTTCGGGTACTTTGTCTTCCTGTTTGTTGCAAACTGGCCTGTCTGACTACTCCGCTGCCTCCTAGTGGCACTCCTCGCTTTGAACTGTGGTGTTACATGGTGAGTGCTACCTTTTCCCCTTACCTGCACCCACTGGTGGGGGTTGCATGCAACTGCCTTGCAGTTGCATTACACTTGAATTATGTGCCTCCCCAATCTTTCTCCAGACTTTGGTACCTTGATTTACAAATGAAATGCAAATTTACTTTCACCTGAAAACAACACATTGGACCACTAAGCAACAGTCCAGCTCTTTGACTCCTTGACCCAGGTAAGACGCTTCTGGCTCTGTCTATTGGTTATGAGTTGGTTGACACAAGGAATGCAATTGTAGCCCATGTCCTGGATACGTCTGTGTGTGGTGGCTCTTGAAGCAATGACTCCAGCAGCAGTCACTCCTTGTGAATCTCCCCAAATTTTTGAATGGTCTTATCTTAACAATCCTTTCAAGGCTGTGGTTATCCAGGTTGCTTGTGCAAATTTTTCTCCCAAACTTTATTCTTCCACTCAACTGTCCATTAATATGCTTGGATACAGCACTCTGTGTAATAATAATAATCTCTTTATTTATATAGCGCCAACATATTCTGCAGTTTTATTGTGCAGTTTTTGCACACATTATCATCTCTGTACCCGATGGGGCTCACAATCTAAATTGTATATGTCTTTGGAGTGTGGGAGGAAACCCACGCAAACACGGGGAGAACATACAAGCTCCATGCAAATGTTGTCCTAGGTGTGTTTTGAAATCCAGGATGCCAGCGCTGCAAGGCTGCAGTACTAACCACTGAGCCACCGTGCTGCCAAGCCAGCTCCTTGTGGAGCATGTCAATGACTGCCTTCCGGACACCTGACAGGTCAGCAGTCTTCTCCATGATTGTGGAGCCTACTAAAACAGACTAAGGGAACTTTTTAAACACTTAGGAAGCCTTTGCAGGTGTTTTTTGTTAACTTTTCTAATTTACTGATATAATGACTTATGGGTTTCCATTGGCTGTAAGCCATAATCATCAAGAATAACATAAATAAAGACTTGAATTAGATCACTCTCTTTGTAATGACTCTATATAATATACATATTTCAGTTTTTGTATTAAAGAACTGAAATAAATTAACTTTTTGATGATATTCTAATTCTGTGAGAAGCACCTGTATGTGATTCACACAGCAAGCCCCACAGGATGATTCCCCTCAGGCCATCAAAACGTTATATAAGGGCCGTCACAGTCCTGCATACAGTATGTTCACATTGTAAAATTATTGGACCTCACAATTCCTTCAAACAGTATGCTGGCCACAAAATACCTCACACAGTATGATGTTACCACAGTTTCCACACACAGTATGATGGCCTTACAGTCCCCCATATAGTATGTGTATGACCCATGTCAGAACTCACTGCAGCTACCCCTACTACTGGTGAAGTGGGGCCGGGGCAGACGTGTTTGCATCTGCTGTGGGCCTGAGTTCTGATTGCCCCACAACCTCTCTACTAAATGGATGTCTCGGCGGAGTGTGTGGTGTGGTGGAGTACGTTCCTTACTCACTTCTGCTTCGGCAGTCCTTGTTATCTGCCCATCCTTGGGACCAGTTCTTGCTACAAAGAAGACAGAAGACCTTGGGTCCGGGTTAACAGGTTGTACTTTACTGTGCAATTCATTTACATATGGCAGCAGAATACAGATTAAGACAAAGACTTGTTTTAGAGATGCTCCCTTGGTTTTGTGATTCACCAGTCCTTGTCCACGTTCTGTCCTGAGACCCACCATCATCACCTCACTCTGTGACCTGGCTGACATCTTCCTCATCAGGGAGACAAAGGAATGACTCTCTATTGAGATGCGCAAATATTTCAATATTCAGTTCAGATTATGATCTCTTTGCAATATTCGCCAATTTATTAGTTGAATTTTCTCCAAACATAACCGAATACCATTCAAGTCAATGGGAGGCAAAAAACAACGCATAGACAACACCTTCAAATGGGTCCAAAAGCTGTCAAAACACATCAAATGAGGGACAGTCACCAGGAAAGTGGCCTCAATTCACCCACAGTACAAATTGTAGCATGGCTCGGCAGCAATCAGCCATGCATGAGGTATCGGGGTCTGGGCCAGCAATTACAGGTTTGAATTGAACTTCAAATTAAGACGAGGTGGGTGAGGGATCTGTATAGGCCTCCTTTGCTGGGAGCAATGCCACAAAAAAGGACTAAAATCCTCCAAATATTCAAAAAAAAACACCAGAAAAAAGGCAGCACCACTTACCTGCTCAGGTCTTTGAACAAATTCACTACAGGATGCAGCCAGCACATATAGCAAGATGTTGGCAACACAGGGGCAAAATACTAAATAGACAGCCCCTCACCACATACCCATTCATGGAGAGGGTCACTGCTTAGTATACATTTGCCCAATAAAGGCCTGTATAGGGCGCTGTTTGCATAAAGGCAATACAAAGTGTCAGCCTATTAGTCACGCCCCTACTATTCGATTAGGCGGGCTGGCGAGCACTCTCTCAATGCATCCCAGTGTGAACACCCCTGTATACAAGACCAAACGTGCTGGGCTTGGCTGCATCCTGAAAAATACAGTGCATAAAATACTCAAAAATAGTGAGGTATTGGTTGATATTTTTGCCAAAACATGCAAGCTCGCAACCCAAGCCAAGTGTCCCCACACTTGCTCTTTTACAGAGAGCCCTGATACCGCATGCAACAGCTCAAGCTGCTTTCACGCTTAGCCACACTCAGGTGGCACAAATATCCGTTTCGTAGATTACCATTATCAGAAAAATGTAAGAATAGTAACATGGGTAGTTTACTACAAGGAAGTGGAGACCGGATAGTCTCGGAGGCCTACTGCTACAGGTAACATGCATGAAGGAGACCCAACCAGGAGTCTACACATTTAGAAAAATTAGTGGCAGACACCAACAAAGTGGCATCAATTTCACCACAGAAATAGTATAAAAGGGACCGACACCTCTTACCCTACACTGTGTGCAGAATTATTAGGCAAGTATTTTAGAGGATTATTTTTATTATTGATCAACAACTATGTTCTCAATCAACCCAAAAGACGAATAAATATCAAAGCTTAATATTTTTGGAAGTTGGAGTGTTTTTTTTTTAGATTTGGCTATCTTCAGAGGATATCTGTTTGTGCAGGTAACTAATAATTTGCAGAATTATTAGGCAACTTAATATAAACCACATATATTCCCATCTCACTTGTTTATTTTCCCCAGGTAAACCAATATAACTGCACAAAATGTAGAAGTAAACATTTCTGACATGCAAAAACAAACCCCCCAAAAATTAGTGACCAATATAGCCACCATTCTTTATGATGACACTCAACAGCCTTCCATCCATAGACTCTGTCAGTTACTTGATCTGTTTACGATCAACATTGCATGCAGCAGCCACCACAGCCTCCCAGACAATGTTCCGAGAGGTGTACTGTTTTCCCTCCCTGTAGATCTCACATTTTATGAAGGACCACAGGTTCTCTATGGGGTTCAGATTAGGTGAACAAGGGGGCCATGTCATTATTTTTTCTTCTTTGAGACTTTTACTGGCCAGCCACACTGTGGAGCAGTTGGAGGCATGTGCTGAAGCATTGTCCTGCATGAAAATCATATTTTTCTTGAACGATACCGACTTCTTCCTGTACCACTGCTTGAAGAAGTTGTCTTCCAGAAACTGGCAGTAGGTCTGGGAGTTGAGGTTCACTCCATCCTCCACCTGAAAAGGTCCCACAAGTTCATCTTTGATGATACCAGCCCATACCAGTACCCCACCTCCACCTTGCTTGTATCTGAGTAGGAGTGGAGTTCTCTGCCCTTTACTGATCCAGCCTCTGGCCCATCCATCTGGCCCATCAACTGTCACTCTCATTTCATAAGTCCATAAAACCTTTGATAAGTCAGTCTTAAGATATTTCTTGGCCCAGTTTTGACGTTTCATCTCATGTTTCTTGATCAAAGGTGGTCGTTTTTCAGCCTTCCTTACCTTGGCCATGTACCTGAGTATCGCACACCTTGTGCTTTTTATTACTCCAGTAACGTTGCAGCTCTGAAATATGGGAAAACTGGTGGCAAATGGCATCTTGGAAGCTTCACACTGAATTTTCCTCAATTCATGGGCAGTTTTGCGCCTTTTTTGCCCAACACGCTTCTTGCAAGCCTGTTGGCTATTTGCCATGAAACTCTTGATTGTTCGATGATCACGCTTCAAAAGTTTGGCAATTTCAAGACTGCTGCATCCCTCTGCAAGACATCTCACAATTATGGATCCGTCAAATCTCTCTTCTGACCCATTTTGCCAAAGGAAAGGAAGTTGCCTAATAATTAAGCACACCTTATATAGGGTTTTGATGTCATTAGACAACACCCCTCCTCATTACAGAGATGCACATCACCTGATTTACTTAATTGGTAGTTGGCTCTTAAGCCTGAACAGCTTGGAGTAGGACAACATGTATAAAAAGTATCATGTGATAAAAAAAACTTGCCTAATAATTCTGCACACAGTTTATAGCCAACCCAGCAGATGGAGACTGCAATGGGCAAGGTGGTGCAACCACTGTGCCATATCCCTCTGAAAGCCTGGAGGGACGTCACTAGGTGGCCTACCAAATCCCAACTCAGATAAGTGGCTGCAAGTGAAAACTGCAACCCAAGGAGGGATCAAGAGGTGGCACCAGGTGCTACTCCAGGGCTGACGTACAGAGAGTGGTAGCTGACCCCCTAGAGCGGGTAGGCTTCTACAGCCTGAAGGAGGGATGAAGAATGCAGGCAGGCACTGTAGGGACACTGGAGCCACAGGTGCATATGAGACTGATTGAGGAACAAAAAAGCACTGGCAGGTGTGGGCTGGACCGAGTGTTAGACAGATGGGCCCTGGCAGGTGCGATCTGGACCAGCGAATAGACAGAAGAGCACACAGACAAGCACGAGCAGATGGCTACAGGGTACACAAGCAGACAGGTGGACCTGGGGAACCTGACAACTAGCAAGCATGCAAGGCAAACTAACAACCTAGCCCAGGCACATCCATATTGGAGGAGGAGCCTTAAATAGAAGGTGTCGCACAGCTATAGGGCAATGTGTGCGGTACCTTTAAGAGAGAGGGAGTGCAGATGCGCCCTAAGCTTAGTATCCAGGCCTAAAACTGAACTTAGGGGACACCGACACATAGGGGTGAGACGAGGAGGTGGTGTGTGAGTGGGAGATACTGAATTTCCTGTCTGTTAGGTACAAGGAGATCCACAAAGGGCCAAGTCTGTAATGGCAAGAGATCAGAAAGTTTGTAGTAAGAGGAAATGGTCCACTTTGTCAAATGCAGTTGCCAGATCCAGGAGAAGGAGGAGGACAAACTAGTGTCGCTTTGATTTGGAGGTTAGTAGGTCATTGGTAACTTTAGCCAGGGCAGTTTAAGTGGAATGGTGAAGTCGGAAGCCAGATTTTAAACAGTTAAGGAGGGAGCAAGTGATTAACCCCTTAGCCTCCAAGGGTGGTTTGCACGTTAATGACGGGCCAATTTTTACAATTCTGACCACTGTCCCTTTATGAGATTATAACTCTGGAATGCTTCCATGAATCCTGATGATTCTGACACTGTTTTCTCGTGACATATTGTACTTCATGATAGTGGTAAAATTTCTTTGATATTACCTGAGTTTATTTATGAAAAACATGGAAATTTGGCCAAAATGTTGCAATTTTCCAAATTTTTATTTTTATGCCCTTAAATCACAGAGATATGTCACACAAAATACTTAATAAGTAACATTTCCCACATGTCTACTTTACATCAGCACAATTTTGGAACCAAAATGTTATTTTGTTAGGGAGTTATAAGGGTTAAATTTGACCAGCAATTTCTCATTTTTACATCATCATTTTTTTTTAGGAACCACATCACATTTGAAGTCACTTTGAGGGGTCTATATGATAGAAAATACCCAAGTGTGACACCATTCTAAAAACTGCACATCTCAAGGTGCTCATAACCACATTTAAGAAGTTTATTAATCCTTCAGGTGTTTCACAGGAATTTTTGGAATGTTTAAAAAAAAAATGAACATTTAACTTTTTTCACAAAAAACGTCAGCTCCAATTTGAACGTCAAAAGTTGTTGCAAAATTTGTTCTGAGTACGCTGATACCCCATATGTGGGGGTAAACCACTGTTTGGGTGAATGGCAGAGTTCGTAAGGGAAGGAGGGAAGGTAAGATGGGACGATATGTCACGTTTGGAGAGCCCCTGATGTGTCTAAACATTGAAACCCCCACAAGTGTCACCATTTTGGAAAGTAGAACCCCTAAGGAACTTATCTAGATGTGTGGTGAGCACTTTGACCCACCAAGTGCTTCACAGAAGTTTATAATGTAGAGCCATAAAAATAAAAAATCATATTTTTTTTACAAAAATGATTTTTTCGCCCCCAATTTTTTATTTTTTCAAGGGTAACAGAAGAAATTGGACCCCTAAAGTTGTTGTAAAATTTGTCCTGAGTACGATGATACCCCATATGTGGGGGTAAACCACTTTGGGCACATGGCAGAGCTTAGAAGGGAAGGAGCGCCGTTTGACTTTTCAATGCAAAATTGACTGGAATTGACAGTAAAAGAAAAAAATCGGCACTGCTGAGACCCAGAGTCTATACCTCCACCGCTTAATGTCGCTGCTATTGCCACAACTGCCTGAACAACAAGACCCTCGGGTGCAAAGATCCAGAGATAATGTAAAATCCAATGCAAGAAAAAATAGGAATGCTCTCACCGGTCTGTTGAAGCAAAAAAATTCCTTGATTGGGGCATGTGCAGGAGACGACAGGGAGAACGTGGAATGAAAGTCCTTTCATTCCAAGTTCTCCCTGTCGTCTCCTGCACATGCCCCAATAAAGGAATTTTTTTGCTTCAACAGACCAGTGAGTGCATTCCTATTTTTTCTTGCATTGGATTTGACTGGAATTGAGGACACCATGTCGCATTTGGAGAGCCCCTGATGTGCCTAAACAGTGGAAACACCCCAATTCTAACTGAAACCCTAACCCTAATCCCAATCGTAAATGTAATCCAAACCCTAACTTTAGCCCCAAACCTAACCCTAACTTTAGCCCCAACCCTAACCCTAACTTTAGCACCAACCCTAACCCCCCAAAAACTGTAGCCCTATCCCTAACTTTAGCCCCAACCCTAACTCTAACTTTAGCCCCAAACCTAACCCTAGCCCTAACCCTAATTGGAAAATGCAAATTAATACATTTTTTAAAATGTTATTATTTTTCCCTAACTAAGGGGGTGATGAAGGGGGCTTTGATTTACTTTTATAGCTTTTTTTAGCTGATTTTTATGATTGGCAGCCGTCACACACTAAAAGGCGCTTTTTATTGCTAAAAAGTTTTTGCGTCTCAACATTTTGAGAGCTATAATTTTTCCATATTTTCATCCACAGAGTAATGTGAGGTCTTGTTCTTTGTGGGACGAGTTGATGTTTTTATTGGTACCATTTTCGGGCACGGGACATTTTTTGATCGCTTTTTATTCCGATTTTTGTGAGGTAGAATGAACAAAAACCAGCTATTCATGAATTTCTTTAGGGGGCGCTTATACCGTTCCATGTTTTGTAAAATTGATGAAGCAGTTTTATTCTACGGGTCAGAACGATTACAGCGATACCTCATTTAATTTTTTTTTATGTTTTGGCGCTTTTATTCGATAAAAACTATTTTAGATGAAAAATAATTATTTTTGCATCACTTTATTTGTAGGACTATAACTTTTTTATTTTTTCGTTGATGATGCTCTATGGTGGCTCGTTTTTTTGCGGGACAAGATGACATTTTCAGCGGTACGATGGTTATTTATGTCTGTCTTTTTCATCTCGTGTTATTGCACTTTTTGTTTGGCAGTATAATAAAGCGTAGTTTTTTGCCTCTTTTTTTTACAGTGTTCACTGAAGGGGTTAACTAGTGGGACAGTTTTATAGGTCGGGTCGTTACTGACACGGCGATACTAAATATGTGTACTTTTATTGTTTTATTTATTTATTTAGATAAAGAAATGTATTTATTGGAACAATATTTTATTTTTTTTTCTTTATTTAGGAATATTTTTTTTTTTACACATGTAAATATTATTATTTTTTTTTTACTTTTTTACATTGCCCCAGGGGAGGACATCACATTATAGTGACAGATCACTGATCTGACACTTTGCAGGGCACTGTGTCAGATCAGCGATCCCACAGGCACTGCAGGGAGACTTCCTGGCGCCTGCTCTGAGCAGGCGCTTGAAAGCCACCTCCCTGCAGGACCCGGAAGGCCCCCCGCTGCCATTTTGGATCCGGGCCTGCAGGGAGGAGGAGGTAGGAGACCCTCTTAGCAACGCAATCACATCACTTTGCTCCGAGGGTCTCAGGGAAGCACACAGGGAGCCCCCTCCCTGCACGATGCTTTCCTATGCCGCCAGAACACTGCGATCATCTTTGATCCATGTCCACTCCTGGCACATAGTGCCTGATGCCAGCTGCAGTAGTCAGCTGACTCCCGGCCGCAATCGGCCACACTCCCCCCGTGAGCCTGGCTGATCACTCTGGACTTACTATCCCGTCATTGGGAATTAAGTCCCAGGTCACCTCGATGGGATAGTACGTCCAATGGGATTAAGGGGTTAAGTGGGAGGACAGTTCAAAATGGACGTGTTATTCCAGTAGTTTGGAGGCATAGCGGAGAATTGAGAAGGGGTGATATCTAAACACAGAGGATGGGTCAAGGGTGCGATTTTAAGGATGGATCTGATCAAAGTATGTTTCAATCAGGAGGGGAACACATCAGTTGTTAGTGACAGGTTTGAGACGTGGGTTAGGCTTGGGATGAAGACTGTGGTAAGGTTTGGAATGTGGTGGGACGTTATTGCATCAAGTTCACAGTTGGTGAGGCAAAGTCTTCAGCTGACATGAGAGGAGGGGGGCTGGTGGATAGAGGAGAGAATTGAAAGTACTGAATAGCTGTTTAAGGTTTTGAGACAGGTATGATATAAGGGAAGATAAGTTGGTATGTTTTGCTGCAGTAAGCCATTGCACAGCATTTTTACAACTTCTGTTACTGGACGGGCTACTTCACTCCCTTTCTTTGGCAGTGGTATGCTTTGTAGATGAGGGACAGAAAGAACATGTGCTCCAGTAGATTGCAAATGCTGCATCAAGTGGCCTCTGCTCCTCTTCCTCCACCTCAACATCACAAAAAGTACAGTCCTCAGAGGTGGCACCCCAATTTCCCTTGTTTTCCTCCATGTCACAACTCTCCAATTGCCCAATTGACTTTTGGAAATGACACATGGCTGAGTCTGCAGATCTGTTCACACATTGCATGCTATGAGCATCAAAAGTGTACTCCAAAGGTTCACAGAGTCAAGAGAAGGAAATCATCTTCACTGATTTCAAAATTTTATTTCAGTTTGATCCAGGACTGGATGAAGTAGGTCGAGCAGAATTAAAACCCTTGTCAACAGACGTTAACCCCGGTAAGTGGAGGTGATCCTTTTGAGTTGAGACTCAGATACTTGAGGTGCCCGCGGACTGGACTTTGCTGTCAGGGCAGGAAGATGAAGAGGGTAACTTTCAGAGCAAGGAGTGGGAGACCAGAGAGGATGACGATGAGGTAGTAGATGACACTTGGTGTAGAGAGGCATGCAGCTGCGTAGCTCAGCAGAGGAGGAAGAACAGGAGGTTACGTTGCGGCTTCTCGCAGACACAAAGTTGTACAACCACGAAAAGCAATACATCCTGAGTCACAACTCTGGCAATGGCCAGCAGCATTTGCGGATCTACAGTTGCCTAGCTTTGGTCTTTTTTTCAGACAGGCAATAATGTAAAGCATCACATTATCTGCCAACTTTGTTAAAAATTAGAGTGGAATTAAAAAAATGAAATATTTTGACTTCTACATGCATGAACTGGCACAAGAGCAATCAACATGCATTAATCTTGGAATCTCACTGTGCTAAATTGAAGACTAGCGGGCCTCGCCAGCCACCATTCACCCTATCAACTGTATCTTCTGATTCTTCCTCCTTCCTCACCATGGCAAGCGTTGTCACACAGGTCTCCGGCCACAGAACCTCTACTTGTTTGCCTCCTACAGTTGGGGTGACTGGAGCCTGTCAGCTGAAATGTAAGTGCACATGCCTGCTGTTTTTGACTGATATTAGATACCAAGCACACCCCATCTTTCTCAATTCACCGTAACATCTCCTCTTGCACCTCTCTCACAGTCCAGCTGCTTGTCGTTTTCACCCTACTCCACTCGTTTGTGCAGTTGTGCTAATGTAAAAAATTGTTTTCTCCTACACATGGCAAAGCTAAGAGCTTGAACTTCATCATCTTCAATCTACTTACAATTATTGATGAGTGAATAGTGAAATATTTGGATTCGGCAAAATCAGCACATATAATTTCTAATATCCATGTATGCGTACCGAATAACGAATGCAAGGCAAGTCAATGGGAAAGCCGAATATTTTTCTGCTGGACCCAACAAAAGGGTCTGCGGTCTGAGAAAAAAGCTGTAATTGATGGGAAACTGCTAAAACGAAATAGGAACAGCATGGAGAAGATGCCTGCATGCCTTTCTGACTCACATACAGTATGTTATCTGGGAATAATGTTGTCAGATGATTGCGCCAGTTTTAAGAATTTATAAGAAGATCTACCAAACCAAACCTACATTTTTTATTACATATTTATTACATATTTACATGTATATAGCGCAAACAAAATTATAGTGCAGCGCCCCAGAGTCCTGGTCGTTGCAGTACTGTGGCTCCGCCACTAAGGGGAGCCATGGTGCGTTCGATGGCACTGAAGGAGTTCCTCCAATCAGGTATCACAGACACCAATATGTTTCACAGCTGGGGCTCCGGGGGGAGCTAAGGGTGCTATTCATTAGGCCACTCCCCACCATAGTGGGTAAACTGGGGGTCAGGCAGGAAGTTAGAGAGAACGCTGACTGGATTGAACGAAGCAACACCTAGTGAGAGAGGGTGTTGTGGAGGAAGAGACAGTAGGGTCTCTGCCAGGGGTGGGACCCTGGCAGAGGCTTGGCATTGGAAAGAACGTAACGGGACCGTGCCTGCTCAGCATAGCGGCGGTGCCCAAGAAAGGACTAGAAGCGAGATAGATTGTGCTGAGTGAGAAACGAGATCAAGCAGACGGAGAATACCAGCAGGGGTTTTGTTGAAAGAGGCAGCACCTTGCTGAGGCGCATTACCGGTGGCCGGAACGCCGAGGGAGTGGAATAATATACAGCTTTAAGCCATACTCCAAACAGCGGCAGGACAGTCAGTCTCAGGCGGGCTGTCTACCACATATCACCTATGAAGTCTTGGGGGGCAATTGCGGGAGAGGGGCGTCTCTAGGGTCCCGGAAGAACTCCAGGCCTACCTGACAAACGAGTGCCGTTCCAACCTGAATACCAGGGAGGGACGGAATAAGAGAGGAACATCTAATCGAGTTGTGAGGGAACTTAAGAAACAGACACAACAGTTGTGGGGTACTTTCCGTGAGCACAGCAGGGAAGGACTACAACACACAGCGCTAAGAAGGAAGGCACTGATTTCCACCTATGAGGAGAACTCTGGAGGTGCCATTGGACCGGCCGGACTTGCGCAGCCTGGTGGGCCAGATTCCGGACTGAGGACCAAGAGATCTCCAGTAAAGAGGTAAAGAGACTGCAACCTGGTGTCCTCGTTATTTACCGCGACCTGCACCCCACAACTGCACCGCTACACCACCGTTAACAGCACCTACTTCACCGGACGTCCCCCCACTGACGGACAGGGCCACGGACCGGGTCTAGCCACCGTGACAACCCCAGGACTGAGACCTAGAGGCCCGGCTCCGGGTACCCCTCGGCCCTGCGGCGGTGTGGGGGCGCTCCAACTTGGCGTCACGAACAGGATTTACTTAAGCCTGAAGAATCAGGTCATGTGTGCCTAGAGACTGTGATTTACTGTACTTGAACCGTACTTTATTGAAAAGACTGTGTTGTGCCATTTGCCGCCAAAATCCGCCGCCATTGCAGCGCTGAGGAGAGCGCAGGAAGAGAAGAGGGGCGTGGAGTGGGCGTAGACAAGCTGGAGAGCGCGAACAGCAATGGCCGCCCAGTCTAAGTATTTCTGTGTCCTGAGGACGTGCCCCTCAACAGCCGAAGTCCGCCTCCTGATCCTGGTCGGAGGGTGGAGACCATGGGGACGGGACCGCCCACGAAAGAGACCGCGAAAAGAGGACATTGGAGGACAAATAAAGATGGCGACACCAGGAGCACCACGCGGAGCTGACCCGGTCCGGCCCGAGGCTGCGCAACCCGAGACAGCCTCCGAGACGCCAACGCTGCGGGGCCTGACCCTCGCAGAGCCACCAATGGGTCGACCTCCTTTGCCGCTGTCTGCAGCACGTGTGGCTGCGGCCGAGGCCCGACAGCTAGCCCGCCGGCTGAGGGCCGATGCCCACGTACTTACACGGCTAGGCCAGCCCACAGAGATCCGTCTGTCCCCAGTGTCCCCTGTCGCCACCCACCCGGCCGTGGCTGGAGGCATGTCACCGACGCCGGACTTGAAGATTTCACCAGATGCTGAACATCTGCGGCGTCTGATGGCCGCATGGAGGAGCCGACCCCAGCCTGCGGAACAGGTTGACTTGACCAGCGCTCCAGAGATCCCGTCCTCACACTGGGGTGTAGTGGTGGCCTTTAACCCCCGGTATGGAAGAGGGGTGATTCAGGAAATTGGAGAGCCGCTGCAGGTCCGCGTGGATCGGGAGGAGGTGGAGCCTTGCAGCGGGAGGCTCGATCGTGACCTGGAGCCGGGAGACGCCATCACTTACACGAGGTGGAGGAGGGACACTGGCGAGACGGGCTGGTTTGCCCGAGGTGTCCAACGATGCGTTGCCCTCCAGGCTGCTGCCGGAACACCAGAAGGAGCTGATTCAGTGGGGAAAGCAGCAGAGCCCGGCCCTGCGGAACCCCGGGAAGCCCAGCCTTGCCGTGCCCCGGAGGGACGGGTGCACCTGCCGACAAGGAGGACCTCCCGGCGAGGGATTTTATCATTACTGGGACCGGAACGGCGTCCTGGCTCACCGGTGCGATCTGTTGGCCTGGTGAGGCCGGATAAGAGGCCGCCTTCTGCAGAACCCCAGTAAGATTTTATTGCTTTATGAAAATGTAAATAGTTACTGTTTGTTCTTTTGTTCCTGTTGCTGCTAAACCCGTCCAGGGTAAACTTTAAAAGGTGACCCCTTTGTTGACCCGGGGTCACTATTGTTGTTTTCCAGAAGTTTTGCACAAAGTTACACAAACTGCAGTAATCATGGACTGTGCATGATTCAAACTTTCCTGTAAATAGTTTGCACCTTCTTAAAGGTGCTTCCTACTGGTTTTAGTTAAAGACACTTTGCGAAGATGCCATTCCGGAGCTCTGGTATGGACTGGTAGGCTGAGAAGAAGAGCTACCTCAGAGAGACTTGATCTCCTCTTAAAGGGGAGGTTAGAATTGAACTTGGAAAGTGATACTGTTTCCGAACAGTAATGTCATGATGATGCTTTGCATGAAATGTAAACGTTTTACATGAAAAGTTATATGTGTTTAATATGTTTGAAATGTGAAGTTTGAATAATGTTCTTCAAAAGGAAAGATGCAGAAAGCCTGTTGAGGTGGACTAGAGTTCTGCATGGATAGAAACGTAAGAAAGTAATAATGAAGGTGAGGATAGAAGGTAAACCCTGCGTCCCCATAGAAAGTTAGTTCGTTACTAAGGACAGAAAGTAGACCCGTAGGGGTTAGTGAGTGAGTCCTTATAGGAGCCAGGCAGAGTGGGCTCCATGTTCTCAAACTGAAAGGAATGTTATGTCTATACTATGTATAGTAGAGAAAGGCAGTAGGCCCTGGCTGAACGGGGCGGTCCTGTAAAAGAAAGGAGAGGCAGTAGGTCTGGTGCCATAGGGACAGGCGGTCCTGCAGGTTCAAAAGTAGGAGAATGAAGAGTTACCTTGCCCTGTAATGTGATTATAGGAAGGCCTTTGATAAACTAAGAGTGTATGTTTCTTAAAGGCAATGTTAATTTATTGTTCCAGCATTTGCACTTAGTAGAATACCCGGTTGGGTAATGAGAGTAAATTGTAGCCTGTTGCTATGATATTTGATTATGTTTTGTAACGTTAAAGTGTCCTCACCTCCCATAAAGGGAAGCCTGTTCAAGTATGCTTATTGTTTTGCACTCAACAAATTTGTATGTCTTTTTGCTAACCTGTATTGTTGTTTTCTTCCCAGTCCCGGAGTACTGTGTTTAACCAGGGGGGAGTGCAGCGCCCCAGAGTCCTGGTCGTTGCAGTACTGTGGCTCCGCCACTAAGGGGAGCCATGGTGCGTTCGATGGCACTGAAGGAGTTCCTCCAATCAGGTATCACAGACACCAATATGTTTCACAGCTGGGCCTCCGGGGGGAGCTAAGGGTGCTATTCATTAGGCCACTCCCCACCATAGTGGGTAAACTGGGGGTCAGGCAGGAAGTTAGAGAGAACACTGACTGGATTGAACGAAGCAACACCTAGTGAGAGAGGGTGTTGTGGAGGAAGAGACAGTAGGGTCTCTGCCAGGGGTGGGACCCTGGCAGAGGCTTGGCATTGGAAAGAACGTAACGGGACCGTGCCTGCTCAGCATAGCGGCGGTGCCCAAGAAAGGACTAGAAGCGAGATAGATTGTGCTGAGTGAGAAACGAGATCAAGCAGACGGAGAATACCAGCAGGGGTTTTGTTGAAAGAGGCAGCACCTTGCTGAGGCGCATTACCGGTGGCCGGAACGCCGAGGGAGTGGAATAATATACAGCTTTAAGCCATACTCCAAACAGCGGCAGGACAGTCAGTCTCAGGCGGGCTGTCTACCACATATCACCTATGAAGTCTTGGGGGGCAATTGCGGGAGAGGGGCGTCTCTAGGGTCCCGGAAGAACTCCAGGCCTACCTGACAAACGAGTGCCGTTCCAACCTGAATACCAGGGAGGGACGGAATAAGAGAGGAACATCTAATCGAGTTGTGAGGGAACTTAAGAAACAGACACAACAGTTGTGGGGTACTTTCCGTGAGCACAGCAGGGAAGGACTACAACACACAGCGCTAAGAAGGAAGGCACTGATTTCCACCTATGAGGAGAACTCTGGAGGTGCCATTGGACCGGCCGGACTTGCGCAGCCTGGTGGGCCAGATTCCGGACTGAGGACCAAGAGATCTCCAGTAAAGAGGTAAAGAGACTGCAACCTGGTGTCCTCGTTATTTACCGCGACCTGCACCCCACAACTGCACCGCTACACCACCGTTAACAGCACCTACTTCACCGGACGTCCCCCCACTGACGGACAGGGCCACGGACCGGGTCTAGCCACCGTGACAACCCCAGGACTGAGACCTAGAGGCCCGGCTCCGGGTACCCCTCGGCCCTGCGGCGGTGTGGGGGCGCTCCAATAGCATGTGTTTAGCAAATATTTAGCCTATGTTCACCAGAAGCGTTTTGGCTTTAGTTTTTACTTTCACATTTGTGAGGGCTCTCTCAATTGTTACAACTGTTAGATAGTGGAATACATATTTCCCATCATTTCATAATGCCAGCTAAAACATGCCCATTTGAATTTTGTGCTTTGCCCACCACCATCACTCACCACGTCCACCGCCATGTCATTATGCAGCCCCCGCTTGACATTTTCAGAGGGCCAGCAGGTGCCATGAAACCTGAGTTTGGGGAGGTCCCTCAGGTGTCCCTGTATCATACATTTGTTAAAGCTCTCACTACTACATTTGGGAGGTCCCTCGCTCATTCAAATTATAGGTAGGTAGTGCAATACATATTCCCCATTACTTTACAATGCCAGCTAAAACATACCCATTTGATTTTTGGGCTTCGCCTTCCACCACCACCACATCCACTGCCATGTCATTAAGTGGCCCCCTATTCACATTTTCAGAGGGATAGCAGGTGCCATGAAACCTGTGTTTTGGAAGGGTCCTCAGGGGGCCCTGTATCATACATTTGGGAGAGCTCTCATTTCTATATTTGGGTAGTCCCTCCCTCATTCCAAATTGCTAGCTAGATAGTGGAATACATATTCCCCATCACCTTACATTGCAAGCTGAAACATGCCCATTTGAATATTGGGCTTCGCCCGCCACCACATCCACCGCCATGTTATTATGCGGCTACCACTTGACATTTTCAGAGGGCCAGCAGGTGCCGTGAAACCTGAGTTTTGTGAACTCCACAGTACATTCTGATGTCCTGATCACAATGGAGCCACTGTCATAGCGGGTAAAGCTGCTGTAAGGTGAATATAATACAGGAGTATTATATAATATATATACACTCACCGGCCACTTTATTAGGTACACCATGCTAGTAACGGGTTGGACCCCCTTTTGCCTTCAGAACTGCCTCAATTCTTCGTGGCATAGATTCAACAAGGTGCTGGAAGTATTCCTCAGAGGTTTTGGTCCATATTGACATGATGGCATCACACAGTTGCCGCAGATTTGTCGGCTGCACATCCCAAAGATGCTCCATACAAGGCAGGATGGATCCATGCTTTCATGTTGTTTACGCCAAATTCTGACCCTACCATCCGAATGTCGCAGCAGAAATCGAGACTCATCAGACCAAGCAACGTTTTTCCAATCTTCTACTGTCCAATTTCGATGAGCTTGTACAAATTGTAGCCTCAGTTTCCTGTTCTTAGCTGAAAGGAGTGGTACCCGGTGTGGTCTTCTGCTGCTGTAGCCCATCTGCCTCAAAGTTCGACGCACTGTGCGTTCAGAGATGCTCTTAGGCCTACCTTGGTTGTAACGGGTGGCGATTTGAGTCACTGTTGCCTTTCTATCAGCTCAAACCAGTCTGCCCATTCTCCTCTGACCTCTGGCATCAACAAGGCATTTCCGCCCACAGAACTGCCGCTCACTGGATTTTTTTTCTTTTTCGGACCATTCTCTGTAAACCCTAGAGATGGTTGTGCGTGAAAATCCCAGTAGATCAGCAGTTTCTGAAATACTCAGACCAGCCCTTCTGGCACCAACAACCATGCCACGTTCAAAGGCACTCAAATCACCTTTCTTCCCCATACTGATGCTCGGTTTGAACTGCAGGAGATTGTCTTGACCATGTCTACATGCCTAAATGCACTGAGTTGCCGCCATGTGATTGGCTGATTAGAAATTAAGTGTTAACAAGAAGTTGGACAGGTGTACCTAATAAAGTGGCCAGTGAGTGTATATATATAATATATATATAATATAACACAGGAGTATTATAGTATTTGACACCAAAAGGATTTGAATTAAATTCTGAACATGCTGTCTGCAAGCTAGGGTCTGTATTGTGCTCAGTCTGTCAGGCCTCAAACCCATGTCAGGAACATGTACAAGCCTCCTCAAGGGAAAGAAGCAGGAGTGTCATTGACCAATTTGTACAAGCCTACTCACTTCTTTTGGACACTACCCAACCAGGCAGAATTTATTTTTTGCATGGTTTTGAGCAACAATGGAGTAATTACAGGATATGTCCCAGAGAGTGACGAGGTCTGTGGCATGTATTATTCAGGTAACAGGCAGTGCTACATAGCTCAGATAAAGACCTTAGTGTGGCAATGACCATGTTCCAATATGTGTAAGGCTTTGGCCTGAACAGGTCTGTGGAGCATATTAACCCAGTCTCTTAGATGTGCTTAAAATGTACAAAAACAGGGCAAAACCCCACCATAATTTTTTTCACCCAAATTTAGAAAATTTAAGGGAAGCGGGCTAATAAAGAGACACAAGTCTCATTTATAAGCCTAGAAAAGCCAACAATGGTCTTTTTCCAGCACCGGACAATGTAAAGTGTTAACAAATACAGTATGTACATATGCCCTATCTAGCAATTTGAGAATAAACATATATGCTGACAAGAGACAAATCAATGCTGTGGTGGGACAGCAAACTGGACGTGGTTGCTGATTGTTGTGTCTGTGCAACTGCAGGTCGTGGACAGGAGGCATCAGCACCTGCTTCCTGGACAGTAAATTGGTAAGGCCATAACACAAGGGAAAGGGCAGTGGTTTCACCCTCAGACACAAATTTTGTACCAAGGTGTTCCACCCACCTACCGGGGTGAATGGCTGCCATGTGCTTCTGAGTGATGGTGGTGCTCAGGTTGGAAGTGTTTTTGCCTCTTCCCAGCTTGGTATGGCAGATGCTGCAAATTAGTTGTTTTGTCTGAAGGACTTTCAGAAAAAACTACCATACAGGGGAACTATGCACTCTTGGCCTGTTATCTTGCCGAGAGGAGGGGCTCTGTGGAACAGTTGACCGAGTTCTCCCTCTGGTCAAACCACTGCCTCTTCTTGCCTGTTTCAGAGCCAAGGATCCATCCCTCTCTGCACTGCTGTGCTCACTAGGCGTGCCACCGTGCCAGGTTGGATCAGTGGTGTCATTATTGACCACATCATTTTCCAATTCATCAATCTGATACTCTTGAGTTGGAATTTAAGGGTGACCTGATGGCAACTGTGCATCATGATTATCCTCTTCAGACATGAATTTACCTTCCTCAATGTGGCATTCTCCTTCCTGTGGTTGTTCAGATGTTTGTGCATCAGTGCACTCCACCTCCTCATGACCCTCTTTAATGATGCATGTTGAGAAGCCTGAATAATTTCAAAAGAAACATAAACAATTCCTCGGAGTGGCCAGCGTTGGGATCATATGTCTCCTTTGACTCTTGATGGGGGGAGAAAAGAGGAACAGGTTGAGGATTGTGAGGTTCAGCCTCTTGGCTACTGAGACTGGACTGTATGGAAGACTTGGTGGTGCTGCTTGTCAACACACTGGAGGCTTTGTCTGCTATCCAACCCAAAACATCCTCACACTTGTCTGGGTTCAACAGTGGTGTAGCACGCTGAGAGAATTTTGACAGGAAGCTAAAACGAGATTCAGTCACCTTCTGATCTTTCACATGGCCTTGGCGGGCACCACCACATCCAGATCCACATTCCTAATGTCACTCTGTTAGGAGTCAAGTTCCCACTGCTGCACAGTGGGAATCTCGAGCCGTGTCTGCTGCGGTCTCCCATTCTGCATCGGCTGCAGTAGAGCCTGCTCAGCGGAGACGTCGGTCCCAGCGTCTCAATGAGTCTGATACTATGCAAAGGGTTACTGCTGTCTCTCCAGGCTCTGCTATTGTACTATGCACTGATCTGCGGCAAGCAGGCTTTTCTGGGACTAAGTCCTACTTTGCACACACTGAGCATGCCCAGGGTAAGATCTCTCAGTGGAGATCAAGGGTCACATGCTCAGGTACTGCACCAACTTCCATTGGTCCTCCAGGAAGGTCCTGTACCTGATCAAGTTCTGTGGCAGCCTTCCATTGGTCCTTCTTGGAAGGTCCTGTAGGTGCTGCAGCTATATAAGGTTCTCATGACCGCATGGCCATGCGCTAGTGTCAAATATGTATGAGCTCAGCGCCAGTGTGGTCGTGTGTGTGGTCAGGGACCCGGCTGAAATAAGCCCTAGAATGCTGGCACCTCCGGCGAGGAGTTTATGTGTGAATTCAGGGCTGGCTAATAGCCGATAGAATTCCGGCTCCACCGGAGAGGAGCTGCGTGTTGGTTGGACCGCATGACCACTGTCGGCTCTACACAATAGCTGTGTCCCCTGTGAGTTAAACAGGGAACAGCGTTCTCTTTACTACGGGCTCTGTGAAGTAACAGAGTTCGTTTATTCTAATTTGCTTTGCCGCCTTACTTAGCAGCAGGTTCTTTCCTGCATGGTGGATCCCGTTGCGAACGCACCTATCCCATCTAATAAATATAATCGGTGCGTTCCGCCAACCCTAACACACTCTTTCCCATATTGAATGCGTTATGTAAAAAAAATTCCTTGCTTTATTTTTCACAAATACCCTCACATAGGTTTTATGTACAAATTTCCTGTATATAGCAATGTGTGGGTATTTTTTTTTCAGATATTAGCTTTAATACACATGGCAACAGCAGGCACACAAAAATAACAGGTAAATAGTGACTTTTGCATATCTCAGCAGTTATTTTTTTTACTATTGCCTTTCTGACACACAACAACAGCAGATTAAGGAAAATTAGTGGCACTGGAAAATTGTGATCTTTGCGTATCTCTGTAGACTTTGCACCAGTTTCACAGCTGTTGGATAGAGATGCGCTATTTATTTAACTAATAGAAAGTTAGTATTTTTTTGTCGCCTTTCTGACTCATGCCAACAGCAGAGTAAGGAAAATTATTGCCACTGGTAAATTGTGACATTTCATATCATTGCAGGCATTGCGCAGTAGCACAACTGCTAGATAAAGATATGCTATTTATTTAACCAATATATATTTTTTATATCGCTAATATGTCACACGCCATCAGCAGACCCAGGGAAATTTCTGGTAAACAGCGATGTTTACGTATCTCAGCAGATTTTGTGCCAGTCACACAACTGTTATATAAATATTAGCTATTTCACCAATAAGCAAAGAATATTATCTAGCAATTAGCTTTTAAGAAAGATATTTACTATATGCTACAACTGAGGAATATTATTTAGCTGTAAAAAAATGTTTTTTATATGCTGGTATGCAGGAATTTTATGTGTCTTCAAAAAGATTTTTTTGGTATATGCCGGTACTAAGTAATATTATTTGCCTCCAAAAAGAGCTGCTTTGAATATTATGGTATTGGATGAAACCCTGCCTATCTGTCCATAATCCCATGGTCTGTTCCTACACTGTAGAACACAATGCAAACTAGCAGAGATCTGCAGCATGTGCTTGCAAATGATAACACCCAGGTGCCTGCCTTTCCCTTGTATTAACTCTCTCCCTATGCCATCTCCACCTAACAGTGAACTAGTCCTCACTCTCAGTAGCTCTTAAAAGAGCTTTTTGTGATCAAAAACTCTCCCTATATGCTGCTTTCAGTCTCCCTACCCTCACACTACACTCACACAATGCTGTGTCCAGCTGTAATGTGTGCAAGATGGTGCCGGTAGGGATTAAATATCCCTATGATGCTCTAAGGCCAGTCAATCACAGTAATGCCACACCAAAGATGGCATCGGCATTACTGTAATTGGCAAGCAAGCCATGTTCATTGGCTACAAATAAAATGCCAAACATGCTGGGTGGGTCACTTGAATATACCGAGACGAATATCTAATTACTCGCCAAGTAACTAATAGCATACTATTCGTGTAACAATCATATCCAACTTGAACAGGAAGCATGAGCCATAAAGTAAAATCAATCAACTACTGTATATTGAAAAAAATACATAATAAAATGTATATTGCAAACATATTCCGCAGAGCTTTCCAAGTCACCAGTTCATATAAAGCAGTCAAAAGTTTCAACGTTTATGATAATTAAATGACTAAAGCAAAAATAATGATGACCCTGCTCTTCAGAGCTTTCAATCTACAATGAGGTGGGGGTGACACAAAGTACAGGTGCTTATTTACAATGATGGTCCAACCATCTTGAGGAAATGGTTGGTAGATAAAGGCTGCATGAGGCTTTTGGGTACGGTTGAGTTTGATGGTGAATTATGTTCAGAGAATTAGAGAATAGGCTATATATATAAAAAGGAATTTGATTAAGGAACGTGATAAGCTGCCCTAAACAGATGTGTTTTAGAGAGCACCTAAAAATGTCTAAGATGTGGTTATACTCCTAATTTTATGGGGTAAAAAAGGAAGAGGTGAGTTATCTAGGTAGAAGATTGAACTGATCCAGACAAAGACCAGTCAGGGGTGTTGCTGTCTTTGTGTGTCTCAGAGGTTGAAAGTTGTGAGAGGCCACGAGAAGTGGCAAGAGAGAACTTTGGATGCAATTGGGAAGGTGGGCATGTGGAAGTCTTCTAGGATATGGGTTGGCAATTCTGAGGACATGAAGTGTGGCAACAAGGCAGAAAAGTGGTCAAGGAAGTGAGTGGGTGAGCCTGGGGGACGGTAAATGACCGCTATTCGGAGGGAGAAGGGATGGAAGACCCTGATGGTGTGAACCTCCAAGGAAGAAAGGCATCCAATGGGCCTGTATTTATTTATTTATTTATTTATTTAAAAACAGGATTGTTGGTGGCAGCAAGGAGTGTGGGGTTATCGTGGAGTAAGCAATGATCGTACGGAGGGATATACACATATTCCATGAGTTCTAATCCAGAGGTAGATATGCCGTACGCTCACTATTATTTTTCCAAGACCTAATTATTGTGAACATCCTGTGGCCTCCTAGGATGATCGTCACTCAATCGTATCATTGTCTGGATGATAGGGGCCAGCTGAGACCTCTTCGATACAAAGATCACAGCGGTTGTTTCTGCGTGACTCACGGCCTGAGATCTCTGTGATTATTGCATGGCTACTCCAATCTGTTGGCCATGGAAATCCAGCCTTTCCGCCTTGTGGATATGGATGGTTTCTGAAAACCGATGGCTATCACAGTCCCCCATACCAGTTGCTCAGTCACCATTACTTCTTTAAGAAAGATGTGCCTGCGCTCCATCAGAACGTCAAAGACAACATCACAAGTTCCCTGAAAAATTCTATGTCTGCCAGGGAGCATTTCAACACTGACACCTGGACGAGCACTGAGTGTCTCTGGTGGCTGTGGGGGCAATAGGGGAAGGGGCTACTCCATAAGTTTTGCTATCCCCAAGGCTTGCAGGGCACTTGGAGATGGAGAACTAAGCCACTACACACCAAAAGATGGATAACTAAACTAGTAGACAACAGTGGTTCGAGAACTAAACTACTAAACCACTATGCACCATAAGATGGATAATTAAACTACTAGACAACAGGGGTTCGAGGACAAAACTACTAAACAGCTAGGGTTGGAGAACTAAACCACTACACACCATAAAATGGATAACTAAACTAATAAACAACAGGGGTTGGAGAACTAAACTAGCACACTCCAGAGGATGGAGAACTAAAGCACTAGACAGCAAGGTGTCACGGGGCAGAAATAGGAAGACAGGAGATGAGGAATTTGGGCCCCTGAACTGCCGCTCAGGCTAGGGGAAGCCCTGTCTTTCCTTAACTTGGGGGTACCCTTGAAGGTAGGGAGGCCCAAGTTACCGACCTGTCCCTGTCTCCTGTTAAACCCTGAACTAAACCCCCAACCCCCACACCAGGAGGTGTACAGTGTAAACAGCACCACAAAGCAAATAAACAGGAATAAACAATATGAGAGTGAGGGGAACACGATATGAAAAGGTGAATGCACAAACTACAAAGTAACAAAAACTCAGAACTTAGCTTGTGCACGCTGAACCAACTCCTCCCTTCGTCCGCCTGCCCAGGTGTGTCCTCCTCCCTAGCTAGGACTATAGGGGGCACATTTGGTGTATGCCTCTCCCTCATGCGTCTATCCACCCGGATGGCAAGGGACATGGCGGCCTCCAATGACCTGGGGGCTGTGTACTGCACCAGAGTATCTTGCAACCTAGGGGACAGACCCTGTACAAAATGGCTCCTAAGGGCAGGGTCATTCCACTGTGTGTCAGTGGCCCACCTCCTGAACTCTGAACAGTACTCCTCAGCCAGCCAACCCCCCTGCTTGATCTTACGGAGTCAGGATTCCGCCAGGGAGATGCCATCTGGATCACCATACACGAGAGCCAGAGCCATAAAAAACTCATCCACCGACCGTAAGGATGGTGAACCGGTCGGCAGGGAGAAGGCCCAGGATTGGGGATCACCCTTAAGAAGGGAAACGATGATTCCCACCCGTTGTTCCTCACTCCCTGATGAACGAGGGCGGAGCCTGAAGTACAACTTGCAGGCTTCCTTAAAAACCAAAAATGTATCTCTCTCTCCAGAGAACCTGTCTGGGAGAGATATCTTGGGTTCTGGTTGAGCCTTTACCTGAGCCGAGGCCCAAAACCCCAACAATTACTGCAGCTGCTGCACCACCTAAACACACAGCACCTTACACTCCTCGGTGAGAGTCTGTAGCAATTGGGCAAAGGCCTGCATTTGGGCCATGGCTCACCAGAAAAAAAAAAAAGGAACGGTTGGTTATAATGTCACGGGGCGGAAATAGGAAGACAGGAGATGAGGAATCTGGGCCCCTGAACTGCCCCTCAGGCTAGGGGAAGCCCTGTCTTTCCTTAACTTAGGGGTACCCTTGAAGGTAGGGAGGCCCGTCACCGACCTGTCCCTGTCTCCTGTTAAACCCTGAACTAAACCCCCAACCCCCACACCAGGAGGTGTACAGTGTAAACAGCACCACAAAGCAAATAAACAGGAATAAACAATATGAGAGTGAGGGGAACACGATACCAAAAGGTGAATGCACTAACTACAAAGTAACAAAAACTCGGAACTTAGCTTGTGCATGCCGCTGCTGACTCCACAACACAGATAGTACAGCAACAGATCTCCAAACACCAGACTTGCCTGACACCAGGGAGCTGCTACTGCAAGGTTGGTCTCCTGAAAGGACCTGTATAACCAACAGTCAGCTGATGCACCAGGTGACCTTATAAAGGATGGTGGGAGTGGTCACAAACATCAGCTGACCCAGCAACAATGCAATGCAATAAACACCAGCGGCCACCAGGGGGAGAAAACTGCATTAACCCCCAATGACTAGAAAGGAAAAAAGGTTTCCATCAGAGGGAAACCAGATCTGCCACAGATCCAAACATGGATCGTGACACCAAGTCTTGGAATCCCCATGGCTTGCGGAGCAAACCTCTGTTTCTAACACTTCCTCCAGTGCTTCTGCCTTTTCCACCTCCTCTAGGGCCTCCACCTACGCCCTCAACCCCTGCTTTAATGAAACACACGTTCCAACACTGCAGAGAGAATCCCCCTCCTCCGTAATGCACAGCCAGGGCTCACCACAATCAAGCAGTGTTTAAACTAATATGCCTTGGAGATCACAGTCATACAGATCAACAGTTGTTGAGAGCTACCCATTCTGAGTTTGAGCAATGGCTGTCTACACTCAACCTGGAGCCAGGGAAGGTGATAAAGGAGCAAACCTGGTGGCAGTCCTACACTGGGCCAACCTCACACATGTGTCTTGCATGGCTTGCATCCTAAACCTGATGGTACAGCATTTCCTATGCCACTTTCCCAACCTGGATGCGCTGCTGCAGAAACCACTGTCATTGTGCGCTCATTTCCACCATTCCACTTCAGTTGTTATAAAGATCTTTCAGACTACCAGTTAACCGGTTGATATGCGATGTGCCCACACCATGGAATTTAACTCTGCACATGTTGCAGCGACTTGGGGCAGCAGCGCTGAGACCTGTTGCAGTATGACATTTTGTATAGCCTGGCACATTGCAGTACGGACGTTGTGCAATTTACACTTGGGAAGTGGACACAAATGAAGGACCTCTGCACTCTTCTGCTTATTTTCGAAATGGCTACTAATATGGTTAGAGCTGATGATGCAGTCATCAGCATCATTAAAACTGTCATCTACATGCTGGAGTACACTTTAAATAGTCTGGGTGAGGAGGAGGTGATGGTCCCAGGGGAAGAGGAGTAAGCAGAGGTGGATGCCTTTAGGGTTAACAATATATATATAAGTTCAGGTCAGTCATCTCACAGGCAGTTGCCATGGGAGAAACAAATGTAGAAGGACCAGGAAAAGGACGCGAAAGAAGAGGTGATGGATGTGCAATATGAGATGAAGAGGATAATAATTCCCTCTCTGTTGTCTGTGATTGCCAGGGGGAAATGGAGGAAGAAAGCTTGAGTGTTATCCTGCCAACAACACACTGAGGATTTGGACCTCATGAAAGAGACTGAGCCATGAGCGCCTTCTTGCAGCACTATCTGCCACATGATTGTTACCCGTATAGCTATGGTTTGAAATAGTGCTGACTACTGGGTTTAGTCTGTTCGATCCACAATACATAAGTAAATTTTGCCAGTTGTTTCCCCCCCCTGAAGACAATGCTGACAATGGTTTTCCCCAAGACAGCAGTGAGGCACACAGTGTGTATAGCACGGATAGGCTTCCAACTCCATTGAACAATGAGTCATCTGGGCCAGCATTTACAGCTTTGAATCAAACCTCAAATTAAGACAAGGTGAGTGAGGGATCGGTAAAAGCCTGCTGTGCTGGGAGCCCTGATACCACATGCAACAGCTCAACCTGCTTTAATGCTCAGCCACACTCAGGTGGCACAAATATCAATTTCGTAGACAACTATTGTCAGAAAAATGTAAGGATAGTAACACGGGTTGTTGACTCAAAGGTAGTGGAGGCTGGACACTCTCAGAGGCCTACAGCTACAGGCAACACGCATGAAGGTGACCCAAACAGGAGTCTACACATTTACAAAAATTAGTGGCAGACACCAACAAAGTGGCATCAATTTCACCACAATAGAAATAGTGTAATAGAGACCTACAGGTCGTCCATTACACAGAACTCAGCAGATAGACAGTTGGACACCCAACTAGGAGTGTTCACATTTCCAAAAATTAGTGGCAGACAAGAAAAAAGTGGCATCAATTTAACCACAATAGAAATAGTATAATAGGGACCGACACATCTTCCACTACAGCCAACCCAGCAGATGGACACCCAAGTAACACTGTTCACATTTCCACAAATTAGTTTTAACATCTGCAGCAGGCACAGAAGCCCCACTAAATATATCACAGACTGAAATTATGCGGAACTATGCAGCACACTAAAAGTTACATAATCCAGTAACAGAAGTTGTCAGTTGTCTTTGGATAGGACGTGACGTTGTTGGTTCACTAGTGCTTTTACAAACATTACCACCTACCCCACATACACCTTGAACACCAAGCCTAATCCCCCTTCCACCACGACCTCGCTTTTTCCCAGTCATGTTGCTCAGATTAGGAACTAAAAATTAGATTTTTTACTCTGCACCAAATCTTGAAACACAGCGGAATTTCAGCAGCACTGAATGAGAAGGTGAAATATGGCATGCTGAATTGCGTTAGTCACAGATTAAAGAATGTTTTCAGTGTGGAAGAGACTTGCATAACATAGCCTAGATGCTCCAAACAATTTCAAACTGAGATCTTCCCTACTGTATGATGTTAGTAACAAAAGAGATATTTTTTGTGTGGATGAGGCCTGTATAACATAGACTATATGCTCCAAACAATTTTAAAATGAGTTCTCCCCTACTGTATAAAGTTACTACACAACCAATAAGATATAAGTATATAACATATATCACCCCATGTAACTAATACCACCTCCTCAAAAAAAGGGGGTGAAACAACAGAAATACAAAACCAATATGGTAAAATATAAATTTTATCATAATGATATTAAAATACATATTAAAAAAAGGGGAAAAGAAAACCAACAGAACAATACAAATAACCCCTAGTGCAATAATTGGAGTGAGTTTATAGACAAAAAAATAGACATAATAGTGCAAAAAATATATCTCATATCACATTGCTAACATCTGTTTTGCAAGCCTGCATTCAGAAAATCAAAGAAGCAAAGGGGAATGGGATAGAGCAGGTATCCTATAATATTAAACAGTCCATACCCAATAGTATCCTGCTAGCTCCAACGCACGTTTCGCCTGGACGTGGCTTTTTCAGACTTGGGTATGTGGCTTGAAAGAGAGGGCAGAGTCGAGGATCACCCCAAGGCACCGAGCATGCGGGACTGGTGAAAGTGAGCAGCCATTGACCTTGATGGATAGGTCTGGTAGAGGGGTAGAGAGAGATGGGGAAAGATGATGAATTCTGTTTATTCTATGTTCAGTTTTAGAAAGCGAGCAGAAAAGAAGGCTGAGATAGCAGACAGACAGTGTGGGATTTTGGTGAGTAAGGAGGTGAGGTCAGGTCCGGAGAGGTAGATCTGCGTGTCATCGGTGTAGAGATGATACTGTAAACCGTGGGATTCTATGATCTGTTCCAGGCTGAAGGTGTAGATGGAGAAGAGTAGGGCTCCTAGAACTGAGCCTTGAGGGACACCGACAGACAAGGGGCAAGTTGAAGGGGTGGTGTGGGAGAGGGAGACAGTGAAAGTTCGATCTGTTAGATATGACGAGATCCTGGATAGGGCCAAGTCTGTGATGCCAAGAGATGATAGAATCTGTAGCAGGAGGGAATGGTTCACAGTGTAATAATTATAGGGGATAACTCAGGAGAATCTTGGCATGGAACAAGACAACTACAGGACACAGTTTTATAAGTGGTAAAGTCTATATTATCACACAGTTATTCAAACAGGTGCAGAGAAAAACTCAAGTCCACAACACTTGATGTAAATATCAAATGCAGCTTAACAGTCTATAGGGAACTTCAGAGGAAAACTCAATCAAGCAGAAAGTCTATGAAGCACAGTTGTACTTGAGGAAACTTGACACGAGTAAGTCCTTGTTTAGTCAAACACAGATAGATATGCTTATAAGCAGTTCAAATAATCTCTTAGCTCAACCTGGGAGGCCTGGGTAATAATCTTAGGTTTTTGCAGAGCAGCAACAGCTTACATGTCCAACAAATGCAGATGGAAGCAAACACAAGTAGCCAGATGAAGGAGGATTACTGGAAATGTATGCAGCAGAAACTCAGAGCTGAGTAGCAGGATCTCCACACAGGTTCACAGGAGCAGGTACAAAGCCAGGGAGCCACCAGGATCAGAAGCTGGATGCAAGGCAGGATACTCTAGCACAGACTAAAGGCTGTGGTGGAGTTATAAAGCAGGAAGACACAGTGCACATGAGGCCAAAGATGCCATCTTGGAAAAGGGAAGTAATGCAAAAAAAGTAATCAAAAATGTTCAGAGTCCTGACACACAGTGTCAAAGGCAGAAAACAGGTCCAGGAGGTCTTGGCGGTTAGTTGGTCATTGGTGACTTTAGTTAGGGCAGTTTCAGTTGAGTGATGGGGTCAGAAGCCAGATTGTAACTTGTCAAAGAGGGAGTAGGAGGAAAGGTAGGAGGACAGTTCAAGATGGACATGCTGTTCCAGTAGTTTTGAGGCATAAGGGAGAAAAGATATTGGGTGATAGCTAGACACTATCCATTAACATCTATTAGTATAAACATAATGGCTAACTGCATCCATATACAAGTGGTATCTCATATGGTTATTACCTCAGGGCCAATGGCACCGCGTGTGGGAGTCAGGTCAGTGCGTCAACCCCGATTTGCTCCTTTGTCAGGTGGCGTATGTGGTGAATAAAATGCAGGATATAAATTACCGCTGGACCGGATGTAGTGATGACGTGAACCGGAAGTGACGCATACGTAGCCATGACTACCCGCATGACATTGCTCTTTACTGTAATTATTCTGTGTTTTGCACAGGTATTGGCTGTGGTATTATGGACTATAAAGCCAGAGAAAAATCCTGGCTTGGACAAGCGGAACAGGTTTTTGGACGCGATGGGATTAGTGGAGAGCGGGCTGGCGATCACAGGAATGATGCTCTTTTTGACTCCATGAAAAATATGTTGATAAAACGAACCAGACTCTGGTGGAACAGGATTTTCTTGGAAAAGTACATTGCAAGGAACATGATCCCCAGAGGGCTAAGGGTCCGTGTTATGCCTACTTTCCCCATTGATGATCATGAGTTCGTATCAGGTTGGGAGGAGGCGTGTGACGCATGTTCTGGTGTTTTTATGAAACTACTAGTGGGACTTAATACAAAATCGATTAACACTCTGGATAAGGAGATTGATCAAATGTTAGTAGAACTATGTGCTAATTGCTCTGAGGAGCAAGTAAAAGCTTATGAGGAACTACTGGAGAAACCATTGGACACTACGGTTAAAAAGATCAGTGAAACACAGACCTCCAAATTTAATAGAGACTTAAAAGACTACCAAACCAAGAATGTATACCAATGGAGGAAATCTACATCACAATCTCAACAGATACGACATACTGTATCTAACTCCTCGGTTTCCTCACTCAGTGCACAGTCCAACACCTCTACATCATCTGTTGTTGCACGCTCTGGTGCTAGTTATAGACAGACAAGAAACCATAATTATCATCCCTATAAGAGACAAAAATATTGTGCACCTGAGGAGGGTAGCAGAGATAACAATGTAATTAATTTAAGCAACCATATTATTTCAAGGGTAGACTGTTCACTCCTCCATAGGGGTTTGTCCTTTTCCCCGGTGTCAGATTTTGACAATTTTACTACTATTAAAGATCTTCATATATTCGCCTGCTCATTGTTATATCAAGTTTTTGCTATGACGATAATCTACATAAATTGCTTCCTGCATAAACAGAACAGTCAGCGCTGAGGATTCTTGAGGAGCTGTCTAGCGAACATCTGATGCCTGAAGGAGGTAGGATACCTCAGTCCATTCGTGTGCGCTCCAAGAGGTTCCCTCCATTGTCGAACTGTAGTGCAATTGATCTATTTGTTAAAGTAGTAAGTAATAAATTATCAAAAATTCCTCAATCTATACAGTCTGACAATTTGACTAGGGAGGAGAGAATGCGTTTGGGTTACTTGCAGAGTGTCCCTGATGTTGTGATCAAGCCGGCGGACAAGGGTGGGAATATTGTATTATGGCCAAAACATATATATGAAAAGGAAGCCATGCGGCAGCTATCCACTACCACTTGTTATAAAAACCTAACATTTAATCCCTTGTCAGCCTTTTGTGCGCAACTCAGGGAGATTCTGGTAAGGGCTACAGAGACCGGTACTATTTCTAAAGAACTTTTTACAGCATTAATAGTGGTATATCCAACCATCCCCACTTTCTATTTACTCCTAAAACGCATAAAAATTTGCAGACTCCACCTGGATGCCCTATAATTTCTGGGCGAGGGAGCTTCCTGGAGTGCATCAACAAATGGATTGACTCCATCTTACAGCCCCTAGTTGAGGAACCACCTTCATTTCTTAAAGACACAAATCAATTGCTTCGCAAGACAGATTGCCTCACACTCGACGCTGACACTATTATGGGTACTATGGATGTTGAGTCATTATATGCCAACATCAAACACAGTGACGGATACATGCTACAGCATTTTTTCTATCAATGTCGAACCTCTCTCCAGGTTTGAGGGCTCTCGTATTGGAGGTTCTTGAATTCACGTTTCTTCCTGCAGCTCCAGGCGACAGCCATGGTAGCGGCCTTTGCGCCCTCCTATGCTAATCTGTTCCTGGGGATGTGGGAGAGGGACCTCCTATTATCGGACCAACAGTTGTCTATGGAGTGCGTCCTTTTATGGATGCACGACATAGATGACATTTTTCTGGTCTGGCAGGGCAGTATTAAATCACTGGAGGAATTTGTTGAGAGTTTAAACAGCAACACTCTAAATATACATCTGACTGCCAATTTTGATAAAGATAAAATTGAATATTTGGATGTGAAACTGTTTAGGGATAAGGAAGGCATTATCCAGACAACTATATTCAGGAAACCCACATCCACAAACATGCTGCTTCATGCATCCTCCTTCCACCCTGCCCATATTGTACAGTCGGTACCAATTGGTCAATTCTTGCGCCTCCGACGCATTTGCTCAACGGACAAGAAATTTGAGTTTCAAGCTGAGGACCTTAAGAGCCGGTTCAGTGCAAAGGTGTATAGTAATTGTATGATTAAGAAAGCGTATTTTCAGGCGACACATAGCAATAGGAACTCCCTTTTATATAGGACAGATAGTGGAATGAGGAAAACAGACGAGATTAGATTTGTGACCAACTTCAATTCTAGATCGGACCAGGTGCGACATGCGCTAGATAAATCTTGGCCTATTCTTAAAACCGATCCGATTATCGCTAAATTAATATCTGATAAACCCTTGAATACATACCGAAAAACCAAAACTCTGCGTGACCACTTGGTGTGGAGCCACCATGTGGGGGATCCACCTAAAACGTTTCTGGACAACATTACACATAAAAAGAGAGGGGGTTTTACAGCCTGTGGTCACTGTGTGGCGAGCGCAGATGTGGTTCGAGCAGACACATTTACGGATTCCACAGGGACTAAACAGTTCCAGATACGGAAATATATCACATGTACATCGAAGAACGTAATTTAATATGCCTCCTGCCCCTGCTCATTAATATACGTAGGACTTACCGTACTACTCGCCAATTAAAGGTGAGGGTCAGAGAACACAAACTGGGGATACAGGCAGCAGCTAAGGAGGAAGATATATCATCACTTAAAACGCTACCCAGACACTTTAAGATACATCAGAATTGTGACAGTAAAGGCCTCCGTATTAAAGGAATTGATATGATCGATCTGGGTATTAAAGGTGGCAAGATTTCACAAAAGTCTGGCACAATTAGAAACACGCTGGATATGGACCTTGAATACGGTCCATCCTCATGGACTAAATGAGAGTCTTAGCTATGCATCATTCCTGTGATCCATGGTTCACCTTGTGACCAGTGTATCTGCGTCCGATTGTGTGATTTTGCGTGTTTTTAATAGTTTTTTATTCTGTTAGATTATCCCCCTTATGTCTTGACCGGGATTGATGTTGAAAACACCGCCTCCTCATTTGCCTGTTTTAATAAGAACATTTGGAAACACACTGGCCACCATGAATATATACCATATATCATATGTTACTTTTGTCTAAACTCCTATATATTGTTTTACTATCTTTAAAAAGCGATGCCCTTGGATATGGACCGTAAGTTTGATGAGAAGTTTCCTTATTGCTTTATTTTTGTAATCATTTATATACTCTATATAGACATTCGATTAGTTATTTTGCTATAATTCTTTTCTGGTCGCAAATTACCTGTTGCAGGGCAATGAAGAGGAGGAGCTAGTGATGACATGGCCGTGTACGTGTGTGTGCCTGGCCCCGACACTCCCGGTGGCTTTCGGCGTCTTCATGTGGGGGTGGTGTCTTGGTTCCTACCTGGCAGCACCCACCGCATGACGCCGCCGCCGCCTGGCGTTGCGGGTAGTCATGGCTACGGACGCGTCACTTCCAGTTCACGTCATCACTACACCCAGTCCAGCGGTAATTTATATCCTGTATTTTATTCACCACATACGCCCCCTGTTGAAGGAGCAAGTCTCCGAAATGCGCATCGGGGTTGACGCACTGACCTGACTCCCACACGTGGTGCTATTGGCCCTGAGGTAATACCCTTATGAGATACCACTTGTATATGGATGCAGTTAAGGTACCTTCACACGAAGCGACGCTGCAGCGATAGCGACAACGATGCCGATCGCTGCAGCATCGCTGTTTGATCGCTGGAGAGCTGTCACACAGACCGCTCTCCAGCGACCAACGATGCCGAGGTCCCCGGGTAACCAGGGTAAACATCGGGTTGCTAAGCGCAGGGCCGCGCTTAGTAACCTGATGTTTACCCTGGTTACCAGCGTAAAAGTAAAAAAAACAAACAGTACATGCTCACCTGCGCGTCCCCCAGCGTCTGCTTCCTGACACTGACTGAGCTCCGGCCCTAACAGCACAGCGGTGATGTCACCGCTGTGCTTTCACTTTCACTTTAGGGCCGGTGCTCAGTAAGTGTCAGGAAGCAGACGCTGGGGGACGCGCAGGTGAGCATGTACTGTTTGTTTTTTTTACTTTTACACTGGTAACCAGGGTAAACATCGGGTTACTAAGCGCGGCCCTGCGCTTAGCAACCCGATGTTTACCCTGGTTACCAGTGTAAAATATCGCTGGTATCGTTGCTTTTGCTTTCAAACACAACGATACACGGCGATCGGACGACCAAATAAAGTTCTGGACTTTATTCAGCGACCAGCGACATCACAGCAGGATCCTGATCGCTGCTGCGTGTCAAACTAAACGATATCGCTAGCGAGGACGCTGCAACGTCACGGATCGCTAGCGATATCGTTACAAAGTCGTTTCGTGTGAAGGTACCTTTAGCCATTATGTTTATACTAATAGATGTTAATGGATAGGAGCAGCTGGAACCATGTGAACAGGAGATTCTCGTATATATTTCTGATGTAATATGGTGCATAGCACAGCAGGTGACCTAGTTTTAGGTATAACACATTGATAAATGTCAAATTATTTTGGCACTTGTTATCCAGCTGTATACTATAATATTTTGAGGTACCTCTCTATCGGTCCATCACCATCCATTGGTGGGTGTTGATCCTCATATATACCACTATTAAATAGATTACCTTTTACAACAGAGTGGTGATGTTATAACTTGTGTGGCGCATCTTAGTCAGTGCATCTTATTTTTTGCACTATTGCACTTTTGCTTGCATTTGCACACGTTCCTCATGAATCCCATTTTGTCTTTGTTTTGAATATGCAATAAAGTAATTCTTTCTTCTATACCTTGGATCTTTGGTTGCATTTGAGGTTACCACATCCCCTTTTCGTTTAAAGGGACTCTGTCACCCCCTCCAGCAGTTAGAAACTAAAAGAGCCACCTTGTGCAGCAGTAATGCTGCATTCTGACAAGATTACTCTTTTAGTTATTGGTGCAGTCAAAGCAGAAATAAAGCGTTTTATAATTTCGCAAAAATACCTGTCTTTAGCCCTGGAGGCAGGTCTTAACCCCCCTGATTCACACGCCACACTGCCGTCGCTCAAAGCTTCTTCGGCACGGGGCGCCGCCCCCTCCGCGCTGTTTTCAAATCAAATCCATCGCCTGAGCAATTTTGTTCTGCCTGGGGCAGGCGCAGTGAGCGCTGCCCGTCTGACCTCAGATGCAGTCTGGCAGACTGCGCCTGTGCAGCCACCCAGGTTGTGAATCCCAGCCCCACAGTATGTTATGCATTATGCACAGTGCACGGCTGGGATTCACAAGCTGGGTGGCCGCACAGGCGCAGTCTGCCAGACTGCATCTGAGGTCAGACGGGCAGCGCTCACTGCGCCTGCCCCAGGCAGAACAAAACAGCGCAGGCGCCGGATTTGATTTGAAAACAGGGCGGAGGGGGCGGCGCCGAAGAAGCCTTCAGTGACGGCAGGGTGGTGTGTGCAGCAGGGGGGTTAAGATCTGCCTCCAGGGCTAAAGACAGGTATTTTTGCGAAATTATAAAATGCTTTATTTCTGCTTTGACTGCACCAATAACTAAAAGAGCCACCTTGTCAGAATGCAGCATTACTGCTGCACAAGGTGGCTCTTTTAGTTTCTAATGGCTGGAGGGGGTGACAGAGTCCCTTTAAGTCAAAGCGACTGATCCAGTTGAATGTCCAAGTTGTTAGCAGGCATGTTTTGGATTAATGGTATTACTGAACACTGAATGATATGATGCTGCTACTTACCATTTTCTTTGCTCTATATTGTTTAAAGAAAGAGGCAAAGTCTTCAGCAGAAATGAGAGGAGAGGGAAGAGATGCTGGGGGACGGAGTAGAGAATTGAAAGTGTTGAAAAGCTATTTAGGGTTGTGAGACAGGGAGGATATGAGAGATGAGCAATAAGTTTGTTTTGCAGCAGTGAGTGTGGACTTGAAGCTGGCGAGGGACTGCTTGTATGCGATGAAGTGCTCAGCAATGTGGGATCTCTTCCATCTCTGCTCAGTGACCCTGGAAGCCCATCTCAGTTCTTTGGTCAGGCTGGTCAGCCAGGGCTGTCTGTTGATTGTACGAGTTTTGCTATGCATGAAGGGGGCGGCCCAATCGAATGTTGCTGTTCTAAAAAGTGGCAGCAGCATCTGTGTCATGAAGGAAAGCTATGTCTGTAAGAGGGAGAAGGGACTCAGAGAGTGATTGTAAATTGAGGTGTTTGAGATTTCTGCGAGGGTGAGTGAGTTTGTGGAGTGGGATTTGCTCAATAGGAGAGGAGAGGAAAGAGAATGTCAGTAGGTTGTGGTCAGACAGGAGAATGGTTAGTTAGTGAGATTAGTAAGGAGACAGAAGCGGGTAAAGGTAAGGTGTAGTGTGTGACCATCTTTGTGAGTGGCCGCAGAAAAATTGAGTAAGTCCGGAGGAGGCAGTCAGAGATAAAAGTTTAGAGGAAGCTGAGGTGGAAGTGTCAATGGGATAATGAAGTCAGCCATGATGATAGTGGGGATGTCAGCAGAGAGGAAATGAAGTAGCCATGTGGTGAAGTGGTCGAGAAAGGTGGGGATGGCTAGTTCTGGGGGGCGGTAGAGGACAGTTAGCTGGAAGTTGAAGGGGGAATAGATGAGGACAGAGTGCACTTCAAACAAAGGAAGAGTAGCGGAGGGTGGTAGTGGGATTGGAGTAAAGGAGCAGGTGGTGGACAGGAGCAAGCCAACTCCTCCATCAGGTTTGGTGCTGGGGCGAGGAGTGTGAGAGAGGTGGAATCCACCATAGGAAAATGCAGCCGGAGAGGCTGAGTCAGAGGGGGTGAGACAGGTTTCAATGATGCCGTGGAAGGAGAGTTTGTTGGTGACGATGAGGTCATGAATGAATGGCAGTTTGTTGCTGACTGAGCGTGCGTTCCATAATGCTCGAGGTAGGGGGATCAGGCGAGTGGGGGCTGGATAAATAGGTGTGAAGTTGTCATAGTTGGGAAAACATGTAGAGGATCGTGGCAGGGGGTTACAAATGAGTGTGGGGATGTGTTGAGGAGGGTCAGGATTTGGGGATACGCCACCAGCGATGAGGAGTAGCAGACAGAGCATTAGAAGGTGGGAGCAGGGTAGGACATGATGCGGCCTTGTGTGTCAGGAGAAAGAGGATTGTATGTGGAGGTACAGTTGTGAGGAGGAGGTGAGAAGGCTGGGGAGGATGGAGGGTGAAATGATTAGTTCCTAACTAGGTGGGGGGATCACAGGAGGTAGGGAAAAATAGAGTAATATAGGTGTGAAAGAGAAAAGAAACCGAAACATTGTAATAGTTTGATATTCCGTTACCTTACAGTCAAATTCCAGTCCAATTCGAGTCTAATTCAAAGCATAATAAATTATAGTAATTAGAAATCTGTAATTTGAAAGATGAAATTTGAAAGATACATGGATCAGACTAAAGTCTTGATCAGACTCCTGGATCTGAATATATCCCCAGTTAAGGGCAATCAGGTGTGAATGAGGAGGTGGGTGGGTATGGCGAGACCAGATATAGAGAGATAAGCAAAGGAGATAAAGAGAGGGAGGGGTAGGAGTGACCACTTAAAGATATGCTAGAATAACCTGAGAGACATGAAACAGGTCATGGAAGCAAGATGATAGCTAAGAAACATACCAGAAAAAGATATATATCTTTGAACCCCCCCACAGCCCCTTATATACAGCATGAGCCTCACACAGCCTACTACATATGCGGCATGAGCCCGACACAGCCTCCCTATATTTGGCATGAGCCCCACACAGCCTCCCTATAAATGGCATGAGCCCCACACAGCCTCCCTATATACGGCATGAGCCCCACTCAGCCTCCCTATATATGGCACGAGCCCCACACAGTCTCCCTATATACAGCATGAGCCCCAGTTTCCCCATATACTGCATGGGGCCCCAGACAGCCTCTCCATAAACTGCATGAGTCCCACACAGCCTTCTTATATACAGCATGAGCCCCACAGTCACTCCACATACTGAATGAGGACCCACACAGCCTCCCCATACACTGATTGAGCCCCACACAGCCTCCTCATATATTGCATGACAGTATACAGCCTACTCATAGCCTCATCATGTGCAGCATGTCACCCCTATAGTCTATAGCCTCCCCATGTGCTGCATGTCACCCCCATAGAATCCCCATGTTCACCCCCATAGAATCCCCATGTTCACCCCATAGAATCCACATGTTCAACCTATAGAATCCCCATGTTCACCCTCATAGAATCCCCATGTTCACCCCATAGAATCCCCATGTTCACCCCTATAGAATCCCCATGTTCATCCCTCATTGCGTCAGCTGTTTCACACGCTGATTGGTGGAAGAAGTGGCCGGAGGCCCCTCCTCCACCAATGCTGACTGCGGGAGACAGCAAGCGAGCAGGTGGGCATGGTGCAGCCCGTGGACCTCAGGTTTTCAGCCTCACAGCTGTCTCGGTCCACAGGCCAGACAGAGACAGCCAGAGGGCCGGATGTGGCCCACGGGCCACACTTTGCCCAGGTCTGATCTAAAAGATATGCCAAAACAATTTCAAACTTGGATCTTGGATGCTGTCTAACGTTTGTAAAAAAAAATATTAAAAATAATGTGCAACAGCTCTGCACACAGAACAATTTCAACGTCACTAAATGACAAGGTGGGATAGGGTGGGCTATATCACATTTATCAACAGAAAACCTTTTTTTCATGTACGTAAGCTCTGCAGACAGCTTTATTTCACTGCCACAAAATTACAATGTGGTATATGGCAGACTGTACCATGTTTTTCAACAGAAAACCATTTTTTTTCATCTGCCAAAGCTCTGCAGACAGCTTAATTTCACTGCCACAAAATTACAACGTGGGATACAGTGGGCTGTATCACATTTAACAACAGAAAATCTTTTTTTGTTTTTCATCTACATGAGCTCTGCTGACAGGTTTATTTCACCGCCACAAAATTACAATGTGGGATATGGCAGGCTATATCAATTTTAGCACCAAAAATTATCATTTTTTTTAATGTGCATGAGTTATGCAGACAGTGGAATTGCACCGCCACAAAATAGCAAAGTGAGATATGATGGCATGGTGAATCACGGTAGCAACTGGCAAAAAAAATGTTTTCTTGCACAACAGCTGAAATCACAGAACAATGTCACCACATCACTAAATGACAAGGTGGGATGTGGCATGCTGGTTCACATTTAGCAAGTAAAAAAATAAGATTTAGAATGGTCTACTCATGCATGGAGCACAATAGCAGCAGTGCACAACATACTTGTGCACTGCTGTCTTTGTCTGTGGACTTCAGTAATGGCACAAAAACAACATTTCTGGAAGGTCGATTTCACAGCCAGACAGAACACTGCTTAGCTTAGCTGTCTGACTAAGAGACAACCGCCTAGCTAACTAGCTAAAATTTAGCAGCTAACATTCCCAGCATCAGGAGCAGCCCCTCTGCGCTGTTACAGTGTCAAAATGGCTCTAAAACAAGATGTTCGCTTTTTATATGGAGAGGGACATGTGATTTCAGCAGCCAATGACACAAGCCATTGTGTTAGGACCCAAATTTCAAAAGAAAACACCGCCGCACTGCCGCTGATATAAAACATCGATGACTACATATATAGTATTCCTCGTTGCATTGGAGGTGCTTGCAATGAAAACCAGTCCATAAAAGTGCAATTCTAAGAAAAGATGCAATAGCACTCACCAATGAGGTGCGGTAACGGTCCTTTTTATTGAAGAAACAGGTGCATGAACAAATCTTCACGGCATCGGGGGTGAGGAAAGGAAGTGAGCAGGGGAAGGTAAGACGACGGCAACCGTTTCGCGCTAATCCAGCGCTTCTACGGGTCTGATGGATCGGGAAATGACGCCAGTATAAGTAGGCAGGCCAAATGGGCTGTCCCACTCACACCGCGCGCCATCTCAGTCGGTCCATTCATTAATAATACAAAACATGACATGAACAACACTAGAATGGTTAATAACATACAAAAAATGAGTGCAAATAAGTTAAAACGAATAAAAACATTTTCAGTGAAGCTCCAGAGATAAAATACATTTATCACGACGTGACTACACACAGCAAGGGAGAAATGCCTATAATCGTCTTTTAGTAAAGCCAGATATTTATATATACATCCAAATTAGAGAAAGGAGAGAAAATATCCTTCCAAAAAACTTAGAATCAGAAAATGAACATACCAAAGAAGAGAAAATAGGTTAGGGCAACCTTGCTAGGGATCGAACCCGAAGGTATTAAAGAAACACTGACATGTCCAGCTTATCATTAAAGCCGGCAGGTCCCGCGGCTCTAGTTCGCATTATCCAGCGTGCCTCCTGTCTGAGTAAGGATCTGTGTAAATCACCTCCTCGTGCAGATGGTGTAACCCTTTCGATCCCTGCAAACAAAAGGACCTCTGGTTTGCTTTCATGAATGTCTCGTACATGTGCAATTAATCTCGGCACCCCTTTGCCAGTATGTATTGATCTAAGATGTTCCCTGAACCGGATAAATAACTGACGTTTTGTTTTCCCTATATAAAATCTCTTACAGGGACAATATATAACATACACAACATAATCCGATCTACAAGAGATAAATTGTTGTACATTGTGCTCTACTGGACCAATATTTAAATTTTTTCCAGTCATGTGTTGGCTGCAAAAATTGCAGCGCCCGCAACGAAAGTTCCCTTTGGGAGATGATTGTTGCAACCAATTATTCTGAACACCTAAAATTTGATTATGTACTAATATATCCCTGATACGAGTACTTCTTTTATTTGAAATTAAAGGGCCGCATAATGCTTTAGAAACTAAATCCTTATCTTGTTCCAACACATGCCAATGTTTCCTTATGGATGTCCTTATGGCCTGGTCTAATGGGCCATAACGAAAACAGAAATTAAATCGAGATGCTTTTGACGCTCTACTATCGCTACCGTATACCTGTGAAGAATCTGTCACTCGGTGTAATGCAGAATTCAATACTGATTCAGGGTAGCCTCTATCTCTTAGCCTCTGGCACAACTCGTCCGATTGTTGTACGAACCCCTCTTTTGTACTATTGATTCTCCGTGTACGTAACAACTGGCTGTAGGGTAAAGAACGTTTTGTGTGTGACGGGTGATAACTATCATAGTGCAATAACGCATTGGAAGCAGTTGGTTTGCGATGAATGGACGTATGTATCTCATTACCCTGTATATTAACAAGGACGTCCAGAAATTCCAATCTATCCTGTCCGAACACAGAAGTGAAACGCATGCCCATATTGTTAGTAACGTTAAGAAACGCAACAAATTGCTCAAAGTCCTCCGCAGTTCCGTCCCACACCAGGAAGACATCGTCCACATATCTAAGATAACATCTCACAAACTTGAGGAAGGGATTCCGTTCGGAATACACAAAATCTTCCTCAAATACGGCGAGATAAAGATTCGCAAACGTACATGCGACCGGGGTCCCCATGGCAGTCCCCGCGGTTTGTAAATACCAGTTACCTGCAAAAGTAAAAGCATTATGGGTGAGTATAAAACTCAAACCCCTGCACACAAATTCTTTGAGGGCCTGACTCGTCTCTGTCGTGTTAAGAACACGCCTGATCGTGTCTACCCCCAAACCTTGCGGTATACTGGTATATAAATTGACCACGTCGATGGACGCCAGGGAAAACCCCGGCCGCCAATGGAACCCCTGTATCTCTTAGAGAAAGGAGTTTGTGTCCCTGGTGTAGGACGGAACCGATCGGAGTAGAGGACAAAGCAACCAGTCAAGATACTGTGACAGGGGTTCCGTAAGAGACCCAATCCCTGACACAATTGGTCTTCCGGGAGGATTAATTAAAGATTTATGTATCTTGGGTAGGTAGTACCAGTAAGGCTTCATAGGAAATTGAGGAAATAATTTCTCAGCTGTTTTTTGGGAAATGATTTGTTGCTCTACGGCTCCCCTTAAAAAAGATTGTAGTTCTCCCTTAAATTTCACTGTAGGGTCTCCCGATAATTTTAGGTATACTTCCCGATCAGAAAGTTGACGTTCTGCTTCAAATAAATAGGCATGCCTTGTTAATAATACGGTTTTTCCCCCTTTGTCGGCTGGGCGTACGACCACATCAGGCCATTCTGACATTTCTTTTAGAGCCAGCCTCTCAGGCACTGTTAAATTATTAGGTGCTTGTTTATAAATCAAAGCTTCGATATCTTTCAATACCAAAGTTTCAAATAGAGTGGCTGCATTACCTGGAATAATTTGTGGCATGAAGGTTGATGGCACGCCGCCGACAAAGGGGGTAGAAACCGCAGAAGGAGTGACCTCTTTTGCTATGTCCGATTCATTTATACTTAGTAGTAGCCTAGCATCATCATTGAAGTGAGCAAGAGATTCCCCATCTGGCTCTGCAAAAAAACCTAAAGGTCCTATGCTGCATGGACGTGCAGCTTCCTGTGTACTGGCATGAGCAGGAGTCGATGAAAACGATTTATGTAAATGAATTTTTCGTACGGCCTTAAATAAGTCGATCTGAAATTCCACGAAATTAAATTTTTCAGGGACACAATAATTTAATCCTTTTGCCAACAGGGAATATTGTGCAGAAGTCAAAGTTCTATCCGTGAGATTGATCACACAGTCAGATACGGGCATAGGGGTTAATGTCCCTGCCGCCAAGAGACATTCTTGCGTTTGTTTCTCCAACCTAGAGCCTGGCCGCTGCTTCTTCCTCCCTCGACGAGTTCTTCTCCTAAAGGGAGTACAGCTGCTGCGGTGTTCTCAGAAATCGAGTCTCCCATGTTTTCAGAATTAGTGGTCCCACCTTCACTCAGACTCGAATCAGACTCGGTGGTTACATAGTCTCTGCGGTTGATTTGAGAACGCTTCCTCCATTTGCGTTTTTTCATGCCAGATTGATTGAAAGAGGTCACTTGTTTCTCTCTCTGTGTTTTCTGCCAGGAGAAAATCTGTCCTAGATCATAATCATTTTTGTCCCTAAGGAACTTGTCTCTTTTTCTTTGTTTTATTTCTGCCTGGATTGGAATTAATTTTCCGTCCAATTTTTTAGAAAAAATCTTCCATTGACTATCAGTGAGTCTTGTTTTTAATTCAGACCGAGTTTTGGTGAGTTCGGTATTCAAGATTTCATAATTTTGGATGTTAGACTTTAAGACTAAGGCAAGTAATTCCTGTGAGCTGTGCAACATAATACGTTCCCATTCGGCTTTAAATGTAGCATCATGATTAAAATGGGAAATGTCTTTCCAGACTCGGAGCCCTCTAGGGACTCGTTTATTCTCAATATATGATTGTAGAGAATTATTAGTCCAGAACAGACTTAGTTAGGACATTGTGGATGTTTCCTGCACCCTGATTTGCTAGCTGCAATATGCACACATACAGTTATAAGAAAAAAAATTACAGTTTACAAGCACGCTGCTCCTCTGAGCTCTCCACACCCCTACCCTCATCAAACACATTCCCCACCCTAATCATACACCATCATTATGGTAGCCAAAGTTCTTAAAATACTTTAGTGGCAACGCAAATATTTTCCCACACTTTTCACCAAATGTTTCCGTTTTTTTTCCGATTTTATAAAATTTTGCTCGTGTTTCCGATCACAAATCTGAATTTGCCATATTTGTGCCGATTTTATGTTTGCCGATCATTTTTTGAACAAATTCGCTCATCACTAATAATGGGCCCCATATATTGTTCCATACAGTATAATGGGCCCCATATATTGCTTCATACAGCATAATGGGCCACATACATTTCTCCATACAATGTATTGACTAGATATATCGCTCCATACAGTATATAATGGCCCCATATTTCTCCATACAGTGTAATGGCCCCATATAATGCTCCATACAGTATAGAATGGCCCCTTAAATTGCTCAGTACAGTATAATGGACCCCATATAATGCTCCATACAGTAAAATGGCCCTATATATTGCTCCATACAATATAATGGCCCCATATAGTGTTGAGCATTCCAATACCGCAAGTATCGGGTATCGGCCGATACTTGCGGTATCGGAATTCCGATACCGAGATCCGATACTTTTGTGGTATCGGGAATCGGAATCGGAAGTTCCCAGTGTATGGTTCCCAGGGTCTGAAGGAGAGGAAGCTCTCCTTCAGGCCCTGGGATCCATATCCATGTAAAAAATAAAGAATTAAAATTAAAAAAAAGGAAATACTCACCCTCTGACGCGCCCTGGTAGTAACCGGCAGCCTGCTTTGCTTAAAATGAGCGCGTTCAGCACCTTCCATGACATCACGGCTTCTGATTGGTCGCATGCCGCTCATGTGACCGCCACGCGACCAATCACAAGCCGCGACATCATCCCTCAGGTCCTAAATTCCCTTCTAGGAATTTAGGACCTGAGGGATGACGTCACGGCTTCTGATTGGTCGCGTGGCGGTCACATGAGCGGCACGCGACCAATCAGAAGCCGTGACGTCATGGAAGGTACTGAACGCGCTCATTTTAAGCAAAGAAGGCTGCTGGTTCACAGCGGTAAGGTCCAGGCTGCGTCGGAGAGGTGAGTATATCAATATTTTTTATTTTAATTCTTTATTTTACACATTCATATGGATCCCAGGGCCTGAAGGAGAGTTTCCTCTCCTTCAGACCCTGGGAAACAGGGATACCTTCCAATACTTGAGTCCCATTGACTTGTATTGGTATCGGGTATCGGTATCGGCGAGATCCGATACTTTGCCGGTATCGGCCGATACTTTCCGATACCGATACTTTCAAGTATCGGACGGTATCGCTCAATACTAGCCCCATATATTGCTCCATACATTAAAAAATCATATATGAACATCTCCTCATTTCCTGCTGCTCTGGTCTCTTCAACATCTTCTGACTCTGTACTGCTCAGCATAGAGGGCACAACATGCTAGCACCCTCTGCCCTGAGATGTCACAGAGAGTCAGAAGATGCTGAAGAGACCGTTGCAGTGGGGAGCAAGGAAAGGGGAGCATTTGAGGTGGGACAACATCTGTTATGGGCAGTAAAAAGGTTACAGCCAGTCACAGGCATTGGCTGGTGAAAGAGAACTATTCTCATTAGCATACTCTTGCTATCACTGATAACAGCAACAGTGGGCACTGTTGATTATAGTATTCATCAGCCAGTGTCTGTGCTATAAATAATTTTTTTTTAAATTACATGGTGCCTCTTCTAATTTTGATCACCAGAGCAGGCATATCTGACAGCTGCAGACTGCATCCCTCAGATGTTAGCATTATCATGACTGTTTATCAAGGGGTCAAACAACATTTTATTAATTATTTAAATAAATAATTAACAAAACACTTTTGAGTCCCCCATTTTCCACAACCAGCCAAGCTAAAGCAGACAGCTGGGGGCTGGTATTCTCAGATTGGTAAGGAGCCTTGAATATTGTCGCCTCCCACATGAAAAAAGCAGCTTGCAGTCGCCCCAGAAAATGTACATCTATTAGATGTGCCAATTTTGGTGCTTTACCCAGCTCTTCCCACTTGCACTGGTGCGGCGGCAAGTGGGGTAATATTTGTGGGGTTGATGTCAGCTGTTTTATGGCCACTGACATCAAGCCCAGAGGTTAGGCGACTATAAGAACTACATCTATAAGTGTTGAGAGCCAGGCAAAATGCCAGAATTGGCGCATCTAGTAGATGTGCCTTTTCTGGTGTGGCTGAAGACTGCTATTTTTAGGCTGGGAGGGCCAATATTCATGGCCCCTTACCTGAGAATGCCAGCCCACAGCTCTCTGCTTTAGCTTGGCTGGTTGTCAAAATTAAATTATTTATTTAAATTATTAAAAGAAATGGCATGGGACCCTTATCCATGATAACCAGCCATGATAAAACTTGGAGCCTGCAGCTGTCAATTTTACTTGCACTGGTTATCAAAATTAGAACCTTTTTATATCCGATCACAGCTGCTAGCTCACACGCTGTCATCTGACTAACTTACCACCAATCAGAGCCGCCAGTGTTTCTCGCCTGTCAAACAGATGACAGCGTGGGAAACAGCTGATGTTCAGGTTGCCAACCTAAACAATATCACAGACTTACTGGAGAAGTCCGTGCTCGGGGTCTGTGCACGGACACTAGGTGTTTGGTACAGACCCCAAAAATTACTGTTCGGGTTCACCCATCTCCAGTTGTGAGTCATTATTATTTTGAGCTCATTGAAGCTGTAAATTATTATGCTTTTTAAATAATAGAATAGCAAATTGAATATTTGTCATCATTCAATATCTATTGCAAAAATATTTTTTTTGATCTGAGACTAACCTAGCAGAGAAGGAGAGGAAAATATGTATAGCTCTTACTAACCTCTTTAGTAATCCTGTCACTATTGAATAGGCATCCATAGAAATTGGAGAGTCTGTGTGGCCTAGTAGCACACCTGCTGGCCAAATCCAGCAGCATCATATTCTCTAACTGCAGCGATAAACTCTCATGTTTTACAATGTCAGCCTCAATGTTGAAAAAAATGTGGAGGATACATTTGCACATAGTTTACGTCCATATTTACACAAGGTTACTGAAAAGTTAAGGCTGCAAATACATGGAGCATTATCAATAGCGCTTGAAGCAGCTTCCCCTCCCAATAATCCAAAGGACTACATTACAGCTTAGGAGCATCAGTATCACACTGGCCACAATGGTGCTCCTCTGTTCAACCTACTCCAGCAGGTCATCACATATATGAATAAGAGACCAAATACATCAAATGACACTAGCCATGATCGTGCCCCTTATTTTCAGGTGCACATGTCCAAAAATGAAGGGAGAAACGATCCAGTGGAAATAGAGACTTTCTTTAAAAAGTAAAACTTAGCATTTATCCATTCATTCCACACCATGAAGCCTTATGATGTTTATTGCATTATCTACATCAATTCAGTTCCTACAGTCCAAATTAAAATTAAAGAATTAATTATGCTAGCTGTAGAATTTCTCCTTAAACACAATTATTTTTGCTTTGACATTAGATTTTGTCTACAGAGGAGAGGAGTAATTAAGGGAGCAAAATTCTCCCCTTCTTTGGCTAACTTGGTCATGTCACGATGGGTATTTTATATTTATAATGGAAGCCCTAGATTCCTTCCAATATATCAATAATAGCGATTTCAATTTGCTGTCCACTCACTTTTTTCAAGATACCAAAATTATTTTTTGAGGATTTACAATCATCCGCTGACATTAGTAAAGTACAATGAACATAGCACTTTATAGAAAGCCAACTGCAAGTAATTCTACCCTGATGGCATAATCCTGCCACCCGGCCCCCACCATTAAAAATATACCATTCAGGTAGCTTGTCCATATTGGACATAAATGTTCAAAGGACAAAACATTTCATTGTCAATCTGCAAGTTATTTAGCTGGTTTGCTGTGAGCAACAGATTGCCAGTTGTACCTTTGCTTTTCCTAGATGTTTGTGCTTGCTCTGTGTCTGACTTCTGATCTTATTATTATTATTATTATTATTATTATTATTATTATTTATTTATTTATATAGCACCATTGATTCTATGGTGCTGTACATGAGAATGGGTTACATACAAGTTACAGAAATCACTTACAGTAAACAAACTAACATTGACAGACTGATACAGAGGGGTGAGGACCCTGCCCTTGTGGGCTTACATTCTACGGGATTATGGGGAAGGAGACAGTAGGTTGAAGGTTGCAGGAGCTCTGGTGTTGGTGAGACGGTAGCTTCAGAAGTGATGGGGAGGCAGCGGGGTCAGTGCAGGCTGTAGGCTTTCCTGAAGAGATGGGTTTTCAAGTTCCGTCTGAAGGATCCGAATGTGGTTGATAGTCGGACATGTTGGGGCAGAGAATTCCAGAGGATGGGGGATAATCGGGAGAAGTCTTGGAGGCGATGGGATGAGGAGCAAATAAGTGTGGAGGAGAGAAGGAGGTCTTCGGAGGACTGGAGATCACGTGAGGGAAGATATCGGGAGATTAGTTCAGAGATATATGGAGGAGACAGGTTATGCATGGCTTTGTAGGTCAGTATTAGTAATTTGAACTGGATACGCTGAGGGAATGGGAACCAGTGAAGAGCTTTGCAGAGGGGGGAAGCGGAGGAGTAGTGAGGAGTAGGGTTGAGCGAAACGGATTGTTCATTTTCATAAGTCGCCGACTTTTGGCAAAGTCGGCGTCTCATGAAACCCGACCCGATCCCTGTGTGGGGTCGGCCATGCGGTACGCGACTTTCGCGCCAAAGTCGCGTTTCAATGACGCTAAAAGCGCCATTTCTCAGCCAATGAAGGTGGACGCAGAGTGTGGGCAGCGTGATGACATAGATCTCAGTCCCCACCATCTTAGAGAAGGGCATTGTAGTGATTGGCTTGCTTTCTGCCGCGTCACAGGGGCTATAAAGGGGCGTTCCCGCCGACCGCCATCTTACTGCTGCTGATCTGAGCGTAGTGAGAGGTGCCGCTTCGTCAGAAGCAGGGATAGTGTTTTGCAGGGTACATTCACCCCCAAACCGCTTGTGCTGTAGCGATTTCCACTGTCCAACACCACCTTTTGTTTGCAGGGACAGTGGAAGCTACATTTTATTTTCCTCAGTGCTGTAGCTCATTGGGCTGCCCTAGAAGGCTCCCTGATAGCTGCGTTGCTGTGTGTGTACGCCGCTGTGCAAACCAACTGCTTTTTTCAAAGCACAAATCCTGTTGTTCCTTCCTTTCTGCACAGCTATCTTGTTGTTTGTCCACACTTTTGTGTGCAGCAGTCCTTTTTATAGCTGCCTGCCATACTTTTCTGAGATTACTGCAGGGAGATAAAGATTGGCAAGTCTGCCTCTGTGCCAGTGCTGTGTGTGGCATCTGTCTCTCATTGTGTGCCACCGAAAACCAGTGTGTAATACTGGTCCTTTATTTATTTATTTATTTTTTTATTGTTCCTTAAAAAAAAAAAAATTAAATAGTGGGAGATAAAGATTGGCAAGTCTGCCTCTGTGCCATTGCTGTGTGTGGCATCTGTCTCTCATTGTGTGCCACCGAAAACCAGTGTGTAATACTGGGCCATAATTTTTTTTTTTTAATTCTCCCTGAAAACAAACAAAAAAAAATAGTGGGAGATAAAGATTGGCAAGTCTGCCTCTGTGCCATTGCTGTGTGTGGCATCTGTCTCTCATTGTGTGCCACCGAAAACCAGTGTGTAGTGTAATACTGGTCCTTTATTTTTATTTTATTTTTTTTATTGTCTCTGAAAAAAAAAAAATTAAATAGTGGGAGATAAAGATTGGCAAGTCTGCCTCTGTGCCATTGCTGTGTGTGGCATCTGTCTCTCATTGTGTGCCACAGAAAACCAGTGTGTAATACTGGGCCATTTTTTTATTTTTTTTTTTAAATTCTCCCTGAAAAAAAAAATAATGGGAGATTAAGATTGGCATTTCTGCTTGAGTGCCGGTCCTGTGTGTGCCATCTGTTTCAAATTATTTGGGCACAGAAAACCTAGTGTGTCATACTGTTAATTTTTTTTGTTTTAAATTCTCCCTGAAAAAAAAAATAGTGGGAGATTAAGATTGGCATTTCTGCTTGAGTGCCAGTCCTGTGTGTGCCATCTGTCTCAAATTATTGGGGCACAGAAAACCTAGTGTGTAACATTGGGCCTGATTTTCCTTTCAGTGTCAGGCACCTATAAAGGTATATATAAATCCTACAGAAGTTTGAGTTCACCTTATAAGTTTTTTTACAGTAACAAATACCGTTACTTTGGTTACGTTTTGCAAACAATGAGGAAGTCTAGTGGAAGAGGTCGTGGCCGTGGGCAGTCAATGTCAGCTGGTAATGATGGTAGTGGTGGTGGAGCATCAGGTGGTCGTGGTAAAAGCAGTACAGCACCTAAGTCTCGAGTTGTTGAGCCAGGTTCGTCGTCTGGCTACACAAGGCCTCGAACGCTCCCTTTTCTGGGAGTAGGAAAACCACTTTTGAAGCTGGAGCAGGAGGAACAAGTATTGGCTTTCATTGCTGACTCTGCCTCTAGCTCTTTCGCCTCCTGCTAGGAAAGTGCCAAATGTCAGAGCAGAGCATCGTCAGTGGATGCTCCCGGTCAGGAACAAGTCGCTTCCTTGTGTCCTTCACCCAGAAAAACAGTGAAGGATGCGTCAGTCGACACAACAGGTTACTCCACAACAGGTTACTCCATGGAGCTCTTTACACATACCGTTCCTGGGTTAGACAGTGAAACAGTTAACAGGCCATGCCCATTAGAAGTTGAATCGGACATGGAGTGCACAGATGCACAGCCACAGCCAGATTACTATGCTGTTCCTTTGACTCAGACCAGAACATTGCCCTCGGAGTGTACTGAGGCAGAATCAAACCCAGCGGAGACTATGGTGCCCCGTCACGAACGCTATACCACCGGCTTACACGGTGACACAGACGAAGTTGCACATGACATAGAAGAGGAGGTCATAGATGACCCAGTTGTTGACCCCGATTGGCAGCCATTGGGGGAACAGGGTGCAGGCGGCAGTAGTTCTGAAGCGGAGGAGGAGCCACAGCAGGCATCAACATCACAACAGGTTCCATCTGCCGTGCCCGTATCTGGCCAAAAACGCTTGGCAAAACCAAAACCAGTTGGAGGACCGCGTGGCCATCTGGTTAAGGAAGCTCAGTCTGCAATGCCTGAAAAGGTATCCGATAGTAGAAAGAGTGCAGTCTGGCATTTTTTCAAACAACATCCAAATGATCAGCGCAAAGTCAACTGTCAAAAATGTTCAACTACCTTAAGCAGAGGTCAGAATCTTAAAAGTCTAAATACAAGTTGCATGCATAGACATTTATCCACCATGCATTTGCAAGCCTGGACTAACTACCAAACGTGCCTAAAGGTTGCAGCACCCTCGGCCAATGAAGCTAGTCAGCAACGCTACATCCCTTCCCTCACTGTAACCCCACCATTTCCCGCAACACCTGCAGTATCTGTGCAGCTTTTGTCTCCAGGCCAAAGCAGTCAGGGAATCACCAGGTTCGTAGTAGGAAACACTGCATGTAGGGCACCGGCAAGAATACCATCTCCAACCCTCTCTCAGTCTGCCATGTCCACCGGCACCACCGCTAGTTCCACGATCTCCAGCTCTCCAGTCCAGCTCACCCTACATGAGACTCTTGATAGGAAAAGGAAGTACTCATCCTCGCATCCGCGTACACAGGGTTTGAACGCCCACATTGCTAGACTAATCTCATTAGAGATGATGCCCTACCGGTTAGTTGAAAGCGAAGCTTTCAAAGCGCTGATGGACTACGCTGTACCACGCTACGAGCTACCCAGTCGACACTTCTTTTCTAGAAAAGCCATCCCAGCCCTCCAACAGCATGTTAAAGACAGCATCGTCAATGCACTCAGGCAGTCTGTGACTACAAAGGTGCACCTGACAACAGATGCATGGACCAGTAGGCATGGCCAGGGACATTACGTGTCCATCACGGCACACTGGGTAAATGTGGTGGATACCTAAAAACATGAATAATAAATAAAGTGCTCGTGATTCACAGTATATTAGATAAAAAATGGCACAATCTCACCCAAATTTCTGTTTGCTGGCACTCAGGATTTTACTCCAACATCATGGTATCCGAGACCAGGAGATGGGGAGAAAGGACATCAAGACCAAAAAACGACAGTGGGGGGAGGGGGGGGGGAAACACGGGGGCCTGTTTACCCTGTCGTGCCCTCTGCAACCAACTCCCGCCCTTACAAGGGCAGTACCCAAGTGTGAGCCTGTTTTGTTATGCCCATGGTCAGATATAGCCTCCCTGAAAAAAATGTCTTCCCTCCCATTACAAGGGCAGTACCCAAGTGTGAGCCTGTTTTGTGATGCCCATGGCCAGATATAGCCTCCCTGAAAAAAATGTCTTCCCTACGCGTTTCCCCTCCCGTTTGGGAGGTTCATCAGGGGAAGTTATCCAGGCTAGAAAAACCGAAGTCTCCTGCAGTGGCAGGGTATAACCTCTCTGTATGTCAGAATCCTCTATATGAGGAAAAAAAGGGAAGACCTTTTTTTCAGGGAGGCTATATCTGACCATGGGCATCACAAAACAGGCTCACACTTGGGTACTGCCCTTGTAAGGGCGGGAGGGAAGACATTTTTTTCAGGGAGGCTATATCTGACCATGGGCATCACAAAACAGGCTCACACTTGGGTACTGCCCTTGTAAGGGCGGGAGTTGGTTGCAGAGGGCACGACAGGGTAAACAGGCCCCCGTGTTTCCCCCCCTCCCCCCACTGTCGTTTTTTGGTCTTGATGTCCTTTCTCCCCATCTCCTGGTCTCGGATACCATGATGTTGGAGTAAAATCCTGAGTGCCAGCAAACAGCAATTTGGGTGAGATTGTGCCATTTTTTATCTAATATACTGTGAATCACGAGCACTTTATTTATTATTCATGTTTTTAGGTATGCATATTAAATGTTAAGTTTTAACTTATGATTTAAGGACTGACTTTGCTGGATTTAGTTTATATTTAGAGTCAGATAGATTCAGAATAGAACCTCTGGATTGTTGTACTGCTAAATTTTGGAATGTGGTGGATGCAGGGTCCACAGGGGACAGCAATATTGGGACAGTTCTGCCTAGCCCACGGTCAAGGAAAGAGTTGGCTGTAGGCGTTCGCCCCCCTCCTCCTCTTCCTCGTCCTCCTGCAGAAGTGAGAGCTCATCCACAGACCGCAGTTGCACATCCACTCCATCCGCAGCTGCCACTGTTGCACACCAGGTGTGCCATTATGGGACAGCTAGTGGCAAGCGTCAGCAGGCTGTATTGGCAATGAAGTGTTTGGGCAACAACAGACACACCGCGGAAGTTCTGTCCGAGTTCTTGCAGAAAGAAACTCAGTCATGGCTGGACACTTTACATCTTGAGGCAGGCAAGGTAGTGAGTGATAACGGAAGGAATTTCATGGCTGCCATAGCCCTTTCCCAACTGAAACACATTCCTTGCCTGGCTCACACCTTAAACCTGGTGGTGCAGTGCTTCCTGAAAAGTTATCCGGGGTTACCCGACCTGCTCCTCAAAGTGCGCAGACTTTGCTTGCATATCCGCCGTTCGCCCGTACACTCCAGCCGTATGCAGAACTATCAGCGGTCTTTGAACCTTCCCCAGCATCGCCTAATCATCGACGTTGCAACAAGGTGGAACTCCACACTGCACATGCTTCAGAGACTGTGCGAACAGAGGCGTGCTGTTATGTATTTGTGGGAGGATACACATACACGGGCAGGCAGTTGGATGGCAGACATGGAGTTGTCAGGTGTGCAGTGGTCGAAGCTACAAGACCTGTGTCAAGTCCTTCAGTGTTTTGAGGAATGCACACGGCTGGTTAGTGCAGACAACGCCATAATAAGCATGAGCATCCCCCAAATGCGTCTGCTGATGCAAAGTTTGACGCACATAAAGGAGCAGGCGTCTGCAGCCGAGGAAGAGGAAAGCCTTGATGACAGTCAGCCATTGTCTGGTCAGGGCCGTGTAGAGGACGCGTTAGCGGGCGAAGAGGAGGAGGAGGACGAGGAGGATGATGGGGATGAGTACTTTTTTAATGAGGAAGCTTCTCCTGGGCCAACCGAAATTAGTGGCGTTGCAAGGCCGGGTTCTGTTTTTTTAAGGGAGACAAGTGACGTAGATTTGCCTGTAACTGCCCCTCAAACCAGCACAACCGCAGATTTGACAACTGGAACTTTGGCCCACATGGCGGATTATGCCTTACGTATCCTCAAAAGGTTCCCACACATTAGTAAAATGATGAGCGATGACGATTACTGGTTGGCCTGCATCCTTGACCCTCGCTATAAAGGCAAATTGCAAAAAATTATGCCACATGAGAACCTCGAACAAATATTAGCTACCAAACAAGCTACTCTTATAGACCGTTTGATTCAGGCATTCCCAGCACACAGCGCCGGTGATGGTTCTCACACGAGCTGCAGGGGGCTACAGGGCAGAGGTGTTAGAGATGCACAAATCAGAAGTGGCGTTGGACAGAGGGGTTTTCTGACCAGGTTGTGGAGTGATTTCGCAATGACCGCAGACAGGACAGGTACTGCAGCATCTATTCAAAGTGACAGGAGACAACATTTGTCCAGTATGGTTACTAACTATTTTTCATCCCTTATCGATGTTCTCCCTCAACCGTCATTCCCATTTGATTACTGGGCATCCAAATTAGACACCTGGCCTGAATTGGCAGAATATGCATTGCAGGAGCTTGCTTGCCCAGCAGCTAGTGTGCTATCAGAAAGAGTATTCACTGCTGCTGGTTCAATATTAACTGAAAAAAGGACTCGTCTGGCTACCCAAAATGTGGATGATCTAACCTTCATTAAAATGAACCACTCCTTGATTTCAAATTATTTTGCCCCACCTTTCCCGGCTGACACCTAGCTTTCCTACAAAAAGGTCTTGCTTGTGGATTGGTCTTACTGAGTGTTCCAATCTCTTAATTTGCAGCAGCTGTTTGTCCAGCATACGACATGTTTACACCTCCCTCAATGGGAAAACTCCCCCCACGGGGCCGTGGTCTCGCCACTTGGCGCAAGCACCCGTTAGAGTGCTGTTTGTCTGAAGAGGTGGGTGTGCCCGCTTTTGGTCGACGGCACAGCCACTGGCTCCCTCATAGTACAATAAAGTGTCTCTGGCGGTGGTGGCGCGCACCCAACGTCAGACACACCGTTGTAACATGAGGGGCCCTGGGACGGTACCGCCGGCCACAAGACAGTTCACCCCCCCAGCTCAAACTGTGCTCTACCACGTGCAAAATTATCTCTCACAGCTCCACCAATGTTTAGTCTATGCGCTGACATCATTCAATGCCTGGCACTGACAATACCAATTTGTTGACATCTATGATGCTAGTTAAAGTAGTCTGGGTCAGTGTCCTATATTGGCACCAGTAAATACTTACTGCCAAATTACTATGTCAGAAACTCAGCAGATGAGCCCACCCCTGTACCTAAGTATGCCACACTTTTTTTTTTTTCTTGTTGTTGTTTTGCGAGACATTAACATCTATTTATTTTTTGTGAGTACTAACTGTGTCAGACACTCCTTGCAATCGTCCTCCGCTGACCACAACAATGCTGCCTGTGTACCCCTGTGAGATAACTCTAAGTGCCTTGAGCCTATTTTTAGTTATTTTAGGCCTAGTAAGCCTGTCTGCGGTCCCTCCTTGCAATCCTCCTCCACTGACCACAATGCTGCCTGTGTATCCATGTAACCGATTTAAAACTGCCTTGAGCCTATTTTTAGTTATTTTAGGCCTAGTAAGCCTGTCTGCGGTCCCTCCTTGCAATCCTCCTCCGCTGACCACAATGCTGCCTGTGTATCCATGTAACCGATTTAAAACTGCCTTGAGCCTATTTTTAGTTATTTTAGGCCTAGTAAGCCTGTCTGCGGTCCCTCCTTGCAATCCTCCTCCGCTGACCACAATGCTGCCTGTGTATCCATGTAACCGATTTAAAACTGCCTTGAGCCTATTTTTAGTTATTTTAGGCCTAGTAAGCCTGTCTGCGGTCCCTCCTTGCAATCCTCCTCCGCTGACCACAATGCTGCCTGTGTATCCATGTAACCGATTTAAAACTGCCTTGAGACTATTTTTAGTTATGTTAGGCCTAGTAAGCCTGTCTGCGGTCCCTCCTTGCAATCCTCCTCCTCCGCTGACCACACCAATGCTGCCCGTGTACCCCTGGAACCTATTTTAAAGTGCATAGAGCCACTTTTTGAAATTGTAGGCGTACTACGCCTGTCTGCGGTCCCTCCTTGCAATCCTCCTCCTCTGCTGACTACACCAATGCTGCCCGTGTACCCCTGGAACCTATTTTAAAGTGCATAGAGCCACTTTTTGAAATTGTAGGCGTACTACGCCTGTCTGCGGTCCCTCCTTGCAATCCTCCTCCTCTGCTGACTACACCAATGCTGCCCGTGTACCCCTGCGAGATAACTCTAAGTGCCTTGAGCCTATTTTTAGTTATTTTAGGCCTAGTAAGCCTGTCTGCGGTCCCTCCTTGCAATCCTCCTCCACTGACCACAATGCTGCCTGTGTATCCATGTAACCGATTTAAAACTGCCTTGAGCCTATTTTTAGTTATTTTAGGCCTAGTAAGCCTGTCTGCGGTCCCTCCTTGCAATCCTCCTCCGCTGACCACAATGCTGCCTGTGTATCCATGTAACCGATTTAAAACTGCCTTGAGCCTATTTTTAGTTATTTTAGGCCTAGTAAGCCTGTCTGCGGTCCCTCCTTGCAATCCTCCTCCGCTGACCACAATGCTGCCTGTGTATCCATGTAACCGATTTAAAACTGCCTTGAGCCTATTTTTAGTTATTTTAGGCCTAGTAAGCCTGTCTGCGGTCCCTCCTTGCAATCCTCCTCCGCTGACCACAATGCTGCCTGTGTATCCATGTAACCGATTTAAAACTGCCTTGAGACTATTTTTAGTTATGTTAGGCCTAGTAAGCCTGTCTGCGGTCCCTCCTTGCAATCCTCCTCCTCCGCTGACCACACCAATGCTGCCCGTGTACCCCTGGAACCTATTTTAAAGTGCATAGAGCCACTTTTTGAAATTGTAGGCGTACTACGCCTGTCTGCGGTCCCTCCTTGCAATCCTCCTCCTCTGCTGACTACACCAATGCTGCCCGTGTACCCCTGGAACCTATTTTAAAGTGCATAGAGCCACTTTTTGAAATTGTAGGCGTACTACGCCTGTCTGCGGTCCCTCCTTGCAATTCTCCTCCTCCGCTGACCACACTAATGCTGCCCGTGTACCCCTGGAACCTATTTTAAAGTGCATAGAGCCACTTTTTGAAATTGTAGGTGTACTACGCCTGTCTGCGGTCCCTCCTTGCAATCCTCCTCCTCCGCTGACCACACCAATGCTGCTCGTGTACCCCTGGAACCTATTTTAAAGTGCATAGAGCCTATTTCTTTATTTTATGTAATATTAAAAAAGCCATGATGGACTACGCTGTCCCACGCTACGAGCTACCCAGTCGACACTTCTTTTGCAAGAAAAGCCATCTCAGCCCTCCACCAGCACCACCTCCATTGTCCATGCACTCTGGCAATCTGTGAGTACAAAGGTGCACCTGACAACAGACGCATGGACCTGTAGGCATGGCCACGGAAGGTTACGTGTCCATTACGGCGCAATGGGTTAATGTGGTGGATGCATGGTCCACAGGGGACAGCCTACTAAGTCTGTCTGCAGTCCCTAATACAAATTGTCCTCCACTGTCTAAATCTGAGCTTCAACCTTCTGGCTCTCATTAAGTGCTGTTTTTTAAAAAATTGGTGGTTAGGGCCTACTAACGGTGTCTGCCGCTCCTGGGTGTTGTCCTCCTGACTGAGTGTTCTCCTCCTCCTTGGTGTTCTCCTCCAGGTTGCCTTGTCTGAGCTTCAACCTTCTGGCTCTCATTAAGTGCTGTTTTTTAAAAAATTGGTGGTTAGGGCCTACTAACGGTGTCTGCCGCTCCTGGGTGTTGTCCTCCTGACTGAGTGTTCTCCTCCTCCTTGGTGTTCTCTTCCAGGTTGCCTTGTCTGAGCTTCAACCTTCTGGCTCTCATTAAGTGCTGTTTTTTTAAAAATTGGTGGTTAGGGCCTACTAACGGTGTCTGCCGCTCCCTGGTGTTGTCCTCAACTGTATAAATCTGAGCTTCAACCTTCTGGCTCTCATTAAGTGCTGTTTTTTAAAAAATTGGTGGTTAGGGCCTACTAACGGTGTCTGCCGCTCCTGGGTGTTGTCCTCCTGACTGAGTGTTCTCCTCCTCCTTGGTGTTCTCCTCCAGGTTGCCTTGTCTGAGCTTCAACCTTCTGGCTCTCATTAAGTGCTGTTTTTTAAAAAATTGGTGGTTAGGGCCTACTAACGGTGTCTGCCGCTCCCTGGTGTTGTCCTCGACTGTATAAATCTGAGCTTCAACCTTCGGGCCCTCATTAAGTGCTGTTTTTTAAAAAATTGGTGGTTAGGGCCTACTAACGGTGTCTGCCGCTCCCTGGTGTTGTCCTCCACTGTATAAATCTGAGCTTCAACCTTCGGGCTCTCATTAACTGCTGTTTTTAAAAAAATTGGTGTTTACGGCCTACTAACGGTGTCTGCCGCTCCCTGGTGTTGTCCTCCACTGTATAAAGCTGAGCTTCAGTCTTTAGGCTTTCGGCCTATAGTATCAGATATTAAACTGCATTTGGCCTTCAACTTTGGTTACGGCCTACTAACGGTGTCTGCCGCTCCCTGGTGTTGTCCTCCACTGTATAAATCTGAGCTTCAACCTTCTGGCTCTCATTAAGTGCTTTTTTTAAAAAAAAATTGGGGGTTAGGGCCTACTAACGGTGTCTGCCGCTCCCTGGTGTTGTCCTCCACTGTATAAAGCTGAGCTTCAGTCTTTAGGCTTTTGGCCTATAGTAGCAGATATTAAACTGCATTTGGCCTACTAGTGTGGTTGGGCCCTTAAAACAGTGTCTGCTGCTCCTGGGTTTGCTACTCCACTGAACAAAGCAATGCCGCCTGTTTAGTCCTGTTACCAATTTTGAACTGCATTTAGCCTACTTTATTCTTTGGCCCTATATCTGTGTTTCCTCCTCATCCTGCCCATTGCCCAGCCACTGCTAGATGAGTCTGCTGGTACATTGACCTAGACCACTACATTCCCCTTGCACTCTACACAGCCAGAATCTGACCCTGCTGAAAGTAAGGTTCCCCTTCCCGCATGTTATACCACCTTACACAGGGACAAAGAGGAAGGTGCAGATGAAAGTGCAGGTTCCTTCATCAGGTGGGGGGGCATACTCGTTGGCGACGTCACTGGCACAGGGCCCCTCAGAGTACGCAAAAGTGTCGCTGCCGGTGGGAGGCGCCCCCGCCGTGCAAACACACCACCGTACTTTGAGGGGCCCTGTGCCAGTGCCAATGCGAACGAGTGGGCCTCCCTGCTTGCTCAGTATCACAGCACTTGCAAAGTTGAAATACTTACCTCTCACTGCTCCACCGCCGTGACGTAGTCCACGTTTCCTGGGCCCACTAAAACATTGAACCAGCCCTACCCCCCACAACTTTTGCCAAATGACCCCCAATTTCCAATGCCCAACTATTATTATAACGTTAATTAAGATTGACAAGCTTCAGAAACAAGAATGGATGTTTTTGGCATTAAAATGGGCACTGTAGGTATTTTCCTGGCCTCCACTCACTGCCAACTATGCTTCCCCATTGACTTGCATTGGGTTTCGTGTTTCGGTCGATCGCCGACTTTTAGCGATAATCGGCCGACTGCACTCGACTCTACTTTGGACAAAGTCGGGTTTCGCAAAACCCGACTCAATCTTAAAAAAATGAAAGTCGCTCAACCCCAGTGAGGAGAGAGATGAATTAGTTGGGCAGCAGAGTTAAGGATGGACTGGAGAGGTGCAAGGGTGTTAGCAGGGAGGCCGCAGAAAAGGATGTTGCAGTAGTCAAGGCGGGAGATGATGAGGGCATGTACAAGCATTTTAGTAGATTGATGGTTGAGGAAAGGATGGATTCTGGAGATATTTTTGAGCTGGAGGTGACAGAAGGTGGACAGAGCTTGGATGTGCGGTTTGAAGTACAGGGCAGAGTCAAAGGTTACTCCGAGATAGCGGACTTCCGGTACGGGGGAAATCACGATGTCAATAATTGCGATAGACAGGTCAGGTAAGGAAGGTCTATGGGATGGAGGAAAGATGATGAGTCCAGATTTGTCCACATTGAGTTTGAGTAAGCGAGAGGAGAAGAAGGAGAATATGGCTGATAGACACTCTGGGATTCTGGACAGCAGAGCGGTGACATCTGGGCCAGAGAGGTAGATCTGAGTGTCATCAGCATAGAGGTGGTACTGGAATCCATGGGACTTTATGAGTTGTCCCAGGCCAAGTGTATAGATTGAGAAGAGTAGGGGTCCTAGAACAGAGCCTTGGGAGACTCCAACAGAGAGAGGGTGGGATGAGGAGGTAGTGTGGGAGTGAGAGACGCTGAATGTGCGGTTGGAAAGGTACGAGGAGATCAAGGATAGTGTGAGGTCTTTTATGCCAACGGAGGAGAGGATCTGTAGTAAGAGGCATGGTCAACTGTGTTGAAAGCAGAGGACAGGTCTAGAAAGAGGAGTAAAGAGTATTGTCCGTTAGCTTTGGCGGTAAGTAGGTCATTAGTGATTTTGGTCAGGGCTGTCTCAGTTGAGTGATGGGGCGGAAACCAAATTGTAAATTGTCAAAGAACAAGTTAGATGAGAGGTAGGAGGAAAGTTCAAATTGGAAGTGAATGGGAGCAGCAATATTGGACGATAGCTGGACATAGCAGTTGGATTGAGGATTGGCTTTTTCAGGATAGGCGTGATTGTGGAATGTTTGAAAGCAGAAGGGAAGGTGCCAGAAGTTAGTGATAGGTTGAAGAGGTGGGTTAGGGATGGGATGAGTGTGGTGGTGAGGTTGGGGAGGAGGTGGGATGGGGTTGAGCACACAGGTGGTGAGGTGCGATATGGAGAGGAGACAATTAAGCCCCCCTTCAGTGATGTTGGATAGGGAGGTTATGGGGTTTGGGCATTGGTCTGGTATACAAAGGGGTTGTGGTGGTTGAACAATGAAGACTTGCCTTGTCTGGTCGATCTTATTGTTAAAGTGTGTGACAAAGTCCTCAGCAGAGATGAGGGAGGTTAGAGGGGACAGTGGGGGGTGGAGGAGGAAGTTAAAGGTTTTGAATAACTGTTTGGGGTTGTAAGATAGGGAATATATGAGGGTTGTGAGGTAGGCCTGTTTAGCAGAGGTGAGAGCAGATTTATAAGCGAGTGTTGCCTGTTTGGATCCAGTGAAGTCATCTTGCGAGTGTGTTTTCTTCCAATGCCGCTCTGCAACCCTGGACACTTGCCAGTACTTTTTAATGGTATTATTATGCCAAGGTTGTCTATTGATACATTGCACTCTGCCATGGACGAGAGGGGCAACCGTGTCAATAGCTGATGCGAGAGTGGCATTGTAGAAAGCAGCGGCACTGTCTGTGTCATGGAGTGAGGATATGGATGCCGGAGGTAGGATGGAGTCAGAGAGTGTGTGGGTGTCTAGGTGTGCAAGGTTTCTGCGGGGGTGCGCTTGTTGTTGGACATGGGTGACCAGTGAGGAGGACAGGGATGAGAAGGTGAGCAGATGGTGGTCGGATACAGGGAGAGGGGATGTAGGGAAGTTAGATAAAGAGCAGAGATGGGTGAATACCAGGTCTAATGTATGTCCGTCTGTGTGGGTGGCTGAGGAGGACCACTGAGTAAGTCCAAAGGATGAAGTAAGGGACATAAGTTTGGAGGCTGTTGACTGAAGGGTATCAATGGGGATGTTGAAGTCACCCATGATGATGGTGGGAATGTCAGCAGAGAGAAAGTGAAGAAGCCAGGTGGAGAATTAGTCAATAAAGGCAGTGGCCAGGCCTGGAGGTCGGTATATGATGGCCACTTGGAGGTTGGAGGGAGAGCAGATGCGGACAGAATGTACTTTAAAAGAAGGGAGGATAAGGGAGGGAAGAAGTGGGATTGTGTTTAAGGTGCAGTTTGAAGAAAGGAGAAGACCCACTCCTCCACCATGTCTGTTGCCGGGGCGAGGGGTGTGGGTGAAGTGGAGGCCTCCATAACACAGCGCAGCAGGGGAAGCGGTGTCAGAGGGTGTTAGCCATGTTTCTGTGAGGCCGAGGAAGACAAGATTGCGAGAGAGAAAAAGGTTGTGAATCACATGAAGCTTATTGCAGATTGAGCAGGCATTCCAGACTGCTCCAGAGAGAGGGAGCAGGGGGGTGGGCGTCAGGGGCACGGGTTTTATGTTGGAAAGATTGTGGTAGTTCATATTAGATAGCAGGAGGGGGTAGTAATGGGAGGTATGAGCTGTGGGGTCCAGGGTTGGGAGATATGTCTCTAGCAGTGAGGAGAAGCAGAGAAAGGGAGAGCAGGTGGGAGAAAGACAGTGGCCGGCTTGTTTTATGTTTTATTAGGACAGATTTGAGGTTGAGGAGCAGGTCAGCAGAGGAGAACAGGTGGGTAGGTAAGAGGGAAAGGGAGATGATTATTAGGTTAAAGAGTGCTGGGGTTTGTGATAGCGAAGGAGAGAGAGGATTAATGGAGCAAACACTGTAAGGGCATAGGTAAACATGGTGAAGGAGTAAAGGCCCCGTCTCACATAGCGAGATCGCTAGCGAGATCGCTGCTGAGTCACAAGTTTTGTGACGCAACAGCAACCTCAGTAGCGATCTCGCTATGTGTGACACGTACCAGCGATCAGGCCCCTGCTGCGAGATCGCTGGTCGTGTCAGAATGGCCTGGACCTTTTTTTGGTCGTTGAGGTCCCGCTGACATCGCTGAATCGGTGTGTGTGACACCGATCCAGCGATGTCTTCACTGGTAACCAGGGTAAACATCGGGTTACTAAGCGCAGGGCCGCGCTTAGTAACCCGATGTTTACCGTGGTTACCAGCGTAAAAGTAAAAAAAAAACAAACACTACATACTCACATTCCGGTGTCTGTCCTCCGGCATCTCAGCTTCTCTGCACTGTGAGCGCCTGCCGGCCGGAAAGCGAGCACAGCGGTGACGTCACCGCTGTGCTTTCCGGCCGCTGTGCTTACACAGTGCAGAGAAGCGGACGCCGAGGGACAGACACCGGAATGTGAGTATGTAGTGTTTTTTTTTTTTTACTTTTACGCTGGTAACCAGGGTAAACATCGGGTTACTAAGCGCGGCCCCGCGCTTAGTAACCCGATGTTTACCCTGGTTACCTGGGACCTCGGCATCGTTGGTCGCTGGAGAGCGGTCTGTGTGACAGCTCTCCAGCGACCACACAGCGACAAAACAGCGACGCTGCAGCGATCAGCATCGTTGTCTGTATCGCTGCAGCGTCGCTGTGTGAGACGGGGCCTTTAGATGGGTTAATAGAAAAGCTAAGTCCTAGTAATAAGAAGTGCTTACACAGCAGACATACCCAAAAGAGAGTGGGGTCCTGACTCCTACTGTGACTAACTGCCGTTGAAATAACTGCGGCGTCTTTATGCTTAGCTGTGTAATGCTTGGCTGCAGGAATGCGTGTGCCTGATCCCACACGCGTGCACCCCTTAAGATGCTACTAAATTTATAGGACTGAGTAAAGGATCAGGTGAGAGGGATTGTGGGTCCTTATTTGGGATAAATTAGCAATTGGCCAACACCCCAGGGGAGGTCACATGATCAAAGGCACTGAGCCTGGCTGCAACCATATGCTCTAACACTTTGAACATATCTCCTGTGACTCCAGCATGGATGTACAGCAGTAAGTAATACAATGCAACAAATTAACTTAGCAAACATTCAGTAGGTACATTAAAGGCAATGTTGCAGGATGATAGGCAGCAGATAACAGTGAGCAGAGAAGTTTGTACCGTTAAAGGGGAAGGTTGCAGGATGATAGGCAGCAGATAACAGCAAGAAGAGATGTTTGTACCATTAAAGGGGAAGGTTGCAGGACGATAGGCAGCAGATAACAGTGAGCAGAGATGTTTGTATTTGTATGAAGAGAGGAGATGGATGTTAATTCCTGGCTGTTGAAATAACTGCGGCATCTTTATGCTTAGCTGCGTAATTATTTGTTGCAGGAATGCGCATGCCATGACTTTGGATTTGTTGTGACTACTCGTGTTCATTATCCCTTATTCTACTTTTTATTATTATTATTATTATTATTATTATTATTTATTTATATAGCACCATTAATTCCATGGTGCTGTACATGAGAAAGGGGTTATGTACAGAGTTATACATAATGTATCGTTTACAGTAAGCAAATTTACAATGACAGACTGGTATATTCTACCGGCTTTTTGATGCTCTCTGACTTCAGGTATCTGACTTGGTCTCTGGCTATCCATTTTTTGTACTCCCTGATTTTGATGTACCATCCTTGCATTTGACCCTGGACTGTTACCTAATCACATCTTTGTCTTACCCCTCTGTACTAAGAGCCCTCCTGGTACCTGATCTTGGACCTGCTGACTACCCTGTCTCACGGCTTGCCTCAGCATCACAGAATTTAGATGAAGAGGAATAATGCTTTGGGGTTGGTTTCTTGTTAGGTCAGTCAAATGAAATGAAATTTTAATGATTCAGCATACCAAGACATTTTGGACCATTACTTCCAACATTGTCAGAACATTTTGGAGAAGGCTCTTTTCCATGTCCCAGTGCACATAAAAAGGTGAGTTTGGTGTGGAAGAACTTGACTACTTTTCACAACCCCATCAAACACCTTTGAGATGAACTATCATGGAGATTATGAGCTAGGTCCTGTCATCCAGCATCAGTGTCTGACCTCGCAAATGCTCTTTTGTGTAAATGAGCAAAAATTCCCACAGACACACTTCATAATCTTGTGAAAATACTTCCCAGAAGGGTGGAAGATGTATTTGTTGCAAAGAAGTAACCAACTCAATTTTAATTTCTGTGGATTTAGAATGGGATGTAATGGATCCTGTAGATGTAATGTGTAGGTGTCCAAATACTTTTAGTCCGTATAGTGTATTGTAATATATTGTGAAATAACCATGTTCTTCTTTACTGTTATTCTATGCTTCAGGTATCCATTTTCACAGTGCGATTTTAATAATAACAATAATATTTCTAAAAGACTGTAAATGCAATTAGCAGCAATTGAGATTTCTCAAGTAACACAACTGTGGGATTTGAAACTTGGATTCCAGCTGGTATTTTAATGAAGTGTGTGTAGACAGCAACAACATCTCCGTCACCCTACCAGCTGAGTTTCATACACAAACTTCTGAAAGGGACACCATGTGTTAACACTCACATAAATGATGTAGTGAGATGCTGCCCCAATATTTCACAGTTCTGTCTCCCAGCCCATTCTTCTCAATAACACAAGGTGTCAACTCATAGTCCTAGAGTCCTTTCATACTTCATACATGACAGTTTGTTGCAAAATAAAGTACAACACTTCAGATGAGGCTCGGTGTCATTAACAGTCTCATAATGTACAGAATATGTCAAACATGTATTTGTTGGAATTATTTCCAAAGACAGACTGGCTGTGAAGATATTAATGTGGAGAATCAAGGGATTGTCTCCAAAAGAGTTACTTTTTTTAATAAATCTTCTCAAAACAGAAAGATGCTACAAAAGTATGAGTACTAGAGTATGCACAAATTATACTGTGCATGGTGGGGCGGGACTAGCAGATTTTGGATTAAGGCATACAACATTATGTTTACTTAGTTCACTAAGTGTGTGGTTTAATTTGTTTGTATAGTACAGCAATGCAGTCACAGCAACCTGCTCATATAAAATTATTTCATTTTGCTTTGAGCTGCATGTCATTTACAGTAGAGACCAAAAGTTTGGACACACCTTCTCATTTAAAGATTTTTCTGTATTTTCATGACTATGAAAATTGTACATTCACATGTGTTAATTCATAGTTTTGATGCCTTTAGTATGAATATACAATTTTCATAGACATGAAAATACAGAAAAATCTTTAAATGAGAAGGTGTGTCCAAACTTTTGGTCTGTGCTGTATATTTTTTGGAAGTAGTGATTGCCTCCATATTAGCTGAGCACACTTTCTGTGTATCTGGCTGTATTTAATGAGAGCTGGATCCTACCTACCCTTTAAATTTGTAGGTCTAGATCCAGGAAAGGTAAATCCGATAGTATAGATTTCAATCTAAACAAGTCATATTGTTTTGGCAGATGGGCTCACACAATTTGATCAAACTGATGTGCTAAGTACCTAAGATTTATAATTATAGCTTATATAGCTGTAATGCATTTCAAAAATCATAAGTTCATTGTATACCTGTATGAGCTCAGAGTGAGGTTGAAAAAGTTTGTCTCCATGTAAGGAGCCACAAACATCACATTTACTTTGTGTATTATACTCTGTGTACATTATTAAACAAGTGAAGTTTTGATCAAATCATAATTTTTATGCATATTTTCAAATTTCAAACTGTATAAACGTGAATGCTTATTGAATGAAGTATATCAGGTGATGTGTATTTGTGTAATCTGCACGGATGAACTCTAAGGATCCAACACACTTTTCAAGATTTGCTAAATTATTAGGCAGCTTATTTTCCTCTGGAAAAATGAGCCAAAAAGGAGATTTAACTGACTCTAAAAAATCAAAAATTGTTAAAACTCTTAGGCTGATTTCAGATTTGCGTTCGGCAGGGCTGCGAATGGTAGCCTTCTTCCTCCGTTAAGCCCCACCCACTGCCACGCCTCTTCCTTCAGCTCCGCCTACATCTGCATGTGTCCTGCGTACCTTATCTTTAACATTGGGTACGCAGGCCACGCGGATGTATGCGGATGCCTCCGCATGCTTCTTTATGACGCTGCGCTGAACTCTATTAAGAGACAGTTGCAATTGTAATTCTGTTGTTTATCTACTCTTAATCCTTTTCCAAAAACTAAACCACATATACAGTGGGGCAAAAAAGTATCTAGGCAGTCAGCAATAGTGCAAGTTCCACCACTTAAAAAGATGAGAGGCGTCTGTAATTTACATAATAGGTAGACCTCAACTATGGGAGACAAACTGAGAAAAAAAAATCCAGAAAATCACATTTTCTGTTTTTTTATCATTTTATTTGCATATTATGGTGGAAAATAAGTATTTGGTCAGAAAAAAACAATCAAGATTTCTGGCTCTCACAGACCTGTAACTTCTTCTTTAAGAGTCTCCTCTTTCCTCCACTCATTACCTGTAGTAATGGCACCTGTTTAAACTTGTTATCAGTATAAAAAGACACCTGTGCATACCCTCAAACAGTCTGACTCCAAACTCCACTATGGTGAAGACCAAAGAGCTGTCAAAGGACACCAGAAACAAAATTGTAGCCCTGCACCAGGCTGGGAAGACTGAATCTGCAATAGCCAACCAGCTTGGAGTGAAGAAATCAACAGTGGGAGCAATAATTAGAAAATGGAAGACATTCAAGACCACTGATAATCTCCCTTGATCTGGGGCTCCACGCAAAATCCCACCCCGTGGGGGCAGAATGATCACAAGAACGGTGAGCAAAAATCCCAGAACCACGCGGGGGGACCTAGTGAATGAACTGCAGAGAGCTGGGACCAATGTAACAAGGCCTACCATAAGTAACACACTACGCCACCATGGACTCAGATCCTGCAGTGCCAGACGTGTCCCACTGCTTAAGCCAGTACATGTCCGGGCCCGTCTGAAGTTTGCTAGAGAGCATTTGGATGATCCAGAGGAGTTTTGGGAGAATGTCCTATGGTCTGATGAAACCAAACAGGAACTGTTTGGTAGAAACACAACTTGTCGTGTTTGGAGGAAAAAGAATACTGAGTTGCATCCATCCAACACCATACCTACTGTAAAGCATGGTGGTGGAAACATCATGCTTTGGGGCTGTTTCTCTGCAAAGGGGCCAGGACGACTGATCCGGGTACATGAAAGAATGAATGGGGCCATGTATCGTGAGATTTTGAGTGCAAACCTCCTTCCATCAGCAAGGGCATTGAAGATGAAATGTGGCTGGGTCTTTCAACATGACAATGATCCAAAGCACACCACCAGGGCGACGAAGGAGTGGCTTCGTAAGAAGCATTTCAAGGTCCTGGAGTGGCCTAGCCAGTCTCCAGATCTCAACCCTATAGAAAACCTTTGGAGGGAGTTGAAAGTCCGTGTTGCCAAGCGAAAAGCCAAAAACATCACTGCTCTAGAGGAGATCTGCATGGAGGAATGGGCCAACATACCAACAACAGTGTGTGGCAACCTTGTGAAGACTTACAGAAAATGTTTGACCTCTGTCATTGCCAACAAAGGATATATTACAAAGTATTGAGATGAAATTTTGTTTCTGACCAAATACTTATTTTCCACCATAATATGCAAATAAAATGATAAAAAAACAGAAAATGTGATTTTCTGGATTTTTTTTTCTCAGTTTGTCTCCCATAGTTGAGGTCTACTTATGATGTAAATTACAGACGCCTCTCATCTTTTTAAGTGGTGGAACTTGCACTATTGCTGACTGACTAAATACTTTTTTGCCCCACTGTATATGCAAATATATTCTTCAGTAAACCCAAATAAATTCTCATCTTGTTGGTCTAAAGGGATAATCTAAGGGATAAAATGTCCATGAAGCAAGACGTGTGTATATATATAAATATATATATATATATATATATATATATATATATATATATATATATACATGTAGAAAAGCCACGGATACACCATCACGTTTTTCTCAACGCAAGAAATGAATAGCCAGGTCTTTCACCGGGAAGGAACAACCACGGGAAGGGCAGCATCCAATAAAGGAAAACCACATATGCCAAAACATGGTATCCATCCACAGACAGCTGTTTCGGGGTATTTGCTCCTCATCAGTGTGGAGTAGGAAACTGGCTATTAGGAGCAATGCCTAGTGATATTAGTATATATATATATATATATATATATATATATATATATATGTATATATATATATTGCGTACTAAACACCCATTAGACGATTTAGACAGCATATGAATAATATTTACTAAAAAGTGGATCATTCATCATTCATTATCGAAACATTATGTGATGAAACATAAAGGTCGATTTATGAGATCGGTGGTATGGCCAATACAATCTATTAAACCCTATTTCAGAGAAGGGGATTATATAAAAAGTACTGTATGTCCTCTTTTGAAATTAAGCGAGTCTCTGAAATAAATACTTTAAATCCTTGTGGTTCTAAAAATTGTAAATTAGATAATTGTTTTAGAGTTGGTCCTATGCGTGGATAGGGGTTTGATTATATTTAGCTTTATAATATTTGATGGATTGGAATTTCTAGCCTGCAGCAAGTTGACTATTAATAAGAACATTGATAGTAGAGACAATTAGTGAAAATTCTTTATTGTAATATTACATCTACAATCATGTATATGATTACTGGACCATAACTGCTAAAGTTAATATGTAAATATGTCAATATGTAGGTTTTGAGATCGCTGTATGATTATAACCCAGGAGTTACAGTACATACCAGTGATTAATTGTAAATGAATTATAAGCCAAAAGTAAAGGTTGTACTGCAGCACAATTTACCTTTGTGTTAGATAAGTTCTACTTCTTTACATTACGTAGTCTCGGCCAGAACTCTTTTGATTGCAACTGTTAAATAAGTTTCTACTGCATTGCATTCTCTTTTCTATCCTGCTATGCAATGCTTGTCATTAGCATCTACAGAACATTAATTATATTGACAGTTTGTTGTAACAGCTTGTATCTGATATCAAATTCATTATGTTTTTATCAGAAACCTTTCCGCCTCCATTAAGATGAACACGACACCCTGTTTATTAATATGCCATCCATTCCATTCCAGGAGCCGCAGCTCAATGCATCAGCCTGTGGTCATTTTAATGCCAACGGAACATTAATTTGGTTCATCAATATCTAAAAACACATCTGGCACAGGCTTGTGAAATATGCAGTAAGCATTGGCAAAGCGCATTTCAAATCCAAGCAATCGGTAATTTGCATTGAAATCTAGAGAATGGAAATGTTAAGCTATAAAATCTAAACATCTTTCTAAAAATTATTAGAATTACTTTGAGAAATAAAACATATGTATAAATATGTTTTATTTCTCAAAGTAATTCTAATAATTTTTGTATAACATGTATAACATATGTATAAGTATGTCTAAACTAAACAAGCAATATATAAGATTTAATTTATTTAACAATAAATACAAAAATACTTTTTTTTTAATAAAAAAAACACTTTGGACAGTCATGCATTAAATGTGTATTGGAAAAATAAAATTGTCAGTTTATGCTTTGTAAATTCACTATTATTAGATTGGTTGCATAAAATGATAGAGAGAAAGATGCAAATATTAATAACAACAATAATAATAATATTAATAATAATAATAACAGCAATGGTAATAATTAATATAATTATTAAATTACAAATAATAAATAAAACAAATAAAACTAATAATATATATAAACAGTCATGGTTGAAAGTGTTGGCACCCTTGAAATTGTTCCAGAAAATGAAGCATTTCTCCCAGAAACTTAATGCAGTTACATATTTTGTTATACACATGTTTATTCCCTTTGTGTTCATTGGAACAACACAAAAAAACAGAAAAAAACACAAATTGGATATTATGATTTCAAACAGAACCCCAAAAATGGATGAAATTGTTGGCACAATCAACTTAATATTTGATTGCACACCCTTTGGAATAAGTAACTACATTCAATTGCTTCCTATAACTATCAACAAGCTTCTTACACCTCTAAACTGGAATTTTGGATCACTCTTAATCTCTCCACATGTGTTCAATGCGATATAGATCCAGACTCATTAGTGGCCACTTCAGAACTCTTCATTGCTTTTTTCCATACATTTCTGGGTGCTCCTTGAAGTATGTTTGGGGTCATTGTCCTGCTGGAAGACCCATGACCTAGGACGCAAACCCAGCTTTCTGATACTATTGGCACTACATTGCGAGCATGATTAAGGGAGCTTAGTCTCCAGAAACGCGTTGAGATTCTTACCCATATGGTTGTGCTGAAGTCTGTATCCTCCATGTTCAAAGTTTGTGAATAAAGAAAACTCTTTTTTACGGATTCGGTGAAGCTGGACATTCTTTTCTTTTTTGGACTACATTGCGACCCAAAATCCTTTGGAAATCTTCAGATTTCATGATGCCTTACACAGAGGCAAGACACCCAGTGCCAGAGGCAGCAAAACAACCCCAAAACATTTTTGAACCTCCACCATATTTGACTGTAGGTACTGTGTTCTTTTCTTTGTAGGCCTCATTCTGTTTTCAGTAAACAATAGAATGATATGCTTTACCAAAAAGCTCTATCTTAGTGTCATCTGTCCACAAGACGCTTTCCCAGAAATATTTTGGCTTACTCACATACATTTTGGAAAACTTCAGTCTAGCTTTTTAATGTTTATGTCACCAGTCCTTCCGAGTCTCATTTAATTCAAATGTTGATGAACTGTTCGTGCTGATATTAATGCACCCTGAGCCTGCAGGACAGCCTGAATTTCTTTGTATATGTTACACCCGGTCCAGATTCTGTACCTTCCCGGGGTCTCCGTCGGGACTCCTGCTCTGTGCCGGCTCCACACTGTCTGGATACATTCTCTGCTCCTCCTCCCTCAGCTGCTTCCTGGCACGCAGCCAGCCAGTTTCCGAGCAGAGCATTTAGGTCACGTGTGCGCTTACTCCTGGTCTCTTAAGGAGACAACGCGCATTTTCCTAAAGTACTTCTGACCAATGTTGTGTTAGTGATCACTATTTTAAGCCCCTCCACCATAGGGAGGGTGCCAAAGCAACAAGCATCCACTGTTGCTTACTTCCGGTTCTTGTCTGCACATGCTGCTGTTTCTGAAGTTCTCTGCTAGTACTCCGCTTACACTGTCTGTCTCCACAGATCATCAGCTACCTGTTACCCCCAGCTATCCTGGATGACGACTGTTCTATCAATGCTATTCCATCTCATCCCATCAGTCAGCCATCCTCCTCTCCGGACAATGCCAGACTTGCCCGTATCAGCTCTTACCCATACACCCGGTATCATCTGGTTAGCTCTACGTCTTCTGCTAATCCTGCTTGTCTATATGTTCCGCTGGGACAGTGGCCACGAGTCCGGGGTCTAACTGGAGGTAGCACCCGTATCCCCCAGGCATTCCATCCTGTTTGAGGGTAATCCTACAGGTGTCTGGGGCTCATATAGTCACGCTCCCTTTGGAGCCCCCCGGACCGTGGTCCCGAGGTTCCACGTTAAACTTCAATAAAAACTAATGTGAACTTCATCTTCTGTGCCTCCGTTTCCATTTGTTACAGTATTTTAAATGGGACTGTTTATCCACCATCTGGACTATCCTGTGTTGCAATCTTACATCTATTTTTCTTTTGCCGTCCATGTCCAGCGAGATTAGCTACAGTGCAATGGGTTATAAACTCCTTGATTATGTTACGAAACATGGATAAAGGAACTTGGTGCTCAAGTCCTCCAGCAGTTCTCTTCCCCTCTTTCTGTTCTCTATACTTAGTATGGCACACACACGCACACAATACAAACATTGAGTCAACCTCGTCCCTTTTTATCTGGTTTCAGGTGTGATTTTCATAACGCTCACACCTGTTACTTGCCACAGGTCAGTTTGAACGAGCACCACATGCTTGAAACAAAGTTGTTTACCCACAATTTTGGAAAGGTGCCAACAATTTTGTAGCACCCATTTTAGGTTTTTTTGTGTGAAGTTATGTCCAATTTGCCTTTTTTCTATTTTTTTAGTGTTGTTCCAATACACCCAAAGGAAATAAACATGTGTATAGCAATACATGTGTAATTTCAATAATTTTCTCAGAGAAATAAGTATTTTTCTGGAGCAATGTCAAGGGTGCCAACTCTTTATGCTCATACTGGTTGACACACTCAGCTGCTTTTCCAGGTAGACACCGAAACCGTTCTGATAGAAGATCACCTGCTGGCTTATTGTGGATAGCATAAACCTTGGCAGGGTTTAGCAAAATAAACAGAGCCTTGCTGGCATAACAGTAAAACAAACAATACACAGTCCATAAGAGTCCATTGCCTGCAGGGTTCACCTGCAATTAACCTGCACTGTCCTTAGCTCCTGCGGAAGCTATGTGGAAGTTCCTGCTCTCCCAAGACACGACACCCACTGACTCTCATGGCCATGTATTTAACACCCCATGTGATGACCACATGACCTTGACATCACACAGGTCCTTTCAGGACTCTGCAGGTGGAGATATGGTGGACCCCCTCCCACCCACTCTATAGAAGTCCACTAAAACCAGCCCATAACATAACTTAACCCTCTCAACATATAACATGCTGGGGAAAAGCTATTATAACTTAATGCTATGACTAAGACTATGATTTACTGGTGCCAAAACATTTTATTGATCATATACATTTGTAAACCAATTAAGATATAGAGTTATAGTTAGTTTTCCTATACAGAGGAGGGGAGACTTAAAATCCTTGTGAAAAAAGAGCTAAGGTGGATATATGAGTTGGAGAGCCTAAAGCCCTGGAGTTTAATCTATATAGTTGTCTAAACGCTGATTCTGTTTTAAATCCCTGTTCTTTTTTCTTTCTACAGGTCCATCTGTCATGTCAAGAGAAGGAAGTGGAGTGTATGGAAATGGAGGAAAACAATACTCATTTATTATAGAGGTATATTGTTATGTATAGAGCATGGGACTTGCTCTGTTTTTAGTCTTTCTTCCTTTCCTTCCTCTCTACTTCTTCCCTTCTTTTATTGTTTTTGCTTCTTTGGAGTTTTGGAGTGACGGTTATGTGACTGCTCTCTGGTCGCCATGGTTACCCTCCCCCTGTGCGATGAGCGTTGTTTGCGCATGCGTGGTATGCCCGTACGTTGCCTGGGTTGGGGAAATGTGACAGCTTGCTTAGTGACATATGCTGCCGCCTGCCCAAGTTGGGCAGAGTATTTGCAACACTTGTCCGTGTTAGTTGCAGCAACAACCTTAATGCAGAAACTCGTTTGGAGGGATGGGAACACACCTCTTATCACATGATATGGTTTTAACATTTACCGTTGCAATTTTTCTTAGGTGATATGTGATTGGCTGGGGCATGGAGCTTTATAATATACATATATGTGAATCTATAAGATTGGTGGGTTGTAAGTTGTTATAAATATAACTACTTTGATGCTCCCTTTTGATTGGAAAGGATTTTGTACTGTTTTAAAAAACTTGGACTATATGTACAGATTATTTATTTGATTACATTTAATGTTTAGATTACTTGTATAGAGAACTGAGATTCTGTGTTTAAATTGTAATTGTATTTTTTTGATCTTCTCTGTGCTGGTGGGCGGAGCAATATGATGATCGGTGTTTGAATGCGAACCACACAATATAAACCCCCCTTGAACTCCATTATGTTTACTTGATAAAAAACTGTAATACGTCAAAACATTGTATTTTTATTTTATGACATAATAAACTTAAGTGGGGTACTCCCTATATTTACTAACCAGTAAGGGCTATGCAGACAGCTGCAGGCTGATATTAATAGCCTAGGAAGGGGCTGTGGATATTGTTCCTCTCACAGACTAAGAATATCAGCCCTCAGCCACCCCATAAGTGGCGCATCCATTAGATGTGCCAATTCTGGCACCTAGCCTTCCCTCTTCCCACTTGCCCTATTGCGGTGACAAGTGGGGTAATTGTTGTGGCGTTTTATGACCTCTGACTTTAAGCCCTGGTGTTCGTAATGGAGAGGTGCCTATAAGACACATTCATTACTAATCCCACAGTCAAATTTATTAAAGACATAGAGTAAAGTCCTTTAATTGAAATAAACACATATTCCTTTATTTGAAATAAAAACGTGCCAACCCTCTTTTACCCATTTATTCAACAAAAATAAAAAGAAAAGTTATACTCACCTTTCTGCCAATAATCCATTAATGGCCATGTTCCATGTCAATCCAGATGGTTTGTGAGCAGTCACATCAGTGATGCAACCTTTCACCATGCTAGCAGAAACACACTGAGATGAGTGTGAGAACACGGCAGCAGTAACCGGTGGTAACCTTAATGACTTCACCACCAGTCACATGCCTCTCTATTATTGACTCGTGGGCTTGATGCCAGTAGCAATAAAATAACTGACATCAACCCCAATGCTATTACTCCACTTGCCATACTGCAACAGAGTAAGCAGCAGAATTGGCGCATCTAATAGATGCACCATTTCTGGGGCGGCTGAAGGCTGATGTTCTTTATTTAAGATAGGGACAATGTAGCAAGTATAATTAAAGGGAACCTATCACCCCGTTTTTTTCGGTATGAGATAAAAATACTGTTAAATATGGCCTGAGCTGTGCATTACAATAGTGTAGTTTGTGGACCCCGATTCCCCACCTATGCTGCCGAAATACGTTACCAAAGTAGTCATTTTCGCCTGTCAATCAGGCTGGTCAGGTCGGATGGGCGTGGCTTCTTCCCCCAGATATTGCGTAGTTTTCCGTTGGTGGCGTAGTGGTGTGCGCATGTCCAACGTCCCCAATCCTGCACGGGGGGGTGAAAATAGCAGCGATGTCCGTTATTCCATTGGTGGTCGGTGGGCGCGGCCATCTTCCTTTGGCCGCGCGTGAGCAGAAGCGGCGCTCTGCTGGCCGCGGCTTCAGGAAAATGGCCGCCGCGATCTCCATCTGCGCACGCGCGGCATCCCGCGGCCATTTTCCTGAAGCCGCGGCCAGCAGAGCGCCGCTTCTGCGCACGCGCGGCCAAAGGAAGATGGCCGCGCCCACCGACCACCAATGGAATAACGGACATCGCTGCTATTTTCACCCCCCCGTGCAGGATTGGGGACCTTGGACATGCGCACACCACTACGCCACCAACGGAAAACTACGCAATATCTGGGGGAAGAAGCCACGCCCATCCGACCTGACCAGCCTGATTGACAGGCGAAAATGACTACTTTGGTAACGTATTTCGGCAGCATAGGTGGGGAATCGGGGTCCACAAACTACACTATTGTAATGCACAGCTCAGGCCCTATTTAACAGTATTTTTATCTCATACCGAAAAAAACGGGGTGATAGGTTCCCTTTAATTAGGGAAGACAGTGAGGCAGTTACAACTAATAAGTAAGGACAGTTTGGTAGTTTTGTTTCGGAAGGGCTGACTATGTGGAGGCAATATTTTATAGGAGAGGACTGTATGAAGACCTTGTAACAAAAGAAGGACACTGTGCGGGCCATATTACTTGCAGTGAGCATAGTTAGGAGCAATTTTTTAATCAATTACACATCTTTTTATTCAGGAGCATTATAATTACACTGTTATTTTAAGGGCACCATGTGGGGATATACTGCAGAAGACTGGAAAAAAGGTAAGTCTGCAGAGACGATCTGTGGCTGTGAAAAGTCATTATGGTATCTGTACAAGATGGAGAAGAAAAGAAAGAGAACAACTTCACTCAGAAATCCCGAATACATCTCATTAGTATTGTAAATCCTATACTGTATGGTCTGCAATCTGTTAATGGCTGTTAGCAACAATTCCATTTATCTCTGTAATATTTTTAAGACTATACTGGGAGTTGTATTCATGAACTGATGACAGTTCTTGTGATTTATTCTTTTGCTAATGGTGGTTCTGGAAGATATATTTATGTACTGATGCTGGTTCTATTGATGTATACCTGTACTTATTGTGGTTCTGGTGATGTATTTCTGCAATGGTGATTCTGGTGATATATTTTTATGATGCTGGGGGTTACGGTCAAGTATTCATGTACTGATGGTGGTTTTGGTGATGTATTTCTCTACTCCTGGTGTTTCTGGTGATGTATGCATTTTGGTAGATCGTCTCTCTCAGCTGTACACGGAAACAGATAGGGGAATACTGTTTCTTTAAGACCTTCACTGGTTTATTATACATGTGACATAAACAATGATGAAGTCAAAATAAACACAGCCTTTTGAGGAAAAAAGGAAAACAAAACAAAGAGGTAACACAAGGCACTGTCCTTATGGGAGTATGGATCCACTCCCTCAGGGTTAGCAAAATCACATGGTTCAGGTTAGGCCCCTTTCACACATCAGTTTTTTGCCACCAGTCACAATCTGTTGGCTCGACGGATCCATCGCAGATTGTGATAAACTGATGCAACGGATTCGTTTTATTGACGGATTGGACTAGCGGATCTGGCAAATTGCATCCTAAATAAATCAGAGCTTGCTCCATTAAAAAAAACAGAATCCGCCACCAGATTCCGTCATTTGATGGATCTGGCGCCCATAGGCTTCCATTCTAGCAAATGACGGACAGCGATGGATCCATCGCTGTCCTATTTTTTGACATACACAAAAAACGATACTTTGTCCGTCGTCTCCAGCCGCCGGACAAACAATTTTTGATGAACGACGGATGAAACATGAGTACATCTGTTGCAATCCATCGCTAATAAAAGTCTATGAGAAAAAAAATTTTCTTCAAAATTCTACGGATTGCGACTGATAGCAAAAAACTGATGTGTGAAAGGGGCCTTAGCAGCTGAAGTCCTGACTTCCTCTTTATTTTCGATTCGTCCGAAGGCAGAGACAGAGAGGCCTGCGCTGATTGGGTGCCATCGTCAAGTGTCACAACACTGCATGAGAGCCTCAGGGAGAGCGAGTGCCAACAGCGTGGGAATGGCGCTGGAAAGGGAGGGGAGTATAGGCTTTATTATTTTATCAGGTCCAAACATTTTGATCAAGAAGGCATTGTCCTAGTAGTGGATAACCCCTTTAAGCATTTTTGCTTCTGTTAAGCAAAATATACAAATTTCATATTTTAGAATCCCATTTAACATATTTTAGGTAATCGAGCCCTGGCCTATATGTACTCTAGTGTCTTCATCGTCAAGTAAAACTAATCACATTTTAGGCATGGCCAATAAAATCTGCACTAAACATTTGATGACTAGTAGAAGCGCCACTGCAGCGTCAAACAGCTGTCGTCCATCCCACTCCTGCTCCCATCCTCCCGACGCCGATGTTTTAAAATATTGGAATAAAGGCGTTTTTTAACCGGTGAGTGCCATTTGCTCCTTTCAATTTTTGCATCCATTGTGGCTATTTTCTTTGGAGTGGCACCCCGGCTCACGGAGCACTTACTGCTGTATACATGCTTAAGGTACCTTCACACGAAACGACTTTGTAACGATATCGCTAGCGATCCATGACGTTGCAGCGTCCTGGCTAGCGATATCGTTTAGTTTGACACGCAGCAGCGATCAGGATCCTGCTGTGATGTCGCTGGTCGCTGAATAAAGTTCAGAACTTTATTTGGTCGTCCGATCGCCGTGTATCATTGTGTTTGACAGCAAAAGCAACGATACCAGCGATATTTTACACTGGTAACCAGGGTAAACATCGGGTTACTAAGCGCAGGGCCATGCTTAGTAACCCGATGTTTACCCTGGTTACCAGTGTAAAATGTAAAAAAAACAAACAGTACATACTTACATTCGCATCTCCCGCCGTCTGCTTCCCACACTGACTGAGCGCCGCAAAGTGAAAGTGAAAGCACAGCACAGCGGTGACGTCACCGCTGTGCCCTGCTACTGCCGGCGCTCAGTCAGTCAGTCAGTGCAGGAAGCGGACGCCGGGGGACGCGAATGTAAGTATGTACTGTTTTTTTTTTTTACATTTTACGCTGGTAACCAGGGTAAACATCGGGTTACTAAGCGCGGCCCTGCGCTTAGCAACCCGATGTTTACCCTGGTTACCCGGGGACCTCGGCATCGTTGGTCGCTGGAGAGCGGTCTGTGTGACAGCTCTCCAGCGATCAAACAGCGACGCTGCAGCGATCGGCATCGTTGTCGCTATCGCTGCAGCGTCGTTTCATGTGAAGGTACCTTTACAGCATCAGTTCATGCAATTACCTGTGCACTGAGTGGGCTTCCCCGCTGTGCGGATTAACACTCTGTTGGAGCTAAACGTTTGATGAGATGTGCAATCATATGAATTCCTACAATACAAAAAATAGAGGTCATATGTAAATATAACAAAACAAATAAGCTGTTTTGGGATCTACCTGTTACCATAATGGAGAGTGACCATGCACGTTCAGCCTCTCCTTCACTGTAAACATTGACCAACATTGCATTCATTATATATTAGCTATTATGGACATAATTCAGAGAATCGGGTGCTCCACTTGTTCTGTGTTTCTGAGCATCTCCCGAGGCTTGGAGGAACTGTGCATGAATATGTAGACGTGTTTCTGATAAGCAAGGCAGATGTTTTACAACTGATGTCAGTGTAAGTCGATTGCCAGTTTATTTGCTATTCCCCTACCCGTCAGTCACAGACAAGCTGATGTTTAAAAGTAGCTCAGCTGTCTTTAGGATAGTCTAGATCAGCTTTGGAGTTTGTCCAAATCTTAAATGGAGTTTGTTCCTTAACGAAGGCGGCAGTTCTAAAATTTCTTCCATATGTCAGGAGATTGGAAATTATGCAGTGAACGTTCAATGTGGTTTTATAACTCGAGTATATGCAATACATTTCCAGCTTCCTCAAAAATATCAGTAAAGTTCATAGAAAAATGCTCGCATTTCATTTTAAATGCAATGGCATCTCTCTTTATAGACATTTAACCAAAGTTTATTTGTTAACTACAGCATGCCATTTGCATAAAATGATCCTAACATCTGATCTGATTATTTCTTGGCATCACTATGGACAGTGAAAGTAATATGCTGACAGCTGTACAGCAATATAAATGGACCTCGATACATGCTTCTATCCTCCAAATCAGGTTTTCTTCATTGAAACACTTTTACAGCAAATGTAAACAAATTATTCTACCATAGATGTTCATACATTTATTTTATTTTATTCAGTAGGTTAGTTTTCAACTTTTCTAAATTTTATGAAAGGGAATCTGTTACCACTCACCAGGTTTTGATGAGTAACTTAAAGTACTTGCTATATTTTTTATATCACTCTTTTATCAGTAGGATATAATCACTAGAGGACTAGTAATGCTATTAACAGGTAGTCCTCCACATTCATGAGCTCTATAAAACTGTACCCTCATCATTGATTGTGATTGGTAGCTTTTTGCCTATGCACAGTGTACACAGAAAGCTGCCAATCAAATGTGTGGGCGTGGCTATACAGAACTCAACATGCACCGAACTGGAATATCTGCAGCAGATAAGTCAATGATTTTATAAAAACTGCAGCATGCAGCCCAGTAAAAAAGGGGAAAATGATACGATATTAAAATGGTTGTTCCATAAAACATATTTATCACCTAAACACAATATAAAGAGATAAATGTATGATCAGTAGTTTCTGACCCTGAGAACTAGGGTCCCAATATTCTCTTTGAGAATTGTCATAGCTGTTTTCGTTCTGACCCAAAGTCAGATATGCCGGATCACCAGTGAGGCCAAGTTCAGAGATTACACCCTCAGATAACAAGTGCTCAGAGAAAAGAATGCACACAGGTTGTGAGCAAGTCACTTTTCTGTTTATTCACCCAACAATGCAGTATTTTATACCATTTACAGCAATGTACCTCAATGCAACTCATGTAGCCCCCTGTTACCCAGGTCATGATGACTTTATTTACCATGTACCCAAAACATGTTTTTGCAGACTGTTGAAAACATTGCATATGAGATAAGAAGTATAAAATCCTTGAATCGGAGACTATAAGGCTGCAACAACATAAAAACAAATTCTAGCAAAAGAGGATCATTATTTTCTGGTTAGCCAATAAAGGTATCACTCCTAGAATACGTTTGTCATCATTGGGCAGAAAAGTATTCGCATCGATAGCAAAAAAGGAAAAACGTTAACCCATCTATATCAGAATGGAGTTGTACTGTATGCTTGACCACGGCTTTGTTCACTTCTATTGAACTGACGAAGATAGAAGTCAGTCCTATCGAAGTGAAATATGTGAGTGCACCAGCAATACATTACCAAAGATGAGTTTATGACCCATACTTATAAAAAAGGCTGAAATTAAGGTTGGTCTAAACCATACATCTATTTTGAATTTGTGAAAGTACAGTACAATACTTTGGATATTTTAAGGGTACAAAGATGACTGAGTAACAGCAGATTGAGATTGAAGAGACCCCTCGAGGACCCCAGATGGTGGATGTTAAAGGGCATGTGCCGTATATATACACCCTATAATTTAACTCTGCATGTCGTTTGTCATTACAAAGTATACTGATAAATGAGATTTTTAAAGGGGATATTTTCACTTTTCATTTCAATAGACTAATCCTCAGTTTCCTGGTTCCTTTTTAAACTACGTTTAACTCTGAAATGCCTTAGTGTTTCTGTGTTAAACATACAAAAGATATCTGTCATGGGCAGGGGCTGACTGGAAAATTTTGGTCAAGGGGGCAAGCCGAAAGCACTGGCCCACGAGAGGCAAGGCTTGGTCTCATGTAGCATTTGGAGAGATTAATCAAAAATGGTTTACTTATGGTCAGACCCCCAGTGATCAGCAACTTATTTCCTATTCTATGAATTGTTGTTAACTTCATTTTTGGGGAATAGCCACCACCACAAATTAACCCCTTTACCCCCCAAGGGTTGCACGTTAAAGACCAGCGTTAATGAACGCTTCAGACTCCAATGATTCTAAGAATGTTTTTTCAAGACATATTGTACTTCATGATAGTAGTAACAATTATTTGATTTAACTTGTGTTTATTTGTGAAAAAAATGGAAATTTGGTGAATTTTGCAATTTTCAAACTTTAAATTCCTATGTCACACAATATAGTTAATAAGTAACATTTCCCACATGTCTACTTTACATCAGCACAATTTTTGAAACAAAAGGTTTTTTTTTGTTAGGAAGTTACAAAGGGTTTAAAGGTGACAAGCGATTTCTCCTTTTTCCAACAAAATTTACAAACCATTTTTTTAGGGAACACCTCACATTTGAAGTGACTTTGAGGGGTCTATATGATAGAAAATACCAAAAAGTTACACCAATCTAAAAACTGCACCTCTCAAGGTGCTCAAAACCACAGTCAAGAAGTTCAGGTGCTTCACAGGAATTTTTGGAATGTGGAAAATAGATGAACATTTAACTTTTTTTCACCAAAAAATGTGCTTTAGACCCAATTTTTTCACAAGGGTAACAGAAGGAAATGAAACCCAAAGTTTGTTGTGCAATTTCTTCTGATCCTGCCAATATGACATATGCAGGGCAAAACCATTGTTTTTCTCACGACAGAGCTCAGAAGGGAAGGAGCGCCATTTGACTTTTTGAATGCAAAATTTGCTGCCAAAATTAGCGAACGTGATGTCACGTTTGGAGAGATGATGTGCCTAAACAGTGAAAATCACCCACAATTGACACAATTATGGAAACTAGACCCCTCAAGGAATGTATTTAGATGTATGGTGATCACCTTGAACCCCCAGGTGCTTGACAAAAAATTATAATGTTGAACCGTGAAAATAAAAAAATCCCATTTGCCCCACAAAAATGTTATTTTAGCTCCAAATATTGCATTTTGATAAGAGTAACAGGAGAAATTGCACCTTACAATTTGTTGTACAATGTTTAGCAGAAAGGAGAAAAATAGAGTCAAAATGCCAATAATTGCAAAATTTAGTAGAAACTTTATTAAATAGTTGATACAAACATAAAATCAATATTGTGCACACAATGTGCACATAGCCGTGAGCAATACAGTAGTAATGTAACACCTATAAAGTGATAAAAACGACACTCCAAGGATAAGAGAGCAAACGGTACATATGGGTCCTATTGTAAATATGGCTTATGTATGTATATATGTATCCAACTTAGGGCACACAGAATAGATAGGGCGCTACATAGGATTGGTAAGTGGTGGTATATAGGGCAGGCTATGCTACAAGACAATATACTGGTTGATCACATATAATAGTAGCCTAACACCTGCTGCTGACAGCCAGATAGAGACACTGGCCGAAGACCTACAACCAATTCAAACAGTAGCCAATAGGTAATCCCCTAAGTGCAAAGATGGAACAATGATAAACAATAAAGTAAAGTAAACACAGCCTAACACAAATATTAACCCATAGTGTGTCATGGACCGGCGCGACCGTGCTCTCACCCCTACGCACGTTTCGGTGCGGGATCACCTTCTTCAGGGGGCGTGGTTTTACTTGTAGGAAGTACCCTCCTTATATGTCAGGTGTAGCGAATCACCTGACATAAATATACCAATGGGGAAGCGTCCATGGCGCAAGCGCTCCTGCCGATGTCCAGACCGCAAGATCCCCTCCATAGCCCCACCTCCCAGTGACAGTCACGTGGCACAGCCGGCGCCAGCTCGCACACGCAGCAAGACACAGCAGGAGGGGCACCGGAACAGGAGCGATCGTCTGATATAGCAAGCGCTCAGGCGCATAGTAACCCAGAAGGGGGAAAAAGCTATAGAAATATAAAGTGGCATATGCGGATGACACAGTATACTTCTAAAAATAGCAGATAGCACATTTACAGCAATAAACAATACAGTCAAAGGGTAACCAGAAAATGCATGGTACATAAAATGCAGAATTGTGTGCGTAATAAACTCTGCCCAATAGGAAGGATGCCCCTGACATGTCTAGGTCCCGCGGTCAGTCCAACAGACAGCGGCCGGCGCCAGGTCACTGCTGCAGACAGACCATCAAGACCCATGACAGCAGGAGCATACATAAACTATGGGGATATAGGCAGCCCAACGCATTAGTGCCTGCACAATAATTGGTATATGTAGCCCAAAAGTAAAAGAATACTACAAAGTGCATTATATAGAGGGCAACCATTGTACAGGCACCCAGGCGCATGGATAATATGCACAGTATGTGTACGCAAAATATACAAAATCACTACTGTATATATTATGCTAAAAATCAGCAAGTATAGAGTCTTAGACCTGGTAGACATCCACCCAAAAGGGTAGGAAAGATTTTCCATATATGTCACAAAATCACATTTTTTCTCTCTTCTTCTTTCTCTGGATACTGCATATCTTCAATGAAAGTCAAAACGAGGATATGCGGACAGTTGCTTATGGATAGATGCTAAGAGAGCGATGGACATAGCTCCTCCACACGAAACCACCGGTACAAAAAACGGGAAAGGGTACATCAATGTATTACATGTAATCACTACAAATACAAAAAGGAGATAAAACCAGTAAGTAAACAACACTTAAGACAACAGATAAAACCAACTAAAACATCGGACAGCGATAACAGATAATCAGGATAGCATGGTACAACTAAAAGACGTTCAAGGTCAGAGGAAAGATGCAAACCCCTGTGACTCATTGAGTCCGTGGGGGGACATAGTGCCCAGGGTAGTGATCCATCTACATTCCTTCTGGGCCAACACCCGCTTAATGTCCCCACCACGGATCCCAAGCTGGATATGCTGGATACCCCTGACCATAAACGTCCTTGGATCACTTTGATGAAATACTCTAAAGTGCCTGGGTATGGTCTTAAGCAGAGACAGGTCTTCCACCGAGGCTGCAGCTAGTATATCCCGCACGTGCTCTCGAGTGCGTATTCTCAGCTGACGTGATGTCAAACCTATGTAGATTTTGTGACAGCCGCAGGTGGCGTAATAAATAACCTGTGTAGTTGCACAGGTTATGTATTGCCTGATACCAAAACTACGCATACCGTCCGAGGAGACAAAGGTGGATGTTCTCAGTGTGTTCCTACAGGACAAACACTTCCCACAGGGAAAACAACCCTGTGGTGGTCCACGGGAGTTAAAGGGATTACTCATTTCAGGAACATAATGACTACGCACAAGCATATCTCCCAGATTTTGACTTCTTCTCGCTGTCATAAGTGGGTCTTTGGGTAGATGTTTTGACAGGGCAGGATCCGTTTGTAGCACATTCCAGTGTCGTTTAAGGATTTCCCTCATCTGTGCCCAACGGCTATTGTAAGTAGAAATAAATCTAATCTGATCACTGCTCTGTCTAATTTTAGCTTGGCCATGTAGCAAAGATGGACGGCTATTACTCTTTGCCCGCAGATAGCACCATTTTATACAGCGTTCACTGTATCCGCGCATCCGAAACCTGTCACAGAGGTCCGCCGCCTGAGCTTCAAAGAATTCCTCAGATGAGCAGATGCGCCTCATTCTGAGGAATTGGCCCACTGGGATGGCCCTAATGGTGGATCCAGGATGGCTCGAACTCGCATGCAGCAGTGCATTAACCGAGGTGGGCTTACGGTAAACGTCCATCTGTAGATGTAAATTTCCATCAACCAATATTTTGACGTCCAGGAAGTCCACCTCGGTCCTGCTGTATTTATACGTAAGTCTGATGTTAAAATGGTTCGAGTTCAACCCATCCATAAAATTCCGGAGCTGCTCCTCACTACCCTGCCATACTATGAATAGATCGTCTATATAGCGCAACCAGCACTGCACATGGTCCGCGGCCTGGGCGCCCTCCCCCCCCAAAATACCCCTCTCCCAGAACCCAAGAAAAAGGTTAGCGAAAGAAGGCGCACAGGCTGCGCCCATGGCAGTGCCGCATTGCTGCAGGTAAAAAACGTCTCGAAACACAAAGAAGTTATGTGTAAGAATATAATGTAGCAGCTCCAGAATGAACTCACACATAGGGCCATCCCAGTTGCTATTAGTAAGGAAGAACCGGCAGGCTTCCAAACCGTCACTGTGTCGGATGCACGTATACAGCGACTCTATGTCTGCTGTCACAAGTATCATCTCCCTATCCAGGGACATGCCATCAATCCGGGCTAGCACATCCATAGTGTCTCGCGCATAGGAAGGCAGAGACTCTACCAATGGCTTTAAGTAATAGTCTATGAATTTGCAAATTGGCTCGCACAGTCCACCCAGACCTGACACTATAGGTCGTCCTGGTGGGGAAATTGGGTCTTTATGAATTTTAGGTGTAAAGTAGATTGTAGGGACTTTTGGGTTTCTGGTAAGAAGACCATCCACAACCTTCTTGGGGATAACTCCCCTTTCAAAGGCTCGTTGCAGAATCAGCTCAAGTTCTGCAGAAAAAGAAATTAGGGGATTACGATGCAGACGGCAGTACGTTTTTTTGTCTCTCAATTGCCTGTATGCCTCCCTCTCATACATCCCCTGTGGCCAAATAACTATGTTTCCCCCTTTGTCGGCAGGTTTTATAACTATGTCTTTATAGCTTTTAAGATCCCTCAAGGCCATCCGTTGTTTAGCCGTGAGGTTATCATTCACACGGTATGTTGACATCTGTTGAAAATCCTCCATCACTAACCTAGTGAAGATGTCCACCGCAGGACATACCGACAAAGGGGGAAAACGAGTAGACCTGGGGTATATAGAGCGTGAAAACATACCTGTTACTACTGGATCTTGTTCAGCTAGAAGTTCCTCCAAGGCTCTAAGAGCTTCCATTTCTGCTTGTTCATTATGTAGTTGTTCATCAGCTCCCTTGTCGTGTAGTTTTTTAAGAATTAATTTTCTTGCAAACAAAAACAGGTCTTTTATGGCTGTAAATGAATCAAAATTATTAGTAGGTGCAAACGTTAGACCCTTGGATAGAACCTCCAGCTGAGTTTGAGTGAAGGTATATTTAGATAAATTGATTACCTCCAATTGATTAGTCCTATTCTTTTTGTCCGGCTTGTTTGAATATGCAACTTTCCGTTTGACTACCTGCATCTCCCTATTGGGAAACATCCTATTAGGCTCCCCAACTCTTTGGCATGATTTTGAAGATTCCTCGCTTGAGGCATGGGAGGTCATAGATGCAGATACAGATGCAGACCTATTCCTTGGTCCCCTCAGTGTCCTACGTGATTTGCGATTCCACCTATACATCGTATTAGACTGCTTGTCCCCAACGTCTCGCTGGAATTTAGTGGTCTTAATAGCACAAATTTCTTTCTCCCACTTCTGGAACTCCTTGTCAATCTCATTATTCAAACATTGAAATTCTGTCTCAGACAAATCTTGCCTGAGCGAATTTTGCACAATCTCAATTTCTTTATCCAAAGAGTCTATGGTATCTTGATTTAATTGGGCTAATAATTCCATAAACCCTCTGGAGCACACAGTGGCATGTTCCTCCCACCTCTGCCGGAATACCACATCGGTCACCTCAAAGGACGGAAATACTTGGACTCTAAGTCCCCTCGGTGTGAGACCTGTCTCAATATATTTAATTAAAAAGGCACGGTTCCACCAGGTACGAGTACGTCTATGTAATAGATCTTTGAGTTTTTTAGTAGTTGCCTCATGCATATCCCTACTGCCATCTGCTGTCGATGACTTGGAGTTGTCATTAAACACTTCATTAATTCGTGTGAGCCAGGATTGCTCACGTGCTTTGTAGTCCATGGCTGCCTTGGAACCTTTCATTGAAGATATGCAGTATCCAGAGAAAGAAGAAGAGAGAAAAAATGTGATTTTGTGACATATATGGAAAATCTTTCCTACCCTTTTGGGTGGATGTCTACCAGGTCTAAGACTCTATACTTGCTGATTTTTAGCATAATATATACAGTAGTGATTTTGTATATTTTGCGTACACATACTGTGCATATTATCCATGTGCCTGGGTGCCTGTACAATGGTTGCCCTCTATATAATGCACTTTGTAGTATTCTTTTACTTTTGGGCTACATATACCAATTATTGTGCAGGCACTAATGCGTTGGGCTGCCTATATCCCCATAGTTTATGTATGCTCCTGCTCTCATGGGTCTTGATGGTCTGTCTGCAGCGGTGACCTGGCGCCGGCCGCTGTCTGTTGGACTGACCGCGGGACCTAGACATGTCAGGGGCATCCTTCCTATTGGGCAGAGTTTACTACGCACACAATTCTGCATTTTATGTACCATGCATTTTCTGGTTACCCTTTGACTGTATTGTTTATTGCTGTAAATGTGCTATCTGCTATTTTTAGAAGTATACTGTGTCATCCGCATATGCCACTTTATATTTCTATAGCTTTTTCCCCCTTCTGGGTTACTATGCGCCTGAGCGCTTGCTATATCAGACGATCGCTCCTGTTCCGGTGCCCCTCCTGCTGTGTCTTGCTGCGTGTGCGAGCTGGCGCCGGCTGTGCCACGTGACTGTCACTGGGAGGTGGGGCTATGGAGGGGATCTTGCGGTCTGGACATCGGCAGGAGCGCTTGCGCCATGGACGCTTCCCCATTGGTATATTTATGTCAGGTGATTCGCTACACCTGACATATAAGGAGGGTACTTCCTACAAGTAAAACCATGCCCCCTGAAGAAGGTGATCCCGCACCGAAACGTACGTAGGGGTGAGAGCACGGTCGCGCCGGTCCATGACACACTATGGGTAAATATTTGTGTTAGGCTGTGTTTACTTTACTTTATTGTTTATCATTGTTCCATCTTGGCACTTAGGGGATTACCTATTGGCTACTGTTTGAATTGGTTGTAGGTCTTCGGCCAGTGTCTCTATCTGGCTGTCAGCAGCAGGTGTTAGGCTACTATTATATGTGATCAACCAGTATATTGTCTTGTAGCATAGCCTGCCCTATATACCACCACTTACCAATCCTATGTAGCGCCCTATCTATTCTGTGTGCCCTAAGTTGGATACATATATACATACATAAGCCATATTTACAATAGGACCCATATATACCGACTAGGTGTACCGTTTGCTCTCTTATCCTTGGAGTGTCGTTTTTATCACTTTATAGGTGTTACATTACTACTGTATTGCTCACGGCTATGTGCACATTGTGTGCACAATATTGATTTTATGTTTGTATCAACTATTTAATAAAGTTTCTACAAAATTTTGCAATTATTGGCATTTTGACTCTATTTTTCTCCTTTCTGCTAATCATTATTTGAGTCGTTTCTTGCCTTATACTCTAGAATGCAATTTAGCATTTATATGCAATTATGTGTATGCTAATTATTGTACTATAAATATGTTTTGGGGACTATTTGTACAATTGTTGTACAATGTCTCTTGAGCAAGCTGATCCCTCATATGTGTAGAAAACTATTGTTTGGGTGCACGGCAGGACTTGGAAGGGAAGAGCATCATTTGACATTTTTGAATGTAAAATTTGCTGGTATCATTAGCGGACACCATATCTCGTTTGGAGAGCCCCAATGTTCCTAAACAATGGAAACCCCCACAAATGACCCTATTTTGGAAACTAGATCCATCAAGGAGTGTATTTAGATTAGTGAGCACCTTGAATCTCCAGGTGATTCACAGAAGTTTTATAGCCGCGAAAATAAAAAAAAATCACATTCTCCCCACAAAAATTTTATTTTAGCCCCATTTTTTTATTTTCCCAAGGGTAACAGGAGAGATTGCACCTTACAATTTGTTGTGCAATTTCTCCTGAGTTTGCCGATATCCCATATGTGGGGAAATACTACTTTTGAGGCACAGTGCAAATCTCAGAAGGGAAGAAGATCCATACTGAAGTTTAGATTTTCCTAGAATGGTTTGAAGGTGCCATGTCACAATGGCAGAGCTCCTGAGGTGCCAGAACAACAAAAAAACCCATATGTGAACTAATTTCACAAACTACACTCTCGACTGAAATCGTCTAGAGATGCAGAGATCAGATTGTCACTACATGTGCCTTACAGAATTTTATACCATTAAGCAATGAAGAAAGAATAAATTTTTACCACTAAAATGTTGTTTTAGCCCCAAGCTCCACTCTAACAATAAGCTCAACCATAACAATAAGCCCAACGCTAACAATAAGCTCAACCATGTGCCCGCTATCTTTTTTCAGGAAGAGGAGATGGAGGGTCATGGTACAAAACAGGATGGACTGGGGGATGGCAGAGGTACTGGGGTGGGGCTGGAGGACATAATTTCTCTTTCCTCTGAAATATATATCATGTCAGAAGAGAGAGAAAATATCATAATAGCAGGCACACCTTTTTTTTTACCTAATCGCCTTTATTCATTGAATAACTGCAATCACAGGATCAGGGACCAGAAAATCCATCCCTGGTTTTGTTCTCCAGGGTCTCAGCTACCCTCGGTAGTTGAAACCCCACAAATTTGGGGATTTTCAGGGTGCCCTATAACCTTATTCCAAATCAACATTTTAAAATGACCACGAGGGAATAAGGCTCCTTAGCGGCCGCCATTTTAATGCATAAGTGGTTTAGGTCACAAGGTTGAACCAAATCAATTATGGCTTGTACCTTCCCAGGATCCATCTTAAACCCTTCAGCTGTTACAATGAACCACTAAAATTAAATTTTCTGAGCAGAAAAAATATGTCTAAAATTTAGCAAACAAAGACTTCTAAACTCTTAACTTTCGTAAAACAAAATGAACATGTTCATGGTCAGAATCCAAATCAAGAGAAAAAAAAGTAACATATCATCAAAGTAAACCACAAAAAATCGTCCAATGCAATCAGAATAAGTATCATTCATAAAGTTTTGAAATACTGCTGGTGCATTGACTAATGAAATAGCATGACAAGATTTTCAAATAGACCCTCAGACATTAAAAATGCTGTTTTCCACTCATCGCACTTCTGGATGCATAACAAATTGTAAGCCCTTCTTAGGTCAAGTTTAGAAATCCACTTAGCCCCATAAGCTGATTTTATAGATCGGATATGATTGGTAATGGATATGAATTCTTTAACCATGATTTTATTCAGTTCTCGGAAATCGAGGCAAGGACGGAGACCACTATCCTTCTTTATTACAACAAAAAACCCAGCAGCTTCAGGGAAGTAGGAAGGACTTACATGACCTTTCTAGAAACTTCCATTCACTTCGTTTTTCATGGCAGTACGTTCAGGCCCAGACAAATAGCAAAGATGAGCTTTAGGTAATTTGGTAATAGCACAATCATAGGGACAATGGGGAGGTAGCATCTCCATCTCTTTTTCCAAAAACACATCACCCAAGTCTTTCAGGAACTACGGCAGACACTCCGGATTGACGGAGCATATTTGTACAGAACCGAGACATCTCTTATGACAGGTAAGGCCCCACTTGACAGTATGCTTCTGACACAAATCAATAACAGGATTGTGACTAAGCAGTCACGGAAGCCTGAATACCAACCCAGGAGGCAAATTATAAGAAAAAAAAAACAGGAGATGGATTCAGAATGAAGTGCTCCCACTTGGAGCATAAATTCTGTCATTATCAACTTGACAAAAATCAGTGTCTTGTTAATGTAAAAAATGTTAATTGGTCTTTCTAAACTAACTGTCCTTAATCATAATTTCAGAACCAGTCCCAAATCAATAAAGTTAGCGGCAAACCCGCAGTCAATGAAAGCCAATGCTAGTAACACCTGGTTCATGAAAAGTAGAACTGAATTAAGCCGTACCATTAAAGAGAAAAATGGTATCTGAAATATTGGAGACCCCCTTGACAATCACCCAGACTTAAAGGGCCACTGTCACCCCCTCTAGCCGTTAGAAACTAAAAGAGCCACCTTGTGCAGCAGTAATGCTGCATTCTAACAAGGTGGCTCTTTTAGTTTTTGGTTCAAGTATTCCCAAAATAAAGCGCTTTGAAACTTAGCCAAAATACCTGTCTTTAGCCAGGGAGGCGGGTCCTCACTCCCCAGCTTCAACCGCTACTCTGCCATCACTCAAATCTTCAGTGGCTTTCGGCGCCACCCCCTCCGCGCTTTTTTATCTTCAAAACCGGCACCTGCGCTGTGTTTAAGCTCTGGCCGTGTGATGTCCCAGCCAGGCTTGCAGACTGCGCCAGTGCGGGAATTGCGGCCACCCACCTTGGGAATCCCAGCCCCGCAGTGTGTTATGCATTATGCACAGTGCGGGGCTAGGATTCCTGGGCATGCGCACTGCGTGTGTCAGCCTGTCACCCAGGTCCCCCGCCTTACAGCATCTGTATACTGTACTGTACTGTATACTGTACTGTATACTGTATGAGGAGGCACGATCAGCTGAATACAGTATACAGACGCTGTAAGGCGGGGGACCTGGGTGACAGGCTGACACACGCAGTGCGCATGCCCAGGAATCCTAGCCCCGCACTGTGCATAATGCATAACACACTGCGGGGCTGGGATTCCCAAGGTGGGTAGCTGCAACACGGCCAGAGCTTAAACACAGCGCAGGTGCCGGTTTTGAAGATAAAAAAGCGCGGAGGGGGATACTTGAACCAAAAACTAAAAGTGCCACCTTGTTAGATTGCAGCATTACTGCTGCACAAGGTGGCTCTTTTAGTTTATAACGGCTGGAGGGGGGTGACAGTGGCCCTTTAAGCATTTCCCAACTGCTCGCTTTCATCAGGGAGGTTAGACTGTCCTTTAGAAATTGTCCAACAAAACCACAATAGAGAAAGAGTTCAAGATTGCGTCCACGTTTCCTCTCTACAGCATGAGGATTGGCAGCTCCAACTTCCATTGTCTCCACCTCAGCTAAATGTACATGCTCAGGGGGATATAAAAAGCACCCTGCTGCTCACCACACCTTTCATGATTTCTGTGAGTAATACATATGGGTTAGGTCATGGCCTATTTCTCCAAAAACAAGCAGGGGCATAAAGAACCAGAGTGTCCTTAAGAGGTTTGAAAAGTCTCTAAGGAAATGGCAGCTGAAATTCACATCATTCCACTGAACTTCAGTGGACCATTGCCAGAACTTGGAACTATAGTCCTCATCTGTGCAGCTCCTCTGGATCCTGTCTGGTTTGTCACAAATTAAACCTAATGCATCAAATAAGGCACTGACAGAAGACTGTTCTGAAGCTTGTGGAGACAAAGAAAATACCTACAGTAGGGATATGATTATTCCCACCCACTGGAACTCATCTATTGAAAACTTACAGCTCTCCCTAAACACTCCAAACTGTTTTTTTTTCTCTACAACAATTTATTTGGAAGGGTCATTAAGGGTTTGTGAGAGACCACCTGCACATCAGAAGGAACAGCCATCGCAGCTACTGCTGGCAGCAAAGCGCTATGGGAAGAATTTATCAAGCTAGACAACTGATTTTGCAACTGTGACTCTGGTACTCTTTGGCCAGATCCGGAATCATTTAAGTCAGATTTGCAATGTGATTTCAAAGCGCATGGATGAGATCCATACTTGTGAAAAAATGTATATGGTCAGTCATAATGTGACGCTGGCTACCTTCAATTCTCACAGAGAAGCTGTTAGACAGGGGAGTCAAGCAGTCTGGGGTCAAAAACCAAGAGTATAAATCAAAAGGAGAGGGGCAAGATAAAGGAGTAAAACAGGTTACAGTCTGAAGTCAGTAGTCCAAAATGATGCAGATCGAGACAAAGGAGGTCAGGCAGCAAAAGATCCAAACAGCATTACACTAAAGCGCAAGGCACGCACTCCACCAAGCATAGCTATGACTGACAATGATCTGATCATTGCCAGCCAGCTAAATAGTCAGGCAATCACCCTGAAAGAGTGATAATAGAGGAAGACCAACAGGCACAGCCTGTGATTGAGCTGCTGGGCACTTGGAATTTGCATAGGAAAAAATCAGCATGCCCCAGCCCCTGATTGGGCATTGGCACTATCCCTAATTAACATAAGGATAGTCAGCATGCTCCAGTTCCTGATTGGGAGGCTGGGCTATTCCATTCACAATACTGAGAGCCCGGTACGCCCTTGCCAGCTATTTGGCGGCTGAGCTGTCACTCACTGTGTCCCTGAGACACAATTAGCGATGGATTTGTGACACATAATGTTTTCTTAGCTCAAACTTAGTCCTGCTCTGTTCATTTCCACAGCGAGAGGAGAATGGGGCAGGTAACATCACAGTTGCAGGTAAACAACAGACATGACTTCACCTGCCCCACTCACATATCAATGAAGAAATAGGTGTAGGAAAGTTAACCCATTAAAGATAAATAAATTATATTAAATACAAGAAGACTTGTATATAGATGTCAAATGTGAGGTAACAAGTACTACTTTTTAAATCTTCCACTTGGTGACTAAGTGAGTCTCTGAGTCCTCTGAAAGCTCATAAAGGAAATAAACCACATTTTAATGCAAATGTTTGAAGGAGAAATGAGCTGTATATTTTACCAGCAAAAACAAGCAAGTGACAGGCATTGAGATTTAAATGACAGGCTATGATACAGTATTAGAAGTCACAATTAAAAGTCATAATGGGTTTCACAGTAACAAATTATCATTGCATGATACTTGTCAGGAAAACATTAACATGTCAATAGTTAGACAATTTGCGTGATCCATGATATTGAGGAGCAACTAAGTCACACAGAGCAGCTGAATAGCAGAGTTGTAGATTTTTTTTTACTTTTACTTACAATTTGAAATGCTTTGGGAGCTATTCCGATTTTAACCTTATAAATTAATGGATCCAAACCGTTGCTTACAAGAAGAAGAACTGCAACTGCCAAGATATCCTCAAAGGCACAGTTTAAGGATCTCTAATGTAATTTAAGAACTGTTTAAAATAGCACAATGTGATGCAAATTATTATTTTTTTAATTTGGAGGTCTCATTGAATTGAAAAAAAACTACAATGCCTGCCGACATTTTACACATTGCAGCAGCTATTTTAGCATGATTTAGGATAATGAGAGAATGTCAGAACTCACAGCTCAGCAAAAGAGATAGGAAGACAAAGCCTTAAATCTTTGGGCAAACACACTAGACAGTAATATAGTCATGATCCAGGTCAGGGTTTGCTTTCTGCTTTCCAGCCTGGTCAGGCAGGGCTTAATCTTCTCTGCTTGACTTCTGACCTGTGCATCCGTCTCCAGTTTCTGTTTTGGATTGTTCTGTCTGGCTCTGATCTTTGGCATGTTTCTGAATGTACTTACGTCACATCCTCTTGTTACTGTGCTCCCGACTGGCTTTTGACCTCTGGCTTGCTTCAGACCTTGCTCCTGCCTTCCCCTCTGACACTGCGTTCCTGGCTGTTGCTGACATGGGCTCGGTCGACCTCTCTACTGCCCCTTAGCGGTGTTTGCTCAGCTCTGTTGGTCTTCATTTGAGGTGAGCTCCTGTAACCTCCCTTCCTCACCTTCTGGTGGTTGTTCCTGTATTGCAGGAAATTATCACTGACCCATATTTAACCTAGTCTACTTTTTTTTCTGTGGTATGGATCCGCTTCGCACCTTGACAGATAAAGTAGCCAGTCTTACACAAATGATGCAGAATTTAGCTGTAGAGCATAGGGCTTTACTAAGTCCCACCAGCAAGTACAGAGAGAGCTGGCTGAGACCGTTTAGACTGCCTGAGGTGCTGCCTCGGCGTCTGCCAGTAAGGGTGGTGATGTTACTCACATTTAGTTGCATTCCCCTGAACCTTCTGTTAAACTCTTTGACACCTTCTCCGGTGAGAAGGAAAAGTTCTGTGTGTTCAGGGAAAGTTGTCAGTTGCTGCTTTCCCTTTGACCCTGATCTTCAGGGAATGAGAGTCAGTTGGTGGGGATTATCATATCTTTACTCAGGGAAGGTCCCCAGTCTTCGGCCTTTTCTCTACGCCCGACCGCCCCAGAGAGAGTGTCTGTGGATAGGTTTTTTGATGCCCTAGGACTAATTTATGATTAACCTGACTGGGTTAGATTGGCGGAGGACATGATCATGGGTCTCTTTCAGGGGAAGCTCTCTGCCAAGTGGTACTGCTTAGAATTTAGGCAATGGTCCCCCGAGGTGTCCTGGAAAGACTCAGTGCTCAGGTGCCAATTTTGGAGGGGACTATCTAATCATCTAAAGGATGCTCTGGCCCTTCATCCACCACCCAGTTTCCTGGAGGAGGCAATGACGAAGGCTGTCCATATGGATTGGAGACTATGGGAGAGAGGAGTCATGCAACGGGAGGCCCTGTTGCTTCCAGTGAAACCAGAGTTGGTGGCTCAAGCTGAACCCATGGAGGTGGGGGCCACCACCTTCACGGAGAGGGAGAGGAGAAAGCAATGAGAAGGCAAGCTCTGCCTTTACTGTGTAGGTTAGCCAGACTCTCAGGTACATTTTTCCTCATTTCTTAAAGTGCTGCTTAAAGTGTAAATTGGTGTTAAGAAATGTTTTACTCCCACTTCGGATTTTGTAGACTGTGGGTCATAAGTGAACCTGATTGACTCTAAATTGGTGGCCACTTGCAAGTTAGGGACAATTAGTTTGGAAACCCCCATGAATGTTGTGGCCATTGATTCTACACCCCTCACTAAGGAAGGTATCCATTTTGTCTCATTTCATGTTTTATTTTGGACAATCTTCCTGTGGGACTGATGTTGGGGTTTCCCTCATTGCAACTACACAACCCGGTTATTGATTGGGAGTCCCAGGATATTGTGAAATGGGGATCTAATTGTTCCAATGATTGCTGTGTTCCTGTATCTGTGTCATCCATCAGTCTGGATGCTTTTCCGGAGTACCGGAGTGGAGGATGTTTTCTCTGAAAAAGAGGCTGAGGTTTTACCACCACACCGCCCCTTTGATTGTAGTATTGACCTTGTTCCTGATGCTAAATTGCCCAAGGCCCATTTATACAATCTTTCTGGTTCAGAGCGAGTTGCCATGAAAAAGTATATCTCTGAAAGTCTTCTCAAAGGACATATTCACCTTTCTTTTTCTCCCGTGGTGGTGGTGTTCTTTGTTGTAAAGAAAAAGGATGGTGGTTTGCGCCCATGTCTCAATTTTGAGAGTTAAATAAGATAACTGTGAGGAATAGGTACCCTCTCCCGCTTATTCCCAATTTTTACAACAAATTGTCTGGGGCCAAATGGTTTTCCAAGTTGGATCTCTGGGGGGCATATAACCTTATCTGGATACAGGAGGGTAATGAGTGGAAAACTGTGTTTCTCACATCTGAGTGGCTCTTTGAAAATTTAGTTATGCCTTTCGGTCTGACTAATGCGCCGGCAGTTTTCCAGAACTTTATTAACCATGCTATTGTTGACTTTATTGGGCATTTTATGGTGGTTTATCTGGACCATATTTTAATCTACTCGCCGGGTAAACAGACTCACATGGGTACCTTTGTGCCGTTTTCCAGAAGCAGGGGCATCTCACTTTCAAATTTTTGTAGCATCAGTCAATGTCATATACGCCTCATCCAAAGGCGAAAAAAATATTCTTCCGCTTTTAATGTCATACTATACAGTAGGGAACATCTCACTTTGAAATTGTTTGTAGTGTTTAGTCTATGTTATACAGGCCTCACCCACGGGCTCCCCCAAAATATTTTTGTTACTACCATCTGATCTAATTTTACAATTGTTTGGAGCATGTCTTCTTTATCATACAGGCATCATCCACACTCAAACAATTCTTTATTCTGTGACTAAAGAGAAATTTCAACATGTCATTTACTGCAACTGAAATTCAGCTGTTTGCCAAGCTGGTGCAGAGTTTAAAATCTAACTTTGTGTTGCTAGTACTGTGCTCCTACCACACAATCTGAGCAACATAACTGGGAAAAATCAAGATCATGGTGGAAGGGGGATTGGGCTTGGTGTTCAGGGTCTCCGTGGGGTGGGTGGCAATTTTCTGAAAGCCCTAGTGAACCAACAATGTCACATCCTATACAAAGGCAACTGACAACTTCTGTTACTGGACTGGCTATTCCACTATGTATCTTTGGCAGATGCACAGCAGCATGCCTTGTTGATGAAGCCCAGAAAGAGCATGTGCTCAAGTGGATGGCAAATTCAGCTTCAAGTGGCCTCTCCTTTTCCTCCACCTCAACATCACACCCAGTACAGTCCACAGACGTTGCACACAAATTACCCTTGCTTCTCCCTGTGTCACAATTCTTCAACCATACACCTGACTATATGGAACCACAGATGGGTGAGTCTGAATAGCTATTTACACAATCTATACCATGAGCATCAGAACTGTACTCAAAAGCTTCACAGAATCAAGAGGGGGAAATCATGTGCACAGATGATTAAATTTTTTTAGCTTGGATTCAGTTCAGGACAAAGTAGAGTTCGAGCAGCAATCTCACCCTCACAACCAGATGTGCTATCTGCACTGTTGGATGGCGTGTCCAATTAAGGGAGAGGTTGAGGGCACAGGTGGAGGCCCTAGAGGAGGTGGAGGAGGCAGAAGCAGTGAAGGAACTGTTAGATGCAGAGGTTTGTCCTGCAAGACTTGGGGATTCAAAGACTTGACCGCCTGTCCCCACAGTGAGATGTGAGTGGATATGCAATCTGGCAGGCAAATTTTTTTCAGGGAACGGCGACATGCTGGAGTAGTGCAGGCAAAGCTTTCTTAGAGAAGTAATGGTGACTGGGCAACTGTTACTGAGGGACTGCAACAGCCATTATTATTATTATTATTATTGTTTATTTATATAGCACCATTAATTCCATGGTGCTGTACATGAGAAGGGGTTACATCAAAATACAAATATCACTTACAGTAAACAAAACTAACAATGACAGACTGGTACAGCGGGAAGAGGACCCTGCCCTTGCGGGCTTACAATCTACAGGATTGTGGGGAAGGAGACAGTAGGTCAAGGGTTGCAGTAGCTCCAGTGGTGTTGAGGTGGCCGTGTAGTCTTTACAGGCTGTAAGCTTCTTTGAAGAGATGGGTTTTCAGGTTTCTTTTGAAGGATCCAAAAGTAGTGGATAACCGGATGTGTTGGGGCACTGAATTCCAGAGGATGGGTGATATTCGGGAGAAGTCTTGGATGCGATTGGGTGAGGAGCGAATAAGCGTGGAGGAAAGGAGGAGGTCTTGGGAGGACCGTAGATTATGTGAGGGAAGATATTGAGAGATTAGTGTGGAAATATACGGAGGAGAAAGATTATGGATGGCTTTGTAGGTCAATGTTAGTAATTTAAACTGGATACGCTGAGAAATTGGGAGCCAGTGAAGGGATTTGCAAAGAGGGGAAGCAGGAGTGTAGCGAGGAGAGAGATTAATTAGACGGGCAGCAGAGTTAAGGATGGACTGGAGGGGTGCGAGAGTGTTAGAAGGTAGGCCACAGAGGAGTATGTTGCAGTAGTCGAGGCGGGAGATGATTAGGGCATGCACGAGCATTTTGGTAGAGTGTGGGTTGAGGAAAGGACGGATTCTGGAAATATTTTTGAGCTGGAGGCGACAGGAGGTGGCGAGAGCTTGGATGTGCGGTTTGAAGGACAGGGCAGAGTCAAGGGTTACTCCGAGGCAGCGGATTTTGGGGACAGGGGAAAGTGTGATTTCATTTATTTTGATAGATAGATCAGGTAGGCAAGATATGCGAGAGTGAGGAAAGATAATTAGTTCAGATTTGTCCACATTGAGCTTGAGGAAGCGAGAGGAGAAGAAGGAGGATATGGCTGATAGACACTTTGGGATTCTGGAGAGCAGGGAGGTGACATCTGGACCAGAGAGGTAGATCTGAGTGTCATCGGCATATAAATGGTACTGGAAGCCATAGGACTTTATGAGTTGTCCCAGGCCGAGTGTATAGATTGAGAAGAGTAAGGGTCCTAGGACAGAGCCTTGAGGGACACCAACAGAGAGGGGGCGAGATGAAGAGGTAGTATGGGAGTAGGAAACGCTAAATGTGCGGTTGGCAAGGTATGAGGAGATCCAAGATAGGGTGAGGTCTTTGACCCCAAAGGAAGAGAGGATCTGTAGTAGGAGGCAGTGGTCAACTGTGTCAAAGGCAGAGGACAGGTCTAGGAGGAGGAGAATAGAGAACTGTCTGTTAGCTTTGGCTGTAAGTAAGTCGTTAGTAATTTTGGTCAGGGCAGTCTCAGTGGAATGGTGGGGACGGAAGCCAGATTGTAGGTTGTCGAAGAGAGAGTTAGATGCAAAGTGAGAGGAAAGTTCAGCATGGACGTGCTGCTCAAGGAGTTTGGATGCAAATGGGAGCAAAGATATGGGGCGATAGCTGGACATGGCGCTTGGGTCAAGGGATGGCTTTTTGAGGATAGGTGTGATTGTGTCATGTTTGAAGGCAGAGGGGAAGGTACCAGAAGTTAGTGAAAGGTTGAAGAGATGGGTTAGGGATGGGATTAGTGTGGTGGTGAGGTTGGGGAGGAGGTGGGATGGGATGGGGTCAAGTGCACAAGTGGTGAGGTGTGATTTGGAGAGAAGATGAGCAAGCTCCCCTTCAGAGATTTTGGAGAGTGAAGTTATGGGGTTTGGGCATTGATCTCTCATACAAAGGGGTAGTGGTGGTTGGACAACAAAGACTTGCCTTGTTTGGTCTATCTTATTTTTGAAGTGTGTGGCAAAGTCCTCGGCAACGATTAGGGAAGTTGGAGGGGGCAGTGGTGGGCGGAGGAGGGAGTTAAAAGTGTTGAACAACTGTTTGGGGTTGTGGGATAAGGAAGATACGAGGGTTATGAAATAGGCCTGTTTAACAGAGGTGAGAGCTGATTTGAATGCCAGTGTTGCTTGTTTGAGTGCAGTGAAATCATCTTGTGAATGCGTTTTCTTCCAACGCCGTTCTGCAATTCTGGACACTTGCCGAAGCTTTTTAGTGATGTTATTGTGCCAGGGTTGTCTATTGGTTCGTCGCGCTCTGCTATGCATGACAGGGGCAACCGTGTCAATAGCTGATGCAAGAGTGGCATTGTAGAAAGCAGTGGCAGTGTCTGTGTCTTGTAGTGAGGATATAGAGGACAGTGGTAGGATAGAGTCAGAGAGTGTGTGGGTGTCTAGGTGTGCGAGGTTCCTGCGTGGGTGCGCATGGTGCTGGACATGGGTGACAGGTGAGGAGGGCAGGGATGAGAAAGTGAGTAGATGGTGGTCGGATAGAGGAAGAGGGGAGGTTGTGACGTTAGATAGGGGGCATAAACGGGTGAAGACCAGGTCTAATGTGTGTCCATCTGTGTGGGTGGCTGAGGAGGACCACTGAGTAAGTCCAAAGGATGAAGTAAGGGACAGGAGTTTGGAGGCTGCTGACTGGTGGGTGTCAATGGGGATATTGAAGTCACCCATGATGATGGTGGGAATGTCAGCAGAGAGAAAGTGAAGGAGCCAGGTGGAGAATTGGTCATCAACTTACTTAAACCGTCTGTATCCACCAGATGGAAAGGTAGCATTTCCATGGCCAACATATTAGAGATGGTGGACTTTAAGCTCTTAGCTTTGCCATGTGTAGGAGGAAACATTGTTTTATGTGACCACAACTGTGGGTCCAACGGCTGGCTGCTGTTCTGAGGGCATAGTAGGGTGAACAGGACAAAGTGCTGGACTGTGAGTGAGGTGCAGGCGGAGATGTTATGGCAGATTGAGAATGATGTGTTTTTCAAGCATGAAAAAGACCCTTGTGGCTGAAACGTTGCAATTTGGCAAATAAAGGAATCGTTTTTGTATACTTCACCTGGATTGGATGCTGTCCTTCATTGCTATTTTTGGTATGTACATTTTCCATGTGGTCCAGTGGAATTAGGACTTGCATCTACATGTCTGCTGTGCTGTCAGCCATTTACTATTGACATGAGAATGATGTGTTGTGCTAGGTGACACAAAAGCAGCAGTCACATCTACTTCCATAACAGCTGACTGGCTCTCACTCAGCCTGACTATGGTGAGTAAACATTTGTAGTTCCTGCGCCGGAGACCTGTGTAAGAAGACTTGGAATGCTGACGGAGAAGAAGCAGCAGATTGGTCCACATTTTAGCGCAGTGAGATTCCTACATTGAGGCATGTTGACTGTACATATGCCGGTTCAGGCATGTCCGTGGCAAATTATTGCAATTTTTGCCTCTACTGAGTTTTTTTTTGCAAATTTGACAATTAACGTGTGTTGGGTCATCTTTTGCAATCTGAAAAAATGCTCAGGCTAGGCAACCCTTGCAGCCCCTGCAAACTGCACACTTGTAACTGGTGCTGGCCACAGCCAGACTGGGAGCTGAGGATGCAGTGTTTGTCGTAGTTGCATTACTCCGTGTCTGTGTAGGAAACCTCAATGCAACCTTCTCATTTTCCTACTCCTCCACCTCCTCTGCTGAGCTCATCAGCTGTGTACCACTGGGTTCACACCAAGTGGGATCTACAACCTCATCCTCATGCTCTCTATTCTCACACTCCTCACCCTGAGAGTCACCCTCTTCCTGCCCTGATACACAGTACAGTCTGCTTATGGTATCTGTGCCTCATCAGGATCACCCTTGGTGATTAACATCTATTGACGAGGTTCTGGTTTCTGCTCGGACCCTACTTTGTCCAGACCCAGATCCATCATGAAAAATGTTGGGCATCGGTGCAGATACTTTCTTCCTCTTGATTCTGTTATTCTTCGGAGCAGACACCTCTGATGCCCATGGAATGCAATGTATGAACAGCTCTTTGAATGTCTGATATGAGGTTCCCACATCAGTTGAGCATTTTGACATTTTTGACGTGAAGGGAAAAAAGGGTGATTGGGGTACCACCTCTGAGGATTGTACTGTGTGTGATGTTAAGGTATTAGAAGAGGAGGAGAGGTCACTTGATGCCATCCACTGGAGCACATACTCTTTCTGAGCTTCATCTACAAGGTATACCACTGTGCAGCTGCCAAAGGAAGGAAGTCAAGTAGGCCGGCCAGTAAAAAATGTTGTCACTGGTTTTTGGATAAAAAGAGATGGTATTTGTTTAGTAGAAATTTCATTCATAATATCATCATTCAATAACACCTATCCCATGTACACATCGAACACCAAGCCTATTCCCCCTTCCACCACAACATTGCTTTTTTCCAATTCATGTTATAAGTAGGCTTCCACTCTTGTACCCTGCTGTTTCATAACCTTAGGTCCCCAGCTCTCAGTCACCTGTCACTAATTGAACAATCACTATTTTTTTCTTAGATAATGTTCCTGAACAACACTGTTATACCTAATGATTTTCAAGTGGGAATCTGGCCTTCTGATTTGCCACTGAAACACAGTTTTAGCACAAACGATTTGGAGTAGCTATTTTGGCCTCGTGGCTGCACCACTATATTAGGCCTAAGGATTTTTAAGTGGAAATCTGGCTTTCTGATTTGCCACTGAAACAGAGTTTTAGCACAAACGATTTGGAGTAACTGTTTGGGCCTTGTGGCTGCACCACTATATTAGGCCTAACAACATTTACGTGAAAATCTGGCCTTCTGATTTGCCACTGAAACACAGTTTTAGCACAAACGATTTGGAGTAGCTATTTTGGCCTCGTGGCTGCACCACTATATTAGGCCTAACGATTTTTAAGTGGAAATCTAGCCTTCTTATTTGCCACTGAAACAGAGTTTTAGCACAAATGATTTCAGGTAACTATTTGGGCCTTGTGGCTGCACCGCTATATAAGGCTAGGTTCACATTGCGTTAGGGCAATCCGTTTAGCGCTAGCGCTAGCGGATTGCGCTAACGCAATGTATTTTTCGGGGCCGCGTTTAGGGGTCGCGTTAACGTCCCCGCTCTCACAGATCCCTGATCTGCGAGAGCGGGGAACGGACCTCGGGCGCGCCGCAGACGCTGCAAGCAGCGTCCGCGGCACGTCACAAAAGAACGGCACATCGCTAGCGCGAGCTGAAAAAGGCACGCGCTAGCGATGCGCTACAGGCAAAATTTACATTGCTGTCAATGGGCATGCTAACGGACCCGTTGCACGGCGTTAATTGCGACATTTTCGCCGTGCAACGCTGTCCGTTAGCGTGCACACATTAACGCAATGTGAACCTAGCCTAAGACCTAAGAATTTTTATGTGAAAATATGGCCCTCTGATTTTCCACTAAAACACAGTTTTAGCACAAAGTATTTGGAGTAGCTAATTGGGCCTCATAGCTGCACCACTATATTAGGCCTAACAATATTTACGTGAAAAATTGGGCCTTCTGATTTGCCACTGAAACACAGTTTTAGCACAAATGATTTGGAGTAGCTATTTTGGCCTCATGGCTGTCCCTCTATATTAGGCCTAATAATTTTTAAGTGGAAATCTAGCCTTCTGATTTGCCACTGAAACAGAGTTTTAGTACAAATGATTTGGAGTAACTATTTGGGCCTTGTGGCTGCACCACTATATTAGGCCTATCAATATTTACGTGAAAATCTGGCCTTCTGATTTGCCACTGAAACACAGTTTTAGCACAAACGATTTGGAGTAGCTATTTTGGCCTCGTGGCTGCACCACTATATTAGGCCTAACGATTTTTAAGTAGAAATATGGTCTTTTGTTTTGCCACAGAAACACTGTTTTAGCACAAAAGATTTGGAGTAGCTAATTAGGGCTCAAGGCTGCACGATAATATTACTCCTAACGATTTTTAAGTGGATATCTGGCCTTCTGATTTGCCACTGAAACACAGTTTTAGCACAAACAATTTGGAGTAGCAAACAGGGCTTCCAGAGACTGCCACCCAGTTTTTGCACAATCTACATTGCTGCTGGAAGATTGATTTCACGCAGGACAGGACCCTATCGATTTCACTGACAAGTTCATTCAGCATCAGCACTAGTGCTGGAGCAACCTCTCGGCACTGAGACACTGAGCAAATGGTGCCAGCAAAACAAGATTATTATATGGCCAGGGACATGTGACTTCGGCAACTAATCACAGAAGACCTTGTGTCATGACATTGTGGATGGTTTCTGCACATTGATTTGTTGGCGGAAACAACACACATAAAGCATACCTCCCAACCGTCCCGGATCCCGCGGGACTGTCCTGATTTTGACAGTCAGCCCCGGGATCCCGGGAGGGACATTAGTTGTCCCGCACTGGTTGGGAGGTGTGTATATCACCCGGTCCCTGAGCCCCTGCACCCGCCCGCAGAGAACTGCAGCATATCGGCTGCTCTGTGCGCATAGGCTTAGGACCTGTGATGAAGTCACAGGATGGGAGGAGTCAGGGGGTCACATGATCGGGAGGACCTCCGTGTACAGGACTCTGCTAGTTGTCATGACGCTGGAAGGTAAGCATGTGTGAGGTCAGGAGGTGTTTACAGTGTGGATGTAGCAGAGTCGTGTGTGCACAAGGTGTGTGGATCGGAGCAGCGTGTGTATAAGGTGTATGGAGCGGAGCCGTGTGTGTACGAGGTGTACGGAGCGGAGCAGCATGTGTACGAGGTGTACAGAGCATAGCCACATGTGTACGAGGTGTGCGGAGCAGAGCCATGTGTGTACGAGGTGTACGGAGCAGAGCCGTGTTTGTACGAGGTGTACGGAGCGGAGCCGTGTGTGTACGAGGTGTACGGAGCGGAGCCATGTGTGTGCAAGGTATATGGAGCAGAGCAGCATGTGCAATGTGTACGGAGCGGAGCCGTGTGTGTACGAGGTGTACAGAGTGGAGCCGTGTGTGCGAGGTGTACTGAGAGGATCCGTATGTGTATGAGGTGTATGGAGCGCAGTCATGTGTGTACGAGGTGTACGGAGCGGAGCCGCATGTACAAGGTGTATGGAGCGCAGTCGTGTGTGTATGAGGTGTACGGAGCGGAGCCGCATGTACAAGGTGTTTGGAGCGCAGTCGTGTGTGTATGAGGTGTACGGAGCGGAGCCACATGTGCAAGGTGTATGGAGCGCAGTCATGTGTGTACGACGTGTATGGAGCAGAGCCATGTGTGTACGAGGTGTACGGAGTGGAGCCGTGTGTGAACGAGGTGTACGGAGTGGAGCCGTGTGTACGAGGTGTACGGAGTGGAGCCATGTGTGAACGAGGTGTACGGAGTGGAGCCGTGTGTGTATGAGGTGTACGAAGCGGAGACGTGTGTGTACGAGGTGTACGGAGAGGAGCCGTGTGTGTACGAGGTGTACGGAGTGGAGCCGTGTGTGTATGAGGTGTACAAAGCGGAGACGTGTGTGTACGAGGTGTATGGAGTGGAGCCGTGTGTGAACGAGGTGTACGGAGTGGAGCCGTGTGTACGAGGTGTACGGAGTGGAGCCGTGTGTGAACGAGGTGTACGGAGTGGAGCTGTGTGTGAACGAGATGTATGGAGAGGAGCCGTGTGTGTATGAGGTGTACGAAGCAGAGACGTGTGTGTACGAAGTGTATGGAGTGGAGCCGTGTGTGTATGAGGTGTACGGAGCAGAGCCGTGTGTGTACGGAGCGGAGCCGCATGTGCAAGGTGTATGGAGCAGAGTCGTGTATGTACAAGGTGTATGGAGCGGAGTCGCATGTGTACGAGGTGTACAGAGCGGACTCTGGCTGTCAGATTGGAGCAGATATTGCTCCTCGCTCTGACACTGACTGGCACAGGAGACACGGGGGTCTTTATCAGTGGCGTATCACAGCTGCAGCGACGTGAGCAGTCAGCGGCGCAGCTGGATGACACCATTCAGCGCCGTGGGAGTGGAAGCTGCCGGCTGCTGCGAGGGAGCGCGGTGAAAGGTGTCTGTGTGTAGTGATGGAGAAGGCAATGATGGGGGTGGGGTAACCATGTGTGGCCATTATACTGCACCCAGCATTGTGTGGGGCCATTATACTGTACCCAGCATTATGTGTGGCCATTATACTGTACAGAGCATCATGTGGCGCCATTATACTGTATGGACCATCACGTGGGGCAAGTATACTGTACGCAGCATCATGTGGGGCCATTATACAGTATGGAGCGTCGTGTGGCCAATGGCCATTATACAGTATGGAGCGTCGTGTGTGGCCATTGTACAGTATGGAGCGTCGTGTGTGGCCATTGTACAGTATGGAGCGTCGTGTGTGGCCATTGTACAGTATGGAGCGTCGTGTGTGGCCATTGTACACTATGGAGCGTCGTGTGTGGCCATATTTTTTTGTTCATAATTATTGTTAACGAAACATTGTGATCAGAAGTGCTAAATGGGTGTGGTTGGGGCGTGGCTAGTTGTGAAATGGGTGTGGCCTAAAATTTGCCCCTCTTTCCCTTCCTTGAAAGTTGGGAAGTATGCATAAAGTTAAGTGAAAAAAAAGCATTCACCACTGCTGTAACCTCTCCACATGGTACTCTAACCTCTCCACATCCCCTCCCCTCATCAAACACTTACCCTTGTCCCCCTGCTCATCATACAGCAGCATTATTCTAGCCAAAGTAATAACAAAAGCATTAGTGGAAACGCGATAATTTACCGAACTGTGACCAACGTTTGATGACTTTGAATAAATAGCTTGTGAAAGCAAACATTTTCTGAACACTTTCACTCATTTTTAGTCACAAGCAGTACTATTTGCCTGAAAGTTAGGTGAATACACTGCTGTAATTTAGGGGAATACAAAGAAATCTAGTGACTCATAGCTTTTGTTCCTGCTTCCAATGATACAGGATAGGGGATCGAATATCGGAGACACCAGATCTCAAGACAAGAGAAGCCACTATTAATTCATTGTAAGTACAGCAGCTTGTGAAGGTATCCACCCCCTCAGCTTTTAACAGATTTGTGTGTGATGCATCAGCACTAAATAGTATAAGCTGGAGAAGTGAAAGTGAAAAATATAGGCATAAATTACATTTATGGGATCAAGTAACTAAAAATTGGCATGTGCTATGTATTTATCCCTTTTGCTATGAAGCCCCTAAAGATTCTGATGCAAGCAATTCCCTTCATAAGTCACATGCTTAGTGAAAGGAAGTGCAGCTATTTTCAAATCTAAGTGTCACATGGTCTGTCAGTATACGCACACCTTTTCTGAAAGGCCACTGAGACTGCAACGCCATTAAGCATGAGGTGCCACTAAACAAACAACATTGTGAATACCAAGGAGATCTCCAAACAAGTCAGAGACAAAGTTGTTGAGAAGTACAAGACAGGGTTGGGTTATAAAAAAATATCCCAATCTCTGATGATCTCCTGGAGCACCACCAAATCCATTATCATCAAATGGAAAGAAAATAGTACCACAACACCCAGACACAACACCCAGACAAGAGAGGGCTGCCCACCAAAACTGTCAGCCAAAACAAGGAGGGCATTCAAATTAATTAAAGAGGCAGCACAGAGACCAGAGGTAACTTTGAAGCAGCTGCAGAGTTCCCAAGCAGAGACTGGAGAATCTGTCCATATGACCACAATAAGCCATACACAGCATAGAGGTGGCCTTTATGGAACAGTGAGCAGAAATAAGTCATTACTTACACATAAAAATTGTATGGCTCATTTTCAGTTTGGCAAAATGCATGCATGAGGAAGGTGATCTCATCAGATGAGACCACAAATGATCTTTTTGGCCATCAAGGTAAATGCTATGACTGACACCAAACCAACACAGCTCATCACCCCAACAACTCCACCCCCTCATTGAAACATGTTGATGGCAGAATCATGCTGTAGGGATGTTTTTGGCAGCAGGGACAGGGAAAATTGTCCAAGTCGAGCGTAAGAAGGATGTTGAAAATATATTTTGGAGCAAAATCTGTTTGAGTCTGTTAGTGATTTGAGACTGAGATGAAGGTTCACATTCCAACAAAACAATGACCCAAAGGATACTGCTAGGGAAATATGTAAATGTTTTGAAGTGGCCTAGTAAAAGCCCAGACATTAATCCAATTGAGAATCTGTGGTCAGACTTGAAGATTGCTGTTCACCATAAGAAACCATCTTACATGAAGGAGGTGGAGGAATGAGCAAAAATCCCAGTGGCAAGATGCGGAAAGACTTATCCAAAGGCACTTGCCACAAAAGGAGGCTGTACAAAATACTGAATTGAGGGGGGGATAGTTATGCACAATGAAGTTTTTAGTTATTTTCTCCTATTTGTTGTCTGCTTCACAATAAAAATAAAACCAAATGTTTATAGTTGTAGGCATGTTCTTTACATGAACAGATGCAAACCCTCAAAAAAATTGTGAAATTCCATGTTGTGAGGTAGCAAAAGGCTGGTGAATATTTTAGCAAGCCATTGTATATAGAGAGATGCAAGTCCTGCCCCCCCTCAGAGTCAGGGAATGAGGAGGAACAACAAAGCTGTGGAAATGCAGGAGAGACATGGCACAGAGTGAGTGAAAGTTGGGCCATTGCCCTGACCTCCCGGGACAGTGGGACAGCTCCCTCAAAATCGGGAATGTCCCTGTGGATCCGGTACAGTTATGCCTGCAGTCCTCTATAACATGACAGATAACACACAGTGATTACTCTACGAGTACATATAATGTAGCAGATGTTTTGTGCAGTATTTTATATTACCACCATACAGTGACCATATAATGATGCATATAGGCACTCTGTAAACCTGTTGTGTATAATTTACAGACCAATCCAGTGACTCACCAGTGATGTCATCTGGCTTAGACCACGTCTTTCATACAAGACTCCTCTCTGCAGAAAGTAACTCTCAGATATATTATGTTTTGAGCACCTTCCTTTACTTTTGCTACATCTACACAAACGAAACAGTGCAACCCATCCAAAGTGCCTTAATTAGTAATGCTTCCTCCATACTTGTAAAGTGATTGCACTGTTTCATCTTTGGGAAGGCTGAGTAAGCCGGGTCAGGGAGTCGAGCAGAGCTACACTGCATCTAGCAGCTTCAGTAATATATTCAATTGTGTTCATGTCTTAGAAATGCAAGTTCAGTTGAATACAACCAGGGAATTGAATCGTCATCTTGCATTCTACTGTTTTACCATTTAACAACTGGGTTTGTGCGAATTACTGAGAATCAGCCTAATTCCATGCCTGCCGCTTTACTTAGTCAACCACAGCCTACAATAAAAGTAGCATACTGTCCTCCAATGTACGCCCCCTTCACACTGTACCACTTGTGCACACTCCCCCCTTCTTCACACTGCCCACTGCCCATTTTCCCTCGGTGTACAATAAAAATTGCATTGTAATCTTCCACAACTATCTTTGCTGCCTCTGCACTGCAGCGCAATGGCAGGATGTTAGTGGCATGATGATGTGACCTTATGTCGCTGCTGCATGTTGTGGAAGGAAGCAAATTAGTGCCCCTGCAGTAGGGGCATGCTCATACGATCAATTGTTTTTGTATCTTTAAGATATACGTGCAATTGGATCTAGGAATCAGTGAACTAGATTAGCATCCTACATTGCACTGGTTTGCCAAACCAAATGTCATTTTAACAACTGAGCAAACTGCAAGAACGGGGTGAATCCCATGCCTGGATACAACATTTGAAATAAATAAAAGATAAATTTATTTCTCTCTTACATAATTTTGCAGCATATTTTAGGCTCTTAACCTGGAGAAAGTAGCATTGGTTCATCTGTGTCATTCAGACATGAACACAGATTTAAAACAACCTAAGTCATCATCATTAAATCATTGTCATTAACATTAGCTATAAAATCTCATTTCCCTGCAATATTTGATGGCAGAACAAAGTGTTATCATTAATATGTACAGTGAAGATAAAATATTATTCATAACATGTGGCTTTTCCTAATTAACACACCACAGAGCTTAATGTAACATTTTCTTAATATTAGGAGAGCTGTGCTGCCAGCTGGCAAGCTCTGGATCTGGGTAACACTAAGGTTCCATTGATGTGAGTAAGGCATGTTATCAATAGTCTTTGGTCTCCAGCATGTGTTTATTTTTATTCATCAAATTATCCCATTTGGCAGATAGAGACTAACCATTCCTGACAATATTGTGGGATTAACGTAATGTTCATCTGTCTTAGACAGTTTGGTTTCTATGGTCAGTTGTTATAGCACAGTGCACATGTGGAAGTAAAAAATAAATGCTTCATTTCAATGACAGATTGCGAGATCCACTGAAATTCCCATCCTCTTCTCCCAGACTTTAAAGTAAAATACAAGGGAGCTTTCAAGTTTAGCAAAATGGAAATGTTAACCCCTTAAAGTATTATGGCGGACATTTCTATGGTAAACAGGTGCTTTTTCCCATACCATGATGGGTATATCCATCACGATAATATCATGGCGAGTAATGTCCATTGTACTTCCAAAATCACACCTGCAGCCAGGCTGTAATGCAAAGGTGGGGTTGAATCCAATGCTGGTTCTATAACCCTTTAGATATTACAGTCAACAGTGACTGTGTAATCTAAGATATTTTGACAAATGGTTTGGCAGAGCGATCACACACTGCTGAGGGATAATGATTAGAGATGAGCGAACCTTTCAATGTTCGGTGAGGCGAAATTTCCTGTGTTCGCCCAACAGTTCAGCAAACATATCCGAACCCCCTTGAATTCAATGGGAGGCAAAACCAAATGCATAGACAACACCTACAGGGGGCCAAAAAGCTGCCAAAACAACTCAAATTAGGGGCAGACACCAGGAAAAATGGCATCAATTGACCCAGAATACAAACGGCACAATTGCGCAGCATGGATGCATGGGACAGGGTGTGGACCATTATTTCTAGCTTAAACATTGATGAGTTACAGGTGGATGAGTGACAGGTATAAGCCTGGTGCTCTGAGAGCCCTGCCAAATTCAGGCAACAAACATGAAGGAGACTCAACTTGGAGTCCAAACATTTCCAAAAACTAGAGGCAGACACCTTGAAAATTGGTACCAATTCACCCATACTAGAAATTTGATAATGGTAGCAGAGCTTTTTTTTTAGAGCTTTGAATTAAAGCCACACTCAGGTGGCACAAATATCAGCTTGGTAGACCTCTAATATAAAAAAATGTAAGGATAGTAACACATGCAGTTGACTGAAAAAACATACAGGCCTGCCGGTCTTGGAGCCCTACTGCTACAAGCCCTTCAACTACAGGTAACCCACCAAGTGGAGATCCAACTTGGAGTTTCCACATTTCGAAAAATTATTACCATACACCACTTAAGAGCCATCAATTTCAGCAACGCAGAAATAATTTAATGGGACTCTGACACCCCTTCAACTGCAGGCAACCCACCAGATGAAGACCCAACTTGGAGTCTTCACATTTCAAAAAAATATTGCCTCACACCACTAAAATATCATCAATTTCCTCAGTGTTGAAATAGTATAATTGGGCAGCAATTTGACAACTTCTGTTACTGGACGGGCTACTCGACTGCCTTTTTTTGGCAGTCTCACAGCAGTATTATTATTATTATTATTATTTATTGTTGTAGCACCATTAATTCCATGGCGCTTTACATGAGAAAAGGAGTATTTGAAAGAAATACAAGTACTGTAATCTTAATCCCTACCTGGCATGTGCCATACTAGTACTGCTCTGCGGGAATTGCGTTCCCGCAAACAGCAGTACTATTACGGTGCACCGATTGCACGACCTCACGCTGAGTGCCGTGACGATTAGGTGTGGGTATTAGCTGTATATGACAGCTGACACCCCGCTAGCACTGATCATGGGCATTTAATCCCTCTGATGCTGCTGTCAGTAGTGACAGCGGCATAGAGAAGCATCGCGCAGGGATGGGGCTCCCTGCATGCTTCCATCAGGACATCGCAATGCAATCACAATGAACCGATGGTTTCTATGGAGACCCCTGTCACCAAGATGGCCGTGGGATCCATCTGGCTCCTGCAGGGAGGTGGCTTGTGAATGCCTGCTGAGAGTAGATGCTGGCATGCCTCCTTCACTGCCTGTCAGATCGCTGATCTGATACTCTGCAGTGCAGAGTGTCAGATCAGCGATCTGACATTATATAGTGATGTCCGATCCTGGAAAAATGTAAAAAACAAAAAAAATAGTATGTGTAAAAATATATTTTTTTAAATTCCTTAACCCCTTCCCGACCCATGACGCCACATAGGCGTCATGAAAGTCGGTGCCAATCCGACCCATGACGCCTATGTGGCGTCATGGCGGGAATGCTTCCCTGCGGGTCCGGTGACCGGGTCATTCAAATGTCACCGTACCCGCAGGTGCAGGGGGACCTGTACTTCACCCCGGGGGGGGGTGGCTTTGCCCCCCCGGGTTTACGATCGCTCCTGGCGACCTTTTTTTAACCCCCTCCAGCTCTGATTGGAGCTAGCGTCCATGTGACGCTTGCACTCCAATCAGATGTGGAGGGGCGGAGATAAACAGTGTCTGCCTCGCTCCTCAGCTTCATCCCATCCGTGGAAGCTGAGGAGCGAGGTGCCCGACTGTTCACCTGCCCCCCCAGACACCGCGATCGCTGCCGCCGCTGCTGCAGACCTCTTCAGAGCGCTGCCGCTGCCGCTACTGCCGCCTCCCCCACTGCTACCGCCTGCACCACCGCTGCTGCTGAGGACAGGTACCTCCACTCTCCTGTCCTCCACTCCCCCCAACCTCTGCTCCCTCCCCCCTGCCCCCCTGATCACCCCCTGCTCCGGTGATCACCCCCCCTGCCCCCCTTTATCTCACCTGCTGCTGCTCTACTTTCTTTTCTCCTACCGCCCCCCTGCGTCTGTCAGCCCCTCCTCCCCTGGTGATCACCCTCTAAAGTGATCATCGCTAATCACCCCCTGCCCCCCTGATCACCCCCTACCCCCCCCCCGATCACCCCCTGCCCCCCTTGTCCACCTGATCACCCCCCTTTATCACCTGCTGCTGCTGCATTTTCTTCTTTCCTACCGCCCCCTGCGTCTGTCAGCCCCTCCTCCCCTGGTGATCACCCTCTTCAGTGATCACCGCTAATCACCCCTGCCCCCCCTGTTCGCCCCCTGCCCCCCCTGATCACCCCTTGCCCCCCCGTCCACCTGATCACCCCTCTGCCCCCCTTTATCACCTGCTGCTGCTGCTGCTGCGTTTTCATCTTGCCTACCGCCCCCTGCGTCTGTCAGCCCCTCCTCCCCTGGTGATCACCCTCTTCAGTGATCACCGCTAATCACCCCCTGCCCCCCCTGTTCGCCCCCTGCCCCCCCTGTTCGCCCCCTGCCCCCCCTGATCATCCCTTGCCCCCCCCCCGTCCACCTGATCACCCCTCTGCCCCCCTTTATCACCTGCTGCTGCTGCTGCGTTTTCATCTCGCCTACCGCCCTTTGAGTCTGTCAGCCCCTCCTCCCCTGGTGATCACCCTTTTCAGTGATCACCGCTAATCACCCCCTGCTCCCCTGATCACCCCCTGATCACCCCCTGCCCCCCCTGATCACCCCCTGCCCCCCCTGATCACCTGCTGCTGCCAGCTTCATCTCCATCTGACGCTGCATCTCCTCAGTCCCCTCCTGTCCCCCCGTGCCTGACAGCCCCCCCCCGCGCCTGACAGCCCCCCCGCGCGCCTGACAGCCTCCTCCTGCAGAAGAGTTTCACCAAACACTCGCACATACACACGCACACGCAACACTATAATAAAGTTTGGATTTTTTTTACACACGCACACACACCACACACACAATGTCCCGCTCATCCCAGTCATCCCAGTCACAAAGGCTGTACTCAGCTGAGGAGGCATATTCCTTTCTTGCCTCCGACGCTGATAGTGAGGGTGAGGACCCCACTTTTCTGTATTCCTCCCCCTCTTCCTCCTCCAGTGACACGGACTCGCCACCCACAAGATGTCGCAGGACGAGAAATCGCCCGGAGCCCAGCGGAGGAGAGCCGGAGCCCAGGAGAGGAGAGCCGGAGCCCAGAAGAGGAGAGCCGGAGCCCAGGAGAGGAGAGCCGGAGCCCAGCGGAGGAGAGCCGGAGCCCAGGGGAGAAGACACACAGCCAAGGGTGAGTATCCCTCAACCTAGTGCTAGTCACGCCCAACCTAGCACTAGTGCCCCCACCTGGACCCCCGTCCCTGAAAACTTTGCTCCACGGATTCCTGATTTCATTCCCCAATCAGGAATCCAATTTGAGACTGCCAACCTCAGGGAAATAGACTTTTTCAAAGTCTTTTTTTCGGAGTCAATTGTCAGTCTCATGGTGGAGCAAACAAACTTATATGCCCTGCAATTTTTTGCCCAAAACCCAAGTTCATCATTTACTACTTGGAATCCCGTTGACTCCGTAGAAATGATGAAATATTGGGGACTGGTCCTTCACATGGGGATTGTGAAGAAACCAGAAATTCGCCAATACTGGAGTACTGATATTTTATATCAAACTCCAATATATGGCATGGTTATGAATCGCAAACGTTTTGAGGCGATTCATAAATTTCTCCATTTTAGGGACAACACTGACATCCTTCCCCGCGATGACCCGAATTTTGACAGACTGTTCAAAATTCGGCCTATCATCGAACACTTCAGCAACAAGTTTGCTGAAGTGTACATTCCCCAAAGAGAAATTTGTGTGGATGAATCCCTCGTCCACTTCAAAGGGCGGCTTCAGTTCCGTCAGTACCTGCCAAGCAAAAGGGCGAGGTACGGGATAAAGCTCTACAAGATCTGTGAGAGTACCTCAGGGTACACTCTCAGCTTTAGAGTTTATCAAGGAAAGGACAGCAGTATCCAGCCCCCAGAATGTCCACCCGCTCTGAGGGTGAGTGGGAAAATAGTGTGGGATTTGGTTCACCCACTGCTTGATAAAGGTTACCATCTGTACGTTGATAACTTTTATACAAGCATCCCACTCTTTCAATCCCTCTCTGCCAGAGCTACCGTCGCTTGCGGTACTGTGCGCAGAAACAAGAGGGGTCTCCCTTTGTCGCTAATTGAGCAGGTTCTCCCAAAGGGTGAGAGCCGGGCCCAATGTAGCGGCAACATGCTTGCGGTCAAGGTCAAAGACAAAAGGGACGTCTTTTTCTTGACCACAATCCATGGTCCCGGCACCACGGCCACCACCGTTCGAGGTACCCCAGTACAGGTCCAAACACCGGACTGTGCCCTGGGGTACAACAAACACATGGGGGGAGTTGATCTTTCTGATCAAGTCCTCCAGCCCTATAGTGCCATGCGGAAGACGAAGGTGTGGTATAAAAAACTGGCTGTGCACATCGTACAAATGGCACTGTATAATGCATACGTGCTATCACGATGTGCAGGTCAGACCAACAACACCTTCCTTCAGTTCCAGGAGGCGGTGATAAAGGCCCTGATTGGAGGCGTGGAAGGAGCGGGCCCCAGCACCCCTGGAACTCAAGGATCCCGTATGGTACCAGGGCAACATTTTCCCTGTGAGGGGAGAGCAAAAAAAAGGTGTCGGGTGTGCTATAAAAGGGGGATAAGAAGGGAATCTCGTTTCCAATGTGAAACGTGTCCCGACAAACCGGCACTGTGTTTGAATGAATGCTTCAGAATTCATCACACGTCCGTGGACTAGCCACATCCTGATATTCCACTACAGAACTCACCCACACCAGGCTGATATACACAACACCACACACACACCCCAACCTGACGTACAGTACACCACACCCCAACCTGACATACACTACACCACACACACCAACCTGACGTAGTGTGTCAGGTTGGTGTGTGCGGCGTAGTGTACATCAGGCTGGTGTGTGGTGTGGTATAATGTACGTCAGGTTGGTGTGTGTGTGTGTGTGGTGTACACTACACCACACACCCCAACCTGACGTACAGTACACCACACCCCAACCTGACATACACTACACCACACACACCAACCTGACGTAGTGTGTCAGGTTGGTGTGTGCGGCGTAGTGTACATCAGGTTGGTGTGTGGTGTGGTATAATGTACGTCAGGTTGGTGTGTGTGTGTGGTGTACACTACACCACACACCCCAACCTGATGTACAGTACACCACACCCCAACCTGACATACACTACACCACACACACCAACCTGACGTAGTGTGTCAGGTTGGTGTGTGCGGCGTAGTGTACATCAGGCTGGTGTGTGGTGTGGTATAATGTACGTCAGGTTAGTGTGTGTGTGTGTGTGGTGTACACTACACCACACACACCAACCTGACGTAGTGTGTCAGGTTGGTGTGTGCGGCGTAGTGTACATCAGGCTGGTGTGTGGTGTGGTATAATGTACGTCAGGTTGGTGTGTGTGTGTGTGTGTGGTGTACACTACACCACACACCCCAACCTGACGTACAGTACACCACACCCCAACCTGACATACACTACACCACACACACCAACCTGACGTAGTGTGTCAGGTTGGTGTGTGCGGCGTAGTGTACATCAGGTTGGTGTGTGGTGTGGTATAATGTACGTCAGGTTGGTGTGTGTGTGTGGTGTACACTACACCACACACCCCAACCTGACGTACAGTACACCACACCCCAACCTGACATACACTACACCACACACACCAACCTGACGTAGTGTGTCAGGTTGGTGTGTGCGGCGTAGTGTACATCAGGCTGGTGTGTGGTGTGGTATAATGTACGTCAGGTTAGTGTGTGTGTGTGTGTGTGGTGTACACTACACCACACACACCAACCTGACGTAGTGTGTCAGGTTGGTGTGTGCGGCGTAGTGTACATCAGGCTGGTGTGTGGTGTGGTATAATGTACGTCAGGTTGGTGTGTGTGTGTGGTGTACACTACACCACACACCCCAACCTGACGTACAGTACACCACACCCCAACCTGACATACACTACACCACACACACCAACCTGACGTAGTGTGTCAGGTTGGTGTGTGCGGCGTAGTGTACATCAGGTTGGTGTGTGGTGTGGTATAATGTACGTCAAGTTGGTGTGTGTGTGTGGTGTACACTACACCACACACCCCAACCTGACGTACAGTACACCACACCCCAACCTGACATACACTACACCACACACACCAACCTGACGTAGTGTGTCAGGTTGGTGTGTGCGGCGTAGTGTACATCAGGCTGGTGTGTGGTGTGGTATAATGTACGTCAGGTTGGTGTGTGTGTGTGTGTGGTGTACACTACACCACACACCCCAACCTGACGTACAGTACACCACACCCCAACCTGACATACACTACACCACACACACCAACCTGACGTAGTGTGTCAGGATGGTGTGTGCGGCGTAGTGTACATCAGGTTGGTGTGTGGTGTGGTATAATGTACGTCAGGTTGGTGTGTGTGTGTGGTGTACACTACACCACACACCCCAACCTGACGTACAGTACACCACACCCCAACCTGACATACACTACACCACACACACCAACCTGACGTAGTGTGTCAGGTTGGTGTGTGCGGCGTAGTGTACATCAGGCTGGTGTGTGGTGTGGTATAATGTACGTCAGGTTAGTGTGTGTGTGTGTGTGTGGTGTACACTACACCACACACCCCAACCTGACGTACAGTACACCACACCCCAACCTGACATACACTACACCACACACACCAACCTGACGTAGTGTGTCAGGTTGGTGTGTGCGGCGTAGTGTACATCAGGCTGGTGTGTGGTGTGGTATAATGTACGTCAGGTTGGTGTGTGTGTGTGTGTGGTGTACACTACACCACACACCCCAACCTGACGTACAGTACACCACACCCCAACCTGACATACACTACACCACACACACCAACCTGACGTAGTGTGTCAGGTTGGTGTGTGCGGCGTAGTGTACATCAGGTTGGTGTGTGGTGTGGTATAATGTACGTCAGGTTGGTGTGTGTGTGTGGTGTACACTACACCACACACCCCAACCTGACGTACAGTACACCACACCCCAACCTGACATACACTACACCACACACACCAACCTGACGTAGTGTGTCAGGTTGGTGTGTGCGGCGTAGTGTACATCAGGCTGGTGTGTGGTGTGGTATAATGTACGTCAGGTTGGTGTGTGTGTGTGTGTGTGGTGTACACTACACCACACACCCCAACCTGACGTACAGTACACCACACCCCAACCTGACATACACTACACCACACACACCAACCTGACGTAGTGTGTCAGGTTGGTGTGTGCGGCGTAGTGTACATCAGGTTGGTGTGTGGTGTGGTATAATGTACGTCAGGTTGGTGTGTGTGTGTGGTGTACACTACACCACACACCCCAACCTGACGTACAGTACACCACACCCCAACCTGACATACACTACACCACACACACCAACCTGACGTAGTGTGTCAGGTTGGTGTGTGCGGCGTAGTGTACATCAGGCTGGTGTGTGGTGTGGTATAATGTACGTCAGGTTGGTGTGTGTGTGTGTGTGGTGTACACTACACCACACACCCCAACCTGACGTACAGTACACCACACCCCAACCTGACATACACTACACCACACACACCAACCTGACGTAGTGTGTCAGGTTGGTGTGTGCGGCGTAGTGTACATCAGGCTGGTGTGTGGTGTGGTATAATGTACGTCAGGTTGGTGTGTGTGTGTGTGGTGTACACTACACCACACACCCCAACCTGACGTACAGTACACCACACCCCAACCTGACATACACTACACCACACACACCAACCTGACGTAGTGTGTCAGGTTGGTGTGTGCGGCGTAGTGTACATCAGGTTGGTGTGTGGTGTGGTATAATGTACGTCAGGTTGGTGTGTGTGTGTGGTGTACACTACACCACACACCCCAACCTGACGTACAGTACACCACACCCCAACCTGACATACACTACACCACACACACCAACCTGACGTAGTGTGTCAGGTTGGTGTGTGCGGCGTAGTGTACATCAGGCTGGTGTGTGGTGTGGTATAATGTACGTCAGGTTGGTGTGTGTGTGTGTGTGGTGTACACAACACCACACACCCCAACCTGACGTACAGTACACCACACCCCAACCTGACATACACTACATACCTTCAATACACAACATGGTGTCCGCTAACGATTGGAGCTAATTTTTCATTCAAAAAGTCAAATGGCGCTCCTTCCCTTCCGATCCTTGCCGTGCACCCAAACAGTGGTTTACCCCCACATGTGATGTATTGGTGTACTCAGGAGATATTTCCCAATAAATTTTAGCATCCATTTTACCCTGATGCCCATGTGAAAATGAAAAAAATTGAGGCAAAAATAAAAATTTTGTGAAAAAAAGTACTTTTTCATTTTGATGGATCAATTTGTGAAGCACCTGGGGGTTCAAAGTGCTCAATATGTATCTAGATAAGTTCCTTGGGTGGTCTAGTTTCCAAAATGGGGTCACATGTGGGGGAGCTCCAATGTTTAGGCACACAGGGGCTCTCCAAACGCGACATGGTGTCCGCTAAAGATTGGAGCTAATTTTTCATTCAAAAAGTCAAATGGCGCTCCTTCCCTTCCGATCCTTGCCGTGCGCCCAAACAGTGGTTTACCCCCACATGTGATGTATCAGTGTACTCAGGAGATATTGCCCAATAAATTTTAGCATCAATTTTACCCTGATGCCCATGTGAAAATGAAAAAAATTGAGGCAAAAATAAAAATTTTGTGAAAAAAAAGTACTTTTTCATTTTGATGGATCAATTTTTGAAGCACCTGGGGGTTCAAAGTGCTCAATATGTATCTAGATAAGTTCCTTGGGTGGTCTAGTTTCCAAAATGGGGTCACATGTGTGGGAGCTCTAATGTTTAGGCACACAGGGGCTCTCCAAATGCAACATGGTGTCCGCTAAAGATTGGAGCTAATTTTTAATTCTAAAAGTGAAATGGCGCTCCTTCCCGTCCGAGCCTTGCCGTACGCCCAAACAGTGGTTTACCCCTACATGTGAGGTATCGGTGTACTCAGGAGAAATTGCCCAACAAATTTTAGCATCCATTTTACCCTGATGCCCATGTGAAAATGAAAAAAAAATTGAGGCAAAAATAAAAATTTTGTGAAAAAAAAGTACTTTTTCATTTTGATGGATCAATTTGTGAAGCACCTGGGGGTTCAAAGTGCTCAATATGCATCTAGATAAGTTCCTTGGGTGGTCTAGTTTCCAAAATGGGGTCACATGTGGGGGAGCTCCAATGTTTAGGCACACAGGGGCTCTCCAAATGCGACATGGTGTCCGCTAAAGATTGGAGCTAATTTTTCATTCAAAAAGTCAAATGGCGCTCCTTCCCTTCCGATCCTTGCCGTGCGCCCAAACAGTGGTTTACCCCCACATGTGATGTATCGGTGTACTCAGGAGATATTGCCCAATAAATTTTAGCATCCATTTTACCCTGATGCCCATGTGAAAATGAAAAAAATTGAGGCAAAATAAAAATTTTGTGAAAAAAAAGTACTTTTTCATTTTGATGGATCAATTTGTGAAGCACCTGGGGGTTCAAAGTGCTCAATATGCATCTAGATAAGTTCCTTGGGTGGTCTAGTTTCCAAAATGGGGTCACATGTGGGGGAGCTCCAATGTTTAGGCACACAGGGGCTCTCCAAGTGCGACATGGTGTCCGCTAAAGATTGGAGCTAATTTTTAATTCTAAAAGTGAAATGGCGCTCCTTCCCGTCCGAGCCTTGCCGTACGCCCAAACAGTGGTTTACCCCTACATGTGAGGTATTGGTGTACTCAGGAGAAATTGCCCAACAAATTTTAGCATCCATTTTACCCTGATGCCCATGTGAAAATGAAAAAAATTGAGGCAAAAATAAAAATTTTGTGAAAAAAAAGTACTTTTTCATTTTGATGGATCAATTTGTGAAGCACCTGGGGGTTCAAAGTGCTCAATATGCATCTATATAAGTTCCTTGGGTGGTCTAGTTTCCAAAATGGGGTCACATGTGGGGGAGCTCCAATGTTTAGGCACACAGGGGCTCTCCAAATGCGACATGGTGTCCGCTAAAGATTGGAGCTAATTTTTAATTCTAAAAGTGAAATGGCGCTCCTTCCCGTCCGAGCCTTGCCGTACGCCCAAACAGTGGTTTACCCCTACATGTGAGGTATCGGTGTACTCAGGAGAATATGCCCAACAAATTTTAGCATCCATTTTATCCTGAAGCCCATGTGAAAATGAAAAAAATTGAGGCAAAATAAAATTTTTGTGAAAAAAAAGTACTTTTTCATTTTTATGGATCAATTTGTGAAGCACCTGGGGGTTCAAAGTGCTCAATATGCATCTAGATAAATTCCTTGGGGGGTCTAGTTTCCAAAATGGGGTCATTTGTGGGTGAGCTCTAATCTTTAGGCACACAGGGGCTCTCCAAACACGACATGGTGTCTGCTAACGATTGGAGCTAATTTTTCATTCAAAAAGTCAAATGGCGCTCCTTCCCTTCCGAGCCCTGCCATGCGCCCAAACAGTGGTTCCCCCCCACATATGAGGTTTCAACGTACTCAGGACAAATTGGACAACAACTTTTGGGGTCCAGTTTCTCCTTTTACCCTTGGGAAAATAAAAAAATTGTTGCTAAAAGATCATTTTTGTGACTAAAAAGTTAAATGTTCATTTTTTCCTTCCATGTTGCTTCTGCTGCTGTGAAACACCTGAAGGGTTAATAAACTACTTGAATGTGGTTTTGAGCACCTTGAGGGGTGCAGTTTTTAGAATGGTGTCACTTTTGGGTATTTTCTCTCATATAGACCCCTCAAAGTGACTTCAAACGTGAGGTGGTCCCTAAAAAAAATGGTTTTGTAAATTTTGTTGTAAAAATGAGAAATCGTTGGTCAAATTTTAACCCTTATAACTTCCTAGCAAAAAAAATTTTGTTTCCAAAATTGTGCTGATGTAAAGTAGACATGTGGTAAACGTTATTTATTAACTATTTTGTGTCACATAACTCTCTGGTTTAACAGAATAAAAATTCAAAATGTGAAAATTGCGAAATTTTCAAAATTTTCGCCAAATTTCCGTTTTTTTCACAAATAAAGTCAGAAATTATCGACCTAAATTTACCACTAACATGAAGCCCAATATGTCACGAAAAAACAATCTCAGAATCGCTAAGATCCGTTGAAGCGTTCCTGAGTTATTACCTCATAAAGGGACACTGGTCAGAATTGCAAAAAACGGCAAGGTCATTAAGGCCAAAATAGGCTGGGTCATGAAGGGGTTAATAAAGAGAAAAATATGTATATATTTTTCCAATAAATACATTGCTTTGTGTAAATAAAAAAACCCCATAAAAGTACACATATACATATTTGGTATTGCCGTGTCCCTAACAACCCGCTCTATAAAATTATCCCACTAGTGAACCCCTTCAGTGAACACCATAAAAAAGAGGCAAAAAACAATGCTCTACCATCATACCGCCGAACAAAAAGTGCAATAAAACACGATCAAAAAGACGCATGTAAATAAAAATGGTACTGCTGAAAACGTGATCTTGGCCCGCAAAAAGCATGCCACCATATAAGTCCATTAGGAGAAAAATTAAAAAGTTATAACTCTCAGAATAAAGTGATGCAAAAATAATAATTTTTTCTATAAAACAGTTTCTATTGTGTAAAAGCGCCAAAACATAAACAAACGATATAACTGTGGTATCGCTGTAATTGAACTGACCAAAAGAATAAAGCTGTCTTATCAATTTTACCACATACAGAACTGTATTAAAAGAAACAAAACAAAGAGAAATTCGTGAATTGCTGTTTTTTGTTCATTCTGTCTCCCAAAAATCAGAATAGTAAGCAATCAAAAAATGTTATGTGCTCGAAAATTGTACCAATAAAAATTTCAGCTCATCCCACAAAAAAACAAGCCATAACATGACTCTGTTGCCTGAAATACGAAAAAATTATAGCTCTCAAAATATATGGTGATACAAAAACTAGCTTTCATAATAAAAAAAGCATCATTGTGTGACAGCTGTCAAACATAAAAACCCAACATAAATCTGATATCGCTGTAATCACACCAACCCAAAGAATAAAGTCGCCTAATCACTTATACCACACAGGGAAAAAAATAAATAAAACCAATTCTTCATCGGCTGTTGATTTTTTTCATTCTGCCTCCCAAATATCGCAGTATGGCTCAGCACACTTGTATCCTGCGCTCTGCGCTGAGCGCTTACACCGGGGTGTCTGTGTAAATCTCTGAAATACGTGATTCAGGCAGAACCCCCGATGGAAAATAACATATAATGAGACAGATGGAGGCACTGTAGATGCCATCTGACCTGTGATCCGGAGATGTCCGTCTTTTGAGGATTGCATAAATGTGCCGAAGGACAGGTTCCAAAACACACATCGGTGTGTGTTCCGCATTGTGACCACTACACTCAGGTAACGCATTGCCCCTTGGTCTATAGGTTGGCTTGATATATTTTTTCTGCTGGTGGCTAATATTGTTTATAGCTCTGTAACATATCCATTTATTTGTTCCTCCATTCATTGTACTGCATGTGAGGCATCTATTTGTTACATCTCTGCAATATAATTATTGATTTGTTCCCCCATTCACTACACTGCATGTGTGGGAATTATAACACCCTTGTCCAACCAGTTGACTACCTATTGCTTACATTTATATAATTTTTCTCCCTTTCATCTTTCCTTCCTCCATCCTTCCCTCCCCCTCCCTCTTTGCATTTGCACTTTATTTTGAGACATGTTTACAGTGCTAATCTTATAATATTTATCATCAGCATTGTTCTTCCCAAAACAAAATTGGTATGCACATTTTTGTTAAAATGGTCCCACTATTGCTCTCTGTTTTCTTTTTGCACTTGCACCTTATTACGTGACACAGTTTTGGTCACCCTTGATCATTTTTTACACATTTTTGCTATTTTTTGCACATATTTTTATATATTAGTATTTTTCCTCTCTCCTTCCCCTCCCCTTTCCTCGTCTCCTCCCCCTTCAGTTTTTTCAGTTTTTCATTTTTTCTTATTATTTACATTGCAATGGTTCAATTAATTTCTTGAAGATAAAACCTGGTGTGTTGGTTTCCACATTGATCGTTAGTATTTATGACTGATCTCTTATTATTAATATTTTTATTTTTAATTTATTATCTCATCTATGCAACTTTACATTTTTGTCTAATATTGAGAGATTATTTATCATTTGTTTAATAAGCTACTCACTTTTTTGCTTTGTATTGTCTATTTATTTGCGCGGGCACCTCTTTTTTGTAGTGCTACAATTTTACTCTCACTAATAAAGGAATTTTTAACCTTAATTTTATTTGTCCTATTGTTTTCTGACCCTTGTTCGGTACTTCTCTTTTTGGTTTTACCAGCAGAACAGAGTCTGATAGATAGTGAATGACTGGAGACGATGGTGCAGGAATATCTCGAGCTCAATATCAATGCCATCAGGGGGAATTTGCACCCTTTTGCATTTAGGTCTTCAAAAATGAATGAGTGGCCTGAGCTCACCTGTCAGTCCTTGGAGGTTTTGTCATGCCCGACAGCTAGCGTTCTCTTAGATTTGACACAGGATCCTATCTAGCTGATCTACTGGACAATAAATCACTTATCTATCTGACTACTTCCAGCAGCAGCAGAAGCAGCAAGAACAGCATCTGTGTGCTGTTAGGGCTTGTTTCCACTTGCGAGAAACACATCCGTGTCTCGCATGTGGAAACCAAGCTCTGGCACCGGCACTTTGGAGCGGAGCGTGTAGCTCCATGTGTTCCTATGCGGCCGCACGCTTCGCTCTGGACTGCCGGCGGCACAGCTTGGTTTCCACATGCGAGACACGGACGTGTTTCTCGCAAGTGGAAACAAGCCCTTACACTGACAAAATGGTGCAAAAACAACATGCCCGCTTTTTATATGAAGAGAGACATATGGCTTCGGCAGCCAGTGACAGAAGCCATTATGTCTAGACATTGTGGATGATTTCTGCGCCCTGATCGGCTGCTGGAATATCCGCACATTAAGTTAGTTAAAAAAAATACAGTCCAATGCTACAACCTGCTGGGAGTAGTACAGTAGGTTGGGAGGAGGTCGGTTGGTGTGTGAGAGACCCAACGTGCATTAATAAACTACGCTGTTGTGAATTTGGTTTCTGGGCTCCCCCGGTGGTTTCTGGTGGTACTGCACTTGTGTGCTTCATCTCCTCTGTTCACCTGTTTCCATCAGGATGTGGGAGTTTTCTATTTAGCCTTGCTCCTCAGTCATTTCTATGCCGGCCAACAATGTTACCAGAAGCCTTTCTGTTGCATGTTCCTGCTCCTAGACTACTATCAGCTAAGTTGGACTTGTAGTCCTAAGTTTGTTTTGCATTTTTGTTCCAGTTCTCTGTGATTGAATATTCTGAGGCTGGAAGCTCTTGTGAGCTGAAATTGCCACTCTGGTGTCATGAGTTGATATTAGAGTCTTAAAGTAATTTCAGGATGGTATTTTGAAAGGGTTTTCAGCTGACCGTGAAAGTTCCCTTTTCTGTCTTCCTACTATCTAGTAAGCGGACCTCAATTTGCTAAACCTATCTTCATACTTCGTATGTCAATTTCCTCTAAAATCACCGCCAATATATGTGGGGGCTACTGTCTGCCTTTTGGGGAAAATTTCTCTAGAGGTAAGCCAGGTCTGTATTTTCCTCTGCTAGGGTCTGTCAGTTCTCCGGCTGGCGCTGGGCGTCTAGGGATAAAACGTAGGCACGCTACCCGGCCACTGTTAGTTGTGCGGTAGGTTTAGCTCACGGTCAGCTCGAGTTCCCATCTTCCAAGAGCTAGTCCTTTTGTATGCCTTACTACGTTCTCTTGCCATTGAGAACAATGACAGTTTGGCCGGCCAAGGGTTAAAATAATTGGCAGAAGAAAGGAGAGAAAAGAAGTCTGCAGAGAATTTTTTTTTTTTTTCCCTGAGTTTGCTCATTAGTTGATTCACTAGCATCTCTGCTTACTGCAGCCTTCGTCTCTCTCTCCTTCTAATCCTTGAATGGTTCTGATTTCACCTGATTAATATGGATCCTCAGAGTTTAGCTACAGGTTTGGATAATCTCGCTGTGAAGGTTCAAAGTTTACAGGATTTTGTTATTCATGCTCCTATATCTGAACCTAGAATTCCTTTACCTGAATTTTTCTCCGGGGATAGATCTCGCTTCCAGAATTTCAAACATAATTGTAAATTATTTTTGTCTCTGAGATCTCGCTCCGCTGGAGATCCTGCACAGCAGGTCAGGATTGTAATTTCCTTGCTCCGGGGCGACCCTCAGGACTGGGCATTTGCTTTGGCACCAGGGGATCCTGCGTTGCTCAATGTGGATGCCTATGTCGACTCTGGCGCCGCTTTGAGTCTTATGGATTGGTCCTTTGCCAAACGCTGTGGGTTTGATTTAGAGCCTCTGGAAGTTCCTATACCTCTGAAGGGTATTGACTCCACGCCATTGGCTAGTAATAAACCACAATACTGGACACAAGTAACTATGCGTATTAATCCGGATCACCAGGAGATTATTCGCTTCCTTGTGTTGTATAATCTACATGATGTGTTGGTGCTTGGATTGCCATGGCTGCAATCTCATAACCCAGTCCTCGACTGGAAAGCAATGTCTGTGTTAAGCTGGGGATGTCAGGGGACTCATGGGGACGTACCTTTGGTTTCCATTTCGTCATCTATTCCCTCTGAGATTCCGGAATTTTTATCTGATTATCGTGACGTTTTTGAGGAGCCTAAAATTGGTTCACTACCTCCGCACAGAGAGTGCGATTGTACTATAGATCTGATTCCGGGCAGTAAGTTTCCAAAGGGTCGTTTATTTAATCTATCTGTGCCTGAACATGCTGCTATGCGGGAATATATTAAGGAGTCCTTGGAAAAGGGACATATTCGTCCTTCGTCATCTCCCTTAGGAGCCGGTTTTTTCTTTGTATCTAAAAAAGATGGCTCTTTGAGGCCGTGTATTGATTATCGGCTTTTGAATAAAATCACGGTTAAATATCAGTATCCTTTGCCACTGCTTACTGATTTGTTTGCTCGAATAAAGGGGGCCAAGTGGTTCTCTAAGATTGATCTTCGTGGGGCGTATAATTTAGTGCGAATTAAGCAGGGGGATGAGTGGAAAACCGCATTTAATACGCCTGAGGGCCATTTTGAGTATTTAGTAATGCCTTTTGGTCTTTCAAATGCCCCTTCAGTCTTTCAGTCCTTTATGCATGACATTTTCCGTGAATATTTGGATAAATTTTTGATTGTGTATCTGGATGATATTTAGATTTTTTCGGATGACTGGGACTCTCATGTCCAACAGGTCAGGAGGGTTTTTCAGGTTTTGCGCTCTAATTCCTTGTGTGTAAAGGGTTCTAAGTGCGTTTTTGGGGTTCAAAAGATTTCGTTTTTGGGGTACATTTTTTCCCCCTCTTCCATTGAGATCGACCCTGTCAAGGTTCAGGCTATTTGTGATTGGACGCAACCCTCTTCTCTTAAGAGCCTTCAGAAGTTTTTGGGCTTTGCTAATTTTTATCGTCGATTTATAACTGGTTTTTCTGATGTTGCTAAACCGTTGACTGATTTGACTAAGAAGGGTGCTGATGTTGCTGATTGGTCCCCTGCTGCTGTGGAGGCCTTTCGGGAGCTTAAGCGCCGCTTTTCTTCCGCCCCTGTATTGCGTCAGCCTGATCTTACTCTTCCTTTTCAGGTTGAGGTCGACGCTTCAGAAATCGGAGCTGGGGCGGTTTTGTCGCAGAAAAGTTCCGACTGCTCCGTGATGAGACCTTGTGCGTTCTTTTCTCATAAGTTTTCGCCCGCTGAGCGAAATTATGATATTGGTAATCGGGAGCTCTTGGCTATGAAGTGGGCTTTTGAGGAGTGGCGTCATTGGCTTGAGGGGGCTAGACATCAGGTGGTGGTATTGACCGACCACAAGAATTTGATTTATCTTGAGTCCGCCAGGCGCCTGAATCCTAGACAGGCGCGCTGGTCGTTATTTTTCTCTCGGTTTAATTTTGTGGTTTCTTACCTACCGGGTTCTAAAAATGTGAAGGCGGATGCCCTTTCTAGGAGTTTTGAGCCTGATTCCCCTGGTAATTCTGAACCTACAGGTATCCTTAAGGATGGAGTGATATTATCTGCTGTTTCCCCAGATTTGCGACGGGTCTTGCAGGAGTTTCAGGCGGATAGACCTGATTGTTGCCCGCCTGGTAGATTGTTTGTTCCTGATGATTGGACCAGTAGAGTCATCTCGGAGGTCCATTCTTCTGCATTAGCAGGTCATCCTGGAATCTTTGGTACCAGGGATTTGGTGGCTAGGTCCTTCTGGTGGCCTTCCCTGTCGCGAGATGTGCGAGGTTTTGTGCAGTCTTGTGATGTTTGTGCTCGGGCCAAGCCTTGTTGTTCTCGGGCTAGTGGATTGTTGTTATCCTTGCCTATTCCGAAGAGGCCTTGGACTCACATCTCCATGGATTTTATTTCTGATCTCCCTGTTTCTCAGAAGATGTCTGTCATCTGGGTGGTGTGTGACCGTTTCTCTAAGATGGTCCATTTGGTTCCCTTGCCTAAATTGCCTTCCTCATCCGAGCTGGTTCCTCTGTTTTTTCAAAATGTGGTGCGCTTGCATGGTATTCTGGAGAATATCGTTTCTGACAGGGGAACCCAATTCGTGTCTAGATTTTGGCGAGCGTTCTGTGCTAGGATGGGCATTGATTTGTCTTTTTCGTCTGCTTTCCACCCTCAGACTAATGGCCAGACCGAGCGAACTAATCAGACCTTGGAGACTTATTTGAGGTGTTTTGTGTCTGCGGATCAGGATGATTGGGTTGCCTTTTTGCCCTTGGCGGAGTTTGCCCTCAATAATCGGGCTAGTTCTGCCACCTTGGTTTCTCCTTTCTTCTGTAATTCGGGGTTTCATCCTCGTTTCTCTTCCGGTCAGGTGGAGTCTTCGGATTGTCCTGGAGTGGATGCTGTGGTGGAGAGGTTGCATCAGATTTGGGGGCATGTGGTGGACAATTTGAAGTTGTCCCAGGAGAAGACTCAGCATTTTGCCAACCGCCGTCGTCGTGTTGGTCCTCGTCTTTGTGTTGGGGACTTGGTGTGGTTATCTTCTCATTTTGTCCCTATGAAGGTTTCTTCTCCTAAGTTTAAGCCTCGGTTCATCGGCCCGTACAAGATATTGGAGATTCTTAACCCTGTGTCCTTTCGTTTGGACCTCCCTGCATCTTTTTCTATTCATAATGTCTTCCATCGGTCATTGTTGCGCAGGTATGAGGTACCGGTTGTGCCTTCCGTTGAGCCTCCTGCTCCGGTGTTGGTTGAGGGTGAGTTGGAGTACGTTGTCGAGAAGATCTTGGACTCCCGTGTTTCCAGACGGAGACTTCAGTATCTGGTCAAGTGGAAGGGCTACGGTCAGGAGGATAACTCTTGGGTGACAGCCTCTGATGTTCATGCCTCCGATTTGGTCCGTGCCTTTCATAGGGCTCATCCTGATCGCCCTGGTGGTTCTGGTGAGGGTTCGGTGCCCCCTCCTTGAGGGGGGGGTACTGTTGTGAATTTGGTTTCTGGGCTCCCCCGGTGGTTTCTGGTGGTACTGCACTTGTGTGTCATCTCCTCTGTTCACCTGTTTCCATCAAGATGTGGGAGTTTTCTATTTAGCCTTGCTCCTCAGTCATTTCTATGCCGGCCAACAATGTTACCAGAAGCCTTTCTGTTGCATGTTCCTGCTCCTAGACTACTATCAGCTAAGTTGGACTTGTAGTCCTAAGTTTGTTTTGCATTTTTGTTCCAGTTCTCTGTGATTGAATATTCTGAGGCTGGAAGCTCTTGTGAGCTGAAATTGCCACTCTGGTGTCATGAGTTGATATTAGAGTCTTAAAGTAATTTCAGGATGGTATTTTGAAAGGGTTTTCAGCTGACCGTGAAAGTTCCCTTTTCTGTCTTCCTACTATCTAGTAAGCGGACCTCAATTTGCTAAACCTATCTTCATACTTCGTATGTCAATTTCCTCTAAAATCACCGCCAATATATGTGGGGGCTACTGTCTGCCTTTTGGGGAAAATTTCTCTAGAGGTAAGCCAGGTCTGTATTTTCCTCTGCTAGGGTCTGTCAGTTCTCCGGCTGGCGCTGGGCGTCTAGGGATAAAACGTAGGCACGCTACCCGGCCACTGTTAGTTGTGCGGTAGGTTTAGCTCACGGTCAGCTCGAGTTCCCATCTTCCAAGAGCTAGTCCTTTTGTATGCCTTACTACGTTCTCTTGCCATTGAGAACAATGACACTACGCCAAGGAGAGACTTGTCTCCTAGCGGGAAAAAATGGTGAGCCCCAGTAGGGCCAGAGTTGCAGAGAGAACTCGTGGTGACTACGACAAAGAACATCAACATTATGTAGTGAAAGACTTCCCAGGCTCGAGTTCATATGAGGACATCCAGCAGAGGGCGCATCACCGCGACTCAAGGTAACTACAGGACATTCCCCTGCATTCCATTCATTCACAAAGTTTTACAGACAGGAGCGACTGCATTAGCAGAGCTCCTAGGTGTAAAATGATTTAACCCCTTCAGATGGATTTACATCGTGGGATGTGACCTGAAAAACGGAAGGTATGGGATATTGTTGTTTTTTTATTTTTCCTTTTTTACAGAACAAGGGTCTTCAGGTGGATTAAGAGTCTAATAAAATATTAAAACACCCTGTGTCTTTATTTCATTAAAGTACTTTGTAATAATGTGTGTGTGTGTTTTATTAACCATTTCCTACTATTGGATTAATAATGGATAGGTGTCATAATTGACGCCTCTCCATTATTAACCTGGCTTAATGTCACCTTACAATAGCAAGGTGACATTTACCCTTCATTGCCCCATGTCCCACCACTACACGGGAGTGGGAAGAGAGAGGCTAAGTGCCAGAATAGGCGCATCTTCCAGATGTGCCTTTTCTGGAGTGGCTGGGGGCAGATGTTTTTAGCCAGGGGGGCCAATAACCATGGACCCTCTCTAGGCTATTAATATCTGACCTCAGTCACTGGCTTTACCACTCTGGCGGAGAAAATTGCGCGGGAGCCCACGCCAATTTTTTTCGCGATTTAACCCTTTAATTTAATAGCTAGAGGGCCCAAATTTTGCACATACACACTACTAACATTAGTAGTGTGGAATATGCAAAAAAAAAGGGATATGAGATGGTTTACTGTATGTAAACCATGTCTCATATCCTGTCGGGTTTGGGAAGGAGATAGCAAAAGCCGGCAATTGAATTACCGGCTTTTCTGATATCTAGCGCTGTATGAAATATAAATATATATATATATATGTGTATCACTGACATATATATATATAATATATATATATATATATATATATATATATATATATATACAGTATATATATATATATATATATATACCTATTCTATGTGTACACATTTATTCTACCTATTCTATTCTGTCAGTGTGATTTTACTGTACACCGCAATGAATTGCCGGCTTTTCTCTATAACACCGGTGCGTATTTCTCGCAAGTCACACTGCTGGTCTGTGTGTAATCCATATTTTTCTCACCCCCATAGACTTTCATTGGTGATTTTTTTGCGCAATACGGTGACAAACACAGCATGCCGCGAGTTTCTACGGCTGTACAAGATCGTAGAATACGGATCAGTAAAATACGGCAGATAGGAGCTGGGCCATAGAGAATCATTGTACCGTATGCAATCCGTATTTTCTGCACCTCTCATACGTCCATAAAACTCGCTAGTGTGACGCCGGCCTTACTGTTTAAGTTACTTTAAATCACTGTAAAGTTACTGATGTATATAAATAGAACTATACTGATCCCTGACTGTCCCTGCCTCATCTTCTCTGTGCTTTGCATCCAGACACCTGCATTACATGTACATAGCAGTGTATTTCTAAGCCCCTATATTATAGAGGAAGAATAAAAGAAAGATTTATTTTTTACTGATTTTAAATTGCTAAAAAAAAAATAAAAAAACAATTAAAATAATGTCTTTTTAATGCGTTTTTTTTTACATTTAACATCACAAATCATCAAATAACATGAACATATTCGGAACAGCCCCCAAAGCACAATGATCAGATTTATTCATGGTGATCGGTAAATGGCGTAAAAAATGGTGTGATTATTTTTTTCTCTTTTAAACCCATAATAAAAATATAACAAGGCTTTGCTCACACATAGCGTAAATGATGCATATTTTCTACTTTTTTTTGTACGTCTTCTGCAAGTGTTCGCACCACATTAAGCAATAACAATCTTCTCTGATTATTGCTTCCTTGTTGCGTTTCTTGTATGAGTTTTTCCCCTTGCTTGATGTGTTCTGGTGCAGGTATGAAGTTGTTTTTTAATACTTTTTTAATCTACAGAAAAGCTTTGATTCTGTGGTTAAAAATGCAAGGGCATTTTTGCTTTTGACATGCATTGTTTTCCATCACCCCATAGAAGCTCAGAGAAAATAAGCACCAATACCGCACAGTTCAGCAGCGTCTTCAGATGCACCAAGGGCAGAGTTTTCATGAAATCACATTCGCTTAGCTTGGACATTTAGGCCATGTTTACATGTCGTGTAAATGCTGCTTATTTCCAGCTGCTTTTTTGGACAGATGTGTTTAATAGTCTAAGCAAAGTGGATGTGATTTCATAAGAATTGCACCCACTGTGCATCTAAAGATGCTGCTTTGGGTGATTTTATTTTCTCCAGAGGTTTCTATATATAACCTAAAAAAACATGTAAAAAAAACTGTGGTTACTTTTTAAAATCCAGAATCAATGTTTTTCTGTAGTATAAAAAACCCACAAAAATGCGGCTTCACATCTGTACCAAAGATTCATCAAATATGAGGAAATGGATAAAAAATGCAGCAAAAATGAAATAATCAGAGAAGATTGTTATTGTGCTGTTTGGTGCGAATACCTTCAGAAATCAAAAAAGAGTTTTTATGCAACATGTAACATGGCTTTATAGACATCAAAAAGCCAGATGTCATAGAGTCAAGCTCACATAAAGATGAGAAAGTTCTGTCTGCTCAATGAATGAACAAAAAATAACTCCTTAGGTCCCAAATGAAGATGAGGATGATGTACAGATGACATTCCGCCAGCTCTGGCTAATAAAAAGCAGTGCCAGGGACACCAGACGGTAAGAGATTTACAGCCTCTCATCCAGTCGCCCAGTACAACTGACCTGGACACTGGACCAGAGTCCCATAAATCTATCCACTCATTTCTAGTCAAAAACGTAATGGACACAGTGGGACAGTCCCTGATTTGGGTCTACGCCCTGCAGTCTTAGGGTACCGTCACACAGTGCCATTTTCATCGCTACGACGGCACGATTCGTGACGTTGCAGCGTCGTATGATTATCGCTCCAGCGTCGTAGACTGCGGTCACACGTTGCAATACACGGCGCTGGAGCGATAATTTCATGACGTATTTGCGATGTAGAAGCCGTTGGTTACTGTGTGCACATCGTATACAACCTGTGTCACACGATGCAATCATGCCGCCACAGCGGGACACTAGACGACGAAAGAAAGTTTCAAACGATCTGCTACGACGTACGATTCTCAGCGGGGATCCGGATCGCAGTAGCGTGTCAGACACAACGATATCGTAACGATATCGCTAGAACGTCACGAATCGTGCCGTCGTAGCGATGAAAATGGCACTGTGTGACGGTACCCTTAGGCTTCACCTCCCTCTCTGACATATCTTCCTAGGGTAAAGATAAATTGTAAATCAGCGTGCATTGGGGTGTGGCCAGAGGCATGGTCAAAATTGGCCACAGCTCGCTATGCGTGCCCCATAATTTATCTCTATTTCTGTTATTCAAATGTTGGGAGGTATGCTATATATTGCTACCGCATGGTGTCTGATTATAACCATCCTGTTACTGAGAAAAACTCATTATACCAAGTCCTACTTCATATACAGGTCCTTCTCAAAAAATTAGCATATAGTGTTAAATTTCATTATTTACCATAATGTAATGATTACAATTAAACTTTCATATATTATAGATTCATTATCCACCAACTGAAATTTGTCAGGTCTTTTATTGTTTTAATACTGATGATTTTGGCATACAACTCCTGATAACCCAAAAAACCTGTCTCAATAAATTAGCATATTTCACCCGTCCAATCAAATAAAAGTGTTTTTTAATAACAAACAAAAAAAACATCAAATAATAATGTTCAGTTATGCACTCAATACTTGGTCGGGAATCCTTTGGCAGAAATGACTGCTTCAATGCGGTGTGGCATGGAGGCAATCAGCCTGTGACACTGCTGAGATGTTATGGAGGCCCAGGATGCTTCAATAGCGGCCTTAAGCTCATCCAGAGTGTTGGGTCTTGCGTCTCTCAACTTTCTCTTCACAATATCCCACAGATTCTCTATGGGGTTCAGGTCAGGAGAGTTGGCTGGCCAATTGAGCACAGTAATACCATGGTCAGTAAACCATTTACCAGTGGTTTTGGCACTGTGAGCAGGTGCCAGGTCGTGCTGAAAAATGAAATCTTCATCTCCATAAAGCATTTCAGCCGATGGAAGCATGAAGTGCTCCAAAATCTCCTGATAGCTAGCTGCATTGACCCTGCCCTTGATGAAACACAGTGGACCAACACCAGCAGCTGACATGGCACCCCACACCATCACTGACTGTGGGTACTTGACACTGGACTTCAGGCATTTTGGCTTTTCCTTCTCCCCAGTCTTCCTCCAGACTCTGGCACCTTGATTTCCGAATGACATGCAAAATTTGCTTTCATCAGAAAAAAGTACTTGGGACCACTTAGCAACAGTCCAGTGCTGCTTCTCTGTAGCCCAGGTCAGGCGCTTCTGCCGCTGTTTATGGTTCAAAAGTGGCTTTACCTGGGGAATGCGGCACCTGTAGCCCATTTCCTGCACACGCCTTTCCACACCAGACTCAGTCCACTGCTTCCTCAGGTTCCCCAAGGTCTGGAATCGGTCCTTCTCCACAATCTTCCTCAGGGTCCGGTCACCTCTTTCGTTGTACAGCGTTTTCTGCCACATTTTTTCCTTCCAACAGACTTACCATTGAGGTGCCTTGATACAGCACTCTGGGAACAGCCTATTTGTTGAGAAATTTCTTTCTGGGTCTTACCCTCTTGCTTGAGGGTGTCAATGATGGCCTTCTTGACATCTGTCAGGTCGCTAGTCTTACCCATGATGGGGGTTTTGAGTAATGAACCAGGCAGGGAGTTTTTAAAAGCCTCAGGTATCTTTTGCATGTGTTTAGAGTTAATTAGTTGATTCAGAAGATTAGGGTAATAGGTCATTTAGAGAACCTTTTCTTGATATGCTAATTTATTGAGACAGGTTTTTTGGGTTATCAGGAGTTGTAGGCCAAAATCATCAGTATTAAAACAATAAAAGACCTGACAAATTTCAGTTGGTGGATAATGAATCTATAATATATGAAAGTTTAATTGTAATCATTACATTATGGTAAATAATGAAATTTAACACTATATGCTAATTTTTTGAGAAGGACCTGTATTATAATATTAGAATCAGCGCAAAAGAGAAGCTTCACTTTTCAATTTAATTGAATATTTAGTATTAGAAAACATTACCTATTTCCTATCAACACACATTCCCAGAATGCTATGGTTTGGTTAATGCGTATGATATAATAACATGCAGAATAAGCAGTAAATTACTCAAAATACATTGACCTACAGTAGAAATGTTCATCTTCACTTAATATTGTTCAACTGCATGAATAAAACAGCAGACAATGATTTGAGAAAATGGGAATTGTGCATGCTGGACATTATGTCAATGTAAGAATACAATGCATAATCATCACATAAAACTACAGTATCTAAAAATTATAAATGGTTTCATTTTTGTGTAATTGTTGTAACCCTTGCTTAACAGCATGAATTTCATAATTCATTTATCGCTTAAAGTTTACCTCTCATTTAAAAAAAAAATAAATGGTAAGTGGAGCATTGGTCAAGACTTAGAAGGGCAGGGGAGTCAATATGGTCACTGACAAATTAAAATACTAATTGTTAGGACCGACAAAAACTTAGTTATTTTGGGGACTGAAAAGTTTAATGTTGAGGACAGCAGTGGTGAGGACTCAAGAGGATCCGCCTACTGACAAGTGGTCAGGTCACATGTAGGGCTACAGGTTTACACGCACCATAGACAATATAGTTACGGTGTGCCCATGTATGGTCCACAAAGTAGAAAAATTCTACCTTGGATTTTACCACTAACCCACTGAATATTGTGCTATGTCACAGAATGTGTGTTACCGTAAATTGCCTCAAATTTGCAGTGAGGGATTCTCACTACATTGATGTATACAGTATATATGTATGCATTTTTTGTATAAAATATAAATGTATTTTTTTCTGTTATTCTTATCTAAGAAAGCGAGCATACAGTACTGGTGCAAATAGCAATGCTAGCAACCACCCAAAAATTTAGAAAATTGAGAAAAACATTGTTAGTTGATGGCATCATTTATGACAACATAAAAATCATTGCCATTGGCATTACATTATCCCATCTATTGCATAGTTACATATAGAAGTAGTATTATTATTGATTTATTTATTATGCTTATTTATATAGCCTCTGGCACTCAAAAATTACAACTTTTCTTTGCTTTGAATTAAATGGATTTATTCACCACCGGTCATATTTAGACAGACAATCTCCAACGTTTCGGCTTTTTTAGCCTTTTTCAAGGAAGTCTAAGATAAACAATAAACAATCATTTATCAAATAACATACAGAGCAATTTATCTCATTGTAAAATATCATGTAGTTCCACATGGTAGTGAGAAATCCTAAAGAAAAAATCACTGAAAATTAGTGAGTTAATATCCTTGTCATAGTAAGGAACGTGCAAAGGGAAAAAAATGAATCAGCCCTATACCATATAAGCCTGGTAGAGGCCTCAAGAAACCATAATAAAGTAAAGAGAAGAACACAGTGCCGCCTTTAGTGATTTAATTAGAAGAGAGAGACTAGGTATACATCATAAGCTAGGTCCCACTAGTACCTGTATCCTGGCCAAATCTGTAAACAACTTAAGGGGAATCAGCCAATCCTATTATAAGAAAACAAAAAGAACCGCTCTAATGGGAAACCAATGTAATAGGAATAATAGAGTAAAGACCCTAAAGTGTAAAATACCTTAATCCATATGTGTCCACAGGAGACCGGTATGTGTGCTGGCCTGTAGTAGTGGGTAATGCCGTAAAGTGAGTATAAATGCGGTACAAGCCGATACGTCACTTCCGGTCACAGCAAAACGCTGTGTAAGGAAACAAACTGAAAACGAAAGCAAGCGCTTGCGCAGAGTCGGTAAAAGAACGAGCGTACGTATAGCCTAATCTGGAAGAATAACACATGTAACCGGATATGTGTATAATGAAACGCTATAGGGACCGAGGGAAATACCAGCATCTATTATAAGATAACAAAGAAATGTGAAAGCTCGGTTCTTAATAGAGCCACTAACCAATCTCAGATGCGTCCTCAAAGGACGAAAAGAGTAGCTTGTGTAACCACCTATCATCCCTACACTAATTATCTTAAAGGGTCTATTTTAGAACATTGGCCATTATTGCGTAAAGCCTATCCCACTATCCCAGAATTTGTCACACCGCCTTTATTATGTTATAAGAAATCACAAAACATTAGCAATATTCTGGTTAAAGCGGATGTAGGTACAAATAGAAGGGATTTAAGACAAACTACATTGATTACACAAAGAAGGGGCACATTTCCGTGTCTTAATTGCTCGCAATGCTCTAATGTCACGAAAGGGGAGACCTTCTCACATCCACAGTCCGGCAAATTGTTCCCTATTAGAGGTTTCTTCACATGCGACTCTGCCTATGTCGTTCATTTGGTTAAATGTCCGTGCGGTCTCGGATATGTTGGGGAGACTACTCAGCATATCCGAGACCGCATTTCTCAACACAAATCTACGATTCGCCGGGGACGTACATTGCTGCCGGTCCCCGCGCATTTTATATCAGCGGGACACTCAGTATCTCAATTGAGGTTTCAAGTTCTAGAGAGTATTCCTCCACTGAGACGGGGTGGGAATAGAGTCTTAAAATTGAAGGAGAGAGAATCCTTCTGGATTTTCACACTCCAAACGCTTCATCCCTTAGGCATGAATAGGGAATATGAGGTAATTCCTTATTGAGGTTTAATCATAATTTCTTGATATATAGTCTTGTGACATATTGTAGTATAACCATACATTTTCTGATTTTCTTCTAGATGCCTTCTTGATCTGAATATTCTTCTGTTTGATCTGTTTTCCTATTAGAGGACACGTTCTTTAATCTGTATATTATTATATGATTATTAATATCTGTATTTCATTATGAATATTTATATTTCATTATGATCCATTATAATGATTGTTTGTATTGATTATATCAATATTTTGATTTTTTTTTCCCTTTTTTTTCCTCTCTGGGTTCCTTTAGTCTGTGTCTCCCGTTATATCTGGGCACGGGTGCTTTCTTCTTATACTTACATCTAAGGTTCAGGTGGGTAATACTTTGCATGTGTTCAGGGCTCCTATATTACTCTGCTATTATTTTATATTAGTTACTGGGATTACTCTTGATCCTTATAGCTCCTTATGATGTAGATACTTGGTTATATGTGTTCGCTTTTGAGGCTTTCACATTTCTTTGTTATCTTATAATAGATGCTGGTATTTCCCTCGGTCCCTATAGCGTTTCATTATACACATATCCGGTTACATGTGTTATTCTTCCAGATTAGGCTATACTTACCCTCATTCTTTTACCGACTCTGCGCAAGCGCTTGCTTTCGTTTTCAGTTTGTTTCCTTACACAGCGTTTTGCTGTGACCGGAAGTGACGTATCGGCTTGTACCGCATTTATACTCACTTTACGGCATTACCCACTACTACAGGCCAGCACACATACCGGTCTCCTGTGGACACATATGGATTAAGGTATTTTACACTTTAGGGTCTTTACTCTATTATTCCTATTACATTGGTTTCCCATTAGAGCGGTTCTTTTTGTTTTCTTATAATAGGATTGGCTGATTCCCCTTAAGTTGTTTACAGATTTGGCCAGGATACAGGTACTAGTGGGACCTAGCTTATGATGTATACCTAGTCTCTCTCTTCTAATTAAATCACTAAAGGCGGCACTGTGTTCTTCTCTTTACTTTATTATGGTTTCTTGAGGCTTCTACCAGGCTTATATGGTATAGGGCTGATTCATTTTTTTTCCCTTTGCACGTTCCTTACTATGACAAGGATATTAACTCACTAATTTTCGGTGATTTTTTCTTTAGGATTTCTCACTACCATGTGGAACTACATGATATTTTACAATGAGATAAATTGCTCTGTATGTTATTTGATAAATGATTGTTTATTGTTTATCTTAGACTTCCTTGAAAAAGGCTAAAAAAGCCGAAACGTTGGAGATTGTCTAAATATGACCGGTGGTGAATAAATCCATTTAATTCAAAGCAAAGAAAAGTTGTAATTTTTGAGTGCCAGAGGTTACATATATATTTTATACTGTACTTTTTTCCTCTGAGCACCATCTGACATTTATATAGAGTGCGCCTCTCCTGTTTCTGTTTATTATTTATATAGCACCATCATAGTCTGCAGAGCTTTACAGACATTATCTTTACTGTTTCCACTGTGGCTCACAATCTAAATTCCCTTTCAGTATGTCTTTAGAGTGTGTGAGGAAACCATAGTAGGGTTGGCAGAACCTGAATGGTAAAATTTTGGGTCCAAACAGAACACCTAGTGTCTGTGCACGGAAATCAAACACAGACTTCTACCTGATGTCCGTATTACTTTTCGGTTTCAGTGGCCTAAACATATGATGTTTCCCACGCTGTCATGTATGTGACAGAGCTCTGATCGGCAGTAAGTTTGCTACTGCCATTCAGAGCACCACTGTTCCCATGTTGTCATACTGATGACAGGGTGTGAGTCAGCAGCTGTGACCAGCAGTAAAAAGGTTACCTCAGGTCACAGGCGTCGACTGATGAGAGTACAAATCTCATCATTGTACGCCCTTTCACGCTAATAGCAGTGAGAACATGCGTACAATGATGGCAGTATTCATCAGCAATAAATAAATACAATTAAAAAAAGGTATGAGATCTCCTCTTTTTTTGCTAACCAGAACAGATAAAACTGACAGCTGCGGGCTGCAGCCCTCAGCTGTAAGCGTTATCTTGGCTGGTTATCAAAAATAGAGGGGGCTCCACGCTGCTTTTTAAAATTATTTAATTAAATATTTAAATAAATAATTTTCAAAAACAGCTTGGGGTCCCCCTCATTTTTGACAACCAGCCAAGCAAAAGCAGACAGCTGGGAGCTCATATTCTCAGACTGGTAAGGGGCCATGGATATTGTGCCCCCTAGCCTAAAAATAGCAGCTCACAGCCACCCCAGAAAAGGTGCATGTGTTAGATGCGCCAATTTTGGCGCTTTGTCTGGTTCTTCCCACTTGCCCTGGTGTGGTGGCAAGAGGGATAATATTTCTTGGATTCATGTTAGCTTTGTAATGTCAGCTGACATCAAGCCCACAGGTTAGTCATGGAGTTGTGTCTATAAGACACCCCCTATTACTAACCCCATAGTCAAGTGTAATAAAACCACAGGTATTAGGGTCTCGGCCAGCATTTACAGCTTTTAATTAAAGAATACACTAAGACAAGGTGGGTGAGGGAGCAGTATAAGCCTGCAGAAGAAATTCTAGAATGGCACAGCAGCAGACAGCCATGAGCCATGTATGAGAAATCAGGGTCTGGGACAGCATTTTGACTGTTTAATTGAGGTTTCAATTACAACATAGTGGGTAAGGGAGTATTGTAAGCCTTCTTTGCTGGGAGCCCTGATGCCTGATGCAAAAGCTCAATTATTTTTTTCACAGCCACAGTCAAGTTACACAAACATCAGTTTCATACATTACTATTGGTAAAAAAAATGTAAGGATAGTAACACAAGTAGTTTACTAATCAATTGACACACAGTAGAACATTTTATAATTGTCAGCGTGGGCCATGCATGAGGTATCAGGGTCTGGGCAATATGAGGCAGTGACCCCTGTTACAGCTAGGGGCAGTGTTTGTGCTCTCCAGAATGCGTACAGAGGCGTAGTGAGGCCATGAGGGCGTATTGCGGTCAAAGGTGTAGCTGTGATTAGAATGGTGAAGCAGTGACTGATTAAAAGCCCTGTAGTATAGGGGGAGGTGTGTCAGTGTTGGTCTGGGAAGCAGACAGAGTAGTTGTCTGCAGAGCACTCCCTGTGTGAGGCAACACAGGGACAAGAGGAACCAAAGGGACAGACATCCTACATCTCGGACTGTCTTTTGTTTTCCTGGCTGCGATTCGGAGGATACAGCGTGCTGTGCACTGTGTGAGTAAAGAGACTTGTCCTGGCATGCGGTCGCCCTGGGAAACTGAACAAAGTGAAGTCCGGCCTGTTTAGGGACTGCAATCTAAAGCCCTGTACTATGTATTCTAATGAACTGTGTGAAGTAACACTTTAAAGGAACGTTTTGTGCTTGAACTTTGTGGGTCACTGCCTCTTCACTGCGCATGGTGCTACCGTTGCATCACAGCCAGCATTTACAGCTTTGAAATTTGGATGAAATTAAGAGGTGGTGGAAGTACAGGTTTAGGCCTGCTGTCCAGAGAGCCCTGTCAAATTCAGGCAACACACATGAAGTAGGCTCAACTTGGAATACAAATATTTCCCCAAATCATTGCCACCCATCACTAAAGTGTCATCAATTTTCTCAGAGTAGAAATAGTATAATTGCACATTTTTTTTTAAATTTCTGCTATTATACCGTCTACTTGACTTCCTTTCTTTGGCAGCCACACAGCAGTATTATTATCATTGGTTGTTATAGCACCATTTGGGTGACACCGACAGATTAGGGGCAATATGAGGAGGTGGTATGTGGGTGGGAGACACTGAATGTCCTTTCTGTTAGGTATGAGGAGATCCAATATAGGGACAAGTCTGTAATGCCAAGAGATGATAGAGTCTGTAGTAATAGGGAATAGTCCTCTGTGTCAATGGCAGGTGACAGGACCAGGAGGAGGAGGAGAGAGTAGTGTCGCTTGGATTGGGCAGCTAGTAGGTCATTGGTGACTTTAGTCAGGCCAGTTTCAGTGAAATGGTTCTGTTGAAAGCCAGATTGTAAGCAGTCAAAGAGGGAGCAGGAGGAGAGGTGGGAGGACAGTTTAAAATGGACGTATTGTTCCAGTTGTTTTGAGGCATAGGGGGAAGTGATATGGGGCAATAGCTATACATAAAGGGTGGGTGAAGACAGGGCTCTTTGATGATGGGTATGATTGAGGTATGTTTGAAGTATGAGGGGAAGACAACAGTTGTTAATGACAGGTTGAAAAGGTGGGTTAAGGTTGGGATGAAGACTGTGTAAAGTATTGGTATGAGGTGGGACAGGATTGGGTCAAGTTCACAGGTGGTGAGACGTGATTTGGAGAGGAAAGAGGAAAGTTGATCTTCCGTGATGATGGAGAAGTTGTTTTTGGAGAAGGAGATTTGAGTATTTATGAGGAGGAGGTGTGGGGAATTTATGCAAAAGGTTTGCCATATGTTGTCAATCTTCTGCATGAAGAATTAGGCAAAGTCTTCAGCTGAGATGAGTGGAGAGGGAGGAAGATCTGGGGGACGGAGGAGTGAATTGAAAGTACTGAATAGCTGTTTAGCTTTGTGAGACAGGGATGATATGAGAGATGAGAAGTAGGTTTGTTTTGTTGCAGTGAGTAATTGTGCAGAATTTTGACAACTTCCGTTACTGGATGGGCTACTGGACTCCCTTTCTTTGGCAGCTGCACAGTGGTACACTTTGTAGATGAGGACCAGAAAGAACATGTGCTCCAGTGGATGGCAAGCTCTGCTTCAAGTGGCCTCTCCTTCTCTTCCTCCACCTTAACATCACACACAGCACAGTCCTCAAAGGTGGCACTCAAATTACCCTTCTTTATCCCAGTGCCACAACTCTCCTACCGCCCAACTGACTGTGGGGAACCAGAAAGTCTGCAGAGCTGTTTGCATATTCTATTCAATGGTTTAGAGGTATGCTTCAAAGATTCACAAACTCAAGAGGAAGCAAGCATCTGCACCGATGGTCAACATTTTTTTCATTTGGATCTGGGGCCAGATGAAGTAGGGTCCGAGCAGAATCCAGACACTCATCTCCAGACGTTAGCCACTGGTGAGCGGAGGTGATCCTGATGAGACTCACGGACTGTATTGTGGTGTCAGGGCAGGAAGAGAAGGAGTGTGATTCTCAGGGCAAAAAGTGGGAGTACAGAGAAGATGACGAAGAGGTTGTAGATCCCACTTGTAATGCTGCTGCAGTGCAGTATAGCGCAACCTCCACCAGGGGATGCTGGTGAGGGAAGAGAGGTTGCACACACAGCATATCACCACTGAGCAGCAGCCCAAGTGCCACCAAATGGTGAAAGAGTGGTCAGACGAGCCAAATCAGAAACTGTCAGGACAAGAAGTACCAGAGGTCACAGCAATACACGTAGTCAAATGCAAGCCAGAAGTCAGAGCCAGATGGGATCAGATATAACTGAAATGAGAGACAGTTAAACAGGTCAGAAGCTGGCTGCATCACATACCAAGATGTCCAAGAACAGGGAGGGAACACTAAGACAAAGCTGGATTGCAGGAAAGGAAAGTGACGGGAACCGAGTACATGGGCAGAGGACAACACACGGTATCAAGGGGTCAGCTGCTCTACTCTTGGAGCATGAACTATTACTGGCATTGGTCTGCAGGCCACAGCAGACGAAAATATCCACACAGAACCCAAAACGAGGCAGAGAAGGTTAAAGCCACATGACCAGACTGGGGAGAAAACAACAAGAAACAAATCTCGGCCTTGATCATGACACCACTTAGTGTGAATGCAGAGGCACGCAGCTGAGCAGCTTATCAGAGGAGGTGAAGGAGGAAGACGATTAGGTTACTTTGTGGCAAATAGCAGTCGCATGTCTACAGTTCGCAGGGGCAGTAAAAGTTGGATAGCCTGGCCATTTTTGGAGACAGCAATTATGTAAAAATGGCTTTGTAGAGGCAAAAAAATCAATAAAATAACTAGTACATGCATGAACTGACACATGCACGATCAACATGTTTTAGTCTGGGAACCTTACTGCCCTAAAATGTGACTAGCAGGCCTTGTCAACCACCAGATGTCCCATCAACAACATCTGCTTCTTTCTTTTCCCTCAGTGTGGTAACTGTTCTCACACAGGTCTCCATCCGCAGAACCTCCACTTGTTTACCGGCTACATTGTGATGAGTGACAGCATGTCAGCTGTTATGCAAGCAGCATGCCTGCTGTTTTTGACAAATCTCAGACATTGAGCACATCAATTCTTTCTCAATCGACCATAACATAACATACCCGCCTGAATCTCATTCACAGTACAGTAGTTTCTTGTGTCCACCCTTTCTCAGCACAGAAGCCTGCCATCGTTAGCACAGTTGTGATCATGTAAAAGATTGTTTTTCTCCTACACATGGCAAAGCCAAAAGCTTAAATGTCACCATCTCCAATCCACTATATAATTGTCTAAGGGGCACTTCTGACTTTATGTCTGTCTTTATGTCTGTCTGTCTGTCACTGAAATCCCAAGTCGCTGATTGGTTGCAGCCAGCTGACCGCAACCAATCAGCGACGGGCATAGCCCGGCCGCAAAAAGGCCGCTCCCCACTACCCTGCACTCAGTGCCCCCTCCATACTCCCCCCAATCAGTGCCGCCACCCACATAGCGTTGTAGCAGTCCGTTAAACCGACTGAGTTACATCAGGGCATAAGGCAGTGTAACGCAGTCTGTTGACGCTGCTATTAACCCTATGTTACATAGTTACATAGTTACATAGTTATTAAGGTTGAAGGAAGACTTTAAGTCCATCTAGTTCAACCCATAGCCTAACCTAACATGCCCTAACATGTTGATCCAGAGGAAGGCAAAAAAAACCCATGTGGGAAAAAGTAAGCTCCACATTGGGGAAAAAAAATTCCTTTCCGACTCCACATACGGCAATCAGACTAGTTCCCTGGATCAACGCCCTATCAAGGAATCTAGTGTATATACCCTGTAATATTATACTTTTCCAGAAAGGTATCCAGTCCCCTCTTAAATTTAAGTAATGAATCACTCATTACAACATCATACGGCAGAGAGTTCCATAGTCTCACTGCTCTTACAGTAAAGAATCCGCGTCTGTTATTATGCTTAAACGTTCTTTCCTCCAAACGTAGAAATGACCCCTTGTCCCTGTCTCAGGTCTATGATTAAAAAGATTATCAGAAAGGTCTTTGTACTGTCCCCTTATATATTTATACATTAAAATAAGATCACCCCTTAGTCTTTGTTTTTCCAAACTAAATAGCCCCAAGTGTAATAACCTATCTTGGTATTGCAGACCCCCCTGTCCTCTAATAACCTTGGTCGCTCTTCTCTGCACCCGCTCTGGTTCAGCTATGTCTTTCTTATACACCGGAGACCAGAACTGTGCACAGTATTCTAAGTGTGGTCGAACTAGTGACTTGTATAGAGGTAGAATTATGTTCTCTTCATGAGCATCTATGCCTCTTTTAATGCATCCCATTATTTTATTTGCCTTTGTAGCAGCTGCCTGACACTGGCCACTGAATATGAGTTTGTCATCCACCCATACACCCAGGTCTTTTTCATTGACGGTTTTGTCCAGAGTTTTAAAATTAAGCACATAGTTATACATCTTATTACTTCTACCCAAGTGCATGACCTTACATTTATCCCCATTAAAGCTCATTTGCCATTTATCAGCCCAAGCTTCTAGTTTACATAAATCATCCTGTAATATAAAATTGTCCTCCCCTGTATTGATTACCCTGCAGAGTTTAGTGTCATCTGCAAATATTGAAATTCTACTCTGAATGCCCCCTACAAGGTCATTAATAAATATGTTAAAAAGAAGAGGGCCCAATACTGACCCCTGTGGTACCCCACTGCTAACTGCGACCCAGTCCGTGTGTGCTCCATTAATAACCACCCTTTGTTTCCTATCCCTGAGCCAGCTCTCAACCCACTTACACATATTTTCCCCTATCCCCATTATTCTCATTTTATGTATCAACCTTTTGTGTGGCACCATATCAAAAGCTTTTGAAAAGTCCATATACACTACATCTACTGGGTTCCCTTGGTCCAGTCCGGAACTTACCTCTTCATAGAAGCTGATCAAATTAGTCTGACATAAACGGTCCCTAGTAAACCCGTGCTGATACTGGGTCATGAGTAGTGTTGAGCATTCCGATACCGCAAGTATCGGGTATCGGCCGATATTTGCTGTATCGGAATTCTGATACCGAGATCCGATACTTTTGTGGTATCGGGTATCGGTATCGAAACAACATTAATGTGTAAAAGAAAGAATTAAAATAAAAAATATTGCTATACTCACCTCTCCGACGCAGCCTGGACCTCACCGAGGGAACCGGCAGCGTTGTTTGCTTAAAATGCGCGCTTTTCCTTCCTTCCGTGACGTCACGGCTTCTGATTGGTCGCGTGCCGCCCATGTGGCCGCGACGCGACCAATCACAGCAAGCCGTGACGTAATTTTCAGGTCCTTCTAGGCATTCAGTATTTTAAAATTACGTCCCGGCTTTGTGATTGGTCGCGTCGCGGTCACATGGGCGACGCGACCAATCACAAGCCGTGACGTCACGGGAGGCTGGACACGCGCGCATTTTAAAATGCGCGCGTCTCCTGCCTCCCGTGACGTCACGGCTTGTGATTGGTCGCGTCGCCCATGTGACCGCGACGCGACCAATCACAAAGCCGGAACGTAATTTTAAAATACTGAATGCCTAGAAGGACCTGAAAATTACGTCACGGCTTGCTGTGATTGGTCGCGTCGCGGCCACATGGGCGGCATGCGACCAATCAGAAGCCGTGACGTCACGGAAGGAAGGAAAAGCACGCATTTTAAGCAAACAACGCTGCCGGTTCCCTCGGTGAGGTGAGTATAGCAATATTTTTTATTTTAATTCTTTATTTTACACATTAATATGGTTCCCAGGGCCTGAAGGAGAGTTTCCTCTCCTTCAGACCCTGGGAACCATCAGGGATACCGTCCGATACTTGAGTCCCATTGACTTGTATTGGTATCGGGTATCGGTATCGGATTAGATCCGATACTTTGCCGGTATCGGCCGATACTTTCCGATACCGATACTTTCAAGTATCGGACGGTATCGCTCAACACTAGTACTCATGAGGTTATTCCTCTTCAGATACTCCAGTATAGCATCCCTTAGAATGCCCTCCAGGATTTTACCCACAGTAGAGGTTAATCTTACTGGCCTATAATTACCGAGTTCAGATTTTGTCCCCTTTTTGAATATTGGCACCACATTTGCTATACGCCAGTCCTGTGGTACAGACCCTGTTATTATGGACTCTTTAAAGATTAAAAATAATGGTCTATCAATGACTGTACTTAATTCCTGCAGTACTCAAACTTTTTACTATTGATGCTATTCTCACCTTCCGGCGCCTTGCCCGTTCCTCGCGACAATCCGGGCCATTCATTCTCTCGTGAGGCCGCTACATCATCATCTCGCGAGACCGCAGTGCAATCTTGGGACCGGATCGTCGCGAGGAGCATCGCTAAACGCCTTGCCTGGATCCGGGGGCTGCCAGAGGGTAAGTATATAACTATTTTTTATTTTAATTTTTTTTTTACCGGGGATATGGTGCCCACACTGCTATATAGTACTTGGGCTGTGTTATATACTGCATGGCTGCTATATACTATGTGGGCAGTGTTATATACTATGTGGGCTGTGCTATATATTACGTGGGAAGTGTTATATACTACGTGGGTAGTGTTAAATACTGTGTGGGCTGTGTTATATACTATGTGGGCTGTGTTATATACTACGTGGGCAGTGTTATATACTATGTGGGCTGTGTTATATACTATGTGGGCAGTGTTATATACTACATGGGCAGTGTTATATACTACGTGTGCAGTGTTATATACTTCATGCCTGTGTTATATACTATGTGGGCTGTGTTATATACTACGTGGGCAGTGTTATATACTATGTGGGCAGTGTTATATACTACGTGGGCAGTGTTATATACCACGTGCCTGTGTTATATACTATGTGGGCTGTGTTATATACTATGTGGGCAGTGTTATATGCTACGTGGGCTGTGTTATATACTGCGTGGGCAGTGTAATATACTGCATGGGCAGTGTTATATACTATGCGGGCAGTGTTATATACTACGTGGGCAGTGTTATATACTACGTGGGCAGTGTTATATACTATGCGGGCAGTGTTATATACTACGTGGGCAGTGTTACATACTACGTGGGCAGTGTTATATACTACGTGGGCAGTGTTATATACTATGTGCCTGTGTTATACATTATGTGGGCTGTGTTATATACTGCGTGGGTAGTGTTATATACTACATGGGCTGTGCTATATACTAAGTGGGCTGTGTTATATACTACGTGGGCAGTGTTATATACTTCGTGGGCAGTGTTATATACTACATGGGCTGTGCTATATACTACGTGGGCTGTGCTATATACTAAGTGGGCAGTGTTATATACTATGTGGGCAGTGTCATATACTACATGGGCAGTGTTATATGCTACATGGGCAGTGTTATATACTACGTTGGCAGTGTTATATACTACGTGGGCAGTGTTATATGCTACGTGGGCAGTGTTATATACTACGTGGGCAGTGTTACATACTACGTGGGCAGTGTTATATACTACGTGGGCAGTGTTATATACAGCGTGGGCTGTGTTATATACTATGTGCCTTGTGTTTTTATACTACATGGGCTGTGTTATATACTACGTGGGCTGTGTTATATATTACATGGGCTGTGTTATATATTACGTGGGCTGTGTTATATACTACGCGGCTGTGATATATACTACGTGGGCAGTGTTATATACTAAGTGACTGCTATATACTACGTGGCTGTTCTATATACTACGTGGCTGTCTGTGTTATGTAGGCTGTGCTATATACTATGTGGCTGCTATATACATACATACGTACATGTTCTAGAATACCCGATGCGTTAGAATCGGTCTACAATCTAGTCCACTAATAATAATCTTTCTTTATATAGCGCAAAAATATTCAGCAGTTCTTATAAAACCATCAAAAGTTACAAAGGGAACGATAATCCAATAATTAAAGCAGAAGTAATGACGACCCTGCTCTTAAGAGGTTACAAGGTACAATGGGGTGGGGTGACACAAAGTACAGGTGCAGGAGCTCTGCTGCAGTATGTCCTTTTGCATAACCTGGGCCAACGCAGTATGGATGTGGTGAAAATAACACTTGCGGAGTGGGCACAGTTGAAGGACCTATGCATCCATCTCCACAGTTTCAAAATGGTTATTTAGATGGTTAGCGCTGATGATGCCATCATCAGCATCACTATTCCACTCATCTACATGCTGAAACATGCTTAGAATACTCTGCGGGAGGAGGCGGTGATCTCAGAGGAAGAGGAGGAAGTAGGGGAGGATGCGGAAGGGATAACAATATCTTTAGGCTCCGGACTGTCGTCGCACAGGCGGGTGCCATGGGAGGGTGGATTACAGAGACCGAAGGGGGCTCATTGCACCAGACAAATTGACAAACTATTAGTGAAGGTGCAGGAGCCGAGGAACAAATGGGGGAGGAACAGGTGATTGATGCCCAACAGTCAGGTGATGAAGAGGATAATGATCCCCTCTCTATTGTCCATGGTTGGCGGGAGGGAACAGGGGAAGCAACATTGAGTGTTACCCTGCCAACAACACACCATAGACTTTGATACTCATGGAAGCACCTGACACACAAGCTCCTTTTTGCTGCTCCATCTGTAATGTGATGCCCATATTCTTAGGGTTAGAAATAGTGCTGATTACTGGTATGCCACTCTGTAAGATCCATGATGGAAGAGTTAATTTTGTCAGATGCTTCCCTTCCTGGAAAGGGACTCATGCATGCTCGAGTATTGAAACATGTTTGCAGACAATCTTAAGAGTGGTTTTCCCCAAGAAAGCAGTGAGGCACAAAGTGTACATCAAAGTTCTAGACATCCAAATTCAGGAACATCGAGTTGTCAGAGCCAAAACATTAGCAGCAACAGTGTAAGTGCTATAAGCAATTTCTGTAAGGCTGGTTTCACACTTGCGTTTTGATCTGCAGCATTTGAAAAAAAAATGCAGGTGGTGAAAAAACGCATGTAAACGCGTGCAAACGCTGCGTTTTTTAGACACATGCGTTTTTGAATGCAATAAAAAAAAACGCGGCGTTTTGACGCGTTTACATGCATTTTTCCTGCATTTGCGTTTTTGAAACGCATGCTGAGAAGTGTGTGACAGCTGCCAATCATCAAAATCAACTAGAAAACAGACTATTAATAGAATTAGCTAGGGTTAGGGTTAGGGTTAGGGATAGGGTTAGGGTTAGGATCCCTAGGGTTAGGGTTAGGGATAGGGTTAGGGTTAGTGTTAGGGGTAGGGTTAGGGTTTGGATCCCTAGGGTTAGGGGTAGCTTTTTATTAGAAGAATGTCCTGGTCACCAGGTCACTGATAAGCCACCCCCCACCATCAAGGTGATAAAGGGATCCAAACCCTAACCCTAACCCTAACCCTACCCCTAACCCTAACCCTAGGGATCCAAACCCTAACCCTAACCCTACCCCTAACCCAACCCATAACCCTACCCCTACCCCTAACCCTAACCCTAACCCTAGGGATCCAAACCCTAACCCTAACCCTAGGGATCCTAGGGATCCATAGGGATTGGCTATTATATTCAATGTGGACACCCCAAGATATACGGTATTGCTATAGAGTACTAAAAATATAAACTCGGAGAGTATTCACTGTCATATTGTTAGGGTTAGGGTTAGGGGTAGGGTTAGGGTTAGGGGTAGGGTTAAGGTTAGGGTTAGGGTTTGGATCCCTAGGGTTAGGGTTAGGATCCCTTTATCACCTTGATGGTGGGGGGTGGCTTATCAGGGTGTATTCTTATTTTTTTCTATAAAAACACATGCGTTTTTAACGCAAGCAAACGCATGTGCTTAAAAACGCATGCGTTTATATAGACAACAATACGTTTTTTTGCCGCAAAAAACGCATGCGTTTACATAGACAACATTACGTTTTTTTGCCGCAAAAAACACATGCGTTTTTTTGCGGCAAAAAAAAGCCTCTAGAAATTACTACATGTTGCATTTCTGCGACAGAACGCATGCAGCAAAAAACGCATGCATCGTTAAATGCGGCCAAACACGTACAAAAAAAAGCATGCGTTTTTAATGTTAAACATAGGGAAAAAATGCATGCGTTTTTTTCGGTTAAAACGCTGCAGATCAAAACGCAAGTGTGAAACCAGCCTAAGTCGTTTCACACATTTTTTAGCTCAGCCCATGCAACAACAGAACAGAGTACAAGTCTGAGACGTAGAGAACGACTGGAGAAAATGATGCAAGAATATCACAAGCTCAATATTTATGCCCTTTTGCATCTTGGTCTTCAAAAATGTAAGAGTGGCCTGAGCTCTCCTGTCATTCCTTGGAGATTCTGTCATGCTCGGCAGTCAACGTTCTCTCAGAACATGTCTCCAGTGCTGCTGGTGGGGTCCTGAAGGCTGAACACTGCCTAAATTTCATCAATATGAATAAATCATGGATCTCCAATAACTTTTGCACCCCAATCGCAAACTGGGCAGACTAGGCGATAGTGTCGTTTTTAGTGAGCTGCATTGATCTTGTGTATTGGCAGTCTGTCACACCTTTGTTGTTGCTTCTGTGTCTGCTGTTACTACTGCTGCTGGTGTTATTAAAAATTTTATGAAATGTGGTTTCGATCTGGTTGGCTGCCTGTAGTGGAAAGTATGTCAGACCCCCATTATACTATTTCTACTCTGGGGAAATTGATAATGTCTGTACAGCACTGTGTGGAATTAATGGTGCTATGTGAGTGAGTGAGTGAAATAAATAAATAAAATAAACTGATGCCTCTTTTGTGGTGTCTGCCCCTAATTTTTGGAAATGTTTGGACCCTGGTTGGGTCTCCTTCATGTGTCTTGCCTCTATTTGTCAGGGCTCTCAGACTACCAGGCCTACACCTGTGATTTATCCACCTGTTACTGATCAATGTTTAGGCAAAAATGCTGTTCCAAACCTTGTCCCATGCTAAAATGTGGCCTGCTGGCTGGACCACATAATTAGCACAAAGGATTTATTATACTAAAATGTAGCCTACTTTCTGTAGTACGCTATTGGTACAAACAATTTGGATTCTGAAATGTGTACTCCTAGCTGGAAGAAATAGTGCCTCTATATATTAACCCCTTCATGACCTTGCCGTTTTTTGCAATTCTGACCAGTGTCCCTTTATGAGGTAATAACTCAGGAACGCTTCAACGGATCCTAGCGATTCTGAGATTGTTTTTTCGTGACATATTGGGCTTCATGATAGTGGTAAATTTAGGTCGATAATTTCTGAGTTTATTTGTGAAAAAAACGGAAATTTGGCAAAAATTTTGAAAATTTCGCAATTTTCACATTTTGAATTTTTATTCTGTTAAACCAGAGAGTTATGTGACACAAAATAGTTAATAAATAACATTTCCCACATGTCTACTTTACATCAGCACAATTTTGGAAACAAATTTTTTTTTTGCTAGGAAGTTATAAGGGTTAAAATTTGACCAGTGATTTCTCATTTTTACAACAAAATTTACAAAACCATTTTTTTTAGGGACCACCTCACATTTGAAGTCAGTGTGAGGGTTCTATATGGCTGAAAATACCCAAAAGTGACACCATTCTAAAAACTACACCCCTCAAGGTGCTCAAAACCACATTCAAGAAGTTTATTAACCCTTCAGGTGTTTCACAGCAGCAGAAGCAACATGGAAGTAAAAAATGAACATTTAACTTTTTAGTCACAAAAATGATATTTTAGCGAAAATTTTTTTATTTTCCCAAGGGTAAAAGGAGAAACTGGACCACGGACGTTGTTTTCCAATTTGTCCTGAGTACGCTGATACCTCATATGTGGGGGTAAACCACTGTTTGGGCGCACGGCAGGGCTCGGAAGGGAAGGAGCGCCATTTGACTTTTTCAATGAAAAATTGGCTCCAATCTTTAGCGGACACCATGTCGCGTTTGGAGAGCCCCCGTGTGCCTAAACATTGGAGCTCCCCCACAAGTGACCCCATTTTGGAAACCAGACCCCCCAAGGAACTTATCTAGAAGCATAGTGAGCACTTTAAACCCCCAGGTGCTTCACAAATTGATCTGTAAAAATGAAAAAGTACTTTTTTTTCACAAAAAAATTATTTTAGCCTCAATTTTTTCATTTTCACATGGGCAACAGGATAAAATGGATCCTAAATTTTGTTGGGCAATTTCTCCTGAGTACAACAATACCTCACATGTGGGGGTAAACCACTGTTTGGGCACATGGTAAGGCTCGGAAGGGAAGGAGCGCCATTTGACTTTTTGAATGAAAAATTATCTCCATCGTTAGCGGACACCATGTCGCGTTTGGAAAGCCCCTGTGTGCCTAAACATTGGAGCTCCTCCACAAGTGACCCCATTTTGGAAACTGGACCCCCCAAGGAACTCATCTAGAGGCATAGTGAGCACTTTAAACCCCCAGGTGCTTCACAAATTGATCCGCAAAAATGAAAAAGTACTTTTTTTTCACACAAAATTTCTTTTAGCCTCAATTCTTTCATTTTCACATGGGCAACAGGATAAAATGGATCCTAAAATTTGTTGGGCAATTTCTCCTGAGTATGCCGATACCTGATATGTGGGGGTAAACCACTGTTTGGGTGCACGGCAAGGCTCGGAAGGGGAGGCGTGCCATTTGACTTTTTGAATGGAAAATTAGCTCCAATCGTTAGCGGACACCATGTCGCGTTTGGAGAGCCCCTGTGTGCCTAAACATTGGAGCTCCCCTACAAGTGACCCCATTTTGGAAACTAGACCCCCCAAGGAACTTATCTAGATGCATAGTGAGCACTTATAACCCCCAGGTGCTTCACAGAAGTTTATAACGCAGAGCCATGAAAATAAAAAAATAATTTTTCTTTCCTTAAAAATGATTTTTAGCCCAGAATTTTTTATTTTCCCAAGGGTAATAGGAGAAATTGGACCCCAAATGTTGTTGTCCAGTTTGTCCTGAGTACGATGATACCCCATATGTGGGGGTAAACCACTGTTTGGGCGCACGGCAGGGCTCGGAAGGGAAGGCACGCCATTTGGCTTTTTGAATGGAAAATTAGCTCCAATCATTAGCGGACACCATGTCGCGTTTGGAGAGCCCCTGTGTGCCTAAACATTGGAGCTCCCGCACAAGTGACCCCATTTTGGAAACTAGACCTCCCAAGGAACTAATCTAGATGTGTGGTGAGCACTTTGAACCCCCAAGTGCTTCACAGAAGTTTATAACGCAGAGCCATGAAAATAAAAAATAATTTTTCTTTTCTCAAAAATGATTTTTTAGCCCACAATTTTTTATTTTCCCAAGGGTAATAGGAGAAATTGGACCCCAAAAGTTGTTTTCCAGTTTCTCCTGAGTACGATGATACCCCATATGTGGGGGTAAACCACTGTTTTGGCACACGTCGGGGTTCGGAAGGGAAGTAGTGACGTTTTGAAATGCAGACTTTGATGGAATGCTCTGCGGGCGTCAGGTTGCGTTTGCAGAGCCCCTGATGTGCCTAAACAGTAGGAACTCCCCACAATTGACTCCATTTTGGAAACTAGACCCCCAAGGGAACTTATCTAGATGTGTAGTGAGCACTTTGAACCCCCAAGTGCTTCACAGAAGTTTATAACGCAGAGCCGTGAAAATAAAAAGTGTTTCCTTTCCTCAAAAATATTTTTTTAGCCCAGAATTTTTTTATTTTTGCAAGAGTAACAGGAGAAATTGGACCCCAAAAGTTGTTGTCCAGTTTCTCCTGAGTACGCTGATACCCCATATGTGGGGGTAAACCACTGTTTTGGCACACGTCGGGGTTCGGAAGGGAAGTAGTGACGTTTTGAAATGCAGACTTTGATGGAATGCTCTGCGGGCATCAGGTTGCGTTTGCAGAGCCCCTGATGTGCCTAAACAGTAGGAACTCCCCACAAGTGACTCCATTTTGGAAACTAGACCCCCAAGGGAACTTATCTAGATGTGTGGTGAGCACTTTGAACCCCCAAGTGCTTCACAGAAGTTTATAACGCAGAGCCGTGAAAATAATAAATGTGTTTCCTTTCCTCAAAAATATTTTTTTAGCCCAGAATTTTTTATTTTTGCAAGAGTAACAGGAGAAATTGGACACCAAAAGTTGTTGTCCACTTTCTCCTGAGTACGCTGATACCCCATATGTGGGGGTAAACCACTGTTTGGGTACATGCCGGGGCTCGGAAGGGAAGTAGTGACGTTTTGGAATGCAGACTTTGATGGAATGGTCTGCGGGCATCATGTTACGTTTGCAGAGCCCCTGATATGCCTAAACAGTAGAAACCCCCCACAAGTGACCCCATTTTGGAAACTAGACCCCCCAAGGAACTTATCTAGATGTGTGGTGAGCACGTTCAACCCCCAAGTGCTTCACAGAAGTTTACAACGCAGAGCCGTGAAAATAAAAAATCATTTTTCTTTCCTCAAAAAAGATGTTTAAGCAAGCAATTTTTTATTTTCACAAGGGTAACAGGAGAATTTGGACCCCAATATTTGTTGCCCAGTTTGTTGTGAGTACGCTGATACCCCATATGTGGGGGTAAACCACTGTTTGGGCACACGTCAGGGCTCGGAAGGGAAGTAGTGACATTTGAAATGCAGACTTTGATGGAATGGTCTGCGGGCGTCACATTGCATTTGCAGAGCCCCTGATGTGCCTAAACAGTAGAAACACCCCACAAGTGACCCCATTTTGGAAACTAGACCCCCGAAGGAACTTATCTAGATGTGTGGTGAGCACTTTCAACCCCCAAGTGCTTCACAGAAGTTTATAACGCAGAGCCGTGAAAATAAAAAATAATTGTTCTTTCCTCAAAAATTATGTTTTAGCAAGTAATTTTTTATTTTCCCAAGGGTAATAGGAGAAATTGGACCCCAAAAGTTGTTTTCCAGTTTCTCCTGAGTACGATGATACCCCATATGTGGGGGTAAACCACTGTTTTGGCACACGTCGGGGTTCGGAAGGGAAGTAGTGACGTTTTGAAATGCAGACTTTGATGGAATGCTCTGCGGGCGTCAGGTTGCGTTTGCAGAGCCCCTGATGTGCCTAAACAGTAGGAACTACCCACAATTGACTCCATTTTGGAAACTAGACCCCCAAGGGAACTTATCTAGATGTGTAGTGAGCACTTTGAACCCCCAAGTGCTTCACAGAAGTTTATAACGCAGAGCCGTGAAAATAAAAAGTGTTTCCTTTCCTCAAAAATATTTTTTTAGCCCAGAATTTTTTTATTTTTGCAAGAGTAACAGGAGAAATTGGACCCCAAAAGTTGTTGTCCAGTTTGTTGTGAGTACGCTGATACCCCATATGTGGGGGTAAACCACTGTTTTGGCACACGTCGGGGTTCGGAAGGGAAGTAGTGACGTTTTGAAATGCAGACTTTGATGGAATGCTCTGCGGGCATCAGGTTGCGTTTGCAGAGCCCCTGATGTGCCTAAACAGTAGGAACTCCCCACAAGTGACTCCATTTTGGAAACTAGACCCCCGAAGGAACTTATCTAGATGTGTGGTGAGCACTTTCAACCCCCAAGTGCTTCACAGAAGTTTATAACGCAGAGCCGTGAAAATAAAAAATAATTGTTCTTTCCTCAAAAATTATGTTTTAGCAAGTAATTTTTTATTTTCCCAAGGGTAATAGGAGAAATTGGACCCCAAAAGTTGTTTTCCAGTTTCTCCTGAGTACGATGATACCCCATATGTGGGGGTAAACCACTGTTTTGGCACACGTCGGGGTTCGGAAGGGAAGTAGTGACGTTTTGAAATGCAGACTTTGATGGAATGCTCTGCGGGCGTCAGGTTGCGTTTGCAGAGCCCCTGATGTGCCTAAACAGTAGGAACTACCCACAATTGACTCCATTTTGGAAACTAGACCCCCAAGGGAACTTATCTAGATGTGTAGTGAGCACTTTGAACCCCCAAGTGCTTCACAGAAGTTTATAACGCAGAGCCGTGAAAATAAAAAGTGTTTCCTTTCCTCAAAAATATTTTTTTAGCCCAGAATTTTTTTATTTTTGCAAGAGTAACAGGAGAAATTGGACCCCAAAAGTTGTTGTCCAGTTTGTTGTGAGTACGCTGATACCCCATATGTGGGGGTAAACCACTGTTTTGGCACACGTCGGGGTTCGGAAGGGAAGTAGTGACGTTTTGAAATGCAGACTTTGATGGAATGCTCTGCGGGCATCAGGTTGCGTTTGCAGAGCCCCTGATGTGCCTAAACAGTAGGAACTCCCCACAAGTGACTCCATTTTGGAAACTAGACCCCCAAGGGAACTTATCTAGATGTGTGGTGAGCACTTTGAACCCCCAAGTGCTTCACAGAAGTTTATAACGCAGAGCCGTGAAAATAAAAAATAATTGTTCTTTCCTCAAAAATTATGTTTTAGCAAGTAATTTTTTATTTTTGCAAGGGTAACAGGAGAAATTGGACCCCAACAGTTGTTGCCCAGTTTGTCCTGAGTACGCTGGTACCCCAAATGTGGGGGTAAACCACTGTTTGGGCGCACGTCGGGGCTTGGAAGGGCGGGAGCACCATTTGACTTTTTGAACGCAAGATTGGCTGGAATCAATGGTGGCGCCATGTTGCGTTTGGAGACCCCTGATGTGCCTAAACAGTGGAAACCCCTCAATTCTAACTTCAACACTAACCCCAACACACCCCTAATCCTAATCCCAACTGTAGCCATAACCCTAATCACAACCCTAACCCCAACACACCCCTAACCACAACCCTAACTGCAACACAACCGTATCCCTAATTCCAACCCTAATCCTAACCCTAATCCCAACAGTAACCCTAATCCCAACCCTAACCACAACTGTAACCCCAACACACCCCTAACCCTATCCGTAACCCTAACCACAAGCCTATTCTTAACCCTATTTCCAACCCTAGCCCTAATTCCAACCCTAACCCTAAGGGTATGTGCCCACGTTGCGGATTCGTGTGAGATTTTTCCGCACGATTTTTGAAAAATCTGCAGGTAAAAGGCACTGCGTTTTGCCTGCGGATTTACAGCAGATTTCCAGTGTTTTTTTGTGCGGATTTCACCTGCAGATTCCTATTGAGGAACAGGTGTAAAACGCTGCGGAATCCGCACAAAGAATTGACATGCTGCGGAAAATACAATGCAGCGTTTCTGCATGGAATTTTCCGCACCATGGGCACAGCAGATTTGGTTTTCCTTAGGTGTACATGGTACTGTAAACCTGATGGAAAACTGCTTCGAATTCGCAGCGGCCAATCCGCTGCAGATCCGCGGCCAATCCGCTGCGGATCCGCTGCGGATCCGCGGCCAATCCGCTGCGGATCCGCTGCCGATCCGCTGCGGATCCGCTGCCGATCCGCGGCCGATCCGCTGCAGATCCGCGGCCAATCCGCTGCGGATCCGCTGCCGATCCGCTGCGGATCCGCGGCCGATCCGCTGCCGATCCGCTGCGGATCCGCGGCCGATCCGCTGCAGATCCGCGGCCGATCCGCTGCGGATCCGCGGCCGATCCGCTGCGGATCCGCGGCCGATCCGCTGCGGATCCGCTGCCGATCCGCGGCTGATCCGCTGCCGATCCGCTGCGTATCCGCGGCCGATCCACGGCCGATCCGCTGCGGATCTGCTGCGGATCCGCGGCCGAGCCGCTCTGTGTGCACATGCCATAACCCTACCCCTAACCCTAACCCTACCCGTAACCCTAACCCTACCCCTAACCCTACCCCTAGTTCTAACCCTAACCCTAGTGGAAAAAGAAAAAAAAATATTTTCTTTATTTTATTATTGTCCCTATGGGGGTGATAAAGGGGGGGTTTATTTATTATTTTTTTATTTTGATCGCTGTGGTAGAACCTACCACAGCGATCAAAATGTACCTGTAACGAATCTGCAAGCCTGCAGATTCGGCGGGCGTACTGAGCATGCGCCCGCCATCTTGGAAGATGGCGGCGCCCAGGGAGAAGACGGACCGACTTCGGGAGGATCGGTAAGTATGAGGGGGTGGTGGGGGGGTGGATCGGAGCACAGGGGGGGGGATCGGAGGACGGGGGGAGCGGACAGGAGCACGGGGGAGCGGGCAGGAGGACGGGGGAGCGGGCAGGAGGACGGAGAGGACCGGGCCACATAACGGACGACTGGGGAGGAGATCGGGGGCGGTGGGGGGGGGCCAGTACATGATTTCCAGCCATGGCAGATGCTATTGCAGCATCGGCCATGGCTGGATTGCAATATTTCACCATTTTCATAGGTGAAATATTGCAAATTGCTCTGATTGGCTGTTGCACTTTCAACAGCCAATCAGAGCGATCGTAGCCACGTGGGGGCAAAGCCACCCCCCCTAGGCTGAAGTACAACTCCCCCTCTCCCTGCAGATCGGGTAAAATAGGAATTAACCCTTTCACCCGATCTGCAGGGATGCGATCATTCCATGACGCCGCATAGGCGTCATGGGTCGGGAAGGGGTTAATATTCTGAAATTTGGCCATGTTTCAGGACCACGGCAGTGGCGGACATATCGCATGTGCAGCCAGTGTGGCTGCACCAAGGCTCGGAGGTGGAGGGGAGACCCTGTAGGGGGGCTAATAATGAGGGCAATCTGGACTGTTTCTCCGGCCCCAAGGCTCCAGGGGGCCCTGGCCAGATTGCCCTCATGTGCAGTGGGCAGGTAGTGATCCCTGCAGCTCCACTGCATATAGGAGAAAGTGGCAGCGGATCAGAGCTGCAAGGATCCAGCTTGCTTCCTGTCACAGTCGTGCGGCTGGATGACATCATCATTCAACGTGCGGCTGTGCCAGAGAGGGGAAGCTTCCAGTGATGGTGATGCTGCGGCTGCAGGAAACTGCTGAGAGGTGAGTGGTGCTGTGTGTGTGTGTATGTGTGCACTGCAGCAGCTGGGGAGTGTGCAGAGAGCTGAGTGATGCACTAACTCTGTGTGTGTGCAGAGGTGAGAGATGGTGGGTTTGTGTGTGTGTGTGTAGGTGGAGGAGAGGGCAATGATGAGAGTGGTAGAAAGGCCAATGATGGGTTTGGTGAGGGAGGAGGCAATGATGGAGGTGGTTTAATGGACAATGATGGGGTGGTGGAAATGGAAATGATGGTGGGGTAATGGGGAGAAGGCAATGATGGTGGTGGTGGAATGGGCAATGATGGTGTGTTGGAGAAGGCAATGATGGAGCTGGTAGAAAGGGCAATGATGGGGTGGTGGAAGAGAAGACAATGATTGAGGAAGTGGAAAGGACACTGATGGGAGTGGTGAGGAAGAACAATGATTGGTGTGTTGGAGAGGGAAATGATGGAGGTGGTGCGAGAGAACAATGATTGGGGTGGTGGAAAGAAAAAGATGGAGGTAGTAGGGGAGAAGGCAATGATAGGGTGGTGGGGATAAGGCAATGATGGAGGTGGAAAAGGCAATTATGGGTTGGTGGGGGAGAAGGCAATGATGGAGGTGGTGGAAAGGACAATGATGGGGTGGGGGAGAGGATGATGATGAGAGTAGCGAGGGAGAACAATGATTGGGGTGATGGAGAGGGCAATGATGGAGGTGGTGGTGGAGAGGGCAATGATGGAGGTGGTGGGGGAGAAGGCAATTGTGGAGGTGGTGGAAGAGAAGACAATGATGGAGGAAGTTGAAAGGACACTGATGGGAGTGGTGAGGAAGAACAATGATTGGTGTGTTGGAGAGGGAAATGATGGAGGTGGTGCGAGAGAACAATGATTGGGGTGGTGGAAAGAAAAAGATGGAGGTAGTAGGGGAGAAGGCAATGATAGGGTGGTGGGGATAAGGCAATGATGGAGGTGGAAAAGGCAATTATGGGTTGGTGGGGGAGAAGGCAATGATGGAGGTGGTGGAAAGGACAATGATGGGGTGGGGGAGAGGATGATGATGAGAGTAGCGAGGGAGAACAATGATTGGGGTGATGGAGATGGCAATGATGGAGGTGGTGGTGGAGAGGGCAATGATGGAGGTGGTGGGGGAGAAGGCAATTGTGGAGGTGGTGGTGGAGAGGGCAATGATGGGGTGGTGGGGAGAACAGTTATTGGGGTGGTGGATAGGACAATGATGGAGGTGGTGAAATGGGCAATAATGGGGGTGGTGGAGAGGACAATGATGGATGAGGGGGATTGGGATGGGAGTAATAGAAGGAGGGGGAGAAGGACATAAGATATCGATGTGAAATTAATTGGGTAGTAGAGGAGGGTGCTAAGTCCCAAATAGCATCCTCCCTCATCTCACAATTCATCATTGTGATGCTATCAAGGACTTAAAATTTGTTGGGGAGAGGAGGCAATAAGATGCATAGGACATTTTATAATGAACTGAAAGGTGGGAGAAGACTCCGTCAGGGACTTGTAATAAATTGTGAGTTGGCGGAGGAGGCTTAGTGCCTGATAATGTCTTCTCCCACCCCCATATTCATTATGATGCTATAAAGAACTTATAATGAATGGAGGGACACAGGACAGGGACTAAGACTATGTGCACACATTCAAGATTTGAATGAGAAGATTCTGCTGCATATCCTAATATGTTGGCAGGAAGGACACTGAGTATAATACATTTATTTTTTGGCAACGTTTTCGCCATGCTTTTACATATTTTCCCCCATTAGTACGGGTGAAATACGCTGCAAGAATTGACATTATGCAGATTTGAATTTGATGCAAATGTGAAAGAAAAAAATATGCAGTGTGTGCATGAGACTTCAGGGATCTCATTCACTTTTCTTGTACTGTAAAACCTTGTTTATATCCCATGTTCCGGTTTTAAATCAAAGATTGACTGTTTAGATGTTTTATCAGAGGTTATATTTTGATATAAAGATATTGTGACTGTCGTTTGACATCTTGACATTCCAAACAAGTGAAGAGATAGCATGATGGTAATGGGAAGCCCTAAGTGTTCTGGCTCGCCCAAAACTTGTGAGTTTGATTCTAGCTAACTCTATTTAAAAAAAAAATATAATAATATGCAATGATCATTGTTTTTTTATATATATATATATATATATATATATTTCCTTTGAATTAAAGACTGATTGTTTAGGTAGATAATGTGTTTCATCAGAGTTTAGATTTTGAAATAAAGTCATTGTAACTGTTGTATGACATTCTGACATTGGAGGGGGCGTTTTCACAGAAAGTGATGTCTGTTTGTTTGTAGTTATGATGCCATGAAGGTTTTGTATAAAACCACTGCTGTAAACAGATACTGTAAAATCTTTGGCCCTGAGGAAGTGGCAGATTGCCACGAACTGCTTCGGCACAATAAAGCTTTTAAGAACATTTCCATCGTTGTGTGGTCAGCGCGGATACTAGAAACGCAGTCTTCTTCTTCCTTGTTTGTGACATTTATATTCCATGTGCACTGCACATAGCCTTACAGGTCATTGAGCAGAGTCACAGCATCAATAATTTATATTATTGGGCAGCAGAGATTATAATTACTGGGTGACACAGTGCTGCTTATCACATTATGTTTTTATTGTTGGGGTACATATCTTTATTGAGTGGAGAGACACAAGTATGTATACAATATATGTGACCTTGTTATTTTTAGGGCTGGGTTGATCAGGGTGACAAGATGAGTTGTAGCTGGGAGATGTCGACATGAAGGTCTGACCAGATGGAGAAGAAACAGGAGAAAGGGGCTCTTATCAGACGAGATGTCAGCGGTAAGTGCCTGGATGTAGATCAAAATTATTTTTTTCACAAATTTTTTTCTAAAAAACTTACAGTAATTGATGAAATGAAGATTCTTAGCGCATAAATTGGCCAATTCATGTGTGCCCATCAACCACATTTTTTTATGAAAATTTTTTTTAAAAAAAACATTTGGGAAAAATTTTTTTTTGAGAAGTATAATTCATATTGAATATTTGTCTGTGTTTTCACATGGCCTGGATTCATGTACATGTGCTGCTGTGTTCTTTTTTATCTATATGATGCAGCTTGCACGTGTTCACATTAGGAGTGCTGGTTGGCTTTTTTTCTCTATTTAGTTATTGGATGCTGGCTGCCTCCAGACTGATCTTGTACTCCTCCCATTGACCTTGCAGGTGGCGGTAATCAGCTCTACCTGCCCAAAAAATGTAGGTTTAGCCCTAGAGTGAATATAAACCAGCTCACCCATGATGCATAAACCAATCCTCGGGAGCACGGACCCGCTGTGTTCAGGCGTATAGAGTCCAAAAAAGAAAAGAATGTCCAGCTTCACCGAATCCGTAAAAAAGAGTTTTCTTTATTCACATACTATTAAGCATAGAGGATACAGACTTCAGCACAAGCCATATGGGTAAGAATCTCAACGCGTTTCTGGAGACTAAAAGCTCCCTTAATCATGACATGATGAGACTCTTTTTTACGGATTCGGTGAAGCTGGACATTCTTTTCTTTTTTAGCCCTAGAGTGACATGTTTTGTCCATAGTTGTAGGCTGGTGGCCCAAAAGTGGCATGTATGGTAGAGTAGGACCCATCAGAGGGAGATCACCTTGCCGTGGTTGATGGGCACACATGAATTGGCCAATTTATGTGCTAAGAATCTTCATTTCATCTATTACTGTAAGTTTTATGAAAAAAAAAATTAAAAAAAAAATTTGTGGAAAAAATATTTTTGAGAAGTATAATTCATATTGAATATTTGTCTGTGATTTCACATGGCCTGGATTCATGTACATGTGCTGCTGTGTTCTTTTTTTATCCTCTCTAGTTATATATGGTGCCGTCTCTTATTATATAGCTTCCTCTGCTGTAATGCACAGCACTGTCTTTTACATAGTGTATTTTTGTTATTCACAGCACCCTCTTTTATTATATAGTCTCCTCTCTTAGATATAAAATGACTGCTGATGGAGCAGCCTGTGACCAGATGACCAGTCCATCAGCTCCTCCATTAGAAAAGAAGCTTTCCCATGGTACATCAGCCTTCATTGCATTATATATCTAACAAGAGAGGATGGTATGTAATAAAGACAGGGCTCTATATAATCCGATATGTAAGGGCACTGTGTAATAAGAGATGGCAATATACATAATAAAGGAGACAATGTAAGATATATACATGTACAGTGGGGCAAAAAAGTATTTAGTCAGTCGGCAATAGTGCAAGTTCCACCACTTAAAAAGATGAGAGGCGTCTGTAATTTACATCATAGGTAGACCTCAACTATGGGAGACAAACTGAGAAAAAAAAATCCAGAAAATCACATTGTCTGTTTTTTTATCATTTTATTTGCATATTATGGTGGAAAATAAGTATTTGGTCAGAAACAAAATTCCATCTCAATACTTTGTAATATATCCTTTGTTGGCAATGACAGAGGTCAAACGTTTTCTGTAAGTCTTCACAAGGTTGCCACACACTGTTGTTGGTATGTTGGCCCATTCCTCCATGCAGATCTCCTCTAGAGCAGTGATGTTTTTGGCTTTTCGCTTGGCAACACGGACTTTCAACTCCCTCCAAAGGTTTTCTATAGGGTTGAGATTTGGAGACTGGCTAGGCCACTCCAGGACCTTGAAATGCTTCTTACGAAGCCACTCCTTTGTTGCCCTGGCGGTGTGCTTTGGATCATTGTCATGTTGAAAGACCCAGCCACGTTTCATCTTCAATGCCCTTGCTGATGGAAGGAGGTTTGCACTCAAAATCTCACGATACATGGCCCCATTCATTCTTTCATGTACCCGGATCAGTCGTCCTGGCCCCTTTGCAGAGAAACAGCCCCAAAGCATGATGTTTCCACCACCATGCTTTACAGTAGGTATGGTGTTTGATGGATGCAACTCAGTATTCTTTTTCCTCCAAACACGACAAGTTGTGTTTCTACCAAACAGTTCCAGTTTGGTTTCATCAGACCATAGGACATTCTCCCAAAACTCCTCTGGATCATCCAAATGCTCTCTAGCAAACTTCAGATGGGCCCGGACATGTACTGGCTTAAGCAGTGGGACACGTCTGGCACTGCAGGATCTGAGTCCATGGTGGCGTAGTGTGTTACTTATGGTAGGCCTTGTTACATTGGTCCCAGCTCTCTGCAGTTCATTCACTAGGTCCCCCCGCGTGGTTCTGGGATTTTTGCTCACCGTTCTTGTGATCATTCTGACCCCACGGGGTGGGATTTTGCGTGGAGCCCCAGATCGAGGGAGATTATCAGTGGTCTTGAATGTCTTCCATTTTCTAATTATTGCTCCCACTGTTGATTTCTTCACTCCAAGCTGGTTGGCTATTGCTGATTCAGTCTTCCCAGCCTGGTGCAGGGCTACAATTTTGTTTCTGGTGTCCTTTGACAGCTCTTTGGTCTTCACCATAGTGGAGTTTGGAGTCAGACTGTTTGAGGGTGTGCACAGGTGTCTTCTTATACTGATAACAAGTTTAAACAGGTGCCATTACTACAGGTAATGAGTGGAGGAAAGAGGAGACTCTTAAAGAAGAAGTTACAGGTCTGTGAGAGCCAGAAATCTTGAAATTTTGTTTCTGACCAAATACTTATTTTCCACCATAATATGCAAATAAAATGATAAAAAAACAGACAATGTGATTTTCTGGATTTTTTTTTCTCAGTTTGTCTCCCATAGTTGAGGTCTACCTATGATGTAAATTACAGACGCCTCTCATCTTTTTAAGTGGTGGAACTTGCACTATTGCTGACTGACTAAATACTTTTTTGCCCCACTGTACATGTGTGGCTATATACAGCTCTGGCAAAAATTAAGAGACCACTGCAAAATGTTCAGTTTCTCTGATTTTTCTCTTTATAAGTATATTTTTGAGTAAAATGTAAATTGTTCATATATTCTATAAATTTCTGACAACATGTCTCCGAATTTCCAAGCTATAAATTTTGCAATTTTTTTCTGAAAAGGAGAAACAGTCAAAATAAAAAAAACAGTGCTTTCAAACCTCAAATAATGCAAAGAAAACAAGTTCATAATCATTTAGAAACAACAATACTAATGTTTTAACTCAGGAAGAGTTCAGAAATCAATATTTTGTGGAATAACCATGATTTTTAATCACAGCTTTCATGTGTCTTGGCATGCTTTCCACCAGTCTTTCACACTGCTCCTGGCGCAAAAATGTAAGCAGTTCTTCTTTGTCTGATGGCTTGTGACTATCCATCATCCTCTCGATTACATTCCAGAGGTTTACAATGGGGTTCAGGTCTGGAGATTGGACTGCCCATGACAGGGTTTTGATGTGGTGGTCTCTTAATTTTTGCCAGAGCTGTATATGCATGCTCTGCACTATCATTTTGTGCTAACTGCCTGTTTGCGCTGTCACATATTTTGTGTCGTTACCATTCTCCTGATACCGATTACTATCTTATTCAAGTTATCTTTACATGATTATTTTAATTTTTAAATATGTTCAACAAAATGTATACTTTTTATAAGAGTTAAGTTATATACTTTTTTGGGATACATAGGCTCCATTCTATCCTCTGATGTTGTCCACATTTTGTTGGGAGCTTCCCCTACGGACTATGGTACTTACTCATGGTTCTGGCATATTTGGTACAAACGTTGACTCCTGCCTACCCCTAAATATTACTAGCCCAAAATATTTTTCAGTTCAAATGTGACCTTGTTTCAGGACCGACCACGGTATTAGAACAAACAATTTAGATTCTCAAATGTGGACTCATGGACGGAGCAAAAATATGAGCAAAAAATTATTAGATACTGAAATGTCCCCTGCTTTATGAAATACACTATTACAACAAACAATTTAGACTCTCACATGTGGACTCCTGGCTCAAGCACAATATTAGCAGCACAAAATAGTTATATGCTGAAATGTGCTCTGGTGTCACATACACTGATCAAAAATTATTGGTCTGCTGGAAGATCGATTTCACAGCAACATTTTATCCTATGAATCTGAACTAGCTGACTGACAATCAACCACCAAAATAATTTTCTGACTATACCGTAGCAGTACCAGGAGCGACCTCTCTTCACTCCTACACTGACAAAATGACACCAAAGCAACATGTCCACTTTTTATAAACAAAGGGGGAAATGTGACTTTGGCAGCCAATGACACAAGCCCTTGTGTCTGGATGTTGTTTCTGCGTCCTGATTGGCTACACATAATCAACACACATATAGTTGAGGGAAAAAAAGGGAGTGCCACTCCTCTAACCTATCCACACCCCCTCCTCTCATCAAACATGTCCCAACATCCCCTCATCATACAGCACCACTATCTTAGCCAAAGTAATAATAGAAGCATTAGTGGAAATACGTTGATTTAAATGTGACTGAATTTTACTGACTTTGAGTAAAAATGATTGTGTAAGTGAACACAAATCCGAATGTGCTACATTCGTGCCGAATTTGAAATTGCCGAATGTTTTCCAAGCAAGTTTGCTCATCTCTACTCTTGAGAACTTGCACAGCAAATTGTGCAGTCCATTTTCTTCTTCTACTCTAAGAAAATGAAAAATGTGGGGGTTTTGCAATATTTTTATGGAAAAAAATAATTTTTCCTTTTCATGTCCCAATAATATAAAGTTACATGAAGCACCTAGACTCTCACAATATCCATATATGAATTCCTTGAGAGATATAATTTCCAAAATGGGGTCACTTGTTTAGGGTTTCTGCTGTTTTGGCATATCAGGGGCTCTTCAAATGCAGCATAGTGTCAGCAATCTATTGCAGTCAAAATGGAGCTCCAAAATTCAAAAAGTGAGCCTTCCCTTCTGAGCCCTGCTGTATGCCCAAACAGTGGTTCCTGAGCACACTTGGGGAATCACCGTACTCAGGACAAATCGCACAACAAATTTTGTGGTACATTTTTTCCTGCTATCCTTGTGAAATGAAAAGTTTGAGGCTAAAGCAACATTTTTTGGGAAAAAACGGTATTTTGAATTTTGACATCCCAAAGTTATAAAATGTTGTGAAGCACCTGTGGGTTCAAAATGATCACCACAAACTTTGATGAATTCCCTAACTGGTGTAGTTTTCACAATGGGGTCAGTTGTGGGGGGTTTCTACTGTTTGTACGACTGGGGCTTAGAAAATACAGTATGTCATGGCATACGCAATCTATTCCAGCCAAAATTGAGCTCCAAAATTCAAATAGCGCTCCTCCCCTTCCAAGCCCTCCTGTGTGCCCAAACAGCAATTCGATCCATTTTCTCCTGTTATCCTTATGAAAAAGGAAAAATTGGGGGAAAAAAGCAATATTATTGTGGATATTGTGGAAAATAACTCATTTTTCATTTTTTGTTTCCATTTTGTTTTAATTCCTGTGAAGCACCTGAAGGGTTAACAAACTTCCTAAAAGTGGATTTGAATACCATGAAGGGTACAGTTTTTTAAAAGGTGTCACTTTGGGGAGTTTTTTTGACATATAGGCCCCCCAAAAGTCATTTCAAATGTGAAGTGGTCACTAATAAAATATGCTTTGTAGATTTTGTTGGAAAAATAAAAAAATATTGCTAAAAAGTTAACCTTTTTACATTTCTAACTACATATAAAATAGGTTTACAAAATTATGCTGATGTAAAGTAGTCATGTTGAAAATGTTATTTATTAATCATTTTTAATGGTATCACGATTTTGCAAGGGAATCAAATTTAAAAGTTAAAAATTTGCAAATGTTTCAACATTATCATAACATTTCCAATTTTTTCATACATAAACACAAATCATATTGACCTAAATTTAACAATAATATGAAGTTCAATGTGTCACAAAAAAACTCATTGCCACTTGGATATGTTGAAGCGTTCCAGAGTTATAACATTATAAAATATCACTGGTCAGAATTGAAAAATATGGCTAGTCAGGAAGGTTTATACAGACTTTGGCAATTAGGGGTTAAATGAAGTACATATATATGTTGAGTAGCTGCCCATTTCTTGGATAAAATAAAAAATGTAATTTATTGTCTAAGTGCAATTTCTCATTTTTATGTACTATTTGTAGTGTTTACAAATAATTAATTTAAATCATATATGCCTATTTTCACAATTTTTGAGTTATTTAGTAAAAATGTTCGCAAAAATATTATTTTTAGTAATTTTCCAGAATAAAATATTACCGGTATTTTAGTCTTTCATTTTTTTCACCTTTTTAACTTGCATAGAGAATTCGAAGGTTTAAAGCTGGAGAAAATCCTCCAATTGATAACACAGCCTTTAGCTAACTATTGATGTTTGTGCTTTGCATACAGCCAGTCCCAAGTTTTATTGAAGAAAGAGTTGTGGGTAAAGTAGAGCAAAGTAGAACAAATCAAAGTTAAATCTTCAGAGCCATTTTGTGAATATGGTGATAAAGTACTCTTTAAAAGGGTACCAATGGGTCCCATCATCTGCCTGGCTTTGCTAGTGTGGTGTAGCCAATCTATAGATCTAATAAAACAGGCATGCTCTCATAGATGGGGGAGCATTATTACTTTTGGTGGGGTATGCACTGCATTATTAACTGTATAGGGGTAGCTTAAGGGGACATTTTAACTGTATATGGCACATTGAGGAGGAATTATTATTTTTGTGATGCAGTCAGGAAACATTATTATTTTTAGGGGCACTTAGGGAAAAATACTAATTATTAAATGGGCATTTAAGGGGCATTATTACATTATAGGGACCGCAAGAGAATTATAACCATGAAAAAAAGCAAGGGTATTATTACTTTCTGTGGTGCCAAAGGATGAGGCTATGAATAAGTGGAGCATTCATATTGGGAATTATTTTCTCAAGGGACTATTTCACTGTTAGAGGGTATTAGGGGCTTTACTAATTTACTGTGCAGTACAAGTGACATAATATTGAGAAATAGGGCTGCAACTGGCTCAACATTATCAGTAGGTTGAGTAGTTTGTATAAGTTGGAAATAGATGGCATGTAGGAGATGTGAGAAGTCAAATGTGTCTTCATTGTAAACTTTGCAAACGAGTCATAACTGGAAGACGTTTTCACGTTCATTCTTGGCCAGAAAGAAAGGATGGGAAAAGTAAATGACTGCATCAGAAAAGAAGTCACTTCTAAGTAAAAATATAGAACTATACTATAATCACTTCCTTGGTCTGTTAAACAGATATTTACCACTATTTGAATACTATATGATGGCAAAATTGGTCTTGCTCTTTGTATCGGGTTTTCTATTTAGCGAGAGTATTGCCATCTGCTGAAGTTCCCGCTATACCTACTATAATTAGGGTACACCTTAGTTATAAACTGGGTTATCTAGGTTACTTCATATTCATATGTGCTTTGCCCACTTGTGTTGAACCACTAGCTAAACATTTGATTTGCAGGTATCACCGGTATTGGAATTTTTAGCCAATTAGATAGATAATTTCTTAAAAGTTTATTTCACATAAAATATTTCATATCATTCAGCATTCTCTGCTTTATTTTATTGATTGATTTCATTAATGTAAATTTAAACTATTGTTTGGGTTTGTTTGATTAACCCAAAACTTGGGCATCTAATTCTCTTTTAAGATTAATAGCAAATGCTGATAATTGTGGAGTCTGCAGCTATTTCTTGCAGCGTTGAAAGTGACATTAACTTTCAACAGGATTTACATATATTCCGCTTTAAGTCTGCATCAGCTGGCAATTAAAATTTAAATTGTTGAACATACAGCAGGCAGCCGACTAAGTAATATTTAATAGCATTAACAATGCACTTCCCAATTGGCCTCTGATTCTTTTTACAGGCTCATCAATCCGTGAGTATTTCACTATCTTATCGTTTTGTATTCTGTAAATGGTATTTAAGAAAATTAGAATTTTATTAGCAAAATGTAGCACTGCATTAATGTGCAGCTCAATAATAATTAAAATATGGTAACTTTTCTATATTTAGTTTATGCAGGTAGTTTAGCTGGTGATGTAAGGATTTTGCAAACCAGTTTATTTTAGTTGCATTTGTTGTTGAAACAAATTATAAAAACACAGAATGTATACCACCATAAAAATAAATATAATGAGAATGTTATTTGCTCATTAACACTGTCAGAACCCATGTGGTTAATAGGAATCATAGTGTATAGTTTTAAATAGGTAATTAGTGTGAACCTATTTGTGAACCTACTTATAGCCACGGAGCAGTGATGGCAAAGCACAACTGTATTTTCAGGGTTATTAATAATTTCACTGTAATGGCTAAGATCAAAGATAATACCAATCCCCGATACTCAGTTGATGCAATAATAAATAGTAAATGTAGCAGTTGTGTTTAGTGGTGTAATACAGGGAGATGGCTCCCTTTGTGACATCTCTGAGAAGCGATCAATTTGTTTCTATGTCAGCCAGATATTAACCAAAGTCCCAGACCTGCCAAGGCTAAAGCTGGCTATTAGACTTTACTAATAGTCAGTTATGGCTCTCAGAATGTAGCAATACAATACAGGAGTCAACTGCTGTGACCCAAAGGGCCTAAATAGCCAGCATCTTTCAAGGATTAAAATTCATTCATCATCATTTTCACTGACAGAAATATCTGAAAATGAATACATTTAAAGTCTAAAAAAAGTATTAAAAACACCACTTACAAAAAATCTCAACACTGTACTAATTGAACAACAAAATAAAGAGGATGAAAAAGTTTTGACATTTATTATAAAAGACTTAAGAACTAAAGAGTTCTACTATGCAGTTTAGACTGTCCATTTTAAACTTAATAATTCTACAAAGTCAATCTTGACTTTCCGCATCAAAAAATGAGAGACTTCCCAGACTCCTGTTACAGTGATAAAATTTTACGGAAATCTTTTGAAAACCAGCAATTCATTCTTGTAACTTTTTACTTTACACACCTTTCTCTTTTGCTATTTAAACTCGAAGCAGTTGTATTGGAGCAGGCTGGTGATTGTGCTGACATCTTGTCCAGCTGTCATTCTCTCTTCATGTCAGCATGATCAATAAATATCAAATGATCTTACATAGGCTACTTTCACACATCAGGTTTTTCACGCCATGCCGTTTTCGGCATCGCACCGCAGAGCCGGATCCGGCGTAATTTGTGAAAACCGGATGGAACAGATCAGTTCCATCCAGTTTGCATCCATTTCTTCATTTTTTTATCTGGTTTTTGAAGGATCCAGTTTTTAAAAACACCCCTGGGAGGCTCCAAAATGTGATTGGCCCCCTGAAAACTATATATATATATATATATATATATATATACACAATGTTCCTACAGCCCATGTGTGACAGGTTGTAGAGGAGCAAGTGTTTTGAGCAAGATGGATGAAGTTATTTTGAATATTCTGAAGATCATTGTGGATTTCACAGTGGAGACAAATCGCTTGAAAACTATTGTTCTGGAGAAGGAGCGAGAGAGACAGCGAACTCTGCGTCTGTGCTGAAGGCGCTTGTGGATCCACCCCATCACTGCACAGAGAATGACGCGGGGAGTCTTTTCTACTTTATACATGGAGCTACGAGGAGACCCAGAGAAGTTTTTCAGCTATGTGCGGATGAAAGCGGAGAACTTCAATCTATTGGTGGACCGAATTGGACATCTCATCTGAAGGAGTGATACGTATTGCCGATTCTCCATTTCACCGGTGGAGAGTCTGATGGTCACTCTTCGGTAAGCCATTATTATTGTATCTCATCCTGTAAAGCACACTTTATAGTTGTTGTGGGATTTTTTTTAGAATAGTTTTTAGTGACCTTTTTTTATCGTATCTCCTACTGTTAAAGCTGACTTATAACTGTAATGTTATTGCTGGTATTTTGTAATAATTTTTGCCCTGCTTTTATTCACAGATTTCTTGCAACTGGAGAATCTCTTTCATCACTACATTTCTAGTTCAGACTTGGGATTTCCACCATCTCTGGAATTGTCAAGCACACCTGCGGTGCATTGTGGGACTCTTTGCACAGCGAATTTATAGCACATCCCACAATGGAGAGTTGGTTGGAAGTAGCCGAGAAATTCCAGCAAGTGTGTCAGTTTCCCAATTGCTTTGGTGCAGTGGACAGGAAACATATCCGCATCGTGAAACCAGCTGGTTCTGGCTCGCAATATTTCAACTATAAAAAATACTTCTCCATTTTGCTGATGGCCATCGTCGATGCAGAATACAAATTTATAGCGGTGGATATTGGGGCGTATGGCCGCTCCAATAATTCCCAAATTTTCAAATTGTCTGCAATGAGGTGTCATCTGTATGGAAACACCTTTCAATCCCCCCCACTGCCTCAAACCTCTGGGCCACCAATGCCTTTTGTTTGTGTTGGGGATGAAGTGTTCCAACTATTGGAACACCTACTAAAACCCTACTCCAGTGGTGGATTAAAGCAAACTAAAAGAATTTTAACTACCGCCTCACACGAGCAAGGAGAATGATGGAGTGCACTCTTGGGATTTTGACCACCAAATGGCGAGTTCTATTGACAGCTATAAACTTGAAGATTGACACTGTTGACGAGGTGGTGAAAGCGTGTGTTGTTCTGCACAATTATGTGATATGCAAGGAACATATTTCCTTTGAAGACCACTCAGAAGAAACCACCTTGGCTGATTATCACAACATTACGTATAGAAGTTCTGTGTCAGTTTCCCGAATGAGGGACAAATTCGCAGAATACTTTACTTCACCTGAAGGAGGAATAGACTGGCAGGATGAGAGAGTTTCAACAATTTGTCTTGGACCTTGTAACCCTTAGTATTTTACCTTCTTATACCCAAGTTATGTACCTGTTTGGATTGTACCCAAAGTATTTAACCTATAGCCACATTCATTAAACCTTGTTTTACCCAACGTATTTAACCTTATACCTTATAAATAAAAGACAAATTTTGTAAAAAACAGTTTTATTCAACTAAATTTGGTAACAAATATAACTTTATAAGTTAAAAAAGTTCGGGGTGGAGATATTGCTGGAGGGGCTGTCAGATTGGGACACTTCGACAGTGGGAGTGAGGAAAGAGGAATGTGGTGGTGGTGGTGAAGGATCAGTAGGTAGCGGTGAAGGGGTGGAGAAAGAAAGAGAACGGGTGGACATGAAACTGGGAGTTGTATTTGGAATTTGGAAGGTTGGAGGGGTGTAGTTGATGGATTGGGAGGCAGAAGAGGTGATGGGTGGAGAAGAGGATTGGGATAGTGACATGATGGGTGAAGGAGACTGGTGGTAGTGGGCAGGGAGAGGAGGCATGGAAGATGTTGGTGAGAACTGGTATGGGGCGGGATGTTGGTACGGGTCAGCATGCTGGGATGGGGAACGAGCAGGATGCTGGTACGGGGCAGGGGCAGGATCCTGGAATGGGGCAGGATGCTGGTAGTGGCTGGAGGGAGGGACAGTGGCTGGAGGGGGGCAGGTGCAGGAGGGGGGGCAGATGTGGTGGCTTGGGAGGTAACAAGCGCTAGAGTAGACTGGCACAATTGCATTACTTGCATCTGCTGATCAGGAGATAGCTTATCCATGTGCATGAGTACTGACCGGAAAAAAGTGTGGTTCGGTGATTGACTTGCATCTGAATGCATCCATAGCAGAAGTGTATGCAACTCAAGAATGCTTTTATTTATCAAAGTGAAACCTGCGGCCATTTGGTCCGACAAAAGTTTCAGACAGTTCTGGAAGGATGCATTAAGGTGCAAGAACTCTGGCACATAGCTCTATACCTGACCCCTCTGCCGCTGCCGCCTCAAAGCCACAGGTGTACTAGAGGTGGCAGCATCAGAGGGGTGGGGTAAAGGAAAAGCTATATCCTCACCAGCAGATTCATGCAATGCAGCTGTCCAGGATGCTCCAGCGCTGGAGGATGGGACCGAGGGATCAGATGTGAGGGAAGGCTGGGAAGGTGCAGAGGGGCCAGGACTGTCAAAGTGTCCCATGGTGGCAGACTCCTGAGGGATTGCTCCAGAAGGGTTCAACTCTGCTGCAGGCTCCCGAGTGCTGGCGATGGTGCTGTGGAGCAAAGCGAAAAAAATATATAATTAATTTATTGATATTGCCTGGCCCTGGCTGACACATCAAAAGAGGGTTAAACATGTAAACATTGGTTATTAAATGTGGTGGGTAATATTTACCTTCGGCTCACCATCGTTGACCTGAGGAATGACAGGGCTTGGGCATATTTATATCTGCTCATGCGTCCTCCAGGTCCACTCGGGGCCCGCATCTCTTTGTTGAACTCCTTCTTGAAGCGATTCCTGATCGACCGCCACCACTTGACAATCCTCTCACCTGAAAAAAGTGAAAGCACAAATTGGTTAGTATACAACACTTTAAATACAGCAACATAACTGCACTGTGTATACTTACGGGCTTGATTCTGGGTCTGAACATCGAGGTCCTCCCAGTTGTCTACAAGCTGTTGGCAGACTTGCTCCCAGAGCGGAGGGGTCACAATTACATCAGCATGGCGGCGGTCACCCATATTCCACAGCGGCTCCTTCTCTCGGATCAGATCGATGAGGAGGTCGATATTTTGCCCGACCTCCTCACCGTCCGACTCAGGAGCACGCTGTGAAGCCTGTTAAAAAAGAAGGAAAAAAATAACATTAAGTACAAATTAAAAAAAAATAGGAGTTGCTCACGCTGATGACCCTGGGAGATGCTCTGAGGACCCCTGGATTGAGCACCAGAATCAGAAGACTATAAGAAAAAAAAATGATGCGCTTTTATGTTGCCTTTTTACATGTTGTGTGCAGTGTGATGTCTATAATGATAATTTTGTATGTGTTGTATGTTGTGTGATGCCTGTAATGATCATTTTGTATGTGTTGTGTGCAGTGTTCTTTCGGTAATGATCTTTTGATTTTATGTGTTGGGTGTAGTGTGAGATTGTGTTTCTGCGATGCATGCAAGAAACTTACCAATTGCGATCCCACTCTATGTCTCTATCCACCCCTTCGGTCTTCTTCTGGAAGCAACTCTTGTGCTGCAGCTTCCTGTTATACAAAAATGATAGATTGATAAATGCATTAATTAAGAAAATATCTATATAAATAGATAGATATGGGATAAATAGATAGATAGATAGATGGATGGATGGATAGATAGATAGATAGATAGATAGATAGATAGATAGATAGAAATATAGATAGATATGGGACTGATAGATAGATATGGGACTGATAGACAGGGCAAAATAAATTCAATAAAAACAAAACATATATTTACCTCAGTGCGCTGCCGACGCGGGGGAGAGCTCGCAGAAGACAACATGGCTAATGCTCTCTTGCTGGCAGGCAGGCAGCTCTCCTTGCTGTCAGGAAGGCAGGCTCTCCTTGCTGTCAGGAAGGCAGGATCTCTTGATAGCAGGCAGCCAGGTTCTCCTTGCTCTCAGGAAGGCAGGCTCCCTTGCTAGCAAGCAGGCAGGCTCTCCTTGCTATCAGGAAGGCAGGCTCTCTTGCTGGCTGGCAGGCAGGCTCTCCTTGCTGTCAGGAAGGCAGGCTCTCTTGCTGGCAGGCAGGCAGGCAGGCAGGCTTTCCTTGCTGTCAGGAAGGCAGGCTATCTTGATGGCAGGCAGGCAGGCTCTCCTTGCTGGTAGGCAGATATGCTCTCCTTGCTGTCAGGAAGGCAGGCTCCCCTTGTTAGCAGGCAGAGTCTCTTGATGGCAGGCAGGCTCTCTTTATGGCAGACAGGCTCTCTTGATGGCTGATATGAGTGAGGGCCTCACTGGCATTGTTTATATATATATATGTCCTGGGGGCAGGCCAATTGGTTCTGAGCATGCTCAGATTAAAAAACCAGATCAGGTCACCGGATCCGGCTTTTTCCGGATCTGGCGCATTCCGGTGTCCATAGACATGCATTGTAGCAAAAAGCCAGAAGCGCCAGATCCTTTTTCGCCACAGACAAAAAACATTATTGTAGACTTTTTTCCAGACGCCGGAATGGAAATTTTCACTGGATTCAGAAAAGAACGGAAGGAACAGTGGGCAATGCAGCGCAATCCGGGGTTTTTTTCACTGGTTCCGTTTTTTCTAAAAAGAGCCGTAATGGGCCAGAATGAAAAAACCTGATGTATGAAAGTAGCCATATTCAGGTCTGGACAATTTCTAACTGGAAAAGACTAAAACTCCACTGACAAGGACCAAGGTGTGGAGTGGGTAGAGAACTAGTGTGGAGGGAAAGTAAATAGGTATTTGGACACTAAGAGACTGAGAAGTGGTTGTCAACTTATGTATGGGGTCCATTCATCAAGCAGTTTTTGCAAAATTATGACTTACAACAGCTGGTAATTGCACGACAAATGTGAGATGTTTTGTCATTTTTACCTTAGCCTTTGCCAGATTTGCTACCCTTTTGAAAGTGGGCTGCTGGGACAGGGTGTGGACAAGCATGTCTAACAAACTCATCATATTTTACACTACGAAAGTGACAAAAAATTACTATTGCAGTACATCTATGGCGGTAGTGCAGAACAGTGAAGAGGTGAGCTAAATTCATTAAAGAGGTGCACACCGCTTTATGAATTTGGTGCATGTTACTCCAGAATTCCCTTCATTATGGCTACATTCAGTATTTGATCAGTATTTCACATCAGTATTTGTAAGCCAAAATCAGGAGTGGAACAACATGAAGAAAAGTATAATATAAACACATGCACAACTTTTGCATTTTTACCCACTCCTGGTTTTGGCTTACAAATACTAATGTAAAGTAATGACCAAATACCGATAGTGTGAATCACTGGTATGCAATCTGGTGTTCCAGCAAGTAAATGTTTCATAGCAGCAATGTAACAGAGACAGTAATGCATTTGCAGGGCAATTGTTAATAGCAGCACTGTACTAGAGAAGTAAATGCAGTTCAACCCCTTAACATCCAATGACAGACACAGTCTGTCATGGCCAGATGTCAGTTCCCTCACCAGGACGGACTGTGTCCATCATGAATTTAAGTCAGTGCGACAGCTGTCTGTGACAGTTGAGAGGTACGTGAAGAGGTGCAGGGACCCTTGCTGTCGGTCCCCGCACCCAGATCGATGTGATCGGTCAGTCAATCTGACTGACCAATCACAGCATGATCAAGCAGGAGATGCTGAAATATCAGCACTTCCTGCCCGATTAGTGCAGCAGCTCACCTCTGCCAGTGGCCGAGCGTCTGCACTAAAAGTCAGGAGCGGTGTCAGCGCCGACCCTGGCTGTTAACCCCCTAAATGCTCTGATTGAGCACGATCGCAGCATTCAGGAGGGAGGCAGAGGAATGGGAGCTCCCTCTGCCTTCAGATTGGCGTCCCCACGATGTCATTGCTGGGTCTGATCATTACCATGGTGCCCCGGGGTCATCATGATGACTAGTGATGAGCGATTATACTCGGTACTCGAGATTTACCGAGCACGCTCGGGTGTAGTCTGAGTATTTGTAAGTGCTCAGAGATTTAGTTTTCAGCGCCGCAGCTGAATGATTTACATCTGTTAGCCAGCTTGATTACATGTGGGGATTCCCTAGCAACCATGCAACCCCCACATGTACTTATGCTGGCTAACAGATGTAAATCATTCAGCTGCGGCGCTGAAAACTAAATCTCCGAGTACTTACAAATACTCGAAGGACACCCGAGCATGCTCGGAAAATCTCGAGTACCGAGTATATTCGCTCATCACTAATTATGGCCTTTGGGTCATAAAGCTACAGAAAGCTTCTGAGACCATGCTTACAGCATGGTGTCAGAAGCTTTCAGTATAGGGATATAGTAACTTAGTAACTTAGTTAGAAAGGCCGAAAAAAGACATTTGTCCATCCAGTTTGGCCTATATTCCGTCAGAATAAATCCACAGATCTACATCCTTCAAAGAACCTAATAACTGTAAGATACAATATTGTTAGGAAGACATCCAGGCCGCTCTTGAACCCCTCGACTGAGTTCGCCATCACCACCTCCTCAGGCAAGGAATTCCAGATTCTCACTGCCCTAACAGTAAAGAATCCTCTTCCATGTTGGTGGAAAAACCTTCTCTCTTCCAGACGCAGAGAATGCCCCCTTGTGTCCATCACCTTCCTTGGTATAAACAGATCCTCGAAAAGATATTTGTATTGTCCCCTTATATACTTATACATGGTTATTAGATCACCCCTCAGTCGTCTTTTTTCTAGACTAAATAATCCTAATTTTGCTAATCTCTCTGGGTATTGTAGCTCCCCCATCCCCTTTATTAATTTTGCTGCCGTCCTTTGTACTTGCTCTAGTTCCATTATTTCCTTCCTGAGCACCGGTGCCCAAAACCAATTCTTCACCTGCTGTGGATTTGTTCATTTTGCCTCTCAAAGATCGCAGTAAGGCTCAGTGCACATTTATCCTGTGATCTACACTGAGTGCTTATACCGGGGTTTCTGTGTAAATCTCTGAAATACGTGATTCGAACAGAACCGCTGGTAAAATATTCCCTATAAAGAGGCAGATGGAGGCAATGTGAACGTCATAGGACCTGTGATCCGGCGGTGTCCGTCATTTCAGGCGTACCTAAAAACACTGTCAACCATAGTTTTGTGCACCCCTGAAAAGGACAATGCTGAACAGAGGCCAGACAGAGTCCAGAGTAAATCTGCTTCCTCATTATAGTGAATGGACCCTTCGGGGGTATCATCTGTCACGTAGCTCGGAGATTTAAATGGAAATCATAAAGTATGTAGAGCATAGAGAGCTGGATAACTGTGATCCCAAATGTTATGAAAAATGTTCCCAATAAAAGCTTCAACTCAATCCACAAAAAAGCAAGTCCCCACTCAGGTCCATCATCTGTTAACTGAAATGTAGGGTCTTCCACGTTACTGGTAGCACAAAAGCTCTGGAAAAGCAAAATGGGTCATTACACCTCCCAAAAAAATTCAGCGAATTCTGTGCTCCCAAATCCAAATGCCCCCCTCCCTTCTGAGCCCCAGTGTGCATAAACCACCTTTAGCGTTCACATTTGGCAATGGTATAATTACCAAAATGAGGACACTTGAGGGGATAGGCGGATTCTGCTCTCTATTACTTAAGGGGCTCTGTATATGGAGTCCGCAAACTATTCTAGGAAAATCTGTGCTCTAGGAGTCAAATAGCTCTCCATCCCTACCGAGACTCTCCATATGGCTAAGCAGTACTGTAAAGCCACATATGGTGTATTTCTATATTCAACAGAAATTGTGGGACAAATTCTGGTGCTAATTTTACCCATATCTTGTGTGAAAATGTAAATCTGATGCTAAAACAACATTTTTGTAGTAAAAATGTAATTATTTTTTTCTTCATTGCCCAATGGTATAAAATTCTGTGATACACCATTGTTATCAATATGATGATTACACCCCTAGATTAATTCTTTAGTAGGTGTAGTTTGTAAAATAGGGTCACTTATGGGGTGCTCTAATATTCTGGCACCTCAGGGGCTCTCTCAGTGTGTTATGGCACCCTCAAACCATAACAGTAAAATCTGCACTATATTATGGTGGCGCTCATTCCCTTTTGAGCTTTGCACTGTGCCTCAAAAGTAGTTTTCACCTACACATGAGGTATTAGCACTAGTGATGAGCAAATATACTTGTTACTCGAGATTTCCCGAGCACGCTCGGGTGTCCTCTGAGTATTTTTTAGTGCTCGGAGTTTTAGTTTTCATCACCGCAGCTTAATGATTTACATCTCTTAGCCAGCTTGATTACATGTGGGGATTCCCTAGCAATCAGGCAACCCCCACATGTACTTATGCTGGCTAACAGATGTAAATCATTCAGCTGCGGCGATGAAAACTAAATCTCCGAACACTAATAAATACTCAGAGGACACCCGAGCGTGCTTGTAAAAGAACCTGGCACTCAACTTCAATGCGTGTAGCTTGAAAATTTATTGCGTAGTACCAACAAAAAACGTTTCGGTCTATTCGACCTTCTTCAGTTACTACAGTATGTGAGAAATTAAATAAATCAATCAATTAAACAAAATGATGGGTAAACAAAAAAACCACAAAAGTATATACAAAATGTAGAACAGGTCATATCTTAGTCTAGACATTTAGGATAAACATGGAAACCACAAAATAAACCTATTCCCAACTCGGGATATATTGGAGGCAGGAAGAGAAATATGGACTGGTGTACCATACTTAAATGAAGATTGCGTGTCACTTCGTACAAATGTCCAGTGGGTATAGTTAGAGATACTGAGGAGTAAAGAAAGCACATGGGTATCGGTGTCAATAAGGAGAAATACGATAAGTTGCAATATGGGCATTAATGCTGTGGTAGTGTGAATATTTAAGTAATTGGCTGGAGCGCTAAGTTAATCACCCTCTATATGTATTTACTTTTGATAGCTTTGATGTTACTGGTGGGATTTAGAAACTATTTTTGCTCAGCCCATGTAGATTTATAATTATGCGTTGCCAGTATTCAGCGCTGTTTGTGATTAGTAGCCTTGTCGGTCCCTTATAACTGAGATATTGTGGTTGTGTACAATTCTATATTTTGGGTTTATTTATTTAATGTGTCTAATAAAATGATTGATTTTATATAAAGTGAATTGTGTGCTTTCTGTTTCACTGCTCAAGAGAGCTATTAGTGATACGGATGGAATTTGATAAGATATGACCTGTTCTACATTTTGTATATACTTTTGTTGTTTTTCTCCTTGGTCCCTTCCTATTGTTCTATTTTGTTAACCCATCATTTTGTTTCATTGATTTATTTATTTAATTTCTCACATACTGTAGTAACTGAAGAAGGTCAAATAGACCGAAACGTTTTTTGTTGGTACTACACAATAAATTTTCAAGCTACACGCATTGAAGTTGAGTGCCAGGTTCTTTTACATTTATGGTATTAAGGTGTGGGAACCTACCTGTGCACCACTGGAGCAGTGCTCACGTTTTTGTTCACCCGAGCGTGCTTGGGAAATCTCGAGTAACAAGAATATTCGCTCATCACTAATTAGCACACTCAGGATAAAATGCACAAAAAATTCTAGTGTCCATTTTCTCCTGTTACCCTTAATAAAATAAAAAAATTGGGGGCTAACAGAAAAATTTTGCAGGAAAAATGTGTGTTTTTTTTTAATTTTCTTAGCACTGTTATAAACTTTTGTAAAACACCTGGTTGTTCATTTAGGTAAGTTCCTTGAGAGGTCTAGTTTTCAAAATGGTATCACTGGTGGGGGTTTCCACTGTTTAGGCACATCATGGGCCCAGCAAAAGTGACATGGCATCCGCGTTCAATCAGCCCATTTTGTGTTCGAAAAGTCAATCCTTTCTCCTTCCTTTCCTGGTCCTGCCCTGCATCCAAACAGAGGTCTTCCTCCACAGATGGGGTATCGGTGTACTCAGGAGAAATTGCACAACAATTTTTGGGGTCCATTTTCTCCTGCTACCTTTGTTAAATTAAACAATTTGGTGCTAAAAGATGATTTTTTGGGAAAAAATGTGATTTTTAATTGTTATGGCTATACGTTATAAAGTTATATGAAGCTCCTGGAGGTACAAGGCACTCAACAAACATCTAGATAAGGGGTCTAGTTTCCAAAATGGGGTCACTTGTGGGAAGTTTCGACGCACATTATGGGCTCTCCAAATGCAACATCTGCTCTCAATTCCAGCTAATTTTGGGCTCAAAACATGAAAACAGTGGTCTTCCTCTAGACATGGGGTATCGGCATACTCAGGAGAAATTGCACAACAAATATTGTGGTTCATTTTCTCTTGATACCCTAGAGAAAGTAAAAAAAAATTGTGTCTGACGTAAAACTTTTGTGAAAAAAGTTACGTTTCTGTGACAATGCTCTGATTTAGGGGCATAGAAATTAAAAGTTTGGAAATTGTGATATTTTCAAAATTTGTACCGAATTTACATTTTTTTCACAAATAAACAAAATAAATTTTGAAGAAATGTTACCACTATCATAAAGTACAATATGTCACGAAAAAACAATCTCAGAATCAGTGGGAGCCATTGACGCGTTCCAGAGTTATAACCACATGAAGTGACAGTGGTCAGATTTCAAAATTAAGGCCTGGTCAAAAACCTACAAAGTGGCTTGGTCCTTAAGAAGTTAATATCTTTTAGCAAGGCAATGTTTAATTGCAGTAGTAAAGTGAATAGAAAATGGAGAGAAGAAACACCACCATTTTATATAAAAAAAAAGTTTTTCCCTATTTTTCTCCTCAAAATTTGGGGTGCATCATATAATCTGGGACGTATTGTAAACCTCAAAATATGGTATAGGTTAAGCATAGTCTATTTTCTGTTTTGAACTTTTGACTAAGGCTCCATATCTCACCATCCACTATAGTTTTGAATGTGTGACTACAATCACAAGTCGGCTCATCACAAGGTCTATTAGTTCCGGGACAAAAAACACAAAACAGTGGAGGTGGCTCATATGCTTCATAACAGTGAGATCACAGATGTCAATGCAAGCACCATGTGACACGCATTGCACAAGTGTGGTGAATGGTGGCCCAAAAAAGGTGACGAAGCCTCAACTTCAATATGGTCATAAGAAACGTCAGCTCGAGCTGGCAATAAAGTACGAAAAGTGGACAGTAGAATATTGGAAATGGGTGATTTGGAGCAATGAGACGAAAGTCAATAGACTAGGCTGTGATGGGAAAACTCAAAAATTGAGCTTGGATTAAGTTGGTATACATGCAGCACATTAAAGCATGTTCACATTGGCCATAAAGCACACAAAACCTACAAAAAACAAAATGAGTAAAAATCCCTGCTGTAACTAAATAAGTAAAAAACAAGAGCATTTAAATAACTCAGGGTTCTTAATAATACTGTTTTTGATCAAAAATAACATAAAAGCCATCACTCCATTGTCAAGGTGCCCCTGATTGGGAAGGAACCTGCACTATCTAATATTAAAAACCTTACCATGTGTCAGAATTGACCTCAGTGTATGAATAAGGGCAGACAGAAGGACCGAGTCTCAATCTATGAAGGAGCTGTCAAATCCGGCTTAAGAAGCCTGATGATATGAGGCTGTTTTCCAGCCAAATGTGTTGGATACTTGACCTGGATCGATGGTGGTCTCAATGCTGAGCTGTATGTGAGTACTCTACAAGACGAGTTAGTTCGTACACTTGAGTACTATGGGTATCAAAATGACAACTTAGTGTTCAAGCCGCTGCCTCTAGCCTCTTTCTTTTTTCTTATTTTGTTTAATATTTTGCTAATTTTTTCTCTGGTATAAGATGCGGAACTCGTATGGCATCTAGAGTGCAGACTAATATGCTATTTATAGTAACAAAAATGTATCAGATTATTCATTATAGAGAGGGTAATGAGGGATGGTTCTCAGCCGTTTCTGTACTCTGATGTGCATTAGCCCTTAAACTAAATGATAAATACTATATGTGATATCCTATAAGGGATTGGCCTCAGATATTTTGGGCTTCTAGATGCACTAATTTAACGCAATTGAGAGACACTATATGTGATACCAATTTCTTTTGTGTTTCTTTCTTTTTTCTGATGTTTGCTTAATGTTTTGCTAATTTTTTCTATGGTATAAGATGCGGAACTCGTATGGCATCTAGAGTGCAGACTAATATGCTACTTATAGTAGTAAAAGTTTATCAGACTATCCAATATAGAGAGAGTAATGAGGGATGGTTCTTAGTCGTTTCTGTATTCTGATGTGCATTTAGCCCTTAAACTAAATGAGAAATACTATATGTGATACCCTATAAGGCAGATAATTTTTTCATTTTGTTTTTTTTTTTTTGTTTTTTGGTTTTTGTTGAATATTTTGTTCCGTTTATTTTTGGATAATTTAGGGTGTAATATATATATATCACCCAACAACATATTTACATCCATTGAGTGTACTCATATATCTGCTAACCTTTTTCGGAGGGGTGCAATTTTGCTTAGGGATCCACTCTGTACATTGGTCTGTCTATGATTTCTAGGTCATCAACCACTAACAAAGATAGTGACCTATTGTTACATCTATTAGAGGCTTCACTACTCATGACCTCTGAATATTCAACTGAGCACACTCCAACTGTGCCCTGCTGTACCCCATAGCTCTGCACTATCTATATATTTCTTCAAGAATTTTTTGAGGTAACTGTGGGGTACATGCTATTTAGTGCATTTATGCAGCAATGTCTGCAGTGTTTTTAGATTTTTTCGTTCACTTTTTTCTTTTTTCACTTTTTCACGTTTTTTGGTTAGTGTGATCTAGTGGTCAATTTGTGTGTGTATGTCTGTGGGTACCTGGGTGTGGGTAGCAAGTAGGACCCTATTAGGGTGAGAAGGGACAGTCGACGGTGAGCGGGGGCGCCATATCGAAATCTAGGGTGCCAACCTCCGCTGGTAGGTAGGTCTAAGATACTTTAGGGCCACCTACAGGGACTGTGTCAGGCATATCTGCTATCTCTTCCCCATTTTTCTAGCTTACCCAACCCAGTTGGCTGATGTTGATTGCATACATTTGAGTCTTATTTATTGGAATTTTAGACAATTTAATAAAATATCGTTTTAAGGATAGTACGTTTTTTTGGTTGTGTCCTGGAATTGGAGACAAGCGGTGTGGGAGAGAAATTCAAAGTGAAACAACCCTACATGTCCTTAACAAATAAACCCCGATGTCTGCTCCTGTTGTTGCACAGACTCCCGACATAATGGCGAGGATAAGTGGCAAAAGCTGTGTATTTTTGACCATCAATGTTGCCAATGGGTTCTTCTTGAATGAACTCACTGAGAACTATAGGTACAAATTTGTATTTACAGTGGGGAACAAACAGTACATGTTTGGTGTGCTTTCCCAAGGTTTCCCCAGCAGGCCTACGTATTTTCACCAGGCATTGGTGGCTATACTGAGCATATTTTCTCAGCTAGAATGTCTCCTGCAATACATACAGTAGATGACTTGCTACTACACACAGAAGCCATGGAAGAACACTTGGTTCTGTTAAGGGAGCTTTTGGGACTCCTAGCCAAATCTGGACTCAAACTGAGCCCTCACAAAGCAAATTTGGCCAGGGAAGAGGTCATTTTTCTTGGATTCCAGATTTCATTTGGAGCCAAAGGAATTGTGGCAGCCCGAGTGAAAGCCATGGTTGAGTTACCTGGCTCTCTGCAGGACTTGTGAAAGTTCCTACGAGTGGCCAATTTCATGAAGCTATACCCCTCTATGAACTTTTCAGAGGAGAGGAAACCTCACTTCAGGGCTGCTCCGAACCACAAGGAGAGGCCCTTTCACCTCTCGAATATGGACCACTCCTCTTCTCCTGTATTGGCCACCCCCAACTCAGAAGGGGAAATTGTCATCCAGGCAAAGGAAATGTGTCTATTTTTGTTGTCCTTCTACAGCGGATAGGACACGATAATAGACTGTTGGGATACTCTCACCTGTAGAACGAGGGTTTGACAAATCAGCCAAACAACTGGCTGCCATATATTATACTGTCAAAACCACTGATCATATTGTAGGTTTCAGACCCCTCACTGTACAGACTCAACATTCCCCTTTGGTCTTTTTGCTTTGAGATACACTTCCTGTAGTTTCCCAACAGAGATTCGGAAGGTAGATCATGGAACTCAGCAGCCAAAAACTGAAAGTGACCCACAAGATGAAGTACGTTCGGTCACAGTTGTTGAACATAAAAGGGACCAAACATGACTGTGGAGAATCACCACAGAACGTAAATGATCAAGACTGAAAATCTGGAAGACAGGGTCATCTTTGTTTATGGCTCTTGTTTCTGTCCGGATGGCACCTATCATGTGACAGGGCACCCATAGTCTCGTTAGGTTGTCAGGTCACATGTCAGCACAACGGGCTGAACTGGAGGCTGTCAAAGAAGCTCTCCTCCTTCAAACTTTAGGGACTCAAACTACAGTACAGACCAAAAGTTTGGACACACCTTCTCATTTAAAGATTTTTCTGTATTTTCATGACTATGAAAATTGTAAATTCACACTGACGGCCTCAAAACTATGAATTAACACATGTGGAATTAAATACTTAACAAAAGTGTGAAACAATTGAAAATATGTCTTATATTCTAGGTAGCAAAAGGTGGCTACTTTGAAGAACATAGAATATGAGACATATTTTCAGTTGTTTCACAGTTTCTTGTTAAGTATATAATTCCACATGTGTTAATTCATAGTTTTGATGCCTACAGTGTGAATTTACAATTTTCATAGTCATGAAAATACAGAAAAATCTTTAAATGAGAAGGTGTGTCCAAACTTTTGATCTGTACTGTATATATAGCGACAGTTCTTATGTAGTTCAATCCATCACCTTCCACCTGAACACATGAAAGAAATGAGGATTCATGGACAGCCAAAATAAACCTCTGGCCCACGTAAAACAGTCCCGAAGGAATTGTGGGAATGTAGCATTGCACATTTGGCAGAAGCTGTAAATATTAAAATCGCAGTACACCAGAGAGGAAAACAGCTTTTGACCTTGGGGAACAACAAGGCTGACAAATTGGCCAAGTTTGCAGCAGTATCTGGGGTCCTTCGGGAACCAGGTACTGAACAGATTCCTGCATTCCAGTTTGCACTGATAAAGGTCAGACTCAAAGATGGACCTGTGTCATTTGAGTAGGATCAGGCTAAAGATCCTCTTCTAATGACAAACATCACAGCTCCACATCATCTCTAGCCAATAAGTCATGGGATCCTGTGTTATGATACTGGTACACAGCAGCTTCCTCTGCCAGTAGTCCTGCAGCATCTGTAGGCAGAGCTGACCAGACTAAACCACCATTTGTTTGGGCACCTTGGCCAGGACCAGCTATTGTCCCTCCTGAGGAACATACTGTACTGGTCTGGTATGTCCAAAATGGTAGAGGAACAACCAACAATGCTTGGTATGTGATCAGGTTAACCCAAGGGCTTCAGCCCTTAAGCTATTGCTGCAGCAAGTTCTGCCAGCAGAGGGTCCATGGTTCACAATCCAGATCAATTACATCGGACAATTGCAAGCAAGAAATCTTAACTGCTGTTATGTCCTGGTGGTGGTCTATGTCTTTTCCAAATGGGTAGAAGCCATCCCTATTGTTAGGGCTAGCGGAATGCACCGAATGAATATAGAGATTTTATTATAATAGATGCGTTCGCAGCCCGAGGTCCACCGTGCAGGTGCACCTGCTGCTAGCAAACGGCGGAACTATATGGCGGTATGAGCTAACTCTGTTACTTCACAGAGTTGCAGTGAACTCAAAGCACTGCGCCCTGTTAGACTTCACAGTGGCACAGGCTAACTACCCAAACGAGAGCAGTCAGTGGTCATGCATGCACACAAAACTCCTAGCCGGAGGTGCCAGCATTCTAGGGGCTTATTTCAGCCAGGTCCCTGAATACACAAACACACAAACTCCTTGCTGGAGGTGCCAGCATTCTAGGGGCTTATTTCAGCCGGGTCCCTGAACACAATCATACATGACCACACTGGCGCAAAGTACATAACTTAGAACAATACTAGCCGTGCGGCCATGCGAGCCTTAAATAGTTGCAGCACGTACAGGACCTTCCTAGAAGGACCAATGAGAGGCTGCCACAGAGCATGAGCACCTACACGACCTTCCTGAAGGGCCAATGGCCTAAGCTGCTATATCTGATCATGTGACCCTCGATCTCCACTGAGAGATCTTACTCTGGGCTTGCTCAGAACGAGAAAAGCAGGACTTAGTCCCAGAAGCATCTGCTCGCCGCTGCCCAGCACTGACTTCAATGGCAGAAATAGGGAAAGCAGCAGTAACTCTTTGTACAGAGTCAGACCGAGTGAGATGCTGGGACCGACGTCTCCGCTGAGCAGGCTCCACTGCGGCAGGAGAAAAATGGGAGACTGCAGCGGACATGGACCGAGATTCCCCCTGTGCAGAGATGGGAACTCGTTACGTTCGAAGGCAGCAATAAGCTGCGGAGCCTGAATGTGCTCAGCAGGCTCCCAGGACCTATCCTCAGGACCGTAACCCTTCCAGTCCACCAAATAAAATTTTTTTGCCACAAACCACCTTGCACCCCAAAATAGCGTTCACCTCGTAATCGTCCGTAGACGAACCCGATGTCACGGCAGATGACTCAGAAAATCGGGACATGTATACGGGCTTAAGGAGGGAGGAATCTGACCGGTGGAGTCGGCTACAGCGTTGTTAAGAGCAAACTCAGCCCACGGTAACAAGGATGCCCAGTCATCCTGCCTGGCAGAAGTGTCGTAAATAAGTGACCAGAGTCTGATTGGCCCTCTCAACCAATACATTCGTCTCGGGATGATAAGCCGAGGAGAGATTTAACTCAATACTGAGTAGACGACAAAGCTCCCTCCAGAATCGAGACGCAAACTGGGGACCCCGGTCACTGACAATCTTGTCCGGCATACCGTGTAAGCGAAAGATATGCTTGATGAACAAGGCTGCCAGAGCCCGTGCAGAAGGTAGCCGTGGAAGAGGCACTAAATGAACCATTTTGGAAAAATGGTTGGTGATCACCCAGATAATGGTGCAGTTGCGAGACTTGGGTAAGCCCACCACAAGGTCCATCCCGACCATCTCCCAGGGCCTCTCTGCCACCGGCAGAGGGTAAAGCAACCCAGCTGGCCGTTGCCGAGGGGACTTGTTCTTGGTGCAAGAGACACATGCCCGAACATAGTCTGTGACATCATGAGCCATATGCGGCCACCAGTATGTCCTCGCCTGTAACTCAGATGTCCTTTTGGAACCAAAATGTCCACCTACCCTGGACGAGTGTGCCCAAGAGAGAACCTCCGGTTGCAAACTGGATGGTACAAAAGTCTTGCCCGGAGGCACAGACTCTAGCAAAACCGGGGCCACAGTTCTCAGGCTCTCAGTGGGGACTTTAAGCCGAGGCTCCTCTACCTCCTCCACAGATGACACAACAGAGCAAGAGAGAGTGTCGGCACGAATTTTCTTCTCCCCAGAAAGAAAATGGAGGGTGAAATGGAACCGGGAGAAGAACAAGGACCATCTGGCCTGGCGAGAATTTAACCGCTGGGCTGTCTGCAGGTACGCCAAATTTTTATGATCTGTGAAGACTTGGAAGGGAAAACGAGCTCCCTCCAAGAGATGTCTCCACTCCGAGAAAGCCAACTTCATGGCTAGCAACTCCCTGTTCCCGATGGAATAATTCCTCTCTGCTGGTGAGAAGGTCTTAGAAAAGAAGAAGCAAGGATGCTTCCGACCTTGAGCATCCTTTTGGAAGAGCACTGCTCCAGCACCAACAGATGAGGCATCCACCTCCATGATAAATGGCTTATCAACATCGGGGCGATGTAGGATGGGAATGCTAGCGAAGTGTGACTTAATGGAGTTAAAGGCCTTGGAGACCTCCTCAGACCACAATTTGGGATTTGCTCCCTTCTTGGTGAGGGCAACCAAGGTAGCTACCAAAGTTGAGAAGTGCGGAACGAACTGGCGATAATAATTAATGAACCCCATAAAGCGCTGCACCGCTTTAAGAGAATGGGGTTCCTGCCAGTCCATCACAGCCTGTAGTTTGGCAGGATCCATAGCCAATCCCTGGGCGGAGATGATATAGCCAAGGAAAGGTAAGGACTCCTGCTCAAACACACACTTCTCCAACTTGGCATAGAGGGAGTTTGCCCGTAGGAGATCGAAGACTTTGCAAAAATCTCTCTGGTGGGAGTCAATATCTGGAGAGTAGATGAGAATATCATTCAGATAGACTACAACCAAGGTGGAGAGCATATCCCAGAAGATGTTGTTCACAAAATCTTGGAAAACGGCTGGGGCATTGCAGAGCCCAAAGGGCATCACCAGATATTCATAGTGCCCATCCCTGGTGTTAAAAGCCGTCTTCCATTCATCCCCCTCACGGATGCGAATCAGGTTGTAAGCACCCCGCAGATCTAATTTAGTAAATACCCTTGCTCCCCGAAGCCTATCGAAGAGCTCAGATATCAGGGGCAAAGGATACTTATTCTTAACGATGATGGCGTTAAGACCTCTGTAATCTATGCATGGACGCAGTTCCCCATTCTTCTTCTGCACAAAGAAGAACCCAGCCCCAGCAGGTGACACTGACTTCCTGATGAATCCACTTGCCAGATTCTCTTGAATGTACTGAGACATTGCCTCCATCTCCGGGAGAGATAACGAATAGACTCGACCCCGGGGAGGCTCAGCACCAGGCAAGAGGTCAATGGGACAGTCATAGGGGCAATGGGGCGGAAGGGTCTCCGCCGCCTTTTTGGAGAACACGTCCGCATAAGACCAATATTGCTTGGGGAGAGAGGATAGATCTGCGGGTACCTCTGTAGTAGCAACCTGAACTCACTCCCTCTGACACCTACCCCCACAAGATTCACCCCAACCCAAAATTCTGCCTGAGGACCACTCGATATGAGGAGAGTGGTACCGTAGCCATGGTATCCCCAACAGGACCTCATCTATTCCCTCAGGAATGACGAGCAGAGATATAATCTCCTGATGGGATGGCGACATGGACAGAGTAAAAGGGATGGTCTGGTGTGTTATCTGTGAGGGCAGTGTCGACCCATTCACCACTCGTACTGTTACTGGTTGAGCTAGCATAACCAGGGGTATTGCGTGACGTTGGGCGAAGGCTGAAGACATAAAATCGCCCTCCGCCCCAGAATCCACGCAGAGCTCTACCGAGTGGGAGGATGAGCCTATAATAATTGTCCCCTTAAAGGACAATTTGGAGGCAAACGTCGCCGTGTCTAGTGTACCTCCACACACTACCACTAGAAGCTGACGTTTCCTCGACCGCTGGGGACATCTGGTGGCAAGATGTCCTGACTGCTGGCAGACATGACAGACCTTGAGTGCACAAGCGGTCCGGGACTTAGATGCCACTCGTGACACTTCCATGGCCTCATGTGACTCAGGAACCAGGACCGGAGATTCCAGAGGTTTGGCGAAGGTGGGAGCCAGCCGAAATCTCTGCCCACACTGGGCTCGCTCTAACCTCCGCTCGTTAAAACGGAGGTCAATACCAGTAGAGACAGTTATTAATTCCTCCAGTGTGGCAGGAATCTCCCTAGTGGCCAGAGCGTCCTTCACGTGATCAGCCAGCCCCCTCCAAAATATGGGGATAAGGGCTTTATCCGACCACTCCAGCTCAGAAGCTAATGTACGGAAGTGGACGACAAAATGGCTGACCAAGGGCACACCCTGAGTTAATGCCAGCAGTTGGAGCGCCGTGTCAGGGGTGACTCGAGGTCCTAAAAAGACCTGTTTCAAAGTGCTCAGGAACAACGGAGCACTCTGCACCACAAGATCGCCACGCTCCCACAGCGGTGTAGCCCATTCCAACGCCCTGTCCGACAAGAGGGACACAATAAATCCCACCTTAGCCCACTCTGTGGGAAAACGTGCAGCCAGGAGCTCGAGGTAAATAGAGCACTGACTCACGAATCCCCTACAGAATTTGCTATCTCCAGAAAATTTTTCTGGTAGTGGGAGGCGAGATAATGTCGGAACAGGGGTGGCAGTGGACAAGGTTGCTGCAGCCACGCTAGCAGCCTGTACAGCAACCGCGGTTACATCCACAGCTGAGGTTGAGCTCTCGAGAGCCGCCAACCTACCCTCCAGCTGCTGGATATACTGCAAAGATTGCTGAATGTCTGCCATTTACTAGCCAGACCCTGGCGCTAGTATTATGTTAGGGCTAGCGGAACGCACCGAATGAATATAGAGATTTTATTATAATAGATGCATTCGCAGCCCGGGGTCCACCGTGCAGGCGCACCTGCTGCTAGCAAACGGCGGAACTATATGGCGGTATGAGCTAACTCTGTTACTTCACAGAGTAGCCGTGAACTCAAAGCACTGCGCCCTGTTAGACTTCACAGTGGCACAGGCTAACTACCCAAACGAGAGCAGTCAGTGGTCATGCACGCACACAAAAATCCTAGCCGGAGGAGCCAGCGTTCTAGGGGCTTATTTAAGCCAGGTCACTGAATACACAAACACACAAACTCCTCGCCGGAGGTGCCAGCATTCTAGGGGCTTATTTCAGCTGGGTCCCTGAACACAATCATACATGACCACACTGGCGCAAAGTACATAACTTAGAACAATACTAGCGCATGGCCGTGCGGCCATGCGAGCCTTAAATAGTTGCAGCACATACAGGACCTTCCTAGAAGGACCAATGAGAGGCTGCCACAGAGCGTGAGCACCTACAGGACCTTCCTGAAGGGCCAATGGCCTAAGCTGCTATATCTGATCATGTGACCCTCGATCTCCACTGAGAGATCTTACTCTGGGCATGCTCAGAACGAGAAAAGCAGGACTTAGTCCCAGAAGCATCTGCTCGCCGCTGCCCAGCACTGACTTCAATGGCAGAAGCAGGGAAAGCAGCAGTAACTCTTTGTACGGAGTCAGACTGAGCGAGACGCTGGGACCGACGTCTCCGCTGAGCAGGCTCCACTGCGGCAGGAGAAGAATGGGAGACCGCAGCGGAGATGGACCGAGATTCCCCCTGTGCAGAGACGGGAACTCGACCCCTAACACCCATGGTCAATGATTCGACTAAGACCACTGCCTGGGTTCTCTGGGAACAGGTTCTGTCTGGATAGGGTATCCCCAGAGTAATAGATCTAAACAGAGTGACACACTTCACGGGAAAGGTCATGAAAGTGCTTTGTGGACTTTTGGACATAAAACAGAGGTTTCATGTCCCTTTCCACCCTCAGTCAGTGGGCACTGAGGAACGAATGAACCATAGAATCAAAACATTGCTCTCTAAAACACTGCTGGAGATGGGTTTCTCATGGGTAACGCCCCTTCTAACAGTGCTGATGGGTATCCGAGCAACAGAGGTGACCACTACATTTGTGCCGATAACCAGACGAAAAAGGTCGGTGTCTACTAATTGAGTCCCAAATATTGGAGCCCATGAAGAATTGAAGAATATCATTGCCAAGACACGTTCCTCCAACAAGTTCAACAAAACCTGAAGAAGTGACTGCCTTATGCAGCTTTATGGTTGCACAAACTATACCTACAGAGAGAGAAACCTATGCCCTCTGTAGGGGAAAAGGTAATGGTGAAAATCTTATGTCAATCTGGTCCATGGTATGCCAATTAGGAAGGACCTTACCAGGTCCTTGAGGTAATGGTTGACACAATGCTAAGGGTACAGAGGCTGTCAACATTGAGAAGAGATCCAGTAGTTGATGGAAAACCATTTGGATCCACATAGACCAAGCAAAGGCCACCCGAGCCTCCCCAATTCAAGAATAGCCTAACAAATAGAGTTAAGTGTGGGGGGATTGGTAGGTCAAAACTGGATCCCTATGTTTATTCATCATTCAGTGCATTAATTTAACGCTATATCCATTAGAGGTCAAGTATGTATAATAGTCGTAAGGGTCCCATATGAAACTGAAGGTCTCCAGCAAAACAAGCTGCACTGGACTCTTGCAACATTTATACCCATCAATTGATGAGGATGGGTAGAGGTGGGGCAAGATGTGAGAAAAGATGATCCTCAACACAGGAAATACAGGGGGAGGAGAGATTTAATTGCCACGGGTTTGGGTGGAGGTGCATTGGAAGTGGGTGGCCTGAACTCTATGTACATGGAAATCCTGAGAAATAAATTTGGGGATGTTGTGTGACATGCTGGAGAAGCGTACAGAACTCAGCTTCAAGTAAACCATGTGTTAGAGAGTTTACAGCATTCGTACAATGATGCCACTACCTCTCTATCTTCTGCTTTACGAGAGAAGTTTAAAAAGTTAGTGAAAGGATTTCTGGAAGTGCAAGACAGAGTTCAGTTTGCCCTATAACGTATGCAGGTCCAGTGTGAGCTCTCCAACAACCTGAAGCATATTGTGTCTTCTTAATTCAGGGGCCACTACCCATTTAAACTCCCATTTAAACTCCGACAAAGGTTAAGTTCCCTGATCTCTCCATTTCCAGGCAACTACACTAACCGGTGGATGGTTCAGTGGCATGGGTGTCAGAACCTCACCTGCACTGCATCATCCTTTGCACCTATATCAGGTAATCTCAGTCAGGAGTACAGTGCCACTAACCTAGGAATTGTGGTGATTATCCGAATAGTACTTCTTCCATGGCGCCTCTTGGACATCCTAACCTAAAAGGGAGGCCATCATTATCTGTTTGATACAGTTATGTTGGAGGAAAGAGGATGGTATCCTCTGCCAAGGTAGTCAGGAGCGGGTGCTTAGATACCAGTGTTGGGAGTCCTAGGGGTCCTGCAAGATGAAGTCCAACCCAATACCCTCTTCCCGACTGAAATACATGGGCCAAGTGTATTGCTGTTGGTACCAAGGGCAAAATATGACATGCAACATATATGGAACTAATTGCACTGAAAGAGGAAAACTCCTCCCATGAGCATATTGCACACTTAATCCTGATTAAGGTTTAGATGTCAGAGAACAGCAGGGAAGAACTCCTATAACACCAGAGAACAGACTCGACATTCACCCTGACACCCCTGTGAGATAACAAAAGGTTCCTCTTGGTTTTGGCCACAAGCACAAGTGTCTCTTCTTGGATCTCCATGAAGAAGATGAGAATTTCAAAAATCTTCAAGCGACTGAGAACCGAGCCACTATCCAGCTTGTTCATGACAGAACCAAGTTTACGGGGATCATCAACAATTTAGACAAAGACTCCGAAGTGTTCTGGTCGAAGAGTGTGTTTGGTTACAGCCCGAAGGCCACATCATTTTTCAACCTCCTTATCCATCCAGTGATAGTCCCAGTGATTCTGATTGGACTTAGTGTACCAAAGAGTAAAGAGGCTAGCTGACAAGATTCAGGAGAACCAGACAGAACTGCACGAATATAACCGCAGAAGAAGGTTCAGAACCTAACTCCAGAAAAGTTCTAAAACCTTGTAATTTTGCATATATTTTCTTTTATACATATTGCTTATTTTTCTAATGATTTAGGTGCAATGGGTTAGGGAGGGGTGTCATATATTTTGTGTGAATGGGGAAAAAGAATAAAGGGGCAGGTCTCCTCCTTGTCCAAGGTATTTGCCACGGTGTTTCTTACTGCAGTCAACTGATAGAGATGTTTCACAGGTACTGTGACATCCCTCCTTACTCAAGAAATTCTGATCTGCCTAGTAAATATCTGCGTATCTCTCCATGGAAGAACCTCATCAACAATCTTCAATCAAGTTGTTCCAGTGCCTGAGCCAAGCCATTCCAGTGCTTGAGCTAAGTCGTTCCAGTCCCTGAGAAAAGTCGTTAGAGTGCCTGAGCCAAGTTGTGCCTCCTCTACAAGAATGCTGTGAGGCCCAACTACAGACTGTGAGCGGGAGGAGAGTCATGTGAAGTCTGGCAGGGTGAGAAGTGTACACAGGATGATGTTTACCGACCTATGGACTGTGAGGGTAATGCTTTTTCAGAGTCTGACCAGTAAAGATGACTTTGGGATAGGTGGATACCTGAAGATTGACAATGACATGAACGCAGGAGGTCTGGTCGTCAGTGCTGATATAATCAAATAAGTGTGGGCGCCCGGCACTTCAAAGCACCCTACCACTAGGCCGCACATGGGTGCGTGCAGGGGCACATATGCTCGGCCGCAGCAACATAATTTTGTTGCACTGACACTAGTGCCCTGTGTGCACACATGCAGGAGGCTAGCGCCGGGGTGTGGCCACATGGGAGCACGCTCCACCAGATTTAAATATTCGGCATTGCTCAGTCTCTTCTTTTTCCCTGCCTGCACCCACTTGATCTATCTCCCTCTCCAGCCCCACATATCTATTCCCCTTAAAGCCCCATGTGTCACCGCCAAAAACCATCAGCCCTGCTCCCCTCTCTAGTGTCCATAACCCCTCTATGTCCCACAGCGCAGTGCCTCCACTCTCCTTACCTCTCTGCCCTCTGTCCATGGTCCCTTCCTTCTCCCTGGTTCTGCTCTGTGTCCCATTCCCCATGTGTCCTGCAGCTAGCCTCAGCCCTGCTCCTTCCTGTCAGCCCCTTCATCCTCTCTGTGCTCCTGCTGCAGCAGCCTCTGCACCCTCCTGAACCATCTCTCTCAAGCAGGATCTCCAGCAACACAACCCAGGATTCACATCAAATGGCTAAGTATCATTGTTGTTAACCCCTTGTTTTCCGCAGGGATAGTGTAGTGATAGGTGCATAAGATATATGTTATTAATGCATGTATGTTTTAGGTAAGTGGTTGGGAAGTATAATAAAGGTTATTATGGGGTTATTTTTATATTAGTATTGTGTATACTATATCATACTATGACTAAGAAGAAGTAGTTTAACCCCTTCTCGACCTGTGACGTCACGTAGGCGTCATGAAAGTCGGTGCCAATCCGACCTGTGACACCTATGTGTCATCATGGAGGGATCGCATCCCTGCAGAGCGGGTGAAAGGGTTAACTCCAATTTCACCCGATCTGCAGGGACAGGGGGAGTGGTGCTTCAGCCCAGGGGAGGTGGCTTCACCCCCCCGTGGCTACGATCGCTCTGATTGGCTGCTGAAAGTGAAACAGCCAATCAGAGCAATCTGTAATATTTCACCTATGAAAATTGGTGAAATATTACAATCCAGCCATGGCCGATGCTGCAATAGCATCTGCAATGGCTGGAGACCCCGATCTGCCCCCCCACTGCCACCGATCTCCTCCTCTCTGTCCTGTCATGTCCCCTGCTCCCCTCCATCCTCCTGTCCGCTCCCCCCCGTCCTCCTGTCCGCTCCCCCCATGCTCCGATCCCCCCTGCGCTCCGATCTCACCCCCCCATACTTACCGAGCTCCGATGTCCCTCCTGGTGTCCGTCCGTCTTCTCCATGGGCGCCACCATCTTCCAAAATGCCGGCCGGCAGATTCTTTCCAGGTACATTTTGATTGCTGTGATAGGTTCTATCACAGCGATCAAAATAAAAAAAAAAAGTAAATAACCCCCCCTTTATCACCCCCGTAGGGAACATACAAAAATAAAGAAAATATATTTATTTTTATTTTTTCACTAGGGTTAGGGCTAGGGTTGCACTTAGGGTTAGGGTTGCACTTACGGTTAGGGTTAGAATTAGGGTTAGGGTTGCACTTAGGGTTAGGGTTGCAATTAGGGTTAGGGTAAGAATTAGGGTTAAGGTTACAATTAGGGTTAGGGTTACAATTAGGGTTAGGGTTAGAATTAGGCTATGTGCACACGGTGCGGATTTGGCTGGGGATCAGTTTTCCCAACACGTTTACAGTACCACGTAAACCTATGGAAAACCAAATCCACAGTGCCCATGGTGCGGAAAATACCACGCGGAAACGCTGCGTTGTATTTTCCGCAGCATGTCAATTCTTTGTGCGGATTCCGCAGCGTTTTACACCTGCTCCATAATAAGAATCCGCAGGTGAAATCCGCACAAACACTGGAAATCCACGGTAAAGTGCGTTTTACCAGCGGATTTTTCAAAATCGGTGCGGAAAAATCCGCACACAAATCCGCAACGTGGGCACATAGCCTTAGGGTTTGGGTTGGAAGAGTTAAGATTAGGGTTAGGGGTGTGTTGGGGTTAGGGTTAGGCATGTGTTTATGATTAGGGTTGGGATTAGGGTTAGGGGTGTGTTGGGGTTAGGGTTGGAATTAGGGTTAAGATTAGGGTTAGGCTTGTGGTTATGGTTAGGGTTGGGATTAGGGTTAGGGGTGTGTTGGGGTTAGGGTTGTGATTAGGGTCATGGTTAGAGTTTGGATTAGGGTTAGGGGTGTGTTGGGGTTAGTGTTGGAGTTAGAATTGAGTGGTTTCCACTGTTTAGGCATATCAGGGGGTCTCCAAATGTGACATGGCTCTACCATTGTTCCAGCCAATCTTGCGTTGAAAAAGTCAAATGGTGCTCTCTCCCTTCCGAGCCCCGACATGTGCCCAAACAGTGGTTTACCCCCACATATGGGGTACCAGCATACTCAGGACAAACTGGACAACTACTTTTGGGGTCCAATTTCTTCTGTAACCCTTCGGAAAAAAAAAATTGCGGGCTAAAAAATTATTTTTGAGGAAAGAAATATTATTTTTTATTTTCACGGCTCTGCGTTATAACCTTCTGTGAAGCACTTGGGGGTTGAAAGTGCTCACCACACATCTAGATAAGTTCCTTTGGGGGTCTAGTTTCCAAAATGGAGTCACTTGTGGGGGGTTTCTACTGTTTAGGCACATCAGGGGCTCTGCAAACGCAACGTGACGCCCGCAGAGCATTCCAAAGTTTGCATTTCAAAACGTCACTATTTCCCTTCCGAGCCCCGACGTGTGCCCAAACAGTGGTTTACCCCCACATATGAGGTATCAGCGTACTCAGGAGAAAATGGACAACAACTTTTGGGGTCAAATTTCTCCTGTTACCCCTGGGAAAATAAAAAATTCTGGGCTAAAAAATTATTTTTGAGGAAAGAAAAATGTGTTTTTATTTTCACGGTTCTGCTTTATAAACTTCTGTGAAGCGCTTGGGGGTTCAAAGTGCTCAACACACATCTACATAAGTTCCTTTGGGGGTCTAGTTTCCAAAATGGAGTCACTTGTGGGGGTTTCTACTGTTTAGGCACATCAGGGGCTCTGCAAACGCAACGTGACACCCGCAGATCATTCCATCAAAGTCTGCATTTCAAAACGTCACTACTTCCCTTCCGAGCCTCGTCGTGTGCCCAAACAGTGGTTTACCCCCACATATGGGGTATGAGCATACTCAGGACAAACTGGACAACAATTTTTGGGGTCCAATTTCTCCTGTAACCCTTGTGAAAGTAAAAATTTGCGGGCTAAAAATCATTTTTGAGAAAAAAATATTTTTTATTTTCACAGCTCTGCGTTATAAACTTCTGTGAAGCACTTGGGGGTTCAAATTGCTCATCACACATCTAGATTACTTCCTTGGGAGGTCTAGTTTCCAAAATGGGGTCACTTGGGGGGAGCTCCCATGTTTAGGCACACAGGGGCTCTCCAAACGCGACATGGTGTCCGCTAACGATTGGAGCTAATTTTCCATTCAAAAAGTCAAATGGCGCGCCTTTCCTTCTGAGCCTTGCCGTGCACCCAAACAGTGGTTTACCCCCACATATGAGGTATCGGCATACTCATGAGAAATTGCCCAACAAATTTTAGGAGCCATTTTATCCTGTTGCCCATGTAAAAATGAAAAAATTGAGTCTGAAAGAATTTTTTTTGTGAAAAAAAGTACTTTTTCATTTTTACAGATCAATTTGTGAAGCACCTGAGGATTTAAAGTGCTCACTATGCATCTAGATACGTTCCTTGGGGGGTCTAGTTTCCAAAATGGGGTCACTTGTGGGGGAGCTCCAATGTTTAGGCACACAGTGGCTCTCCAAACGCGACATGGTGTCCGCTAACGATTGGAGCTAATTTTTCATTCAAAAAGTCAAATGGCGCTCCTTCCCTTCTGAGCCTTACCGTGTGCCCAAACAGTAGTTTACCCCCACATGTGAGGTATCGTTGTATTCAGGAGAAATTGCCCAACAAATTTTAGGATTCATTTTATCCTGTTGCCCATGTGAAAATGAAAAAATTGAGGCTGAAAGAAATTTTTTGTGAAAAAGAAAGTACTTTTTCATTTTTACGGATCAATTTGTGAAGCACCTGAGGGTTTAAAGTGCTCACTATGCATCTAGATAAGTTCCTTGGGGGTCTAGATTCCAAAATGGGGTCACTTGTGGGGGAGCTCCAATGTTTAGGCACACAGGGGCTCTCCAAACGCGACATGGTGTCCGCTAAAGATTGGAGCCAATTTTTTATTCATAAAGTCAAATGGCGCTCCTTTCCTTCTGAGCCCTGTCGTGCGCCCAAACAGTGGTTCCCCCCACATATGGGGTATCAGCGTACTCAGAACAAATTGGACAACAACTTTCGGGGTCCAGTTTCTCCTTTTACCCTTGGGAAAATAAAAAAATTGTTGCTAAAAGATCATTTTTGTGACAAAAAATTTAAATGTTCATTTTTTCCTTCCATGTTGCTTCTGCTGCTGTGAAACACCTGAAGGGTTAATAAACTTCTTGAATGTTGTTTTGAGAACCTTAAGGGGTGCAGTTTTTAGAATGGTGTCACTTTTGGGTATTTTCAGCCATATAGACCCCTCAAACTGACTTCAAATGTGAGATGGTCCCTAAAAAAAATGGTTTTGTAAATTTTGTTGTAAAAATGAGAAATCACTGGTCAAATTTTAACCCTTATAACTTCCTAGCAAAAAAAAATGTTGTTTCCAAAATTATGCTGATGTAAAGTAGACATGTGGGAAATGTTATTTATTAACTATTTTGTGTCACATAACTCTCTGGTTTAACAGAATAAAAATTTGAAAATTGCGAAATTTTCAAAATTTTTGCCAAATGTCCATTTTTTTCACAAATAAACGCAAAAATTATCGACCTAAATTTACCACTAACATGAAGCCCAATATGTCACGAAAAAACAATCTCAGAACCGCTAGGATCCGTTGAAGCGTTCCTGAGTTATTACCTCATAAAGGGACACTGTTCAGAATTGCAAAAAATGGCCAGGTCATTAAGGTCAAAATAGGCTCGGTCATGAAGGGGTTAAAATGTGTCAGTCTGGTGCATTCCCAGGGATATGCAATTTTTACTAATATGATACAAACAATTTTTTGAAAAAAATAAATAAAATAATTTTGTAATTTTTTTAAAATAAATATTTTTTTTTAACACTTACCTCTCTGTATCTCTTGCTGGACATCTTTCCTACCAAGTTGAAAATAAAGGTCTACTATGAAGCTCAGACTGAGGTACAAGATGGCATCCACTCCCTTGTTAACTCATTGATGCCCCATAATTACTGTTAAAGAAGGATGTAATATAGCCTGAATGTACTGCATGTTAAGGAAGTTCAACTCATGAGCCTCCTACATATATGGCGACTCAAGCACTGACATACTTTTTGCATTAAAAAGTTTTAGAAATTCCATCCACGTCATCTGTAAATTGCAAAATCTTCTTCTTTCCTTCTCATTCTTCTTCCTCTGCCTTCTTCATTCTTGAAGATTTACCTGCCCAAATAAATTCATCCACTATAGTATTGATAATATTAAAATACTTTTAAGGACTCATGCTGGTGAATTAGAAAAAATATGTATCATTATTTACGAAGATTAATTCTTTCAATCACTGACAACAGCAGCTTTCTCTAGATCTCTTTTCACCTCTTTTCATTTTTAATTACCTGTGTAATATTTTGTGCAATATAATCTGTAATTTATGTGGGATTCTAAACCCAAAATTCTTAAAATCTCCACCATTTCCAATATTTTTAATATACGTATTTTCAATTGTAATACTCTCTAATAGAATAAGTTATTATTTCCCCCAATTTATTTCTAAACTAGACACAAACTTAAGCATATAATTAATTGTGTTAATGATTGTTCTGTTCACATCATCCATCATCAGTTTACACAAACTGATGATGGATGATGTGAACAGAACAATCATTAACACAATTAACTGTGACTACCGATTGACTTGTGTAAAGTTAAAAATTGTAAAAGTATGAAATTGTCCCATCTGATGTTTCCATCTTTCTTTCTCCTCTTTTTAGTTGGTGGTTCTTGTTATTACTAGGTAGAAGTGATATTATAAGCCAAAAGTCTGTGTCAGATAAAGTGTCGGAATCAGACGATAAAGGAGAGATTGATATTACAAATAATGCCGTTGCCCGCCTAATAGTAACTCACAAAATATAGTTGTGTAACTCACCTTTTCCTTGAAATTCCTGCTATTCTATGACATTCATTTGCTCTTTGTGAAAATTATAATTCTATTTATCCTTACAAAATATCTGAATTTTTATGAAGAGCAATTTATTCACAAAAAAAATATTAGATGATGTGTAGATCTGAGCGCATCTTCATTTAGAGAAGCTAACGACTCTGTCAGACTGGTATATTATGTTTTAATTACATAGTTATATTGCTATCTATATTAAAAATATAGAAGCTGCTTCTACTTTTACTGCGATGTTAATGTGATATGGTGGTAATTATATATCTTGTAGGCTATCATGGTGTAAGATGCAATACATTTCTGTTAGTTTAATTGCTTCATGACAGTGCAAAATATTTTTATTAGCAAAGGAGCTATGCGCTCATCATGCAGTTATTTTTTTTTGTAATAATTATTTATTTATGAATAAATGTTTAACAAAAAATAGTTATTAAAACTATTATAAGAAAAGGCATCCCTTGAATTTTAGATGGTTCTGATTTAAAAAAAGAAAAAAAAGAAGGAAATGAAAGTCAATTTTAACAAAGTCACTCAATAGTTGATTCTTAATTTTACACTCCAGGCGCAAGTTGAACATTCAGAGTGGAGAGACCAACCCTAACTGCAAAGTTTAATTAAGCACTTCCCCACATTCAAGATATTCCTGGGAGCAGGAGTGTAATGATCGTGGCCACAGAGAGTATGGCCCCGTCCAAACTAATGCAGGAGGGGGAAACTTCAAACGTCAGTGCCTATTTAGTTGGATGTATGTCCGTGGATGAACATTCTGCTATATTGTGTGCGCAGAGGACCGCCAGGACCCAATACATGCCGCCGGCTAATCAAAAGCCGGCAGCCGACACATAGCAAAGTCATCATGCATCGCCCATAGCAGGCATGCCCAAGTCAGCTGCCAGCCCCTGCACTTGTAGTTACAGAAGGTGAGAATGTTTTTTTTTAATTAAACGTTTTAGAGAACAATGGCACAACGGAGACCATTATTATAGGCTGGGCCCAGGAAGAGGACACTACACTATGAAGATGCTCCAAATAGGATGCGGGACATTATTACTAAATGGAGACATTGTACCAGCATGGGGGGACATTATACCAGGAAGGGGTCCAAGATGTAAGACATTAGTACAGGATATCCTCAGTGGATAGTTTGAAGTAGTGATGCATTCTGTTTATTGCTTGTAGTACTAACGAATGTAATTCAGTGTTATCGTAAATCATTTTTCTTTCTTTTGGGTCAGGTTCAGGATATTTTGGCCTTAGGAACTAGGTACTACGTAGCTTTTTTCCAAATCCATTAGTTCAACAGTAATAACTTTATTTGTTCAGTAATCACCTTGATTTCTGCAGTGCTTTGTCTCTTTTTTGTTCTTTAATTAACATGATTTTTGTTCTTACAGAATATTTGTTCTTGAAGAGTAAAAATAGTAGAACTGAGTGAATCTCCAGAATGGCAAATCTGCTCAACTCTGTGGGAAAATTCACAATTTTATTGATGTGCAATGTGCTCCATGTGATGCAGTGGTGTCTAATGAGTGAAAGAAAGAACATAGAGGATGGAAGAAAAAAGAGAATACAAGACCTCTCCCACAGTTTTACAGCAGAGGAAGGATTAAGAAGAGATGAGTACAGTTTATGATTTTTTAAGCCTTTCCTCTATAAGCCAGTAAAATAATGATTTACTGCCATTTTGCTGTATTAGACAAATAATAAAATATTCAAATTCTCATGAACCCAAATTTTGGAAAATTGAAAGTGAATTTGTTTCCCTTAAATTGATTCATTGTTCTCCAAAAAATAGTTAAAAAGAAAGCCTTTTAAAGTGTACCTATGGTTTCATGTAACTTTTCAGAATTAGCTGTTTATGTGTAGTAACAAGAGGAATAACACAAATTCTGTCCTTTATTGGACTTGTATATTGCATTTTTCGCTAGTTTTGCCTCTTTCACATTCTAACTAATGAAAATACCTTCAAATATACAGTATATGAAATTGCTTCCGTGTTTAACCTATAGATACAACAGTTAATCACATGTGCTATGCTGGTTAATATAGACATCCATGTGCATTAAAGCCAGATTAATTTTGCAAGCTCTTATCACCACTTTGTCCGGGCTCTTGTCTTGCTCATTCTCCTGATTTATAAGAATCTCTTCTCCCTTGTAGATTTTCCGACCTGGCTAAACATATTTAGTCTGCTGAGCAGCCAAAATGAATGCTCCTTTTAAGCGTTTAATCAATGAGCGAACTTGATATCTGGAGTCCTTTAGGCCGCATTTGTATTAAGTCATTTAGATTGCAGCTTAAGAGCTCATCAGGTATTTTTCTTTTGGCATAGAGTAGAGGAATATAATAATTACCAGTTCCGGGGGCTAGGGTTAAACATTAAAGGGTCTCCTGCCCTTCAGTTTACCCTAGTCATAGGCCTAATGTGACTATTAAGAAAACGGATAGTCCTATTCACGTTCCTGCATCACGTTTCCACAGTTAACTCATTGCTAACCAAATGGATGTGTAACTTTGACAGTGGCAATGTTCGAAGCTGCTCAGCTTGCACATTCCCAGCATTCACTGTTATAAGGCTAAAATATTGTCCACTGGATCATATTTTCATATTTCAGATAGCAGCAAAAAAGTAAACATGGTAGAATTAAGTGAACATCTGAACAGACCCATTGAAATCTTCTGAAATCTGTCAGGCTCCAGTTAGGGTATCCATCATTTTACAGGAAAAATTAGCACTACATGCTGTGCAATTTCTACAGGTAAAAGCAAAAATTATAACAGAGGCTCCAACACAGATCTGCACCTAGCCTAATAAGACATTTTCGAAGGATTGAACTTTGAATTGTGACCGCAGCCTTGGACAATAATACATGCTATAAACCCTGATCATTAAAGGAGAAGTAATGTAATGTACGCTGCAAGGGAACACTTAGAGGAAATCTGTCTACAAGTTTTTGCAACCTAATTGGAAAGCAGCATAATGTAGAGACCATGATTCCAATGCAGTGTCACTTACTGGTCTACTTGCTGTAGCTTTGAAAAAAATTACTGTTTTACCTACAGTATATTATCATTAGATAACTAGTAAACATGCTTCCATGTATGTTATGACCCCAATGGCGAGGGTCTCAGAGGAATAAGTAAGTCTGCGAAGTACAAAAATCCAGCTCATAGGGCAGTGGTAACTGGGATGACCATATATCTACTCCTAACGCCAACACTAGAAGTAGCCGGGGAACATGCCTACGTTGGTCGCTAGATATCTCGCGCCAGCCGGAGATCTAACTACCCCTAGAAGAGGAAAACAAAGACCTCTCTTGCCTCCAGAGAAAGGACCCCAAAAGTAGGATACAAGCCCCCCACAAATAATAACGGTGAGGTAAGAGGAAATGACAAACATAGAAATGAACTAGGTTTAGCAAAGAGAGGCCCACTTACTAATAGCAGAATGTAGTAAGATAACTTATATGGTCAACAAAAACCCTATCAAACATCCACGCTGGAAATTCAAGAACCCCCGAACCGTCTAACGGCCCGGGGGGAGAACACCAGCTCCCTAGAGCTTCCAGCAAGGACAGGATACAGATTAAGTACAAGCTGGACAAAAATGCAAACAAAAACAAATAACAAAAAGCAAGGAAGCAGACTTAGCTTAATCTAGCAGGAACCAGGATCAGTAGACAAGAGCACAACAGATTAGCTCTGATTACAACGTTGCCAGGCATAGAACTGAAGGTCCAGGGAGCTTATATAGCAACACCCCTGAACTAACGGCCCAGGTGAGCATACAAGGGATGACTGACATATCCAGAGTCAAATCTCTAGTAACCACTAGAGGGAGCCAAAAAGCAAATTCACAACAGTACCCCCCTTTAGTGAGGGGTCACCGAACCCTCACCAAGACCACCAGGGCGATCAGGATGAGCGGCGTGAAAGGCACGAACCAAATCGGCCGCATGCACATCAGAGGCGACCACCCAGGAATTATCCTCCTGACCATAGCCCTTCCACTTGACCAGGTACTGAAGCCTCCGCCTGGAGAGACGAGAATCTAAGATCTTCTCCACCACGTACTCCAACTCACCCTCAACCAACACCGGAGCAGGAGGCTCAGCAGAAGGAACCACAGGCACAACGTACCACCGCAACAAGGACCTATGAAATACGTTGTGAATGGCAAACGACACCGGAAGATCCAGGCGAAAGGACACAGGATTAAGGATTTCCAATATCTTGTAAGGACCAATGAAGCGAGGCTTAAATTTGGGAGAGGAGACCTTCATAGGAACAAATCGAGAAGACAGCCATACCAAATCCCCAACACGAAGTCGGGGACCCACACCGCGGCGGCGGTTGGCAAAACGCTGAGCCTTCTCCTGTGACAACTTCAAGTTGTCCACCACATGATTCCAGATCTGCTGCAACCTATCCACCACAGAATCCACCCCAGGACAGTCAGAAGGCTCCACATGTCCCGAGGAAAAACGAGGATGGAAACCAGAGTTGCAGAAAAATGGCGAAACCAAGGTGGCGAAACTAGCCCGATTATTAAGGGCAAATTCAGCCAACGGCAAGAAGGTCACCCAATCATCCTGATCAGAAGAGACAAAACACCTCAAATAAGCCTCCAGAGTCTGATTAGTTCGCTCCGTTTGTCCATTAGTCTGTGGATGAAAAGCGGACGAAAACGACAATTCAATGCCCATCCTACCACAAAAGGATCGCCAGAACCTGGAAACAAACTGGGATCCTCTGTCCGACACAATATTCTCAGGAATGCCATGTAAACGGACCACGTTCTGGAAGAACACAGGAACCAGATCGGAAGAGGAAGGCAGCTTAGGCAAAGGAACCAAATGGACCATCTTGGAGAAACGATCACATATCACCCAGATGACAGACATGCCCTGAGACACCGGAAGATCAGAAATGAAATCCATAGAGTTGTGTGTCCAAGGTCTCTTCGGGACAGGCAAGGGCAAGAGCAACCCGCTGGCACGAGAACAGCAAGGCTTAGCTCGAGCACAAGTCCCACAGGACTGCACAAAAGACCGCACATCCCTTGACAAGGAAGGCCACCAAAAGGACCTGGCCACCAGATCCCTGGTGCCAAAAATTCCCGGGTGCCCTGCCAACACCGAGGAATGAACCTCGGAAATGACTCTGCTGGTCCACCTAGCAGGCACAAACAATCTGTCAGGTGGACAAGAGTCAGGCCTACCAGCCTGAAATCTCTGCAACACACGTCGCAGATCAGGAGAAATAGCTGACAAGATAACTCCTTCCTTAAGAATACCCACAGGTTCAGCGATTCCAGGAGCATCAGGCACAAAGCTCCTAGACAGAGCATCGGCCTTCACATTCTTTGAACCTGGTAAATACGAGACCACAAAGTCAAAACGGGAGAAAAACAATGACCAGCGGGCCTGTCTAGGATTCAGGCGTTTAGCAGACTCGAGATACATCAGATTTTTGTGATCAGTCAAAACCACCACACGATGCTTAGCACCCTCGAGCCAATGACGCCACTCCTCAAATGCCCACTTCATGGCCAACAACTCCCGATTGCCCACATCATAATTTCGCTCTGCAGGCGAAAACTTCCTAGAGAAAAAGGCACAAGGTCTCATAGTAGAGCAACCAGGACCTCTCTGAGACAAAACGGCCCCTGCCCCAATCTCCGAAGCATCCACCTCAACCTGAAAGGGAAGTGAGACATCAGGCTGGCACAAAACAGGCGCCGAAGTAAACCGGCGTTTCAACTCCTGGAAAGCCTCCACGGCAGCAGGAGCCCAATTAGCTACATCAGAGCCTTTCTTGGTCATATCCGTCAGAGGTTTAACAACGCTAGAAAAATTAGCGATAAAACTACGGTAAAAGTTAGCAAAACCCAAGAACTTCTGAAGACTCTTAACTGACGAGGGTTGAGTCCAATCATGAATAGCTCGGACCTTGACTGGGTCCATCTCCACAGCAGAAGGGGAAAAAATGAACCCTAAAAAGGGAACCTTCTGTACACCAAAGAGACACTTTGAGCCTTTAACAAACAAAGAATTTTCACGCAAAATCTTGAAAACCATCCTGACCTGTTCTACATGCGAGTCCCAATCATCAGAAAAAAACAGAATATCATCCAGATAAACGATCAAAAATTTATCCAGATACTTCCGGAAAATGTCATGCATAAAGGACTGAAAAACTGAAGGCGCATTAGAGAGCCCAAAAGGCATCACCAAGTACTCAAAATGACCTTCGGGCGTATTGAATGCGGTTTTCCATTCATCTCCTTGCTTAATGCGCACAAGGTTGTACGCACCACGAAGATCTATCTTGGTGAACCACTTGGCACCTTTAATCCGGGCAAACAAGTCTGACAACAGCGGCAAAGGATACTGAAATTTGACAGTGATCTTATTTAAGAGCCGATAGTCAATACAAGGCCTCAAAGATCCGTCCTTTTTGGCCACAAAAAAGAATCCCGCACCAAGAGGGGAAGAAGAAGGACGGATATGCCCCTTCTCCAGAGACTCTCTAATATATGAACGCATAGCGGTATGTTCAGGTACCGACAGGTTAAATAATCTTCCCTTAGGAAACTTACTGCCTGGAATCAACTCTATTGCGCAGTCACACTCCCTATGAGGAGGCAGTGCACTGGACCTGGACTCGCTGAAGACATCCTGATAATCAGACAAATACTCCGGAACTTCCGAAGGCGTAGAAGAAGCAATAGACACAGGCAGGGAATCCCCATCGTTTCCACGGCATCCCCAACTTGACACTGACATGGCCTTCCAATCCAAGACTGGATTATGGGTCTGTAACCATGGCAACCCCAAAACAACCAAATTATGCATTTTATGCAAAACAAGAAAACGTATAACCTCCCGATGTTCAGGAGTCATACACATGGTAACCTGTGTCCAGAACTGCGGTTTATTTTCTGCCAACGGCGTAGCATCAATACCCCTAAGAGGGATAGGATTTTCTAATGGCTCAAGAACAAAACCACAGCGCTTGGCAAATGATAGATCCATAAGACTCAGGGCAGCACCTGAATCTACAAACGCCATGACAGGATAAGACGACAGTGAACAAATCAAAGTTACAGATAGAATAAATTTAGGTTGAAAATTACCAACGGTGACAGGACTAACAACCTTAGTTAGACGTTTAGAGCATGCTGAGATAACATGTGTAGAATCACCACAGTAGTAACACAAGCCATTCTGGCGTCTATGAATTTTCCGCTCATTTCTAGTCAGGATTCTATCACATTGCATTAAATCAGGTGCCTGTTCAGACAACACCATAGGAGAATTTGCAGTTTTGCGCTCCCGCAACCGCCGGTCAATTTGAATAGCCAGGGCCATGGAATCATTTAGACCTGTGGGAATAGGGAAACCCACCATCACATTCTTAATGGCTTCAGAAAGGCCATTTCTAAAATTAGCGGCCAGTGCACACTCGTTCCACTGAGTCAGCACGGACCATTTCCGAAATTTTTGGCAATACACTTCAGCCTCGTCCTGGCCCTGAGACATAGCCAGCAAGGCTTTTTCTGCCTGAATCTCAAGATTGGGTTCCTCATAAAGTAAACCGAGCGCCAGAAAAAACGCATCAATATCCGCCAATGCCGGATCTCCTGGCGCCAGCGAGAAGGCCCAATCCTGAGGGTCGCCCCGTAAAAAAGAAATAACAATTTTCACTTGCTGAGCGGAGTCTCCAGATGAACTGGGTCTCAGGGACAAAAACAATTTACAATTATTCCTGAAATTTCTAAACTTAAATCGGTCTCCGGAAAACAATTCAGGAATCGGTATCTTAGGTTCTGACATAGGATTCCTGGTAACATAATCTTGTATGCCCTGCACACGAGCAGCAAGCTGGTCCACATTTGTAATCAAGGTCTGGACATTCATGTCTGCAGCAAGCTTAAGCCACTCAGAGGTAAAGGGGAAAAGAAAAAAAAATGAGAAAAAGAAAAAAAAACTCAGAATTTTCTTTCTTATAATCCCGCTTCTGCAATGCATTTAACATTTAATACTGGCCTGGCAAACTGTTATGACCCCAATGGCGAGGGTCTCAGAGGAATAAGTAAGTCTGCGAAGTACAAAAATCCAGCTCATAGGGCAGTGGTAACTGGGATGACCATATATCTACTCCTAACGCCAACACTAGAAGTAGCCGGGGAACATGCCTACGTTGGTCGCTAGATGTCTCGCGCCAGCCGGAGATCTAACTACCCCTAGAAGAGGAAAACAAAGACCTCTCTTGCCTCCAGAGAAAGGACCCCAAAAGTAGGATACAAGCCCCCCACAAATAATAACGGTGAGGTAAGAGGAAATGACAAACAGAAATGAACTAGGTTTAGCAAAGAGAGGCCCACTTACTAATAGCAGAATGTAGTAAGATAACTTATATGGTCAACAAAAACCCTATCAAACATCCACGCTGGAAATTCAAGAACCCCCGAACCGTCTAACGGCCCGGGGGGAGAACACCAGCTCCCTAGAGCTTCCAGCAAGGACAGGATACAGATTAAGTACAAGCTGGACAAAAATGCAAACAAAAACAAGTAACAAAAAGCAAGGAAGCAGACTTAGCTTAATCTAGCAGGAACCAGGATCAGTAGACAAGAGCACAACAGATTAGCTCTGATTACAACGTTGCCAGGCATAGAACTGAAGGTCCAGGGAGCTTATATAGCAACACCCCTGAACTAACGGCCCAGGTGAGCATACAAGGGATGACTGACATATCCAGAGTCAAATCACTAGTAACCACTAGAGGGAGCCAAAAAGCAAATTCACAACACATGTATTTGTCTATATTCATTTGTTCCATGTAATTCCGTCCCCACAATTGATTAGAAACTTTCTGCCTATGCACTGTGTAAACAGAAAGCTGTCAATGAATAGTATACACAGGACTATACAGATCTTTATTGAAGAACTTGCGTATCTTCAGCAGATAAAACTGCGATTTTATCAAAACTACAGCAAACAGCACATTGAGTGACTTATCACTGGAATCAGGGTATCAGTCTCACAGATTAGGTGGCAAAAAACAGGTGACAGATTAGCTTTAAGTATTCTGTAAATTTTCTTGAGTAGTGTAGATTACATTAATTTTCCTATATTGATCAGGATTTACGTATTATAGTCTTTTAGAATTTTTTGTTAGGCTAGGTACACATCTGCATTGCAGCCTTGTTCGGAGACTGGAATCAGGATCTCTACCTCTAGATCATGCTGTTCTCAGATGGGGTAGTAAAAACCTCATGAGAGATTCACTTCAAGCTCATTTAAAAAATCCAGTAAAAAAATATATACTGTATATATTTTAAATATGAAAACATAAATACCGTATATACTCGAGTATAAGCCGATAATTTCAGCCCATTTTTTTAGGCTGAAATTGCCCCTCTCGGCTTATACTTGAGTCATTCCCAGGGGTCGGCAGGGGAGGGGGAGCGGCAGCTTTCTAGTCATACTCACCTGCCCCTGGCACAGTCCCTGCAGGTCCCTGGTTCTCCGGGCGCTGACAGCTTTTTCCTGTATTGAGCGGTCACATGGTACCACACATTACAGTAATGAATATGGACCCGACTCCACTCCCATAGGGGCAGTGCATGATATTCACCTGTCCCCCGTTCCACCATTGGCACCACTCCGTCTTCCGCGTCCTCTGCAGTAACGCTCAGGTCAGAGGGCGCAATGACGCGATTAGTGTGCGCACCGCCCTCTGCCTGAACAGTCAGTGCAGAGGACGCGGAATACACATCAGAACAGGTGACTCTAGCAAGTGCCGGGGGCCTGAGCGACAAGAGGTGAGTATGTCATTTTTTTTTTTAATCGCAGCAACAGCATATGGGGCATAATAGTCTATGGAGCATCTTATGGGGCCATAATCAGCATTTGTGCAGCATTGTATGGGGCAAATGTGTCTATGGAGCATCTTATGGGGCCATAATCAGCATTTGTGGAGCATTGTATGGGGCAAATGTGTCTATGGAGCATCTTATGGGGCCATAATCCGCATTTGTGCATTATATGGGGCAAATGTCTGTATGGAGCATCTTATGGGGCCATAATCCGCATTTGTGCATTATATGAGGCAAATGTCTGTATGGAGCATCTTATGGGGCCATAATCAGCATTTGTGCAGCATTGTATGGGGCAAATATCTCTATGGAGCATCTTATGGGGTCATAATCAATATTTGTGCAGCATTATATGGGGCATATTTTAATATGGAGCATCTTATGGGGCCCATCATAAACTGTATGGAGCCTTATATGGGGCGTATTTTGTATGTAGCATCTTATGGGGCCATCATGAACTGTATGGAGCATTATATGGGGCTCCTGATTCAATATGGATATTTAAAAACACTTACGCTACTGATGTCTCAATTGATTTTACTTTTATTTGTATCTATTTTTATTTTTGACATTTACCGGTAGCTGCTGCATTTTCCACCCTAGGCTTAGGCTCGAGTCATTAAGTTTTCCCAGTTTTTTGTGGCAAAATTAGGGGTCTCGGCTTATACTCGAGTATATATGGTAAGTCTAAAAAAAAATCACCTTTTCCCTCATTAAAAATATAGAAAGCTGTGAAAATTGTATCTATTAAAATATACAATTAATTAATACTGTCATGCAAAAAAAAATCAAAACTTCAGAATTGCATTTTTTTGGACATCACAACAGCGCCAAAAATTGCTACACTAAACAATCAAACATCAAATCGTCACATCTACCCCAAAAATGTTATTATTAAAAATGTAAGCTCAGGGCACAAGAAATAAGCAATTATATAAACTCATCTGAACAAAATATAAGAACTTTACAGGTAGTGGAAAGTGGAGACACAGCTCCATTTAAGGAGTTTCCAATTTTTTTTTCACATTTAAATAAAAAAAAGCATGTTTGGTATTGCCATAATCGTACTCACCTAAAGAATTATATTGCTAGGTTATTATTACCACATAATGAACATTGTAAGAAGAAAACTCTAATTACTCTGACCACAAAATAAGAACGTTATAGGTACTGTATATTGGAGACACAAGCTACATTTTTTTAATGAGTTTTCAATTTTTTTTCACCCTTTAAATAAAAAAACCCAAAAAACTTATATTTGGTACTGCCGTAAAAATTATTTGCCTGAAGAATTACATTGGCAGGTCATTATTACCACATTATTACTGTAAAAAGAGTTTTGGAATGTAGTTTTTTTCCGCAGTTTTGCCACACTTGGAATTTCTATCCAGTTTTCCAGTACATCACATAATAAATTGGTCCTGCAAAAATCAAACGCTTATGTGGCAATATCACAAACAAATAATACTTATGGCTCTTGGAAGAAGGGGAGATAAAACGAAAGCACAAAAATTGATATTTTTGGAAGGGGGGTACAGTTATGCCACAGGTGCCACTTAGAAGTAATAAAGCCATAACTACCCCGAAAAAGTAATAATGCCCTGATTTAAATATTTAATGTCTGTCCCCCCACAGCTTACTGTACAGTGTGATATCCTCACAGCTCCCTATAAACATTATGATGTTCTCTACAGCTCCCTATATACAGTTTGATGTTCCCCGCAGCTCCTTATACAGTATATACAAACGTGGTCAAAATTGTTGACACCCCTCGTTTAATGACAGAAAAACCCAAAATGGTCACAGAAATAACTTGAATCCGATAATTACTCTGGATGAATGTCATGCGGTCAGGAGGCTTTATCGATATTTTAAAAAAGTTATCTAGGACTTTTCTAATTTTTTTTAAGTGGCTAATAACTTTCCCAGCGACAATCTCTGACTGTTCAGAGCAGACCTCTTCTGCCGGCTTTTCTGTTGCTTCATATAACCTCATGTCAACAGAGTAGCTCTTCCTCTGGTCTGGTCTGTCAGTGGAGCATCACTGCTGACATCATGCTGATTGACAGCCCACTTCTAGCAGTTAGACAACCGGAAGCTGTCTTTCAAGCAGCATGACATTGACAGAGCAGAGTAGAAGATACTGCTCTGTCAAAATGACATCAATGTAAGCAACTCAGTCGCTGGCAGGCGCTGTCCATGCCCACTCTGAGCTATCAGAGATCAGTGCCGGGCAGAACATGCGGGAAGTTTGCAACTATCTGTCAGTAAGTTCTTAGCTCTATAAGAAAAAATACAAAAGTCCTGGAAAATCCGTTTACTTTTATCAAATGCAGCCATCCTTTTTCTCATGTTAAACAAGTTACATTGGGTGGTCAACCTTGATTACTGCCTTGCAGTAGGATGATGTTGGAGACAAACAATGACTAAATATTTTAGAAATCATCTGCTGGGAAAGTCAGGGACCCAACATATGACATAGCTGTACATCTTATATCAGGAAGGGGTTAACAAGTTAACTAATTAAAATAAACCTGTCAGAAATTTTAACCCCCAAAAATAATTTATATGACTGTGTATCCCTTTAAAAGGTAAGCCAATCAATCCCTTCTTGATCCCAAAATGCTGCTCCAGCAGCAACAAATCACATTTGAAAGTTGTGTCTGATAGTATTTTGGGACGTGATGATTAGAGTTGAGCGAATTTGATCGGGTCCCTGCTTATTTGGCTTTCCAAATAAACTGCAGAGGGAATCCGGCTGATCAGCTGTCCGGCTCCACATCTGCATGTGTTGCGGCTGTGTCACTGTCACAGCACATGCATGGAGAGCCCAACAAACAGGCCCTCCATGCATGTGCTGTGACAGTGAGACAGCCACAACACATGCAGCTGCAGCGCCGGATAGCTGATTATCGGGAGCGATCCAGGTACCCGGGTCCCCTCTGCAGTTTATAGCTTGCCAAATAAGCAGGAACCCGATCAAATTAGCTCAACTCTATTGATGATTGATGATCTTCTATCGAGCAGCTCAGGTTGATTCAGCCCAGGTAGGGTGCTGCTAGGTTGGAAATACAGTGTGAAATTGAGAAGCTAGAGATGCATTGTCATGCCCCAATGCACTTCCACACACAACTTCAAATGCAATTCCTCGCTGCTGGAGCATCAGTTTCATATCATAAAGGGATCGACTGACTATCTCTAATAGGTCTACCCAATCATATCAAAGTTTTGGGTGGGGTGTAAAAGTTTTTGCACATGTGGAAAAAAAGGAATCCAGCTCCAAGAGATAAAATCACTTAACTTTAATGGTATTAATTTAAAATAGACTAAGAGCACTTGTGTGATCGAAATGCGTAGTTTACACAGGCACATTTTTTCCGGTATACCAGGTTTTTGTATGTCTTATAGCCTATTTCTATTTTAAATGAATACTATTAAAGTTAAAGGGAACCTGTCACCCCCTCAGGCGTTTGAAACTAAAAGAGCCACCTTGTGCAGCAGTAATGCTGCATTCTGACAAGGTGGCTCTTTTAGTTCTGTGTGCTGTAACTGCAGAAAAAATCCGTTTTGACAGGCATTTCTCCCCCTGCTGCAGACGCCACACAGCCGTCACTCAAGTCTTCTTGGCGCCGGGCGCCGCCTCCTCATCGCTGTTTTGAAATGAGCCGGCGCCTGCGCTCTTTTGTCATGCCTTGGGCAGGCGCAGTGAGCGCTGCCCATCCTCATATGCAGTCTAGCTGACTGCGCCTGTGCGGCCGCCCTGCCTGTGAATCCCAGCCCCGAAGTGTGTTCTTATTTATTCATACTACGGGGCTGGGATTCACAGGCAGGGCGGCCGCACAGGCGCAGTAAGCTAGACTGCATATGAGGACAGACGGGCAGCGCTCACTGCGCCTGCCCAAGGCAGGAGAAAAGAGCGCAGGCGCCGGCTCATTTCAAAACAGCGATGAGGAGGCGGCGCCCGGTGCCAAGAAGACTTGAGTGACGGCTGTGTAGCGTCTGCAGCACGGGGGCAACGCTGGCCTCCTTGACTGAAGAAAAGGTATTTATAACAAATTACAAAATGGATTATTTCTGCAGTTACAGCCCCCAGAACTAAAAGAGCCACCTTGTCAGAATGCAGCATTACTGCTGCACAAGGTGGCTCTTTTAGTTTCAAACGCCTGGGGGGGTGACAGGTTCCCTTTAAGTGATTTTATCTCTTGGAGCTGGATTCCCTTTTTTCCACATGTGCATCTCTAGGTAGAGATGCAAATCCATGCTCAAGATTTCCTGGACTCATAAGGAAATTCATCTAAAGGGTGAGCTGAATATATCTTTTTTTCTGTAAAAGTTTTTGACAAGTTTCCTTTAAGAATGAGTTGGAATTTGTCATCATACCAGTCTAATCCTGATGGTTATCATAAGTGAAGCTTGCAATAGTTCTTTCAAAATTTCAGCTAGAATATGTTGCATTCTGCCCCGCAAAAATTAATTTATCTTCTTATATTTTGAAGAACACAAAGCTGTAGATTATTTCTACCATTTATATATTATACACGAAATAAGTGCTCAGCACAAAGCAGAGTGGTTCTTCCTGCTATGACTGATGCTGGAAGAGACCTTTCTGCCAAAACATACTTCACAAGTGGAAAAATTAGTTTTACACGTTCCATTATTCTACATCAATTCCCTCTAAATGCACTTGACTGGCTTTCTCATTTTACCCATCAGATTGCAGAATTTTTGTACTCACTTATATTGTAAAATATTAAAATTTCCCTTTAATGGGTTGCAGAAGTGGTAGTTATTTTATCCCATATACTGTATTTTATCAATATCTGGCAGTCGATAAAATGCCTGAATTTGTAATGTCTAAATGACAAAAATTGATCCTTTAGAGGAGGTCAAATTGAAGTCATTTCACATTACTACCTGCTCAATTTTCAAGACCTTTTACTCTTTTTACTTCAATTATATTAACTGTTAATGTTCATTCTTCAGTATGCTCTATGTCTATAGTCAGGCATGTATATTGATAATTTGTAGCACTTATAATACTGTTATCTATGTTAAATACAAAACATAAAACAGCTTGTACATACTCTAGCTCTAACCCCATTATTTATTGTACATTATTAATTTTCTGGATTTTATGACATTACATTCACAGTAGAGCACTAGGCATTTACTGTAACTGCTCACTGTCATTTTAAAAAAACATAGCAAAAGTCAATAATACAGGGGAATGTAAAAATGTCTTCTTCTTTCTCTATTTATCAGCCACTTCTTGCCCTCCTGCTGCCTCTTAAATCTACTCTGCAAAAACAGCTCAAATCTGTCTTGGTCAACACAATATGGAATGGAGGCAATTACTCAACACTACTATGATATTCTATGAAGAGGGGAGGAGGATTGAAGAGTAGAGTGAGAAAACAAGTAGAGGCAGACAAAACAGACAGATTGAATTAAAGTTAGTTAGTGATTAGTGTTGAGCATTCCGATACCGCAAGTATCGGGTATCGGCCGATATTTGCTTTATCGGAATTCCGATACCGAGTTCCGATATTTTTGTGATATCGGGAATCGGAAGTTCCCAGTGTATGGTTCCCAGGGTCTGGAAGAGAGGAGACTCTCCTTCAGGCCCTGGGATCCATATTCATGTAAAAAATACAGAATTAAAGTAAAAAATATGGATATACTCACCCCTCCGGCGGACCCTGGACCTTAGCGATGTAACCGGCAGCCTCCTTTCCTAAGAATGCAGTGAGTTTAGGACCTGCGATGATGTCGCGGCTTGTGATTGGTCGCGTGAGCAGTCACGTGAGTGGTCACATGACCAATCACAAGCCGCGACGTCATCGAAGGTCCTTCACTCCTCATTCTTAGGAACGGAGGCTGCCGGTTACATTGCTAAGGTCCAGGGGCCGCCGGAGGGGTGAGTATATCCATATTTTTTATTTTAATTCTTTATTTTTTACATGAATATGGATCCCAGGGCCTGAAGGAGAGTTTCCTCTCCTTCAGACCCTGGGAACCATCCAGGATACCTTTCGATACTTGTGTCCCATTAACTTGCATTGGTATCGGGTATCGGTATCGGCGATATCCGATATTTTTGGGATATCGGCCGATCCCATCCGATACCGATACCTTTGAGTTTCGGAAGGTATCGCTCAACACTATTAGTGATTTATCTTATCCCAGAGCTAGATTCACAGCCATATAGCTCAGCCCAGCTAAAATCTTCATGATATTGCTGCTACTTCTGAACATGTACTAAACCGAGAAGGAAGAGTGGGAGTCCATCTCTTTCTGTTTGTTTTATAACTTGTATGTGAGACATCATAGAATTATTGTTGTGCATGTATTTAGCTAATTAAATAAATAAAAGAAAAAATGGCATGGGTCCCCCTTATTTTTCTTAACCAACTGAGAGAAAGCTGACAGCTGTGGGCTATTTATAGTCTGGGAAGGGAGTAATAAACATGTAGCTTCCAAGGCTATTAATTTCAGATCACAGATGTCAACTTTGCCTTTACTGGTTTTTAACAAGGTGGACCCCCCAAAAAAGATGTGGAGTCCCCCTAATTTTAATAACCAGCAAAAGCTAAGAAGACAGCTGCAGGCTCATATTAATACCCTTTGAAGGGGTCATGGATATTCGCCCACTCCCAGGATAATAACACCAGCCCTCAGCCACCCTAGAAAAGGCACATCCATTAGATGAATGGATGTTTTTAGTCTGGTAGGGGGCCAGTAATCATGGCCCTTTCCTAGGCTATTACTATCATCCCACAGCTTTTTGTTTAGCCTTTAAAGGTTATTAAATATAAGGGGACCTCATATCATTTTGGGGGATCTCCTCTATAATAACCAGTAAAGGCTATCCAAACAGCTGTGTTATTTAAAAAAATTGAAAAAAAAGCATGGGGTCCCTCGTAATTTTTTTAAACAGCAGAGAGAAAGCCTATGGCTTAGAGGTGATGTCAATATTTTGGGAACGGGCCAATAGCCATAAAGGTTCCCATGCTAATAATATCAGTTCACAGTTGTTTGCTAAGCCTATACTGGTTATTATAGGGGAGACCCCCTCCAAAAAAATGATGTGGAGTCCCCCTATATTCAATGACTAGCAAAGGCTATACAGACAGCTGCGGGCTGATATTAATAGCCTAGAAAAGGGCCATGATTATTGGCCCCCTCCCAGACTAAAATCATCAGCTCTTAATCTCTTTAGCCTTACTCTTTCCACTTACCCTGGTGCAGTGGAAAGTTGGGTAATATTTGTGGGGTTGATGTCAGTTTTGCATTGTCAGCTGACATCAAGACCAGGGGTTAGTAATGGAAAAGCATCTAAGATGCCCCCATTTTAACCCCATGGTTAGAACCCCAGTCACCTCCTTTATGGCACTGTTTGTTGCTTGAAAACTTAAACTAGACACTGCAGGAGCGATTACACAAGTGTCAGTGTGTTCCGGCTGGTGGGGATAACGGTCGCATCACAGATGTGACCACTATCCAAATCATCCGGATTGTTATGATACAATATGGATTATATTCTCATTGGACAGATGAAAAATATGGTCGTTTATTAGCTTTATTTTTTTTTACAGGGGACATGGGCATCGATGGATTATGCGAGTATTAGGATTTTTTATTATTTTCTGTTTTTCACAAGTGATAGGCTTCAATGGATTAAGCACATGGTCAGTATAACTGTGCTATTTTATTTTTATTTAATATAAAGGAGTCTGTGTTTTTCTTTCAATTAAAGGATTTTATTCTGGCTGTGTCCTTTTTATAATCTATCTATGTGGTTAGTAATGGGAGCATTTGTAGGTTTGATGCCAGCAGCCATAAAACAGCTGACATCAACCCCTTAACCATTACACTCCTTGCCACTGCAACAAGGCAAAAGGGAAGAGCTGGGCAAAGCACCAGAATTGGCACATCTAATAGATGTGCCTTTTCTGGGGTGGCTGCAGGCAGCTCTATTTTTAGGTTGGCGGAGGCAACATCCACCTGAGAATACCAGCCCTAGCTGTCTGCTTTAGCTTGGCTGGTTGTCAAAAATGTCTTTTTCAAAATTATTTATTTAAATAATAAAAGAAAATGGTGTGAGGACCCCACTATTCTTGATAATCAGCCATGATAAAGCTGACAGCCGAGAGTTGCAGCCTTCAGCTGTCAGTTTTGCCCGTGTTAGTTATCATAAATAATAGAGAATCCAAGTAATTTTTTTTTCATTTATTCATAGCGCAGCCGCAGACTGATGAATACTCCCATCAGCAGTGCTTGCTCCTGCTGTTATCTGCAACAGCAGGCGTAGACTGATGAGAGTAGCACTCTCTCATCAGCCGATGCCTGTGACCAGGGGCAGCCTTTTTACCACTGGTCACAGCTGCTGGCTTACGCTGTCATCTGACAGCATGAGAACCTCAGCTCTCTGACCGGTGGTAATGATCTTACTGCTGATCAAAGCCACCGGTGTTTCTCGCTCTGTCATGCATATGACAACGTGGCAAACCTGGAGAAATCCATGTTCATGGTCTGTGCTGGAACACCAGGTGTTCGGTGCAGATCCTGAACTTTACTGTTAGAGTTTGCCGATCTCTGCTCGTAAGTTTAAGTAAAACAAACAGAGCAAAGTCCTTTATTTGAGCAAAACACTCCCCAAGCCTGTTTTACCCATTTATTAACTTCCAAATAAAAAAGTAATTTTCACATGTCCACAGATAATAGATAATGATGATGCTCCGCAATGAACCCCATCTCTGCTACATCTGGATGATGTGTTGAGCGGTGGCATAATGCTACCACGCATCATTCCATTTCTCACGCAGCAAGCGCTGACGTCAGTAAGGTTACTGCAGTTCACAGCTGATGAACTCCGGTCACCTTACTGACATCACCACTCATCACTGCAAGAGATGAGTGAGTGAGTTCCGACTGGCGTTCTGAGTGGTTGTGTTATGCCCCGTTCAACACACCTCACTACAGAACTAATTGAAAATGTAAAAAACTATAAAAATGTACATAACCTCTTTTTGCCCAAATAAAAATAGCAAAATATTAAGAATTTACACATTTATCATTGCTGCTGGCGTTATCACTTAAATTAATACAATTTAAACTAGGTTAATCACAGACAGTAAAGGTCAAAATGGAAAACAAAAATCAAAATGTTTGAAATCACAATAATTGTACAGCCCTGAAGAATCATGTTGACGGGTCATTTTTAAAACAGAATAAATGCCAAAAAAAAGAGGTGCCCCCCCAAAATGCTGGAATTCCACTTTTTTCATGCAATTTCACCTCACATGTAATTATTTTTCTTGTTTTTCAGTATATTATTTGGTGAACTAAATGATGGAAATAAAAACTGCAACTTGTGCAAAAAACAAGCCCTCATTCAGCTAATGCAATAGAAAAATAATAAAAGGTACAGCTGCTGGAAAAGTGGAGGGAAAAATGTCATCTCAAAATCTAAAAATCACTTTGTTTTTAAGGGACTAAAGTATTGATTTTAAAATCTGAAATGAAATTGCCATGTATTAATAAAAAGCATTGATTATAATCATCAGTATTGATACCACACCCTTATATCATTGTGGTATGATCATTTAGGCAGGGATATACCTATATTCAGTATAGAAGTAGCAGTCATATCAGGACACTAATTCCTTAGCGGACTCAAAGGCCCCTTTTGCTACAAAGTGCCCTGAGAAAGATTTTAGACTAGATCCTAGTAGTTCTGGTTGGTGCACAGCTGTATCATAGCAGTTCATTTTGCTTAGCCATTCCTTAACTCATCCTTTTAGCATGTTTTTTTAATAAATATACATTTTAATATTATATAATAAATTACACAATTAATATATAGAAAGAAACATAAATCTGAAAACACCCTCAAAGCTAAAAAAAATGTTTGTTAAAACAGCGCACTTGAAAGAAGCTTACATTTTTCCACTAGCACATTTTGATGTCTCCTTTGACATAGGTGACATATTTTAATGAGACCGCCAAGGGTAATGTTTAAACAGTAAAATTACAAACTATCATTAGTTAAATTATGCAAATTGTTACAATGGCTTTGTCGTAATGGATGTCCTTCTGATAAAGGTGCCAAATACTGAGTTTAATGCTATGTAATATAATATAAATGCTCTTTAAAACAAAATTACATCAGTCAGTGTTTATTCATTTGGAGTGCCAGGTAAAACCATTCACAAAGTAATATTGCTAATTGAGTCTGCCCTTTATTGTCTATTCTCTCCCTCAGCCGTTACTTCTGTTATTCATAAAAGATGTCAAGGACTGTATCCGTAGGTCTTAAAGCTTGATGTGCATTTTATGGTTTTTATAATGACACTGGAATTATGTATAAAAAAAGACACAATATAAAGGCAGAAAAAAAGCTTTAATTTTGCTACTAAGCATTTTTTAAAAGCATCTGGAATAAGAAGTCTGCTTTAAAGTTGTAAATCTGTTTGTCGTGAAGTAGGACATTAAACAGAACTTGTAGCCAAGTTCATTAATCTGTTAATGACCAAGCATCATAAATGTACGGTGCACGGTGTTGGCGCTAAACCTGCACCAAGAAAGGTTGGGGACATTGCTGTCTCTGACAATGGAGAGAAGACAAAACCATTGTTTTTCTTCTTATTCTGTCTTCTCTATTTCTTTATACAAGTTGAGCATTACATTTTGTGTACAATAAAATTGCAATTGCAATATAGCTACTTACATAATTCTCAGGTATCACATGAAAGACTGTCTGCTTGATAGGTCTTTGATGCCTGGCAGGGGTGTCTGGTCTTTGCAGATCTAGATCAGTTTAAGATTAGAGATGAGCGAACATTTCAAGGTTTGGTTCGGTTCGGCAAATGTCCCAATGTTCGCCGAATATGTTCACCGAACAATTCGTTGAACATACCCAAACTCCATTGAATTCAATGGGAGGCAAAACCAAACTCATAGACAATATCTTAAGGGGGTAAAAAAAACGGCCAAAACAGGTTAAATTAGGGAACGGCCACCAGGGACAGACACCAGGAAAAGCGCCATCCATTGACTCAAAGTACAAATAGTATAATTGTGCAGCATGGATGCATGGGACAGGGCCTCTGACAGGGTTTAGCCAGCATTTCTACCTTAAACATTGATCAGTAACAGGTGAATGAGTGACAGATGTAGGCCTGGTGCTTTGAGAGCCCTGCTAAATTCAGGCAACACACTTGAAGGAGCCCTAACTTGGAATCCAAACATTTCAAAAAATTGGGGGCAGACACCAGGAAAAGTGGTATCAATTGACTCACATTAGAAATTTGATAATGGCACAGCAGCAGTTAAGCCATGGGCCATGCATGAGGTATCAGGGTCTGGACCAGCATTTAGAGCTTTGAATTTAAGTTTAAATTAAGATGATGTAGGTGAGAGACTGTTGTAAGCCTGCTTTCCTGGGAGCCCTGATACATCATGCCACAGCTCAAACTGCTTTTCTGCTCAACCCCGCTCAAGTGGCACAAAATTCAGCTTCGTAGACTACTATTGTTTAAAAAATGTAAGGATAGTAACTGCCGGTCTGGGAGCTCAACTGCTACAGGCAACACACATGAAGGAGACACAAAAAGGAGTCCATTCCCAAAACGTAGGGCAGAAACCACTAAAGCGGCATCAATTTTTCCAGAGCAAACATAGTATAATGGGGCTCTCACACCCCTTCCACTACAAGCAACCCACCAGATGAAGACGCAACTTGGAGTCTATACATTTCACAAAACTATTGCCATACACCACTAAAGTGGCATCAATTTCCCCAAACTAGAATTAGTATAATTGCACAGCATTTTGACAATTTTGGTAACTGGACGGGCTACTCGACTCACTTTACTTGGCAGCCACACATTGGTATTACTATTTTTATTATTTATTGTTACAGCACCATGTATTATGTGGAGATTTATGTGTGAAAAGTACATAAAAACAAGTACAATAATACTAATCAATGCAAGTCACTGACTGGTACAGGAAGAAAGAGGAGACTGTCCCTCAGGGCTCACAGTCTACAAGGAGTGTGTGAGGATACAATAGGTGAGGACAGAGCTGGCCGTGCAGTGATATGGTGGAATGTTGCTTACTATATGGTGTAGGCTTGTTGGAAGAGGTGGTTCTTCAGGTTCCTTTTGAAGGTTTGTAGGCAAGAGTCTGATATTTTGGAGTAGAGAATTCAAGAGTAGAGGGGATGCATGGGATAAATCTTTGTTGAAAGAGGAGATAAGAGGAGAGTAGAGAAAAAGATCTTGTGAAGATCGGAGGTTGTGTGCAGGCAAGTACCGGGAGACGAGGTCACAGATGTATGGAAGAGACATGTTGTGGATGGCTCTGTATGCCATGGTTAGGGTTTTGAACTGGAGTCTCTGGTTAATGGGAAGCCAATGAAGATATTTACATAGAGGAGTGGCCAGGGAATAGCAGGGGGTTAGTTGGATTAGTCGGGCAGCAGAGTTTAGGATAGATTGGAGGGGTGCGAGACTGATAGAAAGGAGGACACAAAGCAGGAGGTTGCAGTAGTCGAGTTTGGAGATAATGAGTGCATAGACTAAGGTTTTTGCAGATTCTTGATTAAGGAATGTACGGATCTGGGAAATATTTTTTGAATTGCAGTTGGCAAAAAGTGGAAAGGACATGATATGCGTTTTGAATTAATAAGAGTACAGAGTTACCCTGAGGCTGAGAGCTTGCGGGATGCCCTCATCTACACCTTGTAAATGAGAGCCAGAAAGAGCATGTGATCCAGTGGATGGCAAGCACTGCATCAAGTGGCCTCTCCTCTAGGGATGGGCGAAGCCAAACTGTAAAGTTCAGGACCGTACCGAACACACAGTGCTCAGTCACAAGGTCCCGAACACGGGTTTCCATAGGAAACCCATGTTAAAGTTCGGGTCCAGTTCGGGTCCAGGGCGGCAGTAAAAGAAAATATAAATTAACAATAAACATTATAAATATTATACTTACCTGTCCAGTGACGCGTACTCCTGTCCCGCTGTCTCCTGGCCGCATCTGCTTCCGGCGGTATTCATTGCACTCGGCAGTCTTTGGCTTTTTCCATCAGTGTTCATGCGGTGACAGTGGGATGGGAGGACGCATCACTGGACAGGTAAGTATAATTATAATGTTTATTATTAATTATATGCTTTCTTTTACAGCCCCCCGCCCCATCCCATATCTGTAAAATCCAAGTTCGGGGTTCGGACGCAAGTTCACGTCATCTCCGGCCCTGAACTCGAACTTTACAGATAAACTCAGGTGAACCCACCAATCCTGAACATCGGGGGGTTTGCCCATCACTACTCTCCTCCTTTTCCTCCACCTTAACATCGCAGACAGTACAGTCCTCAGAGGTGGCATCCCAATTACCCTAGTTTTTCCCCTTGTCAAAACTCTGCAACCACCCAACTTGCTGTGGAGAACCACAGATGGTAGAGTCTGCAGAGCTGTTCACACATTGTATTCCATGGACATCAGAAGTCTGCTCCAAAGACTTACAGACTCAAGAGGAGGAAAGCATATGCACCGATGCCCAACTTTTTTTCAGTTGGATTTGGGGATGGATACTGAAGTGTCGGAGCAGAATCCAGACTCTTGTCACCAGACTTTAACCCCCTGGGTGGTAGAGATGATCCTGATGAGACACAGATACCTGAGGTGCACGCAGAGTGTACTGTGCTGTCAGGGCAGTAAGAGGAGGAGGGTGAAATTCAGGACAAGGAGTGAGAAAGCAGAGAGGATGATGATGAAGTTGTAGATCCCATTTGGAGTAGCTCAGCAGAAGGAGGTGGAGGAGGACTAACATGAGGAGGTTACATTGTGGCTTCCAGCACAGACAAAGAGTGATGCAACCACAACAAGCACTGCATCCTCAGCCACAACTCTGGCTCAGGAAAGCAGCAATCATGGCTCTGTAGTTCGCATGAGTGGCAAGGGTTGCCTATCTGGGTCTTTTTTGAGACTTAAAAGGATGACCCAACTCACATTATCTGCCAACTTAGCAAAAAAAAAGAATCAGTAGAGGCCAAAATTCCAATAATTTGACTATTACTTGAGTGATCAATATACGTTAGTCTGGAGATCTAACTTTTCTAAAATACAGCCTAGCAGGCCTCAACAACCAACGGCCACCTCATTAACCACATCCACTACTTCTTCCTCCTCCATCACTGTGGCAAGTGTTCTCACACAGGTTTCCAGTGCCAGAATCTCCACTTGTTTACTTGCTACAGTCCGGGTGAGTGAGAGCCCATCAGCTGTTAGGGAAGTGAACATTCCTGCTGGTTTTGGCCAATCTCATACACTGAGTGCATCACATCTTTCTCACTCCACCAAAACATCTCTGCCTGCACCTCATTCACAGTCCAGCAGTTAGCTGTGTTCACCCTCTCTCAGCACAGCAGCCAGCCTTCGGTCCCACAGTTATGGTCACATAATAGATTGTTTTCTCCCACACATGCCAAAAAGCTAAGAGCTTGAACTTCACCATTTCCAATCTATTGGCCATGCAAACGCTGCCTTTCTGCCTTGTGCATAGAGATGCTTTCCGAAAGCTGATGGCAGTTGCAGTTCCCCAGTACCAGTTGCGCAGTCACCATTACTTCTCTAAGAAAGATGTGACTGCGCTACACCAGCATGTCGCAGACAACATACATCACCCATTCCTTGAAAAAAATCTATGTCTGCCTGGGTGCTTTTCACCAATGACAACTGGATGAGCAAGCATGGTGAGGGGCCTTACATCTTGGTAACTAGGCACTGGGTGACTCTGGTGGCTGTGGCGACAGGCAAAGAAGGCTTTGATCCACAACTCTTGGAATCCCCAAGGCATGCAGGGTACTTGGGGATTGGGAACTAAACTACTAGACAACAGGGGATGGAGAACTAAACAAATAAACATCTAAGGTTGGATAACTAAACCACAACACACTAAGGGATGATGAACTAAACCACTAAACACTAAGGAATGGAGAATTAAACCACTACACACCAGAAGATGGAGAACTAAATTACTAGACAACAGGGGTTGAGAACTAAATAGTGATGAGTGAACAGTGAAATATTCGGATTCGGGAAAATTGGCATGAATAATTTCTAATATCCATATATTCGTACCGAATAATGAATGCAATGCAAGTCAATGGGAAACTCGAATATTATCATGCTGAATCCAACAAACAAGTCTGTAGGCCTGAGAAAAAAGCTGAAATGGATGGGAAAGTGCTAAAACTAAATGGAAACAGCTTGGAGAAGATGGCTGCATGCCTTTCTAGCTCACATATGGTAATTAGGATAATTAGGAATAATGTTGTCAGACTACTGTGCCAGTTTTACGGATTTATAAGAAGAACTACCAAACCTAAAATTTTGTTGAAGGGAAAAATGCTTAGAAACATAATAACATGTATATAACACAAAAATAAATTATACCTCCCATTTAGCATATGTTCACATGAATAGTGATGAACAAATTTGTTTGGAAATCAATGGCCAAACATAAATTCGTCACGAATATGGCACATTTGGATTCGTGATCGGAAACACAAGCAAAATGTTATCAAATCTGGTAAAATCGGTAACATTAGGCAAAAATATTTGAGTTGCCACAAAAGTATTTTCAGCATTTTTGCAACGATAATGGTGGTGTGTCATGAGCGTGGGGCACATGTTTGATGAAGGGAGGGGGCTTGCAGAGCTCAGAGGCACGGTGTGCTTCCAAACAGCAATTTTTTTTCTAACTTTATGCGTGCACATTGCAGCTAGCTAATCAGGGCACAGGAAACATCCAAAAACAGAAACCAAAAGAGGACAAATACTCCACTGTTATTGAAAAAAAACACAGGCAAAGATGCTTTCCAGGCCTCTAAACAAATGCACTATCAGGGTGTAGTAGACCCAAGTAAAGATGGCAGCTACACAGGTGCAGTAATACCGATGAGGCAGCCAGCCTACAATCAGGGATTGGCCGCTTGGCACACCAGTGCAAACAAAAAATAATCTGTATGCAGTGATGTTCACACAGAAAATGCAGAGCATCTAGCTCACAGCCTATTAACCCTGCTGTTCTGTTCGGGTCATAGTGACCCGAACAGACTTTTTGCGGCCCTGTAGATTTTTTTCTGTAAGTCTCTAAAACTTGAGACTCCTTGACTTTTCCTCATTTGGGGGGACCTACATATGAGTATATATATAAATTTTTTTTTTCGTTTACTTTTTGCTACACGAAAAAAGTTACACTAGTTCTGTTCGGGTCATAGTGACCCGGCATCGTTTTTTACAGCTGTGAGGCCATATTTTCAGTGAAATAAAGGACTTATAACCTCAGTTGGGTCTATTTATTGCATCTACTATTGTATATCAATTGATTTTTTTCCTAAATTATTTCAATGGGGTCGTACGCGCGCTCTACCGGGGGTATGCATTGAGATCTGCGCACCATAAAAATGGCTTTATATTGATTATTTTTGGTGCGCAGTCTATTCTAAAATGTAGAGAGCATCCGGAGAGATCACTAGGTGTGCACTACACGTGTATATTTTGCGCAGAACGGACTGCTCAGAACGCGCTGTCTAAGACGGTTTTTGTTTGTAAATCTGAGCTGTAAAGTCTTGCAAATAATTTTTTTGGCTAAGTAAGTCTGTCTTCCTGGCTTATCTGCTTGTTTTCAGAAGTTTTCAAAATGTTTGATTTGATTGTTTTGATTTTTTTTTTTTTACAAAAATGTGTATTTTTCTATTTTCGTTTTGCTCATTGCTCTGTTTTTTCAGAATAAAAACAAAAAAAAAAGATTTCTGTTTCATTTTTCTTTTTTTTACTACCAAACATGTTCACAAACAGTCTAGTAAGCAAAAAGTTATAAAAAAAAATGAGTTAGAGTGTCTAAAATCAAGGTTTAATAAGCCAGGTCATAGTGACCCGAACAGAACTAGTGTATAGTAAATGCGAACAGAACAGCAGGGTTAAAGATGCCCTATGGTGGGCTGACCAATGCTAACTATTATGCATCCCTTGTGAACAGAGGCCACAGTTTACAGAGCCATCTGGGCCCAGCTGCACCCCAAAAAATAAAGTGCGCAAAAACACATAATATATGTGTATGTAATAGAGGAAAAATCCTCCACTATTATTATCATCTTTACTTGGGTCTGCTGCACCCTGATAGTGCATTTGTTTAGAGGCCTCGACAGGTAAGCATCTTTGCCTGTGTTTTTGTGCTTTTTTTGCAGGAAACATCCACATTGTCCTGACACAAAGGCATGTGTCATTGGCTGCTGAAATCACCTGTCACTCTCCATATAAAGAATGGACATCTTGTTTTAGCGCCATTTTGACAATGAAACAGCACAGGGAGGCTGCTCCTGATGCTGGCAGTGTTAGCATCTAGATTTTAGCTAGTTAGCTAGGTGGTTGTTTAGTTTAGCTAGGTAGTGTCCTGTGTGGCTGTGAAATCGACCTTCCAGCATTTTTTTTTCTTTTTTTTGTCATTACTGAAGTCCACAGACAAAGACAGCAGGGCACATTTCATACATACATGTTGTGCCCTGCTTCTACTGTGCTTCATGCACGAGTATAGCGCTCTAAATCTTAATTTTTCACTGGCAAAATGTGAAACAGCATGCCATATTCCACCTTGTCATTTAGTTGTGTATTGACATTGTTCTATGATTTGAGCTGTGTTGCATGAAGAAATTTTAGGTGGGCAGTTGCTACCGTGATTCACCATGCCATATCTCACCTTGCTATTTAGAGGCGGTGAAATTCCACAGTGTGCATAGCTCATTCACATAAAAAAAATAGTTTTTTTCTGTTGCTAAATGTGATACAGCCCGTCGTACTATACATTGTAATTTTGAGGCGGTGATATGAAGCCATCTGCAGACCTAACATACATTTAAAAAAATTATTCTGTTACTAACGTCACACAGTAGGGGACATCTCACTTTCAAATTGTTTGTAGCATCTAGCTAGTCTGTTATAGAGGCCTAATCCACAGGCACCAAAAAGTTATTGTGTTACTAAGGTCATACAGTAGGGAAGATCTAATATTAAAGTTGTTTCTAGCATCTAGTCTGTTATAGAGGCCTAATCTACAGGCACCAAAAAAATTGACAACTCCACTACCTCTCTTTGGCAGATACACAGGAGTACGCCTTGTTGATGAGGCCCAGAAAGAGCATGTGCTTGAGTGGATGGCAAGTGCAGCTTCAAGTGGCCTCTCCTCCTCTTTTCCACCTCAACATCACAGCCAGTACAGTCCACAGAGGTGGCACTCGAATTACCCTTTCTTCCCCCCACGTCCCAACTCTCCAACTGTACAACTGACTATACGGAACCACAAATGGGTGAGTCTGAAAAGCTGTTCTCACATTCTATGCCATGTGTTGTGAATTCTGCTTTTGGGTTCCCTCCGGTGGTAGTAGGTGGTAATGCAGTTGTCCCTGGGTTGCAGTCCTGGTCAGGTGTGTCTGCTGATTGCAGTTCTGACTGGGGTATTTAGGTGTGCAGGATTCATTAGTCCTTGCCAGTTGTCAATTGTTGTTGGGAGGTGTAGGACCTCTGCCTGGTTCCTCCTGCCTTTCTGCCAAATCAGCAAAGATAAGTGTCTGTTTTTTTTTTTCCTGTGGCACACATGCTGTGTGCTTCACAATTGAGTGCTATTCTTTGTGTTTTCTTGTCCAGCTTAGATTGTGTCAGTATTTTCTCAGTCTTGTTGGATTCTCTGGAGTGGCAGATATACATTCCATGTCTTTAGTTAGATTGTGGAACTTTTTGTATTATCTGTTGTGGATATTTTTGGAAGGGCTTTAATATTGACCGCCTAGTAATCTGTCCTATCCTTTCCTATTTAGCTAGAGTGGCCTCTTTTGCTAAATCCTGTTTTCTACCTGCGTGTGTCTATTCTTCTCCTACTCACAGTCATTATTCGTGGGGGGCTGCCTATCCTTTGGGGGTCTGCTCTGAGGCAAGATAGCATTCCTATTTCCATCTATAGGGGTATTTAGTCCTCCGGCTGTGTCAAGGTGTCTAGCCTTTGTTAGGCACACCCCACGGCTACTTCTAGTTGCGGTGTTAGTTCAGGATTTGTGGTCAGTACAGGTTCCACCGACTCCAGAGAAAGTTTTCATGCTTCTCCAAGGTCACCAGATCACAACAGTACAACTGGCAAGGACTAATGAATCCTGCACACCTAAATACCCCAGTCAGAACTGTAATCAGAAGACACACCTGACCAGGACTGCAACCCAGGGACAACTGCATTACCACCTACTACCACCGGAGGGAACCCAAAAGCAGAATTCACAACAGCCATGGTCATCAGAAGTGTACTCAAAAGCTTCACAGTCAAGAGGAGGAAATCTGCACTGATGCACAAAATTTTGTAGCTTGGATCCGGGACCAGATGAAGTAGGGTCCGAGCAGCATCCTGAACTTGTCACCAGACATTAAGTTCTAGGGGGAAGGTGATCCCGATGAAACTCAGATATCTGAGTGGACCTCAACAACCATCAGCCACCCCATCAATCGCATCTGCTGCTTCTTTCTCCTCCTTTGTTATCATGCCAACTATTGAGACACAGGTCTCCGTCTTCAGAACCTTTGGGTTCTTTACCTGCTCCAGTCACTCTGACTGAGAGCACGCCATCAGCTGTAAAGAAAGCGGACATGCCTGCTGTATTTGCCCTATCTCAGAGAATGAGCACACCACAACTTTCTCAAACCACTGTAACATTTCCGCCTGCACCTCCCTCACGGTCCAGTAATTTGTCTGGTTCACTGTCATGATTCTCAATGGCGAGAGAACATAGCCCAGCATATATGAGAACTAGCTCTTGGAAGATGGAAACTATACTGACCATGAACTAAACCTGCCGCACAACTAGAAGTGGCCGGGTAGCATGCCTACGTTTTTTTATCCCTAGATGCCCAGCGCCAGCCGGAGAACTACCTAATCCTAGCAGAGGAAAAGACAGTCCTGGCTCACCTCTAGAGAAATTTTCCCAAAAGGCAGACAGAGGCCCCCACATATATTGGCGGTGATTTTAGATGAAATGACAAACGTAGTATGAAAATAGGTTTAGCAAAATCGAGGTCCGCTTACTAGATAGCATGAAGACAGAAAGGGCACTTTCATGGTCAGCAGAAAAACCCTATCAAAACACCATCCAGAAATTACTTTAAGACTCTAGCATTAACTCATAACACCAGAGTGGCAATTTCCGCTCACAAGAGCTTTCCAGACACAGTAACGAAACAGCAGCTGTGAACAGGAACAAAATGCAAAAACACACAAGGACAAAAGTCCAACTTAGCTGGGAGTTGTCTAGTAGCAGGAACATGCACAGAAAGGCTACTGATTACATTGTTGACCGGCATGAAACTGACAGAGGAGCAAGGTTATATAGCGACTCCCACATCCTGATAGGAGCAGGTGAACAGAGGGGATGATGCACACAAGTTAAATTCCACAAGTGGCCACCGGGGGAGCCCAGAATCCAATTTCACAACAGTACCCCCCCCTCAAGGAGGGGGCACCGAACCCTCACCAGAACCACCAGGGCGATCAGGATGAGCCCTATGAAAGGCACGGACAAGATCGGAGGCATGAACATCAGAGGCAGTGACCCAAGAATTATCCTCCTGACCGTATCCCTTCCATTTGACCAGATACTGGAGTTTCCGTCTGGAAACACGAGAGTCCAAGATCTTTTCCACAACGTACTCCAACTCACCCTCAACCAACACCGGAGCAGGAGGCTCAACGGAAGGCACAGCTGGTACCTCATACCTGCGCAACAATGACCGATGAAAAACATTATGAATCGAAAAGGATGCAGGGAGGTCCAAACGGAAGGACACAGGGTTAAGAATCTCCAATATCTTGTATGGGCCGATGAACCGAGGCTTAAACTTAGGAGAAGAAACCCTCATAGGGACAAAACGAGAAGACAACCACACCAAGTCCCCAACACAAAGCCGAGGACCAACACGACGACGGCGGTTGGCAAAAAGCTGAGTCTTCTCCTGGGACAACTTCAAATTGTCCACCACCTGCCCCCAAATCTGATGCAACCTCTCCACCACAGCATCCACTCCAGGACAATCCGAAGATTCCACTTGACCGGAGGAAAATCGAGGATGAAACCCCGAATTACAGAAAAACGGGGACACCAAGGTGGCAGAGCTGGCCCGATTATTGAGGGCGAACTCCGCCAAAGGCAAAAAAGCAACCCAATCATCCTGATCCGCAGACACAAAACACCTCAAATATGTCTCCAAGGTCTGATTAGTCCGCTCGGTCTGGCCATTAGTCTGAGGATGGAAAGCAGACGAAAAAGACAAATCTATGCCCATCCTAGCACAGAATGCCCGCCAAAATCTAGACACGAATTGGGTCCCTCTGTCAGAAACGATATTCTCCGGAATACCATGCAAACGAACAACATTTTGAAAAAACAGAGGAACCAACTCGGAAGAAGAAGGCAACTTAGGCAAGGGAACCAGATGGACCATCTTAGAGAAACGGTCACACACCACCCAGATGACAGACATCTTCTGAGAAACAGGCAGATCCGAAATAAAATCCATCGAGATGTGCGTCCAAGGTCTCTTCGGGATAGGCAAGGGTAACAACAATCCACTAGCCCGAGAACAACAAGGCTTGGCCCAAGCACAAACGTCACAAGACTGCACAAAGCCTCGCACATCTCGTGACAGGGAAGGCCACCAGAAGGACCTTGCCACCAAATCCCTGGTACCAAAGATTCCAGGATGACCTGCCAACGCAGAAGAATGAACCTCAGAGATGACTCTACTGGTCCAATCATCAGGAACAAACAGTCTACCAGGTGGGCAACGATCAGGTCTATCCGCCTGAAACTCCTGCAAGGCCCGCCGCAGGTCTGGAGAAACGGCAGACAATATCACTCCATCTTTAAGGATACCTGTGGGCTCAGAATTACCAGGGGAGTCAGGCTCAAAACTCCTAGAAAGGGCATCCGCCTTAACATTCTTAGAACCCGGTAGGTAAGACACCACAAAATTAAACCGAGAGAAAAACAACGACCAGCGCGCTTGTCTAGGATTCAGGCGCCTGGCAGACTCAAGGTAAATTAAATTTTTGTGGTCAGTCAATACCACCACCTGATGTCTGGCCCCCTCAAGCCAGTGACGCCACTCCTCAAAAGCCCACTTCATGGCCAAAAGCTCCCGATTCCCAATATCATAATTCCGCTCGGCGGGCGAAAATTTACGGGAAAAAAAAGCACAAGGTCTCATCAAGGAGCAGTCGGAACTTCTCTGCGACAACACCGCCCCAGCTCCGATTTCAGAAGCGTCGACCTCAACCTGAAAAGGAAGAGCAACATCAGGCTGACGCAACACTGGGGCGGAAGAAAAGCGGCGCTTGAGCTCCCGAAAGGCCTCCACAGCATCAGGGGACCAATCAGCAACATCAGCACCCTTCTTAGTCAAATCAGTCAATGGTTTTACAACATCAGAAAAACCAGCAATAAATCGACGATAAAAGTTAGCAAAGCCCAAAAATTTCTGAAGACTCTTAAGAGAAGAGGGTTGCGTCCAATCACCAATAGCCTGAACCTTGACAGGATCCATCTCGATGGAAGAGGGGGAAAAAATGTATCCCAAGAAGGAAATCTTCTGAACCCCAAAAACACACTTAGAACCCTTCACACACAAGGAATTAGACCGCAAAACCTGAAAAACCCTCCTGACCTGCTGGACATGAGAGTCCCAGTCATCCGAAAAAATCAGAACATCATCCAGATACACAATCATAAATTTATCCAAATAATCGCGGAAAATGTCATGCATAAAGGACTGGAAGACTGAAGGGGCATTTGAAAGACCAAAAGGCATCACCAAATACTCAAAATGGCCCTCGGGCGTATTAAATGCGGTTTTCCACTCATCCCCCTGCTTGATTCGCACCAAATTATACGCCCCACGGAGATCAATCTTAGAGAACCACTTGGCCCCCTTTATACGAGCAAACAAATCAGTAAGCAGTGGTAACGGATATTGATATTTAACCGTGATTTTATTCAAAAGTCGATAATCAATACACGGCCTCAAAGAGCCGTCTTTCTTAGACACAAAGAAAAAACCGGCTCCTAAGGGAGATGACGAAGGACGAATATGTCCCTTTTCCAAGGACTCCTTTATATATTCTCGCATATGTCACGCGGATGCAGAAAACAAGAGTGGACCCACTGGTCCGTAATACCGAACCTCCCTCGAGCGAGCAAACCAGATTGGACAACCCCTATACAGGGATAGTTAGGGAGCAGGCTCGAAGGTAACCAGTACTACGGATGCCAGGACCAGGGATCGGCTCAAGAAGAGTAAATAAACAGAAGAGAGGACTAAAAGGAGAAGGTGGAGGGAGAAACCAAGGAGACGGAAGCGACTGGGGGACTACTAGGGAGAAGGGGAACGGAGCACTGAGCAGGAAGGCAGGGAACGGAGCACTGAGCAGGAAGGCAGGGAATGGAACTAGACGGGCTAGAAATGGACCTGAGTGCAGAGCCAAGACACAGAGAACCTCTGGTGAGATTAACTAAACAATCAGGCGCCTTCACAAAGGAAGGGCGGCCTGAAATAGTAAGTGACTGCCTCCCATTGGCCAGGTAACCCTGCCGGGTCAGGTCGCAGCCAGGGATAAAGGAAGGGAGTGTGCGCGCGCCCGGTCCCTAAGGAGAAGATGGGAGGAGACTGGGCGCGTGACAGGCAGCAGTGGGGAGGCGCGCCGACGCGCACGCCGAGACACACGCCGGGACCCGGACCAGGAAGGAGCCGGGAGTGACGAGGGAGCGCCGGCTGAAGAGAGGGACGTAGCGGTGACTGAGGCGCCGACAGGGGTGAGTATAGATGTAACATTACCCCCTCTCTTAGAACCTCCCCTACCCCTCTTGGACAGAAATCTCTTAAGAATTTGAGGTGCATTAATGTTCTCCTGGGGTTCCCAAGATCTCTCCTCGGGACCAAACCCTTTCCAATCGATTAAGAAAAAGGTCTTGTTCCTGACCTTTTTGGAGGCTAAAATATCTTTTACCTCAAAAACGTTATCTGCACAGACCGGAAGAGGAGAAGAGTCGTAGGTAGGATGGAAACGATTAAGAATGACTGGTTTTAGGAGAGAAACGTGGAAGGCGTTGGGAATGCGGAGCGAAGCAGGCAACCTCAACTTGTAGGACACATCGTTGATGCGGCGGAGGACTTCAAAAGGACCAATGTACCGAGGACCCAACTTGTAGGAAGGTATCTTCAGTCTGACGTATTTGGAAGAAAGCCAAACCCTTTCGCCCGGAAGATAAGTTGGAGCATCAAGGCGCCTCTTGTCGGCATGTCTTTTCATGCGTTCACTGGCTCTTCCAAGTGCTTCTTTAGTCTCAAGCCATACTCTGGAAAATTCTAAGACTTCAGAATCAGCTGCCGGAACTCCGGAAGAGGGAGAAATCGGTAAAGGAATGTTGGGATGCATGCCGTAAACAACAAAAAATGGAGATTTGCCAGAAGATTCATTAGGATGGTTATTATAGGCAAACTCAGCCCACGGAAGAAGTCCAGACCAGTTATCTTGAAGAGAGTTGGTGAAGTGACGCAGATAAGAAGACAGCACTTGATTTACTCGTTCTACTTGGCCGTTGGTTTGTGGATGGTATGCAGAGGAGAAGTCTAACTTAACCTCCAAGAGGCCACACAGAGCCCTCCAGAATCGAGATGTAAACTGGACCCCGCGATCCGAGACAATATGTAGGGGGAAACCGTGAAGTCGGAAGACGTGCTGAACAAAGAGCTTGGCTAATTCGGGAGCAGAAGGCAGGCCCAGCAGCGGAACAAAGTGCGCCATTTTAGAAAAGCGGTCCACTACAACCAGAACGGTAGAATATCCGGAGGAGCGAGGTAGATCCGTGATGAAATCCAAAGCGACATGTCTCCAAGGGAGAGATGGAATCGGCAATGGTAGTAGAAGTCCAGACGGTAAACGCCTGGGAATTTTGATCCTAGCACAAGAAGAACACGAGGCGGTGAAATCGATCACATCCTTACGGATAGATGGCCACCAATAGAAGCGAGAAATGAGATCCAGAGTCTTCTTAATGCCGACATGACCAGAGATCTTGGAGGAATGTCCCCAACGTAGAATTGCCCGCCTATGAATCTCAGGAACGAAGGTCTTGCCCGGAGGAGGAGTAATCAGATCTATGGGAGCCACAGAAATAACTTTGGATGGATCAATTATGTGCGAAGGACTCTCCTCCAAGTCAGTAGGTTGAAGTGACCGGGATAAGGCATCGGCTTTGACGTTCTTCAGACCAGGACGAAAGTGCAATTTGAAATCGAAGCGGGCAAAGAATAGGGACCACCTGGCCTGCCGGGGGTTTAGCCTCTGAGCCGACTGAAGGTAGGAAAGGTTCTTATGGTCCGTGAAGATAGTAAAAGGATGGACTGCCCCCTCCAGTAGGTAACGCCACTCCTCCAAGGCCATTTTAATGGCAAGCAATTCCCGGTCTCCGATGGAATAGTTACACTCCGCAGAAGAAAAAGCCTTAGAAAAGAATCCGCAGGTGGCCAATCGCCCAGTAGAGGATCTTTGGGACAGGACTGCACCTGCACCAATGGAAGATGCGTCCACTTCGAGTACAAACGGTTTGTTTGCCTCGGGTCGATGTAAAACAGGTGCGGCTGCAAAAGACCGTTTAAGAGTTAGGAAAGCATCCTCAGCCTCTGGAGACCAGGTTGCAGCACTGAGTCCCCTCCGTGTAAGGCTTGAGATAGGTTTGGTCACAGATGAAAAATGCGGAATAAACTGACGATAGTAGTTTGCAAAACCGAGGAAGCGTTGGATCGCTTTTACTCCGATTGGCCGAGGCCACTGGCTAATTGCCGAAAGTTTTTCTGGATCCATCTCCAAGCCTGTTTCGGAAACGATATACCCTAGGAAGGGTAATGAGGCTTGCTCGAAGAGACACTTCTCCATCTTAGCGTATAGCCGGTTCTCCCGTAGACGTTGCAGCACCAGACGAACACTTCTCCGGTGGGAGGATAAATCAGGAGAGAAAACGAGGATATCGTCCAGATAGACCACAACGCAGGAGTAGAGCATGTCCCGAAAGATGTCGTTGACAAATTCTTGAAAAACCGCAGGTGCATTACATAGTCCAAACGGCATGACGAGGTACTCGTAATGACCATCCCGGGTATTAAATGCGGTCTTCCATTCGTCACCAGGTCGGATTCGAATGAGATTATAGGCTCCACGTAAGTCTAGTTTAGAAAATACACGGGCCCCTCGTAGACGGTCGAAGAGCTCAGGGATGAGCGGAAGAGGATACTTATTCTTGATGGTAATCTCATTCAGACCCCGGTAATCAATGCACGGCCGGAGAGAACCGTCCTTCTTTTTTACAAAGAAGAAGCCAGCACCTGCGGGAGAAGAGGATTTACGTATAAACCCCTTAGCGAGATTTTCACGGATATATTCGGACATGGCAGACGTCTCGGCTGGAGAGAGCGGATAGATTTGACCTCTTGGCGGGGTGGACCCTGGTCGTAGTTCCACTGGACAGTCGTAGGGACGGTGAGGTGGTAAAGATTCAGCCTCCTTTTTATCAAACACATCCGCAAAGGACCAATAGGCGGAAGGCAGGCCAGCCGGCCCAGAAGAAGGTTGAGAGGAAATAATCGGACGAACGGAACCTAAGCATCTCTGTTGACATGGGTGTCCCCACTGGAGGACCTCGCCGGTGCGCCAGTCCAAAACGGGTTCGTGTGTCCGAAGCCATGGAAGGCCGAGGAGTAAGGCATGAGACAAGTGGGGCAAGACGTAAAAGGCTATTTTCTCTTGATGTAAGGCTCCTACTTGAAGAACAAGTTCCTCGGTGACCATGACGACAGTCTCTTGTAGAAGTCTTCCATCTACAGAGGCAATCATACGAGGCTGTTCCAGGGAGATCACGGGAATCCGATACTTCTTCACCTCCGCTAGGCGAATGAAGTTGCCTGCCGCACCCGAATCCACGTAAGCAACCTCCGAACCACGAGTCTGACCTTGGATAATCAAAACAGAAAAAGTAAGGGGTGGAGAGGAAACAGATACACCTAAGGAGGCCTCTCCTACCTGGCCTAGGTGGAGGCGTTTCCCGGCCTCTCAGGACAGGAACGAAGAAAATGCGACGCTCCACCACAGTATAAACACAAGCCCTGTGCCAACCTCTCTTTACGACGGCGTTCGGCCAACCTCACCCGGTCAACTTGCATAGGTTCCGGGATGGAACCAGGGGTTGAACTAGAGGACCGAGGACTAGGTGGTCTAAAGGCAGAAGAAGAAGAAGATGGCCTAAAGGGTCTCCTCTCCCTAATAGCCTCACGAGAGCGCTCCTGAAAGCGTAAATCTATACGCGTAGCAAGAGAGATGAGATCCTCCAATGTAGTTGGAGTATCTCGGCCAGCAAGTTCATCTTTAATCTTGCCGGACAATCCTCTCCAAAAGGCCCCTACCAATGCCTCGTTGTTCCACCCAAGTTCGGACGACAATGTGCGGAACCGGATGGCGTATTGCCCGACAGTGAGAGAACCCTGCTGTAAATTAAAGAGCGACTCGGTAGTAGAAGCGAGACGGCCAGGTTCATCAAAGACCCTCCGGAAGGTGTCCAAAAAGATGGCTAAACTAGACACCACCGGATCGTCTCGCTCCCAAAGAGGATTTACCCAAGATAGGGCCTCTCCTTCTAAGTGGGACACGATAAAAGCCACTTTGGCCCGATCGGTGGGGTACTGCTGAGGCAGCAACTCAAAATGTAGGCGACATTGATTGACGAAACCTCGACAGAGCTTGGGATCTCCGCCATAGCGAGGAGGTTTGGCCAAACGTGGAGAAGAAACTGGCAAAGGATCAGGGGTGCGCGAGGAGGTTTGCAAAGCGAGCAAACGATCATCAACTGAGGCCATGTAAGACAAAATATGAGCTTGGGTGTCCCGTTGTTGGACCAGCTCTTGCTGGAGACCCGCCAACTGGGAAGCGTTACTAGGATCCGCGGCCTGTAAAGAAGACAAACGGGAGTCCATTGTCTTCATAAAAGACATAATGCGGGTCTGATTCTCACGAAGAAAGACCAACTCCTTCTGAGCCGCGGCCCCGGCGGGATCCATGGCCTGATTGTACTGTCACGCGGATGCAGAAAACAAGAGTGGACCCACTGGTCCGTAATACCGAACCTCCCTCGAGCGAGCAAACCAGATTGGACAACCCCTATACAGGGATAGTTAGGGAGCAGGCTCGAAGGTAACCAGTACTACGGATGCCAGGACCAGGGATCGGCTCAAGAAGAGTAAATAAACAGAAGAGAGGACTAAAAGGAGAAGGTGGAGGGAGAAACCAAGGAGACGGAAGCGACTGGGGGACTACTAGGGAGAAGGGGAACGGAGCACTGAGCAGGAAGGCAGGGAACGGAGCACTGAGCAGGAAGGCAGGGAACAGAACTAGACGGGCTAGAAATGGACCTGAGTGCAGAGCCAAGACACAGAGAACCTCTGGTGAGATTAACTAAACAATCAGGCGCCTTCACAAAGGAAGGGCGGCCTGAAATAGTAAGTGACTGCCTCCCATTGGCCAGGTAACCCTGCCGGGTCAGGTCGCAGCCAGGGATAAAGGAAGGGAGTGTGCGCGCGCCCGGTCCCTAAGGAGAAGATGGGAGGAGACTGGGCGCATGACAGGCAGCAGTGGGGAGGCGCGCCGACGCGCACGCCGAGACACACGCCGGGACCCGGACCAGGAAGGAGCCGGGAGTGACGAGGGAGCGCCGGCTGAAGAGAGGGACGTAGCGGTGACTGAGGCGCCGACAGGGGTGAGTATAGATGTAACAGCATAGCAGCGTGTTCAGGCACAGACAGATTAAATAAACGACCCTTAGGGTATTTACTACCCGGGATCAAGTCTATGGCACAATCGCACTCCCGGTGCGGAGGTAGTGAACCAACCTTGGGTTCTTCAAAAACGTCACGAAAGTCAGACAAGAATTCAGGAATCTCAGAGGGAATAGATGATGAAATGGAAACCAAAGGTACGTCCCCATGAGTTCCTTTACATCCCCAGCTTAACACAGACATAGCTCTCCAGTCGAGGACTGGGTTATGAGATTGCAGCCATGGCAATCCCAGCACCAAAACATCATGTAGATTATACAGCACCAGAAAGCAAATAACCTCCTGGTGATCCGGATTAACACGCATAGTCACTTGTGTCCAGTATTGTGGTTTATTACTAGCCAATGGGGTGGAGTCAATCCCTTTCAGAGGTATCGGAGCCTCCAATGGCTCCAAATCATACCCACAGCGTTTGGCAAAGGACCAATCCATAAGACTCAAAGCAGCGCCAGAGTCGACATAGGCGTCCGCGGTAATAGATGACAAAGAACAAATCAGGGTCACAGATAGAATAAACTTAGACTGTAAAGTGCTAATTGAAACAGACTTGTCAGGCTTCTTAGTACGCTTAAAGCATGCTGATATAACATGAGTTGAATCACCACAATAGAAGCACAACCCATTTTTTCGTCTAAAATTCTGCCGCTCGCTTCTGGACAGAATTCTATCACATTGCATATTTTCTGGCGTTTTCTCAGTAGACACCGCCAAATGGTGCACAGGTTTGCGCTCCCGCAGACGCCTATCGATCTGAATAGCCATCGTCATGGACTCATTCAGACTCGCAGGCACAGGGAACCCCACCATAACATCCTTAATGGCATCAGAGAGACCTTCTCTGAAAATCGCCGCCAGGGCGCACTCATTCCACTGAGTAAGCACAGACCATTTGCGGAATTTTTGGCAGTATATTTCAGCTTCATCTTGCCCCTGAGACAAGGACATCAAGGCCTTTTCCGCCTGAAGCTCTAAATGAGGTTCCTCATAAAGCAACCCCAAGGCCAGAAAAAACGCATCCACATTGAGCAACGCAGGATCCCCTGGTGCCAATGCAAAAGCCCAGTCTTGAGGGTCGCCCCGGAGCAAGGAAATTACAATCCTGACCTGCTGTGCAGGGTCTCCGGCAGAGCGAGACTTCAGGGACAAAAACAATTTGCAATTATTTTTAAAATTTTGAAAGTGAAATCTATTCCCCGAGAAGAACTCAGGCAAAGGAATTCTAGGCTCAGACATAGGTGCATGAACAACAAAATCTTGCAAATTTTGTACCTTTGTGGCGAGATTATTCAAACCTGTAGCTACACTCTGAAGATCCATTTGAAACAGGTGAACACAGAGCCATTCAAGGATTAGAAGGAGAGGAAGAGAGGAAGGCTGCAGTATAGGCAGACTAGCAAGAGATTCAATTAAGAGCACACTCAGAACTAGAGGGAAAAAAAAAAAAAAAAAAAAAAAATTGTAGCAGACTTCTTTTTTCTCTCCTTTCTCAGCCAGTAATTTAACCCTTTTTTTTGGGCCGGTCAAACTGTCATGATTCTCAATGGCGAGAGAACATAGCCCAGCATATATGAGAACTAGCTCTTGGAAGATGGAAACTATACTGACCATGAACTAAACCTGCCGCACAACTAGAAGTGGCCGGGTAGCATGCCTACGTTTTTTTATCCCTAGATGCCCAGCGCCAGCCGGAGAACTACCTAATCCTAGCAGAGGAAAAGACAGTCCTGGCTCACCTCTAGAGAAATTTTCCCAAAAGGCAGACAGAGGCCCCCCACATATATTGGCGGTGATTTTAGATGAAATGACAAACGTAGTATGAAAATAGGTTTAGCAAAATCGAGGTCCGCTTACTAGATAGCATGAAGACAGAAAGGGCACTTTCATGGTCAGCAGAAAAACCCTATCAAAACACCATCCAGAAATTACTTTAAGACTCTAGCATTAACTCATAACACCAGAGTGGCAATTTCCGCTCACAAGAGCTTTCCAGACACAGTAACGAAACAGCAGCTGTGAACAGGAACAAAATGCAAAAACACACAAGGACAAAAGTCCAACTTAGCTGGGAGTTGTCTAGTAGCAGGAACATGCACAGAAAGGCTACTGATTACATTGTTGACCGGCATGAAACTGACAGAGGAGCAAGGTTATATAGCGACTCCCACATCCTGATAGGAGCAGGTGAACAGAGGGGATGATGCACACAAGTTAAATTCCACAAGTGGCCACCGGGGGAGCCCAGAATCCAATTTCACAACAGTTCACCATACTCTGCCCTCTCTCTCGCCCAGTCGCCATTACTTTTCTAAGAAAGCTGTGCCTGCGCTACACCAGCATGTCGCAAACAACATCACCACATTCCTTGACTAAATCTATGTCTGCTAGGGTGCATTTCACCACCGCACTTGGACGAATAGGCATGGCCAAGGGCGTTACATCTCACTGACTGGGCACTGGGTAATTCTGGTGGCTCTGGGGGCAGGCGCTGCTCCAAAAGTCTTGGAATCCCCAAGTCTTGCAGGACAAACCTCTATATTTCACACTTCCTCCACTGCTTCTGCCTCCTCCACCTCCTCTAGGGCTTACACCTGCTTCCTCAACCTCTGCCTTAATGAGACACGCGCTCCAACAATGCAGAGTGAATCCCCCCCACCTCCATACAGCCCAGCCAGTGCTCACCGCAATCAGGTAGTCCTTAAATTGATATACCTTGGAGATCACAGTCATACAGCTGAAGAGTTGTGGACAGCTCTCCAGGCCGAGTTTGAAAAATGGCTGTGTCTATTGAACCTGTATTTAAGGAAAGCTGTGTCCAATATCGGTGCGAATCTCGTGACAGCCCTACAGAAAGGCGAGCTCACACTCATGCCTTGCATAGCTCACGTCCTCAACCTGGTGGTACAGTGTTTTCTCCACCACTTTCCTGACCTGGATTAGCTACTCCAGAAAGAACAGAAGCTGTGTGCTGACTTCCGCTGTTCGCACCCCTCAGGTATTCAACTAGCATCGATACAGAGGTCTTTGTCCACGCCAGTTAACAGGTAGATATGCCATGTGCCGACATGGTGAAATTCCACTCTGCACATGTTGCAGCGACCGTGGCAGCAGCAACGAGCCCTGTCACAGTATGTCATGTCATACAGCCTGGGCCAATTCAGCACTGACCTGGCGCATATCACGTTTAAGGAGTGTGCACAGATTAAGGACCTCTGCACCCTTCTGCACAGTTTCAAATTCACTCTGTTAGATCCACGTTATAAAACCAAATTTTGACAGATGCTTCCCGCCCTGTAAAGGGACCTTTAAATGCTGGAGTATCGAAACATGCTTTTACACAACCTTAAGAGAGGTTTTCCCCAATATAGCAGTGAAGAAAGCAGTGCACATCTCAGCTCTAGACTTTCAACTTCCGGCACATCAATTTGCCAGCACCAAAACATTAGCAGCAGTAGTGTAAGTGGAAGAAGCAATTTCTGTGACTCCTTTGAAACTTTTTTTAGACCAGCTCATGCACCAGCACAAAAGAGTCCAACTCTTACACATGGTGAATGAATGGAGAGGATTGTGTAGGAGTTTCTAGAACTAGATACCAATACCATTAGGGAGGGTTTGGACCCTTTCTCATTTTTGTCTTCCAAAATGGATGAGTGACCTGAGCTCGCCAAACATGCCTTTGAGGTTTTATCATGCCCGGCAGCCAGCATTCTCTTAGAATGTGTCTTCAGCGCTGCTCATGGTATCCTGATGCATAAGCACAGCAGGCTGTCCCATGAAAGTGTAGACCTCCTAACTTTCATCAAGATGAACAAGTCATGGATCTCCAAGGACTTTTGCACCACCAATCACAGACTGTATAGACTAGGTGATGTTTAATTTTTTAGCATGCTGCATTAATCTTGCGTAACTGCACTCTGTGATATCTTTATTGTGGCTCCTGTGACTGCTGTTGCTACTGCTGCTGCAGATGTTAACACAAATTTGTGGAAAGGTAAAGAGTCATGGTTGGTCTAGATCTGATGGGTTGGTTGTAGTAGAAAATTTGTCGGTCCCTACTACATTATTTCTACTCTTGTGAAATTTTTTGCCACTTCGGTGGTGTCAGGCCCACTAATTTTTTAAATGTGAACACGCCTGGTTTGGTGTCCATCTGCTGGGTTGGGTGTAGAGGAAGAACTGTCGGTCCCTAGTATACTGGTTCTACTGTCGTAAAATTGATGCCACTTTGGTGGTGTCTGTCAATAATTTTTGGAAATGTTAACACTGCTGATTGGGTCTCCTTCATGCATGTTGCCTGTAGCAGTAGGACTCCAAAACCATCAGGCCTCCTCTTCAAAGGAGTCAACTACCCGTGTTACCCATGTTAGATTTTTCTGACAATGGTAGTCTACAAAACTGATATTTGAGTGTGGCTCTGCATGAAAGCAGATTTAGCTGTTGTATGTGGTATCAGGGCTCCCAGTACAGCAGGCCTACACCGATCCCTCATCCACCTCATGTTACTTTGACATTCAGTTGAAAGTAGTGATGAGCGAGCACTAAAATGCTCGGGTGCTCGTTGCTTGGGTCGAGCAGATTGGAATACTCGGGTACTCGGCCAGAACAACGAGCCCAATGCAAGTCTATGGGACACCCGAGTATTTTTACCACGATCCCCCCCGAGGGTTCCTTTTAAGGTCTTAAAACATATGAAAATGATGGAAACACTGCTCAAATGACACAGGAACATCATGGGGATTGCCCCTGGATGCATTCCTGACTCATAGTTTACAGCTTTAATCATTTTTTTCCGAGATTCATGCCATTTTTCCCAGTGCCACAAAAACACATTAAAACGAAACCAAAACGGGTTTTGCTGGGAAATATGTCAAGGTACATCCTTTGCAGGTTAATAACTTGCCTCAAAGGCCAAATATTTAACCCCAGACCGAAAATTTCCTCTCCCACTTAGGCTTAGTTCAGACGCAGCGTTTTTGAAGCGTTTTTCAACTTTAACTTAGCTTTCAACCACTACAAATGCATTCACTGGGAAATATCATTGTAACATTTAACAACCCTAGCTGGCCATGTGGTGTGTGACACATAAGCAGACCCATCTTGTTTCATTTAGGAAAGAGGGACTCTTAAAGTCACAAAGCCTATTTTTAGAGGGGCATCAGGCGGCATTAATATTCCTAAAGGGCCATTATTAAACAGTGGGTTTCCTATGCTGTTATTGCCTATGCAGTGAGTTGCTGGACTGCCAAGAATTACGATGTACCCCAATACCCCTTTCACGAGAGGTACAGGAAGGCTTCCTGAAAAAATGTTGCATTGAATGCAAGGCCTTCCCTGCTACTGTAACAACTCTGCTGGCATCACGGCATGGCCTCGCATCTCTCACACTATCTTACCCACTGCTCCAGGTCATGATGTGGTTTCTGTTTCATGCCAGCTCCATGTTCTGTGTCTCTGCTCTCTGCATGCTTCATGGCTGTGTGTATAGGGGGGCGGCGCCTGAACTCTCTGGTTCTTATAGGAATCAGGTGCATCTGTCTAATCTGTTCCTGACCAATTGCCAGGAGGCCTCCAGTATTTAGTGCAGCTCCTCCCAGTGGTCTGGGCCTGTGCAATGTGTTAGCTCAGTTTGTGTTTAGCTGCTGAGTTTGCCAGGCCTTGCTCTGAGTTACTCCCTCTCTGGAGGCTTTTCTCTGTGCTATTGCCTTGATCTTGTTGTCCGCCCTCCCGGAGGCAGTATATCCTGGTCCCTGTGTCTTTGTTTCTTGTCTTGTTCCATTTCCTTGTCTGAACTTAGTCTTATCTCGGTCTCCTTTTCTGTGGCTTCCTTCCCTGCTGTGTCTTTCCTCGTGTTCTCAGTCTGCTTACACTCCGCACTCTTGCGGCTCTGCCTGCTCTGTACCTTTGTGGCTTTACCTCTGCTCCACACTCCTGCGGTTCTGCTCCTTTCTACTCTGCTTATCTTCTGCTGCTGCAGTTATCCCTTGCTGCAGCTCCTCTCCACATTCCTTGTGGCTCCGCTCTGCTGCAGAAACCTCTCGCTGCAGCTCCTCTCCGTATTCCTTGCAGTTCTGCTCTGCTTAGCTTTTGTTGCTACACTATCTCTTGCTGCTCTACCATTCCTATCCACAGCCTTGCGGTTCTCTTCCTGTGTGAACAGGTCCCAACCTGTTCCTTCATTCTCCTTTCCTTCTGGCTTGTTTCTGTACCTACATCTCCAGTGTGAACAGGTCCCTACCTGTTCCTTCATAAACCACATCAACCAGTCCTGTGTTCTCTGCCATGCCTTCCAATCCAGTGTTCCTGCCAGTCCTGCCGTTCCTGCCGTGCCTTCCAGTCCTGTGTTCCTGCCGTCCTAGCCAGTCCTGTGTTTCCTGCCGTCCCTGCCAGTCCCGTGTCTCTGCCAGCCCTGTGTTCTCTGCCGTGTCTCTGCCAGCCCTGTGTTCTCTGCTGTGTCTCTGCCAGCCCTGTGTTCTCTGCCGTGTCTCTGCCAGCCCTGTGTCTCAGCCGTGCCAGCCTACTCATCTGAGTTTCAGCCTTGCTCTTCTGCCAGTCCTGCCTGATGCCCGCACCAATCCTGGTGTTCCTGTCTCCCAAGTGGGATCAGCAGCCACAGCCAGACACCACCCTGGAGTAGCATCTGGCAGCTGCCTGCTGCACAAGCCTGACCTCACCATCAGAGGCTCCAGTGAAAACCCAGGCAGCTGTCATAGTCACGCCCCTTCCAGGGTAGTCTGGTTTGTGGCACAGTGGGGTCACAAACCACCCGAGCGCACGCCCACCAGTCAGGGCGTGAGCGTGACAGCTACCAAGTCATGCACCCCAATAGGCCTTTGAAACCAGGTACTGGATGGCCACAGGAAAATACACTTCACATTATTCAGTTGGTCCTGCCATACTGTTTTTTTATGTACTAACAACACAGCCTGCCCTGCTACCAAGTCATATGCACTTCAATAGGCCTTTGAACCCAGGTACTGGATGGCTACAGGAAAACCCTCTTCACATTATTCAGTTGGTCCTGCCATACTGTTTTCTTATGTATTAACAGCAAGGTCTGCCCTGCTACACATTCATATGCACCCCAATAAGCCTTTGAACCCATGTACTGGATGGCCACAGGAAAATACACTTCACATAATTCATTTTGTACTCCCGTACTCCTTTGTTTTACACATTGGCAGCTAAGCCAGCCCTGCTGCATAGTCATATGCACCCCATTACGCATTGTAACCCACATTTTTGATGGGCCCATGAAAATCCACTCGTATTTTTTAATGGTATGATGGTTCCCTCTTTGCAGAATTATTTACAGGAGAATTTGACAATTGTTGCCATGTTTTTAACACTGAAGTTCAGATAAGGCTCTAAATAAGGCTAATACTTGCAATACAATGCAATTTTATTGCAAACTACAAAAGTCAAGGAATAGTATGTTTGAGTAGTGTGAGTGCATACACTTTTGTATATGTTAACATACAAAGGTTAATAAGTACATATAAGGATTAAATACATATAGTGATTAAGTATATATGAAGATTAAATACATACAGTATACTTAGATCATAACCAAGAGGCTTTTAAACATCATCCATCTGGAATATCAGAGAAGCAACACCAAGACAGAGAACCCCTGCGGGATTATCTACACTGCATGGGCATCCCCAATTATGCAGGTATCAGCACACTGTACATGTACAGGTACCCAAGATTTGGCATCAGTCTTAGTCATGTTTCTCTGGTCTTATATAGTGATTTACACTATGCAGTAACTCTAGTTTCACCCAGACCTTCAAGTGGCCACTTTTCAAGTTGGATGAAACTGAGATATCATGGAGTCATCAGACGAGGGGCCATAAACCCCTAGAAAATAAAAGCCACAAGGATTTAGATCAAACCACTACAGGCATAGTTTCAGTAAACCTTCATGTTTTACAACGACAAACAGCAAACATATAGAGGCTTAGAACTGTTTGTGAGGGGAATAAACAAACAATTCTCAATATTGTGTCACTATGAGCATTGTCTGTCACATCTGTAAATGTTTTACAAGAAATGCAGCTATGTGATTGTCTGAATGCATTCGGTATACAGTATTTTAATCTGGATTCTAAATCGCCATTGGTATATTCGCAATTTGTACATTTGAAGCAGCCAAAGTTATGGCTCCCAAGGAGAGAAAGTAATATAGTGGACAAAGAAATATTTTTAATGAACTACTGAGCCAAACTAACAGCATTGCTTTATCAAATTTATATGAAGGGTATTGTGTCCAATGTGAGCAACCAGGCAACACAAAAAGGAGTTTTTTAAGGGAGCTCTTTAAGGTACACAAATGTTATGAAGTCTTTGCCAACAAGGATGTGGTTTCACCAATGGGGGGTACCTTTTAAAAAATGTACTATTGCCATCACAGCCCCCCTTACCCAAACTTCACCGGCCTATAACAGTACAGAGCACGTTCACCCTGGTGATCTAGTGGCAGTTAAAGAAGAGACATTGCAGGAGACAGAGTTAAGAAGTAGGCCCAATGTAATGTCATGCCCAATTCCCCAAAGTGGGGTCCTTTTTTCATTAAAAAAATAGTGCCATCACAGCCCCCGTGCCCAAAATTCACCGTACAGAGCACGTTCACCCTGGTCATTGAGTGTCAGTTAAAGGACACATTGCAGGAGACAGAGTTAAGAAGTATAAACATAAGGGTGAATGACCTCGGGGAGATCAAAACATCCAACACCGTGGAGACACCATCACGTGTTTCTCAACAGAGTGATCCAGAACACTGCCCCATCCCTAATGGGAAATATGCAAATGCATGTAGAAAAGCCGCGGAGACACCGTTGTTTCTCAACGCAAGCAAGATGTTTTGATCTCCCCGAGGTCATTCACCCTAATGTTTATAGTCTTTTTACCAGGCACTGCTCCTAATAGCCAGTTTCCTACTCCACACTGATGAGGGGCAAATATCCTGAAACAGCTGTCTGTGAATGGATAGCATGTTTTTGCATAGGTGGTTTTCCTTTATTAGATGCTGCCCTTCCCGTGATTGTTCCTTCCCGGTGAAAGACCTGGCTATTCATTGCTTGCATTGAGAAACACGTGATGGTGTCTCCACGGCTTTTCTACACAGAGTTAAGAAGTAGGCCCAATGTAATGTCATGCCCAATTCCCCAATGTGGGGTCCTGTTTTTACAAAAAATAATAGTGCCATCACAGCTCCTGTGCACAAAATTCACCGTACAGAGCACGTTCACCCTGGTCATCTAGTGGTTCTGGATGATAAGGATGAGGATAAGGAGGAGGATAGCAACAAACAGACAAAATCTGGAAGCGTATACCCATGTGTGGTTGTGAAGAGGTGCATGAGAATACACCTCCCCAAAAGAGAAAATGTATTTGAGGTTATGTTTCGCTGCTTTCACTTGGTGGTGTAATGAAGTCTTTCCCAATCCAGCCCTTGTTCATTTTTATAAGAGCCAGCCTGTCAGCATTTTCAGTTGACAGGCAGATGCGCTTATCTGTTATAATTCCACCAGCGGCACTAAAAACCCGTTCTGACAGAATGCTAGCAGCAGGGCAGGCCAGGACCTCCAAGGCGTAGAGAGACAGTTTATGCCATGCGTCTAGCTTGGATACCCAATAATTAAAAGGCACAGAGGAATCACGGAGGATGTTTGTAAAGATCTGCAAGGTACTCCATCACCATCTTCCTAAACATTCCACCTCTTGTGACAGCACTCCTTGCCATCACGATGGGAGGGTCTGAGAAAACTGTCCCAGAACTTGGCCATTGTTCCCCTGCCTGAGCTGGATTGCACTTCTGTCTCTCTCGTTTGGACTCCTTGGTTGTACAACAAACTCTGACGTCTGCTGCCAGCATTCTCACATGGGAATTTTCTAAGTAATTCTGCTACAAGGGCCCTCTGTTACTGCAACATTTTAGTACAACTCTCTGCCTCTGGTAGAAGAGATTGAAAGTTCTCCTTGTAGCGTGGGTCTAGAAGTGTCACCAACCAGTAATGAGTGTCACCCAAAATTTTTATAATGCGAGGGTCACGTGAAACGCAGCGCAACATAAAGTCAGCCATGCGTGCCAGACTGCTAACAGGCAAGACTTCCATGTCCTCACCAACAGGACGACTGAACATCCTGTCCTCCTCCTCCTCATCCTCCTCCTCCCTGTCCTCAGGCCATCCCCCTGAACAGATGGTATGACAGCTTTGCTTGTACTACTGTCTAAAGCTCATGAAAGTAGCTCCTGTTCTTCCTCCTTCTCTTCCTCCTCATTGACTACCAATCCACGTTGAGAAGACATGAGGCTGGGCTGAGTGTAATCCCCCTGTATGGTTCCTTGCTCCATGTCATCGTCCACTGCCTGCAATGCATTCTCTTTAATTGTGAGCAGAGAGGTTTTCAGAATGCTGAGAAGCAGGATGGTGATGCTAATTATGGCATCAACGCCGCTCACCATCTTGTTGCAGTCCTCAAAGTTTTGGAGGATGGTACATATGTCGGACTGTTGTGAATTCTATTTTTGGGCTCCCTCTAGTGGTCACAAGCGGTACTGTGTAGTGTTGTCTTTCTGCAGGTTGGCTGCATCAGCTGGTTCGTTATCCTTGGTTGGTTTCCTATTTAGCTCACCTGGAGACTCAGTTCCTTGCCTGCTATCAATGTATTCACTGCTCTTCAGATTCCTTGTGTCTACCTTGCTCCCAGTCTCTCCAAGACAAGCTAAGTTTTTGTTTGATCATTTTTTGATTATCAGTGTTCATTATGTTTTTAGTCCAGCTCACTAAAATGTGATTTCCTCGCTTGCTGGTTGCTCTAGGGGACTGAGTTTCTCCCCCCACACCGTGAGTTGGTGTGGGGGTTCTTGAAATCTCAGTGTGGATATTTTGTAAGGGTTTTTTACTGACCGCATAGATTCCCTTTTCTATTTTCTGCTATCTAGTATTAGTGGGCCTCATTTGCTGAATCTGCTTTCACCCCTGTGTATGTGCCTTCCTCTTACCTCACCGTTATTATCTGTTGGGGGCTTCTATATCTTTGGGGATTATTTCTCTGGAGGCAAGAGAGGTCTTTCTTTCTCTCTAGGGGTAGTTAGTTCATCAGGCTGGCTCGAGACGTCTAGGATTTTTAGGCACGTTCACCGGCTACTTCTAGTGTGTTTGGATAGGTTCAGATTTGCGGTCAGTCCAGTTTGCCACCTCCCTAGAGCTTGTCCTATGTTTGTTACTTAGCTGGAGTAATTTGTGATCCTCAACCACTAAAGATCATAACATCGGACATCCATGTCCACTCCTGAGGTCTTATGTGTGGAGTTTGAACTGAATATCGCTGGCCTTGTTGATGTTGGTAGTCAAAAACTGCCCTCTTCTGCTCACAAATCCTTTCCAACATATGCAGCGTAGAGTTCCAGCGCATAGGGACATCACACACCAGCCAGTGAGATGAAAGCTGCAAATGCTGCTGAAGCACGGCAAGGGCGGCTGAAGCTGTAGCTGACTTTCTAAAATGGGCAGACAGACGGCGTACTTTCACTAGCAGATCCGGCAGCTCCGAGTAGCTTTTCAGAAAATGTTGAAGCATGAGGTTAAGCACATGGGCCAAGAAAGGTACGTGTGTTAGCTCACCTTGCCTCAGAGCCAACACCAGGTTACGGCCATTGTCACACAAGACTATGCCTGGCTGTAGGTTCAGCGGTGTCATCCAAACATCTGACTGCTCTTTCAGCACTGTCCACAACTCTTCTGCATTGTGCCATTTGTCACCTATGCAGATTAGCTTCAGCACAGCTTGTTGCCGCTTGGCTGAGGCAGTGCTGCAGTGCTTCCAGCTTCTGACTGATGTGTTGATTTCAGAGATGGAGGATGAAGAGTAGGAGGAGGTGCAGGAGCTGTAGACTGTGGGGGCAACCCTGACTGACCTAGGGCCAGCAATCCTCGGCGTGGGGAGGATGTGTTCCATCCCAAGGTCTGACTGGGTCCCAGCTTCCACTATGTTAACCCAGTGTGCTGTCAGTGACATGTACCATCCCTGACCACAAGCACTTGTCCATGTGTCCGTGGTTAGGTGGACTTTCCCTGTAACAGCATTGTTGAGGGCACACATGCTGGTGTAATGCCAGTACGGCACACTGGGAGAAATAGTGGCGATGGGGGACCGAGTACCTTGGGACAACCGCCGCCATCAGGATGCAGAAAGCTTCGGTCTCAATTAGCCTAAAAGGTAGCATTTCTAGCGCAAGCAGAAGAGAAATATTAGAATTTAGGACTGTGGCCTGTGGGGCATTGGCTGGGTATTTACGCTTGCGTTCCAAAGACTGGGTTATAGACAACTGAAGGCTGTGCTGGGACAAGGACGTGGACGGGCTTGATGGTGGTGCTGCTTGACTGTGGGCCACAACAGGTGCAGGGCTAGAGGCAACTTCACATGCATGGTGTTCTGGGGATTGTCTTCTATGCAATACAGTGGAAGAAGCAGTGGTGTGACCTGCAGCCAGTGGTCCTGGAGCCTGGAGTTCAGCCCACAAAGTCAGGTGCTTTGCTGCCATGTGCCTGATCATGCTGGTGGTGGTCAGGCTGGTTGTTTTGCTACCCCTGCTAATGCGCGCATGGCAGGTGCTGCAAATGGCCTGTTTGGGGTTATTGTCAGTCTTTAAAAAATAACCAGAAGATCTAACATTTGGAATGGCAACTTCCCTCACGTTGGTGTTATGGGGAATGGATGCACGCTTTCTGTCTGTGGCCACCAAACTGCTTCTTCCTGCCTGTTGGAGTGATATGACTCCTTCCTCATGTGTTCTGCTGTTCTCGCTCTGCATGTCCTCCATGCCATTTTTTTTGGAAGTACATTGAACAGCAAGGTGGATTGCTGCTGAGGAGAAAGAAAAAAAAATTCTTTAAATCTTCAGCTTAGCGAGGGTGAACGAGCTGAGTGTGACCTGAGTGTAAGTGTGAACTTTGTGTGACTTTGGATTCAGGGAGTTTCCAAGGGAGGAATTACTGAATTGCTGTCTGTGTTTTATTGATACTTTGCATTTATTTATTATTTAACGTTTCTGTGTGGTGCAATCCCCATTAGGAAATGTGCTCCACTATTGCTAATGCCATCCAGTGCACATCTTGCCACATGTATGCAATCCTTGAGCAGCCGGTCGAGGGTGCATACTGTTGTGCGAGATGTGAGCACGTTGTGCATTTGGAAACCCAGATTCTGAATCTAAATGTGCAGCTGGCAACACTGAGATCCATTGACAACATGGAAAGGAGTCTTCTGCTCACTGAGCAGGCACTCAATGGGATAGATGAGGCGGGGGATGGTAGGATGGAGCTGCAGGACAGTGGAGCAGCAAGGTGGGTGACTGTTAGAAGGCCAGGTAGAGGGAAGAGTCCCAGGGAGGCTAGTCCTGATCTGGCACACCCCAATAAGTTTGCTAAGTTGGCAGATAAGGGGGGTGCCAGTACAGGGGTAGCACTGCTGCAGCCAGGCATGTCCTCTGAAAGCCGGAGGAGTTACTGCTACAGTAAGGAGGGAAATAGGAGAGCAGTGCAGGCCAGACAGGTGCTGGTAGTGGGCGACTCAATTATTAGGGGAACAGATAGGGCAATCTGTCACAAAGACAGGGATCGTCGAACGGTGTGCTGCCTACCTGGCGCACGAGTCCGACACATCACTGATCGGGTGGACAGATTACTGGGAGGGGCTGGTGAGGACCCAGCTGTCATGGTGCACATTGGCACAAATGACAAAGTTAGAGCTAGGTGGAAGGTCCTTAAAAACGATTTCAGGGAATTAGGCTGCAAGCTGAAAGCAAGGACCTCTAACGTGGTATTTTCTGAAATACTGCCTGTACCACGTGCCACGCCAGAGAGGCAAAGGGAGATTAGGGAGGTTAATAAGTGGCTCAAGAATTGGTGTAGGAAGGATGGGTTTGGGTTCCTGCAGAACTGAGCCGACTTCTCAGTTGGCTACAGGTTCTACGCTAGGGACGGGCTGCACCTCAATGGGGAAGGTGCAGCTATGCTGTGGAGAAAATGGCTAGAAGGTTGGAGGAGTGTTTAAACTAGGGAATGGGGGGGAGGGTATTCAATTTTTAGGAGGGGAAGATAGTGCAGATAGAGACCTGGGCACAAATAAGGAAGTTGGGGGTGGCGGAGGCATGGGGGGTGGGGTTAGATCAATTAATAATTTAAGAAAGAATAGAGGTGCAGAGAGATACATAAAATGTATTTATACTAATGCCAAAAGTCTTGCCAACAAAATGGAGGAATTAGAATTAATGTTGTTGGAGCATAATTATGACATGGTGGGGATATCTGAAATGTGGCTGGATGAGAGCCATGACTGGGCTGTTAACTTGCAGGGTTATAGACTGTTCAGAAATGACCGAACGGATAAGCGAGGGGGAGGTGTGTGTCTATATGTAAAATCATCCTTAAAACCCATCCTACGTGCTAATATAGGTGAATCTAATGAAAATGTAGAGTCCCTGTGGGTAGAGATAAGGGGAGGGGGAAAAATAATAAATTACTGATAGGCTTTGTTATAAGTCTCCAAAAATAATGGAAGCAACGGAGAATATCCTTATAAAGCAAACAGATTAAGCTGCAACTCAAGGAGAAGTCATTATTATCGGGGACTTCAACTACCCTGAAATAGATTGGGGAACGGAAATCTGTAGTTCCAGCAAAGATAATCGGTTTTTGACAACTATGAGAGACAATTACCTTTCACAATTGGTTCAGGACCCAACAAGAAGGGGGCACTGCTAGACCTAATATTAACCAACAGGCCAGACCACATATCAAATATAAGGGTTGATGGTCACTTGGGGAATAGTGATCACAAAATAATAAGTTTTCATGTATCCTTTAATAAGATGTGTAGTAGAGGGGTTACAAGGACACTAAACTTCAGGAGGGCAAATTTCCAACGGATAAGAGATGATCTTAGTGCAATTAACTGGGAAGACATCCTGAGACTAGTGTTGAGCATTCCGATACTGCAAGTATCGTGTATCGGCCGATATTTGCTGTATCGGAATTCCGATACCGAGTTCCGATATTTTTGCGATATTGGAAATCGGAATCGGAAGTGTGCGGTGCGTATGCTTTCCAGGGTCTGGAGGAGAGGAGACTCTCCTTCAGGCCCTGGGATCCATATTCATGTAAAAAATAAATAATAAAAATAAAAAATATTGATATACTCACCCCTCCAGCGGACCCTGGACCTTAGCGATGTAACCGGCAGCCTCCATTCCTAAGAATGAGTGAGTGTAGGGCCTGCGATGACGTCGCGGCTTGTGATTGGTCGCGTGAGCGGTCACATGAGCGGTCACGCGACCAATCACAAGCCGCGACGTCATCGAAGGTCCTTCACTCTGCATTCTTAGGGAACGGAGGCAGACGCTTGGACCGGTGAGAGCTGGGGCCGTCAGAGGGGTGAGTATATCAATATTTTTTATTTTTATTCTTTATTTTATACATGAATATGGATCCCAGGGCCTGAAGGAGCGTTTCCTCTCCTTCAGACCCTGGGAACCATCAGGATACCTTCCGATACTTGGTGTTCCATTGACTTGTATTGGTATCGGGTATCTGTATCGACGATATCCGATACTTTTTGGGTATCGGCCGATCCAATCCGATACTGATACCTTTGCATATCGGAAGGTATCGCTCAACACTACCTGAGACATAAAAATACACAAAGAAAATGGGAGACGTTTATTAGCATCCTGGATAGGACCTGTGCACAGTATATACCGTATGGGAATAAACATACCAGAAATAGGAGGAAACCAATATGGCTAAATAGAGCTGTATTGGGTGCAATAAGTGACAAAAAGAAAGCATTTAGAGAATTAAAGTAAGTAGGTAGTGTTGAGGCATTAAATAAATACAGAAAATTAAATAAATTCTGTAAAAAGCAAATCAAGGCAGCTAAGATTGAGACAGAGAGACTCATTGCCAGAGAGAGTAAAAATAATCCCAAAATATTCTTTAACTACGTAAATAGTAAGAAACTAAAAAATTATAGTGTTGGCCCCTTAAAAATAGTCTGGGTGAAATTGTGGATAAGGATGAGGAAAAAGCCAATATGCTAAATGACTTTTTTTTCATCAGTATTTACACAAGAAAATTCCATGGCAGACAATATGATCAGTGATAACAAAAATTCCCCATTAAGTACCACCTGCTTAACCAAGCAGGAAGTACGTCAGCGTCTAAAAATCACTAAAATTGACAAATCTCCGGGCCTGGATGGAATACTCCCCCGAGTACTGCAGGAATTAAGTACAGTCATTGATAGACCATTATTTTTAATCTTTAAATACTCCATAATAACAGGGCCTGTACTTCAGGACTGGCGTATAGCAAATGTGGTGCCAATATTCAAAAAGGGGACAAAAACAGAACTCGGAAATTATAGGCCAGTAAGCTTAACCTCTACTGTGGGTAAAATCCTGGAGGGCATTCTAAGGGATGCTATACTGGAATATCTGAAGAGGAATAACCTCATGACCCAATACCAACATGGGTTTACTAGGGACCATTCCTGTCAGACTAATCTCAACAATTTCTATGAAGAGGTAAGTTATGGACTGGACCAAGGGAACCAAGTGGACGTAGTGTATATGGACTTTTCAAAAGATTTTGATACGGTGCCACACAAAAGGTTGATACATAAAATGAGAATAATGGGGATAGGGGAAAATATGTGGAAGTGGGTTAAGAGCTGGCTCAGGAATAGGAAACAAAGGGTGGTTATTAATGGAGCACACTCGGACTGCGTCACGGTTAGCAGTGGGGTACCACAGGGGTCAGTATTGGTCCTTCTTCTTTTTAACATATTTATTAATGACCTTGTAGGTGGCATACAGAGCAGAATTTCAATATTTGCAGATGACACTAAACTCTGCAGGGTAATCAATACAGAGGAGGACAATTTTATATTACAGGATGATTTATTTAAACTAGAAGATGGGGCTGATAAATGGCAAATGAGCTTTAATGGGGATAAATGTAAGGTCATGCACTTGGGTAGAAGTAATAAGATGTATAACTATGTGCTTAATTCTAAAACTCTGTGCAAAACCGTCAATGAAAAAGACCTGGGAGTATGGGTGGATGACAAACTCACATTTAGTGGCCAGTGTCAGGGAGCTGCTACAAAGGCAAATAAAATAATGGGATGCATTAAAAGAGGCATAGATGCTCATGAGCAGAACATAGTTTTACCTCTATACAAGTCACTAGTTCGACCACACTTAGAATACTGTGTACAGTTCTGGTCTCTGGTGTATAAGAAAGACATAGCTGAACTGGAGCAGGTGCAGAGAAAAGCAACCAAGGTTATTAGAGGACTGGGGGGTCTGCAATATCAAGATATGTTATTACACTTTGGGCTATTTAAATTGGAAAAATGAAGGCTAAGGGGTGACCTTATGTTAATGTATAAATATATGAGGAGACAGTACAAAGACCTTTCTGATGATCTTTTTAATCATAGACCTGAGACAGGGAAAAGGGGGCATCCTCTACGTCTGGAGTGAAGTCGGGGAGGAATTTTTTTCCCTAATGTGGAGCTTACTGTGAAGCTAAATATTGCTGTATAGAATAAGAGTATCAGACAGCAAAAAAATGGTCTATTGGCCTACAATGCCCAAACTTGGAGCACTCAGATATATGAGGGCTGTCACGGAAATACCACACTGGCAAATATGTGGCCTTTTTATAATTTTGGAAGCTAAATAGTGCTGTATAGAATTAGAGTATCAGACAGCAAAAAAAGTGGTCCACCAGCCTACAATAACCAAAGTTGGAGCACGCAGATATATTGGGGGCTATCACGGAAATACCACACTGGCAAAAATGTGGCCTTTTTTTAAATGCAAAGTAGTACTGTATAGAATTAGAGTATCAGACAGCAAAAAAAGTGGTCCACTGGCCTACAATGCCCAAACTTGGAGCACGCAGATATATGAGGGCTGTCACAGAAATACCACACTGGCAAAAATGTGGCCTGTTTTTTTTTTAAATGCAAAATAGTGCTGTATAGAATTAAGAGTATCAGACAGCAAAAAAAGGGGTTCACTGGCCTAGAAAGACCAAACGTGGAGCACACAGATACATGAGGGCTGTCATGGAAATACCACACTTGCAAATATGTGGCATTTTAATATTTTTTTATGCTAAATAGTGCTGTATATAATTACAGTATTAGACAGCAAAAAAGGTGGTCCACTGGCCTACAATGCCCAAACTTGGAGCATGCAGATATGTGAGGGCTGACATGGAAATACCACACTGGCAAAAATGTGGCCTGTTTTTTTTAAATGCAAAATAGTGTTATATAGAATTAGAGCATCAGACAGCAAAAAAAGGGGTCCGCTGGCCTACAATGCCCAAACTTTCAGCACACAGATATATGAGAGCTGTCACAGAAATACCACACTGGCAAATATGTGACCTTTTTATAATTTTGGAAGCTAAATGGTACTGTATAGAATTAGAGTATCAGACAGCAAAAAAAGTGGTGCAGTGTCCTACAATGACTAAACTTGGAGCACGCGGATATATGAGGGCTGTCACGGAAAAACCACACTGGAAAAAATGTGGCCTGTTTTTTTTTATGCAAAATAGTGCTGTATAGAATTAAGAGTATCAGGCAGCAAAAAAAAGGGTCCACCGGCTACAATGAGCAAGCTAGGAGCACGCAGATATATGAGAGCTGTCACAGAAATACCACACTGGCAAAAATGTGGCCTATTTTTTTTAAAATGCAAAATAGAGCTGTAAAGAATTAGAGTATCAGACAGCAAAAAAAGTGGTCCATTTGCCTGCAATGCCCAAACTTGGAGCACTCAGATATATGAGGGCTGTCATGGAAATACCACACTGACAAATATGTGGCCTTTTTATAATTTTGGAAGCTAAATATTGCTGTACAGAATTAGAGTATCAGACAGTAAAAAAGTGGTCCACTGGCCTACAATGCCCAAACTTGGAGCACTCAGATATATGAGGGCTGTCACGGAAATACCACACTGGCAAATATGTGGCCTTTTTATAATATTGGAAGCTAAATAGTGCTGTATAGAATTAGAGTATCAGACAGCAAAAAAAGTGGTCCACCGGCCTACAATGACCAAAGTTGGAGCACGGAGATATATTGGGGGCTATCACGGAAATACCACACTGGCAAAAATGTGGCCTTTTTTTAAATGCAAAGTAGTACTGTATAGAATTAGAGTATCAGACAGCAAAAAAAGTGGTCCACTGGCCTACAATGCCCAAACTTGGAGCACGCAGATATATGAGGGCTGTCACGAAAATACCACACTGGCAAAAATGTGGCCTTTTTATTAAATGCAAAATAGTGCTGTATAGATCTAGAGTATCAGACAGACAGCAAAAAAAGTGGTCCACCAGCGTACAATGCCTGTTATGATCTGGTGGCCTAGGAGCAGCATGGACAAGCTCTGGAGTAGGTGGCCTCTATACTAACCGCAGACCGTGAACTTAACACCGCAACTATAAGTAGCCGTGGGATGTTCCTGTCACTCCCTCGACACCTCGTCACAGCCGGAGGACTAATTACCCCTAAAGAAAGAAACAGGAAAACTATCTTGCCTCAGAGAAAATCCCCAAAGGAAAGACAGCCCCCCACAAATATTGACTGTGAGAGGAGAGGGAAATTACAAACGCAGACTGAAAACAGAATTTAGCAAAGGAGGCCACGCTACCTAGAAAGAAAAGACAGGACAGACTACTGTGCGGTCAGTATTAAATTACTACAAAAATCCACCACAGAGAATACAAAAATCTCCACACCTAACTAAATGCATGGAGGGTAACTCTGCGACTCCAGAGCTTCCAACTTGGCTGAATAAATCCTTACACAGACAAAGCTGGACAAGAAAAAACATAGCAATTCACTGAACTATAAAGTCCACCGGATGTGGACTGCAAAAACAAAGCCAGGACTTATCTTTGACGATTTGGACAATCCAGCAGGAGAAACCAAGCAGAGATGTGAATCCTCCAGAAAAACAATGGACAACTGGCACTCACTAAAGGGTGAAGCCAGACTAAATAGCCCCGTCCAAAGTGGAAGCACCTGATGACTGCTGTGAAGGACAAACAGCAGCACTACCACTTATAACCACCGGAGGGAGCCCAAGAGCAGAACCCACAACAGAATTCACAACAAATGCCCAAAGTTGGAGCACGCAAATATATGAGGCCTTTTTCAGTGAATTTAAAACACTCAAAAAAAGTGGCACAAGGCTAGCACAGATAATTTGCTACGCATGCCTGACAAACTATGATTTTTCAACAGGCCTCAGTCTGACAGAACAGACTGTATATTTTTTTTTTGGGGGGGTGAATTTTTGGAAAAGAAAAACGCAACTAGGTATAAAGTAAAGAAGCTGCAGTCGCAGCAGCAGACAGTTATGGAGCTTTGGGAGGGATGCAGTGGGAGCAATGGATGCACATACAGTGCCTGCAGCCTTGCACTGATGTTGATATGCTATGCCCTGCCTACCTAGCGCTGCGAAATCAGGACCCACGAATTAGCCCTAAAAAGGACTTTTGGTTTCTGAGGAGTTGTGGATTTAAGAGTTGCAGACCTACACTAAGGGCTCATACTCACTTGCTAGAAACTCAGATGAGTCTCGCACGGCAATACCCGGCACTGCACCCCACACTCAGGAGCGGAGCGTGTGGCTGCATGTATTCCTATGCGGCCGCACGCTCCGATCTGAGTGCCGGCAGCAGCGTCGGGTATTAACATGTGAGACTCAACCAAGTTTCTCGCAAGTGAGTATGAGCCCTAACTCTAAAAACTATGATTCTGACCCTATCTCGGCACCAGCTCTCCCTACTCTTGCTGAATCCAGAACAGAATGCGACGAGCAGGGCGGCACCAGGTCTCTTATACTCGGGATGATGCTGTACAGACAAGCCAATCACTGCATGCCCACAACAAAGATGGCTGCGGTGTTTCATGGCCTGGCTGACAAACCCTGATTGGGTCTCTAAAGTCCACCAAAAACGCTGGGTGGAGACACCAGTTACCGCCGAATAATCCCGGAAAAGCTCGGTGCTCACCGAGTACACCGAGCATAGTGAAACTCGGGCAAGAAACGAGTAGTGGCGAGTATGTTCGCTCATCACTAGTTGAAAGCTGTAAATGCTGGCCCAGACCATGATACCTCATGCATGGCTGATTGCTGCAGTGCCATGCTACAGTTTTTACTGTGGTTGACTTGAGGCCACCTTCCTTGTGTCTTTCCCTCATTTGATGTGTTTTGGCATCTTTTGGAGCCGTTAGAAGGTGTTCATGCGCATGTTTTTGCATCCTATTGACTTGAATGGCATTTGGCGAATAAATTGGCGAATATTGCAAATTCGGCGATCGTAATCTGAGCCAAACATTGAAATATTTGCTCATCTCTACATATGAAGCGTTTTGGCTTTAGTTTTTCCTTTTACATTTGTGAGGGCTCTCACTCCTACATTTGGGAGGTCCCTCCCTCATTCAAAATTGTTAGCTAGATAGTGGAATATATTTTCCCCATCACTTTACAATACCAGCTAAAACATGCCCATTTGAATTTTGGGCTTTGCCCGCCACCACCATTTTCAGAGGGCCAGCTTCACATTTTCAGAGGGCGAGCCAATGCCATGTAACGTGAGTTTTGTGAGCTCCACTGTTCATTTTGGCCACCAGATCACTATGGAGCCACTCTCATAGCGGGTGAAGCCGCTGCAAGGTGAATACAATACAGGAGTTGGGAGAGCTATATGATCAAAGTCAGTAAATTGGTTTCTATAAGACACCAAAAATAATTAGAATTAAATTCTGAATAGAGCGTATGCAAGCGGGTGCCTGTATTGTGGTCAGTCTGTCAGGCCTGAAACCCATATCAGAAGCATGTACAAGACTCATTTTACTTGGAAGCAGCCTCCTCGAGGGAAATATACAATAGTGCCATTGACCAATTTGCGCAATTCTACACACTTCTAGAAACTACCCAACCAGGCAGAATTTATTTTTTGCATGGTTTAGAGCAATAATGGAGTAATTACAGGATATGTCCCAGAGAGTGATGAGGTCTGTGGAGTGTATTATTCAGGTGGCAGGCAACGCTACAGAGCTCAGGTAAAGGTCTTAGCATGGCAATGACCATGTTTGAATATGTGTAAGACTTCAGCCTGAATAGGTCTGTGGAGCGTATTAACCCATTCTCTTAGACGTGCTTAAAATGTACAGAACCTGGCCAACAGACCATCAACTTTTTTTTCATTTTCAACCAAAATTTAGAAAATTTAAGGGAAGCAACAGTTTAAGGTCAGGGTCACACTTAATGTACGAAAAATCGGTCCGAGTCTCCCTGCTGAGAGTCGCACGAGTGTTTTCCTTATAGTCATCCATAGTTAATGCATTTGCAATGCGATGATGCAATTTTCTCACACCTATGCATCCGTATGACATCCGTATGGCTTTATATTTCTCACTGATTTTCCCCATTGAATTTAATGGCTCAATGGGCTGAAATGAGGAAAATTTGTGCATATTTCTCGCAAGTCACACTGATGGTCCGTACGGTGTCCGATTATTTCTTGCACCCATATACTTGCATTGGCAAGATTCGGGCGACATACGTGTACAATCGCAGCATGCTGCAATTTCACTCGCACACTGAATACGTCCAAGATAAAAATGGTGATGGGAGCTGCCGCATAGATTAACAGTGGTCTGAGTGCTATGCGATGTTTTCTCGCATAGCACTGGTCCGTATTTTACGCTAGTGTGACCCCGGCCTAATAAAGAGATACAAGTCTCATTAAGGAGCCAGGCAATTTTTGGAAAACTTAGTACATTGTGCAATGGTCAAATTTCTGTTCTCAATCTCTATATATTCTACTATTATAATTTTTTTTATTGTGTTGCCCTTCTCAAGGATTCTTTAAGCATGTATCTGGAAGCTTGATGTTGTTTTTTGTTGGTTTACACTTGGACATTGTTGAACATTAGTGAATTAATACTCTCCACACACCTCTTCAGTTTTCAGCCATACACACTGTTAGGTCTTGTGTTCCCACCACTGTACAGGGAAAATCTCAAACCACCTCTGCTGCTGTCTCCCACTCTTCCCCAGCCGCAGTGGAGCCTGCTCAGCGGAGACGCCAGTCCCAGCGTCTGGCTCAGGCAGATACTGTGCACTTGGTTACTGCTGCCCTTCCAGGCTCAGCCATTGTATCCAGTACTGGTCAACGGTGAGCAGACGCTTCTGGTACTATGTCCTGCTTTTCTCCTTCTGAGCATGCCCAAAGGAAAACCTCTCATTGGAGGTCAGAGGTCACATGCTCAGGTCCTGTTGCAGCTCCTATTTGTCCACTAGGTATGTCCTGAAGAAGCTACAACTATAAAAGGTTTGCAAGGCTGCATGGCCATGGGCTAGTATTAATTGTGTTTGGCTGTTGCCAGTGGATACTCTACCACTCAGTCATATATGGAGAGTCTGTTTAGCTCTGGGGCTGTACACTCAGGCAGCTAGCTTCAGTGGGGGCAATTAGCCTTGGCTTAGCATCTTGTTCCGTCATGTGTGCGGTTAGCACAGAAGAGTTCCAGAGCAAGCACAACCCTAGTTAGGGTAATAGTTTTCTGTGTACAGCGCGACTCTGTGAAGCAACAGAGGTCGCTTACAGTTCACACGGGGTGAGGTTAACCCACGTGTGAGCTCAGTGTCCATTCGCCATTACTTAGCAGCAGGTATCTCTGCACGGTGGACCCCGGGCTGTGAAAGCACCTCGTATCTATCTCTCATTACTTGGTGTGTTCCGCTAGCCCTAACAGTATACTAACACCAGGGTCTGGCTAGTAATGGCGGACGAACAGCAACCCTTGTGGTACATCCAGCAGCTGGAGGGCAGGTTGGCAGCTCTTGAGCACACAACCTCAGCTGTGGATGTTACCGCAGTAGCTGTTCAGGCTGCTAGCGTGTCTGCAGCAAGTCTGTCCACTGCCACTCCTGTTCCGACCTTATCTCGCCTCCTGCTGCCAGATAAATTCTCTGGTGATAGCAAATCTTGTAGGGGTTTCGTGAGCCAGTGCTCTATACACCTCGAGCTCCTGGCTGCACGTTTCCCCACAAAGCGGGCAAAGGTGGGATTCATTATGTCTCTCTTGTCGGACAGGGCATTGGAGTGGGCTACATCGCTGTGGGAGCATGGCGATCATGTGGTGCAGAGAGCTCGGCTGTTCCTGAGCACTGTGAAACAGGTCTTTTAAGGAACTCGAGTAACCCATGATATGGCGCTCCAACTGTTGGCATTGACTCAGGGCTCGTCCTTGGTCAGCCATTTTGCCGTCCACTTCTGCACCTTAGCATCTGAGCTGGAGTGGTCGGATAAAGCCCTTATCCCTGTATTTTGGAGGGGGCTGGCTGACCATGTGAAGGATGCTTTGGCCACTAGGGAGATTCCCGCCACACTGGAGGTGCTAATAGCAATATCAACTTGCATAAACCTTTTTAATGAGCGAAGGTTGGAACGAGCCCAGTGTAGGCAGAGGTTTCGGCTGGCTCCCACCTTCGCCAAACTTTGGGAATCTCCGGTCCAGGCGCTCGAGTCACATGAGGCTATGGAGGTGTCACGAGCGGGATCTAAGTCCCGGACCGCTCATGCACTTAAGGTCTGTCATTTCTGCTGGCAGTCAGAACATCTTGCCTCCAGATGTTCCCAGCAGTCAGGAAAATGTCAGCGTCTAGTGGTTGTAGGAGGAGGTACACTAGACACGGCGACGTTTTACTCCAAACTGTCCTTTAAGGGGACAATTACTATAGGCCCATCCACTCGTACGGTAGAGCTTTGCGTGGATTCTGGGGCGGAGGGCAATTTTATGTCATCTGCCTTCGCCCAACAACCCGCAATACCCCTGGTGATGCACGCCAAACCTGTGACCATACTAGTGGTGAATGGGTCTACACACCAGACCATTCTATTTACTCTATCTATATCGCCATCTCATCAAAAGATTATTTCCTTACTCATCATTCCTGAGGGAATTGATGAAGTCTTGTTAGGGATACCTTGGTTACGGTACCACTCCCCTCATATAGAGTGGTCCACAGGCAGAATTTGGGGATGGAGTGAATCCTGTGAGGGTAGATTTCAGAGGGAGTGCGATCAGGTTGCTACTACTGAGGTACCCGCAGATCTTTCCTCTCTCCTCAAGCATTATTGGCCCTATGCGGACGTGTTCTCCAAAAGGGCTGTGGAGACTATTCCGCCTCACCGCCCCTATGACTGTCCTATTGACCTCTTGCCTGGTGCTGAGCCTCCTCGGGGTCGAGTCTATCCGTTATCTCTCCCGGAGATGGAGGCAATGTCTCAGCACAATCAGGAGAATCTGGGAAGAGGATTCATTAGGAAGTCAGTGTCACCTGCAGGGGCTGGGTTCTTCTTCATGCAGAAGAAGAACGGAGAATTATGTCCATGCATAGATTACAGGGGTCTTAATGCCATCAGCATTAAGAACAAGTACTCACTGCCACTGATATCTGAGCTCTTTGATAGGATTCGGGAAGCAAGGGTATAAACTAAACTAGATCTGCGGGGTGCTTACAACCTGATTCGCATCTGTGAGGGGGACGAATGGAAGATGACATTTAACACCAGGGATGGGCACTATGAATACCTGGTGATGCCCTTCAGGCTCTGTAATACGCCTGCCGTTTTCCAAGACTTTGTGAATCATATCTTTCGGGATATGCTCTCCACCTTGGTTGTAGTCTATCCGGATGATATTCTCATCTGCTCTCCAGATGTAGACTCCCACCGGAAAGATATTTGCAAAGTATTCGAACTCCTATGGGCAAACTCCCTCTATGCCAAGTTGGAGAAGTGTGTGTTTGAGCAGGAGTCCTTGCCTTTCCTTGGCTATATCATCTCCGCCCAGGGATTGGCTATGGATCCTGCCAAGCTACAGGCTGTGATGGACTGGCAGGAACCCCATTCTCTCAAAGTGATTCAGCGCTTTTTGGGGTTCATTAATTACTATCACCAGTTCATTCCTCACTTCTCAACTTTGGTAGCTCCATTGGTTGCCCTCACCAAAAAGGGAGCAAATCTCAAATTGTGGTCGGAGGTGGTCTCCAAGGCCTTCCTCTCTATTAAGTCCCACTTTGTTAGCACTCCCATTCTACATCGCCCCGATGTAGATAAACCTTTCATAATGGAGGTGGATGCCTCATCTGTCTGTGCTGGAGCAGTCCTATTCCAAAATGATGCTCAAGTACGGAAGCATCCTAGCTTCTTTTTCTCTAAGATCTTCACACTGGCAGAGAGGCATTATTCCATCGGGGACAGGGAGTTTCTAGCCATGAAGTTATCTTTTTCAGAGTGGTGACACCACCTGGAGGGGGCTCACTTTCCTTTCCAAGTTTACACCGACCACAAGAATTTGGTCTATATACAGACTACCCAGATGGTCCCTGTTCTTCTCCCGGTTCCATTTCACCCTCCATTTTCTCTCCGGGGAGAAGAACATTTGTGCCGATGCTCTCTCCCACTCTGTAGTGTCATCAGCGGAGGAGGCCAGAGTATGTGCCCCCGGGCAAGACTTTTGTGCCCTCAAATTTGTGACCGTAGGTTCTCTCTTGGGCTCACTCATCCAGGGTGGGTGGACACTTTGGGACCAAAAGGACATCTGAGCTTCTGGCGAGGATGTACTGGTGGCCGCATATGGCCCGTGACGTCGGAGACTATATTCGGGCGTGTGTCTCCTGTGCCTGTGCGTGTGTCTCCTCGAAAATGGCCAGCTGGGTTACTTTATCCCCTGCTGGTGGCAGACAGGTCCTGGGAGATGGTCAGGATGGACTTTGTGGTGGGCTTACCCAAGTCCCGTGGCTTCACCTTCATTTGGGTAATCACCGACCATTTTTCTAAAATCGTGCACTTGGTGTCGCTTACACGGCTACCTTCTGCACGGGCCTTGGCAGCATTGTTTATAAAACACATTTTCTGCCTACATGGTATGCCGGACAAAATTGTCAGAGACCGGGGTCCCCAGTTTGCGTCTCGGTTCTGGAGAGAGCTTTGTCGTCTACTCAGCATCGAGTTGAATCTCTATTCAGCATACCATCCCGAGATGAATGGGTTGGTAGAGAGGGCCAACCAGACCTTGGTCACATATCTGAGACATTTTGTTTCAGCCAGGCAGGATGACTGGGCATCCTTGCTACCGTGGGCAGAGTTTGCGCTGAACAACGCCATAGCCGACTCCACTGGGCAGCCCTTATTCCTCTTTAACTACGGTCAGCATCCGCGGGTTCCTGTGCCTATGCTTACTCCAGGGCGGCAGACTGGGCTGTGGAGGCATGGGACATTTGGGACTGCACTCAGGATGCCATCCGGGCCTCCAAGGAGAGAATGAGGTCCTCCACCGATGCACATCGGCGCCCCACTCCGTCCTTTGCTCCTGGCGATTTAGTGTGGCTCTCCGCCCGTAACATCAGGCTGCGAGTTGAGTCCACTAAGTTTGCACCTCGCTACTTGGGTCCCTTCAAGGTCCTGGAACAGGTTAACCCTGTGGTCTACCATATGGCCCTTCCTTCACGTCAAGGTATCACTACTGTAGATAAGCCCTGAAAGGCAGTGGCCATATCTTATATCGGCCAAAACTGCTGACAGGTTCCCTTTAAATGATTTAATGTGTCCATTCACAGTTTCTCTTTAGCATCTGTATGTAAGAGGTAGTAGTGGGAGACTTTACGCTACTGGAGCTGGATTACCACTTCTGAAATTTCCAGTGCTTTGTTTCCATCTATTTCATGTGGATATTGAAGTATGCTGGAGGTAATTGTCCTATTGGAAAAACCGTGACCTACTATGATGCAAGCCTAGTTTTCTGACCTCAGGCACTACATTACGACCCAAAAATTCTTTGGGAATCTTCACATTTCAAGGCGCACGTGACCACAGGCAGCAAAACAACCTCAAATATCTTTGAACCTCCACCGTATTTGTCTGTAACTACTGTGCTCTTTTATTTGTAGGCCTCATTCCATTTGCACTTAACAGTAGAATTATGTGCTTTACCAAAAACTCTATATTGGTCTCATCTGTCCACAAGACAGCTGGCCCTCTAACAATAAAAATGGCCGCCTGATGGCCTTCTACAAATAGTGATGGCCTGCTGATGGCCCTCTAAAAAAATGACTTTCAATGTGTCTGATTATGTCTTACATACCACATGGCCAGATAAGATAATGTTATTATAAAATTACATTTCCTGTGGAATGTTTCTATCATCATTGAAAGCAATGCAAGTGTGCAAAAACGCAGCAAACACACTGTGTGTGAACTTAGTGCAAGGTGTGAAAGAGCATTTTTTTATTTTTTTTTATTTTTCCTTATATACAATTTGTTATCATGGAAAGAATGTTTCTTAACATCTTTTCCAGTTAAATCCATTTTAAGTGTGGTTTTGTATTTTTTATTGTCAGTCCTTAAAAGTGGCGCAATACTCTGACAAAATTGATCCCAGCAACGACCTGGGATTCAGAGATGCTCCCAGGGGTCTTCCCCATGTTGTTCCCATGCGATTTCAGTGCTGTTTCAATAGTTTTCAGCAATTTTTAGACCCCCTCCATACTTCTGGGGGAGGGGTGCTGAACAAATGCTCGATCTTCCCATTGACTTCTATTATACTTGTTACTTTTGTCGAGTACCCGAGCATTACGATTTGCTCGACTCGAGTAATGAGCACCCGGGCATTTTAGTGCTCGCTCATCACTATTTGGTTTGAGTAGCACTAAGGGGATTTAAATTGCTCTTTATTGCAGTGTATCCAAAATGTTAAATTGTTTAACATTGTCACAAACTCTGCAGGTCTAGTACCTCCTTATCAATTGAATTTGTATATTATTCTTCACAGACTTTGAAGATCATAGAAAATGCTATTGCTAATCTGAGTTACAGTAGTACTAGTACTGGACTTTCTGATTAAGCTTTTCTATCCCTATGAGAAATGATGAGCTGTGCGCTCAGACCACATATCACGAGGTCATAAAATAATAAAATGTCTGTTGCTTTTCTTGCCACATCTTTTATAGTGTCCATGAGAGTCCACCCCTCTCGATTAACTGTGCTAGACCATGTAATTATGCAAATTGTCTCTTCAGACAGGAAGAGTACTAGAACTCTAGTGCCACCTATTGGAAGTAGCAATCCTGCATGTCAATGTCGACCCTTTTACGAGTCTTGTCACATGACTTAGGATAATAGCCAAACCAGAATCTCAATTTGCAGACACTGTGTTTCGGGGGTACTGCCTCTTGTCAGTGCAAAGTGGAGATCTGGTTTGGCTGTGTGAGAGGCGTCCGACTGATATCCAAGAAGCATCGTTTCTCCTTGCGGAGATTGACATGCTAAGCATGCCGAGATGAGGAGACATAAAGTCGCAATGCTTCTCTGGGAAATATTTCCCAGAGGAGCATTGCGGCTTTAAGTCTCCTCATCTCGGCATGCTTAGCATGTCAGTCTCCACAAGGAGAAACAATACTTCTTGGATATAGACCATGTAATACGATAGCTGCAAGCCATTATTGTGAAGCCCCTGCATTTTCGTCCTCATCTGAGCTCACTTTCTCTTCAGCTTTTTTTACTTTTGTCAATATACTTGAATCACAAACAGTTTGAATTTGCGGGGTCCAGCACAAATCCAACCAAATTCGATTTGCAGTAGATGGATCACTCCTAATATAGTAACCACCGATCAACCAAACCAGTGCACGACCAGCTCTACCCTCGCCTACTGTATCCTCACCCATCCCTTGTATTGTACTTGTTTTTATTATATACACCCCTCCTCAGATGTAAAGCGCCATGGAATAAATGGCGCTATAATAATAAAAAATAATAATATATATTGAATATATAAAGAAAAGTAGTAATAATTATATTATCTGTTGGAAAGCTTAATATCTTTAAATAGGATGTCTTTCCCTATGAGGGTGAGAAGCTAAAGAGGTACATTTTTTGCTATTATATGTGTCTGCAGCAGAATTCTTTTGAAAATAATCTAGTGTTTATTATGATAATTATATAGGATTATCACCCCTCTGCTGGACATGTGAATACAGATGGATAAAGAAAACACCTTATGGTAATAGCTGACAATTACTCCTCTGATAAAGTGTTTCCACACGTATAGCCATATATTGGCAGTGTGTGGTCTAAAGCTTTTGAGCACAATTTATTATACTGGCTTTAGTTTTCTTCTTTGAAAGTAATGAAAATATTGATAATATTTATATTATAATTCAATGACTACAATATCATTTGACATTTTATTGAAAATGGCAATAATTTATGGTGACTTCAAACAGATATGTTGTAAAAAAAAATGTCATTTTTACCACTAGTTGAATAAAAACATTCTTTATAATAATATATTAACATTGATAACAGAAGATTGCAATAATCATGGATTTCCTAGCCCACAAATAGATTGTATAATTTCTAGAACTTGTTTCTGTCTGTGATAATATCATACTGTGTGGGGGGCTTTGTGTGCACTTCATACTGCATAAAGTGCCAAATGGAAGCATCATACTGTGTTGAGGGTCGTGGAGACGTAATATTATGTTGGAGGCGGTGTGGGAGCATCATACTCTGTGGAGGGCTATGTAGGGGCATCATGCTGTATTGAGGGATTTGTGGTGACAATAAACTACAAGAGAGCCTTTGTTGAGACATGATAGTGCATGGAGGGCTAAGTTTTAAGCATCATATTTTAATAGGAGCTCTATGGAAACATCATACTACATGGGGGCTTTGTAGAGACATCAAACTTTGCGGGGGACAATCAGTAGACATACTATGTGGGGTCTTTATGAGGACATCACACTGCTTGAGGGAATGTGTGAGGACATCATACTCTGTGGGGAGCTGTGTGGGGCCATTATACTGTGTGAGGGGCTTTAGTGGGACATTATACTTTTTGAGGTTCTGTATTGGATCTCATATTGTTTGAGGGGGCATCATACTGTTTGAGAGGCTGTGTTGTTGAGATCATGCTCTATGGGAAGCCTGTGAAGTTATCATATTGTATTGAGAGCTGTTAATCAGGGCACAATGACTGAATAACAGGAGTAGTATGATTTACTGATTTTCATAAGATTAATAAAAGTAGTGAATTATATGGTGTTGATTTGCTGCTACAGTTAAGAACACGTGTTATAATAAGCTCGATCACAACATGTTTTAGCAATAGCAGCCAGTAAACACACTTACTACAAATCAATATAATATAAAACAATTATAATAATGGGCAACACTAAGATTGTCCAGCTTGTTCGGCCCTAAACTACAGTCACAGTCAGTTCCGTGTCTCCTTGGGAAAATAAGCTGCCCACCCTTCACTTAGCCTATCTGCTAAAGGGCTTTTAATACTAAAAACATTTATCACTGATGCAAGAATTTTATAATTCATTATTATTTTTGTTGTATAGAAGGGTTTGGAGCTCAAAATAATAGAGCTCTGACTGTCATAGATATGTAGTAATATAGAGTAACAATAGTGTGAATAGCTCTGAAGAAGACCCTCCATATTTGCTGAGCATGAGGCACTGTAGGAAAGAGAGAGGACTCTGATGATCATAGTAACTTACCCTCTACAAGAGAGAGAGCACAAGAGAACCACTTTTTCATAAATGCTTGCACTATGGAAAAGAGGACCCTGCTGCTCATAAAAGTTTACACTCTACAGATGAGAAAAACACAGGACCTTGATGATCATAAAAGCTTACACTGTACAGAAGAGAGACTTACTCAGTGACTAAAGATGGGAAGACTAGTCTGCCAATAAAACCTGTGCTCCACTCCGCTGGGTACCACTGTTTTCTGATGACAAAGATACTGACCACCACTGTACAAGGTATGATAATATATAAGAACCAGCTGCTGTGAACTGAGGTGACATCATTAAGGTTACCTCAGTTAACAGACACCGTTCTTGTGGAGTACAGTGCAGAACCGGAATGATGAACGGTGATGTCACCGCTCATCATTTTGGCTCTCGCTGCCCTTGTGAGACCCAGCACTTGAGAACTGAGGTAACCTTACTAATATCACCTCAGTTTACAGCTGCTGGATCTCGCGGAGTGCAGCTTGAGACCCAGCAATGGCTGCTGCTCCAGTCTGCAGAGCTTCATTCTCTAAACAAGGCTCCATACACTAGATGAAGGAAAAGGGGATTATCATGGGACTTTATATTATCATGGGTGTTTATAATGGAGGTGTCTGTCAGACACCTCCACTACTAATCTGTGGACTTGATGTTAGCAACAGCTGCTGACAACAACCTGCACAAACCCATTACCCCGATTGACCATGCACCAGAGTAATCGTGAAGAGCTGTGTCTAAGTTCCCAAATTGGCCCTTTTACTGGATGCACCATTTCTGAGAGACCAATAGCCATTACCCTTCCCAAACTATTAATGTCAGCCACCAGCTGACTGCTTTGCCTTAGCTGGTTATTAAAAATTAAGGGGGGAGCCTGCATCATTTTTTAGAGTTCCCTATTGTTAATAACCAGCAAAGAAAAAGCAGACAGCTGGGGGCTGATATTGATAGGCTGTGAAGGTCAATGGATATTGGACCCTTTCCAGCATAATAAGACCAGTTACAGCTGCCTGCTTTCTCTGGGCTCGTTATTAACAATAGGTGGTACTGCACATCTTTTTTTATCATTTATTTATTTTACATTGTCAGGACGGGTCACGTGGTGCTCCGGCCAACTACAGCCATGCAATTACGTGGCATGGCTGTGATGGGGCTGGATGTGCACACAGCCTTAAAGCTTGTTTATTTGCTGCGCTACTGCCTTTCAAGAAGCTTTATTAGGCCGCCAAACCCAAACAGTAACACAGACATACTTTCAGGTTCTATCATTCACAAAAATGTATAATGAGGGCAAAGGAAAGTTAGCTTTACTGTTAAAACTTCAAAATGGTGCTGTCTCACCACCCAAAAATGCAGCTTGACATAAAAGTGCAGTAATACAAAGGAGGTGCATTGAAATTTTCAAACACTAGAGAAAAAACTTAAGACTGTGATTTTACACATCAGTGAAATCTTTCCTCATCATATAGTTAAGGTTTAAAATGCTATTTAAAATTATGGGAGAAAGTGTAGGTATACTTTAAGGACATTAGTTTTAACATGGGGACCCCTTAGTTGGTATTGATTATCCCATATTATGTGTATGTTGAACCATACATATACATCAGTTATATTTTGTAGTTCTCTGGATATTGGTGGAAGCAGATTGAAAAGTATTGTATGAGTGATAATGTGATATAGTCAAGGTATGATAATCTATGGGTCACAGGTACAGGGGACTGATTGCATTTAAAAAAAATCCCAGTCAATAGAATATTTCACTTCATGAAAAACTTAGCCTTGATATAAAATTGCATATATGGCTTGCAAATGCCATAACTGGCAAAAACTTTGCCATGTATTATTGTTACCACTATATGTAATTTTATGAATTGAATAAAGGGTAAATTTTTCCATTGTGTGAAATTTTCTGATGCCGTGGATTTTTTGAGCAGCAATTAGTCTTTTGGCCTAGTGAGAGGTCAAAACTGAGGAAGAATGTAAGCCTGATAATAGTGCATGGGATTTTTTGCAATTAAATTGAGGTTAGAACTGGCTAGGCCCAAGAAGATCCTTAGCGGACAGAGCATAATGATGGTGGTGTGCTGTGGCATTAAGTTGTCAGGTAAAGGTAGAGGAGACACCAGGCAAAGATTTGGATTTATTTAATTGGGAAAGCAGACTTATCCTGTGCTAGACTTGAGTGTTAGCAGTTACAGGCCAAAACTTTGGTTACATGGTGGAGGAAGTCTCTCCCAATCCTTTGCAATGGGAGAAACTCAAAGGCAGGATGTATGATTGTGGTGAACCAGAAGTTGGAAGATGTGATGGTGAAAGATCGCTGGCTAAACAGTGACAATACCTTGGAACAGAGTGCAGTAAAGTTTCTTTGCTAAGCATGGACCCTAAGAGTCTGCAAATGTAGGTTAACAACGTCAAATAGTGGTCTGGGCCCTGGGGTAATTATGCTGATCTGTGTTGGAGATGGTGTTAAGGTACCGTCACATTAAGCGACGCTGCAGCGATATCGACAACGATGCCGATCGCTGCAGTGTCGCTGTTTCGTCCTTGTGTGGTCGCTGGAGAGCTGTCACACAGACAGCTCTCCAGCGACCAACGATGCTGAAGTCCCCGGGTATTCAGGGTAAACATCGGGTTACTAAGCGCAGGGCCGCGCTTAGTAACTCGATGTTTACCCTGGTTACCAGTGTAAATGTAAAAAAACAAACACTACATAACATTCCTGTGTCTGTCGGGTCCCCCGGCCTCAGCTTCCCTGCACTGTGTAAGTGCCAGCCCTAACAGCAGAGTGGTGATGTCACCGCTGTGCTCTGCTTTATGGCCGGCACTGACACATTCAGTGCAGGAAGCTCTGAGCAGCAGCGCGGACGCCGGGGGACGTGACAGACATCAGAGGGTGAGTATGTAGTGTTTTTTTTTTACTTTTACAATGGTAACCAGGGTAAATATCGGGTTATTAAGCGTGGCCCTGCGCTTAGTAACCCGATATTTACCCTGGTTACCTTTGTAAAACATTGCTGGCATCGTTGCTTTTGCTGTCAAACACAACGATACACGCCGATCTGACGACCAAATAAAGTTCTGAACTTTCAGCAATGACCAGCGATATCACAGCAGGATCCTGATCGCTGCTGTGTGTCAAACACAACGATATCGCTATCCAGGACGCTGCAACGTCACGGATCGCTATCATTATCATTGCAAAGTCGTTTAGTGTGAAGGTACCTTTACTACTATTTTATATGGGTTATCACGTAAATAGGGATAAAATGTTTTATGTACACAACTGATTACCTCTATAGAGACCGGAAGGTTCTAATTGTTCCATGAGAGAATACCTACTGGACATGACTAGGAAAGAATGTTGAGTTCCAAGAAATGATGGCAGAGATATTGAAACTTTCAAAAACAGGGATATATGATAAATGGACAGATTGCCTTTATGAGAAATTGTAACCTGATGAGAGATTGATGTGAGGTAACAAAACGTTGAGGAACAAACAATTAAATACGGCAAGTAGTTTATATGAATTGCCCTGTGTTATATCCCTTTGGCTTAAACTGCAATGCTCAAGAATTCTCTCTCATAAGAGTGTTCACACCACTAATCATATCACACCAAGAATGATAATAACCATAACGCTTTGTGTGCCATTGTATCTCCAGTTGTTACCAGTAATATTGAATAGTTTGAATTTATTTGGTTTTGATTGTAAGAGGACGACTCAAGACCCACAACCTGCAAATATGTATTTAGAAATAAATCAGCACAGTATGATAGAGCTAAAAACAACATGATTGACATTCAGTCTAAATAAAAATAAAATGACAGTTTTTAACCCCTTCACCCCCAAGGGTGGTTTGCACGTTAATGACCGGGCCAATTTTTACAATTCTGACCACTGTCCCTTTATGAGGTTATAACTCTGGAACGCTTCAACGGATCTTGGCGATTCTGACATTGTTTTCTCGTGACATATTGTACTTCATGATAGTGGTAAAATTTCTTTGATATTACCTGTGTTTATTTGCAAAAAAAATGGAAATCTGGCGAAAATTTTGAAAATTTTGCAATTTTCCAACTTTGAATTTTTATGCCCTTAAATCACAGAGATATGTCACACAAAATACTTAATAATTAACATTTCCCACATGTCTACTTTACATCAGCACAATTTTGGAACCAAAATTTTTTTTTGTTAGGGAGTTATAAGGGTTAAAAGTTGACCAGCAATTTCTCATTTTTACAACACCATTTTTTTTTAGGGACCACATCTCATTTGAAGTCATTTTGAGGGGTCTATATGATAGAAAATACACAAGTGTGACACCATTCTAAAAACTGCACCCCTCAAGGTGCTCAAAACCATATTCAAAAAGTTTATTAACCCTTCTGGTGCTTCACAGGAATTTTTGGAATGTTTAAATAAAAATGAACATTTAACTTTTTTTCACAAAAAATTTACTTCAGCTCCAATTTGTTTTATTTTACCAAGGGTAACAGGAGAAAATGGACCCCAAAAGTTGTTGTACAATTTGTCCTGAGTACGCCGATACCCCATATGTGAAGGTAAACCACTGTTTGTGCGCATGACCGAGCTCGAAAGCGAAGGAGCGCCATTTGACTTTTCAATGCAAAATTGACTGGAATTGAGATGGGACGCCATGTTGCGTTTGGGGAGCCCCTGATGTGTCTAAACATTGAAACCCCCCACAAGTGACACCATTTTGGAAATTAGACCCCCTAAGGAACTTATCTAGAGGTGTGGTGAGCACTTTGACCCACCAAGTGCTTCACAGAAGTTTATAATGCAGAACCGTAAAAATAAAAAATCACATTTTTTCACGAAAATTATTTTTCGCCCCCAATTTTTTATTTTCCCAAGGGTAAGAGAAGAAATTGGACCCCAAAAGTTGTTGTACAATTCGTCCTGGGTACGCTGATACCCCATATGTGGGGATAAACCACTGTTTGGGCGCATGGGAGACCTCGGAAGGGAAGGAGCGCCGTTTGACTTTTCAATGCAAAATTGACAGGAATTGAGATGGGATGTCATGTTGCGTTTGGAGAGCCACTGATGTGCCTAAACATTGAAACCCCCCACAAGTGACACCATTTTGGAAAGTAGACCCCCTAAGGAACTTACCTAGAGGTGTGGTGAGCACTTTGACCCACCAAGTGCTTCACAGAAGTTTATAATGCAGAACCGTAAAAATATAAAATCATTTTTTCACAAAAATTATCTTTTCACCCCCAATTTTTTATTTTTCCAAGGGTAAGAGAAGAAATTGGACCCCAAAAGTTGTTGTACAATTTGTCCTGGGTACGCTGATACCCCATATGTGGGGGTAAACCACTGTTTGGGCACATGGGAGAGCTCGGAAGGGAAGTAGCACCGTTTGACTTTTCAATGCAAAATTGACAGGAATTGAGATGGGACGCCATGTTGCGTTTGGAGAGCCACTGATGTGCCTAAACATTGAAACCCCCCACAAGTGACACCATTTTGTAAAGTAGACCCCCTAAGGAACTTATCTAGATGTGTTTTGAGCGCTTTGACCCACCAAGGGCTTCACAGAAGTTAATAATGCAGAGCCGTAAAAATAAAACAAAAATTTTTTCCCACAAAAATTATTTTTTTAGCCCCCAGTTTTGTATTTTCCCGAGGGTAGCAGGAGAAATTGGACCCCAAAATTTGTTGTCCAAGTTGTCCTGAGTGCGATGATACACCATATGTGGGGAGAACCACTGTTTGGGCGCATGGGAGGGCTCGGAAAGGAAGGAGTGCCATTTGGAATGCAGGCTTAGATGGAATGGTCTGCAGGCGTCACATTGCGTTTGCAGAGCCCCTAATGTACCTAAACAGTAGAAACCCCCCACAAGTGACACCATGTTGGAAAGTAGACCCCCTAAGGAACTTATCTAGATGTGTGGTGAGCGCTTTGACCCACCAAGGGCTTCACAGAAGTTTATAATGCAGAGCCGTAAAAATAAAACTAACATTTTTTCCCACAAAAATTATTTTTCAGCCCCCAGTTTTGTATTTTCCCGAGGGTAACAGGAGAAATTGGACCACAAAAGTTGTTGTCCAATTTGTCCTGAGTGCGCTGATACCCCATATGTGGGGGGGAACCACCGTTTGGATGCATGGGAGGGCTCGGAAGGGAAGGAGCGCCATTTGGAATGCAGACTTAGATGGAATGGTCTGCAGGCGTCACATTGCGTTTGCAGAGCCCCTAATGTACCTAAACAGTAGAAGCCCCGCACAAGTGACCCCATTTTGGAAACTAGACCCCCCAAGGAACTTATCTAGATGTGTTGTAAGAACTTTGAACCCCCAAGTGTTTCACTACAGTTTATAACGCAGAGCCGTGAAAATAAAAATATTTTTTTTTCCCACAAAAATTATTTTTTAGCCCCCAGTTTTGTATTTTCCCAGGGGTAACAGGAGAAATTGGACCCCAAAGGTTGTTGTCCTATTTGTCCCGAGTACGCTGCTGCCCCATATGTTGGGGTAAACCCCTGTTTGGGCACACGGGAAAGCTCGGAAGGGAAGGAGCACTGTTTTACTTTTTCAACGCAGAATTGGCTGGAATTGAGATCGGACGCCATGTCGCGTTTGGAGAGCCCCTGATGTGCCGAAACAGTGGAAACCCCCCAATTATAACTGAAACCCTAATCCAAACACACCCCTAACCCTAATCCCAACAGTAACCCTAACCACACCTCTAACCCTGACACACCCCTAACCCTAATCCCAACCCTATTCCCAACCGTAAATGTAATCTAAACCCTAACCGTAACTTTAGCCCCAACCCTAACCCTAACTTTAGCCCCAACCCTAACTGTAGCCTTAACCCTAGCTCCAACCCTAGCCCTAATGGGAAAATGGAAATAAATACATTTTTTTTTCCCTAACTAAGGGGGTGATGAAGGGGGGTTTGATTTACTTTTATAGCGAGTTTTTTAGCGGATTTTTATGATTGGCAGCCGTCACACACTGAAAGACGCTTTTCATTGCAAAAAATATTTTTTGCGTTACCACATTCTGAGAGCTATAAATTTTCCATATTTTGGTCCACAGAGTCATGTGAGGTCTTGTTTTTTGCGGGACGAGTTGACGTTTTTATTGGTAACATTTTCGGACATGTGACAGTTTTTGATTGCTTTTTATTCCGATTTTTGTGAGGCAGAATGACCAAAAACCAGCTATTCATGAATTTCTTTTGGGGGAGGCGTTTATACCGTTCCGCGTTTGGTAAAATTGATAAGCAGTTTTATTCTTCGGGTCAGTACGATTACAGTGATACCTCATTTATATTATTTTTTTATGTTTTGGCGCTTTTATATGATAAAAACTATTTTATGGAAAAAATAATTATTTTTGCATCGCTTTATTCTCAGGACTATAACTTTTTTATTTTTTTGCTGATCATGCTGTATTGTGGCTCGTTATTTGCGGGACAAGATTACGCTTTCAGCAGTACCATGCTTATTTATATCTGTCTTTTTGATCGCGTGTTATTCCACTTTTTGTTCAGCGGTATGATAATAAAGCGTTGTTTTTTGCCTCGTTTTTTTTTTTTTTTTCTTACGGTGTTTACTGAAGGGGTTAACTAGTGGGCCAGTTTTATAGGTCGGGTCGTTACGGACGCTGCGATACTAAATACGTGTACTTTTATTGTTTTTTTTATTTTATTTAGATAAAGAAATGTATTTATGGGAATAATATATATATTTTTTTCATTATTTTGGAATATTTTTTTTATTTTTTTTTTTTACACATTTGGAAATTTTTTTTTTTACTTTTTTACTTTGCCCCAGGGGGGGACAATACAGATCGGTGATCTACCAGTTTGCATAGCACTCTGACAGATCACCGATCTGAGACAAGTGCAGGCTGCTTCACAGTGCCTGCTCTGAGCAGGCTTCTGTGAAGCCACCTCCCTCCCTGCAGGACCCGGATCCGCGGCCATCTTGGATCCGGGTCTGGAGCAGGCAGGGAGGGAGGTAAGACCCTCGCAGCAACGCGATCACATCGCGTTGCTGCGGGGGGCTCAGGGAAGCCCGCAGGGAGCCCCCTCCCTGCGCGATGCTTCCCTGCACCGCCGGCACATCGCGATCATGTTTGATCGCGGTGTGCCGGGGGTTAATGTGCCGGGAGCGGTCCGTGACCACTCCTGGCACATAGTGCCGGATGTCAGCTGCGATAGGCAGCTGACACCCGGCCGCGATCGGCCGCGCTCCCCCCGTGAGCGCCGCCGATCGCGCTGGACGTACTATCCCGTCCGTGGTCATGGGGGCCCACCCCACCTCGACGGGATAGTACGTCCGATGTCAGGAAGGGGTTAAAGCATGAACAAAACAAGGTACATATATGACTAAAGGAAATAACATATTACTTGTAACCACCGATCAACCAACCGCTGCACGATCAGCTCTATCCTCACCTACTGTATTCTCACCCATCCCTTGTAGATTGTGAGCCCTCACGGGCAGGGTCCTCACTCCTCCTGTACCAGTTATGACTTGTATTGTTTAAGATTATTGTACTTGTTTTTATTATGTATACCCCTCCTCACTTGTAAAGCGCCATGGAATAAATGGCGCTATAACAATAAATAATAATAATAATAATAATAATAATAATATTACTTGTCATCATTTAAGAAGAAACATAAGATAATATTTTTTTCTCTTTTTTGTTTACTCTGTAAGCATTTTGCTTTTCTAAAAGCACTGTGTTTGGTTTTAAGTGATCTTTCACGGTTGAAAAGGTTCTTCAAACTGAGCTTAAACACAGATTGCAAGCGAATAACATGGGATTAGTAGTGCATGGATAGACAAAATGATGTTGCATCAAAAGTCAGTCAGAAATACATATAGCACCAAATATATTTAAGTAAAGCTGGATTATCTGTTAGTTAAAAAACAAACAAAATAGAGATATACTCATCATTTTCATGCTAAATATTAAAGAAGATGGTAATACTATGATGAAAAGATGATGGTTTCTTCTAAAACCAGAAGTCGACACACTATGTACCTGGCTCCATTTAAAATGTGCATCTGTTTTGCCTTCATTATTTCCTTACAAGGACAATGTATTACAGCTTTTGTACGTACTTTAAACCTTTAACAATGTTGGACATATTGGTATGTCCAATTTCAAGTCCCTTGAGCTGGAGCTGAGCCGGCATCTTTGCTGGCAGACTATGGATGTTTTTAATCAGCTAGCACTAAGACCACGCTTACATGTTCAGTATTTCGTCAGTATTTTACGTCATAGGAGATTGTAAATTTTACTATGAACAGCAATATTTTGCTATTGTTGTGTATAGTACAAGCGATCCCTGAGAAAAACTAACAGATATGATGAAAATTAGATAAATAATGTTTTTAAACATCTGAAAAATATGAAAATATAAAAAGTATAAAACTTTGAATCACCCACCTTTTCCCCATTAAGAGTAAATAAAAAAAATTAAAATAAACATATCTGATATCTTCACATTTGCACAAATCTGATCTATGAAATTATAAAATTAGTTAACCTGTCCAATAAACCCTGTAATAAATACATTGCAAAAAAAAAGGGAATAAAATGTTTTATTTACCCCAAAGTAGTATGAATAAAAATGTCTGTAAAGGCTTGTTTTTTTTGAAGGCCGATCAAGTCCCATCAACAAAAAAATGAAATCTTTACAGGTCTATGAAAATTATGACAGTTGTAAAAATGTAGTTTTAAATATCTCTTATTTTTTTTTCCCTACTTACCGTATTTTTCAAACTATAAGACTTTTTCCCCTCCAAATTATAGTCTTATAGTCCGAATGTACCTGTAGATGGGGTGACGCAGCATCACAGAAGCAGGGAGCTGGCATTGATGGAGCGGCATCATAGAAACAGGCAGCCACCAGCGGTGGAGTGGCATCGCAGATGCAGGGAGCCTCCAGTGATGGAGCGGCATCGCAGAAGCAGGGAGCCACTAGTGGTGGAGCGACCAAAGCAGGTCTGTCAGCGCCACTGCTATGAACATACTGCGGCCATGCTAGACAGGAAGTAGATGTTCTCCCATCCGTCACGCACTGCAGTCATGTAATACAGAGGCCAGAGTAGCACAGAACTCAACACCACGCAGTTCCGCCGGCCCTGCCTTTTGATTTACGGTAGTCACTGCAGCTCGTGATATGAATGAGAGAATGCCTACTTCCTGTCTAGCATGGCGACAGAGCCAATCACAGGCTGGCGAATTACAGTGACATAAGGTAGTGTAATTTGTATTAAAATAAAGTAAAAGGACTATCACTACTGTGGCGAATTATAACTCCCAGCATGCTATAGGAGCTGCAGGACATGTTGGGAGTTATAGTTATCAAAGGCAAAAGTGCTTAACTTACCATAAATGGCACATATGAGATCTTAAAGATATTAAAGGTAACCTGTCTGCTGATACAGGCTGTCCAATGCACAGGCAGCGTGTATTAGCATTGGAACGGGTTGTGTGACTTTAGCCACTTTTTTTGCATGAAATGGCACAGCGCAAAAGTCACCTGTAAACTAGTCATACAGGTGGGTCCCCAGCTGCTTCTCCCCATCTGCTCCCATTGAGTGACAATTTTCTTTCTGTGTGCATGTATGGGAAGAGACCTGTCAGTGATTGGCAGCACTACGGGAGAAGCTAAAGTACGGTATATTTTTCTCAGAAAAGCCACAGCATTTCAGAGTTAAGCATACTGTACCTGGCTTAGATCATACAGCCAGTGTCTGATACATGCTGTCCGTGGATTACAGTAGGCAGCAAGTATCAGCTCTCAAGTTCCCATTTGTAGTGTCTACAGAACTTCCACATTGGGAGGTGAGCAAAATTCACATGTGGACAGATGCATTATTGGCAACTATCATGCAGGTGTCTTGGTAGGTTCCTTTTGATGGTAGGATGTCAGCACTACTCACTTCTGAATCCAGAAACAAATGGTGACAGAAAAACCCTTTTAGCTCATCAAAAAATACAAGATTTCACCAATCTGTGCACACTTTTTTTCATCCAGCCGCATAAAAAAGTGAGTGAAAAATCATAAGTGCCATACAACACATTAGTATCAATAAAAACTCCAGCTTGTTTCATTAAATAAAACTCTCACAACTATCATAAAAAGAAAAATTACTGTAGAGTTAGTGGTCAATTATTACCGTATTTATTTTATTATGCATTGCATACGGTATATTACACTATCATATTCCACAACACTTTACAGACATTACTATCAGTGTCCCCATTGGGGCTCACAATCTACCTGTATGTCTTTGGAGTATAAGAGGAGACCGGAGAACCTAGAAGAAACCCACGCAAACACGGGGAGAACATACAAACTCCTTGCAGATGTTGTCCTTGGTGGGATGTTGTCCCATACATTAGTGTTACACAACCTGTGGCTCCCCTGCAGCAGATCCCCCAATAAAAGTGTCAGCAGCAGGACAAAGTACCATACTAATATCTTTATTTTCTTGCAGAAAGATATGATTGTGTACCACACTGATACCGTAATTCTGTATTTTCTTGCAGAAAGTTACGATAGTGTATTGTACTGATACCGTAATTCTGTATTTTCTTATAGAAAGATACGGTAGTGTACTGTACTCTCATAGAAAGATGTCAAAGCAGAGAAGGATTTCATATAAAATCCCTTTTAAACTGGAGGTAGTGAAGTATGCCAAAGAACATGGAAACAGAGCAGCGGAGAGACACTTTGGGCCACCTACAACTGAAAAAATAATAAGGGAATGGAGGAAACAGGAGAATTAGTTTAAAAAATGGACAATGAGAAAAAATGTTTTTGTGGGTGTGCTGCAAAATGGCCACAGTTAGAAGTGGATGTGAAAGAATGGATCATACGTCACAGGCACAATGGATATTCTGTATCTACAAAATTGATCATATATGAAGCTAAAACATCTTGCTACAGAGAAAAACATTAAGAACTTCACAGGATCACCAATATGGTGCTATATATTTATGAAGAGATGTGGCCTTGGTATGCGCACAAAAACTAGGATTGCACAAAATATGCCTATAGAATATGAACACAAGATTGTGTCTGTTGACAAATTTGTACTGGAGGCAAGAAAGAAAAATGGATTCGAAATAACTCAGACTGGGATGACATCCCGTTGACCTTTGATGCTCCATCAAATAAGACTGTTGATGTGAAATGTGGCAAAACTATAGCTGTGAAAACCCCAGGGCATGAGAAAACCCATTACACAGTTGTGTTGTCCTGCTGTGCAGATGACACCAAACTGCCACCACTGCTCATTTTCAAGAGAAAAACCATGCCAAAGGAGGCAATCCCAATAGGAATAATTGTTCATGTTCATGAAGGAAAATGGCATCAAGATATGGATAGAAAAAGTGTGGTACAAACATCCTGGAGGGCTACTGAAAAAAACTGCTCTATTAGTGACCAGTTTATGACACATATCACTGAAGCCACAAAAAGGAGATTCAAAGAAGAGAAAACCCATCTCGCCGTAATTCCTGGTGGGCTACCAGCCAGTTTCACCCTTTGGATGTTTCCATCAACAAGCCATTTAAAGTTTTCATGAGAGAAGAGTGGAACAAATGGATGGCTGCTGGAAATCATGATCTGACACCAACTAGACTATCACCCAAGTTTGTGAGTTGGTGAAAACCTCATGACTAGGGTTGAGCGAAACGGGTCGGCAATTTTCAGAAGTCGCCGACTTTTGGCAAAGTCGGGTTTCATGAAACCCGACCCGACCCCTGTGTGGGGTCGGCCATGAAGTCGGCGATCTTCTGAATCTGGAATCGGAATTCCGATACCGATTCCCGATATGTTTAAGATATCGGGAATTGGTATCGGAATTCAGATTTAAGTGTAAAATCAAGAATTAAAATAAAAAATATCGCTATACATACCCTCTGATGCGCCCTGGTACTAAGCGGGAACCTTCCTTCCTTAGAATCAGCCTTCCAGGACCTTGCGGTGATGTCGCGGTGACGTCGCGGTGACGTCGCGGCTTGTGATTGGTCGCGCGGCCGCCCATGTGACCGCTCGCGCGACCAATCACAAGCCGCGACGTCACCGTGACGTCACCGAAGGTCCTGGAAGGGCTGATTCTTAGGAAGGAAGGCTGCCGGAAAGAAGCAGGGCGAGTATATACCTAATAGGAATATACTCACCCTCGGCTTCTTTCCGGCAGTCTTTATTCTTTATTTTACACTTAAATATGGATCCCAGGGCCTGAAGGAGAGTTTCCGCTCCTTCAGACCCTGGGAACCATTGGAAACCCAATGCACTGCATTGGGTTTCGAGTTTCGGCCGACCCCGACTTTTTTATAGGATCGGCCGATTTCACTCGACCCGACTTTTGAAAAAGTCGCGTTTCGTGAAACCCGACCCTATCCTATAAATGTAAAGGTCGCTCAACCCTACTCATGACAGTCAGTTAAGGATGAAACCATTGTGTCGTCCTTCAAAGAATGTGGCATCAGCAATGCCTTAGATGGCTATTAAGATGACATCCTCTATGAACAGAGTGAAGACAGTGATACTAGTGATTCTGAAGAACTGAGCTTCATAAATGTGGACAGTAGTGACGAGTTCTTGGGGTTCCCTCATGACTGAGGAGTTTCTGTACTTAAAGCTCAAAGTAATAATGGTTGCTAATGCTTCTGTTGAGTTCTGTTTACACTTACATTGATGAAACATTATGTTATTTATGTTATTAAACATTTTACCATATTATTTGCTTCAAAACATTTTCTTCCTAGTTTCAACCTCTAAAACCTAGGTGCGTCTTATGGTCTGGTGCATCTGATAGTCCGAAAAATGAGGTAAATAAAAAAAACTATGAAAGTTTAGTATCGACATAATCACACCAACCTGAAGAATCAAATTGCTTGGTTATTTGTATCCATATAATGAACAGAGTAAAAACAAAATCCCAATGAACAATTGTGGAATTGCATTTGTTTTTCAATTTTGATGCAGTTGGATGATTTCCCCCCATTTTACCAGTACATTATATGGTAAAATGGATGATGGCATTCAAAAGTAAAACTTGTTGTGCAAAAAACAAGCTCTCATATGCTTATATTGACACAGAAATAAAAAAATATGGCCCTTGAAAGAAGAGGAGAAAAAAAGAAAGCGCAAAAACAAAAAATGCAGAATAATGTAACAGTGGCTGCAGATCTGAATAAAACAATTATTTTATGTACCTTTCCATTGCAAGATATTACTTTTTCAGATTTCATCAAAGAGCAGCCAGCATTGGGGGAACGTCGGCACAGCGAAGCTGAGCTTTTTCTCATTAGAAACACTTCTAGAGGCTCTTCTCTCACAGTGCTGTCAGCTCTGCAGTACTGTCCCTCCCAGTACTCGCTATCTTTGGATGTATGTATAATACAGCAGGCTCCTTCCCCTCTCTTTCCAATTATTTTTCATATACAATTTTATATATGCAACTATGGAATCAGCTGAGGGTTTCCAGGGTTGCTTAGCGGAGATGTAAAAGATCCTATTCCAACGAGCACTTCACCACATACAAACCAACCCTCACTACTTTCAATTCCACACTCACTGTAGCAAAACAAACCTACTTCTCTTCTCTCATATCCTCCCTGTCTCATAACCCTAAACAGCTATTCAACATTTTCAGTTATCACCTCCATCACCCAGCACCTCCTCCTTCTCCTCTCGTGTCAGCTAAAGACTTTGCCTCACTCTTCAAGCAAAAGATTGATAACATCAGACCCATATTCCCGCACTGACTGTGAGCGCCGGCCGGCCGTAAAGTAAAAGCAGAGTACAGCGGTGAGGTCACCGCTGTGCTGTGCTTTACGGCCGGCGCTCACAGTCAGTGCGGGAAGCAGACGGCCAGGGACCTGACGGACATCAGAAGGTGAGTATGTACTGTTTTTTTTTACATTTACAATGGTAACCAGGGTAAATATCGGGTTACTAAGCGCGGCCCTGCGCTTAGTAACCCGATATTTACCCTGGTTACCATTGTAAAACATTGCTGGCATCGTTGCTTTTGCTGTCAAACACGACGATACACGCCGATCTGACGACCAAATAAAGTTCTGGACTTTCAGCAATGACCAGCGATGTCACAGCAGGATCCAGATCGCTGCTGCGTGTCAAACACAACGAGATCGCTATCCAGGACGCTGCAACGTCACGGATCGCTATAGTTATCGTTGCAAAGTCGTTTAGTGTGAAGGTACCTTAACCCTTGATTCTTATCTCTCCTTTATCCAAGCCTTTTCCACTTACTGATGACTACAACTCAAAAATATTTCCCAGATCTGCACATTCCTTAAACAACAATCTGCAAAAACACTAGTGCATTCCCTCAGCTCCCACCTAGACTACTGCAACCGCCTTCTTTTTGGCATCCTCCCTAACACTCTCACACTCCTGCAATCTATCCCAAACTCTGCTGCCTTACTAATCAATCTGTCCCTCCGCTATTCTCCAGCCTCTCCTGTCTGTCAATCCCTTCACTGGCTCCCCATTAACCAGAGACTCCAGTTCAAAACTCTAACAATGGCATACAAAGCCATCCCCTAACCTGTCTCCTTCTCCACTGCCCTCTTATCTCCTCTTCCCACAATTGCATACAAGATTTCTCCTGTGCACACCCCCTACTCTTGAACTCTCTACCCAACATATCAGACTCTCACCTACCATGGAAACCTTCAAAAGGAACCTGAAGACCTTCCTCTTCCGACAAGCATACAACCTGCAGTAACCCTCATTCCACCATATTGCAACAGGACCAGCTCTACCCTCACCTACTGTATCCTCACCCATCCCTTGTAGACTGTGAGCCCTTGCATGTAGAGTCCTCTCTCCTGTTGCACCAGTCTATGGCTCATTTTGTCCAAGACTATTGTACTTATTTTTTAATATGTATACCTTTTTCACTTGTAAAGCACCATGGAATAAGTGCCGCTACAATAATAATAATAATATAATCATTACCCCTATTGATATGCTCCTCCATTTTTTTTAGTTTGTATGCTCATTGCATAATAATAATAATAATATTTATTTATATAGCGCCAACATATTACGCAGCACTTTACCAATCTTTTTCTTAAATCTTTAAAGTTCAGACGTTCTTATGACCTGAAATATTGACTTGTTTATGTTTTTTTCTCACCTTTGGTTTTGTGTTTCATTACCAATTAGTGTGTTGGCATTACTGTCCTGTATATATGCACACATACATATATTATATGTACAGTGGGGTAAAAAAGTATTTAGTCAGTCAGCAATAGTGCAAGTTCCACCACTTAAAAAGATGAGAGGCGTCTGTAATTTACATCATAGGTAGACCTCAACTATGGGAGACAAACTGAGAAAAAGAAATCCAGAAAATCACATTGTCTGTTTTTTAATCATTTTATTTGCATTTTATGGTGGAAAATAAGTATTTGGTCAGAAACAAAATTTCATCTCAATACCTTGTAATATATCCTTTGTTGGCAATGACAGAGGTCAAACGTTTTCTGTAAGTCTTCACAAGGTTACCACACACTGTTGTTGGTATGTTGGCCCATTCCTCCATGCAGATCTCCTCTAGAGCAGTGATGTTTTTGGCTTTTCGCTTGGCAACACGGACTTTCAACTCCCTCCAAAGGTTTTCTATAGGGTTGAGATCTGGAGACTGGCTAGGCCACTCCAGGACCTTGAAATGCTTCTTACGAAGCCACTCCTTCGTTGCCCTGGCGGTGTGCTTTGGATCATTGTCATGTTGAAAGACCCAGGCACGTTTCATCTTTAATGCCCTTGCTGATGGAAGGAGGTTTGCACTCAAAATCTCACAAAACATGGCCCCATTCATTCTTTCATGTACCCGGATCAGTCATCCTGGCCCCTTTGCAGAGAAACAGCCCCAAAGCATGATGTTTCCACCACCATGCTTTACAGTAGGTATGGTGTTTGATGGATGCAACTCAGTATTCTTTTTCCTCCAAACACGACAAGTTGTGTTTCTACCAAACAGTTCCAGTTTGGTTTCATCAGACCATAGGACATTCTCCCAAAACTCCTCTGGATCATCCAAATGCTCTCTAGCAAACTTCAGATGGGCCCGGACATGTACTGGCTTAAGCAGTGGGACACGTCTGGCACTGCAGGATCTGAGTCCATGGTGGCGTAGTGTGTTACTTATGGTAGGCCTTGTTACATTGGTCCCAGCTCTCTGCAGTTCATTCACTACGTCCCCCCGCGTGGTTCTGGGATTTTTGCTCACCGTTCTTGTGATCATTCTGACCCCACGGGGTGGGATTTTGCGTGGAGCCCCAGATCGAGGGAGATTATCAGTGGTCTTGTATGTCTTCCATTTTCTAATTATTGCTCCCACTGTTGATTTCTTCACTCCAAGCTGGTTGGCTATTGCAGATTCAGTCTTCCCAGCCTGGTGCAGGGCTACAATTTTGTTTCTGGTGTCCTTTGACAGCTCTTTGGTCTTCACCATAGTGGAGTTTGGAGTCAGACTGTTTGAGGGTGTGCACAGGTGTCTTTTTATACTGATAACAAGTTTAAACAGGTGCCATTACTACAGGTAATGAGTGGAGGAAAGAGGAGACTCTTAAAGAAGAAGTTACAGGTCTGTGAGAGCCAGAAATCTTGATTGTTTGTTTCTGACCAAATACTTATTTTCCACCATAAAATGCAAATAAAATGATAAAAAAACAGACAATGTGATTTTCTGGATTTTTTTTTCTCAGTTTGTCTCCCATAGTTGAGGTCTACCTATGATGTAAATTACAGACGCCTCTCATCTTTTTAAGTGGTGGAACTTCCACTATTGCTGACTGACTAAATACTTTTTTGCCCCACTGTATATATAGATTATTCACAATTACATAAGCATGATACTTTTTACCTGAACACAATTTAACCCCTTTCTGCCATTGGACGTACTATTCCGTCCATGTGGGGTGGGCCCTAATTCCCAAGGACGGAATAGTACGTCCAGCACGATCGGCCGCGCTCACAGGGGGAGCGCAGCCGATCGCGGACGGGTGTCAGCTGCCTATCGCAGCTGACATCCGGCACTATGTGCCAAGAGCGGTCACGGACTGCCCCCGGCACATTAACCCCTGGCACACCGCGATCAAACATGATCGCGGTGTGCCGGTGGTACAGGGAAGCATCGCGCAGGGAGGGGGCTCCCTGCGTGCTTCCCTGAGACCCCCGGAGCAACGCGATGTGATTGCGTTGCTGCGAGAGTCCCTTACCTCCTATCCCTGCAGGCCCCGGATCCAAAATGGCCGCAAGGCTGCATCCGGGTCCTGCAGGGATTACTTCCAGGTGCCGTGCAGGCGCTGGTAAGCCTGCACGGCTGTATGTCAGATCGGTGATCTGACAGAGTGCTGTGCAAACTGTCAGATCACCGATCTGTGATGTCCCCCCCGCGACAAAGTAAAAAAGTTAAAAAAAAAATTCCCACATGTGTAAAAAAAAAAATAAAAAAAAATTCCTAAATAAAGAAAAAAATATATATATTTTTCCCATAAATACATTTCTTTATCTAAATAAAAAAATCAAACAATAAAAGTACACATATTTAGTATCGCCGTGTCCGTAACGACCCCACCTATAAAACTATATCACTAGTTAACCCCTTCAGTGAACACCGTAAAAAAAAAAACCGAGGCAAAAAACAACGCTTTATTCTCATACCGCCAAACAAAAAGTGGAATAACACGCGATCAAAAAGATGGATATAAATAACCATGGTACCGCTGAAAATGTCATCTTGTCCCGAAAAAACGAGCCGCCATACAGTATCATCAGCGAAAAATAAAAAAGTTATAGTCCTCAGAATAAAGCGATGCCAAAATAATTATTTTTTCTATAAAATAGTTTTTATCGTATAAAAGCACCAAAACATAAAAAAAAGATATAAATGAGGTATCGCTGTAATTGTACTGACCCGAAGAATAAAACTGCTTTATCAATTTTACCAAATGCGGAACGGTATAAACGCCTCCCCCAAAAGAAATTCATGAATAGCTGGTTTTTGGTCATTCTGCCTCACAAAAATCGGAATAAAAAGCGATCAAAAAATCTCCCGTGCCCGAACATGTTACCAATAAAAACGTCAACTCATCCCACAAAAAACAAGACCTCACATGACTCTGTGGACTGAAATATGGAAACATTATAGCTTTCAAAATGTGGTAACGCAAAAAATATTTTTTGCAATAAAAAGCGTCTTTCAGTGTGTGACGGCTGCCAATCATAAAAATCCGCTAAAAAAGCCGCTATAAAAGTAAATCAAACCCCCCTTCATCACCCGCTTAGGGAAAAATTCAAAAATTAAAAAAAATGTATTTATTTCCATTTTCCCATTAGGGCTAGGGTTAGGGCAAGGGCTAGGGTTAGGGCTAGGGTTAGGGCTAGGGTTAGGGTTAGGGCTAGGGTTAGGGTTAGGGCTAGGGTTAGGGCTAGGGTTAAGGCTAGGGTTAGGGCTAGGGTTAGGGCTAGGGTTAGGGCTAGGGCTAGGGTTAGGGTTAGGGTTGGGGCTAGGGTTAGGGCTAGGGTTAAGGCTACAGTTAGGGTTGGGGCTAAAGTTAGGGTTAGGCTTGGGGCTAAAGTTAGGGTTAGGGTTTGGATTACATTTACGGTTGGGAATAGGGTTGGGATTAGGGTTAGTGGTGTGTCTGGGTTAGAGGTTTGGTTAGGGTTACCATTGGGATTAGGGTTAGGGGTGTGTTTGGATTAGGGTTTCAGGTAGAATTGGGGTGTTTCCACTGTTTAGGCACATCAGGGGCTCTCCAAACGCGACATGGCGTCCGATCTCAATTTCAGCCAATTCAGCGTTGAAAAAGTAAAACAGTGCTCCTTCCCTTCCGAGCTCTCCCGTGCGCCCAAACAGGGGTTTACCCCAACATATGGGGTATCAGCGTACTCGGAACACATTGGAGAACAACTTTTGGGGTCCAATTTCTCCTGTTACCCTTTGGAAAATACAAAACTGGGTGCTAAAAAATAATTTTTGTGGAAAAAAAAATATTTTTTATTTGCACGGCTCTGCGTTATAAACTGGAGTGAAACACTTGAGAGTTCAACACTAAAAACACATCTAGATGAGTTCCTTAGGGGGTATACTTTCCAAAATGGTGTCACTTGTGGGGGGTTTTTACTGTTTAGGTACATTAGGGGCTCTGCAAACGCAATGTGACGCCTGCAGACCATTCCATCTAAGTCTGCATTCCAAATGGCGCTCCATCCCTTCCGAGCCCTCCCATGCGCCCAAACAGTGGTTCCCCCCACATATGGTGAATCAGCGTACTCAGGACAAATGGGACAACAACTTTTGGGGTCCAATTTCTCCTGTTACCCTGGGGAAAATACAAAACTGGGGGCTAAAAAATCATTTTTGTGGGAAAAAATGTTTGTTTTATTTTTACGGCTCTGCATTATAAACTTCTGTGAAGCACTTGGTGGGTCAAAGTGCTCACCACACCTCTAGATAAGTTCCTTAGGGGGTCTACTTTCCAAAATGGTGTCACTTGTGGGGGGTTTCAATGTTTAGGCACATTAGTGGCTCTCCAAAGGCAACATGGCGTCCCATCTCAATTCCTGTCAATTTTGCATTGAAAAGTCAAACGGCGCTCCTTCCCTTCCGAGCTCTCCCATGCGCCCAAACAGTGGTTTACCCCCACATATGGGGTATCAGCGTACTCAGGACAAATTGTACAACAACTTTTGGGGTCCAATTTCTTCTCTTACCCTTGGTAAAATAAAACAAATTGGAGCTGAAGTAAATTTTGTGTGAAAAAAAGTTAAATGTTCATTTTTATTTAAACATTCCAAAAATTCCTGTGAAACACCTGAAGGGTTAATAAACTTCTTGAATGTGGTTTTGAGCACCTTGAGGGGTGCAGATTTTAGAATGGTGTCACACTTGGTTATTTTCTATCATATAGACCCCTCAAAATGACTTCAAATGAGATGTGGTCCCTAAAAAAAAATGGTTTTGTAAAAATGAGAAATTGCTGGTCTATTTTAACCCTTATAACTCTGTCACAAAAAAAAATTTTGGTTCCAAAATTGTGCTGATGTAAAGTAGACATGTGGGAAATGTAACTTATTAAGTAGTTTGTGTGAGATATCACTGTGATTTAATTGCATAAAAATTCAAAGTTGGAAAATTGCGAAATTTTCAAAATTTTCGCCAAATTTCCATTTTTTTCACAAATAAACGCAGGTAATATCAAAGAATTTTTACCACTATCATGAAGTACAATATGTCTCGAGAAAATTTTGTCAGAATCACCAGGATTCGTTGAAGCATTCCAGAGTTATAACCTCATAATGCGACAGTGGTCAGAATTGTAAAAATTGGCCCGGTCATTAACGTGCAAACCACCCTTGGGGGTGAAGGGGTTAATGAGTATTTGTGTGTGCATACATCGAGATCATTATTTGTTCCTTTTATAAATGAAATCAGTGAGGGTAGACTTTTTCTGTCATTACATGTCTCACATAGAAGAAAGCGCATTCTTAGCTATTGTAGATGTGTATTTTTTTTCCCTTCCTGATGATGCATGTTTATGATTGGTCAGTACCATAAAGGGGACGAAGTACATGCATCCCTAGAGGAAAATCTCTAATAATGCCCATTTGGGCTTATCATAAATTATAACCTCAAATTTACAAGCTAATATCTCCACAACGAAGAGGAGAAATTAAAAAATGAAAACATAATTTTATTCAGCTCTGCAGCAACTGTTCCAGGATGTGACTAGTGTATTATGCTAAAACTTATTTAAAATAATAAAATTGAAGAAAAAGGATTTTACAAAATGGTATATAAGAATATATTTACATTGGCAAGTATATTAGGCAAAAAAAATATTTTTCTTTACATTTTAAAAATTACAAAAAGGAAGATGGACCAAATCAAAAGTTTGAGCACCCTTGGAGATTTGTGTTCTCAGATAGTTTCTTAATTAGCCTGTTAGGGTTATGGTTTTTCATGATCATCTTTAGGAAAGGCCAGGTGATGCAAATTTCCCAGCTGTATAAAAACCAGGCCTCCTCTAACCTTGTGCTAAGAAAGAGCAGCCATGGGTTCTTCCAAGGAGCTGCATAGCACTCTGAAAATGAACATGGTGGATGCTTACAAAGTATTAAAAGGCTATAAGAAGATAGCAAAGCATTTTCAAGTTACCCTTTCCTCAGTTCAAAATGTAATTAAGAAATGGCAGTTAAAGGGAAGGTGCCATAAAAAAAAAAAATTCAAGCAAATGAAAAAATGTAAAGACTTAATGTTTACATTTTGTTAAAAAATATCATCATTTGTTAGTAAAATATGAAAAATAATTTTAAAAGTTTTGGAATTTCCACTTTTAAAAGCTAGAGGCAGCAGCTACTGAAATTGGACAAAAACTAGTGTACAACTACGTAGCTCACATTACTGCACTGCAGTAATTATGGATGGAGTCTGCTGATGTGTGTGATGTCACTCCTCTCCTCCCCTTCTGGGTATTTGCTAAGGGATAAGAGCGGATGAGATTAAGGGTACTGTCACACAGTGCAATTACGATCACTACGACGGTACGATTCGTGACGTTCTAGCGATATCGTTACGATATCGCAGTGTCTGACACGCAGCAGCGATCAGGGACCCTGCTGAGAATCGTACGTCGTAGCAGATCGTTTGGAACTTTCTTTCGTCGCTGGATCTCCTGCTGTCATCGCTGGATCGTTGTGTGTGACAGCGATCCAGCGATGCGTTCGCTGGTAACCAGGGTAAGCATCGGGTTACTAAGCGCAGGGCCGCGCTTAGTAACCCGATGTTTACCGTGGTTACCAGCGTAAAAGTAAAAAAAACAAAAACGTACATACTCACCATGTGATGTCCGTCAGGTCCCTTGCAGTCTGCTTCCCGCTCTGACTGTGAGCGCCGGCCGGAAAGTGAGAGCAGATCACAGCGGTGACGTCACCGCTGCGCTCTGCTCTCACTGTACGGCTGCACTCAGTCAGAGCGGGAAGCAGACTGCAAGGGACCTGACGGACATCACATGGTGAGTATGTACGGTTTGTTTTTTTTTACTTTTACGCTGGTAACCACGGTAAACATCGGGTTACTAAGCGCGGCCTTGCGCTTAGTAACCCGATGTTTACCCTGGTTACCAGCGAACCTCGGCATCGCTCCAGCGCCGTGATTGCAACGTGTGACCGCAGTCTACGACGCTGGAGCGATACTCATACGACGCTGCGACGTCACGGATCGTGCCGTCGTAGCGACGAAAATTGCACGGTGTGACAGTACCCTAAGGAACACATTGAGCAGCCATTTTGTTAGTGACTGCAAAGACAGTCACAGAGGATGGCAGGCAGCAAGGATTCTGTGAGATATATAGTGGAGTGAGCAGGGTGACATCAGCACAGAGTATTTCAGGAGAGCAGTGTGCTGGTCTATGGGGGGCACCCTGTTCAGAGCAGCCAGAGATTTACATAGAATGCTGTCTTTTATACACATGGATGGACCAAAAAAATCCAGGAAACATTTCTGCTGATTGATGGCCTGTTCTGATCCAGACATTACATGCAAAGACCCCATTCCCCTCCTCAGATCTTGTCCTGGCGATGTGTGAAAGCAAGGCGACAGGCGCAGTACGGGGTGACGCTGGGAAGCAGGTTGGGGGGAAATGTAGCCATATACTAAAGATAAAAATGAGACCCTTCTATTCAGCTGCCTCACGAGCCCTCCCCTGACTGCACCTAACTGGAGGTCATGCTGCCCCCTCTATTACCCCAGACCCGCGTGCAGGTGCTCAGCCAGAACCACCCTAGAATGGGTCCCCTTTCTGAAGATAATACCGCCATATAGATCACACATAATACCGCCATATACATCACACACAATACCGCCATATACGTTTCACTGTCATATAGATCACACATAATACCGCCATATAGATCACCCATAATACCGCCATATAGATCACCCATAATGCCGCCATATAGATCGCCCATAATACCGCCATATACTTCTCACATACCACCATATACTTCTCACATAATACCACTATATACTTCTCACACAATACCGCCATATACTTCTCACATACCATCATATAGATCACACACAACACCACCATGTAGATCACACATAAAACCACCATATAATTCTCACATACTACTGCCACATAATCACACATAATCCCACAGTATAGTTCTCATATAATACCGTCATATAGTTTTCACATCATTCCACAATACTGATCAAACATAATACCACCAAATAGATCACATATAATACTGTCATATGGATCACACAATGCCATAATACAGATCACACATAATACTTGGCGGCATCATGTGTGATCTATATGACAGTATTATGTAATAAATATATATGGCGGCATAATGTGTGGTCTTTATGGGAGTATTATTTGATAAATATGTATGGCAGCATTATATGTGATCCATATGGCACTGTGCTGGTCTAGGGGGGTCACAGAGAGATGTATGGTGGAAAAAGCAGGGTGACAGGAGCACAGAGTATTTCAGGAGAGCAGTGTGCTGGTCTATTGGGGGAGTGCGCTCACACAACTGTATACTTAGCCTTTACTGGCTTTTTTGGGGGGTCCCCCATTTTAATAAAGATTAAACCAGTAAATGCTATGCAGACAGCTGCAGGCTGACATTAATAGCCTAGGAAGGGACGATGGATATTGTCCCCCCACAGGTTAAAAACATCAGCTCTAAGCCGCCTATTAGATGCACCTTTTCTGGCGCTTTGCCTGGCAATTCCCACTTCTAGCGGTAGCAAGTGGGGTTCATATTTGGGGGGTTGATGTCACCTTTGTATTGTCCGGTGACATCAAGCCCACGGCTTAGTAATTGAGAGGAGTCTATAAGACTCCTATCCATTACTAATCCTGTAGTTGTATTGTAAATTAAGACACAGCCAGAATAAAGTCCTTTATTAATCTTAATTAAACCATACTTACCGAACGCATAATCCCTGACTCCCTCGTCTCCTGCAACAAAAATAATAAACCACAATGGGGAAAGACATGCAGGGGGGAGAGGAGTGCATAGGAGGGAGAGCGACCCATGGAGAGTCATGCAGGGGGAGAGTAGTGCATAGGAGGGAGAGCGTCCCATGGGTAGTGTATAGGAGAGGATTAGATACTGACTGCTGAGCTGTGTATCTAATACTTTCCTGTGTATTTAAACCTGTCCTGTGTATCTAATTCTGTCCAGTGTGATACTGACTACTGAGCCGTGTATCTAATCCTGTCCTGTGTGATACTGACTGCTGAACCGTGTATCTAATCCTGTCCTGTGTGATACTGACTTCTGAGCCGTGTATCTAATCCTGTCCTGTGTGATACTGACTGATAAGCCGTGTATCTAATCCTATCTTGTGTGATACTATCTGCTACACAGGACAGGATTAGATACCCAGGACAGGATTAGATACCCAGGACAGGATTAGATACACAATTTACAAGTCAGTATCACACAGGACAGGATTAGATACACAGGACAAGATTAGATACACAGGACAAGATTAGATACACAGGACAAGATTAGATATACAGGACAGGATTAGATACACAGGACAGGATTAGATACACAGGACAGAGGTAGCAGTGGTATGTGGTATATAGGGGCAGGTAGCAGTGGTAGGTGGTATATAGGGGCAGGTAGCAGTGGTAAGTGGTATATATAGAGGCAGGTAGCTGTGGTAGGTGGTATATAGGAGAAGGTAGCAGTGGTAGGTGGTATATAGGAGAAGGTAACAGTGGTATATAGGGGCAGGTAGCAGTGGTAGGTAGTATATAGAGGCAGATAGCAGTGGTAGGTGGTATATAGGGGCAGGTAGCAGTAGTAGGTGCATAATAAAAAGAAAAACATGTACTTACCTTCCCTCATCTCCCAGGAAGTGCTGAATCATGTTCAGGGCAGCGTAGTGTGATGATCCCTGCTGTGCTATGAACAGGTCAGCAGTGATTGCAGCCTGTACTGTAATACTAAGTACAAGCTGCAATCACCGCTCCTCACTGCAGATACTTTCCCCGGACCCTCACTTCCCAGCAGCAGCTTCTCCCTGGCAGATCCTGCCATCGCACGCACTGAGCTGTGTGTGCGATGACAGAGGAAAATAAAGCCCATAGCTTTGGGCTACAACAAAATGGCCGCGATCTCCTCCCACAGCTGTGACCTAGCAGCCCAGTGGGCGTGCCTAGGTAACAGCTAAGAGGCAGGAGGAGTGGCCTCAATGTAAAGGATGCGGTCGGAGTCTGACCCCAGTCTCTTAGGCTACTTTCACACTAGCGTCGGGAAAGACCCGTCGCTGTGCGTCGGGCCGACGTTCCCGACGCTAGCGTGGTCTCCGCCGCACAACGGGGGCAGCGGATGTATTTTTCCAACGCATCCGCTGCCCCATTGTGAGGTGCGGGGAAGTGCGGGGAGGTGGGGGCGGAGTTCCGGCCGCGCATGCGCGGTCGGAAAAAGCGGACCGTCGGGAGCAAAAAACGTTACATGTAAGGTTTTTTTCTCCCGACGGTCCGCTAACACACGCCCAAGCGTCGCAAAACGTACGCGACGTTTGGCAATGCGTCGCAAATGCTTCGCTAATGCATCGCTAATGTTAGTCTATGACGAAAAAACGTATCCAGCAAGAACTTTTGCTGGATGCGTATTTTCGGCAAAACGACGCATTTGCGACGTATTGCAGTTAACGCTAGTGTGAAAGTAGCCTTATGCCCACAGCTGCCGTAAGTGAGGTGTGCAAGTGTCGTGCCCAGACACTTACACCCCCACTAACGAAAACGGCAGCCTCCAGTAGCAAAAATAAAAGGGAATAAATACAAAAATATAAAAGTATTTAATTTAATTTTGTATTAAAAATAATTGATTATATAATAAATAATTATTAATACAAAAACTAAAATCACGGCACCTTCCCTTTAAGAGGAACATTGGAGGTCAAGATAAGGTCTGGAAGAACAAGCAAAATTTCAGGATTACTATAGAGCAGGGATCCCCAACCTGTAGCTCGCGAGCCACATGTGGCTTGCCTGCTCCTGAAATGTGGCTCACCGACGGTCACCGGAAAGAAGACTGTGTTAAGTCCCCAGGGAGCCGCCCCACAGCCTGTAATACCCGCCCCGCTGATGGTAATATGCCGCCCCTCCTGTGTCAATCACTGACTGCATTCACTCCTGCGCAGTAGTCACTGTGCTCTATTGAAGCTGCACAAAGTTTCGCGAGACTTCACAAATCTCGCAAAACTTTGGTTACTGCGGCTTCAATAGAGCACAGTGACCCGTGCCACCAGGGCTGCCATCAGGGCATTACTGCCCTGACTGGCGTATGGTGCCTCATCACCAAAGGAGGCCCACATCGGGCCCCATCTCTTCTGCTGATAGAGTTACTCTATTGCAGTGTGGGCCCAGGCCCGCTCGGCAATAGTTAAAGCCGCCAGCCAATCGGAGGCTGGCAGCTGACGTCAGCGCGCACTTCACCGGCGTATGACATTATTGTCATTCTCTGGCAAGTGTGTGCTTGAGACGTCTGGAGGGATCATCATCGCCGCAGTTGCGCGGCAAGGTGCGAAGAAAGTTGTTTTTGTTTTTTTATTTATTTATTTTTTTAAAGCAATATGTTTCACTGGCAGGATGGAGACACATGGACCATGTGTCTCCATCCATGTGTCTCCATCCTGCCTGGGGCAGAATAGGGACACGGGTGCAGGATGGGAGACAAGGGGGCAGAATGGAGACAAGGGGGCAGGATGGGAGACACGGGGCAGAATGGAGACAAGTGGCAGAATGGAAACACAGAGGCAGGATGGAGACAAGGGGTTAGAATGGAGACACGGGAAAGAATGGAGACAAGGGGCAGGATTGGAGACACGGGTGAGAATGGAGACACGGAGGCAGGATGGGAGACATAGGGCAGGATGGGAGACACGGGGAAGGATTGTAGACTTGGGGCAGAATGGAGACACGAAGGGCAGAATGGAGAAAAGGGGCAGAGACACAGGGCAGAATTGAGACAAGGAGGCAGAATGGAGACAAGGGGCAGAATGGAGATAAGGGGACAGAATGGAGACAAGGGGCAGAATGGAGACATGGCGGCAGGATGGGAGAAACGAGCAGAATGGAGACGGGGCAGAATAGACACAGGGGGCAGAATTGGAGACACAGGGCAGGATGGAGACATGGTGCAGGATGAAGACAGATGGGGCAGGATGGAGACAGATGGTGCAGGAACATGGGGCAGGATGGAGACAGATGGGGCATCATCATGGGGCAGGATGGAGACACATGGTGCAGGATCATGAGGCAGGATAGAGACAGATGGTGCAGAATCATGGGGCAGGATGGATACGATGGAGACAGATGGGGCAGGATCATGGGGCAGGATGGAGACAGATGGGGCAGGATCATGGGGCAGGATGGAGACACATGGTGCAGGAATATGGGGCAGGATGGAGACACATGGTGCAGGATCATGAGGCAGGATGGAGACAGATGGTGCAGAATCATGGGGCAGGATGGATACGATGGAGACAGATGGGGCAGGATCATGGGGCAGGATGGAGACAGATGGGGCAGGATCATGGGGCAGGATGGAGACACATGGTGCAGGAATATGGGGCAGGATGGAGACAGATGGTGCAGGATGGAGACAGATGTGGCAGGATAGAGACAGATGGGTCAGGATCATGGGGCAGGATGGAGACACATGGTGCAGGATCATGGGACAGGATGGATATAATAGAGACAGATGGGGCAGGATCATGGGGCAGGATCTTAAGGGGTAAGGCTCATGGGACAGATGGGGCAGGATCATGGGGCATATGGGACAGGATCATGGGACAGATGGGGCAGGATCATGGGACAGGTGGGGCAAGATCATTGGACAGATGGGGCAGGATGGGATATCACATGGAGGCAGGATGGGAGAACATGGCTGGAGCAAGGAATGAGACAAACGGGGGCCAGGATGGGGGATATTATTACTGCAGTGAGGTATTTATTTTATTTTTTGAGGATAGTGTTTTAAATGGGTGAGGCGGTCCTGTTACTGTGCAGAGCAACACTGTCACCTTTTTTTCTTCACCTGGTGTAGTTTAGAATTTAGGGATAAAAACAGTAATGTGTTCTGCAAGCGGAGCTCTAGATTACTGTGTTATTTCCTGCAGAGACAAGCCCTGGCTGGAAGAAGTAACAGTTGTCTGTGCTGGATGAAGATGAAGGGGGCAGAATGGAGACAAGGGGGCAGGATGGGAGACACGGGGGCAGAATGAAGACAAGTGGCAGAATGGAAACACAGAGGCAGGATGGAGACACGGGGTTAGAATGGAGACATGGGAAAGAATGGAGACAAGGGGCAGGATTGGAGACACGGGTGAGAATGGAGACACAGAGGCAGGATGGGAGACACAGGGCAGGATGGGAGACACGGGGCAGGATTGTAGACATGGGGCAGAATGGAGACACGAAGGGCAGAATGGAGAAAAGGGGCAGAATGGAGACACAGGGCAGAATTGAGACAAGGAGGCAGAATGGAGACAAGGGGCAGAATGGAGATAAGGGGATAGAATGGAGACATGGGGCAGAATGGACACAGGGGGCAGGATTGGAGACATGGAGCAGGATGGAGGCATGGTGCAGGATGAAGACAGATGGGGCAGGATGGAGACAGATGGTGCAGGAACATGGGGCAGGATGGAGACACATGGTGCAGGATCATGCGGCAGGATGGAGACAGATGGGGCATCATCATGGGGCAGGATGGAGACACATGGTGCAGGATTATGAGGCAGGATGTAGACAGATGGTGCAGGATCATGGGGCAGGATGGATACGATGGAGACAGATGGGGTAGGATCATGGGGCAGGATGGAGACAGATGGGGTAGGATCATGGGGCAGGATGGAGACACATGGTGCAGGAATATGGGGCAGGATGGAGACAGTTGGTGCAGGATGGAGACAGATGGGGCAGGATGGAGACAGATGGGGCAGGATCATGGGGCAAGATGGAGGCACATGGTGCAGGATCATGGGACAGGATGGATATAATGGAGACAGATGGGGCAGGATCATGGGGCAGGATCATGAGGCAGGATCATGGGACAGATGGGGCAGGATCATGGGGCAGATGGGGCAGGATCATTGGACAGATGGGGCAGGATCATGGGACAGGTGGGGCAAGATCATGGGACAGATGGGGCAGGATGGGATATCACATGGAGGCAGTATGGGAGAACATGGCTGGAGCAAGGAATGAGACACATGGGGGCCAGGATGGGGGATATTATTACTGCAGTGAGGTATTTATTTTATTTTTTGAGGATAGTGTTTTAAATGGGGGAGGCGGTCCTGTTACTGTGCAGAGCAACACTGTCGCCTTTTTTTCTTCACCTGGTGTAGTTTAGAATTTAGGGGGGAAAAAAGTAATGTTCTGCAAGCGGAGCTCTAGATAACTGTGTTATTTCATGCAGAGACAAGCCCTGGCTGGAAGAAGTAACGGTTGTCTGTGCTGGATGAAGATGAAAAGCAAAGATGAAGGACTTCACGTACAGACGTCACTGGTGACTCAGTGTGTTACCTGTACACTGACCCTACACACTGTACTACAATGTGGCTCTCGATCAACTTTCTGTCACGGGAAGACTAGGTGGGCAAGAGCTCACCCGGGCCCCTGCAATTTCCCTCAGACTAGGGAAATCCTGACTGACCCTCTACCTAGAATTTACACTGATGGTGTGCATGTCTAGGCCTCGACCCTCACCCTGTCTCCTGTTTCAACCCTAGGCTGAAACGACCGCCCACCACCCAGTGAAAAGATCATACACCAATACCCACAGTTAGCACAGACAAGGATAACGGACAATATACACCACACCGCAGTCACTCAGGAATATACTATAAATACGCAGGGCAAAATAAATACAAATATAGGAAGGAGTAAATAAGACAAAGGGAAATACACCACCAGATACGATACTCCAACTACTAGCTCACCACTCCAGACCGAGATAACCAAGCACTAGACAGAAGCTATAATCGGCGACGCCCAATGTTCAGAAGAACTATTTAAAGGCAGTGGGCGTGGACCAGCTTACAATCCGAGCACCAGCTAAATTAACCCCGGACCAGCTAGATAAAATCTAGCTGACGCCACTGAGCACATAGTGGACAAAAGTGGAATTACCGCTGTCTGTCGAACGCCCTGGAATGAACAGCGTCCGACATGACACTTTCATAGCAGGATGTGGCTCTCAAGGTAAGAAAGGTTGGGGACCCCTGCTATAGAGGCAAGTACCCCTGCTTGACTGCAACTGCAAAAGACCTTCTGAAAGATTTTTCTTATTCTGAAGTTGTGGTACATTGTTCTACTGAGTCACCAGAAGAAAACCTCTTCTGCATCCTCACCATAAAATTCAGTGTCAGAAGTATGCAAAGTAACATCTAAACAAGCCTGATGCATTTTGGAAACAAGTCATGTGCACCGATGAGGTTAAAATAGAACTCTATGGCCACAATGATCAAAGGTATGTATGGAGATAAAAGGGCACAGAATTTCAGCAAAAGAGCATCTTGCCAGACATTAAGCATGGGAAGGATCAATCATGCTTTAGGGTTGTATTTCACCCAATGGCATGGGGAACATTTCATGAGTAAAAGAAAGAATGGATTCAATGAAAAAATTTTATCTGGACCATATTTGGGGCTTTTATGTGAAATTTTGTCCAATTAGCTTATTTTTCTCTGTTTTTTTGTGTTGTTCCAATACACACAACGGAAATAAATATGTGGATAACAAAATGTGTTATTGCAATAATTGTCTGCGAGAAATACATTATTTACTGGAACAATTTCAAGGGTGCCAACTGTATATATACAGCTTGCACCTGCTCACACTTAGGAGGTGCTGGTAATTTTTTTTCTCTATATTTTACTCTTGGAGGTGTGACTGCCTCCAGTCTGACTCTGCACTCCTCCCATTGACCAGCAGGTGATGTTCATCAGTTCTACTTACCTATTTGAATTGTAGGCACATGGCCTGAGAGAGACATGTTTTGTCCATTGATAACTCAAGAGAGGTAAGTACAGTAAAACAGGGACCCATCAAGGGGAGGTTACCTTGCCACGGTTGATGGGCACACTTGAATTGGCCAATTTATGCATTTTGTAAGTTCATATTACTGAATAATAATAGCACAGTTTAGATTCAATGTTTTTAGTGTTTGCATATATCTTGGCTCCTATAGAGTGCTGCTGTGTTTTCTTTTGAGGTAGTCTATTGTGAATTTTGATGTGTGTTTAGAATCATAATCCATTTGTAGCAGCCATCCTCTGTTCAACTTCAGCTTTTTTGCAGTTGGTGTTATGTTTGCATCAAGAATTTTCAGGGTTTTTTTCTGTAGTTTTAAGAATATAGCATTTTTATACAGATATGTAGAAATAGGTTTAGAAACATGTTTTGGTAAAACATATATTAGATAATAGATAATATAATGTAAAAAATATCTTCAGTTTGTGTTTGCGCGTCAGGTATGTGGTAGAGACTTGCATTTAAAAAAAAACATATTTTACCTGGCTGCAAATTAGGATCAATAAAGAAAATAGTGTTGATATTTAATACACAAAATAATGCTAGTACTCCTCAACCATTAGAGTGATCATTTAAGAGGATACTATTTTTAAGTGCTAAAAAATTACAATCACTTCAGTTATTTTCTAAATTCACCTTTAAACAGAAAGACTTGTATTCATTGTGAAAAAAGTGGTGTTAATCCAATCCTTAGACATATGTTAAGCACGATGTGATAATACATAACAGAAAGTGATGGGATCGCAATTAGCTTTTACTTTTCTTTAAAAAAAAAATCACAACCCTGTGACTCCCTAACAGTCTGATCTCATACTGTGACTCCAAATATACTAATTCAGCACTGAAAGGTCTTTGATGTTGGATTACAGACGGATACACTGTACTTTTTCTTTGCTTCTATAAACAAACTAAGGCAAGAGTTTCAATTTTTGTCCTAGCAGTTTGGACATTTTTATACAGTTTCTAAATAATAGTTTAGCATAGCATTGAAGCCTTGTTGGATTTCATTTTTACAGTTATGCCAAAAAATACCTTTCACTTTTACATTTTATTTAACCATTTTTGCATCATACTAGATTTTCTGTGCAGTCTCCGATGTTTATTTTGCACCAATCTTTTTCTTATGTTATTAAATAAAATAAAATACATTGGAAAACCAACTGTGAACTAATTTAATGTGACAACTAATTTATTTGTATTACACAATTAAACATTCATAATTTTATCTTTGTTTTTTCATACAAAAAAACCTGTAGCTTAAAAAGAGTGATGATTATTTAAATGCATTAGCTATAAAAGGCAAGGAGTGGTGCCCATAAAAAAGATACCAGAGTATCCAAGAATAGATCAATCTTCAGTCTTATTACAGAATGATGGAAAAGTAAACTTAAGACTGCTAAAAATTGCAAAATCTTCTTTTTAAGATATTTACCCTCCCATACCAATGCAAAATATCACTTAATTTAAACCTCATTAGCTTACTATCTTTGTCAACCTACACATGTGTGAAAAAGTATTTGCCCCTTCCTCATTTCCTAATCTTTTGCATGTTTGTCGCACTTAGATGTTTCAAAACACGAAACAATTTTAATCAGTAGACAAAGATAACGCAAGTAAACAACAAATGCAGTTTTTAAATGAAGGTCTTTATTATAAAGAAAGAAATAATTCCAAACCTACAGGGCTCTGTGTGAAAAAGTAATTGTTTCACCTTAAAACATAAATTAACTGTGGTTTATCAGATATGTGGGAGTTCAAATTCCCTAGCCACACCAAGGCTTGATTACTGCCACACCTGTCCTCAATCAAGAAATCACTTAAATAGGACCTGCTGGACAGTAAAGTAGACCAAAAGGTCCTCAAAAGCTAGACATCATGCCATGATCCAAAGAAATTCTGGAACAAATGAGAAACAAAGTACTTGAGATCTATCAATCTAGGAAAGGTTATAAAGCCACTTCTAAAGCTTTGGGATGCCAGCAAACTACAGTGAGAGCCTTTATCCACAAAGGGCACAAATATGGAACAGTGGTGAAACTTCCCAAGAATGGCCAACCAAAATTATCCCAAGAGCACAGAGACAACTCATCCAAGAGATCACAAAAGACCCCACAACAACATCCAGAGAACTACATAGCCTCACTTGCTTCAGTTAAGGTCAGTGTTCATGACTAGAGATGGGTGGACACCTGGATGTTTGGGTCGGCCGAACAATAACAAAAAGTTTGGGTTTAGGTACCAGAAAAGTACCTGGATCCGTACCCAAACCCAGACCCCATTCACTTGAATGGGGAGCCCTAACATCAAGTTTTTGCCACACTGTTATGTGCATGACAGCTTGGCAAAACACCGTCTCTGATCAGTGGTAAAATCATCCCACAGTTGTGATCAGAGGCATGAAGTCAAAATCTGGTCATTGGTGTCAGCTGATGGTACTACTGCTCCCATCAGCTGCTGCTTGCTGCTGCTAATAACAGTAAGAACAGGAGCGGCTGATTGGAGTATTTTTTATCCAGTGCACGCGCTGTAAATAAATATATAATACAAAACCCAGCGTGGGTTCCTTGATATTTTTGATAACCAGCCAGGCAAAACTTACAACTGGGGGCTGCAAATGTCAGCTGTCAGCTTCAATAAGGCTGGTTATCAAGAATAGAGGGGTCCCCAAGCTATATTTTTAAATTATTTAAATAATTTAAAAAAATGGCCTGGGCTCCCCCCATTTTTTGACAACCAGACAAAAACAGCTGGGGGATGCTATTCTCAGGCTGGTAAGGGGCCTTGGATATTGCCCACTTCAGCCAAAAAATAGAAGCCCACAGCCACCCAGAAAAGGTGCATTAATTCTGGCACTTTCCCCGGCTCTTCCCACTTGCCTTGTAGTGGTGGCAAATGGGGTTCATATTTGTGGGGTGGATGCACCTTTGTATTGTAAGGTGACATCAAGCCCACAGATTACTAATGGATAGGTGTCCATAAGATACAGATAGAAAAAGTCCTTTAATTTAAATAAAACAAAACAATTTTACTTTTTTATTTAAAAATAACAAACACAATTACACTCACCTAATGCCCAATTCCACTGAATCCATGGCCATCCAACAAAGTCCTGACCTTAATCCGATTAAGATGCTGTTTTATGACCTGAAAAAGGCGGTTCATGCGGAGAAACCCTCCAACATGGCTGAATTACAACAATTCTGTAAAGATGAGTGGGCCAAAATTCCTCCAGAGCACTTTAAAAGTCTCATTGCCAGTTATCACAAATGCTTGATTACAGTTATTGCTGCTAAGGGTGGCCCAACCAGTTATTAGGTTTAGGGGCAACCATTTTTTCACACAGGGCCCTGTAGGTTTGTTTTTTTTTCCCCTTAATAACAAAGATATTGTCCTTTACTTAATAACTACATTTTGTGTTTACTTGTGTTATTTTTGTCTAACATTTAAATTTGTTTTGTGAGCTGAAACATTTAAGTGTGACAAACATACTAAAGAATAGAAAATCAGGAAGGGGTAAACACTTTTTCACACAACTGTATGTGTGATATTTGGAAACATATATTTTTTTTAATTAATGTTTAACATAAATAACACAAATTCATTTTTGGGAAGATTTATTCCTTTAATTGCAGTTTCCTTCTATTTTTTTGGGCAGCACAGTGGCTCAGCACTAGGGTCCTGGGTTCAAATCCCACCAAGGACAACATCTGCAAGGAGTTTGTTTGTTCTCCCCATGTTTGTGTGGGTTTTCTCTGGGGTCTCCGGTTTCCTCCCACATTCCAAAGAAATACTGATAGGGAATTTACATTGTGAGCCCAATCGGGGACAGCGATGATAATGTGTGCAAACTGTAAAGCGCTGCGGAATATGTTAGCGCTTTATAAAAATAAAGATTTTTATTATTATTATCATTGGAATTCAATATTAATGTTAAGAAATATTAAGACAACTGAAATGGAAGCTATGTAGCATAGTATCAGTTGTGAATTCAAATTTCATTCCCTAAGCAAACCATTCATTTTGCCAGCAACCCATTAACTTCTTAAAAAAATTGTTTAAGACTTTTCACATCCTACATTTCAAAGATGAGCTGTGGACTGGTGTAAAAGGAAAAGAAATATAGCAACCCAATGATCATCCAAAAAATATCCAATTAAAGGTAGATGTTTTAGTTGATGTTATAGACGAGTAAATAAATTTAATAAGAATTGAGTTAGTGTTGAATTTTTGGAAATTTTTTGCTAGACCAAGGAAAATTGAATAATTTCCAAGTCATTTAATTCAAATTGCCAAAATACCTCTGCTATTCTATACAATACAGAAGAATGATGATTTCTGCACTGCACAAAAGATCATTTTACCTGATGAATGAGTATTTTGCTTATTCCTCTGGTGATAGGTGTCCCATCTCCAACAGAACCTGCTACTGCGTCTTATGTTTCTGTCACAAGTCACTGCCGTATTCACTCTGCAGGCAGTGTGGGTGATAGAGGATATGCAAGACACAGAATCTCTTGATGGCAAGCTCTGTCCAGTCACTGAGGTTAGTGTGACCTGGATCTACAGTGCTGTCCAGTCTGACAGTGTGGGTGTGTATGCTGTCCAACTGAAGTTATTTGCTCCACCCAATTGGAGAGCACCACTCCCTACTAAAGTTTCTAGCTTGTTGCTGGAAGCTGACAGATATAGCTTTGTGCTTCCCTGGTTAGATGTGTGTCTTCTTCTCCTTTTTGGTTTTAAAGGGAACCTGTCACCCCCAAAATGGAAGTTGAGCTAAGTCCACCAGCATCAGGGGTTTATCTACAGCATTCTGGAATGCTGTAGATAAGCCCCCAATGTATCCTGAAAAATGAGAAAAAGAGGTTATATTATACTCACCCAGGGGCGCTCCTGCTGCGGTCCGGTCCGATGGGTGTCAAGGTCCGGGGCCTCCCATCTTCATAGGATGACGTCCTCTTCTTGTCTTCACACTGCGGCTCTGGCACAGGCGTACTTTGTCTGCCCTGTTGAGGGCAGAGAAAAGTACTACAGTGCGCAGGCGCCAGGCCTCTCTGACCTTTCCCGGCACCAGCGCACTGCAGTACTTTGCTCTGCCCTCAACAGGGCAGACAAAGTACGCCTGCGTCGGAGCTGCAGTGTGAAGACAAGAAGAGGGCGTGATCGTAAGAAGATGGGATGCCCCTGACCGGACTGCGACGCCCATTGGATCGGACCACCCTCCCAAGTGAGTATAATCTAACCTCTTTTTCTCATCTTTCAGGATACATCGGGGGCTTATCTACAGCATTCCAGAATGCTGTAGATAAGCCCCTGATGCCGGTGGGCTTAGTTCATCTTCCATTTTGGGGGTGACAGGTTCCCTTTAATGTTTTCCAGTTTTAATCTCGGTTTATGTTTTTGACTATTTTTGGATCTTGATTTTGTCCTTGACGGGACCTCTCAGCTCTGACCCTGCTTGGTGACTGTTCCTTCCTCTGGACTGCGTCCCTTCCATGGTAGCATTCTACTTGGTACTGTTGTAAAACTAGATCCCTGTACAGGGGTTAAAGGCTATTGGGATTTCTCCGGAATCTGGCTTTTCAGCCTGTGGTCTCAGACAGGCTTTACAATAGGCAGCCTGATTATACTGAAAGATAATTGTAAGCGTTATTAAGAATATTCGTTCACTATTATCTTTCAGAGAAAATTCATCATAAAGCTTGTTTACGTTAAAGAGCTTGAAAAAGGTTGGCTGGGACCTCAAAGTGTTATACTGGACTTTTTAAGGCAACTTGGGTACCTGCTACTAGCAGTCTATTTGTTTTCCTTGAAAGAAAGTTTCAGCTACTTTCTCTTAAAAAAAAAGATTTTACTTGTACAAAGAAATCTATTTTTACATCAAATAAGTCATACTTCAGTACAAATTACCTTAACCCCTTCATGACGGAGCTCTTTTTCGTATTTTGTGTTTCTGTTTTTCGCTCCCCTTCTTCCCAGAGCATTTTGTATTTTTCCATCAATAAGGCCATGTGAGGGCTTGTTTTTTGTGGGACAAGTTGTACCTTTGAAAGGCACCATTGGTTTTACCATATCATGTTCTCAAAAACAGAAAAAAATTCCAAGTGCGGTGAAATTGCAACGAAGTGCAATTCCATAATTGTTTTTTCGATTTTTTTATACCATGTTCACCAAATGCTAAAACTGACCTGCCATTATGATTTTCCAGGTCATTACAAATTCATAGACACTAAACTTGTCTAGGTTATTTTTTATTTAAGTAGTGAAAAAAAATCCAAAGTTTGTTAAAAAAACCCGTCATTTTCTGAGACTTGTAGCGTCTCCATTTTTCATGCTCTCGGGTGGGGAGAGAGCTTATTTTTTGCGTGCAAAGCTGACATTTTTATGATACCATTTTGGTGCAGATTTGATAGTTTGATTGCCTGTTATTGCATTTTAATGTAATGTTGCGGCAATAAAAATAGCGTAATTCTGGCGTTTTGACTTTTTTTCTCACTATGTTGTTTAGCGATCATTTTAATTCATTTTTTATATTGATAGATTGGGCGATTCTGAATGCGGCAATACCAAATATGTTTATGTTTGATTTTTTCTATTGCTTTATTTTGAATAGAACGAAAGAGCTGTGATTTGAACTTTTATATATTTTTTATTTCTTTAATATTTTTAAAAACATTTTTTTTTCTTTTCTTGTTTCAATATTGGAGACTAGAAGCTGCCATAACCTGATCGGCTCTGCTACATACAGGCGATGATCATATCACCTGTATGTAGCAAAATTCCTCACTTTCTATGAGAGCTGATCACCAAGCGGCTCTCATAGCAATCCGGCAGTATAAACAATAGAGGTCTGCTGGAGACCTCTGGTTGTCATGTCGACCCATCGGTGACCCGCGATAATGTGACGAGGTCACCAATAGGCAGGATTTCTGACGCATCTGCCGGGTTAACAGCCACAGGTGGTTCACGATTATACCCACAGCTGTTGTGGGCACATGTCAGCTGGACAAAACAGCTGACATGTGCCGGAAAAGATGTGGGCTCAGCGACAAAACCCACATTAAAGGTGGAGAAACAATTTGCACCGTACTAGTAAGGGCATGTCGTGAAGAGGTTAAAATACCCTTTTACTTCTGCCTATAGTTATCAGCATTCATTCTCTTTAAAGCACACCCATGGTGAAGTAAAAGCTAGTTCACATCAATTGATACCTAGAGGCATTTGGATAAATGGTGCTGATTCCTTTATAGTTGTATTCACATGTTGCCAAGATTGCAGCTTTGATGTTCCCTCTTCCATGTAGGAAGACAACACCAGTATTACAAACACCACATTGTAGTCCAGGACATAGTCCTCTTCCATGTAGGAAGACAACACCAGTATTACAAACATCACAAGGTAGTTCAGGACACAGTCCTCTTCCATGCAGGAAGACAACACCAGTATTACAAACACCACATGGTAGCTCAAGACATAGTCCGCTTCCATGTAGGAAGACAACACCAGTATTACAAACACCACATGGTAGTCCAGGACACAGTCCTCTTCCAGGTAGGAAGACAACACCAGTATAACAAACACCACATGGTAGCTCAGGACATAGTCCACAACCATGTAGGAAGACAATACCAGTTTTACAAACACCACATGGTAGTTCAGGACATAGTCCTCTTCCAGGTAGGAAGACAACACCAGTATTACAAACACCACATGGTAGTCCAGGACACAGTCCTCTTCCAGGTAGGAAGACAACACCAGTATTACAAACACCACATGGTAGCTCAGGACATAGTCCACAACCATGTAGGAAGACAATACCAGTTTTACAAACACCACATGGTAGTTCAGGACATAGTCCTCTTCCAGGTAGGAAGACAACACCAGTATTACAAACACCACATGGTAGTTCAGGACATAGTCCTCTTCCAGGTAGGAAGACAACACCAGTATTACAAACACCACATGGTAGTTCAGGACACAGTCCTCTTCCAGGTAGGAAGACAACACCAGTATTACAAACACCACATGGTAGTTCAGGACACAGTCCTCTTCCATGTAGGAAGACAACACCAGTATTACAAACACCACATGGTAGTTCAGGACACAGTCTTCTTCCATGTAGGAAGACAACACCAGTATTACAAACACCACATGGTAGCTCAGGACATAGTCCGTTTTCATGTAGGAAGACAACACCAGTATTACAAACACCACATGGTAGTTCAGGACATAGTCCTCTTCCATGTAGGAAGACAACACCAGTATTACAAACACCACATGGTAGCTCAGGACATAGTCCACATCCATGTAGGAAGACAACACCAGTATTACAAACACCACATGGTAGTTCAGGACACAGTCCTCTTCCATGTAGGAAGACAACACCAGTATTACAAACACCCTACATGGTAGTTCTGGACATAGTCCTCTTCCAGGTAGGAAGACAACACCAGTATTACAAACACCACATGGTAGTTCAGGACACAGTCCTCTTCCATGTAGGAAGACAACACCAGTATTACAAACACCACATGGTAGTTCAGGACACAGTCCTCTTCCATGTAGGAAGACAACACCAGTATTACAAACACCACATGGTAGTTCAGGACATAGTCTGCTTCCATGTAGGAAGACAACACCAGTATTACAAACACCACATGGTAGCTCAGGACATAGTCCTCTTCCATGTAGGAAGACAACACCAGTATTACAAACACCACATGGTAGCTCAGGACATAGTCCACATCCATGTAGGAAGACAACACCAGTATTACAAACACCACATGGTAGTTCAGGACACAGTCCTCTTCCATGTAGGAAGACAACACCAGTATTACAAACACCCTACATGGTAGTTCTGGACATAGTCCTCTTCCAGGTAGGAAGACAACACCAGTATTACAAACACCACATGGTAGTTCAGGACACAGTCCTCTTCCATGTAGGAAGACAACACCAGTATTACAAACACCACATGGTAGTTCAGGACACAGTCCTCTTCCATGTAGGAAGACAACACCAGTATTACAAACACCACATGGTAGCTCAGGACATAGTCCACATCCATGTAGGAAGACAACACCAGTATTACAAACACCACATGGTAGTTCAGGACACAGTCCTCTTCCATGTAGGAAGACAACACCAGTATTACAAACACCCTACATGGTAGTTCAGGACATAGTCCTCTTCCAGGTAGGAAGACAACACCAGTATTACAAACACCATATGGTAGTTCAGGACACAGTCCTGTTTCATGTAGGAAGACAACACCAGTATTACAAACACCACATGGTAGCTCAGGACATAAGGTAACGTCACATTAAGCGACGCTGCAGCGATATCGACAACGATGCCGATCGCTGCAGCGTCGCTGTGTGGTCGCTGGAGAGCTGTCACACAGACAGCTCTCCAGCGACCAACGATGCCGAAGTCCCCGGGTAACCAGGGTAAACATCGGGTTACTAAGCGCAGGGCCGCGCTTAGTAACCCGATGTTTAACCTGGTTACCATTGTAAATGTAAAAAAAAACCAGTACATGCTCACCTTCTGATGTCCATCAGGTCCCTGGCCGTCGGCTTCCCGCACTGACTGTGAGATCCGGCCAGCCGTAAAGTAAAAGCAGAGCACAGTGGTGACGTCACCACTGTGCTGTGCTTTACGGCCGGCCTGCGCTCACAGTCAGTGTGGGAAGCAGACAGCCAGGGACCTGACAGACATCAGAGGGTGAGTATGTACTGGTTTTTTTTTACATTTACAATGGTAACCAGGGTAAACATCGGGTTACTAAGCGCGGCCCTGCTCTTAGTAACCCGATATTTACCCTGGTTACCATTGTAAAACATTGCTGGCATCGTTGCTTTTGCTGTCAAACACGACGATACACGCCGATCTGACGACCAAATAAAGTTCTGGACTTTCAGCAACGACCAGCGATATCACAGCAGGATCCAGATCGCTGCTGCGTGTCAAACACAACGATATCGCTATCCAGGATGCTGCAACGTCACGGATCGCTATCGTTATCGTTGCAAAGTCGTTTAGTGTGAAGGTACCTTTAGTCCGCTTCCAGGTAGGAAGACAACACCAGTATTACAAACACCACATGGTAGTTCGGGACACAGTTGCAGATTTTAGATTAGATTTCAGGGGCTTTAAGTTATACTTTTGCACACCCTTTTATATATTTATAATTAGAGAACCCTAGTCCACAATGCAGGTTAGTGCGCTCTTGCTGACTAAAGGAGCTGTTCAAATTTTCTAATCCTCCGAGAATCTTGGCTTATTATTAGCCTGACTGGTGAGATGTCACCTGGGCACCGCATGCCGCCAGATGATATCACATCAGGCCACCAAATACAACTGCACGCTGAGGAGCCTAGATGTCCAGAAAAGTAGCGCAGCTCCTGTTCACATCCAAAGAGCACTGACCAAGACTGTGCACTGGGGTTGTGCTAAGTGATCTGTTCATCTCTATCTTTAAGACTTCCCTTAAAAGAAAATAGAAAAAAGCATCCATGATGAAAAATCAAGCATATACAAATGCACTGTATAAATAGTATTTTATATACGTATATTTGTTTTGGCAAGCAGTCCTATGTCATCCATTAATTTGATTTAATAAAATATTTGTCTAATATTCCTCCATTTTTATGTATAGTATTAGTTAATCCAGAACATCTTAATTAAATAAAAGTGAATCTTTTTTTTTCTGATGGCTTTTGCTTGGCTCTAATGTCTGATGGAAAACAGATTTCAGGAATGGAAGTGAATGTAAAAACTAAAAGGGAGATAGTGCAGAATATTTATTACGTTATTAATGATTGCCACAACTCAAAGAATGGAATAATTTCTAAATACAATATGTTTTTTAGATAAAGGGATATTTTGGAGATTTTTTCTATGAATAGACTGTAATGTCAAATCCTGAGGAGCCCAAACTCAGCTTTGCAGTGAAGAATGAAAAAGAAGGAAAAATGTAACTCTTCATAATTGAAATTGTAATTTAGTCATGGTCAAATATTTATTTGATGTTTTAAAAGGATATTTTACATTACTATTCTTCATTTACTACTGTAAGATTACCACTTTTATGACTTCATAGAGACCCAGCAAGGAAGATTTGTGACAATTCTTCTGCTCCTTGCTATGCAACAAAGTTGTTTTATTTCTCACTCAGGATGCTGCTTTGTGCATTCTGTTTTCTCCTGATGTAGATCCCATCAATTCATCGGGGTGAAGGGCCAAGAATCTCTCTGTGCTAAGTGGATGCTTTTTACTGTATGTAGTTAATTAATTTGTTCAAAGGAAATTTGTCAGCAGATTTGTGCTATGTAATCTGAGGACATAATGAGGTAGGGGCTGAGAGACTGATTTCAGTGATGTGTCACTTATTAGGCTGTGTGCTGTTGCTTTAGTACAATAAGTGCTTTATCAGCAGGATATTATCACTGCCAGACTTAAGGCCCCGTCACACATGGCGAGATCGCTAGCAAGATCGCTGCTGAGTCACAAGTTTTGTGACGCAACAGCGACCTCAGTAGCGATCTCGCTATGTGTGACACGTACCAGCGATCAGGCCCCTGCTGCGAGATCGCTGGTCGTGTCGAAATGGCCTGGACCTTTTTTTGGTCGTTGAGGTCCCGCTGACATCGCTGAATCGGTGTGTGTGACACCGATCCAGCGATGTCTTCACTGGTAACCAGGGTAAACATCGGGTTACTAAGCGCAGGGCCGCGCTTAGTAACCCGATGTTTACCCTGGTTACCAGCGTAAATGTAAAAAAAAAAAAACACTACATACTCACCATCTGATGTCCGTCAGGTCCCTTGCCGTCCGCTTCCTGCTCTGACTGAGTGCCGCCGTACAGTGAGAGCAGAGCGCAGCGGTGACGTCACTGCTGTGCTCTCACTGTACGGCGGCTCAGTCAAAGCAGGAAGTAGACGGCAAGGGACCTGACGGACACCGAAAGGCGAGTATGTACTGTTTGTTTTTTTTGGTAACCAGGGTAAATATCGGGTTACTAAGCGCGGCCCTGCGCTTAGTAACCCGATGTTTACCCTGGTTACCCGGGTGCTGCAGGGGGACTTCGGCATCGTTGTAGACAGTTTCAACGATGACGAAGTCGTTCCCCTGATCGTTGGTCGCTGGAGAGAGCGGTCTGTGTGACAGCTCCCCAGCGACCACACAACGACTTACCAACGAACACGGCCAGGTCGTATCGCTGGTCGCGATCGTTGGTAAATCGCTATGTGACGGGGCCTTAAAGCTCATGTGCAAAGTGGTCCACTCTGCCCCCACCACTGATTAGCAGCTTACTGTCAATAGACAATGTACACAGAAAGCTGTGCTGCTTTCTGAGCTGTGCTTCATGCCACATATAAAAGCTCTGATTTTATCACAACAGCTGCACCCAGTAAACCAACTGATACATTGCTAGAATCAGGCTCTCTTTTCTTATATTATGCTGCTCTTAGATGAGAGACACTCCATTGCTAAATTCATTAGGGAATATCATCAGGGGAATAGCAGAGTTCTATCGTTCTGTGTCCTATAAGTTATTAGCCAACATACCAGGAAAGGTGAATGAGATAAACTAATATTGCACAAAGAATGTCAGAGGATTATTAGACTTGGTATACTTTCTCCTAATTGTCTAAATGAATATATATTGTACAATTGTTTTAATTAGATAAATTTCTTTCTGTCCTTACTTGTGAATATAATATTTGACCTACTATGACTCCAATATTGCCTTGCGCTGGCGTGTACTCCGGAGGACAGAGAATGAACTTCAATCCAATATTGCGGCCAGCATGTAGCCAGTGGGTAAGGAAAGGGTGAATCAAACACCCGAAAACCCCGCCCATATGACCCCAAACTGGTCCCGCCAAATTCAGGTGACAGGTTCCCTTTAAACTGGCTGGGGCCAGTGATATGGAGGAGGGTGGAGGTGGGAAAGATCAGGAAAGAGATGTAAGCAGCTTGGTAAATGTTACAAGAAGGGGTAGGGGGAAAAGTCCAGGGAGCCCTGTCCTGATCTGGTACAGCTTAGTAAATATGCCTGATTTGCTGATATTAGGAATACAAGCCCAGGACTGGAATCACTGCAGCAGTATGTTGCTCCTAGCAACCAGGAAAATAACTGCTGTAGAAAGAAGGGAAACTGGAGTGCAGCAAAGGCCAGACAGATGTTGGTGGTATGGGACGCTATAATTAGGTGGACAGACAGAGTCATCTGCCATCGAGACCCTGAATGCCAAAAAATATGTTGTCTGCCAAGTGCTCGGGTTCAATATTTTGCAGATTGAATAGACAGATTGTTATGTGTCGAGTTCCCACCGCTGCACAGAGGGAATCTCGAACCATGTCTGCTGTGGTCTCCCATTCTCCTTCAGCCGCAGTTGAGCCTGCTCAGCAGAGACATCAGTCCAAGCATCTTGCTCAAGCAGATACTGTGCGTTTGGTTACAGCTGCCATTCCAGGCTCAGCCTTTGAAACCAGCATTGATCAGAGGCAAGCAGACATGCCAGGGACTAAGTCCTGCTTTTCATCTACTGAGCATGCCCACGGGACGACCTCTCATTGGTGGTTGGGGGTCACATGCTCAGGTCCGATTGGAGCACTAGGAAGGTCCTGGAAGGCTACAGATAGCCAATAAATCAGTAATTGTGTGTGTGTGGATGTGTGCCTGTTCTGGTGAAAGCTCCAAATCATTCCCATCCCTAGTGTTGATAAATGCTCATGAATGTTGGAGCTGTCTAGCGCCAGTTAGTGCCATCCAGCACCAGGCATAATCTATAACGTCTAACAGCAGCGTTAGCCAGTGCGGCACTGTGCGCAACCATTGCTCTTACCTGTCCCTCGTTAGGGCAATTAGTGGTGTTCGCCAGAGCGGTGCTGCACGCACTCACTGCGGTAAATCATTATTTAGGCTTTTCCCTGGCACCGCAGTTGTGGTGCTAGTGGTCTAGAGGGACTCTAACCCCGTGTCATTGGGGCAAAGTCCTGTGACCCAATACTAGCGTTCACTCTGTGGTATTGCGGCCCTGTGATGCAACAGTGTTTGCTTCCTTACATACCGGGTGAAGCTAACCCGTGTGTGTTCATATTATACTGCCATATACTGTCCGCCATTACCAAGCAGCAGGTGTCATCTCTGCATGGTGGACCGCTGCAAACGCACCTTATACCATCCTTATAATTATTTGGTGCGTTCCGCCAGCTCTAACATTATACTAGTGCCAGGGTCTGGCTTGTAATGGCGGATGAACAGCAACTACAGCGGTACATCCAACAGCTGGAGGGCAGGTTGGCGGCTCTCAAGCGCACAACCTCAGCTGTGGATGTTACCGCAGTTGCTGTTCAGGCTGCTAGCGTGTTTGCAGCTACTTTGTCCACTGCCACCCCTGCACCGACATTATCCCGTCTCCCAGTGTGCTATACATCTTGAGCTCCTGGCTGCACATTTTCCCACAGAGCGGGCTAAGGTGGGATTTATTATATCCCTCCTGTCGGACAGGGCGTTGGAGTGGGCAACGCCGCTGTGGGAGTGCGACGATCATGTGGTGCAGAGTGCTCCGCAGTTCTTGGGCACTTTGAAACAGGTCTTTTTGGGACCTCATGTCACCCATGATACGGCGCTCCATCTGCTGGCATTGGCACAGGGTTCATCCATGGTCAGTCATTTTGCTGTCCACTTCCGGACTTTAGCATCTGAGTGGCAGGATAAAGTCCTCATTCCTGCATTCTGGAGAGGACTGGCTGACCATGTAAAGGATGCCTTGGCCACTAGGGAGATTACTGCCACACTGGAGGAGCTAATAGCTTTATCTACCCGCATTGACCTTGGTTTTAACGAGTGAAGGTTGGAGCTAGCCCAGTGTAGGCAGAGGTTTCGGCTGGCTCCCATATTTGCCAAACCTCTGGAATCTCCGGTCCAGGTGTCTGAGCCACATGAGGCCATGGAGGTGTCACCTGCGGGGTCTAAGTCGCAGACCGCTTGTGCACTCAAGGTCTATCCTGTCTGCCAGCAGTTGGGACATTATGCCAGGAAATGTCCCCAGTGGTCAGGAAAACATCAGCATATAGTGGTTGTAGGATGATGTACACTAGACACAGCAACGGTTTACTCCAAATTTTCCTTCAAGGGGACAATTACCTTAGGCCCATCCACTCATACGGTAGAGCTTTGCATGGATTCCAGGGCGGAGGGCAACTTCATGTCTTCTGCCTTTGCCCAATGGCATGCAATACCTCTGGTGATGCTCGCCAAACCAGTGACCGTACGAGTGGTGAATGGGTCGACACTGCCCTCACAGATAACACACCAGACCATCCCATTTACTCTTTCTATGTCACCATCCCATCAGGAAATTATCTCCCTGCTAGTCATTCCCAAGGGAATTGATGAGGTCCTGTTAGGGATACAATGGCTACGCTACCACTCTCCTCATATAGAGTGGTCCTCTGGGAGAATTCTGGAATGGAGTGAATCCTGTGAGGGTAGATGTCTGAGGGAGTGCGTTCAGGTTGCTACTACTGAAGTACCCACAGATCTTTCCTCTCTCCCCAAGCACTATTGGCCCTATGCGGACGTGTTCTCCAAGAGGACTGCAGAGACCCTTCCGCCCCACTGCCCCTATGACTGTCCTATTGACCTCTTGCCTGGTGCAGAGCCTCCACGGGGTCAAGTCTATCCCTTATCTCTCCCGGAGACAGAGGTGATGTCCCAATACATCCAGGAGAATCTAGCAAGAGGATTCATTAGGAAGTCAGTGTCACCTGTAGGGGCCGGGTTCTTCTTCGTGCAGAAAAAGAACGGAAAATTACGTCCATGCACAGATTACAGGGGTCTTAACACCATCACCATTGAGAACAAGTATCCTCTGCCCCTGATATCTGAGATCTTCGATAGGTTGTGGGGAGCAGGGGTATTTAGTAAGCTTGATCTGCGGGGTGCTTACAACCTGATTCGCAGCCGTGAGGGGGACGAATGGAAGATGGCATTTAACACCAGGGACAGGAACTGTGAATACCTGGTGATGCCCTTTGGGCTTTTTAATGCTCCTGCCATTTTCCAAGACTTTGTGAACAACATCTTCCAGGATCTGTTATCCACCTCGGTTGTAGTCTACCTGGATGATATTCTCATCTATTCACCAGATATAGACTCCCACCAGAGAAGTGTTTGCAAAGTCTGACATCCTACGGGCAAACTCCCTCTATGCCAAGTTGGAGAAGAGTGTGTTTAAGCAGGAGTCCTTGCCTTTCTTTGGCTATATCATCTCCACCCAGGGATTGGCTATTGATCCTGCCAAGGCTGTGATGGACTGGCAAGAACCCCATTCTCTCAAAGCGGTGCAGCGCTTTATGGGGTTCATTAACTATTATCACCAGTTCATTCCCCACTTCTCTACTTTGGTAGCTCCCTTGGTAGCCCTCACCAAAAAGGGAGCAAATCCTAAATTGTGGTCGGAGGAGGTCTCCAAGGCCTTCCTCTCTATTAAGTCCCCATTTGCTAGCAATCCCATTCTACATTACCCCGATGTAGATAAACCTTTCATAATGGAGGTGGATGCCTCATCTGTCGGTGCTGGAGCAGACCTATTCCAAAAGGATGCTCAAAGTCAGAAGCATCCTTGCTTCTTTTTCTCTAAGACCTCCACACCAGTGGAGAGGAATTATTCCATCGGGGACAGGGAGTTTCTAGCTATGAAGTTGGCCGTCTTGGAGTGGAGAAACCTCCTGGAGGGGGCTCATTTTCCCTTCCAAGTCTATACCAACCACAAAAATTTGGCTTACTTGCAGACTGCCCAACGGCTAAATTCTCGCCAGGCTAGATTGTCCTTGTTCTTCTCCTGTATCCACTTCATTCTCCATTATCTTTCCAGGGAGACGAACATCCGTGACGATGCTCTCTCCAGCTCCTCAGTTGAGGAGGAGGAGCCTCTGTGAATTGTCCCTTCGGAGAGTCTGAGGACCGTGGCCCCGGTTTTGCTAGAGTCTGTGCCCCCGGCAAGACTTTTATGCCATCTAATTTGCGACCGGAGGTCCTCTCTTGGGCTCACTCATCCAGGGTGGGTGGCCATTTTGGGACTAAGAGGACAGCTGAGCTTCTGGCAAGGATGTACTGGTGGCCGCATATGGGCCGTGACGTCAGAGACTATATTTGGGCATGTGTCTCCTGCGCCAAGAATAAGTCTCCTCGACAACAGCCTGCTGGGTTACTTTACCCACTGCTGGTTTCAGACAGGCCCTGGGAAATGGTCAGGATGGACTTCATGGTGGGCTTACCCAAGTCCCGTAACTGCACCATTATTTGGGTAGTCACCCACCACTTTTCCAAAATGGTGCACTTGGTGCCTCTTCCACAGCTACCTTCAGCACGGGCCTTGGCAGCATTGTTTATCAAGCATATTTTCTGCCTACATGGTATTCCAGGCAAAATTGTCAGTGACCGGGGTCCCCAGTTTGCGTCTCATTTCTGGAGAGAGCTTTGTCTTCTACTCAGCATCGAGCTGAATCTCTCTTCAGCATACCATCCCGAGATGAATGGGTTGGTAGAGGGGGCAAAACAGACCCTGATCACATACCTGCGACATTTTGTTTCAGCCAGGCAGGATGACTGGGCATCCTTGCTACCGTGGTCGGAGTTTGCACTGAGCAACGCCGTAGCTGGCTCCACTGGGCAGACCCCTTTCCTCCCTAACTACGGCCAGCATCCGCGGGTTCCTGTGCCCATGCCTGTGTCTTCCACCAACTCCAGGGTGGCAGACTGGGCTGTGGAGGCACATGATATTTGGGACCACACACAGGATGCTATCCGGACCTCCAAAGAGAGAATGAGAGTCTTTGCCAATGCACATTGGCACCCCGCTCCGACCTTTGCTTCTGGTGACTTTGTGTGGCTTTCTGCCCGTAATATCAGGCTGCGAGTTGAGTCCACTAAGTTTGCGCCTCGCTACTTGGGTCCCTTCAAGGTCCTGGAACAGGTTAACCCTGTGGTCTACCATCTGGCCCTTCCTCCTCGCCTAGGTATCACCGACACCTTTCATGTGTCCCTCCTAAAGCCCGTTCACATGTCCCAATTTTCCGAGTCATCTGCCGGGACATCGGGTTCGTCCACAGATGATTACGAGGTGAACGCTACCATGGGTTGTAAGGTGGTGCATGGCAAAAAATTCTATTTGGTGAATTGGAATGGTTATGGCTCAGAAGACAGGTCCTGGGAGCCTGTTGAGCACATTCAGGCTCCGCAGCTCATTGCTGCCTTACAGTAGAGCGTAGCGAGGCCCAAGGAGGGGGGCCCTAGGAGGGGGGTAATGTTAGGTGTCATGTTCCCACCGCTGCACAGGGGGAATCTCGAACCATCTCTGCTGCGGTCTCCCATTCTCCTTCAGCCACAGTGGAGCCTGCTCAGCAGAGACATCAGTCCCAGCATCTGGCTCAAGTAATAACTAAATCAATTATTGTGTGTGTGTGGATGTGTGCCTGTCCTGGTGAAAGCTCCAAATCATTCCCATCCCTAGTGTTGATGAATGCTCGCGCATGTTGGAGCTGTCTAGCGCCAGGTAGTGCCATCCAGCACCAGGCACAATCTATAACGTCTAACAGCAGCGTTAGCCAGTGCGGCACTGTGCGCAACCATTGCACTTACCTGTCCCTAGTTAGGGTGATTAGTGGTGTTTGCCAGAGCGGCGCTGCACGCACTCAGTTCGGTAAATCATTATTTAGGTTTTTCCCTGGCACCCGTGTCCTTGGGGCAGAGTCCTGTGACCCAATGCTAGCGTTCACTCTGCGGTATTGTGGCCCTGTGATGCTACAGGGTTTGCTTCCTTACATACCGGGTGAATCTGACCGGTGTGTTCACTTTATACCGCCATATACTGTCCGCCATTACCGAGCAGCAGGAGTCATCTCTGCACGGGCTGCGAATGCACCTTTGTTATGACCCCAATGGCAGAGGGTCTCAGAAATAACTACTAAGTCTGCAAACACAAAAACCAGCTCATAGGGCAGTGGTAACTGGGCTGACCATATATCTAATCCTAGCACCACAAATAACAGCAGCCGGGGAACGTGCCTACGTTGATTCTAGACGTCTCGCGCCAGCCAGAGAACTAACTAACCCTAGAAGGGAAAAGAAAGACCTTTCTTGCCTCCAGAGAAAAGACCCCAAAAGTTGGATACAAGCCCCCAACAAATAATAACGGTGAGGTAAGAGGAAAAGACAAACGTAAGAATGAGCTAGGTATTTAGCAAAGAGAGGCCCACTAGCTAATAGCAGAATATAGTAAGATAACTTATATGGTCAGCAAAAACCCTATCAAAAATATCCACGCTGGAAATTCAAGAACCCCCGAACCGTCTAACGGTCCGGGGGGAGAACACCAGCCCCCTAGAGCTTCCAGCAAGGTCAGGAATCACATTTAGTACAAGCTGGACAAAAATGAGAGCAAGCAAATAACCCAAAAAACAAAGAAGCACGACTTAGCTTAATTTAGCACGAACCAGGACCAGCAGATAGGAGCAAACAGAAAGGATCTGATTACAACGATGCCAGGCACTGGACTAAGGATCCAGGGAGTTTATATAGCAACACCCCTGGACTAACGACCCAGGTGGGTGCAAACTGAGGGAAGAAAATCCCAGAGTCATATCACTAGTAACCACAAGAGGGAGCCAAAAAGTCTAATTCACAACAGTACCCCCCCCTTAAGGAGGGGTCACCGAACCCTCACCAAGACCACCAGGGCGATCAGGATGAGCAGCGTGAAAGGCACGAACTAAATCGGCCGCATGCACATCAGAGGCAACCACCCAGGAATTATCCTCCTGACCATAGCCTGTTGTGGATTCTGTTTGTGGGCTCCCTCTGGTGGTTACTGCTGGTACTGGGTGACTTTGGTGGGTTGCGGCCTTTGGTTTCCACCTGTCCATCAGAGGCTGGGTGTTTCCTATTTTACCTGGCCTTTCTGTCATTCCCTTGCCGGCTATCAATGTATTCAGATGTGCTCTGTTTGGTTCCTGCCTACCTGCTCCCAGATCTTTCAGGATAAGCTAAGTGCTGATTTTCAGTTGTTTGGTTTTTTGTCCAGCTTGCTTATTATGTCTCTATGCTAGCTGGTAGCTCTAGTGGACTGAGGTTCTCCCCATGTGCCATGAGTTGGCACATGGGTTCTTGTAATCTCAGGATGGTTTTTTGATTAGGGTTTTTTGCTGACCGCTCAGTCCCCTTTTGTATCATTCTGCTTTCTAGTTTACAGCGGGCCTCAATTTGCTAAACCTATATATATCATCTCTATGTGTGTGCCTTCCTCTCATTTCACCGTCAATACATGTGGGGGGCAACTATACCTTTTGGGGTTAATTCCTCTGGAGGCAAGTGAGGTCTTTATTTTCTCTGCAGTACTAGTTAGCTCTTAGGCTGGTGTGTGGCGTCTAGAACCAACGTAGGCACGCTCCCTGGCTATCTCTAGTTGTGTTTGTCAGGCGTAGGGCAGTGGTCAGCCCAGGTTCCATCACCCTAGAGCTCGTCCGTTATTTATTTGTACCTTGCTTGTCCTGTGCTATCCCTAGCCATTGGGGATTCATGACAATAGCCCTTCCACTTGACCAGATACTGAAGCCTCCGTCTGGAGAGACGAGACTCCAAGATCTTCTCCACCACGTACTCCAACTCGCCCTCAACCAACACCGGAGCAGGAGGCTCAGCAGAAGGAACCACAGGCACAACCTAGCGTCGCAACAAAGACCTATGGAACACGTTGTGAATGGCAAAAGACACCGGAAGATCCAAGCGAAAGGACACTGGATTAAGGATTTCCAATATCTTGTAAGGACCGATGAAGCGAGGCTTAAATTTAGGAGAGGAGACCTTCATAGGAACAAATCGAGAAGACAGCCACACCAAATCCCCAACACGAAGTCGGGGACCCACACCGCGGCGGCGGTTGGCAAAACGCTGAGCCTTCTCCTGTGACAATTTTAAGTTGTCCACCACATGATTCCAGATCTGCTGCAACCTATCCACCACAGAATCTACCCCAGGACAGTCAGAAGGCTCCACATTTCCCGAGGAAAAACGAGGCTGGAAACCAGAGTTGCAGAAAAATGGTGAAACCAAAGTAGCGGAACTAGCCCGATTATTAAGGGCAAAGGCTACGTTCACATTTGCGGTGTGCGCCGCAGCGTCGGGCGCCGCAGCGTCGCCGCATGCGTCATGCGCCCCTATATTTAACATGGGGGCGCATGGACATGCGTCGCACTTGCGTTTTGCGCCGCATGCGTCCCTGCGGCGCCCGCGTCCGGGCGCAGAGGACGCAGCAAGTTGCATTTTTGCTGCGTCCAAAATCAATGAAAAAAAGGACGCATGCGGCGCAAAACGCAGCGTTGTGCATGCGTTTTGCTGCGTTTTTGTTTGCGTTGTGCATTGCGGCGCCGACGCTGCGGCGCACAACGCAAATGTGAACGTAGCCAAACTCAGCCAACGGCAAGAAGGTCACCCAATCATCCTGATCTGCCGAAACAAAACACCTCAAATAAGCCTCCAGAGTCTGATTAGTTCGCTCCGTTTGTCCATTAGTCTGAGGATGAAAGGCAGACGAGAACGACAAATCAATGCCCATCCTAGCACAAAAGGATCGCCAGAACCTGGAAACAAACTGTGATCCTCTGTCTGACACAATATTCTCAGGAATGCCGTGCAAACGAACCACATTCTGAAAGAACACAGGAACCAGATCGGAAGAGGAAGGCAGCTTAGGCAAAGGCACCAAATGGACCATTTTCGAGAAGCGATCACATACCACCCAGATGACAGACATACCCTGAGACACCGGGAGATCAGAAATGAAATCCATGGAAATGTGTGTCCAAGGCCTCTTCGGGACAGGCAAGGGCAAGAGCAACCCGCTGGCACGAGAACAGCAAGGCTTAGCTCGAGCACAAGTCCCACAGGACTGCACAAATGACCGCACATCCCGTGACAAGGAAGGCCACCAAAAGGACCTAGCCACCAGATCTCTGGTGCCAAAAATTCCCGGATGACCTGCCAACACCGAGGAATGAACCTCGGAAATGACTCTGCTGGTCCACTTATCAGGAACAAACAGTCTGTCAGGTGGACAAGAGTCAGGTCTACCAGCCTGAAATCTCTGCAACACGCGTCGCAAATCAGGAGAAATGGCTGACAAGATAACTCCCTCTTTAAGAATACCAACTGGCTCTGCGACTCCAGGAGAGTCAGGCACAAAGCTCCTTGAAAGAGCATCAGCCTTCACATTCTTTGAACCTGGTAAATACGAGACCACAAAGTCAAAACGGGAGAAAAACAATGACCAGCGGGCCTGTCTAGGATTCAGGCGTTTAGCAGACTCGAGATACATCAAATTTTTGTGATCAGTCAAGACCACCACACGATGCTTAGCACCCTCGAGCCAATGACGCCACTCCTCAAATGCCCACTTCATGGCCAGCAACTCCCGATTGCCAACATCATAATTCCGCTCAGCAGGCGAAAACTTCCTAGAGAAGAAAGCACATGGTCTCATTACCGAACAACCAGGGCCTCTCTGTGACAAAACGGCCCCTGCCCCAATCTCAGAAGCATCCACTTCGACCTGAAAGGGAAGTGAGACATCAGGCTGGCACAAAACAGGCACCGAAGTAAACCGGCGTTTCAACTCCTGGAACGCCTCCACGGCTGCAGGAGCCCAGTTAGCAACATCAGAACCTTTCTTGGTCATATCCGTCAAAGGTTTAACAACGCTAGAAAAATTAGCGATAAATCGACGGTAGAAGTTAGCAAAACCCAAGAACTTCTGAAGACTCTTAACTGACGTGGGTTGAGTCCACTCATGAATAGCTCGGACCTTGACTGGGTCCATCTCCACAGCAGAAGGGGAAAAAATAAACCCCAAAAAGGGAACCTTCTGTACTCCAAAGAGACACTTTGAGCCCTTAACAAACAAAGCATTCTCACGCAAAACCTGAAACACCATCCTGACCTGCTCCACATGTGAGTCCCAATCTTCAGAGAAAACCAGAATATCATCCAGATAAACAATCATAAATTTATCCAGATACTTCCGGAAAATATCATGCATAAAGGACTGAAACACTGAGGGAGCATTAGAGAGCCCAAAAGGCATCACCAAGTACTCAAAATGACCTTCGGGCGTATTAAATGCAGTCTTCCATTCATCTCCTTGCTTAATGCGCACAAGGTTGTACGCACCACGAAGATCTATCTTGGTGAACCACTTGGCACCTTTAATCCGGGCAAACAAGTCCGACAACAGAGGCAAAGGATACTGAAATTTAACAGTGATTTTATTCAGAAGCCGATAGTCAATACAAGGTCTCAAAGATCCGTCCTTCTTGGCCACAAAAAAGAATCCCGCACCAAGAGGGGAAGAGGATGGATGGATATGCCCCTTCTCCAGAGACTCCTTGATAAACGAACGCATTGCGGCATGCTCAGGTACAGACAGATTAAATAATCTTCCCTTAGGAAATTTACTACCTGGAATCAAATCTATGGCGCAGTCACAGTCCCTATGAGGAGGCAGAGCACTGGATCTGGACTCGCTGAATACATCCTGATAATCAGACAAATACTCAGGAACTTCCGAAGGAGTAGAGGAAGCAATAGACACCGGCGGGGAATCAGCATGAATTCCCTGACAGCCCCAACTTGACACAGACATTGCCTTCCAATCCAAGACTGGATTGTGGGTCTGTAACCATGGCAGACCCAAAACGACCAAATCATGCATTTTATGCAGAACAAGAAAACGAATCACCTCCCGATGTTCAGGAGTCATGCACATTCTCACCTGCGTCCAAAACTGCGGTTTATTTTCCGCCAATGGCGTAGCATCAATACCTCTAAGAGGAATAGGATTTACCAACGGTTCAAGAACAAAACCACAGCGCTTGGCAAATGACAGATCCATAAGACTCAGGGCAGCACCTGAATCCACAAACGCCATAACAGGGTAAGAAGACAATGAGCAAATTAAAGTCACAGACAAAATAAATTTAGGTTGCAAATTACCAATGGCGACAGGACTAACAACCCTTGTTAGGCGTTTAGAGCATGCTGATATAACATGTGTAGAATCACCACAGTAAAAACACAACCCATTCTGACGTCTATGATTTTTCCGCTCATTTCTAGTCTGAATTCTATCACATTGCATTAAATCAGGTGTTTGTTCAGACAACACCACCAGAGGATTAGCGGTTTTGCGTTCCCGCAAACGCTGGTCAATTTGAATAGCCAGCGCCATGGAATCATTCAGACTTGTAGGAATGGGGAAACCCACCATCACATTCTTAATGGCTTCAGAAAGGCCATTTCTGAAATTTGCGGCCAGAGCACACTCATTCCACTGAGTAAGCACGGACCATTTCTGAAATTTTTGGCAATACACTTCATCCTGGCCCTGAGAAATAGCCAGCAAGGCTTTTTCTGCCTGAACTTCAAGATTGGGTTCCTCGTAAAGCAATCCGAGCGCCAGAAAAAACGCATCAATATTTGCCAATGCCAGATCTCCTGGCGCTAGCGAGAAAGCCCAATCCTGAGGGTCGCCCCGTAAAAAAGAAATAACAATTTTAACTTGCTGAGCTGAATCTCCAGATGAACGGGGTCTCAGAGAAAGAAACAATTTACAATTATTCTTGAAATTCCTAAACCTAAATCGGTCTCCAGAAAACAGTTCAGGAATAGGTATTTTAGGTTCAGACATAGGACTACTGGTAACAAAATCTTGTATGCCCTGCACACGAGCAGCCAGCTGGTCTACACTTGTAATCAAGGTCTGGACATTCATGTCTGCAGCAAGCACAAGCCACTCAAAGGTAAAGGGGAGAAAGAGAGGAAAAAAAAAAACTCAGAATTTCCTTTCTTATTATCCCACTTCTGCAATGCATTAAACATTCAATGTTGGCCTGGCATACTGTTATGACCCCAATGGCAGAGGGTCTCAGAAATAACTACTAAGTCTGCAAACACAAAAACCAGCTCATAGGGCAGTGGTAACTGGGCTGACCATATATCTAATCCTAGCACCACAAATAACAGCAGCCGGGGAACGTGCCTACGTTGATTCTAGACGTCTCGCGCCAGCCGGAGAACTAACTAACCCTAGAAGGGAAAAGAAAGACCTTTCTTGCCTCCAGAGAAAAGACCCCAAAAGTTGGATACAAGCCCCCAACAAATAATAACGGTGAGGTAAGAGGAAAAGACAAACGTAAGAATGAGCTAGGTATTTAGCAAAGAGAGGCCCACTAGCTAATAGCAGAATATAGTAAGATAACTTATATGGTCAGCAAAAACCCTATCAAAAATATCCACGCTGGAAATTCAAGAACCCCCGAACCGTCTAACGGTCCGGGGGGAGAACACCAGCCCCCTAGAGCTTCCAGCAAGGTCAGGAATCACATTTAGTACAAGCTGGACAAAAATGAGAGCAAGCAAATAACCCAAAAAACAAAGAAGCACGACTTAGCTTAATTTAGCACGAACCAGGACCAGCAGATAGGAGCAAACAGAAAGGATCTGATTACAACGATGCCAGGCACTGGACTAAGGATCCAGGGAGTTTATATAGCAACACCCCTGGACTAACGACCCAGGTGGGTGCAAACTGAGGGAAGAAAATCCCAGAGTCATATCACTAGTAACCACAAGAGGGAGCCAAAAAGTCTAATTCACAACACACCTTATACCATCCTTATAATTATTTGGTGCATTCCGCCAGCCCTAACACAGATTGCTGGGTTGGGCTGGGTGGGGCTTAGGAAAATGTATTGGTACCAATGACAAAATTAGACGGAGGTGGAATGATTTCAGGGAATTAGGAGAGAAGCTGAAGGCCAGGACCTCCAAGGTGGTGGTTTCAGAAATAGTGCCAGTGCCACGAGCATCACTAAATAGGCAACGGGAGCTTAGGGAGATTAAAAAGTGGCTTAGAAATTGGTGCAAGAAAGAAAGGTTTGGGTTCATGGAGAACTGGGCTGACTTCTCTGTCGGCTACAGACTCTACAGTAGGGACGAGCTGCACTTCAAATGGGGATGGTGCAGACATGCTTGGGAAAAAATGGTAAGACAGATGGAGGAGCTTTTAAACTAGGATCTGGGGGGAGGAGGATAGTTGTGCTAATAAGGGGATAGATAGAGTAGATAGAGAGAATTAGGCAGTAGGGGTAAATGAGGATTTAGGGGGGCTGGGATATGCAAGGAAAGTAGGGACTTGAGTAGGAGTAACGAATGTGCTAATAATATTAAATGTCTGCTGGCAAATGTAAGAACTCTAGCAAACAAAATGAATGAATGAACAAAAAAAAACGCGATTTGCCATTTAATTTCTCTGTCCTCTGATGTGACCGCACATCAGAGGACAGAGAAATGGGGTCCCCGATCGCCCCCGATGGCCCCCCGATACTCACCTGTCTCCCCCGGTGCTCCTCGTGGCTCCCGATGGGCGCCGCCATCTTCTTCCGGCAAAAAAATGGTGGGCGCATGCGCAGTGCGCCCGCCGGCCGGCACCCGTGAGATCTTTGGGGTCTCGGCTGCTGGGGGTAGCTGACACCCCAAAGAACATGATCGGGGTCGGTTTTTACCGACCCCTGTTTTGCGATCGCCGGTAATTACCGGCGACCTCAACAAAAAAAAAAAAAAAGCGATGTGTAATTCTCTGTCCTCTGATGTGATCACACATCAGAGGACAGAGAAATAGGGGGATTCGGGGACCCTATCATACTTACCTGTGTCCCTGGGTCCTCCTGCGTCCTCTCCTGCCGGCCGGCTTCTTCCTATGGAAAGAAAATGGCGGGCGCATGCGCAGTGCGCCCGCTCTCTGCTGCCATCTGCCAGCCGGCAGGAGAGAGGAGTTGGGGCTAAAATTAGGGTTAGGGTTAGGGCTAGGGTTAGGGCTAGGGTTAGGGTTAGGGCTGGGGTTAAATTAGGGTTAGGGCTAGGGTTAGGGCTAGGGTTAGGGTTGGGGCTAAATTTATGGTCAGGGTTGGGGCTAAATTTAGGGTTAGGGTTGGGGCTAAATTTATGGTTAGGGTTGGGGCTAAATTTAGGGTTAGGGCTAGGGTTAGGGTTGGGGCTAAAGTTAGGGCTAGAGTTAGAGTTGGGGCTAAAGTTAAGGTTGGGGCTAAAGTTAGGACTAGGGTTGCGGCTAAAGTTAGGGTTAGAGTTGGGATTAGGGTTTGGATTAGGGTTGGCATTAGGGTTACGTTTGGGATTAGGGTTAGGTTTGGGATTAGGGTTAAGGTTAGGGTTGGGATTAGGGGTGTATTCGGATTAGGGTTAGGTTTGAGGTTAGGGTTGAGATTAGGATTAGGGGTGTGTTGGATTTAGGGTTCTGATTAGGGTTATGGTTGTTTTGGGGTTAGGGTTGCGATTATCCTTAGGGTTGTGATTAGGATTATGGATCGGGTTGGCATTAGGGTTAGGCCTCTTTCACACTTTTGGTGTCAGTCTTTTGGCATCAGTCTGAAACCGCCATTTTCGTCAAATAGCAGGTCCGCCATTTTTTTGGGGGGATCTGCTATTTTCCCATAGACATGCATTAGCGACGGATTGTGGCGGATGGTCGTCCGTTCCATCCGCCATGCGACGGATCTGTCGAGATTTGGCGGACGTCATCTAGAAATTGATGGCCATTGTAACATTTTTTGTCTGCGCCGAAATGGTGGTTTGCAACGGATCCGTCGCGTTCGTCATTCCATAGAATGGCCGCCTATGGGCGACGGATCCATCGTTACCGTCATTTTGGTGGATCCGTCGCCTCAATCCACTTTTTCAATTGCAACAACTTTTGGGGTCCAATTTCTCCTGTTACCCTTGTGAAAATAAAAACTTGGGGGCTAAAAAATCTTTTTTGTGGAAAAAAAAATATATATATTTTCACGACTCTGCATTATAAACGTCTGTGAAGCACTTGGGCATTCAAAGTTCTCACCACACATCTAGATAAGTTCCTTGGGGGCTCTAGTTTCCAAAATGGGGTCACTTGTGGGGGGTTTCTACTGTTTAGGTACATCAGGGTCTCTGCAAACGCAACATAATGCCCGCAGACTATTCTATCAAAGTCTGCATTCCAAAATGGCGTTCCTTCCCTTCCGAGCTCTGCCGTGCGCTCAAACAGTGGTCCCCCCACACATGGGATATCAGTGTACTCAGGACAAATTGGACAACAGCTATTGGGGTCCAGTTTCTCTTGTACCCTTGTGAAAATAAAAACTTGGGGGCTAAAAAATCTTTTTTGTGGAAAAAAAATATTTTTTATTTTCACGACTCTGCATTATAAACTTCTGTGAAGCACTTGGGCATTCAAAGTTCTCACCACACATCTAGATAAGTTCCTTGGGGGGTCTAGTTTCCAAAATGGGGTCACTTGTGGGGGGTTTCTACTGTTTAGGTACATCAGGGACTCTGCAACATAATGCCCGCAGACAATTCTATCAAAGTCTGCATTCCAAAACGGCGCTCCTTCCCTTCCGAGCTCTGCCATGCGCCCAAACAGTGGTTTACCCCAACATATGGGGTATCAGCCTACTCAGCATAAATTGCACAATAAATTTTGGGGTCCAATTTCTCCTGTTACCCTTGAGAAAATAAAAAATTGCAGGCTAAAAAATAATTATTGAGGAAAAAAAGGATTTTTTATTTTCACAGCTCTACTTTATAAATTTCTGTGAAGCACTTGGGGGTATAAAGTGCTCACCACACATCTAGTTAAGTTCCTTAAGGGGTCTAGTTTCCAAAATGGTGTCACTTGTGGGGGGATTCCACTGTTTAGGCACATCAGGGGCTCTCCAAACGCGACATGGCGTCCGATCTCAATTCCAGCCAATTCTACATCGAAAAAATAAAACGGCACTCCTTCTCTTCCAAGCTCTGCAGTGCGCCCAAACAGTGGTTTACCCCCACATATGGGGTATCGATGTATTCAGGAGAAATTGCACAACAATTTTTGTGGTCTAGTTTCTCCTGTTACTCTTGTGAAAATAAAAATTTGGGGGCAAAAATATCATTTTTGTAGAAAAAATGCGATTTTTTTTATTTTCACGGCTCTACGTTATAAACTTCTGAGAAGCACCTGGGGGTTTATAGTGCTCACCACACATCTAGTTAAGTTCCTTAAGGGGTCTAGTTTCCAAAATGGTGTCACTTGTGGGGGTTTCCACTGTTTAGGCACATCAGGGGCTCTCTAAACGTGACATGGCATCCGATCTCAATTCCAGCCAATTCTGCATTGAAAAAGTCAAACGGCGCTCCTTCTCTTCCAAGCTCTGCGGTGCGCCAAAACAGTGGTTTACCCCCACATATGGGGTATCGGTGTATTCAGGAGAAATTGCACAACAACATTTATGGTTAAATTTCTGTTTTTACACTTGTGAAAATAAAAAAAATGGTTCTGAAGTAAAATGTTTGCAAAAAAAAGTTAAATGTTCATTTTTGCCTTCCATATTGTTTCAGTTCCTGTGAAGCACGTAAAGGGTTAATAAACTTCTTGAATGTGGTTTTAAGCACCTTGAGGGGTGCAGTTTGTAGAATGGTGTCACACTTGGTTATTTTCTATCATATAGACCCCTCAAAATGACTTCAAATGTGATGTGGTCCCTAAAAAAAATGATGTTGTAAAAATGAGAAATTGCTGGTCAAATTTTAACCCTTATAACTCCCTAACAAAAAAAATGTTGTTTCCAAAATTGTGCTGATGTAAAGTAGACATGTGGAAAATGTTATTTATTAACTATTTTTTGTGACATATCTCTCTGATTTAAGGGCATAAAAATACAAAATTTGAAAATTGCAAAATTTTAAATTTTTTTTGCCATATTTCCATTTTTTCCATAAATAATCGCAAGTAATATCAAAGAAATGTTACCACTAACATGAAGTACAATATGTCACGAAAAAACATTCTCAGAATCAGCAGGATCCGTTGAAGCGTTCCAGAGTTATAACCTTATAAAGTGACAGTGGTCAGAATTGTAAAAATTGGCCTGCTCATTAAGTACCAAATTGGCTCTGTCACTAAGGGGTTAAACAGGCACTTTTCATCCGTGTTCACAAATGTACAGTTACAGGAATCATTCAGCAAGGCAAAAGTCAAAATTCGCAACCTGATATAACCAGTTTAACACAAAAGAAGTGCATCTACTGTACGTCTGAGCAATTTAAACACTGACAAATCCCCCAGCCCAGATAGCATTCATCCACGGATACAGAGGGAATTGAGCTCAATAATTGACAAACCACTGTATCTCTTATTCTTAGACTCTCTTGTAACAGGGGTGGTGCCACAGTATTGGAGGATGGCTGATATGGTACCAATATTTAAGAAAGGTAAGAAGGTGGATCCAGGCAACTACCGTCCGATAAGCCTGACATCAGTAGTGTGCAAAATTTTTGAGGGCATTATAAGAGACGACCAGCAGAAATATATTGCAGACAATAACATGATAACAGACAACCAGCATGGATTCATGAAGAATAAGCCATGTCTAAGTAACGGGCAACTAGATTATTACAAGGGATGGAAGGCCTCTCATATGAGAAGAGGTTGGAAAAGTTGGGCATGTTTCGCTTAGGAAAAAGATGTCTCAAAGGCGATCTCATTTACATGTATAAATATATATGTGGCCAATACAAAACACTGGCACATGACTTATTTCTTCCAAATTCCATACTGAGGACTAGAGGGCACTCATAACGTATGGAAGAAAAGCGATTCCAGCAGCTAAACAGGAAAGGGTTCTTTACAGTTAGAGCAGTCAGACTGTGGACTGCCCTACCACAAGAGCTAGTAATGGCAGACTCTATAACAGTTTTAAAAAAAAAGGCTGGATGATTTCCTTGAGACATATAACATTGTGGGTTATAGTTAAATTATTGACGCAATTGTAGGAATCAATACAAAGAAGTCAACATATTGATAGCGATCTGTAAATGGTGTGAACAAATGGTGTGATTTTCTCCATTAAGCCCATGACAAAAGTTAATACAAATGTAAGCTTACATATGTTGTATGGAAATATGGCATTAAAAAACAGCTTGTCTTGCAAGATAGCAAGCTCTCACATTATGAAGCTTTCAGAAAAATGAAAATGTTCTGGCTGTTAACCCCTTTCCTACATCAGGCATAATAGTACGCTGATGTCAGACTCCCCCTGTTTGGTGCGGGCTCTGGCACTGAGCCCACACCTTTCCGGTCACATATCAGCTGATATATACAGGTGACATGTGCCCACAACAGCTGCGGGTGGAATTGTGATCCACCCGTGGCTGTTAACTAGTTAAATGCCACTGTCAATTTCTGAAAGCAGCATTTAACTCGAGCTTCCATCAAGTGCACTGAATATCATGCCCATCAGTGACCCTTTCATGTGATCGTGGGTCATTGATGGGTTGCCACGAAAACCAGAGGTCTCCAGCAGTCCCCTATGGTTGTCACTGCAGGATTGCTCTGAGCGTCGGCCGGTGGTTGGCATTCATCGCAAGTAAGCAATTCTGCTACATACAGGCGATCTGATCATCGCTTGTATGTAGCAGAGCCGATCAGATTATGGCAGCTTCTAGTGTCCCATGTAGACCATTGAAGCATTCCAAAAGAAAAAAAAAAAAATTAAAATAAAAGAAATATAAAAGTTCAAATTACCGCCCTTTTGCCCTATTCAAAATAAAACAATAAAAAAATCAAACACACACATATTTGGCATCACCGCATTGAAAATCGGCCAAATTTATCAATATAAAAAAAATTAACCTGAATGTTAAACGGTGTAATGAGAAAAAAAATACAAAACGCCAGAATTACGCTTTTTTGGTGGCCGCATCATTGCATTAAAATGCAATAACGAGCAATTAAAAGATCGTATCTGCACCAAAATGTTATCATTGAAAGCATCAGCTCAGCACACAAAAAATAAGCCCCCACTCAACTTGAGATCATGAAAAATGGAGGCTCTACAGGTATCCAAAAATGGCACAATTTTTTTTTGCTTTTTTAACAAAGTTTGGATTTTTTTTTTCACCACTTAAATAAAAAAGAACCTAGACAAGTTTAGTGTCTATGAACTTGTAATGACCTGGAGAATCATAGTGACAGGTCAGTTTTAACATTTGGTGAACATGGTAAAAAAAAAAGTGGGATTGCACTTTTTTGCAATTTCACCAGAATTGGAATTTTTCTCCTGTAAAGTACATTATAAGATAAAATCAATGGTGTCGTTCAAAAGCTTAACTTGTCTCGCAAAAAACAAGGTCTCACATGCCCATTTTGGCCAAAAAATAAAAAAGTTATAACTCTTTGAAGAAAGGGAGCAAAAAAACAAAAGTGCAAAACCGTAAAATGGCCCAAGGGTTAAGGGATTATAGGGGTTGTTTGTTCCAAAATCGATAAGCGCACTGTGCGTTGAAGGGGATTCTCCAGTTTTAGACCTGGAACTGGAAGATATGTATGAGTTATATTCTTTATAATAATATATTATCTTTGTATAGTTCTAATATATTCCGCAGCGCTTTATAGTTTTCACACATTATCATCGCTGTCCCCGATGGGGCTCACAATGTAAATTCCCTATGTCTTTGGAATGTGAGAGGAAACCGGAAAACCCATGCAAACTCAGAGAGAATATAGAAACTCCTTGCAGATGTTGTCCTTGGTAGGATTTGAACCCTTGACTCCAGTACTGCAAGGCCGCAGTGCTAACCACTGAGCCACCGTGCTGCCCCAAGTTATACATACTCCCAGCCAGTTGACACCATCTTGCCTCCATATACTTGTATTGAGCGAGGTCAAGCCCCATGTAGTTACTGGTTTCATACCCCGGAGCCGAGGGTTTGTATGTGCTATCTATACTCTTGGCTAGTGGGCGCGGCCTTACTTCTATGCACATGGAGCAAGGCCTTGACCTCTAGTCGTCTGCCCCTTCTAGTCATCCACACTCTCTCAATGCAACTGTATGAAAGCAAAGTTGCACCTACTGGCCGGTAGTATATATAACTCATACATATCCTCATGCCCCGGGTCTGAAATTGGCAAATCCACACAGCACACAGTGCATGTGCTGGGGAGATTCATCAGTCTGCAGTCACACAGAGTGTGACTTATTAGTATAACCATTTGTATCATTTTGAAGTACACAAATACAGGCTGCCTACTGTACTTATTCCCACGTTCATTGGAAAAAAGAAATCTGTATGAGGACGAGTTTTGTGGATTTATCTTTCTGTTTTGGAGCTCACAACAGTGTAACGAGCCTCATGTTCGACATGTTCTGCGAAGAAAGAGATGTTAATACTTCTATTTCAAAATCGTGCTCAGAAGTAATTTCTTACTCCAGATTCCAATTGTTTATTTCTATTTCCTCAAAAAAGGAATTATATATTTCACAATTTTACTTTATAATGAAATATGTGAAAAAAAAACGGACGGGAGAAAAGAAAAATTGACTATTGGAAACGATATATAGGAATTCAGTGATTTGACTTATGAGTAAAATTACGCACATTATGCCCATGATTAAGTGATTAGTCAAGTTAATAAAGTGAATAATATAAATATTAAATTATGTATAATTACATGTCACCCTGAGATGTTGAGAAATAAATGATCCTAATATATTTCTAATTAAACAAAATCTTTTAATGCAAGTTAAGTTACTGCCTAAGTCTATATTCTAATTATTGTAATATCAGACAAATGACTATATAGTCTATATATTAAAAAGAATTAGAAGTGAATGTAGCCGACCCCCCACTGTGTTCCAGAGGTGTAAGGTTATCAATGCCCCCAAACATATAGCATGTTCATATTGAGCATGTTTATAATATGTGTGGGAGAAGGAACCCCATCTGGTAGAAGATGTTTGCGGAGGGCTAGGAACAAATGAAAGGTCTCTAGTAACACCTTTACTGTTGTTAATACATTACTTATTCAGGGCTCGTTCACTAGTAATGTAAATGTCTGCAGAGCAGCGCTTTGATGTACCATGTGTGCGCAGGCTTCCACACCTGCAGAGAAGTGTAAGAAACTTATTGTTTTATATTTTGCACCTACACAGCATTACTCACTATTGTTTGGGTAATGAGATGACAAATCTTTTTTTCCCCCTGTTTGAACATGTGTTCTGTAGTTTAAGTCATTATTTTCTCTTAATGATCTAAGTGCTTAGGATTGCTGTAAAATGTATAACAATTGGATATAGTTTCCATGTCTAACGGTTCTGAAATGTATATATTCCAGCCATAACTAGTTTCACAGAATAAATGATACTGTAGATTGTAATTCCAAAAAGGACCCTCGACCTACAAATGGATACCGTAAGACTGTCTGAATCTTATATCAGGATGCCTTCTACAACAATAGAAAGCACTTCAGGTTATTATTATGTAACTCTCGTGTTTTCACTATCTAGCTGAGTAAAACAACACATACAATTTTTGCAAACAATTGTTTGTTTTAATCCAGTGCATCTAACATTAACAAATTATGCTATCTTACATATGAATTATTCTTGATTAATATCTCTACAGAATTGTGAATGAAAATCCTCACCAGATCTATGAATCATCATAAAAACTGTTGTGTGTAAGGCTAGGGTCATACAACAGCAGAAGCACAAAAAGAGGATTCTGAGATCCTCCAAAAATAGAAAAAACAGCAACAAAAGGCAGAGATTCTTACCTGCCTAGGCCTCCAAACAAATGCACTAACAGGATGCAGTGGACTCATGTGGTTAAAATGGAAAAAACACAGGTGCAGCAAAACAGATGAGGCAGCCACTCACCAGCTACCAAACTAATGGAGGGGGTGGCTGCTTGGCACATTGCTGCACATAAAAACTTGTATGTGGTGCTGTTCACACAATGGAGATGCACAGCATACAGGCAGGCCTAGTAGTGACACCCTTCTATTAGCTCAGGCGGGCCTGCCCAGCGCTATCCAAATGCATCCCATGTGCACAGACACCACAGTTTACAAGTAAAAAATGGGCCCAACTGCACCCTCCTCTTTTTATGCTTTTGCTGTTTAGAGATAGGACTCATAAGCCTGAGGACCCTTGACGTGGGTTATGAGCTTGCGTATTTTGGCCAGAATATAACTAATACCTTACATAATTTTTTTATGTGTTTTTTGCACTTTTTTCGGGGTGCAGTTAGGCCCATTTTTTACTTGTAAACTGTGGTGTCTGTGCACATGGGATGCATTTGGATAGCGCTGGGCAGGCCCGCCTGATCTAATAGAAGGGTGTCACTACTAGGCCTGCCTGGATGCTGTGCATCTCCATTGTGTGAACAGCACCACATACAAGTTTTTATGTGCAGCAATGTGCCAAGCAGCCACCCCCTCCATTAGTTTGGTAGCTGGTGAGTGGCTGCCTCATCGGTTTTGCTGCACCTGTGTTTTTTCCATTTTAACCACATGGGTCCACTGCATCCTGTTAGTGCATTTGTTTGGAGGCCTAGGCAGGTAAGAATCTTTGCCTTTTGTTGCTGTTTTTTCTAGGGTCATACAACCAATTTTCTTTCATCTGAGAAAACGGGTCCGATTATGCCAATCACACTCAGATTACACTCTGATCAGAGCTTGATCAAAGTTTGATCAGAGTTCAATCCGGTTTTCTCAGATGTGGTGAAGAAAAAAGTGCGTTCTGATTATTTCGACACAGACATTAGTGATGAGTGAGCATACTCGGTAATGCTCGTTACTCGCCTGATCCTCACTGTACTCGCGGTACTCAGTGAGCACCAAGCATTTTCGGGTTTGCCGACATGCAGGGATTGTGTTCCACGTACTGTAATGCCGCAGCCATCTTTATTGTGGTATTACAGTGATTGGCTGGCTACAAAGCATCATCAGGTCTGTAAGGCTATGTGCACACGTAAGAAAAGAGGTGCAGAATTTTCTGCACAAAATCCGCATCTCCTGGAAGAATCCGCAGCCGCAGATTTGCTGCAGTTTTTATGCGGATTTTGTGCTGTTTTTATGTGGAATTGATGTGGATTTTGTGCGGATTTGTGGATTTTGTGCGGATTTTCTGCGGTTTTTGCCACTGTGGATTTTTAACATGGAGGGGTGCAGAAACGCTGCAGATCCGCACAAAAGAAGTTACATACACTTCTTTGAAATCTGCAGCAATTCCGCATTGATTTTTCCGCACCATCTGCACAGCTATTTTTTTACCCCATTGATCTACATTGTACTGTACATCACAGTGCGGATCTGCAGCGTTTCTGCGCAGAAAAATCCGCTGCGGATCCGCAGCAAATCCGCATCGTGTACACATAGCCTAAGAAACCTGGCGCCGCCTGGCTCGGCGCATTCAGCTCCGGATTCAGATAGTGTAGGGAGAGCTGCTGCCAAGATAGGGTCAGATTTGGGGATTTGTTAGTTAGTGTGGGTCTATCATCATAGAATCCACAAATCCAGCTAAACCAACAGTCCTTCTAAGAACTAATTACAGAGTATATAGATTGCTGTGCTAGGTAGGCAGTGGAGTGTATGTGTCTCTATACATATCAGTGCAAGGCATGCAGGCATTGTATGTGGGTATATAGATATCATTGTACACATCAAGAGGGTCCATTCCATTACTGTCTGCTGCTGCCTATTGCATATATACCTAGCCCCAGGTCTCAGTGGCTAGGAACAATTTTTTTGCATCTTAATCCTGATTATTTTATTCCAAAGCAATACAGAGCCCCTCCTTTTTTTGTGGTTGTTTACATATTGAACAGCGTGGTACCTCTGTCAGATACCTGATCTACCTGCAGGCTACAAGTTTGGGCATTTCAGACCTTCATTCCACTGTATTGGCTGTCTGTTAGTGTTGAGCGATACCGTCTGATACTTGAAAGTATCGGTATTGGATAGTATCGGCCGATACCCGAAAAGTATCGGATATCGCCCATACCGGTACCCGATACCAATACAAGTCAATGGGACACCAAGTATCGGAAGGTATCCTGATGGTTCCCAGGGTCTGAAGGAGAGGAAACTCTCCTTCAGGCCCTGGGATCCATATTAGTGTGTAAAATAAAGAATTAAAATAAAAAATATTGATATACTTACCCGTCCGGAGGCCCCTGCACCTTACCGCTGTTAACCGGCACCCTGCTTTGCTTAAAATGAGCGCATTCAGCACCTTCCATGACGTCAACGGCTTCTAATTGGTTGCGTGCCGCTCATGTGACCGCCACGCGACCAATCACAAGCCGCGACGTCATTCTCAGGTCCTAAATTCCTAGAATGAGGAGTTTAGGGCCAGAGAATGACGTCGTGGCTTGTGATTGGTCACGTGGCGGTCACATGAGCGGCACGCGACCAATCAGAAGCCGTGACGTCATGGAAGGTGCTGAACGCGCTCATTTTAAGCAAAGCAGGCTGCCGATTACTACCAGGGCGCGTCAGAGGGTGAGTATATCCCTATTTTTTATTTTAATTCTTTATTTTTTACATGGATATGGATCCCAGGGCCTGAAGGAGAGTTTCCTCTCCTTCAGACCCTGGGAACCATACACTGGGAACTTCCGATTCCGATTCCCGATACCACAAAAGTATCGGATCTCGGTATCGGAATTCCGATACCGCAAGTATCGGCCGATACCCGATACTTGCGGTATCGGAATGCTCAACACTACTGTCTGTAACCCTCATTCTATTCAGTATTTTGGGGTAAAAAATACAGTCCACATATTGAACAGTGTGGTATCTCTGTCAGACCCCTGATCTTTCTGTGGGCTACAAATTTGGACATTTCCACTGTATTTGCTGTCTGTTACCCTCGTTCTATACGGTTTTTTGGGGTAAAAAATACAAAAATACAGGCCAACTATTGAACAGTGTGGTACCTCTGTCAGACCCATGATCTATCTGTGGGCTACAATTTTGGGCATTTCAGGCCTCCATTCCACTGTATTTGCTGTCTGTTACTCTCATTCTATACAGTATTTTGCGGTAAAAAATACCAAAATACAGGCCACATATTGAACATTGTGGTTTCTCTGTCAGACACCAGATTTATCTGTGGACTACAAATTTGGGCATTTCACGTATCCATTCCACTGTATTTGCTGGCTGTTACCCTCGTTCTATACAGTATTTTGGGTTAAAAAATACAAAAATACAGATCACATATTGAGCATTGTGGTATCTCTGTCAGAAGCATGATCTATCTGTGGGATACAAATTTGGGCATTTCAGGCCTACATTCTGCTGTATTTGCTTTCTGTTAGCCTAGTTCTAAAGAGTAGTTAGTGGTAAAAAAAAATACAGGCCACATATTGAGCATTGTGATTTCTCTGTAAGACTCCTGATCTATCTGTGGGCTACAAATTTGGGCATTTCAGGAGCATATTCCACTACATTTGCTGTTTGTTACCCTAGTTCTAAAGAGTATTTAGTTGTAAAAAAAAAATACAGGTCACATATTGAGCATTGCGGTTTCTCTGTCAGACGCCAGATCTATCTATGGGCTACAAATTTGGGCATTTCAGGCCTACTTTCCACTGCATTTGCTGTCTGTTATCCTCATTCTATAGTGTTTTGGGGTAAAAAATACAAAAATACAAGCCGTATATTGAGCATTGTGATTTCTCTGTCAGACGCCAGATCTATCTGTGGGCTACAAATTTGGGCATTTCAGGCCTACATTCCACTGTATTTGCTGTCTGTTACCCTCGTTCTATACAGTATTTTGGGGTAAAAAATACAAAAATATAGGCCACATATTGAGCATTGTGGTTTCTTTGACAGACGCCAGATCAATCTGTGGGCTACAAATTTGGGCATTTCATGCCTCCATTTCACTGTATTTGCTGTCTGTTACCCTAGTTCTAAACAATATTTTGGGGTAAAAAAAAAACAGGCCACATACTAAACATAGTGGTTTTTTGGTTTCTCTGTCAGAGGCCTGATCTATCTGTGGGCTATAAATTTGTGCATTTCAGGACTCCATTCCACTGTATTTGCTGTCTGTTACCCTCATTCTATACAGTATTTTAGGGTAAAAAATATAGGCCACAAATTGAACAGTGTGGTTTCTCTGTCAGACGCCAGATCTATCTGTGGGCTACAAATTTGGGCATTTCAGATCTACGTTCACCTTTTTTTGTGGTGTGCTACCCTAGTTCCATACAATATTTTTCTGTTTAAATGAAAAATATACACGCCACATACTGAGCAGTGTGGTATCTCTGTCAAATGTCAAAACGTTTAAAATATTTTAGTAGTCTATTTAAAATGGGCAAGGCACGTGGCAACGGACGGGGAAGTGGACGTGATGCTGATGGTGCATGCAGAGGCTGAAGCTGTGACCAAGCTGAAAGTGAGCCACAACAAACACCAACATCTTCTCGCTTGCCTTTCCTGACCCAAATACTAGGGGAACGCAGCACACCACTATTGAACCCAGAGCAGTGTCACCTTGCCTCCATCACTACCACTACCATGTCGTCCACATGGTCAAGTCTGAGTAGCCGTGAGTCTGGACCACATATACTAACCCTGATCCTCCTTCCTCCCACCATGCCGAGTGTCCGGAGACAACTGATCCCACACTTGGACACTCTGAAGAGTTGCTCACTTCTCCATTTAAAGATTCTGGACTCTCAGCTGGTCCACTTGAAGCAGGGCAAAATGAGACCGCATGTGGCAATGCTCAAATATTTGAGCAGCCATGGTCACACGAAGGCGACATTGGGAAATTGCCACAAGAGGTGGACAATGAGGAGACACAATTGCCAGAAAGTCAGGAAGAGGACCAGGGTGCGGATGTGGAAGACGAGGTGGTAAATGATATAGTAACTGACCCAACCTGGCAGTAGGACATGCAGAGTGAGGACAGCAGCACACATGGGGAAGGAGGCATATCACCCAAACAGGCAGAAAGAAGCAATGTGGTGGCCACAGACAGAAGGCGTGCATCCGTTCCCGGTAACACCAACATGAGAGAAGTTGCCATTCCAACTGTTAGATTTTCCCGAGTCTGGTTGTTTTTTAAAGACTGCCGATAACCCCAAACAAGCCATTTGCACCACCTGCCAAGCCCGCTGTCAAATATAAAATACAGTGTGTATAGAGTCTTGTGCTTGGGTGCAAGGAAACACAGAAGACACAGGCTTGTTTAAGTAGTTCTTGTATTACTTCATACAAGTAAGGGTTAACACAGTTGCAGGCAGGAGACAAGACAGGCATGAATAAACCTTAAGTTAATCTAGTCACAGAAACAGGTTAAAGGTTCTCTCTACTTCCCTTGCCAATGTTGATGATAAGCTGAGGGATTCCTGAATCCACAAATGTCCAAGGATCTGAAGTAGAAGGTGGTTAGGATATAAGTCCAAGTCTTCCAGGAGTAAGGTGACATATAACCTGCAGACTTGATTCTGAAGCACTGATTAAACAGCTGATGCTGCTTAAAAGGCCAAGTGGCAGAGAACAGGGTGGAAACATTGAAACTGAGAACTCCATGCTGGTTAACCCCTTCATGACCTTGGGATTTTACATTTTTCCGTGTTCGTTTTTTGCTCCCCTTTTCCCAGAGCCGTAACTTTTTTGTTTTTCCGTCAACATGACCATGTGAGGGCTTAATTTTTGCGGGACGAGTTTTACTTTTGAACAACATCATTGGTTTTAGCATGTCATGTACTAGAAAACGGGAAAAAAAATCCAAGTGCGGTGAAATTGCAAAAAAATGTGCAATCCCACACTTGTTTTTTGATTGGCTTTTTTACTAGGTTCACTAAATGCTAAAACTGACCTGCCAATATGATTCTCCATATCAGTACGAGTTCACAGACACCTGGCATGTCTAGGTTCTCTTTTATCTAGGTGGTGAAAAAAAATTCCAAACTTTGCTAAAAAAAAAAAATAAAAAAATTGTGCCATTTTCCGATACCTGTAGCGTCTCCATTTTTCATGATCTCGGGTCAGTTGAGGGCTTATTTTTTGCGTGCTGAGCTGGCATTTTTAATGATACCATATTGGTGCAGATACGTTCTTTTAGTCGCCCGTTATTGCATTTTAATGCAATGTCGTGGCGACCAAAAAAACGTAATTCTGGCGTTTCTAATTTTTTTCTCGCTACACCGTTTAGCGATCAGGTTAATCTTTTCTTTTGTTGATAGATCGGGCGATTCTGAATGCAGCGATACCAAATATGTGTAGGTTTGATTTTTTTTAATTGATTTATTTTGAATGGGGTGAAAGGGGGGTGATTTAAACTTTGATATTTCTTTTCTTTTTTTCACATTTTTTTAAACTTTTTTTACTTTTGCCATGCTTCAATAGCCTCCATAGGAGGCTAGAAGCTGGCACAACGCGATTGGCTCTGCTACATAGCAGCGATCATCAGATCACTGCTAGCTATACAGCAGAAATGCAGGTGTGCTATGAGCGTCATGTGACGGGGGTCGGCGATGCGATCATTTCCGGCTGCCCTGCCAGAAGCGCCGGTTAAATGCCGCTGTCAGCGTTTGACAGCGGCATTTAACTAGTTAATAGCGGTGGGTGAATCGCGATTTCACCCGCCGCTATTGCGGGCACATGTCAGCTGTTCAAAACAGCTGACATGTCCTGGCTTTGATGCGGGCTCACCGCCGAAGCCCTGCATCAAAGTGCGGTATCTGACCTCGGACATACTATCCCGTCCGAGGTCAGAAAGAGGTTAAGGGCAAAATAGATACAGCAAAGCAGAAAGCAAAATGGCCAACAGGAAAAACTAGGTTCTATTAAAAATAACAGCAGATATAGCAAATTGTTTAAAACCTTACATTACTCCCCCCTTAGTGACAGCCTCCGGATGACCCCAGACCCGGCTTGTCCGGGTACCTCTGATAGAACTGGCGAAGAAAGCGAGGAGCATTAATGTTATTAACCGGTTCCCATGAGTTGTCTTCAACTGAGTAGCCTTGCCACTTAATCAGGTATTGTAGCTGATTTCTATGCAACCTAGAATCCAGAATCTTTTCCACTACAAATTCCTCCTGACCATCAATCAGCACTGGGTCAGGATAAGGAAAAGAACATCCAGGAAACATATTGGGTACTGCTGCCTTTAGTAGGGAAATGTGAAAAACAGGGTAAATTCTCATGGTTCTGGGCAGACGAAGAGGACAAGTCACGGCACTTACAATCTTACTGATCCTGTAGGGACCAATGTACTTATGTCCCAATTTGGATGATGGAATCCTTAACTTAAGGTTCTTAGTTGACAGCCAGACCAAGTCTCCTACCTTGAAGGCTAGTGCGGGTTTATGAAACATATCAGCTGCTCTCTTATATTTCTCCTGAGCCGATTCCAGATTCTCTTTTAGAAGATCAACATTCCATTGTAGGGAAGCAATTCTGTCGTCCACAGCTGGCAAAAGCGTATCTATAGGAAATCAAGGAAGTATGTTAGGATGATAGCCTTGGTTAGCATAAAAGGAGACTGCTTAGTGGAAGCACTCTGAGCGTTATTATAAGAAAATTCAGCCAAAGGAAGTAAATCCACCCAATCATCCTGTAGGTGGCAGATAAAGCAGTGGAGATACTGCTCCAGGGTCTGGTTGGTCCGTTCTGTCTGGCCATTAGTCTGAGGATGAAAGGCAGAAGAAAGATTTACTTTAATGTAAAATGCGGCACAGAAATTCTGCCAAAACCTTGAAGTGAATTGCACCCCTCGATCAGAAATGACCTCATCCGGTAGTCCATGCAAGCGAAACACATCTTGAATTATTAAATCTGCGGTCTGTTTAGCAGTGGGTAAGCCGCTACAGGGAATAAAGTGAGCTGCCTTTGTCAAACAATCCACCACCACCAAAATGGTGTTCTTCCCTTGCGAGGTTTGCAACTCCACAATTAAATCCATGGAAATGGATCCCTATGGATGGGATGCGGTGGGTAGGGGTTGTAATAGACCCGTCGGTGAAGAACGTGGTGTCTTGCATCTCGCACACACTTCGCATGAAGAGACATAATTTAGAACATCTTTTCTATAAGTGGGCCACCAAAAGAAATGAGAAAGGAATTCTTGAGTCTTTAGGACTCCTCTATGTCCTGCTATCTTAGAGTCGTGGATGAGTTGTAGTACTCTCAATCTGACCGTTTCAGGTATATACAAACGTTGGCCCTGAAACCACACACCATTCTTATATACAAGACTTACATCCCTAGGAGGTTGCGCCAGAAAGGAATCCAAATGGTATGCCTCCTTGATGTCATTAAGAAGGTCTTGATTGTGAATCACTCCCAGGAATCTGGAATCGGGAAGAATAGTCTTAGAAGTAGTGAGTGAAGAGGTTTCAGTTGAATGGATCCTAGAGAGTGCATCTGCCTTTCCGTTGCACGACCCTGGCCTATAAGAGATTACACAAATGAATTGATTCAAAAACAGACTCTAATGAGCCTGGCAAGTAGTCAGGCACTTAGTTGATCCGATAAATTCAAGATTGCGATGGTCGGTCAGGACGACTATCTGCTGTGCCGTTCCCTGAAGATGATGTCTCCATTCCTTGAAGGCAGTAATGATGGCCAACAATTCTCTATTGCCCACATCATAGTTCTTTTCTGCTGCAGACAACCACTGTGAAATAAAAGCACAGGGATGCAAAGCATTCTTCTCACCTGTTCTCTGGGAGAGTATAGCTCTGATGGCACAGTCAGAGGCATCCACCTCTACTATGAAGGCCAGTTCAGGGTTGGGATGCACTAGGATAGGTGCTGTGGTAAATTTACTCTTCAGGTGAGAAAACGCTTCTTGGGCTTGAGGAGTCCAGGTGAAGATAGATCTTTTACGGGTAAGTTGCGTGATAGGTGACACTACCTCAGAAAAGTTCCTAATAAAACGCCTGTAGAAACTGGCAAACCCGATGAAGCGCTGTACTTCCTTCACATTCATAGGAACTGGCCAGTTCTTGATGGCTTGGGTCTTACTTTCATCCATACAAATTCCTTGTGATGACATTACATACCCCAAAAATTGAATCTCGGTCTGATGGAATTCGCATTTTTCAAGTTTGATAAAAAGATTATTCTGTCATAGGCGTTCTAAGACCAACTTCACGTGTCCATGATGTTCCTCTGTAGAGTTAGAAAAAATCAAAATATCATCTAAATAAATCACTACAAAAGTATCCAAAAGATCCCTGAAAATGTCGTTCACTAAATGTTGGAAAGTTGCTGGGGCATTACACAGACCGAAAGGCATGACTAAGTATTCAAAATGTCCATAACGTGGTCTGAATGCAGTCTTCCATTCATCCCCAGGTCTAATACGGACCAAATTATAGGCCCCACGGAGATCCAGTTTAGAAAATATTTTGGCATGCCGTACTCTCTCCAATAACTCAGGGATCAAAGGCAGTGGGTAACGGTTTCTGATAGTAACCTTATTAAGCTCCCGGTAATCTATGCAGGGTCTAAGAGATCCATCTTTCTTCTTCACAAAGAAGATAGGTGCACCTGCAGGAGATGAGGAGTGGCGTATGAAGCCTTTGGGTAAATTCTCATCAATATAGTCCTTCAAAGCCTTTAGCTCGGGCCCTGCCAAAGGGTAGATCTTACCAAAGGGTATAACTGCTCCTGGCAAGAGTTCAATTTGGACAATCATATGGATGATGAGGGGGAAGCTGGTCAGCATTCCTCCTGTCACATACGTCGGCATACTCATAGCTGGTAGCTCTGAAAACATTGAGGATCCCTCAGGAACAGTACAAGCTGCAACTTCTGGACCTATCTGTTTCTCCGGGAAGTGCAGCTCCTTGGTCTCCCAGTTAATTGTACGGTTCTGAGCCTGCAGCCATGGCAGCCCTAAAATGATGGGAAAATGGGGAGAATTGATAAGCATAAAAGACAGTCTTTCTTGATGATTTTTACCCATGAACACCTTCAAGGGTTCCATCTCCTGATCCACTGGTCCAGAGTTTAACAGGGAGCCATCCACAGTCTCCATCTGTACAGGAGTAGCCTTCTTCATGGGACGTATCCCATGTTTCTGGGCAAAAGAGATGTCCATAAAATTGCCGCTTGCCCCTGAGTCAATCATAGCAGAGCTACACACCCATACCGAGTCAACCCAGAGTTTCATGGAGAGGGAGCAATGAGAGTTGTTCTTCTTACAGCTCAACTGGGATACTGTTGGGGAAACTTGAAAAATTGCTGTATTTATACAATCATCGGGCTCTGAAATAATGGAGTTTAAAGGAAAGGTGCCGCATTTTATTTTTTGTATTAAAAATAATTGTTTATATAAACAATTATTTTTCATACAAATTTCCTTTTTTTAACTTTAACATTTTTTTATTATTAATTATTTTTTCAGCCACTGGGCGCTGCCATTTTGCTTTGCAGGAGTGTAAGTGAAGCTGCACGACACTTACACTTTGCAATTACGGCAGCCCTGGGCATAGAGATCTGCGGTCGGGAGCCGACTCTATACCTAGCATTATAAGCTGCTCTCTGCTCTGGTCTGGCCACGCCCCTGAGCCGTCCACAGCACAGCAGAGGCAGGAGATCAGCGCCATCTTCCTGGAGCTCACACTGCCTCTGTGAGCTCCAGCTTCCAAGGATAATGGCAGGAGCCCTGCAGTTGTAGGAGGAGGAGGAGGAGACCAAGGAGGGAGAAAGGACTCAGCAGGGAGCCGTAAGTATCAGTGGGGAGGGGGAGAGGGAATCTAATCCTATCCCTTGTGGTGCTGACTCTGAGCAGTGTATCTCCTGCCATGTGTGTTACTGTCTGCTGAGCTGTGTATCTAATCCTCTCCTGTGTGATACTGACTGAGCTGTGTATCTAATCCTATCCTGTGTGATACTGTGCTGAGCCGTGTATCTAATCCTCTCCTGTGTGATACTGTCTGCTGAGCCATGCATCTAATCCTATCCTGTGTGATACTGTCTGCTGAGCTGTGTATCTAATCCTATCCTGTGTGATACTGTCTGCTGAGCTGTATACCTAATCCTCTCCTGTGTGATACTGACTGCTGAGCTGTGTATCTAATCCTCCCCTGTGTGATACAGTCTGCTGAGCCATGTATCTAATCCTATCCTGTGTGATACTGTGCTGAGCTGTGTATCTAATCCTCTCCTGTGTGATACTGTTTGCTGAGCCATGTATCTAATCCTATCCTGTGTGATACTGTGTGCTGAGCTGTATATCTAATCCTCTCCTGTGTGATACTGTGTGCTGAGCTGTGTATCTAATCCTCTCCTGTGTGATACTGACTGAGCTGTGCATCTAATCCTATCCTGTGTGATACTGTGTTGAGCCTTGTATCTAATCCTACCCTGTTTGATACTGTGCTGAGCCGTGTATCTAATCCTCTCCTGTGTGATACTGACTGCACTGTGTATCTAATCCTATCCTGTGTGATACAGTCTGCTGAGCCATGTATCTAATCCTATCCTGTGTGATACTGACTGCTGAGCCATGTATCTAATCCTATCCTGTATGATACTGTGCTGAGCTGTGTATCTAATCCTCTCCTGTGTGATACTGTTTGCAGAGCCATGTATCTAATCCTATCCTGTGTGATACTGTGTGCTGAGCTGTATATCTAATCCTCTCCTGTGTGATACTGTGTGCTGAGCCGTGCATCTAGTCCTATCCTGTGTGATACTGACTGAGCCATGCATCTAATCCTATCCTGTGTGATACTGTGCTGAGCCTTGTATCTAATCCTACCCTGTGTGATACTGTGCTGAGCCGTGTATCTGATCCTCTACTGTGGGATACTGTGTGCTGAGCCATGTATCTAATCCTATCCTGTGTGATACTGACTGAGCTGTGTATCTAATCCTCTCCTGTGTGATACTGTCTGCTGAGCCGTGTATCTAATCCTATCCTGTGTGATACTGTCTGCTGAGCTGTGTATCTAATCCTATCCTATGTGATACTGTGCTGAGCCTTGTATCTAATCCTATCCTGTATGATACTGACTGAGCTGTGTATCTAATACTGTCCTGTGTGATACTGACTGTTGAGCTGTGTATCTAATCCTCTCCTATGCAGTCCTCTCCCCCGTTATGTGTGATCTATATGGCGGTATTATGTGTGATCTATATGGCGGTATTATGTGAGATCTATATGGCGATATGTGAGAACACTGGTGGTATTATGTGAGATCTATATGACGGTATTATGTGTGAAGTATATGGCGGTATTATGTGTGAAGTATATCGCGGTATTGTGTGCTCTGTATTATGTGTGCTCTATATGGCAGTATTATGTGAGATCTATATGGCGGTATGCTCTATATGGCGGTATTATGTGTGCTTTATATGGCAGTATTATGTGTGCTCCATATGGTGGTATTATGTGAGATCTATATGGCGTCGTTATGTGAGAAGTATATGGCGGTACTATGTGATGTATATGGCGGTATTATGTTTGTTTATGGCGGTATTATGTGTGATCTATATGGCGATATGTGAGAACACTGGTGGTATTATGTGAGATCTATATGACGGTATTATGTGTGAAGTATATGGCGTTATTATGTGTGAAGTATATTGCGGTATTTTGTGCTCTGTATTATGTGTGCTCTATATGGCGGTATTATGTGAGAACACTCTGGCGTCGTTATTTGCGATCTATATGATGGTATTATGTGAGAACTATAGGACAGTATTATGTGTGCTCTATATGGCGGTATTGTGTGCTCTATATGGCGGTATTATGAGTGATCTATATGGCGGTATTATGTGCTCTATATGGCGGTATTATGAGTGATCTATATGGCGGTATTATGTGAGAACACTATGGAAGTATTATCTGCAGAAAGGGGACCCAATCTAGGGTGGTTCCGGTTGAGCAGCTGCACGCGGGTCTGGGGTAATAGAGGGGGCAGCATGACCTCCAGTTAGGTGCCTTCAGGGGAGGGCTGGTAAGGCAGCTGAAGAGAGGGGTCTCATGTTTATCGTTACTATATGGCTACATTTCCTTCCCAGCATCACCCCGGACTGCGTCTGTCACCTCGCTTTCACACATCGCCAGGACAGGATCTGAGGAGGGGAATGGGGTCTTAGCATGCAAAGTCTGGATCAGAACAGGTCATCAATCAGCAGAAATGTTTCCTGGATTTCTGAGGAGACGGTCCATCCATGTGTATAAAAGACAGCGCTCTATGTACAATCCCTGGCTGCTCCGCACACCAAACAGGATGCCCCCCATAGACCAGCACACTGCTCTCCTGAAATACTCTGTGCTGCTGTCACCCTGCTCCCTCCACCATATATCTACCAGAATCCTTGCTGCCTGCCATCCTCGGTGACTGTCTACTTGTCAGTATAACTTTGCAGTCACCAACAAAATGGCTGCACACTGTGTTCCTGAATCCTCTCATCCCCTAGCAAACACCAGAAGGAGAGGAGAGGAGTGACATCACACCCATGTCAGCAGACTCAGCCCATAATTACTGCAGTGCAGTAATGTGAGCTAGTTGTACACTAGGTTTTTGTCAAATTTCATTAGCTGCTCCCCCTAGTGTTTAAAAGTGGAAATGCCAAACCTTTTAAAATTATTTTTCATATTTTACTAAATTAAAAACAAATGATAATATTTTTTAAGAAAATGTAAACATTAATTCTTTACATTTTTTCAATCGCTGGAAAAAAAAATTTTTTGATGGCACCTTCCCTTTAAGTCCGAGAATTCAGTATCTATAGCTGCAGATCTCCCTAGAACTTGAGATTCGGATTTGACAGATCCCCTTTCGCAGCACTCACAGTGTATGACTGCTGCAGCAGTCTTACGAGAAAGGTTGGGGCAGCTTGTAATGAAGTGCCCTGACTTACCACAATAGAAACATAGATTTTCTTTTAGTCGATGTTCCTTGCGGGCATCACTCACCCGTCTCTGTAAGGAGTCCACCTGCATTGGTTCAGGTTCTGGTTCCCGTGTGGTCCGGCTCACAGACTCCTTAGCTGGGGAGGAAGGCAGGAAATGATTAGGACGATTAATTTCAGACCATCTCTCCTGTCTGCGTTCAGTAAGATGGGCATCAATACGGATGCAGTAGTTAATAAAGTCTCCCAACGCGGTGGGAGGGTAGGCACGAGCAAGTTCGTCCTTAATCATTGGAGACAACCCTTTACGGAAAATGGATTTTTTGCCAGAACTGTCCCAAGTGGTATCGAGAGCCCATCTCCTGAAATCCAAGGCATATTCAGCTACTGAGCGCTTACCTTGGCGCAAAGCCAACATGGCTGCTTCAGCTGTTGCACCTCGGTTTGGGGCATCAAAAACCTGCCCCATGGCTGAAATGAAAGCTTCAAGATTATTTAGACATTCATCCTCAGTCTCAATCAGGGGGTTTGCCCACATCAGAGCTTTCTTGGAGAGCAGCATGATTATGGTTAGCACCTTGGATCGTTCAGAGAGAAATTGTGAAGCATGAGAAGAGAAAAACAGTTTGCATTGATTAATAAATCCCCTAAATTTTTCCCGTTCACCGCCAAAATGGAAAGGTGGCAACTTTGGAAACCCAGAACCCGGGGGTGTGGATGGTGCCATGACTCGTTCCTCCAGAGCCTCAATCCTGGTTCGCAATTTCTGCGTATTTTGTCCGAAAACTTGCAAATTGTGATTATTAAGATCTTGCTGGCTTGAAAAGCTGGTCTTTAAAGCCTGAATATCCACAAGAATCTTATCAGTAACTCCACATAAGTCTTTTACATGAGCCTCCATCTTCCCAGACATTTTACGGCAGAAAAGCTGGAAGAGAGAAAAGAGCGCACAATAGTGTTTACCTGTGGTAACACACCTGGCTGAAAAAAGGGAATGCGCTCACCTGAAATGGTTGTGAGAAGTCACAACCACTATCATCACAGAAGGTATAAATGGATATCTGGCATTCACATCCACAGCAGACTCGGCGTTCCCAGACAGTCTGTATAGAGTCTTGTGCTTGGGTGCAAGGAAACACAGAAGACACAGGCTTGCTTAAGTAGTTCTTGTATTACTTCATACAAGTAAGGGTTAACACAGTTGCAGGCAAGAGACAAGACAGGCAGGAATAAACCTTAAGTCCATCTAGTCACAGAAACAGGTTAAAGGTTCTCTCTCTACTTCCCTTGCCAATGTTGATGGTAAGCTGAGGTATTCCTGAGTCCACACATGTCCAAGGATCTGAAGTAGAAGGTGGTTAGGATATAAGTCCAAGTGTTCCAGGAGCAAGGTGACAGGTAACCTGCAGACTTTCCTCGTCGACAGGAAAAACTAGGTTCTATTAAAAATAACAGCAGATATAGCAGATTGTTTAAAACCATACACCCGCATAAGCAAAACTCCCATCCTGACCACTACCAGCATGATCAGGCATATGGCAGCAAAGCACCCGACTTTGTGGGCCAGGCTTCAGGAACAGTGTCTGCAGGTGACACCACTGCTTCTTCCACTGTTGTGCGTGCAAACCAATCCCCTGTCCATGGTGCATGCGAAGATGCCTCATGCCCTGCACTTGTTATTGCCCGCAGTCAACTAGCACCATTATCAAGCACGTCCACGTAATTGTCCCAGCGCAGCCTTCAGTTGTCCATGCCCCAGTCATTGGAACACAAGCGGAAATACACAGCCAACGCCCCACAGGCCACAGTACTAAATTCACAAATTTGTCATTTGCTTCTGCTTGAAATGTTGCCTGTTAGGCTTGTGGACACAGAAGCTTTCCGCAACCTGATGGCGGCAGCCATCTCAAGGTACTCTGTCCCCAGCCACCACTATTACTTCTGGTGTGCTGTACCGGCATTACACCGGCACGTTTCTCAAAACATCACCCGTGCCCTTAACAATGCTGTTACTGGGAAAGTCCACCTAACCACGGACACGTGGACAAGTGCCTGTGGGCAGCGATGGTACATCTCACTGATGGCACACTGGGTTAACATAGTGGAAGCCGAGACCCAGTCGGACCTTGGGATGGACATGAGAATGAGTACTATCCCCCAAAACAAATGATAGCACCTGTTCAATATTTACAATTGTGTGCAGGAGCCTAAAGAATTATTAATTATGCATTACTTTCATCCATTGTTCTACTCTTTAAACTCTTAGTGATAGAGCCAATATTGAACTTAATGACCAAGCCCCATTTTTCGAATCTGACCAGTGTCAGATGTGGTAATAACTCTGGAATGTTTCTGTATAATATATCCCGGTGATTCTGAGATTGTTTTGTCAAGACACATTGTACTTTTTGTAAGTGGTAAATTTAGGTTGCTTAGTTTTTAATTTATTTTGTGAAAATATCTGAAATTTGATGAAAAATTATCGATTTTCAAACTTCAATTGCTTATATCCTTAACCCCTTTCTGACATTAGACGTAATAATCCGTCCATGTGCCCTGGGCCTATTTGACCAGGGACGGATTATTATGTCTGCGCGATTGCCCACACACAATTGTGGTGTGTGGGTGATCGCCACCGGGTGTCAGCTGATTCTGACAGCTGACACTCGTCAGTAAGTGCCAGGAGCGGTCACGCACCGCTCCCAGCACTTTAACTCCCAAATGCTGTGATCGAACAAGATTGCAGCATTCCAGGAGCCAAAAGAGGGCTGACAGGCCCTCTGCCTTTGAATCGGAGACCCTGCGGTGTTATGTAGGGTTCTGATCCTTGCCATGAGACCTGATGTCATCATGACAACATCCAGATCACCAGAGCTATAAAAAATACTGATCATGCGCAGTGCATGATCAGCAAGCTTCTCTGTCAATGCAGAGCTCACAGTTTCTATATCATGGGCATGTTGCTGCATCCCCATGCTGTAAAAGCAATCAGCCTGCAAAAAATAATAGTCCCATAGTGGGACTAAGTAAACAAGCTAAAAAAGTAAAAAAAAAGTCTTTAAATAATTGTAAATTGTGAAAATATTTTACAAAAGGATAAAAAAAGATATAAGTGTTGTATCGATGTAATCCTACTAATCCTGAAGAGTAATAAAACTGCTTTTTTAGTTTTACCAAACAAGGAACGGCTTAACCCCCCCAACAAAAAAAATTCCTGAATTGCTGTTTCTTGTTCATGTGACCGAAAATTATACCAGTAAAAATGTCAACTCGTCCCACAAAAAACAAGCCATCATATGACTCTGTGGGCCAAAATATGGAAAAATTATATCTCTCAAAATATTGTTCTGCAAAAACTATTTTTTGCAAAAACAGCATCTTTTAGTGTGTGACAGAAGCCAAACATAAAAACTCAACATATATCTGGTATTGCTGTATTCGCAGCGACTCAAAGAATATAGTCACCTAATCAATTATACTGCACGAGGAATGGTGTAAAAAATTAGAAGGAGTGATATTAGAAGGACACCACTGAACAGAGGACAGATGGAGTCCAGAGTAACTCTACTGCCTCATTATAGTGAATGGATCCTGTTATGAACTGGTGGCCTAGGAGCAGCATGGATGAGCTCTGGACTAGGTGGCCTCTATACTGACCGCAGACCCTGAACTTAACACATCAACTAGAAGTAGCCGTGGGATGTTCCTGTCACTCCCTAGACACCTCGTCACGGCCAGAGGACTAATTACCCCTAAAGAAAGAAACAGGAATACTATCTTGCCTCAGAGAAAATTCCCAAAGGAAAGGCAGCCCCCAACAAATATTGACTGTGAGAGGAGAGGGAAATTACAAACGCAGACTGAAAACAGAATTTAGCAAAGGAGGCCACGCTACCTAGAAAGGAAAGACAGGACAGAGTACTATGAGGTCAGTATAAAAAATACTACAAAATCCACCACAGAGAATACAAAAATCTCCACACCTAACTAAAGGCATGGAGGGTAACTCTGTGACTCCAGAGCTTCCAACTTGGCTGAATAAATCTTTACACAGACAAAGCTGGACAAGAAAAAACATAGCAATTCACAGAACTATTAATTAAGTCCACCGCATGTGGACTGCAAAAACAGAGCCAGGACTTATCTTTGATGATTTGGACAATCCAGAAGGAGAAACCAAGCAGAGATGTGGATCCCTAGAAAACAATGGACAACTGGCACTCACTAAAGGAAGGAGCCAGACTAAATAGCCCCGTCCAAAGTGGAAGCAGCTGATGACTGTTGTGAAGGACAAACAGCAGCACTACCACTTATAACCACTGGAGGGAGCCCAAGAGCAGAACCCACAACAGAATTCACAACAGTACCCCCCCCTTGAGGAGGGGTCACTGAACCCTCACCAGAGCCCCCAGGCCAATCCGGATGAGCCAAATGGAAGGCACGAACCAAATCGTCAGCATGAACATCGGAGGCAACAACCCAAGAATTATCCTCCTGGCCATAACCCTTCCACTTGACAAGATACTGAAGCCTCCGTCTAGAAAAACGAGAATCCAAGATCTTCTCCACAACATACTCCAACTCCCCATCAATCAACACCGGGGCAGGAGGATCAACAGAGGGAACCACGGGCACCACATATTTCCGCAACAAAGATCTATGAAAAACATTATGGATGGATAAAGAGGCTGGAAGGGCTAAACGAAAAGACACTGGATTGATAATCTCAGAAATCCTATAAGGACCAATAAACCGAGGCTTGAACTTCGGGGAAGAAACCTTCATAGGAACATGACGAGAAGACAACCAGACCAAATCCCCAACCCGGAGCCGGGAACCCACACGCCAACGACGGTTGGCAAAACGCTGAGCCTCCTCCTGAGACAACACCAAATTGTCCACAACATGAGCCCAAATCTGCTGCAACCTGTCAACCACAGAGTCCACCCCAGGACAATCAGAAGATTCAACCTGCCCTGAAGAAAAATGAGGATGAAACCCAGAATTACAAAAGAATGGTGACACCAAGGTAGCAGAACTAGCCCGATTATTAAGCGCAAACTCGGCCAATGGCAAGAAAGCCACCCAATCATCCTGATCGGCAGACACAAAGCATCTCAAATAGGTTTCCAAAGTCTGGTTAGTTCGCTCGGTTTGGCCGTTTGTCTGAGGATGAAATGCGGAAGAAAAAGACAAATCAATGCCCAGCTTAGCACAAAAGGACCGACAAAATTTAGAAACAAACTGGGAACCTCTATCGGACACAATATTCTCCGGAATGCCATGCAAACGAACCACATGCTGAAAAAACAACGGAACCAACTCAGAAGAGGAAGGCAACTTAGGCAAAGGTACCAAATGAACCATCTTAGAAAACCGGTCACAGACCACCCAGATAACAGACATCCTCTGGGAAACAGGAAGATCCGAAATAAAATCCATAGAAATATGCGTCCAAGGCCTCTCAGGGACCGGCAAAGGCAAAAGCAACCCACTAGCGCGGGAACAGCAAGGCTTAGCCCGGGCACAAGTCCCACAGGACTGCACAAAAGAACACACATCCCGTGACAAAGAAGGCCACCAAAAGGACCTACTAACCAAATCTCTGGTACCAAAAATCCCAGGATGGCCAGCCAGCACTGAACAGTGAACCTCAGAAATCACTTTACTAGTCCATCTGTCAGGAACAAACAATTTCTCCGCTGGACAGCGATCAGGTTTATCAGCCTGAAACTCCTGAAGAGCCCGTCGCAAATCAGGGGAGATGGCAGAAAGAATCACCCCCTCCTTAAGAATACCAACCGGCTCAAGAATCCCAGGGGAATCAGGCAAGAAACTCCTAGAGAGGGCATCAGCCTTAACATTCTTAGAACCTGGAAGATACGAGACAACAAAATCAAAACGGGAGAAAAACAGGGACCATCGGGCCTGTCTAGGATTCAGCCGTTTGGCAGACTCGAGGTAAATCAGATTCTTATGATCGGTCAAGACCACAATACGGTGCTTGGCCCCCTCAAGCCAATGTCGCCACTCCTCAAATGCCCACTTCATAGCCAACAACTCACGATTGCCGACATCATAATTGCGTTCCGCAGGCGAAAACTTTCGAGAAAAGAAGGCACACGGTTTCATCAAGGAACCATCAGAATTCCTCTGAGGCAAAATGGCCCCTGCCCCAATCTCAGAAGCGTCAACCTCAACCTGAAAAGGAAGAGAAACATCCGGCTGATGCAACACAGGGGCAGAAGTAAATCGGCGCTTAAGCTCCTGAAAGGCAGAAACGGCCTCAGAGGACCAATTAGCTACATCAGCGCCCTTCCTCGTCAAATCGGACAGGGGTTTAACCACACTGGAGAAGTTGGCAATGAAACGGCGATAAAAATTAGCAAAGCCCAAAAATTTCTGAAGGCTCTTCACGGATGTGGGCTGGATCCAATCATGAATGGCCTGAACCTTAGCCGGATCCATTTCTATAGATGATGGAGAAAAAATGAAGCCCAAAAAAGAAACCTTCTGTACTCCAAAGAGGCAATTAGACCCCTTCACAAACAAGGGATTGTCACGAAGGACCTGAAATACCATCCTAACTTGTTTCACATGAGACTCCCAATCATCTGAAAAAATCAAAATATCATCCAAATATACAATCATGAATTTATCAAGATAATTCCGAAAAATATCATGCATGAAGGACTGAAGCACAGATTGGGCATTAGAGAGTCCGAATGGCATTACAAGATACTCAAAATGGCCCTCGGGCGTATTAAACTCAGTTTTCCATTCATCACCCTGCTTAATACGAACCAGATTATATGCCCCTCGAAGGTCAATCTTAGTAAACCAACTAGCCCCCTTAATTCTGGCAAACAAATCAGAAAGCAAAGGCAAAGGGTATTGGAATTTGACCATGATCTTATTCAAGAGGCGATAATCAATACAGGGTCTCAAGGAGCCATCCTTCTTGGCAACAAAAAAGAAACCTGCTCCTAATGGAGAAGAAGATGGCCGAATATGCCCCTTCTCCAAAGACTCCTTTACATAGCTCCGCATGGCGGCATGTTCAGGCACAGACAGATTGAAAAGTCGGCCCTTAGGAAACTTACAGCCTGGAATCAAATCAATAGCACAATCACAGTCCCTATGCGGTGGAAGGGAACTGGACTTGGGCTCATCGAAAACATCCTGGAAATCTGACAGAAACACAGGAATTTCAGAAGAGGGGGAGGAGGAAATTGACATCAGAGGAACGTCATCGTGAACCCCCTGACAACCCCAACTAGTCACAGACATAGATTTCCAATCCAACACCGGATTATGTACCTGTAACCATGGAAACCCCAGCACAACAACATCATGCAAATTATGTAACACCAGGAAGCGACAATCTTCCTGATGGGCTGGCGCCATGCACATGGTTAACTGTTTCCAAATCTGAGGTTTATTTTTAGCCAATGTTGTAGCATCAATCCCCCTCAAAGGGATAGGACTCTGCAAAGGCTGTAAGGAAAAACCACAACGTCTGGCAAATTCTAAGTCCATTAAATTTAAAGCGGCGCCTGAATCCACAAATGCCATGACAGAGAATGACGATAATGAGCAGATCAGGGTCACAGATAACAGAAATTTAGGTTGTACAGTACTGTTAGTAATGGAATTAGCGATTCTCTTGGCACGCTTAGGGCAATCAGAAATAACATGAGCAGAATCGCTGCAGTAAAAGCACAACCCATTCTGATGTCTGAATCCTTGTCGTTCCGCTCTAGACACAATCCTATCACACTGCATAGGCTCAGGACTCCGCTCGGAAGACAACACTATAGTGTGCACAACTCTGCGCTCACGCAAGCGCCGATCAATTTGAATGGCCAGAGACATAGAATCACTCAGACCTGCAGGCGTGGGGAACCCCACCATAACATCTTTAACAGATTCAGAAAGACCCTTTCTGAAAATTGCCGCCAAAGCATCCTCATTCCACTTAGTAAGCACAGACCATTTTCTGAATTCTGCCAATATGACTCTGCCGCTTTTTGACCCTGACACAAGGCCAAAAGTGTTTTCTCAGCATGCTCTACAGAGTTAGGTTCATCATACAATAACCCAAGCGCCTGAAAGAAGGTGTCTACATTAAGCAAGGCCGGATTCCCAGATTCCAGGGAAAATGCCCAATCCTGCGGGTCACCACGCAGCAGAGAAATAACAATTTTTACCTGCTGGATGGGATCACCAGAGGAACGGGGCTTCAGAGCAAAAAACAGTTTACAGTTATTTTTAAAGCTCAAAAATTTGGACCTGTCCCCGAAGAACAGATCGGGGGTAGGAATTCTAGGCTCTAAAACAGGAGTCTGCACGATATAATAAGAAATACCCTGTACTCTAGCAGCAAGTTGATCCACGAGTGAAGCAAGTCCCTGAACATCCATGTCAATGCCTAACTCCTGAGCCACCCAGAAGTGAAGAGGGAAAAAAAAACACAACAGAGTACAGAAAACAAAAAGGCTCAGCACTTTCTTTCCCTTCTTTTGAGATGCGGTTAACTCATTGTTGGCCAGTTGTACTGTTATGATCTGGTGGCCTAGGAGCAGCATGGACGAGCTCTGGAGTAGGTGGCCTCTATACCGACCGCAGACCCTGAACTTAACACATCAACTAGAAGTAGCCGTGGGATGTTCCTGTCACTCCCTCGACACCTCGTCACGGCCGGAGGACTAATTACCCCTAAAGAAAGAAACAGGAATACTATCTTGCCTCAGAGAAAATTCCCAAAGGAAAGGCAGCCCCCAACAAATATTGACTGTGAGAGGAGAGGGAAATTACAAACGCAGACTGAAAACAGAATTTAGCAAAGGAGGCCACACTACCTAGAAAGGAAAGACAGGACAGAGTACTATGCGGTCAGTAGAAAAAAATACTACAAAATCCACCACAGAGAATACAAAAATCTCCACACCTAACTAAAGGCATGGAGGGTAACGCTGTGACTCCAGAGCTTCCAACTTGGCTGAAAAAATCTTTACACAGACAAAGCTGGACAAGAAAAAACATAGCAATTCACAGAACTATTAAGTCCACCGCATGTGGACTGCAAAAACAGAGCCAGGACTTATCTTTGTCAGGATGAGCCAGGATGATTTGGACAATCCAGAAGGAGAAACCAAGCAGAGATGTGGATCCCTAGAAAACAATGGACAACTGGCACTCACTAAAGGAAGGAGCCAGACTAAATAGCCCCGTCCAAAGTGGAAGCAGATGATGACTGTTGTGAAGGACAAACAGCAGCACTACCACTTATAACCACCGGAGGGAGCCCAAGAGCAGAACCCACAACAGAATTCACAACAGGATCCCCCGGAGCTTTCATCTAAATAATGTCACTCAGAGAATTAGATTTGGAAACCACAACTTAATCCACAAAAAAAGCAAGTCCCCACTCAGTTCTGTCTTCTGTTAATGGAAATATAGTGGTCTTCCACGTTACTGGCAGTACAAAGGTTCTGGAAAAGTGAAATTGCTCCTCACTCGCCAAAAGAAATTCAGCTAATTCTGTGCTCTCAAATTCAAATGCCCCTAGATTTCAGAAAGGCAGATATTAAGGAACTCTGAAAGAGAATCGGAAGGATCCAATGGCTGGATATCCTTAAAGACAAAAAGGTCCAGGAAGGTGTGGGAAATCTTGAAAAATGAGGTTCTCAAAGCACAATCGTTAACAATTCCAAAAAGAGGGAAGAATGCAAAGCATTTAAGGAAACCAGGATGGATGAACACAGAACTTAAACACATGCTAAAAAGGAAGAAAGAAATGTTTATGAAATGGAAAGAGGGAGGCATATCTAAAGAAGAATATAATGCTGTCTGCAGAAACTGCAGAGCACAAATCAGATTTTCTAAAGCTGACAATGAATTAAGGCTTGCAAGAGACGTCAAAAGCAGTAAGAAAGGATTTTGGGGATATGTCAAAAGTAAAAGAAAAGTCAAAGATGCTATAGGATTTTTACAGGATGAAAATGATGAAATGGTAAGAAAGGATGTTGAGAAGGCCAAACTTTTAAATTCCTATTTTGCATCTGTTTTCTCTCAGAAAGGAAATGTAACATTAACTAATCGTCACTGTCCTATTAAAGGAGTAGAAGAATCCAGGATATCTATAAACAGAAGGATAGTGAGACAACACTTAGCTAACATAAATTAATTCAAGTCTCCAGGTCCAGATGAATTACCCCCCAGAGTACTGAAGGAGATAGCAGAAGAAATTTTGGAACCACTCTTTGAACAAATTATTAAACAACATGTATGTAGGTACCTGGATAAGAATAAAGTGATTAACAAGAGTCAGCATGGGTTTGTAACTAATAAATCATGTCAGGCTATCTTAATTTCCTTCTATGACAGAATCACTGACTGGCTGGATCAGGGAAATGCTGTAGATATAGTATATCTTGACTTCAGCAAAGCATTTGACAAAGTATCTCACACCATCCTTATTGAAAAAATGACTAAGTGTGGAATGGAAAAGGCAACTGTTAGGTGGATTCATAACTGGCTTAGTGATCGGACCCAAAGAGTAGTCGTAAATGGCTGCACATCCAGTTGGAAGAATGTCTCAAGTGGTTCTGTCCTGGCCCGGGCCCTGTATTGTTCAACATCTTTATCAATGATTTAGATTAAGAAATTGAGGGTACACTAATTAAATTTGCTGATGACACAAAGCTAGGAGGGATAGCTAATACTAGAGAAGAGAAAGAGAGGATTCAAAAAGATATAAATAAACTGGAGCAGTGGGCAGCAACTAACAGAATGATATTTAACAAGAAAAAATGCAAAGTACTACATCTGGGCAATAAAAATTAAAAAAGCATTTAAAGAATGGGAGGCATACGGCTAAGCAACAGCACATGTAAAAGAGACTTGGGTATACTAATAGATCATAAACTGAACATGAGTCAACAGAGTCAACAGAGTGATGCAGCAGCAAAAAAGGCAAATTCAATTCTGGGATGCATTAACAGAAGCGTACAGTCTAGATCACATGAAGTCATTATTGACTTGAAGTCACTCTTCTTTGGTCAGACCTCGTCTGGAATACTGTGTCCAGATTTGGGCACCACATTTCAAAAAAGACATCAACAAACTGGAGCAAGTTCAGAGAAGAGCGACCAGAATGGTGACCGGTCTGCAAACCATGTCCTATGAGGAACGGTTGCAGGATTTAGGAATGTTAGCTTGCAGAAAAGAAGACTGAGAGGAGACTTAATTGATATTTACAAATATCTCAATGGCCGTCACATTGTAGAAGGATCATCTTTATTCTCAGAAGGAAAGACTAGAAGCAATGAGATGAAACTGAATGGGAGGAGACACAGATTAGATATTAGAAAAAACATTTTGACAGTTAGGGTGATCAATGAGTGGAACAGGCTGCCACGAGAGGTGGTGAGCTCTCCTTCCATGGAAGTTTTCAAACAGAGGCTGGACAGATATATGTCTGGGATGATTTAGTGAATCCTGCTTTGAGCGAGGGTTGGACCAGATGACCCAGGAGGTCCCTTTCAACTCTATAATTCTATGATTCTATGGTTCTATGATTCTATGATTCTTAGCCCCACAGTGTACCTAAACCACATATTGCTTCCATGTTTGGCATTTCTGAAGTGATGAGAGCCCACCTAATTTATGGGTGTATGCCTCCAGATGCCAGGGCTGGGCATAATGTACTAGTGACTGCAACATATTGGTCACTACAGCTTACTAGGTCACTACAACGACAGTTTGCAATTTTCACTCAGCAACATTCATTACTGCTTGTTTCTGGAAAATACCCATGGAGTCAAAATCGACACTACACCTTTAGATAAATTCCCCAAGGGGTATAGTTTCCAAAATGGGGTCACTTGAGAGGGGTTTCTACTCTTTTAGCAATTAGGGGGTCTGTATTTGGAGTCCCCATACTCTTCTAGGAAAATCTGTGCTCCAGGAGGCAAATAAGTCTATGTAGTTCTGTACTGACACATATAGGGTATTGCCACGTTCAGTAGAAATTTTGGTGTCATTCTTACCCACTTCTTGTGTGAAAATGTAAAATCTGGGACTAAAGCAAAATTTTTGTGGTAAAAATGTACTTATTTTTCTTCACTGCCCAATGATATAAAATTCTGTGACACATCTGTGGTGATGATGTTCGTCCTTCGTTTTCGAAGATGACCATGACTTCAGGGTTAGATGAGGATTAGTAGCTATGGGTGGCTGATGAGTCCAATCCGGGCCCTGAAGGTTTGCCCATATACTTGACATAAGGAAGCAGATGTGGTCAGTACACCAGATTCTACTTGTGCCTTGCTTACAGCGCGCTTTCTTTTTGCATCAAAGATTTTCCTATCTTCAGCTGCACGTGCTCCTGAGGTGATCCTGCCCCGCCAACCTGGACGATCCAGGGCAAGCTCTTCCCATTCATTGGTGTTGACTTCCAGGTTTTTGAGAGACACCTTAAGGCAGTCTTTATAGCGCTTCTTCTGCCACCCAACTGCTCGCTTTCCTTGGCACAGTTCTCCGTACAGCAGTTGTTTCGGTTGTAGGCTGTCTGGCATTCTAAGCACGTGTTCAGCCCACCTGGCTTGGACTTTCAGAAGGAGAGTGTAAATGCTGCAGAGCCCAGTTTGTTCCAGAATTGCCGTGTCCAGGACATTGTCTTGCCACCTGATGTGGAGGAGTCTGAGGAGGCAACTCATGTGGAAATCATTAAGCTGTTTAGCATGCCGGCTGAACACTGTCCAGGTCTTGCTAGCATAGAGAAGTGTGGTGAGGACCACTGCGCAGTAGACCTTCAGCTTGGTGGTAAGGCTGAGTCCCCTTTGTTCCCAGATGTTCTTATGCAGTCTCCCGAAGGCAGCACTGGCTTTGGCGATTCACTTATTAACCTCAGCGTCTATGGTTACTTCACGGGAAAGTGTGCTGCCTAAGTAGGTGAAGTTATCGACTGCTTTGAGGTTTTGCTCCTTCACCGTGATACGTGGCTCCTTGTACAGTTTTCCTGGAACCGGTTGATACATGACTTCGGTTTTTCTAATGTTGATCTCGAGACCAAATCTGTCGCAAGCTTGCGAAAAACAGTCCATTTCATGCTGCATCTGCTGTTCCGTGCTAGCGTTAAGTGCACAGTCATCAGCAAATAATAATTCACGGATAATAGTCTCATGCACTTTCGTAACCGTCTTCAGGCATTTTCGGTTGAATAGCTTGCCATCAGTCCTGTACCTAACCTGGATTCCATCTTCACAGTTGTTAAAGGCTTCACTTAACATTTCAGAGAACAGCATACTGAACAGGGTTGGAGCAAGCACACAGCCTTGTTTTACACCGTTTGTTACTGGGAAAGCCTCAGATACGTCTCCATCATTCAGAACCTTCACCATAATACAATCATGGAACTGCTGGATGACTGAGATGAACTTGCTCGGGCAGCCGAATTTTGCCATGATCTTCCACAGGCCGTCTCTACTGACTGTGTCGAAAGCCTTGGTCAGATCAACAAAAGTTGCATAAAGGTCACGGTGTTGCTCCTGGCACTTTTCCTGAAGTTGACGTGCTGAAAAGACCATATCTACTGTTCCACGTTTAGCATGGAAACCACACTGGCTTTCAGGTAATAGTCCTTGCTCAAGGTAATGTAAAAGGCGGTTGAGCATTCGACAAGCCAATATCTTGCCTGCAGTGGACAGAAGGGAGATGCCTCAATGGTTGTCACAAGATTGGCGATTACCTTTCCTCTTGTATATGTGAATTATGCTGGCATCTTTCATCTGTTGTGGAACCTGTTCCTTTGTCCACATATATTGGAATAGTTTGGTGACCGTTTGCATCAGAACAGGGCCGCCAGCTTTATATACCTCAGCAGGTATAGCATCATTTCCGGGTGCTTTTCCACAAGAAAGTTGTTTTACTGCTTTCCTGACTTCTTCTCCACTTGAAAGAACATCAAGCTCCTTGTTGATTTCTACCTGGGGCAGGCGAGCAATAGCCTCATCATTGATATTGGCAGGGCGATTAAGAATATTATTAAAGTGCTCAGCCCACCGTTCCAGAATTTGTTTCTTTTCTGTCAGCAGTAGTGTTGAGCATTCCGATACCGCAAGTATCGGGTATCGGCCGATATTTGCTGTATCAGAATTCCGATACCGAGTTCCGATATTTTTGTGATATCGGAAATCGGAATCGGAAGTTCCCAGTGTATGGTTCCCAGGGACTGGAGGAGAGGAGACTCTCCTTCCAGCCCTGGGATCCATATTCATGTAAAAAATAAAGAATTAAAATAAAAAATATGGATATACTCACCCGTCCGGCGGCCCCTGGACCTTACCGATGTAACCGGCAGCCTCCATTCCTAAGAATGCAGTGAGTTTAGGACCTGCGATGACGTCGCGGCTTGTGATTGGTCACGTGAGCGGTCACATGAGCGGTCACGCGACCAATCACAAGCCACGATGTCATCGAAGGTCCTTCACTCCTCATTCTTAGGAACGGAGGCTGCCGGTTACATCGGTAAGGTCCAGGGGCCGCCGGACGGGTGAGTATATCCATATTTTTTATTTTAATTCTTTATTTTTTACATGAATATGGATCCCAGGGCCTGAAGGACAGTTTCCTCTCCTTCAGACCCTGGGAACCATCCTGGATACCTTCCGATACTTGTGTCCCATTGACTTGCATTGGTATCGGGTATCGGTATCGGCGATATCCGATATTTTTCGGATATCGGCCAATACCATCCGAAACCGATACCTTTGAGTATCGGAAGGTATTGCTCAACACTAGTCAGCAGCTTAGTTCCATCTGCGTTAAGCAAAGATGAAGAGCTTGATGACTGGGGTCCATATACAGCTTTGAGCGCATCGTAGTAGCATTTCTGGTCATGGGTATCTGCATAGCCCTGAATTTTGTCGGCCTTCTTGCTAAACCAGATATCCTGCATCTCGCGTAGCTTGATTTCTACCTTTCTTTTTATGTTGGTAAAGGCACCTTTCTTAGCTAACGGCGTGGGGTCATTTTGATACACCTTATACCGCTGATGTTTCTCTTCTAGGAATGTCTTTATTTCCTCGGCATTTTCATCGAACCAGTCTTGATTATTTCTGGCTGCTGATCCGAGATGCTCCAGAGCAGTATTATAAACAGCATCTCTCAGAATTGTCCACTGTTCCTCAACGCCAATCTCCTCTGCCTGTAGTATATTTAACAGTCTGCCATCAAGGTCATTGGCAAATTCCCTTGCAGTTCTTTTATTTTGCAGCTTATAGATATTCAGCCTCATTGTCGTTTTCTGCCCTTGGGGTCTCCTCACAGGCAGGATGCGGAGCCTGCACTTAGACACAATGAGGCGATGGTCAGTCCAGAAGTCTGCACCGCACATGGCCCTCGTCACTCTAAAGTCCATCTCATTCCTTTTCCTGGCAATGATGTAATCAATGAGATGCCAATGCCTCGAGCGTGGGTGCATCCATGATGTCTTCTTGGGTGTGGTAAGCAGAATAAAGTGTTGGTGATGACAAGGTCATGTGTGGCACACATCTTGAGGAGCAGCAGGCCATTACTGTTACACTTGCCAGTGCCGTGTCACCCAATGACCCCTTTCCAGTTTTGATGGTCTGTTCCCACTCTGGCATTAAAGTCTCCAAGTATAATGAGCTTGTCTGCCTGTGGGATTACTGAAATGAGTTTATCGTAGAACTTATCTTTAACCCCTTTCTGCCATTGGATGTACTATTCTGTCCATGTGGGGTGGGCCCTAATTCCCAAGGACGGAATAGTACGTCCAGCACGATCGGCCGCGCTCACGGGGGGAGCGCGGCCGATCGCGGCCGGGTGTCAGCTGCCTATCGCAGCTGACATCCGGCACTATGTGCCAGGAGCGGTCACGGACTGCCCCCGGCACATTAACCCCCGGCACACCGCGATCAAACATGATAGCGGTGTGCCGGCGGTACAGGGAAGCATCGCGCAGGGAGGGGGGCTCCCTGCGGGCTTCCCTGAGACCCCCGGAGCAAAGCGATGTGATCGCGTTGCTGCGAGGGTCTCCTACCTCCTATCCCTGCAGGCCCGGATCCAAAATGGCTGCGGGGATGCATCCGTGTCCTGCAGGGATTACTTCCGGGTGCCGTGTAGGTGCTTGTAAGCCTGCACGGCTGTAAGTGAGATCGGTGATCTGACAGAATGCTGTGCACACTGTCAGATCACCGATCTGTAATGTCACCCCCTGGGACAAAGTAAAAAAGTAAAAAAAAAAATTCCCACATGTGTAAAAAAAAGAAAGAAAAAAAATTCCTAAATAATAAATAATAAATCCTCAGAATAAAGCGATGCCAAAATAATTATTTTTTCTATAAAATAGTTTTTATCGTATAAAAGCACCAAAACATAAAAAAAATGATAGAAATGAGGTATCGCTGTAATCGTACTGACCTGAAGAATAAAACTACTTTATCAATTTTACCAAACGCGGAACGGTATAAACGCCTCCCCCAAAAGAAATTCATGAATAGCTGGTTTTTGGTCATTCTGCCTCACAAAAATCGGAATAAAAAGCGATCAAAAAATCTCCCGTGCTCGACCATGTTACCAATAAAAACGTCAACTCGTTCCGCAAAAAACAAGACCTCACATGACTCTGTGGACTCAAATATGGAAAAATTATAGCTCTCAAAATGTGGTAACGCAAAAAATATTTTTTGCAATAAAAAGCTTCTTTCAGTGTGTGACAGCTGCCAATCATAAAAATCAAAAACCCGCTATAAAAGTAAATCCAACCACCCTTCATCACCCCCTTAGTTAGGGAAAAATAAAAAAATTTAAAAAATGTATTTATTTCCATTTTACCATTAGGGTTAGGGCTAGGGTTAGGGCTAGAGCTAGGGTTAGGGCTAGGGTTAGGGCTAGGGTTAGGGCTACGGTTAGGGTTAGGGTTGGGGCTAGGGTTAGGGCTAGGGTTGGGGCTAGGGTTAGGGTTGGGGCTAGGGTTGGGGCTAGGGTTAGGTTGGGGCTAGGGTGAGCGTTGGGGCTAGGGTTAGGGCTAGGGTTAGGGTTAAGGCTACAGTTAGGGTTGGGGCTAAAGTTAGGGTTAGGGTTGGGTCTAAAGTTAGGGTTAGGGTTTGGATTACATCTACGGTTGGGAATAGGGTTGGGATTAGGGTTAGGGGTGTCATGAATCCCCAATGGCTAGGGATAGCACAGGACAAGCAAAGTATAACAAATATCGGACGAACTCTAGGGTGATGGAACCTGGGCTGACCGCTGCCCTACGCCTGACAAACGCAACTAGAGATAGCCAGGGAGCGTTCCTACGTTGGTTCTAGACGCCACGCACCAGCCTAAGAGCTAACTAGTACTGCAGAGAAAACAAGACCTCACTTGCCTCCAGAGGAATTAACCCCAAAGGTATAGTTGCCCCCCACATGTATTGACGGTGAAATGAGAGGAAGGCACACACATAGAGATGATGTATATAGCTTTAGCAAATAGAGGCCCGCTGAAAACTAGAAAGCAGAATGATACAAAAGGGGACTGAGCGGTCAGCAAAAAACCCTAATAAAAAAAAAACCATCCTGAGATTACAAGAACCCATGTGCCAACTCATGGCACATGGGGAGAACCTCAGTCCACTAGAGCAACCAGCTAGCATAGAGACATTCTAAGCAAGCTGGACCAAAAACCAAACAACTGAAAATCAGCACTTAGCTTATCCTGAAAGATCTGGGAGCAGGTAGGCAGGAACCAAACAGAGCACATCTGAACACATTGATAGCCGGCAAGGGAAATGACAGAAAGGCCAGGTAAAATAGGAAACACCCAGCCTCTGATGGACAGGTGGAAACCAAAGGCCACAACCCACCAAAGTCACCCAGTACCAGCAGTAACCACCAGAGGGAGCCCACCAACAGAATCCACAACAGTACCCCCCCCTTGAGGAGGGGTCACCGAACCCTCACGAGAACCCCCAGGGCGATCAGGGTGAGCTCTATGGAAGGCGCGGACCAAATCAGTCGCGTGAACATCGGAGGCGACCACCCAGGAATTATCCTCCTGACCATAACCCTTCCACTTAACCAAATACTGGAGTTTGGGTCTGGAAACACGAGAATCCAAGATCTTTTCAACAACATACTCCAATTCTCCCTCCACCAGCACCGGAGCAGGAGGCTCGACCGAAGGAACAACGGGCACCTCATACCTCCGCAACAACGACCGATGGAACACATTATGAATAGCAAACGATGCTGGGAGATCCAAACGAAAAGATACAGGGTTAAGAATCTCCGAGATCCTATAAGGACCGATGAACCGAGGCTTGAACTTAGGAGAAGAGACCTTCATAGGGACAAAACGAGAAGACAACCACACCAAGTCCCCAACAAGAAGTCGGGGACCCACGCGGCGACGGCGATTAGCAAACTGCTGAGTCTTCTCCTGAGATAACTTCAAATTGTCCACCACCTGATTCCAAATCTGATGTAGCCTGTCCACCACCACGTCCACTCCAGGACAATCCGAAGATTCCCCCTGACCAGAGGAAAAACGAGGATGAAACCCCGAATTACAAAAAAAAGGAGAGACCAACGTGGCAGAACTAGCCCGATTATTAAGAGCAAATTCGGCCAGTGGCAAAAAAGCAACCCAGTCATCCTGATCAGCAGAAACAAAACACCTCAAATAAGTTTCCAAGGTCTGATTAGTTCGCTCCGTCTGGCCATTCGTCTGAGGATGGAATGCAGACGAGAAAGACAAATCAATGCCCATCTTGGCACAAAACGTCCGCCAAAATCTAGACACAAACTGGGATCCCCTGTCAGAAACGATATTCTCCGGAATCCCATGCAAACGAACCACGTTCTGAAAAAACAAAGGAACCAACTCAGAGGAGGAGGGTAACTTAGGCAAGGGCACCAAATGAACCATCTTAGAAAAGCGGTCACACACAACCCAGATAACGGACATTTTCTGTGAAACCGGGAGATCAGAAATAAAATCCATGGAAATGTGCGTCCAAGGCCTCTTCGGGATGGGCAAAGATAACAACAACCCACTAGCCCGTGAACAGCAAGGCTTAGCTCGAGCACACACTTCACAAGACTGCACAAAGGTACGCACATCCCTAGACAAGGAAGGCCACCAAAAAGACCTGGCCACCAAATCTCTTGTACCAAATATTCCAGGATGACCAGCCAACACAGAAGAATGGACCTCGGAGATGACTCTACTGGTCCAATCATCCGGAACAAACAGTCTTTCTGGTGGACATCGATCCGGTTTATCCACCTGAAACTCCTGCAATGCGCGTCGCAAGTCTGGGGATACGGCGGACAATATTACCCCATCCCTAAGGATACCAGCAGGCCCAGTGTCTCCAGGAGAATCAGGCACAAAACTCCTGGAAAGAGCATCTGCCTTCACATTCTTTGAACCTGGCAGGTATGAAACCATGAAATTGAAACGAGAAAAAAATAATGACCAACGAGCCTGTCTAGGATTCAAACGCCTGGCAGACTCAAGGTAAATGAGATTCTTGTGATCAGTCAAGACCACCACGCGATGTTTAGCACCCTCAAGCCAATGACGCCACTCCTCAAATGCCCACTTCATGGCCAAAAGCTCCCGATTACCCACATCATAATTGCGCTCGGCGGGCGAGAATTTTCTAGAGAAGAAAGCACATGGCTTCGTCACCGAGCCATTAGAACTTCTCTGTGACAAAACCGCCCCCGCTCCAATCTCGGAAGCATCAACCTCCACCTGAAAAGGAAGTGAAACATCTGTTTGACACAACACAGGAGCAGAAGAAAACCAGCGCTTAAGTTCCCGAAAGGCCTCCACGGCCGCAGGAGACCAATCAGCAACATCAGCACCCTTTTTAGTCAAATCAGTCAAAGGTTTAACAATACTGGAAAAATTAGCAATGAACCGACGATAAAAATTAGCAAACCCCAAGAACTTCTGAAGGCTCTTAACAGATGTAGGTTGTGTCCAGTCACAAATAGCCTGAACCTTAACGGGATCCATCTCAATAGTAGAAGGAGAAAAAATGTACCCCAAAAAAGAAATCTTCTGGACTCCGAAGAGACACTTTGAGCCCTTCACAAACAGAGAATTGGCCCGCAAAACCTGAAACACCTTCCTGACCTGTAGAACATGAGACTCCCAGTCATCAGAAAACACCAAAATATCATCCAAATACACAATCATAAACTTATCCAGATATTCACGGAAAATATTGTGCATAAAGGACTGAAAGACTGACAGAGCATTGGAGAGTCCAAAAGGCATTACCAAATACTCAAAATGGCCCTCAGGCATATTAAATGCGGTTTTCCACTCATCACCCTGTTTTATCCGCACCAGATTATACGCACCACGAAGATCTATTTTAGTGAACCACCTAGCCCCCTTAATGCGAGCAAACAAATCAGTAAATAATGGCAATGGATACTGGTATTTGACTGTAATCTTATTCAGAAGGCGATAATCTATACAAGGCCTCAGGGAACCATCTTTTTTTGCCACAAAAAAAAAACCTGCTCCCAGAGGGGACGAAGATGGACGAATATGTCCCTTTTCCAAGGACTCCTTAATATAATTCCGCATAGCAGTATGCTCTGGCAGTGACAGATTAAATAAACGACCCTTAAGGAACTTACTGCCAGGAATCAATTCTATTGCACAGTCACACTCTCTATGAGGAGGGAGCGAATTGAGCTTAGGCTCCTCAAAAACATCCTTATAATCTGACAAAAACGCAGGGATCTCCGAAGGAGTCGATGAAGCGATAGAAATCGGAGGTGCATCATCATGAGCCCCCTGACATCCCCAGCTTAGCACAGACATTGTTTTCCAGTCCAGGACAGGATTATGAGTTTGTAACCATGGCAGACCAAGCACTAGTGCATCATGTAAATTATACAGTACAAGGAAGCGAATCACCTCCTGATGAACGGGAGTCATGCGCATGGTCACTTGTGTCCAATACTGCGGTTTATTCATAGCCAATGGTGTAGAATCAATTCCCTTCAGAGGAATAGGAACTTCCAGAGGCTCTAGACTAAAACCACAGCGTTTAGCAAATGACCAATCCATAAGACTCAGGGCAGCGCCTGAATCCACATAGGCATCGACGGAAATGGAAGACAGTGAAAAAATCAGAGTCACAGACAAAATGAACTTAGACTGCAGAGTATCAATGGCAAAAGATTTATCAACCCTTTTTGTGCGTTTAGAGCACGCTGATATAACATGAGCTGAATCACCACAATAAAAACACAAACCATTTTTCCGCCTATAATTTTGCCGTTCACTTCTGGACTGAATTCTATCACATTGCATCGTCTCAGGTGCCTGTTCAGAAGACACCGCCAACTGGTGCACGGGTTTGCGCTCCCGTAAACGCCGATCAATCTGAATGGCCATAGCCATAGACTCATTCAGACCTGTAGGCGCAGGGAACCCCACCATAACATCCTTAATGGCCTCAGAAAGACCATTTCTGAAGTTTGCAGCCAGGGCGCACTCATTCCACTGAGTAAGCACCGACCATTTCCGAAATTTCTGACAATATATTTCCGCTTCATCATGCCCCTGAGAGAGGGCTAATAAAGCCTTTTCAGCCTGAATCTCTAGGTTAGGTTCCTCATAGAGCAATCCCAATGCCAGAAAAAACGCATCCACACTGAGCAACGCAGGATCCCCTGGTGCCAATGCAAATGCCCAATTCTGAGGGTCGCCCCGTAGGAACGATATAACAATCTTGACCTGTTGAGCAGGGTCTCCAGAGGAGCGAGATTTCAAAGAGAGAAACAATTTACAATTGTTCCTGAAATTCAGGAAGGTAGATCTATCTCCAGAAAAAAACTCTGGAATAGGAATTCTAGGTTCAGACATGGGAGTGTGAACAACGAAATCCTGTATGTTTTGAACCTTTGCCGCGAGATTACTCAGGCTGGAAGCCAAACTCTGGACATCCATGATAAATAGCTAAGATCAGAGCCATTCAAGGGTTAAGAGGAGGTAAGAAGCAGCTAGACAGCAATTAAGGGCTAGGCAGCAAAACTCTGAAGGAAAAAAAAAAAAAAAAATTTCCTTGAACACTTCTATTCCTCCTGCTTCAGCCCAAACAATTAACACTTTGTGGGCCGGCTATACTGTCATGAATCCCCAATGGCTAGGGATAGCACAGGACAAGCAAAGTATAACAAATATCGGACGAACTCTAGGGTGATGGAACCTGGGCTGATTGCTGCCCTACGCCTGACAAACGCAACTAGAGATAGCCAGGGAGCGTTCCTACGTTGGTTCTAGACGCCACGCACCAGCCTAAGAGCTAACTAGTACTGCAGAGAAAACAAGACCTCACTTGCCTCCAGAGGAATTAACCCCAAAGGTATAGTTGCCCCCCACATGTATTGACGGTGAAATGAGAGGAAGGCACACACATAGAGATGATGTATATAGCTTTAGCAAATAGAGGCCCGCTGAAAACTAGAAAGCAGAATGATACAAAATGGGACTGAGCGGTCAGCAAAAAACCCTAATCAAAAAAAACCATCCTGAGATTACAAGAACCCATGTGCCAACTCATGGCACATGGGGAGAACCTCAGTCCACTAGAGCAACCAGCTAGCATAGAGACATTCTAAGCAAGCTGGACCAAAAACCAAACAACTGAAAATCAGCACTTAGCTTATCCTGAAAGATCTGGGAGCAGGTAGGCAGGAACCAAACAGAGCACATCTGAACACATTGATAGCCGGCAAGGGAAATGACAGAAAGGCCAGGTAAAATAGGAAACACCCAGCCTCTGATGGACAGGTGGAAACCAAAGGCCGCAACCCACCAAAGTCACCCAGTACCAGCAGTAACCACCAGAGGGAGCCCACCAACAGAATCCACAACATAGGGGTGTGTCTGGGTTAGAGGTGTGGTTAGGGTTACCGTTGGGATTAGGGTTAGGGGTGTGTTTGGATTAGGGTTTCAGTTATAATTGGGGGGTTTCCACTGTTTAGGCACATCAGGGGCTCTCCAAACGCGACATGGCGTCCGATCTCAATTTCAGCCAATTCTGCGTTGAAAAAATAAAACAGTGCTCCTTCCCTTCCGAGCTCTCCCGTGTGCCCAAACAGGGGTTTACCCCAACATATGGGTTATCAGCGTACTCGGAACACATTGGAGAACAACTTTTGGGGTCCAATTTCTCCTGCTGCCCTTGGGAAAATACAAAACTGGGAGCTAAAAAATAATTTTTGTTGAAAAAAAAATATTTTTTATTTTCATGGCTCTGCGTTATAAACTGTAGTGAAACACTTGGGGGTTCAAAGCTCTCACAACACATCTAGATGAGTTCCTTAGGGGGTCTACTTTCCAAAATGGTGTCACTTGTGTTTTTTTTTACTGTTTAGGTACATTAGGGCTCTGCAAACGCAATGTGACGCCTGCAGACCATTCCATCTAAGTCTACATTCAAAATGGCGCTCCATCCCTTCCGAGCCCTCTCATGCGCCCAGACAGTAGTACCCCCCACATAAGGGGTATCAGCGTACTCAGAACAAATTGGACAACAACTTTTGGGGTCCAATTTCTCCTGTTACCCTCGGGAAAATACAAAACTGGGGGCTAAAAAATAATTTTTGTGGGAAAAAAATGTTTGTTTTATTTTTACAGCTCTGCATTATAAACTTCTGTGAAGCAGTTGGTGGGTCAAAGTGCTCACTACACCTCTAGATAAGTTCCTTAGGGGGTCTACTTTCCAAAATGGTGTCACTTGTGGGGGGTTTCAATGTTTAGGCACATCAGTGGCTCTCCAAACGCAACATGGCGTCCCATCTCAATTCCTGTCAATTTTGCAGTGAAAAGTCAAACGGCGCCCCTTCCCTTCCGAGCTCTCCCATGCGCCCAAACAGTGGTTTACCCCCACATATGGGGTATCAGCATACTCAGGACAAATTGTACAACAAATTTTGGGGTCCAATTTCTTCTCTTACTCTTGGGAAAATAAAAAATTGGGGGTGAAAATATAATTTTTGTGAAAAAATATGATTTTTTATTTTTACAGTTCTGCATTATAAACTTCTGTGAAGCACTTGGTGGGTCAAAGTGCTCACCACACCTCTAGATAAGTTCCTTAGGGGGTCTACTTTCCAAAATGGTGTCACTTGTGGGGGGTTTCAATGTTTAGACACATTAGTGGCTCTCCAAACGCAACATGGCGTCCCACCTCAATTCCTGTCAATTTTGCATTGAAAAGTCAAATGGCGCTCCTTCGCTTCCGAGCTCTGTCATGCGCCCAAACAGTGGTTTACCCCCACATATGGGGTATCGGCGTACTCAGGACAAATTGTACAACATCTTTTGGGGTCCATTTTCTCCTGTTACCCTTGGTAAAATAAAACAAATTGGAGCTGAAATAAATTTTGTGTGAAAAAAAGTTAAATGCTCATTTTTATTTAAACATTCCAAAAATTCCTGTGAAACACCTGAAGGGTTAATAAACTTCTTGAATGTGGTTTTGAGCACCTTGAGGGGTGCAGTTTTTAGAATGGTGTCACACTTTGGTATTTTCTATCATATAGACCCCTCAAAATGACTTCAAATGAGATGTGGTCCCTAAAAAAAAATAGTGTTGTGAAAATGAGAAATTGCTGGTCAAATTTTAACCCTTATAACTCCCTAACAAAAAAAAATTTTGGTTCCAAAATTGTGCTGATGTAAAGTAGACATGTGGGAAATGTTACTTATTAAGTATTTTGTGTGACATATCACTGTGATTTAATTGCATAAAAATTCAAAGTTGGAAAATTGCAAAATTTTCAAAATTTTCGCCAAATCTCCGTTTTTTTCACAAATTAACGCAGGTAATATCAAATAAATTTTACCAATATCATGAAGTACAATATGTCACGAGAAAACAGAGTCAGAATCACTGGGATCCGTTGAAGCGTTCCAGAGTTATAACCTCATAAAGGGACAGTGGTCAGAATTGTAAAAATTGGCCCGGTCCATAACGTGCAAACCACCCTTGGGGGTGAAGGGGTTAATGTCATCTGGATTAGTCATCATGGGAGCATAGGCACTGTGCAGAGTTGCGTGTTTCTTGTTTGTAAGTGGGAGCTGAAATGTCATCAGACGGTTGTTGATGCCCTCCTTAAGCTCGGTAAGTTTACGAGCAAGATGAGTTTTGATAGCAAATCCCACGCCTGCTTCTCATTTTTCAGTGCTGCCTCGACCACTCCAGAAGAATGTATATCCACCACTATGCTCTGTCAATTGACCCTTGTCTGCCAGGCGTGTTTCGCTTAGAGCTGCTATATCAACCTCATAACAAGCTAGCTCCCGAGCAACCAATGCCGTTCTTCTCTCTGGTCTGTCTGCCTTGGTATTATCCAGCAGAGTTCTCACATTCCATGTGCCAAGGTTGAGTACCATCATTTTCTTTTTCTTTATTGTGTGTCGACCGCTGTATGGGAAACCCGCCAGCTGCGGTAGGCTGGCCAGGTGAAATGAAGCAGACTATGTTTGAGGCACCTTTTCTAGCCACGTCCTCGATTGAGGTGAGCAGAGCGATCCTGAACAGGACTGCTCAGACACCCAGGAGGCTGCCAAACTCCACTGCTGCTTTTGTCCAGTGGAGAGCGACCATATGGCCTGGGCCACCTGCGTGCAGGTTCGTGACTACAGCTTCCAGTGACTCCACACCTGCTGCTTTGCCACTCTCCCATCGCCACAGGACTTTTGTTATGCAGTGGTTGAAGTCATGACTTGCGCTTGACTTGGATTAAAGTGAGGAAGAGTTGCGCAGTCGTCAACCTCACTCTCTCGCCCGTACCTATCGAGCCCCAGTGGCAAGAACTAGGTGAGACAAGTGGAGATAGGTTGGGGTGCAGTGGATGGCCAGCAGTGTCCTATATGTGCCTCGCTGCGCCCTCTCAGCGCTCCACAACGCTGTGCTGGAAATCGCTTGTCTGTCCATTGAATCTTGGTTTCTTCCGCACAGTCTGCCATATCCAGTCTTCACATGTAAGGGTAGGCAAACCCTTGAAAATCACTGTAGGTGAGACCCAACAGCTACCCTCACCTGTTTTGACCCACCTGCTGAGTCGGTGTTCTGGGGTGTACCCGCTGCCACATGCTAGCAGCTACTTGGAGGTACAGGTGAGAGTTGAGCATCAGATGAGGACCAAAGATGGAAGAGCTGTCCAAAAAGGACACGGCAAGCACTCCACCAGAGGTGCTACCTCTATCTAGATACCCCGTATACCCACCTGTGGTATCAATATGATGACTGCACCCCTACATGAATACATTGACAGTTATAGTTTGTAAAATGTGGTCACTTATGGGGAGCTCTGCTGTTCCTGCACCTCATGGGCTCTTCCAGTGGGTCAAAGCACCTGCAAACCATAACAGTAAAATCTGGTGCTCCTTGCCTTCTGAGCTTTGCACTGTGCCTGAAAAATATTTACCGATAACATGTAGGGTATTGGCGCACTCAGGAAAAAATGGACCTCAGTTTGTTGCAAAAAAGATTACTATTAGCCCTTACAAAAATTAAAACTTGAGGCTAAAACAATATTTTAGTGGTAAAAAAGTTAATTTATTCTTTCTTCACCGCTCAGTTGTGAAAAATTCTGTGAGGCATATATGGTGTCAATATGATCACTGCACCACTAGATGAATTTATTGAGGAGTGCAGTTTGTAAAATGACTTCACATATAGAGGGTTTCTGTTGTTCTGGCACCTCAGGGGCTCTGCCAATGTGACATAGCACCCTCAAACCATTCCAGCAAAATCTGAACTTCAATATGGTGCCTCTTCACTTCTAAGCATTGCACTGTTCTTCAAAAATAGCATTCCTCCACATATGGGTTATTGGCATACTCAGCAGAAATTGCGCAAAAAACTGTATGGTGCAATTACTCCTGTTACCTTTATGAAAATTCTAAATTTGGGGCCAAAATAACATTTTTATGGGGAAAATTTGATTTGTTTTATTTTCGCAGCTCAATGTTATAAACTTCTGTGAAGCACCTGGGGGTTCAAGGTGCTTACCACACGTCTAACATTCTTGAGGGGTCTTGTTTCTAAAATGGTGTCACTTGTGAGGGGTTTCCACTAGGGTTGAGCGACCTTTACATTTATAGGATTGGGTCGGGTTTCACGAAACCCGACTTTTTCAAAAGTCGGGTCGAGTGAAATCGGCCGATCCTATAAAAAAGTCGGGGTCGGGGTCGGCCGAAACTCGAAACCCAATGCAGTGCATTGGGTTTCCAATGGTTCCCAGGGTCTGAAGGAGCGGAAACTCTCCTTCAGGCCCTGGGATCCATATTTAAGTGTAAAATAAAGAATTAAAATAAAAAATATCGCTATACTTACCATCTGATGCACCCTGGTACTAAGCGGGAACCTTCCTTCCTTAGAATCAGCCTTCCAGGACCTTGCGGTGACGTCGCGGCTTGTGATTGGTCGCGCGGCCGCCCATGTGACCGCTCGCGCGACCAATCACAAGCCGCGACGTCACCGTGACGTCACCGAGGGTCCTGGAAGGGCTGATTCTTAGGAAGGAAGGCTGCCGGAAAGAAGCCGAGGGTGAGTATATTCCTATTAGGTATATACTCACCCTCAGACGTGCCCTGCTTCTTTCCGGCAGCCTTCCTTCCTAAGAATCAGCCCTTCCAGGACCCTCGGTGACGTCACGGTGACGTCGCGGCTGGTGATTGGTCGCACGAGCGGTCACATGGGCGGCCGCGCGACCAATCACAAGCCGCGACGTCACCGCGACGTCACCGCAAGGTCCTGGAAGGCTGATTCTAAGGAAGGAAGGTTCCCGCTTAGTACCAGGGCGCATCAGATGGTAAGTATAGCGATATTTTTTATTTTAATTCTTTATTTTACACTTAAATCTGAATTCCAATACCAATTCCCGATATCTTAAACATATCGGGAATCGGTATCGGAATTCCAATTCCAGATTCAGAAGATCGCCGACTTCATGGCCGACCCCACACAGGGGTCGGGTCGGGTTTCATGAAACCCGACTTTGCCAAAAGTCGTCGACTTCTGAAAATTGCCGACCCGTTTCGCTCAACCCTAGTTTCCACTGTTTAGGCAAATCAGGGGCTCTCTAAATGGGACACGATGGCCGCTAATGATTCCAAGAAATTTTACATTCAAAAAGTCAAATGACACTCCTTCCCTTCTGAGCCCTGCCATGCACACAAACAGTAGTTACTTCTGTGAAGCATCTGAGGGTTCAATGTGCTGACTACCATCTAGATCAGTTTCCTGAGGGTTTTAGTTTCAAAAAAGGTGTCACTTGCGGGGGACTTTTACTGTTTAGGCACATCAAATAAGGGGCTCTCCAAGCGCGACATGGCATCCTCCAATTGTTCCAGCAAATTTTGCCTTCAAAAAGTCAAATGGTGCTCCTTCCTTTCCGAGCTCTGCCATGCTCCCAAACAGTGGTTTTCTCCCTCATATGGGGTATTGGCATGCTCAGGAGAAATTATACAGCAAATTTGTGGGTCCAATATTTCCTGATACCCTTGTTAAAATAAAAAAAATTGGATCTGAAATCAATTTTTTGTGAAAAAAAAGTTAAATGTTATTTTTTTTTAAAAAAAAATTCCTATGAAGAATCTAATGGGTTTATAAACTGTTTGAATGTCATTTTTGCAAATTGAGTGGTACGCTTTTTGTAGGAAGAATTAAAAATCACTGGTCAACTTTTAACTCTTATAAATTCCTAACAAAAAGAAAATGTGGCTTCCAAAATTGTGCTGATGTAAAGTAGATATGTGAAAAATGTTTGACATATCTCTTTCATTTAAGGGCATAAAAATTCAAAGTTGGAAAATTGCAAAATTTTCCAAATTTGCGCCAAATTTCCTTTTTCTTCCCAAATAAACGCAAGTCATAGAGAATAAATTTTACCACTATCATGAAGAACAATATGTCATGAAAAAACAATCTCAGAATCACTGGGATCCATTGAAGTGTTCCAGAGTCATTACCTCATAAAGTGACAGTGGTCAGAATTGTAAAAATTGGCCCAGTCTTTAACGTGCAAACCAGTTATCTCATACCACACAAAATAGCTAAAGAGAAAGAGGTTATAACCCAAATTAAGGATACAAGTCCCAAAAACACTTAAACAAAAACAAAACCAAAAAAGAAATTGTGCAAGGACTGAATAAATAAAAAGTAATCAAATAATTTTTATTAAATAGTTTGTTAAAAAAAAGTTAATAAATATCCAACATATCAAACATGGGCAAAAAATGGTGCATGAGACAGAAGGGAAAAAGATTACCCCAAAAAATCAAAGCAAAAGAGAAGGAAAAAAATCCAATATGCAATATATAACCCTTTATGTTTGTCACAGAATCAACAAGTACTGAGTTATGAATTGTTACAAAAATTCAAGTGATATAAAAATTGTTAAGTGCAGTTAGAGGCTAAATTAATGAATAACTAAATAAAGCAGCGCAAAGAAGGTGATAGAGGTACCAAGAGGTACCAAGAATGTTAGAATAAACTCACTGCATTCTTAGGAACGGAGGCTGCCGGTTACATCGGTAAGGTCCAGGGGCCGCCGGACGGGTGAGTATATCCATATTTTTTATTTTAATTCTTTATTTTTTACATGAATATGGATCCCAGGGCCTAAAGGAGAGTCTCCTCTACTCCAGACCCTGGGAACCATACACTGGGAACTTCCGATTCTGATTTCCGATATCACAAAAATATCGGAACTCGGTATCGGAATTCCGATACAGCAAATATCGGCCGATACCCGATACTTGCGGTATCGGAATGCTCAACACTAATGACGAGTGTTGATTAGTTCATGAAGCATTGCTGAAAAGCGCATCAGGTGCACAATTTGAACTTTACATTATTGATTGTATGGGACTGCTACATTGTTGGAATTTACTCTTTAAATCCGCATGTCCCTGTGCCCATGCCCGTGTCTTTTGCCGACTCCAGGGTGGCAAACTAGGCTGTGGAGGCACGTGACATTTAGGACCACACTCAGGATGCCATTTGGGCCTCCAAGGAGAGAATGAGGTCCTCCTCCGATGCTCATCGGCGCCCCGCTCCGACCTTTGCTCCTGGCGACTTAGTGTGGCTCTCCGCCTGTAACATCAGGCTGCGTGTTGAGTCCACTAAGTTTGCACCTCACTACTTGGGTCCCTTCAAAATCCTCAAACAGGTTAACCTTGTGGTCTACTGTCTGGCCCTTCCTCCACGCCTAGGTATCACCGACACCTTTCATGTGTCCCTCTTGAAGCCCGTATACATGTCCTGGTTTTCCGAGTCATCTTCCAGGACATCGGGTTTGTCTACGGACGATTACAAGGTGAACGCTATTTTGGGGTGCAAGGTGGTACGTGGCAAGAAATTTTATTTGGTGGACTAGAAGGGTTATGGCCCAGAGGACAGGTCTTCGGAACCTGCTGAGCACATTCAAGCTCCGCAGCTCATTGCGGCCTTCGAGCATAGCGAGGTACAAGGAGGGGGGCCCTAGGAGGGGGTAATGTTAGGGGTCGAGTTCCCACCTCTGCACAAGGGGAATCTTGAACTATCTCCGCTGTGGTCTCCCATTCTTCTCCAGTCGCAGTGGAGCCTGCTCAGCGGAGACGTCGGTCCCAGCGTCTGGCTCAGCCTGATACGGTGCAGATGGTTACTGCTGCCTTTCCAGGCAGCCATTTTAGCCAGTACTTGTCAGCGGCGAGCAGATGTCTCTGGGAAAGTCCTGCTTTTCCTCTTCTGAGCATGCCCTGGGTAAGACCGTGGAAATCGTGAGATCATTTATTTTGATTGATAGATCAGGTATGGAAGATAGGGTAGATGGAGGAAAGATAATAAGCTCAGGTTTGTCTACATTGAGCTTCTGGAAGCCAGAGGAGAAGTAGGAGGATATAGCTGATACATTCTTCAGGATTCTGGACAGCAGAGAGGTGATGTCTAGGCCAGAGTGTCATCAGCATAATATATGGTATTTGAAACCATGGGACTTTATGAGTTGCCCCAAGCCAAAGCTAGAGATAGAGAAGAGTAGGGGTCCCAAGACAGATCCTTGAGGGACTCTGGCAGAGAGAGGATGGGATGAATACATAGTGTGGGAGTGGGAGATGTTAAATGTGCAATTAGAGCGGTATGACCAGATCCAAAATAGGGTGAATTCTGTCATACCAAGGAAAGAAAGGATCTGTAGTAGGAAGGATTGGTCGACTGTGTCAAAGGCAGAGGACTGATCCATAAGGAGAAATATAGAGAAATTTCTGTTAGCTTTGGCAGTAAGTCATTGGTAAATTTGGCTAAGGTAGTTTCGGTGTAATGGTGGGGGTGAAAGTTGGATTGAAGGTTGTCAGAAAGTAGATTAGATGAGAGGTGGGAGGAAAGTACAATGTGTAGGTCATTTTCGAGGAGTTTGCAGGCTAATGGGAGCAGTGATATGGGTCGACAGCTGTATGTAGAGGTTGGGCCAAAGGATGGCTTCTTCATGATTGGTGTAATTGTGATGTGTTTAAAAGCAGAAGGAAAGGTACCAGAAGTTAGTGATAAGTTGAGATGAGTTAGAGCTTGGGTAAGCATGGTGATAAGGTTAGGGAGGAGGTGGGATGGGATGGGGTCAAGTGAAGAGACTGTGAGGTGTGGTTTGGAGAGGAGATGGGTGAACTCTCCTTTAGTGATGGTGGAAAGGAAGTTTAGTTGGTTAGGGCAATGGTCACGTATAAATTTGCACACCATTTGCATTTGCATAGCTTCTAAGGTGACAATGAACGCCATGCACATTTGAAATGTGTTGCTGCTATGCTGTCCATTTCCTGATTTTTGTACATATTTTTTGCACCTTCTCCTATCAAATAAAACATTTTTTGGCAAAAAATTCTGGAGTCTAGATCAACCCCTCCTTTCTGCCATTTAAGAAACACTTACGAGGGACCTCATTTGGCAAACTAAACCCCATAACAAATTAATCTATGGATGTGGTGAGCATTTTTAATCTACAAGCTACATCACAGAACTTTATAAGATTTGGCCATGAAAATGAAAAATTTATTGTTTTTCAGCTACATTTTTACTTTAGACTCAAAGTTTTAATTCACACAAGAGGTAATAAGAGAAAATGGACAGGACAATTTGTTGTACAATTTTCACCGAACGTGGCAATGCACCATATGTGTTTGTACACAACTCCTTGAGGGCACAATTAGCTGAGACCCTGATGTGCTAGAACAGCAGAAACCCCACAAGTAATGCCCTATTGGAAACTTTACTGCTAAAGGAATTCATCTAGGTGTGTAGTAAGAATTTTGAACCAACAGGTGCCTCAATTTTTATAATATTGGGATGTGGAAATATAACATGTTAGTGGCTATTTAGCTTCAAATTTTTCAGTTACGTAAGGTTAATAGGTGAAACTGGACCCCACAATTTGTTGTGCAATTTCACCCACATGCAGTGATGCTCCATATGTCCTCAGAAACAATTTTTTGGCCACACGGAAGGGCTTAATAGGAAGGAGCGCTTTTTCCCTTTTTGGAGCACTATGTAACTTTTGGAGCACAGATTTTGATACAATAATTTACTGATAATATTTGCAGGGACCAGAAGGTCCTGGAAACAGCAGAAAACCACTAAGGTGACCACATTTAGAAATTGCACCTATTAGGAAATTCATCTACAGTTGCAGTGACTATTTTAACCCCTCCAGGTGTTTTCACTTTGAATCATCCACACCTTTTTTTTCCATAGAATTGCCACATTAGTACCTATACATCGTGCCCGTCTTCTACTTCTGCAGACAAGCTGCCCATAAATTGTTACTCGGGCTCTCCCCAATACAGTAATGGCAAGCATGTGGCCCCTTACCATGGTTTAGACACAGTGGGACTCAGAAGAAAGGGGGCATTTGGATTTGGGAGCTCAGATTTTACTGGATTTTTATTTAAGGGGGTAGAGAGTCATGTTGCTTTTTTAGAGTCTTAGTTCTACCAGTAATGTGGGAACCCCTTATATTTCCAGTGACAGACGCACGTGAGTGGGGCTGGTTGTGTGCGGGATAAGTTGCAGGTTTTTATTGGTAACATTTTGGGGTACATAACATCTTTGGATCGTTTTCAGTATAACGCTGAGATCAAATACTTGTGTTCTTTTTAAATATTTTTATACATTTTTTGAATAAAAAACAGGAATTGGGAATAGGGGAGGGAAAATATAACAGTGAAGAATAGGGAGAGGGAATGGAAAGGGATACAATTCAAAAAAACAAAAAAAACCTAGAGAACCAAATGTAATGCATAGTTCAACAGTAACAAAACGCATAAATACAATTAAATGAGTGTGAAATTTTGGAAGGACAAGTAAATTACAATTATTTCTTTTATTTGAAAATCTATTAGGAGGTTAAGGATTGTAGAATTTATCAATCCAAATCTTCAATTTTTTCAAGAAATTATTAATACCACTATTATTTACAGCGAATCTCCACTCCAAAAAATTGTATTGGTGAATTTGATGTATAATGTCTTCAAATTTAGGGAGATCTGGCTTATTCTACCAAAGCGCTAACATACCTTATATTTGACAACAAGAAATATATGAATGATAATGAATTTAACCTGAGGGTCAACTATTTCCATGTCCAGGGAAAAAAGAGCTCTTTGTGGTGTAAGCACAAAATTATCAGTGAGTGAATTAATATAATTAAATATGCAAATTGCCTCCTTTTGACCATAGAAGTTTTACCTTCGGGCAACTCCATAAAAGATTATATAAATTACCTTGGTGGCCACATTTCCTCCAGCAAGTTGGTGAATAATCCGGAATTATGTGTGCTAATCTAATTGGGGTATAATACCACCTAATAATTACCTTAAAGTAGGACTCATGTAAAGCTAACAAAATGGTGGATTTGTAAGTGGTCTTAATAGCATTGTCCCAGCTCTCAGCCTGAAAGGATTTATTGAGGTCAGATTCCCACCTCTTCAAGTAAACATTTTTGAAACCAACACCATCTTTATTGAAAATTCTATAGATGTTGTTTAGGCTCCATATATTTTTATTTTTAATATTGCACAGTAGTAAAACGAGAATATCCAGGTTAAGAGGTTTGCTACCTAGTAGTTTCTGAACACCTTCTTTTAAAATTATATAAGGGATTAATTCAGAAGAGGGAAGATTAAATTTTATTTTTAACTCACTAAAAGTGAGGAATTTAATTCCATCATATATATTACCAATCTTTTTAATTCCTGACTTACTCCAGGAATTGGATAGTGAAAAATTATAAATCGTGGATAATATTTGAATAGGAAACTTCAAGATTTGTTCGGTTCTGTTAAAGTTCTTCCTTGAAGGTTTGAGCAATAACCTCCAAGCCTGAATAACAGCTCTAAAAATAGGATGAGAGGATTCCCTCTGCTGTCTGTGAAATAAGAAGCTAAAAAAGATGTGTTGAATAGACTGGGGCTTTTCTTTTCATTTTCAATTTGAAACCAGGCTGGATAAGATCAGCCTTCAAACCAATTTGGTATTGTTTGTTTGTTTAACTAATGAGGCTAAATAATAAGTATAGAAATTTAGTAATTTCTTGGATTGTTCCTTTTTTGGTGTTTTTCATGTTAGTGTAGGACTGGCAATAAGTAAGGACCCTTGACGTGGGTTGCCAGCTTCCATATTATGGCCAGAATATCAACCAATACCTTACATATATTTATATGTTTTGTTTTTGCACGTATATCTTTTTGCAGGGTGCAGCTGGGCCCAATTGGTTCTGTACACTGTGGCCTCTGTTCACACGGGATGCATTTTGGCACTGGGCAGCCCGCCATAGGGCGTTATTAATAGGCTGGAGCCAGATGCCTGCATTCCCTGTGTGAACACGCCACATACAGTTTTTATCTTAGTGCACGGGTGCACCACACGGCCAAACCCTTATTGAAGGCTGGCTGTCTCATCAGGTATTGCACCTGTGCATTTGCTATTTCATTTGGGTCCGCTGCATCCTGCTTGTGCATTAGTATTGAGGCCTATTCAGACAGGTAAGCATCTCTGCCTGTTTTTGGTGTTTTTTCTTGGATTGTTCCTTTTTTGGTGTTTTTCATGTTAGTGTAGGACTGGCAATAAGTAAGGACCCTTGACGTGGGTTGCCAGCTTCCATATTATGGCCAGAATATCAACCAATACCTTACATATATTTATATGTTTTGTTTTTGCACGTATATCTTTTTGCAGGGTGCAGCTGGGCCCAATTGGTTCTGTACACTGTGGCCTCTGTTCACACGGGATGCATTTTGGCACTGGGCAGCCCGCCATAGGGCGTTATTAATAGGCTGGAGCCAGATGCCTGCATTCCCTGTGTGAACACGCCACATACAGTTTTTATCTTAGTGCACGGGTGCACCACACGGCCAAACCCTTATTGAAGGCTGGCTGTCTCATCAGGTATTGCACCTGTGCATTTGCTATTTCATTTGGGTCCGCTGCATCCTGCTTGTGCATTAGTATTGAGGCCTATTCAGACAGGTAAGCATCTCTGCCTGTTTTTGGTGTTTTTTCTTGGATTGTTCCTTTTTTGGTGTTTTTCATAGAAATTTAGTAACCCAGCCCCACCATTGCGTTTATGTTTACATAGAATATCTAAGGAGATCCTAGCCTTTTTCCTGCCCCATAAAAATGACTGTACCAAGTTTTGGAATTTATAAATAGATTGATATGAAAAAGTAAGAGGGAGGGTTCTGAAAAGATACAAAACCTTGGGCAAAACAAAAGTTTTAATAGTCATTATTCTCCCTAATAAGGACAGTTCAGAATGAGCAAAATGTGTAATGTCACTTGTGATCGATTTTAGAGTTTTTTCTAGGTTGGCTTTAATTATGTTTTGTAGCTTATTAGAAATAGTTATTCCTAAATATTGTATTTCATCATTACCCCTAGCGAAGTTTGTCTGTTCTGTTAACTTCCTTATATCAGAGTCCTTCATATTGAAGGTAAGATATTTTGATTTCTGGGGATTAATCTTAAAGTAAGATATATCAGCAAAAGCCTCAAGTTCCAAAGATAAAGCTTTAATCGAGGTTATAGGGTCCAGAAGCATGAAAAATAAGTCGTTGGCAAATAACCCTATTTTAAAATGATGAGACTTCAGGTTGACTCCCAAAATATCCATATTTGATCTTATTTTTTCTGCAAAAGGCTCCATTGCGAGGATGAACAACAGAGGGGACAAAGGACACCCCTGTCGCGTACCATTGGAGATGGTAAAGGGGTCAGACAAAAAATTATTAGAGTATATCCTGGCACTGGGTGCCGAGTATAGAGCAAATACAGTAGACAAGAATTTGGAATCAAAGCCAAACTTTTCAAGAGTTGCTTTCAGGTAAGACCATTTTAGCCTATCAAAGGCTTTCTCAGCATCCAGTGCCAGAAAAACGGCTTGTGAGTTCGTACTGTTGATAATATTCATTAGGTTGATTACTCTTCTGGTCCCGTCCGAGGCCTGGTGACCCTCGGTGAACCCAATCTGATCGTCTACTAGTAAACGTGGGAGGATAGATTTTAGCTTGTCAGCTAATATTTTAGAATATATTTTAGAGTCACTATTGATTAAAGATATTGGGTGATAATTTTGAATACTTTCAGTATCCCCCCCACTCTTAGGTATCGTTATAATTATGGCTTCCTGCATTTCCTTAGGGAAGGAACCTTGGGCGGAGGCTAGATTAAAAATGGGGACTAAATGAGGGGCTAAAATTTTTGAGAAGGATTTATAATAATCATTAGAAAAGCCATCTGGGCCAGGAGTTTGGGGGGATTTTAGTTTATTGTTAGTATCAATAATTTCTTTTTCTTTAAATGGGCAGTTGATGGACTCCAAATCAGATGGCGTAATCTTAGGTAAGCTAATACTAGATAGAAAAGAGTTTATAGAATCTGTATCAATACAAGGGGAATTTGGATCATTTTTTAGGTTATACAGACTATTAAAAAAATCAGCAAATGATTTAACGATATCTTTTGGGTGAAATACTTGTGTTCTATGCTCAACACTTATGATGGAGATTTTGTATAAATCCCACAAAAATGTGATTAGGATGAAACCACCGATGGAACTATTCATTATAATAAGGAAGATGGAGACACTTTGGACTACGTTTGGTGTTTGTTCCAGTGGTATCCATCTTTTAAGGCTTGAACAAAAGGGTGGTCGACCACACTTGTGCGCTTAAAAGATGCTTACAATTATGGGGCACTGCCAGAACAGAGGCCAAACAAAATCCTAAGTGACTCCATCAGCCTTATTATTATGAATGTTTCTTTCAGGGGTTTGTTTAAATCACAGTTTAACCCTGATGTAAGTGCTCAGCAGAGAGAACAGAATAAATGTGAGCTTAATTCTAATTTTTGGGAGGCAGAATGAACAAATAAACAGCAGTAATAAATAGTTTTAATTTTTATTTGTTCACCATTTATCATGTGATACAAGAAATAGAGTGGTGCAATTACAGTGATACCAGATTTACATAATTTTTAATGTTTTCCTACTACCATACACTAAAAATGCTTTTTTATAAATAATGTTTTTCCTCTGCATATTCTGAGAGCTATAACTTTCTTAATTTTTGATGCAAAAAGCTACATGAGGACTTATTTTTTGCGGATTTTGCATTGAAGATGTTTTTGGTACCATTTTGAGGAGCATAACTTTTTTTTATTGTTTTTATTCAGATCTTTCAGAGCCAGAATGAACAAAAACTAGTATTTTGGTTATTTTTATTTATTTTTTATGCAGTTCACCATGGGATAAAAACGATACCGATTTATTCTTTATATAATTCATGCTGTGCTACTTTTGCACACTAATAACAATATTTTATAAAAAGTAATTTTGTTTTGCATTTCCTTATGAGAGTTGTAACTTTAATAGTTTTTTTTCCCTAAGAGCTGTGTGGGGAACTTGTTTTTGGGGGACTATTTGGCATTTTAATTGATTTTTTTTACATATGACTTTTTTATCACTTTGTATTAAATTATTTTGTGTGGCAGTATAATGAAAAAGCTACATCGTTGCACACTTTTTATCATTATTTTCTTACGATGTTTGACATGCAGAATAAATAAATTAACAGTCTTGTAGTTTGGGTCAGCCTGCACATGGCAATACCAATTGAATGTATGTTTTTGGGGTTTTTTTACACAAAAGCTAAGTTTTTTTATTTTACTTTTTTAAACATTTAATATAATTTTTTTCCTTTTTTTACATAGTGCACTGCGGAACATGAGTATTAATAATTCTGATTGCTGGTGTATGAGACCTATTAGTTCTACATTGACACTGCCTGTTGGACCCCTCTTGCGGCCCCCTTCACATGTCCATTTTGTTTGTCCATATGTGGTCTTTTTTTTAAGGACCACAAATACTGACATACACTCACCCATTGTAGTCAATGGTGATGCCAACTTTGAGTCTCCACATTTAAAAAAAAATAGATTTTAACATCAGCAGCAGCAGCAACAGCAGGCACAGAAGCCATGACAAAGGTGTCACAGACTGCAATAACACTAGAGCAATGCATGGCACTAAAAACATCACCATCGCCCAGTCTGCCCACTCTGTGACTGTGATGCAAAAATAATTGGAGATCCATGACTTGTTCATTTTGATGAAAGTAAGGTGGTCTCTGCACTTTCAGGGGACAACTGGAAGCGCTTATTCGTCAGGACATAACCAGCAGGGCTGAAGACACGTTCTGATAGAATGATGGGTGTCTGTATGACAAAACCTCCAAGGCAAGACAAGTGAGCTCAGGACACTCTTCAATTTTTGAAGACCAAAATGCAAACTGCAGACTCACAACCGGTGCTGGCCATAGCCAAATTTGTGGCTGAGGATGCAGTGTTTGTCGTGATTGCATCACTCCATGTCTGTGCCTCAAGCCACAGTGTAACTTCATCGTCTTTCTCCTCCTCCACCTCCTTCGCTGAGCTACTCATCTGCATACCTCTGGGTTCACACCAAGTGGGATCTACAATCTCACCATCATGCTCTCTGTTCTCCCACTCTTAGCCTTGAGAGTCACCCTCCTCCTCTTCCTGCTCTGAAAGCACAGTATAGTTTGCGTGTTTCTCAGGTATCTGAGTCTCATCAGTATAACATCCACCACCAGTGGTTATTGTCTGGTGATGAGGTTCTGGTTTCTGCACGGACCTACTTTGCCCAGCCTCGGATCCAACAGGAAACAATTTTGGGCATTGATGCACATGCTTTCCTCCTCTGCATTCTGTGAATCTTTAGAGCAGACCTCTGATGCCAATGGAATAGAATGTGTGAACAGCTCTGCAGACTGGCCATCTAGGGTTCCCCACAGTTAATTTTGAGGTTGGAAAGTTGTGACATGAGGGAAACATGGGTGATTGTGGTGCCACCTCTGAGGATTGTACTGTGTGTAATGTTAAGGTGGAGGAAGAGGGAGAGAAGCCTCTTCAAGCAGCGCTTGCCATCATGCTCTTCCTGACCCTCATCTACAAGGCGTACCTCTGTGCAGCTGCCAAAGAAAGGGAGTCAAGTAGCCCATCCAGTAACAGATGGTGTCAGTTGCATTTGGATAAGAGGAGATGGTGATTGTTCATTAGAGATTTCAGTAACATTACCACCTAACCCACACACATCAAACACCAAGCCTATTCCCTCTTCCACCACAACCTCTTTTTTCCCCACTCATGTTGCATGTACACTTCCCCTCTTTTAACTTGATGTTTCACAATCTTAAGCCCACACTGTCAATCACCTGTCACTAAATGAACAATCAGTATTTATGTTCTAAGATAGTGTGCCTGAACAACAATATTGGCCCTAACGATTTTGATTAGCAAATGGGGTCTAATGGCTGCACCACATTATTAGCCCTAACGGTTTTGATTAACAAATGGGGCCTCCTGGCTGCACCTCAATATTAGCCCTAATGATTTTGATTAGCAAGTGGGGCCTCCTGAGTCCTGACTGACACACAGTTTTAGCCCAAAGGATTTTGAGCAGGAAATGTGGACTCCTGCCTGCACAACACTATTAGCACAAACGAGTTAGATGCTAGAAAGTCAATTTCACACAGGACAGGATCCTATCTAACAATATTACAAGTCTACCCTGAGAAAATGGTGCCAGAAAAACAAAACATGTCCACTTTTATATGGAGAGGGACATGTGGCTTTGTCAGCCAATAACGGAAGCCCTTGTGTCATGACTTTGTGGATGGTTTCTCAGCCATGATTAACTGCCGGAAACCAAACATGAATATGAATGTGCTACATTCATGCCGAATTTAACATTGGTGAACATTTTCCAAACAAGTTTGCTCATCTATGTTACTAATGCCTGGGCTTGATGTCAGGTGCCAATACAAAGTTGACATCAACTCCAACCCTATTACCCCACTTGCCACCGCCACAGGTTTTCAACAGCTGACATGTGAGCGCAATGGGTGCGAGTGGAATCGCAATCTGCCTGTGCCCATTAACTATTTAAATGCCGCTCTCAAATTTTGACAGCAGCAATTAACAAACGCTGCCGACAGCGTGGCTGGAAGTACTCGCACCGCTGACCCCGTCACGTGATTGGGGGTCATCGGTGCATTGCCATCACAACCAGAGGTCTCCTTGAGACCTCTATGGTTGTTGATGGCAGATTACTATGAGCACCATCCTGTGGTCAGCGCTCATAGCAAGCCTTCAATTCTGCTGCATAGAGGTGATCTGTGCATCACCTCTATGTAGCAGAGGCGATCGAGTAGTGCATGCTTCTAGCCTCCCATGGAAAAAAATATAAAAAAATAAAACAAGTAAAAGTTCAAATAACCCCCCTTTTGCTATCAAAATAAAACAATAAAAAAAAAATCAAACCTACATATACTTGGTATTGCCGCTTTCAGAATCGCCCGATCTATCAATAAAAAAAGGATTAATCTGATCGCTAAATGGCGCAGCATGAAAAAAAATCAAAACGCCAAAATTACTTTTTTTGGGTCGCCACAACATTGCATTAAAATGCAATAATGGGCAATCAAAAGAACGTATCTGTACCAAGATAGAATCATTAAAAACGTCAGCTCGGCACGCAAAAAATAAACTCTCACCTGACCCCAGATCACTAAAAATGGAGACGTTGCCATTATCGGAAAATTACACATTTTCTTTTTAGCAAACTTTGGAATTTTTTTTTACCACTTAGATAAAAGAGAACCTAGACATGCTTGGTGTCTATGAATTTGCAAAGACCTTGAGAAGAATCATAATGGCAGGTCATATATAGCATTTAGTGAGCCAAGCAAAAAAGCCAAACAAAAAACAAGTTTGGGATTGCACTTTTTTTACAATTTCATTGCACTTGGAATTTTTTTCCCGCTTTCTGTTACACGACATGGTAAAACCAATGGTATTGTTCAAAAGTACAACTCTTTCCGCAAAAAATAAGCCCCCACATGGTAACAGCATACAGACTAGTGATGAGCGAACGGGCTCGGATAAGGTTTTATCTGAGCATACTCATGAGCTATCTGATTGTCTTCGACATGCTCGAAAAATATGTTTGAGTTCCCGCGACTGTGTGTCTCATAGCTGTTCAACCAGCAGCAACACATGCAGGGATTGCCTGTTTTTTAGGCAATCCCTGCACGTGTTGCAGCTGTCGAACAGCAGCGAGATATGCAGGCACAGGGACATGAACATCTCCAATGGTGGATCTCAAAGTAACCCATACTTGTGTTTGTCTGCTGCATGAAATTGTCCATCTCCACTTTATGCTGCTCAAAGTTTGACAGTAAACTAGATATTGATCAAAGGGGAATTAACAAATGGTGAACATATATTCCCTTAAAACATCATTTGATTTTAAATATCTGTAAAATACACCAAAACAAACCAAAAGCAAACGAAAACAACATAAAAAGATACTATTGTGAATTACACATAGCCAAAGGGGAGGGAACACACAAATTATCCAACATATGTAGTCTTGAATTCCAGCAGATTACAACATCGCAAATCATACTGTACTAGGAGGGTGTGCTTCACCACATTAGAATAGTTGAAATGAGCAGAAACTTTCCCTACCATAGTCACCACTTATCTCTCTTGTGAATACTTCTTTATGAAATTTTGCATTATTACATTCATGACTAGTGTTGAGCGATACCTTCCGATATCGGAAAGTATCGGTATCGGAAAGTATCGGCCGATACCGTCAAAGCATCGGATCTCGCCGATTCTGATACCCGATCCCAATGCAAGTCAATGGGACGAAAATATCGGAATTAAAATAAACCCTTTCTTTCCTTGTAGGTTCATTCTACATGAAGGAAAACAACTAAGAATAATGTAGGATGTATTGGAGGAGGTGGCGGAGACATTAAAGGCATAGAGGTTTAGCCCAATCAAATAGAATAGCAGGAATTTTAATTTTTTTTAAAGACGTTCGGAGTTACAAAGATATTGACTATGTTAAGATTTTTTTTATTTTGTCAGATATTGATGTTTCACTACTTCCACGCCCTTCACCCTCTTTTTTACTTCTCCCACACTTTCTTCTTCATCATCATCAGCATCTTTGACATCAACTTCTTCTTCACCTTATTCATCTTCTTCATCTTCTACCTATAATTTTTTTTGTTACATTGTTCATATTCTTTTTATTTAACTATTATTCTTCTTCATATTCAAGTTCTTCATCATATTCTTATTTGTGACAGGCATTCCCGTAGTTGTTATCTATAACAGTTTGAAGATTACACCTTCCGTTCTGCCTGTCACAAAAGAGTTACATTTGTCTGCGTTCAGTTTGGCCTGCAGCATCAGGCTTTATCCAGGGGCACCACAAGGAGGAACGGACTCACCCCCATACACTGCTTAGTCTTCTTCTGCTTATAATTTAGATAATATCTTTTGCTCTGATATTTAGTGTTATGTTTAATGTTCTTCTGCTCTTTGTTCTGCAGCCTCTTGTTCTTCTGCTTCTCGGTCTCCCATGTCGTCGTTGTCTCCAGGGTCGTCGTCTCCGGGGTCGTCGTCATCGGGGTGGTCTTCAGGGTCATCGTCTCCAGGGTTGTCGTCATCTCAGCGGTTGTCGTCTCTGGTGTCGTCGTCATCTTAGGGGTGGTCTAACGGGTCGTCGTCTTTAGGGTCTTGAACTTGGAAATGTAGCAGAAGGTACAGGAAGGCTGAGAAAATGCCGAGAAACAGCTGATGGAACTGGAACTCGGATGGCTACCCGAAGGTCCAAGAGCCAATGGAACTACCGAGGACCAGCTGACGTTACTGGAACCCGGTTACTAAGCAGGAGGTACCCGTGCCTGAAAGCACTACCAAGGACCACCTGACGTTGGTGGAACTCGGATACCCAGAGGGAGGCACCTAAGCCAAAGGCTCTGCCCGGAACCAGCTGACGGTGCTGGAACCAGGATGGGGAGCAGAAGGTACAAGAGCAAAAGACACTGCCGAGAACCAGCTGACGGTACTGGAACCCGGATGGGTAGCCGAAGGTCCAAGAGCCAATGGAAAAACCAAGGACCAGCTGACATTACTGGAACCCGGTTACTAAGCAGGAGGTACCCGTGCCTGAAAGCACTACCAAGGACCACCTGACGTTGGTGGAACTCGGATACCCAGAAGGAGGTACCTAAGCCAAAGGCTCTGCCCGGAACCAGCTGACGGTGCTGGAACCAGGATGGGGACCTATTAAAGCTTGTCTTCCTAGAGCCCCAACTAGCGGTGTTGGAGCAAAGGGTCAGCAGGGGGAGCAGAGTGTAGGCCGAAGCCTGCACTGGAGGCATTTGTAGGTCTGTTGTGTCTGTGTGGCTGTTGCAGGACACGTTGCCGGCTACACAGCAGGGGAACAGCTGGCAGTGCTGAACCCCACTGACACATTGGCGAGGTGTTTGGCTCTGTGCAGCCAGCAGTACCGGGCACCAACTGGCGGTGTTAGAGCCCAGGGTCAGCAGGAGGAGAGGGAGCAGAGTGTAGGCCGAAGCCTGCACTGGCGGTAGCTTTGTGTCTGCGTGGCTCTTGCAGGACACGATGCCAGCTACACAGCAGGGGAACAGCTGGCGGTGCTGAACCCCACTGACACATTGGCGAGGTGTTTGGCTCTGTGCAGCCAGCACTTCGGGGCACCAACTGGCGGTGTTAGAGCCCAGGCTCTGCAGGGGGAGCAGAGTGTAGGCTGAAGCCTATTTGAACCAATTTTAAAGGTAACCTTTAACCCCCCCTCAGGGGTTACAAACTAGAAGAGCCACACCTTATGCAGCAGTAGTGCTGCACAAGTCAAAGGTTGCTCTTTTAATTTTGTTCCTTGCAGAAGCTGAATGAAACACGTACAACATTTTGCCCCTTATACAGTCAATCTGTCTTGGAGGCGGGAGTTCCCTTCGTAATGAGACGCAGCACAGCTGGCAAAAATACCACCTTGGTGCTTGGCGCGGCCTCCTGAGCATCGCATTTTGCTGTACAGGAGTCTGCGTTGTTGCGTTATCCCTTGGCCATGCACTGCCCGTCTTCTGACATCATTTCATGTCGGCCGGTGCGGTTCGCAATGCCCATGAATCCCAGCCCCGCAGTGTCTTTACAGTGTTTCACACTGCGGGGCTGGGATTCATGGCCTGGCGCAGTACATATGTTCGCCTCTCGCTCGGGTCCTTACACCTGCTACAGACTGTGCGGCGTCAGCTGATCCCTTATCGCATGCCACGGCCATGAAGCCGCACAGTCTGAAGAAGGCGGAAGGAGCTGAGTGACAGCCTGGTGAAGATATGCACTGCTCATGCCCGTCAATTACACCCTCGCAGTCAAAATAAATAAGACACCGAGGGGCGTTGTGTCGGGCAGGGCGGCTGCAGAGGCGCAGCCAGCCAAACAATGATGTCAGATGAAGGGCTGTGCTACCAAGGGGGTTGTTGCGTGTCATTACAAAGGAAAGTCACACCTCAGGGACGTTTTAATGGTCTCAGGGGACACATTGTAGACGTGTTCTGTTCCACGTGTGCAAGGAGAATGTTTATGAGCCACCTTGCACACATGCAGCATTACTGCTGTACAAGGTGGCTGTAAAACATACAAACACCTGGGGGAGGGGCGACAGGTTCCCTTCAATTTCAGTTCTTGTGTCTGCGTGGCTTTTGCAGGACACGATGCCAGCTACACAGCAGGGGAACAGCTGGCGGTGCTGAACCCCACTGACACATTGGCTGGTGTTTTTCTCTGTGCAGCTAGCAGTACCGGGCACCAACTGGCGGTGTTAGAGCCCAGGGTCAGCAGGAGGAGAGGGAGCAGAGTGTAGGCCGAAGCCTGCACTGGCGGCAGCTTTGTGTCTGCGTGCCTGTTGCAGGACACATTGCCGGCTTCACAGCAGGGGAACAGCTGGCGGTGCTGAACCCCACTGACACATTGGCGAGGTGTTTGGCTCTGTGCAGCCAGCACTTCGGGGCACCAACTGGCGGTGTTAGAGCCCAGGCTCTGCAGGGGGAGCAGAGTGTAGGCCGAAGCCTAATTGAACCAATTTTAAAGGTAACCTTTAACCCCCCCTCAGGGGTTACAAACTAGAAGAGCCACACCTTATGCAGCAGTAGTGCTGCACAAGTCAAAGGTTGCTCTTTTAATTTTGTTCCTTGCAGAAGCTGAATGAAACACGTACAACATTTTGCCCCTTTTACAGTCAATCTGTCTTGGAGGCGGGAGTTCCCTTCATAATGAGACGCAGCACAGCTGGCAAAAATACCACCTTGGTGCTTGGTGCGGCCTCCTGAGCATCGTATTTTGCTGTACAGGAGTCTGCGTTGTTGCGTTATCCCTTGGCCATGCGCTGCCCGTCTTCTGACATCATTTCATGTCGGCCGGTGTGGTTCGCGATGCCCGTGAATCCCAGCCCCGCAGTGTCTTTACTGTGTTTCACACTGCGGGGCTGGGATTCATGGCCTGGCGCAGTACATATGTTCGCCTCTCGCTCGGGTCCTTACACCTGCTACAGACTGTGCGGCGTCAGCTGATCCCTTATCGCATGCCACGGCCATGAAGCCGCACAGTCTGAAGAAGGCGGAAGGAGCTGAGTGACAGCCTGGCGAAGATATGCACTGCTCATGCCCGTCAATCACACCCTCGCAGTCAAAATAAATAAGACACCGAGGGGCGTTGTGTCGGGCAGGGCGGCCGCAGAGGCGCAGCCAGCCAAACAATGATGTCAGAAGAAGGGCTGTGCTACCAAGGGGGTTGTTGCATGTCATTACAAAGGAAAGTCACACCTCAGGGACGTTTTAATGGTCTCAGGGGACACATTGTACACGTGTTCTGTTCCACGTGTGCAAGGAGAATAAGTTTATGAGCCACCTTGCACACATGCAGCATTACTGCTGTACAAGGTGGCTGTAAAACATACAAACACCTGGGGGAGGGGCGACAGGTTCCCTTCAATTTCAGTTCTTGTGTCTGCGTGGCTTTTGCAGGACACGATGCCGGCTACACAGCAGGGGAACAGCTGGCGGTGCTGAACCCCACTGACACATTGGCTGGTGTTTTTCTCTGTGCAGCTAGCAGTACCGGGCACCAACTGGCGGTGTTAGAGCCCAGGGTCAGCAGGAGGAGAGGGAGCAGAGTGTAGGCCGAAGCCTGCACTGGCGGCAGCTTTGTGTCTGCGTGGCTGTTGCAGGACACGTTGCCGGCTACACAGCAGGGGAACAGCTGGCGGTGCTGAACCCCACTGACACATTGGCGAGGTGTTTGGCTCTGTGCAGCCAGAAGTACCGGGCACCAACTGGCGGTGTTAGAGCCCAGGGTCAGCAGGAGGAGAGGGAGCAGAGTGTAGGCCGAAGCCTGCACTGGTGGCAGCTTTGTGTCTGCGTGGCTTTTGCAGGACACGATGCCGGCTACACTGCAGGGGAACAGCTGGCGGTGCTGAACCCCACTGACACATTGGCTGGTGTTTTTCTCTGTGCAGCTAGCACTCCCGGGCGCCAACTGGTGGTGTTAGAGCCCAGGGTCAGCAGGAGGAGAGGGAGCAGAGTGTAGGCCGAAGCCTGCACTGGCGGCAGCTTTGTGTCTGCGTGGCTGTTGCAGGACACATTGCCGGCTTCACAGCAGGGGAACAGCTGGCGGTGCTGAACCCCACTGACACATTGGCGAGGTGTTTGGCTCTGTGCAGCCAGCAGTACCGGGCACCAACTGGCGGTGTTAGAGCCCAGGGTCAGCAGGAGGAGAGGGAGCAGAGTGTAGGCCGAAGCCTGCACTGGTGGCAGCTTTGTGTCTGCGTGGCTTTTGCAGGACACGATGCCGGCTACACTGCAGGGGAACAGCTGGCGGTGCTGAACCCCACTGACACATTGGCTGGTGTTTTTCTCTGTGCAGCTAGCACTCCCGGGCACCAACTGGCGGTGTTAGAGCCCAGGGTCAGCAGGAGGAGAGGGAGCAGAGTGTAGGCCGAAGCCTGCACTGGCGGCAGCTTTGTGTCTGCGTGGCTGTTGCAGGACACATTGCCGGCTTCACAGCAGGGGAACAGCTGGCGGTGCTGAACCCCACTGACACATTGGCGAGGTGTTTGGCTCTGTGCAGCCAGCACTTCGGGGCACCAACTGGCGGTGTTAGAGCCCAGGCTCTGCAGGGGGAGCAGAGTGTAGGCCGAAGCCTAATTGAACCAATTTTAAAGGTAACCTTTAACCCCCCCTCAGGGGTTACAAACTAGAAGAGCCACACCTTATGCAGCAGTAGTGCTGCACAAGTCAAAGGTTGCTCTTTTAATTTTGTTCCTTGCAGAAGCTGAATGAAACACGTACAACATTTTGCCCCTTATACAGTCAATCTGTCTTGGAGGCGGGAGTTCCCTTCGTAATGAGACGCAGCACAGCTGGCAAAAATACCACCTTGGTGCTTGGTGCGGCCTCCTGAGCATCGTATTTTGCTGTACAGGAGTCTGCGTTGTTGCGTTATCCCTTGGCCATGCGCTGCCCGTCTTCTGACATCATTTCATGTCGGCCGGTGTGGTTCGCGATGCCCGTGAATCCCAGCCCCGCAGTGTCTTTACAGTGTTTCACACTGCGGGGCTGGGATTCATGGCCTGGCGCAGTACATATGTTCGCCTCTCGCTCGGGTCCTTACACCTGCTACAGACTGTGCGGCGTCAGCTGATCCCTTATCGCATGCCACGGCCATGAAGCCGCACAGTCTGAAGAAGGCGGAAGGAGCTGAGTGACAGCCTGGCGAAGATATGCACTGCTCATGCCCGTCAATCACACCCTCGCAGTCAAAATAAATAAGACACCGAGGGGCGTTGTGTCGGGCAGGGCGGCTGCAGAGGCGCAGCCAGCCAAACAATGATGTCAGAAGAAGGGCTGTGCTACCAAGGGGGTTGTTGCATGTCATTACAAAGGAAAGTCACACCTCAGGGACGTTTTAATGGTCTCAGGGGACACATTGTACACGTGTTCTGTTCCACGTGTGCAAGGAGAATAAGTTTATGAGCCACCTTGCACACATGCAGCATTACTGCTGTACAAGGTGGCTGTAAAACATACAAACACCTGGGGGAGGGGCGACAGGTTCCCTTCAATTTCAGTTCTTGTGTCTGCGTGGCTTTTGCAGGACACGATGCCGGCTACACAGCAGGGGAACAGCTGGCGGTGCTGAACCCCACTGACACATTGGCTGGTGTTTTTCTCTGTGCAGCTAGCAGTACCGGGCACCAACTGGCGGTGTTAGAGCCCAGGGTCAGCAGGAGGAGAGGGAGCAGAGTGTAGGCCGAAGCCTGCACTGGCGGCAGCTTTGTGTCTGCGTGGCTGTTGCAGGACACGTTGCCGGCTACACAGCAGGGGAACAGCTGGCGGTGCTGAACCCCACTGACACATTGGCGAGGTGTTTGGCTCTGTGCAGCCAGCAGTACCGGGCACCAACTGGCGGTGTTAGAGCCCAGGGTCAGCAGGAGGAGAGGGAGCAGAGTGTAGGCCGAAGCCTGCACTGGTGGCAGCTTTGTGTCTGCGTGGCTTTTGCAGGACACGATGCCGGCTACACTGCAGGGGAACAGCTGGCGGTGCTGAACCCCACTGACACATTGGCTGGTGTTTTTCTCTGTGCAGCTAGCACTCCCGGGCGCCAACTGGCGGTGTTAAAGCCCAGGGTCAGCAGGAGGAGCAGAGTGTAGGCCGAAGCCTGCAGTGGAGCAAGTTGAAAGGGAACCTTTAACCCCCCCCAAGGCGTTTGTAGCTGAAAGAGCCATCTTGTGCAGCACTAATGCTGGAAAAGGTAAAGTTAGCTCTTTTAATTATGGTCCTTGCAAACGCTGTACTTGACACTTATGAAATGTGTCCCCTCCCACCGTTAAACCGTCCGGTAGGTGGAACTTTCCTTCGTAATGTGACGCAGCACAGCCGTCATTCTTACCCCCTTGGCGCCGTGCGCCGCCTCCTCAGCGTTGTTTGAATCTGTCCCGGAGCCTGCGCTGGTATGTTAGCCCTTGGCCATGCACACATTTTGCGCTGCCCGTCTTCTGACATCATTTTGTGTCAGGCTGGCTGCGCCTGTGCGGCCACGCTGGCCAAGATCCCGCCTCGCTGTGTCATCTAATGTAATCACTCTGCGGACCTGTGATCCATGGGCATGAGCAGTGCATATCCTCGCCTCTCACTCCCCTCCCTACGGCTTCTTCAGACTGTGCGGCATCACGGCCGTGGCATGCTATTAGGGATCAGCTGACGTTGCACAGTCTGAAGAAGGCGTAGGGAGATGAGTGAGAGGCGGATGTTAAGATATGCACTGCGCATGTCCATGGATCACAGGCCCGCAGTGGGATTAAATCAGAAGACACTACGAGGCGGGATCTCGGCCAGCGCCGCCGCACAGGCGCAGCCAGCCTGACACCAAATAATGTCAGAAGACGGGCAGAGCTAAGTGTGCATGTCCAAGGGCTAACATACCAGTGCAGGCTCCGGGACAGATTCAAACAACGCTGAGGAGGCGGCGCACGGCGCCAAGAGGGTGAGAATGACGGCTGTGCTGCGTCACATTACGAAGGAAAGTTCCACCTACCGGACGGTTTAACGGTGGGAGGGGACACATTTCATAAGTGTTAGGTTCAGCATGTGCAAGGAGCACCACGAAAACAGGCACTTTTTCCTTTTGCATTACTGCTGCACAATGTGGCTCTTTCAGTAAGAAACGCCTGGGGGGGGGACAGGCTCCCTTAAATTTAAGTTTTTGTGCCTGCGTGGCGGTCGCATGACACGTTGCCATATACACAGCAGGGGAGCAGCAGGCATTACTGAACCCCACTAACACATTGGCGAGGTGTTTGGCTCTGTGCGGACAGCACTTCCGGACAACAACTAGCGGTGTTGGAGCCCAGGGACAGCAGGAGGAGGAGGTGGAAGAGAGAGGAGGGATTGCCACTAGGGTTGAGCGAAACGGGTCGATCATTTTCAAAAGTCGCCGACTTTTGGCTAAGTCGGCGTCTCATGAAACCCGATCCGACCCCTGTGCTTGTCGGCCATGCGGTACGCGACTTTCGCGCCAAAGTCACGTTTCAATGACGCGAAAAGCGCCATTTCTCAGCCAATGAAGGTGAACGCAGAGTGTGGGCAGCGTGATGACATAGATCCTGGTCCCCACCATCTTAGAGAAGGGCATTGCAGTGATTGGCTTGCTGTCTGCGGCGTCACAGGGGCTATAAAGGGGCGTTCCCGCCGACCGCCATCTTACTGCTGCTGATCTGAGCTTAGGGACAGGTTGCTGCCGCTTCGTCAGAAGCAGGGAGAGCGTTAGGCAGGGTCCACTAACCACCAAACCGCTTGTGCTGCAGCGATTTCCACTGTCCAACACCACCTTCGGTGTGCAGGGACTGTGGAAGCTATTTTTTTTTTTTTTTCCCCTCAGCGCTGTAGCTCATTGGGCTGCCCTAGAAGGCTCCGTGATAGCTGTATTGCTGTGTGTACGCCACTGTGGAAACCAACTGCTTTTTTCAAAGCACATATCCTCTTGTTCCTTCCTTTCTGCACAGCTATCTTTTTTGTTTGTCCACACTTTTTATTTAATTTGTGCATCAGTCCACTCCTATTGCTGCCTGCCATACCTGGCTTACATTACTGCAGGGAGATAGTAATTGTAGGACAGTTTTTTTTTTTTTTTGTTTTTTTTTGTGGGAGATTAAGATTGGCATTTCTGCTACAGTGCCATCCGTGTGTGTGCCATCCCTGTGTGCGCCATCTCTCACTCAGTGGGCCATAGAAAGCCTATTTATTTTTTCCGTGATTTGTGTTCTAAAATCTACCTCAACACAAAAACACTACATCAATCAGTGGGAGAAAAATATTGGCCTCAGTCAGGGCTTGTGTGCCACTGCTGTGTGTGCTATCTCTCATTCAGTGGGCTATAGCAAGCCTATTTTTTTTTTTTTTTTTTTTTTTTAATATTATTTGGTTTCTAAAGTCTCCCTGAAAAAAAAAAAAAAAACCTAAAAAAACAGTGGGAGAGTAATATTGCCCTTTCAGCTTGTGTGCCAGTCTTGACTCCTGGGTGTGCCACCTCTCTCCCTCTCATTCAGTGGGCCATAGAAAGCCTATTTATTTATTTTTTTTAAATATTATTGGGTTTCTAAAGTCTCCCTTAAAAAACAAAAAATACATAAAAAAACAGTGGGAGAGTAATATTGCCCTTTCAGCTTGTGTGCCAGTCTTGACTCCTGGGTGTGCCACCTCTCTCTCTCATTCAGTGGGCCATAGAAAGGCTATTTTTTTTTTGGTTTTTTTAATATTATTTGGTTTCTAAAGTCTCCCTGAAAAAAAAAAAAAAAACATACAAAAAACAGTGGGAGAGTAATATTGCCCTTTCAGCTTGTGTGCCAGTCTTGACTCCTGGGTGTGCCACCTCTCTCTCTCATTCAGTGGGCCATAGAAAGGCTATTTTTTTGGGGGGTTTTTTAATATTATTTGGTTTCTAAAGTCTCCCTGAAAAAAAAAAAAAAACATACAAAAAACAGAGGGAGAGTAATATTGCCCTTTCAGCTTGTGTGCCAGTCTTGACTCCTGGGTGTGCCACCTCTCTCCCTTTCATTCAGTGGGCCATAGAAAGCCTATTTATTTATTTTTTTAAATATTATTGGGTTTCTAAAGTCTCCCTTAAAAAACAAAAAATACATAAAAAAACAGTGGGAGAGTAATATTGCCCTTTCAGCTTGTGTGCCAGTCTTGACTCCTGGGTGTGCCACCTCTCTCTCTCATTCAGTGGGCAATAGAAAGGCTATTTTTTTTTTGTTTTTTTTAATATTATTTGGTTTCTAAAGTCTCCCTGAAAAAAAAAAAAAAAAACATACAAAAAACAGTGGGAGAGTAATATTGCCCTTTCAGCTTGTGTGCCAGTCTTGACTCCTGGGTGTGCCACCTCTCTCCCTTTCATTCAGTGGGCCATAGAAAGCCTATTTATTTATTTTTTTAAATATTATTGGGTTTCTAAAGTCTCCCTGAAAAAAAAAAAACATAAAAAAACAGTGGGAGAGTAATATTGCCCTTTCAGCTTGTGTGCCAGTCTTGACTCCTGGGTGTGCCACCTCTCTCTCTCATTCAGTGGGCCATAGAAAGGCTATTTTTTTTTTTGGTTTTTTTAATATTATTTGGTTTCTAAAGTCTCCCTGAAAAAAAAAAAAAAAACATACAAAAAACAGTGGGAGAGTAATATTGCCCTTTCAGCTTGTGTGCCAGTCTTGACTCCTGGGTGTGCCACCTCTCTCTCTCATTCAGTGGGCCATAGAAAGGCTATTTTTTTTTGGGTTTTTTTAATATTATTTGGTTTCTAAAGTCTCCCTGAAAAAAAAAAAAAAAACATACAAAAAACAGTGGGAGAGTAATATTGCCCTTTCAGCTTGTGTGCCAGTCTTGACTCCTGGGTGTGCCACCTCTCTCCCTTTCATTCAGTGGGCCATAGAAAGCCTATTTATTTATTTTTTTAAATATTATTGGGTTTCTAAAGTCTCCCTTAAAAAACAAAAAATACATAAAAAAACAGTGGGAGAGTAATATTGCCCTTTCAGCTTGTGTGCCAGTCTTGACTCCTGGGTGTGCCACCTCTCTCTCTCATTCAGTGGGCAATAGAAAGGCTATTTTTTTTTTGTTTTTTTTAATATTATTTGGTTTCTAAAGTCTCCCTGAAAAAAAAAAAAAAAAACATACAAAAAACAGTGGGAGAGTAATATTGCCCTTTCAGCTTGTGTGCCAGTCTTGACTCCTGGGTGTGCCACCTCTCTCCCTTTCATTCAGTGGGCCATAGAAAGCCTATTTATTTATTTTTTTAAATATTATTGGGTTTCTAAAGTCTCCCTGAAAAAAAAAAAACATAAAAAAACAGTGGGAGAGTAATATTGCCCTTTCAGCTTGTGTGCCAGTCTTGACTCCTGGGTGTGCCACCTCTCTCCCTTTCATTCAGTGGGCCATAGAAAGCCTATTTATTTATTTTTTTAAATATTATTGGGTTTCTAAAGTCTCCCTGAAAAAAAAAAAACATAAAAAAACAGTGGGAGAGTAATATTGCCCTTTCAGCTTGTGTGCCAGTCTTGACTCCTGGGTGTGCCACCTCTCTCTCTCTAATTGTGGGCCATAGAAAGCCTTTTTTTTTTTTTTTTTTTTTTAATATTATTTGGTTTCTAAAGTCTCCCTGAAAAAAAAAAAAACATAAATTAGGTGGGAGATTAATATTGACATTAGTGCTTGAGTGACAGTCCTGCGTGTGTGTCATCTCTGTGATTTTGTGCCACAGAAAACAGAGTGTGTAACATTGTGCCTGATTTTCCTTGTGGTCTCACCAACCTGTTAAGGGATATTGAAATCATACTGAAGTTATAGCTCACCGTGTAAGTTGTTTGACAGCAACAAATAAAGTTACTTTGGTTAAGATTTTAAAACAATGAGGAAGTCTGGTGCAAGAGGTCGTCGTGGGCGTTCATTGTCAGCTGGTAATGATGGTAGTGGTAGTGGAGCATCAGGTGGTCGTGGGGATAAAAATATTCCACCTAAGTCTGGAGCTGTGGAGCCAGTTTCGTCGTCAGGCTACACAAGGCCTCGAACGCTCTCTTTTCTGGGAGTAGGAAAACCGCTTTTAAAGGCGGAGCAGCAACAGCAAGTTTTGGCTTACATTGCAGACTCAGCCTCTAGCTCTTTTGCCTCCTCTTCCGAAACTGGTAAATGTAAAAGCAGCGCGTCGCTTGTGGATGTTCACGGTCAGGGACAAGTCGCTTCCTTGTCCTCCTCAGCAAAAACTACAACAAGAGAGAAGGATGCAGCAGGCGACACAACGGGTCACTCCATGGAGCTCTTTACACATACCGTCCCTGGCTTAGAAAGTGAAACATTTAACAGGCCATGCCCATTACAAGTATATTCTGACATGGAGTGCACTGATGCACAGCCACAGCCAGAGTACTATGCTGCTCCTTTGACTCAGACCACCACATTGCCCTCTCAGGGTACAGATCCACAATCAGACCCTGATGAGACTATGTTGCCCCGCCACGAACGCTATACCACCGACCGACACAGTGACACAGACGAAGTTGCACACGAGCTCGAAGAGGAGGTAATAGATGACCCAGTTATTGACCCCGATTGGCAGCCATTGGGGGAACAGGGTGCAGGCGGCAGTAGTTCAGAAGCGGAGGTGGAGGAGGGGCCGCAGCAGGCATCAACATCGCAACAGGTTCCATCTGCCGGGCCCGTATCTGGCCCAAAACGCGTGTCAAAGCCAAAACCTGTTGGAGCACAGCGTTGCCATCCGGTTAAAGCTCAGTCTGCAATCCCTGAAAAGGGATCCGAGTCTAGGAAGAGTGCAGTCTGGCATTTTTTTAAACAACATCCAACTGATCAGCGCAAAGTCATCTGTCAAAAATGTTCAACTAGCTTAAGCAGAGGTCAGAATCTGAAAAGTCTAAATACTAGTTGCATGCATAGACACTTAACCACCATGCATTTTCAAGCCTGGACTAACTACCAAACGTCCCTCAAGGTTGTAGCACCCTCGGCCAATGAAGCTAGTCAGCAACGCAACATCCCTTCCGTCACTGTAAGGCCACCATTTTCCGCACCACCGGCAGTATCTGTGCAGGTTTCTTTGCCAGCCAAAAGCAGTCAGGGTCAGGGAATCACCAGTTTTGTAGGAGGAAATATTGCATCTAGGGCACCGGCGGAAACAATACCGTCTCCAACCGTCTCTCAGTCTGCCATGTACACCGGCACACCCGAAAGTTCCACGATCTCCAGCTCTCCAGTCCAGCTCACCCTACATGAGACTCTGGTTAGAAAAAGGAAGTACTTATCCTCGCATCCGCGTACACAGGGTTTTAACGCCCACATAGCTAGACTAATCTCGTTAGAGATGATGCCCTACCGGTTAGTTGAAAGCGAAGCTTTCAAAGCCCTGATGGAGTACGCTGAACCACGATACGAGCTACCCAGTCGACACTTTTTTTCCAGAAAAGCCATCCCAGCCCTGCACCAGCATGTTAAACAGCGCATCGTCCATGCACTCAGGCAATCTGTGAGTACAAAGGTGCACCTGACTACAGATGCATGGACCAGTAGGCATGGCCAGGGACGTTATGTGTCCATCACGGCACACTGGGTGAATGTGGTGGATGCAGGGTCCACAGGCGACATCAATTTAGGGACAGTTGTGCCTAGCCCACGGTCTAGGAAACAGTTGGCTGTAGGCGTTCGCACCCCCTCCTCCTCCTCCTCCTCGTCCTCCTGCAGAAGCTACAGCTCTTCCACAGAACGCAGTCTGCCAACCACTCCATCGGCAGATGACACTGTTGCACACCAGTTGTCCCATTATGGGCCAGCTACTGCCAAGCGTCAGCAGGCTGTATTGGCTATGAAGTGCTTGGGCGACAACAGACACACCGCGGAAGTTCTGTCCGAGTTCTTGCAACAAGAAACACAGTCGTGGCTGGGCACAGTAGATCTTGAGGCAGGCAAGGTAGTGAGTGATAACGGAAGGAATTTCATGGCTGCCATCTCCCTTTCCCAACTGAAACACATTCCTTGCCTGGCTCACACCTTAAACCTGGTGGTGCAGTGCTTATTGAAAACTTATCCTGGGTTCTCCGACCTGCTCCTCAAAGTGCGTGCACTTTGCTCACATATCCGACGTTCGCCTGTACACGCCAGCCGTATGCAGACCTATCAGCGGTCTTTGAACCTTCCCCAGCATCGCCTAATCATAGACGTTGCAACAAGGTGGAACTCAACACTGCACATGCTTCAGAGACTGTGCGAACAGAGGCGTGCTGTTATTTATTTGTGGGAGGATACACGGGCAGGCAGTAGGATGGCAGACATGGAGTTGTCAGGTGTGCAGTGGTCTAAGATACAAGACATGTGTCAAGTCCTTCAGTGTTTTGAGGAATGCACACGGCTGGTTAGTGCAGACAACGCCGTAATAAGCATGAGCATCCCCCTAATGCGTCTGCTGATGCAAAGTTTGACGCACATAAAGGAGCAGGCGTCTGCACCAGAGGAAGAGGAAAGCCTTGATGACAGTCAGCCATTGTCTGGTCAGGGCAGTGTACAGGACGAGGTAGCGGGCGAAGAGGAGGTGGAGGACGAGGAGGATGATGGGGATGAGTATATTTTTAATGCCGAACCTTTCCCGGGGGCACAGGAAATTGGTTGCGTGTCACGGCCGGGTTCTGGTTTTTTGAGGGACACAAGTGACGTAGATTTGCCTGCAACTGCCCCTCAACCAATCACAACCGGAGATTTGACAACTGGAACTTTGGCCCACATGGCGGATTATGCCTTACGTATCCTAAAAAGGGACACACGCATTACGAAAATGATGAACGATGACGATTACTGGTTGGCCTGCCTCCTTGATCCACGCTATAAAGGCAAATTGCAAAATATTATGCCACATGAGAACTTGGAACTAATATTAGCAACCAAACAATCAACTCTTGTTGACCGTTTGCTTCAGGCATTCCCAGCACACAGCGCACGTGATCGTTCTCACACGAGCTCCAGGGGGCAGCAGACTAGGAGTGTTAGGGGTGCACACATCAGAAGTGGCGTTGGACAGAGGGGTTTTCTGACCAGGTTGTGGAGTGATTTTGCTATGACCGCAGACAGGACAGGTACTGCTGCATCAATTGAAAGTGACAGGAGACAACATTTGTCCAGTATGGTTACTAACTATTTTTCTTCCCTTATCGATGTTCTCCCTCAACCGTCATTCCCATTTGATTACTGGGCCTCCAAATTAGACACCTGGCCAGAATTGGCAGAATATGCATTGCAGGAGCTTGCTTGCCCGGCAGCAAGTGTCCTATCAGAAAGAGTATTCAGTGCTGCAGGTTCAATATTAACCGAAAAAAGGACTCGTCTGGCTACCCAAAATGTTGACGATCTAACATTCATTAAAATGAACCACAACTGGATTTCGAAATCTTTTGCCCCACCTTGCCCGGCCGACACCTAGCTTTCCTATGAAAAGCTCTTGCCTGTGAATTACTTTTCTAATGTCTAATTTGCTGCAGCTGATTGTACAGCATACGACATGTTTACACCTCCCTAAATGGCAAAACTCCCCACACGGGGCCGTGGTATCGCGACTTGGCGCAAGCACCCGTGAGACTGCTGTTTGTCTGAAGAGGTGGGTGTGCTCGCTTTTGGTTGACGGCATTGCTACTGGGTCCCTCATAGTACAATGTAGTGTCTCTGGCGGTGGTGGTGCGCACCCAACGTCAGACACACCGTTGTAACATGAGGGGCCCTGGGGCGGTCCCGCCGGCCTCAAGAGAGTTCCCCCCTACCCCAGCTCAAAATGTGCTCTACCACGTCCAAAATTATGTCGCACAGCTCCACCAATCTTTAGTCTATTCGCTGACATCATTCAATGTCTGGCACTGACAATACAAATTTGTAGACATCTATGATGCAACTTAAAGTAGTCTGTGTCTGTGTCCTATATTGGCACCATTAAATAGTTACTGCCAAATTACTATGTCAGAAACTCAGTAGATGAGCCCACCCCTGTACCTAAGTATGCCACCTTTTTTTTTGTTTTGGTTGTTTTGCGAGACATTAACATCTATTTATATTTTGGGAGTACTGGGACAGACACTCCTTGCACTACTCCTCCACTCACCACCAAGCTGCCTGTGTATCCATGTAACCGCTGTAAAGCTGCCATGAGCCTATTGTTTGTTATTTTAGGCCTTTGATAGCCTGTCTGCGGTCCCTACTTTAAATACTCCTCCACTGACCACCAAGCTGCCTGCCCGTGTATCCATGTAACCGCTGTAAAACTGCCATAAGCCTATTGTTTGTTATTTTAGGCCTTTGATAGCCTGTCTGCGGTCCCTACTTTAAATACTCCTCCACTCACCACCAAGCTGCCTGCCCGTGTATCCATGTAACCGCTGTAAAACTGCCATGAGCCTATTGTTTGTTATTTTAGGCCTTTGATAGCCTGTCTGCGGCCCCTACTTGCAATACTCCTCCACTGACCACAATGCTGCCTGGAGTGCCTGCCTGTGTATCCATGTAACCGATGTAAAACTGCCATGACTGCCTACTGTTTGTTATTTTAGGCCTTTGGTAGCCTGTCTGCAGCCCCTACTTGCAATACTCCTCCACTGACCAGACCACTGCTGCCCGTGTACCCCTGGAACCAATTATAAAGTGCCTACAGCCAGCCCATTTTCTTATGTTAGGCCTTTGAAGCCTGTCTGCGGTCCCTACTTTAAATACTCCTCCACTGACCACCAAGCTGCCTGCCCGTGTATCCATGTAACCGCTGTAAAACTGCCATGAGCCTATTGTTTGTTATTTTAGGCCTTTGAAGCCTGTCTGCGGTCCCTCCTTCCACTAGTCCTCCACTGACCAGACCACTGCTGCCCGTGTACCCCTGGAACCAATTATAAAGTGCCTACAGCCAGCCCATTTTCTTATGTTAGGCCTTTGAAGCCTGTCTGCGGTCCCTACTTTAAATACTCCTCCACTGACCACCAAGCTGCCTGCCCGTGTATCCATGTAACCGCTGTAAAACTGCCATGAGCCTATTGTTTGTTATTTTAGGCCTTTGAAGCCTGTCTGCGGTCCCTCCTTCCACTAGTCCTCCACTGACCAGACCACTGCTGCCCGTGTACCCCTGGAACCAATTATAAAGTGCCTACAGCCAGCCCATTTTCTTATGTTAGGCCTTTGAAGCCTGTCTGCGGTCCCTACTTTAAATACTCCTCCACTCACCACCACCAAGCTGCCTGCCCGTGTATCCATGTAACCGCTGTAAAACTGCCATGAGCCTATTGTTTGTTATGTTAGGCCTTTGATAGCCTGTCTGCGGTCCCTACTTTAAATACTCCTCCACTCACCACCAAGCTGCCTGCCCGTGTATCCATGTAACCGCTGTAAAACTGCCATAAGCCTATTGTTTGTTATTTTAGGCCTTTGATAGCCTGTCTGCGGTCCCTACTTTAAGTACTCCTCCACTGACCAGACCACTGCTGCCCGTGTACCCCTGGAACCAATTATAAAGTGCCTACAGCCAGCCCATTTTCTTATGTTAGGCCTTTGAAGCCTGTCTGCGGTCCCTACTTTAAATACTCCTCCACTCACCACCAAGCTGCCTGCCCGTGTATCCATGTAACCGCTGTAAAACTGCCATAAGCCTATTGTTTGTTATTTTAGGCCTTTGATAGCCTGTCTGCGGTCCCTACTTTAAATACTCCTCAACTCACCACCAAGCTGCCTGCCCGTGTATCCATGTAACCGCTGTAAAACTGCCATGAGCCTATTGTTTGTTATTTTAGGCCTTTGATAGCCTGTCTGCGGTCCCTACTTTAAATACTCCTCCACTGACCACCAAGCTGCCTGCCCGTGTATCCATGTAACCGCTGTAAAACTGCCATAAGCCTATTGTTTGTTATTTTAGGCCTTTGATAGCCTGTCTGCGGTCCCTACTTTAAATACTCCTCCACTCACCACCAAGCTGCCTGCCCGTGTATCCATGTAACCGCTGTAAAACTGCCATGAGCCTATTGTTTGTTATTTTAGGCCTTTGATAGCCTGTCTGCGGCCCCTACTTGCAATACTCCTCCACTGACCACAATGCTGCCTGGAGTGCCTGCCTGTGTATCCATGTAACCGATGTAAAACTGCCATGACTGCCTACTGTTTGTTATTTTAGGCCTTTGGTAGCCTGTCTGCAGCCCCTACTTGCAATACTCCTCCACTGACCAGACCACTGCTGCCCGTGTACCCCTGGAACCAATTATAAAGTGCCTACAGCCAGCCCATTTTCTTATGTTAGGCCTTTGAAGCCTGTCTGCGGTCCCTACTTTAAATACTCTTCCACTGACCACCAAGCTGCCTGCCCGTGTATCCATGTAACCGCTGTAAAACTGCCATGAGCCTATTGTTTGTTATTTTAGGCCTTTGAAGCCTGTCTGCGGTCCCTCCTTCCACTAGTCCTCCACTGACCAGACCACTGCTGCCCGTGTACCCCTGGAACCAATTATAAAGTGCCTACAGCCAGCCCATTTTCTTATGTTAGGCCTTTGAAGCCTGTCTGCGGTCCCTACTTTAAATACTCCTCCACTGACCACCAAGCTGCCTGCCCGTGTATCCATGTAACCGCTGTAAAACTGCCATGAGCCTATTGTTTGTTATTTTAGGCCTTTGAAGCCTGTCTGCGGTCCCTCCTTCCACTAGTCCTCCACTGGCCAGACCACTGCTGCCCGTGTACCCCTGGAACCAATTATAAAGTGCCTACAGCCAGCCCATTTTTTTATGTTAGGCCTTTGAAGCCTGTCTGCGGTCCCTCCTTCCACTAGTCCTCCACTGACCAGACCACTGCTGCCCGTGTACCCCTGGAACCAATTATAAAGTGCCTACAGCCAGCCCATTTTCTTATGTTAGGCCTTTGAAGCCTGTCTGCGGTCCCTACTTTAAATACTCCTCCACTCACCACCACCAAGCTGCCTGCCCGTGTATCCATGTAACCGCTGTAAAACTGCCATGAGCCTATTGTTTGTTATTTTAGGCCTTTGATAGCCTGTCTGCGGCCCCTACTTGCAATACTCCTCCACTGACCACAATGCTGCCTGGAGTGCCTGCCTGTGTATCCATGTAACCGATGTAAAACTGCCATGACTGCCTACTGTTTGTTATTTTAGGCCTTTGATAGCCTGTCTGCAGCCCCTACTTGCAATACTCCTCCACTGACCACACCAATGCTGCCCGTGTACCCCTGGAACCTATTTAAAAGTTCATAGAGCCTAGTTATATATTTTATTTACTATTAATAAGGCCATGATGGACTACGCTGTACCACGCTACAAGCTAACCAGTCGACACTTCTTTTGCGAGAAAAGCCATCCCAACCCTCCACCAGCATGTAGAAGACCGCATTGTCCATGCACTCTGGCAATCTGTGAGTACAAAGGTGCACCTGACAACAGACGCATGGACATGTAGGCATGGCCACGGAAGATTACGTGTCCATTACGGCGCAATGGGTTAATGTGGTGGATGCATGGTCCACAGGGGACAGCCTACTAAGTCTGTCTGCAGTCCCTAATTCAAATTGTCCTCCACTGTCTAAATCGGAGCTTCCACCTTCTGGCTTTCGGCCTATAGTATCAGAAATTAAACTGCATTTGGCCTTCAACTTTGGTTAGGGCCTACTAACGGCTTCTGCCCCTCCCTGGTGTTGCCCTCAACTAAATAAAGCTGAGCTTCAACCTTCTGCTCCAAATTACCATTTTGAAAAATGCAATAGGCTTTTCCGGCCTACTAAAGGTGTCTGTCTGTGTGCCCCTGCCTGGTGTTGTCCTCAACTAAATAAAGCTGAGCTTCAACCTTCCGGCTCTCATTAAGTGGTTTTAAAAAAAAAAATGGTGGTTAGGGCCTACTAACGGCTTCTGCCCCTCCCTGGTGTTGTCCTCAACTAAATAAAGCTGAGCTTCAACCTTCCGGCTCTCATTAAGTGGTTTTAAGAAAAAAAAAATGGTGGTTAGGGCCTACTAACGGCTTCTGCCCCTCCCTGGTGTTGCCCTCAACTAAATAAAGCTGAGCTTCAACCTTCTGCTCCAAATTACCATTTTGAAAAATGCAATAGGCTTTTCCGGCCTACTAAAGGTGTCTGTCTGTGTGCCCCTGCCTGGTGTTGTCCTCAACTAAATAAAGCTGAGCTTCAACCTTCTGCTCCAAATTACCATTTTGAAAAATGCAATAGGCTTTTCCGGCCTACTAAAGGTGTCTGTCTGTGTGCCCCTGCCTGGTGTTGCCCTCAACTAAATAAAGCTGAGCTTCAACCTTCTGCTCCAAATTACCATTTTGAAAAATGCAATAGGCTTTTCCGGCCTACTAAAGGTGTCTGTCTGTGTGCCCCTGCCTGGTGTTGTCCTCAACTAAATAAAGCTGAGCTTCAACCTTCCGGCTCTCATTAAGTGGTTTTAAAAAAAAAAAATGGTGGTTAGGGCCTACTAACGGCTTCTGCCCCTCCCTGGTGTTGCCCTCAACTAAATAAAGCTGAGCTTCAACCTTCTGCTCCAAATTACCATTTTGAAAAATGCAATAGGCTTTTCTGGCCTACTAAAGGTGTCTGTCTGTGTGCCCCTGCCTGGTGTTGTCCTCAACTAAATAAAGCTGAGCTTCAACCTTCCGGCTCTCATTAAGTGGTTTTAAAAAAAAAAATGGTGGTTAGGGCCTACTAACGGCTTCTGCCCCTCCCTGGTGTTGCCCTCAACTAAATAAAGCTGAGCTTCAACCTTCTGCTCCAAATTACCATTTTAAAAAATGCAATAGGCTTTTCCGGCCTACTAAAGGTGTCTGCCCCTCCCTGGTGTTGTCCTCAACTGAACAAAGCTGAGCTTCCACATTCTGGCTTTCGCCCTATACTATCAGATATTAAACTGCATTTGGCCTACTAGTGTGGTTAGGCCCTTGAAACAGTGTCTGCTGCTCTTGGGTTTGCTACTCCACTGAACAAAGCAATGCCGCCTGTTTAGTCCTGTTACCAATTTTGAACTGCATGTAGCCTACTTTATTCTTTGGCCCTATATCTGTTTCCTCCTCATCCTGCCCATTGCCCAGCCACTGCTAAATGAGTCTGCTGGTACATTGACCTAGACCACTACATTCCCCTTGTACTCTACACAGCCAGAATCTGTCCCTGATGAAAGTAAGGTTCCCCTTCCCGCATGTTATACCACCTTACACAGGGACAAAGAGGAAGGTGCAGATGAAAGTGCAGGTTCCTTCATCAGGTGGGGGGGCATACTCGTTGGCGACGTCACTGGCACAGGGCCCCTCAGAGTACGCAAAAGTGTCGCTGCTGGTGGGAGGCGCCCCCGCCATGCAAACACACCGCCGTACTTTGAGGGGCCCTGTGCCAGTGGCAATGCGAACGAGTGGGCCCCCCCCTGCTTGCTCAGGATCACAGCACTTGCAACTTTTAAATACTTACCTTTCCCTGCAACACCGCCGTGACGTAGTCCGCATTTCCTGGGCCCACGAAAAACTTGAGCCAGCCCTACTCCCCCCACAACTTTCCCCCAATTCCCTATGCCCAACTATTATTATACAGTTAATTAAGATTGGCAAGCTTCAGAAACAAGAATGGATGTTTTTGGCATTAAAATGGGCACTGTAGGTGTTTTTCTGGCCTCCACTCACTGCCGACTATGCTTTCCCATTGACTTGCATTGGGTTTCGTGTTTCGGTCGATCCCCGACTTTTAGCGATAATCGGCCGACTGCACTCGACTCGACTCTGGACAAAATCGGGTTTCCCAAAACCCTACTCGATCTTAAAAAAATGAAAGTCGCTCAACCCTAATTGCCACATACACAGCTGGGGAACAGCTGACGTTACTGAACCCCAATAACAGAGGAGCGACTGTTGACTGTGCGGACAGCACTACCAGGCAACAACTAGCGGTGTTGGAGCCCAGGGACAGCAGGAGGATGAGGTGGAGGAGAGAGGATGGATTGCCACACACACAGCTGGGGAACAGCTGACGTTACTGAACCCCAATAACAGAGGAGCGACTGTTGACTGTGCGGACAGCACTACAAGGCAACAACTAGCGGTGTTGGAGCCCAGGGACAGCAGGAGGAGGAGGTGGAGGAGAGAGGAGGGATTGCCACACACACAGCTGGGGAACAGCTGATGTTACTGAACCCCAATAACAGAGGAGCGACTGTTGACTGTGCGGACAGCACTTCCAGACAACAACTAGCGGTGTTGGAGCCCAGGGACAGAAGGAGGAGGAGGTGGAGGAGATAGGAGGGATTGCCACACACACAGCTGGGGAACAGCTGACATTACTGAACCCCAATAACAGAGGAGCGACTGTTGACTGTGCGGACAGCACTTCCAGACAACAACTAGCGGTGTTGGAGCCCAGGGACAGAAGGAGTTGGAGGTGGAGGAGAGAGGAGCGATTGCCACACACACAGCTGGGGAACAGCTGATGTTACTGAACCCCAATAACAGAGGAGCGACTGTTGACTGTGCGGACAGCACTACCAGGCAACAACTAGCGGTGTTGGATCCCAGGGACAGCAGGAGGAGGAGGTGGAGGAGATAGGAGGGATTGCCACACACACAGCTGGGGAACAGCTGACGTTACTGAACCCCAATAACAGAGGAGCGACTGTTGACTGTGCGGACAGCACTGCCAGGCAACAACTAGCGGTGTTGGAGCCCAGGGACAGCAGGAGGAGGAGGTGGAGGAGATAGGAGGGATTGCCACACACACAGCTGGGGAACAGCTGACGTTACTGAACCCCAATAACAGAGGAGCGACTGTTGACTGTGCGGACAGCACTTCCAGGCACCAACTAGCGGTGTTGGAGCCCAGGGACAGCAGGAGGAGCAGAGGAACACAGTGTAGGCCGAAGCCTGATTGGAGAAAGTCGAAAGGGAACCTTTAACCCCCCCCCAAGTCGTTTGTAGCTGAAAGAGCCAGCTTGTGCAGCACAAAGGATGCAAAAGGAAAAGGTGGCTCTTTTTATTATGCTCCTTGCAAACACAGAACTAAACACTTATAAAATGTGTCCCCTGATACCGTGAGACCGTCCCGGAGGTGGGACTTTCCTTCGTAATATGACGCAGCACAGCCGTCATTCCTACCCCCTTGGCGCCATGCCCCGGCTCCTCAGCGTTGTTTAATTCCGTCCCGGAGCCTGCGCTGTTATGTTATCCCTTGGCCAGGCACACTTAGCGCTGCCCATCTTCTGACATCATTTGGTGTCAGTCTGGCTGCGCCTGTGCATCCGCGCTGGCCGATATCCCGCCTCGCAGTGTCGTCTAATGTAATCCCACCGCGGGCCTGGGATCCATGGCCATGCGCAGTGCATATCCTCCCCTCTCACTCCCCTCCCTCTGGCTTCTTCAGACTGTGCGGTGTCACGGCCGTGGCATGCTATTAGGGATCAGCTGACGGCACACAGTCTGAAGAAGGCGAAGGGAGATGAATGAGAGGCGGAGGTGAAGATATGCACTGCGCATGCCCATGGATCCCAGGCCCGCAGTGTGATTAAATCAGAAGACACTGCGAGGCGGGATCTCGGCCAGCGCGGCCGCACAGGCGCAGTCAGCATGACACCAAATGATGTCAGAAGAGGGGCAGCGCTAAGTGTGCCTGGCCAAGGGATAACATAACAGCGCAGGCTTCGAGACAGAATCAAACAACGCTGAGGAGCCGGCGCACGGTGCCGGGGGGTAAGAATGACGGCTGTGCTGCGTCACATTACGAAGGAAAGTCCCACCTCCGGGACGGTTTTACGGTATCAGTGAACACATTTTATAAGTGTTAAGTTCTGCGTGTGCAAGGAGCTAAACAAAAATAGCTACCTTTTCCTTGTGCAGCATTACTGCTGCACAAGATGGCTCTTTCAGTAACAAACGCCTTGGGGGGGGGGACAGGTTCCCTTACATTTCAGTTGTTGTGTCAGCGTGGCGGTCGCAGGACACATTGCCAGCTACACAGCTGGGGATCAGCTGACGTTACTGACACCAATAACACTGGGTCGTATGTTTTGACTGTGCAGACGGCACTTCTGAGCCTCAACTGGCGGTGTTGGAGCCCAGGAATTAAAGTTCATGTGGTAGAAAGATGAACACAACTGGAGACCTGGATACTGTAGACAGTCACCTAATTATTTAATCAGGAAGAGGAGTGGCAAATTCCTGCGAGATCCAGGCCTGGTTCATTTTCAGGAAAGTAAGCCGGTCAACGTTATCGGAGGATAGTCGCATGCGACGGTCAGTTAGTACACCACCTGCAGCACTAAAGACGCGTTCCGATAGTACACTAGCCGCAGGGCAAGCCAGCACCTCCAATGCATACTGGCTTAGCTCTGGCCATGTATCCAGCTTTGAGACCCAAAACTTGAAAGGGGAAGAGCCGTCTGGGAGTACAGCAAGAGGGCAAGACATGTAGTCTGTCACCATCTGACGGAACCGTTGCCTCCTGCTGACTGGAGCCGTCTGTGATGGTGTAGACTTTTGTGGCAGGCCCACAAAACTGTGCCACAGTTGGGCCATACTGGTCTTGCCTAGGGCAGAGGCACTGCTTCTGCTCCCTCTTTGTGCAGAGCCTCCTCCACTGCCTGGACGCACTGAGCTGCTTTGTAATGCACTAGCAGCACTTCTCTCAGTTGGAATGGAGAAGATGATGGAATTCACCAGTGTCTCTTGGCACTCCCGCATTTTTCGCTCCCGGTTCAATGGTGTGATGAGGCTTTCTACGTTGTCCCGGTAGTGAGGATCGAGGAGGGTGAACACCCAATAATCAGACATGTTGAGAATGTGGGCGATGTGGCGGTCGTTTCTCAGGCACTGCAGCATGTAATCCACCATGTGCTGCAGACTGCCAACTGGCCAAGAAACGCTGTCCCCTGCTTGAGGCGTGAACTCTGCCCTCTCGTCATCACCCCACCCTCGCTGTACACACTGACTACTGGACAATTGTGTAACTCCCTCCTCTGGACGGATGTCTTCCTCCTCCATTGACTCCTCCTCATCCTCCTCACAAAGTGTCCCCTGCCTATGCGTTTGTGAGGAACCACGTGGCGCTGACTGTCCAGAAGATGATGGAAATGGTGAATCCTCATCCTCCACCTCTTCCACAACATCATCTCTTAGCGCTTGCAGTGATTTTTCAAGCAGGCAGATAAGGGGGACAGTCATGCTGACTAGTGCATCATCTGCACTCGCCATCCGCGTGGAATAATCGAAGGGACGCAAAACCTGGCAGACGTCCTTCATAGTGGCCCACTCTGTGGTTGTGAAGTCTGAATGGCGCGGAGTGCGACTTCTTTGTGCCTGATGCAGCTGGTACTCCATTACTGCTTGCTGCTGCTCACACAACCGCTCCAACCTATGTAACGTGGAATTCCACCTGGTAGGTAGGTCACATATGATGCGATGTTCCGGAAGGCGGAATCGGTGCTGCAGAGCCGCAATGTGCGATTTTGCCGTGCTGGAACGCCGCAAGTGAGCACACTCTAGGCGGACCTTGTGCAGCAGTGCATCAAGATCCGGATAGTCCCTCAAAAAACTCTGCACGACCAAATTGAGCACATGTGCCAGACATGGGATGTGAGTGAGGATGCCGAGGCCCAGAGCTGCCACCAGATTTCGGCCATTATCACACACTACCATGCTTGGCTGGAGATTCGCTGCCACAAACCACACATCGCTCTCCGGCTTGATGGCATTCCAGAGCTCCTGCGCTGTGTGGCTTCAATTCCCCAAAGAAATTAATTTCAAGACGGCCTGTTGACGTTTGGCCATGGCTGTGCTCATGTCGGTCGTAACAGGTAAACGTTCACGGGTCCATGTGGAGGTGGACTGTGAAGGCTCCTGCAGCGATGATTCTGAGGAACTGGTGTAAGAGGAGGAGTCAATGCGTACAGACTGGATTCCTGCAATCCTTGGAGTGGGCAGGACACGTCCTGCGCCACTCGCATGATCTGTACCCGGCTCAACAACATTAACCCAATGGGCTGTGAGGGAAAGGTATCGCCCCTGTCCATGTTGATTGGTCCACGCATCGGTGGTGAGGTGGACCTTGCTACTGACGGCGTTCAGTAGCGCGTGTTTTATGTGTCCCTCCACATGCTTGTGCAGGGCAGGGACAGCTTGCCTGCTGAAGTAAAAGCGGCTGGGCACATTGTACTGTGGGACTGCCAATGACATCAAGTCACGGAAGCTGTCAGTCTCCACCAGCCTGAATGACAGCATTTCCAGTGACAGAAGTTTGGCAATGCCTGCAGTCAGAGCCTGTGCTCGTGGGTGGTTTGACGAGAAACGCCGCCTTTTCTCCCATGCCTGTACTACCGATGGCTGTAGACTGGGCTGGGAGTGTGAGGATGCCTGGGAACATGGTGCTGCGGGTGGAATTACAGTGGGTCTCTGGACAACAGGGCCAGAGGTTCTTCCACGGCGATCCTGGGAGGAAGCCGAACCAGCTGCGTGTGAGCTGGAGGAAGAGGCAACACGAGCTGAAGAGGTGGTAGCTGCCGCTGTTGGTTGGCCTAACTCTTCAGTGTGTTTTTCTAACTCCGCCACGTGCCTGGTCCGCACATGTTTCCACATGTTGGAGGTATTGAGGTTGCTGACATTTTCGACCTCTTTTGACTTTGTGATGACACACCTTGCATTTGACATAGCAAATGTAATCTGCAACTGTGTCAAAAAAGGACCAGGCAATGCAAGTCTTGGGAGCGCCCTTTTTGGCTTTTCAAAGAGACATGCTCCTAACGGGTGCCAAATTGGAGGCTGCAGGATCCGCAGTCTTCCCCCTCCCTCTCCCTCTTTGGCCCGTTCGGGGAATCTCTTCCTCATTGCTGCTCCCACCACCTTCCTGTCCCTCACGCCAAGATGGGTCAAGGACCTCATCATCTACACTACCCTCTGCCACCAACTGCTCCTCCTGGGTAGTCTCAGCAGCAGAGCACGCACCAGAAAGTGGCACCTGAGTGTCATCATCAGCGGATGCGTCCTGCGATGTGGTGACCGGAGGCACTGGCCCACCCGCCTCTTCAGACTCAGAGAGAAAAAGCTGTTGGGCATCACTGCACCCTGCCTCTTCTTCCATTTCTCCAATGCTGCTTGGCTGGCCCCCTGTTTCCAAGCAAAGAGATTCAGAGAACAGAAGTAGAGACGGCTCCTGTCCTGGGCTCTCTGTCTGCCTGGGCAATTTGGCAGGTGGTGAAGAGACAGATGGGTGCTCTCCAGTGCTCTGTGTCTGAGAGGATGTGGCACTAATTGAAGTCGATGCGTTAGCTGCCATCCATCCAACAACGGCTTCAATTTGGTCTTCACGCAGCAGCGGTGTACGGTGCTCTCCAACAAAGCTGCGCATGAACGACTGTTCCCTGCTGAAAGTGGGTGCTGATGAGTCACCGGTGCCCGCAGCAGGCACAGAATCCCCACTCCCTCTCCCTGCTCCGCGCCCACGCCCACGTGCCTTACTCCCTGCCTTCTTCATCTTGGTTGACTGATAAAGATAAGCGGAAAAGTACTAACGGCTTTGTGTGCTTATTCCTGAACAGCTCCTAACAGGTATAAGAAACACTAATATTCTAAAGTGTGGACTAGACTTTAATATGAGCTAATGTGGCCTACACAAATGTAAAGTTGTGTGTTTGGTGAACTTTATTATTTATTTATTTTTTGGGGGCTGAACTGACAATTTTTTGAAAAAATGTGCAGCAGCCTGCACTACTGAAAACAAAAGGAAAATTGATTTTACGGTATGACGCAGTGAAGAACCCTGAGCTGGATACAACCGGCTATGGCTGCACACAGACTACAGGGCGAGCTGCAGTCACACGGAGACCGTGCAGACAGCCGTAAACGGCGCTGCAAGGCCCAAAAACACTCCTCTACGTTATCCTATGTAGTGTTTTTCCACAAGTTAGCTGGATACGGGTGGAAAGACACTAATAGGAATTTTTTGAAAATATGTGCAGCAGCCTGCACTACTTGAAAAAAAAAAAATAGAACAGTATGAGGCAGTGAACCACCCTCCCTGAACTGAATACAACCAGCGATGGCCTATGGCTGCACACAGACTAGAGAGTGGGCTGCACACACACACACACACAGAGACCTTGCAGATCGCTGTGAAAACAGCGCTGCAAGGCAAAAGCAAGGTGATTAGTAGGTGAACCCAGCGGTTGCTAAATTAGCCTTGGAAAAGAACAATTAAGCAAATTTCTATCTCTAAACTGGCCCTCAGTTAGCAAACAGCGTCCTGTCACTAACTGAAATCACAGCAGAGTGAGCGCAAAATGGCGCCAGCGACTTTTAAACTGCAGCATGACATCATTTCAGCAGCCAATCACAGCCTTGCCAGTAGTTTCATGCCCACCATGCTGAACAGGATGTGCCCACACTCAGAATCATTCCTCATTGGCTGAATTCGTGCAAGTATCGGATCTCGGTATCGGAATTCCGATACCGCAAGTATCGGCCGATACCCGATACTTGCGGTATCGGAATGCTCAACACTATTCATGACATACACCAAGCAAAGATCACGTGTGAAGAGTATATGTCTCCAATTTCAATCTTAAACAGCTGTGCCAGAGCAGAACTGCACAGTTCAGTTCAACGTCTTTATTTAATGTAATTATTTCTATTTTTATGTTTTTTTATTCAGATCAGTTCACTGTGCCCAAAAAGTACAACTTAACATTAACAGCCAGGTAGGTGCACAGCTTCCACATCCATATACTGTAGTTGTGGGGTCTAAAGCTGCAAATAGGACTAGTAAAACAGGTAAGCAAAACGTAAAAAATCTGTATTTTTTCAGTTGTTTTATCTATTTTTATTTATTTCAAAGACTATTCTACCCATCCTCACAAAAAACAAAGACACAGCGCCACAATGGATTGTGAAAAAATAGGAGCTTACAATTATTCTGCCTCCTGTAGCGACGTTTTGGTCAACAGACCTTTATCAAGTGCTTGATAAAGGTCTGTTGACCGAAACGTCGCTACAGGAGGCTGAATAAATGTAAGCTCCTATTTTTTCACCATCCATTGTGGCGCTGTCTCTTTGTTTTTTGTGGTCTTGGTACTGTCCGGGATGGGCTCCTGTTATGACCCCAGTGGACAGGGTCTCAGAGGAACGTGTAAGTCTGCGAGATACAAAAATCCAGCTCATAGGGCTGTGGTAACTGGGTTGACCAAATAGCTACTCCTAACGCCAACACTAGAAGTAGCCGGGGATCATGCCTACGGTGATCGCTAGATGACTCGCGCCAGCCGGAGAATCTAACTACCCCCAGGAGAAGAAAACAAAGACCTCTCTTGCCTCCAGAGAAAGGGACCCCAAAGCAAGATACAAGCCCCCCACAAATAATAACGGTGAGGTAAGAGGAAATGACAAACACAGAAATGAACCAGGTTCAGCAAAGAGAGGCCAGCTTACTAATAGCAGAATAAAGCAAGATAACTTATCTGGTCAACAAAAACCCTATAAAAATCCACGCTGGAGATTCAAGAACCCCCGAACCGTCTAACGGTCCGGGGGGAGAACACCAGCCCCCTAGAGCTACCAGCAAAGGTCAGGATACAGATTGGAACAAGCTGGACAAAAATACAAAACAAAACCAAAGCAAAAAGCAAGGAAGCAGACTTAGCTTGAAATACAGGAACCAGGATCAAAGGACAAGAGCACAACAGATTAGCTCTGAATTCAACGATGCCAGGCATAGAACTGAAGGTCCAGAGAGCTTATATAGCAACGCCCCTGAACTAACGGCCCAGGTGAGCAAATAGGAGAAGACAGAAGCTCCAGTGTCAAATCACTAATGACCACTAGAGGGAGCAAAACGCAAATTCACAACAGGCTCCATGGTTTTGGACGTGCGCCCTTGTGTCCGCTGAGACCTTCAATCTTTATATAAAAGGGTGCAGTTTTGACTTTCTTTTATTCTACCCATCCTGACAAAAAGCAGTGAGAGTGATACATTGATTTGTAGGTGCATGTAATGTCAAGGAAAATGCTGCACCATTCCAGGAAGGGATTAATTGCCCAATAGATTATGCATTTAATGAAAAGAAACTAGCGATGCCCATTGGACTGGACCGCCCCATAGGTGAGTATAATAAAAGTTATTTTTCTTCTCTTACAGGTCGGACTGGGAGTTTATATGCAGCATTATAGAATGCTGTATATAAGCCCTGAAAAGGGGTGGCTGTAACTTGTTTTGATCGCATGCTATATTATTTTTTGGGGGAAGTAGGTGACTAAAAGCAGTAATTCTACATTTTGATTTTCACTATTACACATCTGTGATACAATTTCCACTGACATGTGATGAACATGTATGTCACATGATGAAAGGAGGTTTTATAAGAACTGACAAAAATTCTATGTTCTTTATCAAACTCCTTTCAAATTGTTTAAAAAGGTAAAAACATTATTTAGGTATCCTATACCTTATCGTTAAAATGGTATCTCATTGTTTACGAGTTCTAGTATCTAGAATATTCAAGACTTGGCCAAGGTTTGAAAATTTTATCTGATCTGTATTCTAGTCTTCTATGGCTATTCAATAATCTAGAATATTTTATAACTTTACTTATAAAGTCAGACATAAGTGACAATCGATAAATGCTATATAGATTGATAGATGATAGGACACATAATAATATTGAGTACTTTACTCTACGTTCCCATGATGAGTTTTTGGTTAGTTTTTGATGTTTCAGATATTCTGAATGATTTTTGCATCCATTAAGTAAAATAGGTTACTTGCATTTTTTCAAAAATACGCAGCATATAAAAACTCAATAATAGATCTTTTTGGGAACATAGCCTTACCCTCCTTTAAGGATTTTAGTGGCAGGAGTTTGAAGACAATTTATTAACTTTTGACAATTAAAACATGAATTCCAATAAATCATATTCTATCTCAATAAGCGTATTTTTCTGAAAAAAAAATTGTACATTGCCACCCAGCACTTTATATGAATTGACACCATCATAGAATTTTACATCAAACATAACATTTTGTACAAAATCTTGTTAGAGGCTAAAAATGTGACCAGATATAACTTTACACTGGCACAAATAGATGAAAAATTGCAGATTCTCACCCATTTAGTAGGACAGTCATGATGGCTGTATCAAGTAACAGCCACAATAATGTATTAATAATTTATTTTTACTATTAGCTAGATATTATAGAAGGGACCAATTCTTTTTAGAAAGATGTTGCTTGTCTTAGATTTTACTACTACTTTTTCTTCCACCAAACAGAAAAAACTATTTTTTTTCTAGAAGGTGACAACAACCAAAAGGCAGTAGACCCAATGTAGGCTAATTTTAACTTGCTTGTTAATTGAAAAGCAATTTGCTAAAAAAAATGAATCAATTCTTTTATTATAAAAACAAAATTTGTGCCATTGTTTTCCAATAAAACCTCTGTGTTCCACTATGCTAACTATACAAAGAAGAAAAAGATAGCAAACTGTTAACACATTTTGTTAGGTATATTGCTACAGCTATAGTAATATTGCATGTATTACTCTCCCGAAAAATCTAAAACTTAAATATTATAGAAATTACAATGCTATAAAAATAACAGGAAGTAAATGGATGTATTTTATAATGTCAGACAGTATTCTACCCTCTTCAAAGTTTAAAATAATTAAACTATTGTCACTGGACTTATTCTGTAAATTAAATAAGTGGCTAAGGCTGCCAGATTTAATTTTACATTCTATAACTTCATTATTGTTTTGTCCTCTTTTACTTTATTATTGATTTACAAGGGATTTCCATGATTTCTAACAGGAGATGTAAAAAAATAATAATAATAACTTACAGTAACCAGGTAAATGTCCTATTAATTTATGTCGTCCTTGGCCTCAGCTATGATGGCAGCATGGTTAGTCAATGATATCCTCTATTGGTCACATGTGGATGGTTAAGTACAAGACAGCTGACAAAGAATAGCAGGACCAATTGAGCGACATCTTTAAAGGTCCGAAAAGTGAATACATTTATTTTTTTAGTCACTTCCCCTCTTCTCAGCCCATTTTCAAAGAATGTCGGGCAAGTATAGATGATGCACAAAGGCTTGGATTCGTCAAATGGTTTATGTTAGAAATCTAAGAGGGGAAAACTGGAAGACAATAGTGCACAATATGGTCTTACCTGGATATAGGATAAGAGAACGATAGGTGCCAGAATGTGATGGTTTGTCCTGATGAAGAAGTCTGTGGGTGGTTTTGTCTTGCTGAAGAAGTCTGTGAACTTTGAAATGCGTTGACCAATAAAACTGCAGTTTTCAACACATCGCCTCCTGGATCTCCATGTTCAGCATTTGGTGTCTTCGGCATCATTGTTAAATATCCATCCTCCTTGGTTTTTCTATGCCAGAAATCTGGCATGAAACACTTTTTTATGCAACAGGAGGTTGCACAACCATTTTGTTACTTTGGACTTTTTCACACCAGTTTTGGCTTGCTTTGCCAAAAAGCCCACTTGTTTAATTCATGACGAGCTTTAACATCAGATTTGTGGAGCAGTGCACGGAGGCATTCACCACTTTTAAAATGCACCAGATTTAAAAAGAGAAATGCTCCTTATAATGAATTAGGCCCCTGATTGCAACACGCTCTCTCATCAAGACTGGTGTGAATAATAACATTCTTGATAAGTCGAGGCCATAGTTTTTATGTGTTTAACCTCTATTTGACATGAAACTGCAGAAATTATCTGTAAACTACCATATTTTTCCGACCATAAGACGCACTTTTTTTCCTCCAAATTTTCGCACTGTTATCCCACTTCAGGAGGCAGAAAAATGTCCCCGCTGCCCGGAGTCAGCGCTGGGGAAACCATGTGGTCCCGATGATTAAGTGCAGTGAATATTCATTAGCTGCTTCCCCGCCCACCTTTCAGCTGAGCGGTGAGCCAGGAGCAGCAAATGAATACTGCACTTAAGCAGGGACACACATGGTTTCCTCAGTGCTGGATTCCTGCAGAAGCTGTGGAGATCTGTGTGTCCGGGGGAGGAGGAGGCAGCAGCAGCAGGGGGCAGGGGAGAGGAGATCCCTGCATACCTGCCTGGGCTGGACGCTGAGTGCTGTGCACAAGGAGGACCTGTGTGATGTCAGAAGTGGGCAGGCTGGAGCATCACATGGCAGCTCAGAGCCCTCCCTCTTCTTGACATCATCACAGGTCCTTCAGACACCGCACTAGAATCTGCAGGTTTCCTCTTATAACCTGTGCTGTGGAAAGGCAACAAGAGGGAGGGCTCTGTGTGCAGTCATGGGATGCTTTTACCTCACCACAGTGTGGCTGGCTGCCACAATTAAGAGGTTAGTCTTTACAAAACACAATAAAGCACTCTGCCACTCCTTTGGTGAACTATAACTCCCAGCATGTCATAGGATCTGCAGGACATGCTGGGAGTTATAGTTCTCCCATGGGATTTTAAAGCAGCACTCCAGTGTTATTTTGCAGTGCTGGAGTGGTGCTTTCAATATAAACCCTGTGCCCCCATTCTTATACTCACCCAGCATCTTCATATAGTACTTCACAGACACCACACTGGTCCCGCAGCTTCCAACATAATAACATACTATTACTGTATATATAATAACACCACATGTAATAGTATGTTATTTATGTTATTAAATATTTTACCACTTTTTTTGCTTCAAATATTTTTTTCCCTATTTTCCACATCTAAAACCTGGGTGCGTCTTATAGTCCGAAAAATACAGTATATATAGTTTTTCAAGCCCAGAAGTCACTATGGCTCACTTGCTACAATAACCAGCATTATTATTAATTTCTTGTATGTACGACATATAATAAATACAGCAGATAGCTGTTTGTGCTTTGGGGCTTAGCATTGTATGAATAAACCTGCCTCCCTTATTGGAAGACTGAAAGTATTCAAATAACGCACTTAGTTCACCAATTACCAGTCAACCTATTAAATATATGATGTGCTTATGTATGGTTTCTATGTGTGTATGTATGTCTCTGGGTGATTGCAACTGCAAGTTTGGATATTCTGGATGTAGTCCCACAAGAATCCTCAGACATGCTGGAAAAGTGCTGTGGTGACCCCCTGTGGTTATGAATGAAATGTATAAGTGTAGACTATATTATAAAGCAAGGTTCCTTGGATAAATAATATTTATTGTCATGTTATATTTTAATTTTGTGTGACCTTTAATTATTTTTCAATTGTAATTACTTTATTAGCACAGTATTTATACATTGTATTATTTGTTTGCTACACACCACTAAAATATGACAAAGAAGAATTTTACCTACCACGTTGTATAGTATGTCATTGCACTTTCTACATAGTACAAAAAGTAATGGAATTTGTATATATCATGCACATTTTAATACATTTATAATATTAACTTATATTTAGATGAATTATTATTGAACAATCTCAAAGGCTAGGAAAATAGATGTCAGATCACAGGTGTAACAAAAATAGATGTGGATAATAGAAAATATTACCGTTACAAAAAATATATAATTATGTAATTACTGGCTATGTTGAAAATAAATTAATAACCATGTATTTCTTAACGATTACAAAAACTGCAGAACAAAATATGTTTAAAGGGAAACTCTCTGTATGTTTTACTCTAAAATGCTGTAGGTTTTTCTCTAAAATGTGAAAAAGTTTTATGCCTCTTAAATAGCGGTTTCAGTTAAAGGGGTTGTCCACTTTTGAGGACATTTTTTTCTTTCCTAAATGCATACAATTGGGGCTAAAATCATTTTTTCAATTAGGTTTCATTAAACATTTTGCACCATTTGCCTCTATAGCCACTGTATTACATTGTCTATTGCTGCCTGCAGAATGACTTAGTGGAGTTGGCCAAATTATCTTTATTTTATCATATGTGTTTGAGTCATGATTTTGTGGCACTTTCTATTATATACAGTATGTTTGACAGGTTCTCCACCTACCATTGCTACTACAGCTTTCTTCACAGACTTCACAGCTCTCCAGGAGACCTGTGTGAGAACAATTGGCATGGTGATGGAGGAAGAAGAAGCAGCAGATATGGTTGATGAGATGGCTGCTGGTTGGCGAGACCCACTGGTCCGCATCTAAGCGCAGTGAAATTCCCAGACTAAGGCTGGTTTCACACTTGCGTTTTGATCTGCAGCGTTTTTTAAAAAAACGCATGTGGTGAAAAAATGCATGTAAACGCGTGCAAACGCTGCGTTTTTTAGACGCATGCGTTTTTGCATGCAGAAAAAAAAACGCGGCATTTTGCCGCGTTTACATGCATTTTTTCCTGCGTTTGCATTTTTTAAATGCATGCTGAGAAGTGTGTGACAGCTGCCAAACATCAAAATCAACTAGAAAACCCACTATAAACAGAAATAGCTAGGGTTAGGGTTAGGGTTAGGGTTAGGATCCCTAGTAACCCTAGGGATCCTAACCCTAACCCTAACCCTAGGGATCCTAACCCTAACCCTAACCCTAGGGATCCTAACCCTAACCCTAACCCTAAGGGTTAGGATCCTAACCTTAGGGTTAGGGTTAGGGTTAGGATCCCTAGTAACCCTAGGGTTAAGGTTAGGGTTTTCTTGTTTTTTCTTGTGTTTAAGGTTATGGTTAGGGTTAGGGTTTTTTCTTGTGTTTTCTTGTGTTTTTCTATAAAAACGCACGCGTTTACATAGACAGCAATACATTTTTTTGCTGCGAATAAACGCATGCGTTTTTTTGCCGCAAAAAAACGCCGCTAGAAATTACTACAGGTTGCATTTCTGCAACTTAATGCACGCGTCAAAAAACGCATGCGTTGCCGAAAACGCGTCAAAACGCATGCTAAAAAACGCATGCGTTTTTTAATGTTAAGTATAGAAAAAAAACGCATGCGTTTTTTAGCGCTAAAACGCTGCAGATCAAAACGCAAGTGTGAAACCAGCCTAAGGCATGTTGATCATGCATGTGCTGGTTAATGCATGTAGTGTCAAATGATTGCAATTTTTGTCTCTACTGATTTTTTTGGCAAATTTGACAAATAGTGAGAGTTGATTTATCCATTGCAGTCTCAAAAAAATCGCAGGCTAGGCAACCATTGCTACCCCTGCGAACTGCAGACTTGCGATCGGTGTTTGCCACAGCCAGAGTTTTGATTGAGGATGCAGTGCTTGTCATGGTTGTATCACTTCAGGTCTGTACAGGATGTCGCAACATAATGTCTTCGTCTTCCTCATTTTCCATCTACTCTGCTGAGCTACACAGCTGTGTGCCTCTGGGTTCACACCAAATGTAATCTACAACCTCATCGGCATCCTCTCTTTTCTCATACTCTTCACCCTGAGTTTCACACTCCTCCTCTTCCTGCCCTGACTCCACAGTACAGTCCACATGCAGCTCTGGTATCTGAGTCTCATCAGGATCACCTCCACACCTGGTGGTTAACATCTGGTGATGAGGCTCTGGATTCTACTTGGACCCTACTTTGTCCAAGCCGAAAAGCATTACTGCGCATACGCCCGCCCACTATGTCCCGGAAGTATTTTGCTGTGTTGCGGAGCATAGTGCGCGGGTGCATGTGCAGTATTGCTTTTTGGCTTTGCCCACAGTTGGGCAAAGCATACTGTGCGTGCACCACCGAAGATTGCATTGCCACACGCCAACTATGGTGCACATGTACTTTAATTCACTAACATACAGCGAACAACAGGGACGGACAGGGTGGAGAAATGAAGAGGAAACGCCGCCCATCGGACCGGTAAAAACTCATTTAAATATCCTGCTAATTTGAGGTGACAGGTTCCCTTTAACATTAACACCCAACCCACGTACATGTTGAACACCAATCCTATTCTCCCTTCCATCACGACCTCGCTTTTTCCCACTCATGTTATATGCACCCTTCACCTCTTTTAACCTGCTGCTTCACAACCTTAGGCCCACACCTCTCAGTTACCTGTCACTAAATGAACATTCACTATTTATTTACTTAGAAAGTGTGACTGAACAACACTCTTATACCTAACAATTTTTAAGAGCAAATGGGACCGTCGGAATCCTCACTGCAATACAGTTGCAGATAAATCAGCTTGTTGTCAAGTCACCAAGTCAGATGACCAGGTTGCGGCAGTGGAGGACGAAGTAGTGCATGATGAAGTCACTTACTCAACCTGGGAATCTGAGTAAGGTCAGCAGCACTGAGGAGGAGAAATCTGCAGCACCAAAACAGGCAGGAAGAGGCACTGGTGTGACCAGAGGGGGAAGGTGGGCAACTGTTATGCAGAGCCCCAACACTACTGAATTTCTATGTCAAAAAGTTTTGTTCCCTAGTTTGGGAGCATTTTAAAGAGAGTTCTGAATCAAAAAAAGATCTACATCTGCAACTTGTGCCATGCCAAGATCAGCAGTCTCGTGACCACAAAGAACCTAACCACCACCAGCATGATCAGGCACATGTCTTCTGAGCACCTGACTAAGTGGTCTGAATGTCTGGGTCAATGATTGGTGCCATCGGGTGACACCATGGCCTCTTCTCCTGTGCTAGGTACTTGCCTATCCCCTGTCCATAACACTGGCGCAGGTGCATTCCACCCGTCACTTATCCTTGTACATTCTGACTTGCCATCATTAGGCACTTAAAAATTCTTGCACCAGCACAGCATTCAGTTGTCCATAACCCAGGCCTTGGAACAGAAGAGAAAGTTTCTAGCAACTCACCCACAGGCCCAAAGACTAATCTGACACATTTCCAAGCTGCTTGCCATGAAAATGCTGCCATTTCGGCTTGTTGACATGGAGGATTTCCTCCGGCAAATTTGGTTGTTCATAAATTGCCTATTGTCATATATACTGTGGAACATGTTTTTGTGTGCAATTTTAAAATAAAAAACAAAATTGTCCTTCAACAGGTGTTCAAATTTTGTCCTTGTACCAGCACATGTCCAGGAACATCACTCGTGCACTTACCAACATGATTACTGGGACTTTCCACTTAATGACTGACACATGGACAAGCGCTTGTGGCCTGGGATGCTACATTTCTCTGACAGCTCACTGGGTGAACATTGTGGAGGCCGGGGCCGAGTCCCACCTTGGCATGGCACATGTGCTCCCAACGCCCAACTTGTATCAGGGTTTCCTCCACCTCATACATCAGTTCCTCCACCCCCTCTTTTTCCTTCTCATTCTCCATCTCTGATGTGTTATCTCAGAGCACGTCGACCACATCAGACAGAAGCTGGAAGCTCTTCAGCACTGCCTCAGCAACAAACTCTGCTTAAGCTGATTTGTCTAGGAGACAAACCACACGCTACAGCAGAGTTAAAGGAATGAAACACCAGACAGATCTGTGGCTTTTGCGGCTAAATTTTCAACCAGGTATGGTCGTGTGTAATAATGGAAATAAACTGGTGTTGGCTTGAAGCTTGGCAAGCTCACACACATACTATGCTTGTTACACATGTTCAACTTGGTAGTTCAGTGGTTTCTTAAAAAGAACCGAGATTTGCCAGAGCTTCCGATCCAGGTACGCAACATCAGTGCCCATTTCCAAAAGTTGGCTACAGCTTCCGCTGATATGGCTGTGCTGCAGCAGTGCATGCAAGTGCCAACTCACTGACTGGTGTGTAATGTGCCCACATGCTGGAACTCCATGCTGCACATGCTGGCAAGGCATTGTGAGCAGCAGAGACAGATTGTTGAGTACCAGTTGCAACACATCAGTTGGTATTCTGGTCAGCCTCCATATATAACAACTGAAGAGTGGAAATTAATGTCTGACATTTAGGCAGTTCTCCAAGAATTTGAGGACTCCACAGATGGTGTGCGGCAATGGCACCATAGTCAGCACAGTGATCCCGCTTCTGTGGATACTTAAGTAATTGCTGCTCACAATAAAATATGAAGCTATGTATGGGAACCAGGTGGAGATGGAGGAATAAATGAGACAGATAGATACTACCCAGCCAACCTGCATCTCATCTGCTCAGCGTGGACTGGGTAACAATGAGGAGGTGGAGGATGAGGAGGATGAGGAACAGAAATTGTTGGCTAGTTCAACAGAGGTTAGCACCCACAAAACCTTTGTCCTGTCACTTCTACATGGATGGGCTGAGGAGAGGAATGGGGAGGAAAAGGAGGAGCTGAAAAGTCTTTATCATGATGGAGACAGGGTTGTACTGGCTTTAGAGAGCTTGGCCCATATGGCCAACTTTATGTACCGTTGCTTTTCCCATGACCCTCACATTATATTTATCTTGAGCACTGATTGTTCTCTCTGCTAGACCCACGCAATGAGAACTTTTGCATCTCTCCTTCCTGTGGCAGAGAGGTCTAAATTGTTGCTTAACCAGAAGGCCTTTATTGAAAATATGTTGAAAAAATTCCCTTCAGACAACACTAGCCGCAGGAGTCAAGCTTGCTCCTTACCCAAGAGGAGTGGCAAGGAAAAGACACAGAAGAGGAAGAAGTACTGTCAAAGCTCTAGGACACTTTCATGGCATTCAGGGCCTGGTGACTAGGTATTTTTGCGAAGGAGAGAATTTTTTTTAAAGATTGGCATGTAATACCTAGCCTTCCAAACCAGCATACTCCCTAATTCCTCGGCAACCTCCAATTATTGGGTCTCAAAGCTGGACTCCTGGCATGAGATATCCCACTATGACTTGGAGGAGCTGTGCTGCCCTGCCGCTAATGTCCTGTTTGAGTGGGTTTTCATTGCCACTGGGGGGGGTCACAACAGACTGGTAATTTTGCAGGTCAACAAAGAATGCTGACAGGCTCACTCTGATAAAAATGAACAAAGCTTGGATGAGCCCCCACTTTTACACATCACCAGATGACAGCAGTATATAGAGTGTTTTAATGTTCAATATTTGACACCTTCCAGTTGTTGCCTTCAAGGTTGTATGGATGACCCATCTTGTAATTTTTTTTCTGGATTGCACTTTGTTTTTATCAGTGTCAGAGTATATCAACTACATTTTGTTGATGTTTTTTTATCAGGCACTATACTTGGTTCCTACATGGTTGTATGGATGACCCTACTTATGTTTTCCAAGATTTGCACTATGTGCAAAGCCTTTATGAGTGGAGGACTATATCAACTACACTTTGCTAAAGGTTTTTTTTATCAGGCACGCTTGGTGCCTTCAAAGTTGTATGGATGACCCTCCTTATAAAGTTTTCCTGCCTTAGCACTTTGTGCAAAGCCTTTATAAGTGTAGGACTAAAGCAATTACACTTTTAAAATATTCCAATAAGGCCTGCTAGTTTTTGCCTTTCAGGGGTCTATAGATGACTGGATGACTCGCCTTATAATTTTTACCTGCCTTTGCATTATTTGCAAATCCTTTCTGAGTGTAAAAGTACATCAACTACACTTTCAAAATATCTACATTCAAAAGATGTTTCTGGATTATACTATTCATCCAAACAGTTTAATATGGTTATTGTTACATTATAGTGGTATATAACACTTGTGTGTTTTGTGTGTTATAGAAAACTGAAAAAAAACATTGAAAACATTTTTATTGATTCAATTACTGATCAATATAGTATTACATACTTTCTGTTATATATCAGTGTTATATAAAGGTCCCAAGAAACATTTCTCTGGTACATTATACTCACAAAACCCTTCCAAAACTTTTTAGGGATTGAATGATTCATCCATACATTGTAGTTCGGCTCTTGTTACATTTTGCTGGTATATTAAACTCTAAAGAAAGCTTCCAAAACTTTTTACGGATTCAATGATTCATCCACACATTGTAACATGGATCTTGTTACATTTCGCTGGTATATTAAACTCACAAAAACCCTTTCGAAAGTTTTTATGCATTCAGTGACTTATCCACACACTGTGACATTGTGCTGGTATAATAAGCTTTAAAATAGCTACCAAAACATTTTATGGATTCATCGATTCATGCATACAATTTAACATGCTTTGCGTAAAATTACAGTGGGTTAAAAATGTTTAAAACTGCTTGGCCTGGTACACTTGACAAAAAATTTTGTGTCAAAAAATTGACTATTGTCATATACAGTATACTGTAGAACCTGCTTTATGTGAAATTTTGTTGGTTTGGAATAAAAACTGTCTTAATATTTTAATGAGGCTGTCCAGTTGGTGCCTTCAATGGTGTATGGATGACACTGCTTGTAATTTTTGGCAGGCTTTTCACTGAGAAGAACTATTATGAAAGTAGGAGTACCACAAATATACTTTGCGTACAATATTTGAATGGGTCCCACCAGTTGTGGCTTAGAAGGGTCTATGGATGACTGTATTACCCTACTTTTTTCATGGCTTTGCACTTTTTCAGGGCCTTTATGAGTGTAGGAGCATATCAACCACACTTTCTTAATATTTTAATTAGGTCATTCAGCTGTTCCCTTAAGAGTGTATAGATGATCCTGCTTTCAATTTTTGGCAGGCTTTGCACTGTGCAGAACTTTTATGAGTGAAGGAGTACCACAACTATAGTTTGCTCACAATATTTGAATGAGATACTACTGTTTGTTCTGTTATGGTTGTATGGATTTATGGATGACACTGCTTGTAATTTTTGGCAAGCTTTGCACTGTACAGAATGTTTATGAGTGGGAGAGTACCACAACTATTCTTTGCTCACAATATTTGAATGGTGCCTTCAAGGGTGACCCTGCTTGAAATTTTTGGAAGGCTTTGCGCTATGAGTATAGCAGTAGCACTACATGGCAATTTGAACAGAATGAGTACAAGGCTTTCCTTTTTGTTTAATACAGGGTGTATTACATCACATCTTTGGTAAATCTTGCTTCATAATAAATAGGGTTGAGCGAAACGGGTCGATCATTTTCAAAAGTCGCCGACTTTTGGCTAAGTCGGCGTCTCATGAAACCCGATCCGACCCCTGTGCTTGTCGGCCATGCGGTACGCGACTTTCGCGCCAAAGTCGCGTTTCAATGACGCGAAAAGCGCCATTTCTCAGCCAATGAAGGTGAACGCAGAGTGTGGGCAGCGTGATGACATAGATCCTGGTCCCCACCATCTTAGAGAAGGGCATTGCAGTGATTGGCTTGCTGTCTGCGGCGTCACAGGGGCTATAAAGGGGCGTTCCCGCCGACCGCCATCTTACTGCTGCTGATCTGAGCTTAGGGAGAGGTTGCTGCCGCTTCGTCAGAAGCAGGGAGAGCGTTAGGCAGGGTCCACTAACCACCAAACCGCTTGTGCTGCAGCGATTTCCACTGTCCAACACCACCTTCGGTGTGCAGGGACTGTGGAAGCTATTTTTTTTTTTTTTTCCCCTCAGCGCTGTAGCTCATTGGGCTGCCCTAGAAGGCTCCGTGATAGCTGTATTGCTGTGTGTACGCCACTGTGGAAACCAACTGCTTTTTTCAAAGCACATATCCTCTTGTTCCTTCCTTTCTGCACAGCTATCTTTTTTGTTTGTCCACACTTTTTATTTAATTTGTGCATCAGTCCACTCCTATTGCTGCCTGCCATACCTGGCTTACATTACTGCAGGGAGATAGTAATTGTAGGACAGTTTTTTTTTTTTTTTTTTTTTTTTTTTGTGGGAGATTAAGATTGGCATTTCTGCTACAGTGCCATCCCTGTGTGTGCCATCTCTCACTGAGTGGGCCATAGAAAGCCTATTTATTTTTTCCGTGATTTGTGTTCTAAAATCTACCTCAACACAAAAACACTACATCAATCAGTGGGAGAAAAATATTGGCCTCAGTCAGGGCTTGTGTGCCACTGCTGTGTGTGCTATCTCTCATTCAGTGGGCTATAGCAAGCCTATTTTTTTTTTTTTTTTTTAATATTATTTGGTTTCTAAAGTCTCCCTGAAAAAAAAAAAAAACCTAAAAAAACAGTGGGAGAGTAATATTGCCCTTTCAGCTTGTGTGCCAGTCTTGACTCCTGGGTGTGCCACCTCTCTCCCTCTCATTCAGTGGGCCATAGAAAGCCTATTTATTTTTTTTAAAAAATATTATTGGGTTTCTAAAGTCTCCCTGAAAAAACAAAAAATACATAAAAAAACAGTGGGAGAGTAATATTGCCCTTTCAGCTTGTGTGCCAGTCTTGACTCCTGGGTGTGCCACCTCTCTCCCTTTCATTCAGTGGGCCATAGAAAGCCTATTTATTTTTTCCGTGATTTGTGTTCTAAATTCTACCTCAACACAAAAACACTACATCAATCAGTGGGAGAAAAATATTGGCCTCAGTCAGGGCTTGTGTGCCACTGCTGTGTGTGCTATCTCTCATTCAGTGGGCTATAGCAAGCCTATTTTTTTTTTTTTTTTTTTTTTTTTTTAATATTATTTGGTTTCTAAAGTCTCCCTGAAAAAAAAAAAAAAACCTAAAAAAACAGTGGGAGAGTAATATTGCCCTTTCAGCTTGTGTGCCAGTCTTGACTCCTGGGTGTGCCACCTCTCTCCCTCTCATTCAGTGGGCCATAGAAAGCCTATTTATTTTTTTTTTTTAATATTATTTGGTTTCTAATTCTCCCTGAAAAAAAAAAAAAAACCTAAAAAAACAGTGGGAGAATAATATTGCCCTTTCAGCTTGTGTGCCAGTCTTGACTCCTGGGTGTGCCACCTCTCTCCCTCTCATTCAGCGGGCCATAGAAAGCCTATTTATTTTTTTTAAAAAATATTATTGGGTTTCTAAAGTCTCCCTGAAAAAACAAAAAATACATAAAAAAACAGTGGGAGAGTAATATTGCCCTTTCAGCTTGTGTGCCAGTCTTGACTCCTGGGTGTGCCACCTCTCTCCCTTTCATTCAGTGGGCCATAGAAAGCCTATTTATTTTTTTTTTTAAATATTATTGGGTTTCTAAAGTCTCCCTGAAAAAAAAAAAAAAACCTAAAAAAACAGTGGGAGAGTAATATTGCCCTTTCAGCTTGTGTGCCAGTCTTGACTCCTGGGTGTGCCACCTCTCTCCCTCTCATTCAGTGGGCCATAGAAAGCCTATTTTTTTTTTTTTTTAAATATTATTGGGTTTCTAAAGTCTCCCTGAAAAAACAAAAAATACATAAAAAAACAGTGGGAGAGTAATATTGCCCTTTCAGCTTGTGTGCCAGTCTTGACTCCTGGGTGTGCCACCTCTCTCCCTTTCATTCAGTGGGCCATAGAAAGCCTATTTATTTTTTTTTTAAAATATTATTGGGTTTCTAAAGTCTCCCTGAAAAAAAAAAAAAAACCTAAAAAAACAGTGGGAGAGTAATATTGCCCTTTCAGCTTGTGTGCCAGTCTTGACTCCTGGGTGTGCCACCTCTCTCCCTCTCATTCAGTGGGCCATAGAAAGCCTATTTATTTTTTTTTTTAAATATTATTGGGTTTCTAAAGTCTCCCTGAAAAAACAAAAAATACATAAAAAAACAGTGGGAGAGTAATATTGCCCTCTCAGCTTGTGTGCCAGTCTTGACTCCTGGGTGTGCCACCTCTCTCTCTCTAATTGTGGGCCATAGAAAGCCTTTTTTTTTTTTTTTTTTAATATTATTTGGTTTCTAAAGTCTCCCTGAGAAAAAAAAAAAAATAAATTAGGTGGGAGATTAATATTGACATTAGTGCTTGAGTGACAGTCCTGCGTGTGTGTCATCTCTGTGATTTTGTGCCACAGAAAACAGAGTGTGTAACATTGTGCCTGATTTTCCTTGTGGTCTCACCAACCTGTTAAGGGATATTGAAATCATACTGAAGTTATAGCTCACCGTGTAAGTTGTTTGACAGCAACAAATAAAGTTACTTTGGTTAAGATTTTAAAACAATGAGGAAGTCTGGTGCAAGAGGTCGTCGTGGGCGTTCATTGTCAGCTGGTAATGATGGTAGTGGTAGAGGAGCATCAGGTGGTCGTGGGGATAAAAATATTCCACCTAAGTCTGGAGCTGTGGAGCCAGTTTCGTCGTCAGGCTACACAAGGCCTCGAACGCTCTCTTTTCTGGGAGTAGGAAAACCGCTTTTAAAGGCGGAGCAGCAACAGCAAGTTTTGGCTTACATTGCAGACTCAGCCTCTAGCTCTTTTGCCTCCTCTTCCGAAACTGGTAAATGTAAAAGCAGCGCGTCGCTTGTGGATGTTCACGGTCAGGGACAAGTCGCTTCCTTGTCCTCCTCAGCAAAAACTACAACAAGAGAGAAGGATGCAGCAGGCGACACAACGGGTCACTCCATGGAGCTCTTTACACATACCGTCCCTGGCTTAGAAAGTGAAACATTTAACAGGCCATGCCCATTACAAGTATATTCTGACATGGAGTGCACTGATGCACAGCCACAGCCAGAGTACTATGCTGCTCCTTTGACTCAGACCACCACATTGCCCTCTCAGGGTACAGATCCACAATCAGACCCTGATGAGACTATGTTGCCCCGCCACGAACGCTATACCACCGACCGACACAGTGACACAGACGAAGTTGCACACGAGCTCGAAGAGGAGGTAATAGATGACCCAGTTATTGACCCCGATTGGCAGCCATTGGGGGAACAGGGTGCAGGCGGCAGTAGTTCAGAAGCGGAGGTGGAGGAGGGGCCGCAGCAGGCATCAACATCGCAACAGGTTACATCTGCCGGGCCCGTATCTGGCCCAAAACGCGTGTCAAAGCCAAAACCTGTTGGAGCACAGCGTTGCCATCCGGTTAAAGCTCAGTCTGCAATCCCTGAAAAGGGATCCGAGTCTAGGAAGAGTGCAGTCTGGCATTTTTTTAAACAACATCCAACTGATCAGCGCAAAGTCATCTGTCAAAAATGTTCAACTAGCTTAAGCAGAGGTCAGAATCTGAAAAGTCTAAATACTAGTTGCATGCATAGACACTTAACCACCATGCATTTTCAAGCCTGGACTAACTACCAAACGTCCCTCAAGGTTGTAGCACCCTCGGCCAATGAAGCTAGTCAGCAACGCAACATCCCTTCCGTCACTGTAAGGCCACCATTTTCCGCACCACAGGCAGTATCTGTGCAGGTTTCTTTGCCAGCCAAAAGCAGTCAGGGTCAGGGAATCACCAGTTTTGTAGGAGGAAATATTGCATCTAGGGCACCGGCGGAAACAATACCGTCTCCAACCGTCTCTCAGTCTGCCATGTACACCGGCACACCCGAAAGTTCCACGATCTCCAGCTCTCCAGTCCAGCTCACCCTACATGAGACTCTGGTTAGAAAAAGGAAGTACTTATCCTCGCATCCGCGTACACAGGGTTTTAACGCCCACATAGCTAGACTAATCTCGTTAGAGATGATGCCCTACCGGTTAGTTGAAAGCGAAGCTTTCAAAGCCCTGATGGAGTACGCTGAACCACGATACGAGCTACCCAGTCGACACTTTTTTTCCAGAAAAGCCATCCCAGCCCTGCACCAGCATGTTAAACAGCGCATCGTCCATGCACTCAGGCAATCTGTGAGTACAAAGGTGCACCTGACTACAGATGCATGGACCAGTAGGCATGGCCAGGGACGTTATGTGTCCATCACGGCACACTGGGTGAATGTGGTGGATGCAGGGTCCACAGGCGACATCAATTTAGGGACAGTTGTGCCTAGCCCACGGTCTAGGAAACAGTTGGCTGTAGGCGTTCGCACCCCCTCCTCCTCCTCCTCCTCGTCCTCCTGCAGAAGCTACAGCTCTTCCACAGAACGCAGTCTGCCAACCACTCCATCGGCAGATGACACTGTTGCACACCAGTTGTCCCATTATGGGCCAGCTACTGCCAAGCGTCAGCAGGCTGTATTGGCTATGAAGTGCTTGGGCGACAATAGACACACCGCGGAAGTTCTGTCCGAGTTCTTGCAACAAGAAACGCAGTCGTGGCTGGGCACAGTAGATCTTGAGGCAGGCAAGGTAGTGAGTGATAACGGAAGGAATTTCATGGCTGCCATCTCCCTTTCCCAACTGAAACACATTCCTTGCCTGGCTCACACCTTAAACCTGGTGGTGCAGTGCTTATTGAAAACTTATCCTGGGTTCTCCGACCTGCTCCTCAAAGTGCGTGCACTTTGCTCACATATCCGACGTTCGCCTGTACACGCCAGCCGTATGCAGACCTATCAGCGGTCTTTGAACCTTCCCCAGCATCGCCTAATCATAGACGTTGCAACAAGGTGGAACTCAACACTGCACATGCTTCAGAGACTGTGCGAACAGAGGCGTGCTGTTATTTATTTGTGGGAGGATACACGGGCAGGCAGTAGGATGGCAGACATGGAGTTGTCAGGTGTGCAGTGGTCTAAGATACAAGACATGTGTCAAGTCCTTCAGTGCTTTGAGGAATGCACACGGCTGGTTAGTGCAGACAACGCCGTAATAAGCATGAGCATCCCCCTAATGCGTCTGCTGATGCAAAGTTTGACGCACATAAAGGAGCAGGCGTCTGCACCAGAGGAAGAGGAAAGCCTTGATGACAGTCAGCCATTGTCTGGTCAGGGCAGTGTACAGGACGAGGTAGCGGGCGAAGAGGAGGTGGAGGACGAGGAGGATGATGGGGATGAGTATATTTTTAATGCCGAACCTTTCCCGGGGGCACAGGAATTTGGTTGCGTGTCACGGCCGGGTTCTGGTTTTTTGAGGGACACAAGTGACGTAGATTTGCCTGCAACTGCCCCTCAACCAATCACAACCGGAGATTTGACAACTGGAACTTTGGCCCACATGGCGGATTATGCCTTACGTATCCTAAAAAGGGACACACGCATTACGAAAATGATGAACGATGACGATTACTGGTTGGCCTGCCTCCTTGATCCACGCTATAAAGGCAAATTGCAAAATATTATGCCACATGAGAACTTGGAACTAATATTAGCAACCAAACAATCAACTCTTGTTGACCGTTTGCTTCAGGCATTCCCAGCACACAGCGCACGTGATCGTTCTCACACGAGCTCCAGGGGGCAGCAGACTAGGAGTGTTAGGGGTGCACACATCAGAAGTGGCATTGGACAGAGGGGTTTTCTGACCAGGTTGTGGAGTGATTTTGCTATGACCGCAGACAGGACAGGTACTGCTGCATCAATTGAAAGTGACAGGAGACAACATTTGTCCAGTATGGTTACTAACTATTTTTCATCCCTTATCGATGTTCTCCCTCAACCGTCATTCCCATTTGATTACTGGGCCTCCAAATTAGACACCTGGCCAGAATTGGCAGAATATGCATTGCAGGAGCTTGCTTGCCCGGCAGCAAGTGTCCTATCAGAAAGAGTATTCAGTGCTGCAGGTTCAATATTAACCGAAAAAAGGACTCGTCTGGCTACCCAAAATGTTGACGATCTAACATTCATTAAAATGAACCACAACTGGATTTCGAAATCTTTTGCCCCACCTTGCCCGGCCGACACCTAGCTTTCCTATGAAAAGCTCTTGCCTGTGAATTACTTTTCTAATGTCTAATTTGCTGCAGCTGATTGTACAGCATACGACATGTTTACACCTCCCTAAATGGCAAAACTCCCCACACGGGGCCGTGGTATCGCGACTTGGCGCAAGCACCCGTGAGACTGCTGTTTGTCTGAAGAGGTGGGTGTGCTCGCTTTTGGTTGACGGCATTGCTACTGGGTCCCTCATAGTACAATGTAGTGTCTCTGGCGGTGGTGGTGCGCACCCAACGTCAGACACACCGTTGTAACATGAGGGGCCCTGGGGCGGTCCCGCCGGCCTCAAGAGAGTTCCCCCCTACCCCAGCTCAAAATGTGCTCTACCACGTGCAAAATTATGTCGCACAGCTCCACCAATCTTTAGTCTATTCGCTGACATCATTCAATGTCTGGCACTGACAATACAAATTTGTAGACATCTATGATGCAACTTAAAGTAGTCTGTGTCTGTGTCCTATATTGGCACCATTAAATAGTTACTGCCAAATTACTATGTCAGAAACTCAGTAGATGAGCCCACCCCTGTACCTAAGTATGCCACCTTTTTTTTTTGTTTTGGTTGTTTTGCGAGACATTAACATCTATTTATATTTTGGGAGTACTGGGACAGACACTCCTTGCACTACTCCTCCACTCACCACCAAGCTGCCTGTGTATCCATGTAACCGCTGTAAAACTGCCATGAGCCTATTGTTTGTTATTTTAGGCCTTTGATAGCCTGTCTGCGGCCCCTACTTGCAATACTCCTCCACTGACCACCAAGCTGCCTGCCCGTGTATCCATGTAACCGCTGTGAAACTGCCATGAGCCTATTGTTTGTTATTTTAGGCCTTTGATAGCCTGTCTGCGGTCCCTACTTTAAATACTCCTCCACTGACCAGACCACTGCTGCCCGTGTACCCCTGGAACCAATTATAAAGTGCCTACAGCCAGCCCATTTTTTTATGTTAGGCCTTTGAAGCCTGTCTGCGGTCCCTACTTGCAATACTCCTCCACTGACCACAATGCTGCCTGGAGTGCCTGCCTGTGTATCCATGTAACCGATGTAAAACTGCCATGACTGCCTACTGTTTGTTATTTTAGGCCTTTGATAGCCTGTCTGCAGCCCCTACTTGCAATACTCCTCCACTGACCACCAAGCTGCCTGCCCGTGTATCCATGTAACCGCTGTGAAACTGCCATGAGCCTATTGTTTGTTATGTTAGGCCTTTGATAGCCTGTCTGCGGTCCCTACTTTAAATACTCCTCCACTGACCAGACCACTGCTGCCCGTGTACCCCTGGAACCAATTATAAAGTGCCTACAGCCAGCCCATTTTCTTATGTTAGGCCTTTGAAGCCTGTCTGCGGTCCCTACTTTAAATACTCCTCCACTGACCACCAAGCTGCCTGCCCGTGTATCCATGTAACCGCTGTAAAACTGCCATGAGCCTATTGTTTGTTATTTTAGGCCTTTGATAGCCTGTCTGCGGCCCCTACTTGCAATACTCCTCCACTGACCACAATGCTGCCTGGAGTGCCTGCCTGTGTATCCATGTAACCGATGTAAAACTGCCATGACTGCCTACTGTTTGTTATTTTAGGCCTTTGATAGCCTGTCTGCAGCCCCTACTTGCAATACTCCTCCACTGACCACCAAGCTGCCTGCCCGTGTATCCATGTAACCGCTGTGAAACTGCCATGAGCCTATTGTTTGTTATGTTAGGCCTTTGATAGCCTGTCTGCGGTCCCTACTTTAAATACTCCTCCACTGACCAGACCACTGCTGCCCGTGTACCCCTGGAACCAATTATAAAGTGCCTACAGCCAGCCCATTTTCTTATGTTAGGCCTTTGAAGCCTGTCTGCGGTCCCTACTTTAAATACTCCTCCACTGACCACCAAGCTGCCTGCCCGTGTATCCATGTAACCGCTGTAAAACTGCCATGAGCCTATTGTTTGTTATTTTAGGCCTTTGATAGCCTGTCTGCGGCCCCTACTTGCAATACTCCTCCACTGACCACAATGCTGCCTGGAGTGCCTGCCTGTGTATCCATGTAACCGATGTAAAACTGCCATGACTGCCTACTGTTTGTTATTTTAGGCCTTTGATAGCCTGTCTGCAGCCCCTACTTGCAATACTCCTCCACTGACCACCAAGCTGCCTGCCCGTGTATCCATGTAACCGCTGTGAAACTGCCATGAGCCTATTGTTTGTTATGTTAGGCCTTTGATAGCCTGTCTGCGGTCCCTACTTTAAATACTCCTCCACTGACCAGACCACTGCTGCCCGTGTACCCCTGGAACCAATTATAAAGTGCCTACAGCCAGCCCATTTTCTTATGTTAGGCCTTTGAAGCCTGTCTGCGGTCCCTACTTTAAATACTCCTCCACTGACCACCAAGCTGCCTGCCCGTGTATCCATGTAACCGCTGTAAAACTGCCATGAGCCTATTGTTTGTTATTTTAGGCCTTTGATAGCCTGTCTGCGGCCCCTACTTGCAATACTCCTCCACTGACCACAATGCTGCCTGGAGTGCCTGCCTGTGTATCCATGTAACCGATGTAAAACTGCCATGACTGCCTACTGTTTGTTATTTTAGGCCTTTGATAGCCTGTCTGCAGCCCCTACTTGCAATACTCCTCCACTGACCACACCAATGCTGCCCGTGTACCCCTGGAACCTATTTAAAAGTTCATAGAGCCTAGTTATATATTTTATTTACTATTAATAAGGCCATGATGGACTACGCTGTACCACGCTACAAGCTAACCAGTCGACACTTCTTTTGCGAGAAAAGCCATCCCAACCCTCCACCAGCATGTAGAAGACCGCATTGTCCATGCACTCTGGCAATCTGTGAGTACAAAGGTGCACCTGACAACAGACGCATGGACCTGTAGGCATGGCCACGGAAGATTACGTGTCCATTACGGCGCAATGGGTTAATGTGGTGGATGCATGGTCCACAGGGGACAGCCTACTAAGTCTGTCTGCAGTCCCTAATTCAAATTGTCCTCCACTGTCTAAATCGGAACTTCCACCTTCTGGCTTTCGGCCTATAGTATCAGAAATTAAACTGCATTTGGCCTTCAACTTTGGTTAGGGCCTACTAACGGCTTCTGCCCCTCCCTGGTGTTGCCCTCAACTAAATAAAGCTGAGCTTCAACCTTCCGGCTCTCATTATGTGGTTTAAAAAAAAAAAATGGTGGTTAGGGCCTACTAACGGCTTCTGCCCCTCCCTGGTGTTGCCCTCAACTAAATAAAGCTGAGCTTCAACCTTCCGGCTCTCATTATGTGGTTTAAAAAAAAAAAATGGTGGTTAGGGCCTACTAACGGCTTCTGCCCCTCCCTGGTGTTGCCCTCAACTAAATAAAGCTGAGCTTCAACCTTCTGCTCCAAATTACCATTTTAAAAAATGCAATAGGCTTTTCAGGCCTACTAAAGGTGTCTGTCTGTGTGCCCCTCCCTGGTGTTGTCCTCAACTAAATAAAGCTGAGCTTCAACCTTCCGGCTCTCATTATGTGGTTTTAAAAAAAAAAATGGTGGTTAGGGCCTACTAACGGCTTCTGCCCCTCCCTGGTGTTGTCCTCAACTAAATAAAGCTGAGCTTCAACCTTCCGGCTCTCATTATGTGGTTTTAAAAAAAAAAATGGTGGTTAGGGCCTACTAACGGCTTCTGCCCCTCCCTGGTGTTGTCCTCAACTAAATAAAGCTGAGCTTCAACCTTCCGGCTCTCATTATGTGGTTTTAAAAAAAAAATGGTGGTTAGGGCCTACTAACGGCTTCTGCCCCTCCCTGGTGTTGCCCTCAACTAAATAAAGCTGAGCTTCAACCTTCTGCTCCAAATTACCATTTTGAAAAATGCAATAGGCTTTTCAGGCCTACAAAAGGTGTCTGTCTGTGTGCCCCTCCCTGGTGTTGTCCTCAACTAAATAAAGCTGAGCTTCAACCTTCCGGCTCTCATTATGTGGTTTTAAAAAAAAAAATGGTGGTTAGGGCCTACTAACGGCTTCTGCCCCTCCCTGGTGTTGTCCTCAACTAAATAAAGCTGAGCTTCAACCTTCCGGCTCTCATTATGTGGTTTTAAAAAAAAAAATGGTGGTTAGGGCCTACTAACGGCTTCTGCCCCTCCCTGGTGTTGTCCTCAACTAAATAAAGCTGAGCTTCAACCTTCCGGCTCTCATTATGTGGTTTTAAAAAAAAAATGGTGGTTAGGGCCTACTAACGGCTTCTGCCCCTCCCTGGTGTTGCCCTCAACTAAATAAAGCTGAGCTTCAACCTTCTGCTCCAAATTACCATTTTGAAAAATGCAATAGGCTTTTCAGGCCTACTAAAGGTGTCTGTCTGTGTGCCCCTCCCTGGTGTTGTCCTCAACTAAATAAAGCTGAGCTTCAACCTTCCGGCTCTCATTATGTGGTTTAAAAAAAAAAAATGGTGGTTAGGGCCTACTAACGGCTTCTGCCCCTCCCTGGTGTTGTCCTCAACTAAATAAAGCTGAGCTTCAACCTTCCGGCTCTCATTATGTGGTTTTAAAAAAAAAATGGTGGTTAGGGCCTACTAACGGCTTCTGCCCCTCCCTGGTGTTGCCCTCAACTAAATAAAGCTGAGCTTCAACCTTCTGCTCCAAATTACCATTTTGAAAAATGCAATAGGCTTTTCAGGCCTACTAAAGGTGTCTGTCTGTGTGCCCCTCCCTGGTGTTGTCCTCAACTAAATAAAGCTGAGCTTCAACCTTCCGGCTCTCATTATGTGGTTTAAAAAAAAAAAATGGTGGTTAGGGCCTACTAACGGCTTCTGCCCCTCCCTGGTGTTGCCCTCAAGTAAATAAAGCTGAGCTTCAACCTTCTGCTCCAAATTACCATTTTAAAAAATGCAATAGGCTTTTCCGGCCTACTAAAGGTGTCTGCCCCTCCCTGGTGTTGTCCTCAACTGAACAAAGCTGAGCTTCCACATTCTGGCTTTCGCCCTATACTATCAGATATTAAACTGCATTTGGCCTACTAGTGTGGTTAGGCCCTTGAAACAGTGTCTGCTGCTCTTGGGTTTGCTACTCCACTGAACAAAGCAATGCCGCCTGTTTAGTCCTGTTACCAATTTTGAACTGCATGTAGCCTACTTTATTCTTTGGCCCTATATCTGTTTCCTCCTCATCCTGCCCATTGCCCAGCCACTGCTAAATGAGTCTGCTGGTACATTGACCTAGACCACTACATTCCCCTTGTACTCTACACAGCCAGAATCTGTCCCTGCTGAAAGTAAGGTTCCCCTTCCCGCATGTTATACCACCTTACACAGGGACAAAGAGGAAGGTGCAGATGAAAGTGCAGGTTCCTTCATCAGGTGGGGGGGCATACTCGTTGGCGACGTCACTGGCACAGGGCCCCTCAGAGTACGCAAAAGTGTCGCTGCTGGTGGGAGGCGCCCCCGCCATGCAAACACACCGCCGTACTTTGAGGGGCCCTGTGCCAGTGGCAATGCGAACGAGTGGGCCCCCCCCCTGCTTGCTCAGGATCACAGCACTTGCAACTTTTAAATACTTACCTTTCCCTGCAACACCGCCGTGACGTAGTCCGCATTTCCTGGGCCCACGAAAAACTTGAGCCAGCCCTACTCCCCCCACAACTTTCACCCAATTCCCTATGCCCAACTATTATTATACAGTTAATTAAGATTGGCAAGCTTCAGAAACAAGAATGGATGTTTTTGGCATTAAAATGGGCACTGTAGGTGTTTTCCTGGCCTCCACTCACTGCCGACTATGCTTCCCCATTGACTTGCATTGGGTTTCGTGTTTCGGTCGATCCCCGACTTTTAGCGATAATCGGCCGACTGCACTCGACTCGACTCTGGACAAAATCGGGTTTCCCAAAACCCTACTCGATCTTAAAAAAATGAAAGTCGCTCAACCCTAATAATAAACACTGAAATTTCGATTTTTTTACTAAAAATTTTAATTTTGGTTTACTTAAATCATTATTTTTAAAAAATCATATTTAAATTTTGCCTTATATAAAAGTCATTATGAGGAAGGATTGTTTTTTAACATTTTTTTCATGTATACTCCAATTTCTTATCAATTTTGAATGTTTTATTGTTAGTCCTTAAAGTGGAGTAAAAGTGTCCCACCATTGTTCTGGGAGTCAGAGATGCTTCCTTAGGTGTTCCCCATCCTGTTCACCTTCCTTTCAGCACTTTTTCCATCAATTTTAACATTTTCAATGCCCCCCAGAACTCTTTGATTTCCCATTGACTCCCATTATACTGGTTACTCGAACCGAGCATTCAAGCATTGGGAATTAAAAAGAACACAGATGGACCAAACACTTCACCCATAAATACTGAATACAATCCACACTAGTAGGAAAATATATTATAAATCACAACCCAGTGATTGGTGCTCTGTAAAAGAAAGTGAGAAGCCACTTATGCACGGAGAAAGCAGACACAACCAAAATATAGATACCCAGAAAAACCACCAAACAGAAAGTAGATATAAAAATGCCTTTATCTATATATATAACTGTCTAAAGGTTTTTCCGTCTGTCTGTCCCGTTTATTCATTCACTGATTGGTCGAGGCCGCCTGGGCCTCGACCAATCAGCGACGGGCATAGCATGGCGACGATGATGTCATAATGGAAATCCCGCGTCTCTGATTGGTCGAGGCCGCCAGGCCTCGACCAATCAGCGACAGGCACAGTATCGACGTAGATGTCATAATGGTTGCCATGGCGACGATGATGTCAAAAAGGTTGCCTCGACCAATCAGCGACGGGCACAGTCGGAATCATCATTGTCCATATACTACGGGGACATGCATATTCTAGAATACCCGATGCGTTAGAATCGGGCCACAATCTAGCCGCCAGGCCTCGACCAATCAGCGACGGGCACAGCATGGCGACGATGATGTCATAAAAGTTGCCTCGACCAATCAGCGACGGGCACAGTCTGCCACGAATTCGCCTCGACCAATCAGCGATGGGCACAGTATCGACGTAGATGTCATAATGGTTGCCATGGCGACGATGATGTCATAAAGGTTGCCTTGACCAATCAGCGACGGGCACAGTCTGCCGCGAATTCTGGAATCATCATTGTCCATATACTACGGGGACATGCATATTCTAGAATACCCGATGCATTAGAATCGGGCCACAATCTAGTTATATATAATTGGCCATATAAATGCAACAATTGTGCGCACAACAGGAATAAAAATTACATATGGTTAAAATTAAATTGATGGCTATGGTTGACCCAGTTTATATATATATATATATATATATATATATATATATATATATATATATATATATATATATATATATATATATATATATAGGAGTAGTGCTTACCTATTTCTATGTGTGCATATATATTACCACACCATATCCACATGAGTGGCAGTATAAAATGCGATATGTAAACTGCAAATAATGTGCAAAACAGCATGACAAAAATCCTCTTATAATAAAGTGTTATCAAAATATATATTGCCACAACAAATCCACATAAATGGCAATATGGTGTGCTGTAGTGTAGTGTGAAAAATGCAAATAATGTGCAAAGGAAAAGGAGCACAGAAAGGAATAATGAACCATGCGGTGTAAGGTGTAAGAAAAAGGGAGGTACACAATCACTACCTTATTATCTGGGTCTGCCACGTCCCGTAATAGCGCACCCCGATGCACGGTTCGGATTTTAATCCTTCGTCAGGTGGTCATTACCATCAATTTAATTTTAACCATATGTAATTTTTAGTCCTGTTGTGCGCACAATTGTTGTATTTATATGGCCAATTATATATAATAAAGGCATTTTTATATCTACTTTCTGTTTGGTGGTTTTTCTGGGTATCTATATTAAGCATTGGGAATTGTATAATGTAAGTCCCTTCTGCACCAGTCTGTCATTGTAAATTTGTTTACTGTAAATGTTATCTATAACCCTGTTCATAACTCCTTTTCTCATGTACAGCACCATGGAATTACTGGCGCTATATAAATAAATAATAATAATAATAATTCGAGTAACGAGCATCCAAGCATTTTAATGCTCAATCATCTCTAGTTTCTATACTTTTAGCCATTGAAGTTTGGTTTAACAATTAAGACTACTGATAAATTTACACATTAAAACATGAAGCCAGCAATGTTTACAGGAATACTTTTTAATGTGCATGGAGGCCTCCAACTTGTAAGCAGTGTTTGTGAATAATGGGGGTGTTCTCTTTAATTATATTTGGGGTACAGTATCCCCTGGGCAGATTGATGGTTACATTCTTACATAGTTAAGACAGTTGAAAAAAGACATTTTTACATCAAGTTCGACTGAAGGATGGGAACAGACAATGAGAGTGGGTATGTGTGCAACGATATTCCATGCTTGTGTGCCCTAAAATTCCTAATCTTTATCTCCTGATCCTATTTGTTGATTTATTAGACCAAACTGAGAAAACAAGTTTACATATGCATTTATGTTATTTTCATCTAAAAAGTATCTAAGCACTTTTAAAACCATTGACAATTCCGATGGTGACCTCCTATAATAAATAAGCATTGTCTCTTCTGGTGATTGAACTTTTTTTTTTCTCCAGACAGAGGGAGTATCCCCTTGTCTTTTGAAGGGATTTTACATGATACGGCTTTTAACCATATCTATTGTGGCAGTTCAACTCACGTGGCAGTATATGCTTGGTTTATTATTATGCGGAATAAACCATCAAGGGAAAGTAAACAGCGCTTCAGGCTAAAGCAGGAAAACAACTGCAGCGCCCCAGAGTCCAGGTCGTTGCAGTAACATCGCTCTGCAGCTAAGGGGAGTGATGGTACGTCTGATTGCACTAAAAGAGTTCACCTGACCAGGTATCACAGTCACACATTACACTTCACACTCCGGCCACCAGGGGGAGCAAAAGGTTCTATGTATTAGGCCACTCCTCACACTTTGGTAAAACTGGGGGTTGGATAGGAAGTTAGAGGGAAGCTGACTGGGTTTTGCCCAGGTAACATCTAGTGAGAGGAGAGCTTTACTTGGGAAGATTCAGAGGGGTCCCTGTCAGGGGTGGGATCCTGACAGTGGCCTAGCAAAAGGACAGATCGTTACGGAGCCGTGCCTGCACCTCATTGCGGCGGCATCTTAAGAAAGGACACGAAGCGAGGTATATTGTGGAGAAGTGAGAAACGAGATCACAGCACAAAGGAGATAAAACCAGAAGGAGTCGTGCTCCAAGATCAGCAACATCCTTCTGAGGCGTAGCCGGCAGCTGGAACGCCGAGGAAGTAATAGGCTCTACGCAATACCTTGAACTACGGCAGGGCAGTTAACTTTAGGTTGGCTGTCTCACCTTTTACACCTAATGAAGACAACGGAGGCAATTGTGGGAGAGGGGCGTCTCTAGGGTCCCTATAAAATAACTCCAGGCCTACCCCGTCATACGGGTGCGTCCTATCCAAACCATCTGGGGGACGGAGAGAGAGAACAGAAACATACACGACAGTTGTGAGGACTATCCCGTGGTGCTCAGCAGGGAGGTACTACAACACCCAGGCGCTAGTAGGAAGGCTACTGATTTCCACCTGCAAAGGGAACTCTGGATGTGCCTTCGGACCGGCCGGTCTCAGCCAGCCCTGTTAGCAGTGCTCTGGATTGTGGATGCCGAAGCCTTCAGTAAAGAGGTAAAGAGACTGCAACCCTGTGTCCTCGTCATTTACTGTGACCTACACCATCACCTACACCTTTTATTGGGCGCTCCTTAGCAGGGCCATGGACCGGGTCGGGCCACCGTGACATTCCTAGAACCGAGAGACCCGGTACCGAGTACCCCGCTGCCCTGCGTCTGGGGGCCGCTCCACAACAAATAAAACAAAACGCTGCAACACAGTCCATAAGTATAGGGGTAGCTGCCTGTTCTGGAGCAATACAGGTTCAGTCTTTCTTCAGGACACAAAACCACTGGTTAATCCTCTCCAGTCTTGCTGATCAAAGACTGCCTCTGGAGCCCAGTTATTTAAACCTCAGACCATGTGACTCTTTCCCCAATGTGACTGAACATATGACTGTGACATTACACAGGTCCTGTGCTGATGGAGATAAGGTGGACATCATCCCACTCACTCTATGGATGTCTACATTAAATCCAGCCCATTTATGCAACTTAGCTACAAAAGCTCACAACACCTAGTGTGCTGGAGGAATAAATTCAGGGCTTCACATCACTGATGTCAACAAGCATATTGACACATATCTCCCCTCCAGTACTCTAACAGTGACTTTGTCACATATCCCCCTCCCTCTGCCCAAAATTGTGGGTTTTGGCACCTTCACTCACTAAGCAGAGGAGTCTGGACAGGGCATCTGCATTTCTGTGCAGCTTTCCTTGCCTATGCTCAATGTGAAAAGTGAAATCGTGGAGACCTAAGAACCACCTAGTTACCCAAGCATTTTTACCCTTCTTTTCCCTCAACCATCACAGAGGGGCATGGTCAGATACGAGCTTAATCCTACAGCCTAGCAGGTAATATCTCAGGGTATCTGTTGTGAATTCTGTTTTTGGGCTCCCTCTGGTGGTTACTGGTGGTACTGGTTGACTTTTGTCTTGCACCTGTTTCCATCAGGAAACTGGGAGTTTCCTATTTAGTCTGGCTTCTGAGTCATTCTAGTGCCGGCAATCAATGTTACCAGAGCACCTCTGTTGCTTGCTACCTGCTCCAAGTCTGCAATTCAGCTAAGTTGGATCTTTGGCATTTTTTGTGTTTGTTTGTCCAGCATGCATTTATATTTCCTTTGCTGCTGGAAGCTCTAGTGATCTGAAATTACTACTCCGGTGTCATGAGTTGATAACGGAGTTAAAGTAATTTCAGGATGGCTGTTTAGGGTTTTGAGGTGACCGCGAAGTCCTCTTTTGTATTTTCTGCTATCTAGTCAGAGGGCCTCTCTTTGCTGAATCTATATTCATACTGCGTACGTGTTTTCCTCTTACCTAACCGTTATTATATGTGGGGGGTTACTATCACTTTTGGGGTTTCCCTGGAGGCAAGCCAGGTCTGTGTATTCCTCTGCTAGGGGAAGCTAGATCTCCGGCTGGTGCGAGGTGTCTAGGGATAATCGTAGGCACACCCCCTGGCTACTATTAGTTGCGTGTTAGGTTCAGCGTCGCGGTCATCTGAGATTCCATCATTCCTAGAGCTAGTCTGTTTTTGCCTGAGTCCCTGCCATTGGGAACCATGACACATAGTATGGCCCAGTGATCATGGTACCATTTGCTAGGAAATTATTTTTACTGTTGTGAATTCTGTTTTTGGGCTCCCTCTGGTGGTTACTGGTGGTACTGGTTGACTTTTATCTTGCACCTGTTTCCATCAGGAAACTTGGAGTTTCCTATTTAGTCTGGCTTCTCAGTCATTCTAGTGCCGGCAATCAATGTTACCAGAGCACCTCTATTGCTTGCTACCTGCTCCAAGTCTGCAATTCAGCTAAGTTGGATCTTTGGCATTTTTTGTGTTTGTTTGTCCAGCATGCATTTATATTTCCTTTGCTGCTGGAAGCTCTAGTGATCTGAAATTACTACTCCGGTGTCATGAGTTGATAACGGAGTTAAAGTAATTTCAGGATGGCTGTTTAGGGTTTTGAGGTGACCGCGAAGTCCTCTTTTGTATTTTCTGCTATCTAGTCAGAGGGCCTCTCTTTGCTGAATCTATATTCATACTGCGTACGTGTTTTCCTCTTACCTAACCATTATTATATGTGGGGGGTTACTATCACTTTTGGGGTTTCCCTGGAGGCAAGCCAGGTCTGTGTATTCCTCTGCTAGGGGAAGCTAGATCTCCGGCTGGTGCGAGGTGTCTAGGGATAATCGTAGGCACACCCCCTGGCTACTATTAGTTGCGTGTTAGGTTCAGCGTCGCGGTCATCTGAGATTCCATCATTCCTAGAGCTAGTCCGTTTTTGCCTGAGTCCCTGCCATTGGGAACCATGACAGTATTGCCGGCCGCAATGTATTAAAGGTATTGGCTGAAGAAAGAGAGAAAAAAGATGTTTCTGACACTTTTTTTTTTTTTTTTTACTCAGTTCTGTCTAGCCATAATTGCAGTCTGCTGCTTTTTTCTCTCCTCTTAACCCCTGAATGGCTCAGATCTCAGCTGTTAAGAAATGGATATCCAGAGTTTAGCTACAAACCTGAATACTCTTGCTTCTAAGGTTCAAAATATCCAAGACTATGTTATACATGCTCCTATGTCAGAACCCAAGATTCCTATACCTGAGTTCTTTTCTGGAGATAGATCTCGTTTTTTGAATTTTAAGCACAATTGTAAATTGTATCTTTCTCTGAGATCTCGCTCCGCTGGAGACTCCGCTCAGCAGGTTAAAATTGTGATTTCCTTGTTGCGGGGTGACCCCCAGAATTGGGCATTTGCATTGGCACCAGGGGATCCTGCGCTGCTCAATGTGGATGCGTTTTTTCTGGCACTGGGGTTGCTCTATGAGGAACCTAATTTGGAGATTCAGGCTGAAAAGGCCTTGATAGCCCTTTCTCAAGGGCATGATGAAGCTGAAATATATTGTCAAAAATTTCGAAAATGGTCTGTGCTTACTCAGTGGAATGAGTGCGCCCTGGCGGCGAATTTCAGAGAAGGTCTCTCTGACGCCGTTAAAGATGTCATGGTGGGGTTTCCTACGCCCACAAGTCTGAATGAATCCATGACTATGGCTATTCAGATTGATCGGCGTTTACGGGAGCGCAAACCTGTGCACCATTTGGCGGTGTCTTCTGAGCAGACACCGGAGATTATGCAATGTGATAGAATTCTGTCCAGAAGTGAACGGCAGAATTATAGGCGTAAAAATGGGTTGTGCTTCTACTGTGGTGATTCTGCTCATGTTATATCAGCATGCTCTAAACGCACAAAAAAGGTTGATAAGTCTTTTGCAATTGGCACTTTACAGTCTAAGTTTATTTTGTCTGTAACTTTGATCTGTTCATTATCATCTATTACTGTGGATGCCTATGTGGATTCTGGCGCTTCCTTGAGTCTTATGGATTTGTCCTTTGCCAGACGCTGTGGGTTTAGCCTAGAGCCTTTGGAAGTTCCTATCCCTCTGAAGGGTATCGACTCCACACCATTGGCTAGGAATAAACCACAATACTGGACACAAGTGACTATGTGTATGACTCCTGACCATCGGGAGGTGATTCGCTTCCTTGTGTTGCATAACTTGCATGATGTCTTAGTGCTTGGATTGCCATGGTTGCAAACTCATAATCCAGTCCTTGACTGGAAAACAATGTCTGTGTTAAGCTGGGGATGTCAGGGGGCTCATGGGGAAGTACCTTTGGTTTCCATTGCTTCATCTACTCCCTCTGAAATTCCGGCATTTTTGTCTGACTATTGTGATGTTTTTGAGGAGCCTAAACTTAGTTCTCTTCCCCCTCACAGGGATTGTGATTGTGCTATAGACTTGATTCCTGGCAGCAAGTTTCCCAAGGGTCATTTGTTCAATCTGTCTGTGCCTGAGCATGCTGCTATGCGAGAGTATATTAAGGAGTCCTTGGAAAAGGGACATATCCGTCCATCCTCATCCCCTTTAGGAGCAGGTTTTTTTTTCGTGGGTAAAAAAGATGGCTCCCTGAGACCCTGTATTGATTATCGCCTGTTGAATAAGATTACAGTCAAATACCAGTATCCTTTGCCACTATTGACTGATTTATTTGCTCGTATTAAAGGGGCAAAGTGGTTCTCTAAGATTGATCTTCGGGGTGCGTATAATTTGGTGTGGATTAAGCAGGGATACGGTCAGGAGGATAATTCTTGGGTGACTGCCTCCGATGTTCATGACTCTGATTTGGTTTGCGCCTTTCATAGGGCGCATCCAGATCGCCCTGGTGGTTCTCATGAGGGTTCGGTGCCCCCTCCTTAAGGGGGGGTACTGTTGTGAATTCTGTTTTTGGGCTCCCTCTGGTGGTTACTGGTGGTACTGGTTGACTTTTGTCTTGCACCTGTTTCCATCAGGAAACTGGGAGTTTCCTATTTAGTCTGGCTTCGCAGTCATTCTAGTGCCGGCAATCAATGTTACCAGAGCACCTCTGTTGCTTGCTACCTGCTCCAAGTCTGCAATTCAGCTAAGTTGGATCTTTGGCATTTTTTGTGTTTGTTTGTCCAGCATGCATTTATATTTCCTTTGCTGCTGGAAGCTCTAGTGATCTGAAATTACTACTCCGGTGTCATGAGTTGATAATGGAGTTAAAGTAATTTCAGGATGGCTGTTTAGGGTTTTGAGGTGACCGCGAAGTCCTCTTTTGTATTTTCTGCTATCTAGTCAGAGGGCATCTCTTTGCTGAATCTATATTCATACTGCGTACGTGTTTTCCTCTTACCTAACCGTTATTATATGTGGGGGGTTACTATCACTTTTGGGGTTTCCCTGGAGGCAAGCCAGGTCTGTGTATTCCTCTGCTAGGGGAAGCTAGATCTCCGGCTGGTGCGAGGTGTCTAGGGATAATCGTAGGCACACCCCCTGGCTACTATTAGTTGCGTGTTAGGTTCAGCATCGCGGTCATCTGAGATTCCATCATTCCTAGAGCTAGTCCGTTTTTGCCTGAGTCCCTGCCATTGGGAACCATGACAGGTATCTATGGCCCATTTTATAGCTAAGCACTCTCTCGATGATGGCATAGTTTCTCTCACATGAAGAGAGTTTTTGGCTCAGATACAGGATGGGATACTCCTCCCCATTCACTTCCTGAGACAGCACAGCTCCCAAGCTGACTTCTGATGCATCTGTCTGGACCACGAACTCCTTGTTGAAGTCTGGTGCAACCAGAACCGGATGTTTACACAGAGCCTGCTTCTGCTACTGAAAAGCCATCTCAGTCTTAAGGTACCTTCAAACTAAACGTCTTTGCAACGAGAACGACAACGATCAATGACGTTGCAGCATACTGGATAGCGATATCGTTGTGTTTGACATGCAGCAGCGATCTGGATCCCGCTGTGATATCGCTGGTTGTTGCTGAAAGTCCAGAACTTTATTTGGTCGTCAGATCGGTGTGTATCGTCGTGTTTGACAGCAAAAGCAACGATGCCAGCAATGTTTTACAATGGTAACCAGGGTAAATATCGGGTTACTAAGTGCAGGGCCGCGCTTAGTAACCCGATATTTACCCTGGTTACCATTGTAAAAGTAAAAAAAAAAACACTACATACTCACCCTCTGATGTCTGTCACGTCCCCCGGCATCCGCGCTGCTGCTCAGAGCTTCCTGCACTGAATGTGTCAGTGCCAGCCGTAAAGCAAAGCACAGCGGTGACGTCACCGCTGTGCTTTAGGGCCAGCGCTTACACAGTGCAGGGAAGCTTAAGGTGAGGGACACGACAGACACGGCAATGTAAGTATGTAGTGTTTGGTTTTTTTTACATTTACACTGGTAACCAGGGTAAACTTCGGGTTACTAAGCGCGGCCCTGCGCTTAGTAACCCGATGTTTACCCTGGTTACCCGGGGACTTCGGCATCGTTGGTCGCTGGACAGCTGTCTGTGTGACAGCTCTCCAGTGACCACACAGCGACGCTGCAGCGATCGGCATCGTTGTCGATATCGCTGCAACGTCGCTTAATGTGACGGTACTGTTAGCAGACCATTTAATCAATCAATAACGATCTTTTGCCTTGAAGGAGGTCTGTAAACAGTGTGGCAATCATGGCAAACCTTGGGATAAACCGCTGGTAGTAACCCACAATTCCAAGAAACGCCCTCACTTGCTTCTTGGAAAGCGGGTGTGGCCACTTCTGAATTGCCTCAATCTTGTTTATCTGAGACTTAATTTTGCCCCTCCCGATGACATAGCCTAGGTAATTGGCATATTCTTTCCCTATGGCACATTTTTTAGGGTTTACAGTGAACCCCACATTCCTCAATGTGTCCAGGATTGCCTGTACCTTTGTTAGATGAGTACCCCAGTCAGGGCTGAGGACCACAATGTCATTTAGGTAGGTTGCAGCATACTTCTTATGCAGAGCCAGGACCAATTCCATAGCCCTCTGGAAGGTTGCTAGTGCCCCCTGCAGTCCGAAGGCCATTCTGGTGTATTGGAAACACCCATCAGGCATCGAGAAAGCCATCTTCTCCTTGGCACTCTGGGACATGGGGATCTGGCAGTAGCCCTTAATCAGGTTAGGGGTTGTAATGTACCTCACAGTCTCTCAATAAATTCATCCACATGGGGCATCGGATATGCATCACATTTGGAGACCTCATTCAGCTTGCGGTAATCATTGCAAAACCGCCACTCACTGTCGGGCTTCGACACGAGGACAATGGGACTCATCCATTCACTTTTCAACTCACCAGTCACACCAAGGTCTAATATCCTTTTTACCTCATTGTCAATTACCTCCTGAAGTGCTTCGTAAATTTTATAGGGCCTGAGGTTCACCCTTACATGTGGCTCTGTCAGCACGTCATGCTTCACCACCTGCATATGCCTTGGCCACTACGAGAACAGGTCACAGTTCTGCTGTAACAGTTTCCGATACTGTTGTCTCTGGGCTGGCCTTAGTATTTCTGCAATGGTGACATCGTCTACTGTGACTTTGGGATTGGCTCCCATGCAAGGAGTTTCCAGCGGCTACGGATCTCGCCATGGCTTGAGCAAAATTCACATGGTATATTTGGTGCATGCAGTCCCCGGTTGGAACTGCCTCAGCCTCACTGAACGGTTATACACCATTACCTGCGCCTCCTGTGCCTGGAGAAAATGCTCCTTCACAATCAACATGACCCTTGCGACCTGGTCCTGCATTTGGGCCACATGCTCAATGATGCTTCGGTGGGGTTTATCTTCTGCTTCCCAGGTCACCTTTACAACATTGAGAAATCTCCGAGAGTGTCATTCATATAGCAGGAAATTCCCTGAAAGAGAACAACAGGTACAGTAGTAGGCAATCCCAGTCTCGGCCATCTCTTTCCATGACCTTCTTAAGCATCAACTTCAAAGTTCTGTTGAATCTCTCCACCAGGCCATCGGTCTGTGGATAGTACACCGATGTGCGAAGTTGTGTAGCCTGGAAAGCCTTACACAACTCCCTCATCACTTTAGACATAAATGGAGTTCTTTGGTCTGTCAGGATCTCCATTGTCAGGCCTGTTTGAGAAAAAAGATATGGACTAACTCCTGAGCGATGCTCCTGGCGAAGGAGTTTCTAAGTGGTACCACCTCCGGATACCGTGTGGCACAGTCCATCACTGCTAGGATGTATTGGTGCCCTCTGACTGGCTTATCTAGGGGCCCTACAAGGTCCATGGCAATCCAGTCATACGGGACCTCTATAAGGGGTAGCGGCACTAGGAGACTTCGGAAATGGGACATGGGAGCAGTAAGCTGGCAAGTAGGGCAGGGCGGCAGTAGTTAACAATTTCTCTGTGACAGTAGCATCTCCTAACAACCTGTTTATGAGTTTTGTCTACTCCCAGCTGTCCACCCAAAACATGAGAATAGGCCAGGTCTAACACCCTACGTTTATAGGGACCTGGGACTAACAACTGCTCCACCATGAACGGGTCCCTCAGCTTAGTGACCCAATATAACAGCTCCCCATTTAAAGCAAAATGTGGAAACCTGGTGTCAGCCCCCAGCTCTTGGGCAACCCCATTTATCACAGTCACATTTTCCAATATCATTTTTTAGTGTAAGATCCCGCATTTGCTCAGTCTCAAAATTTCCACCAGAAACCCCCAGTTCAGGAAACTCGGCCTCACTGGTCACTGTTTCATCCTCATCAGCAGCAAGGACACACAATTGGAAATCTTCCACCTCTCACTGATGGGAATTATCAGGGTTGAGCTGGCTTATGTCTGAGTCACTTAGCATTCCCCCTTTCCCAAGTCCCAAAACAGGCTGAAGTCCCGCCCAATTATCACAGGCTGTAATAAGTCTTTCACCACCCCTACCTTATGGGACTCAGTATCCCAGCTTGTTTTTATTGACACTCTGGTGATGGGGTAGTCCTTGGCATCCCCGTGGATACAGTGGATGCCGTGTTTTCCTGGGATCAACTGGTGGGGGAATGTGGCCCTTATCAGGGTCACCAAACTCCCTGAGTCCAACAGTCCTGAACCCAGCACTCAATTTAATCAGCCCTTTCAAGGCTGATAATCCACATTGCAGGTGGGATGAGCATAGTATGACCAGTGCCTGCCTAATCTACAATCCATTTGCTCGGAAGACAAAGGACAGTGGGCTGCTATGTGTTCAGGACCATGACACTGTCAGCAGATCAGGTTTTTACCAGCATACTTTTGCAACCCCTCAACGGCTCCTTGGGACCTCAGACTTCCCCTAGTGGTGCCTCTGCTATCCCTCTTTTTGGACTCGGACTTGCGTTTGGTACCCTAGTATGGAGATGCCCCACCCCTGACTTCCTTAGGGACCTCTCGACCACCTAGTACCTTTCTACTAGGCTGACCAGGTCATCCACATTTCGGGGTTTCACTTGGGAAACCCATGCATGCACCTGCCTTAGAAGGGAGTGGATAAATCTGTCTATTACAACCCACTCCACCATCTTGTCTGGGGTGGAGGACTTCAGTTCCAATCATTTCTGCACCAAATGCAGCAAATCGAACATTTGGGAGCGAGGAGAATTATCACCGCAATACACCCAGTGATGAACCCTTTGCACTTGGACAGATATAGTCACCCCTGAGTGTGCCAGCATCTCAATTTTTAGTTTGGCTTATTCCTGTATTCCTGCATCTTGTAAGGTTAGGTCATATTAAGGCTTCTGGGGCTCCCAGGTTAGATAGGGGGCCAGAACCTCCGCCCATTGGCGGCAGTCTCTCTCGCTCCGCTACCCACTCAAAACAGTCAGAAATGCCACTCTATCATCACCCCGGGTCATTTTATGCATTGCTCATCTTAAATAAATAAATAAACCGCTTTCTGAACATGTGTATCGTCACCTGGACTTGTGGAATGGGCTTCCGATCCCCACAAACCGCCTCGGCAAGCGTAATGACACATATCTCCTCTCCAGTACTCTACCAGTGATTTTGTCACACTGCATATAGGCAATTTACATAGTTGTATAAGTTAATCAAGTCACCCACTTGACATCTCTTCTCAAGAATAAATAAATATATTCATTTAAATCTTTCCTCATAACCAAGATCCTTCATGCCCCTTATCAGCTATGTGGCTCATCTTTTGAACCTTTTCTAACTCCAGGGCATCCTTTCTTTAAAATGGTGCCAAAAACTGAACTGCATAATCTGCATGATATTGTAATAAAGCTTTAAAGTAGTAGAATTACATGCCTGTCTTGAGAGCCCAAGCTTCTTTTAAAATATGACAATATCCTACTCATTTTAGAAAATACTGACTGACATTACATGCAGTTATTTACTTTGAGATTTACAAGTATACCAAGATCCTTCTCTACACCTAGATTCAGACAGAACCAATGGTGGATGATTCCCTATAATGAGGCAGATGGAGTCACTGTGGATGCCATAGGACCTGTGATTTGGTGGTGTCCGTCTTTTCAGGCGTGCATAAAAGCACAGTCGACCACAGTTTTGAGCACTTGTAAAAAAGACAATGCTGAACAGAGGCCAGATGTAGTCCAGAGTAAGTCTGCTGCCTCATTATAATGAATGGATCACTTGGGGATTTCATCTGTCTCATCACTCGGAGATTTAGGTGGAAAACCCAAAGTAAGTGCTCAGCATGGAGCGCAGAAAAAAAAATGTGATCCTATATTTTCCAAATAAAAGCTTCCACTCAATTCACAAAAAAGCAAGTACCCACTCAGGTCCGTCATCTGAAATATACTGGCCTCCATGTTACTGGTAGGACAAAGGCTCTGGAAAATCTAAATGGCTCCTCGCCCCTCAAAAGAAATTCAGCAAATTCTGCATTCCCAAATCCAAATGTCCCACCTCTCTTCTGAGCCGCAGTGTGTCTAAAACACATATACCGCCCACATGTATGGCATTCCTGTAGTGATAAGAGCCTGCCTAATTTATGGGTGCATGTATCCAAACGTATGAGCTCGGCATAATGTACTGGTCACTACAACGTACTGGTTACTACAATGGCAGTTTGCTATTTTCAATCAGCAACATCCACTACTGCTTGGAAATATAATTTCCAAAATGTCGTTACCTGTGGGGGAGTCTGCTTTTCTAGCACTTAGGGGCTCTGCATATGGAGTCCGCAAACAGTGCCGCCATCAGGGGTACTACTGCCCTGACTGGCGTATGGGGCCCGATGACCAGAGGGAGCCCACATTGGGCACCGTCTCTTCTTGTAATCAGGCCTCAGCTTAAGGTGATATTAGTATTTTTTTATTAATGATCAGTATTGTAGTATTCAGTCACTAAGTGGTGGTAATATGGTGTCTGGCCACGGTGTGATGGTATTTGTTCCTTGTATGTGCTATTATTTGGTGACAATATGGTGGTAATATGTGGTCTGGACATGGTGTGGCAGTATTTGTTTCTTGTATGTGGTATTGTAGGTCACTGTGTGGTGGTGATATTATTGGTCTTTTTAAAAATAGAAAAATAAATAAAAATATACCAAAAGTGTATTGGATACTTTAACAAATGATTAATAGGATAGGGTAGAGTAGTGCTCTGCCAAAAGAGTCTACCTTGTCTTGGTGGTTCTAAAAAATATTTTGGCCAAAACAAAATCTGCTGGCTATATGTGTGATATGGTGATGGGAACTGTTAATGTGTGATTGGTGAGAAGTGGAGTTTTTCCAAGAGAGTGCAGTGGGGCTGTGAACATTCAAGGGGTGGAGCCTGGATGGAGTCTCAAGGGGCCCCTGAAAATTTTGCCAGTATGGGGCCCCAAAATTCCTAGTGGCAGTCCTGCCACAAACTATGCTGGGATAATCTGTGCTCCAGGAGGCAAATAGCGCTCCGTTCCTCCCGAGTCTCTTCGTGTGGCTAGGCAGTACTGTACAGCCATATGTAGGATTCCTTCTACATTCAGCAAAAATAGTGGGAAACTTTTGGTGCCATTTTTACCCATTTCCCAGTATGAAAATTTTAAATTTGGGGTTAACACACAATCTTGGTGGTAAAAATTGCCCAATGGTATAAAATTCTGTGACACACCTGTGGTGTCAATATGATCACTGCACCTGTAGATAACTTAATTGAGAGGTATAGTTTGTAAAATGGGGTCACTTATAGGGAGATCTATTGTTCTGGCTCCTCAGGGACTCTGCCAATGTGATATGGCACCCTCAAGCCAATACAGAAAAATCTGCACTGTAATATGGCATTCCTTCCCTTCTGAGCTTTGCACTGCGCCTCAAATGTTGTTTTCGACTAAATATGGGGTATCGGTGAACTCAAGAGACACTGCACAACAAATTTTGGGGTTAATTTTCTCCTGTTACCCTGTGAAAATATAAAATTTGGAGCTAAACATTTTTGAGGGAAAATTTTTTTTTTATTTTCATGGCTCAACATTATAGACTTCTGTGAAGCACCTGGGGGTTCAAGGTGCTCAATACACATCTAGATAAGCTCCTTGAGAGGTCTAGTTAACAAAATAGTGTCCTTTGTGTTGGGTTTCTACTGTTTAGGCAAATCAGGGGCTCTCAAAAAGCGACATGGCGTCCGCTAATTACGCCAGCAAATTTTGCATTCAAAAAGTCAAATGGCACGCCTTCCCTTCAAAGCCCTGCCATGCACCCAAACAGTAGCTTTCCTCAACTTATTAGGTATCCGCGTACTCAGGAGGAATTGCACAACAAACTATATGGTGCAATTTCTCCTGTTACCCTTATGAAAATGCAAAATTTGGAGCTAAAAAACATTTTTGGGGAAAACGTGTTTTTTTTTATTTTCACGGCTCAATGTTATAAACTTCTGTGAAGCACCTGGGGTTTCAAGGTATTCAATACACACCTAGATAAGTTCCCCGAGGGGTCTAATTGACAAAATGGTGTCACTTACATAGTTACATAGGTTTAGAAAAGACCTAGGTCCATCAAGTTCAAACTTTCTCCATCAAATCTACATTTTGTCACTAATTTAACTATAACCAGCAATGTTATGTGTATCAAGAAAATTGTCCAGCCATTTTTTAAAGCTGTCATAGTGTCTGCCACTACTACCTTTTGTGGTAGGTCATTCCACAGTCTGATTGCTTTAACTGAAAAGAACTCTTTCCTGTTTAGCTGCCGGATTCTCATTTCTACCACCCATAATTAGTGCTCCCTAGTAGGGTTGAGCGAAACGGGTCGTTCATTATCAAAAGTCGCCGACTTTTGGCTAAGTCGGCGTCTCATGAAACCCGATCCGACCCCTGTGCTTGTCGGCCATGCGGTACGCGACTTTCGCGCCAAAGTCGCGTTTCAATGACGCTAAAAGCGCCATTTCTCAGCCAATGAAGGTGAACGCAGAGTGTGGGCAGCGTGATGACATAGGTCCTGGTCCCCACCATCTTAGAGAAGGGCATTGCAGTGATTGGCTTGCTGTCTGCGGCGTCACAGGGGCTATAAAGGGGCGTTCCCACCGACCGCCATCTCACTGCTGCTGATCTGAGCTTAGGGAGAGGTTGCTGCCGCTTCGTCAGAAGCAGGGAGAGCGTTAGGCAGGGTCCACTAACCACCAAACCGCTTGTGCTGTACCGATTTCCACTGTCCAACACCACCTTCGGTGTGCAGGGACAGTGGAAGCTACATTTTTTTTTTTTCTCTCAGCGCTGTAGCTCATTGGGCTGCCCTAGAAGGCTCCGTGATAGCTGTATTGCTGTGTGTACGCCACTGTGCAAACCAACTGCTTTTTTCAAAGCACATATCCTCTTGTTCCTTCCTTTCTGCACAGCTATCTTTTTTGTTTGTCCACACTTTTTATTTAATTTGTGCATCAGTCCACTCCTATTGCTGCCTGCCATACCTGGCTGAGATTACTGCAGGGAGATAGTAATTGTAGGACAGTCCCTGTTTTTTTTTTTTTTTTCTTTTTTTTGTGGGAGATTAAGATTTGCATTTCTGCTACAGTGCCATCCGTGTGTGTGCCATCCCTGTGTGCGCCATCTCTCACTCAGTGGGCCATAGAAAGCCTATTTATTTTTTTGCTTGATTTGGGTTCTAAAATCTACCTGAAAAAAAAAACACTACATCCATCAGTGGGAGATTAATACTGTCCTCAGGGCTTGTGTGCCACTCCTGATCCTGACTCCTGTGAGCGCCATCTCTCACTCAGTGGGCCATAGAAAGCCTATTTATTTTTTTGCTTGATTTGGGTTCTAAAATCTACCTGAAAAAAAAATCACTACATCCATCAGTGGGAGATTAATACTGTCCTCAGGGCTTGTGTGCCACTCCTGATCCTGACTCCTGTGCGCGCCATCTCTCACTCAGTGGGCCATAGAAAGCCTATTTATTTTTTTGCTTGATTTGGGTTCTAAAATCTACCTGAAAAAAAAAAACACTACATCCATCAGTGGGAGATTAATGCTGTCCTCAGGGCTTGTGTGCCACTCCTGATCCTGACTCCTGTGAGCGCCATCTCTCACTCAGTGGGCCATAGAAAGCCTATTTATTTTTTTGCTTGATTTGGGTTCTAAAATCTACCTGAAAAAAAAACACTACATCAATCAGTGGGAGATTAATATTGTCCTCAGGGCTTGTGTGCCACTCCTGATCCTGACTCCTGTGAGCGCCATCTCTCACTCAGTGGGCCATAGAAAGCCTATTTATTTTTTTGCTTGATTTGGGTTCTAAAATCTACCTGAAAAAAAACACTACATCAATCAGTGGGAGATTAATATTGTCCTCAGGGCTTGTGTGCCACTCCTGATCCTGACTCCTGTGAGCGCCATCTCTCACTCAGTGGGCCATAGAAAGCCTATTTATTTTTTTGCTTGATTTGGGTTCTAAAATCTACCTGAAAAAAAAACACTACATCAATCAGTGGGAGATTAATATTGTCCTCAGGGCTTGTGTGCCACTCCTGATCCTGACTCCTGTGAGCGCCATCTCTCACTCAGTGGGCCATAGAAAGCCTATTTATTTTTTTGCTTGATTTGGGTTCTAAAATCTACCTGAAAAAAAACACTACATCAATCAGTGGGAGATTAATATTGTCCTCAGGGCTTGTGTGCCACTCCTGATCCTGACTCCTGTGAGCGCCATCTCTCACTCAGTGGGCCATAGAAAGCCTATTTATTTTTTTGCTTGATTTGGGTTCTAAAATCTACCTGAAAAAAAAAAACACTACATCCATCAGTGGGAGATTAATGCTGTCCTCAGGGCTTGTGTGCCACTCCTGATCCTGACTCCTGTGAGCGCCATCTCTCACTCAGTGGGCCATAGAAAGCCTATTTATTTTTTTGCTTGATTTGGGTTCTAAAATCTACCTGAAAAAAAAACACTACATCAATCAGTGGGAGATTAATATTGTCCTCAGGGCTTGTGTGCCACTCCTGATCCTGACTCCTGTGAGCGCCATCTCTCACTCAGTGGGCCATAGAAAGCCTATTTATTTTTTTGCTTGATTTGGGTTCTAAAATCTACCTGAAAAAAAAAAACACTACATCCATCAGTGGGAGATTAATGCTGTCCTCAGGGCTTGTGTGCCACTCCTGATCCTGACTCCTGTGAGCGCCATCTCTCACTCAGTGGGCCATAGAAAGCCTATTTATTTTTTTGCTTGATTTGGGTTCTAAAATCTACCTGAAAAAAAAACACTACATCAATCAGTGGGAGATTAATATTGTCCTCAGGGCTTGTGTGCCACTCCTGATCCTGACTCCTGTGAGCGCCATCTCTCACTCAGTGGGCCATAGAAAGCCTATTTATTTTTTTGCTTGATTTGGGTTCTAAAATCTACCTGAAAAAAACACTACATCAATCAGTGGGAGATTAATATTGTCCTCAGGGCTTGTGTGCCACTCCTGATCCTGACTCCTGTGAGCGCCATCTCTCACTCAGTGGGCCATAGAAAGCCTATTTATTTTTTTGCTTGATTTGGGTTCTAAAATCTACCTGAAAAAAAAAAAACACTACATCCATCAGTGGGAGATTAATGCTGTCCTCAGGGCTTGTGTGCCACTCCTGATCCTGACTCCTGTGCGCGCCATCTCTCACTCAGTGGGCCATAGAAAGCCTATTTATTTTTTTGCTTGATTTGGGTTCTAAAATCTACCTGAAAAAAAAACACTACATCAATCAGTGGGAGATTAATAATGTCCTCAGGGCTTGTGTGCCACTCCTGATCCTGACTCCTGTGAGCGCCATCTCTCACTCAGTGGGCCATAGAAAGCCTATTTATTTTTCTGCTTGATTTGGGTTCTAAAATCTACCTGAAAAAAAAACACTACATCCATCAGTGGGAGATTAATGCTGTCCTCAGGGCTTGTGTGCCACTCCTGATCCTGACTCCTGTGCGCGCCATCTCTCACTCAGTGGGCCATAGAAAGCCTATTTATTTTTTTGCTTGATTTGGGTTCTAAAATCTACCTGAAAAAAAAACACTACATCCATCAGTGGGAGATTAATATTGTCCTCAGGGCTTGTGTGCCACTCCTGATCCTGACTCCTGTGAGCGCCATCTCTCACTCAGTGGGCCATAGAAAGCCTATTTATTTTTTTGCTTGATTTGGGTTCTAAAATCTACCTGAAAAAAAAACACTACATCAATCAGTGGGAGATTAATATTGTCCTCAGGGCTTGTGTGCCACTCCTGATCCTGACTCCTGTGAGCGCCATCTCTCACTCAGTGGGCCATAGAAAGCCTATTTATTTTTTTGCTTGATTTGGGTTCTAAAATCTACCTGAAAAAAAAACACTACATCAATCAGTGGGAGATTAATATTGTCCTCAGGGCTTGTGTGCCACTCCTGATCCTGACTCCTGTGAGCGCCATCTCTCACTCAGTGGGCCATAGAAAGCCTATTTATTTTTTTGCTTGATTTGGGTTCTAAAATCTACCTGAAAAAAAAAAACACTACATCAATTAGTGGGAGATTAATACTGTCCTCAGGGCTTGTGTGCCACTCCTTATCCTGACTCCTGTGTGTGCCATCTCTCACTCAGTGGGCACTGGGCCATAGAAAGCCTTTTTTTTTTATTATTATGATTTGGTTTCTAAATTATCCCTGAAAAAAACAATTTATCTTATTTGGTTTCCAAAGTCTCCCTGAGGAAAAAAAAAAAAAAGGTGGGAGATTAATATTGACATTTGTGCTTGAGTGACAGTCCTGCGTGTGTGGCATCTCTGTGATTTTGTGCCACAGAAAACAGAGTGTGTAACATTGTGCCTGATTTTCCTTGTGGTCTCACCAACCTGTTAAGGGATATTGAAATCATACTGAAGTTATAGCTTACCGTGTAAGTTGTTTGACAGCAACAAATAAAGTTACTTTGGTTAAGTTTTTAAAACAATGAGGAAGTCTGGTGCAAGAGGTCGTGGCCGTGGGCGTTCATTGTCAGCTGGTAATGATGGTAGTGGTAGTGGAGCATCAGGTGGTCGTGGGGATAAAAATATTCCACGTAAGTCTGGAGCTGTGGAGCCAGTTTCGTCGTCTGGCTACACAAGGCCTCGAACGCTCTCTTTTCTGGGAGTAGGAAAACCGCTTTTAAAGGCGGAGCAGCAACAGCAAGTTTTGGCTTACATTGCAGACTCAGCCTCTAGCTCTTTTGCCTCCTCTTCTGAAACTGGTAAATGAAAAAGCAGCGCGTCGCTTGTGGATGTCCACGGTCAGGGACAAGTCGCTTCCTTGTCCTCTTCAGCAAAAACTACAACAAGAGAGAAGGATGCAGCAGGCGACACAACGGGTTACTCCATGGAGCTCTTTACACATACCGTCCCTGGCTTACAAAGTGAAACACTTAACAGGCCATGGCCATTACAAGTTGATTCTGACATGGAGTGCACTGATGCACAGCCACAGCCAGAGTACTATGCTGCTCCTTTGACTCAGACCACCACATTGCCCTCTCAGGGTACTGATCCACAATCAGACCCTGATGAGACTATGTTGCCCCGCCACGAACGCTATACCACCGACCGACACAGTGACACAGACGAAGTTGCACATGAGCTCGAAGAGGAGTTAATAGATGACCCAGTTATTGACCCCGATTGGCAGCCATTGGGGGAACAGGGTGCAGGCGGCAGTAGTTCAGAAGCGGAGGTGGAGGAGGGGCCACAGCAGGCATCAACATCGCAACAGGTTCCATCTGCCGGGCCCGTATCTGGCCCAAAATGCGTGTCAAAGCCAAAAACTGTTGGAGGACAGCATGGCCATCCGGTTAAAGTTCAGTCTGCAATCCCTGAAAAGGGATCCGATGCTAGGAAGAGTGCAGTCTGGCATTTTTTTAAACAACATCCAATTGATCAGCGCAAAGTCATCTGTCAAAAATGTTCAACTAGCTTAAGCAGAGGTCAGAATCTGAAATGTCTCAATACTAGTTGCATGCATAGACACTTAACCACCATGCATTTTCAAGCCTGGACTAACTACCAAATGTCCCTTAAGGTTGTAGCACCCTCGGCCAATGAAGCTAGTCAGCAACGCAACATCCCTTCCGTCACTGTAAGGCCACCATTTTCCGCACCACCGGCAGTATCTGTGCAGGTTTCTTTGCCAGCCAAAAGCACTCAGGGTCAGGGAATCACCAGTTTTGTAGGAGGAAATATTGCATCTAGGTCACCGGCGGAAACAATACCATCTCCAACCGTCTCGCAGTCTGCCATGTCCACCGGCACACCCGCAAGTTCCACGATCTCCATCTCTCCAGTTCAGCTCACACTACATGAGACTCTGGTTAGAAAAAGGAAGTACTTATCCTTGCATCCGCGTACACAGGGTTTTAACGCCCACATAGCTAGACTAATATCGTTAGAGATGATGCCCTACCGGTTAGTTGAAAGCGAAGCTTTCAAAGCCCTGATGGAGTACGCTGAACCACGATACGAGCTACCCAGTCGACACTTTTTTTCCAGAAAAGCCATCCCGGCCCTGCACCAGCATGTTAAACAGCGCATCGTCCATGCACTCAGGCAATCTGTGAGTACAAAGGTGCACCTGACTACAGATGCATGGACCAGTAGGCATGGCCAGGGACGTTATGTGTCCATCACGGCACACTGGGTGAATGTGGTGGATGCAGGGTCCTCAGGGGACATCAATTTCGGGACAGTTGTGCCTAGCCCACGGTCTAGGAAACAGTTGGCTGTAGGCGTTCGCACCACCTCCTCCTCCTCCTCCTCGTCCTCCTGCAGAAGCTACAGCTCTTCCACAGATCACAGTCGGCCAACCACTCCATTGGCAGATGACACTGTTGCACACCAGTTGTCCCATTATGGGCCAGCTACTGCCAAGCGTCAGCAGGCTGTATTGGCTATGAAGTGTTTGGGCGACAACAGACACACCGCGGAAGTTCTGTCCGAGTTCTTGCAACAAGAAACGCAGTCGTGGCTGGGCACAGTAGATCTTGAGGCAGGCAAGGTAGTGAGTGATAACGGAAGGAATTTCATGGCTGCCATCTCCCTTTCCCAACTGAAACACATTCCTTGCCTGGCTCACACCTTAAACCTGGTGGTGCAGTGCTTAGTGAAAACTTATCCTGGGTTCTCCGACCTGCTCCTCAAAGTGCGTGGACTTTGCTCACATATCCGACGTTCGCCTGTACACTCCAGCCGTATGCAGACCTATCAGCGGTCTTTGAACCTTCCCCAGCATCGCCTAATCATAGACGTTGCAACAAGGTGGAACTCAACACTGCACATGCTTCAGAGACTGTGCCAACAGAGGCGGGCTGTTATGTTTTTGTGGGAGGATACACATACACGGGCAGGCAGTAGGATGGCAGACATGGAGTTGTCTGGTGTGCAGTGGTCCAAGATACAAGACATGTGTCAAGTCCTTCAGTGTTTTGAGGAATGCACACGGCTGGTTAGTGCAGACAATGCCGTAATAAGCATGAGCATCCCCCTAATGCGTCTGCTGATGCAAAGTTTGACGCACCTAAAGGAGCAGGCGTCTGCACCAGAGGAAGAGGAAAGCCTTGATGACAGTCAGCCATTGTCTGGTCAGGGCAGTGTACAGGACGAGGTAGCGGGCAAAGAGGAGGTGGAGGACGAGGAGGATGATGGGGATGAGTATATTTTTAATGCGGAAGCTTTCCCGGGGGCACTGGAAATTGGTTGCGTGGCAAGGCCGGGTTCTGGTTTTTTGAGGGACACAAGTGACGTAGATTTGCCTGAAACTGCCCCTCAACCAATCACAACCGGAGATTTGACAACTGGAACTTTGGCCCACATGGCGGATTATGCCTTACGTATCCTAAAAAGGGACACACGCATAACGAAAATGATGAACGATGACGATTACTGGTTGGCCTGCCTCCTTGATCCACGCTATAAAGGCAAATTGCAAAATATTATGCCACATGAGAACTTGGAACTAATATTAGCAACCAAACAATCAACTCTTGTTGACCGTTTGCTTCAGGCATTCCCAGCACACAGCGCACGTGATCGTTATCACACGAGCTCCTGGGGGCAGCAGATTAGTAGAGTTAGGGGTGCACACATCAGAAGTGGCGTTGGACAAAGGGGTTTTCTGACCAGGTTGTGGAGTGATTTTGCTATGACCGCAGACAGGACAGGTACTGCTGCATCAATTGAAAGTGACAGGAGACAACATTTGTCCAGTATGGTTACTAACTATTTTTCATCCCTTATCGATGTTCTCCCTCAACCGTCATTCCCATTTGATTACTGGGCCTCAAAATTAGACACCTGGCCAGAATTGGCAGAATATGCATTGCAGGAGCTTGCTTGCCCGGCAGCAAGTGTCCTATCAGAAAGAGTATTCAGTGCTGCAGGTTCAATATTAACCGAAAAAAGGACTCGTCTGGCTACCCAAAATGTTGACGATCTAACATTCATTAAAATGAACCACAACTGGATTTCAAAATCTTTTGCCCCACCTTGCCCGGCCGACACCTAGCTTTCCTATGAAAAGCTCTTGCCTGTGGACTACTGTGAATTACTTTTCTAATGTCTAATTTTCTGCAGCTGATTGTCCGGCATATGACATGTTTACACCTCCCTAAATGGCCAAACTCACCACACGGGGCCGTGGTATCGCGACTTGGCGCAAGCACCCGTGAGACAGCTGTTTGCCTGAAGAGGTGGGTGTGCTCGCTTTTGGTCGACAGCATTGGTACTGGGTCCCTCATAGTACAATAAAGTGTCTCTGGCGGTGGTGGTGCGCACCCAACGTCAGACACACTGTTGTAACATGAGGGGCCCTGGGCCTGTACCGCCGGCCACAAGAGAGTTCACCCACCCCCAGGTCAAACATTGCTCTACCACTTCCACAGTTATCTCTCACACTTCCACCAATGTTTAGTCTATGCGCTGACATCCTTCCATACCTGCCACTGACAATACCATTGTGTTGACATGTATGATGGTACATAACATAGTCAGGGGCAGTGTCCTCTATTTACCACAGTAAATACTTTGCGCTAAATTAGTAGGTCTGAAACAACGCAGAGGATCCCACCCCTGAACCTAATGATTGCACCCTTTAGTGTCTTTGTTTTAATGCGAGACATTCACATTTATTTGTTGTTTTTTGACTACTAACTGGCAGACACTCATTACAATCGGCCTCCGTTGACCACACCACTGCTGCCCGTGTACCCCTGGAACCTATTTTACAGTGCCTACAGCCAGCCCATTTTATTATGTTAGGCCTTCGAAGCCTGTCTGCGGTCCTTCCTTCCACTAGGCCTCCACTGACCAGACCACTGCTGCCCGTGTACCCCTGGAACCTATTTTACAGTGCCTACAGCCAGCCCATTTTATTATGTTAGGCCTTCGAAGCCTGTCTGCGGTCCCTCCTTCCACTAGGCCTCCACTGACCAGACCACTGCTGCCCATGTACCCCTGGAACCTATTTTACAGTGCCTACAGCCAGCCCATTTTATTATGTTAGGCCTTCGAAGCCTGTCTGCGGTCCCTCCTTCCACTAGGCCTCCACTGACCAGACCACTGCTGCCCGTGTACCCCTGGAACCTATTTTACAGTGCCTACAGCCAGCCCATTTTATTATGTTAGGCCTTCGAAGCCTGTCTGCGGTCCTTCCTTCCACTAGGCCTCCACTGACCAGACCACTGCTGCCCGTGTACCCCTGGAACCTATTTTACAGTGCCTACAGCCAGCCCATTTTATCATGTTAGGCCTTCAAAGCCTGTCTGCGGTCCTTCCTTCCACTAGGCCTCCACTGACCAGACCACTGCTGCCCGTGTACCCCTGGAACCAATTATAAAGTGCCTACAGCCAGCCCATTTTATCATGTTAGGCCTTCGAAGCCTGTCTGCGGTCCCTCCTTCCACTAGGCCTCCACTGACCAGACCACTGCTGCCCGTGTACCCCTGGAACCTATTTTACAGTGCCTACAGCCAGCCCATTTTATTATGTTAGGCCTTCGAAGCCTGTCTGCGGTCCCTCCTTCCACTAGGCCTCCACTGACCAGACCACTGCTGCCCGTGTACCCCTGGAACCAATTATAAAGTGCCTACAGCCAGCCCATTTTATTATGTTAGGCCTTCGAAGCCTGTCTGCGGTCCCTCCTTCCACTAGGCCTCCACTGACCAGACCACTGCTGCCCGTGTACCCCTGGAACCAATTATAAAGTGCCTACAGCCAGCCCATTTTATCATGTTAGGCTTTCGAAGCCTGTCTGCGGTCCTTCCTTCCAGTAGGCCTCCACTGACCAGACCACTGCTGCCCGTGTACCCCTGGAACCTATTTTAAAGTGCCTACAGCCAGCCCATTTTATTATGTTAGGCCTTCGAAGCCTGTCTGCGGTCCCTCCTTCCACTAGGCCTCCACTGACCAGACCACTGCTGCCCGTGTACCCCTGGAACCAATTATAAAGTGCCTACAGCCAGCCCATTTTATCATGTTAGGCCTTCGCAGCCTGTCTGCGGTCCTTACTTCCAGTAGGCCTCCACTGACCAGACCACTGCTGCCCGTGTACCCCTGGAACCTATTTTAAAGTGCCTACAGCCAGCCCATTTTATTGTGTTAGGCCTCCGAAGCCTGTCTGCGGTCCCTCCTTCCACTAGGCCTCCACTGACCAGATCACTGCTGCCCGTGTACCCCTGGAACCAATTATCAAGTGTATAAGCGTGTCCCGAGGAACACTCCGGTATAAAACATCAGAAAATATAAAAATAAGTATTTTGCTTATAATAAAGAAAATACTGGAGAGATATCAAATGCATACATTTTAACATTAAAAACAAAAACACATACAACCAAAAACTGGTACAGTACCAAAATTAGCCACCAGCTACAAAAACTTTCTCCTGCAAGTAGTTAACTGAAAGGTTTTTTTCCATTGAAAACACAGATATGGCATCCACCGAGTGTTGTCCTGTCGTGTCTTCTTTATATTATTGCAAAGAAGCTGCAACTGAATAAAGCTGTGCTTCAACCTTCTGGCTTTCGGCCTATAGTATCAGATATTAAACTGCATTTGGCCTTCAACTTTGGTTACGGCCTACTAACGGTGTCTGCCCCTCCCTGGTGTTGCCCTCAACTGAATAAAGCTGAGCTTCAACCTTCTGGCTCTCATTAAGTGCTGTGTTTTTAAAAATTGGTGGTTAGGGCCTACTAACGGTGTCTGCCCCTCCCTGGTGTTGCCCTCAACTGAATAAAGCTGTGCTTCAACCTTCTGGCTTTCGGCCTATAGTATCAGATATTAAACTGCATTTGGCCTTCAACTTTGGTTACGGCCTACTAACGGTGTCTGCCCCTCCCTGTTGTTGTCCTCAACTGAATACAGCTGAGCTTCAACCTTCTGGCTCTCATTAAGTGTTTTTTAAAAAACAAAATGGTGGTTAGGGCCTACTAACGGTGTCTGCCCCTCCCTGGTGTTGCCCTCAACTGAATACAGCTGAGCTTCAACCTTCTGGCTCTCATTAAGTGCTGTGTTTTTAAAAATTGGTGGTTAGGGCCTACTAACGGTGTCTGCCCCTCCCTGGTGTTGCCCTCAACTGAATAAAGCTGTGCTTCAACCTTCTGGCTTTCGGCCTATAGTATCAGATATTAAACTGCATTTGGCCTTCAACTTTGGTTACGGCCTACTAACGGTGTCTGCCCCTCCCTGGTGTTGTCCTCAACTGAATACAGCTGAGCTTCAACCTTCTGGCTCTCATTAAGTGTTTTTTAAAAAACAAAATGGTGGTTAGGGCCTACTAACGGTGTCTGCCCCTCCCTGGTGTTGCCCTCAACTGAATAAAGCTGAGCTTCAACCTTCTGGCTCTCATTAAGTGTTTTTTAAAAAACAAAATGGTGGTTAGGGCCTACTAACGGTGTCTGCCCCTCCCTGGTCTTGCCCTCAACTGAATAAAGCTGAGCTTCAACCTTCTGGCTCTCATTAAGTGCTGTGTTTTTAAAAATTGGTGGTTAGGGCCTACTAACGGTGTCTGCCCCTCCCTGGTGTTGCCCTCAACTGAATAAAGCTGTGCTTCAACCTTGTGGCTTTCGGCCTATAGTATCAGATATTAAACTGCATTTGGCCTTCAACTTTGGTTACGGCCTACTAACGGTGTCTGCCCCTCCCTGGTGTTGTCCTCAACTGAATACAGCTGAGCTTCAACCTTCTGGCTCTCATTAAGTGTTTTTTAAAAAACAAAATGGTGGTTAGGGCCTACTAACGGTGTCTGCCCCTCCCTGGTGTTGCCCTCAACTGAATAAAGCTGAGCTTCAACCTTCTGGCTCTCATTAAGTGTTTTTTAAAAAACAAAATGGTGGTTAGGGCCTACTAACGGTGTCTGCCCCTCCCTGGTCTTGCCCTCAACTGAATAAAGCTGAGCTTCAACCTTCTGGCTCCCATTAAGTGCTGTGTTTTTAAAAATTGGTGGTTAGGGCCTACTAACGGTGTCTGCCCCTCCCTGGTGTTGCCCTCAACTGAATAAAGCTGTGCTTCAACCTTGTGGCTTTCGGCCTATAGTATCAGATATTAAACTGCATTTGGCCTTCAACTTTGGTTACGGCCTACTAACGGTGTCTGCCCCTCCCTGGTGTTGTCCTCAACTGAATACAGCTGAGCTTCAACCTTCTGGCTCTCATTAAGTGTTTTTTAAAAAACAAAATGGTGGTTAGGGCCTACTAACGGTGTCTGCCCCTCCCTGGTGTTGCCCTCAACTGAATAAAGCTGAGCTTCAACCTTCTGGCTCTCATTAAGTGTTTTTTAAAAAACAAAATGGTGGTTAGGGCCTACTAACGGTGTCTGCCCCTCCCTGGTCTTGCCCTCAACTGAATAAAGCTGAGCTTCAACCTTCTGGCTCTCATTAAGTGCTGTGATTTTAAAAATTGGTGGTTAGGGCCTACTAACGGTGTCTGCCCCTCCCTGGTGTTGCCCTCAACTGAATACAGCTGAGCTTCAACCTTCTTGCTCTCATTAAGTGCTGTGTTTTTAAAAATTGGTGGTTAGGGCCTACTAACGGTGTCTGCCCCTGCCTGGTGTTGTCCTCCACTGAACAAAGCTGAGTTTCCACCTTCTGGCTCTTTTTTTTTTTTTTAAATTGCTGGATGGGGCCTAATAGCTCTGTTTGCTCCTCCCTTGTGTTTGTCCTCAACTAAAAAAAGCTGAGCTTCAACCTTATGGCTTTCGGCCTATAGTATCAGATATTAAACTGCATTTGGCCTATTAGTGTGTTTGGGCCCTTAAAACAGTGTCTGCTGCTCCTGGGTTTGCTACTCCACTCAACAAAGCAATGCCGCCTGTTTAGTCCTGTTACCAATTTTGAACTGCATTTAGCCTACTTTATTCTTTGGCCCTATATCTGTTTCCTCCTCATCCTGCCCACTGCCCAGCCACTGCTACATGAGTCTGCTGGTACATTGACCTAGACCACTACATTCCCCTTGCACTCTACACAGCCAGAATCTGACCCTGCTGAAAGTCAGGTTCCCCTTCCCGCATGTTATACCAGCTTACACAGGGACAAAGAGGAAGGTGCAGATGAAAGTGCAGGTTCCTTCATCAGGTGGGGGGGCATACTCGTTGGCGACGTCACTGGCACATGGCCCCTCAGAGTACGCAAAAGTGTCGCTGCTGGTGGGAGGCGCCCCCGCCGTGCAAACACACCGCTGTACTTTGAGGGGCCCTGTGCCAGTGCCAATGCCAACGAGTGGGCCCCCCTGCTTGCTTAGGATCACAGCACTTGCAAACTTGACATACTTACCTCTCACTGCTCCACCGCCGTGAGTCCATGTTTCCTGTGCCCACTAAAACCTTGAACCAGCCCTACCCCCCACAACTTTTGCCAAATCACCCCCAATTTCCAGTGCCCAACTATTATTATAAAGTTAATTTAGATTGACAAGCTTCAGAAAACAAGAATGGATGTTTTTGGCATTAAAATGGGCACTGTAGGTGTTTTCCTGGCCTCCACTCACTGCCGGCTATGCTTCCCCATTGACTTGCATTGGGTTTCGTGTTTCGGTCGATCCCCGACTTTTAGCGATAATCGGCCGACTTCACTCGACTCGACTCTGGACTAAGTCGGGTTTCACAAAACCCGACTCGATCTTAAAAAAATGAAAGTCGCTCAACCCTACTCCCTAGTCCTCAGTATGGTCTATGGACGGAATAAGTCATGTGCTAGTGTTTTGTACTAGCCACACATACATGTAAATGAGATCCCCTCTGAGGCGTCTTTTTTCTACGCTAAACAAGCCCAACTTTTTCAACCTCTCCTCATATGAGAGGCATTCTATCGCCCGTCGATGAACTGATTCTAACTTCTGAATATCCTTTTTAAATTGTGGAGCCCAAAACTGGATTCCATATTCTATTTGTGGCCTCACCAGTATTTTATAAAGGGGTAATAATATGTTGGGATTGCAAGATTTTCTCTCTATTTTTATACATCCTAAAATATTGTTTCATTTTGCAGTTGCTGCTTGACGTTGCGTACTGCTGCTCAGCTTACTTGTAATCAGAATACACAAGTCCTTCTCCTGTTCTGTAGTTCTGAGTATTCTCCCATTTAATGTATATGCAGCAATAGGATTACTCTGTCCTAGGTGCATTACTTTACACTTATCTACGTTAAATCTCATTTGCCATGTGTTTGCCCATTCAGTCATCTTAAGGCCCCGTCTCACATAGCGAGATCGCTAGCGAGATCGCTGCTGAGTCACAAGTTTTGTGACGCAACAGCGACCTCCATAGCGATCTCGCTATGTGTGACACGTACCAGCGATCAGGCCCCTGCTGCGAGATCGCTGGTCGTGTCGGAATGGCCTGGACCTTTTTTTGGTCGTTGAGGCCCCGCTGACATTGCTGAATCGGTGTGTGTGACACCGATCCAGCGATGTCTTCACTGGTAACCAGGGTAAACATCGGGTTACTAAGCGCAGGGCCGCGCTTAGTAACCCGATGTTTACCCTGGTTACCAGCGTAAATGTAAAAAAAAACAAACAGTACATACTCGCCTTCTGATGTCCGTCAGGTCCCTTGCCGTCTGCTTCCTGCTCTCACTGACTCCCGGCCGTACAGTGAGAAGTGAGAGAACAGCAGTGACGTCACCGCTGCGCTCTGCTCTCAGTGTACGGCGGCTCAGTCAGAGCAGGAAGCAGACGGCAAGGGACCTGGACACCGAAAGGCGAGTATGTACGGTTTGTTTTTTTTGGTAACCAGGGTAAACATCGGGTTACTAAGCGCGGCCCTGCGCTTAGTAACCCGATGTTTACCCTGGTTACCCGGGTGCTGCAGGGGTACTTCGGCATCGTTGAAGACAGTTTCAACGATGCCGAAGTCGTTCCCCTGATCGTTGGTCGCTGGGGAGAGCGGTCTGTGTGACAGCTCCCCAGCGACCACACAACGACTTACCAACGATCACGGCCAGGTCGTATCGCTGGTCGTGATCGTTGGTAAATCGCTTAGTGAGACGGGGCCTTTATTCAGGTCATTTTGCAATATTTTAATGTCAAGGTCAGATTTTAATATCCTACATAGTTTGGTGTTGTCAGCAAAGACTGACACTTTACTCTCAATCCCATCCACAAGGTAATTAATAAAGAGGTTAAAAAAATTTGGTCCTTGCACAGATCCCTACGGTACCCCACTGCTGATTATATCCCATTTAGAGAATGTACCATTTATGACAACTCTTTATTTCCTGTCATTTAGCCAATTCCTTACCCATCTGCATATATTTTCCCCAGTTCTTGCTTCTGTAGCTTCACTGTAAGGCTGTTATGTGGAACAGTATCAAATCCCTTTGCAAAGTCCAGATTATTCACATCAGCCGCTTTACCAACATCCAGATTTGAACTTACTTCCTCATAGAAACCCAACATGTTAGTAAGACTCGATTTATTCTTCATGAATCCATTCAGGCTGTCATTTATTATATTATTATCTACAGTAATGTATATTTCTGCAGCTCATCTCTTATAATGCCCTCAAAAATTTTGCACACTACTGATGTCACGTTTATCAGACGGTAGTTGCCTGGATCCACCTTCTTACCTTTCTTTAATATTGGTACCACGTGAGCCATCCTCCAATCCTGTGGCACCACCCCTGTTACAAGAGAGTCTAAGAATATGAGATACAGTGGTCTGTCAATTATTGAGCTCAATTCCCTCAGTATCCATGGATGAATGCCATCTGGGCCAGTGGATTTGTCAATGTTTAAATTGCTCAGACGTAGATGCACTTCTTTTTGTGTTAAACTAGTTATATCAGATTATGAATTTAGATTTTTGCCCTTTGAATGATCCTTGTAACAGACAGTTCATGGAAACTTACCATGTTATGGTCACCGATTCCCAAATGCTCCCTGATCTGTAGATATTAAATTGTATCTGGTCTATTTGACAGAACCAGATCCAGAAGATTACCTCCCCTGGTTGGTTCATCAACCAGCTAAGTGAGGTAATTGTCCTGAACTGTGGATAAGAAATTGTAAGTTTTAGCACAACCAGAAGATTCTATGTCCCATTGAATGTCTGGATAGTTAAAATCCCCATTATAAGAACCCTATTATTGTTTTCTGCCTTTTTAATTTGCTGAAGCATTTCATCCTCTAACTGTTCAGCTAGGAGGCTTGTAGCAAACTCCAATTAGCAGCTGTCACATCTTCAGATACTTACCTGTCCAGCCAGCGTGCTCCTGACAATGTCCCTCGCTGTTCTCCACCCATATTCTCTGGCTCATGGCGCTTCGGCGGCTCGCGCATGAGCTACTAGGGTTTCTGGGAGGTTCTGACCCAGTGGCTCCTCCCAAACATGGCGGTGCCCAATGGGTATTTCTGTCCGGCATCTACTCTGGTAAGACACCTGTGTATCTATTGCGGTCCCATTAGCATTCTTGCTGGCGCTTTCCCTCGTTCTCAGGCTCCCTCTCTCTGTTTTATCTGCTTAGTCTCAGCCGTGCTTTGCTTGTCTTGTGTCTCAACCTTGCTTGTTCTGTGTCTTAGGTGCTTTCTCTGTGTCCCTGCTGTGCCCACCCAGTGTCTAGTCTTGTCTGTCATTTACGACCATACCTGCCACTGATTACTATTTTCATTTTCCCTTTTTTACAGCATCGTGCCACTGTCATCTCTGGTCATCCTGGTTCCACCTATCTTCCATATTCCTTTGTTTCCGGTTGTCCTCCATTTCCTATCCATACCGACTATACCCTGGTTTCTTCTTTTCCTTGACCTGCCCTTAGTCGCCGCTTTGCCTCCGGCAGTTGTGGTTACTATTGATGCTGGCATAGGCAGCATCAATAGTAAAAAGTTGGTCACACAGGGTTAATAGCATTAACGGAGTGCGTTACACCGCGGCATAACACGGTCCATTAGCGCTGCCATTAACTCTGTGTGAGTGCTGACTGGAGGGGAGTATGGAGGGGGCATTGACTGCAGGGGAGTAGGGAGCGGCCTTTTCACGGCCGGACTGTGCCAGTCGCTGATTGGTCGTGGCCGTTTTGCCGCGACCAATCAGCGACTTGGGATTTCCGTGACAGACAGAAAGACAGACAAAAAGACAGACAGAAAGACAGACAGAAAGATGGAAGTGACCCTTAGACAATTATATAGTAGATAAATAACAAGAAAAAAAATAAAGCAAAGGGACAGACAAAAAAACAAACATAAACATGATATACAATGGGGGAAATAAGTATTGATTCCCTGCTGATTTTGTAAGTTTTCTCACTGACAAAGACATGAACAGTCTATAATTTCAACCCCTTTCTGCCCTCAGATGGGATAGTACGTCCGAGGTCAGATCCCCTGCTTTGATGTGGGCTCCGGCGGTGACCCCATATCAAAGCCATGACATGTCAGCTGTTTTGAACAGCAAACATGTGTGCACAATTGCGGCGAGTGGAATCGCGATCCACCCGCCGCTATTAACTAGTTAAATGCCACTGTCAAATGCTGACAGCGGCATTTAACTACTGCTTCCAGCCACACGGCCGGGAATGCACTCATCGCCAACCCTGTCACATGATCGGGGGTCAGCGATGCGTCAGGATAGTAACCGTAGAGGTCCTTGAGACCTCTATGGTTACTGATGCCAGCTTGCTGTGAGCGCCACCCTGTGGTTGGCGCTCATAGCAAGCCTGTAATTAAGCTACATAGGAGCAATCTGATGTAGCAGAGCCGATCGCGTTGTGCCAGCTTCTAGCCTCCCATGGAGACTATTGAAGCATGGCAAAAGTAAAAAAAAAAATGTTTCAAAAAATATGAAATAAATAAAAAAATATAAAAGTTTAAATCACCCCTCTTCCGCCCCATTCAAAATAAAACAATAAAAATAAAATCAAATATACACATATTTGGTATCACCGTGTTCAGAATTGCCCGATCTATCAATAAAAAGAAAGGATTAACCTGATTGCTAAGCGGCGTAGCGAGAAAAAGATTCAAAACGCTAAAAATTAAGTTTTTTTGGTTGCCATGACATTGAGTTAAAATGCAATAACGGGCGATCAAAAGAATGTATCTGCACCAAAATGGTATTACTAAAAACGTCAGCTTGGCACACAAAAAATAAGCCCTAACCCGACCCCAGATCATGAAAAATGGAGACGCTACGGGTATCGGAAAATGGCGCAATTTTTTTTTTTAAGCAAAGATTGGAATTTTTTTTCCCACTTAGATAAAAAAAATAACCTATACATGTTTGGTGTCTATGAACTCGTAATGCCCTGGAGAAGAATCATAATGGCAGGTCGGTTTTAGCATTTAGTGAACCTAGCAAAAAAGCCAAATAAAAAACAAGTGTGGGATTGCACTTTTTTTGCAATTTCATTGCACTTGGAATTTTTTTACCATTTTCTAGCACACATCAAGGTAAAACCAATGATGTTGTTCAAAAGTATAACTCTTCCCACAAAAAATAAGCCCTCACATGGCCATATTGACGGAAAATTAAAAAGTTATGGCTCTGAGAAGGAGGGGAGCCAAAAACGAACACGGAAAAACGGAAAATCCCAATGTCATGAATGGGTTAAAGGTAGGTTAATTGTAACATTGAGAGATAGAATATAATAAATAAAATCCAGAAAATCATACTGTAAAAATTATATCAATTTCTTTGCGTTTGGTTTTATAGCACATTCCATTGTGCAGGTCTATGATCTTGTCCCTGACATCCTTGTAAAGCTCTTTGTTCTTGCCATGTTGTAGAGTTGGGGTACGTGTCCACGTTGAGGAAACGCTGCGTGTTTGACGCTGCATGGGGCCGCAGCGTCAAACACGCAGCGTCCAGATGTTCCAGCATAGTGGAGGGGATTTTTTGAAATCCCGTGTCCACTATGGGTGGAAACACGCATCCATCGGTCCTGCGACTTCGGACATGCTGCACGTCTTTTAAGATCGCAGCATGTCCGTGTTCCTTGCGGCGACGCTGCAAGGAATAACACAGGGCCCTATGCGAGGGGTGCGATGATCCCGGATGTGTACAATGAACACATCTGGCATCATTGCGTCCCAGAAGGGGGCGGGGCTTAGCGCCGAGCAGGTTTGCCGCTCCGACGATACCGCCGGCCATCCTGATCGTGGACACATACCCTTAAAGTCTGACTGATTAATTGAGTCTTTGGACAGGAGTCTTTTATAAAGGTGACTATGTAAGAAAGCTGTCTTTATTGCAGGTAACGAGTTGATTAGGAGCGTCTAACTGGTCTGTAGGAGACAGAACTCTTAATGGTTGATAGGGGAAAAAATACTTATTTCTCAATGCAAAATACAAATAAATTTATATCATTTATACAATGTGATTTTCTGGATTTTATTTTTGATATTCTATCTCTCAATGGTAAAATTAACCTATCCTTAAAATTATAGACTGTTCATGTCTTTGTCAGTGGGCAAACGTACAAAATTAGCAAGGGATCAAATACTTATTTCCCCCACTGTAATATTCTAGCCTTCAGGTATATAACAATCTGTACTGCAGCCATGTCCTAGGACAGCGAGCTCCAAAGCATACTTGGACTGTGATAGGACCCATACACTAGTATATAGTTGTATGTTAAAAGATAAAAATGAATGAGGCAATACTTACCTTTCATCTATAGAATTAAAAGAAAAAAGTAAATGGGAAAGAAAAAAGAAAAAAAGGGAGAAAAAAAGGAGAGAAGGGCGATCTGATATTGATATCCTATTCTGAAAATACGCTATCAACATCAGAGTAGTGGAAATTCCGTTTCCAAAAACTGTGCTCCAAAATGAGTTTGGGGCCAATGGCCTACAGTATAAGACTTCTCTTCCCTAAATTCATTTTGCCAGAACACGTTCCAAGCTGTTATTGACCCCAAAGGAAAAATTTAGGGATTTCAGCTCCGGAGTACCATATGGGTTGTAGTTTAGTATCAGTACCAAATCTACCTGTTAACTGCTTGTATAATTTTTTCTGCAACAGAAGTATCAGTATACAATATATAATTCCTTTTGATGCTCTCAGATAGACAATAACCTAACATGTTGATCAGACTATTTTGCACATTAAGCAACAAAGAGTAAAACATATTCTTAACTTTGAGTTATATAGTTAAATAATTTTTGACTTAACAGTGTACAAAAAGTATAATGTAAAACGTAGTTATCTCAATGACATTCAATACTTTCCAGGAAATCAGGTTTCCCACTTGCAGAATATTGTCCTTTCCAGAATAATGTGTATATTGAAATATTGATGTTCTTAAACTATATAGAGATAATTACGGTATAAGCATTTACATTCTTTGATTTAAAAAATTATGAGACGCATAGTAAGTTGTGAGAATGGTATCATAAAATCAAATTAGCTTATTATCTTGTGTTCATAGAGAAATCAAATGACAATACATTAAATAGTATTTATGATATTTTTTAATATTTATTTATTTTCTATTATGACATAAGTGTGTTTCTAGGGAAAAAATAAGATTGTCATACTGTATTTTTTACATTGCTACACTATAAGTTATGCTAAACAAATACAACTTATATAAAACAGAATCAGATTTATCATATATCCATTAAAAAGAGATGATAGTTTGAGGACAGTCAGTTTAAGTTTTATTTATTTTAAGTATCTTTTTACAGTAATTCTATAATTCCAAAACTTTGCCTTACTGGTGTTGCAATTTCAATTTTGAAGCGTGTATAATTTTATAATGCTTTATAATTTTACTTATAAAATGTATGCATAATTTTGTAATATAATTATTTATTTTTTAAAATTTATCAGCAGGATTATTTTTTATACTTTAGCATGGAACAGTTAGCTTCAGTAAAGAGTTTCTGCTCTCTAGCTGGCATAGGAGTTCCATGTTGCTTTCATCCGAACATTCTTAGATCACTTTAAATCATTTAGATAAAATAAATCATGAAAAATATTTACTGGAATATTCCAGTATGGTAGACCACTAACAAAAGAGCAGATAAATAAGTTAGAGACATATACATTGAAATTAAATGAATGAATAAATAAATAAATAATTTGAACTCATAAATATTTACTTCTAATTATTTTATTTAAAAATGTGATTGCACTACAGCAGGGGTGGGGAAACTCAGGCCCCAGGGCCTTATACGGCCCTCGAAGACCTTTTATCAGGTCCCTGAGGATATTCTCAGGAACCGCATTCTTGGGCAGGGAGGTGTACTTTGTTTACAACCAGCTCATTAATTTCTTCTTGCTCTGTTAGCACACACATGTAGTGTTGACTACAGAACATTGAAGGGCATGCAATGAAAGATTACTTCTGGAAACCAGTGCTAGAGTCAGGATGTACTTTGTGGGCGGAGTTTGTACGGCCCCCGAAGGGTGGTATAAATATCCAAATGGCCCTTGGCAGAAAAAAGATTCCCCACTCCTGCACTACAGTAAAAGTGAAGCAACCAGTTGTCTTAGTGTAAAACGCTTGTGGCTTCGTTGTTCAGAAAAATTTCAAAAGATTTTCTGCATTTTCAAGCTAAGATTAGAGATGAGCAAACTTGTTCTGAAAACGTTTGCCAATCTCAAAGTCAGCATGAGCATTGCACATTTGGATTCATGTTCAGATTCCCAAACATTTTCTGCATTTTCCACTAAGGTTGGAAAGTAAGATCATTACCGTCAGTCAGAGTACTGCAGGGACATACTGTCAGATGTCAGCGTGACCCCACAGCTGTGACTGTGAAAGGTGGTGTGGTAAATCATTACTGCCGGTCAGAGAGCCAAGGTTTCCACACTGTCAAATGACATTGTGAGCCCTTAGCTGTAATTGGAGGTAAAAAGTTTACTACTACTACTCCCATCAGCCGACAGCTGTTGCCGCTAATAACAGCAAGAGCAGAAGCGACTGATGGGAGTATTCATCAGCCACTACCTGTGCTCTAAATAAATAATTGAAAAAAAAAAAAAAACAGCGTGAGTTCCCCTGTATTTTTAATAACCAACCAGGCAAAACTGACAGCTGCATGCTGCAACCCTCAGCGTTAGCAAGGCTGGTTATCAAGAATAGAGGGGTCCCCACACTGTTTTTTTTTTGAAAATTTTAAATAAATAATTAAAAAAAAAACGATGTGAGTCCCCCCATTTTTGACACCCAGCCAAACTAAAGCAGACAGCTGGGAGCTGGTATTCTCAGGATGGTAAGAGGCCATGGATATTGCCACCCCCAGCCTAAAAATAGCAGCCTGCAGCTGTCCAGAAAATGTGTCAATACTGATGCTTTGCCTGACTCTTCCCAATTGCCCAGTGGCGGTGGCAAGTGGGGTTCATATTTGTTGGGTTGATGTTTTGTGTGTCGGTGTCATTAAGCTCACGGCTTATTAACCGGGTGGCATCTATAATTATCATTACTAATTCTAAAGTTATATTGCAAATAAACACACAGCAAATATAAAGTCCTTCATTTGAAATATAAACAAAATACACATGTCCATTTTTATTCAAAAATAACAAACACAGTTATACTTACCTAACACCTATTCCAATGAACTCTCATCTTCTGTAATAAGCAGAAAATAATAAACAACAAAAATACTCATCTAATGTCCATTCCAGTGAAGCCCTCATCTCCTGAAATCAAACAAAAATAAAAAACAACAATTTCCCTTACCTGTCGGTCGTTCTGTCCCACGCCGTAATCCATGTCTGGGGATAAACAGTTCTCAATCTGGATGGTGTCAGGATGTGACCATCCAGGCTGAGAACCACTGGTGAATGAGCTGCTGCGAATGCAGCATCAGTGACTAGCGGTGACATCATCGAGGTTGCTACCCATCCTCTAGTGTTGTGATCCGCTTTTTGGCTCCCCTGGTGGTGGCTGGTGGTACTGGAGACTTGTGTGTGCTTTTCTGCCTCAGCTCACCTGCTTCCATCAGTTTTGGGAGTTCCCTATTTAGCCTTGCTCTCCAGTCACTTCCTTGCCGGTCATCATTGTAACCTGAGTCTTTCAGTTGCATGTTCCTGCTACTAGTCTGCTGATCAGCTAAGTGGACTCTTGTCCTTATTGTTTTGTTTTTCTTGTCCAGTTTACAGTTTTGTCATTTCCTGTTACTGGAAGCTCTTGTGGACTGAAATTGCCACTCCTGTGTCATGAGTTGACACAGGAGTCTTAAAGTAATTTCAGGATGGGTTTTTGAAAGGGTTTTTCAGCTGACCGTGAAGTCCTCTTTTGTATCCTTCCTCTATCTAGTAAGTGGACCTCGCTTTGCTAAATCTACCTTCATACTGTGTATGTCTTTTCCTCTGAACTCACCGTCAATATACGTGGGGGCTACTATCATCTTTGGGGAATTTCTCTAGAGGTAAGCCAGGTCTGTTCCTTCCTCTTCCAGGCATAGTTAGTTCTCCGGCTGGCGCATGGCATCTAGGCAGCCGTAGGAATGCTTCCTGGCTACTGTTAGTTGTGTGGTAGATTTAGGTCACGGTCAGCTTGAGTTTCCATCACCCGAGAGCTAGTCTTTTATTTTTGTGTTTCTGATGTTCCCATGCCATTGGGGAATCATGACAGTATGACCGGCCAACAAAGTGTTAATTGTTTGGGCTGAAGCTGGAGAAAAAGAAGTGTTGAAGGGAAATTTTTTTTTTTTTTCTTTCCCTCAGAGTTTTGCTGCCTAGCCCTTAATTGCTGTCTAGCTGCTTCTTACCTCCTCTTAACCCTTGAATGGCTCTGACCTTAGCTGTTTAACATGGATGTCCAGAGTTTGGCTGCAGGTTTAAATAATCTTGCTACGAAGGTTCAGAATTTACAAGATTATGTTATACGTACTCCTATTTCTGAACCTAAGATTCCTACACCAGAGGTATTTTCCGGAGATAGATCTCGGTTTCTGAATTTCAAATGTAATTGTAAATTATTCCTTTCTCTCAGACCTCACTCCTCTGGAGATCCTGTTCAGCAGGTTAAGATTGTGATTTCTTTGCTGCGAGGTGACCCTCAAAATTGGGCATTTTCATTGACACCAGGGGATCCTGCGTTGCTCAATGTGGATGCGTTTTTTCTGGCTTTAGGGTTGCTGTATGAGGAACCTAATTTGGAGATTCAAGCTGAAAAAGCTTTAATAGCCCTGTCTCAAGGGCAAGATGAAGCTGAGATATACTGCCAAAAATTTCGTAAATGGTCTGTGCTTACTCAGTGGAATGAGTGTGCCCTAGCGGCAAATTTCAGAGAGGGCCTTTCTGATGCCGTTAAGGATGTCATGGTGGGGTTTCCTACGCCCACAGGTCTGAATGAGTCCATGACAATGGCGATTCAGATTGATCGGCGTTTGCGGGAGCGCAAACCCGTGCACCATTTGGCGGTATCTTCTGAAGGGACGCCAGAGAAAATGCAATGTGACAGAATTCTGTCAAGAAGCGAGCGGCAGAATTATAGGCGCAAAAATGGCTTGTGCTTCTACTGTGGTGATTCCGCGCATGTTATATCAGCATGCTCTAAACGTACTAGGAAGGTTGACAAGTCTGTTTCTATTGGCACTTTACAGTCTAAATTTCTTCTGTCTGTAACTCTGATTTGTTCATTATCTGTTATTACCGTGGATGCCTATGTGGACTCTGGCGCCGCTCTGAGTCTCATGGATTGGTCCTTCGCCAGGCGCTGTGGGTTTGATTTGGAGCCTCTGGAAGTCCCTATACCTCTGAAGGGTATTGATTCTACACCTCTGGCTTGTAATAGACCACAGTTCTGGACGCAAGTGACTATGCGTATGACTCCAGACCATCAGGAGATGATTCGCTTCCTCGTGTTGTATAATTTACATGATGTTTTAGTGCTTGGATTACCATGGTTACAATCTCATAACCCAGTACTGGACTGGAAAACTATGTCTGTGTTAAGCTGGGGATGTCGGGGGGCTCATGGGGACATACCTTTGGTTCCTATCTCGTCATCTATTTCCTCTGAGATTCCTGCATTTTTGTCGGATTTTGGGGATATTTTTGAAGAGCCTAAAATTGGTTCTCTCCCTCCCCACAGAGAGTGTGATTGCGCCATAGATCTGATTCCAGGCAGTAAATTTCCAAAGGGTCGTTTGTTTAACCTATCTGTACCTGAGCATGCTGCCATGCGAGAATATGTTAAGGAGTCCCTGGAAAGGGACATATTCGTCCTTCTTCATCACCTTTAGGAGCTGGGTTTTTCTTTGTCTCTAAAAAGGATGGCTCGCTGAGGCCTTGTATTGATTATCGACTCCTGAATAAAATTACTGTCAAATATCAGTATCCGTTGCCGCTGCTTACTGATTTGTTTGCTCGCATAAGGGGGGCTAAGTGGTTCTCCAAGATTGATCTCCGTGGGGCGTATAATTTGGTGCGAATTAAGCAAGGGGATGAGTGGAAAACCGCATTTAATACACCTGAGGGCCACTTTGAGTATTTAGTAATGCCTTTCGGCCTTTCTAATGCGCCTTCAGTTTTTCAGTCCTTTATGCATGATATTTTCCGTGAATATCTGGATAAATTTATGATTGTGTATTTGGACGATATTTTGATTTTTTCGGAGGACTGGGAGTCTCATGTTCAGCAGGTCAGGAGGGTTTTTCAGGTCTTGCGGGAGAATTCTCTGTGTGTAAAGGGTTCTAAGTGTGTTTTTGGGGTTCAAAAGATTTCCTTTTTGGGGTACATTTTTTCCCCTTCTTCTGTTGAGATGGACCCTGTCAAGGTTCGGGCTATTTGTGACTGGACGCAGCCTACTTCTCTAAAGGGTCTTCAGAAGTTCTTGGGCTTTGCTAATTTTTATCGTCGATTTATAACAGGTTTTTCTGGTGTTGCTAAGCCTCTTACGGATTTGACTAAGAAGGGTGCTGATGTTGCCAATTGGTCCTCTGCCGCTGTGGAGGCCTTTCGGGAACTTAAGCGCCGCTTTTCGTCTGCCCCTGTGTTGCGCCAGCCCGATGTCTCTCTCCCCTTTCAGGTTGAGGTCGATGCTTCCGAGATCGGAGCGGGGGCGGTTTTGTCGCAGAAAGGTTCCGATTGCTCAGTGATGAGACCTTGTGCGTTCTTTTCTCGAAAATTTTCTGCCGCCGAAAGAAATTATGATGTCGGTAATCGGGAGCTTTTGGCCATGAAGTGGGCATTTGAGGAGTGGCGTCATTGGCTTGAGGGTGCTAGACATCAGGTGGTGGTTTTGACTGATCACAAGAATCTGATTTATCTTGAGTCTGCCAGGCGCCTGAATCCTAGACAGGCGCGCTGGTCGTTGTTTTTCTCTCGGTTTAATTTTGTGGTCTCATATCTACCAGGTTCTAAGAATGTGAAGGCGGATGCCCTTTCTAGGAGTTTTGAGCCTGATTCCCCTGGTGATTCGGAACCTACAGGTATCCTTAAGGATGGGGTGATATTATCCGCTATTTCCCCAGATCTGCGACGTGCTTTGCAAGAGTTTCAGGCGGATAGACCTGATCGCTGTCCACCTGGTAGACTGTTTGTTCCTGATGATTGGACCAGTAGAGTCATCTCGGAGGTTCATTCTTCTACGCTGGCGGGTCATCCTGGAATTTTTGGTACCAGGGATTTGGTGGCTAGATCCTTCTGGTGGCCATCTCTGTCTCGTGATGTGCGTGTTTTTGTGCAGTCTTGTGATGTGTGTGCTCGGGCCAAGCCTTGTTGTTCTAGGGCTAGCGGGTTGTTGTTGCCCTTGCCTATTCCGAAGAGGCCTTGGACGCACATCTCGATGGACTTTATTTCTGATCTTCCTGTCTCTCAGAGGATGTCTGTTATCTGGGTGGTGTGTGACCGTTTTTCTAAGATGGTTCATTTGGTGCCATTGCCGAAGTTGCCTTCCTCGTCTGAGTTGGTTCCTTTGTTTTTTCAAAATGTGGTTCGCTTGCATGGTATTCCTGAAAATATCGTTTCTGATAGGGGTACCCAGTTCGTTTCTAGATTTTGGCGGGCATTCTGTGCCAGGTTGGGCATTGATTTGTCTTTTTCGTCTGCCTTCCATCCTCAGACTAATGGCCAGACGGAGCGAACTAATCAAACTTTGGAGACATATTTGAGGTGTTTTGTGTCTGCGGATCAGGATGATTGGGTTGCCTTTTTGCCGTTGGCGGAGTTTGCTCTTAATAATCGGGCCAGTTCTGCCACTTTGGTTTCCCCTTTCTTTTGCAATTCGGGGTTTCATCCCCGTTTTTCTTCTGGTCAGGTGGAGTCTTCGGATTGTCCTGGAGTAGATGCTGTGGTGGATCGGTTGTATCGGATTTGGGAACAAGTGGTGGACAATTTGAATTTGTCCCAGGAGAGGACTCAGCGGTTTGCTAACCGCCAGCGTCGGGTTGGTCCTTGCCTTCGTGTTGGGGACTTGGTGTGGTTGTCTTCCCGTTTTGTCCCAATGAGGGTTTCTTCTCCTAAATTTAAGCCTCGGTTCATCGGTCCCTATAGGATTTTGGAGATTATTAACCCTGTTTCCTTTCATTTGGACCTTCCGGCATCTTTCGCTATCCATAATGTGTTCCATCGGTCGTTGTTGCGGAGATACGAGGTGCCGGTGGTTCCTTCTGCTGGGCCTCCTGCTCCTGTGCTGGTTGAGGGTGAATTGGAGTACGTTATAGAGAAGATCTTGGACTCCCGTATTTCCAGGCGGAGACTCCAGTACCTGGTTAAATGGAAGGGCTATGGTCAGGAAGATAATTCTTGGGTAACTGCCTCTGATGTTCATGCCTCGGATTTGGTTCGTGCCTTTCATAGGGCTCATCCAGGTCGCCCTGGCGGTTCTTGTGAGGGTTCGGTGCCCCCTCCTTAAGGGGGGGGTACTGTTGTGATCCGCTTTTTGGCTTCCCTGGTGGTGGCTGGTGGTACTGGAGACTTGTGTGTGCTTTTCTGTCTCAGCTCACCTGCTTCCATCAGTTTTGGGAGTTCCCTATTTAGCCTTGCTCTCCAGTCACTTCCTTGCCGGTCATCATTGTAACCTGAGTCTTTCAGTTGCATGTTCCTGCTACTAGTCTGCTGATCAGCTAAGTGGACTCTTGTCCTTATTGTTTTGTTTTTCTTGTCCAGTTTACAGTTTTGTCATTTCCTGTTACTGGAAGCTCTTGTGGACTGAAATTGCCACTCCTGTGTCATGAGTTGACACAGGAGTCTTAAAGTAATTTCAGGATGGGTTTTTGAAAGGGTTTTTCAGCTGACCGTGAAGTCCTCTTTTGTATCCTTCCTCTATCTAGTAAGTGGACCTCGCTTTGCTAAATCTACCTTCATACTGTGTATGTCTTTTCCTCTGAACTCACCGTCAATATACGTGGGGGCTACTATCATCTTTGGGGAATTTCTCTAGAGGTAAGCCAGGTCTGTTCCTTCCTCTTCCAGGCGTAGTTAGTTCTCCGGCTGGCGCATGGCATCTAGGCAGCCGTAGGAATGCTTCCTGGCTACTGTTAGTTGTGTGGTAGATTTAGGTCACGGTCAGCTTGAGTTTCCATCACCCGAGAGCTAGTCTTTTATTTTTGTGTTTCTGATGTTCCCATGCCATTGGGGAATCATGACACTCTAGCCCCTGAACTGCGGGACCTCGGCAAGATCACCGCTGTCATGGTGAGAAAAAGTTCACCATGATTTCTCCCAGTGAACTCTGATGATCTCACCACTGCACTGTGAGACTTTTTTCCCAGGGTTCTTTCACATATCAGTTTATCCGGTACGTGTGGTGACAGTTTTCACATGTACTGGAAACATTTACACACATAGATGCACATGTCAGTATGTTTCCACAGACTGTGTGTCCGTGGGCAAAACACTCTGACATGTCTGATTTTTAACTGCAGCATGGTCTTCAAAATGTCCCACACATGTGCACAGTGATGACACACAGATGACATCCATGTGTCATCAGTGTGGCACATACTGGCGGCTGGTAAACACCAGTACTGTTACCACTGTTCCTCGGAGCCAAGTGCTGAAGACCACTCTCATCATTCTCCCCTTGCGTTGGGATCAGTGCTAGCAGGAAACAATGTTGAGAGCTGTACTCAACTAATAACAATGAGAGCAGACGGCAGCTGATAGGACTACTACTCCCATCAGCCTACGCCTGGTGCCCTAATAACAGTAAGAGCAGGCGGCAGCTGATGAGAGTATTCATCAACCGGCCCCTGTGCTATAAATAAAAATAATAATAAATAACAAATTTAAAAAACGGTGATGTTACGCTGTATTTTTGATAACCAGCCAAGCAAAATTCACAGCTGTGGGCTGCAATTCTCAGCTGTCAGCTTCTGCATGGCTGGTTATCAAGAATAGAGGGGTCTCCACGCTGTGTTTTTACTTAATTAAAATCATAAAAAAAGCATGGGGTCCCCTCATTTTTGACAACCAGGCTTGCTAAAGCAGACCGCTGGGGGCTGGTATTCTCAGGCTGGTAAGAGGCCATTGATATTTCCCTCCAGCCTAAAAATAGCAGCCCACAACCACCCAGAAAGGGTGCATCTAATAGATGCACCAATTCTGGCACTTTGCCCAGCTCTTCCCACTTGCCCTGTGGCTGTGACAAGTGGGGTTCATATTTCTTTGAAAAAAAGTAAAAAAGACAAAAAAAAAATCTGCACATACAATGTTATTTATCCCACAAGTGTAACCCTGTCAAAAAAAAGCTGATAGAATTTGCTTTTTACATTTCACCTCCGAGTCCCCCCAAAATGGTATGCTATTGAAATTACAGTTTGCTACACAATAAAAAAAAATCAAGTAGAGTTTTTTTAACGTTATGGGTCTTGTAATGAAAATAAATAAAAAATAAACTATTGTGCATAAGTAATAAAAAATGTGAACACTGTAAAAGCAAATGAAAGAAATGGTATAATTGCTTTCTTTTTTTCTTTATTCCAAACTAAATTACAACAGCTGTCAATACAGTTTATATGTCTTAAAAATCATCTTGTTCCTCTAAAGTACACATATTCAACTATGTTAACAAGAAAAAAATTCTCCCGTTCAAAGTTTAGAGATAAAAAAAAGCACAGGACCAATTCATTCAGATGTACTGACTTAAATAGAAGTACATGCCACCTAATAAATTCGGCAAATCTTTTCAATGTTGTGTGCCTCGATGCGCCTCACCAGAAATGCTACTCTCTGGGATTAGAGGAACATTTCATAAAGTAACATAACGTAAGATGAATTCACCCCATGCCCCGTCGTGCCCGTGCTCTGCCCACTTAAAGATGCCAACATTCTCACAACTTTTGATTCAGTTTGCATATTTTTAATTAATTTAATTTTGCGACATCTGTTATAAGTCATAAACACTTTGATAAATCGGCCCCACGGTGCATAAAAAATATTTTAGCCCGACTACATTAGGGGTTTATATTTATAGAAAATATTTAAATAAAAATTGGCAAAACTATATATTAGAGTTCAGGGGAAAAGAATCAAAAGTGGACCCTCTAGGTCGCGGCTACAGTGACCCTAGGACAAGCGGACCAGATGGATCCACCCCCTACACAGGGAGTGTTTCGAACAGGCCCAAGGGAGATGAAACCATAACTGCTGGAGCCAAAGGGGCAACTAAGGGCTGGACAAGGAAGAGAAGAAACCGGAGTATGGATGGTGTGGATAGGCAACGGAGAACAACCGGAAACAGGGGAATATGGAAGACAGGTGGAACCAGGAGGGCCGGAGACGACAGCGGCACAATGCTGCAAAAAGGGAAAATGAAAATAGTAATGACTGGCAGGTATGGGCGGAGGTAACAGACAAGACTAGACACTGGGCAGGCACAGCTGGGACACAGGGACAAACAAGGCAACAACACAGGACAGGAACGACTGAGAAACAGAAAAGGCACAGCAGAGTCTAAGCAGAGACAACTGAGACAGTGAGCCTGGGTACGAGGGAAAGCACCAGCAAGAATGCTAACGTGACCGCAATAGATACACAGGCATCTTACTGAGTAGACACCGGACTGAAATATCCGATGGGCGCCCCAATGTTGGGGCGGAACCTCCGGGTCACGACCTCCCAGAATCCTTAGCGGTGGAAGAAGCGCGCCGCAGAAGCACCGCGAGCCAGAGAACCGTGCGGAATACAGCGAGGGACACCGTCGGGAGTGCGCCACCGGACAGGTAAGTATCTGAAGACGTGACACTATATATCTACAAGTCTCTATAAATAAATTGTTATAACTGTAATTTAGGCTGCAATTCATAGTTTGTAGTGTAAAGAGCCGGCAATTTTTAAATAACTATATGTACAATACAGACCAAAAGAGAATGCCAAGAGTGTGCAAAGCAGTCATCAAAGCAAAAGGTGGCTACTTTGAAGAACCTAGAATATAAGACATAATTTCAGCTGTTTCACACTTTTTTGTTAAGTATATAATTCCACATGTGTTAATTCATAGTTTTGATGCCTTCAGTGTGAATGTACAATTTTCATAGTCATGAAAATACAGAAAAATCTTTAAATGAGAAGGTGTGTCCAAACTTTTGGTCTGTACTGTATATATGTGTGTATATGATGTTCATACAGAACTATTATTTATTAGAAATCAATTTCATTCTACAGTTCCTTGCATCCATGTAGTTCTGAAAATCCATTGTAAAGGAAGGTCAAAGGAAAAGAAGAAAAAACTTGCAAAGTAACAACTTCTGAATTTGAACTGACAGACAAAGTTAATGTTGACAAAGTACAAAAAAAAAGATTTGGGAAGAAAAATCCCTCATGAGGCATTTGGGACTAGCTCCGAAGGGGTAAAGTTGCTCCTTTTGATGTGGGAGGTCTGAGAGCAACCTGCTGGGATGCTCCCTGGTACATCTCATTAACTGTGTCATCAAAGACCCCCAAGCTTCCGAGAATCATAACATTATCTCTGACATTACCACACAAGATACAAGGTCCCTCAGACAGTCTATAAACATGCCTGTAATAACCAATTCATCCTGGCTTGACACCCCTGCAAGGGCTGGATGCCCTTTAGTGAGCTGTGTGAATTACCCCAGTCATTCATCAAAGTTTCTCAGGAGTACATGTCACACAGCATTAAATTTAATTAAAGCAACATTGACTGCAATGCAATTCTCTGGGGTTTCCTTGCCTGAAGAACTGGATAACTTTTTCTTCCATATTTAAATATATACCATTTAAGTCTAAAATTCTAGACAAGTAGCAGTGTGAACAAAGTGCTTTTTAAAAAGATGTTTATTTTTACCAAAACTAGACAGTAAGAATTTGAAATCTGATATAATTGAAATGTAACTTTTCTGTCTCTTAAACGTAAGGAAGTCACAGTATTGACGTCTCCAAAAATTCTTGTTCAGCAAAATCAGAGTAAATGAAGTTTAAATTAAAAAAATGTATGTATATGTGTGTACATAATTAACTTTTTATACATATATACAGTATATATGTGTAAATATTTAATCACTTTCTCTGTGTATATATATACAGTGAATACGGAAAGTATTCAGACCCCTTTACATTTTTCACTCTGTTTCATTGCAGCCATTTGGTAAATTCAATAAAGTTCATTTTTTTCTCATTAATGTACACTCTGCATGACATCTTGCCTGAAAAAAAAACAGAAATGTAGAAATTTTTACAAATTTAATACAAAAGAAAAACTGAAATATCACATGGTCATAAGTATTCAGACCCTTTGTTCAGACACTTATATTTAAGTCACATGCTGTCCATTTCCTTGTGATCCTATTAGAGATGGTTCTACTCCTTCATTGGAGTCCAGCTGTGTTTAAACTGATTGGACTTGATTTGGAAAGGTACACACCTGTCTATATAAGACCTCACAGCTCACAGTGCATGTCAGAAAAAATGAGAACCATGAGGTCAAAGGAACTGGCCAAAGAGTTTTTTAGAGACAGAATTATGGCAAAGCATAAATCTGGCCAAGGTTACAACAGAATTTCTGCAATACTCAAGGTTCCTAAGAGCAAAGTGGCCTCCATAATCCTTAAATGGTGGAAGTTTGGGACCACCAGAAGTCTTCCTAGTCCTGGCCGTGCAACCAAACTGAGCAATCGTGGAAGAAGAGCCTTGGAGAGAGGTAAAGAAGAACGCCAATATCATTGTGGCTGAGCTCCAGAGATGCAATATGGAGATGGAAGAAAGTTCCACAAAGTCAACTATCCCTGCAGCCCTCCACCAGTCGGGCCTTTATGGCAGAGTGGACCGACAGAAGCCTCTCCTCAGTGCGAGACATATGAAAGTTCGCATAGAGGTTGCTAAAAAATACATGAAGGACTTCTAGACTATGAGGAATAAGATTCTCTGGTCTGATGAGACGAAGATAGACCTTTTTGGTGAAAATTGTAAGTGGTATGTGTGAAGAAAACCAGGCACTGCCCATCACCTGCCAAATACTGTCACAACAGTGAAACATGGTGGTGGCAGCATCATGCTATGGAGGTGTTTTTCAATTGCAGGGACAGGATGACTGGTTGCCATTGAAGGAAACATGAATGCGGCCAAGTACAGAGATATCCTGGATGAAAGCCTCTTCCAGACTGCTCTGGACCTCAGACTTTGCCAAAGGTTCACCGTCCAACAAGACAGTGACCCTAAGCACACAGCTAAAATAACAAAGTAGTGGCTTCAGAACAACTCTGTGACCATTCTTGACTGGCTCAGCCAGAGCCCTGACCTAAATCCAATTGAGCATTTCTGGAGAGACCTGAAAATGGTTGTCGACCAATGTTCACCATCCAACCTGACGGAACTGGAGAGAATCTGCTAGGAAGAATGGCAGAGGATCCCCAAATTAATAAATTAGCAAAAATTACAGCATTTCTGTTTTTTCTCAGTCAAGATGGGGTACAGAATGTACATTAATGAGAAAACATTTAACTTTTTGGAATTTATCAAATGGCTGCAATGAAACAAAGAGTGAAACATTTAAATGGGTCTGAATACTTGCCATACCCACTGTATATTATATATATAGTTGGAGCGCCCCCACTGCCGCAGGGCCGAGGGGTACCCGGTACCGGGCCTCTCTGTCTGAATCCTGGGGTTGTCACGGTGGCTAGACCCGGCCCGTGACCCTGCTGAGGGGCGTCCAATGAAGGTGGAAAGTGATGTGAGGTTGTGGTGCGGTACAGGTCGCAGTAAATAACGAGGACACCAGGTTGCAGTCTCTTTACCTCTTTACTGAAGGCTTCAGGATCCTCAGTCCGGAATACGGTTAACCGGGCTGCGTGAGTCCGGCCCGTCCGATGGCACCTCCAGAGTTCCCTTTGCAGGTGGAAATCTGTGCCTACCTTCTAGCGCTTGTGTGTTGTGGTCCTCCCTTGCTGTGCTTACGGGATAGTCCCCACAACTGTTGTGTCTGTTTCTGATGTTCCCTCACAACTCGATTCTGATGTTCTTCTTCGTCCCCCCAGAGGATATGGCTAGGACGCACCCGTATGACGGGTAGGCTCGGAGCTCTTCCGGGACCCTAGTGTCACCCCTCTCCAACTGTTGCCCCCTATGTCTTCTTAGGTGATTTGAGTGAGACAGCCCGCCTATAACTGACTGTCCTGCCGTAGGTTTGAAGTAAGGCCTGGAGCTCAATACTTCCTCGGCGTTCCGGCCACCGGCTACGCGCCTCAGTAGGATGTTGCCTCGTCTTACAGCACGACTCCTACTGGTAATTCTCCTTGTTGCATTGATCTCGTTTCTCACTCAGCACAATAAACCTCGCTTCTTGTCCTTTCTTGGGGTACCGCCGCGATGAAGTGCAGGCGCGGTCCCGTAACGTTCTTTCCTGTTCGCTAGGCCTCTGTCAGGATCCCACCCCTGACAGGGACCCCCTTGAATCTTCCCTTGCAACACCCTCTGCCACAGGATGTTGCCTGGTTCCAACCCAGTCAGCTTCTCACTAACTTCCTATCTAACCCCCAGTTTTACCAGATTGTGAGGAGTGGCCTAATACATAGCACCCTTAGCTCCCCCTGGAGGCCAGACTGTGAAGTGTATTGGTGTCTGTGATACCTGGTCAGGTGAACTCCTTCGGTGCCATCAGGCATACCATAGCCCCCCTTAGCGGCGGAGCATCAGTACTGCAATGACCAGGACTCTGGGGCGCTGCACTCCCCCCCGGTTAAATCCAGTACTCCTGGACTGGGAAGAAAACAACAATACAAGTCAGCAAAAAGACATACAATTTTGAAATGCAATAACAATAAGCAAATTTGAACAGAGCTTCCCTTTATGGGAGGTGAGAACACTTGAACGTTACAAACATGGTTAAATACTTTAACCCCTTCCCGACATTTGACGTACTATCCCGTCGAGGTGGGGTGGGCCCCCATGACCGCCGACGGGATAGTACGTCATACGCGATCGGCCGCGCTCACGGGGGGAGCGCGGCCGATCGCGGCCGGGTGTCGGCTGCATATCGCAGCTGACATCCGGCACTATGTGCCAGGAGCGGTCACGGACCGCCCCCGGCACATTAACCCCCGGCACACCGCGATCAAACATGATCGCGGTGTACCGGCGGTACAGGGAAGCATCGCGCAGGGAGGGGGCTCCCTGCGGGCTTCCCTGAGACGATCGGTACAAGGTGATGTACTCACCTCGTACCGAACGTCTTCTCCCTGCAGGCCCCGGATCCAAAATGGCCGAGGGGCTGTATCCGGGTCCTGCAGGGAGCACTTCCGGGTCGGAGCAGGCTGCAGATGAAAGCTGCAGCCTGCTCCGATGAAAGTATGATCGCGGATCTGATAGAGTGCTGTGCACACTATCAGATCTGTGATCTGTGATGTCCCCCCCTGGGACAAAGTAAAAAAGTAAAAAAAAAAATTTCCACATGTGTAAAAAAAAATAAAAAAAATTCCTAAATAAATAATAATAAAAAAAAATATTATTCCCATAAATACATTTCTTTATCTAAAAAAACAAACAAAAACAATAAAAGTACACATATTTAGTATCGACGCGTCCGTAACGACCCAACCTATAAAACTGGCCCACTAGTTAACCCCTTCAGTAAACACCGTAAGAAAAAAAAAAAAACGAGGCAAAAAACAACGCTTTATTACCATACCGCCGAACAAAAAGTGGAATAACACGCGATCAAAAAGACGGATATAAATAACCATGTTACCGCTGAAAGCGTCATCTTGTCCCGCAAAAAACGAGCCGCCATACAGCATCATCAGCAAAAAAATAAAAAAGTTATAGTCCTCAGAATAAAGCGATGCCAAAATAATTATTTTTTCTATAAAATAGTTTTTATCGTATAAAAGCATCAAAACATAAAAAAATTATATAAATGAGGTATCGCTGTAATCGTACTGACCCGACGAATAAAACTGCTTTATCAATTTTACCAAGCGCAGAACGGTATAAACGCCTCACCCAAAAGAAATTCATGAATAGCTGGTTTTTGGTTATTCTGCCTCACAAAAATCGGAATAAAAAGTGATAAAAAATGGTCACGTGTCCGAAAATGTTACCAATAAAAACGTCAACTCGTCCCGCAAAAAACAAGACCTCACATGACTCTGTGGACCAAAATGTGGAAAAATTATAGGTCTCAAAATGTGGAGACGCAAAAACTTTTTTGCTATAAAAAGCGTCTTTTAGTCTGGTTTCACACTTGCGTTTTTATCTGCATGCGTTTTTTAAAAAAAACACATGTGTGAAAAAATGCATGTAAACGCGGTAAAACGCATGCGTTTTTATAGAAAAACACAAGAAAACAAGAAAAAAACAAAAAACCCTAACCCTACCCCTAACCCTACCCCTAACCTGAAATACGTGGCACTGAAATACGTGGCACTGAAATATACGTTTATATACGTATATAAGTGCCACGATATTTCAGTGGCCACGTATATAAGTGTCACGTATTTAAGTGCCACGTATTTAAGTGCCACGTATTTCAGTGCCACGTATTTCAGTGCCACGTATTTCAGTGCCACGTATTTCAGTGCCACGTATTTTTCAGTGCCTGAAATACGTGGCACTGAAATACGTGGCACTGAAATACGTGGCACTGAAATATCGTGGCACTGAAATATCGTGGCACTGAAATATCGTGGCACTGAAGTATTTACGTGCCACGTATTTTTCAGTGCCTGAAATACGTGGCACTGAAATATGTGGCACTAAAATACGTGGCACTAAAATATGTGGCACTGAAATATCGTGGCACTTAAATACGTGGCACTTAAATACGTGGCACTTAAATACGTGGCACTTAAATACGTGGCTCTTAAATACGTGGCACTTATATACGTGACACTTATATACGTGGCATTTATGACTGTCAGAAAATGTTCAGTAAACAGTTAGGGGTGAGGTTAGGGGTAGGGTTTCAGGTAGAATTGGGGAGTTTCCACTGTTCAGGCACATCAGGGGCTCTCCAAACGCGACATGGCGTCCAATCTCAATTCCAGCCAATTCTGCGTTGAAAAAGTAAAACAGTGCTCCTTCCCTTCCGAGCTCTCCCGTGCGTCCAAAAAGGGGTTTACCCCAACATATGGGGTATCAGCGTACTAGGGACAAAAATTTGGGGGGCTAAAAATCATTTTTGTGGGAAAAAAAATATGTTTTATTTTCACGGTTCTGCGTTGTAAACTGTAGTGAAACACTTGGGGGTTCAAAGTTCTCACAACACATCTAGATAAGTTCCTTGGGGGGTCTAGTTTCCAATATGGGGTCACTTGTGGGGGATTTGTACTGTTTGGGTACATCAGGGGCTCTGCAAATGCAACGTGACGCCTGCAGACCAATCCATTTAAGTCTGCATTCCAAATGGCGCTCCTTCCCTTCCGAGCTCTGTCATGCGCCCAAACAGTGGTTCCCCCCCACATAGGGGGTATCAGCGTACTCAGGACAAATTGGACAACAACTTTTAGGGTCCAATTTATCCTGATACCCTTGTGAAAATACAAAACTGGGGGCTAAAAATCATTTTTGTGAAAAAAAAATAATTTTTATTTTCACGGCTCTGCGTTATAAACTGTAGTGAAACACTTGGGGGTTCAAAGTTCTCACAACACATCTAGATAAGTTCCTTGGGGGGTCTAGTTTCCAATATGGGGTCACTTGTGGGGGGTTTGTACTGTTTGGGTACATCAGGGGCTCTGCAAATGCAACGTGACGCCTGCAGACCAATCCATTTAAGTCTGCATTCCAAATGGCGCTCCTTCCCTTCCGAGCTCTGTCATGCGCCCAAACAGTGGTTCCCCCCCACATAGGGGGTATCAGCGTACTCAGGACAAATTGGACAACAACTTTTAGGGTCCAATTTATCCTGATACCCTTGTGAAAATACAAAACTGGGGGCTAAATTTCATTTTTGTGAAAAAAAAAAAAAATTATTTTCACGGCTCTGCGTTATAAACTGTAGTGAAACACTTGGGGGTTCAAAGTTCTCACAACACATCTAGATAAGTTCCTTGGGGGGTCTAGTTTCCAATATGGGGTCACTTGTGGGGGGTTTGTACTGTTTGGGTACATCAGGGGCTCTGCAAATGCAACGTGACGCCTGCAGACCAATCCATTTAAGTCTGCATTCCAAATGGCGCTCCTTCCCTTCCGAGCTCTGTCATGCGCCCAAACAGTGGTCCCCCCCCACAAATGGGGTATCAGCGTACTCCAGACAAATTGGACAACAACTTTTGGGGTCCAATTTATCCTGATACTCTTGTGAAAATACAAAACTGGGGGCTAAAAAAATCATTTTTGTGAAAAAAAAAATAATTTTTATTTTCACGGCTCTGCGTTATAAACTGTAGTGAAACACTTGGGGGTTCAAAGCTCTCAAAACACATCTAGATAAGTTCCTTAGGGGGTCTACTTTCCAAAATGGTGTCACTTGTGGGGGGGTTTAATGTTTAGGCACATCAGGGGCTCTCCAAACGCAACATGGCATCCCATCTTAATTCCAGTCAATTTTGCATTGAAAAGAAAAATAGCGCTTCTTCCCTTCTGAGCTCTGCTATGCGCCCAAACAATGGTTTACACCCACATATGGGGTATCGTCGTACTCAGGACAAATTGCACAACAACTTTTGTGGTCTAATTTCTTCTCTTACCCTTGGGGAAATAAAAAAATGGGGGTGAAAAGATCATTTTTGTGAAAAAATATGATTTTTTATTTTTACGGCTCTGCATTATAAACTTCTGTGAAGCACTTGTTGGGTCAAAGTGCTCAACACACATCTAGATAAGTTCCTTAAGGGGTCTACTTTCCAAAATGGTGTCACTCGTGGGGGGTTTCAATGTTTAGGCACATTAGGGGCTCTCCAAACGCAACATGGCGTCCCATCTCAATTCCAGTCAATTTTGCATTGAAAAGTCAAATGGCGCTTCTTCCCTTCTGAGCTCTGCCCTGCGCCCAAACAATGGTTTACACCCACATATGGGGTATCAGTGTACTCAGGACAAATTGCACAACAATTTTTGGGGTCCAATTTCTTCTCTTACCCTTGGGAAAATAAAAAATTGGGGGTGAAAAGATCATTTTTGTGAAAAAATATGATTTTTTATTTTTACGGCTCTGCATTATAAACTTCTGTAAAGCACTTGTTGGGTCAAAGTGCTCACCACACATCTAGATAAGTTCCTTAGGGGGTCTACTTTCCAAAATGGTGTCACTTGTTAGGGGTTTCAATGTTTAGGCACATCAAGGGCTCTATAAATGCAACATGGCGTCCCATCTCAATTCCAGTCAATTTTGCATTGAAAAGTCAAATGGCGCTCCTTCCCTTCCGAGCTCTGCCCTGCGCCCAAACAATGGTTTACACCCACATATGGGGTATCAGCGTACTCAGGACAAATTACACAACAATTTTTGGGGTCCAATTTCTTCTCTCACCCTTGGGAAAATAAAAAATTGGGGGTGAAAAGATCATTTTTGTGAAAAAATATGATTTTTTATTTTTACGGCTCTGCATTATAAACTTCTGTAAAGCACTTGTTGGGTCAAAGTGCTCACCACACATCTAGATAAGTTCCTTAGGGGGTCTACTTTCCAAAATGGTGTCACTTGTTAGGGGTTTCAATGTTTAGGCACATCAGGGGCTCTCCAAATGCAACATGGCGTCCCATCTCAATTCCAGTCAATTTTGCATTGAAAAGTCAAATGGCGCTCCTTTGCTTCCAAGCTCTGCCATGCGCCCAAACTGTGGTTTACCCCCACATATGGGGTATCAGCTTACTCAGGACAAATTGCACAACAACTTTTGGGGTCTATTTTCTCCTGTTACCCTTGGTAAAATAAAACAAATTGGAGCTGAAATAAATTTTGTGTGAAAAAAAGTTAAATGTTCATTTTTATTTAAACATTCCAAAAATTCCTGTGAAACACCTGAAGGGTTAATAAACTTCTTGAAAGTGGTTTTGAGTACCTTGAGGGGTGCAGTTTTTAGAATGGTGTCACACTTGGGTATTTTCTATCATATAGACCCGTCAAAATGACTTCAAATGAGATGTGGTCCCTAAAAAAAAATGGTGTTGTAAAAATGAGAAATTGCTGGTCAACTTTTAACCCTTATAACTCCGTCACAAAAAAAAATTTTGGTTCCAAAATTGTGCTGATGTAAAGTAGACATGTGGAAAATGTTATTTATTAAGTATTTTGTGTGACATATGTCTGTGATTTAAGGGCATAAAAATTCAAAGTTGGAAAATTGCAAAATTTTTAAAATTTTCGCCAAATATTCGTTTTTTTCACAAATAAACGCAAGTTATATCGAAGAAATTTTACCACTAACATGAAGTACAATATGTCACGAGAAAACAATGTCAGAATCGCCAAGATCCGTTGAAGCGTTCCAGAGTTATAACCTCATAAAGGGACAGTGGTCAGAATTGTAAAAATTGGCCCGGTCATTAACGTGCAAACCACCCTTGGTGGTGAAGGGGTTAAATAACATACTATAAATAACTTTTCTTACCCAACCGGGTATTCTACTAAGTGCAAATTTTTGAACAATAATTTAATGTTGCCTTTAAGGACGTACACACTGAATCCACTAAAGACCTTCTTATAAAACACTATAAGGCTAATCAACTTTTTCTTCATTTTCCATCTTTACATCTGCAGGACCGCCTGTCTATCTGCCCCAGGCCTACTGCCTCTCGTTCTGTTGCAGGACCGCCCCTTTCCACCCGGGCCTACTGCTTTTCTGCTACTATACACAGTATAGAACTTATCAACCTTCTCTCAGTTCAAGATCACTGAGCCATCTCGGTATGGCTCCTAGGAGGACTCACCGACTAACCCCATACGGGTTCACTTCCTGTCCTCATTCTTCTAGCAACATCATTAAACATTTCTCACAATTAACTAGCTCACTACATATAACTTTTATATGTAAGCATTATCAGTACTTCTTTTTAAAGCATCATCATTCTTTAAGTGCTATTGATGAACGTTCCCTTTAAGAAGGGACCAAGTCTCACGGAGGTAGTGCAACTTCTCAAGCTGCAAGTCCGTATGCAGCAAGGACTCCAGTACTCTTTCCAGGAACAGTTTCTTCGCAAAGTCCTTTTCTTTGTAAAACCAGTAGAGGGCACCTTTAAGAAGGTGCAAACTATTTACAATGAGTTTGCAATCTGTTGTGAATTCCGTTCTCCAACTTCCTCTTGTGGTCATGAATGGTACTTCGGCGAGTTCTGTCTGTGGACTCCCTCTGGTGGCTGTGAGTGGAACTGCTGGTTCTTGAGGTTGCTTCCTCAGCTGCCCTCGTTTGCGGCTAGGCTGGCTTCTCTATTTAACTCCACTCAGATCGTTACTTCATGCCAGCTCTCAATGTATCAGTTCTGGTTCAGATCTCTCTCGGATCTTTCTGATGACCTGTCTACTCCAGCAGAAGCTAAGTCCCTGCTAGTTCATTTGTTGTTCATTGTGTACTGAATATATTTCTTAGTACTTGCTAAGTTCTAGTCCAGCTCGCTAACATGATATTGCCTTGCTAGCTGGAAGCTCTGGGGTGCAGAGTGGCACCTCCGCACCGTGAGTCGGTGCGGGGGTCTTTTTGCACCCTCTGCGTGGCTTTTTGTAGTTTTTTGTGCTGACCGCATAGATCCCTTTCCTATCCTCTGTCTATTTAGTGAAGACTGGCCTCCTTTGCTGAAACCTGTTTCATTCCTGTGTTTGTGACTTTCCTCTTAACTCACAGTTAATATATGTGGGGGTCTGCCTTTTCCTTTGGGGAATTTCTCTGAGGCAAGGTAAGACTTTATTTCCTATCTTTAGGGGTAGTTAGCTCTTAGGCTGTGAAGAGGCGTCTAGGGAGAGTTAGGTACGCTCCACGGCTATTTCTAGTTTGTGAGATAGGATTAGGGTTTGCGGTCAGCAGAGATCCCACTTCCCAGAGCTTGTCCTGTCGTCTAGTTTAACCATCAGGTCATTCCAGGTGCTCCTAACCACCAGGTCCATAACAGTACAGCTGGCCCACAAAGTGTTAATGCATCTCAATAGAGGGATAAGAGAAGTTCTGAGACCATTTTTTTTTCTCTGCAGTGTGTTTTGTCTTTCTTTTCCCCTTAATCTCTGGGTGGTTCAGGACTCAGGTGTAGATATGGACATTCAAGGTCTGTCCTCTTGTGTTGATCAACTCACTGCAAGGGTACAAAGCATTCAAGATTATGTAGTTCAGAATCCTATGTTAGAGCCTAGAATTCCAATTCCTGATTTGCAAGTAAAAATCATTATTTCTTTGTTACGTGGCGACCCTCAAGCCTGGGCATTCTCCCTTAAACCACGAGATCCTGCATTGCTTAATGTAGATGCGTTTTTTCTGGCGCTTGGATTGCTTTATGACGAACCTAACTCTGTGGATCAGGCAGAGAAAATTTTGCTGGCTTTGTGTCAGGGTCAGGATGAAGCGGAGGTATATTGCCAGAAGTTTAGAAAGTGGTCTGTGCTTACTCAATAGAATGAGTGTGCCCTTGCAGCAATTTTCAGAAAGGGTCTTTCTGAAGCCCTTAAGGATGTTATGGTGGGGTTCCCCACGCCTGCTGGTCTGAATGAATCAATGTCCTTGGCCATTCAGATCGATCGGCGCTTGCGTGAGCGCAAGGTTGTGCACCATTTGGCGGTATCCTCTGAGCAGAGGCCTGAGCCTATGCAATGTGATAGGACTTTGACCAGAGCTGAACGGCAAGAATACAGACGTCAGAATGGGCTGTGTTTTTACTGTGGTGACTCCACGCATGCTATCTCTGATTGTCCTAAGCGGTTCGCTAGGTCTGTCACCATTGGTACTGTACAGCCTAAATTTCTTTTGTCCGTTACTCTGATTTGCTCTTTGTCGTCCTACTCTGTTATGGCATTTGTGGATTCAGGCGCTGCCCTGAATTTGATGGACTTGGAGTTTGCCAGGCGCTGTGGTTTTTTCTTGGAGCCCTTGCAGTATCCTATTCCATTAAGGGGAATTGATGCTACGCCTTTGGCCAAGAATAAACCTCAGTACTGGACTCAGTTGACCTTGTGCATGGCTCCTGCACATCAGGAAGATATTCGCTTTTTGGTGTTGCATAATTTGCATGATGTGGTTGTGTTAGGTTTGCCATGGCTGCAGGTCCATAACCCAGTATTGGATTGGAAATCAATGTCTGTGTCCAGTTGGGGTTGTCAAGGGGTACATGGTGATGTTCCATTGTTGTCAATTTCTTCTTCTACCCCTTCTGAAGTCCCTGAGTTTTTGTCGGATTACCAAGATGTATTTGATGAGCCCAAATCCAGTGCCCTACCTCCTCATAGGGATTGTGATTGTGCTATTAATTTGATTCCTGGTAGTAAATTTCCTAAGGGACGACTTTTCAATTTATCTGTGCCGGAACACGCTACTATTCGGAGTTATATAAAGGAGTCCTTGGAGAAAGGGCATATTCGCCCATCGTCGTCACCGTTGGGAGCAGGGTTCTTTTTTGTGGCCAAGAAGGATGGTTCTCTGAGACCTTGAAGAGATTACCGCCTTCTCAAAAAAATCAAGGTCAAATTTCAGAACCCTTTGCCTCTACTGTCTGATTTGTTTGCTCGGATTAAGGGGGCTAGTTGGTTCACCAAGATAGATCTTCGAGGGGCGTATAATCTTGTGCGTATTAAACAGGGCGATGAATGGAAACCAGCATTTAATATGCCCGAGGGCCATTTTGAGTACCTGGTGATGCCATTCGGGCTTTCTAATGCTCCATCTGTGTTTCAGTCCTTTATGCATGACATCTTCCAAAAGTATTTGGATAGATTCATGATTGTATATTTGGATGATATTTTGGTCTTTTCGGATGATTGGGAGTCTCATGTGAAGCAGGTCAGAATGGTGTTCCAGGTCCTTCGTGCTAATTCTTTGTTTGTGAAGGGGTCTAAATGTCTCTTCGGAGTTCAGAAGGTTTCCTTTCTGGGCTTCATTTTTTCCCCTTCTACTATCGAGATGGATCCTGTTAAAGTTCAGGCCATTTATGATTGGACTCAGCCTACATCTGTGAAGAGCCTTCAGAAATTCCTGGGCTTTGCTAATTTTTACCGTCGCTTCGTCGCTAATTTTTCTAGTGTTGTTAAACCGTTGACTGATTTGACCAATAAAGGTGCTGATGTGGTGAATTGGTCCTCTGCGGCTCTTGAGGCTTTTCGGGAGTTGAAATGTCGTTTCTCTTCGGCCCCTGTTGTGAAATTGGATTTTGGGCTTCCCCGGTGGCCACTGGTGGAATTGAACTGGTGTGCATCATCCCCTCTGTTCACCTGTTTCCATCAGGATGTGGGAGTCGCTATTTAACCTTGCTCCTCTGTCACTTCCATGCCGGTCAACATTGTAATCAGAAGCCTTTCTGTGCATGTTCCTGCTGCTAGACAACTCCCAGTTAAGTTGGACTTTAGTCCTCGTTTGTTTTTGCATTTTGTTCCAGTTCACAGCTGTAGTTTCGTTTCTGTGTCTGGAAAGCTCTTGTGATCTGAAATTGCCACTCTGATGTTATGAGTTAATACTAGAGTCTTAAAGTAATTTCAGGATGGTATTTTGATAGGGTTTTCAGCTGACCATGAAAGTGCCCTTTCTGTCTTCCTGCTATCTAGTAAGCGGACCTCAATTTTGCTAAACCTATTTTCATACTACGTTTGTCATTTCATCTAAAATCACCGCCAATATATGTGGGGGCCTCTGTCTGCCTATCGGGGAAATTTCTCTAGAGGTGAGCCAGGACTATATTTTCCTCTGCCAGGATTAGTTAGTTCTCCGGCCGGCGCTGGGCGTCTAGGGATAAAAAACTTAGGCAACGCTACCCAGCTACTGTTAGTTGTGCGGCAGGTTTAGTTCATGGTCAGTTTAGTTTCCATCCTTCCAAGAGCTAGTACTTATGTTTGCTGGGCTATGTTCTCTTGCCATTGAGAACCATAACAGTTTGACCGGCCACAAGGGGTTAAATTAATTGACAGAGAAAGGAGAGAAAAGAGAAGTCTGCTGAAGATTTTTTTTTTTTTCCCCTTCCCTTCAGTTCTGAGTGTGCTTGTAATTGAATCTCTTGCAAGTCTGCCTATATTGCAGCCTTTCTCTCTCTCTCTCTCCTTCTAATCCTGGAATGGCTCTGTGTTCACCTGTTTAAAATGGATATTCAGAGTTTAGCTGCAGGTTTGAATAATCTCACCACGAAAGTTCAAAATTTACAAGATTTTGTTGTTCATGTTCCTATATCTGAACCTAGAATTCCTTTGCCTGAATTTTTCTCGGGGAATAGATCTTGCTTTCAAAATTTCAAAAATAATTGCAAGTTGTTTTTGTCCCTGAAATCTCGCTCTGCTGGAGATCCTGCTCAGCAGGTCAGGATTGTGATTTCCTTGCTCCGGGGCGACCCTCAGGATTGGGCTTTTGCATTGGCTCCAGGGGATCCTGCATTGCTCAATGTGGATGCGTTTTTTTTGGCCTTGGGGTTGCTTTATGAGGAACCTCAGTTAGAGCTTCAGGCGGAAAAGGCCTTGATGTCCCTATCTCAGGGGCAAGACGAAGCTGAAATATACTGCCAGAAATTCCGTAAATGGGCTGTGCTTACTCAGTGGAATGAGTGCGCCCTGGCGGCGAATTTCAGAGAGGGTCTCTCTGATGCCATTAAGGATGTTATGGTGGGGTTCCCTGTGCCTGCGGGTCTGAATGAGTCCATGACAATGGCTATCCAGATCGATAGGCGTCTGCGGGAGCGCAAACCTGTGCACCATTTGGCGGTGTCTACTGAGAAGACGCCAGAGAATATGCAATGTGATAGAATTCTGTCCAGAAGTGAACGGCAGAATTTAAGACGAAAAAATGGGTTGTGCTTCTATTGCGGTGATTCAACTCATGTTATATCAGCATGCTCTAAGCGTACTAAGAAGCTTGATAAGTCTGTTTCAATTGGCACTTTACAGTCTAAGTTTATTCTATCTGTGACCCTGATTTGTTCTTTATCATCTATTACCGCGGATGCCTATGTCGACTCTGGCGCCGCTTTGAGTCTTATGGATTGGTCCTTTGCCAAACGCTGTGGGTATGATTTGGAGCCTCTTGAAACTCCTATACCCCTGAAGGGGATTGACTTCACCCCATTGGCTAGTAATAAACCACAATACTGGACACAAGTAACTATGCGGATTAATCCGGATCATCAGGAGATTATTCGCTTTCTTGTGCTGTATAATCTACATGATGTGTTGGTGCTTGGATTGCCATGGCTGCAATCTCATAACCCAGTCCTTGACTGGAAAGCTATGTCTGTGTTAAGCTGGGGATGTAAGGGGACGCATGGGGACGTACCTGTGGTTTCCATTTCATCATCTATTCCCTCTGAGATTCCTGAATTCTTGACTGAATATCGTGACGTTTTTGAAGAACCTAAGCTTGGTTCATTACCTCCACACCGGGAGTGCGATTGTGCCATAGATTTGATTCCGGGTAGTAAATACCCTAAGGGTCGTTTATTTAATCTGTCTGTGCCTGAACATGCTGCTATGCGAGAATATATAAAGGAGTCCTTGGAAAAGGGACATATTCGTCCTTCGTCATCTCCCTTAGGAGCCGGTTTTTTCTTTGTGGCTAAGAAAGATGGCTCTTTGAGACCGTGTATTGATTATCGGCTTTTGAATAAAATCACGGTTAAATATCAATATCCGTTGCCACTGCTGACTGATTTGTTTGCTCGCATAAAGGGGGCCAAGTGGTTCTCTAAGATAGATCTCCGTGGGGCGTATAATTTGGTGCGAATTAAGCAGGGGGATGAGTGGAAGACCGCATTTAATACGCCCGAGGGCCACTTTGAGTATTTGGTGATGCCTTTTGGTCTTTCAAATGCCCCTTCAGTCTTTCAGTCCTTTATGCATGACATTTTCCGTGATTATTTGGATAAATTTATGATTGTGTATCTGGATGATATTTTGATTTTTTCGGATGACTGGGACTCTCATGTCCAGCAGGTCAGGAGGGTTTTTCAGGTTTTGCGGTCTAATTCCTTGTGTGTGAAGGGTTCTAAGTGCGTTTTTGGGGTTCAAAAGATTTCCTTTTTGGGATATATTTTTTCCCCCTCTTCCATCGAGATGGATCCTGTCAAGGTTCAGGCTATTTGTGATTGGACGCAACCCTATTCTCTTAAGAGTCTTCAGAAATTTTTGGGCTTTGCTAACTTTTATCGTCGATTTATTGCTGGTTTTTCTGATGTTGTTAAACCATTGACTGATTTGACTAAGAAGGGTGCTGATGTTGCTGATTGGTCCCCTGCTGCTGTGGAGGCCTTTCGGGAGCTTAAGCGCCGCTTTTCTTCCGCCCCTGTGTTGCGTCAGCCTGATGTTGCTTTTCCTTTTCAGGTTGAGGTCGACGCTTCTGAAATCGGAGCTGGGGCAGTTTTGTCGCAGAGAAGTTCCGATTGTTCCGTGATGAGACCTTGTGCCTTTTTCTCGCGTAAATTTTCGCCCGCCGAGCGGAATTATCATGTTGGGAATCGGGAGCTTTTGGCCATGAAGTGGGCTTTTGAGGAGTGGCGTCATTGGCTTGAGGGGGCTAGACATCAGGTGGTGGTATTGACTGACCACAAAAATCTAATTTATCTTGAGTCCGCCAGACGCCTGAATCCTAGACAGGCGCGCTGGTCGTTGTTTTTCTCTCGGTTTAATTTTGTGGTGTCCTACCTGCCGGGTTCTAAGAATGTTAAGGCGGATGCCCTTTCTAGGAGTTTTGAGCCTGACTCCCCTGGTAACTCTGAACCTACAGGTATCCTTAAGGATGGAGTGATATTGTCTGCCGTTTCTCCAGACCTGCGGCGGGCCTTGCAGGAGTTTCAGGCGGATAGACCTGATCGTTGCCCACCTGGTAGACTGTTTGTTCCTGATGATTGGACCAGTAAAGTCATTTCTGAGGTTCATTCTTCTGCGTTGACAGGTCATCCTGGAATCTTTGGTACCAGGGATTTGGTGGCAAGGTCCTTCTGGTGGCCTTCCCTGTCTCGAGATGTGCGAGGCTTTGTGCAGTCTTGTGACGTTTGTGCTCGGGCCAAGCCTTGTTGTTCTCGGGCTAGTGGATTGTTGTTGCCCTTGCCTATCCCGAAGAGGCCCTGGACGCACATCTCGATGGATTTTATTTCGGATCTTCCTGTTTCTCAGAAGATGTCTGTCATCTGGGTGGTGTGTGACCGTTTCTCTAAGATGGTCCATTTGGTTCCCCTGCCTAAGTTGCCTTCTTCTTCCGAGTTGGTTCCTCTGTTTTTTCAAAATGTGGTCCGTTTGCATGGTATTCCGGAGAATATCGTTTCTGACAGAGGAACCCAATTCGTGTCTAGATTTTGGCGAGCATTCTGTGCTAGGATGGGCATAGATTTGTCTTTCTCGTCTGCTTTCCATCCTCAGACTAATGGCCAGACCGAGCGGACGAATCAGACCTTGGAGACATATTTGAGGTGTTTTGTGTCTGCAGATCAGGATGATTGGGTTGCTTTTTTGCCTTTAGCGGAGTTTGCCCTCAATAATCGGGCCAGCTCTGCCACCTTGGTGTCTCCTTTTTTCTGTAATTCGGGGTTTCATCCTCGATTTTCTTCTGGTCAGGTGGAATCTTCGGATTGTCCTGGAGTGGATGCTGTGGTAGAGAGGTTGCATCAGATTTGGGGGCAGGTAGTGGACAATTTGAAGTTGTCCCAGGAGAAGACTCAGCTTTTTGCCAACCGCCGGCGTCGGGTTGGACCTCGGCTTTGTGTTGGGGACTTGGTGTGGTTGTCTTCTCGTTTTGTCCCTATGAGGGTTTCTTCTCCTAAGTTTAAGCCTCGGTTCATCGGCCCGTACAAGATATTGGAGATTCTTAACCCTGTGTCCTTCCGTTTGGACCTCCCTGCATCTTTTTCTATTCATAATGTTTTTCATCGGTCATTGTTGCGCAGGTATGAGGTACCGGTTGTGCCTTCCGTTGAGCCTCCTGCTCCGGTGTTGGTTGAGGGCGAGTTGGAGTACGTTGTGGAAAAAATCTTGGACTCCCGTGTTTCCAGACGGAAACTCCAGTATCTGGTCAAATGGAAGGGATACGGTCAGGAGGATAATTCTTGGGTGACTGCCTCTGATGTTCATGCCTCCGATCTGGTCCGTGCCTTTCATAGGGCTCATCCTGATCGCCCTGGTGGTTCTGGTGAGGGTTCGGTGCCCCCTCCTTGAGGGGGGGGTACTGTTGTGAAATTGGATTTTGGGCTTCCCCGGTGGCCACTGGTGGAATTGAACTGGTGTGCATCATCCCCTCTGTTCACCTGTTTCCATCAGGATGTGGGAGTCGCTATTTAACCTTGCTCCTCTGTCACTTCCATGCCGGTCAACATTGTAATCAGAAGCCTTTCTGTGCATGTTCCTGCTGCTAGACAACTCCCAGTTAAGTTGGACTTTAGTCCTCGTTTGTTTTTGCATTTTGTTCCAGTTCACAGCTGTAGTTTCGTTTCTGTGTCTGGAAAGCTCTTGTGATCTGAAATTGCCACTCTGATGTTATGAGTTAATACTAGAGTCTTAAAGTAATTTCAGGATGGTATTTTGATAGGGTTTTCAGCTGACCATGAAAGTGCCCTTTCTGTCTTCCTGCTATCTAGTAAGCGGACCTCAATTTTGCTAAACCTATTTTCATACTACGTTTGTCATTTCATCTAAAATCACCGCCAATATATGTGGGGGCCTCTGTCTGCCTATCGGGGAAATTTCTCTAGAGGTGAGCCAGGACTATATTTTCCTCTGCCAGGATTAGTTAGTTCTCTGGCCGGCGCTGGGCGTCTAGGGATAAAAAACGTAGGCAACGCTACCCGGCTACTGTTAGTTGTGCGGCAGGTTTAGTTCATGGTCAGTTTAGTTTCCATCCTTCCAAGAGCTAGTACTTATGTTTGCTGGGCTATGTTCTCTTGCCATTGATAACCATAACAGGCCCCTGTGTTGTGTCAGCCAGATGTTTCGCTCCCTTTTCAGGTCGAGGTTGATGCTTCTGAGATTGGAGCAGGGGCTGTTTTGTCTCAAAGAAGTTCTGATGGCTCTGTGATGAAGCCATGTGCTTTCTTTTCTAGAAAGTTTTCGCCTGCTGAGCGTAATTATGATGTTGGAAATCGGGAGTTGTTGGCTATGAAGTGGGCATTCGAGGAGTGGCGAAATTGACTTGAGGGAGCCAAGCATCGCGTGGTGGTCTTAACGGATCACAAGAATCTGACTTATCTCGAGTCTGCCAAGCGGTTGAATCCTAGACAGGCTCGATGGTCGCTGTTTTTCTCCCGTTTCGATTTTGTGGTTTCATACCTTCCGGGTTCTAAGAATGTGAAGGCCGATGCCCTTTCAAGGAGTTTTGTGACTGATTCTCCGGGAGTTCCTGAGCCGGCTGGTATTCTCAAAGAGGGGGTAATTCTGTCCACCATCTCACCTGATTTGCGGCGGGTGCTGCAGGAGTTTCAGGCTGATAGACCTGACCGTTGTCCAGCGGAGAAACTGTTTGTTCCTGATAGATGGACTAGTAGAGTTATCTCTGAGGTTCATTGCTCGGTGTTGGCTGGTCATCCTGGGATTTTTGGTACCAGAGATTTGGTGGCTAGGTCCTTTTGGTGGCCTTCCTTGTCACGGGATGTGCGTTCTTTTGTGCAGTCCTGTGGGACTTGTGCTCGGGCCAAGCCCTGCTGTTCTCGTGCCAGTGGGTTACTTTTGCCCTTGCCAGTCCCGAAAAGGCCTTGGACGCATGTTTCCATGGATTTTATTTCAGATCTCCCTGTCTCTCAAAGGATGTCGGTCATCTGGGTGGTTTGTGATCGCTTCTCTAAGATGGTTCATTTGGTACACTTGCCTAAATTACCTTCCTCCTCTGATTTGGTTCCATTATTTTTCCAGCATGTGGTTCGTTTGCATGGCATTCCGGAGAACATCGTGTCGGATAGAGGTTCCCAGTTTGTTTCAAGGTTTTGGCGGTCCTTTTGTGCTAAGATGGGCATTGATTTGTCTTTTTCTTCGGCTTTCCATCCTCAGACAAATGGCCAAACCGAACGAACTAATCAGACTTTGGAGACCTATCTGAGATGCTTTGTTTCTGCTGATCAGGATGATTGGGTGACCTTCTTGCCATTGGCTGAGTTCGCCCTTAATAATTGGGCCAGTTCGGCTACTTTGGTTTCGCCTTTTTTTTGTAATTCTGGTTTTCATCCTCGTTTTTTTTCAGGGCAGGTTGAGCCTTCAGACTGTCCTGGTGTAGATTCTATGGTGGACAGGTTGCAGCAAATTTGGACTCATGTAGTGGACAATTTGACATTGTCCCAGGAGAAGGCTCAACGTTTCGCCAACTGTCGTCGCTGTGTTGGTCCCTGACTTTGTGTTGGGGATGTGGTTTGGTTGTCGTCTCGTTATGTCCCTATGAAGCTTTCTTCTCCTAAGTTTAAACCTCGTTTCATTGGTCCTTATAAGATTTCTGAAATTCTCAATCCTGTGTCGTTTCGTTTGGCCCTTCCAGCTTCTTTTGCCATCCATAATGTGTTCCATAGGTCGTTGTTGCGGAGATATGTGGCGCCTATGGTTCCCTCCGTTGACCCTCCTGCTCCGGTGTTGGTCGAGGGGGAGTTGGAGTATGTGGTGGAGAAGATTTTAGATTCTCGTATTTCGAGACGGAAACTTCAGTACCTGGTCAAATGGAAGGGCTATGGTCAGGAGGATAATTCCTGGGTTGTTGCCTCCGATGTCAATGCTGCCGATTTGGTTCGTGCCTTTCATTTGGCTCGTCCTGATCGGCCTGGGGGCTCTGGTGAGGGTTCGGTGACCCCTCCTCAAGGGGGGGGTACTGTTGTGAATTCCGTTCTCGAACTCCCTCCTGTGGTCATGAATGGTACTTCGGCGAGTTCTGTCTGTGGACTCCCTCTGGTGGCTGTGAGTGGAACTGCTGGTTCTTGAGGTTGCTTCCTCAGCTGCCCTCGTTTGCAGCTAGGCTGGCTTCTCTATTTAGCTCCACTCAGATCGTTACTACATGCCAGCTCTCAATGTATCAGTTCTGGTTCAGATCTCTCTCGGATCTTTCTGATGACCTGTCTACTCCAGCAGAAGCTAAGTCCCTGCTAGTTCATTTGTTGTTCATTGTGTACTGAATATATTTCTTAGTACTTGCTAAGTTCTAGTCCAGCTCGCTAACATGATATTGCCTTGCTAGCTGGAAGCTCTGGGGTGCAGAGTGGCACCTCCGCACCGTGAGTCGGTGCGGGGGTCTTTTTGCATACTCTGCGTGGCTTTTTGTAGTTTTTTGTGCTGACCGCATAGATCCCTTTCCTATCCTCTGTCTATTTAGTGAAGACTGGCCTCCTTTGCTGAAACCTGTTTCATTCCTGTGTTTGTGACTTTCCTCTTAACTCACAGTCAATATATGTGGGGGTATGCCTTTTCCTTTGGGGAATTTCTCTGAGGCAAGGTAAGGCTTTATTTCCTATCTTTAGGGGTAGTTAGCTCTTAGGCTGTGAAGAGGCGTCTAGGGAGAGTTAGGTACGCTCCACGGCTATTTCTAGTTTGTGAGATAGGATTAGGGTTTGCGGTCAGCAGAGATCCCACTTCCCAGAGCTTGTCCTGTCGTCTAGTTTAACCATCAGGTCATTCCAGGTGCTCCTAACCACCAGGTCCATAACAGTAATCATGCAGTGTTCATGATCCAGCAGTTCTTTTCAACAGTGATAAACAAGAAACAAGGACAAAAGCAAAAAGGCAAAATAGGGATCCCGGGTAAACTAAGGGACCCCTTTAAGAGTTAACCCTAATCGGGTTGTAGCAGCAAGAAGACACATAAAAGGACGGACAGTTAACTATATACAGTTTGCAAAGCACTTTAAAGCTTCATAGTAAATTGCAAGACATCAGCCGGTAGTGGACATCTCCTGACCATGGCGGCTTTGGTCCCTGGTCTCTGGCTGATGCAGTGTCAGTATCGGTGGTTGGTCTCTCGGGTGCAGTCAGGTCACCCGGTGTCTGGATTCGAAGGCTAACCTTGGCTGCAAGCTTGGTAGCTGCAACAAGGCGTACGGTGGCGATAGTAGCAAGATCTGTCAAGTCTGGTTCAATCATGGTCGAGGCAACAGGTGACATCCCCTCAGGCCCACATCGTTGGACGTTCCGAGCGCACCATCCTTGTGCACTCCGGTGGCCGGTGTAGGTCACCTGATCCCCCCTTTGCAATAGTGGGTCACCATATCGGTTGCGGAAAGGAGTCTTCACGCTGCAACCGGTAACGAAGACGTCAGTCGGTAGTCCCGGTTCCTGTATGGAGCCCCAACCCCACTTTGGGTGAAAGGCCAGCACAGTTCCCCACTTTACCACATCTTTCCTGCCGTGCGCAGGCTTTGGGTGTTTCACTTTTGGCGCGTCAGTTTGTTCTGTCTCTTTTCGGTGTTTCCAGTGTAAGATCAGGCATTGTTTATATTGTTCCCAAGTGAGCACAGCAAGGGTGAGGCCTTCCTCCTGAGCTCCATCTGGCCCAATCCGGAGGGGTATCCCACTGAAAGATCACCCCCTCTGAGCTCACATCTAGGGGTTCCCCCATCTTGATCGGTAGCGGAGGCACCAGCTTCCCCATCGTGTCGGGGGTTAGCACCACCAGCTCCGCTGAGAGGAACTGGTCATTGTTGGGGTGAGGAGCGGTCGCGGGATCGGTCAGGAGAGCAGGATCGGTCGGGGAGCAGAATCAGCCGGGGGAGTAGGGGCGTCTTCCATACCTGCGCCTGATGTGATTCCACCGATGTCGATCCGTTCCGCTGACAAGGACACTGGAATCGGCTGCAGCCCGGACCGCGGCTCCTCCAAGGTGGCCTGTCGATGTGGCTCCGCTCTCCACGGCTCCGCACCTGCTGGCTCCATGGTCAGGATAGGTAGGCTCGGCTCCTCCGCCGGCGGCTCCAAGGAGTTCAGATCCTTCAGCTGCGGTGGATGCGGTTCTGCCTCTGATGGGTGAGGGTAAGCCGGGATCACTTCGCCGTCGCTCGGGCACCTGCTGATCATCTTCGCTGTCTTGAGATCGGCAGCCGTGCATGCACCTGACTCCGCCATTTCTCCGAGGTCGAGCTCCCTCTTCACATCGTTCCCGCCGTTGCAAATCAGGGGGCGGTTCTCCTCTGCTATTGGGCAGGTCGCCATCTCGCAGCAGAAGTTGGAGGGGGCGGTCGCTGCTTTTGGTGCCGCTTTGGTAGTCTCCTCCCATGACACGCCCTTCTTCTTCCTCTGCGCTGTAATGGCGGTGGTTCTTGGCGAGAACTTTTGGCGGCAAGTGGCAATACACAGTCTTTGCAATAAGTCACAGTCCAAGTATAATAAATCACAGTTCCAAGGCACACATGACCTGATTCTTCAGGCTTAAGTAGATCCTGTTCATGACGCCAAGTTGGAGTGCCCCCACTGCCACAGGGCCGAGGGGTACCCGGTACCGGGCCTCTCTGTCTCAATCCTGGAGTTGTCACGGTGGCTAGACCCGGCCCGTGACCCTGCTGAGGGGCATATAATGAAGGTGGAAAGTGATGTGAGGTTGTGGTGCGGTGCAGGTCGCAGTAAATAACGAGGATACCAGGTTGCAGTCTCTTTACCTCTTTACTGAAGGCTTCAGGATCCTCAGTCTGGAATACGGTTAACCGGGCTGCGTGAGTCCGGCCAGTCCGATGGCACCTCCAGAGTTCCCTTTGCAGGTGGAAATCTGTGCCTACCTTCTAGCGCTTGTGTGTTGTGGTCCTCCCCTGCTGTGCTTACGGGATAGTCCCCACAACTGTTGTGTCTGTTTCTGAAGTTCCCTCTCAACTCGATTCTGATGTTCTTCTTCGTCCCCCCAGACGATATGGCTAGGACGCACCCGTATGACGGGTAGGCTCGGAGCTCTTCTGGGACCCTAGTGTCGCCCCTCTCCAACTGTTGCCCCCTATGTCTTCTTAGGTGATTTGAGTGAGACAGCCCGCCTATAACTGACTGTCCTGCCGTAGGTTTGAAGTAAGGCCTGGAGCTCAATGCTGCCTCGGCGTTCCGGCCACCGGCTACGCGCCTCAGTAGGATGTTGCCTCGTCTTACAGCACGACTCCTACTGGTAATTCTCCTTGTTGTGTTGATCTCGTTTCTCACTCAGCACAATAAACCTCGCTTCTTGTCCTTTCTTGGGGTACCGCCGCGATGAAGTGCAGGCGCGGTCCTGTAACATTCTTTCCTGTTCGCTAGGCCTCTGTCAGGATCCCACCCCTGACAGGGACCCCCCTGAATCTTCCCTTGCAACACCCTCTGCCACAGGATGTTGCCTGGTTCCAACCCAGTCAGCTTCTCACTAACTTCCTATCTAACCCCCAGTTTTACCAGATTGTGAGGAGTGGCCTAATACATAGCACCCTTAGCTCCCCCTGGAGGCCAGACTGTGAAGTGTATTGGTGTCTGTGATACCTGGTCAGGTGAACTCCTTCGGTGCCATCCGACGTACCATAGCCCCCCTTAGCGGCGGAGCATCAGTACTGCAACGACCAGGACTCTGGGGCGCTGCATATGCACACATATGCAGAGAGAGAAACTAAATATATAATAGCAATATTATTATATACAGATACAGTGGGGAAAATAAATATTTGATACACTGACGATTTTGCAAGTGTTCCCACCTACAAAGAATGGAGAGGTCTGTAATTTTTATCATAGGTACACTTCCACTGTGAGAGACAGAATCTAATAAAAAAATAGAAAATTACATTGTATGATTTCTAAATAATTAAATTGCATGTTATTGCATGAAATAAATATTTGATCACCTAACAACCAGCCAGAATTCTGACTCTCATAGACCTGTTAGTTTTTCATTAAGAAGCTCTCCTACTCTGCACCCATTACCTGTATTAATTGCATCTATTTCAATTTGGTGCCTGTATAAAAGACACCTGTCCACACACACAATCAGTCCCACTCCAACCTCTCCACTATGACCAAGACCAAAGAGCTGTCTAAGGACACCATGGGCCAAAATGTAGACCTGCACAAGGCTGGGATGGGCTTCTGGACAACAGGCAAGCTGCTTGATGAGAAGGCAACAACTGTTGGTATAATTATTATTAAATGAAAGAAGCACAAGATGACTGTCAATCCTCTTTGGTCTCTTGCTCCATGTAAGATCTTGCCTCGTGGGGCAAGCATGATTCTCAGAAAGGTCAAGAATCATGCCAGAACTATTTTGTAGGGCTTGGACAATGACCTAAAGAGATCTCGGACCAGAGTCTTGAACATTACAGTTAGTAGCACATTATGCCATCATGGATTAAAATCCTGCAGGGCACGCAAGGTCCCCCTGCTCACACCAGCACATGTCCAGGCCCATTTGAAGTTTGCCTATGACAATCTGCATGACCCAGAGGAGGCATGGGTGAAGGACATGTCATCAGATAAGACCAAAATAGATTTTTTTTGGCATTAACTCCACTTGCTATTTTTGGAGGAAGAAGAAGGATGCGTACAGCCCCAAGAATACCATCCCAACTGTGAACTATGGTGGGGGAAATATCATACTTTGGGTGTGCTTTTCTGCAAAGGGGACAGGATGAATGCACCATATTGAAAGGAGGATGGATGGGGTCATGTATCACTAGATTTTGTCCAACAACCTCCTTCTCTCAGTAATATCTGTGATTCACCAGTTAATGGTATTCACAGGACTTGTGGGAGACAGGAGCTCCTCTACAGCAGGAGGATGAAGAGCTCTCTGAGGATGGGGTTGGGTATATTATGGCACTTACACCTCCGAACATTGACAGGTTATAGGGGTGACCGGTGGAAGAATTACGTCAAATGTACTGACCTGACGTCACCTGAACTGTACCACAGCATTACTGGGAGTGATGTGGGAGTTGGAAAGAGTGGAGAGGACACCACGTAAGAGAGCAACTTTGGGGTTCACCAGACTGGGGTGTGACACAGACTCCGGCGGTGACTGTGACTCCAAGAAGGAAAGGTAGTACAGTAAGGAAGGGCAAATCCTCTTTTCACTGAGGGAGTAAGTGCCACAAAGAAGGTGAAGTGTCATTGCCAGTAGCAACTGATGGGGCTGACACAAATGTTGTGCTGTCTGAGGAACTGACACAATGTAACACAAATGCCCCACAAGAGGAGGTCAGGGAGATTGAGCCAGCCCAACAGATGGGGTGGGTGTCCTCTCCAGTTTGTGTCAAGCAGCTGATGGTTGGACAGTGGATGGCACTATAGGAGAAGAAACCCTGGAAAGCACTGGTGGAGCAGGAGTCCACAATGTTCAGGGAGAGCAGACCAATAAGAAATCCATCTCCAGAGAGACTGGAAATAAAAACAGTGCCAGGGATAAAGAAGTGGACAAGGTTGAAGACTCCAAAGACCCTGAGAGGGAAGAGTTGGAATGAGCACTGAAGATGACACTGCTGAGGCCCAGGTGAAGGCTGAGGGGCCAGAAACAGAGGAAGCCACCAAAGAAGGGATGCCTGAAGCAGGTACCTCTTTGGGTTATGGAAGCTCACCCAGTCCAGAGGTTGGAAAAGGCAAGCTAAGGAGGCTCTAGGACACTATACATGGCCATTGGCAAGCTAAGCTTTGGAGACAGGCTGCTGAAGGCCGAGTGAGTGCATTGGAATGAGAGGTGTCCGAGCTCAAAGACCACCTAGCAGAAAGCCAGGCAAGAAATACAACAGCCCTGAAGAAAATGTAGTGGCAGGTGTCTGTACTGGCCAACCGACTCAAAGAGGTGGAGGTCCGGCGAGAGCCGAAGCCGGAGGCTGAGACTGGTGATCATTTCGGTGCAGTGGAGAAGGTTGAGACTCCCTTGCTCAAATGCCTTGTAGAAGTCCTGGAAGAACAGAGAGAGGAGTGTATCAGAGACTCGGTGCATGATGACTTTAAGAAGGCTATGGAAGCCTGTAGGGTGTACTGGTCCCCAGAAGCTAAACCGTTGGTGTTCTGTCCACATATGAAGTTATGGTGATTTGAGTGGCTATCCTGAAAGACATGCACTTGAGGTGCATGTGCATGAAGCTGTTGATCCAGTGGAAGAACAAGGAAGCCACTAGGCGGCTGCAGCTTATGAAAAAACCTCGGAATCTACTAGAAGATGTCGTCCAGGTGCCAATTTCTCTGCTGGAAGAAGTCGTCGGGTCCAACGGGCGACTCATGCAGGAAATGGTCAATAAATCGGGGGTGTGACGAGAGTGAGAATTCCTGATAAAGATCTTCATCTTCCTGATTAAGCTTTTCATCTTCACAAGGTACCCAGGGAAGTGGGTATGGTTCCATTCCTCATGGTGGGGACAGGGGAGAGTTTCGCATATAGACTGGTTCATCTTAAAGAACTACAGCAGTTAAGGTTGGAAAGAGTTATGATCGAGAGTCAGCATCGCTCCCAAAGATGGAAGCCTTCTTTGGAGCATGGTACCCAACGACGTGGAGGTCCTCACAGTAATAGATGGGCCACAGCAGAAGATAGAGACAGCTGGTGCAACAGGTCTCTAGGCAATGGAGGAAAATGCCATCTGAGAGCTTGACAGAGGATAGGAAGCATGCTAGGTTGAGGGCAAGTAATTCCCCTGTTAAAAAAATACTGAGAATCTTAGACAAGAGACCCAATCATGTGTGTGACAATACTGAGTAGATCCTGACCCTAAGTCCAGAGAGAGGTGAATTACACTGCTGTATTGACAGCCGGGGGTGGGGGATGTTTAACCAAGTCACGACTCAGGATTGGGGAATGACACAGTCTGATAACACAAAAAGGAAGTGGGTGACAGTGACAGATGGTAGGTCTCTAAAGGAACCAGTGACGTTGAGGGATTTGGTTACAGGAGCCAATGATTATAGTAGATGGAGAGGGTCCTCTCGATTGGTAGCTCGAGACGACAGGGACATCTTTTCCTGAGGCTCTGGACTGTCGTCATGTGCTCATCCCCACTGGTTTGAACAGAGGAGGAGGGTATGTGATGTTCTAGTTAGTGGTATTCGCAGGAATAGGTGTGTATCGCACAAACAGAAGTCTGTTGCGTTTTGAATCCAGGCCAGATTTCTGGGGTTTGTAGTCCCACAAGCCTGTTTTCTTCGTAAAGAGCTGGATTTAGGGTTATCCAGAAGTGATGGGTGGGACTGGTTAACAACACAGCTCCGAAGGGGTGTGCTCCTGGAAGGTTGTATTTGTTTCCTGTGTGAAGCACATGGGGGAGGATGCCCATGTGTGAGAAAGGAGCTGGCTAGTGCTCCTTTCAGTCCAGGAACCACTGAGGATCTGGGCTACTGACAGGACCTATATGAAGCCAGGCTGGTAAATCCTGAGGAGCAACTGTTAAGAAGGTAACCCAGAGCCTGGGGAACAGTGTGTGTTTGGCTCAGACCAAGCCTGAGTACTGGACTGTAACCGATTGTGTGTGGCCACGGGCCTGATGGAGCAGAGTCCTGTTATGGACACTGTTGTTTTGTTTTGCCAGATCTGAAGGCTGTTTATTTTGTGTTTGTGTTGCTGGGTTTTATGGAGTAATAAATCCACACGAACGTTTAAGGAAAGACAGTCTTGCCATCTGTTTTGTCACTGCCAAGCGAGTATACCCTAATCCGCTAGTGAGCGCTACATCACAAATCATTAAAGATGGGTTATGGCTGGGTCTTCCAGCATGACAATGACCCAAAACACACAGCCAGGGCAACTAAGGAGTGGCTCGGTAATAAGCATTTCAAGGTCCTGACGTGGCCAAGCCAGACTCCAGACCCGAAGTCATTAGAAAATCTTTGGAGGGAGCTGAAACTCAATATTGCCCAGCGAGAGCCCCGAAACCTGAAAGAGCTGAAGAAAATCTGTATGGAGGAGTTGGCCAAAATTCCTGCTGCAGTGTGTGCAAACTTGGTTAAGAACTACAGGAAAAGTCTGACCCCTGTAAATGCAAATAAAGGTTTCTGTACCAAATATTTTAATTTAGGTTTTCTATTGTATGAAATACCTATTTCAAGCAATAAAATACAAATTACTTATGTAAAAGTCATACCATGTGATTTTCTGCTTTTTTTTTAAGATTCTGTCTCTCACAGTTAAAGTGTACCTATGCTAAAAATTATAGAACTCTCCATTCTTTGCAGGTGGCAACACTTGCAAAATCGGCAGTGTATTAAATAGTAATCTGCTCCACTGTATAGATAAATATATATGTATGTATATATATATATATATATATATATATATATATGTGTTAGGGCTAGCGAAACGCACTGAGTATAGGTAGGAAGCAACAAGGTACGTTCGCAGCCCGAGATCCACCGTGCAGTGATATCTGCTGCAAAGTAATGGCGGATAAAGTCTGAGCTCACACGTGGGTTAAGCTTCACCCCGAGTGAACTGAAAGTGATCTCTGTTGCCACACAGAGTCACGCTGTACACAAAAACTATTACCCTAACTAGGGTTGTGCTTGCAAGCAAGCCAGCGGCTAATTGCCCCCACTGACGCTATCTGCCTGCCTGAGTGTACAGTCCCAGCGCTACAATCTCACACCACATATATATAAAGAGTGGTAAAGTATCCACTGGCATAAGCCAAATACATTTGATACTAGCGCATGGCCGTGCGGCCATGCAAACCTTTTATAGTTGCAGCTCTTTCAGGACCTTCCTGGAGGACCAATAGGAGATGCTACAGGGCCTGAGTGTGTGACCCCCGACCTCCAATGAGAGGTCCTCCCGTGGGCATGGTCAGTGTGTGCAAAGCAGGACTTCGTCCCAGAAAAGCCTGCTCGCCGCTGACCAGTGCTAGCTACAAAGGGAGAGCCTGGAAAGACAGCAGTAACCTTTTGCACAGTATCAGGCTATAACACTATAGTATTTTCTTGACTATTTACCACACTTACTACTTTATATTAAAGGGGTTGTACAGTTTACAAAATACACAGCAGTTTTTACTTTGCTATATTTTATTCTTTTTGGAGACCTAAACACTTCAGCCAGGTATAGTGGTGCTTGAAAGTTTGTGAGTTTTCAATATTTCTAAATAAGTTTTGCCTAAAATCACATCAGGTTTTCACAGTACTCCTAAAAGTAGAAAAATCAAACAAATGAGCCAAAAAAATTACACTTGTTATTTTTTTTATGAAGGAAAGTGATCCATATCACATGTCTTTTAGTAGAAACATTTTATGAACCTTTGCTGTTAGTATATAATGTGACCTTTTTATGCCTCAATAATTGCAGCTAAACATTTTGAGTAATTGTTGATTATTCCTCTCTGCATGTCAAGTTTCCTTTGTTGCACTTTCATTTTTTCATCCTCTTCCTCCAAGAGCCATATCTTTTCTGATTTTACATTGACATTACTGTATAAGGGCTTGTTTTTTCAGGATGAGTTGTACTTTTGAATCACACCATTCAATTTATCATGTGATGAACTGAAAATCAGGAAAACATTTGGATGTTCAGCGAAATAGCAAAAAAAGTGCAATTCCACAATTGTATTTTGACCTTTTTATTTACAGCATTAATTAGATGGCAAAAATAAACTGAAAAATTGATTCAGGTCAGTTCAATTGTAGCACATAAAGGTACAGTGGCATGTAAAGGAAGCTCTGGATCATGGCACTGTACCACGTTGTGGAGCACCAGGCAAGGTGTACCCCTATACAGGGATTTCCTTTCACAACACCAGGTGGCCTGAATGCCGTGAATCCTGGACCAAAGGACGACCCGTATTGACAGACTAGAAACACTGCGGAATACTTGGCTCTGCTGGTTGAGAGAATCCCGGAAGCTCCATGAAATCCCAGAAAGGCTGAACCCACCGGTAGCAGTATTTGGAGGGTTCCATGAGGAGAGGCTAAGTCAGCTTGAAGTGGGAACCAGAGTGACCAGAGGGATCCAGGATAGGAATCGCCAGATGTGGATTCTGTGAAAATAGAGACATCAGTATAGTGCAGAGCACAGCAGAGCGTGGCCTGAAGCTGAGGCAACAATCCCTGAGAATGAACACGTTGCCCAGGCACCACCCTTAAGGGGAGGATGCATTTTATGCACAGGGCATCACAGCACAGACAGCCCTAATAGAGAACAGGTGCCCTGCAGTTTTAAGTATGTGCAGGAAGCGCCTACTAAGAGCATTTCCAGGAGGCCTGCCAAAAGGATGCAGGTTCTTGGCAGAGAAAGGAGCTGCTGATCGTCTGGAGCCACGAACAGGGTGAGTAGTAGCAGTGGAGCTGCGTGATAGGCACCTGTCTCCCTGCGCAGTGGAGATCGGGCCTGCGGCCTAGGGCATGTGTAATAATTATAGGGGATAACTCAGGAGACTCTTTGCATGGAACCAAAACACAAGGATCCCTAAAATGTAACCTTTATTGTTTATAAAAGCTAAAATCAGTTTGCTCCAATATAAGAGACAATAATGTTAGGAGAAAAAAATTCCAAAAGATTAAAAACTAACTTAAGGTACTGTCACACAGTACCATTTTGATCGCTACGACGGTACGATTCGTGACGTTCTAGCGATATCGTTACGATATCGCAGTGTCTGACACGCAGCAGCGATCAGGGATCCTGCTGAGAATCGTACGTCGTAGCAGATCGTGTGGAACTTTCTTTCGTCGCTTGATCACCCGCTGACATCGCTGGATCGTTGTGTGTGACAGCGATCCAGCGATGTGTTCGCTTGTAACCAGGGTAAACATCGGGTAACTAAGCGCAGGGCCGCGCTTAGTAACCCGATGTTTACCGTGGTTACCAGCGTAAACGTAAAAAAACAAACAGTACATACTTACATTCCGGTGTCTGTCCTCCAGCGTCTCAGCTTCTCTCCACTGTGTGAGCGTCTGCCAGCCGGAAAGCGAGCACAGCGGTGACGTCTGACGTCACCGCTGTGCTTGCCGGCTATGGCGCTTACACAGTGGAGAGAAGCAGAACGCCGGGGACAGACACCGGAATGTAAGTATGTACTGTTTGTTTTTTTTACGTTTACGCTGGTAACCACGGTAAACATCGGGTTACTAAGCGCGGCCCTGCGCTTAGTTACCCGATGTTTACCCTGGTTACCGGGGACTTCGGCATCGCTCCAGCGCCGTGATTGCAACGTGTGACCGCAGTCTACGACGCTGGAGCGATATTCATACGATCGCTGCGACGTCACGGATCGTGCCGTCGTAGCGATCAAAATGGTACTGTGTGACAGTACCCTTACCCTATCAGGTGTCCTAATTACTGCACCCTACCTGACAGCGGAGGTTGGCACCCTAAGTTTCTGCGGTAGGCGCCCCCACTCCTCGACGGCTGGCCCTAATAGCCCTATTTACACCCTATATTCCCTAGTAGAGACCTAATCGTTCTCAGAAAAAATGAAATAAATATAAAAAAACAAGAAAATGCACAAATGAACTAGAAAAAAGCAAAAAATTGAACTCAGCAAAAAAACAAAATTATTTTTATCATATTAGACAAAAAAGGTCCCTAGTAGGGCATAGCAAAACAAAATTATTGGATAACAATGCCAATATTTTGTAAAAATAAAAAATATCAATGTCTCGTTTATCCAACAAATATATCAGCGGGCCACTTCATCTCACACTGTTCCATATAGTCATATATATCCCGGGTTTTCAAACAATCAAATAGTACCCAAAGAAGATATAATGTCCCTAATAGGACTACAGCCCACAAAAACAAAAACATCCCCGCAGGGGACCACCAGAGCAGATTGAGCAGTCAAAAAATAATAATAATAATGTCACTCCACAGTATATTACTGTAGCATATGTTTCTACTCATCTGCATCCCAGAAGCGTTGTAGGTCCTGTGGTCATCCAGCTCCGCTGGTCTCCTGCCGGGATATTCACCCTAGATTGCCCGACGCGTTTCCCCCCCGTGGAAATCCTGAGGGTTCATCAGGGGACATGGAACAATGCCACAAAAAAAGATAGACATGCAGGAGCGTATTCCATACCGTTGCCGTGTTATATGCCTGTCAGCTTCCTCCACGTGGGGATAGGCCACGCCCTCTCCTCGCGCACCCGGAAGTGTGTCATTGGAACGCACAAGCGTCGCCGGGCGCCTGATATGACGCTCCAAACAGGAACACATACCAAGGGAATCACCCTCAATGGATACCTCTGCGCCTGCGTGTAGTCACAAACGAAAGTGCGTCACTGGAACGCACCTGCGCTCCAGCCATCTCACGTGACGTGTACCGAGGAAATCACCCTCACTTAATATAACACACCACGCATGCGTGGAGCTATAGCGTAGCGGTATACAACGCTGCGGGGCTGCAAATTACATACCCCACCAGAGAATAACGTATGCACCGATCCAACCACCACAAAGCCGGATACAGGGTATGGGGAGCACACTGTTACACGATGTAAATAAAAAAGGTTCGAACCCCTCACTCCTTATAAAGAGGAAGACACAGATTTTACAATGAATAAACCGACATTCACCAAAAAGTAGGTATATTATGCCCAGATACCATAAACTAGCACCCATTGGATATCAGACCGGCAACATGATGAACCAACACTCCAAAAAAGAACATAATAGAATGAACAAACACAGAAGAACAAACTAATACATAAAAAAGAAAGAGATTAATATCCCCATTTATTGTAAGGGTACGAATCTACCCGACAGGTTAAATACTCATAGGGACCAAGATGGTTTTCAGATGAAGCTCGCAAAGGAAATCTGCTCATTGAGGCCCAGAGGGCTCACCGACTTCAGCAGATAAATCCATCTCGTCTCCCGTTGTAGAATTTTTCTGTCCCAATCCCCCAACCTCACCGAAGGGGAAATCACCTCAATCACCCTAAAGACAAGGGACGCGGGATTCCCCCCATGTGTATCATTCACATGTCGTGCCAATGGGGTATCCCTATTGTGTCTGATGTCCCCTAGGTGTTCCCCTACACGTACACAGAGTTCCCGCTTCGTCTTCCCCACGTAGTCTTTTGGGCAAGAGCAAGTACATACATAGACCACTCCCACTGTTCTGCAATTTGCAAAACACCTCATCTGGAATGATCTTCCAATCGACGAGCTACTAAAAGTCTTGGACGGCAAAACATATTTGCAAAATGCACAGTGTCCACATCTGAATGTCCCAAAAGACCTATTCTCTAACCAGGTACCAGATCTTTTAGGGGGTGTATAGTGGCTATGTACGACCATGTCTTTAATAGATTTACCCCTCCTATATGTGACTGAGGGATATGGGGATATGTGCCCGCCAATGTCTGGATCCGATTTTAAGATCTGCCAATATTTTCTCAGGATTTCACAGACTCTACCTGATTGGTCATCATACGTGCCAATTAACCGTGTGATGGGAGCAGTATCCTCCTTCTTTCTTGGTACCAGTAAAGAGGTACGATTAGTCTTGTATGCAGCCTGATATGCGGAATCAATCACATCCCTGGGGTATCCCCTATCCTCAAATCTTTGTTTCAGGTCCAAGGACCTTGTTTCAAAATCTCCCATCCTGGAACAATTCCTCCGCAATCTGCAAAATTGTCCCTTGGGGATACCCCTTTTCAAAGGACACGGATGGTAACTCTCCCACCTCAACAAACTATTAGTGGCCGTAGGCTTCCGAAAGATGGTTGTGTTGAGAAGGCCATCACTCTGTCTCGAGATGAGGACGTCCAGAAAAGCAATTTCATCCTTTCCAATCTCATACGTAAATTTAAGGCCCTCAATATTACTATTGAGGTACCGTATAAATTCAGCGAAGGACTCTGTCCCCCCTCTCCAGAACACCAGAATATCATCTATATATCTGCCCCAGAAAATAATCCTGGGGCACCAGACATCATCCTCATCTCGAAACACAAACGTGTCCTCCCACCAGCCCAGGAGCAAATTAGCATATGTGGGGGCACATGGGCTCCCCATTGCTGTGCCCCTGAGCTGGTGGTAGAATTTCCCATTAAAGAGAAAAAAATTATGCTGCAAAACAAAACTCAATAACTCAATCAGGAAATCATTATGTGGACCCAAATGGACCCCCCTACTACTCAGAAAGAACTTAACGGCCCTCAGGCCATCTTGATGCCTAATGCTGCTATACAGCGCCTCAACGTCAATTGAGGCAATGATTGTGTCTGGATCAATTATAATACCCTCCAGTTTTGTAAGGAGGTCTCCCGTATCCCTGATATACGAGGGTAAAGCCGTCACAAACGGGCGTAATACTTTGTCCAAATAAATGCTACAGTTTTGTGCAAGAGCACCCACACCTGACACAATAGGGCGTCCCCTAAGTGGGGTGACACCCTTGTGCACTTTTGGTAGTGCATAAAACGTAGCTGTCGTCGGACATTTAGGCAACAGAAAATCAAATTCACTTTTGGAGATCAATTTTTGTTGTAAAGCTGATGTTACAATACCTGAGAGTTCCAACAAAAATTCTTCAGTTGGATCACGTCTAAGAACCTCATATGAGTCCTTATCTAAGACAATAGCAGAGCACATATCCACATATCCACCACAGTCCATCACGACGATGTTACCGCCCTTATCAGAGGGCTTAATCACAATGGAGTGATTATTTTTCAGACCTTCAAGCGCCCTCCTTTCCATATAGGAGAGATTGGGATAGGCAGAATCAAGGGATGGATCAATCTTGTTTAACTCCTCAGTGACCAATTTTTGAAAAATTTCAATTCTCCCATAATCACCCGGGGGGGGGGGGGCATTTTTTTACTGGTAAGTTTGAGTTCTGAAAAGGGGCCCTCACCCGGTTGCCTAGACCCCTCCTCAGCCAAGCTCTCAAGTGTCTCCAAATCAGCCAGGTCACTGAGTGGAATGCCCAATTGTTGACATTTTTGTGCATCATTTTTTTGAAAAAAACGCTTCCACTTTAGTTTTCTGGTAAACAAATTCAAATCCTTGATCCAATTAAATGGGTCAAACCTAGTAGTTGGGACAAAACTCAAACCTAACGCCAGAACTCTATTCTCAATAGGTGACAATACATACGAGGACAGGTTCATAATACGATATTTATCAACAGTCTCTATCTTGGTCTCAGATAGTACGGGAGGGTCCCTCGATCCTCTAAAAAAGAGGATGAGGAAGAGGCAGAGGTATAACCCCTTTCTGTACTGCGAGTCTGCCATCTCCGACCCCTTTTTCCCCGACCCCTCGATCTAGGTTGTTGCCGAGTCAAAAACACTCTTGGGGCTGAATCCACGTCAGAGGACTCAATATCTGACGATGATACCTCAGTATTCATTGTTGATGTAATTTGCAACGAAGGATATGCCCGTTTCTCTTTAAATTCGGCACAATCTTTTAAAAATCGTTTATGTTTCCTATCCTTAATCTCAAGATGGAACCTGTCCACCCCTATCTTTAAGGATTCTTCTCTAGTCACAAAATCAGGGTCAGTTTTAAATTTCAACGTTTTCTCGATTGATTCCTTTAAAGCCGTAGTTGTTTTTTCAAAGGTTTTTTTCTCCTCCTCAACCAAGATCTTCATAAATCTGATTGACGACGAGATGGATTCTTCCTCCCACCTCTTTAAAAGAGTTGGGGATGCACACCTAGGTGCTGGTACTAAATGTATTCTCAACCCAAACGGAATGATCTTATTTCTTATATAATTTTCAAGCGATTGTACCTCCCACCATGATTTAATATTATTTTTATATGCAGTAAGGAGGTCCGAAAACAAATTCTTCAGAGTGGGAGTAGCCGCTGTGCTCCCTGAGCCCTCAATGTCGGAGAAAGCCTCCCTCGCATCATCTAGCCATCTATTAGTATCTAGGGGTCCCGACAAGAAACCTGCCATACCAAACAATTTTATCAAAAAAAGACCACTCAAAAATTATTAGTGGAATCCTAGAAACAACCAAAAAACCAAAACACAAGGATCCCTAAAATGTAACCTTTATTGTTTATAAAAGCTAAAATCAGTTTGCTCCAATATAAGAGACAATAATGTTAGGAGAAAAAAATTCCAAAAGATTAAAAACTAACTTACCCTATCAGGTGTCCTAATTACTGCACCCTACCTGACAGCGGAGGTTGGCACCCTAAGTTTCTGCGGTAGGCGCCCCCACTCCTCGACGGCTGGCCCTAATAGCCCTATTTACACCCTATATTCCCTAGTAGAGACCTAATCGTTCTCAGAAAAAATGAAATAAATATAAAAAAACAAGAAAATGCACAAATGAACTAGAAAAAAGCAAAAAATTGAACTCAGCAAAAAAACAAAATTATTTTTATCATATTAGACAAAAAAGGTCCCTAGTAGGGCATAGCAAAACAAAATTATTGGATAACAATGCCAATATTTTGTAAAAATAAAAAATATCAATGTCTCGTTTATCCAACAAATATATCAGCGGGCCACTTCATCTCACACTGTTCCATATAGTCATATATATCCCGGGTTTTCAAACAATCAAATAGTACCCAAAGAAGATATAATGTCCCTAATAGGACTACAGCCCACAAAAACAAAAACATCCCCGCAGGGGACCACCAGAGCAGATTGAGCAGTCAAAAAATAATAATAATAATGTCACTCCACAGTATATTACTGTAGCATATGTTTCTACTCATCTGCATCCCAGAAGCGTTGTAGGTCCTGTGGTCATCCAGCTCCGCTGGTCTCCTGCCGGGATATTCACCCTAGATTGCCCGACGCATTTCCCCCCTGTGGAAATCCTGGGGGTTCATCAGGGGACATGGAACAATGCCACAAAAAAAGATAGAGATGCAGGAGCGTATTCCATACCATTGCCGTGTTATATGCCTGTCAGCTTCCTCCACGTGGGGATAGGCCACGCCCTCTCCTCGCGCACCCGGAAGTGTGTCATTGGAACGCACAAGCGTCGCCGGGCGCCTGATATGACGCTCCAAACAGGAACGCATACCAAGGGAATCACCCTCAATGGATACCTCTGCGCCTGCGTGTAGTCACAAACGAAAGTGCGTCCGCTGTCAGGTAGGGTGCAGTAATTAGGACACCTGATAGGGTAAGTTAGTTTTTAATCTTTTGGAATTTTTTTCTCCTAACATTATTGTCTCTTATATTGGAGCAAACTGATTTTAGCTTTTATAAACAATAAAGGTTACATTTTAGGGATCCTTGTGTTTTGGTTTTTTGGTTGTTTCTAGGATTCCACTAATAATTTTTGAGTGGTCTTTTTTTGATAAAATTGTTTGGTATGGCAGGTTTCTTGTCGGGACCCCTAGATACTAATAGATGGCTAGATGATGCGAGGGAGGCTTTCTCCGACGTTGAGGGCTCAGGGAGCACAGCGGCTACTCCCACTCTGAAGAATTTGTTTTCGGACCTCCTTACTGCATATAAAAATAATATTAAATCATGGTGGGAGGTACAATCGCTTGAAAATTATATAAAAAATAAGATCATTCCGTTTGGGTTGAGAATACATTTAGTACCAGCACCTAGGTGTGCATCCCCAACTCTTTTAAAGAGGTGGGAGGAAGAATCCATCTCGCCGTCAATCAGATTTATGAAGATCTTGGTTGAGGAGGAGAAAAAAACCTTTGAAAAAACAACTACGGCTTTTAAGGAATCAATCGAGAAAACGTTGAAATTTAAAACTGACCCTGATTTTGTGACTAGAGAAGAATCCTTAAAGATAGGGGTGGACAGGTTCCATCTTGAGATTAAGGATAGGAAACATAAACGATTTTTAAAAGATTGTGCCGAATTTAAAGAGAAACGGGCATATCCTTCGTTGCAAATTACATCAACAACGAATACTGAGGTATCATCGTCAGATATTGAGTCCTCTGACGTGGATTCAGCCCCAAGAGTGTTTTTGACTCGGCAACAACCTAGATCGAGGGGTCGGGGAAAAAGGGGTCGGAGATGGCAGACTCGCAGTACAGAAAGGGGTTATACCTCTGCCTCTTCCTCATCCTCTTTTTTAGAGGATCGAGGGACCCTCCCGTACTATCTGAGACCAAGATAGAGACTGTTGATAAATATCGTATTATGAACCTGTCCTCGTATGTATTGTCACCTATTGAGAATAGAGTTCTGGCGTTAGGTTTGAGTTTTGTCCCAACTACTAGGTTTGACCCATTTAATTGGATCAAGGATTTCAATTTGTTTACCAGAAAACTAAAGTGGAAGCGTTTTTTTCAAAAAAATGATGCACAAAAATGTCAACAATTGGGCATTCCACTCAGTGACCTGGCTGATTTGGAGACACTTGAGAGCTTGGCTGAGGAGGGGTCTAGGCAACCGGGTGAGGGCCCCTTTTCAGAACTCAAACTTACCAGTAAAAAAATGCCCCCCCCCCCCGGGTGATTATGGGAGAATTGAAATTTTTCAAAAATTGGTCACTGAGGAGTTAAACAAGATTGATCCATCCCTTGATTCTGCCTATCCCAATCTCTCCTATATGGAAAGGAGGGCGCTTGAAGGTCTGAAAAATAATCACTCCATTGTGATTAAGCCCTCTGATAAGGGCGGTAACATCGTCGTGATGGACTGTGGTGGATATGTGGATATGTGCTCTGCTACTGTCTTAGATAAGGACTCATATGAGGTTCTTAGACGTGATCCAACTGAAGAATTTTTGTTGGAACTCTCAGGTATTGTAACATCAGCTTTACAACAAAAATTGATCTCCAAAAGTGAATTTGATTTTCTGTTGCCTAAATGTCCGACGACAGCTACGTTTTATGCACTACCAAAAGTGCACAAGGGTGTCACCCCACTTAGGGGACGCCCTATTGTGTCAGGTGTGGGTGCTCTTGCACAAAACTGTAGCATTTATTTGGACAAAGTATTACGCCCGTTTGTGACGGCTTTACCCTCGTATATCAGGGATACGGGAGACCTCCTTACAAAACTGGAGGGTATTATAATTGATCCAGACACAATCATTGCCTCAATTGACGTTGAGGCGCTGTATAGCAGCATTAGGCATCAAGATGGCCTGAGGGCCGTTAAGTTCTTTCTGAGTAGTAGGGGGGTCCATTTGGGTCCACATAATGATTTCCTGATTGAGTTATTGAGTTTTGTTTTGCAGCATAATTTTTTTCTCTTTAATGGGAAATTCTACCACCAGCTCAGGGGCACAGCAATGGGGAGCCCGTGTGCCCCCACATAAGCTAATTTGCTCCTGGGCTGGTGGGAGGACACGTTTGTGTTTCGAGATGAGGATGATGTCTGGTGCCCCAGGATTATTTTCTGGGGCAGATATATAGATGATATTCTGGTGTTCTGGAGAGGGGGGACAGAGTCCTTCGCTGAATTTATACGGTACCTCAATAGTAATATTGAGGGCCTTAAATTTACGTATGAGATTGGAAAGGATGAAATTGCTTTTCTGGACGTCCTCATCTCGAGACAGAGTGATGGCCTTCTCAACACAACCATCTTTCAGAAGCCTACGGCCACTAATAGTTTGTTGAGGTGGGAGAGTTACCATCCGTGTCCTCTGAAAAGGGGTATCCCCAAGGGACAATTTTGCAGATTGCGGAGGAATTGTTCCAGGATGGGAGATTTTGAAACAAGGTCCTTGGACCTGAAACAAAGATTTGAGGATAGGGGATACCCCAGGGATGTGATTGATTCCGCATATCAGGCTGCATACAAGACTAATCGTACCTCTTTACTGGTACCAAGAAAGAAGGAGGATACTGCTCCCATCACACGGTTAATTGGCACGTATGATGACCAATCAGGTAGAGTCTGTGAAATCCTGAGAAAATATTGGCAGATCTTAAAATCGGATCCAGACATTGGCGGGCACATATCCCCATATCCCTCAGTCACATATAGGAGGGGTAAATCTATTAAAGACATGGTCGTACATAGCCACTATACACCCCCTAAAAGATCTGGTACCTGGTTAGAGAATAGGTCTTTTGGGACATTCAGATGTGGACACTGTGCATTTTGCAAATATGTTTTGCCGTCCAAGACTTTTAGTAGCTCGTCGATTGGAAGATCATTCCAGATGAGGTGTTTTGCAAATTGCAGAACAGTGGGAGTGGTCTATGTATGTACTTGCTCTTGCCCAAAAGACTACGTGGGGAAGACGAAGCGGGAACTCCGTGTACGTGTAGGGGAACACCTAGGGGACATCAGACACAATAGGGATACCCCATTGGCACGACATGTGAATGATACACATGGGGGGAATCCCGCGTCCCTTGTCTTTAGGGTGATTGAGGTGATTTCCCCTTCGGTGAGGTTGGGGGATTGGGACAGAAAAATTCTACAACGGGAGACGAGATGGATTTATCTGCTGAAGTCGGTGAGCCCTCTGGGCCTCAATGAGCAGATTTCCTTTGCGAGCTTCATCTGAAAACCATCTTGGTCCCTATGAGTATTTAACCTGTCGGGTAGATTCGTACCCTTAGGGCCCCTTCACACTGGTCGATTCTGCTACGATTACGACGCATTTGCGTCATATTCGACATCGCAGTACGAGCTCGTAGCCAGCGGTCACACTCTACGATGTTAACGCTTTTTCTGACGTAGTTGCGATGTGAACGTCACGCGTCGCAATCGTACGCTACCCTTCACACCGCCATAGTCCTACGACTCCGAGCGTGATGTATTACCAGCATGGGCGTGCTAAAACGTCACGCCCAATCAGGAGACAGGTATGCGGAAGCCCAACCCACGTAGTCGCATTACGAGCTCGTATGACCGCCGTCACATACTACGATTTCGACCGCCACAGCGAGACATTTACGACGAAAGAAAGTTCTGCTCTTTCTTTCACATCGTACGATGCTGGGCTGCGTCGCAAATCGTAACGCCATGTCACACTTTGCAACCTCGGAACGAGGACGGATAAACGTCACAAATCGAACGCTCGTTCAGACTTTGATTGCACAGTGTGAAGGGGCCCTTACAATAAATGGGGATATTAATCTCTTTCTTTTTTATGTATTAGTTTGTTCTTCTGTGTTTGTTCATTCTATTATGTTCTTTTTTGGAGTGTTGGTTCATCATGTTGCCGGTCTGATATCCAATGGGTGCTAGTTTATGGTATCTGGGCATAATATACCTACTTTTTGGTGAATGTCGGTTTATTCATTGTAAAATCTGTGTGTTCCTCTTTATAAGGAGTGAGGGGTTCGAACCTTTTTTATTTACATCGTGTAACAGTGTGCTCCCCATACCCCGTATCCGGCTTTGTGGTGGTTGGATCGGTGCATACGTTATTCTCTGGTGGGGTATGTAATTTGCAGCCCCGCAGCGTTGTATACCGCTACGCTATAGCTCCACGCATGCGTGGTGTGTTATATTAAGTGAGGGTGATTTCCTCGGTACACGTCACGTGAGATGGCTGGAGCGCAGGTGCGTTCCAGTGACGCACTTTCGTTTGTGACTACACGCAGGCGCAGAGGTATCCATTGAGGGTGATTCCCTTGGTATGCGTTCCTGTTTGGAGCGTCATATCAGGCGCCCGGCGACGCTTGTGCGTTCCAATGACACACTTCCGGGTGCGCGAGGAGAGGGCGTGGCCTATCCCCACGTGGAGGAAGCTGACAGGCATATAACACGGCAACGGTATGGAATACGCTCCTGCATCTCTATCTTTTTTTGTGGCATTGTTCCATGTCCCCTGATGAACCCCCAGGATTTCCACGGGGGGGAAACGCGTCGGGCAATCTAGGGTGAATATCCCGGCAGGAGACCAGCGGAGCTGGATGACCACAGTACCTACAACGCTTCTGGGATGCAGATGAGTAGAAACATATGCTACAGTAATATACTGTGGAGTGACATTATTATTATTATTTTTTGACTGCTCAATCTGCTCTGGTGGTCCCCTGCGGGGATGTTTTTGTTTTTGTGGGCTGTAGTCCTATTAGGGACATTATATCTTCTTTGGGTACTATTTGATTGTTTGAAAACCCGGGATATATATGACTATATGGAACAGTGTGAGATGAAGTGGCCCGCTGATATATTTGTTGGATAAACGAGACATTGATATTTTTTATTTTTACAAAATATTGGCATTGTTATCCAATAATTTTGTTTTGCTATGCCCTACTAGGGACCTTTTTTGTCTAATATGATAAAAATAATTTTGTTTTTTTGCTGAGTTCAATTTTTTGCTTTTTTCTAGTTCATTTGTGCATTTTCTTGTTTTTTTATATTTATTTCATTTTTTCTGAGAACGATTAGGTCTCTACTAGGGAATATAGGGTGTAAATAGGGCTATTAGGGCCAGCCGTCGAGGAGTGGGGGCGCCTACCGCAGAAACTTAGGGTGCCAACCTCCGCTGTCAGGTAGGGTGCAGTAATTAGGACACCTGATAGAGTAAGTTAGTTTTTAATCTTTTGGAATTTTTTTCTCCTAACATTATTGTCTCTTATATTGGAGCAAACTGATTTTAGCTTTTATAAACAATAAAGGTTACATTTTAGGGATCCTTGTGTTTTGGTTTTTTTGGTTGTTTCTAGGATTCCACTAATAATTTTTGAGTGGTCTTTTTTTAGACTCTTTGCATGGAACAAGACAACTACAGGACACAGTTTTATAAGTGGTAAAGTCTATATTATCACACGGTGATTCAAACAGGTGCAGAGAGAAACTCAAGTCCACAGCACTTGGAGCAAATATCAAATGCAGCTCAGCAGTCTATAGGAAACTTCAGAGGAAAATGCAATCACACAGAAAGTCTATGAAGCACAATTATTCTTGAGGATACTTGACACGAATAAGTCCCTGCTTAGTCCAAAACACAGATAGATATGCTTATAAGGCAGTTCAAATAATATCTTAGCTCAACTAGGAAGGTCTGGGTAATAGTCTCAGTTTCTTGCAGAGCAGCAACAGCTTACATGTCCAGCAAATGCAGATGGAAGTAAACACGAGCAGCAGATGAAGGAGGATTACTGGAACTGGTGTATGCAGCAGGAACTCAGAGCAGAATAGCAGGATAACCCACAGGTTTACAGGAGCAGTTATATAGCCAGGGAGTCACCAGAGGTCAGGAGCTGGATGCAAGGCAGAATACTCTAGCACAGACTGAAGGCTCGGGTGGAGTTTTATAGCAGGAAGACACAGTGCACATGAGACCAAAGACGTCATCTTGGAAAAGGGCAGTAATGCACAAAAAGGTAATAAAAAATGTTCAGAGTCCTGACATTATGACTATATGACATATCAGTACATCATATGTCGGTAGGGGTTAATCCTTCACATCTGTTGAAGGAATTTTAGGCCATACCTTCCTACAAAACAGCTTCAACTCTGTTATCTTTTTCAGTTTTCTCCAATGACCTGCTTGCTCTCATCCTTCCACAACATTTCTATAGGATTAAGATCAGAACTTTGACTTGGCCCAAAACATTAATGCCCAAAACATTAACTTTATTATTCTTCAGTTTTCTTTTGTAGAACAACTTGTGAGCTTCACGTCATTGCTGACAGCGGCATTTAAGTACCGCTTCCGGCCACGCGGCCGGAAATGCCCGCATCGCCGAACCCACGTGATCGGGGGTCAGCGATGCATCAGCATAGTAACCAGAGGTCTCCTTGAGAACTCTATGGTTACTGATGCCGGCTTGCTTTGAGCGCCACCCTGTGGTCGGTGCTCATAGCAAGCCTACAATTCAGCTACATAGGAGCGATCTGATGATCGCTGCTATGTTGCTGAGCCGATCAGGTTATGTCAGCTTCTAGCCTCCCATGGAGGCTATTGAAGCATGGCAAAAGTTTAAAAAAATGTTTAAAAAAATGTGAAATAAATAAAAAAAATCTAAAATAAAACAATAAAAAAAATCAAACATATACATATTTGGTATCGCCGAGTTCAGAATCGTCCAATCTATCAATAAAAAAAAAGGATTGACCTGATCACTAAACGACGTAGTGAGAAAAAAATTAGAAACACCAAAATTATGTTTTTTTGGTCGCTGCGACATTGCATTAAAATGCAGTAACGGACAATCAAAAGAATGTATCTGCATCAAAATGGTATCACTAAAAACATCAGCTCGGCGTGGAAAAAATAAGCCCTCGTCTGACCACAGATCACGAAAAATGGAGACGCTACGAGTATCGGAAAATGGCACAATTTTTTTTTTTTTAGCAAAGTTTTGAATTTTTTTTCACCACTTAGATAAAAAGTAGCCTAGAAATGTTTGGTGTCTATGAACTCGTAATGACCTGGAGAATCATAATGGCAGGTCAGTTTTAGCATTTAATGAACCTAGCAAAAAAGCCAAACAAAAAACAATCACGGGATTGCACTTTTTTTTGCAATTTCACCGCACTTGGAATTTTTTTCCCATTTTCTAGTACACGACATGGTAAACCCATGATGTTGTTCAAAAGTACAACTTGTCCCACAAAAAATAATCCCTCACATGGCTATATTGATGGAAAAATAAAAAGTTATGGCTCTGGACAGGAGGGGACACGGAAACACGGAAAATCCCAAGGTCATGAAGGGGTTAAACCCCTGTGCACAGTGAAAAACAAAATTTATGACTACAAGAATCTGCACAAGAGAGAATCGGATCCTGACAACTTTATGATTATGATGATGTTGTACTAAAAATATAAATTAAACTTGTAACAGATATGATTAATTTCTGTATTATATCAGGTCAGTAATGCCATTCCATGTTATATAACACAGAAATAGGCCGGCGTCACACTCAGCGTATGAAAATACGCTCGAGTTCATATGAAGACATCCAGCAGAGGGCGCATCAACGCGACTCAAGGTAAATACAGGACATTCCCCTGCTTTCCATTAATTCCCCGGGGTTTTACAGCCATGAGCTGGGTGTAAAATGAATTAACCCCTTCAGATGGATTTACATCGTGGGACATGACCTGAACAACGGAAGGTATGGGATATTGTTGTTTTTTTATTTTTCCTTTTTTTACAGAACGAGGGTCTTCAGGTGGATTACCAGTATAATAAAATATTACAACACCCTGTGTCTTTATTTCATTAAAGTACTTTGTAATAATGTGTGTGTTTTATTAACCATTTCGTACTATTGGATTAATAATGGATAGGTGTCATAATTGACGCCTCTCCATTATTAACCTGGCTTAATGTCACCTTACAATAGCAAGGTGACATTAACCCTTCATTACCCCATATCCCACCACTACACGGGAGTGGGATGAGAGTGGCCAAGTGCCAGAATAGGCGCATCTTCCAGATGTGCCTTTTCTGGGGTGGCTGGGGGCAGATGTTTTTTAAAACAGGGGGGCCAATAACCATGGTCCCTCTCTAGGTTATTAATATCTGCCCTCAGTCACTGGCTTTACCACTCTGGCGGAGAAAATTGTGCGGGAGCCCACGTCAATTTTTTCAGCGATTTAACCCTTTAAATTAATAGCTAGAGGGCCCAAATTTTGCACATACACACTACTAACATTAGTAGTGTGGAATATGCAAAAAAAAGGGATATGAGATGGTTTACTGTATGTAAACCATGTCTCATATCATGTCGGGTTTGGGAAGGAGAGAGCAAAAGCCGGCAATTGAATTACCGGCTTTTATGATATCTAGCGCTGTATGAAATATATATATATATGTGTCTCACTGACATATATATATATATATATATATGTATATATATATATACCTATTCTATGTGTAGACATTTATTCTACCTATTCTATTCTATTCTGTCAGTGTGATTTTACTGTACACCGCACTGAATTGCCGGCTTTTCTCTATAACACCGGTGCATATTTCTCGCAAGTCACACACATGGTCCGTGTGTAATCCGTATTTTTCTCGCCCCCATAGACTTTCATTGGCGATTTTTTTGCGCAATACGGTGACAAACGCAGCATGCTGCGATTTTGTATGGCCGTTCTAGACCGCATAATACGGATCAGTAAAATATGGCAGATAGGAGCTGGGCCATAGAGAATCATTGTACCGTATGCAATCTGTATTTTCTGCACCTCTCATACGTCCGTAAAACTTGCTAGTGTGATGTCGGCCAAAGGCCTACTCTTCCCTAGAATGTCCGCTAGGCTGATCCAGCCTAGTAGCGGAAGTTGACACCTTAGTATTATGGGATTTGGCACCCCTGCTCCACAGTGGCTTGCCCTCAATTGTTCTGATTGTCTCTAGACTATCAGATAACACGGAAAATAATCTAGTCTTAGGATTGCCAATAAACTGTCCAGAAGTAGGCAAGTGTTGAGATGTAACCCAGACAGAGAGTTGTAAGTGAGAATTAGGCTGTGACAGGTGTTGAGGAGCTGTTGGAGACACTTCAGGAAAATGGCACTATTTTACACAGTGCAGTAGAAAGCCACATGAAGCTTACATAACCTCGGGGGTGGTCAGACAAGCTTCTCTATAATTCCTTGCAGCTATCACATCACATTGCGTAGCACAGCCAATCAGCAAACTTTATCATAGAATGTATACAATCAGAATAAAAAAATGCATTTAAATAAGGACTTTTTTCTTATTTCCTGAAGGACAGCATTATAGGCACGTGCACAGACATGTCCTCAATTATGCCCCTTCATCGTATATACAGTTATTCATTCATGCTACAAACCAGTAACTTGACATCATTCCTTAACCCCTTCCTGACCAAGCCTATTTTGACCTTAATGACCTGGCCATTTTTTGCAATTCTGGCCAGTGTCCCTTTATGAGGTAATAACTCAGGAATGCTTCAACAGATCGTAGCGATTCTGAGATTGCTTTTTCGAGACATATTGGGCTTCATGTTAGTGGTAAATTAAGGTCGATAATTTTTGCGTTTAATTGTGAAAAAAATGGAAATTTGGCAAAAATTTTGAAAATTTCACATTTTTCAAATTTTGAATTTTTATTCTGTTAAACCAGAGAGTTACGTGACACAAAATAGGTAATAAATAACATTTCCCACATGCCTACTTTACATCAGCACAATTTTGGAAACAAAATTTTTTTTGCTAGGAAGTTATAACGGTTAAAATTTGACCAGCGATTTCTAATTTTTACAACAAAATTTACAAAACCATTATATTAGGGACCACCTCACATTTGATGTCAGTTTGAGGGGTCTATATGGCTGATAATACCCAAAAGTGACACCATTCTAAAAACTGCACCCCTCAAGGTGCTCAAAAAGACATTCAAGAAGTTTATTAACCTGTAAGGTGTTTCACAGCAGCAGAAGCAACATGGAAGGAAAAAAATAAACATTTAACATTTTAGTCACAAAAATGATATTTTAGCAACAATTTCTTTATTTTATCAAGGGTAAAAGGAGAAAGTGGACCCTGAAAGTTGTTGTCCAATTTGTCCTGAGTACACCGATACCTCACATGTGTGTTATGGACCTGGTGGTTAGGTGCACCTGGCATGACCTGATGGTTAAACTAGAAGACAGGACGAGCTCTGGGAAGTGGGAACTCTGCTGACCGCAAATCCTAATCCTATAACACAAACACTAGAAATAGCTGTGGAGCGTACCTAACTCTCCCTAGACGCCTCTTCACAGCCTAAGAGCTAACTACCCCTAAAGATAGAAAAATAAGCCTTACCTTGCCTCAGAGAAAATTCCCCAAAGGAAAAGGCAGCCCCCCACATATATTAACTGTGAGTTAAGAGAAAAGTCACAAACACAGGGATGAAACAGGTTTCAGCAAAGGAGGCCAGACTTACTAGATAGACTGAGGATAGGAAAGGGATCTATGTGGTCAGCACAAAAAACTAAAAAAAAGCCACGCAGAGTGTGCAAAAAGACCCCCGCACCGACTCACGGTGCGGAGGTGCCACTCTGCACCCCAGAGCTTCCAGCTAGCAAGGCAATATCATGTTAGCAAGCTGGACTAGAACTTAGCAAGTACTAAGAAATATATTCAGTACACAATGAACAACAAATGAACTAGCAGGGACTTAGCTTCTGCTGGAGTAGACAGGTCATCAGAAAGATCCGAGAGAGATCTGAACCAGTGCTAATACATTGACAGCTGGCATGGAGTAACGATCTGAGTGGAGTTAAATAGAGAAGCCAACCCAGCCGCAAACGAGAGCAGCTGAGGAAACAACCTCAGAACCAGCAGTTCCACTCACAGCCACCAGAGGGAGTCCACGGACAGAACTCGCCGAAGTATCATTCATGACCACAGGAGGGAGTTCAAGAACGGAATTCACAACACATGTGGGGGTAAACTACTGTTTGGGCACACAGCAAGGCTGGGAAGGAAAGGAGCGCCATTTGACTTTTTGAATGAAAAATTAGCTTCAATCATTAGCGGACACAATGCCACGTTTGGAGAGCCCCTGTGTGTCTAAACATTGGAGCTCCCCCACACTTGACCCCATTTTGGAAACTAGACCCCCAAGGAACTTATCTAGATGCATAGTGAGCACTTTAAACCCTCAGGTGCTTCACAAATGGATCCGTAAAAATGAAAAAGTACTTTTTTTCGCAAACTTTTTTTAGCCTCAATTTTTTCATTTTCACATGGCAACAGGATAAAATGGATCCTCAAATTTTTTTGTAAATGTCTCCTGAGTACAACGACACCTCATATGTGGGGGTAAACTACTGTTTGGTCACATGGCAGGGCTCGGAAGGGAAGGAGCGCCATTTGACTTTTTGAATGGAAAATTAGCTCCAACCGTCAGCGGACACCATGTCGCATTTGGAGAGCCCCTGTGTGCCTAAACATTAAAGCTCCCCCACAAGTGACCCCATTTTGGAAACTAGACCCCCCAAGGAACTTATCTAGATGTGTGGTGAGCACTTTGAACCCCCTAGTGCTTCACAGAAGTTTATAACTCAGAGCCGTGAAAATAAAAAATAATTTTTCTTTCCTCAAAAATGATATTTTATCACGCAATTTTTTTTATTTTCACAAGGGTAACAGGAGAAATTGGACCACAAAAGTTGTTGTCCAGTTTGTCCTGAGTACGATAATACCCCATATGTGGGGGTAAACCACTATTTGGGCACACGTCGGGGCTCGGAAGGGAAGTAGTGACGTTTTGAAATGCAGACTTTGATGGAATGGTCTGCGGGCGTCACGTTGTGTTTGCAGAGCCCCTAATGTGCCTAAACAGTAGAAACCCCCCACAAGTGACCCCATTTTGGAAACTAGACCCCCTCCGAACTTATCTAGATGTGTGGTGAGCACTTTGAACCCCCAAGTGCTTCACAGAAGTTTATAACGCAGAGCCGTAAAAATTAAAAAAAAAACATTTTTCTTTCCTCAAAAATGATTTTTTAGCCAGCAATTTTTTATTTTTACAAGGGTAACAGGAGAAATTGGACCCCAATAGTTGTTGTCCAGTTTCTCCTGAGTACGCTGATACCCCATATGTGGGGGTAAACCACTATTTGGGCACACGTCCGGGCTCAGAAGGGAGGGAGCACCATTTGACCTTTTAAACGAAAGATTGGCTGGAATCAATAGTGGTGCCATGTCACGTTTGGAGACCCCCAGATGTGCCTAAACAGTGGAAACCCGTCAATTCTATCTCCAACACTAACCCCAACACACCCCTTACCCTAATCCCAACTCTAACCATGACCCTAATCATAATCCTAATCCGAACACACCCCTAACCACAACCCTATCCCCAACACACCCCTAACCCTTCTCCCAACCCTAACTATAACCCTAACCACAAGCCTAACCCTAACCCCAACACACCCCTAACCCTAATCTTAACCCTAATTCCAACCCTAACCCTAATTACAAACCTAACTCTAATTCCAACCCTACCCTAAGGCTATGTGCCCACATTGCGGATTTGTGTGCGGATTTTTCTGCACCGTTTTTGAAAAATCCACAGGTAAAAACGCACTACGTTTTACCTGCGGATTTTCCTCGGATTCCCAGTGTTTTTTTTATGCCGATTTCACTTCCGGATTCCTATACAGGAACAGATGTAAAAGGTTGCAAAATCCGAACAAAGAATTGACATGCTGCGGAAAATACCAAGCGGTATTTTCCACACCATGGGCACAGCGGATTTGGTTTTCCATTGGTTTATATGGTATTGTAAACGTGATTGAAAAGTGATACGAATCCGCAGCGGATTGGCAGCCAAATCTGCACCGTGTGCACATAGCCTAATTCTAACCCTAATTCTAACCCTAACCCTAATTGCAACCCTAAGCCTAACCATAACCCTAAATTCAACCCTAACCCTAACCCTAATTGCAACCCTAACCCTAACTGCAACCCTAACACTAGTGGAAAACTAAAAATAAATATATTTTCTTTATTTTATTATGTTCCCTACCTATGGGGGTGATAAAGGGGGTTTATTTACAATTTTTTTTATTTTGATCACTGTGATAGAACCTATCACAGTGATCAAAATGTACGTGGAATGAATCTGCCGGCCGGCAGATTCGGCGCGTGCACTGCGCATGCGCCCGCCATTTTGAAACATGGCGGCACCCATAGGAGGGAGGGATACCAGGAAGGATACCGAGTCTCGGTAAGTATGGGGGGTGGGATCGGATGACAGGGGGCGGAGGGGAGGACAGGGGGCGGAGGGGAGAGGAGGGCACGGAGGACAGGGTGGAGGGGTAGGAAACACTGATGGTGGCTGCAGATTGCCGCCGTCATTCGGTGGCGGGGTCAGATCGGGGACTCCAGCCAATGACGATGATATTGCAGCATCTGCCACGGCTGAATTGTAATATTTCACCAAGTTTCATAGGTGAAATATTACAAATTGCTCTGATTGGCTGTTTCACTTTCAACAGCCAATCAGAGTGATCGTAGCCATGTGGGGCAAAGCCACCCCCCTGGGCTGAAGTATCACTCCCCCTGTCCCTGTAGGTCAGGTGAAATTTTAGTTAACCCTTTCACCCAATCTGCAGGAACGCCATCCTGCCATGATGCCACATAGGTGTCACTGGTCGGATTGGTACAGACTTTCATGACGCCTACGTGGTGTCACAGGTCGGAAAGGGGTAATTATTTGTAGGACATGTTTGACATCCCACTAAATTCTACCGAGCTATATGTGCCTCCCTAGGTTTATATGCTAAAGAAATGATTGTCTTCCAGTTGCTGCAATGCTTTGCTAAAATAATTTGTGTTCTCATTAGAAAGGCTAATCAAAAAAGTGGAAATACACATATAAAAGATCAATTGCACTTCCTAAATTTAAACAATGTAAATATTTATTATGTAGCAAACACAAAAACCTAGACAAGACAAACAAAAACATTTTAAATTGCGCATATTGTGCAAATTGACACTGGGAAATAACCAATATGTCCAGCATGATAACGAATAAAGCCATGCAGATGCAGTGGATATCTGAGATAAATATGAATGGACACTACAATAGAGCGAAAACTATGTTCTTTATAATAAGCATCTATGCCTAAGGAATCTCATGATCAGAGATGATCAAACTTGTTCGGAAAATGTTCGCCAATCTCAAATTTGGCACTAGTGATGAGCGCGTATACTTGTTACTCGGGTTTCTCCGAGCATGCTCTGGTGGTCTCCGAGCATTTCAGCGTGCTCAGAGATTTAGTTTATGTCAACGCAGCTGCATGATTTGTGGCTGCAAGACAGCTTGAATACATGTGGGGATTGCCTAATAAACAGGCAATCCCCACATGTATTTAAGCTGTCTAGCAGCCACAAGACGTGCAGCTATGTTGACATAAACAAAATCTCAGAGCACGCTGAAATACTCAGAGACAACTCGAGCGTGCTCGGAGAAACTTGAGTAACGAACATACTCTCTCATCACTATTTGGCATTAACGTTGCAAATTCGGATTCATGTTCGGATTCTCAAGCTTTTTTCCTAAAATTGCCAAAAGTCGGGCAAAGTTTGGTAAATGACTGAGTTCACTAAGAGCTGTTTCAGAAGTCATTGTAGCAGCACGGATCGCAAAACATCCCACACACACGTGCACAATGATGACACATGGATAACATCCCTGTTTCTTCAGTGTGACATGTTTCGGTGCCTGGAAATCAGCGATACTGTTTGCACTGTTCTCCATTCCTGGGTGCTGAAGATGACAGCTCACAATACAGAGCAGGCCAGAGCGAGCCATCCCCTCCCCCACAGATGGCGTACGTGCAGGCCGTCATGACAGGGATTTGGGAGCAGAAGGGTAGAGGGTGGGGTGATTTAGTGGGAGGGGGGACTTATGCATGAAGAGGGGGTTTATAGGGAAGGGAGGGGGTGGGGCTTACCAGTTCCCACTCTGGAGGCCACACGAAGATACCTGTAGGATGGCGTCTGTGGAAGGCGTGCTGCAGCAGCTGCGGGTTGCGGCGGAGAATCAGCCTCCCGGCTGGCTGGAAGCTCAGGTGGCCAGAATCCCAGGCAGCGGGGACGTACAGGCGGTGTTAGGCGGTGAGCGGCGCTCTCGGCGGGTACGGCCTCTGGAGCGGCTGTCCCCAGATGTGCTTCAACCCCAGCGCAGGTGCAGGAGCCCCTCCAGGGACCCTCCGGACCAAACGCCCGCCCGCAAGCGCCCAAGCAGGGCCCGGTCCAGGAGGAATCCACCTGCCGTGGTGGGGCCTGCGGTGGTGGAGAGGCCTACTTTGCCCTCACTTTGGGGGGCGGGGCCTCCACGCGCCGGACCGTCGACTTCCTGTGATGTCACGGCAGATCGCCACGGTGCTGCTCCCGCTGGGCGACCTGCTTCCACTGCAGCACAGAGACAGCGGGGGAGAGCCTCTACCATAGCGGCTGGCAGACCCGCCGGTTTTCCGGGGTTGCTGGGCCCATACAGTGAACCGGGATCGTCGCCAGGATCGTCAGCTGGATCTGGAAGGAGCCGTGGTCGAGGGTCTGGTGAGCCAGCATCCTGCGGTGGGCCTGCGCTGGGTGTCCTTTCCCACCAGGCCGCATCAGGATCGTCAGCAGCGGGCCTGGACAGGGCCGGATCTTCACGTGCCTCATCACGTGGTGAGCCGCAGCCTCACGGGGTTCCACGGAGTGGATCGGGAGCAAGTGACGGCTGGATGAGCGGGATGTCTGTGGCTGGGGGACCCCAGCTCCCCTGCAGCCTGGTGAGCAAGACTCTATGTCTGTTTTCTTATCGGCGCTATCTTTTTCCCTGGCTGTTCGGGTTAGTCAGGCGGGTGGGGCAGCGATTACGTGGGAATAGGCGAGAGTTCGGTCGGATTTGGGGAATGAAGGGGTGGGCGAGTTGTTGTCTAGCGTCTGTGAGTTGCTCACACAATTAGGAGGCATTAGGTCGGTGCCGTCCCCGTTGGCCGCATGGGTTGGTTCTACAGATTTGGGTTTGGGGGTGTCAAGTGGGGGTGCCTTGGCGCCGAGTAGCTCATCGGAGCCCGTGTCGGTGTCCATGCAGACCGAAAAGGAGAAGGAAGGCGGGATTCGTTTGGATGATAAAGCGCGGGGCGAGATTTATGTCTGTTTTGAGGGGCTGCTTTGGGCTCATTTGAAAAAGAAAGTGAGGGAGAAGATCTGGAAAGATGAGTACGTGGAAATTTTTTCGCTCCTTCCTTTGAAAAAATTTAATCTAGATAAGAGCAAGAAGGAGGACAGTAATAAGGAGGATGAGGAGAAACGGAGATGGCGTCTTATTCCGCAGACTTTTGTGAACTGGTTGCAAGCCTTTGCGATTCTGGCGAGCGTAGTTGGCAAAAAGGCGCCTGAGAATTGTTCAGAACTAGTGTTGAGCATTCCGATACAGCAAGTATCGGGTATCGGCCGATATTTGCTGTATCGGAATTCCGATACCGAGATCCGATACTTTTGTGGTATCGGGTATCGGTATCGAAACAACATTAATGTGTAAAAGAAAGAATTAAAATAAAAAATATTGCTATACTCACCTCTCCGACGCAGCCTGGACCTCACCGAGGGAACCGGCAGCGTTGTTTGCTTAAAATGCGCGCTTTTCCTTCCTTCCGTGACGTCACGGCTTCTGATTGGTCGCGTGCCGCCCATGTGGCCGCGACGCGACCAATCACAGCAAGCCGTGACGTAATTTTCAGGTCCTTCTAGGCATTCAGTATTTTAAAATTACGTCCCGGCTTTGTGATTGGTCGCGTCGCGGTCACATGGGCGACGCGACCAATCACAAGCCGTGACGTCACGGGAGGCAGGAGATGCGCGCATTTTAAAATGCGCGTGTGTCCAGCCTCCCGTGACGTCACGGCTTGTGATTGGTCGCATCGCCCATGTGACCGTGACGCGACCAATCACAAGCCAGAACGTAATTTTAAAATCCTGAAGGACCTGAAATTACGTCACGGCTTGCTGTGATTGGTTGCGTCGTGGCCACATGGGCGACGCGACCAATCACAAGCCGTGACGTCACGGGAGGCTGGACACGCGCGCATTTTAAAATGCGCGCGTCTCCTGCCTCCCGTGACGTCACGGCTTGTGATTGGTCGCGTCGCCCATGTGACCGCGACGCGACCAATCACAAAGCCGGAACGTAATTTTAAAATACTGAATGCCTAGAAGGACCTGAAAATTACGTCACGGCTTGCTGTGATTGGTCGCGTCGCGGCCACATGGGCGGCACGCGACCAATCAGAAGCCGTGACGTCACGGAAGGAAGGAAAAGCGCGCATTTTAAGCAAACAACGCTGCCGGTTCCCTCGGTGAGGTCCAGGCTGCGTCGGAGAGGTGAGTATAGCAATATTTTTTATTTTAATTCTTTATTTTACACATTAATATGGTTCCCAGGGCCTGAAGGAGAGTTTCCTCTCCTTCAGACCCTGGGAACCATCAGGATACCGTCCGATACTTGAGTCCCATTGACTTGTATTGGTATCGGGTATCGGTATCGGATTAGATCCGATACTTTGCCGGTATCGGCCGATACTTTCCGATACCGATACTTTCAAGTATCGGACGGTATCGCTCAACACTATTCAGAACTATTCTGTTATATGGATTCGATAGGCGAGGCACACAGGGCATATAGGGGTCAGGCTTGGCTCTGGTGCGATGAACAGTTTAGGCAGTGGAAGGCGGTTCGTCCAGTGATCAGGTGGGATCAGAAGGACATTTGTTTGTGGTTGCGGGTAATGGCACCGACAAAATTTGGTCATTCCTCTCAGGGCGGGGCCAGAAATGCCGGCCAAACCGCTTCACAAGGAAGTTCTTTGGGATCAGGGAGTCAGTCCGGACAATCAGGGGGCCAGAAGCACGGTTTTTGTTGGCAGTTTACCGACGGCCAGTGCAAATTCGGGGCTACTTGTAAGTTCAAACACGCATGCTCACATTGCAGTGGATCCTCCCATGGCGCCGCCAAGTGCTTCAAGAAAAAGGGAAAGCCCGAAGGCAATTCAAAAGGGGGTGACACCGGCGAGGCTGGACGCGATGGTCCCCTATCTAAATAGGTTCCCCGATAGGCGGAAAGCAGAGTTGTTGTTACTGGGTTTTCGTGATGGTTTTCGGATACCCGCCCCCCCATTTGGTATCCCCCAAGTTTTGAGGAATTTGTGATCAGCCATGTTGCACGCTGCGGTGGTTTCTGAAAAGTTGAACAAGGAAGTTGCATTGGGGAGGATGTCTGGTCCTTTCCCCGTCCCATCCTTTGAGGATTTCGTTGTTTCTCCGTTGGGTGTAGTTCCAAAGAAGGAGCCTAACAAGTTTAGGTTAATTCAGCATTTGTCATACCCTCGGGGGTGGTCAGTGAATGACGGGATAGATCCAGAGCTTTGCTCTGTGGTTTATACATCTTTTGACGAGGCAACACGCTTGGTGCGTAGTTGCGGCAGGGGCGCATTGTTGGCCAAAACCGATATCAAGTCGGATTGTAGATAAGAAGTCCCTTTCCTGCCTAGTGCCACTTCCACTTGACTGATGTCTTCTTTGCCTGTAGTCACAAAGCATAGAGTCTATTAGTCAAGCAGTAAGTGGCTATGATGGGTGGGGAATAGAGCTGGAGTGGCAGATGCTTCAGATCTAACATAGCCCTTCAGCTTCATTTGCATATCATTTCAGGTGCCAATTTTTCAGTAATGGAGGGACGAACTGGCCATGTAAAGGTATTTCTGAAATTGTCTTTGAAAGAGCTTAATGCACATCTAAATAGTTTGTGAGGTGAAATCCTGCTGACAGATTCCCTTTTATAAATATAAGATAAAGTTTAATATTATTTATCATCTTAAAAAGAGCTTTAAAAAGTTGTGAGCTGAACATGAAAATCTACTTTTCAATTACTACCATCTAAATCAGAGGAGTAGCTAGGGTTTTGGTTCTGGGGAGCGAAGCTTCCGAGTGGGCCCCTAACCAGGAAACCTTAATTACAACTTGGTGAAGCACCCTAATAGTGGATGACTGGAAGAGAACCTCAGTAGATGACCACACTGTTGCTGAAAATAAACTCTATACAATAATCAACATTGATATTACTGCCATATGATGAATGGTAAATACCAGCCCTACAGAACATATACATGATTACAGCACATGGTGATTTACAGAGGACGTTCTTTCTGATGGAATCGTTCACTTTTCCCATCTTTTCCATCTTTTCCAGATCCACATGACAACTTCATCCAGTCAGTACTCGGCTGCAGAGATTACAACAAAAGACTTATTTCACTTCTCATATTCCAGCCATCACCATCTATTCCCAACTTGCACAAACTGCTTATCCTGCTGATACCCTAATGCTGAGCTGCTGCTGCACCTACTGTGTGGTTCTGTATGCCCTCTAAATTCTAAAGCAACACTCTAGAATATAGAAATGTCTGGTGCAAGTGCCCTAGAAAACAGAGCCCACATTTTGCCCACTAGAAACCTAGAAAGTAATAATGCCTTGTGTGCCCCTTTGACAGTCACAGTAACCCAAGTTCCCCTATAACAATAAGTGCCCACTTTACATTTAAGAATGTCCCAAGTCTCCTCCCTGTACAGCTCCCCTTTACACAGTACAATGACCCCTCGCTGTATAGTACCACACACACAGTATACCCCTTCGTAGCCATAAAACGATTTACTGGCTGTAACACTGTATGATGTCCTCCTAGATATCCACCATATAGTATAATGTGCCAGATAGTTCTCAATATAGTATAATGCACTCCCCATAGGCCTCCATATAGTATAATGTACTCCCTATAGGCCTTTATAATATGATACATTCCCAATGTGCACACTCTATTTAGTTTAATACACTCCCCATAGGCAGACTCTATAGTATTCTGCACCTCCATAGGCAGAATCTATAGTATTCTGCACTCCCCATAGGCAGACTCTATCTATATATATAATTGTCTAAGGGTTTTTCCGTCTGTCTGTCTGTCTGTCTGTCTGTCTTTCTGTCTGTCTGTCCTGGAAATCCCGCGTCTCTGATTGGTCGAGGCCGCCAGGCCTCGACCAATCAGCGACGGGCACAGTATCGACGTAGATATCATAATGGTTGCCATGGCGACAATGATGTCATAAAGGTTGCCTCGACCAATCAGCGACGGGCACAGTCTGCCGCGAATTCTGGAATCATCATTGTCCATATACTATGGGGACATGAATATTCTAGAACACCCGATGCGTTAGAATCGGGCCACAGTCTAGTATAGTATAATGCACCCCCATAGGCAGACTCTATATTGTATAATGCACTTCCCATAGGCAGACTCTATATTGTATAATGCACTCCCATAGGCAGACTCTATATTATATAATGCACTCCTAATAGGCAGACTCTATATTGTATAATGCATCCCCCAAAGGCAAACTCTATATTATATAATGCAGCCTCCATAGGCAGACTCTATATAGTATAATGCACCCCCATAGCCAAACTCTATATAGTATACTGCACTCCCCATAATCAGATTCTATAGTATAATGCAACCCCCCATAGGCAGACTCTAGTATAATGCATCCCCCATAGGCAGACTCTATTGTGTAATGCACCCTCCATAGGCAGACTCTATAGTATAATACACCTCCCCCATTGGTAGACTCTAAAGTATCATGCAACCCCCCACACAGGCAGAATCTATAGTATAATGTACCCCTCCATAGGCAGACTCTATAGTATAATGCACCTCCTCGATAGTCAGACTCTATAGTATAATACAGCCCCTATAGGCAGACTATATAGTATAATGCAGCCCATATGGGCAGACTATATATAGTATAATGCAGCCCCTATGAGCAGACTCTATAGTATAGTGCAGCCCCCATAGGCAGACTCTACAGTATAATGCAGCCTCCCGTGGGCATACTCTATAGTAGGCAGACTCCATAATGAACCCCCCACAGGCAGACTCGATAGTATAATACAGCCCCCCTTAGGCAGATTCCATAAAGCACTCCCCCACCGGCAGACTCTATAGTATAATATAGCTCCCCACCATAGGCAGACTCAATAGAAGGCAAACTCCATAATGCACCCCCCACCCTACCCCACCCCACCGGCAGACTCTATAGTATAATGCAACCCCATAAAAACAATAAATAAATGCTCACCTCTAGTCCTCCTGGTTCCTCCGCTGCTCCGAGTGCCCACACATCTCCGGAATGCAGGTGCTAAGTAGTGATGTCATCGCGCTCCCTGTTAGTGTCGGCATCGGTGACGTCAGACGCTGAGAGGTGAATGACTGGAGAGGGAGCGTAATGCTCCTTCTCTCATCGTTACTGTCAGCTGTATTGGCATCTAACTGATAAGTTGAACCTGTAATGACGGGCAGCGGGCCCACTGCTGGCACGAGGGGCCCACTACTGGCACCGGGCCACCCCGCCTGCTCAGGGTCCCAATTACGGCTGGGTGGCAGGGCAGGGAGATCGTGTCTCCCTGCTCTGCCATAGCATAACTGTATGGGTGCGTTGTACATGCCAATACAGTACAGTAGCGTAGCTCTGGGTGGGTCCCCTCACAGCGTGGGACCCGGGGAGACCACCCCCTCTGCCTCCCCAGTAGCTACGCTACTGAATTTTACATCACTGCTCTCTTGCAAGTTTAATGGAAACCTGTCATGTGAAAAAAAACACCATTAACCTACAGAAATGGGATAAATGTGCAAGTTAATAGCGTTCTGAATTTGTGAGGCCGCCGCACTGAAAGCCAGGTTACCAGGAGCAAATGAACTTTATTCCTCCCGACAGCCTCGGGGTTTCAGTCTTAGTGGTGCAGCCAATGTGGTTTCAGTGACCACTCAATTCATAGTTAGAGGTGGCTGTAACCACACTCCGGCAATGACTAATGTACTGATGCACTTCTGAGCCAGCTGTCAGTCATAGTGTGGGGCGTTGTTATGGCCGCTGCTCAAACTGTACTGAGTGGTGATTGAAACCGTGCCGGCTGTGCCTCTGTGACTGAAAGGTTGTTGGGAGGAATAAAGTTTATTTTCTGCCAGTGCGGCAGCCACACGGCTTCAGAAAGCTATTAACCTGCAGATTAACCACGTATCGGCAGGTTAATAGTGTTTTTTCACATGACAGGTTCCCTTTAAATACTAGAAGGTTGTCTTGAGGAAAAGTCTCACTCTTTATGATAAAATCTTGGTAATATTCCTTAACTCCCACAGCTTAATATAAGAGACACAGCTAATTGTGCCCTTTGAGTGAACACATCTTTATGTATCCTTTCTCTTTGCAAAGGGAAGATATGCTTTACGGGGTAAGACTACTGATTTTCTGGTGGATGAAGTCAGGCTATGATGGTGTGAGACTTCCATTACATTTTCAGCTAGTGTCATCTATTGTATCTTTGTCCAAGCAGCAGTCTCATCCCTCATCCTCCATTTCACAGGTAGAATAGCTTGTCTAATTTGCTAAGTGCACTTTGTCCACACATAAAAGAATGTGTCCAGTCATTGCATCTTTCTGTACCAAAGCTCTTATAAAATAGTCTCCCGCCCCCATCCTCTATACAGCTGCAACAGGATTGCTGTATCACACATCATTGTAGGAGTCCAGACTAGGCAAATAGGAAGATGAATGATTATTCAGGCAAATTTGGACCACCAGGATGGGAAAGGTTCGGAGAAAAAACATTATGGCTAGGACTCCATTGAAACAACTCGACAGTTGACAGATGAGCATCTATAAAATGACAAAGGCTCCCTGTGTAAAGCCCCTTGCTACCAACGCCTTCTCCCTGGGAAACTAATTACCTTCAACTGTCAGCGAAAATGTTATTTTTCCAGCTATCATTCTGAAGCCTTTAACAGCCACCAAATAGCTATAAATATACATTTGCATCCCCATCTTCCTCCTTCGGGTCTGTTAGTGTCATTAAGTATACTTTAATGATCATTTATAATTTACTAATCATTTCTATTAGGTAAATGAGAAAAGTAAAAACAGCATTTCCAGCACAGCTAGGGCACTCTCAATATATTGACCAGTTCAAGAATAGTTATCGGTTTGTCCCTTCCACTGTGCTTTAGCAAGCAGCAAAAACAGATTTCACTATTTTAACAGCAACAGGGGTTCCTGCAAAATCAATTTGTCAGGAATGTAGGGCAGTCTAAATGGGTTGTTACATGGTGTGACATAAAACAGTAAATGAAAAGCAGAACTGATGTTATGTTGCAATAGCAAATTTGATAATATTTTACTTTAATTGAATAGGAGGAAACTGAATTTTTCAACCCGTAGTCAATATTTTAAAAGCCATCATTTATTATAAACTTGTAATAATTGTTAACTTTCACTAGACATCTTCATAGAAGTTGTATTTAAAAAAAAAAAAAATAATATCCCATTAAATGTCTGCAATCATTTTCGTAGAATTTGATAGAAATTGCTCGAAGAGGAGTTTCCATTTAAAATACAGGCTTATTTGAGGATTGGATATAGCGTGGATGGGGATATATGATCTGATCTTGACAGGTACATGTAATATTTTATTATACATTTTTGCATTCATTTGGAACTAGTCAGTTATCTTTTCATTAAGTTTAAAAAAAATGGCTAAAAACTCATCACTATATATTTTTAAGTTAAAGAAGATTTTTTTTATGTAGTTTCATGTTTCTAGACTAATATACAAAACCTTATAAAAATGGTTCATGAAGTTCTTTAATTACTGTACATTACTTATTACCTTTCGACATGACAATTCCAGAACTGAAACTGCCCATATTTACAGAGATTCCAGCGATATGTCATTTACTGGGCTGCTGGCTGGAGTTTTGATAAAAATCACTGTTTTATATGCTGCAGATCTACCAGTTATCTTAAAGTCGCCCCACAGCTGATTTACAGCTTTCTGTGAACAATGTGGTTAGGCTGATCTGGCAATCAATGGTGGGAATGGGGATAGAGAGATCTTTGATATGGAGGACTTGTCCTCTAATGATGATCTCCTGAAGATAAAATAGAGATTTTTTTTATCAAAACTACAGCAAGCAGCCCAGTAAGTTATGCATTGCTGGAATCAAGGTTTTCATCTTTACACTTTGTTGCTCTCAGATTAGGTGTCAAAAACCTGGTAATATATTCCTTTTAAAGGGTTATAGCCATCTATAGAATAATCACCTAGCCAAAAGATATGCAATAACTTCCTTATCGGTAGGAGTATGTCTCTGCGATGATGTGGCTCTACAGTACCCTACATGAATGAAACAGTGACCTGGAATGCACACCATCACTCCATTCATTCTTTATGGTACTGTTGGAAAACGTTTAGCACTGTACTTTGCTACAGTATCTCCAGTAGCCCCATAGAGAATTAATGGATGTCTGGTGCACATGTCTGACCATCACTCCATTTAGACAGGGCTCTTCAGAGCCTGATACTGGTGTCAGTGGTTGGACCCCACCACTTAACAAGTTATTATCATCTATGCTGTAGATAGGAGACTACTTCTAAAGATGGGTATAACTCTTTAAGGTGGTCACACACATCAAATAGTTGGACGCTCAGCTTTCTCTCATGAAAGTAGTACACATGCCACAACGGAGAGAGAAGTAATCTTTTGGCATACACCAATGCAAGATTATCTGTAGGGAAAATAAAAGGATTAAATGATCCTTCACTCCCAATATACAGCTGGTGAAATAAGTATTGAACATGTCACCATTTTTTTCCTGTTCATTCTCATTATTACACATAACAGTTCTCATTATTACACATAACATAATTTCTGGACATCTATGGTTTAATTCATTGTCTGTGTAGATTGGATGTTTTGTTACTGATATCTGGTGAGAATTTCATGTCAATAGCACCTTCTGAACTATATTTACTTAGAAAATTGGTGACATGTTCAACACTTTTTTCCCTTTTTTATGGGGAGCAAAGGAACATTTAATCATTTTATTCTCCCTAGAGATAATGTCACAACTCTGTTGACGGATGTCCCGGAACAAGGGGCTCCTTCCCTATCCCTAATGCTAGGGGCACCTTAGCTTGGCCTACTCTGCAGATTACTTCTGAAGGTGAAGACGCTGGGGCCAAAGTACCTTGTCTTAGCTCCTGAATCCGCTCTCATGCACCGGGAGTGGAGGATGGGGTTAAACCAAAGTAGGAGAAGAATGGGAGTTATCACACACTCAAAACCTAGCAACAGTCACAGATAAATCCCCCAAACGCATTCTTCAATAATAACCAACAACAACCTCCAGCCATGCGGCATAAGTTTGCTCTGAAAAATGAGTGCTAGCCAGGTCCCAGATTATATAGGTGATGGGAGTTCCTAACAGGGCAAAGCTGAAAGCCTTAACTAAGCCTTTCAACTGAGCATATTAACCCCTGCACTGGTAAAATAAATTTACACTGTTTAATGAAGGTAAAGCACTTCTAATCAGTGCAAGAGTAGGCAAAATAAGATGCTGTTGTCTTCTGGCTCCTCTATGTCACGGTAAACCCATGACAGTACCCCCTTTTACGTGGGAGCTCTGGAACATCAGAACCGGGTCTATAAGGGTGTGCCACATGAAAAGCTCAGATCAGCCCGGCCGCATTGATATCAGTTGCTGGTACCCACATACTCTCTTCAGGACTGTATCCCTTCAAGTGTACCAGATACTGAAGCAACAATGAACTAAGTGAGAATCAACTATCTTGGCTATTTGAAATTCCATATTTCCATCCAAAATGACTGGAGATGGTGGAAGCAGTGATGGTACAGAGGAGGCAACATATTTTTTGAGTAGAGAGCAATGAAACACTTTATGGATCCTAAAAGTGAGCGGCAAAGCAAGGCAGAATACTACAGGATTGACGACAACCACAATATTATAAGGACCAATGAACCTGGAACCCAGTTTCCAAGAGGGAACCTTCAACTTAATGCTACTTGAGAATAACCATGCCAAGTCACCAACACATAGGTTCGGACCCAGCAAATGTCTGCGATTAGCCACTCACTTATAATTGGATCCTATCTTCCTCAAATTATTAATCACCCACTGCCACACAGACCTAATTGATGATGAAAATTGTTCTTCTTCAAGTATTCCAGAAGAACGATTCCTATTAAATGAGATAAACTGAGGATTAAACCCATATGCCTTGAAAAACAGGGACTTACTAATAGAATCATGACAACAATTATTTACCGCAAATTCAGTTAGCGGTAAGTAGATAACCCAATCCTTCTGATTCTAAGACACAAAGCACCTAAGATAAGTCTCAAGATTCTGATTATCCTGTTCAGTTTGCCCATTAGACTGTGGGTAAAATGCTGAACAACAGGTGTATCCCCAAACCAGTGCAAAACGCCCTCCAGAATTTGGAAATAAATGGCACCCCCAGGTCAGACACAATATCGGTAGGGATCCCATGTAATTTTACAACCTCACTGATGGAAATCTGCGCCATAGTCTTGGCGTTAGCACAATTAAATGTGACATTTCACTGAATCTGTCCACCACCACCAACATTACAGTATTACCTACCAACATGGGTAGATCAGTGATAAAATCGACCGGTAAATGAGTCCAAGGTCTACTGGGAATCGCCAATGGTTGGAGACACCTGGAAGGACAAATATGAGAAGTTTTAGAATGCGCACAGATACTGCAGGTGGCCACATTCTCCCAGACATCCTGATGTACCTCTGACCACCAAAAACGCAGAGTAAGAAGATCTGTAGCAGCTTTATTAGCTGGATGTCTGGACAAAACCGAATCATGATGCTCACTAAGAACTCAGAGACGGAGATTCACAGGCAAAAACAGTTTACCTAATGGACAGGCAGCAGGGGCATCCCCCTGAGCGTCAACAACCTCTTTTTCAAGATCGAAGCATATAGACGCAATAACCACCCCTTTTGTACTATAGGAATCGGTTCATAATTGTCTCTATCCCAAGCAAAACGACGCGATAAGGCATCCGCCTTAATGTTCTTGTTCCAATCTATATGTAATAAAAATGTTAAACCTGGTGAAGAAAAATGCCCATCTTCCCTGTCGAGGCATTAGATGTTTCGCAGACTCTAGCTATATGAGATTCTTATGATCCGTGATTACCATAACTGGATGAACTGCCCCCTCCAGAAAATGACACCACTCTTCAAAGGCCCACTTGATTGTCAAGATTTCCCTGTTAGCAATATCATAATTTCTCTCCACAGATATCATTTTTTTTAAAGAAAAGATTGCCCATAGATGCCATTAACCAGGAGACACACCCTGCAACAATATAGCTCCCACCTCCACTTCAGATGCATCAACTTCTACAATAAGAGCCTGAGTGACATCAGGCGGCACAGATTAAAAACACTCCTTCAAAGTATCAAATGCCTCCCTGGCTGGACTGGATCACTTGGAAAAGTCTGTCCCTTAACTGGTGATAACTGTAAGAGGCTTGGCCACTGCTGAAAAGTTTTTGTTGAACTTATGATAGGGGTTGGCGAAACCCCAAAACCTTTGTAACGCCTTCAAATCCTCAGGACTATCCCAATCCAATACTGCCTGGACTTTTGCTGGATCCATGCAAAAACTTGTAGATGATAACACATATCCTAGAAAAGGGATCTCCTCACATACATTTCCCTGGTTTGACAAATAATTTATATATTTGTATCTGTATGACCTGCTTGACATGTACCTGATGTTACTCAAGGTCAGGTGAATAAATTAATATGTCATCAAGATAGAAAACAACAAATCTACCTACCAGGTAACTAAAAATATCAGTTACAAAGTGCTGAAAGATGGCGGGAGCATTAGTCAACCCACAAGGCTCTCATAGTGTCCCTCAGGCATATTGAAAGCTGTTTTCCACTTATCCCTTTCTTTAATACAAATGAGATTACACACTCCCCTGAGATCCAGTTTAGAAAATCAGTTTGCTCCTACAATCTTCATGGCTTGACTCTGTGAACCAGAGATATTATATAATCTGCTCTTTGGCAGCTTGGCCCCAGGGACAAGATTAGCATCCCAGTCATAAGGATGATGGGGAGAAAGATCTTGGCACCCTTGCTTCGAGAACACATCCCCAAAGTCAGACAGTTATTTAGGCACAGACTGGGTATCCACCCTTGCAAGTTGGGTGCCCAAGCAGTGTCTTTGACAATATTCACCCCACTTTACCACCTCCCAAGTCTGCCAATCTACTACAGGGTTGGGCAGAGTGAGCCAAGGAACTCCAAGAACCAAAGGAGGTAGCAGACTCTCTAACACATAACAGTCAATATCTTCTGAGTGCATGGCCCCTAGAGATGAGCGAATATTTCAATATTCGATTCAGCTCACAATTGCTGAATTTGAAATATTTGCCGATGTAATCGCCAAATATAGCCGAACATACACAGCACAAAAGCTAGTGTTTCCCACGCTGTGTGACAGCGTGGAAAACACCAGAATGGCACTTCTGATCGGAGGTAACGTTATCGCCGGTAGATTGTTACCACAGTCAGAGCCCTGCGGGGTCACGCTGTCAGATGTTGTCGTGACCCGCAGAGATTCGGTTACTCGCGGTAACAAACTTACCGTAACTCAGCAGGCTATGGCTGATGAGATAATACTTCTCCCATCAGCCTGCATCTGACAGCAGGTGCCACTGATAGGAGAAGTAGTCTCTCGTCAGCCGGCACCTGTGGTCAAAGTTAAAAAAACCTTACCACTGTCAGATTGCTGCGGGGTCATGCTGTCAGATGTCAGCGTGACCCTGCAAAGATACTGTGTCCTGCAGCAGTGACCAGGGGTAAAAAGCTTACTGCAGGTCAGTCCGCAGAGGCTGATGAGAGACTACTCCTCCCATCAGGCTATGTCTGCTGTCACTGATAACAGTGATATCAGGAGCTGCTGATGAAATAAGTAGTCTCCCGACAAGCCAGCGCCTGTGCTCAAAGTTAAAAAAAACAAATAAAAAACACATTATACTTACCTAACACCAAATCTCCGACGCCCTCCTATGAAAAATGTAAAATAAAAATAACAGCATATACTCAAGCCTAATTCTCGATGTCCATGTCTCCTTGAAAAAATAAAAATAAACCATAAACTCACTTGTCCACCGTAGTCCATGTAATCCCGAGTGTCCCACAGCAATCTCACTTGTAGAACAGTCACATCAGGTGATGTGACTGCTCTACCTGTCCGCCAGAGATACACTGACAGGAAATAATCACTCCTGCAGTGTATCACTGAGCTGCCGTGAGAGAGGTCACATGAGTTCATGATGAACTCTGGTGAACTTTCTCACGCAGCAATGGTACCATAAGTGAGCTACCGGAGTTCATCAGCTGATGAACTCGCGTGACCTCTCTCATGTCAGCTCAGTGCTATACACTGCAGGAGCGACTACCTCCTGTCAGTGAATAGGTGGCTGTCTTTGAGAGCAGTCATATCAAGATCACTGTGGGATATTATGGATTATCTTCTCTATGGACAGGTGAGGAATATTGTGGTTTATTATTTATTTTTGCTGCAGGAGACGTTGGCTTTGGTGGATTAGATGTTCGGTGAGTATGGTTTAATTTAGATTCAATAAAGGAGTCGGTGTCATTATTTCAAATAAAGAACTTTCCTCTGGGTGTGTTTTTTTTTATATCACTATGGGGATGCCTCTCCAATATCCATTACTAAACTGTGGGCTTGATGTCACCTGTATAAATAACAAATGGGTTGGTGTAGTGATCAAACATATTATTCAAAAACAACTATTACCAAAAATACCTTTATTTAGAAAATTATTTAAAATTGTAGTAGACAAAACCCGTAGCCCTACAACAATGTGACCAAAAATTTAAAACCAAGTACTTAGGACTACCGTTACCATATCCTTTCTTAATGTACTTTTCTTATCTGTTAGGGGTGATACCACATCTGATATCTCATATCACCTCCCTACTTATTAGTTGTTTGTACCCAAAACAATAGTCGGCCCTAATGCTCCCGGGACTACAACATATCCCATACCCATAGGGGCATGCCGCTACAGAAATGTGCAAACAGACGATAGATGGTACAAAAAGAAGAAATGTGCAATAATGATAACAAATTGTCACGATACCACAGACCTCTTGCTTTATCTATGGTTTAAAGTACACACTAGCCTAGTATTGTCAGATGATGATCGGACACCCGCGATATATGGAATAGGGGTTAATAGTGTGCTGTTGAGGTGCTATAATCTAGCCCTACCAATCCCTATAACCCCTGTCCCTACCTATCATGCGGAGGTTGGCACCCCTAAATAATCACGCAAATGGCGCCCCCGGTCTCGTCGACTATCCCTTAATAACCCTATTTTGCTTAACCTGACCCATATGCATACAATGGGATAATGGGTCTTAGAGAGGGGATAAGGGAGGATAGGTATGGGATAATAATATAGGGACCAAATATAACACCGGTAGGTATGGGGAGTATTTAGATACGAATATGGTCAAAGCACAGAAAAACGTTACTTAATGCCACACTGATACCATCATTCCATGTCATGTGCATCCATTAGTATACTCATATGCTTTGTGTTCGACCAACCGAACCACCTCCTATTGTTATACCCTACCCCGCACTTAAATGTACCACATAATGAGTGATAATGTTATGCATTTATCTTATCTGGTGTCCAGACGATCATTTTGTGCCTCAACGCGTTTCCCTGCCACGATACCAGTTCATCAGGAGGCAGATGGGGAGACCGCTATGCAGAGATGCAGCATACGGCCATCATCATACACTGCTTGTAGGCGTGCAGTGCCCCTAATTGTGGGGATTTTAAAGTTGCCGCTGTTATCTAAAGGACCGCCCACCTCCAACATCCAGTCGGCGCTAGGGGGAATGTGCAAACGGGCGATATATTATACTGATGTCCTCTCATTCAAAGTGCGCATGTCCAAACACCCTATGCGCTAGAGGCACATCAGTTTCTTCCCTGTTCCAGCTCATCTTACGTCGCTCTGCGCGGTCATGCGCAGTACACACCCAGACGCTATAATCACGGCCAGTCTGCTTACAGCGGTGGCTATTACTTCATCATCAGCCCCACTCACCGCTTAGCATATGCGTCTAAGTAGCGTTTGTTACAGTATATCTGCTGCAGTGCCATCTAAGCTTGGTCCCAGCACACGTCAGGACCAATTATAGGCGCTATATGTTAATTAGAGAGCTATTCTCGGCTGGTTACATATATGATGTAAATGTACATATCAAAGGGGAAGTATATTTCATATTAACCCTTACTTCACTGTGACGCCCAGACCCCACTCGCCGCTTAGCGCATGCCTATATGTAGCGCCTATTACAATGTGCCTGCTTTAGTGCTACATGGCCTAGATCCCAACACAACTCAGGACTAATTATGAGCGCTATATGTTAGTTAGAGGGCTATTTCTGGCTGGTTGCACATATATTGTGCCTGTACATAAATAGGGTGAATTCATTATCTGTTAACCCTTACTTTACTGTACTGCCCAATTCTTCATATATCCCCGACCTTAGGGGTCACTGAAAAATTTGTCAAAATACTTTATAATACTTTATAGTACTCGTAATCAGATACATACATAATGGGAACACACAGATGGTTAGTTATCCCCTGATCAATTATACACTCACTCTCTCCTAAGTGTGTGTATCCAAGACTGGATTTCTAAAATACGAGGGTAGAGTGGTCAGTACAGATTGGCCTGACCAGACAAGCACAGTAATCTCAGATAAAGCAGCTATAGGTCAGTTGTTCATTTAGCCCCCTGGGGGTTATTGACTCCATTCTAAAGATCCACTGGGACTCTCTTTGTAATAGCAGCCTGTCCCAGTCGCCTTGTCTACCATTTGGCCTAACAACCTCTAGAACACCAAATCTTAGGGTATCCGCATCTCCCTGATGGCGCTCCCAGGTATGCCTAGCCACCGGCGTATCCCTTTTATTTCTTACATCGCCTAGATGTTCCCCTATCCGTTTCCTTAATTCCCTCTTTGTCTTCCCTATATAATTTAGGGGACAGGAGCAGGTTGCCATATAAATAACTCCCGTACTTTTACAATTGGCGAAGTCTCTCAAGAAATATTGGCGATTGGTTGATGCACTAGAGAAGCATTTTCCTGGTGTAATGACCCTACAAAACGAACAGTTTCCGCATTTGAACATGCCACATATCTTTGTATCTAGCCACGTGCCTTCTGATTTCTGTCTAACATAGTGGCTATGTACTAAACGGTCCCTGAGGGATCTCCCCCTTCTGAATGTAATCTGTGGCCTAGGGGGGATAAACTCTTCCAGAGTGTCATCAGCCCTTAGGATCTGCCAATGTTTTCTCAAGATCCTATAGATGTTGTCCGAATGGGAATCAAACGTTCCGATCACTCTGCAAATATCTTCCCCCTCCTGTTGTTCTCGAGGTCGAAGGAGTGTACCCCTATCTTTCTCGAGGGCATTTCTAAAAGCTGGATTGAGTACCTCATCAGGGTAACCCCGTTCTCTGAATCGGCTTCTCAAGTCATATGCCTGTGCTCTAAATGTTTCAACCTGGGAACAATTCCTCCTTAGGCGTAAATATTGTCCTCGTGGGATGCCTCTCTTGAGGGGCACAGGATGGTGGCTGTCCCATCTCAGGAGGGCATTTGTAGATGTTAGTTTGCGGAATACCTTGGTTTCCAACTGGCCCAAATCATTTTTGCTAATCATGACATCCAGGAAGGGTAACTCTAATTGTTGACATTCAAAAGTGAAGTATAGGCCAATAGTATTGATATTTAGCTCTCGTATTAAGGTCTCAAACTCATGCTCCGATCCATTCCACATTACAAAGACGTCATCTATATAGCGATACCACGCCAAAATTTTGTCATTCCACCAACATTCAACATCAGGAAAGATGGTTGTTTCCTCCCACCAGCCCAGGAGGAGATTACTAAACTGTGGGCTTGATGTCACCTGACAATACAAAGGCCCCCAACCATTACCCCACTTGTCACCGCTACAGGGCAAGTGGGAAGAGTGAGTCTAAGTGCCAGAATTGGCACATCTTAGAGATGCGCCTTTACCGGGGCAGCTGAAAGCTGATGTTTTTAGCCTGGGGGGCAGTATCCATGGCCCCTTCCTAGTCTATTAATATCAGCCTGCAACTGTCTGCATAGCATTTGCTGGTTATTAATTATAGGGGACCCTACGTCATTCTTTTAGGGTCCCCCATTTTAATAGCAGTAAAGGCTGAGTATAAAGTTGTGAGCTACTTTTAATAGCCGGGGTAGCTCCATGGGTATTACCCCCTTCCCAGACTATAAACATCGGCCCCCAGCTGTCGGCTTTCCCTCTACTGGTTCCAAAAATTATGCGGGAGCCCAAGCCATTTTTAAAAAAGATTATTATAGTAAAATAATCTTTTTTTAATTAAATATATCATACAATTTGTTGTTAGTGATGAGTGAGTATATTCGTTGCTCGGGTTTTCCCGAGCACGCTCAGGTGATCTCCGAGTATTTGTTAGTGCTTGGAGATTTAGTTTTCCTTGCTGAAGCTGCATGATTTACGGCTACTAGACAGGCAACCCCCACATGTACTCAGGCTGGCTAGCAGCTGTAAATTATGCAGCTGAGTCAACAAAAACTAAATCTCCGAGCAGTCACAATTCACAAATACTCAGAGACCACCCGAGCGTGCTCCAGAAAACCCGAGCAACGAGTATACTCGCTCATCGCTATTTGTTGTGCAATTTCTCCTGAATACACAGATACCCCATAATTAAATATATGTACAGTAAGCTGCACACACTGCACTAATTGTATTTGTCACAGACATCTATATATCTACCTATTCGATGTGTATTTACTGTATGTAATCCATCTATTCTATACTGTCGGCTCATGCTGTTGAAAGGGATAAAAGAAGAGACCAATCAGTGGCTCTCCCTGCTGAACCTCCAGCCGGGTCTCATTGTGTGCAATAATGGGCGTAACTTGGTGGCGGTTTTAAAGCTCAGCAAGCTGGTACATGTTTCATGCATGGCCCATGTGCTGAACTTGGTTGTACAGCAGTTTTTAAAAACATACCTTGATTTGTGTGAACTGCTTGCCAAGGTACACCGTGTCAGTGCACATTTCTGAAAGTCATTGCAGGATTTTGCTGGTCTAGCTTCGCTGCAGCAGAGCTTTAATTTGTCTCATCAATGACTGATTTGTGACCTGTCCATATGTTGGCAAGGCTTAGTGAGCAACAGAGGGCAATCTTTGAATTCCAATAACCACCCACTCCTCTGTTTATTAAAACGTTCGCTGCAGAAACTGAAAGAGGAAGCTTTGAATGCTGAGCAGGTGGCTATGGAACAAGATTGTACAGTGGCTGATACCACACAGCCTAGCCTCACACAGTATTCTCTGGCCACATTGGGTGATGACGAGGAACAGGAGGAGGAGGATGAGGAGGAGGAAGAGCAGGATTTTTTGCTCTGCACTGCAGAGTGGACTCCCAATCCCAACGTCATGCCTGTCCAGCATGGATGGCAGAGGAAAAGGCTATGCATCGTGAGGAGGAGAAGATGCTTAGTGTTGTTCCTGGTGAGAACACTGAACATTTGACTCTGTAGTCTGCCACACATGGCAGAGTTCATGTCTAGATGCCTTTCCCAAGACCCTCATGTGAAAGACATTTTTTCCACCATAAAATACTGGCTGTGCACCTTTCTTGACCCACGGTACAAGGAGAAATTTGCTTCACTAATGTCAGAGGCAGACGTGCCATTTTCAGTGCATGCATGCCAGCGGGCTGTAGTGGAAGACTTGCTCAAAAGATTACCCTCAAACAATGCTGGTAGCAGAGGTACCGGCTCTTTTCACCCACAAGGATTACAGTGGAGGAACAGAAATGCCTGTTGCACCTCAGGGGGGGAATATCCACCACCTGGGCCATTTTCATGAGACCTTCCCATCAGCAAGGGTTATCTGTGGTCATAATTCTGACGAGGAGGGAGAAATTGTCCAAGATGGTGAAGGACTACTTAGGTGTTCATACCAGCATTGGTTGTCCAAGCTGCACATTTGGTCCGGCCTCTCCATGTATGTCTTGGAGGTGCTGCCATGCCCTGCCGCAAGTGTGCTGTCTGAGCGGGTTTTTAGTTCAGCTGGTACAGTCATAATGGATAGGCGCATACAGCTGTCAATGGAAAATGCAGACAGGCAGACTCTTCTAAAATTGAACAAGGGTTGGGTTTTCTCTGTCTTTGTAAGCCCTATGACAGCAACATTATGTAAATGCAGGCCAAATTTTTTTTAGAAATTGTCTTAACATCCATCTCTTACCACCCAAAACTAATTTGTTCAGGAAATCGACTCCTCCTCCTCCTGCTTCTGCAACAAGTACTTAGTATTCTGTTATGAACTGGTGGTTTAGGAGCAACATGGGACGTGCTCTGGAGGAGGTGGTACCTGTACTGACCGCAGTTCCTGAGCTTAACACAACACTAGAAGTAGACATGGGATGTTCCTGTCACTCCCTAGACACCTCGTCACAGCCGGAGGACTAACTACCCCTAAAGATAGAAACTGGAAAGCTATCTTGCCTCAGAGAAAATTCCCAAAGGACAGACAGCCCCCCACAAATATTGACTGTGAGTGGAGAGGGAAATGACATACACAGAATGAAACCAGGATGTAGCAAAAGGAGGCCACTCTAGCTAGATAGATAGAACAGGACAGAATACTGTGCGGTCAGTATTAAAAACTAGAAAAATCCACCACAGAGTTTACAAAAATCTCCACACCTGACTAAAGGTGTGGAGGGTAAATCTGCTTCCTAGAGCTTCCAGCTTAACTGAATAAATCCATACTGACAAGCTGGACTAGAAAAAACATATAATGTGCTGAACGATTAAGTCCACAAAAAGTGGACTGCAAAAGAACAAAGCAAGGACTTATCTTTGCTGAACTGGTCAGAATATCAGGGAAATCCAAGAGAGATGTGAATCCAACCAGGAACCATTGACAACTGGCACTAGCTGAAGGATAGAGCCAGGATAAATAGCCGAGCCAGAAAGACGATCAGTGGAAGCAGCTGCTGACTGCTAAATCCAAGGAGCAGCAGTTCCACTTTAAACCACCGGAGGGAGCCCAAGAGCAGAACTCACAAAAGTGCCACTTTCAACCACCGGAGGGAGCCCAAGAGCGGAATTCACAACAGTGTTCATCCATGTATACCCCACGTGGGTATTGTTTTGTACTTTTTGAAACTTTTGCACATGGTGCAATGATGAAACTTGTACTCTCCATCTCTACCTCTTGTAATAACTGCTAAGTGTATTGTTATGTGCCATCATGGCGTCTTTCAGCTGGTCTGAGAGAGAGACCCCTTGGCTAATTTTTTTCAAAGATTTTCACATTGTGAAATAGTGAAACTTGTACTCCCTGTCTTTGTCGCTTGTAATAACTGCAAAATGTATTGTGAGGTCCCCATCACGGTCTCTTTCAGTGTGTATGATACAGCCCCCTTGGGGAAAATTTTGGAAACCTTTGTACATTGTGCAAAGTTCTATGTCAAATGTCTACTCTCAATCTCTACATATTCTATTATTATACTTTTTTTTATTGTGTTGCCCTTCTCACGGTCTCTTTAAGCGTGTATCTGGTAGCCTGATGTTTTTTGGGTCTGCACTTGGACATTTTTGAACATAAATGCATTAATATGCTCCACACAATTCTTCAGGTTTTAGTCTTACACAGAATAATAATATAAATAATGAAACATGCTCTATATACACTCACCGGCCACTTTATTAGGTACACCATGCTAGTAACGGGTTGGGCCCCCTTTTGCCTTCAGAACTGCCTCAATTCTTCGTGGCATAGATTCAACAAGGTGCTGGAAGCATTCCTCAGAGATTTTGGTCCATATTGACATGATGGCATCACACAGTTGCCGCAGATTTGTCGGCTGCACATCCCAAAGATGCTCCATACAAGGCAGGATGGATCCATGCTTTCATGTTGTTTACGCCAAATTCTGACCCTACCATCCGAATGTCGCAGCAGAAATCGAGACTCATCAGACCAAGCAACGTTTTTCCAATCTTCTACTGTCCAATTTCGATGAGCTTGTACAAATTGTAGCCTCAGTTTCCTGTTCTTAGCTGAAAGGAGTGGTACCCGGTGTGGTCTTCTGCTGCTGTAGCCCATCTGCCTCAAAGTTCGACGCACTGTGCGTTCAGAGATGCTCTTAGGCCTACCTTGGTTGTAACAGGTGGCGATTTGAGTCACTGTTGCCTTTCTATCAGCTCGAACCAGTCTGCCCATTCTCCTCTGACCTCTGGCATCAACAAGGCATTTCCGCCCACAGAACTGCCGCTCACTGGATTTTTTTTCTTTTTCGGACCATTCTCTGTAAACCCTAGAGATGGTTGTGCGTGAAAATCCCAGTAGATCAGCAGTTTCTGAAATACTCAGACCAGCCCTTCTGGCACCAACAACCATGCCACGTTCAAAGGCACTCAAATCACCTTTCTTCCCCATACTGATGCTCGGTTTGAACTGCAGGAGATGGTCTTGACCATGTCTACATGCCTAAATGCACTGAGTTGCCGCCATGTGATTGGCTGATTAGAAATTAAGTGTTAACAAGAAGTTGGACAGGTGTACCTAATAAAGTGGCCAGTGAGTGTATATGCTGGTAGTTCTAAAATCTTACCCACACAACCGTTTATAAAAGAAAATTCTAAATAATACCTCTGTTAGCACACGCCGTATACTGCTTATATACGCAGCACCCTAGTAGGTGGGCGGAATGCCTGGGTACAAAATATGTGTCTGACAGTGCATAGACTTGTGCAGATTCGTCAGTGGCACTCCTGTCTATTTAGAAATTTGAAGAAAGTTCATTCCAGCTCTTCTTGATAAAAAATTATTGACTATATTTCATAAGATTAAAATACAAACAGCCCCTCGGACATAACTATAACGTACAGGAGGACATGAGCTACGTGTTTCGATCACTGCCGTTATCATTTTGAACTCCTGTTTATTTCCCTTGAGGAGGCTGTTTCCAAGTAGAATGAGGCTTGAGCATGTTCGTGACTTGGGTTTTAGGCCTGACAGACTGACCACAATACAGGCCCTCACTTGCATACACTGCATTCCAAATTTAATTCTAATGCTTTTGGTGTTTGGTAGAATCATATTTACTGATATTGATCATACAGCTCACCCAATTCCTGTATTATATTCACCTTACAGCAGCTTCACCCGCTGTGACAGTGGTTCAATTGGGATCCGGTGGCAGAAATGAACTGTGGACCTTGCAAAATGCAGGTTTCATTGCACCTGCTGGCCCTCTGAAAATAAAAAGCAAGGGCCGCATAATGACATGGTGGTGTTGGTGGGCAAAGCCCAAAGTTCAAATGGGCATATTTGAAATGGCATTATAAAGTGATGGGGAATATGTATTCCACTATGTGGCTAACTATTTGCCATGAGGGAGGGACCTCCTGAATGTAGGAATGAGAGCTCTCCCAAATGTATGATACATGGCCACCTGAGGGCCCATACCAAACTCAGGTTTCTCGGCACCTGCTGGCACTCTGCTAATTGTCACCGAGGATCATATAATGACATGGCGGTGGACATGGTGGTGTTGGCGGACGATGCCTAAAATTCAAATGGGCATGTTTGAAATGGCATTGTAAAGGGATTGGGAATATGTATTCCACTATTTTACTAAGTTTTTGCATGAGGGAGGATCATCTCGAATGTAGTAGTGACAGCTCTCACAAATGTTAAAGTAGAACATAAAGCCAAAACACTCTGTGTGAACATATACTAAAAGAGAGGTATAATTTTTTTTTGCGTTATATATCGTATATACTCCTGTATAAGCTGAGTTTTTCAGCACATTTTTTGTGCAGAAAATGCCCCTCTCGGCTTATACACGAGTCATTGTCCAGAAAGCTGGAGGGAGAGTGGCGGAGCAGTGGCAGAAGACGGCGGCTGTGGCTGTAACTGTGCAGCTGCTAAGGAAACATTAATATAAATTTCTCTTATAGTGCACAGTGACAGCTGAAGCTGCAGCCGCCGGCTTCCAGAAGACATCATACTCACCCTCCTCTGCACCGTCGCAGCATCTCTTTGGTCCTGGTGTCTGCAGCTCTTCCTGTGCTGAGCGATCATGTGATACCACTCATTGAGGAATGAAATATACACTTGTCTCCCCTCCCATAGCCATGGAGGCGCATATTCATTACCTTAATGAGCGGTGCCACATGATCGCTCAGCACAGGAAGAGCTGCTGGAAGTCGGAACGACGTGGAGGGTGAGTAGGATTTCTTTTTTGTAATAGGAAGCATGCTTACCAGGACAGGGGGAGCCATGCATGCAAAGACGGGACTGGGAGAGCCATGCATACGATGGGACCAGGGGATCCATGCATACAATGACGGGACTGGGAAAGCCATGCATACAATGATGGGACCGGGGGAGCCATGCATAAAATGATGGGACGGGGGAAGCCACCGATACCAGGACACAACAGGGGGAGCCACGCATACCAGGACAAGATGGGGAGTGAGCCACGGATACGGGGGAAGTCACACATAGTAGGACAAGGATGAGGGGACAATGCATACCCGGCTTATACTCGAGTCAAAAAGCTTACCTAGTTTTCCATGCCAAAAATTAGGTGCCTCGGCTTATACTCAGGTCGGCTTATACTCGAGTATATACGGTACAAGTTATTATGAAGGAAATAATGTTTCTTTAAAAAAAGGTAGGTCTTTTTAAAAATCCATAAAACCAGTGTAATATTCTGACAACATTATTCCCAGATACCATATGTGATTCAGAAAGTCATGCAGGCATCTTCTCCATGTTGTTCCCATTTAGTTTTAGCTCTTTCACATCCATTTCTGTTTTTTTCTCATGCCCTTAGACCTGTTTGTTGGGTCCAGCAGAAAAATATTCTGCTTTCCCATTGACTTGCATTGGATTCATTATTCGGTACGAATACACGGATATTAGAAATTATATATGCCAATTTTTCCGAATCCAAATATTTTACTATTCGATCATCACTAGTCTTTACCCTTTCCCCACCCAGGGAAGAGGGGAGTAGTAGCATACCATAATACACCCACCAGACTAACAAGATAATATGAACAGGCTTAATGAAAAATACCAAACATAGAAATATGCTCACATATACAACAGAGGAATGCACAGAGGAGTGAGGGACTGGATTAAACCAAAGTAGGAGAAGAAAGGTAATTATTATACACTCAAAACCTAGCAACATTCACATATAAATCCACCAAACACCTTCTCCAATAATAACCAACAACAACCTCCAGCCATGCAGCATAAGCTCTTTCTGACTATGAGTGCTAACCAGGACCCAGTTTATATAGGAGATGGGAGTGGCTAACAGTGCACAGCTAAGAGCCTTAACCCCTTCCCGACCCATGACGCCACATAGGCGTCATGAAAACCTGTGCCAATCCGACCCATGACGCCTATGTGGCGTCATGGAATGATCGCGTCCCTGCAGATCGGGTGAAGGGGTTAACTCCCATTTTACCCGATCTGCAGAGACAGGGGGAGTGGTGCTTCAGCCCAGGGGGGGTGGCTTCACCCCCCCGTGGCTACGATCGCTCTGATTGGCTGTTGAAAGTGAAACTGCCAATCAGAGCGATTTGTAATATTTCACCTAAAAAACAGGTGAAATATTACAATCCAGCCATGGCCGATGCTGCAATATCATCGGCCATGGCTGGAAAACCTGAAGTGACCACCCCCCACCCCACCGATCGCCCCCCCAGTGCTCCGGTGCGTGGTCCGGTCCCCTCCGTCCTGTGCTCCGCTGCCCCGTGCTCCTGCCCGCTCCCCCGTCCTGCTGTCCGCTCCCCCCGTCCTCCGATCACCCCCCCTGTGCTCAGATCCACCCCCCCACCACCCCTTCATACTTACCGATCCTCCCGGTGTCCGGCCGTCTCCTCGCTGGGCGCCGCCATCTTCCAAAATGGCGGGCGCATGCTCAGTACGCCCGCCGGCCGGCAGATTCCTTACAGGTACATTTTGATCGCTGTGGTAGTTTCTACCACAGCGATCAAAATAAAAAAAATAATAAATAAACCCCCCCTTTATCACCCCCATAGATAGGGACAATAATAAAATAAAGAAAATATTTTTTTATTTTTTTTTTTTCCACTAGGGTTAGGGTTAGAACTAGGGTTAGGGTTAGATCTAGGGTTAGGGTTACGGGTAGGGTTAGGGTTATGGCATGTGCGGATTTGGCAGCGGATCCGCAGCGGATCGGCCGCGGATCCGCAGCGGATCGGCCGCGGATCCGCAGCGGATCGGCCGCGGATCCGCAGCGGATCGGCCGCGAATCCGCCGCGGATCGGCCGCGGATCCGCCGCGGATTGGCCGCGGATCCGCAGCGGATTGGCCGCTGCGAATTCGTAGCAGTTTTCCATCAGGTTTACAGTACCGTGTACACCTATGGAAAACCAAATCCGCTGTGCCCATAATGCGGAAAATTCCATGCAGAAACGCTGCGTTGTATTTTCCACAGCATGTCAATTCTTTGTGCGGATTCCGCAGCGTTTTACACCTGTTCCTCAATAGGAATCCACAGGTGAAATCCGCACAAAAAAACACTGGAAATCTGCTGTAAATCCGCAGGTAAAACGCAGTGCCTTTTACTTGCAGATTTTTCAAAAGTCGTGCGGAAAAATCTCACACGAATCCGCTACGTGGGCACATACCCTTAGGGTTAGGGTTGGAATTAGGGCTAGGGTTGGAATTAGGGTTACGGGTGTGTTGGGGTTAGGGTTGTGGTTAGGGGTGTGTTGGGGTTAGGGTTGGGATTAGGGTTATGGCTACAGTTGGGATTAGGGTTAGGGGTGTGTTGGGGTTAGTGTTGAAGTTAGAAATGAGGGGTTTCCACTGTTTAGGCACATCAGGGGTCTCCAAACGCAACATGGCGCCACCATTGATTCCAGCCAATCTTGCATTCAAAAAGTCAAATGGTGCTCCCTCCCTTCCAAGCCCCGACGTGTGCCCAAACAGTGGTTTACCCCCACATTTGGGGTACCAGCGTACTCAGGACAAACTGGGCAACAACTGTTGGGGTCCAATTTCTCCTGTTACCCTTGCAAAAATAAAAAATTACTTGCTAAGACATAATTTTTGAGAAAAGAAGAATGATTTTTTATTTTCACGGCTCTGCGTTGTAAACTTCTATGAAGCACTTGGGGGTTGAATGTGCTCATCACACATCTAGATAAGTTCCTTGGGGGGTCTAGTTTCCAAAATAGGGTCACTTGTGGGGTGTTTCTACTGTTTAGGCACATCAGGGGCTCTGCAAATGCAACGTGACGCCTGCAGACCATTCCATCAAAGTCTGCATTTCAAATGTCACTACTTCCCTTCCGAGCCCTGACGTGCGCCCAAACAGTGGTTTACCCCCACATATGGGGTATCACTGTACTCACAACAAACTGGGCAACAAACATTGGGGCCCAATTTCTCCTGTTACCCTTGTGAAAATAAAAAATTGCTTGCTAAAACATCTTTTTTGAGGAAAGAAAAATGATTTTTTATTTTCACAGCTCTGCGTTGTAAACTTCTGCGAAGCACTTGGGGGTTGAATGTGCTCATCACACATCTAGATAAGTTCCTTGGGGGGTCTAGTTTCCAAAATGGGGTCACTTGTGGGGTGTTTCTACTGTTTAGGCACATCAGGGGCTCTGCAAATGCAACGTGACGCCAGCAGACCATTCCATCAAAGTCTGCATTCCAAAACGTCACTACTTCCCTTCCGAGCCCCGGCATGTGCCCAAACAGTGGTTTACCCCCACATATGGGGTATCAGCGTACTCAGGAGAAACTGGACAACAACTTTTGGGGTCCAATTTCTCCTGTTACCCTTGCAAAAATAAAAAATTCTGGGCTAAAAAAATATTTTTGAGGAAAGGAAACACATTTATTATTTTCACGGCTCTGCGTTATAAACTTCTGCGAAGCACTTGGGGGTTCAAAGTGCTCACCACACATCTAGATAAGTTCCTTGGGGGGTCTAGTTTCCAAAATGGAGTCACTTGTGGGGAGTTCCTACTGTTTAGGCACATCAGGGGCTCTGCAAATGCAACATGACGCCCGCAGAGCATTCCATCAAAGTCTGCATTCCAAAACGTCACTACTTCCCTTCCGAGCCCCGGCATGTGCCCAAACAGTGGTTTACCCCCACATATGGGGTATCAGCGTACTCAGGAGAAACTGGACAACAACTTTTGGGGTCCAATTTCTCCTGTTACCCTTGCAAAAATAAAAAATTCTGGGCTAAAAAAATATTTTTGAGGAAAGGAAACACATTTATTATTTTCACGGCTCTGCGTTATAAACTTCTGCGAAGCACTTGGGGGTTCAAAGTGCTCACCACACATCTAGATAAGTTCCTTGGGGGGTCTAGTTTCCAAAATGGAGTCACTTGTGGGGAGTTCCTACTGTTTAGGCACATCAGGGGCTCTGCAAATGCAACGTGACGCCCGCAGAGCATTCCATCAAAGTCTGCATTCCAAAACGTCACTACTTCCCTTCCGAGCCCCGGCATGTGCCCAAACAGTGGTTTACCCCCACATATGGGGTATCAGCGTACTCAGGAGAAACTGGACAACAACTTTTGGGGTCCAATTTCTCCTGTTACCCTTGCAAAAATAAAAAATTCTGGGCTAAAAAAATATTTTTGAGGAAAGGAAACACATTTATTATTTTCACGGCTCTGCGTTATAAACTTCTGCGAAGCACTTGGGGGTTCAAAGTGCTCACCACACATCTAGATTAGTTCCTTGGGAGGTCTAGTTTCCAAAATGGGGTCACTTGTTAGGGAGCTCCAATGTTTAGGCACACAGGGGCTCTCCAAACGTGACATGGTGTCCGCTAATGATTGGAGCTAATTTTCCATTCAAAAAGCCAAATGGCGTGCCTTCCCTTCCGAGCCCTGCCGTGTGCCCAAACAGTGGTTTACCCCCACACATGGGGTATCATCGTACTCAGGACAAACTGGACAACAACATTTGGGGTCCAATTCCTCCTATTACCCTTGGAAAATTAAAAAATCCTGGGCTAAAAATCATTTTTGAGGAAAGAAAAATTATTTTTTATTTTCACGGCTCTGCGTTATAAACTTCTGTGAAGCATCTGGGGGTTATAAGTGCTCACTATGCATCTAGATAAGTTCCTTGGGGGGTCTAGTTTCCAAAATGGGGTCACGTGTAGGGGAGCTCCAATGTTTAGGCACACAGGGGCTCTCCAAACGCGACATGGTGTTCGCTAACGATTGGAGCTAATTTTCCATTCAAAAAGTCAAATGGCACGCCTCCCCTTCCGAGCCTTGCCGTGCACCCAAACAGTGGTTTACCCCCACATATGAGGTATCAACATACTCAGCAGAAATTGCCCAACAAATTTTAGGATCCATTTTATCCTGTTGCCCATGTGAAAATGAAAAAATTGAGGCTAAAAGAAATTTTGTGTGAAAAAAAAGTACTTTTTCATTTTTACGGATCAATTTGTGAAGCACCTGAGAGTTTAAAGTGCTCACTATGCTTCTAAATAAGTTCCTTGGGGGGTCTACTTTCCAAAATGGGGTCACTTGTGGGAGCGCTCCAATGTTTAGGCACACGGGGGCTCTCCAAACGTGACATGGTCTCTGCTAGCGATGGAGATCATTTTTCATTCAAAAAGTCAAATGGTGCTCCTTCCCTTCCGAGCCTTGCCGTGCACCCAAACAGTGGTTTACCCCCACATATGAGGTATCAACATACTCAGCAGAAATTGCCCAACAAATTTTAGGATCCATTTTATCCTGTTGCCCATGTGAAAATGAAAAAATTGAGGCTAAAATAATTTTTTTGTGAAAAAAAAGTACTGTTTCATTTTTACGGATCAATTTGTGAAGCACCTGGGGGTTTAAAGTGCTCACTATGCTTCTAGATAAGTTCCTTGGGGGGTCTAGTTTCCAAAATTGGGTCACTTGTGGGGGAGCTCCAATGTTTAGGCACACGGGGGCTCTCCAAACGCGACATGGTGTCCGCTAAAGATTGGAGCCAATTTTTCATTCAAAAAGTCAAATGGCGCTCCTTTCCTTCCAAGCCCTGCCGTATGCCCAAACAGTGGTTTACCCCCACATATGAGGTATCAGCGTACTCAGGACAAATTGGACAACATCGTTCGTGGTCCAGTTTTTCCTTTTACCCTTGGGAAAATAAAAAAATTGTTGCTAAAAGATCATTTTTGTGACTAAAAAGTTAAATGTTCATTTTTTCCTTCCATGTTGCTTCTGCTGCTGTGAAACACCTGAAGGGTTAATAAACTTCTTGAATGTGGTTTTGAGCACCTTGAGGGGTGCAGTTTTTAGAATGGTGTCACTTTTGGGTATTTTCAGCCATATAGAACCCTCACACTGACTTCAAATGTGAGGTGGTCCCTAAAAAAAATGGTTTTGTAAATTTTGTTGTAAAAATGAGAAATCACTGGTCAAATTTTAACCCTTATAACTTCCTAGCAAAAAAAAAATTTGTTTCCAAAATTGTGCTGATGTAAAGTAGACATGTGAGAAATGTTATTTATTAACTGTTTTGTGTCACATACCTCTCTGGTTTAACAGAATAAAAATTCAAAATGTGAAAATTGCGAAATTTTCAAAATTTTCGCCAAATTTCCGTTTTTTTCACAAATAAACTCAGAAATTATCGACCTAAATTTACCACTAACATGAAGCCCAATATGTCACGAAAAAACAATCTCAGAATCGCTAGGATCCGTTGAAGCGTTCCTGAGTTATTACCTCATAAAGGGACACTGGTCAGAATTGCAAAAAACGGCAAGGTCATTAAGGCCAAAATAGGCTGGGTCATGAAGGGGTTAACCTCCAGGAGCTCTCAACTGAGCAGATTAACCCCTGCACTGCTATAAGAAATAAACACCTTTTAATATGAAGGTAAAATGTGTTTCTAATCAATGCAGGAATAGGAGAAATCAGAAGCTGTGGTCTTCTGGCTCCTCTTTGTCATGGTAAACCCATGACAGTTAACCTTCCATTATAGGTGTATGACAGCAGATTACTTCCTTCTGAATTGCAGCATGTATACGAAGAAGTCATGAGAAATATTTTATTTCACCTTCTGTATCATCTGTTGGAGCAAAGTAAGAAACTAACTGTACACATTAGATATATCTTTACATTTTGGTGGCTTAATGTCTAATTCTCCTTGAATTGAATGTCCCTAATTATGATCTGGGGTCTCTTCCACTGCCCTTCCGTTCCTCACCATAACCCATCCAGTTCTCGCTGTATCTTCTGATCATCGTCGTGAGCACTACATCCCAGGGCCTCTTCATACTAGGCCAGAACTTTCTATTCTGATGGTTCTGATGAGGCCCAGTATAGTTCTTTGAAAGTACACTTGAGGTTACATACTAATGACGACACAACATGATCTTGCATGTGAATGCACAGCAGTGATTAGAAAATGTGACCAGAACTGTATTGGGGACTGTGAGGAGCAGAATGGTTGGAGAGATGAGAAGGTCATTATATTTTTTTTTTCACTTTTTAACCTTTTGATGGCCCTTTATGGTTCAACAAAATAGTGGACAGAGGTTGGCATTTTTCTGAATCCGCCCAGAAGGTGAATTACAGAAAATCTGCAGTTTGACGATTCTGGATTTGTATGATATTCAAGTAGAATTCAATCCCACTTAAATATATTCGCTAATCTCTAATATGGGCATTTAAAAACTTGGAAAAAGAGATACTGTAGTCGTGGTAAGGCTCTAAATGTAAGTGAACTTGATCAATTGGCCATTAGTATATATACCTGCTTAGGACTTTGTCTAATTTTTAATCATTCAATACTATTTTTAGAGTAAGAAATGTACAGCCAAATAAATAAAATTAGGCATAAAGCAATATCTAGGTGAAACAACTAGAGTTGCATACTATCTTAACAATGCTTATAGCAACAGATGCAGGAGATCATTCAATGTGAAAGGCTGGGCAATGGTGCCGAGATTTATCTGGCAGTTTAATCAGAGAGAAGAATTGCAAAAGAAAAGAACAGAGACGGCTAGAGGCTGCAAAGTTATGTGTTTGACCTTTTTACAACTGATTCCCCCAAGCACGGGGAGAAATGGAAAGGGCAAGTGAATTTTAATGCATCAACATTGCAATTATCCAATGAGTATGTTCTGATGCCTCTTTTTGCAAGGATGCAGATGAAGTCAAGGAACATGATGGATGCTAAATGCCATTAAAGTAGGTTTGCTACTTGAACTAGCTTCTTCTCACTTTAAAAGAGATATCAAAAGACACATGTTAGGTCAAGCAGCTTCTATGATAAGCTTTGCAGAGAAACAGACCATAATCCTAGCTTCAGCTAAAAAAAAGTTTGTAGGATATTTTTTTGCGTCTATTTGTTCTATTCAAATACAATGCCAGTACATGAATAAAGTCCATTACACGTGGAAACATAACATGTAAGAATTACAGATGGCATTAGGGTTAGTCTATCATGGGGCCAACAAGCATTAAGGAATTAAGATTATAAGTCTAGATCCCTACATCAGATATACTGTAAATGAAGAAAACTATCACTAATGTGTAAAGTACAACATATTAAGCCAGTTTTGTTGGATGATTTGCTCCGGTGCACAAAGGTGTCAAATTGAGAATAAGTGCAATGTGATAGGTAGAATACAAGTTTAAGGCTTTATTAACATATCAGTATTTTTGATTAGTAGTTCATCAGTTTTTGTATGCCAACACCAGGAGTGTCTTTAAAACACAGAAGAGGTGTTATTCTGTGGTATACTGGGACCATATTGGTAACTGGAAATACCCACCATAAAGAGAAAACTTATACCCTCTGGCAATAAAAATGTCCAGGAATAAAATCATTATGGATAAATAAGAAAGTACAAAGTTTAATAAGACTAAAACAAAGGGCATTCAAAATCTTGAAGGCCGAGAATACAGAAATTGCATTTCAGTAGTATAAAAATCTCAATAAAAAATGTAAAAAGAAATAAAGCTAGCAAAGATATCCAAAGATAAACAAATCGCCAGCGACATTAAAATATATCAATGCCAAAAAGAAAGTAAAAGATAGTATAGGCCCCATAAAATACATTAATAAGATAATTATACAGGAGAAAGAAAAGGCTTAGATATTAAACAGGCACTTTTCAACCATGTTCACCAGTGAATTGACTGTTTCAGGGATCATTCAACAAGACAAAAACCAAAGTTCACCACTCAACTAGTTTAGCACAAGAAGAAGTACGCTTGCATCTGAGCAAATTAAACATCGAAAAATCCCCAAACCCAGATGGCATTCATCCACGGAGACTGAGGGAATTAAACTCAGTAATTGACAGACCACTGTATCTCATATCATCTGTGACGTTGCCCCGGATGCTCATAGCGGCTCTGTGGGTCAGAGGGAAATTCCCAGTGATGTCAGTGACCCGCACGCGTCATCTCGAATTCATCATGAATGCAGTAGTGAGGATCATATTTCTGTCCAGGTGCAACACAGATGCCTCCACCTTGTGCCAGTCATTGCACTAGTTACACATCCACTACAGAGAATTTTATAAACTCATAGCTCTTACCCACTAAGCTCTCCATAGTTCTAGCTAGCTTCTAGCTACATTCTGCATCTGATATAAGACTACCATACTATGATCCTCACACTTCCATCTCCAAGACTTCTCTTGTGTGGTGCCACTTTTCTGGAAAGTACTACCCCTGAAGATCCAATAAATACCCAGCCCCATCATTTTTAAGTGTGCTTCAAAACACATTTCTTTACACAGTCTTATCTCCTCAATTTACGTATTAACTCTCCCATGCTCCACCTTCTATTTTTCCTCAGAATCCGCTACCTCTTATTTATCTGTTGTCACATTCTCTATGCACCCAATGGCACATGGTAACTGTACACACATTTTATATATATATACATAGTGTTCCAAATTATTATGCAAATTGGATTTAAGTGTCATAAAGATTTAATTGTTTTGCTTTTCAAATAAACTCATGGATGGTATTGTTAGGAGTCAAGTTCCTGCTGCTGCACAGGGGGAATCTCGAGCCGTGTCTGCTGCAGTCTCCCATTCTGTATCAGCCGCAGTGGAGCCTGCTTAGCAGAGACGTCAGTCCCAGCGTCTCACTGAGTCTGATACTGTGCAAAGGGTTACTGCTGCCTCTCCAGGCTCTGCTATTGTACCCTGCACTGATCTGCGGTGAGCAGGCTTTTCTGAGACTAAGTCCTGCTTTGCACACACTGAGCATGCCCAGGGTAAGATCTCTCAGTGGAGATCAAGGGTCTCATGCTCAGGTACTGCAGCAACTTCCATTGGTCCTCCAGGAAGGTCCTGTACCTGATCAAGTTCTGTGGCAGCCTTCCATTGGTCCTTCTTGGAAGGTCCTGTAGATGCTGCAGCTATATAAGGTTCTCATGACCACATGGCCATGCGCTAGTGCCAAATATGTACGAGCTCAGCGCCAGTGTGGTCGTGTGTGTGGTCAGGGACCCGGCTGAAATAAGCCCCTAGAATGCTGGCACCTCCGGCGAGGAGTTTTGTGTATGCAGTCAGGGACCCGGCTGAAATAAGCCCCTAGAATGCTGGCACCTCCTGCGAGGAGTTTATGTGTGAATTCAGGGCTGGCTAATAGCCGATAGAATTCCGGCTCCACCGGAGAGGAACTGCGTGTTGGTTGGACTGCATGACCACTGTCGGCTCTACACAGTAGCTGTGTCCCCTGTGAGCTAAACAGGGCACAGAGTTCTCTTTACTATGGGCTCTGTGAAGTAACAGACTTTGTTTATTCTAATTTGCTTCACTGCCTTACTTAGCAGCAGGTTCTTTGCTGCACGGTGGATCCTGGGTTGCGAACGCACCTATCCCATCTAATAAATATATGCGGTGCGTTCCACCAACCCAAACAGTACACTAGCGCCAGGATCTGGCTAAGTAATGGCTGATGAACAGCGATTGCAGGGGTACATCCAGCTGCTGGAGGGCCGGTTGGCGTCTCTTGAGCGTGCAACCTCGGTGGTGGATGTTACCGCAATAGCTGTTCAGGCTGCTAGCGTGGCTGCAGCAGCTTTACCCACTGCCACCTCTGTTCCGACTTTATCTCACCTCCCATTGCCTGAGAGATACTCTGGGGACAGTAAGTCCTGTAGGCGTTTCGTGAGCCAGTGTGGTATACACCTCGAGCTCCTGGCTGCACATTTTCCCACAGAGCGGGCAAAGGTGGGATTCATAATCTCTCTCCTGTTGGACAGAGCATTGGAGTGGGCTACGCCACTGTGGGAGCGCAATGATCATGTGGTGCGGAGTGTTCCTCGGTTTCTGGACACTCTGAAACAGGTCTTTGCAGGACCTCAAGTCACCCATGATACAGCGCTCCAACTGCTGGCTTTGACTCAGGGTTCAACCATGGTCAGCCATTTTGCTGTTCACTTCCGGACATTAGTGTCTGAGTTGGAATGGCCAGATAAAACCCTCATTCCCGTATTTTGTAGGGGGTTGGCTGACCATGTGAAGGATGCTTTGGCCACTAGGGAGATTCCCGCCACACTGGAGGAGCTCATAGCTCTATCAACTCGCATAGACCTTTGTTTTCACGAGCGAAGGTTGGAGCGAGCCCAGTGTAGGCAGAGGTTTCGGCTGGCTCCCACCTTCGCCAGACCTTTGGAATCTCCAATTCAGGCGTCCGAGTCACATGAGGCCATAGAGGTGGCACGAGCAGGATCCAAGTCCCAGTCCGCTCGTGCACTTAAGGTCTGTCATGTTTGCCGGCAGTCAGGACATCTTGCCTCCAAGCGTCCTCAGCGGTCGGGGAAACATCAGCATCTAGTGGCAGTTGGAGGAGGTACACTAGACATGGCGACGTTTGCCTCTAAGTTGTCCTTCAAGGGGATAATTACCATAGGCCCATCCACTCTTATGGTAGAGCTATGCGTGGACTCTGGGGCGGAGGGTAATTTTAGGTCATCCGCTTTCGCCCAGCGTCACGCAATACCCCTGGTGATGCTCGCCAAACCTGTAACCGTTCGAGTGGTAAATGGGTCGACTCTACCCTCACAGATTACCCACCAAACCATTCCTTTCACTCTTTCTGTGTCTCCATCACATCAGGAGATTATCTCCCTATTAGTCATTCCTGAGGGAATTGATGAGGTCCTGTTGGGGATACCATGGCTACGCTATCATTCTCCTCATATAGAGTGGTCCTCAGGGAGAATTTTGGGATGGAGTAAATCCTGTGAGGGTAGATGTCAGAGGGAGTGCATTCAGGTTGCTACAACAGAGGTACCCGCAGATCTTTCCTCTCTCCCCAATCACTATTGGCCCTATGCGGATGTGTTCTCCGAAAGGGCTGCGGAGACCCTTCCGCCTCACCGCCCCTATAACTGTCCTATTGACCTCTTGCCTGGTGCTGAGCCTCCCCAGAGTCGAGTCTATCCGTTATCTCTCCCGGAGATGGAGGCAATGTCTCAGTACATCCAAGGGAATTTGGCAAGAGGATTCATTAGGAAGTCAGTTTCACCTGTAGGGGCTGGGTTCTTCTTCGTACAGAAGAAGAGTGGAGACTTAAGGTACCGTCACACTCAGCAACTTTGCAAAGAGAACGACAACAATCCGTGACATTGCAGCATCCTGGATAGCGATCTCGTTGTGTTTGACACGCAGCAGCGATCTGGATCCCGCTGTGCCATCGCTGGTCGGAGCTAGAAGTCCAGAACTTTATTTCGTCGCCAGGTCGGCGTGTATCGTCATGTTTGACATCAAAAGCAACAACGGTAACAATGGATGTAATGGAGCTAACAACCAGCGAGAACGAGAAGTGAGTCGCCGTTACGTCACTGGATCGCTCCTGCATCGTTCTGGATTTGCTGTGTTTGACGGTCCTACAGCGACCTAAACAGCGACGCTCCAGCGATCTAGTTTAGGTCGGCTCGTTGTCTATATCGCCGCAGCGTCGCTGAGTGTGACGGTACATTTACATCCATGCATAGACTACAGGGGTCTTAACGCCATCACCGTTAAGAACAAGTACCCATTACCCCTGATATCTGAGCTTTTTGATAGGCTACGGGGAGCAAGGGTATTTACAAAATTAGATCTGCGGGGAGCTTACAACTTGATTTGCATCCGTGAGGGGATGAATGGAAGACGGCTTTTAACACCAGGGATGGGCACTATGAATATCTGGTGATGCCCTTCAGGCTCTGTAATGCCCCAGCCGTTTTCCAAGACTTTGTGAACGACATCTTCCAGGATATGCTCACCACCTCGGTTGTAGTCTATCTGGATGATATTCTCATCTACTCTCCAGATATTGACTCCCATCGGAGAGATGTTCGCAAAGTCTTCGACCTCTTACGGGCAAACTCCCTCTACGCCAAGTTGGAGAAGTGTGTGTTTGAGTAGGAGTCCTTGCCTTTCCTTGGTTGTATCATCTCTGCCCAGGGTTTGGCTATGGATCCTGCCAAGCTACAGGCTGTGATGGACTGGCAGGAACCCCATTCACTTAAAGCAGTGCAGCGCTTTATGGGGTTCATTAATTACTATCGTGAGTTCATCCCACACTTCTCAACTTTGGTAGCTCCCTTAGTTGCCCTCACCAAGAAGGGAGCAAATCCCAAGTTGTGGTCAGAGGATGTCTCCAAGGCTTTCCTCTCAGTTAAGTCACACTTCGCTAGCGCTCCCATTCTACATCTCCCCGATGTAGATAAGCCATTTATCATGGAGGTGGAAGCCTCATCCGTAGGTGCTGGAGCAGTCCTTTTCCAAAAGGATGCTCAAGGTCGGAAGCATCCATGCTTCTTCTTCTCCAAGACCTTCACACCGGCGGAGAGTAATTATTCCATCGGGGACAGGAAGTTGCTAGCCATGAAGTTGGCTTTCTCAGAGTGGAGACATCTCTTGGAGGGAGCTCGCTTTCCCTTCCAGCTTTTCACTGACCACAAAAACTTGGTATATCTACAGACGGCCCAGCGGCTGAATTCTCGCCAGGCTAGATGGTCCCTGTTCTTCTCCCGGTTTCATTTTACTCTTCATTTTCTCTCCGGGGAGAAGAACATTCGCGCCGATGCTCTCTCCCGCTCCGTAGTGTCAGCTGAGGAGGAGGAGGAGGAGCCTCGGCTTATTGTCCCTTCTGAGAGCCTGAGAACTGTAGCTCCGGTTTCGCTAGAGTCTGTGCCCCCGGGCAAGACTTTCGTGACAGTGAATTTGCGACCAGAGGTTCTCTCTTGGGCTCACTCGTCCAGAGTGGGTGGGCATTTTGGGACCAAAAGGACATCCGAGCTTTTGGCGAGAACGTACTGGTGGCCACATATGGCCCGTGATGTCGGTGACTATATTCGGGTGTGCGTTTCCTGCGCCCAGAAACGGTCTCCTCGGCAATGGCCTGCTGGGTTGCTTTACCCCCTACCGGTGGAAGACAGGCCTTGGGAAATGGTCGGGATGGAATTCATGGTGGGCTTAGTCACGTAGCTGCACCGTTATCTGGGTTGTCACTGATCATTTCTCTAAGATGGTGCACTTGGTGCCGCTTCCTCGGTTACCTTCTGCACGGGCCTTGGCGGCGTTATTCATAAAGCACATTTTCCGTTTACATGGAATGCCTGATAAAATTGTCAGTGACCGGGGTCCCCAGTTCGCATCTCGGTTTTGGAGAGAGCTCTGCCGTTTACTCAGCATAGAGTTGAATCTCTCCTCTGCATACCATCCCGAGACGAATGGGTTGGTAGGGAGGACCAACCAGATTCTGGTGACATACTTGTGACATTTTGTCTCTGCTATGCAGGATGATTGGGCATCTTTGCTACCTTGGGCGGAATTTGCCTTGAACAACGCCGTAGCCGATTCCACTGGGGAGACGCCTTTTCTCCTTAATTACGGCCAGCATCCGCATGTCCCTGTGCCCATGCCCGTGTCATCCACCAATTCTAGGGTAGCAGACTGGGCGGTGGAGGCACGTGACATCTGGGACCGCACACAGAATGAGGGTTTCTGCTGATACACACCGGCGCCCCGCTCCGACCTTTGCTCCTGGCGACTTAGTGTGGCTTTCCGCCCGTAACATCAGGCTGCGAGTTGAGTCCACTAAGTTTGCGCCTCACTACATTGGCCCGTTCAAGGTTCTGGAACAGGTCAACCCTGTGGTCTACCGTTTGGCTATGCCTCCAAGCCTTGTTATCACCGACACTTTTCACGTTTCCCTCTTAAAGCCCGTTCATTTGTCCCGGTTTTCTGAGTCATCTGCCGGGACATCGGGTTCATCCTCTGATGAGTTTGAGGTGAATGCTATTGTGGGGAGCAAGGTGGTACGTGGCAAGAAATTTTATCTGGTGGACTGGAAGGGTCATAGTCCAGAAGATAGAACCTGGGAACCTGTGGAGCACATTCAGGCTCCGCTGCTCATTGCAGCTTTTGAGCATAGCGAGGCTCAAGGAGGGGGGCCCTCGGAGTGGGGGTAATGTTAGGAGTCGAGTTCCTGCTGCTGCACAGGGGGAATCTCGAGCCGTGTCTGCTACGGTCTCTCATTCTGCATCGGCCGCAGTGGAGCCTGCTCAGCGGAGACGTCGGTCCCAGCGTCTCACTGAGTCTGATACTGTGCAAAGGGTTACTGCTGCCTCTCCAGGCTCTGCTATTGTACCCTGCACTGATCTGCGGTGAGCAGGCTTTTCTGGGACTAAGTCCTGCACACACTGAGCATGCCCAGGGTAAGATCTCTCAGTGGAGATCAAGGGTCACATGCACAGGTACTGCAGCAACTTCCATTGGTCCTCCAGGAAGGTCCTGTACCTGATCAAGTTCTGTGGCAGCCTTCCATTGGTCCTTCTTGGAAGGTCCTGTAGATGCTGCAGCTATATAAAGTTCTCATGACCGCACGGCCATGCGCTAGTGTCAAATATGTATAAGCTCAGCGCCAGTGTGGTCGTGTGTGTGGTCAGGGACCCGGCTGAAATAAGCCCCTAGAATGCTGGCACCTCCGGCGAGGAGTTTGGTGTATGCATTCAGGGACCCGGCTGAAATAAGCCCCTAGAATGCTGGCACCTCCGGCGAGGAGTTTATGTGTGAATTCAGGGCTGGCTAATAGCCAATAGAATTCCGGCTCCACCACGGAGGAGCTGCGTGTTGGATGGACTGCATGACCACTGTCGGCTCTACACAGTAGCTGTGTCCCCTGTGAGCTAAACAGGGCACAGCATTCTCTTTACTATGGGCTCTGTGAAGTAACAGAGTTCGTTTATTCTAATTTGGTTCGCCGCCTTATTTAGCAGGAGGTTCTTTCCTGCACGGTGGATCCCGGGTTGCGAACGCACCTATCCCATCTAATAAATATCTTAACCTAACAGGTATTGTGTCTCAGGGTTCAATGGATCACTGAAATCAATCTTAAACACTTGTGATACCGTAATTAGTTTTCCAGGTGATTCTAATTAAAGGCCACAGGTTTCAAGCAATATGGGAAATAAAAAGGATCTCTCTGTTGCTGAAAAGCATCAAATAGTGCAATGCCTTGGTCAAGGGATGAAAACATTAGATATTTCCCGAAAACTTAAGCATGATCATCGTACTGACTGTTAGGGTACCGTCACACATTGAAATTTCCATCGCTACGACGTTACGATTCGTGACGTTCTAGCGATATCGTTACGATATCGCAGTGTCTGACACGCAGCAGCGATCAGGGATCCTGCTGAGAATCGTACGTCGTAGCAGATCGTATGGAACTTTCTTTCGTCGCTTGATCACCCGCTGACATCGCTGGATCGTTGTGTGTGACAGCGATCCAGCGATGTCTTCGCTTGTAACCAGGGTAAACATCGGGTAACTAAGCGCAGGGCCGCGCTTAGTAACCCGATGTTTACCCTGGTTACAAGCGTAAACGTAAAAAAACAAACCGTACATGCTCACCCGTCGGTGTCCTTCAGGTCCCTTGCCGTCTGCTTCCTGCTCTGAGTGCCGGCCGGAAAGTGAGAGCAGATCACAGCGGTGCTGCGATCTGCTCTCACTGTACGGCTGCACTCAGAGCAGGAAGCAGACGGCAAGGGACCTGAAGGACACCGACGGGTGAGTATGTACTGTTTGTTTTTTTACGTTTACGCTGGTAACCAGGGTAAACATCGGGTTACTAAGCGCGGCCCTGCGCTTAGTTACCCGATGTTTACCCTGGTTACCCGGGGACTTCGGCATCGCTCCAGCGCCGTGATTGCAACGTGTGACCGCAGTCTACGACGCTGGAGCGATATTCATACGATCGCTGCGACGTCACGGATCGTGCCGTCGCAGCGATGAAAATTTCAATGTGTGACGGTACCCTTAAGAGATTTGAGGCTGAATCTGAGCACAGACGTGTTCATGCTGATAAAGGCATAATGAGAAAGGTTTCTGTCAGGTAAGTTAATCGGATTAAGAGATCAGCTGCTAAAAAGCCATTACAAACCAGCAAACAGATATTTGAAGCTGCTGGTGCCTCTGGAGTCCCTCGAACCTCAAGGTGTAGCATGCTTCAAAGGCTTGCTGTGGTGCATAAACCTACTATTCGGCCACCCCTAAACAGTGTTCACAAGCAGAAATAGTTGCAGTGGGCCCAGACATACATGAAGACTAATTTTCAAACAGTCTTGTTTACTGATGATTCTCGAGCAACTGTGGATGGTCCAGATGGATGGAGTAGTAGATGGTTGGTGTTGTGAATTCCGTTCTCCCTCTGGTGGCTTTGAGCGGAACTGCTGGTCACTGAGGTTGGCTTTGTCAGCTGCTCTCGTTTATTGCTTGCTGGCTTCCCTATTTAACTCCACTCAGATCGTAACCTGATGCCAGTTGTCATTGTTTCAGTATTGGTTCAGATCTCTCTTGGACTTCTCTGAGGACCTGTCTACTCCAGCAGAAGCTAAGTCTTTGCTAGTTCATTTGTTGTTACTGCTTCCTGAATATATTTCTTAGTACTGCTAATTTCTAGTCCAGCTTGCTATCATGATATTCCCTTGCTAGCTGGAAGCTCTGGGGTGCAGAGTGGCACCTCCACACCGTGAGTCGGTGTCGGGAGTCTTTTTGCTTACTCTGCGTGGTTTTTTGTAGTCTTTTGTGCTGACCGCATAGTTCCCTTTTCTATCCTCTGACTATTTAGTGAAGTCTGGCCTCCTTTGCTAAAACCTGTTTCATTCCTGTGTTTGTGACTTTCCTCTTAACTCACAGTCAATATATGTGGGGGGTTGCCTTTACCTTTGGGGAATTTCTCTGAGGCAAGGTTAGGCTTCTATTTCTATCTTTAGGGGTAGTTAGCTCTTAGGCTGTGAAGAGGCGTCTAGGGAGAGTTAGGTATGCTCCACGGCTATTTCTAGTTTTTGTGATAGGAGTAGGGTTTGCGGTCAGCAGAGTTCCCACTTTCCCAGAGCTTGTTCCGATTACTAGTTTACTCATCAGGTCATTCCGGGTGCTCCTAACCACCAGGTCCATAACAGTACAGCTGGCCAACAAAGTGTTAATGCATCTCAAAAGAGGGATAAAAGAAGTTCTGAACCAATTTTTTTTTCTTTGCAGTGTGTTTTGTCTCTCTTTTCCCCTTAATCTCTGAGTGGTTCAAGACTGGGCATTCTCCCTTGCGCCAGGAGATCCTGCATTGCTTAATGTAGATGCGTTTTTTCTGGCGCTTGGATTGCTTTATGACGAACCGAATTCAGTGGAACAGGCAGAGAAAATCTTTGTGTCAGGGTCAGGATGAAGCGGAGATATATTGTCAGAAGTTTAGAAAATGGTCGGTGCTTACTCAATGGAATGAGTGTGCCCTGGCAGCAATTTTTAGAAAGGGTCTTTCTGAAGCCCTTAAGGATGTTATGGTGGGATTCCCCACGCCTGCTGGTCTGAATGAATCAATGTCCTTGGCCATCCAAATTGATCGGCGTTTGCGTGAGCGCAAAATTGTGCACCATTTGGCGGTGTCCTCTGAGCAGAGGCCTGAGCTTATGCAATGTGATAGAACTTTGACCAGAACTGAACGGCAAGAACACAGACGTCAGAATAGGCTGTGTTTTTACTGTGGTGACCCCACTCATGCTATCTCTGATTGTCCTAAGTGCACTAAGCGGTTCGCTATGTCTGTCACCATTGGTACTGTACAGCCTAAATTTCTTTTGTCTGTTACTCTGATTTGCTCTTTGTCATCCTACTCGGTTATGGCATTTGTGGATTCAGGCGCTGCCCTGAATTTGATGGACTTGGAGTTTGCCAGGCGCTGTGGTTTTTTTCTTGGAGCCTTTGCAGTATCCTATTCCATTAAGGGGAATTGATGCCACGCCGTTGGCCAAGAATAAACCTCAGTACTGGACTCAGTTGACCATGTGCATGGCTCCTGCACATCAGGAAGATATTCGCTTTTTGGTGTTGCATAATTTGCATGATGTGGTCGTGTTGGGTTTGCCATGGCTACAGGTTCATAATCCAGTATTGGATTGGAAATCAATGTCTGTGTCTAGTTGGGGTTGTCAAGGGGTACATGGCGATGTTACATTGGTGTCAATTTCTGCTTCCACTCCTTCTGAAGTCCCTTAATTTCTGTTGGATTACCAGGATGTATTTGATGAGCCCAAATCCAGTGTCCTACCCCCTCATAGGGATTGTGATTGTGCTATAAATTTGATTCCTGGTAGTAAGTTTCCTAAGGGCCGACTTTTCAATGTATCTGTGCCAGAGCACGCCGCTATGCGGAGTTATATAAAGGAGTCCTTGGAGAAAGGGCATATTCACCCGTCTTCATCACCGTTGGGAGCAGGGTTCTTTTTTGTGGCCAAGAAGGATGGTTCTCTGAGACCCTGTATAGATTACCACCTTCTCAATAAAATCACGGTCAAATTTCAGTACCCTTTGCATCTGCTGTCTGATTTGTTTGCTCGGATTAAGGGGGCTAGTTGGTTCACCAAGATAGATCTTCGAGGGGCGTATAACCTTGTGCGTATTAAACAGGGCGATGAATGGAAAACAGCATTTAATACGCCCGAGGGCCATTTTGAGTACCTGGTAATGCCATTCGGGCTTTCAAATGATCCATCTGTGTTTCAGTCCTTTATGCATGACATCTTCCGAAAGTATCTGGATAGATTCATGATTGTATATTTGGATGATATTTTGGTCTTTTCGGATGATTGGGAGTCTCATGTCAAACAGGTCAGAATGGTATTCCAGGTCCTTCGTGCTATTTCCTTGTTTGTGAAGGGGTCCAAATGTCTCTTCGGAGTTCAGAAGGTTTCCTTTTTGGGCTTCATTTTTTCCCCTTCTACTATCGAGATGGACCCTGTTAAAGTTCAGGCCATTTATGATTGGACTCAACCTACATCTGTGAAGAGCCTCCAGAAATTCCTGGGCTTTGCTAATTTTTACCGTCGCTTCATCGCTAATTTTTCTAGTGTGGTTAAACCTTTGACTGATTTGACAAAGAAAGGTGCTGATGTGGTGAATTGGTCCTCTGCGGCCGTTGAGGCTTTTCAGGAGCTGAAACGCAGTTTTTCTTCGGCCCCTGTGTTGCGTCAGCCAGATGTTTCGCTCCCTTTTCAGGTCGAGGTTGATGCTTCTGAGATTGGAGCAGGGGCTGTTTTGTCTCAAAGAAGTTCTGATGGCTCTGTGATGAAGCCATGTGCCTTCTTTTCTAGAAAGTTTTCGCCTGCTGAGCGTAATTATGATGTTGGCAATCGGGAGCTGCTGGCTATGAAGTGGGCATTCGAGGAGTGGCGACATTGGCTTGAGGGAGCCAAGCACCGCGTGGTGGTCTTGACGGATCACAAAAATCTGACTTATCTCGAGTCTGCCAAGCGGTTGAATCCTAGACAGGCTCGATGGTCGCTGTTTTTCTCCCGTTTCGATTTTATGGTTTCATACCTTCCAGGTTCTAAGAATGTGAAGGCGGATGCCCTTTCTAGGAGTTTTGTGCCTGATTCTCCGGGAGTCCCTGAGCCGGCTGGTATTCTCAAAGAGGGGGTAATTCTGTCTGCCATCTCCCCTGATTTGCGGCGGGTGCTGCAGGAGTTTCAGGCTGATAGACCTGACCGTTGTCCAGCGGAGAAGCTGTTTGTCCCTGATAGATGGACTAGCAGAGTTATTTCTGAGGTTCATTGCTCAGTGTTGGCTGGTCATCCTGGGATTTTTGGGACCTGAGATTTGGTGGCTAGGTCCTTTTGGTGGCCTTCCTTGTCACGGGATGTGCGTTCTTTTGTGCAGTCCTGTGGGACTTGTGCTCGGGCTAAGCCCTGCTGTTCTCGTGCCAGTGGGTTGCTTTTGCCCTTGCCAGTCCCGAAAAGGCCTTGGACGCATGTTTCCATGGATTTTATTTCAGATCTTCCTGTCTCTCAAAGGATGTCTGTCATCAGGGTGGTTTGTGATCGCTTTTCTAAGATGGTTCATTTGGTACCCTTGCCTAAATTACCTTCCTCCTCTGATTTGGTGCCATTGTTTTTTCAACATGTGGTTCGTTTGCATGGCATTCCGGAGAACATTGTGCCGGACAGAGGTTCCCAGTTTGTCTTTAGGTTTTGGCGGTCCTTTTGTGCTAAGATGGGCATTGATTTGTCTTTTTCTTCGGCTTTCCATCCTCAAATAAATGGTCAAACCGAACGAACCAACCAGACTTTGGAAACCTATCTGAGATGCTTTGTTTCTGCTGATCAGGATGATTGGGTGACCTTCTTGCCATTGGCTGAGTTCGCCCTTAATAATCGGGCTAGTTCGGCTACTTTGGTTTCGCCTTTTTTCTGCAATTCTGGTTTTCATCCTCGTTTTTCTTCGGGGCAGGTTGAGCCTTCTGACTGTCCTGGTGTGGATTCTGTGGCGGACAGGTTGCAGCAAATTTGGACTCACGTAGTGGACAATCTGACGTTGTCCCAGGAGAAGGCTCAACGTTTCGCTAACCGCCGTCGTTGTGTTGGTCCTCGACTTCGTGTTGGGGATTTGGTTTGGTTGTCTTCTCGTTATGTTCCTATGAAGGTTTCTTCTCCTAAGTTTAAGCCTCGTTTCATTGGTCCTTATAAGATTTCTGAAATTCTCAACCCTGTGTCATTTCGTTTGGTCCTTCCAGCTTCTTTTGCCATCCATAATGTGTTCCGTAGGTCGTTGTTGCGGAGGTACGTGGCGCCTATGGTTCCCTCCGTTGATCCTCCTGCTCCGGTGTTGGTTGAGGGGGAGTTGGAGTATGTGGTGGAAAAAATTTTGGATTCTCGTATTTCGAGACGGAAGATTCAGTACCTGGTTAAGTGGAAGGGCTATGGTCAGGAGGATAATTCCTGGGTTGTTGCCTCCGATGTCCACGCTGCCGATTTAGTTCGTGCCTTTCATTTGGCTCGTCCTGATCGGCCTGGGGGCCCTGGTGAGGGTTCGGTGACCCCTCCTCAAGGGGGGGTACTGTTGTGAATTCCGTTCTCGGACTCCCTCCTGTGGTCATGAATGGTACTTTGGTTAGTTCTGCTCTTGGACTCCCTCTGGTGGCTTTGAGCGGAACTGCTGGTCACTGAGGTTGGTTTTGTCAGCTGCTCTCGTTTATTGCTTGCTGGCTTCCCTATTTAACTCCACTCAGATCGTTACCTGATGCCAGCTGTCAATGTTTCAGTATTGGTTCAGATCTCTCTTGGACTTCTCTGAGGACCTGTCTACTCCAGCAGAAGCTAAGTCTTTGCTAGTTCATTTGTTGTTACTGCTTCCTGAATATATTTCTTAGTACTGCTAATTTCTAGTCCAGCTTGCTATCATGATATTCCCTTGCTAGCTGGAAGCTCTGGGGTGCAGAGTGGCACCTCCACACCGTGAGTCGGTGTCGGGAGTCTTTTTGCTTACTCTGCGTGGTTTTTTGTAGTCTTTTGTGCTGACCGCATAGTTCCCTTTTCTATCCTCTGACTATTTTTAGTGAAGTCTGGCCTCCTTTGCTAAAACCTGTTTCATTCCTGTGTTTGTGACTTTCCTCTTAACTCACAGTCAATATATGTGGGGGGCTGCCTTTACCTTTGGGGAATTTCTCTGAGGCAAGGTTAGGCTTCTATTTCTATCTTTAGGGGTAGTTAGCTCTTAGGCTGTGAAGAGGCGTCTAGGGAGAGTTAGGTATGCTCCACGGCTATTTCTAGTTTTTGTGATAGGAGTAGGGTTTGCGGTCAGCAGAGTTCCCACTTTCCCAGAGCTTGTTCCGATTACTAGTTTACTCATCAGGTCATTCCGGGTGCTCCTAACCACCAGGTCCATAACAGTTTGGTGGATGGCCACCATGTCCCAACAAGGCTGCAACATCAGCAAGGAGGTGGAGGAGTCATGTTTTGGGCTGGAATCATTGGGAATTAGCGGGTAGGGCCCTTTAAAGTTCCTGAAGGTGTGAAAATGACCTCTGCAAAGTATATAGAGTTTCTGACTGACAACTTTCTTCCATGGTATAAAAAGGAAAAACATGCCTTAAGGAGCAAAATCATCTTCATGCATGACAATGCACCATCTCATGCTGCAAAGAATACCTCTGAGTCATTGGCTGCTCTGGGCATAAAAGGAGATAAACTCATGGTGTGGCCACCATCTTCCCCTGACCTCAACCCTATAGAAAACCTTTGGAGTATCATCAAGCAAAAGATCTATGAGGGTGGGAAGGAGTTCACACCAAAACAGCAGCTCTGGGAGGCAATTCTGACTTCACGCAAAGAAATACAAGTAGAAACTATCCAAAAACTCACAAGTTCAATGGATGCAAGAACTGTGAAGGTGATATCAAAGAAGGGGTCCTATGTTAACATGTTACTTGGCCTGTTAGGATATTTTGGAGTTAAATAGCTTTTTTGTTCAGTGAATGTGACCTCCTAATGCCGCAAATTCCACAAATGAGCATTTTAAGTTCTTTAAAACATATCAAATATTTAGAAATTCTACTGTGCCTAATAATTTGGAACAGTGCATTTTGAGTTTGTATTTATTTTGGAGATTATACTGTTATCATTGGGAGGTTTCTCCAATAAAATTCGATGTATACTCTAAACGGTGATGACTTTTATTAGACTGACTGTCATTTGCACCGACCATTTAGGAAAATCCTAGAAAAATGTAATTTACATAATAATTTGGAACATGGTGTATATATACAGTACAGACCAAAAGTTTGGACACACCTTCTGATTTAAAGATCTTTCTGTAGTTTCATGACTATGAAAATTGTACATTCACACTGAAGGCATCAAAACTATGAATTAACACATGTGGAATTATATACTTAACAAAAAAGTGGGAAACAACTGAAATTATGTCTTATATTCTAGGTTCTTCAAAGTAGCCACCTTTTGCTTTGATGACTGCTTTGCACACTCTTGGCATTCTCTTGATGAGCTTCAAGAGGTAGTCACCGGGAACTATTATTATTATTCATTATATATAGCACCATTAATTCCATGGTGCTGTACATAAAAAGGGTTTACATCAAAACACAAATATCACTTACAGTAAACAAAACTAACAAAGACAGACTGGTACAGAGGGGAGATGACCCTGCCCTTGCGGGCTTACATTCTACAGGGAATGGTTTTCACTTCACAGATGTGCCCTGTCAGGTTTAATAAGTGGGATTTCTTGCCTTATAAATGGTGTTGGGACCATCAGTTGTGTTGTGCAGAAGTCTGGTGGATGCACAGCTGATAGTCCTACTGAGTAGACTGTTAGAATTTGTATTATGGCAAGAAAAAAGCAGCTAAGTAAAGAAAAACGAGTGGCCATCATTAGTTTAAGAAATGAAGGTCAGTCAGTCTGAAAAATTGTGAAAACTTTGAACATGTCCCCAAGTGCAGTGACAAAAACCAACAAGCGCTACAACGAAACTGGCTCACATGAGGACCGCCCCAGGAAAGGAAGACCAAGAGTCACCTCTGCTTCTGAGGATAAGTTTATCCGAGTCACCAGCCTCAGAAATCGCAGGTTAACAGCTGCTCAGATTAGAGACCAGGTCGATGCCACACAGAGTTCTAGCAGCAGACACATCTCTTCAACAACTGTTAAGAGGAGACTTTGTGCAGCAGGCCTTCATGGTAAAATAGCTGCTAGAAAACCACTGCTAAGGACAGGCAACAAGCAGAAGAGACTTTTTTTGGCTAAAGAACACAAGGAATGGACATTAGACCAGTGGAAATCTGTGCTTTGGTCTGATGAGTCCAAATTTGAAATCTTTGGTTCCAACCACCGTGTTTTTGTGCAACGCAGAAAAGCTGAACGGATGGACTCTACATGCCTGGTTTCCACCATGAAGCATGGAAGAGATGTGATGGTGTAGGGGTGCTTTGCTGGTGACACTGTTGGGGATTTTTTCAAAATTGAAGGCATACTGAACCAGCATGGCTACCACAGCATCTTGCAGCGGCATGCTATTCCATCCAGTTTGCGTTTAGTTTGACCATCATTTATTTTTCAACAGGACAATGACCCCAAACACACCTCCAGGCTGTGTAAGGGCTATTTGACCAAGAAGGAGAGTGATGGGGTGCTACGCCAGATGACCTGGCCTCCACAGTCACCAGACCTGAACCCAATCGAGATGGTTTGGGGTGAGCTGGATGCAGAGTGAAGGCAAAAGGGCCAACAAGTGCTAAGCTTCTCTGGGAACTCCTTCAAGATTGTTGGAAGACCATTCCCGGTGACTTCCTCTTGAAGCTCATCAAGAGAATGCCAAGAGTGTGCAAAGCAGTCGTCAAAGCAAAAGGTGGCTACTTTGAAGAATGCAGGAAATAGAAAAAAATCCAGCTCAACGAGGTGGTGAAAAAGCAAAGTCTTGGTACTTTATTCACTTCATATCAAAAAATAGAGGATAAAACAACAGCACAATATAATTAAAAACACTATCTACGCGTTTCTGGTGACAAGCACCCTTAGTCATGACTAAGTGACCACATCTATCACAAAATACCTTGAATTAACTCTAATCCTTTAAGTATACAAACTTATTATAACTCTTTACAAAATCGTACCTATTTGCGGAACAATAACAAGCGGGCATGCGCAAGGTTAATAGCCATAGAGCATATAGAAAATAAGAAATAAAAATAATAAGGAACAACGGACAATCAGAAGCCACGAGGAAAATCCACCTGTATAAATCTTTTCTCTCTAGCTCTAATACCACTACTGCATTGGAAGGTGAGTCACCCTGCAATATAGGACCTCTTGGTTTTATGGCAGGCACTCATACAGGGGCTATGGCGGACATCCGAGAGGATGCCGCACTACTTCTTAGCCTCTCTGAGACCATATGTGAGAATAGTAAACCAGGGGTTATAGAATATTCACCCTTCACTGGCGGGATCCCCTCTACATATATGCCTCAAATATCTCCGGGTAACATGGTAGATCTGTTCGAAGCCTTAGTATTAAAGGATATTGAGGCTTTGATGTACAAAAGAGCGCCCTCTAATCTTACTAACACAGAGAAAAAAGCTTTGAATGATATAGCCAGCTGGTCGGACGTTACTATACGCCCAGCTGACAAGGGGGGTAAGACTGTTCTGATTTCCAGGGAGGCTTATTTAATGGAGGCTGACCAACAACTGTCAGATACGACCACTTACATTAAACTCCATGGTGACCCTACACAAAAATTCAAAAAGGAATTGTGCTCCTTCCTCAGGAAAGCGGTGGAAACAAAAGTAATCACTCAGAGGAAAGCAGAGAAATTATTCCCTGCTTTTCCTACTAAACCACATTGGTATTATTTGCCCGAAGTCCACAAATCGATGACGCACCCTCCGGGGAGACCTATCGTGTCTGGGATAGGGTCGCTCACCGAGCCCCTATCCCAGTACATTGATTGGCTTCTGCGCCCCCTCCTCAAGGACGTTCCGTCCTATGTAAAGGACACTAATTCTTTCCTCCATCACATACAGAGTTTCACCTGGCAGCCGGGGTTCTCCCTGGCGTCCATTGATGTGGTGAGTCTGTACACGAGCATACCGCAGTCTCTGGGGGTCAATGCTATCAAACGCATTCTTGAGACCACAACCAAGGGCCATGATTACTTGAATTTTGTTTGTGGTGGCCTTGATTTCATTCTGACCCACAATGCGTTTACATTTCTTAATGATTGGTACAGACAGACCACTGGGACTGCCATGGGGACCCCGGCTGCTTGTACTTTTGCCAATCTGTTTATGGCCGTGTTTGAGGAGGATTATGTCTATTCAAACAAAAATATTTTTTTGAAGCACATTAAACTCTACTTGAGATATGTGGACGACGTCTTTCTGGTATGGGATGGCACTGAGGAGGAATTCACATCATTTGTGGAATACATGAACACCATAAATAATGCGGGTATGACTTTCACATATTGTTTGGGAGGTGACAAATTAGAGTTTTTGGACGTGTTAATAGAGATTCAGGAGGGGAAAATATGTACATCTATTTTTCGTAAGCCTACTGCCATCAATTCAGTCTTACATTTCAATAGCTATCACCCGACTCACATTAAAAAAGCGTTACCTTATAGCCAGCTACTGAGGACACGGAGAGTGAATAACACTCAGAGGGGCTTTGATCAGCAGTCTAATGAACTATGCCAGAGGCTGCGAAGTAGGGGTTATCCAGATTCAGTTTTGCAGAGAGGTTTGGAAAGAGTTAATAAGTGCTCCCAGGATCCCGAAATGAATACCTCTAATACACCAGGACAACGGTTTACCTTCTGCTTCCAATATGGTCCTATGGATCGGGAGATCAGATCCACAATTAGGAAGCATTGGCATGTACTTGAAAGGGATAGGGACCTGGAAGGTAGAACGGTGAATAGACCTTTGATTTCTAATAGGCGTAGCACCCGTATTAGAGATGTAATTGTCCAAAATCGAATCATGAAACAAAATACTAATTGGCTTACCCAAAGAACACCAAAAGGCAATTTTCGTTGTGGTCACTGCCAATACTGTCAGTACCATCTCATTGGACAGGTGCTTAATATTGGTTCAGTGACGCATACTGTCCAACAGCCTATTTCATGTAAATCTGAATATGTAGTTTACGTGGTATTCTGCCCCTGTAGGAGATTTTACATTGGGAAGACCATCCGCAAAATGTATGTGCAGTTTAGAGAGCATTTTAAGTCGATCTCTACAGGAAAAGGGGTACCCAGATTAATTAGTCATATTAAAGAAGCTCATGGAGGGAACCCGAAGGTATTAACATTAGCAGGTGTCGAGAAGGTAACTTTGCCGACACAAGGAGGAGACTTGCATAGATTACTACTAAAAAAGGAGTCAAGGTGGATTTTGCGCACTAGAGCCACTGGCCCAGCAGGGCTTAATGACAGGGTCGATATGTCGGTTTTTCTATAGGAAAATTCATATATAAAAAATTCTTTTGATATAATGGAATATTGGATATTATGTCACGTTCTGGCTTACCATTCTAGTATGCGACCTCTTCTTCTGATTGTCCGTTGTTCCTTATTATTTTTATTTCTTATTTTCTATATGCTCTATGGCTATTAACCTTGCGCATGCCCACTTGTTATTGTTCCGCAAATAGGTACGATTTTGTAAAGAGTTATAATAAGTTTGTATACTTAAAGGATTAGAGTTAATTCAAGGTATTTTGTGATAGATGTGGTCTATTTAACTTATGATTGTTTTTAACAGTTTTTATTATGCACGTGCACTTGTTAGACATCCAATGGGAATGGGACACGGGAGGAGTTTGATTGCACGTACCTATTTCTCCTGGCGTCACTTCCCTTGGTTGTGGACCCGTAGAAGCGCTGACCTTAGTGCGAAACGGCCATCGTCTCTCCCCGCACACTCCAGCCACTATTCCTCCCCTCTGAGCTGTGAAGATGTACCATGATGTATAAATAAAGGCGTTTTATACTCCAGGATTGGTGAGTGCTGCCGCAGTTTGTTCTTTGGACTGTATGCTGTAATTGCTTCTTTCTATGCGAGCACCTCCGTTGCTAGCGTCAGAGCATTAACTGTTTGAGTACGTATTTTTCTTCCCCGGACAATTGGGCTGTGCTGCCATACTTTAACCTTTTTTGGAATATATATATATATATATATATATATATATATATATATATATATATATATATATATATATATATATATATATATATATATATATATATATATATATATATATATATATATATATATATATATATATATATATATATACTGGCTAATGACCAAATCATGCAGCTTTATATCATAACCCCTATTTATTATAATAATGACTGGACCATACATGAAAAGCACCTTGTACTTATTGTGTCCCCCTATTTCCTTACAAATTGTTAGCTTGTGAGCAGGGCTCTCAGTCCTCCTGTAACTGTTGAACTATGTGTTACTTTGCAATATCTTTATTATCTGTACGTGTACCTGTGAATTGTAAAGTGCTATACATATATGTTGGCACTATAGAAATTAAAGTATTATTATTATTATTATTATTTATAAGTTGTTGAAGTTTCTAAGCATCTAATAAGAGTACACAGACAGGAACAACAGTGACTCCTCAGTAGAGTAGTGTGTGCGATTAAACACATCTGATAGATTTGCAATGTGTTTTTTGTTACTAAGGAACTTAAATATAAAGCTTAGAAATTTCTGGAGCTTACTCAATAATGGCCATTGAATAGAGATGAGCGAATAACTTTGTGGGACTCTGGTCCAGCAAACAAATCTGTGAGCCCTGTTAGCTGCCTCCTACCTGCTGGCATCCTCGGCTTCGCTTTCATTAAGTTGGCTGTTGTGAATTCTGCTTTTGGGTTCCATCCGGTGGTAGTAGGTGGTAATGCAGTTGTCCCTGGGTTGCAGTCCTGGTCAGGTGTGTCTGCTGATTGCAGTTCTGACTGGGGTATTTAGGTGTGCAGGATTCATTAGTCCTTGCCAGTTGTCAATTGTTGTTGGGAGGTGTAGGACCTCTGCCTGGTTCCTCCTGCCTTTCTGCCAAATCAGCAAAGATAAGTGTCTGTTTTTTTTTCCTGTGGCACACATGCTGTGTGCTTCACAATTCAGTGCTATTCTTTGTGTTTTCTTGTCCAGCTTAGATTGTGTCAGTATTTTCTCAGTCTTGTTGGATTCTCTGGAGTGGCAGATATACATTCCATGTCTTTAGTTAGATTGTGGAACTTTTTGTATTATCTGTTGTGGATATTTTTGGAAGGGTTTTAATACTGACCGCCTAGTAATCTGTCCTATCCTTTCCTATTCAGCTAGAGTGGCCTCTTTTGCTAAATCCTGTTTTCTACCTGCGTGTGTCTATTCTTCTCATACTCACAGTCATTATTCGTGGGGGTCTGCTCTGAGGCAAGATAGCATTCCTATTTCCATCTATAGGGGTATTTAGTCCTCCGGCTGTGTCGAGGTGTCTAGGGTTTGTTAGGCACACCCCACGGCTACTTCTAGTTGCGGTGTTAGTTCAGGATTTGCGGTCAGTACAGGTTCCACCGACTCCAGAGAAAGTTTTCATGCGGCTCCAAGGTCACCAGATCATAACAGTTGGCCTGGTGCATCATCATCATTACGGTGTTACACACACAGCAGATTGTGCAAGCCAACTAATCAAATGAGGAGCAGAGGATGCCGGAAAGTATGAGGCAGCTTGCAGTGCTCCTGTCCGATGACCACCAAATGTAGATTTGTTGCTAGACCAAGGCACTGTTAATTGATTTGCTCATCTCTACCACTGAATTATATTTAAAAGGTGTAATGCAATTAGAGTAACCTTTTAAGTGTTCCTGCACATCCCAGAGGAAAGACGTCACAGGATTCACCATTCTTAGAACTTTCACTTTCTTTGCTCTTGAAGCTATATAAAAGAGTTTATCCACTGTTCTGTACTACATCCTTTCCTATTCAGCTAGAGTGGCCTCTTTTGCTAAATCCTGTTTTCTACCTGCGTGTGTCTATTCTTCTCATACTCACAGTCATTATTCGTGGGGGGCTGCCTATCCTTTGGGGGTCTGCTCTGAGGCAAGATAGCATTCCTATTTCCATCTATAGGGGTATTTAGTCCTCCAGCTGTGTCGAGGTGTCTAGGGTTTGTTAGGCACACCCCACGGCTACTTCTAGTTGCGGTGTTAGTTCAGGATTTGCGGTCAGTACAGGTTCCACCGACTCCAGAGAAAGTTTTCATGCGGCTCCAAGGTCACCAGATCATAACAGTTGGCCTGGTGCATCATCATCATTACGGTGTTACACACACAGCAGATTGTGCAAGCCAACTAATCAAATGAGGAGCAGAGGATGCCGGAAAGTATGAGGCAGCTTGCAGTGCTCCTGTCCGATGACCACCAAATGTAGATTTGTTGCTAGACCAAGGCACTGTTAATTGATTTGCTCATCTCTACCACTGAATTATATTTAAAAGGTGTAATGCAATTAGAGTAACCTTTTAAGTGTTCCTGCACATCCCAGAGGAAAGACGTCACAGGATTCACCATTCTTAGAACTTTCACTTTCTTTGCTCTTGAAGCTATATAAAAGAGTTTATCCACTGTTCTGTACTACATAGATAGGGGGTATATCCACTCTCCTGTAAAGCTTATGGAATAAAAAAAGTGATAGTTTAAAGAGTGGTGAGCAACGCAGTACATACGTGACCGCTATATCTTTTCAATGTTCAACTTCATTCCTGGTAATCTGCTGTCCCTAGAACTTCGTTGTGAGGTATTGTAGCTCTGGATAAATGTGGTAAAAACTAAGACAAAGTATCATTTATCAGAACAGGTGCTTGCAAGTTGCACTGGAACATAGCCATAATAGTCTAGCATTGTCATCAAAAGAGATTGAGATAGTCAGGATCAAAGGGACAAAAGTGTAGTCTGACAAATGGTTTTCAGCAACAATCAAGCTGCATAGTATAGAATCATAGAAAAGATTGAGTTGGTATACCTGGCAGAAAATCAGCACTGGTTTCTGGTTTGGCAAGTTTACTTCATAAGGGTACTGTCACACTCTGCAACTTTCCAACGATCACGACCAGCGATACGACCTGGCCGTGATCTTTGGAAAGTCGTTGTGTGGTCGCTGGAGAGCTGTCACACAGACCGCTCTCCAGCGACCAACGATGCCGAGGTCCCGGGTAACCAGGGTAAACATCGGGTTACTAAGCGCAGGGCCGCGCATAGTAACCCGATGTTTACCGTGGTTACCTGTTGTGAATTTGCTTTTTGCTCCCTCTAGTGGTTACTAGTTTTTTGACTCTGGTTTTTCTGTCATTCCTTTTATCCGCACCTGGGTCGTTAGTTAGGGGTGTTGCTATATAAGCTCCCTGGACCTTCAGTTCAATGCCTGGCAACGTAGTTATCAGAGCTAGTCTGCTGTGCTCTTGTCTACTGATCCTGGTTCCAGTTATATCAGCTAAGTCTGCCTTTTGCTTTTTGCTATTTGTTTTGGTTTTGTATTTTTGTCCAGCTTGTTCCAAATCTATATCCTGACCTTTGCTGGAAGCTCTAGGGGGCTGGTGTTCTCCCCCCGGACCGTTAGACGGTTCGGGGGTTCTTGAATTTCCAGTGTGGATTTTGATAGGGTTTTTGTTGACCATATAAGTTACCTTTCTTTATTCTGCTATCAGTAAGCGGGCCTCTCTGTGCTAAACCTGGTTCATTTCTGTGTTTGTCATTTCCTCTTACCTCACCGTCATTATTTGTGGGGGGCTTCTATCCAGCTTTGGGGTCCCCTTCTCTGGAGGCAAGAAAGGTCTTTGTTTTCCTCTACTAGGGGTAGCTAGATTCTCCGGCTGGCGCGTGTCATCTAGAATCAACGTAGGAATGATCCCCGGCTACTTCTAGTGTTGGCGTTAGGAGTAGATATATGGTCAACCCAGTTACCACTGCCCTATGAGCTGGATTTTTGTATTCTGCAGACTTCCACGTTCCTCTGAGACCCTCGCCATTGGGGTCATAACAGTTTGCCAGGCCAGTATTAAATGTTTAATGCATTGCAGAAGAGGGATTATAAGAAAGAAGATTCTGAGTTTTTTGTTTTTTTTTCTCCTTCCCCTTTACCTCAGAGTGGCTATGCTTGCTGCAGACATGAATGTCCAGACCTTGATTACAAGTGTGGACCAGCTGGCTACTCGTGTGCAGGGCATACAAGACTATGTTATCAGAAATCCTAGGTCAGAACCTAAAATACCGATTCCTGAACTGTTTTCCGGAGACAGGTTTAAGTTTAGGAATTTCGTGAATAATTGTAAATTGTTTTTGTCCCTGAGACCCTGTTCATCAGGAGATTCTGCTCAGCAAGTAAAAATTGTTATTTCGTTCTTACGGGGCGACCCTCAGGATTGGGCTTTTTCGCTGGCGCCAGGAGATCCGGCATTGGCTGATCTTGATGCGTTTTTTCTGGCGCTCGGTTTACTTTATGAGGAACCCAATCTTGAGATTCAGGCAGAAAAGGCCTTGCTGTCTATGTCTCAGGGGCAGGACGAGGCTGAAGTGTATTGCCAAAAATTTCGGAAATGGTCCGTGCTGACACATTGGAACGAGTGTGCACTGGCCGCTAATTTTAGAAATGGCCTTTCTGAAGCCATTAAGAATGTTATGGTGGGTTTTCCCATTCCCACAGGTCTGAATGATACTATGGCACTGGCTATTCAAATTGACCGGCGGTTGCGGGAGCGCAAAACCGCAAATTCCCTCATGGTGCTGTCTGAACAGACACCTAATTCGGTGCAATGTGATAGAAAAACCGCAAATTCCCTCATGGTGTTGTCTGAACAGACACCTAATTCGGTGCAATGTGATAGAAAAACCGCAAATTCCCTCATGGTGTTGTCTGAACAGACACCTGATTTAATGCAATGTGATAGAATCCTGACTAGAAATGAGCGGAAAATTCATAGATGCCGGAATGGCTTGTGCTACTACTGTGGTGATTCTACACATGTTATCTCAGCATGCTCTAAACGTATAGCTAAGGTTGTTAGTCCTGTCACCGTTGGTAATTTGCAACCTAAATTTATTCTGTCTGTAACTTTGATTTGCTCACTGTCATCTTATCCTGTCATGGCGTTTGTAGATTCAGGTGCTGCCCTGAGTCTCATGGATCTCTCATTTGCTAAGCGCTGTGGATTTACTCTTGAACCATTAGAAAATCCTATTCCTCTTAGGGGTATTGATGCTACACCATTGGCAGCAAATAAACCGCAGTATTGGACTCAGGTTACCATGTGCATGACTCCTGAACACCGCGAGGTGATACGTTTCCTGGTTTTACATAAAATGCATGATTTGGTCGTTTTAGGGCTGCCATGGTTACAGACCCATAATCCAGTCCTGGACTGGAAGGCTATGTCAGTCTCAAGTTGGGGCTGTCGTGGTATTCATGAGGATTCCCTGCCTGTGTCTATTGCTTCTTCTACGCCTTCGGAAGTTCCGGAGTATTTGTCTGATTATCAGGATGTCTTCAGTGAGTCTGAGTCCAGTGCACTGCCTCCTCATAGGGACTGTGACTGTGCTATAGATTTGATCCCAGGCAGTAAATTTCCTAAGGGAAGACTGTTTAATCTGTCGGTACCTGAACATACCGCTATGCGTTCATATATCAAGGAGTCTCTGGAAAAAGGACATATTCGTCCGTCTTCTTCCCCTCTTGGTGCGGGATTCTTTTTTGTGGCAAAAAAGGACGGATCTTTGAGACCTTGTATTGATTATCGGCTTTTAAATAAGATCACTGTCAAATTTCAGTATCCTTTACCGCTGTTGTCTGACTTGTTTGCCCGGATTAAGGGTGCCAAGTGGTTCACCAAGATAGACCTTCGTGGTGCGTACAACCTTGTGCGCATTAAGCAAGGTGATGAATGGAAAACCGCATTCAATACGCCCGAAGGTCATTTTGAGTACTTGGTGATGCCTTTTGGGCTCTCCAATGCGCCTTCAGTTTTTCAGTCCTTTATGCATGACATTTTCCGGAAGTATCTGGATAAATTTTTGATTGTTTATCTGGATGATATTTTGGTTTTTTCTGATGATTGGGATTCGCATGTGGAGCAGGTCAGGTTGGTCTTTAAAATTTTGCGTGAAAATTCTTTGTTTGTCAAGGGCTCAAAGTGTCTCTTTGGTGTACAGAAGGTTCCCTTTTTGGGGTTCATTTTTTCCCCTTCTGCTGTGGAGATGGACCCAGTCAAGGTCCGAGCTATTCTTGATTGGACTCAGCCCTCGTCAGTTATGAGTCTTCAGAAGTTCTTGGGCTTCGCTAACTTCTACCGTCGTTTTATCGCTAATTTTTCTAGCATTGTGAAACCTTTGACGGATATGACCAAGAAGGGCTCCGATGTAGCTAACTGGGCTCCTGCTGCCGTGGAGGCTTTCCAGGAGTTGAAACGCCGGTTTACTTCGGCGCCTGTTTTGTGCCAGCCTGACGTCTCACTTCCCTTTCAGGTTGAGGTGGATGCTTCGGAGATTGGGGCAGGGGCCGTTTTGTCGCAGAGAGGCCCTGGTTGCTCTGTTATGAAACCTTGTGCCTTTTTCTCTAGGAAGTTTTCGCCTGCCGAGCGAAATTATGATGTGGGCAATCGGGAGTTGTTGGCCATGAAATGGGCATTTGAGGAGTGGCGTCATTGGCTCGAGGGTGCTAAGCATCGTGTGGTGGTCTTGACTGATCACAAAAATCTGATGTATCTCGAGTCTGCTAAACGCCTTAATCCGAGACAGGCCCGCTGGTCATTGTTTTTCTCCCGCTTTGATTTTGTTGTCTCGTATTTACCAGGTTCAAAGAATGTGAAGGCCGATGCTCTTTCTAGGAGCTTTGTGCCTGATGCTCCTGGAGTCACTGATCCTGTTGGTATTCTTAAAGATGGAGTTATCTTGTCAGCTATTTCTCCGGATCTGCGACGTGTGTTGCAGAGATTTCAGGCTGATAGGCCTGAGTCTTGTCCACCTGACAGACTGTTTGTCCCGGATAAGTGGACCAGCAGAGTCATTTCCGAGGTTCATTCCTCGGTGTTGGCAGGTCACCCGGGAATTTTTGGCACCAGAGATCTGGTGGCCAGGTCCTTTTGGTGGCCTTCCTTGTCAAGGGATGTGCGGTCATTTGTGCAGTCCTGTGGGACTTGTGCTCGAGCTAAGCCTTGCTGTTCTCGTGCCAGCGGTTTGCTCTTGCCCTTGCCTGTCCCGAAGAGACCTTGGACACATATCTCCATGGATTTCATTTCTGATCTTCCGCTATCTCAGGGCATGTCCGTTATCTGGGTGATATGTGAACACTTCTCCAAGATGGTCCATTTGGTTCCTTTGCCTAAGCTGCCTTCCTCTTCCGATCTGGTTCCTGTGTTTTTCCAGAACGTGGTTCGTTTGCACGGCATCCCTGAGAATATTGTGTCAGACAGAGGATCCCAGTTCGTTTCCAGGTTCTGGCGATCCTTTTGTAGTAGGATGGGCATTGATTTGTCGTTTTCGTCTGCTTTCCATCCTCAGACTAATGGACAGACGGAGCAAACCAATCAGACTTTGGAGGCTTATTTGAGGTGTTTTATCTCTGCTGATCAGGACGATTGGGTGACATTCTTGCCGTTGGCTGAGTTTGCCCTTAATAATCGGGCTAGTTCCGCCACCTTGGTTTCGCCTTTTTTCTGCAACTCTGGTTTCCATCCTCGCTTTTCTTCGGGTCATGTGGAGCCTTCTGACTGTCCTGGGGTGGATTCTGTGGTGGATAGGTTGCAGCAGATCTGGAATCATGTGGTGGACAACTTGAAGTTGTCACAGGAGAAGGCTCAGCGCTTTGCCAACCGCCGCCGCGGTGTGGGTCCCCGACTACGCGTTGGGGATTTGGTGTGGCTTTCTTCCCGCTTTGTTCCTATGAAGGTCTCCTCTCCCAAATTTAAACCTCGTTTTATTGGGCCTTACAAGATATTGGAAATCCTTAATCCTGTATCTTTTCGTCTGGATCTTCCTGTGTCGTTTGCTATTCACAATGTATTTCATAGGTCCTTGTTGCGGCGGTACATTGTGCCTGTAGTTCCTTCTGCTGAGCCTCCTGCTCCGGTGTTGGTTGAGGGCGAGTTGGAGTACGTGGTGGAGAAGATCTTGGATTCTCGCCTCTCCAGGCGGAGGCTTCAGTACCTGGTCAAGTGGAAGGGCTATGGTCAGGAGGATAATTCCTGGGTGGTCGCCTCTGATGTTCATGCGGCCGATTTAGTTCGTGCCTTTCATGCCGCTCATCCTGATCGCCCTGGTGGTCGTGGTGAGGGTTCGGTGACCCCTCACTAAGGGGGGGGTACTGTTGTGAATTTGCTTTTTGCTCCCTCTAGTGGTTACTAGTTTTTTGACTCTGGTTTTTCTGTCATTCCTTTTATCCGCACCTGGGTCGTTAGTTAGGGGTGTTGCTATATAAGCTCCCTGGACCTTCAGTTCAATGCCTGGCTACGTAGTTATCAGAGCTAGTCTGCTGTGCTCTTGTCTACTGATCCTGGTTCCAGTTATATCAGCTAAGTCTGCCTTTTGCTTTTTGCTATTTGTTTTGGTTTTGTATTTTTGTCCAGCTTGTTCCAAATCTATATCCTGACCTTTGCTGGAAGCTCTAGGGGGCTGGTGTTCTCCCCCCGGACCGTTAGACGGTTCGGGGGTTCTTGAATTTCCAGTGTGGATTTTGATAGGGTTTTTGTTGACCATATAAGTTACCTTTCTTTATTCTGCTATCAGTAAGCGGGCCTCTCTGTGCTAAACCTGGTTCATTTCTGTGTTTGTCATTTCCTCTTACCTCACCGTCATTATTTGTGGGGGGCTTCTATCCAGCTTTGGGGTCCCCTTCTCTGGAGGCAAGAAAGGTCTTTGTTTTCCTCTACTAGGGGTAGCTAGATTCTCCGGCTGGCGCGTGTCATCTAGAATCAACGTAGGAATGATCCCCGGCTACTTCTAGTGTTGGCGTTAGGAGTAGATATATGGTCAACCCAGTTACCACTGCCCTATGAGCTGGATTTTTGTATTCTGCAGACTTCCACGTTCCTCTGAGACCCTCGCCATTGGGGTCATAACAGTTACCAGCGTAAAAGTAAAAAAAAAAAAAACGTACATACTCACATTCCGGTGTCCTTCAGGTCCCTTGCAGTCTGCTTCCCGCTCTGACTGAGTGCCACCGTAAAGTGAAAGCAGATCACAGCGGTGACGTCTCCGCTGTGATCTGCTCTCACTTTCCGGCCGGGAGTCAGTCAGAGCGGGAATCAGACGGCAAGGGAATAGCGCAGATCGCGCTCTTTGTCTGCCGCTGCGCAGTGCATTCGGCAGTTGCGCATGCGCAGAACACTACGCCAACGCCGGGAAGATAAGCAAGAGGTGGGGGAGAAAAAGCCATTTCACAACGCCCTTTTGACCAGACCAGCGTGATTGACAGGCGAAAATGGTGACTTTGGTAAGGTATCTTGGCAGCATAGGTGGGGAATCAGGGGACAAAAAAATATACTATTGTAAAGCACAGCTCAGGCCTTATTTAATGGTATTTTTATCTCATACTGAAAAAACGGGGTGACAGGTTGCCTTTAAGCAGATCTGCTCAATTCAGGGGTAAAATTTGACTCACATTGAATAAATTCAGAGTGAATTAAATTGTCTGGGAAGGGACTAGCAATAATTATACTCCTCTATTCTCGAACCTGTCTCACAACCACAAATTCTCTAATTGCTCTTCTGTCTTTTCAGTCAACAATCATTTTGTCTAGAATAGAGATGAGCGGATTGATCTGTGGAGTATCAAGTTTACGTCAAATTTCATGAAATTCACAGTTTTTGAGTTTGCAAAAGAAGAAAAAACACCATTTCCCACACTGCTGAAGCATTAGAGAGAAGGCAAACATCATTTTGCAGAGTCATATGGGCTTCCCCATAATGCCCTGCAGCCATGGTATCTTAATGATTATCATGGTGTATACAGTTGTGGTCATTACCTGGTTTATCACAGATAAGGAAAGCACAGTTTGTACTGCAGTCGTTTTCCATCTACAGAATCTCTGGGAAAGTCTTTCTCTTGTGTAGAGTGAAAGCTGTTATGGCCAGCGGGGTCCTCACATCTCCTGTAAGTGTGTAAGCTCTTATGGTCATTGAGGTCCTCTCTCCTGTAAAATGTAAGCTTTTGTGATCAGCAGGGTCATCTCTCCACCAGAGTGTAAAGGCCCCGTCTCACTAAGCGATTTACCAACGATCACGACCAGCGATATGACCTGGCCGTGATCGTTGGTAAGTCGCTGTGTGGTCGCTGGGGAGCTGTCACACAGACAGCTCTCTCCAGCGACCAACGATCAGGGGAACGACTTCAGCATCGTTGAAACTGTCTTCAACGATGCCGAAGTCCCCCTGCAGCACCCGGGTAACCAGGGTAAACATCGGGTGACTAAGTGCAGGGCCGCGCTTAGTAACCCGATGTTTACCCTGGTTACCAAAAAAAACAAACACTACATACTCGCCTTTCGGTGTCCAGGTCCCTTGCCGTCTGCTTCCTGCTCTGACTGAGCCGCCGTACAGCGAGAGCAGAGCGCAGCGGTGACGTCACTGCTGTGCTGCGCTCTCACTGTACGGCTGGGAGTCAGTGAGAGCAGGAAGCAGACGGCAAGGGACCTGACGGACATCAGATGGCGAGTATGTACTGTTTGTTTTTTTTTACATTTACGCTGGTAACCAGGGTAAACATCGGGTTACTAAGCGCGGCCCTGCGCTTAGTAACCCGATGTTTACCCTGGTTACCAGTGAAGACATCGCTGGATCGGTGTCACACACACCGATTCAGCAATGTCAGCGGGGCCTCAACGACCAAAAAAAGGTCCAGGCCATTCCGACACGACCAGCGATCTCGCAGCAGGGGCCTGATCGCTGGTACGTGTCACACATAGCGAGATCGCTATGGAGGTCGCTGTTGCGTCACAAAACTTGTGACTCAGCAGCGATCTCGCTAGCGATCTCGCTATGTGAGACGGGGCCTTAAGCCCTTGTGGTCAGCGAGATATCAGATTTAATGAGGTAAGTAGAGTAAAAGAAGTTCAGTTTTGGAAAGGTTGAGTCATCAGCATAAAGGTGGTGATGAAAGCCAAATAATCTGCCCAATTGGCGCTGCGTATAGAGAGAAGAGGGCCAAGTACTGCACATGTCTGAAGGAGGAGGAAAAAATACCAGAAGAGAGGAAGAGATTGAACATTTTATTTAGGTGGGTAGTGACGTCTGGAGAGAGAGACTGGAGTAGGCAGGGTTGGACTGGCCCACCGGGACACCGGTGAAATGCTCGGTGAGACCCAAAAAGAATGAGGAAGAAGAAAAAAAAATAATGATGCGGGCCCTTAAAAGTGCAGGATGCAGAGGTGCACGTAGGCCCATGCACGCAGTTCCGACCCGCCGCCATGACCAGGGCCGACGGCACCACCTGACGAACCCAGGTAAGCACTGGGGTCCTGGGCGAACGAGGGTTGCCCAGTGCCAGTGCTGGCATGGGATTCCCTCTAATACTCACCTCTCCTCGTTCCTGGCAGCTGCAGTGTCTTCAGTGCCCTCTGATTCTGCAGCCGATGTCTCAGGGCAGAGGGCGTGATGATGTCATCACTGCACACTCAGCCTCTGTCCTGAGCACTATTGCAGAGTCGGGAGAGGCACTGAGTATACCGGACATGTGGTGAGAACGGGAGAGGTGAGTATTTGATTTTTTCAATGTATGCAGCATTACATGGGGCCCATGATGTACTGCATGGAGGAGCATTACATGGGGCCCATAATGTACTGTATGGAGAAGCATTCCATGGGGCCCATGGTGTTCTGTATGGAGGAGCATTATATGGGGCCCATGATGTACTGCATGGAGGAGCATTGCACGGGGCCCATAATGTACTGTATGGAGATGGAGCGCCCCCACTGCCGCAGGGTCGAGGGGTACCCGGTACCGGGCCTCTGAGTCTCTGCTTCTGGGGTTGTCACGGCGGCTAGGCCCCGGCCCGTGACCCTGCCGTGGGGTGCACAGTGAATGATAGGTGTGGATGTTGGTGGTGCAGTTGTGGGGTGCAGGTCGCGGTAAATAACGAGGACACCAGGTTGCAGTCTCTTTACCTCTTTACTGGAGATCTCTGAGTCCTCAGTCCAGAATACGGTTCACCAGGCTGCGCAAGTCCGGCCGGTCCAATGGCACCTCCAGAGTTCACTTCACAGGTGGAAATCGGTGCCTTCCTTCTTAGCGCTATGTGTTGTAGTCCTTCCCTGCTATGCTTACGGAAAGTACCCCACAACCGTTGTGTCTGTTTCTCGTGTTCCCTCACAACTCGATTAACTGATCTTCTGCTAATCTTCCGTCCCTTCCTGATGTTACAGTTAGAACAGCACCCGTTTGTCAGGTAGGCCTGGAGTTCTTCCGGGACCCTAGAGATGCCCCTCTCCCGCAATTGCCCCCCAAGACTTCATAGGTGATATGTGTTAGACAGCCCGCCTTAAACTGACTGCCCTGCCGCTGTTTGGAGTATGGCTTGAAGCTGTATGCTATTCCACTCCCTCGGCGTTCCGGCCACCGGTAGTGCGCCTCAGTAGGATGTTGCTCCGGTCTTACAGCATGACCCCTACTGGTATTCTCCTTTCGCTTGATCTCGTTTCTCACTCAGCACAATCTATCTCGCTTCTAGTCCTTTCTTAGGGCACCGCTGCTATGCTGAGCAGGCACGGTCCCGTTACGTTCTTTCCAATGCCAAGCCTCTGTCAGGATCCCACCCCTGACAGAGGCCCTACTGTCTCTTCCTCCACAACACCCTCTGCCACAAGGTGTTGCTTCGTTCAATCCAGTCAGCTTTCTCCTCTAACTTCCTGCCTGACCCCCAGTTTACCCACTATGGTGGGGAGTGGCCTAATGAATAGAACCCTTAGCTCCCCCCGGAGGCCCAGCTGTGAAACATATTGGTGTCTGTGATACCTGCTCAGAGGAACTCCTTCAGTGCCATCGAACGCACCATGGCTCCCCATAGTGGCGGATCCACAGTACTGCAACGACCAGGACTCTGGGGTGCTGCACTCCCCCCTGGTTAAACACAGTACTCCGGGACTGGGAAGAAAACAACAATACAGGTTAGCAAAAAGACATACAATTTTGTTGAGTGCAAAACAATAAGTATACTTGAACAGGCTTCCCTTTATGGGAGGTGAGGACACTTTTAACGTTACAAACATAATTAAATATCATAGCAACAGGCTCCAATTAACTCTCATTACCCAACCGGGTATTCTACTAAGTGCAAATTTTGTGAACAATAATTTAACATTGCCTTTAAGGATTCACACTCTAAATCCACTAAAGACCTTCCTATAATCACATTATAAGGTATTCTAACTTTTCATTCGCCTTCTTTGGAATCTGCAGGACCGCCTGTCCTATCGGCGCCAGACCTACTGCCTCTCTTTTCTGTTACAGGACCGCCCCGTTCAGCCAGGGCCTACTGCCTTTTCAACTACTATACATAGTATAGAACATAACTTTACTTTCAATTTGAGAACACTGAGCCGGCTCTACTTGGCTCCTATAAGGACTCGCTCCCTAACCCCTACGGGTTCACTCTCTGTCCTTAGTAACGAACTAACTTTCTATGGGGACTCAGGGTTTACCTTCTATCCTCACCTTCGTTATTACTTCCTTTCTTTCAACTATGCAGGACTCTAATTCTTCCCCTACGGGCTCTCTGCATCTTTCCTTTTAAAGAACATTATCTAGGTTTCACATTTCAAACAGATTAAACACACATAACTTTTCTTTATGCATAACAGTTACATTTCTTCCAGAGCATCATCATATTACGGTTCTAAAACAGTATCACTTTCAAGTTTAGGTCACACATCCCCCTTAAGAGGGGATCAAGTCTTTCTGAGGTAGCTCGTCTTCTCAGCCTACCAGTCTTTGCTCAGCAAAGGTTCCAGAACGGTATCTTCGCAAAATGTCCTTTCTTCATATAGAACCAGTAGATAGCACCTTTAAGAAGGTGCAAACTATTTACAAGAAGTTTGTATCATGCATTGTTCATGATTCAGCAGTTTTTATAACATTGTGGAACAAAAAAAAGCAAAAATGAAAGTGAAAGCAAAAATAAAAAGCAATAGGGATACCGGGTAAACAAAGGGATCCCTTTAAGAGTTAACCCAGGACGGGTTTTAGCAGCAAAACAGCAAGGAAATAAACAGTTAACTATTTACAGTTTCAGGTTTCCGAGGCTTAGTTGGACGGCTTCCAGGGCTGCACCTGGCACTTAACCCTTCTTGGCCTGGGCAAAGTGAGGTCCAGGGTTACACCCAGTGCTGGACAAATGCCGTTAATCCGTCTTTCATGTATGGTTAAATCATGCGCAGCGATGGAGGTCTGTGCAGCTTGAGTATGGGCATTTGCTGCAGCAGAGGTAGCGGCCGCTGCAAGATCAGTCACTGGAACGGAGTCAGCAGCTGTGGCACTAGCAGTCACTGGAGGGGTGTCGGTCGTCAGGACAGGGTCGTCTTTCATACCTGCTTCAGATGCGGTCCCTCCGGTGCCGGTCTGCTCTGCCTCCGCTGGGGTCTGGAACGCTGGTTGCAGGGCCTTGTGCTGCGACATTGTCATCTCTGCTTGCAGCATACCCCTTTCCGGCAGGGCCTTGCTTTCCAGCTTCGGAGCGCTGGGACTTCTTCCCTGCTCCGGACCAGATGAGGCTGCCGACAGATGTCCGGTGAGGCTCCTGATGATGGCCTTCTTCCACCCGGCCTCAGTGCTCAGCTGCGTCCGCCGGGGTCGGTCGCTGAGCTCGTCCACTCCGGCCTGCAGGAATTCAGCATCAGCGGTGGAGGCCTGGTTGCGGTGCCCCTCCGGGTGGCTGGGGGAGTCCTCTGCTCCGACCCCACGCTCCGGCTCCGGGCGGCTCGCCATGGCGTCCTCCATGTCGCTCGCTCCTTCTTCCTGGTCCTTTTCCCGCTCTCTTCTTCGTGGGCGGTTTCGTTTTCGTTGTCTCTGCCCACCATTAAGGATCAGGAGGCGGATCTCGGCTGCTGACGGACACGTCCTCAAGGGGCCGAGATATTTAGACTGGGCGGCCATTGTCTTTCGCGCTCTTCAGCTTGTTCACGCCCACTTCCACGCCCTTCTTCTTCTCCTGCGCTCTCCTTAGCGCTGTAATGGCAGCGGTTTTGGCGGGAACTTCTGGCGACAAGCGGCAATACACGGCCCTTCTAATAAAGTACAGTCTAAGCACAGTAAATCACAGTAAATCACAGTTCCAAGGCACACATGACCTGATTCTTCAGGCTTAAGTAGATCCTGTTCGTGACGCCAAATTTGGAGCGCCCCCACTGCCGCAGGGTCGAGGGGTACCCGGTACCGGGCCTCTGAGTCTCTGCTTCTGGGGTTGTCATGGCGGCTAGGCCCCGGCCCGTGACCCTGCCGTGGGGTGCACAGTGAATGATAGGTGTGGATGTTGGTGGTGCAGTTGTGGGGTGCAGGTCCGGTAAATAACGACTACACCAGGTTGCAGTCTCTTTACCTCTTTACTGGAGATCTCTGAGTCCTCAGTCCAGAATACGGTTCACCAGGCTGCGCAAGTCCGGCCGGTCCAATGGCACCTCCAGAGTTCACTTCACAGGTGGAAATCGGTGCCTTCCTTCTTAGCGCTATGTGTTGTAGTCCTTCCCTGCTATGCTTACGGAAAGTACCCCACAACCGTTGTGTCTGTTTCTCGTGTTCCCTCACAACTCGATTAACTGATCTTCTGCTAATCTTCCGTCCCTTCCTGATGTTACAGTTAGAACGGCACCCGTTTGTCAGGTAGGCCTGGAGTTCTTCCGGGACCCTAGAGACGCCCCTCTCCCGCAATTGCCCCCCAAGACTTCATAGGTGATATGTGTTAGACAGCCCGCCTTAAACTGACTGCCCTGCCGCTGTTTGGAGTATGGCTTGAAGCTGTATGCTATTCCACTCCCTCGGCGTTCCGGCCACCGGTAGTGCGCCTCAGTAGGATGTTGCTCCGGTCTTACAGCATGACCCCTACTGGTATTCTCCTTTCGCTTGATCTCGTTTCTCACTCAGCACAATCTATCTCGCTTCTAGTCCTTTCTTAGGGCACCGCTGCTATGCTGAGCAGGCACGGTCCCGTTACGTTCTTTCCAATGCCAAGCCTCTGTCAGGATCCCACCCCTGACAGAGGCCCTACTGTCTCTTCCTCCACAACACCCTCTGCCACAAGGTGTTGCTTCGTTCAATCCAGTCAGCTTTCTCCTCTAACTTCCTGCCTGACCCCCAGTTTACCCACTATGGTGGGGAGTGGCCTAATGAATAGAACCCTTAGCTCCCCCCGGAGGCCCAGCTGTGAAACATATTGGTGTCTGTGATACCTGCTCAGAGGAACTCCTTCAGTGCCATCGAACGCACCATGGCTCCCCATAGTGGCGGATCCACAGTACTGCAACGACCAGGACTCTGGGGTGCTGCACTCCCCCCTGGTTAAACACAGTACTCCGGGACTGGGAAGAAAACAACAATACAGGTTAGCAAAAAGACATACAATTTTGTTGAGTGCAAAACAATAAGTATACTTGAACAGGCTTCCCTTTATGGGAGGTGAGGACACTTTTAACGTTACAAACATAATTAAATATCATAGCAACAGGCTCCAATTAACTCTCATTACCCAACCGGGTATTCTACTAAGTGCAAATTTTGTGAACAATAATTTAACATTGCCTTTAAGGATTCACACTCTAAATCCACTAAAGACCTTCCTATAATCACATTATAAGGTATTCTAACTTTTCATTCGCCTTCTTTGGAATCTGCAGGACCGCCTGTCCTATCGGCGCCAGACCTACTGCCTCTCCTTTCTGTTACAGGACCGCCCCGTTCAGCCAGGGCCTACTGCCTTTTCAACTACTATACATAGTATAGAACATAACTTTACTTTCAATTTGAGAACACTGAGCCGGCTCTACTTGGCTCCTATAAGGACTCGCTCCCTAACCCCTACGGGTTCACTCTCTGTCCTTAGTAACGAACTAACTTTCTATGGGGACTCAGGGTTTACCTTCTATCCTCACCTTCGTTATTACTTCCTTTCTTTCAACTATGCAGGACTCTAATTCTTCCCCTACGGGCTCTCTGCATCTTTCCTTTTAAAGAACATTATCTAGGTTTCACATTTCAAACAGATTAAACACACATAACTTTTCTTTATGCATAACAGTTACATTTCTTCCAGAGCATCATCATATTACGGTTCTAAAACAGTATCACTTTCAAGTTTAGGTCACACATCCCCCTTAAGAGGGGATCAAGTCTTTCTGAGGTAGCTCGTCTTCTCAGCCTACCAGTCTTTGCTCAGCAAAGGTTCCAGAACGGTATCTTCGCAAAATGTCCTTTCTTCATATAGAACCAGTAGATAGCACCTTTAAGAAGGTGCAAACTATTTACAAGAAGTTTGTATCATGCATTGTTCATGATTCAGCAGTTTTTATAACATTGTGGAACAAAAAAAAGCAAAAATGAAAGTGAAAGCAAAAATAAAAAGCAATAGGGATACCGGGTAAACAAAGGGATCCCTTTAAGAGTTAACCCAGGACGGGTTTTAGCAGCAAAACAGCAAGGAAATAAACAGTTAACTATTTACAGTTTCAGGTTTCCGAGGCTTAGTTGGACGGCTTCCAGGGCTGCACCTGGCACTTAACCCTTCTTGGCCTGGGCAAAGTGAGGTCCAGGGTTACACCCAGTGCTGGACAAATGCCGTTAATCCGTCTTTCATGTATGGTTAAATCATGCGCAGCGATGGAGGTCTGCGCAGCTTGAGTATGGGCATTTGCTGCAGCAGAGGTAGCGGCCGCTGCAAGATCAGTCACTGGAACGGAGTCAGCAGCTGTGGCACTAGCAGTCACTGGAGGGGTGTCGGTCGTCAGGACAGGGTCGTCTTTCATACCTGCTTCAGATGCGGTCCCTCCGGTGCCGGTCTGCTCTGCCTCCGCTGGGGTCTGGAACGCTGGTTGCAGGGCCTTGTGCTGCGACATTGTCATCTCTGCTTGCAGCATACCCCTTTCCGGCAGGGCCTTGCTTTCCAGCTTCAGAGCGCTGGGACTTCTTCCCTGCTCCGGACCAGATGAGGCTGCCGACAGATGTCCGGTGAGGCTCCTAATGATGGCCTTCTTCCACCCGGCCTCAGTGCTCAGCTGCGTCCGCCGGGGTCGGTCGCTGAGCTCGTCCACTCCGGCCTGCAGGAATTCAGCATCAGCGGTGGAGGCCTGGTTGCGGTGCCCCTCCGGGTGGCTGGGGGAGTCCTCTGCTCCGACCCCACGCTCCGGCTCTGGGCGGCTCGCCATGGCGTCCTCCATGTCACTCGCTCCTTCTTCCTGGTCCTTTTCCCGCTCTCTTCTTCGTGGGCGGTTTCGTTTTCGTTGTCTCTGCCCACCATTAAGGATCAGGAGGCGGATCTCGGCTGCTGACGGACACGTCCTCAAGGGGCCGAGATATTTAGACTGGGCGGCCATTGTCTTTCGCGCTCTTCAGCTTGTTCACGCCCACTTCCACGCCCTTCTTCTTCTCCTGCGCTCTCCTTAGCGCTGTAATGGCGGCGGTTTTGGCGGGAACTTCTGGCGACAAGCGGCAATACACGGCCCTTCTAATAAAGTACAGTCTAAGCACAGTAAATCACAGTAAATCACAGTTCCAAGGCACACATGACCTGATTCTTCAGGCTTAAGTAGATCCTGTTCGTGACGCCAAATTTGGAGCGCCCCCACTGCCGCAGGGTCGAGGGGTACCCGGTACCGGGCCTCTGAGTCTCTGCTTCTGGGGTTGTCATGGCGGCTAGGCCCCGGCCCGTGACCCTGCCGTGGGGTGCACAGTGAATGATAGGTGTGGATGTTGGTGGTGCAGTTGTGGGGTGCAGGTCCGGTAAATAACGACTACACCAGGTTGCAGTCTCTTTACCTCTTTACTGGAGATCTCTGAGTCCTCAGTCCAGAATACGGTTCACCAGGCTGCGCAAGTCCGGCCGGTCCAATGGCACCTCCAGAGTTCACTTCACAGGTGGAAATCGGTGCCTTCCTTCTTAGCGCTATGTGTTGTAGTCCTTCCCTGCTATGCTTACGGAAAGTACCCCACAACCGTTGTGTCTGTTTCTCGTGTTCCCTCACAACTCGATTAACTGATCTTCTGCTAATCTTCCGTCCCTTCCTGATGTTACAGTTAGAACGGCACCCGTTTGTCGGGTAGGCCTGGAGTTCTTCCGGGACCCTAGAGACGCCCCTCTCCCGCAATTGCCCCCCAAGACTTCATAGGTGATATGTGTTAGACAGCCCGCCTTAAACTGACTGCCCTGCCGCTGTTTGGAGTATGGCTTGAAGCTGTATGCTATTCCACTCCCTCGGCGTTCCGGCCACCGGTAGTGCGCCTCAGTAGGATGTTGCTCCGGTCTTACAGCATGACCCCTACTGGTATTCTCCTTTCGCTTGATCTCGTTTCTCACTCAGCACAATCTATCTCGCTTCTAGTCCTTTCTTAGGGCACCGCCGCTATGCTGAGCAGACACGGTCCCGTTACGTTCTTTCCAATGCCAAGCCTCTGTCAGGATCCCACCCCTGACAGAGGCCCTACTGTCTCTTCCTCCACAACACCCTCTGCCACAAGGAGTTGCTTCGTTTAATCCAGTCAGCTTTCTCCTCTAACTTCCTGCCTGACCCCCAGTTTACCCACTATGGTGGGGAGTGGCCTAATGAATAGAACCCTTAGCTCCCCCCGGAGGCCCAGCTGTGAAACATATTGGTGTCTGTGATACCTGCTCAGAGGAACTCCTTCAGTGCCATCGAACGCACCATGGCTCCCCATAGTGGCGGATCCACAGTACTGCAACGACCAGGACTCTGGGGCGCTGCAGAGAAGCATTACATGGGGCCCATGGTGTACTGTATGGAGGAGCGTTATATGGGGCCCATGGCATGATGACTCCTGCAGCCTTTAATAGGCTATTTGCCTTTAAATGTTACTGTTTTGTGATGTTAGCTAAGGGCACCCTGTCACAGCTGCAGTCAGCGGCCATTTTAACAACAACGATGAATATGAAGCCACAAGAGGATGCTGGGGAGCACAGGAAAGTGAGAAGAATCCCCCCTTTTCTGTGATTGGGCAAGGTAGTGGCCATAGGGGCTGACATATGGGTCCAGGGAGGGGACATTATTAAAGTGAACATAGGGGCCTAGGATGGGGACATTATTACTGGAAGGGGCCCAGGATAGGGACTTTATTAAAGTGAACATTCGTGTCCAGGATGGGGACATTAAATAAAGGGGCCAAACATCTGGCACCTTACTAAATAAAGGGGTGACATAATTACTGTATGGAGGACAGGATGAGGAGCATACATTATTGGTTTATGGTGGCAAGTGGGGACATAATTACTGTAGGAGCCAATCAGAGAACATTGTTATTACTCATTAAAGGGTCGACATTGGCAGTTAGGATTGCTACTTCCAATAGGTGGCACTAGAGTTCTAGTCCTCTTCCTCTCTGAAGAGACAATTTGTATATTTCCCAGAGTAGCATTGCAGCATTAAGTCTCCTCATCTTGACATGCTTAACATGTCACTTTCCGCAAGGAGAAACGATACTTCTTGGATCCCGGTCAGACGCCTCTCACTCAGCGAAACCAAATCTCCACTTTGCACTGACGAGGGACAGTATCCTGAAACATAGTGTCTGCAAATTGAGATTCTGGTTCTGCTTTTATCCTAAGTCATGTGACAAGGCTCGTTCAAGGGTCAAAATTAACTGTTGGGATTGCTACTTCCAATAGGTGGCATTAGAGTTCTAGTCCTCTTCCTGTCTGAAGATACAATTTGCTTATCTGTACACTGACACTATATACAGAGCTCCTCTCTATATCACTTGTGATCACTGCATTACCTGTACACTGACATTATATACTCTATACTATGTACAGAGTTACTGTACTGTGTATAATGTCACTGGTAGTGTTGAGCATTCCGATACCGCAAGAATCGGGTATCGGCCGATACTTGCGGGTATCGGAATTCCGATACCGAGATCCGATACTTTTGTGGTATCGGGTATCGGTATCGAAACAACATTAATGTGTAAAAGAAAGAATTAAAATAAAAAATATTGCTATACTCACCTCTCCGACGCAGCCTGGACTTCAGCGAGGGAACCGGCAGCGTTGTTTGCTTAAAATTTGCGCTTTAACTTCCTTACGTGAAGTCCCGGCTTGTGATTGGTCGCGCGCCGCCCATGTGGCTGCGACGCGACCAATCACAGCAAGCCGTGATGTAATTTCAGGTCCTTCAGGATTTTAAAATTACGTTCCGGCGTTGTTATTGGTCGCGTCGCGGTCACATGGGCGACGCGACCAATCACAAGCCGTGACGTCACGGGAGGCAGGAGACGCGCGCATTTTAACATTTCGGCCGATACTTTCCGATACCGATACTTTCAAGTATCGGACGGTATCGCTCAACACTAGTCACTGGTGATCACTGCCTTACATGCACATTGAAACTATATACAGAGCTCCTGTGTATACTGTCATCAGTGGTAAAATTAGTGTATTAGTATTTTGGTTTTTATTAATGATCAGCATTGCAGCACTCATTCACTATGTGGTGGTAATATGTGATCTGGTCATGACTTGGTGGTATTTCTCTTGTATATGGAAGTATTTGGTCACAATGTGTCCCGGACATGATATGACTGTATTAATTACCTGTATGCGGTATTATTCAGTCACTATGTGGTGGTAATATGTGGTCTGGTCATGGTGTGGCAGTATTTGTCCACTGTATGTGGTAGTATTTGGTCAATATGTGGTCTGGTCATGGTGTGGCTGTATTTGTCCCCTTTATGTGCGCTGTTAGTGGGCTTCGATCCCCTGTGAAATTAACAAGGATTGTGTCTAGTGTCATATCTTTCGTTACTGTGTGCGAGTGACACAGCTCTATTGCTGAGCATCTGCTTCGTTACTGTGTGTGATTGACAGAGCTCTATTGCAGAGCATCAGCTTCACTACTGTGTGCGAACAACACTACCTCTTGTGCTGCTCACTGAGTCATGTGGAACTCAGTGTGAGCTAGCAATCGCTCACTACATTCTCCACCATTGTTCACATTATCTGCAGTTTTACATCTCTGCACGGTGGACCCCGGGCTGCAATTTCACTTCCTCATTAAATCTACCGTATATACTCGAGTATAAGCCGAGATTTTCAGCCCACTTTTTTGGGCTGAAATTGCCCCTCTCGGCTTATACTCGAGTCATACCAGGGGTCGGCAGGGGAGGGGGAGCGGGGGCTGTCTAAAAATACTCACCTAGTCCAGGCGCGGTCCCTGCTTCCCCGGCGCCGGCAGCAGCAGCTTCAGCTTCTTCCTGTACTCAGCGGTCACATGGTCCCGCTCATTACAGTAAATGAATATTCGGCTCCACCTCCCATAGGGGTGGAGCCGCCTATTCATTACTGTAATCAGCGGGACCATGTGACCGCTGAGTACAGGATGAAGCGCTGCAGCGTCGGGGGAAGCAGGATCTACACAGCGGCAGGACCAGGTGAGTATACGGGGAGGGGAGCGCAGTGCTGCGCGATAGTCACCTGCTCCTCGTTCCGGGCGCCGATCTGTCTCCAGCATTGACGCTGAGGTCAGAGGGTGCGGTGACGTGGTCAGTGCGCGCCCTCTGCTGAACGTCAGTACTGAAGACAGATCGGCGCCCGGAACGAGGAGAGGTGAATATTGAAAGTGCCCGGGGCCTGAGCAACGGAGAGGTGAGTATGTGATTTATTTTTTTTATCGCAGCAAATGGGGCAAGTGTCTGTATGGAGCATATATGGGGCCATAACGTTGCTGCAGCACTATATGGGGCCATAACATTCCTGGAGCACTATATGGGGCCATAACATTCCTGCAGCACTATATGGGGCCATAACATTCCTGGAGCACTATATGGGGCCATAACATTCCTGCAGCACTATATGGGGGCCATAACATTCCTGCAGCACTATATGTGGGCCATAACGTTCCTGCAGCACTATATGGGGCCATAACATTCCTGCAGCACTATATGGGGGCCATAACGTTCCTGCAGCACTATATGGGGCCATAACATTCCTGGAGCACTATATGGGGCCTGTTGTGAACTATACTTCTTGGCTCCCTCTTGTGGTCACTAGTGATTTGGCACTTGGATTGTCTTTTACCAGGTTGGTACTCACCTGCTTCGTTAGGCCTGGGGTGTTGCTATTTAAACTTCCTGGATTCTCAGTCCAGTGCCTGGCATCGTTGTAATCAGTTCATTTCTGTTTGCTCCTGTCTTCAGGTCCTGGTTCTTTGCAAGATAAGCTAAGTCCTGCTTTCTTATTTTTTGTTATTTTGCTTTGTTCATATTTTTGTCCAGCTTGTACAATATGTGATTCCTGATATTGCTGGAAGCTCTAGGGGGCTGATATTCTCCCCCCTCACCGTTAGTCAGTTTGGGGGTTCTTGGATATTCAGCGTGGATATTTTGCAGGGTTTTTTGCTGACCATATAAGTCATCTTACTATTTTCTGCTATTAGTCAGTGGGCCTCTCTTTGCTAAAATCTAGTTCATTCTTACGTTTGTCTTTTCTTCTTACCTCACCGTTATTATTTGTTGGGGGCTTGTATTACTGTGGGGTCTTTTCTCTGGAGGCAAGAGAGGTCTTATTTTCCCTGATAGGGTTAGTTAGTTCTCCGGCTGGCGCGAGACGTCTAGGATCAACGTAGGCATGTTCCCCGGCTACTGTTAGTGTTTGTGCTAGGATCAGGTATATGGTCAGCCTAGTTACCACGTCCCTATGAGCTGGTATTTATGTTTGCAGACTTTTGCTGTAATCTCTGAGATCCTTGCCATTGGGATCATAACAGGGGCCATAACATTCCTGGAGCACTATATGGGGCCATAACATTCCTGCAGCACTATATGGGGCCATAACGTTCCTGCAGCACTATATGGGGGCCATAACATTCCTGCAGCACTATATGGGGGCCATAACATTCCTGCAGCACTATATGGGGCCATAACATTCCTGCAGCACTATATGGGGGCCATAACATTCCTGCAGCACTATATGGGGCCATAACATTCCTGCAGCACTATATGGGGCCATAACGTTCCTGCAGCACTATATGGGGGCCATAACATTCCTGCAGCACTATATGGGGGCCATAACATTCCTGGAGCACTATATGGGGCCATAACATTCCTGCAGCACTATATGGGGGCCATAACATTCCTGGAGCACTATATGGGGCCATAACATTCCTGCAGCACTATATGGGGCCATAACATTCCTGCAGCACTATATGGGGCCATAACATTCCTGCAGCACTATATGGGGCCATAACATTCCTGGAGCAATATATGGGGCCATAACATTCCTGCAGCACTATATGGGGCCATAACATTCCTGCAGCAGTATATGGGGCCATAACATTCTTGCAGCACTATATGGGGCCATAACATTCCTGCAGCACTATATGGGGACCATAACATTCCTGCAGCACTATATTTATTATTATTATTATTATTATTATTATTTATTGTTATAGTGCCATTTATTCCATGGCGCTTTACAAGTGAGGAGGGGTATACTGTTATGACCCCAATGGCGAGGGTCTCAGAGGAACGTGGAAGTCTGCAGAATACAAAAATCCAGCTCATAGGGCAGTGGTAACTGGGTTGACCATATATCTACTCCTAACGCCAACACTAGAAGTAGCCGGGGATCATTCCTACATTGATTCTAGATGACACGCGCCAGCCGGAGAATCTAGCTACCCCTAGTAGAGGAAAACAAAGACCTTTCTTGCCTCCAGAGAAGGGGACCCCAAAGCTGGATAGAAGCCCCCCACAAATAATGACGGTGAGGTAAGAGGAAATGACAAACACAGAAATGAACCAGGTTTAGCACAGAGAGGCCCGCTTACTGATAGCAGAATAAAGAAAGGTAACTTATATGGTCAACAAAAACCCTATCAAAATCCACACTGGAAATTCAAGAACCCCCGAACCGTCTAACGGTCCGGGGGGAGAACACCAGCCCCCTAGAGCTTCCAGCAAAGGTCAGGATATAGATTAGGAACAAGCTGGACAAAAATACAAAACCAAAACAAATAGCAAAAAGCAAAAGGCAGACTTAGCTGATATAACTGGAACCAGGATCAGTAGACAAGAGCACAGCAGACTAGCTCTGATAACTACGTTGCCAGGCATTGAACTGAAGGTCCAGGGAGCTTATATATCAACACCCCTAACTAACGACCCAGGTGCGGATAAAAGGAATGACAGAAAAACCAGAGTCAAAAAACTAGTAACCACTAGAGGGAGCAAAAAGCAAATTCACAACAGTACCCCCCCCCTTAGTGAGGGGTCACCGAACCCTCACCACGACCACCAGGGCGATCAGGATGAGCGGCATGAAAGGCACGAACTAAATCGGCCGCATGAACATCAGAGGCGACCACCCAGGAATTATCCTCCTGACCATAGCCCTTCCACTTGACCAGGTACTGAAGCCTCCGCCTGGAGAGGCGAGAATCCAAGATCTTCTCCACCACGTACTCCAACTCGCCCTCAACCAACACCGGAGCAGGAGGCTCAGCAGAAGGAACTACAGGCACAATGTACCGCCGCAACAAGGACCTATGAAATACATTGTGAATAGCAAACGACACAGGAAGATCCAGACGAAAAGATACAGGATTAAGGATTTCCAATATCTTGTAAGGCCCAATAAAACGAGGTTTAAATTTGGGAGAGGAGACCTTCATAGGAACAAAGCGGGAAGAAAGCCATACCAAATCCCCAACGCGTAGTCGGGGACCCACACCGCGGCGGCGGTTGGCAAAGCGCTGAGCCTTCTCCTGTGACAACTTCAAGTTGTCCACCACATGATTCCAGATCTGCTGCAACCTATCCACCACAGAATCCACCCCAGGACAGTCAGAAGGCTCCACATGACCCGAAGAAAAGCGAGGATGGAAACCAGAGTTGCAGAAAAAAGGCGAAACCAAGGTGGCGGAACTAGCCCGATTATTAAGGGCAAACTCAGCCAACGGCAAGAATGTCACCCAATCGTCCTGATCAGCAGAGACAAAACACCTCAAATAAGCCTCCAAAGTCTGATTGGTTCGCTCCGTCTGTCCATTAGTCTGAGGATGGAAAGCAGACGAAAACGACAAATCAATGCCCATCCTACTACAAAAGGATCGCCAGAACCTGGAAACGAACTGGGATCCTCTGTCTGACACAATATTCTCAGGGATGCCGTGCAAACGAACCACGTTCTGGAAAAACACAGGAACCAGATCGGAAGAGGAAGGCAGCTTAGGCAAAGGAACCAAATGGACCATCTTGGAAAAGCGATCACATATCACCCAGATAACGGACATGCCCTGAGATAGCGGAAGATCAGAAATGAAATCCATGGAGATATGTGTCCAAGGTCTCTTCGGGACAGGCAAGGGCAAGAGCAAACCGCTGGCACGAGAACAGCAAGGCTTAGCTCGAGCACAAGTCCCACAGGACTGCACAAATGACCGCACATCCCTTGACAAGGAAGGCCACCAAAAGGACCTGGCCACCAGATCTCTGGTGCCAAAAATTCCCGGGTGACCTGCCAACACTGAGGAATGAACCTCGGAAATGACTCTGCTGGTCCACTTATCCGGGACAAACAGTCTGTCAGGTGGACAAGACTCAGGCCTATCAGCCTGAAATCTCTGCAACACACGTCGCAGATCCGGAGAAATAGCTGACAAGATAACTCCATCTTTAAGAATACCAACAGGATCAGCGACTCCAGGAGCATCAGGCACAAAGCTCCTAGAAAGAGCATCGGCCTTCACATTCTTTGAACCTGGTAAATACGAGACAACAAAATCAAAGCGGGAGAAAAACAATGACCAGCGGGCCTGTCTCGGATTAAGGCGTTTAGCAGACTCGAGATACATCAGATTTTTGTGATCAGTCAAGACCACCACACGATGCTTAGCACCCTCGAGCCAATGACGCCACTCCTCAAATGCCCATTTCATGGCCAACAACTCCCGATTGCCCACATCATAATTTCGCTCGGCAGGCGAAAACTTCCTAGAGAAAAAGGCACAAGGTTTCATAACAGAGCAACCAGGGCCTCTCTGCGACAAAACGGCCCCTGCCCCAATCTCCGAAGCATCCACCTCAACCTGAAAGGGAAGTGAGACGTCAGGCTGGCACAAAACAGGCGCCGAAGTAAACCGGCGTTTCAACTCCTGGAAAGCCTCCACGGCAGCAGGAGCCCAGTTAGCTACATCGGAGCCCTTCTTGGTCATATCCGTCAAAGGTTTCACAATGCTAGAAAAATTAGCGATAAAACGACGGTAGAAGTTAGCGAAGCCCAAGAACTTCTGAAGACTCTTAACTGACGAGGGCTGAGTCCAATCAAGAATAGCTCGGACCTTGACTGGGTCCATCTCCACAGCAGAAGGGGAAAAAATGAACCCCAAAAAGGGAACCTTCTGTACACCAAAGAGACACTTTGAGCCCTTGACAAACAAAGAATTTTCACGCAAAATTTTAAAGACCAACCTGACCTGCTCCACATGCGAATCCCAATTATCAGAAAAAACCAAAATATCATCCAGATAAACAATCAAAAATTTATCCAGATACTTCCGGAAAATGTCATGCATAAAGGACTGAAAAACTGAAGGCGCATTGGAGAGCCCAAAAGGCATCACCAAGTACTCAAAATGACCTTCGGGCGTATTGAATGCGGTTTTCCATTCATCACCTTGCTTAATGCGCACAAGGTTGTACGCACCACGAAGGTCTATCTTGGTGAACCACTTGGCACCCTTAATCCGGGCAAACAAGTCAGACAACAGCGGTAAAGGATACTGAAATTTGACAGTGATCTTATTTAAAAGCCGATAATCAATACAAGGTCTCAAAGATCCGTCCTTTTTTGCCACAAAAAAGAATCCCGCACCAAGAGGGGAAGAAGACGGACGAATATGTCCTTTCTCCAGAGACTCCTTGATATATGAACGCATAGCGGTATGTTCAGGTACCGACAGATTAAACAGTCTTCCCTTAGGAAATTTACTGCCTGGGATCAAATCTATAGCACAGTCACCGTCCCTATGAGGAGGCAGTGCACTGGACTCAGACTCACTGAAGACGTCCTGATAATCAGACAAATACTCCGGAACTTCCGAAGGCGTAGAAGAAGCAATAGACACAGGCAGGGAATCCCCATGAATACCACGACAGCCCCAACTTGAGACTGACATAGCCTTCCAGTCCAGGACTGGATTATGGGTCTGTAACCATGGCAGCCCTAAAACAACCAAATCATGCATTTTATGTAAAACCAGGAAACGTATCACCTCGCGGTGTTCAGGAGTCATGCACATGGTAACCTGTGTCCAGTACTGCGGTTTATTTGCTGCCAATGGTGTAGCATCAATACCCCTAAGAGGAATAGGATTTTCTAATGGTTCAAGAGTAAAACCACAGCGCTTAGCAAATGAGAGATCCATGAGACTCAGGGCAGCACCTGAATCTACAAACGCCATGACAGGATAAGATGACAGTGAGCAAATCAAAGTTACAGACAGAATAAATTTAGGTTGCAAATTACCAACGGTGACAGGACTAACAACCTTAGCTATACGTTTAGAGCATGCTGAGATAACATGTGTAGAATCACCACAGTAGTAGCACAAGCCATTCCGGCGTCTATGAATTTTCCGCTCATTTCTAGTCAGGATTCTATCACATTGCATTAAATCAGGTGTCTGTTCAGACAACACCATGAGGGAATTTGCGATTTTTCTATCACATTGCACCGAACTAGGTGTCCGTTCAGACAACACCATGAGGGAATCTGCGGTTTTGCGCTCCCGCAACCGCCGGTCAATTTGAATAGCCAGTGCCATAGTATCATTCAGACCTGTGGGAATGGGAAAACCCACCATAACATTCTTAATGGCTTCAGAAAGGCCATTTCTAAAATTAGCGGCCAGTGCACACTCGTTCCAATGTGTCAGCACGGACCATTTCCGAAATTTTTGGCAATACACTTCAGCCTCGTCCTGCCCCTGAGACATAGCCAGCAAGGCCTTTTCTGCCTGAATCTCAAGATTGGGTTCCTCATAAAGTAAACCGAGCGCCAGAAAAAACGCATCAAGATCAGCCAATGCCGGATCTCCTGGCGCCAGCGAAAAAGCCCAATCCTGAGGGTCGCCCCGTAAGAACGAAATAACAATTTTTACTTGCTGAGCAGAATCTCCTGATGAACAGGGTCTCAGGGACAAAAACAATTTACAATTATTCACGAAATTCCTAAACTTAAACCTGTCTCCGGAAAACAGTTCAGGAATCGGTATTTTAGGTTCTGACCTAGGATTTCTGATAACATAGTCTTGTATGCCCTGCACACGAGTAGCCAGCTGGTCCACACTTGTAATCAAGGTCTGGACATTCATGTCTGCAGCAAGCATAGCCACTCTGAGGTAAAGGGGAAGAAGAAAAAAAAAAAAAAAAAAACTCAGAATCTTCTTTCTTATAATCCCTCTTCTGCAATGCATTAAACATTTAATACTGGCCTGGCAAACTGTTATGACCCCAATGGCGAGGGTCTCAGAGGAACGTGGAAGTCTGCAGAATACAAAAATCCAGCTCATAGGGCAGTGGTAACTGGGTTGACCATATATCTACTCCTAACGCCAACACTAGAAGTAGCCGGGGATCATTCCTACGTTGATTCTAGATGACACGCGCCAGCCGGAGAATCTAGCTACCCCTAGTAGAGGAAAACAAAGACCTTTCTTGCCTCCAGAGAAGGGGACCCCAAAGCTGGATAGAAGCCCCCCACAAATAATGACGGTGAGGTAAGAGGAAATGACAAACACAGAAATGAACCAGGTTTAGCACAGAGAGGCCCGCTTACTGATAGCAGAATAAAGAAAGGTAACTTATATGGTCAACAAAAACCCTATCAAAATCCACACTGGAAATTCAAGAACCCCCGAACCGTCTAACGGTCCGGGGGGAGAACACCAGCCCCCTAGAGCTTCCAGCAAAGGTCAGGATATAGATTAGGAACAAGCTGGACAAAAATACAAAACCAAAACAAATAGCAAAAAGCAAAAGGCAGACTTAGCTGATATAACTGGAACCAGGATCAGTAGACAAGAGCACAGCAGACTAGCTCTGATAACTACGTTGCCAGGCATTGAACTGAAGGTCCAGGGAGCTTATATAGCAACACCCCTAACTAACGACCCAGGTGCGGATAAAAGGAATGACAGAAAAACCAGAGTCAAAAAACTAGTAACCACTAGAGGGAGCAAAAAGCAAATTCACAACAGTATACATAATAAAAACAAGTACAATAATCTTAAACAATACAAGTCATAACTGGTACAGGAGGAGTGAGGACCCTGCCCGCGAAGGCTCACAATCTACAAATGGGGACATAACATTCCTGCAGCACTATATGGGGGCCATAACGTTCCTGCAGCACTATATGGGGCCATAACATTCCTGCAGCACTATATGGGGCCATAACATTCCTGCAGCACTGTATGGGGCCATAACGTTTCTGCAGCACTATATGGGGCCATAACGTTTCTGCAGCACTATATGGGGCCATAACGTTTCTGCAGCACTATATAGGGGCATAATGTTTGTGCAGCACTATATGGGGCAAGTGTCTGTATGGGGCCATAATTAACGTTTGTAGGGCACTACGGCATATGGGGCAAGTGTCTGTATGGAGCATCTTATAGGGCCATAACGTTTGGGCAGCACTATAAGGGGCAAATATCTTTATAGAGCATCTTATGGGGCCATAATCAGCATTTGTGCAGCATTATATTGGGCAAATGTGTCTATGGAGCATCTTATGGGGCATTTATTAACCTTTATGAAGGATTATATGGGGCATATTATAATATGGAACATCTTATGGGGCCATAATGAACAGTATGGAGCATTATATGGGGCTCCTGATTCAATATGGATATTCAAAGACACTTAACCTACTGATGTCTCAATTAATTTTACTTTTATTGGTATCTATTATTACTTTTGACATTTACCGGTAGCTGCTGCATTTTCCCCCCTAGGCTTATACTCGAGTCAATAAGTTTTCCCAGTTTTTTGTGGCAAAATTAGGGGGGTCGGCTTATACTCGGGTCAGCTTATACTCGAGTATATACGGTATTTAGTGAAATCTGCGAACTCTCAGGCCATGTGCACACGCTGCGGATTCCATTGCGTAATTTTCCGCAGCGGATTTGATAAATCCTCAGTGCCAAAAGTACTGCGGTTTTTATCGCAGTTTTTTGTGCGGTTTCCACTGCGGTTTTAGACACCTGCGGGTTTCTATAATGGGGCAGGTGTAAAACCGCTGCGGATTCCGCACAAAGAATTGACATGCTGCGGAAAATAAACCGCTGCGTTTCCGCGCGTTTTTTTCCGCAGCATGTGCACTGTGGTTTTTGTTTTCCATAGGTTAACATTGTACTGTACACCGCATGGAAAACTGCTGCGGACCCGCAGTGTCAAAAACGCTGCGCATCCGCAGCAAAAACCACAACGTGTGCACATAGCCTAACAGTATACTAGCGCCAGGGTCTGAGTAGCAATGGCGTATGAGCAACGACTACAGCAGTACATCCAGCAGCTGGAGGGCAGGTTGTCTGCTCTTGAGCAGACAACTTCAGCAGTGGATTTTACTGCAGTTGTGGCACGAGCTGCCAGTGAGACCGCTACCAGAGTCGCTGCTACATCTTTCCACGTGTCCCACCCCCAATAAGTTCTCAGGAGAATGTAAGGCTTGTATGGGGATTCGTGATCCAGTGCACTATTCAGTTGGAGCTGCTGGCCTGACATTTCCCATCTGAACAGGCCAACATGGGATTCGTAATATCCTTATTGATGGGCAGGGCATTGGAATGGGCAACGTCACTATGGGACCGTAAGGACCAGCTGATTCAGGGTGTTTCTTATTTTCTGGATGCTCTAAGGCCGGCGTCACACTTGCTTGTTTTACGGACGTATGAGAGGCGCTGAAAATACGGATTGCATACGGTACAATGATTCTCTATGGCCCAGCTCCTATCTGCCGTATTTTACTAATCCGTATTATACGGTCTTGTACGGCCATAGAAAATTGCAACATGCTGCGTTTGTCACCGTATTGCGCAAAAAATCAGCCAATGAAAGTCTATGGGGCGAGAAAAATACGGATTACACACGGACCATGCGTGTGACTTGCGAGAAATATGCCAGACATCTACAGACATCTCCAGGTGCCAGGAATTGTGCCAAGCCCTCAATCAGGAAGTTCAGACATGCTAATTAGCTGAAAAAGCCAGACAGACATCCCGGAAGTCTGGCGCTCGCCTCCACGGAGTTCCAAGCAGCATGGCCAGCATAATCAACGTGGATATGCTCCTCATCCTGGTCCAATCTGGGACCAGCGGGATCCAAATTATGCCAACCGGTCCAGGAAAGAGGCAGCTTGGAGGACCATCTGTGGGATCCTATTCCCAGATTATGCCCAACGGCCACGTGCGGAGCAGACACAACTTTGTAAGTACACTCATGTTGCAACATTAATTAACCTTGAAAAATGCTTTACCAACATGATTACAGGAATAATATTTTTTGCCTTAGTATGGTATTTTTTTTTTTTTTTTTTAAAAACAAAGATGATTAACATGATAAAGTGTTTACGTACATAGCTAATATTGATGTTGCGTTGCTTAATATTTTTTGTTACGCCAAACTGGTACAGAGGGGTGTGGACCCTGTTGTTTATTTTTTTATATATTTTGTTTGTTTTTTCAGCAATTGTATCTTTACGCAAATCATTTAAGAATTCATTTTATTCTAATCGTTCAAATATGATCTATCAATGCCAACTGGTTTAAGCAATGTGCAGAATGAGCTTAAACAATATTTGTTACCATGTCATTGCAGTGGATGATGTTATGACACGATGGCGCAGCATCAGGGACCAGTACTGGCGGGAAAGGCAGCATCGGGCAAGAAGTGGGTCAGCAGAACCACCCAAAAAAAGGAAATACATTTAGGCTGGGGTCACACTTGGCATAAGACAATACGCCACGTATTATACGTCCGTAATACGGAGAAATGTTCCCAAAATATTGATCCGTAGTCAGGGTGTGTCAGCGTATTTTGCGCATGGCATCCTCCGTATGTAATCCGTATGGCATCCGTATTGCGAGATTTTCGCGCAGGCTTGCAAAACCGACATCTAATGGATTTATGTGCTCAAATGTTCATTAAAACATATACACTATGTTCCAAATTATTATGCAAATTACATTTTTCTCAGATTTTCCTAAAAGGTCGGGGCAAATGACAGTCAGTCTAATAAAAGTCATCACCCGTTAGATTATACATTGAATTTTATTGAGAAACCTCCCAATGATAACAGTATAATCTCCAAAATGAATAAAAACTCAAAATGCACTGTTCCAAATTATTATGCACAGTAGAATTTCTAAACATTTGATATGTTTTAAAGAACTGAAAATGCTCAATTGTGGAATTTGCAGCATTAGGAGGTCACATTCACTGAACAAAAAAGCTATTTAACTCCAAAACATCCTAAGAGGCCAAGTTACATGTTAACATAGGAACCTTTCTTTGATATCACCTTCATAATTCTTGGATCCATTAAACTTGTGAATTTTTGGAGAGTTTCTGCTTGTATTTCTTTGCATGAAGTCAGAATTACCTCCCAGTGCTGCTGTTTTGGTGTGAACTGCCTCCCACCCTCATATATCTTTTGCTTGATGATACTCCAAAGGTTCTCTATAGGGTTGAGGTCAGGGGAAGATGGTGGCCACACCATGAGTTTATCTCCTTTTATGCCCATAGCAGCCAATGACTCAGAGGTTTTCTTTGCAGCTTCAGATGGTGCGTTGTCATGCATGAAGAAGATTTTGCTCCTGAAGGCATGTTTCTCCTTTTTATACCATGGAAGAAAGTTGTCAGTCGGAATCTTTATGTACTTTGCAGAGGTCAATTTCACACCTTTAGGAACCTTAAAGGGCCCTACCAGCTGTTTCCCCATGATTCCGGCCCAAAACATGACTCCTCCACTCCTTGCTGACGTCGCAGCCTTGTTGGGACATGGTGGCCATCCACTACTCCAGCCATCTGGACCATCCACAGTTGCTCGACACTCATCAGTAAACAAGACTGTTGGAAAATTAGTCTTCATGTATTTCTGGGCCCACTACAACCGTTTCTGCTTGTGAAAACTGTTTAGCGGTGGCCGAATAGTAGGTTTATGCACCACAGCAAGCCTTTGAAGGATCCTACACCTTGAAGTTCGAGGGACTCCAGAGGCACCAGCAGCTTCAAATATCTGTTTGCTGGTTTGTAATGGCTTTTTAACAGCTGCTCTCTTAATCCGATCAACTTGACTGGCAAAAACCTTCCTCATTCTGCCTTTATCAGCACAAACACGTCTGTGCTCAGATTCAGCCACAAATCTCTTCACAGTATGATGATCACGCTTAAGTTTTCGGGAAATATCTATTGTTTTCATCCCTTCACCAAGGCATTGCACTATTTGATGCTTTTCAGGAAGAGAGAGATCCTTTTTATTTCCGATATTGCTTGAAACCTGTGACCTGCTTAATAATGTGGAACATCATTTTTAAGTAGTTTTCCTTTAATTAGAATCACCTGGAAAACTAATTATCACATGTGTTTCAGATTGATTTCAGTGATCCATTGAGCCCTGAGACACAATACCATCAACGAGTTTAATTGAAAAACAAAACAATTAAATCTTTACGACACTGAAATACAATTTGCATAATAATTTGGAACACAGTGTATACAGTATATATATATATATATATATATATATATATGTCATTGAGACACATATATATATATTCTGTATTTAGATTTCATTCAGCGCGATATCTGTGAAAAGTCGGTAATTCAATTGCAGAATTAGGCATACAGGACCTGAAATTACGTCACGGCTTGCTGTGATTGGTCGCGTCGCGGCCACATGGGCGGCACGCGACCAATCACAAGCCGTGACGTCACGGAAGGAAGTAAACGCGCGCATTTTAAGCAAAGAACGCTGCCGGTTCCCTCGGTGAGGTCCAGGCTGCGTCGGAGAGGTGAGTATAGCAATATTTTTTATTTTAATTCTTTATTTTACACATTAATATGGATCCCAGGGCCTGAAGGAGAGTTTCCTCTCCTTCAGACCCTGGGAACCATCAGGGATACCGTCCGATACTTGAGTCCCATTGACTTGTATTGGTATCGGGTATCGGTATCGGATTAGATCCGATACTTTGCCGGTATCGGCCGATACTTTCCGATACCGATACTTTCAAGTATCGGACGGTATCGCTCAACACTATCCAGGAGGAGAGAGGACCCTGGCCGCAAAGCCTCACAAGCTCCAACAAGTTATGGGTGAGAATACAGTAGGTGAGGGTAGAGCTGTTCATGCAGTGGTTTGGTCGATCGGTGGTTACAGAAGGTTATCTGATTGTTGGAAGAGGAGATAAGAGGGGAGTAGAGAAGGAGATCTTGTGAGGATCGGAGGTTGTGTGTTTGTAATTATCGGGAGACGAGGTCACAGATGGCTAATAAAATTATGTTACCAAATTACTCAACTATTAATTATTTTTTTTTTTTGCTTTATTGTTTAATAACAGAACACAGTCCAACCTCACAGAGAGGGAGACAGGGTCTGATTCGGAGGCTGTAATTGATCCCGTTAGTGTGGAAGAAGAGGTGGCAGGCCCATCTTTGGCCTCTTCTACCTCCATCCTTCAAGGTCCATCGGCTTCGGCATCACTACAGACAGCAGCAAGTGTCGAGGATGCAGCACCACCACCCTCAGCAGCACCTGATCATGTAAGCCTACTGGCTTACCGGTGTCCTCCCCACAGGCAGCTGGGGCTTTACGCAGAGGTCGCAGAAGGAGAGAGCTGCAAGCCACTAGGAGGGATGTGGATGCTGGGGTCCTCAATTATTTGGCCAGGGCATCCACGGATGATGGAGAGGAGGCCTTTGCTCGGAGCCTTGCCCGGTACCTTCATCCCCTTCCCTGTGAGGTGAGGCTACGTGTGAGAGGGTGTATTCAAATCCTGATTGATTTAAGCACCCCTCCAAATAACCCCTATGAGGTGTTTCAATTTCTTGAGAGAAGCCAGCTTTCCTAAAATAACCTCTTAAGCCTTCAAATAACTCAACAGGTGCATGATCAATCAGGATTTGAAGTACCTCCACGTATGCCTACACCTCAACCCCTCCCAACCCAAAATCTACAAAGGCCAGCTCTGTACCAAATGGCACCCTTATGGCCAACACCAAACTGCCCAATATGGACAAGACCTGTATTCAGCTCAGCAACCCACAGCATCCTCACAGGGTGAAGGACAATTGGCCCAACAAAGGCCCCCTGAACAGGAGCCTGAGCTGCTGCCATCTCCACCGCCAACTTACAGGGATCTGTAAGGCAATTTTTTATAACAAAAATTCTTTATTTTGGTTATGCAAAACCATGTTTTTGTTTTTTTTGTGCAGTATTTGCACTTTGTTGTGTTTGGCTGTTGGCAAAAAAATACCAACATGAACAAAAAAAAACCCATATGCCAAAAATATGGTTAAAAGGAGGAGGGCCATGTGGTGTAGGTCTAATCACATTGCTCAACATGTGTTCATCAATATCAGCTGAGGAGCAATCACGTATGCGGGTATAATTGTGCAAAATTACAGAGGCTTTTATGACTTCATTCACTGTATCCTCACTGAGCTGAATGGCAGACTGGTGGACACGCCATTTGGCCACCAGAATACCAAAGGTGCACTCCACCAGTCTCCGTGCCCTAGAAAGCTGCAAATTAAAGATCCTCCGCCGGTGGTCGAGGTTGCGCCGGGGATAAGGCCTCATGACGTGTCTCGTCAGTTGGAACGCCTCATCTCCAACAAGAACAAAAGGCACTGCTTCCGCATTGGAGCCTGGGAGTTGTTGTGGTTGTGGGAGGTCTAACTGATTGTCACGTAGCCGCCAACCCATAATCGACGAATTGAAGACCCTAGAGTGTCCAGTTCGGCCATAGGCCCCAATGTCTACAATTATAAACCTGTAGTTACTGTCAACTACAGCTAACAGAACTACAGAGAAAAACTGCTTATAATTGTAGAATTGGGAGCCAGAGTTTGGCGGCTTACGTACCCTGATATGTTTCCCATCCACGGCTCCAATGCAGTTTGGGAAGTCACAATTGTCCTGGAACCCAAGGGCTATTTTGAGCCAATCAGCCTGTTTTGGCTCAGGCATCACAAGTTCCTTGAGTTTATCCCATATTTGAATACAGGTTGACCGCACAATGCCCGAAATTGTCGACCGGCCAATCAGAAACTCCAGGTGTAGCCCCGCATAAGACAAGCCAGTGGACAGGAAGCTGAAAGTGTAAAAAAGGGAATATTAGGTAGGTTACAAGAGTTCACACAAAACATGAAGAAGCACAAGTAGATTGTATATTTTCAAATACATGCTTTACACTGTAAAATGAAAAATGTACCAAGGGTACTTAACTATAACATTAAACACACTTTTTAAGCTCTGCTTGTGACCTAATGTACATACATGAATAAACCTGTTAGAACACAACACATAAAAAACAATCAACATACAGTATGTGAGGATGTTGAATACATACCGTAAGGTAAGGAGAAGATGCTCCTCTGCAAATATGGCTTTGCGCATCCTTGTGTCCTGATAGGTGATACCTGGATGTAATATCTCCAACAATATATCAAAGGTTCTGATGGTCATGCGACAGTACAGATAGAACTTGTCAGGATGTGCCCTCAGAGCTGTATAGAGCCTCTGAAAATGCCCTTTAGTGAGGCGTTTAGTCAAAAGAGGATGCACCCACATTCTTCTTCTCCTCCTTCGCGGATCTACAATCACGGGGTATGGCTGGCCAAACTGAGCTACAAGACCCAGTTAAACAAAACCCGCTGAGTTGGGGTGAAGTGCAGTAGGCCAGACATGGTGCAAACGTTACCACAACACACCAACAGATGCACAACCACAAAATGGCCATATGGGAGGGTGCCACCTGTTGTAGAGGCCTTAAATAGGGTTGATGATGGTGATTTAAATCAATTCAGCCTCAAAATCCATTAAATGTCCATTTTGTCAAATTGCGTGAAAAACACGCATTACGGATGTCATACGGATTACATACGCAACATTACATGCGCAAAATACGTGACCACACCTTGCCTACGGATTACATACGGATCACCATTTCTGGAATTTTGTGGCGTATTACGGACGTATAATACGGACCGTATTTCCATACGCTGAGTGTGACGCCGGCCTAAGACAGGTCTTTCTGAGTCCCCAAGTGACTCATGACACCGCACTCCAACTCTTGGCCTTGACTCAGGGCTCTTCGATGGTCAGCCAGTTCGCCATCCAGTTTTGGACCTTAGCAACCGAGCTGAAGTGGTCAGATAAGGTCTTTATCCCCATTTTTTGGAGGGGCCTAGCTCACCATGTAAAAGATGCGTTGGTCACTAGGGAGATACTTACCACACTGGAAAAATTGCCACCATAAGCTGGAATGATGACTAAGTCCAATATCTGGGCTTATATCAACAGTCCATAGTAGCGGTTTTCCAAGCCTGAAGATCTTTTTTAGATTGATTCTTTATTATCATTCCGATGACGCAGTCATTAAAATCCCGGAATCCCTCTTGTGACGTAGAAAAGAAGTCATTGTAACTAAAAAAAACCCCAAACAAACAGGAAGTTAAAATAGAGAACGGTAGAAAATTTTTAATTGAAGTATAATAAAAAAAATGATTAGAAAAACCCCTTCATGACCGGAGGTATTTTCGTTTTTGTGTTTTCGTTTCTGGTCATGTGATGGCTTGTTTTTTTTGGGACGAGTTGTACTTTTGAACAACATCATTGGTTTTAACATATTGTATACTGGAAAACGGGAAAAAAATTCTAAGTGTGATGAAATTTCAAAAAAAGTGCAATTCCACAATTGTTTTTTGTTTTGCTTTTTTTACTATGTTCACTAAATGCTAAAACTGACCTGCCGTTATGATTCTCCATGTCATTACGAGTTCATAGACACCAAACATGTTTAGGTTCTTTTTTATCTAAGTGGTGAAAATAAAATCCAAACTTTGTTAAAAAAAAAAATGCGCAATTTTCCGATACCGGTAGCATCCCCATTATTCGTGATCTCGGGTTATTTTTTGTGCTCTGAGTTGATGTTTTTAAAGATACCATTTTGGTGCAGATACGATCTTTTGATCGCCCATTGAGGCGACCAAAAAAAAAGCCGTAATTCTGGCGTTTTGACTTTTTTCTCGTTACGCCAATTAGCGATTGTGTTAACTCTTTTTTTTATATTGATAGATAGGGCGATTCTGAATGTGGAAATACCATATATGTGTATGTTTGATTTTTCTAATGTTTTATTTTGAGAGACCTTTGACAGTGGATCTAAGGGGTACTGTTTCTCATTGTGGAGAGCACCACGTAGAGTTTCTGTCCTCTGCCTCTCTGAAGATGAGTCAGTTTGACCCTTTAAAAGGCCTTGCCACTAGGGTTGAGCGAAACGGGTCGGCCATTTTCAGAAGTCGCCGACTTTTGGCAAAGTCGGGTTTCATGAAACCTGACCCGACCCCTGTGTGGGGTCGGCCATGAGGTCGGCGATCTTCTGAATCTGGGATCGGAATACCGATACCGAGTTCCGATATGTTTGCGATATTGGGAATCGGTATCGGAATCCATATTTAAGTGTAAAATAAAGAATCAAAATAAAAAATATTGATATACTCACCCTCTGACGCGCCCTGGTACTAACCGGCAGCCTTCCTTCCTAAGAATCAGCGCGTGAATGGCCTGCGGTGACGTCACGGCTTGTGATTGGTCGCGTGGCGGTCACATGGGCCGTCGCGACCAATCACAAAGCCGTGACGTCATCTTAAGGTCCTTCACGCTCTGATTCTTAGGAAGGAAGGCTGCCAGAAAGAAGCCGAGGGTGAGTATATACCTAAAAGGAATATACTCACCCTCGGACGCGCCCTGCTTCTTTCCGGCAGCCTTCCTTCCTAAGAATCAGCGCGTGAAGGACCTTAAGATGACGCCACGGCTTTGTGATTGGATATTAGAAAAAAGCCGTGTGCACTACTGTATGAATGGTGCTAAGGTAGGCTCCCACACCTTAACGTAATAAAGAAAAAAACCTAGCACTCAACTTGATGCGTATGTGAAATTTTATTTGTAGTACCCAACAAAACGTTTCGGTCCCTCATACGGACCTTCATCAGTTACTACAGGTGAAAACAACCAAAATAATAATATATAACAAAATAATGTGAACAACAGAAGTATATACATAAATGAAGATCAGACATAGTACAGCATCTATGTGGTAACAGGTCACATGAATAGGCGTATAAACATGCTGAAGAGGGCCCTACGATATATAGAGGCATTTTCAATCCACTAAATGAAATAATAGAGAGTGGAGATGTGAGACACGTACCGTACTTAACTGTGGCTTGGGCATAAAGAGACAGAGGTGTCTCTGGGCACATATACATGCAGCGCCTATAGGTCACATAAGAGGTGAATTAGAAGCGTGACTACAGGTGCTATGATGTGAGGAGCTACAGGTATACGAGTACCTTACCAAAGCGCTGGGCTGGTGTAAATTGCTACGGACAAAAGAAAGCAAGCATGGGGTGAGCGCTATACAAAGGAGCTGTATAGGAAAGGTGTGATACCTCGCTTGAGCATATTACCTGATAGAGACCTGGCGTGATGTGCAGTTGTCAGACGCGGTGTCCACCGCTGGTCTGATGTGGGGGTGTAAAAACCGCCATTAAATAGACCCGGGGAGTGTCCATATAGCGCTCTAATCCAATACACAATAGCGCTCATAACACCGGAAGTGACTTCATACCACTGGAAAGTGTCCATCAGGCCAGTGTGCGGCTGTGCAGCCTGGTGTGCCTGCATGTTAGGAGCCGGCGGAAGTGATGTATCGCAGTGTTCCTGTGCAAGGGAACATGCTGCGGTCAGATGGGTTCCACTTGGTTGGATACGGCCGCAAGTACCGACGTGACTAGAGGGAGGGGGGCGGTGCCTAAATGGAGATCCTGTAAGTGGTGAAGGAACTCTGCTGTATATGACAGTATCCAGTGCTGGATTCAGCCGTGCATGTTCTAAGAGTGGTGAGAGAGGAAGAAGAGCTTGTTCCAGTGCGGTCATATAATGGCAGTAGTAACTTCAGTATAAGCGGCTCTAGTAATAGAGAGAGGAATTGATTAAAGACATGGCACATATAACATGTGAGTTCAAGCACATAATAGTACAACTCCGCCTGTGAAAGAACTGCAAAATGACATGGTGTAATGGTACACATAATAAAACACTGGAAAACAAGTATTTTGTAAAAGGTAAAGCCATGTACAGCAATTACAGGGAACAGGGTTACAATATCAGATGTATATGGATACCAAATATTATCATAAAACCCACTTAAATAATGTCCGCTTGGATATGGATGAAAAGAATAAACAATGATGGTATACAACACAATGTCACAGAGCCACTGGGGATTCAGATAAAAGAGGCCAGATCGTATTCCCTATTGAGGCCCAACGGGTGGAGGGTCTCTAAAGTGTGGATCCAGAAGGCTTCTCTACGCTTTAAGCGAGCTACCCGATCCCCACCCCGTCTCATGGGGGGGATGTGTTCAATTACTTGAAACCGTAATTGTGAAACGTTGTGACCCTGAGTGTTGAAATGGGACGGGATGGGTAGTAGAAGATGTTTACAGCGAACTGTGGATTTATGTTTGGAAATCCGATCGCGTATAGGTTGCGTGGTCTCTCCTACGTATAGGAGGCCACATGGACATTTAATCAGGTAAACCACCCATGAGGAGGTACAAGTGAAGTAGTCAGAGATGTGAAATATTTTTCCAGATCGAGGGTGATGAAAAGTGGAGCCCTTGAGGACATTATGGCACTGTGAGCAGTTAAGGCACGGAAATGTTCCCGTACGGGGATTTTGTAGGAAACGTTGTCTAGGGGATAATTTATTTGATCCCACATCTGCCCTGACTAATGTATCCTTTAGATTAGGAGGGCGCTTAAAACAAGGAAGGAATGGATTACGGAATTCCTGAACCTTAGGGTAGGCCTCCGCTAATAGGTGCCAGTGCTTACGTATAGACCCGTGTAAAATGTAAGCGAATGGGTGGTACGAATGGATGAATGGGATACGATTCGTGGCTCTGTTAGGACGTGGAGGCGAGGGTGAAATGGCTTCTTGAAGGATAGATAACGGATACCCTCGTTGGGTAAATTTAGTGGCCATTTCTTGCAAACGGACGGGTCGCTGATTTACATCAGACACAATTTTTGAGACCCGATGGAATTGGGATTTGGGTACCGATTTTTTTGTGGCTGTGGGATGGAAGCTCGTAAAGTGTAGCAAACTGTTACGGTCGGTACTTTTTGTATAGAGGTCAGTTGAGATGGAGCCATCAGAATGAAGGATAACCATTGTGTCCAGGAAGTTAATTTTACTGGGGTCGTGTGACATAGTGAAAGAGATGCCAGGCCAGGCTGTGTTGAGCCAATCGAAGAAGGACGCGAGGGCTTCCAACGTGCCCCCCCATATGCAGAAGACGTCATCTATGTAACGTCTCCAGAGCAATACATTGCCGCAGAACATGGGGTGGGGGTATATCTTGCTCTCTTCAAAGTCTGCCATATAGCAATTAGCATAGGGGGGCGCTACGTTGGAGCCCATCGCGGTGCCACGGACCTGTAGATAAAACTCATCCTGGAACATGAAATGATTGCGAGTTAAGATAATGGTAAGCAGCTCAATACATAGACTGACTTCATCAGATTGCAGGCCGGACTGGGTAAGGAGTTTGTGTACTGAATTAATACCCTCAATATGTGGGATTGACGTGTATAAATCTTTGACGTCCATAGTTACAAGTATAGATTGTGGAGGAATTTGTCCTAGTTCTTTTAAAATATTTAAAAAGGAGCCTGTATCCAGAATGTAAGATTTGGATGTTCGTATCAATGGGGTTAAGATTTTTTCAAGGTAAACTGCCAGTGGAGAAAGGATGGAGTCAGTGGAGGCTACTATCGGCCTCCCTGGTGGTTTCTCCAAGCTTTTGTGAATTTTGGGAATGGTGTAGAAGACGGGGATCACCGGGTGTGGGTTTGTAAGAAACTCGCATGTTTTGCTATCGAGTATTCCTAGTTCTGTGTATTTTAGAAGGGTTTCGGAGATGGCTTGTTGGATGGTAGCTGTGGGGTCACGTTGTAGTTTTACGTAGACAGTAGTGTTATCCAACTGGCATCTTATTTCGTTTAGATAGTCCGTTTTGTTCATAATTACCAGGGCACCCCCTTTGTCTGCCGGTTTAATGACCAGGCTCTTGTCGTTTTGTAGGCCGTTCAGGGCCTGGCGTTCTGTAGTAGAAAGATTAGGGGGGTAAGATAGTTTACCCTTACTCATGTCCTCACGTAATTTTCTAAATGAGTTTTGTATGAAACCTATAAAGGTCTCCATGGCATGTGAGCCATGGGGGGGCCTAAAGTGGCTTTTGGTATGAAGCCCCAAACTTCGTGAGGAAAGGGTATGGCATGGGTTTTCTGTTTGAGATTGTGTCAGGGCTGAGTCCGGTGAATTAGCAAAAAAAGCCTTCAATCTAAGGGAACGGAAAAAACGTTGGAGATCCATTTCAAGATCAAACTACAACGTGACCCCACAGCCACCATCCAACAAGCCATCTCCGAAACCCTTCTAAAATACACAGAACTAGGAATACTCGATAGCAAAACATGCGAGTTTCTTACAAACCCACACCCGGTGATCCCCGTCTTCTACACCATTCCCAAAATTCACAAAAGCTTGGAGAAACCACCAGGGAGGCCGATAGTAGCCTCCACTGACTCCATCCTTTCTCCACTGGCAGTTTACCTTGAAAAAATCTTAACCCCATTGATACGAACATCCAAATCTTACATTCTGGATACAGGCTCCTTTTTAAATAATTTAAAAGAACTAGGACAAATTCCTCCACAATCTATACTTGTAACTATGGACGTCAAAGATTTATACACGTCAATCCCACATATTGAGGGTATTAATTCGGTACACAAACTCCTTACCCAGTCCAGCCTGCAATCTGATGAAGTCAGTCTATGTATTGAGCTGCTTACCATTATCTTAACTCGCAATCATTTCATGTTCCAGGATGAGTTTTATCTACAGGTCCGTGGCACCGCGATGGGCTCCAACGTAGTGCCCCCCTATGCTAATTGCTATATGGCAGACTTTGAAGAGAGCAAGATATACCCCCACCCCATGTTCTGCGGCAATGTATTGCTCTGGAGATGTTACATAGATGACATCTTCTGCATATGGGGGGGCACGTTGGAAGCCCTCGCGTCCTTCTTCGATTGGCTCAACACAGCCTGGCCTGGCATCTCTTTCACTATGTCACACGACCCCAGTAAAATTAACTTCCTGGACACAATGGTTATCCTTCATTCTGATGGCTCCATCTCAACTGACCTCTATACAAAAAGTACCGACCGTAACAGTTTGCTACACTTTATGAGCTTCCATCCCACAGCCACAAAAAAATCGGTACCCAAATCCCAATTCCATCGGGTCTCAAAAATTGTGTCTGATGTAAATCAGCGACCCGTCCGTTTGCAAGAAATGGCCACTAAATTTACCCAACGAGGGTATCCGTTATCTATCCTTCAAGAAGCCATTTCACCCTCGCCTCCACGTCCTAACAGAGCCACGAATCGTATCCCATTCATCCATTCATACCACCCATTCGCTTACATTTTACACGGGTCTATACGTAAGCACTGGCACCTATTAGCGGAGGCCTACCCTAAGGTTCAGGAATTCCGTAATCCATTCCTTCCTTGTTTTAAGCGCCCTCCTAATCTAAAGGATACATTAGTCAGGGCAGATGTGGGATCAAATAAATTATCCCCTAGACAACGTTTCCTACAAAATCCCCGTACGGGAACATTTCCGTGCCTTAACTGCTCACAGTGCCATAATGTCCTCAAGGGCTCCACTTTTCATCACCCTCGATCTGGAAAAACATTTCACATCTCTGACTACTTCACTTGTACCTCCTCATGGGTGGTTTACCTGATTAAATGTCCATGTGGCCTCCTATACGTAGGAGAGACCACGCAACCTATACGCGATCGGATTTCCAAACATAAATCCACAGTTCGCTGTAAACATCTTCTACTACCCATCCCGTCCCATTTCAACACTCAGGGTCACAACGTTTCACAATTACGGTTTCAAGTAATTGAACACATCCCCCCCATGAGACGGGGTGGGGATCGGGTAGCTCGCTTAAAGCGTAGAGAAGCCTTCTGGATCCACACTTTAGAGACCCTCCACCCGTTGGGCCTCAATAGGGAATACGATCTGGCCTCTTTTATCTGAATCCCCAGTGGCTCTGTGACATTGTGTTGTATACCATCATTGTTTATTCTTTTCATCCATATCCAAGCGGACATTATTTAAGTGGGTTTTATGATAATATTTGGTATCCATATACATCTGATATTGTAACCCTGTTCCCTGTAATTGCTGTACATGGCTTTACCTTTTACAAAATACTTGTTTTCCAGTGTTTTATTATGTGTACCATTACACCATGTCATTTTGCAGTTCTTTCACAGGCGGAGTTGTACTATTATGTGCTTGAACTCACATGTTATATGTGCCATGTCTTTAATCAATTCCTCTCTCTATTACTAGAGCCGCTTATACTGAAGTTACTACTGCCATTATATGACCGCACTGGAACAAGCTCTTCTTCCTCTCTCACCACTCTTAGAACATGCACGGCTGAATCCAGCACTGGATACTGTCATATACAGCAGAGTTCCTTCACCACTTACAGGATCTCCGTTTAGGCACCGCCCCCCTCCCTCTAGTCACGTCGGTACTTGCGGCCGTATCCAACCAAGTGGAACCCATCTGACCGCAGCATGTTCCCTTGCACAGGAACACTGCGATACATCACTTCCGCCGGCTCCTAACATGCAGGCACACCAGGCTGCACAGCCGCACACTGGCCTGATGGACACTTTCCAGTGGTATGAAGTCACTTCCGGTGTTATGAGCGCTATTGTGTATTGGATTAGAGCGCTATATGGACACTCCCCGGGTCTATTTAATGGCGGTTTGTACACCCCCACATCAGACCAGCGGTGGACACCGCGTCTGACAACTGCACATCACGCCAGGTCTCTATCAGGTAATATGCTCAAGCGAGGTATCACACCTTTCCTATACAGCTCCTTTGTATAGCGCTCACCCCATGCTTGCTTTCTTTTGTCCGTAGCAATTTACACCAGCCCAGCGCTTTGGTAAGGTACTCGTATACCTGTAGCTCCTCACATCATAGCACCTGTAGTCACGCTTCTAATTCACCTCTTATGTGACCTATAGGCGCTGCATGTATATGTGCCCAGAGACACCTCTGTCTCTTTATGCCCAAGCCACAGTTAAGTACGGTACGTGTCTCACATCTCCACTCTCTATTATTTCATTTAGTGGATTGAAAATGCCTCTATATATCGTAGGGCCCTCTTCAGCATGTTTATACGCCTATTCATGTGACCTGTTACCACATAGATGCTGTACTATGTCTGATCTTCATTTATGTATATACTTCTGTTGTTCACATTATTTTGTTATATATTATTATTTTGGTGGTTTTCACCTGTAGTAACTGATGAAGGTCCGTATGAGGGACCGAAACGTTTTGTTGGGTACTACAAATAAAATTTCACATACGCATCAAGTTGAGTGCTAGGTTTTTTTCTTTATTACGTTAAGGCTTTGTGATTGGTCCTAGAATTTAGAATTCTAGGAATTTAGGACCTGAGAATGATGTCCGCGGCTTGTGATTTGTCGCGTGGCGGTCACATGGGCCGTCGCGACCTATCACAAAGCCGCGACGTCACGGAAGGCCCTGGACGCGCTCATTTTAACCAAAGCAGGCCGCCTGTTCCCTCGGTAAGTTGCAGGGGCCGCCGGACAGGTGAGTATATCTATATGTTTAATTTTAATTCTTTATTTTACACTTAAATATGGATTCCAGGGCCTGAAGGAGAGTTTCCTCTCCTTCAGACCCTGGGAACCATAGTATCCCATTGCAGTGCATTGGGTTTCGGGTTTCGGCCGACCCCGACCCCGACTTTTTTATAGGATCGGCCGATTTCACTCGACCCGACTTTTGAGAAAGTCGGGTTTCGTGAAACCCGACCCGATCCTGTAAAAGTTAAGGTCGCTCAACCCTACTTGCCACATGACTTACAGTTTCTGTTTTGGCTTCCTATAATAAGCCATATGTTAAGACCTTTTAAGATGTCAACACTGACAGACCTCTTCAAAGTGGAAGAGGAAGAGGAATTATAGCGCCACCTATTGGAAGTAGCGATCCTAAAATTCAATAGTATTGCATGGCCTATAAGTCTCCCTAGACCAACTTGGCACTGTCTACAAGGAGACACATTACCTCTTAGACCCACTGTCAGAGGTCTCTCATCCAGCCAAACTAGTGCTCCTGTTTTGCACTGATGTGAGGAAAATACCCCAAAACATAGGTCTACAAAAAAGATAGGAAGCCAAATCAGGAACTCTATTTACAGACACATATTTCAGAGTATTTGTCCCCCAACAGTGCAAAACAAGAGAACTTGTTTGGCTGGAAAAGAGACCTATGACAGTGGGTTCAGGGGGTAATATTTCTCTTTGTGGAGAGCGCCAAGTTGACTTACAGGTCCTTCTCAAAAAATTAGCATATAGTGTTAAATTTCATTATTTACCATAATGTAATGATTACAATTAAACTTTCATATATTATAGATTCATTATCCACCAACTGAAATTTGTCAGGTCTTTTATTGTTTTAATACTGATGATTTTGGCCTACAACTCCTGATAACCCAAAAAACCTGTCTCAATAAATTAGCATATCAAGAAAAGGTTCTCTAAACGACCTATTACCCTAATCTTCTGAATCAACTAATTAACTCTAAACACATGCAAAAGATACCTGAGGCTTTTAAAAACTCCCTGCCTGGTTCATTACTCAAAACCCCCATCATGGGTAAGACTAGCGACCTGACAGATGTCAAGAAGGCCATCATTGACACCCTCAAGCAAGAGGGTAAGACCCAGAAAGAAATTTCTCAACAAATAGGCTGTTCCCAGAGTGCTGTATCAAGGCACCTCAATGGTAAGTCTGTTGGAAGGAAACAATGTGGCAGAAAACGCTGTACAACGAGAAGAGGTGACCGGACCCTGAGGAAGATTGTGGAGAAGGACCGATTCCAGACCTTGGGGAACCTGAGGAAGCAGTGGACTGAGTCTGGTGTGGAAACATCCAGAGCCACCGTGCACAGGCGTGTGGAGGAAATGGGCTACAGGTGCCGCATTCCCCAGGTAAAGCCACTTTTGAACCATAAACAGCGGCAGAAGCGCCTGACCTGGGCTACAGAGAAGCAGCACTGGACTGTTGCTAAGTGGTCCCAAGTACTTTTTTCTGATGAAAGCAAATTTTGCATGTCATTCGGAAATCAAGGTGCCAGAGTCTGGAGGAAGACTGGGGAGAAGGAAATGCCAAAATGCCTGAAGTCCAGTGTCAAGTACCCACAGCCAGTGATGGTGTGGGGTGCCATGTCAGCTGTTGGTGTTGGTCCACTGTGTTTCATCAAGGGCAGGGTCAATGCAGCTAGCTATCAGGAGATTTTGGAGCACTTCATGCTTCCATCGGCTGAAATGCTTTATGGAGATGAAGATTTCATTTTTCAGCACGACCTGGCACCTGCTCACAGTGCCAAAACCACTGGTAAATGGTTTACTGACCATGGTATTACTGTGCTCAATTGGCCTGCCAACTCTCCTGACCTGAACCCCATAGAGAATCTGTGGGATATTGTGAAGAGAAAGTTGAGAGACGCAAGACCCAACACTCTGGATGAGCTTAAGGCCGCTATTGAAGCATCCTGGGCCTCCATAACATCTCAGCAGTGTCACAGGCTGATTGCCTCCATGCCACGCCGCATTGAAGCAGTCATTTCTGCCAAAGGATTCCCGACCAAGTATTGAGTGCATAACTGAACATTATTATTTGATGGTTTTTTTGTTTGTTATTAAAAAACACTTTTATTTGATTGGACGGGTGAAATATGCTAATTTATTGAGACAGGTTTTTTGGGTTATCAGGAGTTGTATGCCAAAATCATCAGTATTAAAACAATAAAAGACCTGACAAATTTCAGTTGGTGGATAATGAATCTATAATATATGAAAGTTTAATTGTAATCATTACATTATGGTAAATAATGAAATTTAACACTATATGCTAATTTTTTGAGAAGGACCTGTATAAGCCATGCAAAGCTGTTGACTTCTAGGATCGCTATTTCCAATTGGAGGCACTAGAGTTTCTCTCCTCTTCCTCTCTGAAGAGGCATCAGTATTGAACTTTTAAAAGGCTGCCCAGTGCTACAAAATGCATGCTGTGTGAATAGAGGCCTACAGTTTACAGAGCCATCTTGTTCCGACTGCACCCTGCTAGATAAAGTGAGCTTTTAAGGTACCGTCACACTCAACGAGAACGACAACGACGTGACGTTGCAGTGACGTTGCAGCGTCCTGGATAGCGATCTCATTGTGTTTGACACGCAGCAGCGATCTGGATCCTGCTGTGATATCGCTGGTCGGAGCTAGAAGTCCAGACCTTTATTTCGTCGCTGCTCACCTGCTGTCATCGCTGGATCGGTGTGTGTGACACCGATCCAGCGATGTGTTCACTTGTAACCAGGGTAAACATCGGGTTATTAAGCGCAGGGCCGTGCTTAGTAACCCGATATTTACCCTGTTTACCATTGTAAAAAAAAAAAAACACTACATACTCACCTTCTGTTGTCTGTCACGTCCCCCGGCGCCCACGCGCTGCTGCAGGGAGCTTTCCCTGCACTGACTGTGTGAGCGCCAGCTGTAAAGCAGAGCACAGCGGTGACGTCACCGCTGTTACTGCCGGCGCCGCTGACACATTCAGTGCAGGGAAAGCTCTCTCCAGCAGCGCTTGGACACCGGGGGACGTGACAGACGTTAGAATGTGAGTATGTAGTGCTTTTTTTTTACTTTTACAATGGTAACCAGGGTAAATATCGGGTTACTAAGCGCGGCCCTGCACTTAGTAACCCGATGTTTACCCTGGTTACCCAGGTGCTGCAGGGGGACTTCGGCATCGTTGAAGACAGTTTCAACGATGCCAAAGTCTTTCCCCTGATCTTTGGTCGCTGGAGAGAGCTGTCTGTGTGACAGCTCCCCAGCGACCACACAACGACTTACCAACGATCACGATCGCTGGTCGTGATCGTTAGTAAGTCGCTTAGTGTAACGGTACCTTTACTCAATGTTTAGCGTTAGGACTGGCAAAATGTAAGGACCCTTGACGCAGGTAGCCAGCTTACGTATTGAGGCCCCAATATAAACTAATACCTTACATACATTGATATGTGTTTTTTTTTTTTTTTTGCACTTTATCTAGCAGGTTGCAGTCGGACCAAGATGGCTCTGTAAACTGTAGGCCTCTATTCACACAGCATGCATTTTGTAGCACTGGGCGGCCCGCCTGTATGTGCGTTAGTAATAGGCTGTAAACCAGATGCTCTGCATTGCCTGTGTGAACAATGCCACATACAGACTATTATCGCTTATCTTTTTGTGCACTAATTCCAAACAGCCAACACTGGATTGAAAGTGGTTGTTTCATCGGTATTTTTGCACCTGTGTTTTTGCCATCATTAATCGGGTCCGCTGCACCCTGATAGTTCATTTGTTTGGAGGCTTCAGCAGGTAATCATCTCTGCTTTTTTCTCTGTGATTTTTTTCTTATATGAAATTTGGCAAAAAATTAAAAATGAGTACAATGACGCTAGAAGACAGAACTATGAAACTTATGCCTGCGAAGCTACAATTTTTCCACCACAGATACACAAGGCCTCAGCCTGACATAACAGACTGTATAAATTTTTATTTGGGTTTTGGAGAATTAAAAAAAAAAAGAAAAGAAAAGAAAAGTGGAACAAGGCTATTAGACAGAACTATGAAACTTATGCCTACAAAGCTATGATTTTTCCACCACATATACACAAGGCCTCAACCTGACAAAACAGACTGTATAATTTTTGGGGAGGGTTTTGGAGAATTTTTAAAATAAAAAAAAGAGTGGAACAAGGCTAGCAGACAGATCTATGAAACTTATGCCTGGGAAGCTATGATTTTTCCACCACAGATACAACAGGTCTCAGCCTGACATAACAGACTGTATAAAACATTTTTGGGTTGCTGGATGATTTAAAAAAAAAAAAGTGGAACAAGGCTAGCAAACAGAACTATGGAGCTTATGCCTGCGAAGCTACGATTTTTCAAACACAGATACACCAGGCCTCAGCCTGACATAACAGACTGTATAAAATATATTTTTTTGGGGGGTGAAATTTTGAAAAAAAAAAAAGAGAACGAGGCTAGCCCACAGAACTATGATATGTATGCCTGCGAAACTATGATTTTTCCGCCACCGATACACCAGCCGTCAGCCTCAGATAACAGACTGATCTAAATGTGGCCTTGATTTTTTGGGGAACAACTAAATTGCATCAACTAGTTGGCTATGACACAAAAAAAAAAAAAGATTTTTTGGCACACTCACATCTGGTGTCTGGGACAAAAAAAAAAAAAAGGTAGATTTGCATGCTCTTAGATTTCAATAACCTAGCTGTAGTAGGCCTGTTTCACACGTCAGTGGCTCCGGTACGTGTGGTGACAGTTTTCTCACGTACCAGAGACACTGACTCACGTAGACACATTAAAATAAATGTGTCTCTGCACATGTCAGCGTGTTTTCACAGACCGTGTATCCGTTTGAAAAACACGGAGACATGTCAGTGTTCGTGGGAGCGCACGGATCACACGGACCCATTAAAGTCAATGGGTCCGTGTAAAACACGTACCGCACATGGATGCTGTCCGTGTGCAGTCCATGTGCCGTGCAGGAGAGAGCGCTACAGTAAGCACTGTCCCCCCAGCGTGGTGCTGAAGCCGCCATTCATTTCTTCTCTCCAGCAGCGTTCGCTGGAGAGAAGGAATGAAAAATCATTGTTTTTTTATTTTTTTTGCGGTTGAAATAAAGTTCCCGGTAACCAACCCCCTCCCACCCCCTGTGCGCCCGCTTGCTGGAAATAAAATACTCACCCAGCTCCCTCGATGCTTCCTCTCAGCGCCGCAGCTCTTCCTGTATGAGCGGTCACGTGATGCCGCTCATTACAGTGATGAATATGCGGCTCCACCTCCCATAGGGGTTACCGGGAACTTTATTTCAACAGCAAAAAAAATTTAAAAACAATGATTTTTCATTCCTTCTCCACCGTGAACGCTGCTGGAGAGAAGAAATGAATGGTGGCTTCAGCACCCAAAGCAGGGGACAGCGCTTACTGTAGCGCTGTTTCCTGCACGGCTGCCGCACGTGTGCCACACTGATGTGCCACGTGAGCACATGGACACGGATAACTCCGGTACCGGAATTATCTGGACGTGTGAGACTGGCCGTAGGCAGCGTGAACAAGCATATAAATGTTAAAGTAAAAATAAGGGGGCTATGGATTGCTTTAGAATAAAAGGAGCGGGTATCAGGTGAAGAAAAAAAAGCCACAGAAAACTGCAGCCAAATGTATATTAAATAAGCAGAAGCAGACAGTAACTGACCTTTTGGAGGTATGCAGTGAGAGCCATGTACTCACATACAGTGCCTGCAGGCCTTGTACTGATGTGGATATGCGCACATAGACTGCCCTGCCTACCTAGCGTTGCAAACTCGGGACCCCGAATTAACCCTCTGTCAGGGGCAATATGTTTCATAACGAGTTTAGGGGCATTGCGCCTGTCCGGCACAGGCTAGAAAATTGGCTATATTTTCCTTTTTTAAAAATTTCAATGCTCTAAAACTGATAAAAATGAGAATACACATAATCAGGTGGAAAAAAATGTTTAATAACCAGAAAAGTAATATGTTTCTATGTCTTGAGCATCCTCCTCACTCTCTCCATCTTGATCTGTATCAGACACATCTGGATATTCTTCCACATCATCTTCTGAATCAATGTCACTTTCTTCCCCTAAATCTTCTAGCTGTAAGGGGTCTGTCTCATCATCAAGCAGTATATTTTGCACTTGCTCAACATGAAGGGCATTGGACAAGTCAAATATTCTCCTCGCCATTTCAGAAGAAAAGCTGAAGCAAGAGAGAGAATATGTGTTAGGGCGCAATGTGCCTGAGAAGCACACTCTTATTTCTAACAAAACCTTCTGTGACAAATCCACAAATTTAGCACTAGCTATTCATAAAACAAGCTAAAAAAAACAATTGGGATGAATAAAAACAGCAAATTCTAACCGTCAAAGGTGTGACGCATTCAGGGGCAATGAGCCTGAGAAGCCAAAACACTGATATCTGATCTCCTGCAGCTCTGCAGCACAAAAGGCTTCCAAGGTTTCACACAGCCTTTAAAGTTAGGAAGGTACTGGGAGGAGGGTGTTTCCCAGACAAACCACTGAAAATAGAGAAATGAAACTAAGTGAGCTGCACGTGTCAGATCAGTTGCCCATGACAGAGGGTTAACCTGACAAAGTACTCAGGGCCCTATTTAGAGTTTCTGCTGCCATAGGCACTTTTAGCGCTGCCTCCCCCATTGGTGAGTATGACACTATCGGCAGTGACTTTAGCAAGAATCGCTGATGTGAAAGTCGCCTTTTGCAGCAGATCCGTCAGTTTTTCTGCATGTGCCGCGTAACGGATCACTTACGGCAACACTGCGTTCGGCCTCATTCATTCCCTATGGTATTTGCGGCACTTTGCATGATCTGTCAAATGTGGTACCATACCTCCCAACTTTTGAAGAAGGGAAGGAGGTACAAAGTGTGCGGCGCGGCAAATTTTAGGCCACGCCTCTGACCACACCCATTTCACAACTAGTCACACCCATATCCACGTCCCAACCACAGCCATTTAGCACTGCTGATCACACTGTTTTATATACAATAATTATAAACGAAAAAATATGGCCACAGTGCTCCATACTATATAATGGCCACACATGATGCTCCATACTGTATAATGGCCACACATGATGCTCCATACTGTATAATGATCCCACATGATGCTCAATACTGTATAATGGCCACACATGATGCTGCACACTGTATAATGACCACACATGATGCTCCATACTGTATAACGGCCACACACAGTTCTCCATACTGTATAATGGCCACAGTGCTCCATACTGTATAACGGCCACACATGATGCTCCATATTGTATAATGGCCATTGGCCACACATGATGGTCCATACTGTATAACGGCCACACATAATGCTCCATACTGTACAACGGCCACACATGATGCTCAATACTGTATAATGGCCACACACAGTTCTCCATGATACTGTATAATGACCCCCCTCCTGTATGCATGGCTTATATTCCCCCCCTGTATGCATGGCTCACACTCCCCCCCTGTATTCATGGCTCATATTCACCCCCCCGTGTGCATGGCTCATATTCACCCCCCCCCGTATACACGGCTTATATTCACCCCCCTGTATGCATGGCTCATATACACCCCCCTGTATGCAGGGCTCATATACACCCCCCTGTATGCATGGCTCATATTCACCCCCCCATATGCATGGCTCATATTCACCCCCCTGACTGTCATACGATTTCTCTGGTGTCAGCATCGGGGCAGAGGAGCAGTTGAACTCGTCCTCCTCCATGAAGATGCGAGCGTCGGCTTCCTCCTTAGGGGGAGTCGGGAGACCCCACGACTGATCCGAGCTGCGGCGCGAGAAGACACTTCCTGGATGGTGCAGCTGCTCTACCCGCCCGGTGTGAGTTGTGAGTATTGTCTTCACGGAGGGCGGGTGGGACTCGGAGGCGGGGGGCAGGAGGCGGGAGGCGGGGGGGCGACCGTCCCGGTCGGTCGCTTGTGACCTGGGACTTAAAAAAAAAACAAAAAAAACCACCCTTGCTCAGGTGCCGCCCCCCGCAATGTCGCCGCCCTAGGCACGTGCCCTCGAGTGCCTAGTGGCAAATACGGCCCTGAAAGTACTGTTGGTTTCTCATGAGTTGTGGACTGAACAGTTGCAGACCTACTAACTATTAAAAGCACGATTCTGACCCTATATAGACCTGATGAAGCTGTGCACCCAGCCAATCACTGTAATACCACAACAAAGATGGCTGCGGCATTACAGTGCATGGCTGACAATCCCTGCACTGTCATTGGCTCTCTAAAGAGCGCCAGAATTGCAGGGTGGAGACCCGAGCTCCCGCCGAATAATCCTGGAAATATTCGGTGCTCGCCTGAGCATAGTGATACTCGGGCGAGTACCGAGTAGTGGCGAACACGTTCGCTCACCACTAGTACTGGGTTGCCCTATGTTAGATCCATGGAACAAGTGCAGCACCCCAGAGTCCTGGTCGTTGCAGTAATGTCGCTCTCCCACCAGGGGGAGTGATGGTACGTCTGATGGTACTAAAAGAGTTCACCTGACCAGGTATCACAGTCACACACTACACTTCACACTCTGGCCACCAGGGGGAGCAAAAGGTTCTATCTATTAGGCCACTCCTCACACTCTGGTAAAACTGGGGGTTGGATAGGAAGTTAGTCAGAAAGCTGCCTGGGTGAGACCCAGAGAAGACCTGTCAGGCAGACAGGGAGAGAAGGAGGAACATCTGATCTGCAGACAGAGGTCCCTGTCAGGGGTGGGATCCTGACAAAGACTTAGCAAGAGATAGAACGTTACGGAGCTGCGCCTGCACCTCATTGCGGCAGCATCCTAAGAAAGGACAAGAAGCGAAGTATATTGTGGAGAAGTGAGAAACGAGATCACAGCACAAGGAGATAATACCGGGAGGAGTCTTACCTTAAGACCGGTAACATCCTTCTGAGGCGCGTAGCCGGTGGCCGGAACACCGAGGGAGTAATAGGCTCTACGCATTACTTCAAACAACGGCAGGACAGTTAATTCCAAGTTGGCTGCCCAACCTTTAACCTAATGAAGACAACGGAGGCAAATTGTGGGAGAGGGGCGTCACTAGGGTCCCTATAAAATAGCTCCAGGCCTACCCCGTCATACGGGTCGTCCTAGCCATACCATCTGGGGACGGAGAGAGAACATCAGAAACATACACGACAGTTGTGAGGACTATCCCGTGGTGCTCAGAAGGGAGGTACTACAACACACAGGCGCTAGTAAGAAGGCTACTGATTTCCACCTGCAAAGGGAACTCTGGATGTGCCTTCGGACCGGACGGACTCAGCCAGCCCTGTGAACAGTGCTCTGGACTGTAGACGCTGAAGTCTTCAGTAAAAGGTAAAGAGACTGCAACCTTTGTGTCCTCGTTATTCCTCATGCCTTACAACATCCACCATTACCACCTACTCATCAAGGGAAGCCCTGGGGACATAATTCACCTGTGGGAAGGTATAACATCTAGCTGCCATTCAATCACCCCAGCGGACCCCTAGCAGCGTCGATCACCCTGACCGAATACCACAGGTGGCGTCACGAACACTTGACAAACTACACCTTTAATTGGGCGCTCCTTAGCAGGGCCACGGACCGGGTCGGGCCACCGTGACATCCCCAGAACCGAGACAGAGGGACCCGGTACCGAGAACCCGACTGCCCTGCGCCTGGGGGTGATCCAAATCAGTAAATTTAGCCAGATTCTTTCCCCCCTGTAAAAGAAATGCATGCATGCTGGAGTATCAAAATGCGCTTGTAGACAATCTTAAGAGTGGTTTTAGCCCTAACAGCAAGCAGTGTTGGTCTTTGTATTTAGTTTTTTTTAGTAACAGCATGGTTATCTGCTGAGCTTCTATAACATTTACTATTAGGCCGGAGACACACTGGTGTGAGATACGGCCAAGTCTCGCTGGTTAAAAGCAAGCTGTGGCACTGGCACTCCGGAGCGGAGCGTGCGGATGCATAGCAATACATGGAGCTGCACGCTCTGCTCCGGAGTGCCGGTGCCACAGCTTGCTTTTAACCAGCGAAACTCGGCCGTATCTCGCACCAGTGTGTCTCCGGCCTTAGGGTGCGCCACTGCAGTTGTCATCAGGATTAGCTGGATAGGGGGCCAACTCAGAAGTTTCGGCACCCTGAACCAACACCTACCTATGCTTTGATGACACTGCTCTGTCCACTTCTATGGGAGCAGTGGTGTAATGTGTGATCCCGCTCTGTCCACTATATTACTACTCCCATAGAAATAGACTGAGCAAAGTCACACATTACACCACTGTTCCCATAGAACTGGAGAAAGCAGTGACACACATTACAACACTGATCCCTTAGAAATCTGTAACCATGCTCTGTCCACTTCTATGGGAGCAGCGGTGTAATACAATAGATAAATGTCCTGTAGATATGTCACAAACCCTCTACATATAATAAACTTGCAACCTTTAGTACCTTTTATGTGGCACTAATGGGTGTTTAGCCTTCTTTACCCTAATAAATGAAAAAAAACAACATGGGGTCCTTCTTATTATTGGTAACCAGCCAAGGTAAAGCAGACAGCTTGGGGGGCTTATATTATCAGGATGGGAAGATCCCTGGATACTGGGACCATGCCAGACTAAAAATATCAGCCTGCAGCTGCCCCAGAATTGACAAATGACACTAGATATGCCAATTCTGGTGCTTTGCCTTCGCTCTTCGCTATGGGTAATGGTAGATTGGGTTGATGACAGCTGTGATTTGTCACATATAGCACCCCACAGCATAATGGCCCCATATAGTGCTTTACAGAATAATTGCCTCATATAGTGCTTTACAGTATAATGGCCTCATATAGTGCTCCACAGTATAATGGACCCATATAGTTCCCCACAGTATAATGGTCCCATATAGTGCTTTACAGTATGATTACCTCATATAGTGCCCCACAGTATAATGCCCCCCACAATATAATGGCATCATGTAGTGCACCACAGCATAATGGCTGCATTTAATGCTCTACGGTATAATGGCCTCATGTAGTGCCCCACAGTATAATGGTCTCATATAGTACACCACATTATAATGTAGCCCACATTTTGCTATATGCCTCCATCCTGGTATATGACCCTCTTCCTGGCATATGGTGCCCCCTACATGACATATGGCCCATCTAGCTTGGTATTTGGCACTTCCATCCTGGTATAAGGACCATGCTTCCTGGTATATTCCCCCATCCTGGTATATGGACCATGCTTCCTGGTATATTCCCCCATCCTGGTATATGGCCCCTCCATTCTAGTATATGTCTTTCATCCTTGTATATGGCCCCCTCCATACTGGTATATGCCCCCATCCTGGTATACGCCCTAATCCTTGGCCCCTACATCCTGGCATATGTCCCTCCATCCTTGTATATGGCACCATCCTGGTGAATTCCCTCATCTTGGGCCCCATTCTGGTATATGGCCCCTCATCCTGGTATTTAGAAACATCCTGGTATATGCCCTCATTCTGGTATATGTCCCCTCCATCCTGGTATATGGCGCCTCCATCATGGTACATCGCACCATCCCATCCTGGTATATGTCCCTCTATCCTGGTAGATGGCCCTTCCAACCTAGGATATGACCCCATCTTTGTAGTAAGTTATCTTTTAAAATGGCTTCAACACTCCAATTAATGCTAATTATTGATATGGTTTCAATCAGTTATGATATATATATATATATATATATACAGTGTATATATATATACACATATATGTTAGGGGTCGAGTTCCCGCCTCTGCACAGGGGGAATCTCGGGCCATCTCCGCTGTGGTCCCCCATTCTTCTCCTGCCACAGTGGAGCCTGCTTAGCGGAGACGTCGGTCCCAGTGTCTCGCTCAGTCTGACTCTGTGCAAAGGGTTACTGCTGCTTTTGCAGCTGCTGCCATTGAAGCCAGTGCTGGGCAGCAGCGAGCAGTCGCTTTTGGGACTAAGTCCTGCTTTTCCCCTTCTGAGCATGCCCAGGGTAAGATCTCTCATTGGAGATCGAGGGTCACATGCTTGGATACTACAGCAAAGCCCATTGGTTCTCCTGAAATAAGCCCCTAGAATACCGACACCTCCGGTGAGGAGATTGTATGATTGTGTAACCACAAACTGCTATCTGCTCGGCAGTTGCTGTGTTCTCCTGTGAGTGTAACAGGACGCAGTGCTTTGTTTAGGTGACTCTGTGAAGTATCAGAGTTCGCTTCTACTGCCATATAGGGCCGCCATTTGCCAGCAGCAGGTTCTCTCCTGCATGGTGGACCCCGGGCTGCGAACGCACCAAATAACATCTCTTTATTTACTCAGTGCGTTTCGCCAGCCCTAACAGTATACTAGGGTCTGGCTAGTAAATGGTGGACAATCAGCGTTTATAGCGGTACATCCAGCAGCTGGAGGGTAGGTTGGCGGCTCAACCCCAGCTGTGGATGTTACCGCAGTCGCTGTTCAGGCTGTCCTCTGCCACCCCTGCTCCAACTTTATACCGTCTCCCGCTTCCAGACAAGTTTGCTGGTGACAGTAAGCTATGTCGGGGATTCGTGAGTCAGTGCTCCATACATCTAGAGCTCCAGGCTGCACGTTTTCCTATGGAAAGGGCGAAAGTGGGATTTATTTTATCCCTTTTGTCGGGCAGGGCGTTGGAGCGGGCAACGCCGCTATGGGAGCGTAATGACCATGTGGTGCAGAGTGCTCCTCTTTTTCTGGACGCTCTGAAACAGGTCTTTTTGGGACCTCGTGTCACCCATGCTCCAATTGTTGGCAATAACACAGGGTTCGTCCAAGGTCAGCCAGTTCGCCGTCCAATTCCGGACTCTGGTTTAGGATAAAGTCCTAATTCTGGTGTTCTGAAAAGGACTGGCAGACCATGTGAAGGATGCCTTGGCCACCAGGGAGATTCCCGCCACACTGGAGGAGTTCATTTCTATATCTACCCGCATTGACCTCCGTTTTAACGAGTGGAGGTTAGAGCGGACCCAGTGTAGGCAGAGGTTTTGGCTGGCTCCTACCTTGACAAGTCCTCTAGAATATCCTGTTCAGGCGTCTGACACCCTTGAGGTCATGGAGGTTTCTGGAGCAGGACCTAAAACTCAGACCACTTGAGTACCCATGGTTTGTAAAGATTGCCAACAACAAGGACATTATGCCAATAAATGTCCACGGTGGTCGGGAAAATGATCGCATCTAGTGACCATTGGAGAAGATTCACTAGACACAGTGGCATTTTCCTCCAAGTTGTCCTTTAAAGGGACAATCACATTTGGCTCATCCTCTCTGACAGCCGAGCTTTGTGTGGACTCTGGAGCAGAGGGGAATTTCATGTCCTCTGCTTTTGCTCTGCGCCATGCAATACCTCTGGTGATGCTCGCCAAACCAGTGACTGTTAGAGTAGTGAATGGGTCAACACTTCCCTCACAAATCACACACCAGACTGTCCCTTTTACATTATCCATGTCCCCTTCCCACCAGGAGATTATTTCCCTTCTTGTTCTTCCCGAGGGAATGGACGAGATTCTGCTGGGAATACCCTGGCTCCGTTTCCACTCCCCAAATATTGAGTGGACCTCTGGGAGGATATTGGGTTGGAGTGATTCATGTAAGGGTAGATGTGTGAGGGAGTGCGTTCAGGTTTCCACTTCTGAGATACCCGCAGATCTCTCTTCCCTTCCCAAGTGCTATTGGTCTTATGCAGACGTCTTCTCCAAAAAGGCTGCGGAGACCCTTCTGCCTCACCGCCCCTATGACTGTCCTATTGATATCTTGCCTGGAGCAGAACCTCCTCGGGGACGGGTCTATCCCCTCTCGCTCCCAGAGACGGAGGCTATGTCCCAATACATCCAGGAGAATTTGGCAAGAGGATTCATTAGGAAGTCAGTGTCACCTGCTGGGGCGGAGTATTTCTTCATGCACAAGAAGAACGGAGAATTATGCCCATGCATAGATTACAGGGGTCTTAACGCCATAACCGTTAAGAATAAGTACCCGTTGCCTCTGATTTCTGAGCTCTTTGATAGGCTATGGGGAGCAAGGGTTTTTAACAAATTAGATCTGCGGGGTGCTTATAACCTGATTCGCATCCGTGAGGGGGATGAATGGAAGACGGCATTTAATACCAGGGATGGGCACTATGAGTATCTGGTGATGCCCTTCGGGCTCTGTAATGCCCCAACCATTTTCCAAGACTTTGTTAACGATATCTTCCGAGAAATGCTCTCCACCTTGGTCATAGTCTATCTGGATGATATTCTCATCTTCTCTCCAGATATTGACTCACACCGGAGAGATGTTGGCAGAGTCTTCGACCTCTTACGGGCAAATTCCCTCTATGCAAAGTTGGAGAAGCGTATGTTTGAGCAGGAGTCCTTATCTTTCCTGGGCTATATCATCTCCGCCCAGGGATTGGCTATGGATCCTGCCAAACTACAGGCTGTGATGGACTGGCAAGAACCCCATTCTCTTAAAGCGGTGCAGCGCTTTATGGGGTTCATAAATTACCATTGTCAGTTCATTCCCCACTTCTCAACTTTGGTAGCTCCCTTGGTAGCCCTCACCAAGAAGGGAGCAAATCCCAAATTGTGGTCTAAAGAGGTCTCAAAGGTTTTTTCTTCTGTTAAGTCTCATTTTGCTAGCACTCCCATCCTACATCGTCCCGATGTTGATAAGCCGTTTATAATGGAGGTGGATGCCTCATCCATTGGTGCAGGAGCAGTCCTCTTCCAAAAGGATGCTCAAGGTCGGAAGCATTCTTGCTTCTTCTTCTCCAAGACCTTCACACCAGCGGAGAGGAATTATTCCATCAGGGACATGGAGTTGTTAGCAATGAAGTCAGCCTTCTCAGAGTGGAGACATCTTTAGAAGGGGGCTCGATTTCCCTTCCAAGTCTTCACAGACCACAAAAATTTGGTTTATTTAAAGACAGCCCAGCGGCTAAATTCTTGTCAGGCCAGATGGTCCTTGTTCTTCTCCCGGTTCCACTTCACCCTCCATAATCTCGCTGGGGAGAAGAACATTCGTGCTGACGCCCTCTCTCACTCCGTTGTGTCATCTGAAGAGGAGGAAGGGGAGCCTCGGCTTATTGTCTCTTCTGAGAGCCTGAGAACTGTAGCTCCAGTTTCACTAGAGTCTGTGCCTTCGGCCAAGACTTTTGTACCCATTAATTTGCAACCGGAGGTTCTCTCTTGGGCTCATTCGTCCAGGGTGGGTGGACACTTTGGGACAAAGAGGACATCTGAGCTGCTGGCGAGGACATACTGGTGGCCACATATGGTCTGTGACGTCGGAGATTATATTTGGACCTGTGTCTCCTGCGCCAAAAATAAGTCTCCTCGACAACGGCCAGCTGGATTACTCTATCCAGACAGGCCCTGGGAGATGGTCGGGATGGACTTTGTGGTTTGTTTTCCCAAGTATCGTGGCTGTACCATCATTTGGGTTAACACCGATCATTTTTCTAAAATGGTGCATTTGGTGCCGCTTCCACGGCTACCTTTTGCACGGGCCTTGACAGCGTTGTTCATAAAACACATCTTCCGCCTACACAGTATGCCGGACAAAATTGTCAGTGACCGGGGTCCCCAGTTTGCGTCTCGGTTCAGGAGAGAGCTTTGTCGTCTTCTCAGCATTGAGTTGAATCTCTCTTCCGCATATCATCCCGAGACGAATGGATTGGTAGAGAGGGCCAACCAGACCTTGGTCACATATCTGTGACATTTTGTCTCAGCCAGGCAGGATGACTGGGCATCCTTGCTATCATGGGCAGAGTTTGTGCTGAACAACGCCATAGCCGACTCCACTGGACAAACCCCATTCCTCCCTAACTATGGTCAGCATCCATGGGTACCTGTTCCTATGCCCGTTGTTATGATCCTTAGTGGTTGAGGATCACAAATTACTCCAGCTAAGTAACAAACATAGGACAAGCTCTAGGGAGGTGGCAAACTGGACTGACCGCAAATCTGAACCTATCCAAACACACTAGAAGTAGCCGGTGAACGTGCCTAAAAATCCTAGACGTCTCGAGCCAGCCTGAGGAATTAACTACCCCTAGAGAGAAAGAAAAGACCTCTCTTGCCTCCAGAGAAATAATCCCCAAAGATATAGAAGCCCCCAACAGATAATAACGGTGAGGTAAGAGGAAGGCACATACACAGGGGTGAAAGCAGATTCAGCAAATGAGGCCCACTAATACTAGATAGCAGAAAATAGAAAAGGGAATCTATGCGGTCAGTAAAAAACCCTTACAAAATATCCACTCTGAGATTTCAAGAACCCCCACACCAACTAACGGTGTGGGGGGAGAACCTCAGTCCCCTAGAGCAACCAGCAAGCGAGGAAATCACATTTTAGCGAGCTGGACTAAAAACATAATGAACACTGATAATCAAAAAATGATCAAACAAAAACTTAGCTTGTCTTGGAGAGACTGGGAGCAAGGTAGACACAAGGAATCTGAAGAGCACTGAATACATTGATAGCAGGCAAGGAACTGAGTATCCAGGTGAGCTAAATAGGAAACCAACCAAGGATAACGAACCAGCTGATGCTGCAACCTGCAGAAAGACAACACTACACAGTACCGCTTGTGACTACTAGAGGGAGCCCAAAAATAGAGTTCACAACAGTACCCCCCCCTTGAGGAGGGGTCACCGAACCCTCATCAAGACCCCCAGGGCGATCAGGATGAGCCGCGTGGAAGGCACGAACCCAATCGGCCGCATGAACATCAGAGGCGACAACCCAGGAATTATCCTCCTGACCATAGCCCTTCCACTTAACCAAGTACTGAAGCCTCCGTCTAGAGATACGAGAATCCAAAATCTTCTCCACCACGTACTCCAATTCGCCCTCGACCAGCACCGGAGCAGGAGGCTCAACAGAAGGAACCACAGGTACCACATACCTCCGCAACAAAGACCTATGGAACACATTATGAATGGCAAACGATGCTGGGAGATCCAAACGAAAAGACACCGGGTTAAGGATTTCCAAGATCTTATAAGGACCGATGAAGCGAGGCTTGAATTTAGGAGAGGAGACCTTCATAGGAACATACCGAGAAGACAGCCACACCAAATCCCCAACACGAAGTCGGGGACCCACACCGCGGCGGCGGTTGGCAAAGCGCTGAGCCTTCTCCTGTGACAACCTCAAATTGTCCACCACATGGTTCCAAATCTGCTGCAACCTATCCACAACAGAATCCACCCCAGGACAGTCAGAAGACTCAACCTGACCTGAGGAAAAACGAGGATAGAAACCAGAATTGCAGAAAAAAGGTGAAACCAAAGTAGCAGAACTAGCCCGATTATTAAGGGCAAACTCGGCCAAAGGCAAAAAAGTCACCCAATCATCCTGATCAGCAGAAACAAAACATCTCAAATAAGTTTCCAACGTCTGATTAGTTCGCTCGGTTTGGCCATTAGTCTGAGGATGGAAGGCCGACGAAAAAGACAAATCAATGCCCATCTTGGCACAAAAAGTCCGCCAAAACCTGGACACAAACTGGGATCCTCTATCAGACACAATATTTTCAGGAATGCCGTGCAAGCGAACCACATTCTGAAAAAATAGAGGAACCAAATCGGAGGAAGAAGGCAACTTAGGCAAGGGCACCAAATGGACCATCTTGGAAAAACGATCACACACCACCCAGATGACAGACATTTTCTGAGATACTGGAAGATCCGAAATAAAATCCATGGAAATGTGCGTCCAAGGCCTTTTCGGAATAGGCAAAGGCAAAAGCAAACCGCTGGCACGAGAACAGCAAGGCTTAGCCCGAGCACAAATCCCACAAGACTGCACAAAGGAACGCACATCCCGCGACAAGGAAGGCCACCAGAAGGACCTAGCCACCAAATCTCTGGTACCAAAAATCCCAGGATGACCCGCCAACACCGAAGAATGAATGTCGGAAATAACTCTGCTGGTCCATCTATCCGGGACAAACAGTCTCTCTGGTGGACAACGGTCAGGTCTATCCGCCTGAAATTTCTGCAGCACTCGTCGCAAATCTGGGGAAATGGCAGACAAAATCACTCCCTCTCTGAGAATACCAGCCGGCTCAGAAACTCTCGGAGAGTCAGGCACAAAACTCCTAGAAAGTGCATCAGCTTTCACGTTCTTCGAACCAGGCAGGTATGAGACCACGAAGTTGAAACGGGAGAAAAACAACGACCAACGAGCCTGTCTAGGATTCAGGCGCTTGGCAGATTCAAGGTAAATCAGATTTTTGTGATCAGTCAAGACCACCACACGATGTTTAGCTCCTTCGAGCCAATGTCGCCACTCCTCAAATGCCCACTTCATAGCCAACAACTCCCGATTACCAACATCATAATTCCGCTCGGCAGGCGAAAACTTTCTTGAAAAGAAAGCGCATGGCTTCATCACAGAGCCATCAGAGCTTCTCTGTGACAAGACAGCCCCTGCTCCAATCTCAGAAGCATCAACCTCGACCTGGAAGGGAAGAGAGACATCTGGCTGACATAAGACTGGAGCTGAAGAAAACCGGTGCTTCAGCTCCCAAAAGGCCTCCACGGCCGCAGGAGACCAATTAGTCACATCAGAACCCTTCTTGGTCAAATCCGTCAAAGGTTTAACCACGCTAGAAAAATTAGCGATGAAACGACGGTAAAAATTAGCAAAACCCAAGAACTTCTGAAGACTCTTAACAGACGTGGGCTGAGTCCAGTCATGAATAGCCTGGACCTTGACTGGGTCCATCTCCACAGTAGAAGGAGAAAAAATAAAACCCAAAAAGGAGACCTTCTGTACTCCGAAGAGGCATTTTGAGCCCTTCACAAATAAAGCATTAGCACGCAGGACCTGAAACACCATCCTGACCTGCTTCACATTGGACTCCCAATCATCAGAAAAGACCAAAATGTCATCCAAATAAACAATCATAAATTTATCCAGATATTCTCGGAAGATGTCATGCATGAAGGACTGAAACACAGAAGGAGCATTAGAGAGTCCAAAAGGCATCACTAAGTACTCAAAATGGCCTTCGGGCGTATTAAATGCTGTTTTCCATTCATCTCCCTGCTTAATGCGCACAAGGTTATACGCACCACGGAGATCTATCTTGGTGAACCAACTGGCACCCTTAATCCGAGCAAACAAATCAGACAATAGTGGCAAAGGATACTGAAATTTGACTGTAATTTTATTCAGAAGACGATAATCTATACAAGGTCTCAAAGAACCGTCCTTCTTGGCCACAAAAAAAAATCCTGCACCAAGAGGGGAAGAGGATGGGCGAATATGTCCCTTCTCCAAAGACTCCTTTATATAACTCCGCATCGCGGCATGCTCTGGTATAGACAAATTAAAAAGTCGTCCCTTAGGGAATTTACTACCAGGAATTAAATTTATAGCACAGTCACAATCCCTATGAGGGGGCAGGGCACTGGACCTGGGCTCATCAAATACATCCTGGTAGTCAGACAAAAACTCAGGGACCTCAGAAGGAGTGGAAGAAGCAATAGACACCAACGGAGTATCGCCATGAATTCCCTGACAACCCCAACTTGACACAGACATAGCTTTCCAATATAAAACTGGATTATGAGCTTGCAGCCATGGCAGATCCAAAACGACAACATCATGCAAATTATGCAGAACGAGAAAGCGAATAACCTCCTGATGTACGGGAGTCATGCACATGGTCATTTGCGTCCAATACTGAGGGTTATTCTCAGCCAATGGCGTAGCATCAATTCCCCTCAGAGGAATAGGAAATTCCAAAGGCTCCAGGACAAAACCACAGCGCCTGGCAAACGACAAATCCATCAGATTCAGGGCAGCACCCGAATCCACAAAAGCCATAACCGGGTAGGACGACAAAGAACAAATCAAAGTAACAGACAAAATAAATTTAGGCTGTATAGTACCAATGGTGACAGGTTTAGCAATTTTTTTTAAGCGTTTAGAGCATGCTGAGATAACATGAGTAGAATCACCACAGTAAAAGCACAACCCATTTTGACGTCTATGACTTTGTCGCTCAATTCTGGTCAGAGTTCGGTCACATTGCATAGACTCAGGTCTCTGTCCAGAAAATACCGCCAAAGGATGAGCAGATTTGCGCTCCCGCAAACGCCGATCAACCTGAATGGCTAAAGCCATAGAATCACTCAGACTTGTAGGGGTGGGAAACCCCACCATAACATTCTTAACGGCCTCAGAAAGACCTTCTCTGAAATTTGCAGCCAGGGCACACTCATTCCATTGAGTAAGCACCGACCATTTCCGAAATTTTTGACAATACACCTCTGCTTCATCCTGACCGTGAGAGATAGCCAGCAACGCTTTTTCTGCCTGATTCTCAAGATTAGGCTCCTCACAAAGCAGTCCAAGAGCCAGAAAAAATGCATCTACATTAAGCAATGCAGGATCTCCTGGCGCCAGAGAGAAAGCCCAATCTTGAGGGTCGCCACGCAACAAGGAGATAACAATTTTAACTTGCTGAGCGGAATCACCAGAGGAACGAGGTCTCAGAGATGGAAATAACTTACAATTATTCTTAAAATTTTGAAACCTAGATCTATCTCCAGAAAACAACTCAGGAATGGGTATCTTTGGTTCTGACATAGGGCTACGAATAACAAAATCCTGAATACTTTGCACCCGTGCAGTAAGATGATCCACACTAGAAGTCAGAGTCTGAACATTCATGTCTGCAGCTGAGCTCAAAACCACCCAGAGTTCAAGGGGATGAAAGAAGCTAAACAGACTGCAGCAAAGGAAAAACGGGAGGAAAAAAAAATGTACTCAGGTCTTCTTTTTATCCCACTTCTGCAATGCATTAAACACTTTTTGGCCTGCTATACTTTATGATCCTTAGTGGTTGAGGATCACAAATTACTCCAGCTAAGTAACAAACATAGGACAAGCTCTAGGGAGGTGGCAAACTGGACTGACCGCAAATCTGAACCTATCCAAACACACTAGAAGTAGCCGGTGAACGTGCCTAAAAATCCTAGACGTCTCGAGCCAGCCTGAGGAACTAACTACCCCTAGAGAGAAAGAAAAGACCTCTCTTGCCTCCAGAGAAATAATCCCCAAAGATATAGAAGCCCCCAACATATAATAACGGTGAGGTAAGAGGAAGGCACATACACAGGGGTGAAAGCAGATTCAGCAAATGAGGCCCACTAATACTAGATAGCAGAAAATAGAAAAGGGAATCTATGCGGTCAGTAAAAAATCCTTACAAAATATCCACTCTGAGATTTCAAGAACCCCCACACCAACTAACGGTGTGGGGGGAGAACCTCAGTCCCCTAGAGCAACCAGCAAGCGAGGAAATCACATTTTAGCGAGCTGGACTAAAAACATAATGAACACTGATAATCAAAAAATTATCAAACAAAAACTTAGCTTGTCTTGGAGAGACTGGGAGCAAGGTAGACACAAGGAATCTGAAGAGCACTGAATACATTGATAGCAGGCAAGGAACTGAGTATCCAGGTGAGCTAAATAGGAAACCAACCAAGGATAACGAACCAGCTGATGCTGCAACCTGCAGAAAGACAACACTACACAGTACCGCTTGTGACCACTAGAGGGAGCCCAAAAATAGAGTTCACAACAGCCCGTGTCTTCTGCCAACTCCAGGGTGGCAGACTGGGCTGTGAAGGCATGGGATATTTGAGACCACACTCAGGATGCCATTCAGGCCTCCAAGGAGAGAATGAGGTCCTCTGCCGATGCACATCGGCGCCCCGCTCCGACCTTTGCTCCCAGCGACTTAGTGTGGCTCTCCACCCGTAACATTAGGCTGCGAGTTGAGTAACTAAGTTTGCACCTCGCTACTTGGGCCCTTTCAAGGTCCTCGAACAGGTTAACCCAGTGGTCTACCGTCTGGCCCTTCTGCCATGCCTGGGTAGCACCAACACCTTTCATGTGTCCCTCTTGAAGCCCGTATACATGTCCCGGTTTTCCGAGTCATCTGCCGGGACATTGGGTTTGTCTTCGGATGATTACGAGGTGAACGCTATTTTGGGGTGCAAGGTGGTACGCGGCAAAAAATTTTATTTGGTGGACTGGAAGGGTTATGGTCCTGAGGTCAGGTCCTGGGAGCCTGCTGAGTATATTCAGGCTCCGCAGCTCATTTCTGCCTTCGAGCGTGGCGAGAACCAGGAGGGGGCCCTGGGGGGCGGGGTGATGTTGGGGGTCAAGTTCCCACCTCTGCACGGGGGGAATCTCGGGCCATCTCCTTTGCGGTCTCCCATTCTTCTCCTGCCGCAGTGGAGCCTGCCGCAGTGGAGCCTGCCGCAGTGGAGCCTGCTCAGCGGAGACGTCGGTCCCAGCGTCTCGCTCAGTCTGACTGTGCGAAGGGTTACTGCTGCTTTTCCAGCTTCTGCCATTGAAGCCAGTGCTGGGCAGCGGCGAGCAGATGCTTTTGGAACTAAGTCCTGCTTTTCCCCTTCTGAGCATGCCCAGAGTAAGATCTCTCATTGGAGATCGAGGGTCACATGCTTGGATACTGCAGCAAAGCCCATTAGTTCTCCAGGAAGGTCCTGAAGGTGCTCAAGCTCTGTGGAAGCCTCTCATTGGTCCTTATAGGAAGGTCTTGTACTTGCTGCAGCTATAAAAGGTTGGCCGCACGGTCGTGCGCTAGTATCAAATCTAAGTTATGTGCTTTGCGCCAGTGTGGTTACGTGTGTATGGATTCAGGGCCCCGGCTGAAATAAGCCCCTAGAATACCAGCTCCTCCGGTGAGGAGATTGTATGATTGTGTAACCACAAACTGCTATCTGCTCGGCAGTTGCTGTGTTCTCCTGTGAGTGTAAAGGTACCTTCACACTGAACAACTTAACAACGATATCGCTAGCGATCCGTGACGTTGCAGCGTCCTGGATAGCGATATCGTTGTGTTTGACATGCAGCAGCGATCAGGATCCTGCTGTGACATCGTTGGTCGGAGCTAGAAGGCCAGCATCTTATTTCGTCGCTGGATCACCTGCTGACATCGCTGAGTTGGCGTGTGTGACGCCGATTCAGCGATGTCTTCACTGGTAACCAGGGTAAACATCGGGTTACTAAGCGCAGGGCCGCGCTTAGTAACCCGATATTTACCCTGGTTACCAGTGTAAATGTAAAAAAAAACAAACACTACATACTTACATTCCGATGTCTGTCGCGTCACCGGCGTTCTGCTTCCCTGCACTGTGTCAGCGCCGGCTGGCCGTAAAGCAGGGCACAGCGGTGACATCACTGCTCTGCTTTACGGCCGGTGCTTACAGTGCAGGGAAGCAGAACGCCGGGGGATGCGACAGACACCGGAATGTAAGTATGTAGTGTTTGGTTTTTTTTACATTTACACTGGTAACCAGGGTAAACATGGGGTTACTAAGCGCGGCCCTGCGCTTAGTAACCCGATGTTTACCCTGTTTACCCTGGTTACCCGGGGACTTCGGCATCGTTGGTCGCTGGAGAGCTGTCTGTGTGACAGCTCTCCAGCGACCACACAGCGACGCTGCAGCGATCGGCATCGTTGTCTAGTTCGCTGCAGCGTCGCTAAATGTGACGGTACCCTAACAGGACACAGTGCTTTCTTTAGGCGACTCTGTGAAGTAACAGAGTTCGCTTCTACGGCCATATAGGGCCGCCATTTGCCAGCAGCAGGTTCTCTCCTGCACGGTGGAGCCAGCCCTAACATACACATATATAATATATATTTATTTACTTGCATGGAGTTCGCAGAAGGTCATTGAAGTTTAAATGTCCAACCCACCCACCAAATGTCCAACCCACCTAGCAGAAGGTCATTTGTTGTTTAGTAAATTATCAGTTGTTTGTTATTAGTAAATGTATTTTTTGTTAGTAACTGACCAGCTACTTGTTAGTAACTGACCGGTTTAACTGGGTTTCTTCCTGGCATTCCAATGACCATCAAAGTTTATTACTGAGATACATTGGACAGTATGAGATATAAAAGAGGACTAAAACCTGAGTGAGGACACAGACATACAGATGGAAGAGAGATGGGAGATACAGAGACGAGCCTGATTGACTTCTAATAATGTAATGTATGTATTGTTATTTTACTTTTTTTAGTGACTGTTTATTTTTTATTAAGTAAATTCATTTTGGTTTACTCAGTTTTCGTGTGAGCATTTATTATTCATCACAATCCTTGAAACCTTAACAAAACACCATCCTGGTATATGCCCTCATCCTGGTATATGGTCCCTCCATCATGGTATATGGCACCATCCTGGGATATGGCCCCTCCATCCTGGTATACAGCCCTTTCATACTGGTATATGTCCCTCCATCCTGGTATGTGTCTCACCCTTCCTGGTATATGGTCCTCATCCTGGTATATGACTCCCATCCATGGAATGCATAGAAAAAAACAGTAAAGGCTTGTACATACCTTCCCTGCACTCCAACGCTGCACTGTGTTCATTTCTGTCAGTCTGTTCAGAGCACAACAGATGGATGATCTCCCTGCTATGGTCCGAACAGGCTGTCAGTGAGCGGTGATTGCCTGTAGTATAACACTGACAGACTGTGACCACTGCTCCCCGCCGCCGCAGATACTCACCCGGTACCTTTTCTCCCCGGTACCTTTTCTCCCCGGCACCTTTTCTCCCCAACATCTTCTCTTTGCGACTTCTCTTGTTATTGCACGCACTAAGCAGTGTGTGCGATGACAGGGGGAAAATAAATATGCTGAGGGCTACATCAAAATAGTAGTGATCACTTACTAGGGGGCATGACCAGGTCACAGCTAGAGGAAGAAGGAGCTGTCTTAATAGCTTTAATAATCATCTGACTGCAGTCTCTTTTGCCCAGGAGCTGCCATAAGTGAGGTGTGTAATAGTGTCCTGCTCAGCCATTTACACCCCCCAAATGAAAATAGTAGCTCCCAGTGGCTAAAGTAAATTTCATTTTGTCTTAAACATAATTGATTATATAATCAATAATTATTAATACAAAATGAAAAATTGCTGCGCCTTCCTTTAAAAACAAGCTGTCACACAGCTGCATCAACCACAAAATGAAAAAGTTAAGGGTGTCGGAAATTGGCGACTTAAATTAAAGAAAACTATGTACAGTAAGTTTGAGAAGCACTGGTTTAGACCATTCTTTTTCAGTAGTTCAATTTGAATGTCACACTCACACTATGTAGGCAAAAGTATTGTGACACCTAAACACTACTCCTACAGGAGTTTTATGACATCCCATCAAAAATTCATAGGAGTTGGTGCCCCCTTTCAAACTAAAACTGCTACCACTACTCTAACACGACCTTCTGCAAGATTTTGGAGTATATCTGTGAGAATTAAAGGGTCTTCCATAAACTGTTCCCTAAAGGTTGGAAGCTTATAATTGTATAAAATTTGTACAGCAGAGTTGCTGGGTAAGCCTCTCTCTTCGGTAGAGTGTAAGCTTTTATGTCCAGCAGAGTCCTCTCTTACCTGTAAAGTAAGTAAGCTCTCATGATCAGCAGGGTCTTCTCTCACCTTTAGGCCTGTTTCACACGTCCTGATATTTCCAGTACTGGAAAAAAATGGTACTGGAGATGACAGTGTCCATGTGTGTAATACTTGTGGCACACGTGTGGCAACCATGTGCCACATCAGTACCACACAGATGGGTGCCAAGAAAGAAGTGCTACAGTAAGCACTGTTCCTCAGCATCAGGTGCTGAAGATGCTCTCATCATTCTCCCCTGCTCTGCCAGCAATCAGCATGAGGAGGGGAGAATGATGAAACTTGTATTCAAGGGATAACAATGACAGCAGGCGGCAGCTGATGGGACTATTACTACTATCACTAATAACAGTGACAGCAGGAGCAGCTGATGGAAGTATTCCTCACACGCTACCGGCGCCGTACATAAATAACTACATGAAAAAATGTGGAGTGGGTTCCCTCTATTTTCTTTAGCTGACAGCTGGGGGCTGCAACCCTCAGCTGTCAGCTTCAGCAAGGCTAGATGTCAAGAATAGAGGAATCCCACTGAAGCAAGAAGAAAAGGAAGCCACTGAACAATTATTCGCACACCACCCATGATAAATATCAAAAAGGAACAACTTTATTGGTATTAAAAACAATTAAAAACAATACAGAAACATACTCCCCCCATCAAGTCCATTAAAGAATAACGGCTGCAAAGAAGACATGCAACATGCTAAATGGTAAGCATGAAAAAATACTATGAAATAACATACTGCGAAAATGAGTCAGGAGCCGAATACTAGTGAGTAGAGCACCCTGATGTGAAGAGCACACACCCCATATGCCCCCAAAAACAAGGGGGGGAGGGGAAGTAAAAGCACAACCCCCTCCTATAAGTATCCCTGATAGACAAGGATGAATTCAAGGTCTAACACAGTGGCCACTCAAGCATATAATAATGCAGTATATCCCCAGCTCACCCAGAGCACGGGTGAGAGGCCAGGAAGATCCCATTTAAAACACCGACCCAAAGAAACACAGTGAATGAACGGTTACCATAAGATCACCTATGATAAGGATAGTAACCAAGCAGCCAAATGAGAAGCAGCACCGACAGGCAGGAGATCCCAACGCGTATCGCGGTTACAAGGACCGCTTCGTCTTCCCCTGACGAAGCGGTCCTTGTAACCGTGATACGCGTTGGGATCTTATGGTAACCGTTCATTCACTTGATGGGGGGGGGTATGTTTCTGTATTGTTTTTAATTGTTTTTAATACCAATAAAGTTGTTCCTTATTGATATTTATCATGGGTGGTGTGCGAATAATTGTTCAGTGGCTTCCTTTTCTTCTTGCTTCAGAGACATTGCATTAGCCACTTGTTTTTGCACCCCCACCACTTTTGGCATTGATACGTATTTAGTGAGTGCGCCAGCTGCTTTTGGTATTTTGAATAGAGGAATCCCCACACTGTTTTTTTAATTACTTAAATAATTAAAAAAACAGCATGGGGTACCCCCCCATTTTTGACAATCAGCCTTGCTAAAACAGACAGCTGGGGGCTGGTATTCTCAGGCTGGTAAGGGGCCATTGATATAATCCCCACAGCCTAAAAATAGCAGCGCACAGCTGCTCAAAAAAGGCACATCTATTAGATGTGCCAATTCTGGCCCTTTGTCCTACTCTTCCCACTTGCTCTGTAGGAGTGGCAAGTGGGGTTCATATTTGTGAGGTTGATGTCACCTTTGAATTGTCAGGTGACATCAAACCCGCGGCTTAGTAATGGAGAGGTGTCTATAAGACACCTCTCCATTACTAATCCTATGGTTGTATGGTAAATAAAGACACATCCAGAATAAAGTCTTTTATTAGAGATAAAACAAAGCACAGTTTTCCATTTTTATTTACAAATAACAAACACAGTTATGCTCATCTAATGACAAATTCCACCGAAGCCCTTGTCTTCTGTTATATAACTAAAATAAAAAACAACAATATTCCTCACCTCCCCGTCATTCTGTCCCACGCTATAATCCATGTCTGGGGGATAAATAGTTTTCAACCTGGATGGTGCCAAGATGCGACGGTACAGGCTGAGAACCACCGGTGAATCAGCTGCTGCAAGTGCAGCATCACTGACCAGCGGTGACATCATCATGGCTACCGCCGGTCTGTGAGTTTGCATTTTCAGCAGAGCTGAACTGCGGTGACCTCAGCACCATGGGAAAAAGTCAGTCATGAGGTCACCGCAGTTCTAGTTCAGTGTCTTCCCAGCAGATCACATCCATGTGTGTTCTCCATGTGCACGTGTGCAGGACGTTTTGCGGCCCATGCTGATAGTAAAAAACAGACATGTCAGCGTGTTTTGCCCATGGACACATGATCCGTGGAAAAACACTGACATGTGCACAGACCCATTCACTTGAATGGGCTTACGTGTGTCAGTGTCTCCGGTATGTGTGAAAACTATCACCACACTTCCCGAAGACACTGATGTGTGAAAGATCCCTTAGGCCAGGGTCACACTTGCGAGTGTAATGCGAGTGTCGGGTATTGATGCAAGAGACTCGCACGAGATTCTCACATTACACTCAGAAGTGAGATCCCGGCCTAAGGGTACTGTCACACAGTGCCATTTTGATCGCTACGACGGCACGATTCGTGACGTTCTAGCGATATCGTTACGATATCGCAGTGTCTGACACGCAGCAGCGATCAGGGACCCTGCTGAGAATCGTACGTCGTAGCAGATCGTTTGGAACTTTCTTTCGTCGCTTGATCTCCCGCTGACATCGCTGGATCGTTGTGTGTGACAGCGATCCAGCGATGTGTTCGCTTGTAACCAGGGTAAACACACATTCCGGTGTCTGTCCTCCGGCGTCTCAGCTTCTCTGCAGTGTGAGCGCCGGCCAGCCGGAAAGCGAGCACAGCGGTGACGTCTGACGTCACCGCTCTGCTTTCCGGCCGCTGTGCTTACACAGTGCAGAGAAGCTGAGACGCCGGAGGACAGACACCGGAATGTGAGTATGTACTGTTTGTTTTTTTTACGTTTACGCTGGTAACCAGGGTAAACATCGGGTTACTAAGCGCGGCCCTGCGCTTAGTAACCCGATGTTTACCCTGGTTACCCGGGGACTTCGGCATCGCTCCAGCGCCGTGATTGCAACGTGTGACCGCAGTCTACGATGCTGGAGCGATAATCATACTATCGCTGCGACGTCACGGATCGTGCCGTCGTAGCGATCAAAATGGCACTGTGTGACAGTAACCTTAGAGTGTAAGCTCTTGTGGTCAGCAGATACCGCTATCTCATCTGTAAAGTGTAATCTCTTATGGTTTGCGAGGTTCTCTTTCTCTTTACTCTCCCCCTTGGGTAAGTTATGAGCAAATTGTAAGCTTTTCAGTATTGAAATTTGTGCAAATATATTTACCGCAAAGCAAATTTAAAAAAAAATGTTGCAGTAGACATATTCAAATTTCAAAATATGTGCTCACCTCTAGTTACAGTACCATGCTCAAATTCAGAGGTCTCATTAGAGCTAGACAATATTTACAAATGTTTGTTAAGGCAGACTACATGGGTAGCGGCTGGGTTTTATACATCTGTGAGAGCAGTGTGACTGAGTGAAAAACCTGAACTCAGTGATTGAGTGGTGTGTCCCAATACTTTTGTCTGTATAGTGTATGTCATATAGTATTAAATTGCTTAACAAAAACAATTGCTTAACCTTTTACCTTAAAAGACTAAATAAATGCTTAGGACTGCTGATAGACAGTGCCATAATGAAAACTTTTCATTTCTTAAATCATGCAGAATTTTAAAGTTATTTCAGTTGCCCATTTTTTTCAGGTTATGATCCTTCACAGAAATCCCTTTATCTAAGTGCATTCTCCATAAAGTGTAGATATCTAATCATCATTTCCTTTCCTATCTGTTTTGCTTACAAACTTAAAAATCCTCACTCAAGATTAAAAGGCGACCGCTACGTTTCCAACTCTCGATATGCAATTTTCTAAAACCATAAAAAGCCATTTCCTTTAATATGCTCCAGAACAGGTGCCTTCAAACTAACAAGGTAAGGAAAAAAAAAGAGTTTTTTTAATTTTTTTATACTCAGTAATCTCTTTAAAATGGTTTGGTATCTGGACCAATGTCAGCAATATATTACAATTATGTTGACTGTATAATCCTATCATTTTCTGGGAGAGTGAGTTCACTATTTAGAGTGAATGCCTTGGGTTTATACTTATTTATTTTACTGATTCAAATGAATAAAACAATACAATTCTGATTCAGTACTTAATTACATATAAGCTACTATTTTATCATGAAATGTATGTGTTTTGGAACTGATTCTTTAATCGACATGGTAAAAAAAAATATGCATATATACATTTGTACAAAATTTTTAATTTTTGTAAAAGGGTATTAAAATGTGACAAAACTCTCAAATGATATACAAAATCATCATATTTAGTAGCAGAAAGGTAATGAGGTAAACCATTATGTTTATAACTCATAACATAGGGTATATTTGGAATAGAGAGCAGGGTAAATATATAACATTAAAAAAATATTATCACAGTAATGCAACAGGCTGCCACGAGAGGTGGTGAGTAGTGATGAGTGAATAGTGAAATATTTGGATTCAGGAAAATCGCCACAAATACTTTCTAATATCTGTGTATTCGTACTGAATAATGGATCCAATGCAAGTAATTGGGAAAGCTGAACCCAACAAGCAGGTCTGAGGGCATGAGACAAAAGCTGAAATGGATGGCATAGATAGATATAGATGAAAAGTCAGCAATTCATCTGCCATGTACAGTAAAATCACAGCGTGACAGGTTAGAATAGAAAAGATATAATAGATGTATACACATAGAATAGATAGATATATAGATGTCAGTGACACACACATACACACATATATATATATATATATATATATATATATATATATATATATATATATATATATATATATATATATACAGCTCTGGCAAAAAATAAGAGACCACCACATAAAAACCCTGTCATGGGCAGCCCAATCTCCAGACCAGAACCCCATTGAAAATCTCTGGAATGTAATCAAGAGGATGAAGAATAGTCACAAGCCATCAAACAAAGAAGAACTGCTGACATTTTTGCGCCAAAAGCAGTGTGAAAGACTGGTGGAAGGCATGCCAAGATGCACGAAAGCTGTGATTAAAAATCATGGTTATTCCACAAAATATTGATTTCTGAACTCTTCCTGAGTTAAAACATTAGTATTGTTTTTTCTAAATGATTATGAACTTGTTTTCTTTGCATTACTTGAGGTCTGAAAACACTAGGGTTTTTTTAATTTGACCATTTTTCTTTTAACAAAAAGTTAAAAATTTATCGCTTGGAAAGTTGGAGACGTTGTCAGAAGTTTATAAAATAACAGAGCAATTTACATTTTACTCAAAAATACACCTATAAAAAGAAAAATCAGACATAATGAACATTTTGCAGTGGTCTCTCAATTTTTTCCAGAGCTGTAAAGCTATATATATACTATATATATATATCTACTATATAATTGTCTAAGGGTCACTTCCGTCTTTCTGTCCTTCTGTCTGTCTGTCTGTCACGGATATTCATAGGTCGCAGCCTCTGTCTGTCATGGAAATCCAAGTCGCTGATGACCAATCAGCGATGGGCACAGTCCGGCGGCAAAATGGCCGCTCCTTACTCACCGCAGTCAGTGCCCGCTCGATAATCCCCTCCAGTCAGCGCTCACACAGGGTTAACGGCAGCGGTAACGGACCGCATTATGCCGCGGGTAACGCACTCCGTTACCGCTGCTATTAACCGTGTGTGACCAACTTTATACTATTGATGCTGCCTTCTCCAGAGTACGTCCCATGCTGCTCTTAGGCCACCAGATCATAACAGTACAACTGGCCAACAATGAGTTAACCGCATCTCAGAAGAAGGGAAGGAAAGTGCTGAGCCATTTTTTTTCTGTAGTCTGTTGTGTTTTTTTTCTCTTCCCTCGTTGCCTTTGGGTGGCTCAGGAGTTCGGCGCTGGTATGGATGTTCAGGGATTGGCTTCTTGTGTGGATCAACTTGCTGCTAGAGTACAGGGTATTTCCGATTATATCGTTCAGACTCCAGTTTTAGAGCCTAGAATTCCGACTTCTGATTTGTTTTTTGGGGATAGGTCCAAATTTCTGAGCTTTAAAAATAACTGTAAACTTTTTTTTTCTCTGAAACCCCGTTCCTCTGGTGATCCCATCCAGCAGGTTAAAATTATTATATCTCTGCTGCGTGGTGACCCCCAGGATTGGGCATTTGCTCTGGAACCTGGGAATCTGGCATTGCTTAATGTAGACACCTTTTTTCAGGCGCTTGGGTTATTGTATGATGAACCTAATTCAGTGGATCATGCTGAGAAGACCTTGTTGGCCCTGTCTCAGGGTCAAGAAGCGGCAGAATCATATTGCCAGAAGTTTAGAAAATGGTCTGTACTGACTAAATGGAATGAGGATGCCTTGGCGGCAATCTTCAGAAAGGGTCTTTCTGAATCCGTTAAAGATGTTATGGTGGGGTTCCCCACGCCTGCTGGTCTGAGTGATTCTATGTCTCTGGCCATTCACATTGATTGGCGCTTGCGCGAGCGCAGAGTTGTGCACACTATGGCATTGTCTTCCGAGCACAGTCCTGAGCCTATGCAGTGTGATAGGATTGTGTCTAGAGCTGAACGACAAGGATTCAGACATCAGAATAGGTTGTGTTTTTACTGCGGCAATTCTGCTCATGTTATTTCTGATTGCCCTAAGCGTACCAAGAGAATCGCTGGTTCTGTTACCATCAGTACTGTACAACCTAAATTTCTGTTATCTGTGACCCTGATCTGCTCATTATCGTCATTTTCTGTCATGGCATTTGTGGATTCAGGCGCCGCTCTAAATTTAATGGACTTAGAACTTGCCAGACGTTGTGGTTTCCCCTTGCAGCCTTTGCAGGGGCATTGATGCTACACCGTTAGCTAAAAATAAACCTCAGTTTTGGACACAGCTGACCATGTGCATGGCGCCAGCCCATCAGGAAGATTGTCGTTTTCTTTTGTTGCATAATTTACATGATGCTATTGTGCTGGGTTTCCCATGGTTACAGGTGCATAATCCGGTATTAGATTGGAAATCTATGTCTGTGACTAGTTGGGGTTGTCAGGGGGTTCATGGTGACGTTCCTGTGATGTCAATTGCCTCCTCCCCCTCTTCTGAAATTCCAGAGTTTTTGTCAGATTTCCAGGATGTATTCAATGAGCCCAAGTCCAGTTCCCTTCCACCGCATAGGGACTGTGATTGTGCTATTGACTTGATTCCAGGCTGTAAGTTCCCTAAAGGCCGACTTTTCAACCTGTCTGTGCCAGAACATACCGCCATGCGGAGCTATGTGAAGGAGTCCTTGGAGAAGGGGCATATTCGGCCATCTTCTTCACCACTGGGAGCAGGTTATTTCTTTGTTGCCAAAAAAGATGGCTCCTTGAGACCCTGTATTGATTATCGCCTCTTGAATAAGATCACAGTCAAATTCCAATACCCTTTGCCTTTGCTTTCTGATCTGTTTGCTAGGATTAAGGGGGCTAGTTGGTTTACTAAGATTGACCTTCGAGGGGCATATAATCTGGTTCTTATTAAGCAGGGGGACGAATGGAAAACTGCGTTTAATACGCCCGAAGGCCATTTTGAATACCTTGTGATGCCATTCGGACTCTCTAATGCTCCATCTGTGTTTCAGTCCTTCATGCATGATATATTTCGGAATTATCTTGATAAATTCATGATTGTATATTTGGATGATATTTTGATTTTTTCAGATGATTGGGAGTCTCATGTGAAACAAGTCAGGATGGTATTTCAGATCCTTCGTGATAATGCCTTGTTTGTGAAGGGGTCTAAGTGCCTCTTTGGAGTATAGAAGATTTCTTTTTTGGGCTTTATTTTTTCTCCCTCATCTATAGAAATGGATCCGGTTAAGGTTCAGGCCATTCATGATTGGATCCAGCCCACATCCATGAAGAGCCTTCAGAAATTTTTGGGCTTTGCTAATTTTTATCGCCGTTTCATTGCCAACTTCTCCAGTGTGGTTAAACCCCTGACCGATTTGACGAAGAAAGGCGCTGATGTTACGGATTGGTCCTCTGCGGCTGTTTCTGCCTTTCAGGAGCTTAAACGCCGATTTACTTCTGCCCCTGTGTTGCGTCAGCCGGATGTTTCTCTTCCTTTTCAGGTTGAGGTTGACGCTTCTGAGATTGGGGCAGGGGCCGTTTTGTCTCAGAGGAATTCTGATGGTTCCTTGATGAAACCGTGTGCCTTCTTTTCTCGAAAGTTTTCGCCTGCGGAACGCAATTATGATGTCGGCATTCGTGAGTTGTTGGCTATGAAGTGGGCATTTGAGGAGTGGTGACATTGGCTTGAGGGGGCCAAGCACTGTATTGTGGTCTTGACCGATCATAAGAATCTGATTTATCTCGAGTCTGCCAAACGGCTGAATCCTAGACAGGCCCGATGGTCCCTGTTTTTCTCCCGTTTTGATTTTGTGGTTTCGTATCGGGTTCTAAGAATGTTAAGGCTGATGCCCTCTCTAGGAGCTTTTTGCCTTATTCTCCTGGGGTCCTTGAGCCGGTCGGTATTCTGAAGGAAGGGGTGATTCTTTCTGCCATCTCCCCTGATTTACGACGGGTTCTTCAGAAATTTCAGGCTGATAAACCTGACCACTGTCCAGTGGGGAAATTGTTTGTTCCTGACAGATGGACTAGTAAAGTGATTTCGGAGGTTCATTGTTCTGTGTTGGCCGGTCATCCTATGATTTTTGGTACCAGAGATTTGGTTGGTAGGTCCTTTTGGTGGCCTTCTTTGTCACGGGATGTGCGTTCTTTTGTGCAGTCCTGTGGGACTTGTGCGCGGGCCAAGCCTTGCTGTTCCCGCGCTAGTGGGTTGCTTTTGCCTTTGCCGGTCCCTGAGAGGCCTTGGACGCATATTTCTATGGATTTTATTTAGGATCTTCCGGTTTCCCAGAGGATGTCAGTTATCTGGGTGGTTTGTGACCGGTTTTCTAAGATGGTTCATTTGATACCTTTGCCTAAGTTGCCTTCCTCTTCTGATTTGGTTCCGTTGTTTTATCAGCATGTGGTTCGTTTGCATGGCATTCCGGAGGACATTGTGTCCGATAGAGGTTCCCAGTTTGTTTCTAGGTTTTGGCGGGCCTTTTGTGCTAGGCTGGGCATTGATTTGTCTTTTTCTTCCGCATTTCATCCTCAGACAAATGGCCAAACTGAGCGAACTAATCAGACTTTGGAAACTTATTTGAGATGCTTTGTGTCTGCTGATCAGGATGATTGGGTGGCTTTCTTGCCATTGGCCGAGTTTGCCCTTAATAATCGGGCTAGTTCTGCTACCTTGGTTTCACCCTTCTTTTGTAACTCTGGTTTTCATCCTCGTTTTTCTTCAGGGCAGGTTGAGCCTTCTGATTGTCCTGGGGTGGACTCTGTGGTTGACAGGTTGCAGCAAATTTGGGCTCATGTTGTTGACAATTTGGTGTTGTCTCAGGAAGGGGCTCAGCGTTTTGCTAACCGTCGTCTCTGTGTTGGTTCCTGGCTTCGGGTTGGGGATTTGGTCTGGTTGTCTTCCCGTCATGTCCCTATGAAGGTTTCTTCCTCTAAGTTTAAGCCTCGGTTTATTGGCCCTTATAGGATTTCTGAGATTATCAATCCAGTGTCTTTTCTTTTGGCCCTTCCAGCCTCTTTTTCCATCCATAATGTTTTTCATAGATCTTTGTTGCGGAAATATGTGGTGCCCGTTGTTCCCTCTGTTGATCCTCCTGCCCCGGGGTTGATTGATGGGGAGTTGGAGTATGTGGTTGAGAGGATTTTGGATTCTCGTTTTTCGAGGTGGAGGCTTCAGTATCTTGTCAAATGGAAGGGTTATGGCCAGGAGGATAATTCTTGGGTTGTTGCCTCCGATGTTCATGCTGATGATTTGGTTTGTGCCTTTCATTTGGCTTGTCCGGATCAGCCTGGGGGCTCTGGTGAGGGTTCGGTGACCCCTCCTCAAGGGGGGGGTACTGTTGTGAATTCTGCTCTTGGGCTCCCTCCGGTGGTTGTAAGTGGTAGCGCTGCTGTCTCTGAATCACAGCATTTATCAGGTGTTTTCACTTTTTGCAATTTGGACAGGGCTATTTAGTCTTGCTTCACCCATTAGTCAGTGCCAGTTGTCCATTGTTCCTTTAGGATTCACATCCCTGCCTGGTCTCTTCTGCTTTGCAGTTCTTTTCAACAAAGATAAGTTCTGGCCTTGATTTTGCTGTCCACATGCTGTGGTCTTATTGTTCAGTTATTTTCCATGTTTTGTCTTGTCCAGCTTGGTCTGTATATGGATTTGTTTAGCCAAGCTGGTATCTCTGGAGATGCAGATATACCCTCCATGTCTTTAGTTAGCTGTGGAGTTTTTGTATTTTCTGTGGTGGATATTTTCTAGTATTTTAATACTGACCGCATAGTACTCTGTCCTGTCCTTTCTATTTGGCTAGAAGTGGCCTCCTTTGCTAAATTCTCATTTCAGTCTGTGTATGTTTTTTCCCTCTCCTCTCACAGTCAATATTTGTGGGGGGCTGCCTGTTCTTTGGGAATTTTCTCTGAGGCAAGATAGTTTTCCCTTTTCTATCTCTAGGGGTAATTAGTCCTCCGGCTGTGTCGAGATGTCTAGGGAGCGCTAGGTACATTCCACGGCTACTTCTAGTTGCGGTGTTAGGTTCAGGGTCTGCGGTCAGTACAGGTACCACCTTCTCCAGAGTACGTCCCATGCTGCTCTTAGGCCACCAGATCATAACAGGCTCCCACATAACTTTTTTAACTAGCAGAGGAAAAGCCAACAGCTGGGGCAGATGTTTATAGCCTGGGAAGGGGGTAATACCCATGGAGCTTCCCAGACTATTAATATCAGCTCACAGCTGTATGCTTAGCCTTTACTTGCTATTAAAATGGATGACCCCCAAACATGACGTAGGGTCACCCATAATTAATAACCAGCAAAAGCTATGCAGACAGCTGTGGGCTGAAATTAATAGCCTAGGAAGAGGCCATGGACACTGCCCCCCTGGCTAAAAACATCAACTCTCAGCAGCAAAAGAAAAGGCACAAGATGTGCCAATTCTGGCACTTAGCCTCATTCTGTAGTGGTCGCAAGTGGGGTGATAGTTTGGGGGATTGATATCACCTTTGTATTGTCAGTTGACATCATGCACAGAAGTTAGTAATGGATAGGCATCAATAAGACACCCCCATTACTAACCCCATAGTCACATTGTATAAAAATACAGACACACAGAAAAAGTCCTTTAATTGAAAGAATGACATAGATTCCTTTAATAAATCTTAATTAAACCACACTTGTGACATTGCCCATTCCACCAACGCCACTGTATTCTGCTAAAGAGTTATAATAAAAAACAACATTATACCTCACTTTTCCGCAGAGAAGATGATAATCCATTTGTCCCACGATGGGTCTAGCTCTGCTACATCTAGATGGTAGACTGCGTGATTGCATGATGCAACCATTCAGCCTGGCATCCAGCAGAGACACTGAGCAGCATCTGCAATCGCTGTCCAATGTCTCTTGGTCAACTCATACGACCTGTCTGATGTCACCACAAGCGTGAGAAAGTTCTCACGCTCCTGGTGCTGTCAGAAATGTCCTGGGAGTTCACAGCCAATGAACTTATTTCCCCTATTTGATGTTAGCTCTTGCTAACGTCAGATCAGTACTGGAGATGTCAGTGTCTGTGTGTGTAATACGTGTGGCACATGTGTGGCAACAGTGTGTAGCCCGTGTGCCGCATCAGTCCCACACGGCAGGTACCAAGGAAAAGTGCTACAGTAAGCGCTGTTCCCCGGCGCATGGTGCTGAAGACGACTCTCATTATTCTCCCCTGCTCTGCCGGCGATTAGCACGAGCAGGGGAGAGTGATGAGAGTTCTATTCAAGTGATAACAATGAGCAGGCGGCAGCTGATGGGACTATTACTCTCATCAGCCCACACCTGCTGATAATAAAAGTGAGACCAGGAGTGGCTGATGGGAGTATGCATCAGCCAGCTCCTGCGCTATAAATAAATAAGTAAATGAAAAAAACGGCATTGGTTCCCCTGTTTTATCTATAAAATGCCAGACAAAACTGACAGCTGAGGGCTGCAACCCTCAGCTGTCAGCATTAGCAAGGCAGGTTATCAAGAATAGAGGTGTCCCCACGCCATATTTTTGTAATTATTTAAATAAATAATATTAAAATATGCCATGGGGTCCTCCTAATTTTTGACAACCAGCCTTCTCACGGTGAAATTCTCACAGTGATCTGCTGTGAAGTCACTGTGCTTCAACTGTGGTGACCTCATCACTGACTTTTTCCCACGGTGCTGAGGTCACCACAGTTCAGCCCAGCTAGGAACACAACTCAGTGACCGGAGGTAACCTTGATAATGTCATCGGTAGTCACTGATGCTGCACTCGAAGTAGCTCATTCACCAGCAGTTTTTAGCCTGGACGGTCGCATCTTGGCACCATCCAGATTGAAAACTGTTTCTTCCCAGACATGGATTACGGTGTGGGACAGGTGAGGGATATTGTTGTTTTTATTTTTGCTTTCTTACAGGGGCCGCAGAATTCAGTGAAATTAGGCATTAGTTGAGTATAACTGTTTGTTATTTTTAAATAAAAATGGATGGAGAACTGTGTTTTGCTTTATTTCTAATAAAATACTTTTTTGTAGCTGTGACTTTATTTACCATATAACTATAGGATTAGTAATGGGCAAGTGTCTTACACACACGTGTCCATTACTAAGCCGTGGGCTTGATGACACCTACAAAGGTGACATCAACCCCACAAATATGAACCCCACTTACCATTGCTACAGGGCAAATGGGAAGAGCAGGGAAAAGCACCAGAATTGGTGCATCTAATTGATGTGCCTTTTCTGGGCAGCTACAGGCTGTTATTTTTAGGTTGGGGGACCAAGGTCCATGCCCCTTACAAGCCTGAGAATATCAGCCACAATGTCTTCTTTAGCAAGGCTGGTTGTCAAAAATGGGGGGACTACACACTGTTTTTTAAAATTATTTATTTATATTGAGGAGCAAATACATTCAGCACTGTTCGTTACTCACACTAATAGTGTGGTATCCGGGCTATTCATTACTCGACGAGTAATTAGGCATTCGCCTTGGTATTTCAATTGATCTGCCCAGCAAGTTTGGTGCTTTATTTGCTACTGAACATGCTGGGCTGACTTGCCAATCATAAAAATGCCGGTGTCATCTTTTGTGTAGCATTACTGTGATTGGCTGGCCTTCCTGCAACATAGGGGATATTTAAAGGCTGCCGGTGTCATCTTGCGCACATTGCAGCTGGAAACAGCGTAGGAGAGCGTAGTTTGAGTGTAGGGAGAATGATAGATGATTATAGTGAGCATTAGTCATTCTAAAAAGCTCTTTTAGAGCTGAAGATTATGAAGATTGGTTGTTTGTTAGGTGTGGTTAGTGTAGGGAGAGATTTAATAGTAGGGAAAGTGAAAAGCAGTCACATGGGCGTATAATCATTATAAGTACATACTGCAGATCTCTGCTATTTTACACTGTGTTGTTATACAGTTAGTTTTAGGAAAATACTTTGGTATTAGGGTGAGATAGGGAGGGTTTTATACACTACCAAAATATATAAATTAGCTATTTGTAGAAGCAAATAATATTAGGTAGTACCAGCATATACAAAACCATTTTTTTGGAGCTACAAAATATTCCTGTGTAGCAGCCTATTTTTCTCCAGCAAAATAATAATTAACAGTGCCAGCATATAGTATCATCCATTTTAAAAGCTAATTGCTAAATAATATTCCTTGTCTATTGCTTAAATACCTAATATTTCTTTAGCAGCTGCGCGACTGGCGCAAAACCTCTTGAGCTACAGAAACGTCACTATTTACCACTAATTTCCCTGAGCCTACTGTTGGCATGTCTCATAAAGGTGATATAAAAAATTTGAAAAAAAAATTCTATTTGTTAAAAAAATATTGTATCTTTATCTAGCACTTGTGAGAGTGCTGCAATTCATGCAGAGATAATCAAACGTCAGAATTTAGCAGTGAAAATAATTTTCATTAGTCTTGGATTGGGTCAGCAAGGTGAGCTAAAAAAATCATAATTTTCTATTGGTTTAATAAATAGTGTATCTTTATCTAGCAGTTGTGCGACTGCTGCAATCCATACAGAGATAATCAAACGTACAATTTAGCAGTGAAAATAATTTTCATCAGTCTTGGATTGTGTCAGCAAGGCGAGCCAAAAAATCATAATTTTCTATTGGTTTAATAAATAGCATATCTTTATTTAGCAGTTGTGCGACTGGCACAATCTGGGTAGAGATAACCAAACATGACAATATAGCAGTGTTATAATTTTCATAACTCTGCTGTTGGAGTATGTCAGCAAGGCAATCTAAAACAAATTAATTATGTTCTATTGATTTAATAAATAGCATATTTTTTTCTAGCAGTTGTGCAACTGCCGCAATCCGGGTAGAGGTGATCAAGCGTGACAATTAAGCAGTGGCAATAATTTTCAGAACTCAACTGTTGGAGTGTGTCAGCAAGGCAATGCAAAAAAAATCATAATTTTTTATTGGTTTAATAAATAGCGTATCTTTATCTAGCAGTTGGCGACTGGTGCAAAGCCTGCAGAGATTAACAAACATGACTATTTACCTGTAATGTATGTCAGTCTGCTGTTGCCGTGTATAATAAAGCTGAGATCTGAAAAAAAATAGCCACACATTACTAGATACAATGAATTTATGCATAAGACCTTTGTGATGCTTCTTGTGAAAAATAAAGCCAGTATTTTTATATTTTATACACATAACACATTCAAGATGAGAAAGGGTGACAATAAGGGACGTGGATGTGGTGGTGCCCGCAAAGGCCATGTGACAAGTTCAGAAGGTGACTGTATCTCATTCTAGCTTCTTGTCAAAATTTGGTCAGCATGCTACACCACTAGCAAACCCAGACAAGTGCTAGGATGTTGTGGGTTGGATGGCAGACAAATGCTCCAGTGTGTTGACAAGCAGCACCACTAAGTCTTTCACATGTTCCAAATTCAAATGAAGAGAAGGACAGGGCCACACCAGGAAGTGAAAGAGCAGCTCACATTTTATTCTGCCTCCTGCGGCAACGTTTCGGTCCAAAGACCTTTGTCAAGTCTTCGGACCAAAACGTTGCCGCAGGAGACAGAATAAAATGTGAGCTGCTTTTTCACTTCCTGGTGTGGCGCTGTCCTTCTCTTCATTTGAATTTGGATCTTTCTTCTGGGATGGACCCCCTGGTGAGGGCGTGCGCCCTGATGTCCATAGAGACAGTGTAACTATAGGGTGCGGCCTTACTATATTTTTTGATACTTTCACATGTTCCAGTCTCAGTAGCCAAGAGCCAGGGCCTCTGAATCCTCAACCTGGTCCTCCTTCCTCCCACCATCAAGAGTCCCAGGAGACATATTACCCCAATGCTGGCCACTCTGAGGAACTGTTTACGTTCTCTTTTCATTTATCAGGCCTCTCAATGTGCACCATTAAAGAGGGTTATGAGGAGTTGGAGTGCAATGATGCCAAAACATTTAAGCACCCAAGGTGTTATGACCTGGTGGGTACGGAGCGGTACTGAGATGACCTGGTGGGCAAAACCAATCATGGACTCGCTACGGAGCAGCACTGAAATGACCTGGTGGGTAAAACAAAAATAGGACTAGCTCTGAGGAGGTGGTAACTTTACTGACCGCAATCCCTATTCCTAACACCAACACTAGAAATAGCCGTGGAGCGTACCTAACTCTGCCTAGACGCCTCTGCACAGCCTAAGAACTAGCTACCCCTGAAGATGGAAACGGAAAGCTATCTTGCCTCAGAGAAACCCCCAAAGGAAGATAGCCCCCCACAAATATTGACAGTGAGTGGAGAGGGAAATGACAAACTCAGAAATGAAACTAGATTTTTTAGCAAAGGAGGCCAATACTATCTAAATAGACAGAGATAGAAAAGGTTGCTGTGCGGTCAGTATAAAAACTAAAAGTCCACGCAGAGTTTACAAAAATAACCACCACACCGACTAACGGTGTGGAGGGGCAAATCTGCGACCCCAGAGCTTCCAACTAGCCGGAATATTTCATAATGACAAGCTGGACAAAAGAGACATAAATTGAACTGAACAGAAGGTCATAAGCAGGGAAACCCCCAAAAAGTAGCAGACTTATCTTAAGCTGAAAATGGACTGGCCAACAGAGAACTTCCAGGAAAGGACTGAATCCACAGGAAATACATTGACAGCTGGCATCCACTAAAGCCAAAAGCCCAGTTAAATAACAAGGCCAGGAAACCGATTAGTGAACGCAGCTGCTAAGTTCCACTTGAAACCACCAGAGGGAGCCCAAGAGCAGAACTCCCAAAAATACCATTCGCAACCACAGGATGGAGCCCAAGAACGGAATTCACAACACCAAGGCCAGGAGAAAGCCACGTTGAGGAAGATCAATTCATGTCTGAAGAGGTTGAGGATAATCATGAGGCACAGTTTTCATCAGGTCAGCCTCAAATCGCAACTCACAAGGAGAATCAGATTGAGGAATAGGAAGACGACGTGGTCGATGATGAAGTCACTGATCCAACCTGGCACAGAGGCACGCCTAGTGGGCACAGCAGTGCAGAAAGGGATGGATTTGTAGCACAAAAACAGGCAAGAAGAGGTAGTGGTTTGACCAGAGGGAGAACTCGGTCATCTGTTCCACATAACCCCCCCACTCGGCTAGATAACAGGCAAAGGGTGCATTGTTTCCCTGTATAGCAGATTCTTTCTGAAATTCCTTCAGACAAAATAACTGTATTTTGTAGCATCTGCTAACCATGTTAAGAAGAGGCAAGGACACTGCCATCCTGAACACTACCAGCATGCAAAAGCTCATTGCAGCCAAGCACCCCAGTAGGTGGGCGGAATGCCTGGGTGCAAAATCCGTGTCTGAGTGTGAAACCACTGCAACTTTCCAAACTTCCAAATCTGCTGACAATGAAGCTTGGGCTGATACCTCCTGCCCTCAACCAACAGTTGCACACACAACTTTTAGCAACCACATCCAGTTCGTTGTCTCAGCGCAACGTTCAGTTGTCTCTGCCCCAGATGTTTCCAGAAGTCAGAAATATCCAGCCGCCCACCCACAGGCCTAAACATTAAACACCCACATTGCTGGATTGCTGGCCCTGGAAATGTTGCCGTTTCGACTTGTGGGAACTGAGTCTTTCTGAAACCTCTTGGCGGTGGCAGCCCCAAGGTACTCGTTTTCCAGCTGACACTATTTTTCCCGGTGTGCCATCCCCGCGTTACATAAGCATGTGATATACAATATCAGCCATGCTCTGGCCAACACAGTCACAGGGAAGGTCCACCTAACCACAGACACGTGGACAAGTTCTTGTGGAAAGGGAGGATACATTTCTCTGGCAGCACACTGGGTTAACCTGGTAAAGTCTGGTACAGAGTCACAGGCTGGGACATCACACATCTTACCCACACCAAGAACAGCGGGCCCAACTTCCATCAATGTTTCAGTCTCCTCATATTACAGTTCCTGTCTCTTCTCCTCCTCATCCTCAGCAGAACTAGCCTCCCTATCACTCCACAGCTGGGAAGTCTTCAGCACTGCCTTGGTGAAACAGCAGCACACTTTGCTGAAGCTCATTTGTTTAGGTGATAAAGCTCACAACTAGTGTTGAGCGATACCGTCCGATACTTGAAAGTATCGGTATCGGAAAGTATCGGCCGATATCGGCAAAGTATCGGATCTAATCCGATACCGATACCCGATACCAATACAAGTCAATGGGACTCAAGTATCGGACGGTATCCCTGATGGTTCCCAGGGTCTGAAGGAGAGGAAACTCTCCTTCAGGCCCTGGGATCCATATTAATGTGTAAAATAAAGAATTAAAATAAAATATATTGATATACTCACCTCTCCGACGCAGCCTGCACCTTACCGAGGGAACCGGCAGCCTTCTTTGCTTAAAATGCGCGCGTTTACTGCCTTCCGTGATGTCACGGCTTCTGATTGGTCGCGTGCCGCCCATGTGACCGCGACGCGACCAATCACAAGCCGTGACGTAATTTTCAGGTCCTGAATGCCTAGAATTAGGCATTCAGGACCTGAAAATTACGTCCCGGCTTGTTGTGATTGGTCGCATCGCGGTCACATGGGCGGCACGCGACCAATCAGAAGCCGTGACGTCACGGAAGGCAGTAAACGCGCACATTTTAAGCAAAGAAGGCTGCCGGTTCCCTCAGTAAGGTGCAGGCTGCGTCGGAGAGGTGAGTATATCAATATTTTTTATTTTAATTCTTTATTTTACACATTATTATCGATCCCGATACCGATTCCCGATACAACAAAAGTATCGGATCTCGGTATCGGAATTCCGATACCGCAAATATCGGCTGATACCCGATACTTGCGGTATCGGAATGCTCAACACTACTCACAACACAGCCAAACTGCTAAAAGGGATAAAAGACGACACTGATCAGTGGTACCCCTGCTGAACCTTCAACCAGGTCTGGTTGTGTGCGTTAATGGGCATAGCTTGGTGGTGGCTTTAATGCTCGGCAAGCTGGAACACATTCCATGCATTGCCCACATGCTGAACGTGGTTGTACAGTGGTTTTTAAAGACATACCCTGACTTGCTGGACATACTTGCCAAGGTACGCTGTTGTGAACTCTATTTTTGGGCTCCCTCTAGTGGTCACAAGCGGTACTGTGTAGTGTTGTCTTTCTGCAGGTTGCAGCATCAGCTGGTTCGTTATCCTTGGTTGGTTTCCTATTTAGCTCACCTGGATACTCAGTTCCTTGCCTGCTATCAATGTATTCAGTGCTCTTCAGATTCCTTGTGGCTACCTTGCTCCCAGTCTCTCCAAGACAAGCTAAGTTTTTGTTTGATCATTTTTTGATTATCAGCGTTCATTATGTTTTTAGTCCAGCTCGCTAAAATGTGATTTCCTCACTTGCTGGTTGCTCTAGGGGACTGATTTTCTCCCCCCACACCGTTAGTTGGTGTGGGGGTTCTTGAAATCTCAGAGTGGATATTTTGTAAGGGTTTTTTTACTGACCGCATAGATTCCCTTTTCTATTTTCTGCTATCTAGTATTAGTGGGCCTCATTTGCTGAATCTGCTTTCACCCCTGTGTATGTGCCTTCCTCTTACCTCACCGTTATTATTTGTTGGGGGCTTCTATATCTTTGGGGATTATTTCTCTGGAGGCAAGAGAGGTCTTTCTTTCTCTCTAGGGGTAGTTAGTTCCTCAGGCTGGCTCGAGACGTCTAGGATTTTTAGGCACGTTCACCGGCTACTTCTAGTGTGTTTGGATAGGTTCAGATTTGCGGTCAGTCCAGTTTGCCACCTCCCTAGAGCTTGTCCTATGTTTGTTACTTAGCTGGAGTAATTTGTGATCCTCAACCACTAAGGATCATAACAGTACGCTGTGTCAGTGCACATTTCTGAAAGTCATCTCAGGCTTTCTCCACGCTGCAGCAGCGCTTTAATTTGCCTCGTTACTGACTGAATTGTGACCTGCCAACATGCTGGAATTTGACCTGTCATATGTTGGCAAGGCTTAGTGAGCAGCAGAGGGCACTGTCTGAATTCCAGCTTCTCAATGCCCATTAGAGTAACACTCAGCCCCTACACATAACAACTGCCGAGTGGGTGTGGATTGCTGACATATGTGAGGTTCTTCAAAACTTTGAGTACTGTACCAAGATGGTGAGCACTGATAATGCTATTATCAGCATAGCCATCTTTCTGCTCTGTCTATTCAAACATGCGCTGCAGAATCTCAAAGAGGAAGCTTTGAATTCCGAGCAGGTAACTATGGAGCAAGATTTTACAGTAGCTGATACCACACAGCCCAGCCTCACACAATATTCTCTGGCCACAATGAGTGATGATGAGGAACAGAAGGAGGAGGAGGAACAGAAGTTTTTGGTATGCACAACAGAGAGGACTCCCTATACCAGATTCATGCCTGTACAGCATGGGTGGCCTGGAGAGGAGGAGGCTATGCATGATGATGAGGAGAGGATGGTTAGTGTTCATCCTAGTGAGGACACTGAACGTTTGATTTTTGTAGTCTGCCACACATGGCAGAGTTCATGTCCAGATGCCTTTCCCAAGACTCTTGCATGAAAGACATTTTTTCCAACATGAAATACTGGCTGTGCACCTTTCTTGACATATGGTACAAGGAAAAATTTGCTTCTCTCATGTCTGAGGCAGACGTGCCATTTTCAGTGCATGCATGCCAGAGTGCCGTTGTGGAAGACTTGCTAATAAAATTACACTAAAACAACTCTGCTGGCAAAGGTATCAGCTCTTTTCACCCACAAGGATTACAGGGGAGGGCCACTCACACCAGATGCAACTCAGGGGGGGGGGGATATCCACCAACTGGGCCATTTTTATGGGACTGTCACTTCAGCAAGGGCTATCTGTGTGTGTAACTATGACAAGGAGGGTGTTGGGGGTCGAGTTCCTGCCTCTGAACAGGGGGAATCTCAGGCCATCTCCGCTGCGGTCTCCAATTCTTCTCCTGCCGCAGTGGAGCCTGCTCAGTGGAGACATCGGTCCCAGTGTCTCACTCAGTCTGACTCTGTACAAAGAGTTACTGCTGCTTTTCCTGCTTCTGCCATTGAAGTCAGTGCTGGGCAGCGGCGAGCAGATGCTTCTGGGTCAAAGTCCTGCTTTTCTCATTCTGAGCACGCCCAGAGTAAGATCTCTCAGTGGAGATCGAGGGTCACATGATCAGATACTGCAGCCGAGGCCATTGGTCCTTCAGGAAGGTCCTGTAGGTGCTCACGCTCTGTGGCAACCTCTTATTGGTCCTACTAGGAAGGTCCTGTACGTGCTGCAACTATTTATTGCTCACATGGCCGCACGGCCATGCGCTAGTATTGTTCTTTGTTATGTGCTTTGCGCCAGTGTGGTCACATGAGTGTGTTCAGGGACCCGGCTGAAATAAGCCCCTAGAATGCTGGCACCTCCGGCGAGGAGTTTGTGTTTGTATGTATTCAGGGACCTGGCTGAAATAAGCCCCTAGAATGCTGGCGTTTTGTGTGCATGCGTGACCACTGACTGCTCTCTGTTTGGGCAGTTAGCCTGTGCCTCTGTGAAGTCTAACAGGGCACAGTGCTTTGCTTTCATGGCTATTCGGTGAATTAACTGAGTTAGTCCTTACCGCCATATAGTGCTGCCGTTTGCTAGCAGCAGGTACTCCTGCACGGTGGACCCCGGGCTGCGAACGCACCAATATCAATAAAAACATCTGTATTTACTCAGTGCATTCCACTAGCCCTAACATAATACTAGCGCCAGGGTCTGGCTAGTAAATGGCGGACATTCAGCAATCCTTGCGGTATATCCAGCAGCTGGAGGGTAAGTTGGCGGCTCTCGAGAGCTCAACCTCAGCTGTGGATGTTACCGCAGTTGCTGTACAGGCTAGCAGCAACCTTGTCCTCTGCCACCCCTGTTCCGACATTATCTCGCCTCCCGCTGCCAGAAAAATGTTCTGGAGATAGCAAATCTTGAAGGGATTCGTGAGTCAGTGCTCAATTCACCTCGAGCTCGTTTTCCCACAGAGCGGGCTAAGGTGGGATTTATTGTGTCTCTCTTGTCGGACAGGGTGTTGGAATGGGCTATGCCGCTGTGGGAGCATGGCAATCATGTGGTGCAGAGTGCTCCGCTGTTCCTGAGCACTCTGAAACAGGTCTTTTTAGGACCTCAAGTCACCCATGAAACGGCGCTCCAACTGCTGGCATTAACTCAGGGTGAGTCCTTGGTCAGCCATTTTGCCGTCCGCTTTTGTACTTTAGCCTCTGAGCTGGAGTGGTCGGATAAAGCCCTAATCCCCATATTTTGGAGAGGCCTGGCTGATCACCTTAAGGATGCTCTGGCCACTAGGGAGATTCCTGCCACACTGGAGGAGTTAATAACTGTCTCTACTCGAATTGACCTCCGTTTTAACGAGCAGGGGTTAGAGCGAGCCCAGTGTAGGCAGAGGTTTTGGCTGGCTCCCACCTTCGCCAAACCTCTGGAATCTTCGGTCTTGGTTCCTGAATCACATGAGGCCATGGAAGTGTCACGAGCGGGATCTAAGTCCCGGACGGCTTGTGCACTCAAGGTCTGTCATGTTTGCCAGCAGTCAGGACATCTTGCCACCAGATGTCCCCAGCGGTTGAGGAAACGTCAGCGTCTAGTGGTAGTAGGTGGAGATACACTAGACACGGCGACTACACGTAGGGATGAGCGACTTTTACTTTTTCAGGATCGAGTCGGGTTTCACGAAACCCGACTTTGTCAAAGTCTGGTCGGGTGAAATCGGCCGATTATTTCGAAAAGTCCTGGATCCGACCGAAACACGAAACCCAATGCAAGTCAATGGAGAATCAAAGTCGGCAGTGAGTGGAGGACAGGAAAACAACAACAGAGCCCATTTTAATGCCCAAAACATCAATTCTTGTTACTTAAGCTTGTCAATCTTAATTTACCTTATAATAATAGTTAGCCATTGAAAATTTGGGGGTCATTTGGCAACAGTTGTGGGGGGAGTAGGGCTGGCTCAAGTTTTTCGTGGGCCCAGGAAACGCGGACTATGTCACGGCGGTGGAGCAGGGAGAGGTAAGTATTTCAACTTTGCAAGTGCTGTGATCCTGAGCAAGCAGGGGGGCCACACTCATTCGCATTGCCACTGGCACAGGGCCCCTCAAAGTACGGCGTTGTGATTGACGGCGGGGGTGCCTCCCACCGGCAGAGACACTTTTGCGTACTATGAGGGGCCCTGTGCCAGTGACGTCGCCAACGAATATGCCCCCCCCACCTGTTGAAGGAACCTGCACTTTCATCTGCACCTTCCTCTTTGTCCCCGTGTAAGGTGGTATAGTATGCGGGAAGGGGAACCAGACTTTCTGCAGGGTCAGATACTGGCTATGTAGAGTGCAAGGGGAATGTAGTGGTCTGGGTCCATGTACCGGCAGACTCATCTAGCAGTGGCTGGGCAATGGGCAGGATGAGGAGGAAACACAGATATAGGCCCAAAGAATAAAGTAGGCTAAATGCAGTTCAAAATTGGTAACAGGAGTAAACAGGCAGCACTGCTTTGTTCAGTGGAGGAGAACAGCAAGGAGCGGCAGACACCGTTAGTAGGCCCAACCAAACCAGTAGACCAAATGCAGTTTTAAAATTCCTATAGGCCGAAAGCCTGAAGATTGAAGCTCAGGAGAAAAACACAGGAGAATACCAAGGAGCGGCAGACACCGTTAGTAGGCCAAACCAAACTAGTAGGCCAAATGCACTTTAATATGTGATATCGGCTGCAAATTGAAGCTCTGCTTTGTGCAGTGAAGGACAGCTGTATTGAGTGGCGCAGACAGACACAGGTAGTAGGCCTAAATTAAAAAAGTTGGCTCAATGCAGTTTAAAATTGGCTACAGGGGTACACAGGCGGCAGAGCGTTGTTAAGCGGAGGACGATTGTCAGGACTGGAGTGGCCCAGACAGACTTAGTAGGCCTAAAATAAAAAAGTTGGCTCAATGCAGTTTAAAATGGGTAACAGGGGTACACAGGCAGCACTGGTTTGGTCAGTGGAGGACGATTGCTAGGAGTGGCGCAGACTTACTAGGCCTAAAATAAAAAAGTAGGCTCAACGCAGTTCAAAATAGGTAACGGGTACACAGGCAGCATTGTTTTGGTCAGCGGAGGACGATTAGTAGGAGTCTCGCAGACAGACTTACTAGGCCTAAAATAAAAAAGTTGGCTCAATGCAGTTTAAAATGGGTAACAGGGGTACACAGGCAGCACTGGTTTGGTCAGCAGAGGACGATTGCTAGGAGTGGCGCAGACAGACTTACTAGGCCTAAAATAAAAAAGTAGGCTCAATGCAGTTCAAGATGGGTAACGGGTACACAGGCAGCTTTGTTTTGGTCAGCGGAGGACGATTAGTAGGAGTGGCGCAGACAGACTTACTAGGCCTAAAATAAAAAAGTTGGCTCGAAGCAGTTTAAAATGGGTAACAGGGGTACACAGGCAGCACTGGTTTGGTCAGCAGAGGACGATTGCTAGGAGTGGCACAGACAGACTTACTAGGCCTAAAATAAAAAAGTAGGCTCAATGCAGTTCAAAATGGGTAACGGGTACACAGGCAGCATTGTTTTGGTCAGCGGAGGACGATTAGTAGGACTGGCGCAGACAGACTTACTAGGCCTAAAATAAAAAAGTTGTCTCAATGCAGTTTAAAATGGGTAACAGGGGTACACAGGCAGCACTGGTTTGGTCAGCGGAGGACGATTGCTAGGAGTGGCGCAGACAGACTTACTAGGCCTAAAATAAAAAAGTAGGCTCAATGCAGTTCAAAATGGGTAACGGGTACACAGGCAGCATTGTTTTGGTCAGCGGAGGACGATTAGTAGGACTGGCGCAGACAGACTTACTAGGCCTAAAATAAAAAAGTTGGCTCAATGCAGTTTAAAATGGGTAACAGGGGTACACAGGCAGCACTGGTTTGGTCAGCAGAGGATGATTGCTAGGAGTGGCGCAGACAGACTTACTAGGCCTAAAATAAAAAAGTAGGCTCAATGCAGTTCAAAATGGGTAACGGGTACACAGGCAGCTTTGTTTTGGTCAGCGGAGGACGATTAGTAGGAGTGGCGCAGACAGACTTACTAGGCCTAAAATAAAAAAGTTGGCTCAATGCAGTTTAAAATGGGTAACAGGGGTACACAGGCAGCACTGGTTTGGTCAGCAGAGGACGATTGCTAGGAGTGGCGCAGACAGACTTACTAGGCCTGAAATAAAAAAGTAGGCTCAATGCAGTTCAAAATGGGTAATGGGTAAACAGGCAGCATTGTTTTTGTTAGCGGAGGACGATTAGTAGGAGTGGCGCAGACAGACTTACTAGGCCTAAAATAAAAAAGTTGGCTCAATGCAGTTTAAAATGGGTTACAGGGGTACACAGGCAGCACTGGTTTGGTCAGCGGAGGACGATTGCTAGGAGTGGCGCAGACAGACTTACTAGGCCTAAAATAAAAAAGTTGGCTCAATGCAGTTGCAAACTGGTAACAGGAGTAAACTGGTGGCACTGCTTTGTTCGGTGGAGGACAACTGGAATAAGTGGCTGACACAGTACGTTGGCCTAAATAGTAAAGCGGGCTAAATGTCTGCCAAAAAAATGTTCGTAAATAAACAGGTGGCAAAGCAACGTACAGGGGTGGGTTCCTCTGCTGAGTACCAGATAGTGGTAGTTCGCGCACAGTATTCACAGGTCAAAATGGAGGGCATGGTCCCTGTATATATTTACTATCATCTCTCAATTTGTATTGGCAGTGCCATTGAAGGATTTAACAGCACCGACTAAACAGCGGTGGAGCACTGTTTGAGCTGGGGGGGAACACTCTCTCGTGGGCGGCAGTACTGGCCCAGGGCCCCTCATATTATGATGGTGTGTCAGACGTGGGTGTGCACCCCCACCGCCAGAGACACTTAATTGTACTATGAGAGACCCTGTGCCAGTGCCGTCGGCCAAAAGTGGGCACACCCACCTGTCCAGGCAAACGGCACTCGCACGGGTGCTTGCGCCAAGTGGTGACCACGGGCCCGTGGGGGGAGTCAGCCCATTTAGGGAGGTATTAAAATGGCCTATGGTGGACATTCAGCAGCAGCAAATGAAGGAATTGGAGCAGTCCGTAAGAGGAGTCCAAAAGCAAGACCTTTTTAAAGGAAAGCTACGTGTCAGCAGGGGAAGGTGGGGCAAAAGAATTTGAAATCCATGATTGGTTCATTTTAATGAAGGTTAGATCATCAACATTTTGGGTAGCCAGACGTGTCCTTTTTTCGGTCAGTATTGAACCAGCAGCACTGAAGACTCTTTCTGATAGCACACTGGCAGCAGGGCAAGCGAGCTCCTGTAATGCATATTCTGCCAATTCAGGCCAGGTGTCTAGTTTAGATGCCCAGTAATCAAAGGGGAATGACCTGTGAGGGAGAACATCGATTATTGAGGAAAAGTAGTTTGTAACCATACTGGACAAATGCTGTCTCCTGTCACTTTGAATCGATGCAGCTGTCCCTGTCGTGTCAGCGGTCATTGAAAAATCACTCCACAACCTTGTCATAAAACCCCTCTGTCCAACGCCACTTCAGATTTCTGCACCGCTAGCACCTCTGCCATGTTGCCCCCTACGGCTCGTATGAGAACCATCACCGCCGCTGTGTGCTGGGAATGCCAGAACCAAACGGTCTACAAGAGTTGCTTGTTTGGTAGCCAATATTTGCTCTAGGTTCTCATGTGGCATGATATTTTGCAATTTTCCTTTGTAGCGTGGATCCAGTAGGCCGGCCAACCAGTAATCATCATCGGTCATCATTTTGACAATGCTGGGGTCCCTTTTTAGGATACGCTAGGCATACTCAGCCATGTGGGCCAATGTTCCAGGTGTCAATTCGCTGCTTCTGCTGGGTTGAGGAGCACTTTCTTGCAAATCTACATCACAAGTGTCCCGCAAGAAACCTGTACCAGACCTTGCAACGGCACCAGTTTCTATTGCCCCCTGAAAAGCTCCCTCCTCCCATACATATTCATCCCCATCATCCTCCTCCTCATCCTCTTCATCCGCCACCTCGTCCTGGACAGTTCCCTGACCAGACAATGGCTGACTGTCATCAAGGCTTCCCTCCTCCTCGGCTGCAGACGCCTGCTCCTTAATGTGCGTCAAACTTTGCATCAGCAGATGCATAAGTGGGATGCTCATGCTTATGATGGCGTCGTCTGCACTTACCAGCCGTGTGCATTTCTCAAAACACTGAAGGACTTGACAGAGGTCTTGTAGCTTCGACCACTGCACACCAGACAACTCCATGTCTGCCATCCAAGTGCCTGCCCGTGTATGCGTATCCTCCCACAAATAAATGACAGCACGCCTCTGTTCACACAGCCTCTGAACCACGTGCAGTGTGGAGTTCCACCTTGTTGCAACATCTAAAATTAGGCATTGCTGTGGAAGATTTAGCGATCGCTGATGGTTCAGCATACGGCTGGAGTGTACGGGCGACCGGCGGATGTGCGAACAAAGTTTTCGCACCTTCAGGAGCAGGGCTGGTAACTCCGGATAATTTTTCAGGAAGCACTGCACCACCAGGTTCAAAGTGTGAGCCAAGCAAGGTATGTGTTTAAGTTGTGAAAGGGCTATGGCAGCCATAAAATTCCTTCTGTTATCACTGACTTCCTTGCCTGCCTCAAGATGTACACTGCCCAGCCATTACTCACTTTCTTGCTGCAAGAACTCGGCCAGTACTTCCGCAGTATGTCTGTTGTCGCCCAAACACTTCATTTCCAACACAGCCTGCTGACGCTTACCACTAGCTGTTCCATAATGAGACACCTCGTGTGAAACACTGGCAGCTGCGGATGGAGTTGCCAGGCGACTGCGCTCTGTGGACGAGCTGTCGCTTTTGGAGGAGGACGAGGAGGAGGGGTGTCGAATGCCTACTGCCAACTGTTTCCTAGACCGTGGGCTAGGCAGAACTGTCCCACTATTGCTGTCCCATGTGGACCCTGCATCCGCCACATTAACCCAGTGCGCCGTGATGGACACGTACTGTCCCTGGCCATGCCTACTGGTCCATGCATCTGTGGTGAGGTGCACCTTTCCACTGACAGACTGCCTCAGTGCATGGACAATGCGGTCTTTGACATGCTGGTGGAGGGCTGGGATTGCTTTTCTCGCAAAGAAGTGGCGACTGGGTAGGTCATAGTGTGGTACTGCGTAGGCCATCAGGTTGCTTTCGACCAACCGGTAGGGCATCATCTCTAACGAGATTAATCTGGCAATGTGGGCGTTCAAACCCTGTGTACGCGGATGAGAGGATGAGTACTTTCTTTTCCTCACGAGAGTCTCTTCTAGGGTGAGCTGGACAGGAGACCTGCAGATGGTGGAACTAGCGGTGGTGGTGGTGGACATGGCGGACAGAGACAGTTGGTGATGTTGGCCTACATACAGTGCTTCCTACCAATAACCTTCTGATTCCCTGCCTGCTTTGGCCTTGCGACGATCCCTCTACATTTGCTGCTGGTGGTGTCCGAACCGGTGGGCTTACAGTGAGGGAAGCAATGTAGCGTTGCTGACTACCTTCATTCTGACCAGGTGCACCAACGGTACAGGACGTTTGGTAATGAGTCCAGGCTTGCAAGTGCATGCTGGTTAAATGTCTACGCATGCACGTTGTATTTAAATTTAGAAGATTCTTCCCTCTGCTAAAGGTCTTTGAGCATTTCTTACAGATTACCTTAGACTGATCATTGGGATCTTGGTCAAAAAAATGCCACACTGCACTCTTCCTACTATGGAATTCCTTTTCAGGCATTGCACGCTGTGCAACTTTCAGCGGTTGGCCACGCTGTCCTAAAACTGTTTTTCTCACACGTTTTGGGCCTGATACGGGCCTGGCTGATGACAGCTGTTGCGATGTAGATTGGTGTTGCTGCGGATAACCCTCCTCCGCTTGTGAGCTAGTGCCAGTGGCACCCTCTTCCCCCAATGGCTGCCAATCTGGGTCAAGAACTGGGTCATCTATCACCTCCTCCTCCACAATGTCATGTGCACCTTCCTCAGTGTCACCGTGTAAGCCGGTGCTATAGCGTTCGGGACAGGGCACCATAGTCTCATCAGAGTCAGATTCTGGCTCAGGAAACTGCGAGATCAATGTAGTGATTTGAGTCAATGGAACAGCATCATAATCTAGCTGTGGCTGTGCATCAGTGCACTCCATGTCCGATTCTTCTTGTAATAGGCAGTGTACAATTTCCCTTTCTAACCCTGGCACGGTATGGGTAAAGAGCTCCATGGAGTAACCTATAGTGTCACCTGACGCATCCTTCACTTTTGGTTTGGGAGAAGGACACAAGGAAATGTCTTTTTCCAGACCGGAAGCATCCACTGATGACTGGCTGCTCTTAGATTTTGAACTTTGGGAAGAGGAGGCGAAAGAGCTAGAGGCTTAGTCAGCAAGGAAAGACAAAACTTTTTCCTGCTGCTCCGGCTTTAAAAGCTGTTTTCCTACTCTCAGGTAAGGTAACCTTCGAGGCCTTGTGTAGCCAGACGATGACGCAGGCTCAACACCTCCAGCCTTAGGTGCTACTGTGCTTTTACCACTACCACCAGATGCAGCACCACCACCACCATCAGTACTAGCTGGCAACCCCCGCCCACGGCCTCTTCCACCAGACTTCCTCATTTTTTTGGGGGGAGACACTGAACCACAACTCTGTCCCAGTGGTATAACACAACACTATGAACGTGGCAGAAAGTGGCTGCCCGATATACGACACACTAGCAGTACAGCAGAATATAAACTGTGTGAGAATTACTATCTCACTTTTGGGGGGAGACACTGAACCACAACTCTGGCCCAGTGGTATAACACAACACTATGAACGTGGCAGAAAGTGGCTGCCTGATATATGACACACTAGCATTACAGCAGAATTTAAACTGTGTGAGAAATACTATCTCACTTTTGGGGGGAGACACTGAACCACAACTCTGTCCCAGTGGTATAACACAACACTATGAACGTGGCAGAAAGTGGCTGCCTGATATATGACACACTAGCAGTACTGCAGAATATAAACTGTGTGAGAATTACTATCTCACTTTTGGGGGGAGACACTGAACCACAACTCTGGCCCAGTGTTATAACACAACACTATGAAAGTGGCAGAAAGTGGCTGCATGATATACGACACACTAGCAGTACAGCAGAATATAAACTGTGTGAGAATTACTATGTCACTTTTGGGGGGAGACACTGAACCACAACTCTGGCCCAGTGGTATAACACAACACTATGAACGTGGCAGAAAGTGGCTGCCTGATATACGACACACTAGCAGTACAGCAGAATATAAACTGTTTGAGAATTACTATCTCACTTTTGGGGGGAGACACTGAACCACAACTCTGTCCCAGTGGTATAACACAACACTATGAACGTGGCAGAAAGTGGCTGTCTGATATATGACACACTAGCAGTACAGCAGAATATAAACTGTGTGAGAATTACTATCTCACTTTTGGGGGGAGACACTGAACCACAACTCTGGCCCAGTGGAATAACACAACACTATGAACATGGCAGAAAGTGGCTGCCTGATATATGACACACTAGCAGTACTGCAGAATATAAACTGTGTGAGAATTACTATCTCACTTTTGGGGGAGACACTGAACCACAACTCTGGCCCAGTGGTATAACACAACACTATGAACGTGGCAGAAAGTGGCTGCCTGATATACGACACACTAGCAGTACAGCAGAATATAAACTGTGTGAGAATTACTATCTCACTTTTGGGGGGAGACACTGAACCACAACTCTGGCCCAGTGGTATAGCACAACACTATGAACGTGGCAGAAAGTGGCTGCCTGATATATGACACACTAGCAGTACAGCAGAATATAAACTGTGTGAGAATTACTATCTCACTTTTGGGGGGAGACACTGAACCACAACTCTGGCCCAGTGGTATAACACAACACTATGAACGTGGCAGAAAGTGGCTGCCTGATATATGACACACTAGCAGTACAGCAGAATATAAACTGTGTGAGAATTACTATCTCACTTTTGGGGGGAGACACTGAACCACAACTCTGGCCCAGTGGTATAACACAACACTATGAACGTGGCAGAAAGTGGTTGCCTGATATATGACACACTAGCAGTACTGCAGAATATAAACTGTGTGAGAATTACTATCTCACGTTTGGGGGGAGACACTGAACCACAACTCTGGCCCAGTGGTATAACACAACACTATGAACGTGGCAGAAAGTGGCTGCCTGATATATGACACACTAGCAGTACAGCAGAATATAAACTGTGTGAGAATTACTATCTCACTTTTGGGGGAGACACTGAACCACAACTCTGGCCCAGTGGTATAACACAACACTATGAACGTGGCAGAAAGTGGCTGTAATTATTATTAAAAAAAAAAATTACTGCAATAACAAGCTTCCTACAATGATCTCAGGACAAGTATGGCAGCAATAAAAAGGACTGCTGAACAAAAAAATTGGTAGACAAATAAACAAGACAGGTAACTGTGCAGAAAGGAGCAACAGGATTTTTGCTTTGAAAAAAGCAGTTGGTTTGTACAGCACCGTGCACACAGCTATGCAGCTGCTGCACTAAAATACGACCTCCACTGTCCCTGCACAAAAAGGTGGTGTGGTACAGTGAAAATCGCTCCAGCACAAGCAGTTTGGGGGTTTATATTTCCTCCCTAATTCTGTCCCTGCTTCTGACTAACTGCAGCAACCTCTCCCTATGCTCAGATCGGCAGAAGTAAGATGGCGGTCGGCGTGCATGCCCCTTTATAGCCCCTGTGACGCTGCAGACAGCAAGCCAATCACTGCCATGCCCTTGTCTAAGATGGTGGGGACAGAGACCTATGTAATCACGCTGCCCACACTCTGCGTCCTCCTTCATTGGATGAAAAACGGCGGTAACAGCGTCATACGAAACGCGACTTTGGCGCTCTGATCGCCGACCGCATGGCCGATCCCACACTAGGATCGGTTCGGGTTTCATGAAACCCGACTTTGCCTAAAAGTCGGCGATTTATGAAAATGACCGATCCGTTTCGCTCAGCGCTAACGGCGACGTTTGCCTCCAAATTGTCCTTTAAGGGGACAATTATTATAGGCTCATCCTCCCACTCGGTAGAGCTCTGCGTGGAGTCTTGGGCGGAGGGCAATTTTATGTCTTCTGCCTTCGCCCAACGTCACGCCATACTCCTGGTTATGCTAGCTTAACCAGTAACGGTACGAGTGGTGAATGGGTCGACACTGCCCTCACAGATAACACACCAGACCATCCCTCTTACTCTGTCCATGTTGCCATCCCATCAGGAGATTATATCTCTGCTCCTCATTCCTGAGGGAATTGATGAGGTCCTGTTGGGGATACCTTGGCTACGGTACCACTCTCCTCATATCGAGTGGTCCTCAGGCAGAATTCTGTGATGGGGTGAATCTTGTGGGGGTAGGTGTCAGAGGGAGTGCAATCAGGTTGCTACTACAGAGGTACCCGCAGATCTATCTCCCCAAGCAATATTGGTCTTATGCAGACATGTTCTCCAAAAAGGCGGCGGAGACCCTTCCACCCCATCGCCCCTATGACTGTCCTATTGATCTCTTGCCTGGTACTGAGCCTCCCCAGGGTCGAGTTTATCCGTTATCTCTCCCAGAGACGGAGGCAATGTCTCAGTACATTCAAGAGAATCTGGCAAGAGGGTTCATCAGGAAGTCAGTGTCTCTTGCTGGGGCTGGGTTTTTCTTCGTGCAGAAGAAGAATGGGGAACTGCGTCCATGCATACACTACAGGGGTGTTAATGCCATCACCGTTAAGAATAAGTATCCTTTGCTCTTGATATCTGAGCTCTTCGATAGGCTTCGGGGAGCAAGGGTGTTTACTAACCTAGATCTGTGGGGTGCTTATAATCCGATTCGCATCCGTGAGGGGGACGAATGGAAGACGGCTTTTAACACCAGGGTTGGGCACTATGAATATCTGGTGATGCCCTTCGGGCACTGTAATGCCCCAGCCATTTTCCAAGACTTTATGAACGACATCCAATGGGATATGCTCTCCACCTCGGTCGTAGTCTATCTGGATGATATTCTCATCTACTCTCCAGATATTGACTCCCACCGGAGAGATGTTTGCAAAGTCTTCGACCTCCTACGGGCAAACTCCCTCTATGCCAAGTTGGAGAAGTGTATGTTCGAGCAGGAGTCCTTACCTTTCCTAGGCTATATCATCTCCGCCCAGGGATTGGCTATGGATCCTGCCAAACTACAGGCGGTGATGGACTGGCAGGAGCCCCATTCTCTTAAAGCGGTGCAGCGCTTTATGGGGTTCATTAATTATTATCGCCAGTTCATTCCGCACTTCTCAACTTTGGTAGCTCCCTTGGTTGCCCTCACCAAGAAGGGGGCAAATCCCAAATTGTGGTCTGAGGAGGTCTCCAAGGCCTTTTTCTCCATAAAGTCACACTTCGCTAGCGCTCCCATCCTACATCGCCCCAATGTAGATAACCCATTTATCATGGAGGTGGATGCCTCATCTGTTGGTGCTGGAGCAGTCCTCTTCCAAAAGGATGCTCAAGGTTGGAAGCATCCTTGCTTCTTCTTTTCTAAGACCTTCTCACCAGCAGAGAGGAATTATTCCATCGGGGACAGGGAGCTGCTAGCCATGAAGTTGGCTTTCTCGGAGTGGAGACATCTCTTGGAGGGAGCTCGTTTTCCCTTCCAAGTCTTCACAGATCATAAAAATTTGGTGTACCTGCAGACAGTCCAGGGGTTAAATTCTCGCCAGGCCAGATGGTCCTTGTTCTTCTCCTGGTTTCATTTCACCCTCCATTTTCTTTGTGGGGAGAAGAACATTCGTGCCGATGCTCTCTCTCGCTCTGTTGTGTCATCTGTGGAGGAGGAAGAGGAGCCTCGGCTTATTGTCCCCACCGAGAGCCTGAGAACTGTGGCCCCGATTTCACTAGAGTCTGTGCCTCAGGGCAAGACTTTTGTACCATCCAGTTTGCGACCGGAGGTTCTCTCTTGGGCACACTCGTCCAGGGTGGGTGGACATTTTGGTTCCAAAAGGACATCTGAGTTACTGGCGAGGACATACTGGTGGCCGCGTATGGCTCGTGATGTCACAGACTATGTCCGGGCGTGTGTCTCTTGCGCCAAGAACAAGTCTCCTCGGCAACGGCCAGCTGGGTTGCTTTACCCTCTGCCAGTGGCGGACAGGCCCTGGGAGATGGTCTGGATGGACTTTGTGGTGGGCTTACCCAAGTCTCGTAGTTGCACCATTATCTGGGTGATCACCGACCATTTTTCCAAAATGGTTCATTTGGTGACTCTTCCACTGTTACCTTCTGCACGGGCTCTGGCAGCCTTGTTCATCAAGCATATCTTTCGCTTACACGGTATGCCGGACAAGATTGTCAGTGACCGGGTGTTAGGGCTAGCGGAACGCACCAAATAATAAGAAATTATTGGGCTGTGTGTTTGAGTCAGGGTTGCCATGGCGATGGCTCCCTGGCCTCTCGCTGGTCCGGAGCGCCGGCTGTGACGCTAGTTCCGGCGCGGATGTCAAGTGCGCATGCGCCGCATATGGGATTCCAGTATTATTAGCCCCAGGTGCTGAGGACCTATAAAATCTAAAACATTGGACACACACAATACGGCCCCCGGAAGAAGCCTACGCGAAACACGTGTAGGGGCTGCCATACTCCACACTCACACCGCAGCATACATGGGTAAGGTGCAGTCAGTGCATGTTTATTTAAGTGTACTCTGAATGTGTCTTGTTATAGACTGGGAGTGTTACTATTGGTAATACACCGCTACTGATGCTTGTTTTACTTTAGAGTAAATCTGCTACCTTCTGCTGTACAAATAAATTTCGGTGATGTGTGGGGTAGTTTGTTACCCGTACCTTTGTCATACCATGTTGTTATCCTTTGTTTAAATCAGGTTTTATAACCTTAAAAAAATTTTTTTGGCATAATAAACATTTACCTTTTTACCAAAAATATAAGTGACAGTATTTGGACTCCTTTTTTTCGCATGTTGTTATATTGTGTGGGAGTGTTTCCTGTCCAGATTTGGACATATATGTGGCTCTGTTTTAATCCAGTATACAAATAATAAGAAAGATAGAATAAGGTGCGTTCGCAGCCCGGGGTCCACCATGCAGAGATGGAACCTGCTACCAAATAATGACGGACTATATGGCGGTACAATGTGGATACACACACGGGTTAACTTCACCCTGTGTGAAGGAAGCGAACCCTGTTGCGTCACAAGGCCGCGGTACCGCACCAAGAGTGCAAGCAAGGAGTCTCAGAACTCAATCCCAAGACAGAGGATTTGAGTTCATATAGACCTCCTCTTGCACTCGACACTGCAACTGGGGTGTCAGAGTGAAAGAAATAATAATAAAGATGCACGAGAGTGCATGCGGTGCCGCACTGGCGGACGCCACTAACCACCCAGGCTTGGGTCAGGAAAGCACTGTGAATGCGCACGGCGCCACACTGGTGGTCACAGCAATTAGACGCTGTTTTGTGTGTTACGTGCTGATGGCTAAGTCGGGCGCTAGATAGCAATCATCCACCTTACGCGAGCAGTCATACACAAGGGAGGGGATAATCAATGAATGACTTTCACTCATCAACACACACACGTTTACAAGTTTACACTGGCGCATGGCCGTGCGGTCATGCGAACATTTTATAGCTGCAGCATGTACAGGACCTTCCCAGAAGGACCAATGGGAGGCTGCCACAGAAGTTGAGCACCTTCAGGACCTTCCTGGAGGACCAATGGGATCTGCTGCAGTATCTGAGCATGTGACCCTCGATCTCCAACGGGAGATCTTGCCCTGGGCATGCTCAGGAGGGGAAAAGCAGGACTTAGTCCCAAAATCATCTGCTCGCCGCTGCCCAGCACGGGCTTCAATGGCAGAAGCTGGAAAAGCAGCAGTAACCCTATGCACAGAGTGAGAATGAGCAAGATGCTGGGACCGATGTCTCCGCTGAGCAGACTCCACTGCAGCTGGAGAAGAATGGGAGACCACAACAGACATGGTCCGAGATTCCCCCTGTACAGCGGTGGAAACTCAACTCCTAATATTACCCCCCCCCTTGGGCCTCGCTACGCTCAAAGGCTGCAATGAGCAGCAGAGCCTGAATGTGCTCTCCAGGTTCTGTCCTCAGGGCCGTGGCCCTTCCGGTCCACCAGATAGTATTTTTTTGCCACGTACTACCTTGCACCCCACGATAGCATTCACCTCGTACTCATCCGTGGATGAACCCGATGTCCTGGCAGATGACTCAGAAAACCAGGACAGATAGACAGGCTTTAAGAGGGAAACATGGAAGGTGTCGGTGATACCAAGGCACGGAGGAATAGCCAAACGGTAGACTACAGGGTTAAGCTGTTCCAGAACCTTGAAAGGACCAATGTAGAGAGGCGCAAACTTAGTGGACTCAACTCGCAGCCTGATGTTAAGGGCGGAGAGTCACACTAAGTCGCCAGGAGCGAAGGTCAGAGCGGGGTGCCAGTGAGCATCGGCAGAAACCCTCATTCTCTCCTTGGAAGCCCAAATGGCATCCTGTGTGCGGTCCCAAATGTCACGTGCATCCACTGCCCAGTCTGCCACCCTGGAATCAGAGGATGACACGGGCATGGGCACAGGGACATGCGGATGCTGGCCGTAATTAAGAAGAAAAGGAGTCTGCCCAGTGAAATCGGCTACGGCATTGTTCAGAGGAAATTCTGCCCAAGGTAGCAAAGATGCCCAGTCATCCTGCCTAGCAGAGACAAAATGTTGCAAATATGTCACCAGAGTCTGGTTGGCCCTCTCTACCAACCCATTCGTCTCGGGATGATATGCAGAGGAGAGATTTAGTTCTATGCTGAGTAAACGACAGAGCTCTCTCCAAAACCGAGACGCGAACTGGGGACCCCGGTCACTGACAATTTTATCAGGCATGCCATGTAAATGGAAAATATGTTTAATGAACAATGCCGCCAAGGCCCGTGCAGAAGGTAACCGTGGAAGCGGCACCAAGTGCACCATCTTAGAGAAATAATCGGTGACAACTAGTGTTGAGCGATACTGTCCGATACTTGAAAGTATCGGTATCGGAAAGTATCGGCCGATACCGGCAAAGTATCGGATCTAATCCGATACCGATACCCGATACCAATACAAGTCAATGGGACTCAAGTATCGGACGGTATCCCTGATGGTTCCCAGGGTCTGAAGGAGAGGAAACTCTCCTTCAGGCCCTGGGATCCATATTAATGTGTAAAATAAAGAATTAAAATAAAAAATATTGCTATACTCACCTCTCCGACGCAGCCTGGACCTCACCGAAGGAACCGGCAGCGTTCTTTGCTTAAAATGCGCGCGTTTACTTCCTTCCGTGATGTCACGGCTTGTGATTGGTCGCGTGCCGCCCATGTGGCCGCGACGCGACCAATCACAGCAAGCCGTGACGTAATTTTCAGGTCCTCAATGCCTAATTCTAGGCATTCAGGATTTTAAAATTACGTTCCGGCTTGTGATTGGTCGCGTCGCGGTCACATGGGCGACGCGACCAATCACAAGCCGTGATGTCACGGGAGGCAGGAAACGCGCGCATTTTAAAATTACGTCACGGCTTGTGATTGGTTGCGTGCCGCCCATGTGACCGCGACGCGACCAATCACAGCAAGCCGTGACGTAATTTCAGGTCCTGTATGCCTAATTCTGCATTCAGGACCTGAAATTACGTCACGGCTTGCTGTGATTGGTCGCGTCGCGGTCACATGGGCGGCACGCAACCAATCACAAGCCGTGACGTAATTTTAAAATGCGCGCGTTTCCTGCCTCCCGTGACGTCACGGCTTGTGATTGGTCGCGTCGCCCATGTGACCGCGACGCGACCAATCACAAGCCGGAACGTAATTTTAAAATCCTGAATGCCTAGAATGAGGCATTGAGGACCTGAAAATTACGTCACGGCTTGCTGTGATTGGTCGCGTCGCGGCCACATGGGCGGCACGCGACCAATCACAAGCCGTGACGTCACGGAAGGAAGTAAACGCGCGCATTTTAAGCAAAGAACGCTGCCGGTTCCCTCGGTGAGGTCCAGGCTGCGTCGGAGAGGTGAGTATAGCAATATTTTTTATTTTAATTCTTTATTTTACACATTAATGTTGTTTTGATACCGATACCCGATACCACAAAAGTATCGGATCTCGGTATCGGAATTCCGATACTCGCAAGTATCGGCCGATACCCGATACTTGCGGTATCGGAATGCTCAACACTAGTGACAACCCAGATAACGGTGCAGTTACGAGACTTGGGTAAACCCACCACAAAGTCCATCCTGACCATCTCCCAGGGCCTGTCTGCCACCAGCAGGGGGTAAAGTTGCCCAGCAGGCCGTAGCCGAGGACACCGATTCTTGGCGCAGGAGACACAAACCCGAATATAGTCCCTGACATCACGGGCCATATGCGGCCACCAGTACGTCCTCGCCAAAAGCTCAGATGTCCTCTTGGTCCCAAAATGTCCACCCACCCTGGACGAGTGAGCCCAAGAGAGAACCTCCGGTCGCAAATTAGATGGAACAAAAGTCTTGCCTGGGGGCACAGACTCTAGCGAAACCGGAGCCACAGTTCTCAGGCTCTCAGAGGGGACAATAAGCCGAGGCTCCTCCTCCTCAGATGACACTACGTAGCGAGAGAGAGCGTCGGCACGAATGTTCTTCTCCCCGGAGAGAAAATGGAGAGTAAAATGGAACCGGGAGAAAAACAGGGACCATCTAGCCTGGCGAGAATTCAGCCGCTGGGCCGTCTGTAAGTACACCAAGTTCTTGTGGTCTGTGAACACTTGGAAGAGAAAGCGAGCTCCCTCCAAGAGGTGTCTCCACTCTGAGAAAGCCAACTTCATGGCTAGCAACTCCCTGTCCCCGATGGAATAATTCCTCTCTGCTGGTGAAAAGGTCTTAGAGAAGAAGAAGCAAGGATGCTTCCGACCTTGAGCATCCTTTTGGAAGAGGACTGCTCCAGCACCAATGGATGAGGCATCCACCTCCATAATAAATGGCTTATCTACATCAGGGCGATGTAGGATGAGAGCGCTAGCGAAGTGTGACTTAATCAAGAGAAAGGCCTTGGAGACCTCCTCTGACCACAACTTGGGATTTGCTCCCTTCTTGGTGAGGGCAACCAAGGGAGCTACCAAAGTTGAGAAGTGGGGAATGAACTGGCGATAGTAATTAATGAACCCCATAAAGCACTGCACCGCTTTGAGAGAATGGGGTTCCTGCCAGTCCATCACAGCCTGTAGCTTAGCAGGATCCATAGCCAATCCCTGGGCAGAGATGATATAGCCAAGGAAAGGCGAGGACTCCTGCTCAAATACACAGTTCTCCAACTTGGCATAGAGGGAGTTAGTCCGTAGGAGGTCGAAGACCTTGCAAACATCTCTCCGATGCGAGTCTATATCTGGAGAGTAGATGAGAATATCATCCAGATAAACTACGACCGAGGTGGAAAGCATATCCCGGAAGATGTCGTTTACAAAGTCTTGGAAAACGTCTGGGGCATTACAGAGCCCGAAGGGCATCACCAGATATTTATAGTGCCCATCCCTGGTGTTAAAAGCCATCTTCCATTCGCCCCCCTCACGGATGCGAATCAGGTTGTAAGCACCCCGCAGATCTAATTTAGTAAATACCCTTGCTCCCCGTAGCCTATCAAAAAGCTCAGATATCAGGGGTAGTGGGTACTTATTTTTAACAGTGATGGCGTTAAGACCCCTGTAGTCTATGCATGGATGCAGTTCTCCACTCTTCTTCTGTACAAAGAAGAACCCAGCCCCTGCAGGTGACACTGACTTCCTAATGAATCCTCTTGCCAGATTCTCTCGGATATACTGTGACATTGCCTCCGTCTCCGGGAGAGACAAAGGATAGACTCGACCCCGGGGAGGCTCAGCACCAGGCAAGAGGTCAATAGGACAGTCATAGGGGCGGTGAGGCGGAAGGGTCTCCGCAGCCCTTTTGGAGAGCATATCCGCATAAGGCCAATATTGCTTGGGAAGAGAGGATAAATCTGTGGGTACCTCAGTAGTAGCAATCTGAACGCTCTCCCTCTGACATCTACCCCCACAAGATTCACCCCATCCTAAAATTCTGCCTGTGGACCACTCGATATGAGCAGAGTGATATTGTAGCCAAGGCATCCCTAACAGGATCTCATCAATTCCCTCAGGAATGACAAGCAGAGATATAATCTCCTGATGAGATGGCGACAAGGACAGAGTGAAAGGGATGGTCTGGTGTGTTATCTGTGAGGGCAGTGTTGACCCATTCACCACTCGTACAGTTAAGGTACCTTCACACGAAGCGACGCTGCAGCGATAGCGACAACGATGCCGATCGCTGCAGCGTCGCTGTTTGATCGCTGGAGAGCTGTCACACAGACCGCTCTCCAGCGACCAACGATGCCGAGGTCCCCGGGTAACCAGGGTAAACATCGGGTTGCTAAGCGCAGGGCCGCGCTTAGTAACCCAATGTTTATCCTGGTTACCAGCGTAAAAGTAAAAAAAACAAACAGCACATACTTACATGCGTCCCCCAGCGTCTGCTTCCTGACACTGACTGAGCTCCGGCCCTAACAGCAGAGCGGTGACGTCACCGCTGTGCTTTCACTTTCACTTTTAGGGCCGGCGCTCAGTAAGTGTCAGGAAGCAGACGCTGGGGGACGCATGTAAGTATGTGCTGTTTGTTTTTTTTACTTTTACGCTGGTAACCAGGGTAAACATCGGGTTACTAAGCGCGGCCCTGCGCTTGGTAACCCGATGTTTACCCTGGTTACCAGTGTAAAACATCGCTGGTATCGTTGCTTTTGCTTTCAAACACAACGATACACAGCGATCGGACGACCAAATAAAGTTCTGGACTTTATTCAGCGACCAGCGACATCACAGCAGGATCCTGATCGCTGCTGCGTGTCAAACGAAACGATATCGCTAGCCAGGACGCTGCAACGTCACGGATCGCTAGCGATGTCGTTTCGTGTGAAGGTACCTTTACTGGTTGAGCTAGCATTACCAGCGGTATTGCGTGATGTTGGGTGAAGGCAGAAGATATAAAATTGCCCTCCGCCCCAGAATCCACGCAGAGCTCTACCGAGTGAGTGAATGAGCCTATTGTAATTGTCCCCTTAAAGGACAATTTGGAGGCAAACGTCGCTGTGTCTAGTGTACCTCCACCTACTACCACTAGATGCTGACGTTTCCTCGACCTCTGGGGACATCTGGTGGCAAGATGTCCTGACTGCTGGCAAACATGACAAACCTAGAGTGCACGAGTGGACCGGGACTTAAATCCTGCTCGTGACACTTCCATGGCCTCATGTGACTCAGGAGCCTGAACTGGAGATTCCAAAGGTTTGGCGAAGGTGGGAGCCAGCCAAAACCTCTGCCTACACTGGGCTCGCTCTAACCTCCGCTCATGAAAACAGAGGTCAATACAATTGGACACTGCTATTAACTCCTCCAGTGTGGCGGGAATCTCCCTAGTGGCCAGGGCTTCCTTCACGTGGTCAGCCAGCCCCCTCCAAAATATCAGAATAAGGGCTTTATCCGACCACTCCAGCTCAGATGCTAGGGTGCGGAAGTGGACGGCAAAATGGCTGGCCAAGGACGAGCCCTGAGTCAATGCGAACAGTTGGAGCACCGTATCATGGGTGACACGAGGTCCTAAAGAGTCCTGTTTCAGAGTGCTCAGGAACAATAAAGCACTCTGCACCACATGATCGCCACGCTCCCACAGCGGCGTAGCCCACTCCAACGCCCTGTCCGACAGGAGAGACACAATAAACCCCACCTTAGCCCGCTCTGTAGGGAAACGAGAGGCCAGAAGCTCAAGATGTATAGAGCACTGACTCACGAAACCCCTACAAGACTTACTATCACCAGAAAATTTTTCTGGCAGCGGGAGGCGAGATAGAGTCAGTACAGGGGTGGCAGTAGACAAGGTGGCTGCAGCCACGCTAGCAGCCTGAACAGCAACTGCGGTTACATCCACAGCTGAAGTTGTGCGCTCGAGGGCCGCCAACCTACCCTTCAGCTGCTGGATGTACCGCAAGGATTGCTGTTTGTCCGTCATTACTAGCCAGACCCTGGTGCTAGTGTAATGTTAGGGCTAGCAGAACGCACCAAATAATAAGAAAGATAGAGTAAGGTTCGTTCGCAGCCCGGTGTCCATCGTGCAGAGATGGAACCTGCTGCCAAGTAATGACGGACTATATGGCGGTACAATGTGGATACACACAGGGGTTAACTTCACCCTGTGTGAAGGAAGTGAACCCTGTTGCGTCACAAGGCCGTTGTACCGCACCAAGGGCGCAAGCAAGGAGTCTCAGAACTCAATCCCAAGACAGAGGATTTGAGTTCATATAGACCTCTTGCGCTCAACACTGCATCTGGGGTGTCAGAGTGAAAGAAATAAGAATAAAGATGCACGAGAGTGCGTGCGGTGCCGCACTGGCGGACGCCACTAACCACCCAGGCGTGGGTCAGGAAAGCGTTGTGAATGCGCACGGCACCGCACTGGCGGTCACAGCAATTAGACGCTGTTTTGTGTGTTACATGCTGATGGCTAAGTCGGGCGCTAGATAGCAATCATCCACCTTACGCGAGCAGTCATACACAAGGGAGGGGATAATTAATGAACGACTTTCACTCATCAACACACACACGTTTACAAGTTTACACTAGCACATGGCCGTGCGGTCATGCGAAAATTTTATAGCTGCAGTATGTACAGGACCTTCCCAGAAGGACCAATGGGAGGCTGCCACAGAAGTTGAGCACCTCCAGGACCTTCCTGGAGGACCAATGGGATCTGCTGCAGTATCTGAGCATGTGACCCTCGATCTCCAATGGGAGATCTTGCCCTGGGCATGCTCAGAAGGGGAAAAGCAGGACTTTGTCCCAAAATCATCTGCTCGCCGCTGCCCAGCACTGGCTTCAATGGCAGAAGCTGGAAAAGCAGCAGTAACCCTATGCACAGAGTGAGACTGAGCAAGACACTGGGACCGACGTCTCCGCTGAGCAGACTCCACTGCGGCTGGAGAAGAATGGGAGACTGCAGCAGACATGGTTTGAGATTCCCCCTGTGCAGCGGCAGAAACTCAACTCCTAACACCGGGGTCCCCAGTTTGCGACTCGATTCTGGAGGGAGCTTTGTCATCTACTCAGTATTGAGTTAAATCTCTCCTTGGCTTATCATCCCGAGATGAATGGGTTGGTTATGAGAGACAATCAGACTCTGGTCACTTATTTATGACATTTTGTTTCTGCCAGGCAGGATGACTGGGCATCCTTGTTACCGTGGGCAGAGTTTGCCCTTAACAATGCTGTAGCCGACTCCACCGGTCAGACTCCTTTCCTCCTTAATTATGGCCAGCATCCTCGGGTTCCTGTGCCTATGCCCGTGTCCTCTGCTGACTCCAGGGTGGCAGACTGGGCAGTGGAGGCACGAGACATTTGGGACCGCACTCAGGATGCCATCCGGGCCACCAAGGAGAGAATGAGGTCCTCCACTGATGCACATCGGCGCCCTGCCCCGACCTTTGCTCCTGGCGACTTAGTGTGGCTCTCCGCTCGTAACATCAGGCTGCGTGTTGAGTCCACTAAGTTTGCTCCTCGCTACTTGGGTCCCTTCAAGGTCCTCAAACAGGTTAATCCTGTCGTCTACTATCTAGCCCTTCCTCCACGCCTAGGTATCACCGACACCTTTCATGTGTCCCTCCTTAAGCCCTTATACATGTCCCGGTTTCCTGAGCCATCTGCTGGGACGTCAGGTTCCTCTACGGACGATTACGAGGTGAACGCTATTTTGGGGTGCAAGGTGGTTCGTGGCAAAAAATTTTATTTGGTGGACTGGAAGGGTTACGGTCCTGAGAGCCTGCTGAGCACATTCGGACTCCGCAGCTCATTGCTGCCTTCGAACGTAGCGAGGCCCAAGGAGGGAGGGTAATGTTAGGGGTCGAGTTCCTGCCTCTGCACAGGGGGAATCTCGGGCCATCTCCGCTGCAGTCTCCCATTCTTCTCCTGCTGCAGTGGAGCCTGCTCAGCAGAGACGTTGGTCCCAGCGTCTCGCTCAGTCTGACTCTGTACAAAGAGTTACTGCTGCTTTTCCTGCTTCTGCCATTGAAGTCAGTGCTGGGCAGTGGCGAGCAGATGCTTCTGGGACTAAGTCCTGCTTTTCTCGTTCTGAGCATGCCCAGAGTAAGATCTCTCAGTGGAGATTGAGGGTTACATGATCAGATACTGCAGCCGAGGCCATTGGTCCTTCAGGAAGGTCCTGTAGGTGCTCACGCTCTGTGGCAACCTCTCATTGGTCCTTCTAGGAAGGTCCTGTATGTGCTGCAACTATTTAAGGCTCACATGGCCGCATGGCCATGCGCTAGTATTGTTCTTTGTTATGTGCTTTCCACCAGTGTGGTCACGTGAGAGTGTGTTCAGGGACCCGGCTGAAATAAGCCCCTAGAATGCTGGCACCTCCGGCGAGGAGTTTGTGTTTGTATGTATTCAGGGACCTTGCTGAAATAAGCCCCTAGAATGCTGGCACCTCCGGCGAGGAGTTTTGTGTGCATGCATGACCACTGACTGCTCTCTGTGTGGGCAGTTAGCCTGTGCCTCTGTGAAGTCTAACAGGGCACAGTGCTTTGCTTTCATGGCTACTTGGTGAATTAACTGAGTTAGTCCTTACCGCCATATAGTGCCGCCATTTGCTAGCAGCAGGTACTCCTGCACGGTGGACCCTGGGCTGCGAACGCACCAATATCAATAAAAACATCTCTATTTACTCGGTGCGTTCCGCTAGCCCTAACAGAGGGAGAAGTTGACCAAGATGGTGAAGGACTACTTAAGTGACCATACCAGCATCCTTCCTAATTCTTCAATGCCCTTTAACTATTGGTTGTCCATGCTGAACTCTTGGCCTGACCTCTCCTTGTATGCCTTGGAGGTGCTGCCATGCCCTGTTGCAAGTGTGGTGTCTAAGTAGGTTTTTAGTTCCGCCAGTGCAATTATAACAGATAGGCAAACATGCCTGTCAATGGAAAATGCAGTCAGGCTGACTCTTCTAAAATTGAACAAGGGCTGGATTTCCTCTGACATTGTAAGCCCTATGGATAACAGCCTTCCAATGTAAACGTAGTCCAAATGGGGTTTTTCTGGAAGTTGCCTTAATGTCCATCCCTTACCATCCAAACCCATTTTGTTCAGGAAATCACCTCCTCCTCCTCCTCTTTCTCCTTCTGCTTTTCCAACAAGAAGTGTTCATCTATGTATACTTCACTGTTTTGTACTTTTTGATACCTTTGCACATTGTGCAATGGTGAAACTTGTGGTTAGCACTGCAGCCTTCCATCGCTGGAGTCCTGGGTTCAAATCCCACCAAGGACAACATCTGCAAGGAGTTTGTATGTTCTCCCCGTGTTTGCGTGTGTTTCCTCTGGGTTTTCCTTTTTCCTCCCACATTAATAAGCCATACTGATAGGGAATTAAATTGTGAGCCCCATTCGGGGCAGCAATGGTAATGTGTGCAAACGTTAATGAGCTGCGGAATATGTTAGCGCTATATAAAAATAAAGATTATTATTATTACTCCCTATCTCTACCTCTTGTAATAACTGCAAAGTGTATTGTGATGTCCCCATCATGGCCTCTTTCAATTGGTCTGATAGAGACCCCTTGGGTAATTTTTTAAACGTGCATATTGTGCAATGGTGAAACTTGTACTCTCTACCTCTACCTCTTCTAAAAACTGCTAAATATATTGTGAGGTCCCCATCATGGACTCTTTCAGCGTGTATGACACAGACCCCTTGGAGTAATTTTTGTAAACCTTTGTACTTTGTGCAAAGGTCAAATTTGTACTCTTAATCTCTATATATTGTATTATCATATTTTTTATTGTGTTGCCCTTCTTGCGGTCTCTTTAAGAGTGTATCTGGTAGCCTGATGTTGATTATTTGATCTGCACTTGGACATTTTGGAACATGAATGCATTAATATGCTCCACATAATTCTTCAGGTTTCAGCCTTACACAGAATAATAATATAAGTAACGAAACATAATAATATGAGAATGAAACTCTATATATGCTGCTAGTTCTAAAATCTTACCCACACATCCCTTTAGGGTACGTTCACACAGGACTTTTTTGCTGCTTTTTTTTATGCTAATTTAGGTGCGTTTTTTTGGTGCGTTTTTGGTGCGTTTTTTGGGTACGTTCACACAGGACTTTTTTGCTGCAGATTTTTGCTGCAGATATTTGCTGCTTTTTTTATGCCAATTTTCAGCTGCTAGGACACCTCACAATGGCTCTTCACACCTCACAATGGCTCTTCACACCTTACTACCAGGAACTCCCTCACAATAGATCACAATCAGGACACCTCACAATGGCTCTTCACACCTCAGAATGGCTCACAATGGCTCTTCACACCTCACTACCAGAAACTCCCTCACAATAGATCACAATCAGGACACCTCACAATGGCTCTTCACACCTCACAATGGCTCACAATGGCTCTTCACACCTCACTAACCACACCCCTAAGCTCTTGGCTGTGAGATCCCTTCCTGCTGGCCATGATTTTCTGCACAAAAAACGCAGCAAATAATGCTACATGCGTTTTTTCAGCGTTTTTGCAGCGTTTTTTTAATCACCCATTCAAGTCAATGGGTGAAAAAACGCTGCAAAAACGCTGAAAGAAGTGGCATGCCCTATGTCCAAAAAAAGCAGCAAAGCAGAAAATACTGATCAAATAAAAAACCAACGTGTGTGCATGAGATTTCTGAAATCTCATAGGCTTTACTGGTACTGTAAAAAGCAGCTGAAAATTAGCATAAAAAAAGCAGCAAAAAAAGCAGCAAAAAAGTCCTGTGTGAACGTACCCTTATAAAGGGAAATTTGACATAATACCGCTGTTAGCATACGCCATATACTAGGTTGGTGAAACTGCTAGGTACAAAATCTGTGTCTGACAGTGAAGCCACTGGCCGTTGCCCTGTGTTATGCCCCTCCCAATCTGCTGTCCAGAATGGAGGCGCTGATTGTTCCTGTCCACAACCTTCAGTTACACAGACACAACAGTCAGCAACCACATCCATTTCGTTGTCCCAGCGCAGCGTTCAGTTGTCCCTTGTCAGCACATATGTCTGGTCACAAATTGTTAGATAGGGCATACATATTCATTAGCAATTCATATTGTCTGGTGCTGAACAAAGACCATTGCTGACTTTTCCAGGATCCTAAATGAGACTTCTGTCTCTTTATTAAACTGTCGCTTCCCTTACATTTTCTAAATATGAGTCTTTACAACAAATGGTGGTGGGGTATTGGCCAGTTTCTGTACAATTTAAGCAAGTCTAAAAAAAACTGTTAATACGCTCCTCAGACCTATTCAGGCCGCAGCCGTACACATATTGGAACATGGTCATTGCCACACTAATGCATTTACCTGAGCTCTGTAGCATTGCCTGTCACCTGAATAATACACTCCACAGACCTCGACACTCTCTGGGACATTTCCTGTAATTGCTCAATTTTTGCGCAAAACCATGCATTCTGCCAGGTAGGGTAGTTTCCAGAAGAAGTGAGTAGGCTTGTGCAGATTGGTCAAAGGCACTCCTGTTTTTCCCTTGAGGAGGCTGCTTCCAAGTAAAATGAGGCTTGTGCATGTTCCTGACATGGGTTTCAGGCCTGACAGATTGAGCACAGTATAGGCCCTCACTTACCGTATTTTTCGGACTACAAGACGCACTTTTTCCCCCCAAAAAAGGGGGGAAAATGGGGGGTGCGTCTAATAGTCGCAATGCAGCTTACCGTGGTGGCAGAGGTGCGGCGGCAGAGGTGTGGCAGCAGAGGTACGGAGATGAGGAGGCGCAGTGAGCGGGGTCCCTTTTCCCGGTGGGGTGATGCAGCAGCCCGGTAAGGCAGCAGAGCCGGGTGAATCCTGATGTTATCGGTGGGCGCGGCCATCTTCCTGAGGCCGCGCGTTCGCAGATGGAGCTCTGCTGCCCGGGGCTTCAGGAAAATGGCCGCGGGATGCCGCGCGTGCGCAGATGGGGATCGCGGCGGCCATTTTCATGAAGCCCCGGGCAGCAGAGCTCCATCTGCGAACGCGCGGCCTCAGGAAGATGGCCGCGCCCACCGATATCAACAGGATTCACCCGGCTCTGCTACATTACCGGGCTGCTGCAGCTGCATCACCTCACCGGGACTTTGGACTCTGTATCCTGTATCCTTTTGCTTCCCAGGATGGGTGCAGCAAGGTTCAGGAAGGATCTCGTGGGCACATGGACTGGAGATGATGGAGGTAGTGGTGTACATTGTGAAGCGAGTATTCCACAGGCGCTCAGATGTCCTTGCCGCTTCCCGGCGCTCCTCAGCACCGCATGGCACGGCCGGCTCTCCGCCTCCAGCAGGGCTCGCAGCAGTACAGAGGCGCTTTTCCCGCAGTGTCCGGTCATGGTGGCTGTGTCTCGGTAGCGGAGCTCCTCACTTATTACCGGCTTCTGAAATAATTATTGCGCTGAGGAGCGCCGGGAAGCGGCAAGAACTCAGACATCTGAGCTCCTGTGGAATACTCGCTTCACAATGTACACCTCTACCTCCATCATCTCCAGTCCATGTGCCCACGAGATCCTTCCATCACCTCACCGGGGAAAGGGACCCCTCTCACGCCATACCTCTCACTGTGCCTCCTCATCCCAGCACCTCTGTCGGTAACCACTGCTGCCACCCTCCCATGGACACCAGGCCGTGGCGTCGCCCACCTAAGCAGGAAGGGACCCTGCTCAGGTGCACGCCGTACCGCATCACCCCACCTCTGCCGCCACCATGCCTCCTGTGACCCTGCTCTGCCACCACCAGCCCTCAGGTAAGACACTGTAAATTCGGACAATAAGACGGACCCCCATCTTATAAAAAAATCTTTTTTTCTGCAATTTTCACCCCAAATTTGGGGTGCGCCTTATGGTCCGGTGCGTCTTATAGTCCAAAAAATACGGTACATACACTGTATTTAGAATTTAATTTTAATACTTTTGGTGTCTGGTAGAATCACATTTACTGACATTGATCATACAGCTCCCCCAACTCCTGTATTATATTCACCTTAAAGCAGCTTCACCCTCTATGACAGGTGTTGCATGATGGATTGGGATCCGGTGGTAAAAATGAACTGTGGAGCTTACAAAACTCAGGTTGCACAGCACCTGCTGGCCCTCTGCAAATTGTAAGCGAGGGCCGCATAATGACATGGCGGTGGGCATGGTAGTAGTGGCGGGCAAAGCCCAAAATTCAAATGGCCATGTTTGAAATGGCATTGTAAAGGTGTGGGAAATATGTATTCCACCATCTTGCTAGCTATTTGGCATGAGGGAGGGACCTCCCAAATGTAAGAGTGTGAGCTCTCCCAAATGTATGATACCGGGCCACCTGAGGGCCCTTACCAAACTCAAATTTCACAGCACCTGCTGGCCCTCTGCAAATTGTAAGCAAGGGTCGCATAAATACATGGCGGTGGACATGGTGTAGTGGCGGCCGAAGCCCAAAATTCAAATGGTAACTTTTGAAATGGCATTGTAAATAGTTGGGGAATATGTATTATACTATATTGCTAACTATTTGGCATGAGGGAGGGACCTCCCAAATGTAGGAGTGAGAGCTCTCCCAAATGTATGATACAGGTCCACCTGAGAGCCCTTAACAAATTCGGGTTTCACGGCACCTGCTGGCACTCTGCAAATTGTAATCGAGGGCCGCATAAGGACATGGCAGCGGACATGGTGGTGGTGGCGGGCGATGCCCAAAATTCAAATGGGCATGTTTGAAATGGCATTTTAAAGGGAATAGGAATATATATTCCACTATATTGCTAACTATTTGGCATGAGAGAGGAACCTCCCAAATGTAGGAGTGAGAGACCTCACAAATGTTAAATGAAAAACTAAAATCAAAACACTTCATTTGAACATATGCTAAAGGGGAGGGTTTTTTATCTTATCTTTTTATGTTGCGTTATATACATGTAATTGTGAAGGAAAAATGTTTCTTAGCACTTCACTATTCGATCATAATTATTTATTTAAATAATTAAAAAATACTGCGTGGAGACCCCTCTATTCTTGATAACCAGACTTGCTGAAGCTGACAGCTGAGAGTTTTGTCTGTCTGGTTATCAAAAATACAAGGAAACCCATACCGTTTTTTTCTTAATTACACTGACAACTAGTGTTGAGCGATACCATCCGATACTTGAAAGTATCGGTATCGGATAGTATCGGCCGATACCCGAAAAGTATCGGATATCGCCGATACCGATACCCGATACCAATACAAGTCAATGGGACACCAAGTATCGGAAGGTATCCTGATGGTTCCCAGGGTCTGAAGGATAGGAAACTCTCCTTCAGGCCCTGGGATCCATATTAATGTGTAAAATAAAGAATTAAAATAAAAAATATTGATATACTCACCCGTCCGGAGGCCCCTGCACCTTACCGCTGTTAACCGGCAGCCTGCTTTGCTTAAAATGAGCGCATTCAGCACCTTCCATGACGTCACGGCTTCTGATTGGTCGCGTGCCGCTCATGTGACCGCCACGCGACCAATCACAAGCCGCGACGTCATTCTCATGTCCTAAATTCCTAGAATGAGGAGTTTAGGGCCTGAGAATGACGTCGCGGCTTGTGATTGGTCGCGTGGCGGTCACATGAGCGGCACGCAACCAATCATAAGCCGTGACGTCATGAACGCGCTCATTTTAAGCAAAGCAGGCTGCCGGTCACTACCAGGGCGTGTCAGAGGGTGAGTATATCCCTATTTTTTATTTTAATTCTTTATTTTTTACATGGATATGGATCCCAGGGCCTGAAGGAGAGTTTCCTCTCCTTCAGACCCTGGGAACCATACACTGGGAACTTCCGATTCCCGATACCACAAAAGTATCGGATCTCGGTATCGGAATTCCGATACCGCAAGTATCGGCCGATACCCGATACTTGCGGTATCGGAATGCTCAATACTACTGACAACACAAAAAAAATCACCAGCAAAGGTAATATGTTTTATGGAATTTAATGTTCTGATTCCAAAAATATGCATAGCTTTGCTCTAGCACATAAAGTTTCTGAGAAAGAAGTATTTTTGCTATTAAGTTATTTCTGCATTTTCTTTTTTTTTTTTTCAATAATGCTTTTATTAAACTTTTTTGACAATACAAATATAAAATTTGCACATTCTTGTATCAATCAGTCAATGTTACGTCATATCTCGAGCAATACGGTGTAAGTAAATAAAATAATTTGCATAAACATAACAAATAAGTAGAATGGCTAATTTAAAAGGTCTGTTTTTGGTCCTTATTATCTGTCATTGCCATATTTTGACGTTATGCCGGAATGGGCAAAAAGACAGAGAAGTATGAGGAAAATACTTAGGAAAATGAAGGGGGGGGGGGGAGGAGAACATCTGGGGAAAATGAAGGAAGGGGGAAGGGGGGGAGAGCACCCGGCTTCCACTCCTACATCCTCAGGTTTATATGTCCCAATCCGCGAGTCATCCTCACAGAGGCGGACGACCTGCTATTGTTTGTTCCAAGAACCAAGTAGTCATCTTAAAACAATCTCTGATTCCTTGCTTAGTGTGAGCCGGAAGGATCGCTATAAATGGTTCCCATGTGTCAAAGAATGTCTGAGTCCTTCTCTCTTTTTGGAGGGAAGCGTCTATCCAGTCCATTCTAAACAGAAAAGCAAGTTTCTCTAGGAAAAGTCGCAATGTGGGCACTTTAGGCGCCAACCAGTTTTGCAGAACTGTTTTACGAGCTGCAGCTGAGATAATAAAAAGGAATTTTTTACCATGGTATGGTATATGGACATCACTATCCGTAATATGACCAAAGAGAGCCCAGGCTGAAGTAAGTGTGATGTTATATGAGGTGTGCGTCGACACGAAGGTATATATACGCTGCCAGAACAATTGAATTTGTGGACAAGCCCAAAAGCAGTGATAGTGGTCCGCTTCAGATTCCCCACATCTAGAACAGGCCGGGCTCGCCAGATTCCCCATCAGATAACTACGTTTTGGTGAAACATAGGTCTTGTGCAGGATCTGTAACGCCATTTCCCAATAAGAGACAGAAGATATATATTTGAGTGCTTTCTGTAATGCCCGCAAGATAAGAGATGGTGTAAAGGAGACATCATCCACCTGCCATTTTGTAATTCCCACCCCTACGGTATCATACTGTATCAGAGGACGAAGGAATGTATAGTACTCCGAGACCAGACCCTTATTCTGAGTGCATGTATTCAACTTGCTCAGTAATTCGTCCTGCCAGTCATTGTCATTGAAAGCGTGTATGACACTATGTGCGTAGCTTTGCAGCTGCATGTAGTGGAAAGGGTGTGTGCGTATATAGTCAAATAAAGTGCATGCCTGAGCAAATGAAATGACGGTCCTTGTCTGTGTGTCAACTATGTCTCCAATGGATTGTAAACCCTCTCTCTGCCATCTAGAGAAGATGGGGTGTGCCTTTCCATCATGGAAACTAGGATTATTGGAAAATGACTGTGCAAGTGAAACACCACTGGACAAGTGTAGCCTCCTACGCACCACCACCCACGTCCTCCACATTGACATAAATAAGGGGTTATTTTTATGGTCTGATGTTAATGAGGGATATGGGGAATGTAATAAGCTTACCAGGGACCTATTATCTATCAGAGATGATTCTACGGTATTGGATGAATACGTGGATGTACCGTTCAGCCAGTCTTTAAGGATCCGCATATTGGCTGCAAGATTATATCATTTAACATCTGGGAAATTGATTCCCCCATTAGTCTTAGGCTGTTGGAGGATGTACAGTCCAATTCTAGGTCTCCTTCCCTGCCATATGAAATTGCGGAATAGTCGATTGATGTTGCGTTCATCTACGGGTCTTAAATAGAACGGCAGGACATTAAACAGGTATAACAGCCGCGGGAAGGAGATCATTTTTAACAGGTTTGCCCGACCTATAAAAGATAGGGTGAATTTGCTCCACGCATTTAAGTCGTCCTGTAATGACTTGATAAATGTCTGCAGGTTGGTCCGCTGCAGTTCTGCTGGAGATCTAGTAATTTGAACACCCAGATATGTAATAGATTGGGTTTTCCACTGGATAGGGTAATTTTGAGCCCACGTAGGTTTTATTTCTGCATTTTCAATGTATGTGGTGTTTCCTATGCTATTTCCATTTCTTTGCTTTTCTTATTTAATTGTGAATTTTCTCACAGGGACAACATCAATAAAGGTTTCAGTGAATTTTATGGGAAGGAGTATTGACAGTGCAGTCAACCAATGACGGTTTCTCGGAAAGTCACATGTTATGGGTAGGAGCTAACTGTTATGAGGTGGTAAGATTTGAGTCAGTCAGAAAAAGATGGTGATCGCAGCAAGGACTGGTATGTGAGACTATAATAAGAGACAAGCCTCTACAGGGATCTGAGGCCTGCCACAGGTAGATAGAAGGGAAGGCAGCCAGATAGCCGCCATTGTGAGAGGATTTTCACTGTATTTCTGGGAGGGCAAATTGCCTCAGAGATAAGAAAACAGTTCAGCCACTGAGGTGTTACTGAGTGAGGGTCTCCACAGAGAGAGAACCTGAAAGCAGCCATTGTCAAACACAGAAACTACCTGTCTGCAAATGTTCATCTATAAGAAATATACCATGCTCCAAATTATTATGCAAATTGAATTTAAGTGTCATAAAGATTTAATTGTTTTGTTTTTCAAATAAACTCATGGAAGGTATTGTGTCTCAGGGTTCAATGGATCACTTAAATCAATCTTAAACACATGTGATAATTAGTTTTCCAGATGATTTTAATTAAAGGAAAACTATTGAAAAATGATGTTACACATTATTAAGCAGGTCACAGTTTTCAAGTAACATGGGAAAGAAAAAGGATCTTTCTGCTGCCGAAGAGCATCAAATAGTGCAAAGCCTTGGTCAAGAGATGAAAACATTATATATTTCCCGAAAACTTAAGTATGATCATCGTACTGTTAAGAGATTTGTGGCTGAATCTGAGCACAGACGTGCTGATAAAGGCATAATGAGGAAGGTTTCTGGCAGGCAAGTTCATTGGATTAAGAGAGCATCTGCTAAAAAGCCATTACAAAGCAGCAAACAGATATTTGAAGCTGCTGGTGCCTCTGGAGTCCCTCGAACCTCAAGGTGTAGGATCCTTCAAAGGCTTGCTTTGGTTCATAAACCTACTATTCGGCCACCCCTAAACAGTGTTCACAAGCAGAAATGGTTGCAATGGGCCCAGACATACATGAAGACTAATTTTCAAACAGTCTTGTTAACTGATGAGTGTCGAGCAACCCTGAATGGTCCAGATGGATGGAGTAGTGGATGGTTGGTGGATGGCCACCATGTCCCAACAAGGCTGCGACGTCAGCAAGGAGGTGTAGGAGTCATGTCTTGGTCCGGAATCATGGGGAAACAGCCGGTAGGGCCCTTTAAGGTTCCTGAAGTAGTGAAAATGACCTCTTCAAAGTATATAGAGTTTCTTCCATGGTATAAAAAGCAGAAAAGTGCCTTCAGGAGCAAAATCTTCTTCATGCATGACAATGCACCATCTCATGCTGCAAAGAATACCTCTGAGTCATTGGCTGCTATGGGCATAAGCGGAGATAAACTCATGGTGTGGCCACCATCTTCCCCTGACCTCAACCCTATAGAGAACCTTTGGAGTATCATCAAGCAAAAGATCTATGAGGGTGGGAGGCAGTTCACATCAAAACAGCAGCTCTGAGAGGCTATTCTGACTTCATGCAAAGAAATACAAGCAGAAACTCTCCAAAAACTCACAAGTTCAATGGATGCAAGAATTGTGAAGGTGATATCAAAGAAGGGTTCCTATGTTAGTTTTTATTCATTTTGGAGATTCTACTGTTATCATTGGGAGGTTTCTTCAATAAAATTCGATGTATACTCTAACGGGTGATGACTTTTGTTAGACTGACTGTCATTTGCACCGACCATTTAGGAAAATCTGAGAAAAATATAATTTGCACAATAATTTGGCACATGGTGTAGCTGACCCGTTTACCTCACATCTATATATAGGTATCTACCAGATTAACTACAGTAAAATCAGTTGTAAATACAAGCTGCCTCTGTCATCTCTGGGGAAATATCTACATATAGTCGGTCGGCTCATTTTTTTGGGAGTTTGTCACCACTATTGAACTGAACTTACTCTACTGTTTGATCTGATTTAAATGAGAAAAATGCTCCAACAGTGTATCAATCATCCGAACAGATTCTGCTATATGTGTGGTTCTTTTTTGCCAAAAGGCCAAGTAAGTTAAATCACTCATGATATTAAAAAGATGTACTAGGTGTACTTTAAGTGTCCACTTGGTGATCAAGACAAAAGCTGGGCCCCTCATGTGATATGCTCAAGTTGTTCAAAAGGTTTTTATGACTAGTTGAATAAGAGGAAAGTTGCTATGCCATTTGCTGTTCCCATGGTTTGGGGAGAAACCAAAAATCATAGTGATGACTGCTTCTTTTGTTTTGTCAAATTGAAGGGCTTTTCTACAAAGAAGAAAACTAAGATTAATTACCATGAACTTTAATCTGCGATTAGGCCAGTTCCACATGATGGTACCTTGCAATTTCCTGCACCACCATTGTCTGGATTGGACGAAAATTAAGTAGAATATGAAGACTACGGAGCTAAAGCTACTGGCGAAGACATGGAGACTTCAACTGAAGATGAGTATGTACCTGATGGAGCAGCCGAGCAGCCAGAACGCTTTACTCAACATAAATTAAATGATCTTATCAGAGACCTTTCATTGTCAAAAAATAAAGCTGAACTTCTTGCATCTAGGTTGAAACAGAAGAATCTTCTTCATAATGATGTCAAAGTGTGTTATTACCGAAACAGAAGTAACACTTTAACACAATTTTTCACAGTTGATGGACCAATGGTGTACTGTAACAATGTGAATGGCCTCTTTGAAGAACTGAATCAAGAGTATTTTGTTGCAGATTGGCGATAGTTTATTGACTCATCCCAGAGAATTTTCAAAACAGTGTTGCTTCACAATGGAAATATGAAACCATCAATCCCTATTGCTCACTCATGTCATCTAAAGGAAAGTTATGAAAATCTGTCAGTTGTTTTGGATGCTATACAATATAAGCATCATTAATGGAATATCTGTGGAGATTTGAAAGTGATTGGTTTGCTAATGGGAATGCAAGGAGGTTTCACAAAATATTGTTGCTTCTTGTATCTATGGGACAGTAGAAATACAATAGAGCATTATGTTCGTTGTGATTGAGGACAGAGAAGCATCTATGCTCCAGGTAGAAACAATGTTCAGAATAATCCTTTAGTTGCACAAACAATAATCTTTCTTCCTCCACTACATATAAAGTTGGGATTGATTAAAAACTTTGTGAAAGCCATGGCAAAGACAAATTCACAAGGGTTCCAGTACATTTCACAGAAATTCTCCAGCATTTCACCAGCAAAACTGAAGTAAGGGGTATTTGTTGGTCCTCAAATCAGATAACTTATGAGAGATGATGTGTTTCAAGTAACTCTAGATGATAAGGAATTGAGATCTTGGAAAAGCTTCAAGTGGATCTGTGAAAACTTTTTAGGAAAACAAAAAAACAAACAAACAAACAAACAAAAAACCTGCGTGGGTTCCCCTGTATTTTTGATAAGCTGCCAGGAAAAACTCACAGGCGGGGGCTGCAACCCCCAACTGTCAGCTTCAGGCTGGTTATTAAGAATAGAGGGGTCCCCACACCTTATTTTTACTTATTTAAGTCACGCTCACTGCCGGCAAACAAACTTACTTCTCATCTCACATATCCTCCCTGTCTTACAACCCTAAACAGCTTTTCAACACTTTCAATTCTCTACTCCATCCCCCTGCACCCCCTCCCTCCTCTCTGACTTCTGCTGAAGACTTTGCCTCTTTCTTTAAACAGAAGATCGATACGATCAGAGAAAGCTTTGTCCCACAGCGCCCAATGCCCCTCTTAGCTGCTCAACCCTGCTCCTCCAAAACCAGCTTCTCCACCATGACAGAAAATCAGCTCTTCACCCTCCTGTCAAGATCACACCTCCCCACCTGCACACTCAACCCGCTCTAATCCCACCTCATCCCTAACCTTTCCACGGTCTTCATTCCAACCCTAACGCACCTCTTCAACCTCTCACTCACAACAGGTGTCTTCCCCTCATCCTTCAAGCATGCCAAGATCACACCCATCTTCAAAAAGCCCTCCCTCGACCCATCTTCTGTGTCTAGCTATCACCCAATATCCTTTCTCCCTTATGCCTCCAAATTACTGGAGCAACACGTCCATCTTGAACTGTCCTTCCACCTCTCCTCCTTCTCCCTCTTTGATCGGTTACAGTCAGGCTTCTGACCCCATCATTCATCTGAAACTGTCCTAACTAGAGTGACCAATGACCTACTAACCACAAAGAGCAAGCGACACTACTCTGTCCTCCTTCTCCTGAACCTATCTTCTGCCTTCAACACTGTGGACCACTCCATTCTTCTACAAAACCTCTCATCTCTTGGCATCACAGTCTTGGCCCTATCTTGGATCTCATCATATCTAACAGACCGAACAATCAGTGTCTCCCTCCCCCACACCACCTCCTCAATTCGCCCCTTGTCAGTCGGTGTTCCTCAAGGCTCTGTTCTAGGACCCCTACTCTTCTCCATCTACACCTTTGGCCTTGGACAGCACATAGAATCCCACGGTATGCAGTACCATCTCTAAGCCGATGACACGCAGATCTACCTATCCAGACCTGACCTCACCTCCTTACTTACCAAAATCCTGCACTATCTGTCTGCTATTTCAACCTTCTTTTCTGCTTGTTTTCTAAAATTGAACATGGACAAAACAGAATTCATCATCTTTCCCCCATCTCACTCTACCCCTCCACCAGACCTATCCTTCAATGTCAATGGCTGCTCACTTTCCCCAGTCCCACACGCCCGGTGCCTCGGGGTGATCCTCGACTCTGCCCTCTCTTTCAAGCCACATATCCAAGCCCTTGCCTCCTCCTGCCACCTCAAACTCAAAAATGTTTCCCAGATCCACACATTCCTTGACCGCAACACTACAAAAACACTAGTGCATGCCCTTATCATCTCCCGCCTTGACTACTGCAACCTCCTACTCTCTGGACTCCCCTCTAGCACTCTGGCACCACTCCAATCCATCCTACACTCTGCTGCCCGACTAATCTACCTGTCTCCCCACTATTTCCCAGCCTCTCCCCTATGCCAAGCCTTTCACTGGCTTCCTATCGCCCAGAGACTGCAGTTCAAAACCCTCACAATGACATACAAAGCCATCCACAACCTATCATCTGTGAAATGGTCTCCCGGTACCTACCCACACATGACCTTCGATCCTCTCAATACCTCCTTCTCTACTCCCCTCTCATCTCTTCTTCCCACAACCGCATCCAAGACTTCTTCCATGCTTCCCTCATACTCTGGAACTGTCTAAACCCAACCTACTCTCGCCTACCATAGAAACCTTCAAAAAGAACCCGAAGACTCATGGAGCGCCCCCACACCGCCGCAGGGCTGAGGGGTACCCGGAGCCGGGCCTCTAGGTCTCAGTCCTGGGGTTGTCACGGTGGCTAGACCCGGTCCGTGGCCCTGTCTGTCAGTGGGGGACGTCCGGTGCAATAAGTGATGTTGTAGCGGTGCAGTTGTGGGGTGCAGGTCGCGGTAAATAACGAGGACACCAGGTTGCAGTCTCTTTACCTCTTTACTGAAGCTCTCTGGGTCCTCAGTCCGGAATACGGCTCACCAGGCTGCGCAAGTCCGGCCGGTCCAATGGCACTTCCAGAGCTCTCCTTGCAGGTGGAAATCGGTGCCTTCCTTCTAGCGCTATGTGTTGCAGTCCTTCCCTGCTGTGCTTACGGAAAGTACCCCACAACTGTTGTGTCTGTTTCTCGTGTTCCCTCACAACAACTTAATTCGCAATGATCTTCCTCGTCCCTCCAGATACTATGGTAGGAACGCACCCGTATGACGGGGAGGCTCGGAGATCTTCCGGGACTCTATCTGCGCCCCTCTCCTGTTGGTACCCCCCTTTGCCTTCCTGGGTGATGCGTGAGACAGTCCGCCTCAAGCTAACTGCCCTGCCGTAGGTCTGAGGTATGGCTTGAAACTCTTTACCTCCTCGGCGTTCCGGCCACCGGTAGTGCGCCTCAGTAAGGTGCTGCCTCTTTCAGCACAACCCTCACTGGTATCTCCTTTCGCTTGATTTCGTTTCTCACTCAGCACAATCTATCTCGCTTCTTAGTCCTTCCTTGGGCACCGCCGCTATGCTGAGCAGGCACGGTCCCTTTACGTTCTTTCCATGCCAAGCCTCTGCCAGGATCCCACCCCTGGCAGAGACCCTACAGTCTCTCCCTTCACAACACCCTCTGCCACCAGGTGTTGCTCCGTTCAATCCCGTCAGCGTTCTTTCTAACTTCCTGCCTGACCCCCAGTTTACCCACTATGGTGGGGAGTGGCCTAATGAATAGCACCCTTAGCTCCCCCTGGAGGCCCAGCTGTGAAATGTATTGGTGACTGTGATACCTGCTCAGAGAACTCCTTCCGTGCCATCGAACGCAGCATGGCCCCCCTTAGTGGCTGAACCATGCTACTGCAACGACCAGGACTCTGGGGCGCTGCACTCCCCCCTGGTTAAACACAGTACTCCGGGACTGGGAAGAAAAACAACAATACAGGTTAGCAAAAAGACATACAATTTTGTTGAGTGCAAATAACAATAAGTATACTTAAGTAGGCTTCCCTTTATGGGAGGTGAGGACACTTGTAACGTTACAAACATAATTAACCTTATAATTTACAGAGTATAAATAACTTCTGTTACCCAACCGGGTATTCTATTTAGTGCAATTTTTTTTTGAAATAATAACTTAACATTGCCTTTAAGAAACTCACACTCTTAGTCTATCAAAGGCCTTCCTATAATCACATTATAAGGCATTTCAACTTTACATTCTCCTTCTTGTGAACCTGCAGGACCGCCTGTCCCTACGGCACCAGACCTACTGCCTCTCCTTTCTTCTACAGGACCGCCCTGTTCAGCCAGGGCCTACTGCCTTTCGCTACTATACACAGTATAGACATAACATTCCTTTCGGTTGAAGAACTCTGAGCCAGCTCTACTCGGCCCCTTTAAGGACTCACTCTCTAACCCCTACGGGTTCACTCTCTGTCCTTAGCAATAAAGTAACTTTTCAATGGGGACGCAGGGTTTACCTTCTATCCTCACCCTCATTATTACTTCTCTTACTTTCAACTATGCAGACCTCTACTTCTACCCCTACGGGCTCTCTGCATCTTTCCTGTCTTCAAAACATTATTCAAATTTCACATTTTAACAAATTCAACACATATAACTCGGCATGTAAAACAGTTACATTTCTTTTCAAGGCATCATTATGGCATTACTGTTCTGCAACAGTATCTCTCTCAAGTTCAGTTTCTCACATCCCCTTTAAGAGGAGACCAAGTCTTTCTAAGGTAGCTCGTCTTCTCAGCCTACCGGCCCATGCAAAGGTTCCAGCATGGTATCTTCGCAAAGTGTCTTTAACTAGAACCGGTAGGAAAGGTATCTTCACAAAGTGTCTTTGGCTCAAACAAATAGGGCAAATATCTTCGCAAAGTGTCTTTGGCTAAAACCAGTAGGGAGCACCTTTAAGAAGGTGCAAACTATTTACAAGGAAAGTTCGAATCATGCACAGTCCATGATTTCTGCAGTTCTTTAAACTTGTGCAAAAATTTAGGAAAACTCAGAACAAACACAGGGATCCCGGGTCAACAAAGGGATCCATTAACCCTGGGCGGGTTTAGCAGCAACTCAAAAGAACAAAAGACAAACAGTAACTATTTACATTTTCAGGTTTCCGAGGTTTACTCTTCTTCCGGTGGCTTTGGTTCCTGGACCCCGGTCACTGTGACACGGATTCCAGCGGCAAGCTCCACAGGGGCCACCAGGTCACTCGGCGTCTGGATTTGAAGACTAATCCGGCGGGCAAGCTCGGGAGCTACTACAAAGCACACCGTGGAGATAGTAACGAGATCCGGCAATTCTGGATCACCCGTAATTGGGGCCACAGGTGAGACTCTCTCAGGCTCACATCGCCGCACCTTCCGGGCACGCCATCCTTGCGCATTCTGGTGGCGGGTGTACGTCACTTGATCTCCCTCCCGTAGCGGCTCGCCCTCCCGATCACAGCAGGGGGTGTCCACGTCGTAGCCAGCAACGAAGATGCCAGTAGGTAAACCTGATTCCCAAATAGAGCCCCACCCTTTCTTGGGGTAGAAGGCCGATACAATTCCTCGTCTTACTGAGTCCTTTCCACCATATATAAACTTCTTACTTTGCATCTCCTGTTTTTCAACTTCTTCGCGCTGCTTCCAGTGTTGGAGTATGCATTGTTTGTACTGTTCCCAGGTAAACACCGCAATAGTGAGACCATCCACTGGAACCCCGTCCTGCTCGACCCAGGGGGTATCCCATCGAAACATCACTCCTCCCGGGTCCATCTCTATGGGTTCCCCCCACTTGGTGGGTAATGGTGGTAACAGTTTCCCCATCGCGCCAGGGGTGAGGATCGCCCGGTCAATTGTGAAGGAAGGGCTACTGTTGCGGGGGAAATCGGTCGCGGGAGCGGGATCGAGTGCGGGGGCAGGGGCGCCTTTCATACCTGCGCCTAGTGTGGTCCCACCGTGGTCGATCCGGTCCGCCGACAAGGGCGCTGGAGTCGGCTGCAGCCCGGACCGTGGCTCCTCCAAGGGGATTCTCGGATTCGGCTCCGCTTGCTGTGGTTCCTCCTCCTCCAACTCCGAGGTCAGGATTGGTGGAGGTAATTCCGCTGTCAGCTTCACAGGCTCCCGGTCCGTCGCTGGTGAAGGATGGTAGGCCGGGATCACTTCTTCCTCGCTCAGGCACTTGCTGCTCGTCATCGCCGCCTGATAGTCGCCGGCAGTGCATGCACCTAACTCCGCCATTTCTCCGAGGTCGGGCTTCTCCGTCGCCAGCTTCCCGCCGTTGCATCTCAGGGGGTTGTCTTCTGTTTTGGGGCAGGTCATCTCTTTGCAGCCAGAAGTGCAGGGGGCGGTAGCCATTTCTCGCGCCACACTGGGAGTCTCCGCCCATAACACACCCTCCTTCTCCTGGGGTGTAGCAATGGCGGCGCCTTTTGGCGGGAACTTCTGGCGGCCAATGGCGCAGCACAATCTTGCAATAAAGTACAGTAAATCACAGTCTCTAGGCACACATGACCTGATTCTTCAGGCTTAAGTAGATCCTGTTCGTGACGCCAAGTTGGAGCGCCCCCACACCGCCGCAGGGCCGAGGGGTACCCGGAGCCGGGCCTCTAGGTCTCAGTCCTGGGGTTGTCACGGTGGCTAGACCCGGTCCGTGGCCCTGTCTGTCAGTGGGGGACGTCCGGTGCAATAAGTGATGTTGTAGCGGTGCAGTTGTGGGGTGCAGGTCGCGGTAAATAACGAGGACACCAGGTTGCAGTCTCTTTACCTCTTTACTGAAGCTCTCTGGGTCCTCAGTCCGGAATACGGCTCACCAGGCTGCGCAAGTCCGGCCGGTCCAATGGCACTTCCAGAGCTCTCCTTGCAGGTGGAAATCGGTGCCTTCCTTCTAGCGCTATGTGTTGCAGTCCTTCCCTGCTGTGCTTACGGAAAGTACCCCACAACTGTTGTGTCTGTTTCTCGTGTTCCCTCACAACAACTTAATTCGCAATGATCTTCCTCGTCCCTCCAGATACTATGGTAGGAACGCACCCGTATGACGGGGAGGCTCGGAGATCTTCCGGGACTCTATCTGCGCCCCTCTCCTGTTGGTACCCCCCTTTGCCTTCCTGGGTGATGCGTGAGACAGTCCGCCTCAAGCTAACTGCCCTGCCGTAGGTCTGAGGTATGGCTTGAAACTCTTTACCTCCTCGGCGTTCCGGCCACCGGTAGTGCGCCTCAGTAAGGTGCTGCCTCTTTCAGCACAACCCTCACTGGTATCTCCTTTCGCTTGATTTCATTTCTCACTCAGCACAATCTATCTCGCTTCTTAGTCCTTCCTTGGGCACCGCCGCTATGCTGAGCAGGCACGGTCCCTTTACGTTCTTTCCATGCCAAGCCTCTGCCAGGATCCCACCCCTGGCAGAGACCCTACAGTCTCTCCCTTCACAACACCCTCTGCCACCAGGTGTTGCTCCGTTCAATCCCGTCAGCGTTCTTTCTAACTTCCTGCCTGACCCCCAGTTTACCCACTATGGTGGGGAGTGGCCTAATGAATAGCACCCTTAGCTCCCCCCGGAGGCCCAGCTGTGAAATGTATTGGTGACTGTGATACCTGCTCAGAGAACTCCTTCCGTGCCATCGAACGCAGCATGGCCCCCCTTAGTGGCTGAACCATGCTACTGCAACGACCAGGACTCTGGGGCGCTGCACTCACCTCTTCTGACAAGTCTAGAGCCTGCAGTGATCCTCTACCTACTGAACCTCTGAAAAACCAGCTCTACCCTCTCCTAGTGTATCCTCACCCATCCCCTGCAGACTGTGAGCCCTCGCAGGCAGGGTCCTCCTTCCTTATGTACCTATGTGCCTTGTTTTTTGCTCATGTTTAATGTATTTGTCTACATCGCCCCGTATTCACATGTAAAGCGCCATGGAATAAATGTATAATAATAATAATAATAAATAATAAATGTTGGCCCCCAGCCATCGGCTTTCCCTCTGCTGGTTATGAAAATTGTGCTTAAGCTCACACTATTTTTTTTACGAAAAATAATCTTTTATTAATTAAATACATGTACAGTAAGCTGCACACACACTGTACTAGTTGTATTTCTCACAGACATCTGTATATCTTTCTATTCTATGTGTATTTACTGTATGTAATCCATCTCTTCTATCCTATCGGCCGCTGCTATGATTTTACACTACACGGCTGCTGAATTGCCGGCTTTTCTTCTATCTATCTATCTATCTATCTATCTATCTATCTATCTATCTATCTATCTATCTATGTAATATATATATATATATATATATATATATATATATATATATATATTTGTGCCACTGACATCTATATATGTATTCTATGTGTATATATCTATTCTATCTATTCTATTCTAACCTGTCACACTGTGATTATACTGTACGCGACACAGGAGTCTATCTATCTATCTATCTATCTATCTATGTAATATATATATATATTTGTGCCACTGACATCTATATATGTATTCTATGTGTATATATCTATTCTATCTATTCTATTCTAACCTGTCACACTGTGATTATATTGTACACGACACAGGAGTCTATCTATCTATCTATCTATCTATCTATCTATCTATCTATCTATCTATCTATCTATCATCTACTTTAAAATACTTTAGTGGCAACGCAATTATTTTCCTGCACTTTTACCGAATGTTACCGACTTTTTCCGATTTTAAGAAAAATGCTCGTGTTACCGATCACGAATCCGAACGTACCATATTCATGCCGAAATTATGTTTGGCGATCGTTTTTCAAATTTATTCTCTCATCTCTAGTTATGGTGTGTACTGATTGGATTAGTGTATTTTATACTATGATAGATCAGACATTTGTAAACGCAGTTGTATAAAATATGTGTATATATATTTTTTAATTGTTTTTTCAATGTAAAAGGGGGGTGATTTTAACTTTTGTGGATTTTTTTCATATTTTTTTAAACTTTTTCACTTTTTACTGTATTTAATGGTCCTCTTATTGGCTTGAAGCTGCGATATCATGAAAACCCATCGGCACCCCGCGATCATGTTATGGGCTAGCCGATGGGAGCGTGTTATGATGCTCACCACTGTTCAAAATGAACCAGGCAACAACAAGTGCAGGGAAGTAGGAATACCACATCAAAACAACTTTTCTTCAACCAAATTCAGAAGAAACCAATACGTGAAGAATAAAAGTCAATCTTATTTGTAGAATATTAAAAAAAAATTAAAAATAGCACTAAATAAAAATTATTGACAACAGAATGCCCAGTAGGGGGAGCTCCAATCCTATCCAAAAAATAATCATAATTAAATATCACGCTAAAATACAGTACCATAAGTATATAGGTGCCCAGGGTTCAAATAAGCAAAAAGTTATAGAAATATATATACATAAACGGCCTTATACAGATTAGGGTGTAGCCCATAGAGTAGCGCACAAGCACCAGTACCAATTTATGTATACGTAAATAATATGGCTCAGAATGTTATATACGCATTACGTTAGGGATTCAGGTGTTGCAATTATAATAAAATAAGCAGATGAGTATATAAACCATCCCATGCTCAGTATGTACCTAAATCAACAAAAGGTATACAATAAAAGGACTCCACTGTGGGGTGATCCCGGTATACAAGCAATATTTACACAGGGCACAATACCTGAGCATAAAGACTGCTCAGCCTGACAAGACAGATGGATTGGGCATCTCCCCTCACCCCGACTTACGTTTCTCCCTTTGCTTCTTCCTGGAGCTGCAGCCCTGTTTGTGTGTAGCTAAATGATCCGCTCCTATGAGCATCGGCCACAGGTCAGCACTCATAGAATTCCGGTAATGAAAACCATAGCGGTCTCCTACGTGACCCACAGTCATGTGATATGGGCACCGATGGGCGGTATTAGTAACGTGCTTCTGGAGCGGCCATGTTAAATGCAGCTGTTGGAGATTGACATTGGCATTTAACATGTTAACAGCGGCGGATGGATTGTGATTCCACCAGCGGATGTTAGAGGCACATGAAAACAACTGATCACATCAGCTGTCATGTGTAGGAAAACGTGGGCTCAGCGCTGGAGCCTGCATGGAATGCAGGGACATGACCTACGACGTACCTGTACGTCATAGGTCCTGAAGGGCTTTAATTATCCACCTTCTGAGCAAAAATGCAAAGTAACGTTAAAATATTAGTGTGGAAAACTGGGAAATATGAGAGCGCAAAAAAGAGGTTTAATTGTAAAACAAGCACAGAGACAAAACATGGATCTGCTCATCTGGTAGTGTTGCACCTAAGCAGCATGTAACAATCGCATGTATCAGCTGCTGTAGGACACGAGTCCAAAGGAGTTAGAGAGAGAACATATCCTGGTGAAGTGTCACTTGATGCGCTGCTGATAAAAGCATTAAACAAATATTTTTGGGCGGATCCGCTATTTTCCCTTTGACATGCATTAGCGACAGATTGTGGCAGATGGTCGTCCGTTCCATCCGCCATGCGATGGATCCGTCGAGATTTGGCGGACGTCATCTAGACATTGACGGCCATTGTAACGTTTTTTGTGTGCGCCAAAATGCTGGTTCGCGACGCATCCGTCGCATTCGTCATTCCATAGAATGGCCGCCTATGGGCGACGGATCCGTCGTTACCGTCATTTCGGCGGATCCGTTGCCCCAATCCGCTTTTTCAATTGTGCATGCTCCAAAAAGTAGATACTTTTCCCAGACAACCCCCAAGTAACGGATCCGTCAAAAAAAAGGATCCGTTAGAATCGTTTTCTCAACAATTGTGACGGATCCGTTGATCCGTCACTATGTCGGAGCTGACTGACGCCAAACAACTGAAGTGTGAAAGAAGCCTTAGGGGTGTGTTGGGGTTAGGGTTGGATTTAGATTTGGGGGGTTTCCACTGTTTAGGTACATCAGGGGGTCTCTAAACGCCACAGCCAATTTTGCGCTCAAAAAGTCAAATGGTGCTCCCTCCCTTCCGAGCTCTGCTGTGTACCCAAACAGTGGTTTACCCCCACATATGGGGTATCAGCGTACTCGGGATAAATTGGACAACAACTTTTGGGGTCCAATTTCTCCTGTTACAGTTGTGAAAATAAAAACTTGGGGGCTAAAAAATCTTTTTTGTGGAAAAAAAAAATATTTGTATTTTCACAACTCTGCATTATAAACATCTGTGAAGCACTTTGGCATTCAAAGTTCTCACCACACATCTAGATAAGTTCCTTGTGGGCTTTAGTTTCCAAAATGGGGTCACTTGTGGGGGGTTTCTACTGTTTAGGTACATCAGGGTCTCTGCAAATGCAACATAACGCCCGCAGACCATTCTATCAAAGTCTGCATTCCAAAATGGCGTTCCTTCCCTTCTGAGCTCTGCCATGCGCTCAAACAGTGGTCCCCCCACACATGGGGTATCAGTGTACTTAGGACAAATTGGACAACAACTTTTGGGGTCCAATTTCTCTTGATACCCTTGTCAAAATAAAAATTTGGGGGCTTAAATATCTTTTTTGTGGAAAAAAAAATTATTTTTATTTTCACGACTCTGCATTATAAACTTCTGTGAAGCACTTGGGCATTCAAAGTTTTCACCACACATCTAGATAAGTTCCATGGGGGGTCTAGTTTCCAAAATGGGGTCACTTGTTGGGGGTTTCTACTGTTTAGGTACATCGGGGGCTCTGCAAACGCAACATAACGCCCGCAGACCATTCTATCAAAGTCTGCATTCCAAAATGGCGCTCCTTCCCTTCCGAGCTCTGCCATGCGCCCAAACAGTTGTTTACCCCAACATATGGGGTATAAGCCTACTCAGCATAAATTTCTCCTATTACCCTTGAGAAAATAAAAAATTGCAGGCTAAAAAATCATTTTTGAGGGAAAAAAAAAAGGATTTTTTATTTTCACGGCTCTACTTTATAAATTTCTGTGAAGCACTTGGGGGTTTAAAGTGCTAGATAAGTTCCGTAAGTGGTCTAGTTTCCAAAATGGGGTCACTTGTGGGGGGTTTCTACTGTTTAGGCACATCAGGGGCTCTCCAAACGCGACATGGTGTCCGATCTCAATTCCAGCCAATTCTACATTGAAAAAGTAAAACGGCACTCCTTCTCTTCCAAGCTCTGCGATGTGCCCAAACAGTGGTTTACCCCCACATATGGGGTACTGACGTACTCAGGAGAAATTGCACAACAACTTTTGTGGTCTAATTTCTCTTGTTACCCTTGTCAAAATAAAAATTTGGGGGCAAAAACATAATTTTTGTAGAAAAAATGTGACTTTTTATTTCCACGGCTCTAAGCTATAAACTTCCGTGAAGCACCTGGGGGTTTAAAGTGCTCACCACATATCTAGATAAGTTCCTTAAGGGGTATAGTTTCCAAAATGGTGTCACTTGTGGGGGGATTCCACTGTTTAGGCACATCAGGGGCTCTCCAAACGCGACATGGCGTCCGATCTCAATTCCAGCCTATTATGCATTGAAAAAGTCAAACGGCGCTACTTCTCTTCCAAGCTCTGCGGTGCGCCCAAACAGTGGTTTACCCCCACATATGGGGTATCGGCGTATTCAGGAGAAATTGCACAACAACATTTATGGTTAAATTTCTGTTTTTACACTTGTAAAAATAAAAAAAATGGTTCTGAAGTAAAATGTTTGCAAAAAAAAGTTAAATGTTCATTTTTGCCTTCCACATTGTTTCAGTTCCTGTGAAGCACGTAAATGGTTAATAAACTTCTTGAATGTGGTTTTGAGCACCTTGAGGGGTGCAGTTTTTAGAATGGTGTCACACTTGGTTATTTTCTATTATATAGACCCCTCAAAATGACTTCAAATGTGATGTGGTCCCTAAAAAAAATGGTTTTGTAAAAATGAGAAATTGCTGGTCAACTTTTAACCCTTATAACTCCCTAACAAAAAAAAATTTGTTTCCAAAATTGTGCTGATGTAAAGTAGACATGTGGGAAATATTATTTATTAATTATTAATTATTTTTTGTGACATATCTCTCTGATTTAAGGGCATACAAATACAAAGTTTGAAAATTGCTAAATTTTAATTTTTTTTGCCATATTTCCATTTTTTCATAAATAATCGCAAGTAATATTGAAGAAATGTTACCACTAACATGATGTACAATATGTCATGAAAAAACAATCTCAGAATCAGCAGGATCTGTTGAAGCGTTCCAGAGTTATAACCTCATAAAGTGACAGTGGTCAGAATTGTAAAAAGTGGCTCTGTCACTAAGGGGTTAAGGCAGGCATAGTAACAGAAGGATAGAGTAATTTAAAAGGAATCTGTCAATATGATCTACCCTCTTAAGCTGTCTGTATGGGCATGTAGGTAATAGAAAGTTAGATAATATAATACTTTTATATCTGCAATCTGATGTTTTATTCCAGTGAAACTAACGTTTGTCTTAATATGTAAATTAGCTGTTAAGATCTATGCGTCGTACAGTGATCTGTGTGAGAATCTGCTTATAAATTAAAGGTTGTGTTACCAGTGTGAGATATATAGATCAAGCTAATAGACTGTCAGTTATTACATGTCTCACACTGGTAACTCCCCCTTTCATTCAAAAAATAAATCCTAGAGGCATATTCATATGCAAATCTGTTTCCGGTTGATAGATCTTAACAGCTCATTTACATAGTAAGACAAACGTGAATTTCTCTGGAATGAAAAGATTGATTTGCAGATATCAAAGTATAGTTTTATTCAGCTTACTATGACCTACATGCCCATATAAACAGCTTATGAAGGTTGATGCCATTGACAGATTCCCTTTAAGAAGTAAACTACATGAAGCTAGAAATAGTGTTTAAGCAGCTGATTTTTGGGGGGTTTATTGTCTACAGTGGGAATCTACTTTTATGAAAGTAGGAATTCGGCTAACAAGTTACCGTAATTAAATGCTTGTGCAGGGTCATTCAAGAACATGTAACATTTTTATAACACATATGTATTATGACAGATTATACTTTTCATTATTCCCTAAATATATTTTATTTATGTAGCAAATGACTCTGGCACGATCTGTGGAAATACACTCATAAAATGGATACCATCCAAGGAATGAAATTTTTGACAAGCATCTGAGGCCTAAATGTGTTACTGGATGATAGAGCATTGCTTAGAGCAGCTTAATGCTTAATTAAAACGATGAACACAGCCATAAAGGACCAAATGAGATGAAATCACACTAATTCCTAAATCTTAAGGAAAGTTAGGAATTGGACTCAGTTTTAATTAATATAGTTGTATATTGGTTTTCAGAAGTTATAAAATAAAAAAAGAAAAGCGGCATGCTTTGCAAACCTGCAAATCGAGTGTTGAAAAAAAAATGGATAGCTTCTATGTTAATTGGATTTGGGAATTACCATTTTAGCTAATAACAAGCACAAGCCCAATTTAATGGTTTAATCCCATTTAACTCTAGGGAATATATTTACCAATATTAATGATGTTATATATCCAAGGAAATCTAGTTGCCTATTTTTAAATCCTCAATCCACACACCCTTGACAGCATATCTGAGAACCCCAAAATGTTGATTTCTGTCTTTAAGTTACAGAGCTTAAAATCTCATGCTTTCAATACATTCATACCTGTATTAAATGAAAAAAAATCGGTTTACAGATTTATGCATTTTTGAAACCCCTCTCCCATTTTTGGCTGAAAAAGTGATTGAGTCGTATTAGGATTCGTAACAGTGAATGGGTGCAATTTTGTGTGGCAATGTTACATTTTAGATGAAATTCATTCTTTAGTTTATCCTGAATGAACAAGTGCTTGACTTACAAAGCTTCTTAAGTAGTGAAAAGCGGACCCGTGGAATTTCGGGTTCTGGTCCCCGACCTTTAGTCCAAAGTCATGTTCTGGTACTGGAACTATACCCACACGAACTGGAACCCGAACCCCATTGAAGACAATGAGGACACGAACTTTGGAGCAGGATAATTCTCTCTCTCAGCAACGGACTTTCCCTGGAACTACAAACTGTGCAAAAGAAGTCTGTGTTTGGCGTTTAGCACAGGACACTAACTGTCCAGTACGAACCCCAAACTTTTAAGTTCGAGTTCGTTCATCTCTATTCCTGAAGTATAATTCTGCTTTCTAAAATGTTGGGTCATCAAACAGGACCATGTCATCTGGAAGATACAATGATTTCCTAGCAAAAATAGTTGCTGAAATGTAAGTTTTAGGACCCATTTTATTAAAAGCCAAATATTACTCAGTAATGGAGATGTCTAGTTTTGGTAGATGCTGAACATGCACAAAGAAAAGGTACTGGAAATCCCAAATTCCTAAACACATTTACAATGTATATACAGCACCAAGCCCACAAATACCTCTTCCCTATGGAAAAAAAGCACCAAAAAGGACAGAGGGAAGTGACACAGGAGACATACAATATATCAGTCTATAACATTTCAAATAGGAATGCTGTCTAATTTATAGAAACCTATTGTACAACATTGTGACTTTTCATACATAGGGATGGGCGAACCCGAACTGTAAAGTTCTGGACCCATACCAAACACATAGTATTTGGTCACAAGGTGCCGAACACGGGTTTCCATGAGAAGCCCGTGTTACAGTTTGGGTCCAGGGCCTGTAAAAGCATACAATTAATAATAAACATTATAATTAAACTTACCAGTCTAGTGACGCATCCTCCCGTCCCACTGTCTCCCGGCTGCATCTGCTTCCGGGGCCGCTCATTAACTTCCGGCGGTATTCACTGCACTCGGCAGTCTTTGGCTTTTTTCCGGCAGTGTTTGTGCGATGACATCACTGCACAAACACTGCCGATGCTGGCCGAAAATTGCCGAGCGCCGAGCAGTGGAGTGAATAACCCGGAAGTTAATGAGCGGCCCGGATGTAGATGTGGCCGGGAGACAGTGAGGCGGGAGGATGCGTCGCTGGACCGATAAGTATAATTATAATTTTTATTATTAATTTTATGCTTTGTTTTACAGCCCCCCTCCCCATATCTGTAAAGTCCAAGCTCGGGGTTTGGATGCAAGTTTGCACCATCTCCGGCCCGAGCTCGAACTTTAAAAAAAAACTCGGGTGAACCCGCTGATCCCGATCCCGATCATCGGGGGGGGAAGGGGGGGTTCGCCCATCACTATTCATACATATTGTGAAGAAGCCATCTGTCCATGTAGAGAATGCTTTAGAAAAGATAAATTGTGATATGATGTACATACCACAAGACACACAATTCATCAATAATAATTTATGTCAGGTTGTAAGAGAATTACTATAGGTATTTGCAGCATGAATTTAAACATTAATATAATTTTACATACAAAAGATTTCACATTTTCAAGAAAAGCTTCATAGTGTTCAGCCATCCAAACATCTATTGTATTCGGGCATCTCATTTATCGAATGGTGCTAATCTAATTTTTATAATTAGCAAAGTGCTTCAGTTTTAATTGTAATGAGAAAACGATAGTAAGAGACTGCAAAAGACAGAAGTCACTTATTGCACTAACATGTATTTGTAATTTTAATTATATTTTTAAATTACAATGCAAGGAGAATTATTCAGTTATAATTAAGAAAAATAAATACTCAGCTAACAAATGAAAATCTAATTACAGAAGCATTGCATTTTTCAAATTTGCGAAACACAAACCTGATTAAAACGTATGACAATACAGATAGAAAGAAATTAAAGGATAGGAAATGACAATGGATAGAAATAATTTTTGATACAGTAACTTCTAATGGTTTAAGTAAAATTATGTCTATAGACTTTGAAAAATAATAATGAACGCCCTATTACTCTAAAGCCTCACACACATGGCCACATGCTCAATGATGCAAAATATGGAACCTTATTACTTAAGATGAGCGAACCTTTCAAGCTTTGGTTCGATTCGGATTGGTGAACATCCTGATGTTTGACGAACAGTTCGTCAAACATATCTGAACCCCATTGAATACAATAGGAGGCAGAGTCAAACGCACAGACAACACCTTCAGAGGAGTAAAAAAGTTCACATTAAATTAAGACGTGGTGAGGGACTGGTGTAGGCCTGCTGTTCTTGGAGCCCTCATACCTCATGCAAACGCTTGAACTGCAGTTCTGCTCATCTGTAAAGAGGAGAGATGCCTGTGGCGTGCCTTTTCCAGAATGAGTCCAGAACCATTGGTGCTGTCACCCGTGTTGCAGGGGAGAGAGAATAGTTCCCGGGACAGACTTTTGAACTTAAGACCAGGGGGCGGGGAAGACATAAAAGGGCGACAATATGAGGAAACCAGGTCAGTCTGGGCGGGAAGCGATAGTGTGCGGAAAAAGAGTGGGAGCCTTCCGGCACTGCACAGTCAGGACAAAGTAGGCCTAAGCCAGAGTGGCCTACGCAAGCTAATCAGAGACCACAGGCGTAGACGCTTCCAGAAACCTCTGACCGTGCTGACTCCCATAGCATTACCGACCATGAGTGGTTCCTCCCTTCAGCCAGGCCATAGAGGGCGCACCCCCAGACGGGACCACCAGGCCGCACACAGATCTGCTGCCTAACATACCCGCTCCCACACACTCCCATACTGTGTCAGTGTACTTAAGAGAAAGGACTGTTCCTTCTTCAGTGAATCTTCCCCTTCAACCTAGGACCTGCAACCAGACATTCCAGGACCACCGACGACACCAGAATTCAAGGCCCTTTCCACACCAGGATGATACCGGCTTCTTCAAGAGTTGAGACCAGAATGCCACCGCGACCATATCAGCGACTACTCCTCATCAACGATGGATTGATAAGTTTGATGCTTTTGAACTCATCTTTATGTATTCATATACCTGTTGTCCCTAAGTTAACCATATACAGTTTAACTGCTCTATCTTCCATTTATCCCATCCCTGTGTGGAGTAATACTGTTAGATTAAATTCCTCTGTTAAGTTAACCCTTGCTCTGCCTCCAACTGTTGCTGCATCCGTGCAGCTGCTTTCACTTGGCATAGTTGGCAGGATGCAGTCTTCAAGTTTGGAGGGGGCAGACCAAGCGTATGGAACACTCCCCAGGTCCAATATCTTCCTGGGGGCTATGCTAACTAACTTGCCAAAGTTTAATGGGAACAATACCATGTTGTGAAGCTGGACTGAATGTATTAGGAGATGATGAAAATGCACCCTGTGGTGCCCGCACTACAGGTGGAAATCGGCATAAAGGCCCAAGAGGGAGAGGCCAAAGATTCAGTGATGTTGAGACCCCCCAACAGCGTGGCATGTTTGACAAGGTCCTACATATACTGGAGGAGACACACGGGGACTCCACAGATGTAGGAGAGTTAAGGCCACGTCTGTTTAGTTGGATGCAAGGAGAGGGGAAGACAGTGAACCAGTACATGAATGTGTTACAGGAGATTCATACAGCTGTGACCAGAAAAGGTGGGGAGGGGATTGATGTGGTACTCCAGGATCAGTTGGTGATCGGGCTGAGAGACGCCCTGCTAAAACAGGCCCTACGAGAGCACTTGAGAGTATACCCAAACATGACATTTGCAGAGGTGGGGGGTCAAACGTGAGCCTGAGAGTAAGAGCAGGGGGTCACAGCCCCGGTGGCGAAGATTCAGATTGGAGAGGTAGCCATGGGCTCGGTGACTGAACCAGGTTGGGCCGAAGATCTGCAGAAAGAAATCTTAAAGAGATAAAGGTATTAACTGGCAACATTACCAAAGTCTACATAAATATAAGTATTGCCATATAATGGATATATGAAGACCCAGTCGTAATACATAACATAAGACGGGAATGTGGAAAACCACATAAGAAACGACCATACATGGGTGTTAGTACAAAAACATCTTTATTAATAACCAACATTAACAAAGTTAAAAACGCCTAATAAGGCTCAGGACAAAATATAGAACAAGGTGCAATGTTAATGGCAATTATCCCAACCAATCGCTACTATGCCTAAAAAACCATGCGGACCAATGTCACAAGGCTACCCTCTCCAAATATATATAGAGCCTATGGCACATGTATTACTCCCCCATGGTCACTAAGGACCGTACAGCTCACCATGTAACTGCCCGAACCAAGCAGGACTGAAAGCCGCAACTGCGGCTGTGAGTTTACCTGAGTACAGGGAGGATGTTTGGAAGGTAGGCCGGACCGATCACACACGGGCACCCGACGCGCGTTTCGGAGCGGAAGCTCCTTCGTCAGGGGGCGTGTCAGTTGGCTCCGGAAACAGGGTTTAAATGTGCGTGTGTCCTTGATTGTCGGGACGGAGCCCGGAAGTGACGCAGGCGTCGCCATGACCACGGCGACCCCGGGCGGCAGCGGCGTCATGCCGTGCGGACGCCAAAGCCATAGCAACCACCACTGCATGAAGACGCCACAGGCCGCCCAGGGTAGCCAGGACCAGACGCGCACGGCATGATGCCGCTGCCGTCCGGGGTCGCCGTGGTCATGGCAACGCCTGCGTCACTTCCGGGCTCCGTCCCGACAATCAAGGACACGCGCACATTTAAACCCTGTTTCCGGAGCCAACTGACACGCCCCCTGACGAAGGAGCTTCCGCTCCGAAACGCGCGTCGGGTGCCCGTGTGTGATCGGTCCGGCCTACCTTCCAAACATCCTCCCTGTACTCAGGTAAACTCACAGCCGCAGTTGCGGCTTTCAGTCCTGCTTGGTTCGGGCAGTTACATGGTGAGCTGTACGGTCCTTAGTGACCATGGGGGAGTAATACATGTGCCATAGGCTCTATATATATTTGGAGAGGGTAGCCTTGTGACATTGGTCCGCATGGTTTTTTAGGCATAGTAGCGATTGGTTGGGATAATTGCCATTAACATTGCACCTTGTTCTATCTTTTGTCCTGAGCCTTATTAGGCGTTTTTAACTTTGTTAATGTTGGTTATTAATAAAGATGTTTTTGTACTAACACCCATGTATGGTCGTTTCTTATGTGGTTTTCCACATTCCCGTCTTAAGAAAGAAATCTTAGCCATGAGAGAGGATCTGGCGGAAACTAAGATAAAAGTGTCTTCTTTGAGTGCTCCAGGGAACAAAACCTATTTAGAGTCGAGACGGGGAGGAAGGGCAGCTCAGCGGGAAGAACTCACTACCTGCTTCCTATGTGGTGAGCTTGGACATATGGCTCGGGTCTGCCCAGAACGGGGATGGCCTCCTCTGCACCACCCATTAAACTATGAGGCTCCGAGGTTGAGGGACGCCTCCTGGAGCCAGAACAGTCAATAAGAAGGACCAGAAGTCTCACTAATTTAGTTTCAGTGTGTCCATTAGTTTGGGTCGAAATTGATGTATGGGCTGTACGCTGTCTGGTGGATATCGGCTCTCTAGTAACTACGATGTCTGAGGCATACTATAGAAGATATTTTCTGGAGGCAATGAGGCCTGAATGGGGACAGTTGATAAAATTAACAGCCGCCAATCAATTACCCATCCCAGTCGCAGGGGTGACGTGGATGCAAAATAAAGTCTGCGGAAAAGATTTAGGCTGCAAAGGGGTAGTGCTGACCTCGGGGGACACGGAACATGAGTACATGGTCACTCTGGGGATGAATGTGTTGAAGGAGTTCGGAAGTGTGCTGGTGAATGAGTCCCCAGATGTATTCTTGAGACAGTGGAGTCCGCAGACACCGCAGAAGAAGTTATTCCAACAATTGATATGGTCAGCACAGGCCCAATAAGCCTCCGGTGAGGGGAAAGTACAGGGAAAAGAAATTACCCCAGCTGCAGGCAGACTAAAAATATCCCCAGGACAGACCATGCTATCCTTGCCTGTCCAGGCCTAAAAGGGGTAGAGGTACAATTGGAGCCAACTGTTATGGAGAACTTACCACAAGGGGTCCTAGTTGCACGAACACTGGTTACCGTGTGCAAAGGAAAAGTACCGGTACGTTGTATAAATCTGAGAGAATAACCGCTTATCTTGTCTCCCAAGAGTGAGCTAGCACAAATCATCACCATGCCAGAAGAATTGATGTTACCCAAGACCGTCCAATTGACCGCAAAGTAGAAAGATCCTTGGATTTTGACTATAGAAGCTTCTTCCGTGTCAGAGTTATTACAACAGAAAGAGGGACGTAAAATTCTTGATCAAATGCTGGCTGAGCTTTCGGCGCTTACATCCACTCACATACAACAAGTGAAAGTCCTACTGGGACGCTATTGAGATGTGTTCGCCCAGCATGAAGATGACTTTGGCTCCACCACCAACCTCACTCATGAGATTCCAATGGGCAAACGGCACCCATAAGAGAGTGCTATCAGCAGATTCCTCCACAATCCTATCATGAGATGAAAGGGATGCTCTCCCAGATGTGGAAGAATGGCATGTTCTGGGAAAGCCAGAGCCCGTGGGCCACTCCAATTGTCCTCATCTGAAAAAAAGATTGGATCCTCAGATTCTGTGAGGACTACCGCAAATTAAATGCCTGTACCGTTTGAGACTTGTATCCACTGCCCCATGTAGAAGAGTCTCTCTCCGCCCTAGGTCACGCAAAGTATTTCTCCACACTTTATCTGGCAAGTGGCTACTAGCAGGTACCAATGTCGGAGCACGACCGAGCCAAACCGGCTTTTATATTACCAATGGGGCAGTTTGAATTTAACCAAATGCTGTTCGGACTGGCAAATGCTCCGGGTACTTTTCAGTGACTGATGGAGAATTGTCTGGGGGACTTGAATTTTGAAGCCACACTAATCTACTTGGATGACATAATCATTTATGCTGGCACATTTGATGAACACCTGCATCGTAATCCACTTGTGTAGCCATAGCTGCTAGACTTCTGAAGCCATTGTTGCTATACCCGAATTTATCCCCTGATGAGCCCCTAAACTGGGAAGGGGCGAAACGCGTAGGGATGGCGAGATGGGACTGAACATGTCACCTACTCAGATAAGTTTTTTTTTCAAGACAGACCAAGTACAGCACTTGCCTATAGGACAGCAATGAGGGATTGGCCTCAGATATTTTGGGCTTGTAGTTGCACTAATCTAACGCTACTGAGAGACACTTTATGTGATACCAATTTATTTTGTGTTTCTTTCTTTTTTCTGATTTTGTTATATTTTGGTAAAATTTTTCCTTTGGTATGAGATGCGGAACTCGTATGGCATCTAGAGTGCAGACTAATGTGTTACTGACACCAACAAAAGTGTACCAGATTATCCATTATAGAGAGGATAAAGAGGGATGGCTCTCAGTTGTTTCTGTACTCTGATGTGCATTAGCCCTTAAACTAAATGAGAAATACTATATGTGATATCCTATAAGGGATTGGCCTTAGATATTTTGGGCCTGTAGATGCACTAACCTAACGCAATTGAGAGACACTATATGTGATACCAATTTGTTTTGTGTTTCTTTCTTTTTTCTGATTTTGTTTAATATTTTGCTGATTTTTTCTATGGTATAAGATGCGGAACTCGGATGGCATCTAGAGTGCAGACTAATATGCTACTCATAACAATAAAAGTGTACCAGATCATCTAATATAGAGAGAGTAATGAGGGATAGTTCTCAGTCGTTTTTGTATACTGATGTGCATTAGCCCTTAAACTAAATGAGAAATACTATATGTGATACCCTATAAGGCACTAATCTAACGCTATTGAGAGACACTTTATGTGATACCAAGTTATTTTGTGTTTCTTTCTTTTTTCTGATTCTGTTTAATATTTTGCTAATTTTTTCTTTGGTATGAGATGCGGAACTCGTATGGCATCTAGAGTGCAGACTAATGTGTTACTGACAGCAACAAAAGTGTATCAGATTATCCATTATAGAGAGGGTAATGAGGGATGGCTCTCAGCTGTTTCTGTACTCTGACGTGCATTAGCCCTTAAACCAAATGAGAAATACTATATGTGATATCCTATAATGGGATTGGCCTTATATTTTTTTGGGCTTGTAGATGCACTAATCTAACGCAATTGAGAGACACTATATGTGATACCAATTTGTTTTGTGTTTTTTTCTTTTTTTCTGATTTTGTTCAATATTTTGCTGATTTTTTCTATGGTATAAGATGCGGAACTCGGATGGCATCTAGAGTGCAGACTATTATGCTACTCATAACAATAAAAGTTTACCAGATCATCTAATATAGGGATGGTTCTCAGTCGTTTCTGTATACTGATGTGCATTAGCCCTTAAACTAAATGAGAAATACTACATGTGATACCCTATAAGGCAGATAATCTTTTCATTTGGGTTTATTTTGTTTTTTGGTTTTTGTTGAATATTTTGTTCTGTTTATTTTTGGACAATTTAGGGTGTAATATCTATATCACCCAACAACATATTTACATCCATTGAGTGTACTCATATATCTGCTAACCTTTTCGGAGGGGTGCTATCTTGCTTAGGGATCCACTCTGTACATTAGCTTTATTGGTCTGTCTAAGATTTTTAGGTCATCAACCACTAACAAAGACAGTGACCTATTGTTACATCTATTAGAGGTTTCACTACTTATGACCTCCGAATATTTTACTGAGCACACTCCAACTGTGCCCGGCTGTACCCCATAGCTCTGCACTATCTATTTTTTCAAAAAAATCTTTTTGAGGTAACTGTGGGGTACATGCTATTTAGTGTATTTATGCAGCAATGTCTGCAGTGTTTTTAGAATTTTTCGTTCACTTTTTTCTTTTTTCACTTTTTCACGTTTTTTGGTTAGTGTGACCTATTGGTCAATTTGTGTGTGTATGTCTGTGGGTACCTGGGTGTGGGTAGCAAGTAGGACCCTACCAGGGTAAGGAGGGACAGTCGACGGTGAGCGGGGGCGCCATATCGAAATCTAGGGTGCCAACCTCCGCTGGTAGGTAGGTTTAAGACACTTTAGGGCCACCTACAGGGACTGTGTCAGGCATATCTGCTATTTTCTCCCTATTTTTCTAGCTTACCCAACCCAGTTGGCTGATGTTGATTGCATACATTTGAGTTTTATCTATTGGGATTTTAGACAATTTAATAATAAAATATCGTTTTAAGGATAGTACGTTTTTTCTGGTTTTTCAACTTAATATATCCTTTCAATATTCTAGCCGGTTTTCCACATTTGATGAACACCTGCATCGATTAGAGCAAGTATTGAGCTGGCTCCAAGGACACAGCCTAAAGGTGAAACCATCCAAATGCCATCTGTTCTGAACCCAGATTGAGTACCTGGGGCATATGGTTTCAGCTGAAGGAGTAAGACCGTCCACAGAGAAGGTTGCAGCAGTATGGGACTGGCCTACCCTGAAGATGGTAAAGGATGTAAGGACCTTCTGGGTTCTAACTGGCTACTACCGATGGTTTGTGAAGAATTTCACATGCATTGTGAATCCACTGCTGGAACTGTTGAGAGGCGTCCTGTCTCAGGAAAAGGATCGGAAGATACAGTGGGGAGAACAGCAAGAACAGGCATTCCAAACTCTAAAAACTGCCCTAAAGGAGGCACCAGTTCTGGCTTATGCTGACTTCTCACAGCCCTTCATTTTGCATATGGATGGTAGCCTACAAGGACTATGAGCGAAGCTGTCACAGGTCCAAGATGGAAAAGAATAGGTGATTGCATATGCAAGTCGCTACCTCCATGACTCCGAATGAAATCCCGACAATTACAGCTTGTTCAAATTGGAGCTCTTGGCACTTGTGTGGGCTATGACAGAGAAATTTGCGGTATACTTTGTAGGGTCCAAAGTGCTGGTACGTACCAACAGTAACCCATTAGCTCATCTGGAAAATGCAAAATTATGGGCTCTAGAACAACACTGGGTAGCCCAAATGGCAAAATTTCAATATAAGATTGCTTACTATTGAGGAGCCTAAAACACTCATGCAGACCCATTGTCCAGAGTCACACGTGAGAGGCCTGGTCCCAATTGGGATGAAGAACTTGAGGATGAGGAAATTCCTGTCTTTTGGGGTACTGTCAGGATGTTGCCCGCAATGCTGGACCAAGTACAGACAGATGCCTCAAAGAGTATACTGAGACAGCCTCATGATGAATGCACAGATCTGGCTCTGGGTAGCCTGACAACAACTGCCCAGCAAGAATGAGAGAGAAGTCCTGATCACTGGAGCGCTGCAAATGCTCCGGCAATGGGAAAGGTTATACCTGGAAGATGGGTTCCTGTACCGAAAAGTTCAGCCACAGAAAGCTTTGTCCGTTGTATGGCAGGTGGTGATCCCGGAAGCACATTTTGGTCCAGAGAAGACCCTACGCTGGTTGCAGAAAACAATTTATCATCCCCTGCTGAAAATGGCTGTTGAAGAGGTGAGTTGGCAGTGTAGGAGCTTTGAGCTGTCCAAGCCTCCTGAGCAGAGGGCCTCTATCCAAACTCTGGTGACCTCAGCCCCAATGGATGTGTTGATGATCGACTATGTAACAATTGGACCAGCCTGCCAAGGAAACGAACATTGTCTGGTGATGGTGTATCATTTTACTAAATTTGCGGTAGTGACCCCAACTAGAGACCAAACTGCAGAATCTGCAGCCCATGCTATCTGTAAGAATTTCATCCAAACGTACGGTTGTCTGAGGAGGATCCATTCAGATCAGGGGGCCTGCTTCCTGGGGAAGTGATGGAGGAGTTGCACGGCTTATATCAGATTGAAAAATCACGGACAACCCCTAAGCACCCTCTGGGCAACGGGGCCTGTGAACGTTTCAACCGCACTCTCATCCAAAAGTTGAGGACCCTGGAGGAGGATTGTAAGGCCCGTTAGATGGAATTTGTGCCAGAGCTAGTGTGGGTATATAACAACAGAGTCCATAACACTATGGGACACACCTTACTCCCTACTTTTTCACAGGTCCAGCAAGGAGATTATTGAGCTGGAACTGGACCCAGAGGAGGACTAACCACAGACCGGGGTGTCCAACTGGGTGTGAGAACATCGGCATCGATTGCAGACCCTGCATCACCTGGTACGAATGACGTTTCAAGAGTTGGAACATGTTGCAGTGGTCCCACTGAGAGCGACAGCTCTACCGGCCAGAGATTGGGTGTTGGTGAGAAACAAGCATCTGCAAGGCAAGCACGGCTATCGGTGGGAAGAAACACCACACTGGGTCATACGTCGGGTCAGCCCTAGAGGGCAAGTCAACGAGATTCGACCCAAAGAAGAAAAAGGTGCCCCTTCCCAAGTGGTACATCAAAACATGCTGCGGCCATGTATATCTCATGATCCGAATGTAAAAGAAGAAGAAGAGGTTTCTCCTGTTGGAAGCCCTCCATTAATTCAGGTCGAGGAAGAGGGAGATGTGGAACGATTGACAGTAGGAGAAACAGAAGAACAGGCACCTGAGACATCTGAGACACCTGAGACTCCTGTAATTCCAGAAATTACTGTTGTACCTGAATCGAGAGTGTGTCCCCAGCCCTGTCAATCCAACCAAATCCAACCACTTCTCAGGACTCGATAGAGACTCCCAGTTTGCATTGCTCTGAACGCTCAAACGCAGAAAGACCCGTAACCGATTTGATCAGGAACATTTAGTCTGGTGACAAATTGGGAAAGGAATAGGTGAATGCAAATGCCTGCTGCAAGAAATCTCGCCTGTGGAATGTTGAGCACAAAGAAGGGTGGAATGTAAGGAGGAGAGACGGCCACAGCATGCCTTTTCCGAAGAGAGTCCGAAACCATTGGTGCTGTCACCCGTGTTGCAGGGGGAAGAGTTTAGCTCCTCTGATAGACTTTTGAACTTAAGACCAGGGGGCATGGAGTACATAAAAGGGCGACAATACACGGGAACCAGGTCAGTCTGGGCGGGAAGCGATAGTGTGCGGGAACAGAGTGCAAGCCTTCCAGCACTGCACGGTCAAGACAAAGTAGGCCTTAGCCAGAGTGAAGGAAATGATGAGGAGTCCAGCTCAACGAGATGGTGAAAAAGACCTTTTCTTTATTCACTTGGAAAATGTGTTCAGCGGAGGATAAAAACATCAGCAATTCCAGAGAATAAAATGCGATATCAACGCGTTTCTGGTGACCAAGCACCCTTATCCAGAGTGACCTACGCAAGCTTATCACTGGACAAGTCCTTGAGAGGAAACATGTGTCATCGTGGCTATTAGCTGAGGTGATGTGAGCTCCAAGGTATGCTCCAGCACGTATAGTGCTGGAAGGATTGTTTGGGCCACTCCAGGGCCGGGTTTTACGAGCGGTTATAAGAGATGTGTGGGCATGACAGCTCACATATCTCACCCCAGGGGCGTGTTTTGGTGAATAAAATGGAGGCCAATTGCCTCATTCAGTGTCTGTGGCCGGAGGTGTGGAGACTTCCATTGTGGGTGTTTTAAAAGACATTGACCTGCCCGGGCAGACTTTCTATACTACAAGGACTGTGTACCTTTTTTTCCTGTTTGTTACTTTGTGCCAGAAAAGGCTAATCATTTGTTTTTGTAACCAGAGCAGTGTTTTTCAGAGAGTTTTTCTCACGATGCTAACGGGGATGTCACCAAGGTCACCGCAGTTCAGCCCGGCTTAGAATAGAGCTTCAGTGACCATAGGTAACCTCTATGATGTCACCTCCAGTCACTGAGGCTGTGCTCGCAGCAGTTAATTCGCCAGTAGTTCTCAGTCTGGACGGTCGCATCTTGGCACTGTCCAGGTTAAAAACTGTTTTTCCGCCAGACATGGATTACGGCGTAGGACAGAACAACGGACAGGTATGGTATGGTCATTCATCAGAAAGGGGGTTTGTAAATATACTCACCAGTGGGATGTCAGAAGATAAATAAATCGATAAGTAAATATCTTTACCATATATACAATGAGGTGCCACCAATGGTCAGAGAAGGTATACTGATAGTATCACAACATCTAACACTGTAACTGAAGAGGACTCTGTACTCAGGAATCGGACAGCCACATCTCATGGATATTATCCCTGCTTTCTTAAGGGGAGGTATGTGAGAATGGTGCGCTAAAGGACCTTTTTGTAAGACCATGTGTTCAGCTCTCAACCAATAATGCTGCTTGTGTGGCGTGTGCATGCCACACTGCCCGCATCCACACTAGCGCTGCCCAGCCATCAAGCCCTGTATTAGGCTGTGCACGCCAATACAGTTACAGTAGCGTAGCTCCGGGTGGGCCCCCTCTGAGCACTGGGCCCAGGACGATGGCCCCCTCTGCCCCCCCAGGTACCTACACTACTGAGTTCTTGGATCTACTCAGTGTCATTAATGGCAAACTACCTAAGACGAGCCCTAAGGAGGCATCAGTCTTAAGGATGGGCCAATGTTTGGCAAGGATTTCCCTCATACTGGTCCACTCATGACTGTAAGTAGAAATGAATCTAATCTTATCATTTCTATTTTTGTTTTTATTCTTATTTTGATATAAGAGTTGACTGCAAGGGGTGGCCCGTGCCATGTTGTACCCTTGTTTTATGTTCCTCCTGCTATACCCTCTCTGTTTAACTCTTTTCCTTAAGTCATTAGCCTGTGTCTCAAATTTTTTTGTTCAAGGAACAAATCCGTCTCTTTCTTTGGAACTGTCCAACTGGGACAGCCCTATTGACAGATGGATTGTGAGCCAAATCTGCGTAAGTCATCAACTGAGGTCGAGTTCCTGAAAACGTCAGTCTGAACTCAGAATTGGGAATCAACCTCCAGGCTGACATCTAGGAAGTCAACCTTTTTTTTGTTAAATTTATAAGGCAACTTGATGTTAAATGTATTTGCATTAAATTGGTTCATGAAAGCATCGAGCTACCGCTTCGTCTGCCGCCACAACATCAAGACATCATCTAAATATCTATACCAACGCAGAACATGGTCAGCGGCTCATGCGTCCACGTCACCAAAGATTGATCTCTCCCATGAGGCAAAGAAGAAATTATTATACGAGGGCACACAGCCAGCACCCACAGCAGTGCAGCATCTCTGAACGTAAAATGAATCCTTAAATACAAAGAAGTTGTAGGTCAGGATGAAGTGCAGCAGCTCAAGGACGAAGTTGAACATAGGACCTCTCAGGTTGGAGGCCCTCAAGAAGAGGCGGACTACATCCAAGCAGTCAATATGGCTATTACAAGTGTATAACGCTTCTACTTCGGCTGTGACTAGTAGGGTGTCTTCATCCACAAAGATGCCATCAACCCATTTAAGGGCATCCATCATGTCCCTAAAATATGATGGTAACATCCAAATATGTGAGTTAAAAAAACTTTCATAAATCTCATTAATTTTGCTGGAATTGTAAAACACTCAATATTTTACTCATGAATTACACTGTGCAAGGACACTACGTAAAATGGACATCAACATCGCTGAAATTATGCTATGTGTGAACATACTGTTACTGTTCCTGACTTTCCTTCATCTCTGCTACTTGCTCCACTTGTTTGCTCCTCTGTCCTTATGTTATTTGATCCAAGTGTTAACTGTCAAGATCTTCCTCCACCAGTGCATTCGGTTCATGCTGCTCACCCAGCATCTCCACTTTGGTCTCTTCTATCACTGTTACACAAAACTTGTTGTTTGTGCAGATGTAACTTTGCAAACTTTAGCTGTGATTCCCTATTTATATTTTGAAGGAAGAGGCTTTCTCTTGGCAAACCAACCAAGCAAGCCAGACTTGTTCATTTATTTTGTAATTGTGCTGAATGTGAACAATTAACAAGCTAAGGACTTTATCAAGCTAAGGATCCATCAATCAGACAAAACTGATAGGTCATCAATGTTAAAGTAGTGAACAATAGTGATGAGAGAGTGAGCTTTTTACTCAAGATTTCCGAGCATGCTTGGTTGTTCTCCGAGTATCTTGGGCGTTCTCGTAGATTATGTTTGTGGTGCCGAAGCTGCATGATTGTCATGTCGGACGCTGTTCACACTAGGGCGTCCGACAGACAGCGGTAATTCCTCATTCGTCCACTATATGCTCAGTGAGCCGGCTAGATTGATCCAGATTGTCCAGGGTTAATCTGGCTGGTACTCGGGTTGGAGGCTTAGTCACGCCCATTGCCTTTAAATAGTTTTGCTGGGCTTTGGGCATCACCGATTATAGCTTGTGTCTTGTGCCTGGAGATCTTGGTCTGGAGTGGTGGTCTAGGAGAGGAAATATTGTATCTGGTGGTGTATTATCCTTCGTTATATTTCTCCTTCCTATATTTGTATTGTTTTGCCCTGTGCACATTATAGTGTTTTCCTGTATGTCTGCGGCGTGGTGCGTTTTTTAGTTTTCCCTGTCTGTGCTTTCTGTAGGGGTTGGTGAGAGGTCTTATCACTGGGTGGCGCGTGGAGGTTTCAGCTTAGTACTGAAACAGGACTCAGGGTCAGGCCTGGTGGCCCAGACATGCACACCTTCTGTGTAAAGTCTGGGAGAGGGACAGACAGGGTTTCCCTAGTTTGATGGATATTGCAGGGGCCCGGGTAATCAGCTGGAGTCTACCCAGTACCCCCGTGACATTATAATCGGCCATATTTTTTGTATTCCATGGATCCCATGACTTTCATAACCCGCCAGTTGGAGGCGCTGTCCCTGCAGGTCACTGAGCTGAAGGGGACAGTTCAGCAACGGGTTCTAGTAGTATCTAATGTGCAAGCTGAATCTGCAGGCAGAGTTGCTGAGCCAAAGTTTCCTTTACCTGAAAGTTTTGCTGGGGAACGCAGTAAATTGGTTACTTTTCATGAATCTTGTAAACTATATTTTCGTATGAGCCCGATCTCCTCAGGTAATGAGACTCAGCGTGTGGGCCTGGTGTTGTCATTACTGAATGGGGATCCTCAAGCATGGGCGTTTTCTTTACCATCTGATTCTGCTGCATATAACTCAGTGGAGAGGTTTTTTTTCTGCTCTTGGACTCATGTATGAGGATCCTGACAGAATGGGTCTAGCAGAATCTAAAATTTGCGCTATCCGCCAGGGGGAGCATATGATGGAGTATTACTGTTCTGAATTTCGCTGCTGGGCAGTAGATACACAGTGGAATGATACCGCGCTGCAGAGTCAGTTTGTTCATGGGGTTTCAGGAAAGGTTAAAAAAGCCCTTCTGATGTACGAGACTCCTGCTTCTCTAGAATCCGCTATGAGTCTTGTTATCCGCATTGATCGCCGTCTGCGTCAGAGGGTGCAAGAGATGCCGCCTATGGGAGAGAGCATAGGTACACGTGAGGTTGCTGCAGGTGAGCCCACGGAGCCTATGCAAATCGCAGGGGTGTCACATGTGAAGCATCGTGCCCCTTTGCTCAGGAAGCAGAGAGCCTGTTTTTGCTGTGATAAAACTGGTCATTATGTTAATACTTGTCCTCTGATATCTAAGAAAAGTGCAATGGCGGAAAAACTACTAAGCTCAGAGGGTGTGGAGGAGGCCAATCTGAACATATGCATATCCTCCATTGTGGTTTCTCAATGCATGCTCCCTGCCAAAGTTATGGTCGCTGGCAGAGAGCTGCCAATCACTGTGTTTGTGGATAGTGGTTCTGCCACTAATCTTATTGATGAGGAGTTTGCGCGCACAGCCGGTTTCAGGATTGAAAAACTGCCTCATCAAATCCGGGTGGTCACCATCAATGCCGCTCCTCTCCCACAGGGGGAGATTACTGAGTTTGTGGCTGAGTTTAAACTCCACATTGGGGTCCTACATTCGGAGCAAGTTACATGTAGGGTGCTCAGTAATCTGCCTGCACAAATGGTTCTGGGTTTTCCATGGTTGGCTATGCACAACCCGGTGATTGACTGGAAAACCCAGGACATCATCCAGTGGAGCGGATTCTGCCAGGAGAATTGCCTGGCCACGTGTGTGTCCACTGTGACTCCTAGTATTCCTGAGTCTCTGCTGGATTTCGCAGATGTGTTTTCTGAGAAGGGTTGTTCGGAATTGCCACCACATCGACCCTATGACTGCACTATTAGGTTAAAACCAGGGGCCAAATTGCAGAAAGCTTGGATGTTTAACATCTCTGGTCCAGAGAGGCAAGCCTTAAGAGACTACATCGCTGAGAGTCTGAGCAAACGGCACATCAGGCCTTTGTCCTCACCTGTGGCAGCAGGGTTCTTCTTCGTTAAGAAGAAAGATGGCGGTTTATGCCCGTGTCTGGATTTCAGGGAGTTAAACCAGATTACGGTTCGTGACCCATACCCTATGCCGCTGATACCCGATCTGTTCAATCAGGTGGCTGGTGCTAGGTGGTTCTCTAAGCTTGACCTCAGGGGGGCGTACAACCTCATAAGAGTCCGTCAAGGGGATGAGTGGAAAACGGCTTTTAATACTCCTGAGGGTCATTTTGAAAATCTGGTGATGCCATTTGGTTTGACAAACGCGCCTGCTGTATTTCAACATTTCACAAACGATGTGTTCTCTCATGTCCTGGGAAAATTCGTTATTGTGTACCTTGATGACATTCTCATCTATTCATGCGACCGTGATACTCATTTAGAGCATGTTAGGTAGGTGTTACAGCTACTCAGAGAGAATAAGCTCTATGCTAAATTGGAGAAATGTGTATTTTCAGTTCAGGAGTTGCCTTTCTTGGGTTATATTGTGTCCGCTTCTGGGTTTAAAATGGATGCCGCTAAGGTGCAAGCGGTGCTGCGTTGGGAACGGCCTGATAACCTAAAAGCGCTCCAGCGGTTCCTTGGGTTTTCTTACTATTATAGAAAGTTTGTCAAAAACTTTTCTACCATTGCTAAACCGCTCACTGACATGACAAAATAAGGTACCGATTTCTCCGCCTGGTCTGAGCCTGCTGTGCGCGCATTCGAGTTTCTGAAGAACAGTTTTGCTTCAGCTCCCATTCTGGTGCAACTGGATGTATCGAAACCATTTACCGTGGAAGTCGATGCGTCTGAGGTTGGAGTGGGGGCGGTGCTGTCTCAAGGCTCATCCTTGAGCAAGTTGCGTCCATGCGCCTATTTCTCCAAGAAACTGTCGCCCGCGGAACGTAACTATCAAGTTGGCTTTTGAGGAATGGCGACACTTTTTGGAGGGGTCGGTTCACCAGGTTACTGTTATTACTGACCATAAGAATTTGCTTTATTTGGAGTCAGCCAAGCGTCTGTCCCCCAGGCAGGCTCGCTGGGCATTGTTTTTCACGCGGTTCAACTTTTTTGTTACTTACCGACCTGGGTCTAAGAACACTAAGGCGGATGCTTTGTCCAGATGTTTTCCGGGGGGAGAAGCTCGGGAAGAACCAGTACCCATCCTCCAAAAAGGTGTAGTGGTCTCGGCTCTCACGACAGAGGTTGAGGCTGAGATTGCCGAGGCTCAGGAGGAAGTACCACCAGAACTTCCCGTTAACAAATCGTTTGTACCGCTTCATCTTCGCCTAAAGATATTGGCAGAGCATCATGATGCTGTCATGGCTGGTCACCCAGTGTTTAGGGGTAGTTTGGAGTTGGTGTCGCATCGGTTTTGGTGGCCCAAAATCCGACAGGATGTGGTCTCATACGTGTCAGCATGCACCACGTGCGCTAGGGCTAAGACGCCCTGCTCCCGTCCTGCTGGCACACTACTTCCTCTCGAGGTACCCAGTAGGCCATGGACGGAGATCTCCATGGATTTTATCACGGACTTGCCCTCCTCAGCTGGGAACATGGTCATCTTGGTGATTGTTGATTGGTTCTCAAAAATGTTGCACTTTGTGTCTTTGCCTTCATTGCCTAATGCTAAGACTCTGGCTCAGGTATTTGTGCAAGAGGTGGTCAGACTTCACGGGGTCCCATCTGACATCGTGTCTGATAGGAGTACTCAGTTTGTGGCAAAATTTTGGAAAGCATTTTGCTCATGGCTGGGGATCAAGTTGTCGCATTCTTCGGCATTTCATCCTCAGTCAAATGGTCAGACCGAGCGTATGAACCAAAATTTGGAGCAGTACTTACGCTGTTTCGTTTCTGACAACCAGGAGAAGTGGTCGACGTTCCTTCCTTTGGCTGAGTTTGCCATAAATAATCACCGCCAGGAATCTTCTGGTGAGTCTCCGTTCTTTTGTGTTTACGGGCACCATCCTCAATTTTGTACTTTGAGTCAGGGGGGCTCTTCCGGCGTCCCGGAGGAGGACCTGTTAGGAGCTCAACTGTCTTCCATCTGGAGGAAAGTGAAACAGCGCCTGTTGAGCGTGGGTGCAAAGTACAAACGTGTGGCTGACAGTAGACGTGTGCCAGGTCCGGACCTGAGTGTGGATGACTGGGTGTGGTTGTCCACAAAAAACATAAGACTCAAAATACCATCCCTTAAATTGGGTCCTAGGTTTATTGGTCCGTTTAGGGTCGCCGCCATCATTAACCCGGTTGCCTACCGATTGGAGCTCCCTACGGTATATAAGATTCACAACGTGTTCCACAGATCGTTATTAAAAAAGGTGGTGGGTTCTGTGGATGCTGCGCTGATGCCTCCTCCAGTCTTGGTGGATGGCAGTTTAGAGTTTGAAGTCTCCAAGGTGGTTGACTCTCGAGTGGTACCTGGTACACTGGCGTGGTTATGGGCCAGAGGAGAGGTCTTGGGTACCAGCCTCGGATATACATGCGGACCGGCTGGTCAGTATGTTTCACCGTCGCCATCCGGACAAGCCGGGTCCTATAAGTCGTGAGGGCCCTGGGGTCCCTCATAGAAGGCAGGGTACTGTCATGTCAGATGCTGTTCACACTAAGGTATCCGACAGACAGCAGTAATTCCTCATTCATCCACTATATGCTCTGTGGCGCCTGCTAGATTGATCCAGATTGTCCGGGGTTAATCTGGCTGGTACTCGGGTTGGAGTCTTAGTCACGCCCATTGCCTTTAAATAGTTTTGCTGGGCTTTGGGCGTCGCTGATTATAGCTTGTGTCTTGGGCCTGGTGATCTCGGTCTGGAGTGGTGGTCTAGGAGAGGAAATATCATATCTGGTGGTGTATTATCCTTCGTTATATTTCTCCTTCCTATATTTGTATTGTTTTGCCCTGTGCACATTATAGTGTTTTCCTGTGTGTCTGCGGCATGGTGCGTTTTTTAGTTTTCCCTGTGTGTGCTTTCTGTAGGGGTTGGTGAGAGGTCTTATCACTGGGTGGCGGGTGGAGGTTTCAGCTTAGTACTGAAACAGGACTCAGGGTCTGGCCTGGTGGCCCAGACATGCACACCTTCAGTGTAAACTCTGGGAGAGGGACAGAAAGGGTTTCCCTAGTTTGAGGGATATTGCAGGGGCCCGGGTAATCAGCTGTAGTCTACCCAGTACCCCGTGACAATGATTTGCGGCTGCTAGGCAGCCTGAATACATGTGGGGATTTCCTAACAAACAAGGCAATCCCTGCATGTGTTCAAGTTGTCTAAGAGCCGCAAATCATGCAGCTGCGGGGACACAAACATAATCTACGAGCATGCCCAAGTTACTAGGAGAACACATGAGCATGCTCGGAAATCTCGAGTAACGAGCACACTCGCTCATCACTAGTAAACAACCTCTTTAAACTTTGATAAGCTATTTTACATCCATTCAAGTATGAACTTTATAAGTACTGTAGTGTGGCTAATGGCTGAATAGTCAATGGGAGGTATGTGTCACAGAGATGTCTTGTCTCTGTGATATAACTCGGAGTATTTTCTTTAGTGTATGAAGCACTAAAAGGTTTATTTGTTGCACCTGAATCCATGTTGCGGGTAGCTATGAGAGATGGGCGGGTCTGGTTACCCATATACCTCACCTCTGGGTGTGGTTACAGCCCATATAATGGAGGCTGTTGTTTGGCACATGGTCTGGGTGTTTGGAGGCCTCCTGTGTGTGTGGCTCCAGACCAAGCCTGAGTACTGGACATTACTCCAGCCTATATGCTCTCAGGCCTGGTGCAGCAGAACCCTGCTATGGGCATTTGTACTTTGTTTTCTCCTGATCTAAGGCTACGTTCACACCAGCGTTGTGCGCCGTTGCGTCGGCGACGCAACGCACAACGCACGCAAAAACGCGTCAAAACGCACGCAAAAACGCTGCGTTTTGCGACGCATGCGTCGGTTTTTGCCGAAAATCGGACGCAAGAAAAATGCAACTTGTTGCGTTTTCTTGGTCCGTCGCTTGCGGCAAAAAAGATGCATGTGTCGCACAACGCAACAAAAAAAACGCATGCGTCCCCCATGTTAAGTATAGGGGCGCATTACGCATGCGTCGCCGCTGCGTCGCCGATGCAAACCCGACGCACATTAGCTTAACGCTAATGTGAACGTAGCCTTAATGGCTGTTCACTTTCTGTTTTTGCCTTTGGGTTTATGAAGCAATAAACCCACATGGAATTTTAAAGGAACAAACCTCCTGTTTTCCTCCTGTCGCTCCCAAGTGAGTACAACCCCTACATTACATACACCAGCCTCATCAGGTCTAAGAAATCTGTTTTTTAATATGTAGAGCTTGCATTGTGGAATCTAGTGACAGGTCAAAATTAAGTTAATCTTTTCAGTGACAGTTATACCCATTTAATACATAATTATAAAATGTGTTTTTTTGCTCGAAGTGCATACGATTTATCCATATTAGAACGAAGCTGTCATTTTTCCACCCAAGGCTCAATAAGCTATCCTCCTTTATGCTAATTACTTTAATTAATTTCTTACATGAGTTATAGTGACTCAAGAAAAACCCATACATTTCACAAGAGATATAAATGTAACTTGTGTATTAAACCACTTAAACCCAAAAAATAACATTATCTGCTTTGCTTCCAGTCCACTTTGTACTGTGTATCTCTTACTGGCGAACTTCAGTCAGTCATGGCTGTCATGAAAAATCACAGAGACACTCATGGTGTTTGACTTTATTAACGCAGATGCCAAATCAAATGCACAGCCGCTGCTTCCTGAGATGTCTATATTTCATTTAAACTGGGATAAAGCAAAGAAACTGGAATATTGTCTCATCATGCATTCTAAATCAGTCAGGCTAGAAAATAATGGGGAGTTAATCAGATCACTGAAACTCTAATTCACTTGGTATTGATCGGGCACATTCCTAATGGGACGGCAGACCGATTTCAAATTACAGTAAGCTGACTTGTGCTAGAATACCAATGACCAACTTCAAAGTTCAGCACGCAGATGAAGGAGCTCTGTCTAAGTGTGGCACTTTCAAGAGAGGATAGATAGATGTATAATATCATCCAACATTTAGCTAATTAATAGAGGATTGATGAAAGGTACTGTTTCAGAGAGAGCAGCTTCAATAGAACAATTCCAGAGGGGCAGAGCTGGGATGTCATTGAAAATATATATTAAAAAGAAAAAAAAAGAATCAAGTGGAAGCTAATGGAAGGTAACACAATTAAATCAGGCTTTTAATTATATTAATCACAGACACTGATTGATCCTGACATTTATATGGAAATTAACCCTTTGCTAAAACTTCTGAACTCAGAAAGGTCATTTGTTCCTGTCATTGTTTTTTAATATTTGTTAGATTTAATTGAAATATAATGTGCTAAATGAGGGACACGGAAAAAACCTTTTAAGCCCTTTATTAAATTACAGAACAACAATACATGTACAGCATCAATAAAAGATTCAGTAATTGCTCTATTAAAGAAAGACATCTTCGTTCAGGGGGACATACAATCAACCTTGGATTCATCTGCTCCTTGGGATTCCCGTTTGGAAGATTGACATATGGACTGAGAGCTGCTGTGTGTTTCTAATAGGGGCAACTGTCCATTGGGAGAGACTGATATAAACTCATTTTAGACAAGCCAAGAAAATGAATTTTTCTGGGTACAAGAAGACTATATGCTTTCAAAAAATAATGTTTGACATTACAATGCCAGCTTAACATGTGGCAAAATTCCCTCAATGCAATAGTAAAGATTTAAAGTATTTTTTCTAACAACTAAATAGACATACTAAACATGTCCATTATTTTAATATTCTTTTATCTTTTACTTAAAGAGGTTGTCCACTACTTTATCATTGATTAACTTTCCTTACAATAGGTCATCGATGTCTGATCGGTCGGAGTCCAATACCTGGTCCAATATATCAGTTCTTCTCTGTGGCGTGACTAGCGGCGGGAAGTGCTCAGTTGCTGAAATGCTCCATCTTCTTATAGCCGGGTACTACATATCTGCCTCCTATTCAAATTGCCTCTGTCAAGTTGCATCTGTTGCCTGGTGCTCACTCTATGCCACATGTTCTGCTGGGACTTCCAGCTACAAGTATGCACTGGAGCATGTGAAGTGACCTCCAAGGCCTGCTTGTGGCTGAATACCCATACCTGGAGTGAGGTGCGACAAAGCCATGGAGAACCGGAAATTGGGCAGGGAGTAACGAAGGTGGTCAGAGAGGTAAGCAGCCAGCAAAGGGTTAAAAAGAAAAAAAAATCTTAATATATACTTACCTTGTAATATCTTCACATCCTGTTCCATCCAGATGTGTCCAGATCACAGAATTCCAAGCGGCGGAAGTTCACCGACTGCCATATTGGGACACCCAAGTGATGGGTGTCTCAATATGGAAACTGCTGGTGGTACCAGCCTCTTGCACGGTACCACCAGCGGAGCAGCACTGCACCACACACACACACACACACACACACACACACACTGTATATTGTTATGACCCCAGTGGACAGGGTCTCAGAGGAACGTGTAAGTCTGCGAGATACAAAAATCCAGCTCATAGGGCTGTGGTAACTGGGTTGACCAAAAAGCTACTCCTAACGCCAACACTAGAAGTAGCCGGGGATCATGCCTACGGTGATCGCTAGATGACTCGCGCCAGCCGGAGAATCTAACTACCCCTAGGAGAAGAAAACAAAGACCTCTCTTGCCTCCAGAGAAAGGGACCCCAAAGCAAGATACAAGCCCCCCACAAATAATAACGGTGAGGTAAGAGGAAATGACAAACACAGAAATGAACCAGGTTCAGCAAAGAGAGGCCAGCTTACTAATAGCAGAATATAGCAAGATAACTTATCTGGTCAACAAAAACCCTATAAAAATCCACGCTGGAGATTCAAGAACCCCCGAACCGTCTAACGGTCCGGGGGGAGAACACCAGCCCCCTAGAGCTTCCAGCAAAGGTCAGGATACAGATAGGAACAAGCTGGACAAAAATACCAAACAAAACAAAAGCAAAAAGCAAGAAAGCAGACTTAGCTTGAAATACAGGAACCAGGATCATAGGACAAGAGCACAACAGATTAGCTCTGATTTCAACGATGCCAGGCATTGAACTGAAGGTCCAGGGAGCTTATATAGCAACGCCCCTGAACTAACGGCCCAGGTGAGGAAATAAGAAAAGACAGACGCTCCAGAGTCAATTCACTAATGACCACTAGAGGGAGCAAAAAGCAAAATCACAACAGTACCCCCCCCTTAGTGAGGGGTCACCGAACCCTCACCACGACCACCAGGGCGATCAGGATGAGCGGCGTGAAAGGCACGAACTAAATCGGCCGCATGAACATCAGAGGCGACCACCCAGGAATTATCTTCCTGACCATAGCCCTTCCACTTGACCAGGTACTGAAGCCTCCGCCTGGAGAGACGAGAATCCAAGATCTTCTCCACCACGTACTCCAACTCGCCCTCAACCAACACCGAAGCAGGAGGCTCAGCAGAAGGAACCACAGGCACAACGTACCGCCGCAACAAGGACCTATGAAAAACGTTGTGGATAGCAAACGACACAGGAAGATCCAGGCGAAAGGATACAGGATTAAGGATTTCCAATATCTTGTACGGACCAATAAAACGAGGTTTAAATTTGGGAGAGGAAACCTTCATAGGAACAAAGCGGGAAGAAAGCTACACCAAATCCCCAACACGTAGTCGGGGACCCACACCGCGGCGGCGGTTGGCAAAGCGCTGAGCCCTCTCCTGTGACAACTTCAAGTTGTCCACCACAAGATTCCAGATCCGCTGCAACCTATCCACCACAGAATCCACCCCAGGGCAGTCAGAAGGTTCCACATGACCCGAAGAAAAACGAGGGTGGAAACCAGAGTTGCAGAAAAACGGCGAAACCAAGGTGGCGGAACTAGCCCGATTATTAAGGGCAAACTCAGCCAACGGCAAGAAGGTCACCCAATCGTCCTGATCAGCAGAGACAAAACACCTCAAATAAGCCTCCAAAGTCTGATTAGTTCGCTCCGTCTGTCCATTAGTCTGAGGATGGAAAGCAGATGAAAACGACAAGTCAATGCCCATCCTACTACAAAAGGATCGCCAGAATCTGGAAACGAACTGGGATCCTCTGTCTGACACAATATTCTCAGGGATACCGTGCAAACGAACCACGTTCTGGAAAAACACAGGAACCAGATCGGAAGAGGAAGGCAGCTTAGGCAAAGGAACCAAATGGACCATCTTGGAGAAGCAATCACATATCACCCAGATAACAGACATGCCTTGAGACACCGGAAGATCAGAAATGAAATCCATGGAGATATGTGTCCAAGGTCTCTAAGGGACAGGCAAGGGCAAGAGCAACCCGCTGGCACGAGAACAGCAAGGCTTAGCTCGAGCACAAGTCCCACAGGACTGTACAAATGACCGCACATCCCTAGACAAGGAAGGCCACCAAAAGGATCTGGCCACCAGATCTCTGGTGCCAAAAATTCCTGGGTGACCTGCCAACACCGAGGAATGAACCTCGGAAATGACTCTGCTGGTCCACTTATCAGGCACAAACAGTCTGTCAGGTGGACAAGAATCAGGCCTATCAGCCTGAAATCTCTGCAACACACGTCGCAGATCTGGAGAAATAGCTGACAAGATAATTCCATCCTTAAGAATACCAACAGGTTCAGCGACTCCAGGAGCATCAGGCACAAAGCTCCTGGAAAGAGCATCGGCCTTCACATTCTTTGAACCTGGTAAATACGAGACAACAAAGTCAAAACAGGAGAAAAACAATGACCAGCGGGCCTGTCTGGGATTCAGGCGTTTAGCAGACTCGAGATACATCAGATTTTTGTGATCAGTCAAGACCACCACACGATGCTTAGCACCCTCGAGCCAATGACGCCACTCCTCAAATGCCCATTTCATGGCCAACAACTCCCGATTGCCCACATCATAATTTCGCTCAGCAGGCGAAAACTTCCTAGAGAAAAAGGCGCAAGGTCTCATAACAGAGCAACCAGGGCCTCTCTGCGACAAAACGGCCCCTGCTCCAATCTCTGAAGCATCCACCTCAACTTGAAAGGGAAGCGAGACATCAGGCTGGCACAAAACAGGCGCCGAAGTAAACCGACGTTTCAACTCCTGGAAAGCCTCCACGGCAGCAGGAGCCCAATTAACCACATCGGAGCCCTTCTTGGTCATATCCGTCAATGGTTTCACAATGCTAGAAAAGTTAGCGATAAAACGACGGTAGAAGTTAGCGAAACCCAAGAACTTCTGAAGACTCTTAACTGACGAGGGCTGAGTCCAATCAAGAATAGCTCGGACCTTGACTGGGTCCATCTCCACAGCAGAAGGGGAAAAAATGAACCCCAAAAAGGGAACCTTCTGTACACCAAAAAGACATTTTGAGCCCTTGACAAACAAAGAATTTTCACGCAAAATTTTAAAGACCATCCTGACCTGCTCCACATGCGAGTCCCAATTATCAGAAAAAAACAGAATATCATCCAGATAAACGATCAAAAATGTATCCAGATAGTTCCGGAAAATGTCATGCATAAAGGACTGAAAAACTGAAGGGGCATTAGAGAGCCCAAAAGGCATCACCAAGTACTCAAAATGACCTTCGGGCGTATTGAATGCGGTTTTCCATTCATCCCCTTGCTTAATGCGCACAAGGTTGTACGCACCACGAAGGTCTATCATGGTGAACCACTTGGCACCTTTAATCTGGGCAAACAAGTCAGACAACAGCGGCAAAGGATACTGAAATTTGACAGTGATCTTATTTAAAAGCCGATAGTCAATACAAGGCCTCAAAGATCCGTCCTTTTTAGCCACAAAAAAGAATCCCGCACCAAGAGGGGAAGAAGACGGACGGATGTGTCCTTTCTCCAGAGACTCCTTGATATATGAACGCATAGCGGTATGTTCAGGTATCGACAGATTAAACAGTCTTCCCTTAGGAAATTTACAGCCTGGAATCAAATCTATTGCACAGTCACATTCCCTATGAGGAGGCAATGCACTGGACTTGGACTCGCTAAAGACATCCTGATAATCAGACAAATACTCCGGAACTTCCGAAGGCGTAGAAGAACCAATAGACACAGGCAGGGAATCCTCATGAATACCACGACAGCCCCAACTAGACACTGACATAGCCTTCCAGTCAAGGACTGGATTATGGGTCTGTAACCATGGCAGCCCCAAAACAACCAAATCATGCATTTTATGTAGAACGAGAAAACGTATCACCTCGCGGTGTTCAGGAGTCATGCACATGGTAACCTGTGTCCAATACTGCGGCTTATTTTCTGCCAATGGCGTAGCATCAATACCCCTAAGAGGGATAGGATTTTCTAATGGTTCAAGAATAAAACCACAGCGCTTAGCAAATGAGAGATCCATAAGACTCAGGGCAGCACCTGAATCTACAAACGCCATGACAGGATAAGATGACAGTGAGCAAATCAAAGTTACAGACAGAATAAACTTAGGATGCAAATTACCAACGGTGACAGGACTAACAACCTTAGATATACGTTTAGAGCATGCTGAGACAACATGTGTAGAATCACCACAGTAGTAGCACAAGCCATTCCGGCGTCTATGAATTTTCCTCTCATTTCTAGTCAGGATTCTATCACATTGCATCAAATCAGGTGTCCGTTCAGACAACACCATGAGGGAATTTGCGGTTTTTCTATCACATTGCATCACATCAGGTGTCTGTTCAGACAACAACATGAGGGAATTTGCGGTTTTGCGCTCCCGCAACCGCCGGTCAATTTGAATAGCCAGGGACATGGTATCATTCATACCTGTGGGAATGGGAAAACCCACCATAACATTCTTAATGGCCTCAGACAGGCCATTTCTAAAATTAGCGGCCAGTGCACACTCGTTCCAATGTGTCAGCACGGACCATTTCCGAAATTTTTGGCAATACACCTCAGCCTCGTCCTGGCCTTGAGACATAGCCAGCAAGGCTTTCTCTGCCTGAATCTCAAGATTGGGTTCCTCATAAAGTAAACCGAGCGCCAGAAAAAACGCATCAATATCAGCCAATGCCGGATCTCCTGGCGCCAACAAAAAAGCCCAATCTTGAGGGTCACCCCGTAAGAATGAAATAACAATTTTTACTTGTTGAGCAGAGTCTCCAGACGAACAAGGTTTCAGGGACAAAAACAATTTACAATTATTCCTGAAATTCCTAAACTTAAATCGGTCCCCTGAAAACAGTTCAGGAATCGGAATCTTGGGTTCAGACCTAGGATTTCTGGTAACATAATCTTGTATAGCCTGCACACGAGCGGCAAGCTGGTCCACACTTGTAATCAAGGTCTGGACATTCATGTCTGCAGCAAGCTTAAGCCACTCTGAGGTAAAGGGGAAAAGAAAAAAAAAAAATGAGAGAGGGAAAAAAAAAAAAAACTCAAAATTTTATTTCTTATAATCCCACTTCTGCAATGCATTAAACATTTAATACTGGCCTGGCATACTGTTATGACCCCAGTGGACAGGGTCTCAGAGGAACGTGTAAGTCTGCGAGATACAAAAATCCAGCTCATAGGGCTGTGGTAACTGGGTTCACCAAAAAGCTACTCCTAACGCCAACACTAGAAGTAGCCGGGGATCATGCCTACGGTGATCGCTAGATGACTCGCGCCAGCCGGAGAATCTAACTACCCCTAGGAGAAGAAAACAAAGACCTCTCTTGCCTCCAGAGAAAGGGACCCCAAAGCAAGATACAAGCCCCCCACAAATAATAACGGTGAGGTAAGAGGAAATGACAAACACAGAAATGAACCAGGTTCAGCAAAGAGAGGCCAGCTTACTAATAGCAGAATATAGCAAGATAACTTATCTGGTCAACAAAAACCCTATAAAAATCCATGCTGGAGATTCAAGAACCCCCGAACCGTCTAACGGTCCGGGGGGAGAACACCAGCCCCCTAGAGCTTCCAGCAAAGGTCAGGATACAGATAGGAACAAGCTGGACAAAAATACCAAACAAAACAAAAGCAAAAAGCAAGGAAGCAGACTTAGCTTGAAATACAGGAACCAGGATCATAGGACAAGAGCACAACAGATTAGCTCTGATTTCAACGATGCCAGGCATTGAACTGAAGGTCCAGGGAGCTTATATAGCAATGCCCCTGAACTAACGGCCCAGGTGAGGAAATAAGAAAAGACAGACGCTCCAGAGTCAATTCACTAATGACCACTAGAGGGAGCAAAAAGCAAAATCACAACAGTATATGCCATAAGCACCACACACACACACTCACTCTAAACGCCATACGCACCACAAACACACATACACTGTATATGCCGTACGCAGCCTCTTGCACGGTACTACCAGCGGAACACTGTTGCGATTACGTAGCCGCCTGGATCAGCCAAATGATTCACTGACCTCTGCCATCTTTGTACAGGAGGAGTGCATGCGCAGTTTTGGAAAGCAGCAAAGGCACAACACTGAAGACAAAAACGGGCAAATTAGACTCTTGAAGAGCAACAGCATCGCTGGGACAAAATCTATGCATATAAGCGTAGGCATCAAGCACATGAGTCCCCTGATGCAAAGGTCATTAGATTATCAAAGCGCACAGGGGAGAGACAGAGCACTGGGGGGAGACAGATCAAACAGGACAGCACATGAGGGGAGAACACAGCACAGCAAGGAGAAAGACAGCAGACAAGGGGGATAGCACATGGGGTAGACAGGTCAAAGAAGAGAGCACAGACAATGTCCTGTCCCCCAAGTCTCCATCATTTTGTATATTAAGCTTGGTTTGCCAATTAAAGAAAATTACATTTATCACATCTGATTTAAATATTAGGCAGGCTAGAAAATAATCTCAGACCAAAAGGTTATTTTAGGATGACACATTACGTTTAAAGGGGATCTGTCACCACATTTGACCTTTCTAAATAATTAATATGGGCATACAAGTTATAGACTGCTGAAAATAGTGATACTTGTGTAAGAAAAACCAGTAATACCCCAGAAGAGGCCCTGCAGGATGAGGCATCAGTGAAGAGAGACTGCGACCTGCTGACCAGGCGAAATCAAGTGGAACCAATCGGTGCTGGAAGATTTGTTGGAGGAGCAACTTTGTGTGCTGGACCTGATCAAGTAACCAGCTTAAGAGACTTCCTGGGTATAAAGACCATGCGCAGCAAGCCACGGAGAGATTTGGTGACTGAAAGGAGAGCAAGGCAGACGCGGCCCCGGGATGTCACTGTGGCCAGTGTAACAGGCCCCAGAAGGAAGTCTATGCCATCGAGAGGCCGGATACTGCCCGGCGAGGTCCATGTTACGTTCAGAAGGACCCTTAGCTCCATCTGCAGTGGTAGGGACCAGAATTCACACCCCACTTTGGCCAAACCTGAGAGATCAGGTGACACCTGTCAAGAGCCAAGACCTAGTCCTTTCTGCATCACGTCCCAGAGACTACCACCATCAGTAAAGCCGAGAAGATCCATGATGAGACTGAAATGGGAGAGGCATGCCTGTGATTGCAGAGGAATTGCGTGAGTGAGCAGGGCCGTCACCTCCAATTACAACCGACAGTACTGGGGTTGGCTGGAATTAGGGTGACAGGTTGGGAGGGGGTCAGTGGGTGCATGGGAGGCTCAAAGCGCTTTAATAGACCATATCAAAGAGAAGCTTTCGGCATTGTGGGAAAACTCAGTGACCCCATAAGGGCTAATTTACAAAGAGAACTCACATGGTGGTTCCCTTGAATGGGTAAATGAGAACCTTAATGCTATCCAGTGAAGGACCTCAACTGACTTTTTGTTAGGCTAAATGTTATTTGTTTTATTGTTGACTTGTTTGGCATTATCCTTAATGTTCAGAGATCACTTAAATTACTGTCCAACTGCTATTGCATTCTAATAGAAGTACATCAATCACTGACTGCTCCTGCCTTGCGTTATCTGTGTGTTGCATCCTGTTTCCTGCATTTCACCTGTATGCATCAAATCAGATCCCTTGTTGTTGCTAAATAATCTTTTATCACTTTATGTAAACAATGTATTTCATGCTCTGGGGAGGATGCTGCCTAGAAGATTACACAGCCTCTAGAGCTTATTTTACATGAACACACAGAAATTATTTTACCAGTATTATGTGCAATGGCCGCTCTCTGCTCTCCTCATCTCACTGGAGAACTGTGTGTGATATTATACCTGGTACATCTGCAGATTCCTCTCAGCTTCAGCTTCCATGTCACAGGTTCACAGGATTGTAATATTGTTGCAATACAGCAGAGTTCTAGAGCTACAAAAAGTATGTTTGTAAGAAGACAAATGTCATTTCACCAGTTTTGTGTTAGGTACTTGTCTCACTAGTAACTCCTCGTGTTATTTAAAATAATCTCTGGAGGCAGACTTATCTTCCAGGCAAAATCCTCCCCAGAGACTACAAGATGTCATTTACATATAAGAAAAAATGTGGTTTCTCTGGAATAAGGCCATCAGATCACAGATATCAAGGTATTATTTTATTCAGCTTCCTATGACCTACATGTTCATATAGACGGCTTAGAAGGGACAGATTCCCAAGCCTACTGACAGATTCCCTTTAAAGGTATTGTCTCCTTTGTTAGTAGCCAATTACAGCACAATTCATTACTTAACTCCTTAGTGACAGAGCCAACTTTGTACTTAATGACCAAGCCAATTTTTACAATTCTGACCACTGTTACTTTATGAGGTTATAGCTGTGGAATCAGTGGCGTATCCTGGGGGGGGCAGCCAGGGCATTTGCCCCGGGCGCAGCTGACAGGGGGGGTGCCAGCGGGCCGCCTGATGATGCGGCGGTCCAAGGAGGCTCCTCGTCTAGTCATACCCAGGGATCAGCAGGGGAGGGGGAGAGGGGGCTGTCTAATTATACTCACATGCTCCTGGCATGGTCCCTGCAGGTTCCTGGCTCCCCGGCACCCCAGCTTCTTCCTGTTCTGAGCAGTCACATGGTACCACTCATTACAGTAATGAATATGCGGCTCCACCTCCCATAGTGGTGGAGCCGCATATTCATTACTGTAATGAGCGGTAACGGTGACCGCAGTTACATGACGTAGTTAGTGCACGCCCTCTGGCTGAAAGTCAGTGCAGAAGACGCTGGAGATGGAGTGGCGGCGGAACGTGGAGCAGGTGAATATAGCAAGTGCCGGGGGCCTGAGCGACGGAGAGGTGAGTACATGATTTTTTTTTTATCGCAGCAACAGCAAATGGGGCAAGTGTCTGTATGGGGCATCTTATGGGGCCATAACGTTTGTGCAGCACTATATGGCGCAAGTGTCTGTATGGAGCATCTTATGGGGCCATAACGTTTGTGCAGCACTATAATGGGGCAAGTGTCTGTATAGAGCTTCTTATGGGGCCATAACATTTGTGCAGCACTATATGGGGCAAATGTCTGTATGGAGCATCTTATGGGGCCATAATGTTTGGGCAGCACTATAATGGGGCAAGTGTCTGTATGGAGCATCTTATGGGGCCATAACGTTTGTGCAGCACTATATGGGGCAAGTGTCTGTATAGAGCATCTTATGGGGCCATAACATTTGTGCAGGACTATAACGGGGCAAGTGTCTGTATGGAGCATCTTATGGGTCCATAACGTTTGTGCAGCACTATAATGGGGCAAGTGTCTGTATAGAGCATCTTATGGGGCCATAACGTTTGTGCAGCACTATATGGGGCAAGTGTCTGTATGGAGCATCTTATCGGGCCATAATGTTTGTGCAGCACTATATGGGGCAAATATCTTTATGGAGCATCTTATGGGGCCATAATCAACATTTCTGCAGCACTATACATGGCAAATGTCTCTATGGAGCATCTTATGGGGCCATAATCAACGTTTCTGCAGCTCTATATGGTGCAAATATCTTTATGGAGCATCTTATGGGGCCATAATCAACGTTTCTGCAGCACTATATTGGGCAAATGTGTCTATGGAGCATGCTATGAGGCCATTATTAACCTTTATGCAGGATTATATGGGGCTCCTGATTCAATATGGATATTTAAAACACTTAACCTACTGATGTCTCAATTAATTTTACTTTTATTGGTATCTATTTTAACATTATGGGGATTCAGGAACATACCTTGGCTTGGTCATACAGTTTCAAAAGAGTTTAGGCTCAAATGGGGGAGGTTTGGGGGGAGGGGCGCCAAACTGATCCTTTGCCCCGGGTGCAGGAAAGGCTAGATACACCTCTGTCTGGAATGCTTCAACAGATCCCACTGATTCTAAGAATGTTTTTTGTGACATATTGTACTTCATGAAAGAGGTATAATTTCTTCCATATAACTTGCGTTTATTTATGAAAAAAATGGAAATTTGGCAAAAATGTAAAAATTTTGCAATTTTCAAACTTTCAATCATAACGAGTCATATAGCACAAAATAGTTAATAAATAAGACTTCTCACATGTCTACTTTACATCAGCACAATTTTAGAAACATTATTTTTTCTGTTAGGATGTTACAAGGGTTAAAATTTATTTATATTTCCAACAAAATTTACAAAACCATTTTTGTAGTGACCATATCACATTTGAAGTGCATATGGGGGGTCAATGTAACAGAAAATACCCAAAAGTGACACCATTGTAAAAAGTGCACCCCTCAAGGTGCGCAAAACCATATTCAAGAAGTTTATTAACCCTTCAGGTGCTTCACGAGAACTAAATCAATGGGGAAGGAAAAAATTAACATTTTACTTTTTTCATTAAAAAAATACTTTTAAACCAAACTTTTTATTTTTACAGGGTTATCAGGAGAAAATGAATCAAAAAATGTATTGTGCAATTTCTCCTGAGTACGCTGATACCCTATATGTCGGGGAAATCCATTGTTTGAATGCATGGCAGGGCTCAGAAGGGAGTGAGAACCGTTTGACTTTTTGAAGGCAAAATTGGCTGGAATCAATGTCAGGCGACATGTCGTGTTTGGAGGACCCCTAACATACCTAAACAGTAGAAACCCCCCAATTCTAAGTCCAACCCTAACACAGCTCTAACCCCAACCCTAACCCCAACACACCCCTAACCCTAATCCCAACCTTAGCCATAACCCTAACCCCAACACAACCATAACCCCAAACCTAACCCTAGCCACAACCCTAACCCTAGGCCCAACCCTAACCCTAGCCCCAACCCTAACCCTAGCCCAAACGTAAGCCTAGCCCAACCCTAACCGTAGCCCCGACCCTAACCCTAGCCCAACCCTAACCCTAGCCCAAACCTAACCCTTGCTCTAACCTTAGCCCAACCCTAACCCTTCCCCAACCCTAGCCCTAGCTCTATCCCTGACCCTAATCCTAACCCTAGCCCCAACCCTAACCCTAATGGAAAAATGGAAATAGATACATTTTTTTATTATTTTTACCTACCTAAGGGGGTGATAAAGGGAGGTTTGATTTACTATTGTTTTTTTTTTATTTTGATCACTGTGATACGGTCTATCACAGTGATCAAAATGAACCAACAGGAGAAATCTCCTATTGTTGCCGGGTGCCGGCCGGCAGTTCCTGGCGGGCACACTGCGATTGCGCCTGCCAATTTCTTCCCGGAAGAAGATGCCGATGGCCGGGGGACATCATCAGGAGAAGAAGGAGGTGCCAGAGGTACCAGGGAAGCATGGGGGACCCCATTTTTCTCTCTCCTCTGATGTGCTAGATCATATCAGAGGAGAGAGAAATTAATAGGAAATCAGACTTTTTTTTTTGCGGTCGCCCTTATTCCATGAATAACGATGATCGCAACACTGGGGGCAGTAAAAACCAACCCAAAACCCTCTCCAGGGTCTTGGTAGCCAAGATCCTGGAGAATTTCTGATGCTGGGGGGCGCTATAACCTTATTTCTCAGCCCCGTTAAAGTGCGACGCTGAGGAAAAAGTACCCTTATCTGCCGCTGTTAAAAGTCATATCAAGGGCCATTAAGGGGTTAAATTCACAGCAATCAAATTCTATGGGATAAACTGGCACCAATTCTTTAAAGGGGCTGTTCACTTATTGAAGAAGTGCCTCAGCCCTCAAAGTAAAATAAGAAAAGCATATATTTAACGCATGTACCGACACCATTCCAGTGATGTCATTGTCAGTTCTCCTGGTGCTCGCTCTGACATTGTTCTTATGTGAGTACAACTGCCAATCAGCGACCTCTGATTGGCTTCAGCAGTTATGTGACCCATCAATGTCATGACGCCCACTGGGAACAGCAGCGCTGACATTGCTAGAACAGTGCCGCTGCAGGAGGTGATTTTACATTCTTTTTATTTTTTACGACGCACTGATTTAGTTAAGCTGTGGTTGTCCACTACTGACAACTCCTTTATTATTTCTGAAGCACCTCTGTAATGTAACTGGAGCACAGCATAGTTCTTACTGATATCATAGACTGTCCCTTCTATACACACAAATATGCAGGATCCTCCAGGTTACGCATAGCTCTAAATATACTGTATATAAGTATTAAAGGATTTATGCAAATTAGAATAATATACATAAAAGCACCTGATGCTATAAAGAAGTACAAGCGATACATCAATTCAGCTATTCTTTTTTCCAACAATCTAGCGCCAACCTTCCAGGAGTGTGAAAGTAAAAAGTAAACATGTTTGATATTTCATATTTAATATTGAACCTGATGAGAAAAGCCTTTAAATTATGTTTACATTCCTTGAGGGTGGAATCTTCATTAGATTAACCTTTTAACACTTTCCTTCTTTGATATCTCAGAGTAAATGGAATATGAAACTGATGAAACACATTGCACAGATTCCCATGACTCTCTCCTTAGCTTGTTAAAAATCAATTCATCTTGAAATTCACTGCAGTCTGGAGTCCTTGGGTAGTTAGAAATAGTAAAATTCTGTAAAGCTGATCTTAATATTTACCGATGATATGAAAATAAGATTGAAAACACCAATAGAAATATATTGCCTTGAATGAATATATACATTCATTATTGTATATAAGTTTGTGATTTGGAAATAAATGTTAGGCTAGGGTCACATTGCGTTAGGGCAATCCGTTAAGTGCATAGCGCTAGCGGATTGCGCTAACGCAATGCTTCTCTAGGGTCCGCGTTCGGCGTCCCCGCTAGCGCAGATCCCCGATCTGCACTAGCGAGGAACGGACCTCGGGCGTCGGGCAAGCAGCGTCCGAGGTCCGTCACTCAAATGACGGCACATCGCTAGCGCACGCCCAATGTGGGCGGACGCTAGCGACGCGTTCACCATTACAGGCTATGGCAGCGTTAACGGACTACGTTAACACCGCGTTATACCGCGGTGTAACGTAGTCCGTTAAACGCGGTCACATAACGCAATGTGACCCTAGCCATATAAATTACATGATGTGGACAAGCAAACTTAAAAGTAAACACCGCAAAATTAAGTATCCCTGCAAAAGCGACTGCAATGCACGCTCGGTACTCAACCGAGTATCACGGGTGCTTGAGTGCCATGCTTGAATTCCCTCCCCTCACGTTTGCCACCTTTTATAAAGCCAGTAAACTAGCAGGGATTGCGTGACATACACGGTAATGCCGTAGCCATGTTGGCTGCTGGTTTTGCTATGATTGGCCAGCTGCATCACACCATGGGGTCTTATATAAGACCTGGTAATGCGATTCTCGACATACTGTTCAGGAAGCAGTTCAAGGGCGGTTGCTATAGGAGGAAGTGTGTACTTTGGAGCATGGATATAGTCAGAATTTAATAATATTGCTATTGCTATAGGAATACTTATATACTCCCCCTGCAGCATTAAAACAACAGTCCTTTTTAGGGCTTAATATTTTCCTCTCTGTAGTAAAACCAACGTTACCTGCATTCATTGGAGGGAAAGTTTAGAATTAGAGGCATCTAGGCAAGTTTTATTATTACTTTTACAGTATTAGTATACCAAAGCTGCTGCTACACTGTTAAAACACTAGTTTTTTTTTAGGCTAAATAAATTCTATTCTGTTGTAAAACTGCTGTTACCTGCATTCAGTGGAGGGAAAGTTTAGGATTAGAGGCATCTAGGCAGGGTTTATTATTACTATTGCTGTATTTTTATACCACTGCTGCTGCTCCACCTTTCATTATTAATACAGAAAATTTGCAAGGCATGCAGTAAGGGATGGGGAAGTGTACATGCTGCTGATGGTGCATGCAGAGGCCAAGGCTGTGTGCCAGGTGAAACTTTGCCAGCTCCAAGAGAGCAAAATACACACTCATCAATGAGACCTACTTCCTGTCCCACTTTGCAGGGGGGCAAGAGACACCTCTTTAGAAGCCAGATCAGTGCAAATAGGTGGTCACTGCATGGCAGATAATGCTAACATTATGTTTTCCAGCACCAACCTGTCTTCTGCACAGTTCAGTCTCACTAGTCAAGAGTCTGGACCACATATTCTTCACCCTGATCCTCTTTCCTCCCACCATGGTGACTCCCAGGACACAAGTGATTCCACACATGGACACTCCGAGGAGTCCTTTACATTATCATTTATTGATTTTGGCCTCTCACACTGCATGTTTCAAAAGGGACATGAGGAGTTCATGTGTAGAGATGCCCAAATATTTGAACACCTAGAGTAAGTAGAAGGCAACAGTGGGGAATGGCATTTAGTGTCTCAAGAGAAAGATGGTGATGAGATACAGTTGCCAACAAGTGATGATGTTAAATCAACAAGACAGATGGACCAGAGGGCTGAAGTGGAATACAAGGTGGTGGATGATAAAGTCATTGATCCAACCAGAGAAGGTGTTATGCACAGCGAGGCCAGCAGCAGTGAGGGTGAGGAATCTGCAGCACTACAACAAGCGGGAACAGATGGTGGGTTGGACAGAGAGAGAAGGTATGTAACTGGAGCGCCCCCAAGGGCTAGGGGTACTCGGTACCGGGTCCTTTGGTTCTCAAGGGGGATGTCACGGTGGCTGACCCGGTCCGTGGCCCTCAGGACATCCATTGATAAAAGGGGAAAGGTCTTTAAAGGGATATGTTCGTGACACCACCTGTGGTATTCGGTCAGGGTGACCGACGCTGCTTAGGGGTCCACTGGGGTGATGTTATGGCAGCTAGATGGTATACTTTCCCACAGGTGAAGTATATCCCCAGGGCTTCCCAGTGAGAAGATGTTGGATGGTGTGAGGCGCAGTGAAGAACGAGGATACGAGGGTACAGTCTCTTTACCTTTATACTGAAGACTTCAGCATCCGCAGTCCAGAGCACCAGATCACAGGGCAGGCAGAGTCCGGCCGGTTTGGAGGCAAATCCAGAGTCCCCTTATCCAGGTAGAAATCAGTAGCCTTCCTCTAGCGCCTGGGTGTTGTAGTACCTTACTGCTGAGCCTCTCATAAGGTCCTCACAACTGTTGTAGATGTTCTAGATGTTATATCTCTCTCTGTCCCCCAGATAGGATAGGACAAACCCATATGACCGGTGGCATGAGGCTTTTTACAGGGACTCTATCAAGCCCCAGCCTCTCGTGGGTGCCACCTTGCCTCCTGGGTATAGGGCGGGCAGGTAACATGGAATTAGCTGTCCTGCCGGGCTCTGGAGCAAGGACTGTTGTTCCCTCGGTGTTCCGGCTACCGGGATCCTGCGCCTCAGAAGGAGGCAGCCTGTGTAGGGCAGAACTCCTTCTGGTTTCCTCTCCTTTTGCTATGACTTCTTCTCACTTTCTGCAATACAGTTCTCTGTTCGTGTCTCTTTCTGGAAGCTGCCGCACGTGGGGCAGGCGCAGCTCCGTGTCTTTCTGTCCCAGCCTCTGACAGGACCCCACCCCTGCCAGGGACCGACTAACTGAGCGGAGCTCAGCTAGCAGCTGCCTGAGTCAAGTTCAGCCAGCATCTGCCTAACTTTCTATCCAGACCACCAGTTTTACCTAATTGTGAAGAGTGCCCTAATAAATAGGAGCATAGCTCCCCCTGGTGGACTGGAATATGAAATGTGTTGTGTGTTGGTGTTACCTGGTAAAGAGATCTCCTTTATTGCCTCCAAACATAACATCACTCCCCCCAGAGGAGAATGATATTACTGCAATGACCAGGACCCTGGGTTGCTGCATAACTATTTCCCGGAGCATCCACAAGAGTGAAGTTCCCTGGACAAGGGTTAGGTGTTCCCCAGTCTGTCACTGTTTTTAAAAAGTGGAGACGATAAACAAATGGTCATTTGCAACCTGTGCCATACCAAGATTAGCAGGGGCCTGAGAACTATTAGCTTGACCACCGTCAGCATGCTCAGGCACATGTCATCATAGAAGCAGATTAGGTGGGCCGAATGTCACTGTCTACAATCATTGTCTGCTGATGACACCACTGCTTGTTTCCCTGTCCGTGCTTTTCAGTCCATGACACAAGCACTGATGCTTCCTGCCCTGCTCTTGTTTTTGCCCATACATAAGCACAATCAGTGCAGCATTCAGCTGGCCCTAACCCAGGACTTGGAATGCAAGAGAAAATACCCAGCCACCCACTCTAAGGCCCAAAAATTAAATGGCCACATTTCCAAACTGCTTGCTCTGTCGTTTAAGCTTGTGGACACTGAGGCTATCCGCAACCTGATGTTGGCCGCCATTTATTGGTACTCAGTCCCCAGCCGCCACTATTTTACCAGGTCTGCCGTCCCTGCACGTGTACAAACATCACCAATGCCTTTACCAATGCAGGCTATGGGAAGGTCCACTTAACCACTGATACGTGGACATGTGCTTGTAGCCAGGGAGGCCACATGTGTTACCGACACAGAGGATTGCGGGCCCTAATTCCATTAGGGTTTCCACCACCTCCTACACCAGTTCATGCACCCCCTCCTCATCATCATCCTGCATCTCTGAAGTGTCATATCAGTCGTAAGCTGGAAGCACTGCAGCACTACCTCAGTGAAGTGGCAACAGGCTCTGCTGAAACTAATTTGTTTAAGTGATAAACAGCACACACACAATTTTTGAATGTGCACTTGGCTGCCCAGAGAGGTAGAAAAAGAAACACTGTCTATTTAAGTATCTGATTGATTTAAGCCAGAGCAGAATAAGCAAAAATAAACAAGGCCTTTCTGGTCTAAGAAAAAGCTAAACAAAACATAGAGCTCGGTCCATGTTGCTGCGGGGATCCACCCATTCAGAAAAACAAAAAGACCATACACTGGTTCAGTTTCATTGTTAGGGCACATGGCACTGGAGTTCCACTCTCCAGGCCTACTGAACACCTAATGACTCAAAAGGCTGACTATATAAATACCAGACAACACCCTGGGGTGGAGATATGAAGAACAACCTCATACCCGCTCTATGGTTGTTCTTAAAAACCCAGCCCTTTTAAAATGGCTGATTAACCCCTCTCAACACATAGTGTGCTGGACAAAATTTCTATGTTTAAAATCACTGAAGTTAATAGCATCAGTGAAACATACAGTGAGTGTGGAAAGCATTCTTACCCCTTTAAATGTTTCACTCTTTGTTTCATTGCAGCCATTTGGTAAATTAAAAAAGTTCATTTTTTTCTCATTAATGTACACTCTGTACCCCATCTTGACCGAAAAAAAGCAGAAATGTAATAAATTTTGCAAATTTATTTAAAAAAAAAATTTTCCAGGTCTCTTCAGAGATGCTCAATTGGGTTTGGGTCAGGGCTTTGGCTGGACCAGTCAAGAATGGTCACAGAGTTTTTCTGAAGCCACTCCTTTGTTATTTTAGATGTGTGCTTAGGGTCATTGTCTTTTTGGAAGTTGAAACTTCGGCCTGTTCTGAGGACCAGAGCACTCTGGAAAAGGTTTTCATACAGGATATCTCTGTACTTGGCCGCATTCATGTTTCCTTCAATGACAACCAGTCATCCTGTCCCTGCAGCTGAAAAACACCCCCAATCCCAACAGTGAAACATGGTGGTGCAAGCATCATGCTGATGCTTGCACCACCATGTTTCACTGTTGGGATTGTATTGGGCAGGTCATGAGCAGTGCCTGGTTTTCTCCACATATACCGCTTAGAATTATCATCAAAAAGGTCTATCTTTGTCTCATCAGACCAGAGTATCTTATTTCTCATATTCTGGGAGTCCTTCATTTGTTTTTTTTAACCAAACTCTATGTGGGCTTTCATATGTCTTGCAATGAGGAGAGGCTTCCATCGGGTGACTCTGCCATAAAGGCACGACTAATGAAGAGTTGCAGCGATAGTTGACTTTGTGGAACTTTCTCCCATCTCCCTACTGCATCTCTGAAGCTCAGCCACAGTGATCTTGGGGTTCTTTTTACCTCTCTCACCAAGGCTCTTCTCCCACGATTCCTCAGTTTGGCTGGATGGCCAGGTCTAGGAAGACATCTGGTAGTCCCAAACTCCTTCCATTTAAAGATAATGGAGGCCACCATGCTCTTAGTAACCTTGAGTACTGCAGAAATTCTGTTGCAACCTTGGCCAGATCTGTGCCTTGCACAGTTCTGTCTCTGGGATACTTGGCCAGTTCCTTTGATTCTTATTTGGTCTGTGTCAGGGAGAGACTAGGTGAGCGAGAGCTAATGACCCGGGCCCCTGCAGTTTCCCTCAGACTAGGGAAATCCTGACTGACCCTCTACCTGGAGTTTACACTGAAGGTGTGCATGTCCAGGCCTCGAACCTCACCCTGCCTCCTGAGCTCAGCCCTAGGCTGAAACCTCCGCCCACCACCCAGTGAAGATGTTATTCCCCAATACCCACAGTTAGCACAGACAAGGATAAAGGAAAATATACACCACGCCGCAGTCACTCAGGAATACACTATAAATGTGCAGGGCAAAATAAATACAAATATAGGAAGGAGTAAATAAGACAAAGGAAAATACACCACCAGCAACGAATCTCCAACCACCAGCTCTCCTCACCAGACCGAGATAACAACGCACAAGACAGAAGCTATAATCGGCGACGCCCAAAGATCAGGAGAACTACCTAAAGGCAGTGGGCATGGCCCAGCTTCCAATCCAAGGTTTAGGTAAATTAACCCCGGAACAGCTAGATAAAATCTAGCAGACGCCAATGAGCAAATAGTGGTCAAAAGTGGAATTACCGCTGTCTGTCGGACGACCTGGTCTGAACAGCGTCCGACATGACAGTCTGACATGCAATGTGAGCTCTAATATAGACAGGTGTGTGCCGTTCCAAATCAAGTCCTATCAGTTTAATTAAACACAGCTGGACTCCAATGAAGGAGTAGAGCCATCTCAAGGATGATCACAAATAAACAGCATGTGGACAGCATGTGACTTAAATATGAGTGTCTGAGCAAATGCAGGTGTGAAATACTTGTTGCATCAATCCCAAGAAATAGCTGTACTAGTTCAAAAGGTGCTTCTACTCAATACTGAGCAAAGGGTCTGAATACTTATGACCATGTGATATTTCAGTTTTTCTTTTTCATAAAATTTGCAAAAATTTCTATATTTCTGTTTTTTTTCAGTCAAGATGGTGTGCAGAGTGTACATTAATGTGAAAAGATGAACTTTTTTGAATTTGCCAAATGACTGCAATGAAACAAAGAGTGAAAAATTTAAAGAGGTATGAATACTTTAGGTACCCACTGTATCTACCCTCCAGTACTTTGCTGGTGACTTTGTCACAAAATGTATAAAAGACTAGACAAATCTGTGGCTCTCACAGCCGAACCTACAACCAGGCATAGTCGTGTGTGGTGGTTGCCCTGAAGCTTGGCAAGCTCACACACACCATGCCTTGCCCACAGGCTCAACTTAGTGGGTCAGTGGTTTTGAAAACCTACCAAGATTTGCCTTAGCTACTTGTGAAGGTACGCCATGTGTGCGACAATTTCCGCAAGTCAGCTACAGCTGCCACCAGTCTGGCAGTGCTGCCGCAGCACATTCAATTGTCAACTCACTGAGTGGTGTGCGATGTGACCATAGAACTCCACACTGCACATATTGGCAAGGCTTTGTGAACAGCATAGGCCTGTTGTGGAATACTAGCTCCAGTCGGTATTCTGGTCAGCCTCCACACAAAATAACTGAAGAGTGGGTATGGATGTCTGACATCTGTGAGGTTCTCCAAAACTTTGAGAATTCAAAAAAGATGGTGAGTGGTAATGACACCATAATCAGTGTACCCATCCTGCTTCTATGTCTACTCAAATGATCACTGCTGACAATGAAAGAGGAAGTCTTGCATGTATACCAGGAGGAGATGGAGGAAGAAAGTACCTAGCCCAGCCTTACCTTATCTTCTTAGCGCTGATTGAGTTATAATGAGGAGAATGAGACTGAGGAGGAGGAGAAACAGGAGAAGGATTCCTGTACTACTGAAGGTGCTACCCCTACAATCTGTTCAGTGTGGATGGGCTGAAGAAGAGGGGTAGGAGAGGGAGGAAGAAGAATAGGAGGAGATGGAGAATTGTCATTCTGATGGGGACAGAGAAGTCTTGCCTGTTGGAAGACCCTCACATTATATGCATTTTGGCCAACACTGATTACTGGTCATTCACCCTTCTCGACCTCGCTACAAGGATTCATTTCTATCTTTCCTTCTCACGGCAGAGAATGGTAGTGAAATAATGCCATACCAGAAGACCCTAGTAGAACAATTAGTGCAAAAATTTCCATCTGATATCACTGGTTAGAGGTCATAGATCCTTCGGCAAACAAGGAGAAGAGATGAGGGAGACGCACACCAGGTCCAACAAGAGGCAACGGAACACTATCAATGGTCTGGGACAGTTTCACTATATGCTCCCAGCGACCAGGACCTGATGTGCAGTGTAGTCTGACAAGGAGGCAAATGTTTTTTAAGATAGTGAATGAGTACCTAGCTGACCAGCTGTACCAGCTTCCTCCATGATTCCTCTGTGCTGTACAACTATTGAGTATCCAAGCTGGTCATGTAGCATGAACTGTCCCTCTCTGCCTTGGAGGTGCAGGCCTGCCCTGCCGCTAGCATTTTGTCAGAGTGGGTTTATAGTGTAGCCAGGGGCATAATAACTGATAGGCACATCCGTATGTCAACTGAAAATGCTGACATGCTGACTGTTATCAAAATGGACAAGGCCTGGGTTGGCCCAGACTTATCAACCCCACAGGATAACAGAAGAGGAACATCAAGCCAAATCAAATGTTCCTTTTTTCCTCTGGTGTATTTTCATGCACTCCTTTCCACCCAAAAAATGGTACACTGTTATTGGTTTCTTTATTTTCATGTCCTCCACCATGTCAGCAGGGTCATCCTCAATCAAAATCTATATAGGGTCATCATGCGGCCCTCTCTTAAAATCTTTATAGGGTCAACAGGTGGCCCTCACTCAAAATCTTTATAGGGTCAACAGGCGGCCCTCACTCAAAATCTTTATATGGTCAACAGGCGGTCGTCCCTCAAAATCCTTATAGAGTCAACAAGTGTCCCTCACTCAAAATCTTAATAAGGTCAACAGTTGTCTCTCACTCAAAATCTGTATAGGGTCAACAGATGGCCTCACTCAAAATTTTTATAGGGTTAACAGGCGGCCTTCACTCAAAATCTTTATAGAGTCAACATGCAGCCCTCACTCAAAATCTTTGTATGGTCAACAGACAGCCCTCTCTCAAAATCCTTGTAGGGTCAACAGATGTCCCAGACTTAAAATCCTAATAGGGTCAACAGGTGTCTCTGATTCAAACTCTTTATAGAGTCAACAGGCAGCCCTCACTCAAAATCTTTATAGGGTCATCATGCGACTCTCAGTCAAAGTGAACAAGGACTGGATAGGCCCATACTTCTCAACCCCAGATGACAGCAGTGGAACAAAAAGCCAATTCAAATGTAAGAACATCAGGTGGCCCTCTTTCTAAACCTTTTGAGGGCCATTAAGTGTATCTCTCCCAAATTTTTTGAAAGTTATTATTATCACTCGCTCCAAATTTTTAAAGAGTCATTATAGTCATTCTCCCAAATTTTTAGTGGGTCATTATAGTGACTTTCTTCAAATCTTTAGAAGACCATTATGCATTTTGTGTCACCCTCACCAAATTTTTACTGGGTCATTGCAGCCACTTTCTCCAAATCTTTAGAAGAATATTATGCGTCACTCTGCCAAATTTTCATTGAGTAATTATAGTTTCTCTCTCCGAATTTTTAGAGGGTCATTTTGCATCACTCTCCAAATTTTGAGTGGGCCATCATAGTCACTTTCCCCAAATATTTAGAAGAACATTATGCATCACGCTCTCCAAATTTTTAGAGGGTCATTGTAGTCACTCTTTCCAAATTTTTAGGAGGTCATTATAGTCACTCCAAATTTTTAAAGGGTCATCATGCAGCAATCATTCAAAATTTTTGTCTTCCAGGATGTATTGCAGTCTGTCCTTCTAATTTTTGGCAGCCTTTGCACTTAGCGTATAGGCTTTATGAGTCTAGGAGTTCCACTTCCTAACAATTTTAACAGAATGTGTAAGAACTGAAGCCTTCCTTTGTGCCTAATACAGGGTGTATTGCGGTCCCTCTTCCTTCTAATTGTTGGCAGTTCTTGCATTGTTCATAAAGGCTTTGCAAGTTTGAGTCTCTTCTTCATAAATTAAACAGGATGTGTCTGACCAATTCTCAGACATCACATGCCCAGATAAGGTAGTAAAATGTTAAAATTACATTTACGGGTGACTATCCATGGGTGTAGTTTTATTTCACCCTCTACTATGTAATTTACTGCAGTCATAGACTAAATAATTTTTCTTTACTCTTTTTAATTTTGCCTTATATACAAGTAATTATGCAGGAAATAATGTTTCCTAACATTTTTTTCCTGTAAAATCCATTTTCTCTTTAGTTTTATATTTTTTATTGTCAGTCTGTAAAATTCAGAGATGCAGCTAGGCAGGGCCGGACTGGGACTAAAATTCAGCCCTGGCATTTGAAGTTACACAGGCCCACTTGTCACATGGTGACTGTATAATATCTTTGTACACTTGTAGGCAGGGCCGGTTTTAGGCAAAGTGGGGCCCTAGGCAAAGTTTAAAATGGGTCCCCAAATGCTAACATATTGCACATCACACAGAAGCCTTTCTGTTGTATTTACGTGCGCTGAGTTCAGGCCGCTAAACGAGTTTGATCGACAATACTGAAGTTGTTCAACGCTTGTTTCCCGGCCTCTTTCCACCAGCTGAGGAATAATGATGAGACAGAACGATCACTAATAGATCACCATACAGTATCATGTTTTCAGCAGCACATCTACAGTTTACACTGGCAATGTGCTGCTGACAACAAGGCTTTTTGTTCCAGCAAAAACAATCCGAATATGCAGCATTTTACTAGTTTAGTAAAATACACCCCATAGTCCTCCATATATTATAATGTGCTCCATAGTCCTCCATATAGTATAATACACTCCCTATAGTCCTCCATATATTAAAATACACTGCTCAGTCCTCCACATAGTATAATACACTCCTCATAGTCCTCCATATAGCATAATACCATTCTCATAGTCCTCCATATAGCATAATACAATCCTCATAGTGCTCCATATAGTATAATGCACCGCCACAGTCATCCATGTAGTACAATTCACTTCCCATAGTATAATGCACCCCATAGTTCTTCATATAGTATAACGTATTCCCCATAGTCCTCGATACAGTATAATGCAGCCCACATATAGTATAATGCAGCCACCCCAGAGTATAATGCAGCCACCCCAGAGTATAATGCAGCCACCCCAGAGTATAATGCAGCCACCCCAGAGTATAATGCAGCCACCCCACAGAGTATAATGCAGCCACCCCAGAGTATGTAACCCCCATAGAATATAATAGAGCCCACCTCCCCATAATATATAATGTAGCCCCCCATAGAATATAATGCAGCCCCCCATAGTATATAACGCAGCCTCCCCCATAGAATATAATATACCCCCACAATAGTATATAACACAGCCACATAGTACATAACATGGCCTCCCCCATAGAATATAATATACTCCCCATAGTATATAGCAAAGCCCGCATATTATATAGCACAAACCGCATAGTATACAGCACAGCCTGCATACTATAGCACAGCTCGCGTAGTAGATAACACAGCCCACACAGCAGTATTCAGCACAGACCACACAGTAGTATACAGCACAGACCACGCAGTAGTATACAGCACAGCCCACGTAGAAGTATACAGCACAGTCCACACAGTAGTATACAGCACAGCCCACAGAGTAATATATACAGCACAGCCCACAAAGTAATATATACAGCACAGCCCACAAAGTAATATATACAGCACAGCCCACAGAGAACTATATACAGCACAGCCCACAGAGAACTATATACAGCACAGCCCACAGAGAACTATATAAAGCACAGCCCAGAGTACTATATACAGCACAGCCCAGAGTACTATATAAAGCACAGCCCAGAGAGTACTATATACAGCACAGCCCAGAGAGTACTATATACAGCACAGCCCACAGAGAACTATATACAGCACAGCCCACAGAGAACTATATAAAGCACAGCCCAGAGTACTATATACAGCACAGCCCAGAGTACTATATAAAGCACAGCCCAGAGAGTACTATATACAGCACAGCCCAGAGAGTACTATATACAGCACAGCCCACAGAGTACTATATACAGCACAGCCCACAGAGTACTATATACAGCACAGCCCACAGAGTACTATACACAGCACAGCCCACAGAGTACTATATACAGCACAGCCCACAGAGTACTATATACAGCACAGCCCACAGAGTACTATATACAGCACAGCCCACAGAGTACTATATACAGCACAGCCCACAGAGAACTATATACAGCACACAGTAGTATACAGCACAGAGCACAGCCCACAGAGAACTATATACAGCCCACAGTAGTATACAGCACAGAGCACAGCCCACAGAGAACTATATACAGCACAGAGCACAGCCCACAGAGAACTATATACAGCCCACAGTAGCATACAGCACAGAGCACAGCCCACAGATAACTATATACAGCCCACAGTAGTATACAGCACAGAGCACAGCCCACAGAGAACTATATACAGCACAGAGCACAGCCCACAGAGAACTATATACAGCCCACAGTAGCATACAGCACGGAGCACAGCCCACAGATAACTATATACAGCCCACAGTAGTATACAGCACAGAGCACAGCCCACAGAGAACTATATACAGCACAGAGCACAGCCCACAGAGAACTATATACAGCCCACAGTAGCATACAGCACAGAGCACAGCCCACAGATAACTATATACAGCCCACAGTAGTATACAGCACAGAGCACAGCCCACAGAGAACTATATACAGCACAGAGCACAGCCCACAGAGAACTATATACAGCCCACAGCAGTATACAGCACAGAGCACAGCCCACAGAGAACTATATATAGCACAGAGCACACAGTAGTATACAGCACAGAGCACAGCCCACAGAGAGCTATATACAGCCCACAGCAGTATACAGCACAGAGCACAGCCCACAGAGAACTATATACAGCCCACAGTAGTATACAGCACAGAGCACAGCCCACAGAGAGCTATATACAGCCCACAGCAGTATACAGCACAGAGCACAGCCCACAGAGAACTATATACAGCACAGAGCACAGCCCACAGAGAACTATATACAGCCCACAGCAGTATACAGCACAGAGCACAGCCCACAGAGAACTATATATAGCACAGAGCACACAGTAGTATACAGCACAGAGCACAGCCCACAGAGAGCTATATACAGCCCACAGCAGTATACAGCACAGAGCACAGCCCACAGAGAACTATATATAGCACAGAGCACACAGTAGTATACAGCACAGAGCACAGCCCACAGAGAGCTATATACAGCCCACAGCAGTATACAGCACAGAGCACAGCCCACAGAGAACTATATACAGCCCACAGTAGTATACAGCACAGAGCACAGCCCACAGAGAACTATATACAGCACAGAGCACAGCCCACAGAGAACTATATACAGCCCACAGTAGCATACAGCACAGAGCACAGCCCACAGAGAGCTATATATAGCCCACAGTAGTATACAGCACAGAGCACAGCCCACAGAGAACTATATATAGCACAGAGCACACAGTAGTATACAGCACAGAGCACAGCCCACAGAGAGCTATATACAGCCCACAGCAGTATACAGCACAGAGCACAGCCCACAGAGAACTATATACAGCCCACAGCAGTATACAGCACAGAGCACAGCCCACAGAGAACTATATATAGCACAGAGCACACAGTAGTATACAGCACAGAGCACAGCCCACAGAGAGCTATATACAGCCCACAGCAGTATACAGCACAGAGCACAGCCCACAGAGAACTATATATAGCACAGAGCACACAGTAGTATACAGCACAGAGCACAGCCCACAGAGAGCTATATACAGCCCACAGCAGTATACAGCACAGAGCACAGCCCACAGAGAACTATATACAGCCCACAGTAGTATACAGCACAGAGCACAGCCCACAGAGAGCTATATACAGCCCACAGTAGTATACAGCACAGAGCACAGCCCACAGAGAACTATATACAGCCCACAGCAGTATACAGCACAGAGCACAGCCCACAGAGAACTATATATAGCACAGAGCACACAGTAGTATACAGCACAGAGCACAGCCCACAGAGAGCTATATACAGCCCACAGCAGTATACAGCACAGAGCACAGCCCACAGAGAACTATATACAGCCCACAGTAGTATACAGCACAGAGCAGAGCCCACAGAGAACTATATACAGCCCACAGCAGTATACAGCACAGAGCACAGCCCACAGAGAACTATATATAGCACAGAGCACACAGTAGTATACAGCACAGAGCACAGCCCACAGAGAGCTATATACAGCCCACAGCAGTATACAGCACAGAGCACAGCCCACAGAGAACTATATACAGCCCACAGTAGTATACAGCACAGAGCACAGCCCACAGAGAACTATATACAGCCCACAGCAGTATACAGCACAGAGCACAGCCCACAGATAACTATATATAGCACAGAGCACACAGTAGTATACAGCACAGAGCACAGCCCACAGAGAACTATATACAGCCCACAGCAGTATACAGCACAGAGCACAGCCCACAGAGAGCTATATACAGCCCACAGCAGTATACAGCACAGAGCACAGCCCACAGAGAACTATATACAGCCCACATCTCTTCTCTTCCTCCCCTCACCTCCTCCGAGAATGGCCCCACAGTCCAGAAAAAAAAAAAACTCTCCTCACCTCTCCTCGTGCCCAGCGTTGCTTCCTGGTTCCTGCTCCTGTCTCAGCAGCTGCAGTCTGCCCGGGACACAGCAGGTGCGCGATGATATGACGTCATCGCGCACCCGCAGTGTCAGAGGCAGAGCGGGGAATGATGGGAGAGGAGCGTCTGTAGACGCTCTCTCCTCCATCATTGCATTCAACTGTACCGGCGTCTATACGCCGGTATAGTTGAATGCGACGGCGGGGGCGGCGGATTGAGCGGCCCACCACTGGCACCGGCCCTTCTGGCATTTGCCAGAAGTGCCCTATGGCCAGTCCGGCCCTGCAGCTAGGTATCTTCCCCATGTTGTTGCCATTCCAATTTAGCAGTGTTTCCATCCATTTCAGCAATTTTCCTGCCCCTCAGCCCTCAAGGTAGGGTCTTCTGGAAAAATGATCGAACTTCCCATTAACTTTCGTTAAACTCATTACTCGAGTAGAGCCTGTCCTACCATCTGACCTGCTTGATTCAAGTACCGAGCACTTGAGCATTTTAGTAGTCAACCATCACTATTCTGCACTACCTAAATCGGTTGTCTGACATAAAGAAACAGTGCCACTTCTGTCCATGACTGCTCCCACTATTGGAATTCATGTTTTTCTGCCACTGAGTATATAGCTGCCATAAAAGGATGAATTGAATCAGGCACAATGTTACTATTCAAACGTCCATCCACATCCCACTGTACATCAATCAACCTGAAACGCCCATTGACAGAAGTGGTTATTGAAATCATGTTTGTGGTGCACCAGAAATTGGTAACGATCCCAAAGACAAGGAAGAATTGGAAGCATTTAAAGGGAATCTGTCACCCCCCTGGACGTATATGACCTATTAATATGGACATACAGGTAATGGAAATTTTAAACTAGCCTACCTGTATGCCTCATATTAATGGTCTTGTTGCTGAGAAATGGTTTTGTCACGATTGGACTGGCAAGTAAACTGGGACCAGGGTCAGCTTTCCTGGCCCTAGCACTAGGGGGCACCCTAAATTGCCCTGTTCCCCAGGATACCTCAGATGGCAAGGATGCCGGGGCCTCCACCCTTGCCCTGTGCCCTAACTGCAGCCCTGTCCCCTTCCCCACCCGGGGAATAGAGGCGCTGCCGTGTACCGCAGTACACCAACCGGACAAACAGGGGTACCAAGACAAGGGTAAAAGAAAACTCCACTCACACAAAATATACTCTCACAAATAACAGATGTATTCACCAGTGTGTGAAGGACGGGGGAAGAAAATAAGGCAGGTAAGGATGAGGAATTTCCAAGCATACAAGCCAAGCAATTTTTGCACAATAAACTCCTCCAGCTCTCCAGACTCTAGCTCATCACTACTCCAGGTCTATCCAGAAGAAAATATGGAGAGGAAAAAATACACGTGGTAGTAAGAATATTGTCTATATAGAAGAATATAATGTAATCAATGAATACTACCACCACGTGAAGGACTGATATAATTTACCATGGACAGTCGGACCAGAAAAACTTTGAAAACCAGGAGAAAGCACAACTAACCGATCAAAAAGTCCAAACAAAGTAATTTTTATTGCGTTACATTCATGACACAAATAATAAGAGTATGATAGCGGGAAAATATTACAGGTAACTAAAATTGTGAAATATAAAAAATTTATATATTTTTTTTTTACCTCATAAAGAAAAAGGACACACACAGAAGACAAATATATATATAAATAATATAGCACCAGTATCAAACACGGCTAGATATATACAACTGAAGTAACACAAAGTGCTGCTGGCAAAATTAGAGTCATAAAGATGACATAATTATTTCATAGTGATCCATAGTGGTGCCATAAAACAAAGTGACTGTGAGATAAAATACAATAAAAGCCAATAAATATCAGAAAACGAATAGTGAAAGATAAATAACGGTACAAAAATGTGCGTGTAAAGGAAAAAAGCGTGGATCAATCACAAAATAGTGATTATGATTGAGGCACACCAGGAACACTCACAGGTTAGGCAGCAACAATAAAATTATGGTATGAGTACTGCTATGTGAACCGTAATGGGACCGTGGAAAGACCGTGCAAAGAGGTCAGGGAATGAATGAAGGAGTAAAATAGTAATACCGTGTATAATCACTTACAGTGGCAGAGTAGAGCCCTGACTCCTGAATGGCGTCCTCCCCAACGCGCGTTTCTGCGCTTTGCCTTCGTCAGGGGTGTCTGGATCTACCCAGAAGGCCTAGCTTTTATAGGAGAGAGGAGTGGCTAACTGAGCACAGCTGAAAGCAGGGATTTCCACATGGCCTATTAACCCCTGTCCTGCTGAAAGAAAATAAATCTTTAATATGCCGGAGAAGTACTTCTTCTCAGCGGCGAAGCAGGAGCCATCAGATGCTGCGGTCTTCTGGTACTGCTCTGTTGTGGTAACTTCGTGACAGTTATATTCTTTCTTTATGTTAATGATTTCTTCCAGGCTTTGGTGCATGTGGTACCTAGAAAAATCACTGCCTCCTGTCTCACTGCCGGCTACTTCCGCTCCAGTGACCTCCGGCATGCACACCAATAAGGTGCTCTCCCCAATTCCTCCCTGCATAGTCATCTCCATTAACACATGGTTCCTAGCGATGACTGTGCACAAAGGAATTGAGGAGAGCATATTATGGGTGCACACACAGTAGATTTTTACATAATTGCGCAGGAGCCCACACCATTTTTTTCTGTGAATTAACCCTTTAATTTAACAACTATAGCTCCCAAATTTTACACACAAACACTTCTAACATTATTAGTGAGGGATATGTAAAAATCAAACAGATATGAAATGGTTTACTGTATGTAAACCATGTGTCATATCCTGTCGGGTTCGGTAGTGATTTAGCAAAAGCCGACAATTGAATTACCGGCTTTTCTGCTATCTAGCACTGTATTAAATATAAATATATATATATATATATATATATATATATATATATTATATATGTGTCTCACTGAGCATATACAGTATATATATATATACTTATTCTATGTGTAGACATTTATTCTATCTATTCTATTCTAAGGCTGGTTTCCCATCTGCGGTTGTGTACACAGCGTTTCTTCCGCAATTATCTGCATGCGTCGTGTATTCCTATATTTATCATTAGGGACGCATGTATCTGCGATCTGTTGCTTTCTGCCGCGTTTGACAACGCATGCGTCGTTTCGTCGTCACCGGTTTGGCATGGTAAACGCTACATGTAGTAATTTTAGAGGTGTTAATTTGCCGCCTAGACACATATGCGGTTGTTAGCGTAAGGAATGCGGTAAAAAACGCATTGCTGTCTATGTGAACGCATGCGTTTGCAAGCACATGCGTTTGCTTGCGTTTGTGAGCGCATGCGTTGCACCACAGGAAAACATGTCTAGACACTGATTAGCCACCCCCTACATACAAATTGATAAAGGGAGGGAGTGGACATTTGCAGGTCACTACTCAGCAGACTGGGAACAAGAGCAGACGCAGCAGACCAGACACAGGAAGAATACTACACTCACACACTATATGTCATAATTTCTGCCAATTCTTTCTGCGTGCATCAGAATGTCATCTTCTTCTGAGGAGGAGGAAGGGCCTGGTCCTGCACAAGCCGAACATGTCAGTGAAGTGAGTACTCACCTCCTCAGATTGGCAAGTATTCACTGTCACATCTACACATATGACTTTTTTTTTTCCTTTTTTTAGAGCACTTCTTCCACTGCAGCAGAGGCTGAGCAGGAGCAGCGGGTTCACGGTCGGGTGGCAAGGCGGCAGTGTGTATGTATACGTGGCTGACTGTTTTTTGTATCCTCACTTTACTATTGGATGTTCATTTCTTTACTTTGCTCTTTCTTTCCCTTTTTCTTCTTGACTCATTTTGTTTCTTGACTTTCAATATTCATGCCAGTTTTCTCTCTCTGTTTTCTTTCTTTTCCTTATGTTAATGTATCCAACATTAATGTCTTTATTTATTTTTTAGGTTCCAGAACGGGATGAGGACATCATTGAAAATGAGCTCCCTATCTCCCTGGTCCATGAGCGAGTCCCGTTATGGGACACCCGGGTTCTGCAGCACTCGGACAACGTGACGATCCGGCGGCTATGGAATGAGGTGGCCAAAGCGATGTGGGATGGCTGGGACAACATCCCGACTCGGGTCCAAAATGCATTTTGTAAGTATTGCAATGCAGTGTGATCCAGCAGTGACCTTGGCCGTGATCACACAGCTGTGTGTGATGAGAGAAACTCTCAGGAGTTTATCTCATCACACACAGTTGTGTGATCACGGCCAAAAGTCCATTGTCTAACCATTCTTTTTTGTTTTTTCAACAGTGCTCAAACTCAAAACACGTTGGCGTTCGATGAAGGATCGCTTAAACAAGGACCTTGATCAAGAGAGCCGGGTTCCTAGTGGTTCTGGAGCAAGGATCTGAAAATATAAATACCACCGCATTCTGGCATTTTTGAGACCGGTCCTTGCCCAGAGAATGTAAGTATTTTTTTGGTGTATTAGGTTGTGTTGTATTGCCATAATCTGTATGTTTCTATTCTAAAGGAGTTGGAGTTTTGTAAATGTTTGGTATTAATTTTTTTTCTTCTTTTTTCATAGCACATGGAGCGGCACTCTTGACCCTGGTTCTGGAGCGGTCCTTCATCAGACAGCCACGGACCCGTCCCAGCCATCCAGCAGCGCTGCAGCAAGTGGGCCTGCCACACAAACTAGAGACCAGGAAGCTGGTCCATCAGGTGTTCCCCTTTCCCAGTCATTTGCCTCTGCCCCTTTTTTTTGGGCTCTTCCCAGCAGCGGCAGAGGGCCTTGGACAGGTAACTCATGCCTGAGTTTTTGCACTTGACCTTTGTTTTTCATGATGGGCTCAAGGCGATGGTGACCGACTGGATACTGCCATTAGCCATATGAATACACATATCCAGGAGGTTACCAAAAGCCTTGACCAAGTTAATGCCGACCTCCAGTGGCCAGCACATCATTTTTTCAATCAAATTGAACAGGGCACGTCGGAACACCTTACTCCTGATCTCCAGGTTAGTGTCATACAGGCCTGCAATGCTGCTTACATGCAGGCTATGCAGTAGAGTCGGTATTTTCAGTAGACAGTGGTGGCATATCCACCTGTGCCTACACTGTCATGCTTGACCTCAATGCCGACCTCTGCTGCATACCACTGCACGGCCACCTCCATTGCAAGCACTGCCGGACACCACCATGCTGAGTGCTGTTGGACAGCCCACCGCCACCACCATGACAACTGCTGCTCCTGCTTGGACCTCCTCCACTGCCACCACCATGCAGCAGCAGCAACAGCAGCAACCGGACCCTGGCATAGCCTTCCCCACCACCGCCATGCAGCAGCAGCCGGACCCTGGCATGGCCTTCCCTACCACCACAACCATGCAGCAGCAGCGGCATACGGACCCTGGCATGGCCTTCCCCTCCACCACAACCATGCAGCAGCAGCACACAGACCCTGGCATGGCCTTCCCCACCAACACAACCATGCAGCAGCACACGGACCATGGCATGGCCTTCCCCACTACCACAACAACCATGCAGCAGCACACGGACCCTGACAGGTCGGCCACCATGGCCAGGCCCCTAGAAATGAGCCCAACAAGGCTCATCGTACTGCAGCGCCGATCCCAAAAAGGGAAAGGAAAAAAGAAACAGAGGACTATCGCTATCCCTCCCCCCTCACCTCCCAATGTGTCTGTAATGTGTGGTTTGTCTCACCCTTCCAGAGTGTCTCTGCCCTCTCATGCGTCAAGCCCCATCCCCGAACTGCCAGACCCCAGTAATTTAATTGACCCTTCTCCTGCCACACCTGCGTCTTCCACAGTTAGTCAAGTTTCACAGCTACATACCCCCCATTTCTGGCACTCTACCCCAAGCAGGCGCAGTTAATTTTTTTTTGTGTAAAAATAAATAATAATGTTTTTTGTCCCCAATAATGTTTGGCTAATTGTGAATTTTACCGCCGGCAACACACACCGTGCGCCGAAACACTGTGCCGCACACTTTATTTTTTTGCCACCTCATAGCTCCAGTAGTTAGTAAGTACAACACTGCAGCTTTGTGTGTGTTTGGTATAGAGATATGAGGTGGCCCAAAAAAATAATACTTGTATTTTCTCCATAATCTCTTCCTTCTGCTTACTCTGTGACTTTGTGTTGCAGACTGAAGAGAAAATGACAGTAATACAAAGGAGAACTATACTCAACAGGTCATGTGTCCAAAAACTCATTAGTTATGACACCTGACCTGGTGAGTAGAGAACTGCCTTGTATAACCTCCATTTTCTCTTCTGTGTACGTAATCTATTTCACACAAAGTGAAGGAACGATGGAGGTCATACAAGGCAGATCTATACTCACCTGGACATGTGTCAGAAATAGTGAATTCATGAGGCTGTTTTTTGTGCATCATGAATTCATTATTTCTGACACCTGACCTGATGAGTATAGATCTGTTTTGTAAACAGCCATTGTCTCTTCAGTCTGCGTCCAATTGATACTGCAGAACAGAATCAGGATGCAATGACGTCAACAACCTTATCACTAACAACCTAAGTGGTTTGTAGACGAAATACGTAGGAGACACGGTCAAGATAACAAAACACATAGTTTATTAACAACAAATATTAGTAACATTTAAAACATAACTGGTACAGACCCAAACCCAACAGGTCATTTTACACAATATTGTCCTGCCATGCCACACGTCCAATATCAGAATCAAAAAAAGGTAGCAAATTGGTCCCGCATGTGGCCACCTTCAACAGTTGACCGCAGCGGATGATGCTTTTAATCTGGCAATGGGTTTGCAACTGGTTTATCCAGTTCAATGTTGGGTCGCTCCTTAGCCATAATGTAATTGTGGAGAACCACACAGGCTTTGACTACCTCATCGACTGTCTCCATTTTTAGATTAATGGCTGTTGCAAGAATGCACCATTTTGAGACTAGGATCCCAAAGGTACACTCTACTGTTCTTCGGGCCCTGGTCAGTCTGTAGTTAAAGATCCTTTTAGTGTGGTTCAAGTCCCGACTGGAATATGGCTTCAGTAGGTTTTCACACATCTGAAAGGCCTCATCCCCAACCATAACAAATGGCATCAGTGGGCCTTGAGTGTTGGGGAGAGGTCGTGGCCTTGGAAAATTAAATATTTTGCCATACACATGTCTGCCCTAGTTCTTGAAAGTCTGGAAATTGTTGCCACGGCCAAAAGCTCCAATGTCCATGGTGATGAAGCGACAGTCCGCATCTGCTATTGCCATGAGCACAAAAGAAACATATTTTTTGTAGTTGAAGTACTTCGATCCAGTTCTGGCGGGTTTGATAATGTGTATTTGCTTTCCATCCACCGCACCCAAACAGTTGGGGAAATCACACACTCCAGAATTTCTCTGCAATTCCCATCCACATGTCCTCGGTGGGTATGGGTATAAATTCATCCCAGGGAACGTTCCACAAAGCCCGGCAGGTGTCCACAACTATTCAGACAGGATACAAAACTCACAAAAATTAATACATATGCGTGGCCGAGAGACAAGGATTGTTATATCTCTCCCAATATTTCTGTCCGAAACAATAGGACAGTCTAGGAAACTCCCCAATAAATACAAAACAACAGAACGGAGTATACAAGTCCCAATACGCATTTTATTTAAAAATTGTATAATTTTATTTATATTATCAAAATATATAATTCAAACTGAGTAATCAAATATAAATACAATACATATAAATAACAGGATTAGTGGAGGAGGAAACACTATAATAGTGGTGGAGCGGATGACAACACCTATCACATCATATCACAAGGACTGCTATTGTGGGAGCCATAGTATGAAAACAGTCTGTGGCAATAGCCCTAATCATCATAGCTATATTGCTCAAAAAGAAAAGAAATAAAAAAAAGAAAAAAAAAAGAAAAAAAAACAAAACCAACCCTTGGGGGTGGTGTGTGGAGCGTGGTGAGACATCTCAGACCTAATGGGTAAGCTGCTTTATATGATATGAGGTGATGAGTCCTGTAGGCACTATGGCACTTTAGCTAGTGATATAACCTGCACTGTTGCAACTTTTTTTTTTTTTTTTTTTCTTTTTGAGCAATATAGCTATGATGATTAGGGCTATTGCCACAGACTGTTTTCATACTATGGCTCCCACAATAGCAGTCCTTGTGATATGATGTGATAGGTGTTGTCATCCGCTCCGCCACTATTATAGTGTTTCCTCCTCCACTAATCCTGTTATTTATATGTATTGTATTTATATTTGATTACTCAGTTTGAATTATATATTTTGATAATATAAATAAAATTATACAATTTTTAAATAAAATGCGTATTGGGACTTGTATACTCCGTTCTGTTGTTTTGTAACTATTCAGACAGGGTGGAAATTCCAAGCCGGTACTGGAAGTGGAGGGATAATAAGCTCTCTCCGGTTGCCAGAAATCTGTAATAAAATAAATAAAAAATAAATTACAATCAATTCTATTCATGGTGTTGTTCTGCTAAAGACATAAAGGAAAATACAAAGAATACATGTCAGACCAACAATAATTATGACTGGCAATTGTTTAGAATTATTACGTACCTTAATGTAACCAGCAGACGTTCCTCTGCAGGAATCGCTCTACGGAGCTGGGTGTCCTGTCTCCGGATGGCTCCTTGGACACGACTAAGCAAATCCCGAAAAGAGTCTTGCGACATCCGGGTATATTCCGGGAATTTGTCCGGGTTGGCATTAAGCTTGCCATATAGCATGTGATAGGCTCCACGGCTTTCTTTCTTTCTCGATTTCTTTGTTGCTACCAAGGAAACACACAGGCAAGAAACAGCTTGATGCTTAAATCCAGGTTGAAATAAAAGCTCTCCATGCAAAGATCCATCATGACACAGGATACAGTAGATACAGGAAAGAAATATATCTTGGTACCGTGTTAGCCAGTAGATAGAAAAATATTTAGAATTGAGAGTCCTCAGTGGTTGATACCTTTTAATGGCTAACTGAAAAGATGGTAACAAATTGCAAGCTTTCGAGACTACATACGTCTCTTCATCAGGCAAAGACTAAAACAAATTCTGAAGAATCACATATTTATGCACAACATAGTATAGAAAAAAAAAAAAGGGAGAGGGGAAAAAAACCATGGATAAGCCAGGTGACATGAAGCAGAATTACCATGGGTGATAAACAGTTACGTCCATAAAAATTGGGCCAATTCTTAGATAAGGATTGTTTTATTGTCATGTGATTAGGGTCTGGTTCTGTTGTGATGACCCCACATGGTCTGATGGGCAAGTTCATTAGTTGATGTAAAAAGACATAAATCCGTGTGACACATTCATTCCTGCATTTAGAGTGTCAAAGGTCGTCATCAGTTTATATTCCCAGACTCTCCTGTCTTTCTGCGATTTGAAGTTACCCTTTAATACAAGTAATTTCATGTCCATAATGTTATGATTTGGGAGACAGAAATGTATTGCCACAGGTATATCCATTCTTTTTTCTCTTATTGTATGGCGATGAGAGTTCATCCTTGTTCTCAGTTTCTGCCCTGTCTCCCCTACATACAGACCCCCAGTTGGACATTTAGTACAAATGATTAGGTACACCACATTAGAAGTGACGCAGCTGAATGTACCTGGGATCTTGTAGTCCTGATGTGAATTGGGGATCTTTATCTTGTCCGTGGTCATTATAAATGGACAGGTTTTACATTTTTTCTGGTTGCAAGGAAAGGTACCTGCAGCTGTTGGAGAGGACAGGGAGCTCTTGACAATGATGCTTCTTAGATTTGGGGGCTGCCTAAAACACAGTATTGGGGGGTCTGGAAAAATTGCTTGTAGTCGGGCATCTTTTTGCAGTAAAGGTTGTAATTTCCATGCAGCTCCCCTTAGCGCCTCCAGATTAGGATTGTAGGTAACTACTAGAGGTACCCGGTTATTTTCTTCTTTAGTTTTGTAGTGTAGCAGGTGATTCCTTGATATTCTGGTCGCCTCAGAAAGACCTTTTTGAATCAGGGCTACCATCCAAGAACAATTGAAAATCAGATTACAAGAGCCACCAGAATATCAAGGAATCACCTGCTACATTACAAAACTAAAGAAGAAAATAACCGGGTACCTCTAGTAGTTACCTACAATCCTAATCTGGAGGCGCTAAGGGGAGCTGCACGGAAATTACAACCTTTACTGCAAAAAGATGCCCGACTACAAGCAATTTTTCCAGACCCCCCAATACTGTGTTTTAGGCAGCCCCCAAATCTAAGAAGCATCATTGTCAAGAGCTCCCTGTCCTCTCCAACAGCTGCAGGTACCTTTCCTTGCAACCAGAAAAAATGTAAAACCTGTCCATTTATAATGACCACGGACAAGATAAAGATCCCCAATTCACATCAGGACTACAAGATACCAGGTACATTCAGCTGGGTCACTTCTAATGTGGTGTACCTAATCATTTGTACTAAATGTCCAAATGGGGGTCTGTATGTAGGGGAGACAGGGCAGAAACTGAGAACAAGGATGAACTCTCATCGCCATAAAATAAGAGAAAAAAGAATGGATATACCTGTGGCAATACATTTCTGTCTCCCAAATCATAACATTATGGACATGAAATTACTTGTATTAAAGGGTAACTTCAAATCGCAGAAAGACAGGAGAGTCTGGGAATATAAACTGATGACGACCTTTGACACTCTAAATGCAGGAATGAATGTGTCACACGGATTTATGTCTTTTTACATCAACTAATGAACTTGCCCATCAGACCATGTGGGGTCATCACAACAGAACCAGACCCTAATCACAGGACAATAAAACAATCCTTATCTAAGAATTGGCCCAATATTTATGGACGTAACTGTTTATCACCCATGGTAATTCTGCTTCATGTCACCTGGCTTATCCATGGTTTTTTTCCCCTCTCCTTTTTTTTTTTTTTTTTTTTTCTATACTATGTTCTGCATAAATATGTGATTCTTCAGAATTTGTTTTAGTCTTTGCCTGATGAAGAGACGTATGTAGTCTCGAAAGCTTGCAATTTGTTACCATCTTTTCAGTTAGCCATTAAAAGGTATCAACCACTGAGGACTCTCAATTCTAAATAGGATACAGTAGCACACTGTTAAGATTTCAGCAGTCCTAGGGTCTATATATAGATATCCCATAATACACGCCCTCTGTAGTCCCATTGGCGGTGTCTGGTTATCTAGATGTTTCTCCTGTAAAATTTTCCACCATGTGCACATAAAAGGCAAACGCATGCAAAACGCATGCAAAAGCATGGAAACGCCGCGTTTTTTAAACCACATGCGTTACCGTATGCATCTAAAAAATGCTGCGTTTGTACGCATTTCCATGCAGTTTTTCCTTCTTTTGTGGTTGCGGATTAAACGCTGCGGATTCTAACGCAAATGTGAAACTAGCCTTACCTGTCAGTGTGATTTTACTGTACACCACACTGAATTGCCGGGTTTTCTATAGGACACCGGTGTGTATTTCTTGCAAGTCACACTGATGGTCCGTGTGGTGTGTGAGTTTTCCTCGCACCCATAGACATTCATTGGTGTTTCTCGGTCGCTATACGGTGAAAAACGCAGCATGCTGCGATTTCTCTCTTGTATAATACGGCCGAGAAACAGCGGATGATAGGAGCTGCCCCATATATTAACATTGGTCCGAGTGCTATGCGGAGCACTCGTCCATATTACGGTCTAGTGTGACTCCAGCCTAAGTCAGGCTAACAACATTTTGACAGCAGTTTTAAATATTTTGAGGGATGTAGTTCATAAAATGGTAAAACTTTTGGTAGATTTCCAATAATTAGACCACTCAAAGTCACTTCATACTTAAATAGGTTCATAAAAAATAAGATATGTAAATTTCCATCAAAAAATTGTAAATTTGCTGGTAAAATGTAAACCCTTGTAAGGTTATGTGCACATAATATCTTTTAGACGCTGGCGTACTCAATGAGTTTTTCAAGTAAAAGACACTTTTTTTTTGCGGCAGCTTTGTTGGTAGCACTTTTTATTTGCATGTATAAAATAGTGAGCCACTTCCATGAGAAAGCCAACTAAAGATTAGGAAAGTCACAGGTTTTAACTACTTTGCGATTTTGGAAAAATTAAGAAATTAAAAAAATCTCAAGACAGAAAATATGTACAGCTAGTTGTTCACAAATTGCATTGCATACATTTATTGTTTTTAGCATCTATTTAGTGCTTTTTTTCAACTGGGTTACAGTGTATACCTGCCTAAAAAAGATGTCGTGTGCACATACCCTATTATCCTAACAAAAATATAAGATTGTTGGAAACAATGATGCTGACACAGAGTAGATACATGAGAAATGGTATTTTTTATTTTGTGCAGTTTGACTATGACCCAAAAATTAGCAGTTTGAAATTTGCACATTTTTTGTTGCATTTCTAATAATTTTATAAATAAACACACATTCAATTAATCTAAAGTTACAACTACTATGAAGTAAAAAGTCTCACAAAAAAATCTCAGAATCACTGAGATATGTAAAAGCATTCTAAAGTTATTACCACATACAATGATATGTCACATAGTTACATAGACTACAAAAAGATACAGATCCATCAAGTTCAACCTTTCTCCACCAGTTATACATTTTCCTTCACTAGAATATTTATAACCCTCAATGCCATGTGTTGTGAAATGTGGTTATAGAGACTGCCATTACTACCGCTTGTGGCAGGGCATTCCACACCCTGACTGCTCTAACTGTAAAGAACCCTTTCCTATTCAGCTGCTGGAATCACCTTTCCTGTAATGAAGGACCCCTGGTTTTTAGTATGGTCTTTGAAAGGAATAAGTCATAAGCCAGAAATTTTCTTGTATATATTTTTCTTGCATTCTAGTTTTTGATTACACAGTTTTATTTGCTTTCATAAATGACAATGCAAAATGATTTAGATCAAAACAAAATGAAAAAAGAAAACAATAAAAAGCACAAAAATGATATACACATGTTTGACTATTTTGCAAAATTATGTGTTGCTACAATTAAAAGGAATGATTCCAATATAAGACAGCAAGAGAAAGTGTCTATTTCTATTATATGCATTTAATATCTCCTCTGATGTTGAAACCACTAAAGATGCATAGCATACGATGGAATCATAAATCTTCAGCTCTGGTAATCGATATCTGTCTTGTTCTTGTATTTCCAGTAAATAATGAACTAAATATAATTTATGGTAGTCTACAAAGAGATGTCCCTATGTCTACTGCTCACATTTATTGTACTGCTCATATATTAAATTTAGTTTCAGGAGATCAGTGGTATGAAATTCAGATTTTGTATTTGCTTTTCCACACAGATTATTCAGCTGTAGAAACTGAAACAATAGGTAAGGGTATGTACTCACGATCACTAATTGGTGCAGATTTGCGCTGCATATTTATGTAGCCAGATGTTACACCAAAGTAGATGGGATGTCTAGAAATCCCATGTCCACTGTGCGTCCATAGTCGCTGGCGGATCACCCACGGACACTGACAAGCAGAGCGTCTTTCCAGACCGCAGCATGTCAATTTCTCTTGCAGAGACGCTAGTCTCAGCAACAGAAAATACGTTAATCAAATGTATTGAATGCGGCAAATCCGCATGGTTCAGTGATCACAGAGGATTCACCTGCATTCAATAGAAGGCAATGCTTTGGACGCAGCGAACATACGCTGCTTCCAAAGCACTGCTACTTCCGGATCGTGGGCACCCTGCCTGGGAGATGTCAATTATTAAATAAGAAAAATAAATTCACTGCTTTATCAATTGTGATTAGGATAAAGTTTACATTGATGTACAATTAGCATTTAGTAGTGATGAGCGAACGTGCTCACCACTACTCAGTACTCGCCCGAGTATCACTGTGCTTGGTGTACTCGGCGAGCACCGAGTATTTCCGGGATTATTCAGCGGGAGCTCGGGTCTCCTCCTTTTAGTTTTGGTGCTTTTTAGAGCGCCAATCAGCATGCAGGGATTGTCTGCCATGCACTGTAATACGGCAGCCATCTTTGTTGTGGTATTACAGTGATTGGCTGGCCACACAGCGTCATCAGGGGTATAAGAGACCTGGCGCCGCCCTGCTCGCCGCATTCTGCTCTGGACTCAGCTAATGTAGGGAGAGATGCTGCTGAGATAGGGTCAGATTCTGACATTTATTAGTTAGTGTGGGTCTACCATCACAGAATCCACAAATCCTGATAAACCAACAGTCCTTTTTATAGCTAATTTGGGGGTACATAGATTGCAGCGCTTGGTAGGCAGAGGAGTGTATGTGCACATATACACATCAGTGCAAGGCCTGCAGGCACTGTATGTGAGTATATTGATCTCACTGCGTACCTCAAAAAGCTCCATTCCTGTCTGCTGCTGCGCATTTTACATATATATATAGCTGAAGGTCTCCGTGACAATTTTTTTTTCAGCTTATACCTGCTCATTTTATTAGAAAGCAATCCATAGCCCCCTTTTTTCTGCATTTATTTGCTTGGTCACGCTGCAGACTACAGCCAGGTCATTGCAATACAAGAGGGTGAAAATCTAACAATTTTTTTTTTGTCCCAGGCATCAGATGTGGGTGCGCAGAAAAATCTGGCTTTTTTTTGGTAATATATTATTTTTTGGAGTGTCTTCCAACATTTTAGGACACAATTTTGCTGCCCCAAAACTCTGTAGCTGGTCCAAAAATATTTAGCTACAGTTCTTATATTTATCACTGTGATTTTTACGCCACACGCATCGCATATCATTGCCAAAATATCTTTCAATTGAGTCATTCCACATCAAGTGGACCAGTTGTAAAAATCGTCCCCACTCGACCTTCTCCGATTTTGCTGAAACTTTATAAGGATGTACATGTATGTTTGAAAAGAGGTTCTGTAAATTTTTAGGGCCAGATCTCAAATACATTGGGCACTGTTGACCTTTCACTGGAGGTTCCACCAAGCCTGCGGCTTCAGCTAAGAGGATTTTGCAAACTTTGGCACATAGCCATTAGAGTTCTATACTGGCTATGATGCTGAAATTTGGCATACTAGCTCAACTTTTGCTGATAAACACAATAAAATTATTACCGACTATGACAAAACAATATTTTGGCCGCAATTTTGTGTCAAAGTAGCTTGAAAAATGCGTCGCATAAAATTTATGCCAAACTTTGCCCATAAATAACTCAAGACCAAAAAACAATAGTAACTGGTGCTTTGCCCTGTACACCAAACATCTACATGACTTTGCATTGCTGCAATATCACGGTCAAAGCATATGTATTTGTGGAAATATTCACACCCACATATGATGAAAAACTTAAAAAAAACAAATTTTACCTATTTTTAGGTCAAATTTCTCAAAAAGGGTACCCCTAAAATATATTAATTCTGATATCATTAGAAAGAGCACATTTTTCTCTACAGGGATCATTGTTTTCTTTTTTGGAGTCTCTCAGTTTAAGAAATGAAAAATGCCATGGTGTTATTTATTAATGCTCAATGAATGGTAACTGCACTGTTCAAACCCTTGCGTTGGTCCATGGTGGTTATACCACAACCAATTCCCTAAGAATTGGTATTATAATCCTATTAAGAATTGTAATAATGCTGTCTTTCGAGAATTGGCAGCCCCATCGCCTAGGAGCCATGGCCGATAGCCGTTCAAGGCGAGCCTCGGGCGGTCTCTTTATCGCAGGTTCCGAAGCCTGAGGGTGGGTGTCTTTGCCTATGATCCCAAGCCTAATATTGGGTATCTTTTGTTGGTTACCAAGCCATAATGTTCAGTCTAAGTGGTCTGGAATTGTTGCTGAATTTGCAACATAATCGGTTCAGAGAAGCTGTATTGTCGGCCCATTGCTGTCCAAAAAGGTCCAAATCTTGACATTGGCACCTAAAAGTCGGTCCATTAAGGCTATATCAGATGAAAATTTTTTTTGTGACGGCGTTATAAGGGTTAAAAGTTGACCAGCAATTTCTCATTTTTACAATACCATTTTTGTTTAGGGACCACATCTCATTTGAAGTCATTTTGAGGGGTCTATATGATAGAAAATACCCAAGTGTGACACCATTCTAAAAACTGCACCCCTCAAGGTACTCAAAACCACTTTCAAGAAGTTTATTAACCCTTCAGGTGTTTCACAGGAATTTTTGGAATGTTTAAATAAAAATGAACATTTAACTTTTTTTCACACAAAATTTATTTCAGCTCCAATTTGTTTTATTTTACCAAGGGTAACAGGAGAAAATAGACCCCAAAATTTGTTGTACAATTTGTCCTGAGTACGCTGATACCCCATATGTGGGGGTAAACCACTGTTTCGGCGCATGGCAGAGCTCGGAAGGAAAGGAGCGCCATTTGACTTTTCAATGCAAAATTGACTGGAATTGAGATGGGACGCCATGTTGCATTTGGAGAGCCCCTGATGTGCCTAAACATTGAACCCCCCCACAAGTGACACCATTTTGGAAAGTAGACCCCCTAAGGAACTTATCTAGATGTGTGGTGAGCACTTTGACCCAACAAGTGCTTCACAGAAGTTTATAATGCAGAGCCGTAAAAATAAAAAATCATATTTTTTCACAAAAATGATCTTTTCGCCCCCAATTTTTTATTTTTCCAAGGGTAAGAGAAGAAATTGGACCCTAAAAATTGTTGAGCAATTTGTCCTGAGTACGCTGATACCCCATATGTGGGTGTAAACCATTGTTTGGGCGCAGGGCAGAGCTCGGAAGGGAAGGAGCGCTATTTTACTTTTCAATGCAAAATTGACTGAAATTAAGATGGGATGCCACGTTGCGTTTGGAGAGCCCTTGATGTGCCTAAACATTAAAAAACCCCACAAGTGACACCATTTTGGAAAGTAGACCCCCTCAGGAACTTATCTAGATGTGTTTTGAGAGCTTTGAACCCCCAAGTGTTTCACTACAGTTTATAACGCAGAGCCGTGAAAATAAAAATTCTTTTTTTTTTCACAAAAATGATTTTTTAGCCCCCAGTTTTGTATTTTCACAAGGGTATCAGGATAAATTGGACCCCAAAAGTTGTTGTCCAATTTGTCCTGAGTACGCTGATACCCCATATGTGGGGGGGAACCACTGTTTGGACGCATGACAGAGCTCGGAAGGGAAGGAGCGCCATTTGGAATGCAGACTTAAATGGATTGGTCTGCAGGCTTCACGTTGCATTTGCAGAGCCCCTGATGTACCCAAACAGTACAAACTCCCCACAAGTGACCCCATATTGGAAACTAGACCCCCCAAGGCAGAGGTCCCCAACCGCCGGTCCGCGGACCAGGACCGGGCCGTTGGGGCTTTTCAGCCGGTCCGCGGCGCCCCTGTTCAGCGGTCACGTGGGACCGCTCATTAGAGAAATTAATAGGCTGCTCCACCTCCCATAGGGGCGGAGCCGCATAATTCATTTCTCTAATCAGCGGTGCCGGTGACCGCTGATAGAGGAAGAGGCTCCGGCACCGAAGACCAGCTGTCCGGGGGAAGGAGCGGGACGCCGGGAGCAGGTAAGTATGACATATTCACCTATCCTCGTTCCACACGCCGGGCGCTGTCTCCATCTTCCCGGCGTCTCTCTCTCCGCACTGACTGCAGGCAGAGGGCGCGATGATGCATATAGTGTGCGCGGCGCCCTCTGCCTGATCAGTCAGTGCGGAGAGACGCCGGGAAGATGGCGCCGAGGAGCTGCAAGCAAGACAGGTGAGTATGTGTTTTATTATTTTTATTGCAGCAGCAGCACAGCTATGGGGCAATAATGGACGGTGCAGAGCACTATATGGCACAGCTATGGGGCAATGGTGCAGAGCACTATATGGCACAGCTATGGGGCAATAATAAACGGTGCAGAGCACTGTATGGCACAGCTATGGGGCAATAATAAACAGTGCAGAGCACTGTATGGCACAGCTATGGGGCAATAATAAACGGTGCAGAGCACTGTATGGCACAGCTATGGGGCAATAATGGTGCAGAGCACTATATGGCACAGCTATGGGGCAATAATGGTGCAGAGCACCAGGGAAACAAGCATGGTGCTCCCACTCATTCTGAACCTATGGTAAGTTGAATCACATTCTCATTATAAATGTCATAATTATATGATAAGTATGCACTAAGCTCCATCCCTCCATAACCCCACCCCCATATGACCAAAGCCCCGCCCCTGCCCCACCCCCACCGGGCCATGGAAAACTGGTCTTGCTTCAAGCCGGTCCCTGGTGCAAAAAAGGTTGGGGACCTCTGCCCCAAGGAACTTATCTAGATGTGTTGTGAGAACTTTGAACCCCCAAGTGTTTCACTACAGTTTATAACGCAGAGCCGTGAAAATAAAAATTCTTTTCTTTTTTTACAAAAATGATATTTTAGCCCCCAGTTTTGTATTTTCACAAGGGTATCAGGAAAAATTGGACCCCAAAAGTTGTTGTCCAATTTGTCCTGAGTACGCTGATACCCCATATGTGGGGGGGAACCACTGTTTGGGCGCATGACAGAGCTCGGAAGGGAAGGAGCGCCATTTGGAATGCAGACTTAAATGGATTAGTCTGCAGGCGTCACGTTGCATTTGCAGAGCCCCTGATGTACCCAAACAGTACAAACCCCCCACAAGTGACCCCATATTGGAAACTAGACCCCCCAAGGAACTTATCTAGATGTGTTGTGAGAACTTTGAACCCACAAGTGTTTCACTACAGTTTACAACGCAGAGCCGTGAAAATAAAAAATCTTTTTTTTCCCACAAAACATATTTTTTGGCCCCCAGTTTTGTATTTTCCCAAGGGTATCAGGAGAAATTGGACCCCAAAAGATGATGTCCAATTTGTCCTGAGTACGCTGATGCCCCATATGTTGGGGTAAACCCCTGTTTGGGCACACGGGAGAGCTCTGAAGGGAAGGAGCACTGTTTTCCTTTTTCAACGCAGAATTGGCTGGAATTCAGATCGGATGCCATGTCCCGTTTGGAGAGCCCCTGATGTGCCTAAACAGTGGAAACCCCCCAATTATAACTGAAACCCTAATCCAAACACACCCCTTACCCTAATCCCAACAGTAACCCTAACCACTCCTCTAACCCAGACACACCCAACCCTATTCCCAACCGTAAATGTAATCCAAACCCTAACCCTATCTTTAGCACCAACCCTAACTGTAGCCCCAACCCTTGCCCCAACCCTAACCTTAGCCCTAACCCTAGCAATAACCCTAGCCCTATCACTAGCCCTATCACTAGCCCTAACACTAGCCGTAACACTAACCCTAGCCCTAACCCTAACCCTAGCCCTAACCCTAGCCCCAACCCTAGCCCTAACCCTAGCCCTAACCCTAGCCCCAACCCTAGCCCTAGCCCTAACCCTAGCCCCAACCCTAACCCTAGCCCTAACCCTAGCCCCAACCCTAGCCCTAACCCTAACCCTAACCCTAGCCCTAACGCTTGCCCTAACCCTAACCCTAGCCCTAACTCTAGTCCTAACTCTAGCCCTAACCCTAACCCTAACCCTAATGGGAAAATGGAAATAAATACATTTTTTAATTTTTGTATTTTTCCCTACCTAAGGGGGTGATGAAGAGGGGTTTGATTTACTTTTATAGCGGGTTTTTTAGCGGATTTTTTTGATTGGCAGCCGTCACACACTGAAAGACGCTTTTCATTGCAAAAAATATTTTTTGCGTTACCACATTTTGAGAGCTATAATTTTTCCATATTTGAGTCCACAGAGTCATGTGAGATCTTGTTTTTTGCGGGACGAGTTGACGTTTTTATTGGTAACATTTTCGGACACGTGACATTTTTTGATCGCTTTTTATTCCGATTTTTGTGAGGCAGAGTGATCAAAAACCAGCTATTCATGAATTTCTTTTGGGGGAGGCGTTTATACCGTTCCGCGTTTGGTAAAATTGATAAAGCAGTTTTATTCGACGTGTCAGTACGATTACAGCGATATCTCATTTATATCATTTTTTTATGTTTTGGCGCTTTTATACGATAAAAACTATTTTATAGAAAAAATAATTATTTTGGTATCGCTTTATTCTCAGGACTATAACTTTTTTATTTTTTTGCTGATGATGCTGTGTGGTGGCTCGTTTTTTGCGGGACAAGATGACGTTTTCAGCGGTACCATGGTTATTTATATCAGTCTTTTTGATCGCGTGTTATTCCACTTTTTGTTCGGCAGTATGATAATAAAGCGTTGTTTTTTGCCTCATTTTTTTTTTTTTTTTCTTACGGTGTTTACTGAAGGGGTTAACTAGTGGGGCAGTTTTATAGGTTGGGTCGTTACGGACGCGGCGATACTAAATATGTGTACTTTTATTGTTTTTTTTTTATTTAGCTAAAGAAATGTATTTATGGGAATAATAAATATATATATATTTTTTCTTTATTTAGGATTTTTTTTTTTTTTTTTTACACACGTGGAGATTTTTTTTTTTACTTTTTTACTTTGTCCCAGGGGGGGACATTACAGATCATTGATCTGACAGTGTGCACAGCACTCTGTCAGATCGACGATCTGCTGTGCAGAGCTGCAGGCTTACCAGCGCCTGCTCTGAGCAGGCACTCGGTAAGCCACCTCCCTCCCTGCAGGACCCGGATGCCGCGGCCATCTTGGATCCGGGATCTGCAGCGAGGAGGGAGGTAGGAGACCCTTGGAGCAACGCGATCACATCGCGTTGCTGCGGGGGTCTCAGGGAAGCCCGCAGGGCCTATACCGCCGGCACACCGCGGTCATGTTTGATCGCTGTGTGCCGGGGGTTAATGTGTCGGGGGCGGTCCATGACTGCTCCTGGCACATAGTGCCGGATGTCAGCTGTGATATGCAGCTGACACCCGGCCGTGATCGGCCGCGCTCCCCCGTGAGCGCCGCCGATCGGTGATGACGTACTATCCCGTCGGTGGTCATACGGGCCCACCCCACCTCGACGGGATAGTACGTCCGATGTCAGGAAGGGGTTAAAGATTTTCTGTATTTTCATGACTATGAAAATTGTAAATTCACACTAAATGCATCAAAACTATGAATTAACACATGTGGAATTATATACTTAACAAAATAAGTGTGAAACAACTGAAAATATGTCTTATATTCTAGGTTCTTCAAAGTAGCCACCTTTTGCTTTGATGACTGCTTTGCACACTCTTGGCATTCTCTTGATGAGCTTCAAGAGATAGTCACCAGAAATGGTCTTCCAACAATCTTGAAGGAGTTCCCAGAGATGCTTAGCACTTGTTGGTCCTTTTGCCTTCACTCTGTGGTCCAGCTCACCCCAAACCATCTCGATTGGGTTCAGGTCTGGTGACTGTGGAGGCCTGGTCATCTGGCGAAGCACCCCATCACTCTCCTTCATGGTCAAATAGCCCTTACACAGCCTGGTGGTGTGTTTGAGGTCATTGTCCTGTTGAAAAATAAAAGATGTTCCAAATAAACGCAAACAGGATGGAATAGCATACCGCTGCAAGATGCTGTGGTAGCCATGCTGGTTAAGTATACCTTCAATTTTGAATAAATCCCCAACAGTGTCACCAGCAAAGCACCCCCACACCATCACACCTCCTCCTCCATGCTTCACGGTGGGAACCAGGCATGTAGAGTCCATCCATTCATCTTTTCTGCATCACACGAAGACACGGTGGTTGGAACCAAAGATCTCAAATTTGGACTCATCAGACCAAAGCACAGATTTCCACTGGTTTAATGTCCATTCCTTGTGTTCTTTAGCCCAAACAAGTCTCTTCTGCTTGTAAAACGGACTGATTTTTTTATGTTGTGTGTGACTCCAGCCAAAAGGAGATCCCCCAACATAAAACATAATGGTATTTTACTTACTGATCAGAAGGGGTCTGATTTCAGGACCTTGCAAAAGAACAGGGGCATCAGCATTTTTTCCCCCTCCACAGCAGCACTGCCATCTATCTGCAGAGTAGGGAAGTGTAACACAGCCCTATGTATGTGAAAGGAGCAGCTCCCTGTACAGCAGTGCCATTTTGACAGTAAAAATGATGGAGAATTTACCCCATAACTGACCGTATTTACACCATTGTATAATAATTGGGAATATCCCTTTAAAAAAAAAAACAAGTATTATCTGCTGATTATTTTACCTTTTTTTTCCCCTATGGTTGGTTTTTTTTTTTCAATTTTTGCAAGGTTGTTTCCACAAATCTCTCCCATTGGGAAACAATGTACACTCTGAGTTATGTCAATGCTGCAGTTTTTTACATGGAACCAGAGGTGACTCCAGGTCACCAATAAGCTGCAACCTTAGAAGGAAGATAGACTTTTCAATGACTAGCCAATAATACAGAAAATCTGATGGTTCAGAAGTTGAACCTGTCCGGTCCCTTTTAGGCTGCATTCATTTATATCTTCAGTTTTAAAGCAAAAGTCTTAAACAGTTAAAGTTTTACTTTTATTCTACTTACTACATATGTAGCAAATATGTTATATGTACCTGCCTGAAATCGGCTGGGCAAGGATTTGTTTCAGCCTTGTGGTATTGTGCTTTGGGGTAGTGTGGTGCCACCTGCAGGTCATTTTTCCTTACTGCAGTTTTATGAAAATTAATGTTTAAAATGTATTTTGTGATAACATCGTGGATGTGTGGTTTGTTTGGTAATTTTCTTGCTGAAGGGGGCAAGTTTACCTTTCAAATGGTGTATCATTTATGTGTGTCTAAATTTCATATCAGCATATCAATAGTGTGACAGGAAATGAATACTCAGAGGAAACCCATGTAGAACATACAAATGCCTTGCAAATGTTGTCCTTGATGGAATTTTAACTAAAGACCATAGTGCTGCCACATAGAGAGAACGACATATGAAATATATAGGAAATATGAGCATGTACAATCCCATAATAGGTTTCAAGAGTCTGGGATGGCAATAATCTTAAATTTTGTCAGCAGTTTTGGCAGGCTTTCCAAGTGCCTCACATAAAATACAGGCAGGGTGGCATCTGCCATGAGGCAAGATGGGTGCAACACCTGTGCCCGTTACTGCTTCGGCCGCTAGGTGCTCCCACACCTTTGCTGCTGGTGATGCTTGACAGCATCAATCCAATTTAATTCCGGAGAACTGTAGCTATGCCTTTTCAGAGGCTTTATGGGGTAAATCCTGTTTGGATTGCTTCCTGTTGTGAGCACTGGGTAAGTATGTTCATAATTAGTGTTGAGCGATACCGTCCGATACTTGAAAGTATCGGTATCAGAAAGTATCGGCCGATACCGGCAAAGTATCGGATCTGATCCGATACCGATACCCGATACCAATACAAGTCAATGGGACTCAAGTATCGGAAGGTATCCCTGATGGTTCCCAGGGTCTGAAGGAGAGGAAACTCTCCTTCAGGCCCTGGGATCCATATTAATGTGTAAAATAAAGAATTAAAATAAAAAATATTGATATACTCACCTCTCCGACGCAGCCTGGACCTTACCGCTGTGAACCGGCAGCCTTCTTTGCTTAAAATGAGCACGTTCAGCACCTTCGATGACGTCACGGCTTCTGATTGGTCGCGTGCCGCTCATGTGAATTTAGGACCTGAGGGATGACATCGCAGCTTGTGATTGGTCGCGTGGCGGTCACATGAGCGGCACGCGACCAATCAGAAGCCGTGACGTCATGGAAGGTACTGAACGCGCTCATTTTAAACAAAGAAGGCTGCCGGTTACCAGCGGTGATGTCCAGGGGCCTCCGGACAGGTGAGTATATCAATATTTTTTATTTTAATTCTTTATTTTACACATTCATATGGATCCCAGGGCCTGAAGGAGAGTTTCCTCTCCTTCAGACCCTGGGAACCATACACTGGAAACTTCCGATTCCGATTCCCGATACCACAAAAGTATCGGATCTCGGTATCGGAATTCTGATACCGCAAGTATCGGCCAATACCCGATACTTGCGGTATTGGAATGCTCAACACTATTCATAATATAAACCCTTGAGAACCAGTTTCCACTGCCAGTCAATGTTTGTTCTACCTGGCTTTACCTGTGTTCTGTGCATCTGGTGTTCCATTCTAATTTATTCTGCTCTCTAATCTCGACTAGTTTATTCCCATTTCTCCTGCTTGACAATTTTGCACCTGCCATACCTCCTGGATATGATCTGACTATCCTTCTTGCAAGATTTCACGATCGAACAGCAGGTGACTTTGTGGCCCTAGACCTTGGACCCCTGTTTAGGACCAGAGCCCTCTAAAGGGTTAAAGGGTTGATGCCAGGGCAAACCATGGGTTTTGGGAAACAGAGTAGCTTGCACCAAGCCTGTTTGTGGTAAAAGACCAAGTACCAGATTGCACCACCAAATATGCAGGATTGAATCAGACAAGCACATACTGAAAATCCGTAACAAAGTAGATGAGAATTATGTACGCAAATGCCTTGGAATCACCTTAAAAAATTATTTTTAGTCTAAGTTCACACTAGGCGTTTTTACGGCATTTTTTATGTGTTTGTTTTGCTACTTTTCATAGACATAGAGCATGTCACTTCTTTCAGCGTTTTTTCAGTGTTTTTCACCCATTGACTTGAATGGCTGCTGAAAAAAACGTGAAAAAACACACCAAAAACGCAGTTATCATGTTTTGCTTAACTTTTTACATCCCATGGGCGTGGAATGCAGTGAATATCCAATCCGATTCTTCTTTGAATATATCTTCTTACTTACTTGTTTAATAGAACAAATTTTACATCAATATGTTATGTTTTATTACTCACCTTATTGTCTATAACTATAATCCTCTTCCCATAAATTTTTTAAAAATCCCCCCAAATAAAAAGCATATTGTGAATATTCATTCCCTTTAATAGCGGCACACATGACGGCATGCATCTGCAGGAAGGCTTCGGCTGACACTGTGTTCGCTATTAAACAGCAATGAATACTCGCTGCTCTCCACTCATACAGTCCCGGCATGCAGAGCAGTGAGTATTTCGGCAGCTACCCTTATGCTTGCAAGCAGTGCATGACGTCCCTGCCATGCGCTGCTTACAAGAATAAAGCAGCTGCTGGCAACGGAACAAGATGATGCGAGGGAGCGCTGGGAAGGTAAGTGTAATGGTTTGTTTATTTTAATGTTTTCAGATGGGGCCATGCATACAGTATGGGGATGGGGCCAATCATACCAGGATAAGGATGGGGTCATGTATACCAGCAGTTCAAAGTGCAGCGATCACTGGTAGATAAAATCTCAGCATTGCTTCGGATCCCTGTCAAAACGTGGTGGTGCAGACAGACGCAGTCTTGGACCTGGATCATGACTTGCAGACTGAATGGTCACTGCTGATGTTGCCACAGCTTGAACCATGGAGGATTCAGTGGCTGATGTCAGAGCATCCAGGTGGGTTTTAGCAGTCCATAGGTAAGATAGGATCTTGTCTTGCTGATCTCTCTGATGGGTCATCTCGTGGTACAGATCCAAGACTGAAGGGGTATGAGAGTCAGTGGGTTCCATGGGCTTAGCAAATTGTTACGCACATTGTTGTGGAACCACTGTGCCACAGTCCGGCGGGAGGCTAGAGGGGCATGCCTAAGTGAACATCTGGTTCTTCACTAGAGCTCCTGATGGGGCAGTTAGAATTGATCCCAGGTGGAATCCAGTTGCTACACTAGGACAGACCCCAATTCCATGGCAGTCAACCTACAAAAGGACAAGGGAGCATGATCAGCCAAGAACTGGTTAGCACAGGCAGAACAGGTACAATTAAATTGGATGGCCACATATACAGGTTCACAGGTGCAGATTCCCAAGTGCCAGTTCAGACTGATCAGTAGCAGTACAAGGCAAAGGCAGGATGAGTTCAGGAATAGGAAAAGCAGGAAGATATTGACATTGCTAATTCACCTCTGATTAGGGGAAGGTGCTTTAAATACCCAATGACTCCCAAAAAATTTTCAGAAGAGCGCACACCGCCCTTTTAAGAACCAGGGAGCATGCCCTAAACATGCTCCCAGGAAACCTGTGTGCCATTTACAGACCCTGGGAGGAAAGAGAAATGGCAGGGACCGTAGAAGCATGGAGAGGCGAGTGAACACACCGGCATCCCTGCTGGAAGGGGACTCATGCTCGGGTACCGGCAAACTCCTAACAACGTAAATGACCTAATTAATGGAAAAAATATATATCAAGCCTCCACAAAACCTCTAAAAACAAACTGGGTAGCAAAATAGGTGTAACAGCCAAAGGTGAAATGAAATATGTGTCATCAGGCAAGAAATGAGATGAGGGAAGGAGCCCCAACACGTATCCCTACAAAGTATGGCTTCCTCAGGGATGAATATCCTCAGTGGTGAAGGCTGTTTGTGGTAGCATTTTTGGAGCTGCCAAGTCACCACAAATAGTGCCTGCATGACAATGTGCATCTCGCTCCAGGCATCTGTCTCCAGTATCTCTTAAGGTACTGTCACACTCATCGACGCTGCAGCGATATAGACAACGAGCCGATCGCTGCAGCGTCGCTGTTTAGGTCGCTGTAGAGATGTCAAACACAGCAGTTCCAGAACGATGCAGGATTGATCCTGTGACGTAAAGGTGACTCATTTATCATTCTCACAGGTAATTAGCTCCATGTAAAACATTGCTGGCATCATTGCTTTTGCTGTCAAACACGACGATACACGCCGATCTGACGACCAAATAAAGTTCTGGACTTCTAGCTCCAACCAGCTATATCACAGCGGGATCCAGATCGCTGCTGCGTGTCAAACACAACAAGATCGCTAACCAGGACGCTGCAACATCACGGATCGTTGTCGTTCTCGTTGTAAAGTTGCTGAGTGTGAAGGTACTTTAAGACTGACAGTCTGGCCTACATACTGCGTGGCCTCAAAGCTTTTTTCATATGCATTGCAGGAAAGCCCAACAGTCACACCATCTTCCTCCGAAAGCATAAGTTTGTCCTGAAGTGGTGAGGCAAGTATACTCTAAGCACTTCTAGCTTCCTGTAAGCAGAGGGGATGGAATTCTGACCAGCTACTAACCCCTTCCAGATAAATGCTTGTACAACGTCTTTCTGGCCTCACCTCTTCTATCAGCTGGTGAACTAGCAACAGCTAAAGGTGAATTTCAGTCCTCCACCAATAGGAGGAGAGAATAAGAAGAGAGCATGTTGGGAAAAAAGAGTTGGAGCAAATGAGAATTGAAAGAGAGAACGCAAACAGGGAGTCAAGTGAAAAGAGCAGGGAATCAGATAAAAAGGGAGATTTGGATGGAAAGAAATGGATCAACAGAGTTGCTAGAGGAGCAGAAGATGTGAGGAAAGATGGTTTTAGGACCTGAAACATTACATCTATAGAGCTATACTATACAGTAAATAAAGATTTATCTTTTTAATATTATTAATATCATAACTTTTTTTTACTATTTTGCTGCATATTTTGTATTAAAATTAGTTTTCAAAATTATGACAAATTAATCCTTCTGAATTAAAAAAATAAAACTAGTTCATAAAGTGTGACAATCGTGGAATACTTATGCTCATATTTAAAGTATGAGAATATTTACATGCATCCAATTTTTCGGGTTCCTATCTTTATAAAAGCCACAGGGTCAGTGTAAGAGCATTGTGTTCACGTCTTCAACAAAATATTTATTCCACAGAACAGCTTTGACAAAAGACAAATGTTTCATTCAAATGCAGCAGTTCTTATATTGGACACAGTAATGAATTTGTATATGCCTTCTACATAGTTCACAGTGTCAAACTTGCATATTGAGGTAGTTTCGGCTTTTTCCCAAAAATTAAATTTAGTGTTACACCCACTAGTCTAGTTCTGCATAAATCAATGGTCTGATTTGCATGGACTTTGGAGAACAGCTGTATTCTTTGCACACATAAACCCAGCTTTGAATATTATGTCATGACTGGGAACAAAGCAATCTAAGAATTTCAATAGATGTCCTGATAGAACTGTAATTCATGCTTGTAATATGCTGCTCTTGTGTCAATTCTGTTATTAAAACTCTTGTTTCTGACTCCTTTTTTCATTTCAAAGAAATTAGTTTTTTCTGACCTTCTTGTACTCAAAATTCAACATGCACCATAAGTCCTTCCTGCTGACATAAGTGTAAGCTGGCACTCTGAACTCGCTGCCACTCAGGGCTATAAATAATTGTGAACAAAAAAAAACTCTTGTTAGCATATGAAAACTTGCATAGCTTATTAAGGCTGGTCTTCAAGCACTTACAATGCAGGGATAATTGATGAATATTTGATAACATGTGCAAACTAATGTCAGAGAAACTTCTACCCATTTTTTTCAATTAAGCGAGCAAATTACATACCTTGGATAATCGGACATAGCCATACACATTGAGCTCACTTTGATGTTAGTAAAGTTGTGTTTGTGTTAAAGAGCTTCCAATGGATTGGTAACAGTCCTAGGAGACATTGGAGTGTTATATACTTTGTTAAAGGGCAATTGGAGAAAAAAAAAATTGAAAAAATTTGGCAAAACTGGTGAATTCTAATTTAAAAACACTAATATTCATGCAGTAACTAAGATGTTCACATAATAAACCAGTCTATCATCCAATGACTAAATATGTCTTATTAAAATGTCATAGGAAACTAATTAGGGTGTGCATCACAATCGGATTCTTCGGTGTTGCTGCAGACATAGGGAAGTCATGTGACTGCAAGTATGCAATTTGCATAATAACAGCCATATTCACACACAGAAGAAAGACCTCAGTGTCTCACTGTGGATGAGGCCTGTATGACAAACAAGATCTGCTCCAAAAAAATTCAAGGAGAGATGTCTCCTACTGTAAGGCATTAGTAAGTGACAAAATTTTGGGGGCCTGTGGATGAGGTCTGTATAACATTGACTACACACTTCAAACAATTTCAAAGTAAGATGTCCCCTACTGTATTACGTTAGAAAAGAATTTGGGGGGGTTTGTCAATGAGGCCTGTATAACATTGACTAAAGGCTTCAAGCAATTTCAAAATGAGATGTCTCCTACTGACTGTATTACGTTAGTCACAGAAGAAGCCACTAGGTGGTGAAAGAGTAGTCAGAAAAAACTGGGTCAGCAACAGAGAGAGAATGAAGTACCAGAGGTCAAAATAATATACATGGTCAGAAACAAGCCAAAGAAGTCAGAGCTGATCTGGAGCAGGAAACTCAGAGATGCAAGACAGTCAAACAGGTCAGAGGACATGCTGAGTCAAATACCAAGGGGTCACAATGCAGAGAGTGAGTACTACAATGAGCAAAGTCACAGGGAAACACAGCAACGGGTCCTAGGTAAACGGTCAGAGGACAAATCAGGGTATAACGGGTCAGTAGCTCAAGCCAGAGACAGGATCTATAACTGACACTGCTTGCAGGTAACAGTGGACTGAAATAGTCAGACAGATCCCAAAATGAGGCAAGAAAGATTAACCCCCACATGACCATCCCGGGGAGAGAATAATCAGAAACAAACCCTGGACTGGATCATGACAGGGTGGATGACAAAGAAGATGTACTACAAAAAAATTAAAAGTAAGATGTCCCCTACTGTATGACGTTAGTAACTGACAAAATTTATTGGGGCCTGTGGATGAGGCCTGTTTAACATTGACTAAATGCTACAAAAAACTTCTAAGTGAGATGTCCCCTACTGTATTATGTTAGTTTCAAATGAATTTTTGGGGGCCTTTGGATGAGGCCTGTATAGCATTGACTACATGTTCCAACCAATTCCTAAGTTAGATGTCCCCTACTGTATTACATTAGTAACAGAAGAATTTGGGGGGGCTTGTCGATGACGCCTGTATAACAATGAAAACATGCTCCAAACAATTTCAAAGTGAGATGTCCCCTATTGTATTACGCTACTAACAGAAGAAAGAATTGTTTAAGTATGGATGAGGGCTGGATGACAAAGAAGATCTGCTCCAAAAAATGTCAAAGTGAGATGTCCACTACTGTATGACATTAGTAACCGACAAAATTTGGGGGGGCTTATGGATGAGACCTGTATAACATTGACTACAGGCTCCAACCAATTCCTAAGTGAGATGTCCCCTACTCTATTATGTTAGTAACAGAAGAATTTTTTGGGGGACTGTCAATGAGGCCTGTATAACAGTGACTACATACTCCAAACCAATTCAGAGTGAATTGTCACCTACAATATTACGTTGGTAGCAGAAGAATTTTGGGGTGGCCTGTCATGAGATCTGAATATAATTGACTAGATGCTCAAAACAATTTCAAACTGAGATCTCCCCTTCGTATCACGTCAGTAACATAAAAAAATATTTTTAGTGTGTATGAGGCCTGTATAATCTAGAAAATCATCCGTGGTGTTGTAACGCCCTCTTTCCTACAGATGCTGCTGGTCAGGTGCAGGTTTGCCAGACAAATATGGCCAATGTATCATTAGATGAACTGATCAGGAAAAGGGGCATGATGGCTGTGGGAATGGGAACATACAAAAGGATCAATAATAGGGTGGCTGTTATGGACCTGGTAGTTAGGTGCACCTGGAATGACCTGATGGTTAAACTAGAAGCCAGGACAAGCTCTGGGAAGTGGGAACTCTGCTGACCGCAAACCCTAAAAATATAACACACAAATTAGAAATAGCTGTGGAGCGTACCTAACTCTCCCTAGACGCCTCTTCACAGCCTAAGAGCTAACTACCCCTAAAGATAGGAAATAAAGCCTTACCTTGCCTCAGAGAAATTCCCCAAAGGTAAAGGCAGCCCCCCACATATATTAACTGTGAGTTAAGAGGAAAGTCACAAACACAGGGATGAAACAGGTTTCAGCAAAGGAGGCCAGACTAACTAATAGACTGAGGATAGGAAAGGGATCTATGCGGTCAGCACAAAAAAACTACAAAAAGCCACGCAGAGTGTGCAAAAAGACCCCCGCACCGACTCACGGTGCGGAGGTGCCACTCTGCATCCCAGAGCTTCCAGCTAGCAAGGCAATATCATGTTAGCAAGCTGGACTAGAACTTAGCAAGTACAAAGAAATATATTCAGTACACAATGAACAACAAATGAACTAGCAGGGACTTAGCTTCTGCTGGAGTAGACAGGTCATCAGAAAGATCCGAGAGAGATCTGAACCAGTACTGATACATTGACAGCTGGCATGAAGTAACAATCTAAATGGAGTTAAATAGAGAAGCCAGCCTAGCCGCAAACAAGGGCAGCTGAGGAAGCAACCTCAGAACCAGCAGTTCCACTCACAGCCACCAGAGGGAGTCCACGGACAGAACTCGCCGAAGTACCATTCATGACCACAGGAGGGAGTTCGAGAACGGAATTCACAACAGGTGGCTATAGGAGGAATGAGATCCAGGTTCCAGCCTAAAACAAGCAGTCGTTTACCCAACACCAATTACCAGAGAGTGTTTGATGCTCATCAGAAGATAGGTGTAATAGATGTGCGTCTCAAGCAAGGAGTAAAAGATGATGTGAGAAATTGGTTGCCAAAGATGCACACACAGTTGTGCTTAAAAGTTTACATGCCCAGGCAGAATTTTAGCTTTCCTGCCCTTTTTTCAAAGAATGTGAATGATAACACCAAAACTTTTTCTACACTCATGGTTAATAGTTGGGTGAAGCCATTTATTGTCAACCTACTGTGGTTTCTCTTTTTAAATCATAATTACAAGGCAAAACATCCAAATGACCCTGATCAAAAGTTCACATACCCCTTTTCTAATACCGTGTATTGCCCCCTCTAACATCAATGACAGCTTGAAGTCTTTTGTGGTAGTTGTGGATGAGGTTCTTTATTATCTCAGATGGTAAAGCTGAACCTCCAGTTCCTATAAATTCCTGGTCTGTCTAGCATGAACTGCATGCTTGAGATCTCCCCAGAGTGGTTCAATGATATTGAGGTCAGGAGACTGAGTTGGCCACTCCAGAACCTTCATTTTATTCTGCTGTAGCCAATGATAGGTTGACTTGGCCCTATGTTTTGATCATTGTCATCTTGGATTGGAACATCCAAGTATGTCCCATGCACAGCTTCTGGGCAGATGAGTACAAATTTGCCACCAGTATTAGCTGATAATGTGCTGCATTCATCTTTCCTTCAACTTTTCCCAAGTTTCCTGTGCCTTTGTAGCTCACACATCTCCAAAACATCAGCTATCCACCTCCATGCTTTACACTAGGAATGGTGTTCCTTTCATCATAGGTCATGTTGACCTCTCTCCAAATGTAACATTTATGGTTGTGGCCAATAAATTATATGTTGGTCTCATCACTCCAAATTACCTTGTTTGAGAAGTTTTGAGGCTTCTCTCTGTGCTGTTTTGAATATTGTAGATTAAATACTTTGTGGCATTTGCTGTTATGGACCTGGTGGTTAGGTGCACCTGGAATGACCTGATGGTTAAACTAGAAGACAGGACAAGCTCTGGGAAGTGGGAACTCTGCTGACCGCAAACCCTAATCCTATAACACACAAACTAGAAATAGCTGTGGAGCGTATCTAACTCTCCCTAGAAGCCTCTTCACAGCCTAAGAGCTAACTACCCCTAAAGATAGGAAAATAAGCCTTACCTTGCCTCAGAGAAATTCCCCAAAGAAAAAGGCAGCCCCCCACATATATTAACTGTGAGTTAAGAGGAATGTCACAAACACAGGGATGAAACAGGTTTCAGCAAAGGAGGCCAGACTTATTAAATAGACTGAGGATAGGAAAGGGATCTATGCGGTCAGCACAAAAAAAACTACAAAAAGCCACGCAGAGTGTGCAAAAAGACCCCCGCACCGACTCACGGTGCGGAGGTGCCGCTCTGCATCCCAGAGCTTCCAGCTAGCAAGGCAATATCATGTTAGCAAGCTGGACTAGAACTTAGCAAGTACTAAGAAATATATTCAGTACACAATGAACAACAAATGAACTAGCAGGGACTTAGCTTCTGCTGGAGTAGACAGGTCATCAGAAAGATCCGAGAGAGATCTGAACCAGTACTGATACATTGACAGCTGGCATTGAGTAACGATCTGAGTAGAGTTAAATAGAGAAGCCAGCCTAGCCACAAACGAGGGCAGCTGAGGAAGCAACCTCAGAACCAGCAGTTCCACTCACAGCCACCAGAGGGAGTCCACGGACAGAACTCGCCGAAGTACCATTCATGACCACAGGAGGGAGTTCGAGAACGGAATTCACAACAGTACCCCCCCTTGAGGAGGGGTCACCGAACCCTCAACAGAGCTCCCAGGCCGATCAGGACGAGCCAAATGAAAGGCACGAACCAAATTGGCAGAATGGACATCGGAGGCAACAACCCAGGAATTATCCTCCTGACCATAGCCCTTCCATTTGACCAGGTACTGAAGTTTCCATCTCGAAATACGAGAATCTAAAATCTTCTCCACCACATACTCCAACTCCCCCTCGACCAACACCGGAGCAGGAGGGTCAACGGAGGGAACCATAGGCGCCACATATCTCCGCAACAACGACCTATGGAACACATTATGGATGGCAAAAGAAGCTGGAAGGGCCAAACGAAACGACACAGGATTGAGAATTTCAGAAATCTTATAAGAACCAATGAAACGAGGCTTAAACTTAGGAGAAGAAACCTTCATAGGGACATGACGAGACGACAACCAAACCAAATCCCCAACACGAAGTCGGGGACCAACACAGCGACGGCGGTTGGTGAAACGTTGAGCCTTCTCCTGGGACAATGTCAAATTGTCCATTACATGAGTCCAAATTTGCTGCAACCTGTCCACCACAGAATCTACACCCGGACAGTCCGAAGGCTCAACCTGCCCTGAAGAAAAACAAGGATGAAAACCAGAATTACAAAAAAAAGGCGAAACCAAAGTAGCCGAACTGGCCCGATTATTAAGGGCGAACTCAGCCAATGGCAAGAAGGTCACCCAATTATCCTGATCAGCAGAAACAAAGCATCTCAGATAGGTCTCCAAAGTCTGATTAGTTAGTTCGGTTTGGCCATTTGTCTGAGGATGGAAAGCCGAAGAAAAAGACAAATCAATGCCCATCTTAGCACAAAAGGACCGCCAAAACCTTGAAACAAACTGGGAACCTCTGTCCGACACGATGTTCTCCGGAATGCCATGTAAACGAACCACATGCTGGAAAAATAATGGAACCAAATCAGAGGAGGAAGGTAATTTAGGCAAGGGTACCAAATGGACCATCTTAGAGAAGCGATCACAAACCACCCAGATGACCGACATCCTTTGAGAGACAGGGAGATCTGAAATGAAATGCATGGAAACATGCGTCCAAGGCCTTTTCGGGACTGGCAAGGGCAAAAGTAACCCACTGGCATGAGAACAGCAGGGTTGGCCCGAGCACAAGTCCCACAGGACTGCACAAAAGAACGCACATCCCGTGACAAGGAATGCCACCAAAAGGACCTAGCCACCAAATCTCTTGTACCAAAAATCCCAGGATGACCAGCCAACACCGAACAATGAACCTCAGAGATAACTGTACTAGTACATCTATCAGGGACAAACAGTTTATCCGCTGGACAACGGTCAGGTCTATCAGCCTGAAACTCCTGCAGCGCCTGCCGCAAATCAGGTGAAATGGCAGACAGAATTACCCCCTCTTTGAGAATACCAGCCGGCTCAGGAACTCCTGGAGAATCAGGCACAAAACTCCTTGAAAGGGCATCGGCCTTCACATTCTTAGAACCCGGAAGGTATGAAACCACAAAATTGAAACGGGAGAAAAACAGCGACCATCGAGCCTGTCTAGGATTCAACCGCTTGGCAGACTCGAGATAAGTCAGATTCTTGTGATCCGTTAAGACCACCACGCGATGTTTGGCTCCCTCAAGCCAATGTCACCACTCCTCGAACGCCCACTTCATAGCCAACAACTCCCGATTGCCAACATCATAATTACGCTCAGCAGGCGAAAACTTTCTAGAAAAGAAAGCACATGGCTTCATCACAGAGCCATCAGAACTTCTTTGAGACAAAACAGTCCCTGCTCCAATCTCAGAAGCATCAACCTCGACCTGAAAAGGGAGCGAAACATTTGGCTGACACAACACAGGGGCCGAAAAGAAACGACGTTTCAACTCCCGAAAAGCCTCAACGGCCGCAGAGGACCAATTCACCACATCAGCACCTTTCTTGGTCAAATCAGTCAACGGTTTAACAACACTAGAAAAATTAGCGATGAAGCGACGGTAAAAATTAGCAAAGCCCAGGAATTTCTGAAGGCTCTTCACAGATGTAGGCTGAGTTTGAACTTTAACAGGATCCATCTCGATAGTAGAAGGGGAAAAAATGAAGCCCAAAAAGGAAACCTTCTGAACTCCGAAGAGACATTTAGACCCCTTCACAAACAAAGAATTAGCACGAAGGACCTGGAACACCATTCTGACCTGCTTCACATGAGACTCCCAATCATCCGAAAAGACTAAAATATCATCCAAATATACAATCATGAATCTATCCAAATACTTTCGGAAGATGTCATGCATAAAGGATTGAAACACAGATGGAGCATTAGAAAGCCCGAATGGCATCACCAGGTACTCAAAATGTCCCTCGGGTGTATTAAATGCTGTTTTCCATTCATCGCCCTGTTTAATACGCACAAGATTATATGCCCCTCGAAGATCTATCTTGGTGAACCAACTAGCCCCCTTAATCCGAGCAAACAAATCAGACAGTAGAGGCAAAGGGTACTGAAATTTGACCGTGATTTTATTGAGAAGGCGGTAATCTATACAAGGTCTCAGAGAACCATCCTTCTTGGCCACAAAAAAGAACCCTGCTCCCAACGGTGACGACAACGGGCGAATATGCCCTTTCTCCAAGGACTCCTTTACATAACCCCGCATAGCGGCGTGTTCCGGCACAGATAAATTGAAAAGTCGTCCCTTAGGAAATTTACTACCAGGAATCAAATTAATAGCACAATCACAATCCCTGTGAGGAGGTAGGGCACTGGATTTGGGCTCGTCAAATACATCTCGGTAATCCGACAAAAACTCAGGGACTTCAGAAGGAGTAGAACAAGAAATTGACAACAACGGAACGTCACCATGTACCCCTTGACAACCCCAACTTGACACAGACATTGATTTCCAATCCAATACTGGATTATGGACCTGTAGCCATGGCAAACCCAACACGACCACATCATGCAAATTATGCAACACCAAAAAGCGAATATCTTCCTGATGTGCAGGAGCCATGCACATGGTCAACTGAGTCCAGTACTGAGGTTTATTCTTGGCCAAAGGCATAGCATCAATTCCCCATAATGGAATAGGATACTGCAAGGGCTCCAAGAAAAAACCACAGCGCCTAGCAAACTCCAAGTCCATCAAATTCAGGGCAGCGCCTGAGTCCACAAATGCCATAACAGAGTAGGACGACAAAGAGCAAAGCAAAGAAACAGACAAAAGAAAATTAGGCTGTACAGTACCAATGGTGACAGACCTAGCGAACCGCTTAGTGCGCTTAGGACAATCAGAGATAGCATGAGTGGAGTCACCACAGTAAAAACACAGCCCATTCTGATGTCTGTGTTCTTGCCGTTCAGCTCTGGTCAAAGTCCTATCACATTGCATAGGCTCAGGCCTCTGCTCAGAGGATACCGCCAAATGGTGCACAAGCTTGCGCTCACGCAAGCGCCGATCGATCTGAATGGCCAAGGACATTGATTCATTCAGACCAGCAGGCGTGGGGAACCCCACCATAACATCCTTAAGGGCTTCAGAAATACCTTTTCTGCAAATTGCTGCAAGGGCACACTCATTCCATTGAGTAAGCACAGACCACTTTCTAAACTTCTGACAATATACCTCTGCTTCATCCTGACCCTGACACAAAGCCAGCAAGGTATTCTCTGCCTGATCCACAGAGTTAGGTTCGTCATAAAGCAATCCAAGCGCCAGAAAAAACGCATCTACATTAAGCAATGCAGGATCTCCTGGCGCAAGGGAGAATGCCCAGTCTTGAGGGTCACCACGTAACAAAGAAATAATGATTTTTACTTGCTGAATGGGGTCACCAGAGGAGCGGGGTTTCAAAGCAAGAAACAGTCTACAATTATTTTTGAAATTCAGAAATTTAGATCTATCCCCAGAAAACAAATCAGGAATTGGAATTCTAGGCTCTAACATAGGATTCTGAACTACATAATCTTGAATGCTTTGTACCCTTGAAGTGAGTTGATCAACACAAGAGGACAGACCTTGAATGTCTATATCTACACCTGAGTCCTGAACCACCCAGAGGTTAAGGGGAAAAGAAAGACAAAACACACTGCAGAAAAAAAAATGGTCTCAGAACTTCTCTTATCCCTCTATTGAGATGCATTAACACTTTGTGGGCCAGCTGTACTGTTATGGACCTGGTGGTTAGGTGCACCTGGAATGACCTGATGGTTAAACTAGAAGACAGGACAAGCTCTGGGAAGTGGGAACTCTGCTGACCGCAAACCCTAATCCTATAACACACACACTAGAAATAGCTGTGGAGCGTACCTAACTCTACCTAGACGCCTCTTCACAGCCTAAGAGCTAACTACCCCTAAAGATAGGAAAATAAGCCTTACCTTGCCTCAGAGAAATTCCCCAAAGATAAAGGCAGCCCCCCACATATATTAACTGTGAGTTAAGAGGAAAGTCACAAACACAGGGATGAAACAGGTTTCAGCAAAGGAGGCCAGACTTACTAAATAGACTGAGGATAGGAAAGGGATCTATGCGGTCAGCACAAAAAAACTACAAAAAGCCGTGCAGAGTGTGCAAAAAGACCCCCGCACCGACTCATGGTGCGGAGGTGCCACTCTGCATCCCAGAGCTTCCAGCTAGCAAGGCAATATCATGTTAGCAAGCTGGACTAGAACCTAGCAAGTACTAAGAAATATATTCAGTACACAATGAACAACAAATGAACTAGCAGGGACTTAGCTTCTGCTGGAGTAGACAGGTCATCAGAAAGATCCGAGAGAGATCTGAACCAGTACTGATACATTGACAGCTGGCATGGAGTAACGATCTGAGTGGAGTTAAATAGAGAAGCCAGCCTAGCCGCAAACGAGGGCAGCTGAGGAAGCAACCTCAGAACCAGCAGTTCCACTCACAGCCACCAGAGGGAGTCCACGGACAGAACTCGCCAAAGTACCATTCATGACCACAGGAGGGAGTTCGAGAATGGAATTCACAACAATTTGCGTAGTAATGGCTTTCTTCTGGCGACTTGACCATGCAGCCCATTTTTCTTCAAGTGTCTCCTTATTGTGCACCTTGAAGCAGTCACACTGCTAGTTTTCAGAGTCTTGTATCTCAGCTGATGTTATTTGTGGGTTTTTATTTGCATCCTGAACAATTTTCCTGGCAGTTGTGGATGACATTTTTGATGGTCTACCTGACCGTGGTTTTGTTTTAACAGCGCTCCTGATTTTCCATTTGTTAACCCCTTAACGACAAGCGATACACCTTTTAAAGGTGGCAGTTTATGCCTCAGGTCCGCTTTTTAGTGTAGAGTGTCCCCCAGATTCAGAATTTCTCCAGGGTCTCAGCTGCCGGGGGTAGCTGAGACCCCAGAGAGCATGATTTGGGTCAGTTTTTACAGACCCCAGTGTTGCAATCACCGTTAATAACGGTATAACGGCAACCACAAAAAAAGTCAGATTTCCCATTTAATTTCTCTTTCTTCTGATGTGATCGCACATCAAAGGTGAGAGAAATGGGATCCCTTGATGTCCCTCTGGTACCTCAGGTGTCCCTGCAACCATCCGTGAAGTCCCCCGGGCCGTCGGTGTCTTCTTCCAGGGAGAAAATGGCAGGCACATGAGCAGTGCGCCCGCCGAGATCTGCCGGCCCACAGCCATCAACAATAGTAAATTTTTCCTATTGGTTCATTTTGATCACTGTGATAGACCCTATCACAAGGCTGGGATGAGGGGGTGTTCGGATGTGCGCCGCTGTGGGTGTTCAGTGGTGCAGGGGCTCTGCCGACATTTTGTGAAAGCCCAGAGCCCCCGCACTTACATGGTTTTCTATGCGGTGGTCTCCGGGAAAATGGCTGCTGAGGGCGGCACATGCGCAGATGGAGATCTCGGTAGCAAGGCTCGGGAGATGAGATCTTGGTGCCGAGATCTTGGAGTAAACCATGTAAGTGCAGCAGCTCTGGGCTTTCACAAAATGTTGGCATGGCTCTCGCATCACTGAAAACCCACAGCGGCGCACATCCGAAAACCCCCTCATCCCAGTCTGCTGCCTGCAGTGACGCCCTACTCTTGCCACCTCTAGAAGCAACCCTGGGACCCCATTTCATTGCAGCCACCACCCACAGTAAGCAATAAGATGCGTGGATTAAAGAATCACCACCAATACTAGTTTGGTCACTTGCTGACCTGTGGGTCTGCCGCAGCGGATAACCTTATATGCTTTATCAAAAGCTCCATCTGGTGAGTAGTTTTTTATTATATCTATTCACTTTGAGTTGGATCATACCCGATTTGCGCTGATCTCTCCAGCAGCATTCCTCATCTTTTAAGGGGGAGAACTTGCACAATTGGTGGCTAACTAAATACTTTTTTCCCCACTGTATATCCGCTCATGTCTATAGAATAGCAGTCATGAAGTTATACATAATATTTGGTTGTCTTTCAAAAATTGTTTTCCTTGCAAGGAAGATTTTCCATTATATTTTTCTTAAGGCTGATCCATTTTCTATCCTATTATAAATAGGATGTTCAGATTAACATTTATTATATGCTGATTCAGCATGCTAACTCCTGCAAGTCTGGCTGACAGCCATTAATGGACATGTGCCAAATTTGATCAAAAATTATATATGAGCTATCCGTCACTTGATTATCCATTAGCTCAATGCTTACCAAGCCATCACCTTGACATTTCAAACACTTGAAGTGTTACCATTTTTTTCCCTCTCATATACTGTACAAGCATTTGATTTTCACTGTGCTCCAACCTTCCTTTATCATTGATATAAATATTATATAATTAATGGGATTGCAAGAAAATTGCTTTGTAATAGTTTAGACATTGAAGGTGAACTCACGCTTTCAACTTGACATGATTTGATGCTGCTTATTTGGTAGTTGTCAGGTTAAAATGTCATGGTTTGAAGGAAAACCAAACTTTTTTCATTATAAAAGGTGAGTTTTCAGCTAATTGTATAAGTATTCTGCATGACTTTAACCCCTTAACAATCGCCAATATGCCTTTTAACGGCAATCATTAAGGGTACTTATTCTTCAGCGCTGCTTTTTAATGATGCTGAGAATAAAAGTATAATGCTGATGAGTGGCGACTATTCCCACAGATGTCAGCTGTGTGTGACAGCTGACACTATGCGGTATCAGCCCAGGACAGTTTTGTTGGCGATCAGGGCCGATTAACCCCTTAAATACCACTGTCAATTGCGAGAATAGCAGGTTACCATGGTACCCTGAGGTCATGTGATGAGCCGAGGGTACAGTGGCCAGTTCGATCCAGCAATAAGCTGGGTACAACAGGCACAATCAGTGAGACATTGATTGGTCTCATGCACTGCTGTACATGAGTACAGCAGTGTATGAGACCAGTGATCAAAAGGAAAATTATACCTGTCCCACAGTGAAATAGTGTAGAAAAAAGTAAAATAAAATATGTACAAAGGTAAAAAAACACAAAAAAGAGTGCACAAATCACGAAAATCCATTTCCCCACTCAAAACGTAGCATTTGGGATAAAACAAAAATAAACAAAAAAGGTACACATAATTGGTATCGCCGCATCCATAACGACCCACTCTATAAAACTGGCATGTTATTTATTCTGTTTGGCAAACACCAAAAAAAGTAAAAATAAAAAACATGCCAAAAATGTTGCTTTATTCTCAGAATATGTAGACAAAAAATCTACAATTTTTTATAAAAAAAGAAGTTTTACTGTGTGATAACAGCAAAACCATTAAAAATAATTATATAAATCTGGTATCACTGCAATCGCACCAACCCAAAGAATAAATACACCTTTCACTTGTACCATACAGTGAACTGCACAAAAATTAAAAATAAGAACTATTCTTGTACTGCTGTCTATTTGTTCATTCTACCTCCGAAAAATTGGAATAAGGCTCAGCCCATATTTATACTGTGCTCTCCACTGAGTGCTTAAGTCAGGATTTCCGTGTAAATTTACCAAAACTACAATTCAGCCAAAACTCTGGATGGAACCACTCATGAGGGAGATAGGAGTCACATCATGTTAGGCATCTTTTAACATAAAGGTGTGGGCAACCACAGATCTGTGCACGCCTAAATAGTCATCGCAGTAGTCAATGAATTTATTGAGTGGTGCAGTTTCTATAATGGGGTCACTTCTGTTTTTTTTTGCTGTTCTGGCACCTTTGGAGCTCTGCAAATGTCACCCATAAACAATTCTAGCAAAATCTGTGCTCCAAAAGCCAAATAGCGCTCCTTCCTTCTTAGCCCTGACATGTGGCCAGGCAGCAATTTCTGACAACATATGGGGCAACGCCCCATTCAGGAGAAATTGTGCAACAAATTGTAGGGTCTACTGTTCACCTTGAAACCCTTGTGTACCTCGCAAATTTGCAGCAAATACAAAAATTACATTTTAACACTAAAATGTCATATTTCCACTTCTCAATGTTAGGAAATTCTGTGAAGGCCTATTTGTTCATAACACTCAATACACCACTAGGTGAATTCCTTGTGGGGTATAGTTTCCAAAATGGTGTCACTTATGGGGGACAATTTATCCTATGCAAAAAGTGCTTTTTCCTTTCCTAGCCCTGCCATGTGCCCAAGAAGAAGTTTTTAACCACATAGGGTTAATAGTCGTGTTCAGGACAAATTGTGCAACAAATTATTGGAACTGTTTTCTCCTATTATCTATTGTGAAAATTACAAATTTGGGGCTAATGCAACATTTTTGTGAAAAAAATGAACATTTTCAATATGATGACCTAATGTTATCATATTCTATGAAGTACCTGTGGGTTTAAAATGCTCACTATACTGCTGGATGAAATCCTTGAGGGGTGTAGTTTCCAAAATGGGGTCACTTGGTGTTTTTCACTGTTTACACACATCAGGGGCTCTCCAAACGTGACATAACGTCCATTAAAGTCTGCATTCCAAAATATAATTCCTTCCTTTCCGAGCCCTGCCGTGCACCCAAACAGTGGATTTCCTCCACATATGGGGTGGTTTAAGGTGCTCATTACACATCTATATAAGCTCCTTGAGCAGTCAAGTTTCCAAAATCGAGCCATGTGTGGGGGGTTTCCACTGTTTAGGGACTTCAGGGGATCTCCAAACATGACATGACATCCGCTCTCGATTCCAACCATTTTTGCGTTGAAAAAGTCAATCGGTGCTCCTTCCCTTCCGAGCCTTGCCGTGTGCCCAAATAGTATTCCTCCATGTGTCATGTATAAATATACTGGTAGAAATTGTAAAACAAATTTTGGAGCCCATTTTTTCCTTTTACCCTTGTGAAAAAATTGGGGCTAAAATACATTTTTGTGGTTAAAATTTGATTTTTTATTTTCACAGATCTATGTTATAAACGTTTATGAAGCACCTGGGGCTTTAAAGTGCTAACCACTAGTGTTGAGCGATACCGTCCAATACTTGAAAGTATCGGTATCGGAAAGTATCGGCCGATACCGGCAAAGTATCGGATCTAATCCGATACCGATACCCGATACCAATACAAGTCAATGGGACTCAAGTATCGGACGGTATCCCTGATGGTTCCCAGGGTCTGAAGGAGAGGAAACTCTCCTTCAGGCCCTGGGATCCATATTAATGTGTAAAAGAAAGAATTAAAATAAAAAATATTGCTATACTCACCTCTCAGACGCAGCCTGGACCTCACCGAGGGAACCGGCAGCGTTCTTTGCTTAAAATGCGCGCATTTACTGCCTTCCGTGATGTCACGGCTTGTGATTGGTCGCGTGCCGCCCATGTGGCCGCGACGCGACCAATCACAGCAAGCCGTGACGTAATTTTCAGGTCCTGAATGCCTAATTCTAGGCATTCAGGATTTTAAAATTACGTTACGGCTTGTGATTGGTCGCGTCGCGGTCACATGGGCGACGCGACCAATCACAAGCCGTGACGTCACGGGAGGCAGGAAACGCGCGCATTTTAAAATTACGTCACGGCTTGTGATTGGTTGCGTGCCGCCCATGTGACCGCGACGCGACCAATCACAGCAAGCCGTGACGTAATTTTCAGGTCCTGAATGCAGAATTAGGCATTCAGGACCTGAAATTACGTCACGGCTTGCTGTGATTGGTCACGTCGCGGCCACATGGGCGGCACGCGACCAATCACAAGCCGTGACGTCACGGAAGGCAGTAAACGCGCGCATTTTAAGCAAAGAAGGCTGCCGGTTCCCTCGGTAAGGTGCAGGCTGCGTCGGAGAGGTGAGTATATCCCTATTTTTTATTTTAATTCTTTATTTTACACATTAATGTTGTTTCGATACCGATACCCGATACCACAAAAGTATCGGATCTCGGTATCGGAATTCCGATACCCGCAAGTATCGGCCGATACCCGATACTTGCGGTATCGGAATGCTCAACACTACTAACCACACATCTAGATAAGTTACTAAAGGGGTCTAGTGTCCAAAATGGGGTCACTTGTGGGGGATTTCCTCTGTTTAGGCTCATCAGGGCCTCTCCAAACCCGACATGACGTCTGATTTTGATTCTAGTCATTTTTGTGTTCATACGTGCTACTTCCCTTCTGAGTTCTGCAATGCGCGTGAACAGTGGATTTCACCCATATAAGAGGTATCTGCATACTCAGGAGAAATTGCACAACAAATTTTAGGGTTCATTTTCTCCTGTTACCCTTGTGAAAATAACACATTTGGAGCTAAAGTAAACTTTTTATGAAAAAAAGTTAAATGTTCATTTTTTCCTTCCACATTGCTTTAATTCCTGTAAAGCACTGGAAGGGTTAATAAACTTCTTGAATGTGGTTTTGAGGACTTTGAGGGTACGTGTCCACGGTCAGGATGGCCGGCGGTATCGCCGGAGCGGCAAAGCCGCTCGGCGCTAAACCCCGTCCCCTTTCTGGGACGCGATGATGCCGGATGTGTTAACTGTACACATCCGGGATCTTCGCACCCTTGCATAGCGCCCTGTGATATTACTTGCGGCGACGCAGCATCGCCGCAGGTAGCACGGACATGCTGCGATCTGAAAAGACGTGCAGCAAGTCCGGAGTCACAGGGAAGTCGGATGCGTGTTTCCACGCATAGTGGACACGGGATTTCATAAAATCCCCTCCACTATGCTGGAACATCTGGCCGCTGCGTGTTTGACGCTGCAGCTCTGCGCAGCCTCAAACAAGCAGCGTTTACTGACCGTGGACACATACCCTGACGGGTGCAGTTTTTAGAATATTGTCAATTTGGGGTATTTTCTGTCATATATGCCCCCAAAATTACCTCAAATGTGATGTGGTCACTAAAAAAATGGTTTTGTGAATTTTGTTGGTAAAAACAGAAATTGCTAATCAATTTTTAACCTTTCTAACTTCCTAAAAAAAGTTGAAAAAATGATGCACATGTAAAGTAGACAAGAGGGAAATTTTATTTTTTAACTATTTTGTGTAACATAACTTTCTGATTTAAGGGCATAAGAATTAAAAGTTTGAAAATTGTGACATTTTCAACATTTTTGCCAAATATCCGATATTTTCACAAATAAGCGCAAGTTATATCTAATAAATGTTACCTCTATTATGAAGTACAATATGTCACAAAAAAGTCTGCATGACCCAGAAGTTACTTTTACAATGTAAGTCTAGGGGTGTCAGGACAAGGCTTCATAAATTTTAATTGTGAAACAGACTTCCAGCTCATACATAGAACATAGTATGAGCTGGTGGGTTTGAAGAGTGGCCTCACTGAGAAGAGAAGAATGACATTGGTAAACTGAGAGAGCAGTGGTAGGTGAGTACATTAATACACTCACATTACATTATATGCACAAATACACACATTTAATAAAAAAAAGATGGTAATGCTTCTTTAACCCGTTCCCAACAAGCGTCGTACATGTACTGTTCTGTGAGAGCTGCGTTCCCTCAAACAGCAGTACAGGTATGGCGCACCGATCGAACAGCATCACGCTGAGTGCCGTGGCGATCGGGTGTGGGTGTCAGCTCTGTGTGAGGGCTGACACTCAGCAGCAATGCCCATGATTGCTGATCGCACAGATTGTGAGCATTTAACCTATATAAGTGCCTGCTGAGAGCAGGTGCTGACATGCCTCCTTCCCTGCCTGTCAGATGCTAATGTGATAGGCCGCCGTCACACATGCGAGTTTTACGGACGTAAGAGCGCAGAAACTACGTGCGTAAAACTCGCATAACATACGGCACAATGCTTCTCAATAGGTCTCGTCCTATCAGCCGTATATTACGGATCCGTAATATACGGCGTTCTACGGCCGTACAAAATCGCAGCATGCTGCGTTTGTCAGCGTATTGCGCAAAAAAATTGCCAATGAAAGTCTATGGGGGCGAGAAAAATACGGATTCCACATGAACAAGCAGTGTGACTTGCGAGAAATACGCAGCGGTGTTAGTGAAAAGTCGGTAATTCAATTGCCAGCTTTTTATGAGACATGGTTTACATACAGTAAACCATCTCATATCCCCATTTTTTTGCATATTCCACACTACTAATGTTAGTAGTGTGTGTATGCAAAATTTGGGCGCTGTAGCTGCTAAAATAAAGGGTTAAATGGCGGAAAAAACTGGCGTGGGCTCCCGCGCAATTTTCTCCGCCAGAGTGGTAAAGCCAGTGACTGACGGCAGATATTAATAGCCAGAAGAGGGTCCATGGTTATTGGCCCCCCTGTGGCTAAAAACATCTGCCCCCAGCCACCCCAGAAAAGGCACATCTGGAAGATGCGCCTGTTCTGGCACCTGGCCACTCTCTTCCCATTCCCGTGTAGCGGTGGGATATGGGGTAATGAAGGGTTAATGCCACCTTGCTATTGTAAGGTGACATTAAGCCAGATTAATAATGGAGAGGCGTCAATTATGACACCTTTCCATTATTAATCCTATTGTTTGAAAGGGTTAAAAACACACACACACATGATCTAAAAGTATTTTAATGAAATAAACACAGCGGTTGTTTTAATATTTTATTGCTCTCAATCCATTTGCAGACCCTCGCTTGGCAAAACAATAAACCCACAATATACATACCTTCTGCTGACCCGTCACGTCCCATGAGGTAATCCATCTGAAGTCGTTAAAATAATTTACAAGCAGGAGCCCTGCTATAATGCAGCTGTGCTCGTGCTTGTAATTCCCCGGCGAATGAAGGAAATGTAGGTCATTGACCTACATTTCCTTCAGTCGCGGTGATGCGCCCCCTGGTGGATGTCCTCATATGACCTGCAGCGTGGGAAAAAGTTCCCAGGCTGCAGTTCATGAGAACATCCAGCAGGGGCGCATCACCGCGACTGAAGGAAATGTAGGTCAATGACCTACATTTCATTCATTCGCCGGGGAATTACAAGCACGAGCACAGCTGCATTTGCAGGGCTCCTGCTTGTAAATTATTTTAACCCCTTCAGATGGATTACTTCGTGGGACGTGACGGGTCAGCAGAAGGTATGTATATTGTGGGTTTATTGTTTTGCCAAGCAAGGGTCTGCAAATGGATTGAGAGAGCAATAAAATATTACAAAAACCGCTGTGTTTATTTCATTAAAATACTTTTAAATCATGTGTGTGTTTTTTAACCCTTTCATACAATTGGATTAATAATGGATAGGTGTCATAATTGACGCCTCTCCATTATTAATCTGGCTTAATGTCACCTTATAATAGCAAGGTGGCATTAACCCTTCATTACCCCATATCCCACCGCTACACGGGAGTGGGAAGAGAGTGGCCAAGTGCCAGAATAGGCGCATCTTCCTGATGTGCCTTTTCTGGGGTGGCTGGGGGCAGATGTTTTTAGCCACGGGGGGGCCAATAACCATGGACCCTCTCCTGGCTATTAATATCTGCCATCAGTCACTGGCTTTACCACTCTGGCGGAGAAAATTGCGCGGGAGCCCACGCCAATTTTTTCCGCCATTTAACCCTTCATTTTAGCAGCTACAGCGCCCAAATTTTGCATACACACACTACTAACATTAGTAGTGTGGAATATGCAAAAAAAAATGGGGATATGAGATGGTTTACTGTATGTAAACCATGTCTCATATCATGTCGGGTTTAGGCAAGAGAAATGAAAAGCCGGCAATTGAATTACCGGCTTTTCACAGATATCGCGCTGAAGTAAATATAAATACAGACTATATATATATATGTGTCTCAATGACATATATATATACATATACTGTATATATGTTTTACCGAACATTTGAGCACATAAATCCATTAGATGTCGGTTTTGCAAGCCTGCGAGAAAATATTGCAGTACGGATGCCATACGGATTACATACGGAGGATGCCATGCGCAAAATACGCTGACACACCCTGCCTACGGATCACTATTTTGGGAACATTTCTCCGTATTATGGCCGTATTACGGCCGTAAAATACGGACCGTATTGTCTTACGCCGAGTGTGACGCCGGCCATACCCTGCAGCGATCTGACACCATACAGTGATGACCCAGGATGGGAAAATGTAAAAAAGTAAAAGAAAAAAATATTAAAAAGTGTAAAATATTTTTTAAAAGATTCTCAAACAAAGAATAAAAATGAAACAAATATTTTTCCAATAAATATTTTTATTCATGTAAATAAAAAAGTAATAAAAATACACATATTTGGTATTGCCGTTTCTGTAACGACCCGCTCTATTACACTGTCCCACTAGTTAACCAATTCAGTGAACACAGTAATAAAAAAATGACGTAAAACAATGCTTTGTCATCATACAGCCAAACAAAAAGTGCAATAAAACATGATCAAGAAGAAAAATGTAAATAAAAATGGTATAGCTGAAAATGTCATCTTGTCCCGCAAAAAAACAAACCATCATACAGCTCTATCAGCAGAAAAATAACCGTTATAGCTCTCAGAACAAAGCGATGCAAAAATAATTATTTTTTCCATAAAATAGTTTTTCTTGTGTAAATGCGCCAAAACATAAAAAATCTATATAAGTTGGGTATCGCTATAACTGTACTGACCCGAAGAATAAAGCTGCCTTACCAATTTTACCACACACGGAATGGTATATAAAAAAAAAAGCAATTACTGAATTGCTGGTTTTTGTTCATTCCATCTCACAAAAATCGAAATAGAAAGCGATAAAAAAAGTCATGCGGCCGAAAAAGGTACCAATAAAATTGTTAGCTTGTCCCACAAAAAACAAGCCTTAACATTACTCTGTCAGCCGAAATATGGAAAAATTATAGCTCTCACAATATGATGATTAGTGTTGAGCGATACCGTCCGATACTTGAAAGTATCGGTATCGGAAAGTATCGGCCGATACCGGCAAAGTATCGGATCCAATCCGATACCGATACCCGATACCAATACAAGTCAATGGGACTCAAGTATCGGACGGTATTCCTGATGGTTCCCAGGGTCTGAAGGAGAGGAAACTCTCCTTCAGGCCCTGGGATCCATATAAATGTGTAAAATAAAGAATTAAAATAAAAAATATTGCTATACTCACCTCTCCGACGCAGCCTGGACCTCAGCGAGGGAACCGGCAGCGTTGTTTGTTTAAAATTCGCACGTTTACTTGGTTACGTGAAGTCCCGGCTTGTGATTGGTCCGCGTCCCGGCAACATGGCCGCCGTGACCAATCACAGCAAGCCGTGACGAAATTTCGTCACGGCTTGCTGTGATTGGTCCGCGTCCCGACAACATGGCCGCCGTGACCAATCACAAGCCGTGACGTCACGGGAGGCTGGACACGCGCGCATTTTAAAATGCGCGCTTTTCCTTCCTCCCGGCTTGTGATTGGTTGCGCCGCGGTCAACCAATCACAAGCCGTGATGTCACGGGAGGCTGGACACGCGCACATTTTAAAATGCGCGCGTGTCCAGCCTCCAGTGACATCCCGGCTTGTGATTGGTCACGGCGGCCATGTTGCCGGGACGCGGACCAATCACAGCAAGCCATGACGTAATTTCGTCACGGCTTGCTGTGATTGGTCCGCGTCCCGGCAACATGGCCGCCGTGACCAATCACAAGCCGGGACTTCACGTAACCAAGTAAACGCGCGAATTTTAAACAAACAACGCTGCCGGTTCCCTCGCTGAGGTCCAGGCTGCGTCGGAGAGGTGAGTATAGCAATATTTTTTATTTTAATTCTCTCTTTTACACATTATTACATTAATGTTGTTGCGATACCCGATACCCGATACCACAAAAGTATCGGATCTCGGTATCGGAATTCCGATACAGCAAATATCGGCCGATACCCGATACTTGCAGTATCGGAATGCTCAACACTAATGATGATGCAAAAACTAGTTTTCACAATAAAAAGCATGTTTTAGTGTGTGACAACAGCCAAACATAAAAATCCGATTATAAATCTGGTATTGCACCAACCCCAAGAATAAAGTCGCCTAATCACTTATACTGCACGAAGAACGGCGTAAAAAATAAATAAAACCAATTCTTCACATGCTGTTGATTTTTCCTTACTGCCTCCCAAAGATCGCACAAAGGCTTGGCACATATTTATCCTGGGCTCTTCGCTGAGCGCTTACACCAGGGTTTAAGTCTCCGAAATACATGATTCAGACGGAACCTCTGGTGGAATATTTTGTATGAAGCAAATGGAGGCACTGTGGACGCCATAGGACCTGTAATCTGATAGTGTCCATCTTTTTAGGATTGCATAAAAGTGTCTTCTGCCACAGTTTTATGCACTTCTGAAAAGAAGGACACCACCCAACACAGACCAGACAGAATCAAGAGTAGCTCTGCTGCCTCATTATAGTGAATGGATCCATCGGGGGTTTTATCTGTTACGTCCCTCAGAGATTTAGATGTAAACCCCAATGCAAGTGCTCAGTGTAGAGCGCCGGATAAATGTGATCATAAATCCTATGTAAAATGTTCCCAATAAACGCTTCACCTCAAAACACAAAAAAGCAAGCCCTCACGCAGATCTGTCATCTGTTAATGGAAATATAAGGGGATTCCATGTTACTGGTAGCACGAAGGCTCTGGAAAAGCTAAATTGCTCCTCGCCCCCCAAAACAAATCCAAATTCACCTCTTCCCTTCTAAGCTCAAGTGTGCCTAAATCACATTTAGCGCCCATGTTTGGCATTTCTGTAGTGATGACAGCCAGCCTAATTTACAGGTGCATGTCTCAGGAAGCATGTGCTGGGCATAGTGTACTTATCTTTAGGCTCTGTGCACACGTCAGGATTTCTTGCAGAAAATTCCTGAGAAAAACCTGAAATTTTCTGCAAGAAATCTGCATGCGTTTTTGCCGTGGTTTTGACGCGTTTTTGGTGCATTTTTTTCCGGACATTTCCCAATGCATTTTATAGTGGGAAATCCGCGAAAAAAACGCAAAATTCATGAACATGCTGCGTTTTTTACCGCGATGCGTTTTTTTCACGGAATTCATTCTAAATGATGGGATGCATATTGTATGCTGTTTTTTTTGCGGTTTTATAGCGTTTTTATTGCTAAAAAAAGCAACATCCACTGCTCCTTGTTTCTGGAAAACACCCATGGAGTCAAAATCGTCACTACACCTGTAGATAAATTCCCAAAGGGTTATAATTTCCAAAATGAGGCTATTTGAGGGGGGATTCTGCTTTTCTAGCACTTCTGAGCTCTGTGTATGGAGTCCACAAACTATTCTAGGAAAATCTGCACTCTGGGATGCAAATAGCGCTCCATCCCTCCTAAATCTCTCTTTATGGTTAAAGGGAACCTGTCACCCCCCCAGTCATTTTCCTTCCTGAACGTCCCAGGTGCCTGCGCTGTAAGTTCCAATCATGTGATGGGAGTCGAAGGGCAGTGCAAACTGCGCATGCCAGAAAAAAAACTTACAGCGCAGGTGCAGGGGACATTCAAGAAGGAAATGGAAGTGGCGCCGGGCACATGGAGGCCCTGAGTGAGGGCTGGGAGGCGTTTGTGTCAGGGTTTGAAAAGACATGCCCCCCTGACAAACTGCAGGCATGAGGGGCAAATTCTAAAAATGATTATTTCAGCGTTGGCAGGGACCCGAACTAAAAGAGCCACCTTGACAGAATGCAGCATTAATGCTGCACAAAGTGGCTCTTTTAGTTAAAACCGCCTGGGGGTGTGACAGGTTCCCTTTAAGCAGTACTGTACAGCCACATATGGGATATTGCTACATTCAGCAAAAATTGTGGGACACATTTTGGTGCCATTTATACTGTTTTCCTAGTCTGAAAATGTAAAATTGGGAGCTAACACAATTTTGGTGGTAAAACCGTAAATTATTTTTTCTCAGTGCCCAATGGTATAACATTTTGTGACAGTGGTGTCAATATAATCACTGCACCCCTATTTGAATTCATTGAGAGGTTTAGTTTGTAAAATAGGGTCACTTATGGGGGGTTCTGCTGTTCTAACGCCTCAGGGGCACTTCCAATTTTACATTGCACCCTCAAACCAGTGCAGCAAAATCTGCACTGTAATATGGAGCTACTTCCCTTCTGAGCTTTAAACTGTGCATCAAAAGTAGCTTTTGATCAAATATTGGGTATTGGTGAACTCAGGAGAAATTTTTGGGGTCCATTTTCTCCTGTTACCCTTGTCAAAATGCAAAATTTAGAGCTAAAAAAGATTTTTGTGGGAAAAATTAGATTTTTCTATTTTCACAGCTTAACGTTATAAACTTCTGTGAAGCACCTGGGGGTTCAAGATGTTCAATACACATCTAGATAAGTTCACAAAGTGGTATAGATTCCAAAATGGTGTCACTTGTAGGGGGTTTCCACTGTTAAAGCACATCGGGAGCTCTCCAAACGCGACATGGCATCCGCTAATTATTCCAGTAAACTTTACATTCAAAAAGTCAAATGTTTCTCCTTCCCTTCCAAGACCTGCAGTGCACCCAAACATTTGTTTTCCTCCACTTATTGGGTAGGAGAAATTGCACAACTAATTGTATGAAGCAATTTCTCCTTTTACCCTTATCAAAATGCAACATCTGGAGCTAAAAAAGATTTATCTGGAAAAAAAATATTTTTTTAATTTTCACGGCTCAACATTATAAGCTTCTGTGAAGCACATGTGGGTTCAAGGTGCTCAATCCTCCTCTAGATAAGTTCCCTAAGGGGTCTAGTTTCCAAAATGGTGTCACTTGTTTGGGATTCCCACTGTTTAGGCACATCAGGGGCTCTGCAAACATGACATGGCGTCCGCTAATTATGCCAGCAAATTTTAAATTCAAAAAGTGAAATGGGGCTTCTTCCCTTCCGAGCCCTGCTGTATACCCATACAGGAGATTTCTCCCACATATCAGGAATCAGCATGTTCAGGATAATTTGAACCAAAAATTTTATAGTCCATTTTCTCCTGTTACTCTTGAGAAAGTAAAGGTCTAAAGGAAAATGTTTTTTGAAAGAAAAGTAAATATTTATTTTTTACTTCCACATACCAAAAACTCCTGCGAAACACCTGAAGGGTTAATGAACTTCGTAACTGTGGTTTTCAGCATCTTGAGGGGTGCAGTTTTTATAATGGTGTCACTTTTGAGTATTTTCTGTCATTTAGGCCCCTCAAAGTTACTTAAAATGTGAGGTGGTCCCTAAAAAAATGCTTTTGCAAATTTTGTTGTAAAAATGAGGTGCTGGTCAGGTTTTTTGTTCTATGCAGGTTGCCATTGAAGGTTGTGACTGCCTCCTTTCTGACTTTGCACCCCACCCATCAGCCCAAGGGTGTTTGTAATCAGCTGTGGTTCCTACCAGCCCACTTTAATGTGCAGGTTTGTAACCCAGGGGAAGCATGTTTACCCATTCACACTGAAGATTTATAGCACAAGAGAGGCATGTTTTAGATGATAGGACTAGTGATGAGTGAGTATACTCATTGCTCGAGTTTTCCCTAGCATGCTTGGGTGGTCTCTGAGTATTTGTGAATGCTCAGAGATTTAGTTTTTGTTGACGCAGCTGCATGATTTGTGGCTGCTAGACAGCTTGAATACATGTGGGGATTCCCTAGCAACTAGGCAACCCCCACATGTAGTCAGGCTGGCTAGCAGCCGTAAATCATGCAGCTGCATTGACAAAAATAAAATCTCCGAGCACTCAAAAATACTTGGAGACCACCCAAGCATGCTTGGGAAAACTCGAGCAACGAGTATACTCGCTCATCACTAGATAGGACCCATCAGAGAAGTGTCACCTTGTCGCAGTTCATGGGCTCACATGAATTGGCCAATTTATGCGCTAAGAACCTTCACCTCTGTAAGTAATTTTTTAAAAATGTTTTACTTCTTATTGTTTACTCAGCAATTATGATAGATTTTGTGTTTGCATATATATTGGTCTCTACAAAGTGCTGCTGCGTTCCTTCTTTTTGCATATTTCAGAAGTTTACCTAGGTACGCTTTTGTTTTTTCCTCCTCTCCGTCCAAGAGCCATAATTTGTTTTTCTGCCAACATAGCTCTATCAAGGTTTGTTTTTTGTGGAGGAATTGTAGTGTTGCCAGAAACCATTCATTTTATCATATAATGTGCTGAAATGGCTAGAAATTCAAATGAAGTAAAATGGTGAAAAAAAAAAATGAAATTCTGCCAGTGTTTGGGGCTTTTGTTATTATGGCACTTATTTTGTTGGAAAAATGGCTTTGTAATATGAATCTTCATGTCAGTATGGTTATAGCAATACCAAACTTGTACAGTTTTTATTTTATTTATGTGGTGACAAGAACATAGGAAATTTGCAAAAAACTAACAAAAAAGTGCCATTTTCCAAAACCCTTAGGTTTTTAATTTTTCTATCAATGGACCATTGTAAGAGCTTGCTATTTGTGCATCGAGCTAATGTCTTTATTAATGTCATTTTGTGGTACATACAACATTTTGTTTGTTTTTTATTGCACTTTTGGGGAATTGCAACCAAAAAATGACAGGTTTCAGCGTTCATCATATGAGATTACTATTTTTATGTTTTAGAAATCCTGACATATTTGCATGCATCAATACAAAATATGTACATTTTTTAAATTAGTCAAATTAGTTCTCATGCTTCGCACTGATAAGGGCCAACAAAGATACTGATTTGGCTTTTATCCTAAGTCATATTGCACGACTCATTAAAGGGTTGATTGTGACTTGTAGGATCGCTACTTCCAATAGGTGGCGCTATAGAGTTTAAGTCCTCTTTTCTCTGAAGAGGCAATTTGCATATTAAATTTCCCAGAGGAGCATTGCACGGCGAATAAGCCTACTTACCTTGACAAGCCAGAGCTGGTATGTCACTCTCCATAAGGAGAAACCTTACCCCTTACACCCCAGTCCAGAGCCTCTCACCTAGCCAAATCAGTTCTCATGCTTCGCACTGACTAGGGCCAACAGCCCGAAACACTGTGTTTGCGAATTGAGATACTGATTTGGCTTATATCCTAAGTCATATTGCATGACTCATTAAAGGGTTGTGTCAGGACTCTGAACATTTTTATTACCTTTTGTGCATTACTGCCCTTTTACAAGATGGCGTCTTTGGTCTCATGTGCACTGTGTCTTCCTGCTAAAAAAACTCCACCCCAGCCTTCAGTCTGTGCTAGAGTATTCTGCCTTGCATCCAGCTTCTGACCCTGGTGACTCCCTGGCTTTGTACCTGCTCCTGTGTACCTGTGTGGTGATCCTGCTACTCTGCTCTGAGTTCCTGCTGCATACACCAGTTTCCAGTAATTCTCCTTCATCTGCTACTCGTGTCTACTTCCATCTGCATTTGCTGGACATGAAAGCTGTTTTTACTCTGCAAAAACCTGAGACTATTACCCAGGCCTCCCTGGTTGAGCTAAGATATTATTTGAACTGCCTTATAAGCATAGCTATCTGTGTTTGGACTAAAACAAGGACTTATTCATGTCAAGTATCCTCAAGAATAATTGTGCTTCATAGACTTTTTGCGTGATTGCATTTTCCTCTGAAGTTCCCTATAGACTGCTAAGCTGCGTTTAATATTTACACCAAGTGCTGTGGACTTGAGTTTCTCTCTGCACCTGTTTGAATCACCATGTGATAATATAGACTTTACCACTTATAAAACTGTGTCCTGTAGTTGTCTTGTTCCACGCAAAGAGTCTCCTGAGTTATCCCCTATAATTATTACAGGATACTCTAGCCTAAAAAAAAGGAGACTGCTGGAACAATGACTGCAGAAAGCAGACTAGAGCAGGTGTTTTCCATAATTAGATCACTGCAGAAAGATGTGGAAGGTCTGCAAAAGAAGTTTGGAAGCTTTGAACACAATCAACAATTGTTTGGACAAACTTTGCAGGACTTAAGCACCCGCATGGCAGCCCAGGAAAACAAACTTGCTGGCATAGAGTCACAGTATGGGCAGGCTTTTCAGGACATAGGCACGCAAATAGCTGCACAAGCGACTTTACCCTCTGGGCAACTGCCACCAGCTAGCCCACCTAAGTTGCCCCCATTCAGATTTAATGGTGATCGCGACAAATTTCGTGGCTTTGTGAATCAATGTATGCTATATTTTGATGTGCATGCTGACCATTTTCCTAATGATAGATCCAAAGTATTGTGTGTAATAATGCTGCTGACCTCACGAGCGCTCGTTTGGGCAAATCCGATGATTGAGTCTCATGACGTGGATGATTTCTTGGCCGCTATGGCATTAATGTTTGATGATTCTAATCGCCGTGCAACCGCTGAATCTGCTTTATTGTCTTTACGCCAGGCTAAACATTCTGTTATTGAGTATGCTACTGAATTCAGGAGATTAGCGGTAGATGCCAATTGGGACAGTTATGCACAATTGCCTATTTTTAAAAGGGGTCTGTCTAGTATTGTAAAAGATGAACTAGCTCACTCTGAGTCACCACAAGAGCTAGAGACATTTATACAGCATTGTGTGCGCATAGACATTCGCCTTACTGAGCGTAGGCAGGAGAAGTTTGCTGCATATAACCGTATTTCTAACTTTTCCCTTCCTTCCAAAGAGCCTGCAGGTAAAACATCTCGGGAGGAGGAGGCGGTGCCCATGCAAATTGATTCCGTTCAGAGGCGTGAGATCAATGAGCGCCAGGAGCATCGCCTTCATGAAAGTCTATGTTTTTACTGTGGCCAGTCTGACCACTTCTTGATCAATTGTCCTGAGTGTCCTAGACGGCCTAACAAGGTACTAGCAGCAGTAAGGGAGTATGACAACTGTGATGATGAATCTGACATCTCTGAATGTAGACTGCCTTTAAACACTCTATTCCATTCACTTTCTATTACGTCATCCCCCAAGGAGCTTAAGGAAAAGAACTCTCACTGTTCTCTCCCTATTAAGATCCTATGTTCAGGACAGTGGATTTCCAGTGCAGCTATGATTGACTCTGGTGCAGGTGGCAATTTCATGGATATCGCATTTGCCAAGGAACATGGTATTGAAATTCAGCAAAGAGCCTCTCCAATTAACATGGAAACAGTGGATGGGTCACCTTTAATCTCTGGGCCTGTGGATCAGGAGACCGTACCCCTTGAAATTTTGTTGAAGCCTAATCATCAGAAGCAACTTTCTTTCTTGCTAATTTCTTCTCATTTTCCTGTGATTTTAGGCATTCCTTGGTTGCGTTCTCAGAACCCAATTATCAACTGGGAGACCAAGGAGATTATCTTTCCAACAAGGAGCAACTCAGCGTTAACAGAAGCTGTCCCTGAGTCCACGGCTACGGAACCACATGTACAGGTATTTTCTTTACCTCCAGCATATAAAGAGTTCTCTGACATCTGTGACAAGAAGAATGCAGATCAGCTTCCTCCTCACAGGCATTATGACTGTCCCATTGAGCTGCTTTCTGGGGCAGCTATTCCTTTTGGTAACGTATACCCTTTGGCGGCACGTGAGCTTCAATCCTTTAAGGAGTATATTGATGAAAATCTGGCCAAAGGCTTCATACGTCCTTCTTCGTCACCAGCAGGGGCACCTATATTTTTTGTAAAAAAGAAGGATGGGACCCTGAGACCCTGTATTGACTATCGGGAACTCAATAAGGTAACCGTACGAAACCATTACACTTTGCCTCTGATTCCCGAATTACTGGAAAGAGTCCGCCATGCTAAGGTGTTCTCTAAACTTGATCTTCATGGGGCTTATAATTTGGTGCATATTCGTCCAGGAGATGAGTGGAAGACAGCATTCAGATGCCGGTATGGACACTTTGAATATCTTGTGATGCCCTTCGGGCTTTGTAGCGCCCCTGCAACGGTTCAACACCTTGCTAATGACATTTTCAGAGATTTGTTGGACCAGTTTGTGGTGACCTATTTGGACGATATACTAATCTTTTCTGACTCTTTACAGGAACATGAAGAACATGTCAAAACTGTTTTAAGACGTCTGAAAGAAAACCATCTGTATATTAAGCCGGAGAAATGCGAGTTCCATCATTTTGAGATACAGTTCTTAGGTTATATCATCTCTCCACAGGGGCAGAACATGGAATCTGGTTAGATTCAGGCAATCCTTGACTGGCCGGTACCCAAGAACGTTAAGGAGGTCCAACGTTTTTTTGGTTTTGCAAATTTCTACAGACGCTTCATTTGAAATTTTTCTGATATTGTCCGTCCCATTACTTCCTTGACAAAGAAGGAAAAGCCCTTTAAGTGGTCATCACAGGCTCAGGAAGCTTTTGATTGGCTTAAGATCTGTTTCACATCAGCACCGCTGTTGATACACCCAGATCCAACACTTTTTTCATTGTGGAGGTGGACGCTTCTGATAATGCTTTGGGGGCTATTCTCTCCCAAAGAACTGGAGAGAAGGGTTTGCTACATCCTTGTGCTTTCTTTTCCCATAGACTAACCTCAGCAGAGAAGAATTACGACATGGGAGACAAGGAATTGTTGACTATTATTGCCACTTTCAAAGAATGGAGGTATCATCTGCAAGGAGCTGCACAACAGATCATAGTGCTAACTGACCATCGCAATTTAGAGTTCCTTAGATCCACTAGATGTCTTTCTCCTCATCAGATTTGTTGGAATTTATTTTTAAACCAATTTAATTTTGTTATCTCGTACCGTCCAGGTTCTCGTAATGGGAATTCTGATGCTTTATCCCAAATCCATGCTGCGGATTCCGTACCTGGAGCCCCGTCCAAGACCATTCTATCTGATGCCAATTTCATTGGAGTTATCCACGATCAGGACTTCTGGAGGGATTGCAGGGAGGCTTATGACAGTGATGTATTTCTGGCCAACCCACCTGTGGATATTATTCTTGTCTTTAAGGGTGGCATGTGGTTCAGAGATCGACGTATCTACGTCCCTGAGGTCATCCGTCTGCAGATCCTCAAGTTGGTACATGACTCCAAGTTGGCTGGTCACAGGGGGGTACAGAAGACACAAGAGTTCCTGAGCCGATTTTTCTTGTGGCCAACTTGCCTGAAGGATTCCAAGGACTATGTTCTCTCTTGCGAGGTATGTGCTCGTTACAAGACTCCTCATGTGGCACCTACGGGTCTTCTGCAACCATTACGTGTTCCATCCCGCCCTTGGGGGTCTATATCAATGGACTTTATTGTGGCACTGCCTACATCGGGAGGCATGAATACAATCATGGTGGTAGTTGATCGCCTGACTAAAGCCGCTCATTTTGTTCCATGCACCGGCCTCCCCTCAGCTAAAGATACAGTGAACTCGGTTATACAGAATGTCTTTCGGTTGCATGGGGTTCCGGATGAGATCATCTCTGACCATGGAGTACAGTTCACTTCAAATTTCTGGAAGGGGTTTTGCTCTGCACTCAATATTAATGTCTGTCTCTCTTCCACTTACCATCCCCAGACAAATGGTCAGACTGAGTGTACCAACCAGATGCTGGAACAAAATCTAAGATGCTATGTCAGCCATCTCCAGGATGATTGGTTGGAGTTGCTGCCATTAACTGAATTTTCATATAACAATTCTCAGAGCGCCTCCACTAAATTTACACCTTTCTTTGCCAATCTGGGTTATCATCCGTGTATCTTACCTAGGTCTCCGATTAATTCTCCGGTTCCGGCAGTGGAGGAAAGGCTAACTGTGATGAGGCAAAATCTGGAGGTTCTGAAGGAATCTCTGACCACAGCTCAAGAACGTTATAAGAGATCGGCTGATAGATTCCGTAAACCTGCACCCATGTTCAAGGTAGGAGATTCTGTGTGGTTAGCAGCTAAGAATCTGAAGTTAAACGTTCCTTCACAAAAACTTGGACAGAAATTCATTGGCTCTTTCAAGATCAATGGTATTGTGAGCTCTGTGGCCTGCCGGCTGAAGCTGCCTAGGACTATGAAGGTACACCCAGTTTTTCATGTATCTTTACTAAAGCCTGTATCTCCTAATACCTTCCAGGGACGTGTTGTGCCACCTCCGCAGCCTGTGGTGATTGACGTGCAAGAACAATTTATGGTGGAGGAAATTATTGATTCCAGGATTCACAGTAATTGGCTCCAATATCTGATAAGATGGCAGGGATATCCCCCTGAGGAAGACTCTTGGGAACCTGTGGAAAACATCAATGCCCAACAGAAGATTTCTCATTTTCATCAGAGATTCCCTGAGAAACCAGGTCCAGGATCGTCCTGAGGCCACTTCTAAGGAGGGAGTAATGTCAGGACTCTGAACATTTTTATTATCTTTTGTGCATTACTGCTCTTTTTCAAGATGGTGTCTTTGGTCTCATGTGCACTGTGTCTTCCTGCTATAAAACTCCACCCCAGCCTTCAGTCTGTGCTAGAGTATTCTGCCTTGCATCCAGCTCCTGACCCTGGTGACTCCCTGGCTTTGTACCTGCTCCTGTGAACCTGTGTGGTGATCCTGCTACTCTGCTCTGAGTTCCTGCTGCATACACCAGTTTCCAATTATTCTCCTTCATCTGCTGCTCGTGTCTACTTCCATCTGCATTTGCTGGACATGTAAGCTGTTTTTACACTGCAAAGCACAGCAAACACGACTTGCACTGGTATGCGACCTTTCACTACATAGACTGTAAACACGAAGATTGCTCAGGCAACTCCCCATTGGAGAGGAATGAATATACCGTATTTTCCGGCGTATAAGACGACTTTTTAACCCCCGAAAATCTTCTTAAAAGTCGGGGGTCGTCTTATACGCCGGGAATCGACTTGTACGCCGGTGTATATGGTGGGTGGGGAGGGGGAGTGATCCTGATGACGAGGGGGCGTCTCACAGGAAAGTGAGTAATCCCCATTACCTTATCCTAGCGGTGCAGCGTGGGGGTGTCAGTGCTGGGAGCGGCGGCGGCTGCTGTGTTCTGGTGCGGCGGCTCCTCTTCTGTGTGGGGCCTCTGTGCTGTGAGGTGGCGGCGGCAGCGGCGTATCTTTATCCAGTTGGGGCTCCTCCGGCATCTCCTTAGCCCTGGAGGCCCCGCCGCAACTCCATCGGTGCAATGTGGTGGCCTCCGGGAAAATGGCCGCTGCTCAGATTCAGATCTCGTGTCCCGAGATTTCGGGACGAGATCTGAATCTGAGCAGCGGCCATTTTCCCGGAGGCCACCGCATCGCACCTATTGAGCTGCCTCCGGGAAAATGGCCGCTGCATTGCACTCATGGAGTTGCGGCGGGGCCTCCAGGGCTAAGGAGATGCCGGAGGAGCCCCAACTGGATAAAGATACGCCGCCGCCACCGCCACCTCACAGCACAGAGGCCCCACACAGAAGAGGAGCCGCCGCACCAGAGCACAGCAGCCGCCGCACCAGAGCACAGCAGCCGCCGCACCAGAGCACAGCAGCCGCCGCCGCCACTCCCAGCACTGAGACCCCCACGCTGCACCGCTACGATAAGGTAATGGGGGATACTCACTTTCCTGTGAGACGCCCCCTCGTCATCAGGATCACTCCCCCCCCCCCAAAAGGCACATATTCACCGGCCCTATAAGACGACATAGGGTGTATAAGAAGACCCCCGACTTTTAAGAAGATTTTATATTTTAACTGGTAAAGTTGGGGGGTCGTCTTATACGCCCAGTCGTCTTATACGCCGGAAAATACGGTATACATAATGCCTAATAACAATTGGCTGGGGAGGAAATAGCAAGTGCACGTGCTGGCCCTTTCAGAGCCAAATTTTACAATTCTGACCAGTGTCACTGATTCTGAGATTGTTTTTTTGTGACTTATTGTACGGCATGACATTAGTAAAAATGTTTTTTATATGATTTGAGTTTATTTATGAAAAAAATGGAAATTTGCAAAAAAATTTAAAATGTTGCTATTTTTTTACTTTTAATTTTTGTGTCCTTAAATCAGATAACAACAAATAACATTTCCCACATGTCTACTTCACATCAGCACAATTTTGGAAACATCATTTTTTGTTAGAAAGTTATAAGGGCTAAAAGTAGACCAGCGATTTCTCTATTTTCCATCAAAATTTAGAAAAAAACATTTTTTTATGTTCCACATCACATTTGAAGTGACTGTGTGTGTATATGACTGAAAATACCGAAAAGTGACACCATTCTAAACACTGCATCTCTCAAGGTGCTAAAAAACCACATTCAAGAAGTTTATATTTATGTTTATGTGGAACGTAAGAATTAACATTCACTTTTCACAAAAAATTTACTTTAGACCCAAGCTTTTTTATTTTCACAAGAGTAACAGGAGAAAATGGCCCACAAAATTTGTTGCACAGTTTCTGCTGAGTATGCCGATACCCCATATGTGGGGGGAAATCCACTGTTATGTCATGTTTGGCAAGCCCCTGATGTGCCTAAACAGTGGAAATCCCCTACAGGTGACTCCATTTTGGAAAGCACACCCCTATAAGATTTTATCCAGGAATATAATGAGCATTTTGAACGCACATATACGATCAAAATGTTATAACATTAGGTTGTCATATTGAATATGTTATCATTAGTGTTGAGCGCAAGTGCTCACTACTCCAGTTTGAATTGGGTGCTTGGATATGCACGGCATATCACGTGTGCTCAAGTGATATGCTTGAGTCCCTGCCCCCTTGTCTCAGGGGACCCCATTTCTCTCATCTCTGATATCTTAGATCATATCAGAGGAGAGAGAAATTAATTTTAAATCAAACTTTTTTTGTGATTGCCGTTATTCAGTAATAGCAATCACGTGACAGGGAACCGTAAAAACCGGTCCTAAACATGTTTTCCAGGGTCTCCCATGGTAGCTGAGACCCCAGAAATTTCCGGACGATGAAGGGCATTACAGCCTTATTTCTCAGTGCCATAAGTACCCTTACCTGCCGCCGTTAAAGGGCACATCAGCTGTCATTAAGGGGTTAAATGAATCGCAAGCCCTTTTCTCAATAGCTTTAATTTTTTATTCAAACACATTGTCCTTCATGAGTTTTCGAACATCTGGGCCTACAAAAATGCCTTCCCTTAATTTTGCTTTTGACAGTCCCTAAAATTTGGTGCACAGGTACTTAAAAGTCTAACCCTGTTTTAAAAGAGCATTCACAAACTGCTCCAATAGTCCAAACTTAAAGTGGAGTTGGTGGCATGATCAAATAAACAGCAAAGTTCTTAAGTCCAGGTTGCAAAGATGTTCTCGTTGGCCAACTTTTTTGGTTCCAGTGATGATTTCTATCCTGGTTGTATAAATTTACACAAAAAGCATGGGTACTTCATGTATCTTCCTTGCTGCTCAAGAGAGAGCTTTCAGATCACCACATATTGACCATCTATGATCCTCGTAGTTATGTTTCTTGAGAATAAAATCTAAATTCTAATAGCTTTCTTACAGGCACTGAAGCATACTTGCTGCCATTGTGCAGCAGTACAGCTTTCAGACTTTTTTTTGGATGAATCAATAAAGTCTCTACTTGCTCACATTGTACTCAATGTTACATTTTTCCATCAGCCCAGGAACATCACTGAATTACATTAGAGCACCATCTTGAGAAAAGTATGGAAGGAATTCCTTTTCTATGCTTCTATACCATGAAAAACAGTTAGGAGGAGATAGAAGAATTCTGCAGAATGTTTAAGAAGGTCCAAGTCCCTGACTAAATCATTTAATTTGATTTGTAAAAAAAGCAGTGGCTCATTGGGACTAGAGTGAAAGTCTTCACCAGAATCCTGCTCTTCATGTTCTGAATCTTCTGAATCAGGTGTGTCCGGGTATATAATTTCCTTCTTATTTTTAAGACTTAAATCCTCCACTTTGCATGTACAAAAGTAGCAGTCATCACTAGTGTTGAGCATTCCGATACTGCAAGTATTGGGTATCGGCCGATACTTGCTGTATCGGAATTCCGATACCGAGATCCGATATTTTTGTGGTATCGGGTATCGGTATCGAAACAACATTAATGTAAAAATGTGTAAAAGAAAGAATTAAAATAAAAAATATTGCTATACTCACCTCTCCGACGCAGCCTGCACCTTACCGAGGGAAGCGGCAGCGTTCTTTGTTTAAAATTTGCGCTTTTCTTTCCTTTACTGAAGTCCCGGCTTGTGATTGGTTGCGTGCCGACCATGTGGCCGGGACGCAACCAATCACAGCAAGCCGTGACGTAATTTCAGGTCCTTCAGGATTTTAAAATTACGTTCCGGCGTTGTGATTGGTTGCGTCGCAGTCACATGGGCAACGCAACCAATCACAGCAAGCCGTGACATAATTTCAGGTCCTTAAGGATTTTAAAATTACGTCCCGGCTTTGTGATTGGTTGCGTCGCAGTCACATGGGAGACGCAACCAATCACAAGCCGTGACGTCACGGGAGGCTGGACACGCGCGCATTTTAAAATGGGCGCGTGTCCAGCCTCCCGTGACGTCCCGGCTTGTGATTGGTTGCCTCGCGGTCAACCAATCACAAGCCGGGAGGCTGGACACGCGCGCATTTTAAAAAATTTAAAATGCGCGCGTGTCCAGCCTGCCGGCTTGTGATTGGTTGACCGCGACGCAACCAATCACAAGCCGGGACGTCACGGGAGGCCGTGTTTGGGGGCAGACAGCTGGAAGGACAGGACCCGGTATTATCAGCGGGGTAGAGCTGCCCCCACCGGTATACACAGCGACCGCCGCTACAGCAGAGGGGCCGGTAATAATCCGACGGAGAAAGAACAGAGATTGAGAGGGAAATTCGAAACCAGCAATTTAAAATGCGCGCGTGTCCAGCCTCCCGGCTTGTGATTGGTTGACCGCGAGGCAACCAATCACAAGCCGGGACGTCACGGGAGGCTGGACACGCGCTCATTTTAAAATGCGCGCGTGTCCAGCCTCCCGGCTTGTGATTGGTTGACCGCGAGGCAACCAATCACAAGCCGGGACGTCACGGGAGGCTGGACACGCGCTCATTTTAAAATGCGCGCGTGTCCAGCCTCCCGTGACGTCACGGCTTGTGATTGGTTGCGTCTCCCATGTGACTGCGACGCAACCAATCACAAAGCCGGGACGTAATTTTAAAATCCTTAAGGACCTGAAATTACGTCACGGCTTGCTGTGATTGGTTGCGTTGCCCATGTGACTGCGACGCAACCAATCACAACGCCGGAACGTAATTTTAAAATCCTGAAGGACCTGAAATTACGTCACGGCTTGCTGTGATTGGTTGCGTCCCGGCCACATGGTCGGCACGCGACCAATCACAAGCCGGGACTTCAGTAAAGGAAAGAAAAGCGCGAATTTTAAACAAAGAACGCTGCCGCTTCCCTCGGTAAGGTGCAGGCTGCGTCGGAGAGGTGAGTATAGCAATATTTTTTATTTTAATTCTTTCTTTTACACATTAATATGGTTCCCAGGGCCTGAAGGAGAGTTTCCTCTCCTTCAGACCCTGGGAACCATCAGGAATACCGTCCGATACATGAGTCCCATTGACTTGTATTGGTATCGGGTATCGGTATCGGATTGGATCCGATACTTTGCCGGTATCGGCCGATACTTTCCGATACCGATACTTTCAAGTATCGGACGGTATCGCTCAACACTAGTCATCACTACGATTTTGCGGTTCCCTTGATATCATAGGCAGTAGGCACACCAAAACGAAAGCTCTTTCTTCCCTTTAGACCACTGTCATAGTTATTCCACTCAAACAAAACACACTGCATATGGAACCCATGTCTTGTACTGATCACCTAGTTTTACAAACGAATCATAATACACTTTTGTAATGAAGTCCATATTGTTCCTTCATTGTTTCTTCACTAAGAAACAACTGTAAATGTATCATTTTTTCGGAGAAATTTTGACACTCCCTTGTAGCCGATCACATTATTAGAAAAATAAGCTTAATCGATCACAACCACTAATTACTCAAAGGAATTGCGGTAAGCAAACCACAACAAGTCTATGGACTCTGTCTAAAAGAGAATCTGCCTGTGCTCCCCATAGCAATCAATCACAGTGCAGCTTTCAGCTCTTATACTTCAGTGGTAAAATCAAAACTGTGCTCTGGTTGGTTGCTATGGACATCAAAGCACTGTTATGAACTGACAAAAAATTATTTTTCTTTACTGCTCATAACAATAAATCACAACTCAGTTTTAATTTCTTAAACTGCTGAGGTAAAATGAAAGGAATGCTATGGTTGGATGCTGTGGACACCACCACACTCTTTGGAAGCTGGGTTAAGAAAATCTTCTCTGCCCACAGCAGCCAATTGCATCACAGCTTCTACTAATTTTTAAGTAATCTAATGACACCAAAATCATCAACCAAAGGTCATGCAAAAAGGTCAAAGTATGATGCAAGAAAAAAACCTATGGAGTCAGTGTTTGTGAAAAACTGTACATGATGTAATATTTTTTTCAATATTTTCACTGAGTTCAGAGATCGAAAGTACATAAAAATCACCTGTTACTTTTCAAACAATTTTACCCTTGTAGACCTGTGTTATTATTCAAATTGGATTTAAGTGTCATAAAGATGTAATGTTTTGTCTTTCAAATAAACTCTTGGATAGTATTGTGTCTCAGGGCTCTTTGGATCACTGAAATCAAACAGCTGTGATTTAGTTTGCCACGTGAGCCAAATTAGAGGAAAACTACTTAAGTATGACGTTCTACATTATTAAGCAGGCCACGGATTTGAAAATGTTTGCAAACTTTATTGTGCATAATATTTAGGAACGTTGCATTTTAATTTTTTTAGTTTTGAAAAAAATACTGTAATCATTGGGAGGTTTGTCCAATAAAATGTGATTGAACCTCCAACAGGTGATGATTTGAGCATTATACTGATTCATTTGTCTTGACCATTTAGGAAAATCATTTGCATAATAATTTGGAACATGGTGTATTACACTAAAGATGGCAATACACATTAGAGCAAAGACAGCTGAACTTACTGATTCTATTGTGTTTTGAACTTTTCCTTGATGGAAGATGTTTCTCTCAACATGCCTCTTCCTTTTTTTCTCAAGAGAGGTCTCTTTCATGGTTGCAGATAATAGACACATTCATCTTATCATCAGCTCCTGCTTCACTTGAAGGATCAGAAAGTTGGGCTAAGGATAATTTCTCCACTTGTTCAAGTCTACAGTGGTGCTGTACTTCTTGAACTAACATTATGCACAGAAGACCAAGGTAATGTATGCTTCTATTGCCACCCTAATAGAAAGCTGGTATATACGGTAAATAGTATTCAAAAATAAATAGTCTGAACAAGTGTATCACAAAAATGTCATTCTCTAAATTCATGTGCTAAGTGTATGTGTGTATTTTACATGTGACATTTTATGGGATTGAGATATTTGGAATTTCCTGACCATGGACCCATCACTTCAATGTTGTGTTCACAGAGCCACTTAGATATCACTTTTACATCGTGAAATGGTCTCCATCATGCTGAGAAAAGCTTTGCTCCTCATCAATTTGCTCATGGATCATTGTGAGAAGTTGCTCTTGGAGGATTTTTAGATGCCTTTCTTTATTTATGGCAGTGTTCTTAGGCAAAACTGGATGGAAAGAAACCCCACTTATGAATAGTCTCAGGATGTTTTACTATTGGTATGACACAGGTCTCATGGTAGCACTCATCTTTTCTCCTCTAGACTGTGATTATTTCAGATGTCCCAAACAGTTGGAAGTAGGCTTCATAAAAGAATATACAGTAACATTACCCAAGTTCTCTGCAGTCCAATCATTGTACATCCTGCAATATCAAATATTTATATAATATTTAATGTCAAATTAACGCATAGTGTTTTTTTATGTTAATGGCATGCCTCCAAGCCAAGAATATTGTTAATAACCTAATTGTTTCAGAGCTGTGTCTGAACCCTGACTTGATAGATTGTATTTTATATTAATCTACAAAATAAGTGCAATATATCCCAGTCTGTACGACTCAATGCTCCTTTTCAGTTTCATCATCAAGAATAATGGATAAATGAATGCAACAATGGTATCATTTGGATGCAGATATTTGCTGTCCAACTAATGAGAAGAAAATATAGTATGTTACTGGCCTAAAGGCTTTTTCTGCAGTCTATACTGCATTAAAAAAGCTTCAGTCAGCATGATAAGTTAATTTGATGTGTGACCCTTTGAATGGTTTCATTTTCCGGTATCCCTTCAGATTACATTTTTCAATCCTTTTAACCAGCATTATCTAGATATCAGTGTTTGCTTCATGTATCAAGAGATCCATGGAAAAAAATCAATCACAAAATTTTCTTTCAAACAATCATTTTCCAAGAAATGATCACTGAACATGGCACTTTTCTATCTCGAAAGCTTGCGTCTACAATTCTAATCTAATAGATTTACGGAGAAAGTATTTTCTCCTATTAATATGTTTCTCAGACTGTGAGTTACTAGCCAGAATGAGTTGTACTTTCCAGTACTCTATGTATAATATTAGTATAGCTTTCATTTCCATTGACACATAAAGTTTCCTTGCATTCCCAACTTGATGGTCGCTGACAAAAAACTATTTTTAAATTAAAAAAATCACGTTCCGCCTTATAATAATGGACACATTGGGGTTGATTAATCAACATTGGTCCAGTGCACAATCACGCTTGCTAGGGTAAAAGGCACGAAATTCATTAAGAGATGCACGACAATTAATGAATTTGGTGTGTTTCCTTAGTGGCGTAAGTGGAGTAGCAAAAGCTACTGATGGGCATGACCATACCCCTATCCCACCCCAGTCTGAAAGACCAAGCAAAATTTCAGTGAGAACTACTTGTAGGATTGCTGGTGAGGCAAATCAGAACTCCTGTTTAATTGCAAAAGACATTCAGAAAGATTTAGCAGACTCTGGAGTTGTGGCACATTGCTCTACTGTTCAGCGACACCTTCACAAATATGGCCTTCATGTTATGTATAGTAAAATGTTTGCTGATGTATTTGAAGCATAATGAAAATTAAACTGCTACTACTACTACTACTACTACTACTATTACTACTACTACTACTACTACTACTACTAATAATAATAATAACATAAAAGGCATTAATAATACTAGTAAAAAAAACACTATAGGGCATTGCTTTTCAGAGAGTTTTTTACGTTTCTTCTTTGTTCTACAGTAAATATAGTAGGTTATCAAAGAATACATCCTTTAAAAGTAGATATTAAAAAGTGTTCTACCAAAAGAATGCGGTACATAACCAGTTTTACTTAGTGTAAATTAGAAAGCATTAAAATCTAAAAACATACTTGTTTCATTAAAATATTGCCAATAAAAGTTACTCTCTCCTTGCCAAAGGGAAGAAAACACTTTTCCTGAAATAAAACTGTCATTGTCATAAATTAATTCAAACCATGGCCAACTGAGATAGTCTTCAATTAAGATATTAACATATTCTCAATGAGTTATGGCGATCCTTTCTCCTTTCTGTCCACATTTTATATACATTTTTAGTAAATGAACTACTAATCTACAACATTAATGTGAGACATCAGACAATTTTATTTGGAAAGCCTAATCCTGGAAACTGCAAGCCATAAAGGTGAAGAGTGAAGACTATATGGAGGTCCATATTTGCACAACCTCTCAGTTCGCTTCGTATTTATATTTCCTAGAGTTATGACAATATGAGCAAAGAGCTGAGCAGTAGATTTAGCCAAATATGCATCATATTTTCATTCATATGTTTTGTTTACCGCAAAGGTAGTGATTTTGTAAAGCTGGATTATTTGAAACTCTCCTACGAAACAGATACCCCTGACATATGCAATTGATTATAGTTTCAATTCAAGACATTTTGTTGTAAACAGCACTACATGAACTGCAGCCTGGGAACTTTTTCCCACGCTCCAGGTCATATGAGGACATCCACCAGGGGGCGCATCACCGCGACTGAAGGTAACTATAGGTCATTGACCTACATTTCCTTCATTCCCCGGGGTTTACAGGCACGAGCACAGCTGCATTATAGCAGAGCTCCTGCCTGTAAAATATTTTAAAGTAAAAGAAATGTTATTAGAAATATTAAAAAAATAAAAAACTATAAAAGTTCAAATCACCCCCTTTTGCCCCATTCAAAATAAAACAATAAAAAAAATCAAACATACACATATTTGTCACATCCAGAATCGACTGATCTGTTTTTTGGTCACTGCAAAATTGCCTTAAAATGCAATAACGGGCGATCAAATGATCGTATCTGCACCAAAATGGTGTCTTTAAAAACATCAGCTCTGCTTGCAAAATATAAGCCCTCAACCAACCCGAGATCACGAAAAATGTAAACGCTACGGATATTTGAATATGATGCAATTTTTTTTTTTACTTTTGAACTGTTTTCACCACTTAGATAAAAAAAGAACTTAGACATGTTTGGTTTCTATGAACTCGTAATATCCTTGAGAATCATAATGGTAGTTCAGTTTTAGCATTCAGTGAACATGGTAAAAAAGCAAAACAGAAAACAATTGTGGAATTGCACTTTTTTTGCACTTGGAATTTTTTTTCCCGTTTTACAGTACATGATATGTGAAAACCAATGGTGTCATTCAAAACTACAACTCGCCCCACAAAACAACAAGCCCTCACCTGGCCATATTGACTGAAAAATAAAAAAGTTATGGCTCTGGGAAGAAGGGGAGTACAAAACGAAAATGCAAAAACGAAAATACCTCCGGTCACGAAGGGGTTAAAGGACACATGTCATGATGAGAATAGTATCTTATCTGCAGGCTGGATGTTGAAGAGTAGGAGGACTTGACCAGATTTATATACATTATTGTTGGGAAATTTAAAAAAATGTTTATTTTAATCGTTGAAATCCAAAATGCTTGTATGCTTCAGAGTCCAGTGAATGCTTTGACAGTCTTCCTGTGTAACTGTGCTTGCTTAGATAATTGTTAATCATTAGTAGGACCACTTACTGGACTTATATGCTTACAAACACCAGGGATTTCAATTAATAAAATACAATTAGACTGAATTTTCTCCAACAAATATATACAGTATATAATTTTGCTCAACTTCTCAATACCATACTGTCAACAACTCAGAGTGCACAGACAATGTGACAGATTCCCTTTATTACATGTAATTATATACATGCAATGGATGTCTGTAATGTATTTGTATATGTGTGTAATGTGTTTGTATGAATATTTGTGTAATGCATATACATGTGAGTGTAAAGCATGTATGTATGGGTTTTTAGGCAACGTAAAGATGTGTGTGTATTATAAAGTAGTACTATTCTTGTTTGAGGTCTATCAGTATTGTATGAAGGCCTATGCAGCATAGTGTTCCTATGAATGTATGCATGACAGTGTTACTGTGTATGTGTAAGGTTTAAAAGGTTTAAAGATTAGGGTTGAGCGACTTTTCATTTTTTGAAATCGAGTCGGGTTTCACGAAACCCGACTTTCTCAAAAGTCAGGTCGAGTGAAATCGGCCGATCTTATTGAAAAGTCGGGGTCGGGGATCGTCCAAAACACGAAACCCAATGCAATTCAATGGGGAAGCATACTTTTTTAATATTTGCTTCAGCGCGATAATGTTGAAAAGCCGGTAATTCAATTGCCGGCTTTTCATTTCTCCTGCCTAAACCCGACATGATATGAGACATGGTTTACATACAGTAAACCATGTAATATCCCCCTTTTTTTGCATATTCCACACTACTAATGTTAGTAGTGTGTATGTGCAAAATTTCGGCGCTGTAGCTATTAAATTTAAGGGTTAAATGGCGGAAAAAATTGGCGTGGGCTCCCGCGCAATTTTCTCCGCCAGAGTGGTAAAGCCAGTGACTGAGGGCAGATATTAATAGCCTAGAGAGGGTCCATGGTTATTGGCCCCCCCTGGCTACAAACATCTGCCCCCAGCCAACCCAGAAAAGGCACATCTGGAAGATGCGCCAATTCTGGCACTTGGCCACTCTCTTCCCACTCCCGTGTAGCGGTGGGATATGGGGTAATGAAGGGTTAATGCCACCTTGCTATTGTAAGGTGACATTAAGCCAGATTAATAATGGAGAGGCGTCAATTCTGACACCTATCCATTATTAATCCAATTGTATGAAAGGGTTAAAACACACACACACACATGATTAAAAAGTATTTTAATGAAATAAACACACAGGTTGTTTTAATAATTTATTGCTCTCTCAATCCACCTGAAGACCCTCGCTTGGAAAAATAATAAACCAACAATATACATACCCTCTGATGAACTGTCACGTCCCACGAGGTAAATCCATCTGAAGGGGTTAAAATATTTTACAGGCAGGAGCTCTGCTATAATGCAGCTGTGCTCGTGCCTGTAAACCCCGGGGAATGAAGGAAATGTAGGTCAATGACCTATAGTTACCTTCAGTCGCGGTGATGCGCCCCCTGGTGGATGTCCTCATATGACCTGGAGCGTGGGAAAAAGTTCCCAGGCTGCAGTTCATGAGGACATCCAGCAGGGAGCGCATCACCACGACTGAAGGTAACTATAGGTCATTGACCTACATTTCCTTCATTCGCGGTGATGCGCCCCCTGCTGGATGTCCTCATGAACTGCAGCCTGGGAACTTTTTCCCACGCTCCAGGTCATATGAGGACATCCACCAGGGGGCGCATCACTGCGACTGAAGGTAACTATAGGTCATTGACCTACATTTCCTTCATTCCCCGGGGTTTACAGGCTCGAGCACAGCTGCATTATAGCAGAGCTCCTGCCTGTAAAATATTTTAACCCCTTCAGATGGATTTACCTCGTGGGACGTGACAGTTCATCAGAGGGTATGTATATTGTTGGTTTATTATTTTTCCAAGCGAGGGTTTTCAGGTGGATTGAGAGAGCAATAAAATATTACAACAACCTGTGTGTTTATTTCATTAAAATACTTTTTAATAATGTGTGTGAGTTTTTTTAACCCCTTCATACAATTGGATTAATAATGGATAGGTGTCATAATTGACGCCTCTCCATTATTAATCTGGCTTAATGTCACCTTACAATAGCAAGGTGGCATTAACCCTTCATTACCCCATATCCCACCGCTACACGGGAGTGGGAAGAGAGTGGCCAAGTGCCAGAATAGGCGCATCTTCCAGATGTGCCTTTTCTGGGGTGGCTGGGGGGCAGATGTTTTAAGCCACGGGGGGGCCAATAACCATGGACCCTCTCCTGGCTATTAATATCTGCCCTCAGTCACTGGCTTTACCACTCTGGCGGAGAAAATTGCGCGGGAGCCCACGCCAATTTTTTCCGCGATTTAACCCTTAAATTTAATAGCTACAGTGCCGAAATTTTGCACATACACACTACTAACATTAGTAACCCGACTTTGGATTACAGATCGTGTACCGCCGACCCGATCCCAGAGTGGGATCGGGTCGGGTTTCACGAAACCCGACTTTGCTAAAAGTCGGCGACTTTTGAAAAGTGCGGATCTGTTTCGCTCAACCCTAATTATGAGCTTTTTCTAATATGTGCACATTCTTTATTCTGTATAATTAAAGGCTAAGTTTTAACTACTCTCCTTTAGTGCTAGAGAGCATCCCCCTTTAGACCATTAAGAGCTATTTGACCTGGAAGCCAGACCAGTGCATATTCCATGCACCACATCCAGACCACAGACTGTCTTTCCTGGAAGTTTCCTCAGATACTTATCTTTAACACAGCAATGGTGAGCTGAATTGATGCTTTTTCTATTTTTTGCTTACAATTTACAGGCGAGAGGCAGGCGACCCTGCTGGTCATAAGAGCTTGCGCTCTGCAGGACAAAGAGGACCCTACAGACTATAAGACTTTTCACTTTACAGAAGAGAAAGACTTACCAAGTGAAAGTAGAGATGAAAAATCACCATACAAAAGAGGCACCACTGGTAATCACTAATTTCTGATGACCCAAGTACTGACCATTACATGAGGCCAGTCTCACACATCCAGATAATTCTGGTACCGGAGAAATCGGCATCGGAGTTATCCGTGTCCGTGTGTCTGTGTGCTCACATGGCACATCAGTGTGGCACACGTGCGGCAGCCGTGTGCCGCCCGTGTGCCGACTGAGGACCACACGGACCGTGCAGGAGACAGCGCTAGAGTTAAGAGCTGTCCCCTGCTTTTGCTGCTGAAGCCGGCATTCATTCCTTCTCCCCATCAGCGTTCGCAGGAGAGAAGGAATTAAAAATCAAGTTTTTTTTAAGTTTTTTTTGTTAAAAATAGAGTTTGGGGTCACCACCCGCCTCCCACCCCCTGTGCGCCCACCCGTTTGCATTAAAATACTCACCCAGCTCCCACGATGCGTCCTCTCTGCGCCGGCAGATTGTCCTGTGTGAGCGGTCATGTGGTACCGCTCATTACAGGGATGAATATGCGGCTCCACCCCTATGGGAGTGGAATTCGGAGTTTAAACGAAATGCATAGATAACACCTTAAAAGGAGCCAAAAAGCTCAAATTAGTGGCAAATACCAGAAAAAGTGGCAGTACTTGACCCAGATTACAAATATCATAATTGCACAGAATGGATGCATGGGACAGGGTTTTAACTAGCATTTCTAGTTGAAAAATTGATTAGTAACAGGTAGATGAGTGAAAGATGTAGGCCTAATGCTCTGAGAGCCCTGCCAAATTCAGGTTAAACACATGAAGGAGACCCCATTGTAATCCAAACATTTTGAAAAATTAGGGGCAGACAGCAGGAAAAGTGGCATAAATTTACCCACAGTAAAAATTTTATACTGGTATAGCAGCAGTCAGCCATGTGCCATGCATAAGGTATCAAGGTTTGGGCCAGCATTTAGAGTTTTGAATTGAAGTTTCAATGAAGACAAAGTGGGTGAAGGACCAGTGTAAGCCTTCTTTGCTGGGAGCCCTGATACCTCATGCAACAGCTCACAATGGATTTTTACTCAGCCACACTCAGGTGGCCCAGATATCAGTTTGGTAGACCACAAATGTTATAAAAATTTAAGGATAGTAACACAGGTTGTTGACTGATCAGTTCAATAGTAATGCTGATAATGGCATTGTCAGAATAAACCATCTTAGTATCATTTTTGAAATTTTGCAGAAGGGTGCAGAGGTACTTCACCTATGCCCACTCCACAAGTGTGACTTGCACCATGTCTGTACTGTGTTTGCCCAGGCTATACAAAAGGATATTCTGCACCAGGGATCATCGCTACTGTCACAGTCGCTGCAACACGTGCAGCGTGGAATACCACCATGTTGGCACATCATACAGTTAGGTCCATATATATTTGGACAGAGACAACATTTTTCTAATTTTGGTTATGGACATTACCACAATGAATTTTAAACAAAACAATTCAGATGCAGTTGAAGTTCAGACTTTCAGCTTTCATTTGAGGGTATCCACATTAAAATTGGATGAAGGGTTAAGGAGTTTCAGCTACTTAACATGTGCCACCCTGTTTTTAAAGGGACCAAAAGTAATTGGACAATTGACTCCAAGGCTATTTCATGGACAGGTGTGGGCAGTCCCTTCGTTATGTCATTCTCAATTAAGCAGATAAAAGGCCTGGAGTTGATTTGAGGTGTGGTGCTTGCATTTGGAAGGTTTTGCTGTGAAGTAAACATTAGTTCAAAGGAGCTCTCCATGCAGGTGAAGCAAACCATCCTTATGCTGCGAAAACAGAAAAAACCCATCCGAGAAATTGCTACAATATTAGGAGTGGCAAAATCTACAGTTTGGTACATCCTGAGAAAGAAAGAAAGCACTGGTGAACTCATCAATGCAAAAAGACCTGGGCGCCCACGGAAGACAACAGTGGTGGATGATCGCAGAATAATCTCCATGGTGAAGAGAAACCCCTTCACAACAGTCAACCAAGTGAAGAACACTCTCCAGGAGGTAGGCGTATCAATATCCAAATCTACCATAAAGAGAAGACTGCATGAAAGTAAATACAGAGGGTTCACTGCACGGTGCAAGCCACTCATAAGCATCAAGAAGAAAAAGGCTAGACTGGACTTTGCTAAAAAACATCTAAAAAAGCCAGCACAGTTCTGGAATAACATTCTTTGGACAGATGAAACAAAGATCAACCTCTACCAGAATGATGGCAAGAGAAAAGTATGGCGAAGGCGTGGTACAGCTCATGATCCAAAGCATACCACATCATCTGTAAAACATGGTGGAGGCAGTGTGATGGCTTGGGCATGCATGGCTGCCAGTGGCACTGGGTCACTAGTGTTTATTGATGATGTGACACAGGACAGAAGCAGCCGAATGAATTCTGAGGTATTCAGAGACATGCTGTGTGCTCAGATCCAGCCAAATGCAGCAAAACTGATTGGTCGTCGTTTCATACTACAGATGGACAATGACCCAAAACATAAAGCCAAAGCAACCCAGGAGTTTATTAAAGCAAAGAAGTGGAATATTCTTGAATGGCCAAGTCAGTCACCTGATCTCAACCCAATTGAGCAGCATTTCACTTGTTAAAGACTAAACTTCAGACAGAAAGGCCCACAAACAAACAGCAACTGAAAACCACCGCAGTGAAGGCCTGGCAGAGCATCAAAAAGGAGGAAACACAGCGTCTGGTGATGTCCATGAGTTCAAGACTTCAGGCAGTCATTGCCAACAAAGGGTTTTCAACCAAGTATTAAAAATGAACATTTCATTTAAAATTATTGAATCTGTCCAATTACTTTTGGTCCCTTTAAAAACAGGGTGGCACATGTTAAGTAGCTGAAACTCCTTAACCCTTCATCCAATTTTAATGTGGATACCCTCAAATGAAAGCTGAAAGTCTGAACTTCAACTGCATCTGAATTGTTTTGGTTAAAATTCATTGTGGTAATGTCTATAACCAAAATTAGAAAAATGTTGTCTCTGTCCAAATATATATGGACCTAACTGTATATCGAACAGTTAACTGGTAGGTGGAAAGACCTCTGTAGCGATGCAAGTCGATTACCTGTGGGGTGCGAACAGTGGAAGAGAGCCCACAGCGACCGTGCTTACTACAGGAGCATATCCAGGCAGGGAAAGTGGCGGAGAAATTGCTGTGCCACCAGGTTGAGGATGTGAGCCATGCAAGGCATGTGTGTGAGGTTGCCCTGGCATGGGGCCACCACCAGGTTCACATCATTATCGCACATGACCTTTCCTGAACATTGTGACTGCGATCTCCAATTCATATTAATTGAAACACTCCCTGATTGTTGTGAGCCCGGCTGCATGGTACACAGGTTTAGGGGATTGTCTCTGCACTGTTGGAACATGTATCTCATTAAGGGAGGGGTTGAGGGTCAGGTGGAGGCCTTAGAGGAAGTGGAGGCCCAAGAGGGAGGGGGAGGAGGCAGAAGCAGTGGTGGAAGTGTTAGATACAGAGGGTTGTACCAGATTTGGGGATTCCAAGACTTGTGAAGACACTTGCCCATAAAGCCACCAGGGTTACCCAGTGCCCTGTGAGTGAGATGTAATGCTCCTGCCCATGTTTGCTTGTCCAGGTGTCAGTGGTGAAATGCACCCTGGCAGACATAGATTTAGGGAATGGGTGATGTTGGCTGCTGGTGTAGCCCAGGAACAGCTTTCTTAGAGAAGCAATAGCGACTGGGCAACTGGTACTGGGAGACTGCGATGGCTATCAGTTTTTGAAAACCATCTGTATCCACCAGGTGCAAAGGCAGCATTTCTGTTACCAACAGACTGGAAATAGTGTAGTTCAAACTCTTAACTTTGATATATGTAGTAGGAAGCATTCTTTTATGTGACTACAACTGCGGGTCTGAAGGCTGGCTGCTGTGCTTGGAGAGGGTGGAGTAGGGTGAACTGGACAAAATACTAGACTGTAAGCGAGGTGCAGTTGGAGATGTTATGGTGGATTGAGAAAGATGTGATGTGCTTGGTGAAACAAAAATAGCAGGCATCTCTACTTCCATAACAGCTGACAGGCTCTCACTTACCCTGACTGTAGGGGGTAAAGAAGTGGAGATTCTGAGGCAGAAGACCTATGCGAGAACACTTGGTGCAGTGACAGACGAGAAAGAAGCAGCAGATGTGGTTGATGGGATGACCGTTGATTTGGCGAGGTTCAATAGTCCGATTCCGATTTGATTCCCAGAATAAGCAATGTTTATAGTGCATGTGTCGGTCCATGCATGTAATAGTCAAATTATGTAGTAGTCAAATTATTGCATTTTTTTGCCTCTGCTGAGTCATTTTTTGCAAAGTTGTCAGATAACATGAGTTGGGTTATCCTTTGCAGTTTAAAAAAAGGTCCAGGCTAGACAACCCTTGTCAATCCTGCGAAATGCATACTAGCGACCGCTGCTGTCCATAGCCAGAGTTGTGACTGATGTGATGCTTGTTGTGGTTGCATCACTCCATAGTTACGTAGTTACATAGTTAGATAGGTTGAAAAAAGACATAGGTCCATCAAGTTCAACCTTTCTCCACCATGTCTGTGAGGCAAGCCACCACATAATCTCTGTGTTTTCATCCTCCTCCACCTCCTCTGCTGAGCTACTCAGCTAAATGCCTCTGGGTTCACATCAAGTGGGATCTACAACCTCATTGTCATCCTCTCTGTTCTCCAATTCCTCGCCCTGAGAGTTACCCTCCTCATCTTCTTCCTGCCCTGACTCCACAATACAGTCTGCTTGTGTCTCAGGTCTCTTAGTGTCATCAGGATCACCTCCACCCCTGGAGGTTAACGTCTGATGATGAGGGTCTTGATTCTGCTTGGACCCTACTTCGTCTGGCCCCAGATCCAACAGGAAAAAGTGTTTGGAATCAGTGCAGATGCTATCCTCCTCTGGATTCTGTGAATCTTTGAAGCAGACCTCTGATGCCCATGGACTAGAATGTGTAAACAGCTCTTCAGACTCGTCCATCTGTGGTTCCCTAAGGTCAGTTGGATGGTTGGAAAGTTATGACGCTGGGGAAAACAAAGGTAATTGGGGTGCCAACTTTGAGGATTGAACTGTGTGTGATGTTGGAGTGGAGGAAGAGGAGGATAAGCCACTTAATGCAGCACTTGTCATCCACTGGAGCACATGTGCTCTTTCTGGCCTTTAACTACAAGGCATGTTGCTGTGCGGCTGCTAAAGAAACAGAGTCAAGTAGCCGTCCAGTAACAGATGTTGTCAGTTGTCTTTGGATAGGAAGAACTGTTGTTTGTTCACAAGAGCTTTCAGTAACATTACCAACTAACCCACGTACATGTCAAAAACCTAGACTATTCCGCCTTCCACTACAACCGCGCTTTTTCCCACTCATGTTGTATGTATCCTTCCCCTCTTTTAACCAGCTGTTTCACAACCCTAGGCCCAGAGCTGTCAGTCACCTGTCACTAAATTAAAAATCACTATTTAATTTCTGGGATAGTGTGCCTACACAACAATATTAGCACAAACGATTTTGATTAGGAAATGGGAGTGGAGAGCAGTGAATATTCATTCCTTTTATTAGCGGGCACATGTGATCACCAGAGCAGGATGCCAGCAGCTACGACTAACAGTGTGCCTGCTATTAAGCAAGATAAATATTCACTGATCCACACTACAATGCGTGGGGAGAAGTGAGTATTCCGTCAACTGTCCTCGGGTTGTAAGTAGCTCATAATGCCTGCCATTTGCTGCTGACAAGCATAAATCAGCTGGTGACATCAGAAAATGGTGCTGCAAAAAAATGCAGGAAAGGTAGGTAGAATGGTTTATTTTTTATGTTTTTTTCTGATGGGGCCATTAATATCAGGATGGAAATGGGGGCCATGCCTACCAGCATGGGAATGGTGGCCATGCATGCCAGGAAAGGAATGAGCGGGCCATGCATACCAGCTTGGAAATGAGGGCCATGCATGTCAGGATAGGGATGAGGGGGCCATGCATGCCAGGATAGGGATGAGGGAGCCTTGCATACCTGGTTGGGGATGAAGGGGCCATGCATACCAGGATAGGGATCAGGGGGCAATGCATACCAGGATGGTGATGAGGGGACCATGTATACCAGAATGGGGATGAGTGGACCATGTATATCAGGATGGGGAAGAGGGGACCATGTATGTCAGAATGGTGATGAGGAGGGCCATGTATACAGGGATGGGGATGAGTGTACCATGTATACCATAATGGGGATGAGGGGGCAATGTATACCTGGATTGAAGACTTATATATTCCAGGATGGGGGATATTAGTACAGAAATGGGGGACATTACCCCTGTAGCGGTGTCAGCAGCAGATCCCCCTCCGATAACAGTATGTCGTGAGTACATTTTTTGCTTCAATTTTTTTTCTATTTTCCTCCTCTAAAACCTAGGTGTGTCTTATGGACAGGATCATCTTATACTCCGAAAAATACGGTAATAAAAAAGAACACTCCTTCACTCCTCTGACCTATACACCACTCCTCCCTTTATAAAACACATCCTCTCTGCTCATCATGCAGAACCACTATCCAATGCCAATGTCCTATGTATTATTGGAAACACAATCATTTACCAAACTGTGCACAAATTTTGCCTACTTCGAGGGAAAATGCTCGGGAATCTGAACATGAATCCGAATAAGCTACGTTCGTGCTAATTTTGAAATTGGCGAACATTTTCTGAACAAGTTCGCTGCTCTGTTTTCGCATGTCAATGTAAATTGCAAAAACTTGGGACAGACCACTATAACAATGCATCCCAGGATGAATAAACACAGGTCTAATATAAAAAATGGTATTATGAATCATAGTTTGTCGAGGTATTTTTTTCATGTGCTTGAAACCCCCCTTCCCCAGCCAATCTAGAGCCTATTATAATAGAACAAATACCAGCAAGTCATGCTAAAATATATCAAAGATGAATTGGGAACATTTCTGGATTTTTAAATTGTCCACATTAGTTCCTGAAGGATTGAGTGAATGTATAGACCAGGGGTCCCCAAACTTTTTACACAGGGGGCCAGTTCACTGTCCCTCAGACCGTTGGAGGGCCGGACTATAAAAAAAACTGTGAAAATCCCTATGTACACTACACATATCTCATTTTAAAGTAAAAAAAACATACAGGGAACAAATACAATATTCAAAATAAAGAACTAGTAAATTTAAATCAACAAATTCACCATTATTTCAATGGGAACTATGGGCCTGCTTTTGACTGATGAGGTGGTCAATGTCCGGTTCCATATTTGTCACTGCTAGCCGTAACAAGTTATGCAAGTGCACATCAGTTAGTCTAGATCTGGTTGGAGATTTCAGATGTTTCATTCTGGAAAAAGTCTGTTCACAAACAAGTGCTGCCAAAGATGGTTGCCATTTTGAGTGCATGATTCCTGAGATTAGGATAGGTCTCAGAGGGGAAATATGCATAGAAGTTAAGCAAGCTGCTTGACTTGAATGCGTCTTTCAGAGAGTCACAATTCTGCAGTTCAGCCAGTTCCATTTGGTAAATTGCATCCACATTTTCAATGTCAATAGAAAATGGGTTACGGAAAAGCTGTATGTTCTGTTCATGGAGCTGAAGCTCTTTAAATCTGAATTGGAACTCCTTTTGCAATTTTTCCAGTGAATTCACACAAAATTCTTTTGGAAATGCAACCATGGGTTTTTCTGCTAACAGATTTTGAGTTAAGGGGAGATGGCAGAAATTTTCCTCCTTCACTTGTTTGATAAGGAGGCCTAATTTTACTTCAAATGCTTTCGCATGTGAGTGCATATCACAGATGAGCTTCCCTAAATACCTTCCCTAAATACCTACACCTGGTCTATGTGCTTATAAGAATATAATTCACTGCATGTATGCTTTTGTTTGTACTTGATGAAGAGATTGGATCGCTCTAGAAACGTCGTTTTATTAAAAAAAAACAAGAGTTTTATGCTACATCTGGTGAAACAGCGCCTTCAGATCATAACTTTTTCCTTCCTGTTCTTTGGAATAAGTGATACCTAGGTAAACCTTTATATTAATTGCAGATAATAGTCATTAATACATTTAAGGGGTTGTTAATTTCATGTCAATGGTTTTAGCATAGATAACTTATTATGTATTATTCTATCAATACATGGCCTGTTTAGATTGAAATGTTTTAATCTCTTATTGCTGACCTCTCAAGTCTTGCTGGAGCAACATAATGAAGCAAATGACCACACATAATGACTTTCCAAAGTCCTTGCAATGCCTTATTAACATGCTGGCAGCGCAAGCCCTGACTTTATTATTGACTACATTGAATACACAATACAGTGACCTCCGCCTTCTGCAACTAAATCTCTTCTTACAGATCTATCAAAGTGATTTTATATGAAGAAGAACCAGGGAAGACTTTGGCTTTTTCTTCCTCTAAAATACAATCTTGACACAAAGAATGAACATCAAGTCAATGACTGAATTTCATGAAAAGCACAAAAGCTGGGCCATATATAGTAATATGTAATGTCTTGTGCCAAAAAACAGATGTCTTGAAAATTGTAAATGCTGTGATCAAACAACAAAAATAAAAAATTCTAGTATCTGTCTAGTAAAGGATGTCAGCAGGATTTCACCCTTCAAACTATACATGCATGTGGCTTTTTCAAAGACAATGTATATGTTTATATGGCCAGTCCACAACTGAGAAATCAACATTTGAATTGATATGTGATTGAGGTTAAAGGACTATGGTAGATCTAAAGCCTCTGTCACTCTATTCCCCACCCAATGCCACCTCCTCCTACTTGAATGACAGCTTTTATGCTCTCTGATGTTAGGCAAAGTAGTTATCAGTCAGTCAGCAGGAGGTGGTGCTGGAAAGGAAATAGAGCTGGAGTGACAGAGGCTTCAGATCCACAAATAGTTCTTAAGCTTCATTTGTTTATCAATTCAAACAGGTAAGCCCCCGATGTATCCTGAAAGATGAGAAAAAGGAGGTTAGATTATACTCACCCAGCGGCGGTCCCACTGCGGTCCAGTCCAATGGGCATCATGGTCCGGGGCCTCCTATCTTCTTACGATGAAGTCCTCCTCTGGTCTTCACGCTGCGGCTCCGGCGCAGGCGTAATTTGTCTGCCCTGTTGAGGGACGAGCAAAGTACTGCAGTGCGCAGGCGCCGGGAAAGGTCAGAGAGGCCTGGCGCCTGTGCACTGCGGTACTTTGTTCTGCCCTCAACAGGGCAGACAAAGTATGCCTGCGCTGGAGCAGCAGCGTGAAGACAAGAAGAGGATGTCATCCTATGAAGATGGGAGGCGCCGGACCGCGATGCCCATCGGATCGTACCGCCCATCCAGGTGAGTATAATCTAACCTCTTTTTCTCATCTTTCAGGATACATAGGGGGCTTATCTACAGCATTACAGAATGCTGTAGATAAGCCCCTGATGTCGGTGGGCTTAGGTCACCTTCGATTTTGGGGTTGACAGGTTCCCTTTAAAAAATTTAAAAGAGAAATACAATAACTGTCTTTTAAAGACCAAGTTCAGTAAAACAGCGGCCTACCTGGCTAATTTTAGATGGTATCTTACAGGCAATGCAAATGACATTCACTAGAAAAGCAGAAAGATTCGTATTGATATGTATTTGTAGGATGCTCACCTTCAGAATGTCATAAGGGAAGATGGTCAATTGCCAGGCTTAAAATGTGGATGATGATGTTTCGTATGGGTTGTACATTCACCGAAAAATAAACAAAAGTAAAAAAAACTTTCTATAGCAAAATATTGATACGTTTTATGACTAGCATTGCTCACCTTAACTTTTCCTGTAATCTTTGAGAGCTTTGGAAATACTACACTTATGTAAAGATATTTTATTTAAAATGCTTAAAATGTTACTTAAAGCGTATAATATTATTATCCAAATTTATAGAAATAACAGTTTATTCACCCTTAGACATCAGAGATAAACTTTTTCAGGTGATTTTGTATAAAGTTGGAAGTATACAAAAAAAATAATATACCCTCCCAAAGAAGCCTGTGTGTGTCCTTCGATCAAATATTTCTTTAGAATCTTTGAACTAGTAATTTTTCCATCTATGTCTAAACAGTTGTTAAAGCAAAAATTGTAAAGTGATCATTAAATACATAGGGGTACAGAAAATGTAAAATACATTTTTTCTGTACCTTACCCAGAAACGGTTAAGCTTCACACATAAAATGTTCTCTGTTCCTGCTAAATGCTTATACCTTTTTAAAAATTTTCCTTTTCCAGTCTGTGCACTTTATGGATCAGTAACTGTCCTCTGTGTTAGATGATCGGCAACCCATAAAAAGTGCTGCATTAGACATAGCAATGATTCTCAACAGTCATAAATTGCAACGGATTTATCAAATCAACTTACAATAGCCGTTATTTACGTAGAATGGCTAGCACATGGCATTTTAAGACACTCTTCTATCAGCTTTCAGAACCGATAATCATGGGATATTACTTAAACTATCAACTAATATATCTACATTACACTACTTGAACTGTGTAGTCATAATATGTAGCATTAAATACAGAAGGCACACCTATATCCAAAGAATTGCAAAGCCGCAAATACCCAGTTACATAGGATTAAAGAAATATTCCAAAATGTATGCGGTCTCTTATAGTGCTGTGATATACCAGCTTAATATATATTACCACTGCACATAACAATCAAAAACTCCCACCTGACATACAGTAGATGAGCAAATAGTCATGGAAAAAGAGTTCCTCCTTAAACACGCAATATTGTATATAAAATACAACCTAAATCCTGTGCGTGGAATTAAATAGTAAAAGATAGCAAAATATAAAAATTGGTTAAAAAAAGAAAAAGTCCCTTATTGCAGAGCCCTTGCCAATGTAAACGTATATTTTCCAACTATATTATTACTAAGCAATGTCAACTCAGTTTTAGATGATTTCATGCAATATTGCTGAAAACTGTTCTGGTATACGTGCTAATAGTGTTGTAGGCAATGTATGTCAAAGCAACATAGTATACATCGGTGCCTATGTGTGCATTGGGTTGCACACAGTTTGCAGTTTCTCCTCAGTTGTATATCATTAAGCTAGCATATCCATGATATGAATCCAGCTTAAAGGATGGATCTCAGTAATATCTGTTAAGTGAACTATAGGCTCTCCCAAAACTGGCAGGCCAATATGAATGTGAGGCCACGTTCACACGTTCAGTATTTGTAAGCTAAAGCCTGGAGTGGGTGATAAATACAGAAGTGGTGACATGTCTCGGTTAGGCTATGTGCGCACGTTGCGGACTTTATTGCGGTTTTGCAGCATTTTTTTGAACGCGGAATTGCACCAAATCCGCAAAGGGTAGCTGAAGCAATATTAATCAATGGGAATCCAGAATTGGTGTGCATATGCTGTGGAAAATTCCGCACTGATTCAGCGTTTTATTTTCAGCAGCTTGTCAATTCTTTTTGCAGATCTGCAGCATTTCTGCACCCATTGACTTACATTGAGTTAGTCAAATCCACAGCTAAACCGCAGGTGTAAAAAGGTTTGCGGATTTGTCTGCGGGTGTTTGCATCTGTCTGCGTGTGTCTGCAGATGTCTGTCTGTCTGTGTGTGTGCGGGTGTCTGTCTGCGTGTGTCTGTGTGTGTGTGTAGCCAGGCGTCATCTGATTGGACTAATACTCCCATCCGGCTATGTCTGCTGTCACATATAACAGTTACAGCATGAGCCAATGATGGGACAGTAGTCCCATCATCCGGCAACTATGCTCAATTGTAAAACAAAATCATTCATACTCACCAAACGCCTAATCCCTGATGCTCTCGTCTCCTGCAACAAAAATAAAATAATAAACCAACATGTACTTAGCTTTCTGCCATAGTCCATTTAATAACGAGTGTTCCACAATGATCTCACGAGTAGAACAGTCAAATTGGGAGATGTGACAGTTCTACCCGGCCTCCAGCGATACACTGACAGAAGGTAATCCTCCCACAGTGTATCACTGCACTGCCGTGAGCGTTCCCCGGAGTTCATGCTGCCACTTGCGGCACCGCTGCATGAGAAAATTCTCACGCAGAGGTGTCGTAATTGAGAGCACAAACTTCGGTGAACTCTCAGTGAATGACTGCAGGAGCAATTTTCTCCTGTCAGTGTATCACCAGAGGCTGGGTAGAGCAGTCCCATCTCCCAATGTGACTGTTCTACACATGAAATCATCATAGGACACTCGGTATTAAATGGACTACGTAGGACAGGGAGTATTTAGGTTGGTTTATTATTTTATTTTTGTTGCAGAAGAACGAGGGAGTCGGGGATTAGGTGATTCAGTAAGTATTGTTAATTAAGATTCAATAAAGGAGTTTGTGTGATTATTTCAATTAAAGAACTTTATTCTGGCTGTGTCTTTATTTACCATATAACTATAGGATTAGTTTTGGATAGGTGTCTTGTTGATGCTTCTCCATTACTAATCCATGGGCTTGATGTCACCGGACAATACAAAGGTGACATCAACAACACAAATATTACCCCACTTGCCACCGCTACAGGGCAAGTGGGAAGAGCGAGGCTACATGCTAGAATTGGCACATCTATAAGATGAGACACTTCTGGGGTGGCTGAGAGCTGATGTTTTTTGCCTGGGGGGTGCCAATATACATGGCCCCTTCCTAGGATATTAATATCAGCCCACAGCTGACTATCTAGCCATTGCTGGTTCAATATTATAGGGGACCCCATCTTAATTTTTTTCTGGGGTTCCCCAGTAAACTAGCCAGTAAAGGCTAAGCAAACATCTGTGAGCTGATATTAATAGCCTGGGTACCTTTAAGGCTATTGGCTCCTTCCCAGAATATTAACATCAGCCCTCAACTGTCAGCTTTCCCTCTGCTGGTTAAGAAAATTATGTGGGAGCTCACGCAATTTTTTTTATACATTTTTTGAAAATTAAATAGATATTGCGTTTCACACAGATTTTGTGTGGTGTCTCTTTTATTTAACTCTTTATGTACCATTTTATTAATGAGGGTATCTGGCTGACACCTGTTCAGTACTAATGTAAATATAATTTGGCCTGCACTCTAAATTTAGATCGGGGTGCTGGTGAGACAGACCGTAAGGTCTAGTATCAGTATTATTGAAATCCACCGCACTCCCTGTGTGGAATATCTTTGTGTGAAACAAAAGGATTTTTTGAAATTTGCTAATTTATTCAAGTGAAAAACAGAAAATCAAATGTGACAGATCAAATAGTAGGCAGTATAACTCAGTCGCTTATGCTGCCTACTATTTGATCTGTCACATTTGATTTTCTGTTTTTCACTTGAATAAATTAGCAAATTTCAAAAAATCCTTTTGTTTCTAAGCTATTCCACACAGGGAGTGTGGTGGATTTAAATAATACCTGTTCAGAACTAAGCCTTGGGCTTGATATTATATATATATATATATATATATATATATATATATATATATATATATATATATATTGTAGCGTGGCTAAAGGGTGTCTAATCCACGGGAGATATGTGTCACATAGATGGCTTGCCACTGTGATGTAACCATAGCTACCTATATGTGTGTCAGGACCTGTGGTGATGTCACAACCACATGTCTGTTCATGTGATGGGTTCTGGGTGTGGTTAGACCTATTAACGAAAGCCTAATGCTTAACACAGTGGATATGTGTGGAGGTGCTAGCCTCCAGAGGGTGTTAAGGCTACAGCCTGAAGGAATGGACACTTGTTTTTTCCTTTGCCTGAGCTAAAGGCTATTAGTTTTCTGTTTATGCTAATTGGTTTATGGAGCAATAAACCATTGAACTTTTGTTGGAACCTGCCTCCTAAGTGTCAGCCGTCGCACCTGAGTGAGTGAAACCCCTACAATATATATATATACACTCACTGGCCACTTTATTAGGTACACCTGTCCAACTTCTTGTTAACACTTAATTTCTAATCAGCCAATCACATGGCGGCAACTCAGTGCATTTAGGCATGTAGACATGGTCAAGACAATCTCCTGCAGTTCAAACCGAGCATCAGTATGGGGAAGAAAGGTGATTTGAGTGCCTTTGAACGTGGCATGGTTGTTGGTGCCAGAAGGGCTGGTCTGAGTATTTCAGAAACTGCTGATCTACTGGGATTTTCACGCACAACCATCTCTAGGGTTTACAGAGAATGGTCCTAAAAAGAAAAAAAATCCAGTGAGCGGCAGTTCTGTGGGCGGAAATGCCTTGTTGATGCCAGAGGTCAGAGGAGAATGGGCAGACTGGTTCGAGCTGATAGAAAGGCAACAGTGACTCAAATCGCCACCCGTTACAACCAAGGTAGGCCTAAGAGCATCTCTGAACGCACAGTGCGTCGAACTTTGAGGCAGATGGGCTACAGCAGCAGAAGACCACACCGGGTACCACTCCTTTCAGCTAAGAACAGGAAACTGAGGCTACAATTTGTACAAGCTCATCGAAATTGGACAGTAGAAGATTGGAAAAACGTTGTTTGGTCTGATGAGTCTCGATTTCTGCTGCGACATTCGGATGGTAGGGTCAGAATTTGGCGTAAACAACATGAAAGCATGGATCCATCCTGCCTTGTATGGAGCATCTTTGGGATGTGCAGCCGACAAATCTGCGGCAACTGTGTGATGCCATCATGTCAATATGGACCAAAATCTCTGAGGAATGCTTCCAGCACCTTGTTGAATCTATGCCACGAAGAATTGAGGCAGTTCTGAAGGCAAAAGGGGGTCCAACCCGTTACTAGCATGGTGTACCTAATAAAGTGGCCGGTGAGTGTATATATATATATATATTATATTCACTTACGGTATATTTGTTTTGTGTGTATAAATATTATATTTGAACATGGTATGTAATGATATTATGATCTTCAATGGAGAATGTAAAAGAAGAGGTTGGACAAGGAAATAACATCACAATTCCTTTTTGTTAAATAATTTATCTTTATTTACCTTGCAAATCCGCAAACAAATCCGCTGAGAAAACCGCATGAAAATCCACATCAAATCAACATCAAAATCGCATAAAAAAGCGAGGATTTTCAACTGTGCTTTCTGTCAAGAGAGGAAGAATCTGCCCAGAATTTTACAGCAGCAAATCCGCAACATGCGCACATACCCTTAGGCCGGGGTCACACTAGAGAGAAATACAGATGAGTAAGGCGCAAAAACAACGCATTGCACTCGGACCAATGTTTCTCTACAGATGTACCTTTTCTGGGGTGGCTGGGGGCAGATGTTTTTAGCCAAGGGGGGCAATAACCATGGTCCCTCTCTAGGCTATTAATGTCTGCCCTCAGTCACTGGCTTTCCCACTCTGGCAGAGAAAATAGCGTAGGAGCCCCCGCCAGTTTTTTCCGTGATTTAACCCTTTATTTTAACACCTAGAGCGCGAAAATTTTGCACGCACAAACCACTAATATTATTAGTGAGGGATATGTAAAAATATAACAGATATGCCATGGTTTACTGTATGTAAACCTTGTCTCATATCCTTTCGGGTTTGGTAAGGAGTTAGCAAAAGCTGGCAATTGAATTACCGGCTTTTATGCTATCTAGCTCTGTATTAAATAGAAATATATATATATATATTTATGTGTCTCACTGACATATATATACAGCCTATTTATAGACTGTATATATGTTTTCATGAATATTTGAGCCCAAGGATCCAGTATATGTCCATTTTGTAAGCCAGCGAGAAATTCTCATCTTACGGATGCCATACGGATGACACATGGATACTTTTTGGAGAAAAAAAATTGCATTCTCGCATTGAATACGGATCACTGTTCAGGAACTTTTCTGCGTATCTCGGCTGTTAAAAATGGACCTTTTTTATACGTTAGGTCTGACGTTGGCCTTATACTTTTCCTCTGATTGTTCCACTCCTGATTTTGGCTTACCAATACTGATTTAAAATACTTACCAAATACTGAATGAGTGAACGTGGCCTGCATGTGATTATTCCAGTGGTCTCAGTGAACTTCAAATGGAGGTGCTGCAATCTAGTCCCACAACCAACATTCTTTGTCGTCTAAATGTTGCCTAAATGATGCCGGAAACAAAAATGTAATATTAGGATAGGTCTGACATGCAGACATGCAACTATCCAGACACCTTAGGATTAATGGTATACTCAAGAAGGTCAGTTGTATGACCGAAACGTTTATTACCAGTGACTGCTAATAAAATTGTTCAACTATACAAATTGAGTGCCAAAATTTTCTTCAATATTTTTTACACCTAGGCCTAGTTTCAAATGATGGGTATCACTCCTAAAATACTTTTGTCTTTTTTGGGCATAAAAGTATTTACATACTTGTAGATGTTTCTGGCTAACACTGTATCACATTATAATTTTTTTTTTGCATCAAACGATGGGTTGATATGTTATCTAAACTAGACATTCCCCATTCCCTATATTAGGTGAATGCAAGAGAATGAACCATTTAACATTCATTGTACTGGCCTTTTATTAGCTTTCTGTCCTTTCATAGTCCTGAATTTCCTTATTAAAATGACAGGTGGACCTGGAAATTTTTGCTTAGGACTGGGTTATAAAAGATAAAAAAGATATAAAAAAGATAATTTGGACAACTGAACAGTGTTCTTACAGGACTTCAATCAGATCCATGTAAGAATCCTCAAATAAAGAAACATGAAAGGAGATGATGCATGAAGGTGCAAGGCTAGACTTAGGGAATGTTCACATGAGTCTTTGCCGTTGTGGACCTCCTATAGTGGAATAGCTAACTGCTATTCTGTATATGTACTTGTAACTTGAAAGCATGACAATTATAATTATAGGCGTAACATGTCAATTAATGGTAATATGCTTGCCCAATTACCAAGGCTATTCAGCCATATTTCCAATCCATGGTCATTAAAAAGTATTAAACAAAGTATGATACTTCTAATTGCATACAAAACTGCAATGATCCTAGCTTAACAGGAGCTTATGTTTGAGAAGGTACTTGAAAGTCGCTGTCTATTCTTATGATAATATTAATAGTCAAAGGCTATAACTGGAAAATATCCATGGGAAGATGTAATCTATTAGTGATTATTTTGGTATGGACAGGTGTTTGGTGAAATTCAGTGCTCAATGCCATTAAATCCAAAGATATTGTTGTAAATAAAATATTGCTCACAAAGTCATATTTGTAATAGTTCTTAGTTAGGCCACACATTCTGGCTGTCAGGACCTATGGACTGTGGTCATATGACCCTGATGACACAATAATAGGTCATTCTGCCCTTCTATGTTGCTGCCTGCTTACAATTGGTCAGCATTATACAGGAGGCAGAACTTGATGTCCCTAGTAAAAACTAATCTAATAACTGCAACTTGGACTTAACTAACAGAGAGGCAAAATAAAAAAAAGGTTTTATTTCATTTTAACCCCTTTCCCACCTGAGTCGCATACATTCATCCCTGTGACCTGGGCCTTATTGACCTGGAACACAAGGATATGTCCCGGCGATTTTGCTCGCATACAGGCTGTGAATGCACTATCATCACCAAGTGTCAGCTCATTCTGACGCTCAGTGCCAGGAGCGGTCCCGCACCAATCACGGCACTTTAGCCACCTAAATGCTGTGATGAACTTGATTGCAGTATTACAGGAGTAGGGGTTCCAATCATTGTCATGGTGACCCGATGTCGTCACGACAACATCCAGGTCATCATAGCTAGCAAAGTTGCTAGCGCATGCTTAGAATATGATCAGCAACTTTGTCTGTCAGTGCAGTGCTGACAATGCTTTGCATTGTACGGCAAATAAGCCTCCTTACCTTGACAAGCCAGAGATGGTATGTCACTCTCCATAAGGAGAAGCAATACCCCTTTGAACCCAGTCCAGAGCCTCTCACCTAGCCAAATCAGTTCTCATGCTTCGCACTGACGAGGGCCAACAGCCCGAAACACCGTGTCTGCGAATTGAGATACTGATTTGGCTTTTATCCTAAGTCATATTGCACGACTCGTTAGAGGGTTGATTGTGACTTGTAGGATCGCTACTTCCAACAGGTGGCGCTATAAAGTTAAGTCCTCTTTTTCTCAGAAGAGGCAATTTGCAATTTTTCCATGTAAGGAACTACATAACACCTATTTTTTGTTCTTTCTGCCTCCAAAAAAAATCAGAATAGAAAGTGATCAAAAAATGTCATGCGTCTGAAAATCGTAACAATAAAAATGTGAACTTGTCTTGCAAAACACAAGCCCTCACATGACTCTGTTGGCCGAAATGAGAAAAAAATATCGCTCTCAAAATATAGTGATGCAGTTTTTGCAATAAAAAGCGACTTTTAGTGTGTGACAGCAGGCAAACACAAAATGTCGATATAAATCTGGTATCGCTCTAATTGCATCAACCAGAAGAATAAAGTCGTCTAATCACTTATACTGCACGAAGAACTGTGTAAAAAATAAATAAAACCAAGTCTTCACCTTCTGTTTTGTTCATTCTGTCTCCCATAGAACCGAGTAAGGCTCAGCGCACATTTTTCCTGCGCTCTGCACTGAGCACTTACACTGGGGTTTCCTTGTAAATTTCTAAAATATCTGTTTCAGACAGAACCCTCATTGGAAGATTCCCTATAATGTGGCAAATGGAGGCACTGTGGATGCCATAGGAGCTGTGATCCAGCGGTGCCGTCTTTTTAGGATTGCATAAAGGTGCCATTGGCCACAGTTTTGTGCTTTTCTGAAAAAAAGGACAACGCTGAACAGAGGCCAGATGGACTCCAGAGTAACTCTGCTGCCTCATTATAGTAAATGGACCCCTTGTGGGTTTCATTTGAATCATGTTACTCAGAGATTTTGATGGAAACCCCAATGTTAGCGCTCAGCATAGAGTGCCGGATAAATGTGGTCTTAAACATTACATAAACTGTTCCCAATTAAAACTTCAACTCAATCCACAAAAAAACAAGCCGCCACACAGGTCTGTCATCTGTTAATGGAAATATAGGGGACTTAGATGTTACTGGTGGTACAAACATTATGGAAATGTGAAATAGCTCCTTGCTCCTCAAAACTAAATTCAGCAATTTCTGTTCTCCCAAATCCTAATGCCCCACTCCCTTCTGAGTCCTACAGTGTACCTAAACCACATAAAGCGTCCACATGTTTGGCATTTCTGAAGCAATGACAGTCCACCTAACTTATGGGTTGCGACTAAAACAACATGTTAGTGGTAAAAATGTAATTCGTGATTAGCTGGCAACTAAAATAAGAAAGGTTGCTCTCTGACTAGTGTTGAGCGATACCGTCCGATACTTGAAAGTATCGGTATCGGAAAGTATCGGCCGATACCGGCAAAGTATCGGATCCAATCCGATACCGATACCCGATACCAATACAAGTCAATGGGACTCAAGTATCGGACGGTATCCCTGATGGTTCCCAGGGTCTGAAGGAGAGGAAACTCTCCTTCAGGCCCTGGGAACCATATTAATGTGTAAAATAAAGAATTAAAATAAAAAATATTGCTATACTCACCTCTCCGACGCAGCCTGGACCTCACCGAGGGAACCGGCAGCGTTGTTTGCTTAAAATGCGCGCTTTTCCTTCCTTCCGTGACCTCACGGCTTCTGATTGGTCGCGTGCCGCCCATGTGGCCGCGACGCGACCAATCACAGCAAGCCGTGATGTAATTTTCAGGTCCTTCTAGGCATTCAGTATTTTAAAATTACGTTCCGGCTTTGTGATTGGTCGCGTCGCGGTCACATGGGCGACGCGACCAATCACAAGCCGTGACGTCACGGGAGGCAGGAGACGCGCGCATTTCAAAATGCGCGCGTGTCCAGCCTCCCGTGACGTCACGGCTTGTGATTGGTCACGTCGCCCATGTGACCGCGACGCGACCAATCACAAAGCCGGAACGTAATTTTAAAATACTGAAGGACCTGAAATTACGTCACGGCTTGCTGTGATTGGTTGCGTCGCGGCCACATGGGCGACCCAACCAATCACAAGCCGTGACGTCACGGGAGGCTGGACACGCGCGCATTTTAAAATGCGCACGTCTCCTGCCTCCCGTGACGTCACGGCTTGTGATTGGTCGCGTCGCCCATGTGACCGCGACGCGACCAATCACAAAGCCGGAACGTAATTTTAAAATACTGAATGCCTAGAAGGACCTGAAAATTACGTCACGGCTTGCTGTGATTGGTCGCGTCGCGGCCACATGGGCGGCACGCGACCAATCAGAAGCTGTGACGTCACGGAAGGAAAAGCGCGCATTTTAAGCAAACAACGCTGCCGGTTCCCTCGGTGAGGTCCAGGCTGCGTCGGAGAGGTGAGTATAGCAATATTTTTTATTTTAATTCTTTATTTTACACATTAATGTTGTTTCGATACCGATACCCGATACCACAAAAGTATCGGATCTCGGTATCGGAATTCCGATACAGCAAATATCGGCCGATACCCGATACTTGCGGTATCGGAATGCTCAACACTATCTCTGACCCATTGTTTTGCATAAAAAAGGGGGATTATTCCTAGCGCGGATATACTATTATCTATATATAAAAATGTAATTTATGCTTATTCACTGCTCAATGGTATAAAATTCTATGAGACACATTTGGTGTAAAAATTATCACTGCATCAATTCTAGATGAATTAATTGGGGAGTGTAGTTTGTAAAATGAGTTCACATATGGGTGTTCACATATGGGTGTTCACATCTTGTTCTAGCACCTCAGAGGATCTGCCAATGTGACAAGGCACCCTCCAACCATTCCAGTAAAATCTGAACTCCAATATGGGGTCTCTTCCCTTCTGAGCTTTTCACTGTGTCTCAAAAGTACAGGGAGGGACATTTATATGGGTACACCTAAATAAAATGGGAATGGTTGGTGACGTCAACTTCCTGTTTGTGGCACATTAGTATATGGGAGGGGGACATTTTCAAGATGGGTGGTGACCATGGTGGCCATTTTGAAGTCAGCCATTTTGGATCCAACTTTATTTCTTTCAATGGGAAGACGGTCATGTGACACATCAAACTACTTGAGAATTTCACAAGAATAACAATGGTGTGCTTGATCTTAACGTAACTTTATTCTTTCATGAGTTATTTACAAGTTTATGGCCACTTATAAAATGTGCTCAAAGTGCTGCCCATTGTGTTGGATTGTCAATGCAACCCTCTTCTCCCACTCTTGACAAACTGATAGCAACACCGCAGAACATTTGTGTGTGTAAATGTGATTTTTTTTTTTGTTTTCACGGCTCAACATTATAAACTGCTGTTAAGCACCTGAGGGTTCAATGTGCTCACCACACATCTAGATCAGTTCCCTGAGGGGTCTAGTTTCCAAAATGATGTCACTTGTGGGGGATTTTCACTGTTTAGGCACATTGGTGGCTCTTCATATGCGACATGGCGTCTAATGACCCAAAACAGAAGTTTTCCTCCGCATATGGGACTTTGCCATGCTCAGAAGAAATTGCACAACAAATTTTGGGGTCCATTTTTTTTCTGTTACCGTTGTGAAAATAATTAAATCTCGGTCTAAAGTAGATTTTTTGTGAAAAAACTTAATTGTTCATTTTTTTCCTCATTCCAAAAATTCCTGTGAAGCACCTGAAAGGCTAATAAACTTCTTGAATGTGGTTTTGAGCACCTTGAGAGGTGCAGGTTTTAGAATGGTGACACTTTGGTTTTTTTATCATATAGACACCTCAATGTCACTTCAAATGTGAGGTGGTCCCTAAAAAAAATGGTTTTGTAAATTTTGTTGGAAAAATGAGAAATCTCTGGTCAAATTTTCAAAATTTTTGCCAAATTTCCATTTTTTCCACATATAAACGCAATTAATATAGAAGAAATTTTACCATTATCATGAAGTACCATATGTCATGAAAAAAACTATTTTAGAATCAGTGGGATCCATTGAAGCATTCCACTGTTATTACCTCATAAAGTGACACTGGTCAGAATTGTAAAAATTGGCCTGCTCCATAACATGCAAATCACCTTGGGGGGTAAAGGGGTTAAAGCCAGCACTACATGATATGTCCAGTTCAACATGAAAAATGTGGTAAAAGGTCTTCTTTATCATTACCAGACACCACTAAGATAGATTTCATGCCTTTACAGGCCTAATATATGTCCACCTAGAGACATGTAGAAACATGGTTTCCACATTAACCAAATAATACACATATTGCTCTAAAATTATGCTCTAAAAATTGCAAAACAATGCACTTAAAAATTGATGAACCTTCCTCTTGTAACACACCTTTAAGCAGCCTCTCTTGGCAGGGTGTACAGTAGTTTTTACCTTAGTATGCTGCTTTTTCTCCACCTAAATCTTACTGGGAGTTCTAGGGGAATGGGGAAGGGTCTTATTGTGCAGGGATTAAATGATGTAAAAGGCAGGGGGCATAACATGGAACAGAAATCAAATTATATTACACAAACACAACAGATATATAATGTTCTTAAAGATACAGGATGTGCTTTACAGCAGGCCAGAATGCTGTAATAGTGCGGGGCAAACTCTGGGGGGTAAAATAGTGTAGCTATCACACCATAAATTCTCTACCAATGGGGTTATATATACAAGGGACATTAGTACTGCAGGACAATAGGAGGAGAAGATCTCTATGGGAGCCGTGCCAGATGTATATTGTTATCAATACTCCAGATGATCATCTAGATGTCCAGTCCCGAGAGTCTCGTATAGCACAAATGATGAGTGGATGGAAAAAAGAAGAAAAAGGAAAAAAGAAAGGAAAAAGGGGAAATGGAGAGAAGGGGGAGGGAAGGAGAAGATGGGGAGGAGAAGGGAAAGAAGAAGATTTTCGGGGATGGCGCATGCGCCGCTACACAGATGCAGTGCTGGTATCACTATATTGATGATATTTTCATCATATTGCAGGCTCCTGAGCCTGGTCTTCGTGACTTCATCCATGAACTAAATCAAAATAATCACAATATTAAATTAATTATACAAAATTACAGCAAAGGAAATAGATTTTCTGGATATCAAAATCCTGATAGATGCTACAGGTACAATTCAGACCCACGTTTTCCGCAAGGAAACGTCAGTTAATGCATTACTGCATGCAACCTCTGCGCATACATCCTCTACCATGCGAGCAGTCCCAATTGGACAATTTTTGAGGATGAAGAGGATTTGTTCATTAGATGGGATCTTTGAGGGCCAGGCCCAGCAGATTCCGGGAACATGGTTACAGTGTAAGAGCATAAAGCAGGCCTATCTTGGTGGCAGGAAGGCACCACGAGATCATCTACACTGTATAGCACCGACCAGGGTTAAAAAAGATCCACCTTTGAGATTCATCTCAACCTATAACAATCAGTGGGGGTCTATTCGCCAGATCTTACAGAAACACTGGGCGGTCCTCAAAACGGAGCCCACTCTGAAACAAATCATCCCTGACCGTCCACTTCTTATGGCAAGCAAGAAGAGGTAGCAACCTCAAAGATCTATTGGTGAGGAGCCATTATGTAGCTAACCCCACAATCTCTTTGGGGTTGGCAAACAGAAATGGGGGTGTTATCCTTGTGGATCTTGTGTGGTGTGTCGGAACATCATGAGGGCCACGTCTTTCACCTCAGCAGATGGAAGTAGGGACTACTGGATTACATGCTACATCACATGTGGCACTACTCATGTATTATGCCATCTGCACCTGCAATTTAATTTATGTGGGGCTCACATCGCGAGAGCTCAGAATTAGGGCAAGGAAGCATGTTAGGGACATTGTCATTGCAAAAAACTCCAATGACCAAGCTGAATTTAAGACGATCCCCAGGCACTTCAAGCTGTTCTGGACGCATTACAAATGCACGGCTTAGATAGGGTGCATTGTGGTACGAGAGGTGGGGATCCTAAACGCATCCTGGCACAGCTTGAGTGCCAGTGGATCGTCTCTTTGGGCACAATGTCCCCTCATGGCCTGAAAGAGAAGCTGTCATTTGTTCCTTTCCTATGATTTTTCACTTTGGACTATATCCTCCTCCCTCTCTTATTTTAATTCTGTATGTTTTTCTTGTTTTTAATTGTCCTTATTCTTTATTTAGTGTTCCACAGATGGGATCACCTTGGGGAAATTCTTTCATCTTGTCTTTGCCCCCTTTTTCTTCCTTTTTCTTCCCCTTTCTCCCTCCCTTTTCCTTCCTCCTTTCCCCCCTTCTTTCCTATCTCCTTCTCCACCCTCCTCTACTTCCCCCCCTCCCGGCACGTCTCCATTTCCCCTTTTTTCTTTCTTTTTTCTATTTTCTTCTTTTTTCCATCCCCTCATCATTTGTGCTGTACTCTTGGGACTGGACATCTGGAGGATCATCTGGAGTATTGATAACGATATACATATAGGTCTTTTCCCTTTCTACACCAATGTTGTATTGTTTTATGGGTTATTTACACCCTTACTTTATATATAAGTGAGCATTCAATAATAAAGATCTTTATGTATCACTGATATTACTTACTTACTTAATATCTCACTTCATTTTTCAGGGCAATTTGCTCCATTGTCTTTTGTAGGATTCTGTAATGTAGGGAGTTGCCCTATCCTTGAATATTGGTTCCAGTTTGGAACTATTCATGTTTTTGTGTATGCGACATGTCAGTTTTTGTTAATTATTCACTCCTTGATGTAGTAGGTCTGGGTTCACTAATCGATCCAGCTTGGGACTGCAGGGGCCATTTGTTTGGGGATACAGGGAATGAATAACAGGATCCTTCTCTGAGGTAAGCCAGGCAGCAATTGGCAACTCCAGGAAATCTAGATGTTCTGCAGGTATGATAGAGCTCCATGGCTCACTATCCTCCTCACACACTGGGCTTCATAGCTGTCAACACTCATTCTGTCCTCCTGTCCTGCATCCTGCAGGGGGAAGCTATCCTGAACCATGAATGAATGACAACCCACATGTTTCTCTTCTCCAATTTGTTCAGCCAATCAGTCTCTTCCTCTGATACTCCTCCTCTTCCAAAATGTAAAGCGGTCCAAGAGCTGCACTGAATTGCAAACCACAACAATGCAGCAAAAGAAACCTTATTGTCGGCTGCTATTAATATCTGCTTATTCCTGGCTGCATCAGTTTTTGCATACAATGCTCCCATGGCATGTTACACTCACAAATTCATACTTTACCCAATTCCCACATTGTTCTAAACAATAATTGAAGATGCCAAGTTGTGCCCGCATAATGACAATGATTGTCCATCAATTGCCATCCCTTGCCCTCACTGACCAACTATTGTGCCTTCATGAAGCCAAGCAATGCCCTCATTGTGCAAGTCTGGAGGTCCTAATTCTCTTAAAACACATTAAGGCCACACTATGAGAAAAGTAAGCATATATGCACACGTTTGCACTCTTCACTGTCTAAACAGAAATTACAATGCATTTTTATTCTGGTTAACAAGGATTCAAGTATTGATTCTTCTTTGCCTGCAGCTACGTTTTATCTAAACAGAAATGATAGTGTGGCAGCATAATGATTCCATTGTAACCGTATGATCAGAATCCTTGGTTAATCATCCATTTCTCTATTGATTACATTTGTCAACATCTGTAAAACAGATCATGAAGCCCTAGTAAGGACTGGTACAAAGAAGAAAAATGATTAGTCAGCTTTTCTTTATGGATATCTGACTAGCAACCTGCAATTTAAAGTTTGATGGCAGTCATTAAGAGGCCTTATTTCATAGCACCGCTTTTTTAGGATATTAACAAATAAGTTATTAGTGCCCCCAGAAGGCAAAAAAAATCAAGGTTTTCAGAAACTGAAAGTAGCTGAGACCCTGGAGTATATGATCAGAGACATTTTTTCTAGTCCCCAATCACGTGATTAATGTTACTAAGCGACTAATGCCAATCATGTAAAAAAAAGTGAAATTCTCCTTTAAAAAAATTTCTCTCTTCTGACATAATCTAGTCTGTCAGAGGATAGAGAAATAGTGCCCCAAAGACCCCTCAAATCAATTTTATACACATGCCACTGCTCCGCGACACACCTCTTACTGTCCTGGTGACATGATGACAGGTGCATGTTGAGTACTGATCTGCCTGTCATCAACTTGCAATATAAATCCTATCACAGTGATCAACCTCAATTATAAAGCTCTCCTTGTGTCCCCTAGTCTCCTAAATAACCCCATTATTTCCCTTAAGTTTTTATTTTTTTATTTTATTTGTGTTAGGCAGCCTTAGGCTGGGATCACACATACGCGAGATACGGCCGAGTCTCGCAGGTGAAAACCCAGCTCTGGCGCCGGCACTCCAGAGTGGAGCATGCAGCCGCACAGCAACACATGGAGCAGCACGCTCCGCTCACAAGTGCCAGCGCCAGAGGAGGGATTTCATCTGCGAGACTTGGCCGTATCACGCGTATGTGTGATCCCGGCCTTATTAATATAATGGCCTGTGGGATCTTCACTGTGAAGAAGGCATATACTTTGCTATACTCCGAGAGTTCCATGAGTGACACTTCTGAAGCAGAAATTTCTTCAGTTCTTCAGCCAATGATGACTACTCTTCCTTCATGGCATCCCACGGCCCTATGGAAGTGGAGTAAATCATCACTCATGAACTGTAAGAAGCAGAGCCTAGTCCTGAGGCCCCTCTCCATTGTGCTATCCACCAATTAATTTTCCTTGAAAATACCCCAATGTTTTGGAACCTCAGGAAAAAATTATGATGTCACCAATTTTACCACCTATGAGATTTTGCTAATTTTTGTCACCCCCAAAGTATTGGAATTAATTGCCTAACAAATCTATGTGAAAAGTAATATATTACAAAAGGCTATTTCTTCCGGTCCATTTATCCTGGGACTAAAGAGATGTTGTACGACCAGTCACTTTGAAAGATAAACTTGTCATTCTAGTCATCTTGGCAACAAACTCAGGTTTTCCACATAGTTGGCTGCATTTTCCTCCACATTTTTAATACATAGACCTTCACTTCACTACAGTTTATTTTTCCTGCTACAATCTACACAAATGCAGGATGACTACTTTGTTAGCAAGACAAGTAGTATAATCAGTAAATGCATTTTAAGGGGGCATGCTTCTCTTTATGAGAATTAATTCCTGGAAGGAGTTGTTGTTCAAGTATCTTAATGCCTCTGTAATATTTAAATGGGAAGTGGAATTCAATCAATTATACTCTGAAGAACAAGATATCCCTTCTATTTTAACCACAGCCACGTGTCCAGTAATCATACTGGGGCCACAATGAATGTATTTCTGTACACAGAATTGATGCAATAAAATTTAAGGTGTGTTTCTACTAATGCACAAAGGATCCTAAAATTTACTTATTGGTAATAAAAAAAATGCAAGTTGCAATTTTCATTACCTCTCATACATAAATATATTACAGCAGTGTTCCCCAACTCCTGTCCTCAAGAGCCACCAACAGATCATGTTTTCAGGATTCCCTTAGTATTGCCCAGGTTATAATTGCATCACCTGCCCAGACAATAATTCCATCACTCATTCATTCCTAAAAACATGATCTGTTGGTGGCTTTTGAGAACTGGAGTTAGGGAACACTGCACTAGAGGGTATAATTTTCCAAATAGAGTCATTTAAGGGAGCTTTTCGCTATTCTTGAACCTCATGGGCTCTGCCAATATGACAATCTGTTCCAAATAGTCAAATGGTGCTCCTTCTCTTCTAAGCCTTGCAGTTGTCCTAACAGCAGCTTCTGACCATAACTAAGGAAGAAAGTGTGCAACAAATTGTGTGGTTCATTTCTTGTATTACCCTTTGAGAAAATAAAAAATATATGGGGCTAAAGCCATTTTTTAGTGAAAAAATTGACATTTTCAATATGAAGATCCAATGTTATAAAATTGTGTAGCAGTTGTGGGTTTCAAAATGATCTCCACTAGATGAATAGCTTGGGGAGTCTAGTTTCCAAAATAGAGAAATAATTAATTTCTCTGCAAATTTGTGACAAAATCTGCCATCAACTTGCATCTTAGGCTGGTTTCACACTTGCGTATCTAAACGCATGCGTTTTTTTAAAAAAACGCATGGTGAAAAAATGCATGTAAACGCTGCGGTTTTTTTACGCATGCGTTAAACGCATGCCTCCAAAAAACGCAGCGTTTACACGCGTTTACATGCGTTTTTGCATGCGTTTGCGTTTTTTTTCACATTTCACAAAAAAAATCTAGGAGCCAAAAAAAGATAACCAGACACCACCAATGGGAATAGAGAGGGCGTATATGATTGTCTCTCTATATATTGACCCTAGGGGTACAGAAATTTTAACAGCTTGCTACTGTTTCCGGTGTCAAGATGGATCTTTCCATGGAGAGCTTTTATTTCAACCTGGATTTCAGCTTCAAGATTTTTCTGGCCTGAGCTTTTGCTTGGGAGCAAGACCGAAACCGCCAAAGATGGAGAAGGAGACAACGTAGGCGTTTTTGGAGGCACCCCATCATTGAAGTGCGTGAGAGCCGTGGAGCCTATCACACGCTCTATGCGGAGCTGAATTCCAACCCGGAGAAATTCCAGGATTACACGAGAATGTCTCAAGAATCGTTCCGGGATTTGCTGTCTCGTGTCCAAGGAGCCATACGGCGACAGGACACACGGCTCCGTAGAGCGATTCCACCCGAGGAACGTCTGCTAGTGACATTAAGGTACGTTCCAAATCTAAACCAATGACAGTCCAAATTTTGGTTATGACATGTATTTTATGTGTTGTTTTCTTTTTGTTATTTTTAAACGCACCATAAAAAAAGGATATTTTAATGTGTTTTTTTTTCCTTTTTCTTCTAGATTTGTCGTGCGTTATGGAATGTACTCCGTGAGGAGTTTATACCAGTACCCACCATGGACATGTGGCGTGAAATTTCTGATAAATTTTTGAATGTGTGTGATTTCCCCAACTGTTTAGGGGCGGTGGATGGAAAGCACATCCGCATTATCAAACCTGCCAGAACCGGATCGGAGTTTTTTAACTACAAAAAATATTTTTCGGTAGTGCTCATGGCAATAGCGGATGCGGAGTGTCGCTTCATCGCCGTGGACATTGGAGCTTTTGGCCATGGCAATGATTCCCAGACTTTCAAAAGCTCGGATATGGGCCGTTGGGTGTATGGCAACAATTTTAATTTTCCCCCTCCACAGCCTCTCCCCAACACTCAAGGCTCACCGCTGCCATTTGTTATGGTTGGGGATGAGGCCTTCCAGATGTGTGAAAATCTCCTGAAGCCATATTCTAGTCGGGACTTGGACCACACTAGAAGGATCTTCAACTACAGACTGACCAGGGCCGGAAGAACAGTAGAGTGTACCTTTGGCATTCTGGTTGCTAAATGGTGCATTCTTGCAACAGCCATAAATCTAAAAGTGGAAACAGTGGACGAGGTGGTCAAAGCCTGTGTGGTTCTCCACAATTACCTTATTGCTAAGGAGCGACCCCACATTGAACTGGATGAACCAGTTGCACACCCACTGCCCGATTTTCAGCATCAGCCGATGCGGTCAACTGCAGCCGTTGGTCTTATGCGGGACCAATTTGCGGCCTATTTTGTTTCCGATATTGGACGGGTGTCATGGCAGGACAATGTTGTGTAAATGTCCTGTTGTATATTTATCTTTACCAATTATTATATACTGATAAAAAATTTCAAATTAATAAACTTGGGTGTTGTTAATGTAGACCGTGTCTCCTATCTTTTTCCTCTCTAAACAAAGGTTTACCAAAGACGGTCAGTAGATCTGTATGTATATCATATTTTGTAATCCAAAACAAGGAGTGGGTGATAGATGAGGAGGTAATAGTTATTATTTTCATATCCTAATTGACCTCTTATATGGTTGCACTCCCTATTTTGATTTACAAATAATAATGTAAAACACTGGCCGCATACTTCTAATAATGGCAACCATGTTGATTTATTGGTAATCTTGTTGACGTCATTGCATCAAGACTGAGACAATCACTGTCACGCTATCTATACCCATCAAGTCAAGTGTCAGAAATAATGAATTCATGATAAACATATACATGCTCATGAATTCACAATTTCTTACACCTGGCCAGGTGAGCATAGATATGTAGTGTGTGACAACCATTGTCACATCATTTGTTAGGTATAAAGAAAAGAATATGGTTAATATACAAAGCAGTTATCAACTCAATAGGTCGGGTGTCTTAACTTATGAGTTTTTGGACACCTGACCTGTTCAGTTGAGTACTGAACTTGATTTCCACCATTTTCTCTTTGTACTGTCACACTAGGTACAAAAAAAAGAGTATGGAAATAACTGTTATATTTTTTGGGCCAACTCATATCTGTTTACTAAAGAAACACATATAGATGTAGTCTTGTATTTTATACTACTGGAGATATGTTTTGGCCAAAAGAATAAGTGTGTGGCGAAGTTTATTGGCGTGTATTGACAGTGGTGATAGACACAATAAACCAAACATAATTGTTGCAAATTAACTCACCATGGAGGAGGCAGAGGTGGCAGGAGAAGGGGCAATAAAACTGGAAGGGTCTGGAAGTTCGGGGATGGGGCTTAACACATGAGAGGCTTGAGAAGCACTGGAAGGGTGAGACACAACAGACAATACAGACACATCGGTAGGTGATGGGGGAGGAATACTAAGAGTTTTTTGTTTTTTATGTGTTTTTGGAGTTTTATTTTGTGTTTTCCTGGTAGGGGGATGTCTTGTTGGGGAAATATGTTGTTGCGTGTTGGCGGGAGACATATCAGGGTCCAGCTCTACTATTTCACAGTCCGTTTCCATTGTGGATCGCTCGGCAACGCCAGAGTCCAACTGCATCGTAGTGGGGGGGAAACATAAGGCTCCTGGTGCATCGTTGGGGGGGAACATAAACCCCTCACAGGGTCCTGCTGCATTGCTGGTGGGGGGGAACATAAATCCCTGGCAGGGTCCTGCTGCATTGGGGTGGGTCCTGCCCGGAAAGCCATGGCTGGGTCCTGCTGCATCGGGGGGTGGTCCTATACGCCATGCCTGGGTCCTGCTGCATCAGGGGGTGTCCTGCCCGGAAAGCAATGCCTCGGTCCTGCTGCATGGGGGGGGGGTCAGATATGCCATGCATGGGTCCTGCTGCATCGGGAGGGGGCCAGGCCGAAAAGCCACACCAGGGTCCTGCAGCATCGTGGTGTCAGCGGAGGAGGTCCAAGCCGGAGCAGCGGTTGTCACGGTGGTGGCGGTGGGATGTCCAACAGCACTCGTCATCATGTTGGCGCTGTAGTGGAGTACACCTGTGGATGGAATAGAGGTGGCCGTGCAGTGGTATGCAGCAGAGGTAGGAATGGAGGTTAATCGTGACAGTGACGGCACAGTTGGATATGCCGCCACTGTCTGCTGTAAATTGCGACTCTGCTGCATAGCCTGCACAAAAGCAACATTGCAGGCCTGCATCACACTCAGCTGGAGATCAGGGCTAAGGTGTTCCAACATGCCCTGCTCTATTTGGTTAAAAAAGTGATGAGCTGGCCTCTGGAGGTCGGCTTTAACTTGATCAAGGCTTTTGGTGACATCCTGGATCCGGCAATTTAAGAGGTTATGGGACACATCCATTCTGTCACCTAAAGCCTTGATTGCTTCGTGTAAAACCGAGCTCAAGTGCAAAAACTCGGGCATGAGTGACCTATCCGCAGCCCTCTGTCGCTGCCGGGATGAGCCCGTAAAAATGGGTGCAGTGAAAGAGGACTCCGAAAGGGGAATACCTGATGGGCCAGCTCCCTGGTCTCCAGTGAGTGTGGAAGGCACACCTGCTGCTGTGCTGCTGGATGGCTGGGACGTGTCCGTGGCTGCCGGCTGAAGGACCGCTCCAGAACCTGGCGCGACAGTCGTGCTGTGTGTGCTGTGAAAAAAGAAAACAGAACATTAATACCAAAATATAACAAGACGGTACATCCTGTGGAATTTAAAATTACATATTATGTAAATGCAATACAACCGGAAGCATGTGAGAAATACTTACGTTCTCATGAGAAGGACCGGTCTTAAAAAGGACAGCACACGATGGTACTTGTACAGCCGGTGCCTTGCTCCGGAACCACTTGCAGCACTATTCTCTGCACGAAGGTCCTTGTTGAAGCGGTCCTTCATGGAATGCCAACGTGTTCTTATTTTGTCCACTGTGAAATAAAAATAAAATATAATGGTCAGACAATGGACTTTCGGCCATGCTCTCTTGACTGTGTGTGATGAAAGAAACTCTGAAAAGTTTCTTTCATCACACACAGTCAAGAGAGCACGGCCAAGGTCTCTGCTGCTTCACACTGCATTGCAATACTTACCAAATGCATTACGGACCCATGGCGGGTCATTCTCCCAGCCATCCCACATCGCTTGGGCCACCTCATTCCACAACCAACGGAGCGTACTGTTGACTGCGTGCTGTGGATCCTGGTTGTCCAACAACGGGACTCGCTCCTGGACAAGGGTGATCAGGAGGTCGTTATCTATCCGGTCATCGTCCCATTGTGAAACCTAAAATTAAAAGAAAATCATATAAGTTTGCTCAATCACATTAGGAAAAAAAATTAACAGTAGATGCGAAATGGCATGAATATGAAAGTCAACTCAGAAAAGGATTCTACAAGAAAAATTAAAAGAAATACAAGGGTACAGAAAGGAAGATTCAACAATATTACAATGAGGACAGTCTGCCTTGTATACATACCTGCTGCCATCTTCCCACCGGACCTTGACTCCGCTGCTCCGTCCCTCTCTGTCCCTCAGTAGAAGTGCTCTAAAAAAAAAAAAAAATCAAATTGTCGCATGTGTCGATGTGACAGTCAATACTTACCAAGCTGACGGACAAAAAACTAACCTCACTCACAGGATCCACTTCTGACTGACGTGGCTCAAAATCCTCATCAGATGAAGACTCCGCAGAAGACATTCTGATGCATGTTGAAAGAAAAAAAAGGAAGAAATTAGGACATGTAGATCCAAAAAATTGAAAATAAAGGCATTGGCTAGGATATACTCACATTGCTCTGGGACTTGTCCACCTAAATGCGTCCTGGCAGTGTCTTGTCTTCTTTGGAGTCTGATGAGAAGTGACCAGAAACTTCCCCCAACCTCCCTTTTATCAGCCTGCTGCTAGGGGGAGGCTTATCAGTGTCTAGACAACCTTATCTACATTCTAGTCAACCTTATCTAAGTTTAAACGCATGCGTTTAAAAACGCATGCAAACGCATGCACAAAAAACGCATGCGTTTCCATTGACTCCAATGTATTTTTTGACCCAAAAAAACCGCATGAAAACGCATGAGTTTTTATGTGTCAAAAAAACACCTCTCAAAAATACTACAAGTTGCATTTCTGAAAATGAACGCATGCAGTAAAAAAACGCATGCGATTAAAAACGCGACCAAACGCGTACAAAAAAAACCCGCATGCGTTTTCAATGTTAGATATAGGGAAAAAAACGCTGCAGACAAAAACGCAAGTGTGAAACCACCCTCATCTTAGACATTTATTTTCTGTAATATTGTTTTGATCACCTTATTAAAAAATGTCCCAGAATGGTATAAAATAAAAAAAGGTCAGGGTAGTCAAATTTCCTGTATTTTTCTGGAAGAGGATGATTCCTTAAACATTTAACAGCTCTTTACAACTAGAAGGTTGTACTAAATTGCAACAATTATTATCAGGAATTTAATAATGCTGCTTCCTTTGGTTTTTACAGAAGCCTCAGCTGTAGATACAGTAGCTGAAGATGACAGACATGTTGATTAAGCTGGAACTCCTGCTTTGCACAGATTGTAAATTTACAAACCAATCACTAGCCCTAAAACTTTATTTTTAGATACCCCTCAATGACTCTACTGGTGAAACCATTGCAATTCTCATGATCGTATGTGCAAGCTAAGCTCATGAGACCACCGATTCTAAATTGAATGTATAAACTTAATGAATATTAAATGCAAATCTATTGTAACGCATCCTTGAATTCCAGCTGATAATTTTATTTTGCAGATGTGGTTAAATGTAATCCTGTAATAATAAAATAGCTGGAACTTGATTATGGAACCAAATCATATAAATTAATTCTAAAGTTTACAAAGTTCAACTCATGCTGTTGTTAATTTTAGTTGTCGTATTTTTGTATATGAGATTTCTTATCATGTGGCCACTCTCAGCAATCAGAATGATTGACTCTTGAACATACTTATATTTGTTTAAGAGCATTGTATATATTTGTCTATATGAGCTGGTATTTGTTTATATAAGGTTACTGGGCATTTATTTGTTTTGCACTGTGGTTTGCACTTTACCCTGCCCCCTTTTTTTGCTATTAAGCATATGTTTGCACCTTGTTTACAAGACTATAGGGTGCATTAGGGACAGTCGACTAGAGCGGGGGCGCCATTGCACAGGTTTATAGGGTGCCAACCCCCGCAGACAGGTAGAGCGCATCTAGGTTCAGAGCAGGGGTATAGGCTATCCTGACACAGCTGAGGCCGGTACTTATGTGCAATTTTTTTAAGTGTTAACTAATCTATGCACTTATTGCACAGGCCCTAATAGTGTATTTATATCCCAAATTTATACGTGCAATATATTTATATTGAGTGTGTAACATTGTAAACACACTTTTTTGCACATTTTTTGTCCAGTATACATTTTTACTGTCTGTAACGTATGGTCTGCTGAATGCCGTCTTACACTATCTTTCCACATGACAGGGCCTATTAGGGATAGTTAGGGCAAGCCTACGTTGAGCAGGGGCGCCATTGCGAAGGAAAATAGGGTGCCAACCTCTGCAGCAAGGTAGGGCACAGATAGTGAGCCCTTTAGGGAGACGGTGCGTTCTTTATCTTTGTTTGCAGCCATTAATGTTTTTAGGTCGTGTATGGTGTTTGTAAAAGTTTTTTATTAATAATAAGTAAATGTTAAGTTTTATGGTGTCATTTACTCTATCGTTAAATAGTGTCTTTTTTTCGGTGATTTATTTGAAGTAGGACGCTTTCATCAAAAAAATTCTGTGAAAAACATTATCATGCATGAAAATGATCTTGCTGCGGAAAGCACGGTTCTTCCTCTTGAACCATGGCAGGAAGTGTTGTTTTAGAAACTCCACATAGATTATGGAGTTCATCTTTACCCCTTCAGGGATCATAAAGGGGCCGACAATCTCTCTCCCCATGATTCCAGCCCAAAACATTACTCCACCTCCTCCTTGTTGGCGCCTTAGCCATGTTTTCATGGGGTGTCTATCAACCAGCCATCCTCCACTCCATCCATCTGGACCATCGAGCGTTGCACGGCACTCATCGGTGAACAAAACAGTTTGGAAGTCAGTCTTCATGTATCGTTTTGCCCACTGGAGCCGTTTCTGCTTGCATGCAGTGGATAGAGGTGGTCGACAGGATGGCTTACGCACAGCTGCAAGCCTCTGAAGGACCCTGCATCTTGTTATTCTGGGGACGTTGGAGGCACCAGCAGCTTCAAAAACTTGTCTGCTGCTATGACAAGGCATTTTTGCAGCTGCTCTTTTAACCTTATGCAATTGCCTGTTGGAAAGAGTCCTCAATTTTTCCTTATCAGCACGCACACGTGTGTGCTGGGAATCAGCTACATACTTCTTGATTGTGCGATGATCACGATGAAGTGTCTTGGCAATGTTGATTGTAGTCATGCCTTGACCTAAATACTCAACAATTTGTTGCTTCTCAGCAGCCGACACATCCTTTTTCTTTCCCATTTTGGCAAAAAAATGTAGGCTGCTTAATAATGTGGAACAGCCTTCTTAAGTAGTCTTGCCTTTATTTGGATACACCTGCCAAACTAATTTGCACATGTATCTGCAATTGCTTTCAGTGATATAAAGAGCCCTGACACACATCACCGTCAATGAGTTTAAATGACAAACAAAAAAATTCTAACCTTATCACTCCTAAACTCTTTGTGCATAATAATTTGGAACACAGTGTAGATATATATATATATATATATATATATATATATATATATATATATATATAACAAAATTAATTAGTTTAAGAATACATGCAAATAAAGAAACTGAAAAATAGAAATGAATAGTAAGAAAATAATTTTTCACAATATAAATCCATCTTTTTTTGTTTCAGCTATGCTTGTATGCGTGTTCCCTTGTCAAAAACATAATCAGCACAAGTGTGTCTAGCTCTTGCTTATTTACAAATAGGAAGATTATTGATGGGGTGACTAGGGTGGTTACTGTCTGCATGGAGAATGGTATTTCCACTTTCCACTAATAGGTTTCCTAATTGATGTTGTATTTATGGACCCGCTTATCCTGTTCCACTGAATCACGATATCTAGAAATTAAACTTTATTTTTATTGCATTTTATAGTGAATCTAAGATTTACTGTATATCTTTTGAATTGTGAATTCAGAATATTATTAAATGGACCAAAAAGGGTTTTGTCCCAACACTAGATAAGTATGATGTCATCAATATAACGACCATACCATCAGATGTGTTAAAAAAGGATTTTAATGATGTATAAATGAGTCTCCTCCCACATCACATAAAAAAGGTTGGCACAGAGGGAGAGAATTTAGCCCCTATTGCATGTAACATATGCAAATATTTGCACAAAACCACTCATGTCACTTCTTATATCACGGGTACAAGTAGCAATATTTATTCTTTCATAAATTGTAATTCCACATACGTTGCATACAGCAAAAAAACTAAAAAAACGGATTGCTGAACTTATTTATGGCCCCCAACCACAAAATAATGTAACAAAAAAAGCCCTTTCATGAGTGTGACGACACTTTCTTGAGACCCATTCTGGTGATCTCACCTTTTCCAATGTTTCAGGGATAGAGAGAATTAATCGATCTGTTTGTGGAGGAAACTGGAAAGGCGTCCTCCTAATGCATGAGTTACTCTGAATTTTTTTGACATGGGGACATCCATACCATCATGGCTGAATTATAAAACGGTTGTATTTATATTGAGAAAAAATCATTTCTTTATATTTATTTCTATTTTTCAGTTTCTTTATTTGCATGCACTCTTGAACTAAAAACATAATTGTTTTGTTATTCTCCTTCCTGTTGCTTGTGTGTATATACATTATATGTATGTATATACAGTGGGGCAAAAAAGTATTTAGTCAGTCAGCAATAGTGCAAGTTCCACCACTTAAAAAGATGAGAGGCGTCTGTAATTTACATCATAGGTAGACCTCAACTATGGGAGACAAACTGAGAAAAAAAAATCCAGAAAATCACATTGTCTGTTTTTTTATCATTTTATTTGCATATTATGGTGGAAAATAAGTATTTGGTCAGAAACAAAATTTCAAGATTTCTGGCTCTCACAGACCCGTAACTTCTTCTTTAAGAGTCTCCTCTTTCCTCCACTCATTACCTGTAGTAATGGCACCTGTTTAAACTTGTTATCAGTATAAAAAGACACCTGTGCACACCCTCAAACAGTCTGACTCCAAACTCCACTATGGTGAAGACCAAAGAGCTGTCAAAGGACACCAGAAACAAAATTGTAGCCCTGCACCAGGCTGGGAAGACTGAATCTGCAATAGCCAACCAGCTTGGAGTGAAGAAATCAACAGTGGGAGCAATAATTAGAAAATGGAAGACATACAAGACCACTGATAATCTCCCTCGATCTGGGGCTCCACGCAAAATCCCACCCCGTGGGGTCAGAATGATCACAAGAACGGTGAGCAAAAATCCCAGAACCACGCAGGGGGACCTAGTGAATGAACTGCAGAGAGCTGGGACCAATGTAACAAGGCCTACCATAAGTAACACACTACGCCACCATGGACTCAGATCCTGCAGTGCCAGACGTGTCCCACTGCTTAAGCCAGTACATGTCCGGGCCCGTCTGACGTTTGCTAGAGAGCATTTGGATGCTCCAGAGGAGTTTTGGGAGAATGTCCTATGGTCTGATGAAACCAAACTGGAACTGTTTGGTAGAAACACAACTTGTCGTGTTTGGAGGAAAAAGAATACCGAGTTGCATCCATCAAACACCATACCTACTGTAAAGCATGGTGGTGGAAACATCATGCTTTGGGGCTGTTTCTCTGCAAAGCGGCCAGGACGACTGATCCGGGTACATGAAAGAATGAATGGGGCCATGTATCGTGAGATTTTGAGTGCAAACCTCCTTCCATCAGCAAGGGCATTGAAGATGAAACATGGCTGGGTCTTTCAACATGACAATGATCCAAAGCACACCGCCAGGGCAACGAAGGAGTGGCTTCGTAAGAAGCATTTCAAGGTCCTGGAGTGGCCTAGCCTGTCTCCAGATCTCAACCCTATAGAAAACCTTTGGAGGGAGTTGAAAGTCCGTGTTGCCAAGCGAAAAGCCAAAAACATCACTGCTCTAGAGGAGATCTGCATGGAGGAATGGGCCAACATACCAACATCAGTGTGTGGCAACCTTGTGAAGACTTACAGAAAACGTTTGACCTCTGTCATTGCCAACAAAGGATATATTACAAAGTATTGAGATGAAATTTTGTTTCTGACCAAATACTTATTTTCCACCATAATATGCAAATAAAATGATAAAAAAAACAGACAATGTGATTTTCTGGATTTTTTTTTCTGTTTGTCTCCCATAGTTGAGGTCTACCTATGATGTAAATTACAGACGCCTCTCATCTTTTTAAGTGGTGGAACTTGCACTATTGCTGACTGACTAAATACTTTTTTGCCCCACTGTATATATATATATATATATATATATATATATATATATATATATAATATATACATATAAATATATATAGGTATATATGTATATTGAGACAATGAGGGAAATCATATGTGGGGGCCGTTATGCATCCCTTAGAATGTGCTTAGAAGTAGACTGAACCACTGGAATGCATTATAAATCAAAGCCACGGCTATGATTACCATGCAAAATAAAAGTAAGTGTGGACTAGGTCAAGTTTTTTGACCAAGTCAGTTTTGGAAAACCTGTCCTGGCCTTTTATTTTTGGAGAGATTTGTAGGCTGGTAGTGGCACAGATCTCTCCTTCCAGCCCGGGTCTTACAAGTGGCTCATTGCTATGGTTTTCATTTAAACTTGCATTTAAGGTCTAGTTGTGCCAGTTTTGTGTTTGTATTTCACATGAAGCAGTGATGAAGGTGCTGGGGACATATCCCTGGCTGTGTGAAGTTAACACAGACCAGAGCCAGTGATGTGGGCAGAAATGCCACTGCCTTAAAACATATATTTATATATATGTAAATATATACTGCATATACAGTTGTGCTCAAAAGTTTACATACTCCATCAGAATTTTTGCATTCTTGGCCTTTTTTCACAGAATATGAATGATAACACCGAAAGTTTTTCCGCAATCATGGTTAGTGGTTGGGTGAAGCCATTTATTGTCATTCTACTGTGTTTTCTCTTCTTAAATCATAATGACAACCCAAAACATCCAAATGACCTTGATCAAAAGTTCACATATCCCATTTCTTAATATCATGTATTGTCCCCTCTAACGTCAATGACAGCTTGAAGTGATTTGTGGTAGTTGTAGATGAGGTTCTTTAATTTCTCAGATGGTAAAGCTGCCCACTCTTCTTGGCAAAAAGCCTCCAGTTCCTGAAAATCCTGGGCTGTCTAGCATGAACTGCACGCTTGAGATCTCCCCAGAGTGGCTCAATGATATTGAGGTCAGGAGACTGAGATGGCCACTCCAGAACCTTCACTTTGTTCTGCTGTAGCCAATGACAGGTCAACTTGGCCTTGTGTTTTGGATCGCTTACATGTTGGAACGTCCAAGTATGTCCCATGCTCAGCTTCTAGACTGATGAGTGCAAATTTACCTCCAGTATTTGTTAATAACGTGCTGTATTCATCTTTCCTTCAACTTTGACCAAGTTTCCTGTTCCTTTGTAGCTCACACAACCCCAAACAGCGATCCACTTCTGTGCTTTACAGTAAGAATGGTGTTCCTTTCAGCATAGGCCTTGTTGACCTCTCTCCAAATGTAACATTTATGGTTGTGGCCAAGAAGTTCAATTTTGGTCTCATCACTCCAAATTACCTTGTTCCAGAAGTTTTGAGGCTTGTCTCTGTGCTGTTTTGCATATTGAAGGAGATACTTTGTGGCATCTGCACAGTTATCGCTTTCTTCTGGTGACTCGACCATGCAGTCCATTTTTCTACAAGTGCCTCTGTAATACTATTGTAGGAACTCTAGGATTCTGGCAGCGTGGGGCAACGAACAGACAGAGACGGGTTTTTTTAGTGCAAATAGTGTATTTGTAACACAGCAAAAACACACAAAAACAATATACTGATAACGCGCAATGAAACAAGTCCCTTAACCTTATACAGCTAAACAGAAGAGTTCTTAGGCCAAAGTCCTTGGCAAGGTGAGTGTGACGGGTGACATGCAGATCCAAAACACAGTTGGTGCAGAAAGAGTCAAATCCGGGTATGTAGTAAACACAAGGAAGTCCAGAAACAAGTCCTCAGGTTAATCCCAGGTGTAGCATGAACACGGGTAAGTCCAGAAACAAGTTCTCAAGTTTATCTCAGTCGTGGCATAAACACGGGTAAGTCCAGAACAAGTTCACATTAAAGTATTATACTGGTGTAATTTCCAGTAGCTCCCACCGGGGGGGGAGTAAATAAGGATAAAGTAGCAAACACAGTCTAAGTCCAGCAGCAAAGTTCCAAACACAGTTCCAAAACAGAGTTCTTTCCCGGAGGAGTGAACCAAGGGTTAAGTTCTAAAGCCAACAGACTGAGAGTGTAACTTACATAGGCAGAGAATGTCCAGAGCCACGGGTAGAAGTACAGCAACAAGCAGCTGAGCTGAAGGAGAAACAGAAGCAGAATACTCCAGCAAGGAGGCTGACACCTGACCCGGGTTTTAAACAAATGAACAGGAAGTAGGGCAGACAAAAACAGCAAACTCCATCTTAACAAAGGGCAAAATCATTCACAAGGTAACTTGGAAAACCCGGAATACTGACATTACTCCCCCCCTAGAAACGGCCTCAGGACGATCCTGGACCAGGCTTGTCTGGGTATCTACGATGAAATTGAGCAACCTTCAGGGGAGCATTGATGTTACTTACTGGTTCCCAAGAATCGTTTTCAGGAGAGTAACCCTGCCATCTAACCAGAAACTGAAGTCGGTTCCTATGAAGTCTTGAATCGATAATGTCCTGTACAACAAATTGTTCTTTGCCATCAACCAACACTGGTTGAGGAGGAGGTACGATGTGTCCCTGAAATGTGTTGAGAGAGACTGGTTTTAATAAAGAAACATGAAATACTGGGTGTACCTTTAGAGTTCGTGGCAGCTTCAGCCGACAAGCAACAGAGCTCACAATCCCAGTGATCTTGAATGGACCGATGAACTTCTGCCCCAGCTTCTGCGAAGGAACACCCAATTTTAGATTCTTGGTGGACAACCAAACCGAGTTTCCTACCTTATACATGGGTGCCGGTTTCCGGAATCTATCGGCCGACTTCTTGTAACGCTCCTGTGCTGCGGTCAGGGAGTCTTTCAAAACTTCAAGATTACGTTGCAACACCGCCACTCTGTCTTGAACTGCCAGTACCGAAGTAGCAACCGGAGACCTAGGCAAAATATTTGGATGATATCCCAGATTGGCGAAAAAAGGCGTTACCTTCGTGGAACTGCTCTTTGAGTTGTTATACGAGAATTCCGCTAACGGAAGTAGCTTCAGCCAATCATCCTGTAAATGACTGACGTAACAGCGTAGATATTGCTCCAAGGTTTGATTGGTTCGTTCGGTTTGTCCATTGGTCTGAGGATGGTATGCAGAAGACAAGCAAACATTAATGTGGAGTGCAGAACAAAATCCTTTCCAAAACCTAGAGGTAAATTGTATTCCCCGGTCAGAGATGATCTCATCTGGTACCCCATGCAGCCGGAAAACATTCTGGATAACCAGATCCACTGTCTCTGTAGCTGAGGGAAGACCAGTGCAAGGAATAAAATGAGCAGCCTTCGTTAAACGGTCCACTACCACCAGAATAGTATTTTTACCGCCAGAGGTGGGTAACTCCACAATAAAGTCCATCGAAATAGACCCCCAAGGATGAGATGGTACGGGTAGTGGCTTAAGAAGGCCAGTAGGTGAAACACGAGGAACTTTGTACCGGGCACAAACCTCACAAGTGCGGACATAGTCATTCACATCCTTCAAACAGGTAGGCCACCAGAAAAAACAACATAAAAATTCCTGCATCTTCTGTACCCCCCGATGACCAGCCAATACGGAGTCATGGACCAATTTGAGAATTCGAAGTCTCACAGCCTCAGGGACATAAATACAGCGATCTCTAAGCCATACACCATTCTGAAAGACAAGATTCACATTGTCAGGTGGGGCAGCAAGAAATACGTCACCATCATAGGCCAGCTTGATCTCCTCCCACAGGTCCCGGTCCTGGAGCACTCCTATGAAATTGGCATCGGACAAGATGGTCTTAGACGGGGTCCCAGGCACGGAGTCCATCGAGTGGATTCGGAATAGTGCATCGGCTTTCCCATTACGTGAACCTGGGCGGTACGAGATGATAAAATCAAACTGGTTCAAGAACAAACTCCACCTAGCTTGTCGAGGAGAAAGGCATCTGGCGGACTTAAGGAATTCCAGATTACGGTGATCTGTAAGCACCACTACCTGTTGAGTTGCTCCCTGCAAATGGTGTCTCCATTCCTTAAAGGCGGAAATGATTGCCAAAAGTTCCTTACCTGCAATATCATAGTTCAGTTCAGCAGATGATAACCTGCGAGAAAAGAAGGCACACAGGTGCAACAAACCTTTATCTCCGGTTCATTGTGAGAGGATTGCTCCCACTGCACAGTCAGAAGCATCCACCTCCATGACAAAAGGCAGTGCAGGATCCGGGTGCGTCAATATCGGAGCCGTGGTAAAACAAACCTTTAGGCAATCAAAGGCTTCCTGGGCTTGCGAAGACCATACAAACTTCTTCCCCTTCTTAGTGAGGAGAGTGATGGGACGGACAATTTCCGAAAAATTCCGGATAAAACGTCTATAAAAGTTAGCAAAACCAATTAATCATTGTACCTCTTTAACGTTTCCTGGTACCGGCCAATCTATGATTGCCTGGATCTTGCTGGACTCCATATTCAATCCCTGGGGAGAAATAACATAGCCTAAAAATTGAATTTTGGAGCAATGAAACTCACACTTTTAGAGTTTGATATACAAATGGTTATCTCTCAAACGTCTGAGCACGGTCTTGACATGTTCCTGGTGTTCCTGTAGGGAATCAGAGAAAATCAAGATGTCATCCAGGTGAATTACTACATAATGATCCAGTAAATATCTGAAAATATTGTTGGCTAAGTGTTGGAAAGCAGCAGGAGCGTTCCAGATTCCGAATGGCATCACTAAATATTCAAAATGTCCATACCGACATCTGAAAGCTGTCTTCCATTCATCTCCGGGACGTATCCGGAGTAAATTATATGCCCCGCGAAGATCTAATTTGGTGAATATTTTAGCTTGGCGAACTCTCTCCAACAATTCAGGAATTAACGGCAACAGGTACCTGTTACGGATGGTTACCTTGTTTAGCTCCCGATAGTCAAGACACGGTCTTAGAGTGCCATCTTTTTTCTTTACAAAGAATATGGGAGTGCCCACTGGTGAAGAACATGGTAGGATAAACCCCTTGGCTAAATTCTCATCTATATACTCCCGTAATGTCTTTAATTCTGGAGCTGCCAACGGGTAAACATGGCCAAAAGGAATCGCTGCCCCAGGAAGCAGCTCTATGGGGCAGTCATATGGTCTGTGTGGAGGGAGTTGGTCTGCCTTCCTCTTGTCACAAATCTCCGAAAATTCCTGGTGAACCAGAGGGAGAGTAGATACCTGTTTCGTTTCCTCCAAATTCTGGGTAGCTGGAGTTGTTACCGTTGGACTGATGGTAGGGCTACACTTCGGAAGGAAGGTTATCTCCTTGGTTTCCCAATTGATGTTTGGTGTTATGGTGCTGGTGGTTAGGAACACTTGGAATGACCTGATAGGTAAACCAAAAATATAGGACAAGCTCTGGGGACGTGGGAACTTTACTGACCGCAAACCTGATCCTATCACACACACTATAGGCAGCCGTGGAGCGTACCTAACTCTCCCTAGACGCCTCTTCACAGCCTGAGAGCTAGCTACCCCTAGAGAGAAACAAAAGCCTCACTTGCCTCAGAGAAATTTCCCCAAAGTAAAGTCAGCCCCCCACAAATAATGACGGTGAGTTCAGAGGAAAATACAAACATAGGAATGAAAACAGGTTTTAGCAAAAGAGGCCCACTAGTACTAAATAGTATGAAGATAGCAAGGGAACTGTGCGGTCAGTATAAAATACTACAAAATATCCACGCAGAGAGTACAAAAGACCCTCACACCGACTCACGATGTGAGGGAGCAACTCTGCTCCCCAGAGCTTCCAGCAAGCAAGAAAATAGCATATAAGCAAGCTGGACTGAACTTATCATATACTGAGAAACATTTTCCAAAAGCAATGAGCAAAAATGAACTAGCATGAACTTAGCTTCTCCAGGAGGAGACAGGTCACACATGAAGTCCCAGAGAGAACTGAACCAATACTGAATACAATGACAGCTGGCAACAAGTAAAGATCTAGGTGGAGTTAAATAGGCAACCAGCACTGCAGAAAACGAGGCAGCTGGAGCCCAGCTAAAGACCAGCAGTATCACTCAAAGCCACCAGAGGGAGCCCACGAACAGAACTCAACAAAGTACCATTCACGACCACAGGAGGGAGCCCGAGAACGGAATTCACAACAGTACCCCCCCTTGAGGAGAGGTCACCGAACCCTCACCAGAGCCCCCAGGCCGATCAGGACGAGCCAAATGAAAGGCACGAACCAAATCAGCAGCATGGACATCAGAGGCAACAACCCAGGAATTATCCTCCTGACCATAGCCCTTCCACTTAACCAAGTACTGAAGCTTCCGTCTCGAGACACGAGAATCCAAGATCTTCTCCACCACATTCTCCAATTCTCCCTCGACCAACACCGGAGCAGGAGGATCAACAGAAGGAAACACAGGCACCACATACCTCCGCAACAATGACCTATGGAACACATTATGGATGGCAAAAGATGCTGGGAGGTCCAAACGAAATGACACAGGATTGAGGATTTCAGAAATCTTATAAGGACCGATGAAACGAGGCTTAAACTTAGGAGAGGAAATCTTCATAGGAACATGACGAGAAGACAACCAAACCAAATCCCCCACACGAAGTCGGGGACCCACACAGCGACGGCGGTTAGCAAAGCGCAGAGCCTTCTCCTGCGACAGCGCCAAATTGTCCACTACGTGGTTCCAAATCTACTGCATCCTGTCCACCACAGAATCCACACCAGGACAGTCAGAAGGCTCAACCTGCCCTGAGGAAAAACGAGGATGAAAACCACAATTACAAAAAAAAGGCGAAACCAAAGTAGCAGAACTAGCCCGGTTATTGAGGGCGAACTCAGCAAATGGCAAAAAAGTCACCCAATCATCCTGATCAGCAGAAACAAAACATCTCAGATAAGTTTCCAAGGTCTGATTAGTTCTTTCGGTTTGGCCATTTGTCTGAGGATGGAAAGCCGAAGAAAAAGACAAATCAATTCCCATCTTAGCACAAAAGGACCGCCAAAATCTGGACACAAACTGGGACCCTCTGTCCGACACAATGTTCTCCGGAATACCATGCAAACGAACCACATTCTGAAAGAACAGCGGAACCAAATCAGAGGAGGAAGGTAATTTAGACAATGGCACCAAATGGACCATCTTAGAAAAACGATCGCAAACCACCCAGATGACAGACATCCTCTGAGAGACCGGAAGATCCGAAAAAAAATCCATGGAAATATGCGTCCAGGGCCTCTTTGGGACAGGCAAAGACAAAAGCAATCCGCTGGCACGAGAACAGCAAGGCTTGGCCCGAGAACAAATCCCACAGGACTGCACAAAAGAACGCACATCTCGTGACAAGGAAGGCCACCAAAAGGACCTAGCCACCAAATCTCTGGTCCCAAAAATCCCAGGATGACCCGCCAACACTGAACAATGAACCTCGGAAATAACTCTACTGGTCCACCTATCAGGGACAAACAGTCTCTCCGGTGGACAACGGTCAGGTCTATCGACCTGAAACTCCTGCAGCACCCGCCGCAAATCAGGGGAGATGGCAGACAGAATCACGCCCTCTCTGAGGATAAAAGCCGGTTCAGGAACTCCCGGAGAGTCAGGCACAAAACTCCTAGAAAGGGCATCAGCCTTCACATTCTTAGAGCCCGGAAGGTACGAAACCACGAAATCGAAACGGGAGAAAAACATCAACCATCGAGCCTGTCTAGGATTTAGCCGCTTGGCAGACTTGAGATAAATCAAATTCTTGTGATCCGTCAAGACCACCAAACGATGCTTGGCTCCCTCAAGCCAATGTCGCCACTCCTCAAATGCCCACTTCATTGCCAAAAACTCCCGATTGCCAACATCATAATTACGCTCGGCAGGCGAAAACTTTCTAGAAAAGAAAGCACATGGCTTCATCACAGAGCCATCAGTGCTTCTCTGAGACAAGACAGCCCCTGCTCTAATCTCAGAAGCATCAACCTCGACCTGAAAAGGGAGAGAAACATCCGGCTGACGCAAGACAGGAGCCGAACAAAACCGACGTTTCAGCTCCTGAAAGGCCTCAACGGCCGCAGGAGACCAATTCGTCACATCAGCACCCTTTTTGGTCAGATCAGTCAAAGGCTTAACCACACTAGAAAAATTAGTGATGAAGCGAAGGTAAAAATTAGCAAATCCCAGGAACTTCTGAAGACTCTTCACAGATGTAGGTTGAGTCCAATCATAAATGGCCTGGACTTTAACTGGATCCATCTCGATAGTAGAAGGGGAAAAAAGGGGCAAGCCAGGTCTGTGTATTCCTCTTATAGGGGTAGTTAGCTCTCCGGCTGGTGCGAGGTGTCTAGGGATACAATGTAGGCACACCCCCTGGCTACTTTTATTTGCGTGTTAGGTTCAGCATCGCGGTTACCTGAGATACCATCTTCCTAGAGCTAGTCCGTTTTTGCCCATGTCCCTGCCATTGGGAATCATGACAGTATTGCCGGCCATAATGTATTAAAGGTATTGGCTAAAGAAGGAGAGAAAAAAAGAAGTTTCTGACACTTTTTTTTATTTTTTTTTACTCAGAGGTTCTGTCTAGCCATAATTGCAATCTGCTGTTTTTTTTTGTTTGTTTTTTCTCTCCTCTTAACCCCTGAATGGCTCAGATCTCTGCTGTTGAGAAATGGATATCCAGAGTTTAGCTTCTAATCTTAATACTCTTGCCTTTAAGGTTCAAAATATCCAAGACTATGTGATACATGCTCCTATGTCTGAACCCAAGATCCCTATACCTGAGTTCTTTTCTGGAGATAGATCTCGCTTTTTGAATTTTAAGCACAATTGTAAATTATATCTTTCTCTGAGATCTCGTTCCGCTGGAGACCCTGCTCAGCAGGTTAAAATTGTTATTTCCTTGTTGCGGGGTGACCCCCAGAATTGGGCATTTGCATTGGCACCAGGGGATCCTGCGCTGCTCAATGTGGATGCGTTTTTTCTGGCACTGGGGTTGCTCTATGAGGAACCTAATTTGGAGATTCAGGCTGAAAAGGCCTTGATAGCCCTCTCTCAAGGGCATGATGAAGCTGAAATATATTGTCAAAAATTTCGAAAATGGTCTGTGCTTACTCAGTGGAATGAGTGCGCCCTGGCGGCGAATTTCAGAGAAGGTCTCTCTGACGCCGTTAAAGATGTCATGGTGGGGTTTCCTACGCCCACAGGTCTGAATGAATCCATGACTATGGCTATTCAGATTGATCGGCGTTTGCGGGAGCGCAAACCTGTGCACCATTTGGCGGTGTCTTCTGAGCAGGCACCGGAGATTATGCAATGTGATAGAATTCTGTCCAGAAGTGAACGGCAGAATTATAAGCGTAAAAATGGGTTGTGCTTCTACTGTGGTGATTCTGCTCATGTTATATCAGCATGCTCTTAACGCACAAAAAAGGTTGATAAGTCTTTTGCAATTGGCACCTTACAGTCTAAGTTTATTTTGTCTGTAACTTTGATCTGTTCATTATCAACTATTACTGTGGATGCCTATGTGGATTCTGGCGCTTCCTTGAGTCTTATGGATTGGTCCTTTGCCAGACGTTGTGGGTTTAGCCTAGAGCCTTTGGAAGTTCCTATCCCTCTGAAGGGTATCGACTCCACACCTTTGGCTAGGAATAAACCACAGTTCTGGACACAAGTGACTATGTGTATGACTCCTGACCATCGGGAGGTGATTCGCTTCCGTGTGTTGCATAACTTGCATGATGTCTTAGTGCTTGGATTGCCATGGTTGCAAACTCATAATCCAGTCCTTGACTGGAAAACAATGTCTGTGTTAAGCTGGGGATGTCTGGGGGCTCATGGGGAAGTACCTTTGGTTTCCATTGCTTCATCTACTCCCTCTGAAATTCCGGCATTTTTGTCTGATTATGGTGATGTTTTTGAGGAGCCTAAACTTAGTTCTCTCCCCCCTCACCGGGATTGCGATTGTGCTATAGACTTGATTCCGGGCAGCAAGTTTCCCAAGGGTCGTTTGTTCAATCTATCTGTGCCTGAGCATGCTGCTATGCGAGAGTATATTAAGGAGTCCTTGGAAAAGGGACATATCCGTCCATCCTCATCCCCTTTAGGAGCAGGTTTTTTTTTCGTGGGTAAAAAAGATGGCTCCCTGAGGCCCTGTATTGATTATCGCCTGTTGAATAAGATTACAGTCAAATACCAGTATCCTTTGCCACTATTGACTGATTTATTTGCTCGTATTAAAGGGGCAAAGTGGTTCTCTAAGATTGACCTTCGGGGTGCGTATAATTTGGTGCGGATTAAGCAGGGAGATGAGTGGAAAACTGCATTTAATACGCCCGAGGGCCATTTTGAGTATTTGGTAATGCCTTTTGGTCTTTCTAATGCTCCTTCAGTCTTTCAGTCCTTTATGCACGATATTTTCCGTAAATACCTGGATAAATTTTTGATTGTGTATTTGGAAGATATTTTGATTTTTTCGGATGACTGGGAGTCGCATGTTCAACAGGTTAGGAAGGTTTTTCAGGTTTTGCAGGCCAATTCTTTGTTTGTAAAGGGTTCAAAGTGTATTTTTGGGGTTCAGAACATCTCCTTTTTGGGGTATATTTTTTCCCCTTCTTCTGTTGAGATGGATCCTGTCAAGGTTCGGGCTATTTGTGATTGGATGCAGCCTACTTCCCTGAAGAGTCTTCAGAAGTTCTTGGGCTTTGCTAATTTCTATCGTCGATTTATAACTGGTTTTTCAAGTGTTGCTAAACCTCTGACTGATTTGACTAAGAAGGGTGCTGATGTTGCCAATTGGTCCTCTGCGGCTGTGGAGGCCTTTCGGGAGCTTAAGCGCCGCTTTTCTTCCGCCCCTGTGTTGCGCCAGCCTGATGTTTCGCTCCCTTTTCAGGTCGAGGTTGATGCTTCCGAGATTGGAGCGGGGGCGGTTTTGTCGCAGAGAAGTCCCGATTGCTCAGTGATGAGACCATGTGCATTCTTCTCTCGAAAGCTTTCGCCCGCCGAGCGAAATTATGATGTCGGTAATCGGGAGCTCTTGGCTATGAAGTGGGCATTTGAGGAGTGGCGTCATTGGCTTGAGTGTGCTAGACATCAGGTGGTGGTCTTGACTGATCACAAGAATCTGATTTACCTTGAGTCTGCCAGGCATCTGAATCCTAGACAGGCGCGCTGGTCGTTGTTTTTCTCCCGGTTTAATTTTGTGGTTTCATACTTGCCGGGTTCAAAAAATGTGAAGGCAGATGCCCTTTCTAGGAGTTTTGAGCCTGACTCCTCTGGTGATTCTGAGCCTACGGGTATCCTTAAGGATGGGGTGATTTTGTCTGCTGTCTCCCCAGACTTGCGACGTGCTTTGCAGGAGTTTCAGACTGATAGGCCTGATCGTTGTCCGCCTGGGAGACTGTTTGTTCCAGATGAATGGACCAGTAGAGTCATCTCAGAGGTTCATTCTTCTGTGTTGGCAGGTCACCCTGGAATTTTTGGTACCAGAGATTTGGTGGCCAGGTCCTTCTGGTGGCCTTCCCTGTCTCGGGATGTGCGTGCCTTTGTACAGTCTTGTGATGTTTGTGCTCGGGCCAAGCCTTGCTGTTCTCGGGCTAGTGGATTGTTGTTGTCCTTGCCTATTCCGAAGAGGCCGTGGACGCACATCTCTATGGACTTTATCTCGGACCTCCCGGTTTCTCAGAAAATGTCCGTCATTTGGGTGGTGTGTGACCGTTTTTCTAAGATGGTTCATTTGGTACCCTTGCCCAAATTGCCTTCTTCATCTGAGTTGGTTCCTTTATTTTTTCAGAATGTGGTTCGTTTACATGGTATCCCGGAAAACATCATTTCTGACAGGGGGTCTCAATTTGTGTCTAGGTTCTGGCGAGCGTTCTGTGCCAGGATGGGCATTGATTTGTCTTTTTCATCTGCATTCCATCCTCAGACTAATGGCCAGACGGAGCGAACTAATCAGACCTTGGAGACTTATTTGAGGTGTTTTGTGTCTGCTGATCAGGATGATTGGGTCGCCTTTTTGCCGTTGGCAGAGTTTGCCCTCAATAATCAGGCCAGTTCTGCCACTCTGGTTTCTCCTTTCTTTTGCAATTCAGGGTTTCACCCTCGTTTTTCATCTGGCCCGGTGGAATCTTCGGATTGCCCTGGAGTGGACACGGTGGTGGATAGACTGCACCGGATTTGGAGTCATGTGGTGGACAATTTGAAGTTGTCTCAGGAGAAGACTCAGCAGTTTGCTAATCGTCATTGTCGTGTGGGTCATCATCTCCGCGTTGGGGACTTGGTGTGGTTATCTTCTCGTTTTGTCCCTATGAAGGTCTCTTCTCCTAAGTTTAAACCTCAGTTCATAGGTCCTTATAAGATTTTGGAGATTCTTAATCCTGTATCTTTTCGTTTGGACCTACCAGCATCTTTCACCATTCATAATGTCTTCCATCGGTCGTTGTTGCGGAGGTACGAGGTACCGGTTGTTCCTTCTGTTGAGCCTCCTGCTCCTGTGCTGGTGGAGGGTGAATTGGAGTATGTTGTGGAGAAGATTTTGGACTCTCGCGTTTCCAGACGGAGACTTCAATATTTGGTTAAATGGAAGGGATACGGTCAGGAGGATAATTCTTGGGTGACTGCCTCCGATGTTCATGCCTCTGATTTGGTTCGCGCCTTTCATAGGGCGCATCCAGATCGCCCTGGTGGTTCTCATGAGGGTTCGGTGCCCCCTCCTTAAGGGGGGGGTACTGTTGTGAATTCTGTTTTTGGGCTCCCTCTGGTGGTTACTGGTGGTACTGGCTGACTTTTGTCTTGCACCTGTTCCCATCAGGAAACTGGGAGTTTCCTATTTAGTCTGGCTTCTCAGTCATTCTAGTGCCGGCAATCAATGTTACCAGAGCACCTCTGTTGCTTGCTACCTGCTCCAAGTCTGCAACTCAGCTAAGTTGGATCTTTGGCATTTTTGTGTTTGTTTGTCCAGCATGCATTTATATTTCTCTTGCTGCTGGAAGCTCTAGTGATCTGAAATTACTACTCCGGTGTCATGAGTTGATAACGGAGTGAAAGTAATTTCAGGATGGCTGTTTAGGGTTTTGAGGTGACCGCGAAGTCCTCTTTTGTATTTTCTGCTATCTAGTCAGAGGGCCTCTCTTTGCTGAATCTATATTCATACTGCGTACGTGTTTTCCTCTTACCTAACCGTTATTATATGTGGGGGGCTACTATCACTTTTGGGGTTTCCCTGGAGGCAAGCCAGGTCTGTGTATTTCTCTACTAGGGGGTAACTAGATCTCCGGCTGGTGCGAGGTGTCTAGGGATAATCGTAGGCACACCCCCTGGCTACTATTAGTTGCGTGTTAGGTTCAGCGTCGCGGTCATCTGAGATTCCATCATTCCTAGAGCTAGTCCGTTTTTGCCTGAGTCCCTGCCATTGGGAACCATGACAGGTTACAAACTAGAAGAGCCACAGCTTATGCAGCAGTAGTGCTGCACAAGTCAAAGGTTGCTCTTTTAATTTTTCTCCTTGCACACGCTGAATGAAACACGTATAACATTTAGCCCTTTATACAGTCAAACTGTGTTGGAGGCGAGAGTTCCCTTCGTAATGAGACGCAGCACAGATGTCAAGAATCCCACCTTGGAGCTGGGCGCAGCCTCCTGAGCGTCATTATTTGCTGTACAGGAGTCTGCGCTGTCGTGTTATCCCTTGGCCTTGCGCTGTTAGCGCTGCCCATCTTCTGACATCATTTAATGTCAGCCGTTGCGCTTTGCGATGACCATGAATCCCAGCCCCGCAGTGTCTTAACATTGTTAAAACACTGCGGGGCTGGGATTCATGGCCTGGTGCAGTACATATGTTCGCCTCTCACACTCGGGTCCTTACACCCGCTTCAGACTGTGCGGCGTCAGCTGATCCCTTATCGCATGCCGCGGCCATGAAGCCGCACAGTCTGAAGAAGGCGGAAGAAGATGAGGGACAGGCGAACATAGGCACTGCTCATGCCCATCAATCACACCCTCGCAGTCCAAATAAATAAGACACCGAGGGGCGTTGTGTGGGTCAGGGCAGCCGCAGAGGCGCAGCCAGCCAAACAATGATGCCAGAAGATGGGCAGCGCTACCAAGGGGGTTGCAGCGTGTCATTACAAAGGAAAGTCACACCTCCGGGACGGTTAAATGGTCACAGAGGACACATTTTAGACGTGTTCGGTTCCCCATGGGCAAGGAGAATGAGTTTCCGAGCCACCTTGCACACATGCAGCATTACTGCTGTACAAGGTGGCTGTAAAACATAGAAACACCTGGGGGAGGGGGGACAGGTTCCCTTCAATTTCAGTTCTTGTGTCTGCGTGGCAGTCGCAGGACACGTTGCCGGCTACACAGCAGGGGAACAGGTGGCGGTGCTGGACCCCACCGACACATTGGCTGGTGTTTTTCTCTGTGCAGCTAGCACATCTGGGCCCCAACTGGCGGTGTTAGAGCCCAGGGTCAGCAGGAGGAGGAGCAGGGGGAGGGGAGTGTAGGCCGAAGCCTGCACTGGCGGCAGCTTTGGGTCTGTTGTGTCTGCGTGGCGGTCGCAGGACACGTTGCCGGCTACACAGCAGGGGATCAGCTGGCGGTGCTGGACCCCACTGACACATTGGCGAGGTGTTTGGCTCTGTGCAGCCAGCACTTCCGGACAGCAACTAGCGGTGTTGGAACCAGGGCACTGCAGGTGGAGCAGAGTGTAGGCCGAAGCCTAATTGAACCGATTTCAAAAGTAACCTTTAACCCCCCCTCAGGGGTTACAAACTAGAAGAGCCACAGCTTATGCAGCAGTAGTGCTGCACAAGTCAAAGGTTGCTCTTTTAATTTTTCTCCTTGCACACGCTGAATGAAACACGTATAACATTTAGCCCTTTATACAGTCAAACTGTGTTGGAGGCGAGAGTTCCCTTCGTAATGAGACGCAGCACAGATGTCAAGAATCCCACCTGAGCGTCGTTATTTGCTGTACAGGAGTCTGCGCTGTCGTGTTATCCCTTGGCCTTGCGCTGTTAGCGCTGCCCATCTTCTGACATCATTTAATGTCGGCCTTTGCGATGACCATGAATCCCAGCCCCGCAGTGTCTTAACATTGTTAAAACACTGCGGGGCTGGGATTCATGGCCTGGCGCAGTACATATGTTCGCCTCTCACACTCGGGTCCTTACACCCGCTTCAGACTGTGCGGCGTCAGCTGATCCCTTATCGCATGCCGCGGCCATGAAGCCGCACAGTCTGAAGAAGGCGGAAGGAGATGAGGGACAGGCGAACATAGGCACTGCTCATGCCCATCAATCACACCCTCGCAGTCCAAATAAATAAGACACCGAGGGGCATTGTGTGGGTCAGGGCGGCCGCAGAGGCGCAGCCAGCCAAACAATGATGCCAGAAGACGGGCAGCGCTACCAAGGGGGTTGCAGCGTGTCATTACAAAGGAAAGTCACACCTCCGGGACGGTTAAATGGTCACAGAGGACACATTTTAGACGTGTTTGGTTCCCCATGGGCTTATAGCATATAGGGCATATAGCGTTCGTGACGGGGCTCCATAGTCTCATCGGGGTCAGATTCTGGATCAGTACACTGCGAGGGCAATGTTCTGATCTGAGTCAAAGGAACAGCATAATAATCTGGCTGTGGCTGTGCATCTGTGCACTCCATGTCCGATTCAACTTGTAATGGGCATGGCCTGTTAACAATTTCCCTTTCTAACCCAGGCACGGTATGTGTAAAGAGCTCCATGGAGTAACCTGTTGTGTCACCTGATGCATCCTTTACTGTTGTTCTGGGTGAAGGACACAAGGAAGCGACTTGTTCCTGACCGGGAGCATCCACTGACGATGCACTGCTCTGACATTTGGCACTTTCCGAGGAGGAGGCGAAAGAGCTAGAGGCAAAGTCAGCAATGAAAGCCAATACTTGTTCCTCCTGCTCCGGCTTCAAAAGCGGTTTTCCTACTCCCAGAAAAGGGAGCCTTCGAGGCCTTGTGTAGCCAGACGATGACGCTGGCTCAACAACTCGAGACTTAGGGGCTATATTGCTTTTCCCACGACCACCTGATACTCCACGACCACCACCACTACCATCATTACCAGCTGGCAATTAACGCCCATGGCCACGACCTCTTCCACCAGACTTCCTCATTCTTGGAAAAATGTTACCAAACTAACAACCGTTATGTGGTCCTGTAAAACCAGGTACAAGTTGTACGTGAACTTGTTGTGATTGTAAATCTCCCTTTTTTATGTGTTGGAGAATGCAGGAAAAAATCAGGCCCACTGTATACACTACACAGTTTGATTGGCAGAAAGAGGCTGGCAGATATGGCACTAACAGGACTGACGTAGATGCACACACTGGCAATAGAAATGTCCCTCTTTATGTGTGGGAGAATGCAGGGAAAAATCAGGCCCACTGTATTACACTAGACAGTTTGATTGGCAGAAAGAGGCTGGCAGACATGACACTGACAGGACTGATGCAGATGCACACTCTGGCAATAGAAATGTAACTTTTTTTGTGTGGGAGAATGCAGGGAAAAATCAGGCCCATTGTATTACACTACACTGTTTGATTGGCAGAAAGAGGCTGGCAGATATGGCACTAACAGGAGTGACGCAGATAAAAACACTGGCAATAGAAATGTCCCTCTTTATGTGTGGGAGAATGCAGTGAAAAATCAGGCCCACTGTATTACACTACACTGTTTGATTGGCAGAAAGAGGCTGGCAGATATGGCACTAACAGGAGTGACGCAGATAAAAACACTGGCAATAGAAATGTCCCTCTTTATGTGTGGGAGAATGCAGGGAAAAATCTGGCCCACTGTATTACACAATACACAGTTTGATTGGCAGAAAGAGGCTGGCAGATATGGCACTAACCGGACTGACGCAGATGCACACACTGGCAATAGAAATGTCCCTTTTTTGGGGTGGGAGAATGCAGTGAAAAATCAGGCCCACTGTATTACACTACAATGTTTGATTGGCAGAAAAAGGCTGGCAGATATGGCACTAACAGGAGTGACGCAGATAAACACACTGGCAATAGAAATGTCCCTTTTTTTGGGTGGGAGAATGCAGTGAAAAATCAGCCCACTGTATTACACTACACTGTTTGATTGGCAGAAAGAGGCTGGCAGATATGGCACTAACAGGAGTGACGCAGATAAACACACTGGCAATAGAAATGTCCCTTTTTTTGGGTGGGAGAATGCAGTGAAAAATCAGGCCCACTGTATTACACTAGACAGTTTGATTGGCAGAAAGAGGCTGGCAGATATGACACTGACAGGACTGACGCAGATGCACACACTGGCAATAGAAATGTAACTTTTTTTGTGTGGGAGAATGCAGGGAAAAATCAGGCCCACTGTATTACACTACACTGTTTGATTGGCAGAAAGAGGCTGGCAGATATGGCACTAACAGGAGTGACGCAGATAAAAACACTGGCAATAGAAATGTCCCTCTTTATGTGTGGGAGAATGCAGTGAAAAATCAGGGCCACTGTATTACACTACACTGTTTGATTGGCAGAAAGAGGCTGGCAGATATGGCACTAACAGGAGTGACGCAGATAAAAACACTGGCAATAGAAATGTCCCTCTTTATGTGTGGGAGAATGCAGGGAAAAATCAGGCCCACTGTATTACACAATACACAGTTTGATTGGCAGAAAGAGGCTGGCAGATATGGCACTAACCGGACTGACGCAGATGCACACACTGGCAATAGAAATGTCCCTTTTTTTGGGTGGGAGAATGCAGTGAAAAATCAGGCCCACTGTATTACACTACACTGTTTGATTGGCAGAAAAAGGCTGGCAGATATGGCACTAACAGGAGTGACGCAGATAAACACACTGGCAATAGAAATGTCCCTTTTTTTGGGTGGGAGAATGCAGTGAAAAATCAGCCCACTGTATTACACTACACTATTTGATTGGCAGAAAGAGGCTGGCAGATATGGCACTAACAGGAGTGACGCAGATAAACACACTGGCAATAGAAATGTCCCTTTTTTTGGGTGGGAGAATGCAGTGAAAAATCTGGCCCACTGTATTACACTAGACAGTTTGATTGGCAGAAAGAGGCTGGCAGATATGACACTGACAGGACTGACGCAGATGCACACACTGGCAATAGAAATGTAACTTTTTCTGTGTGGGAGAATGCAGGGAAAAATCAGGCCCACTGTATTACACTACACTGTTTGATTGGCAGAAAGAGGCTGGCAGATATGGCACTAACAGGAGTGACGCAGATAAAAACACTGGCAATAGAAATGTCCCTCTTTATGTGTGGGAGAATGCAGGGAAAAATCTGGCCCACTGTATTACACAATACACAGTTTGATTGGCAGAAAGAGGCTGGCAGATATGGCACTAACCGGACTGACGCAGATGCACACACTGGCAATAGAAATGTCCCTTTTTTGGGGTGGGAGAATGCAGTGAAAAATCAGGCCCACTGTATTACACTACAATGTTTGATTGGCAGAAAAAGGCTGGCAGATATGGCACTAACAGGAGTGACGCAGATAAACACACTGGCAATAGAAATGTCCCTTTTTTTGGGTGGGAGAATGCAGTGAAAAATCAGCCCACTGTATTACACTACACTGTTTGATTGGCAGAAAGAGGCTGGCAGATATGGCACTAACAGGAGTGACGCAGATAAACACACTGGCAATAGAAATGTCCCTTTTTTTGGGTGGGAGAATGCAGTGAAAAATCAGGCCCACTGTATTACACTAGACAGTTTGATTGGCAGAAAGAGGCTGGCAGATATGACACTGACAGGACTGACGCAGATGCACACACTGGCAATAGAAATGTAACTTTTTTTGTGTGGGAGAATGCAGGGAAAAATCAGGCCCACTGTATTACACTACACTGTTTGATTGGCAGAAAGAGGCTGGCAGATATGGCACTAACAGGAGTGACGCAGATAAAAACACTGGCAATAGAAATGTCCCTCTTTATGTGTGGGAGAATGCAGTGAAAAATCAGGGCCACTGTATTACACTACACTGTTTGATTGGCAGAAAGAGGCTGGCAGATATGGCACTAACAGGAGTGACGCAGATAAAAACACTGGCAATAGAAATGTCCCTCTTTATGTGTGGGAGAATGCAGGGAAAAATCAGGCCCACTGTATTACACAATACACAGTTTGATTGGCAGAAAGAGGCTGGCAGATATGGCACTAACCGGACTGACGCAGATGCACACACTGGCAATAGAAATGTCCCTTTTTTTGGGTGGGAGAATGCAGTGAAAAATCAGGCCCACTGTATTACACTACACTGTTTGATTGGCAGAAAAAGGCTGGCAGATATGGCACTAACAGGAGTGACGCAGATAAACACACTGGCAATAGAAATGTCCCTTTTTTTGGGTGGGAGAATGCAGTGAAAAATCAGCCCACTGTATTACACTACACTATTTGATTGGCAGAAAGAGGCTGGCAGATATGGCACTAACAGGAGTGACGCAGATAAACACACTGGCAATAGAAATGTCCCTTTTTTTGGGTGGGAGAATGCAGTGAAAAATCAGGCCCACTGTATTACACTAGACAGTTTGATTGGCAGAAAGAGGCTGGCAGATATGACACTGACAGGACTGACGCAGATGCACACACTGGCAATAGAAATGTAACTTTTTCTGTGTGGGAGAATGCAGGGAAAAATCAGGCCCACTGTATTACACTACACTGTTTGATTGGCAGAAAGAGGCTGGCAGATATGGCACTAACAGGAGTGACGCAGATAAAAACACTGGCAATAGAAATGTCCCTCTTTATGTGTGGGAGAATGCAGGGAAAAATCAGGCCCACTGTATTACACAATACACAGTTTGATTGGCAGAAAGAGGCTGGCAGATATGGCACTAACAGGAGTGACGCAGATAAACATACTGGCAATAGAAATGTCCCTTTTTTTGGGTGGGAGAATGCAGTGAAAAATCAGGCCCACTGTATTACACTACACTGTTTGATTGGCAGAAAAAGGCTGGCAGATATGGCACTAACAGGAGTGACGCAGATAAACACACTGGCAATAGAAATGTCCCTTTTTTTGGGTGGGAGAATGCAGTGAAAAATCAGCCCACTGTATTACACTACACTGTTTGATTGGCAGAAAGAGGCTGGCAGATATGGCACTAACAGGAGTGACGCAGATAAACACACTGGCAATAGAAATGTCCCTTTTTTTGGGTGGGAGAATGCAGTGAAAAATCAGGCCCACTGTATTACACTAGACAGTTTGATTGGCAGAAAGAGGCTGGCAGATATGACACTGACAGGACTGACGCAGATGCACACACTGGCAATAGAAATGTAACTTTTTCTGTGTGGGAGAATGCAGGGAAAAATCAGGCCCACTGTATTACACTACACTGTTTGATTGGCAGAAAGAGGCTGGCAGATATGGCACTAACAGGAGTGACGCAGATAAAAACACTGGCAATAGAAATGTCCCTCTCTATGTGTGGAAGAATGCAAGGAAAAATCAGGCCCACTGTATTACACTACACTGTTTGATTGGCAGAAAGAGGCTGGCAGATATGGCACTAACAGGAGTGACGCAGATAAAAACACTGGCAATAGAAATGTTCCTCTTTATGTGTGGGAGAATGCAGTGAAAAATCAGGCCCACTGTATTACACTACACTGTTTGATTGGCAGAAAGAGGCTGGCAGATATGGCACTAACAGGAGTGACGCAGATAAAAACACTGGCAATAGAAATGTCCCTCTCTATGTGTGGAAGAATGCAAGGAAAAATCAGGCCCACTGTATTACACTACACTGTTTGATTGGCAGAAAGAGGCTGGCAGATATGGCACTAACAGGAGTGACGCAGATAAACACACTGGCAATAGAAATGTCCCTTTTTTTGGGTGGGAGAATGCAGGGAAAAATCAGGCCCACTGTATTACACTAGACAGTTTGATTAGCAGAAAGAGGCTGGCAGATATGGCACTAGCCGGACTGACGCAGATGCACACACTGGCAATAGAAATGTCCCTCTTTTTTTTATATGGGAGCCAAGGGATTGAATCAGGCCCACTATATCACGGTATAGTTCCTGTGGCACAAAATGTCTGACAGATACCACAGACAGCACTCGCACAGATGCACAGGTTTGGCAAGATTATTCTCCCTTTATTTTAATTTTTTGGGGGGATATGTGAAACAAGTGATTTAATCTGGCCCACCGTTATACAGTAGGTTTTCTGTGGCTGAAAAACAAAGACAGATGCCACACACAGGACTGGCACTAATGCAGATTTGCCAATCTTAATCTCCAACTTTTTTTTTTTTTTCTGGGAGAATTGTGAAGAAATCAGGCCCACTGTTATACAGTAGGTTTTCTGTGGCAGAAAAAAAAATGCCATACACAGGACTGGCACTAATGCAGATTTGCCAATCTTAATCTCCCACTTTTATTTTTTTTTTCTGGGAGAATTGTGAAGAAATCAGGCCCACTGTTAGACAGTAGGTTTTCTGTGGCAGAAAAAACAAAAAAAAGATGCCACACACAGGACTGGCACTAATGCAGATTTGCCAGTCTTAATCTCCCACTTTTATTTTTTTTTCTGGGAGAATTGTGAAGAAATCAGGTCCACTGTTAGACAGTAGGTTTTCTGTGGCAGAAAAACAAAGACAGATGCCACACACAGGACTGGCACTAATGCAGATTTGCCAATCTTAATCTCCCACTTTTATTTTTTTTTCTTGGAGAATTGTTAAGAAATCAGGCCCACTGTTATACAGTAGGTTTTCTGTGGCAGAAAAACAAAGACAGGTGCCACACACAGGACTGGCACTGATGCAGATTTGACAATCTTAATCTCCCACTTTTATTTTTTTTTCTGGGAGAATTGTGAATAAATCTGGGCCACTGTATTAAAGTATATTTTCTGTGGCAAAAATTGGCTTGAAGAGATATAACAAAAAAAAAAAAAGGGACTGTACTACAATTACTATCTCCCTACAGTTATCTCAGAAAAGTATGTCAGGCAGCAATAAAAAGGACTGCTGCACACAAAAGTCAAAAGTGTGGACAAACAAACAAGATAGCTGTGCAGAAAGGAAGGAGCAACAGGATTTGTGCTTTGAAAAAAGCAGTTGGTTTGCACAGCGGCGTACATACAGCAACGCAGCTATCAGGGAGCCTTCTAGGGCAGCCCAATAAGCTACAGAGCTGATGAAGAGAAATCTAGCCTCCACTGTCCCTGCAAAGAAAAGGTGGTGTTGGACAGTGGAAATCGCTACAGCACAAGCGGTTTTGGGGGTTAATTTACCCTGCCTAACGCTATCCCTGCTTCTGACAGCGTTTCTTGGGCAGTTGGCAGTCTGCAGCACATGGTGGATTACATGCTGCAGTGCCTGAGAAACGACCGCCGCATCGCCCACATTCTCAACATGTCTGATTATTGGGTGTTCACCCTCCTCGATCCTCGCTACCGGGACAATGTAGAAAGCCTCATCACACCGTTGAACCAGGAGCGAAAAATGCGGGAGTACCAAGACACACTGGTGAATTCCATCATCTTCTCCATTCCAAGTAAGAGAAGTGCTGCTAGTGCATTACAAAGCAGCTCAGTGCATCCAGGCAGTGGTGGAGGCTCTGCACAAAGAGGGAGCAGAAGCAGTGCCTCTGCCCAAGGCAAGACCAGTATGGCCCAACTGTGGCACAGTTTTCTGTGCCCGCCACAAAAGTCTACACCATCACAGACGGCTCCAGTCAGCAGGAGGCAACGGTTCCGTCAGATGGTGACAGACTACATGTCTTGCCCTCTTGCTGTACTCCCAGACGGCTCTTCCCCTTTCAAGTTTTGGGTCTCAAAGCTGGATACATGGCCAGAGCTAAGCCAGTATGCATTGGAGGTGCTGGCTTGCCCTGTGGCTAGTGTATTATCGGAACGCGTCTTTAGTGCTGCAGGTGGTGTACTAACTGACCGTCGCATGCGACTATCCTCCGATAACGTTGACCGGCTTACTTTCCTGAAAATGAACAAGGCCTGGATCTCGAAGGAATTTGCCACTCCTCTTCCTGATTAAATAATTAGGTGACTGTCTACGTTATCCAGGTCTCCTGTTGTGTTCATCTTTCTACCACCTGAACTTAAATTCCTGGGCTCCAACACTGCCAGTTGAGGCTCAGAAGTGCCGTCTGCACAGTCAAAACATACGACCCAGTGTTATTGGGTTTCAGTAACGTCAGCTGATCCCCAGCTGTGTAGCCGGCAATGTGTCCTGCGACCGCCACGCTGACAAAACAACTGAAATGTAAGGGAACCTGTCCCCCCCCCCAAGGCGTTTGTTACTGAAAGAGCCACCTTGTGCAGCAGTAATGCTGCACAAGGAAAAGGTAGCTATTTTCATTATGCTCCTTGCACACGCAGAACTTAACACTTATAAAATGTGTCCACTGATACCGTAAAACCGTCCCGGAGGTGGGACTTTCCTTCGTAATATGACGCAGCACAGCTGTCATTCCTACCCCCTCGGCGCCGTGCCCCGGCTCCTCAGCATTGTTTGATTCCGTCACGGAGCCTGCGCTGTTATGTTATCCCTTGGCCAGGCACACTTAGCGCTGCCCATCTTCTGACATCATTTGGTGTCAGGCTGGCTGCGCCTGTGCGGCCGCGCTGGCCGAGAGCCCGCCTCGCATTGTCTTCTGATTTAATCCCACTGGGGGCCTGAGATCCATGGACATGCGCAGTGCATATCTGAACCTCCGCCTCTCACTCATCTCCCTACGCCTTCTTCAGACTGTGCGCCATCAGCTGATCCCTAATAGCATGCCACGGCCGTGACGCCGCACAGTCTGAAGAAGCCGTAGGGAGGGGAGTGAGAGGCGAGGATATGCACTGCGCATGGCCACGGATCCCAGGCCCGCGGTGGGATTACATTAGATGACACTGCGAGGCGGGCTCTCGGCCAGCGCGGCCGCACAGGCACAGCCAGCCTGACACCAAATGATGTCAGAAGATGGGCAGCGCTAAGTGTGCCTGGCCAAGGGATAACATAACAGCGCAGGCTCTGGGACGGAATCAAACAACGCTGAGGAGCCGGGGCACGGCGCCGAGGGGGTAGGAATGACAGCTGTGCTGCATCATATTACGAGGGAAAGTCCCACCTCCGGGACGGTCTCACGGTTTCAGGGGACACATTTTATAAGTGTTTAGTTCTGTGTTTGCAAGGAGCATAATGAAAAGAGCCACCTTTTCCTTTTGCATCTTTTGTGCTGCACAAGCTGGCTCTTTCAGCTACAAATGCCTTGGGGGGGAGTTAAAGGTTCCCTTTCGACTTTCTCCAATCAGGCTTCGGCCTACATTGTGTTCCTCTGCTTCTCCTCCTGTCCCTGGGCTCCAACACCGCTAGTTGCTGTCCAGAAGTGCTGTACGCACAAAGCCAAACACCTCGCCAATGTGTTAGTGGGGTTCAGTAACGCCTGCTGCTCCCCTGCTGTGTGTGTGGCAATCCCTCCTATCTCCTCCACCTCCTCCTCCCCCTGTCCCTGGGCTCCAACACCGCTAGTTGTTGCCTGGTAGTGCTGTACGCACAGTCCCAACAGTCGCTCCTCTGTTATTGGGGTTCAGTAACGTCAGCTGTTCCCCAGCTGTGTGTGTGGCAATCCCTCCTATCTCCTCCACCTCCTCCTCCTCCTGTCCCTGGGCTCCAACACCGCTAGTTGTTGCCTGGTAGTGCTGTACGCACAGTCCCAACAGTCGCTCCTCTGTTATTGGGGTTCAGTAACGTCAGCTGCTCCCCTGCTGTGTGTGTGGCAATCCCTCCTATCTCCTCCACCTCCTCCTCCTCCTGTCCCTGGGCTCCAACACCGCTAGTTGTTGCCTGGTAGTGCTGTACGCACAGTCCCAACAGTCGCTCCTCTGTTATTGGGGTTCAGTAACGTCAGCTGCTCCCCTGCTGTGTGTGTGGCAATCCCTCCTATCTCCTCCACCTCCTCCTCCTCCTGTCCCTGGGCTCCAACACCGCTAGTTGTTGCCTGGTAGTGCTGTACGCACAGTCCCAACAGTCGCTCCTCTGTTATTGGGGTTCAGTAACGTCAGCTGCTCCCCTGCTGTGTGTGTGGCAATCCCTCCTATCTCCTCCACCTCCTCCTCCTCCTGTCCCTGGGCTCCAACACCGCTAGTTGTTGCCTGGTAGTGCTGTATGCACAGTCCCAACAGTCGCTCCTCTGTTATTGGGGTTCAGTAACGTCAGCTGCTCCCCTGCTGTGTGTGTGGCAATCCCTCCTATCTCCTCCACCTCCTCCTCCTCCTGTCCCTGGGCTCCAACACCGCTAGTTGTTGCCTGGTAGTGCTGTACGCACAGTCCCAACAGTCGCTCCTCTGTTATTGGGGTTCAGTAACGTCACCTGTTCCCCAGCTGTGTGTGTGGCAATCCCTCCTATCTCCTCCACCTCCTCCTCCTCCTGTCCCTGGGCTCCAACACCGCTAGTTGTTGCCTGGCAGTGCTGTACGCACAGTTCCAACAGTCGCTCCTCTGTTATTGGGGTTCAGTAACGTCAGCTGCTCCCCTGCTGTGTGTGTGGCAATCCCTCCTATCTCCTCCACCTCCTCCTCCTCCTGTCCCTGGGCTCCAACACCGCTAGTTGTTGCCTGGTAGTGCTGTACGCACAGTCCCAACAGTCGCTCCTCTGTTATTGGGGTTCAGTAACGTCAGCTGCTCCCCTGCTGTGTGTGTGGCAATCCCTCCTATCTCCTCCACCTCCTCCTCCTCCTGTCCCTGGGCCCCAACACCGCTAGTTGTTGCCTGGTAGTGCTGTACGCACAGTCCCAACAGTCGCTCCTCTGTTATTGGGGTTCAGTAACGTCAGCTGTTCCCCAGCTGTGTGTGTGGCAATCCCTCCTATCTCCTCCACCTCCTCCTCCTCCTGTCCCTGGGCTCCAACACCGCTAGTTGTTGCCTGGTAGTGCTGTACGCACAGTCCCAACAGTCGCTCCTCTGTTATTGGGGTTCAGTAACGTCAGCTGCTCCCCTGCTGTGTGTGTGACAATCCCTCCTATCTCCTCCACCTCCTCCTCCCCCTGTCCCTGGGCTCCAACACAGCTAGTTGTTGCCTGGTAGTGCTGTACGCACAGTCCCAACAGTCGCTCCTCTATTATTGGGGTTCAGTAACGTCAGCTGCTCCCCTGCTGTGTGTGTGGCAATACCTCCTATCTCCTCCACCTCCTCCTCCTCCTGTCCCTGGGCTCCAACACCGCTAGTTGTTGCCTGGTAGTGCTGTACGCACAGTCCCAACAGTCGCTCCTCTGTTATTGGGGTTCAGTAACGTCACCTGTTCCCCAGCTGTGTGTGTGGCAATCCCTCCTATCTCCTCCACCTCCTCCTCCTCCTGTCCCTGGGCTCCAACACCGCTAGTTGTTGCCTGGTAGTGCTGTACGCACAGTCCCAACAGTCGCTCCTCTGTTATTGGGGTTCAGTAACGTCAGCTGCTCCCCTGCTGTGTGTGTGGCAATCCCTCCTATCTCCTCCACCTCCTCCTCCTCCTGTCCCTGGGCTCCAACACCGCTAGTTGTTGCCTGGTAGTGCTGTACGCACAGTCCCAACAGTCGCTCCTCTGTTATTGGGGTTCAGTAACATCAGCTGTTCCCCAGCTGTGTGTGTGGCAATCCCTCCTATCTCCTCCACCTCCTCCTCCTCCTGTCCCTGGGCTCCAACACCGCTAGTTGTTGCCTGGTAGTGCTGTACGCACAGTCCCAACAGTCGCTCCTCTGTTATTGGGGTTCAGAAACGTCAGCTGCTCCCCTGCTGTGTGTGTGGCAATCCCTCCTATCTCCTCCACCTCCTCCTCCTCCTGTCCCTGGGCTCCAACACCGCTAGTTGTTGCCTGGTAGTGCTGTACGCACAGTCCCAACAGTCGCTCCTCTGTTATTGGGGTTCAGTAACGTCAGCTGTTCCCCAGCTGTGTGTGTGGCAATCCCTCCTATCTCCTCCACCTCCTCCTCCTCCTGTCCCTGGGCTCCAACACCGCTAGTTGTTGCCTGGTAGTGCTGTACGCACAGTCCCAACAGTCGCTCCTCTGTTATTGGGGTTCAGTAACGTCAGCTGCTCCCCTGCTGTGTGTGTGGCAATCCCTCCTATCTCCTCCACGTCCTCCTCCTCCTGTCCCTGGGCTCCAACACCGCTAGTTGTTGCCTGGTAGTGCTGTACGCACAGTCCCAACAGTCGCTCCTCTGTTATTGGGGTTCAGTAACGTCAGCTGCTCCCCTGCTGTGTGTGTGGCAATCCCTCCTATCTCCTCCACCTCCTCCTCCTCCTGTCCCTGGGCTCCAACACCGCTAGTTGTTGCCTGGTAGTGCTGTACGCACAGTCCCAACAGTCGCTCCTCTGTTATTGGGGTTCAGTAACGTCAGCTGTTCCCCAGCTGTGTGTGTGGCAATCCCTCCTATCTCCTCCACCTCCTCCTCCTCCTGTCCCTGGGCTCCAACACCGCTAGTTGTTGCCTGGTAGTGCTGTACGCACAGTCCCAACAGTCGCTCCTCTGTTATTGGGGTTCAGTAACGTCAGCTGCTCCCCTGCTGTGTGTGTGGCAATCCCTCCTATCTCCTCCACCTCCTCCTCCTCCTGTCCCTGGGCTCCAACACCGCTAGTTGCCATCCAGAAGTGCTGTCCGCACAGTCCCAACAGTCCCTCCTCTGTTATTGGGGTTCAGTAAAGCCTGCTGCTCCCCTGCTGTGTATACGGCAACGTGTCCTGCGACTGCCACGCAGGCACAACAAGTTTAATTTAAGGGAACCTGTCCCCCCCCCCCAGGCGTTTGTTACTGAAGGAGACACCTTGTGCAGCAGTAATGATGCAAAGGGAAAAAGTGCCTCTTTTCGTGGTGCTCCTTGCACATGCTGAACCTAACACTTATGAAATGTGTCCCCTCACACGGTTAAACCGTCCGGTCGGTGGAACTTTCCTTTGTCATGTGACGCAGCACAGCCGTCATTCATACCCCCTTGGCGCCGTGCGCCTCCACCTCAGCGTTGTTTGAATCTGTCCCGGAGTCTGCGCTGTTATGTTATCCCTTGGCCAGGCACACTTAGCGCTGCCCGTCTTCTGACATCATTTGGCGTCAGGATGGCTGCGCCTGTGTGGCCGCGCTGGACGAGATCCCGCCTCGTAGTGTCTTCTGATTTAATCCCACTGCGGACCTGTGATCCATGGACATTAGCAGTGCATATCTTAACCTCCGCCTCTCACTCATCTCCCTACGCCTTCTTCAGACTGTGCGCTGTTAGCTGATCCCTAATAGCATGCCATGGCCGTGACGCCGCACAGTCTGAAGAAGCCGTAGGGAGGGGAGTGAGAGGCGAGGATATGCACTGCTCATGCCCATGGATCAAAGGTCCGCAGAGTGATTACATTAGATGACACGGCGAGGCGGGATCTCGTCCAGCGCGGCCGCACAGGCGCAGCCATCCTGACACCAAATGATGTCAGAAGACGGGCAGCGCTAAGTGTGCCTGGCCAAGGGATAACATAACAGCGCAGACTCCGGGACAGATTCAAACAACGCTGAGGAGGAGGCGCACGGCGCCAAGGGGGTAAGAATGACAGCTGTGCTGCGTCACATGACAAAGGAAAGTTCCACCGACCGGACGGTTTAACCATGTGAGGGGACACATTTCAAAAGTGTTAGGTTCAGCATGTGCAAGGACCATAATTAAAAGAGCTAAGTTTACCTTTTCCAGCATTAGTGCTGTACAAGATGGCTCTTTCAGCTACAAACGCCTGGGGGGGGGTTAAAGGTTCCCTTTCAACTTGCTCCAGTGCAGGCTGCGGCCTACACTCTGCTCCACCTGCAGAGCCCGGGCTCAAACACCGCTAGTTGCTGTCCGGAAGTGCTGGCTGCACAGAGAAAAACACCTGCCAATGTGTCAGTGGGGTTCAGCACCGCCAGCTGTTCCCCTGTTGTGTAGCCGGCAACATGTCCTGCAACAGCCACGCAGACACAAAGCTGCCGCTAGTGCAGGCTTCGGCCTACACTCTGCTCCCTCTCCTCCTGCTGACCCTGGGCTCTAACACCGCCAGTTGGTGCCCGTACTGCTAGCTGCACAGAGAAGAACACCAGCCAATGTGTCAGTGGGGTTCAGCACCGCCTGCTGTTCCCCTGCTGTGTAGCCGGCATCGTGTCCTGCAACAGCCACGCAGACTCAAAAACTGAAATTGAAGGGATCCTGTCGCCCCACCCCCAGGTGTTTGTATGTTTTACAGCCACCTTGTACAGCAGTAATGCTGCATGTGTGCAATGTGGCTCATAAACTTATTCTCCTTGCACACGTGGAACGGAACACGTCTACAATGTGTCCCCTGAGACCATTAAAACGTCCCTGAGGTGCGACTTTCCTTTGTAATGACACGCAACGACCCCCTTGGTAGCACAGCCCTTCTTCTGACATCATTGTTTGGCTGGCTGCGCCTCTGCGGCCGCCCTGCCCAACACAATGCCCCTCGGTGTCTTATTTATTTTGACTGCGAGGGTGTGATTGACGGGCATGAGCAGTGCATATCTTCGCCAGGCTGTCACTCAGCTCCTTCCGCCTTCTTCAGACTGTGCGGCTTCATGGCCGCGGCATGCGATAAGGGATCAGCTGACGCCGCACAGTCTGTAGCAGGTGTAAGGACGCGAGCGAGAGGCGAACATATGTACTGCGCCAGGCCATGAATCCCAGCCCCGCAGTGTCAAACACTGTAAAGACACTGCGGGGCTGGGATTCATGGGCATCGCGAACCGCACCAGCCGACATGAAATGATGTCAGAAGACGGGCAGCGCATGGCCAAGGGATAACGCAACAACGCAGACTCCTGTACATCAAAATGCGATGCTCAGGAGGCCGCGCCAAGCACCAAGGTGGTATTTTTGCCAGCTGTGCTGCGTCTCATTACGAAGGGAACTCTCGCCTCCAACACAGTTTGACTGTATAAAGGGCTAAATGTTATACGTGTTTCATTCAGCGTGTGCAAGGAGAAAAATTAAAAGAGCAACCTTTGACTTGTGCAGCACTACTGCTGCATAAGGCGTGGCTCTTCTAGTTTGTAACACCTGAGGGGGGTTAAAGGTTACCTTTAAAATTGGTTCAATTAGGCTTCGGCCTACACTCTGCTCCCCCTGCAGAGCCTGGGCTCTAACACTGCCAGTTGGTGCCCCGAAGTGCTGGCTGCACAGATAAAAACACCCGCCAATGTGTCAGTGGGGTTCAGCACCGCCAGCTCTTCCCCTGCTGTGTAGCCAGCAACATGTCCTGCAACAGCCACGCAGACACAAAGCTGCCGCCAGTGCAGGCTTTGGCCTACACTCTGCTCCTTCTCCTCCTGCTGACCCTGGGCTCTAACACCGCCAGTTGGTGCCCGGTACTGCTAGCTGCACAGAGAAAAACACCAGCCAATGTGTCAGTGGGGTTCAGCACCGCCAGCTGTTCCCCTGCTGTGTAGCCGGCATCGTGTCCTGCAAAAGCCACGCAGACACAAGAACTGAAATTGAAGGGAACCTGTCGCCCCTCCCCCAGGTGTTTGTATGTTTTACAGCCACCTTGTACAGCAGTAATGCTGCATGTGTGCAAGGTGGCTCATAAACTTATTCTCCTTGCACACGTGGAACGGAACACATCTACAATGTGTCCCCTGAGACCATTAAATCGTCCCTGAGGTGTGACTTTCCTTTGTAATGACACGCAACAACCCCCTTGGTAGCACAGCCCTTCTTCTGACATCATTGTTTGGCTGGCTGCGCCTCTGCGGCCGCCCTGCCCGACACAACGCCCCTCGGTGTCTTATTTATTTTGACTGCGAGGGTGTGATTGACGGTCATGAGCAGTGCATATCTTCGCCAGGCTGTCACTCAGCTCCTTCCGCCTTCTTCAGACTGTGCGGCTTCATGGCCGTGGCATACGATAAGGGATCAGCTGACGCCGCACAGTCTGTAGCAGGTGTAAGGACCCAAGCGAGAGGTGAACATATGTACTGCGCCAGGCCATGAATCCCAGCCCCCCAGTGTGAAACACTGTAAAGACATTGCGGGGCTGGAATTCATGGGCATCGCGAACCGCACCAGCCGACATGAAATTATGTCAGAAGACGGGCAGCGCATGGCCAAGGGATAACGCAACAACGCAGACTCCTGTACATCAAAATGCAATGCTCAGGAGGCCGCGCCAAGCACCAAGGTGGTATTTTTGCCAGCTGTGCTGCGTCTCATAACGAAGGGAACTCCCGCCTCCAAGACAGATTGACTATATAAGGGCCAAAATGTTGTACGTGTTTCATTCAGATTGTGCAAGGAACAAAATTAAAAGAGCAACCTTTGACTTGTGCAGCACTACTGCTGCATAAGGCATGGCTCTTCTAGTTTGTAACACCTGAGGGGGGGTTAAAGGTTACCTTTAAAATTGGTTCAATTAGGCTTCGGCCTACACTCTGCTCCCCCTGCAGAGCCTGGGCTCTAACACCGCCAGTTGGTGCCCCGAAGTGCTGGCTGCACAGAGAAAAACACCCGCCAATGTGTCAGTGGGGTTCAGCACCGCCAGCTGTTCCCCTGCTGTGTAGCCAGCATCGTGTGCTGCAAACGCCACGCAGACACAACAGACCTACAAATGCCTCCAGTGCAGGCTTCGGCCTACACTCTGCTCCCCCTGCTGACCCTTTGCTCCAACACCGCTAGTTGGGGCTCTAGGAAGACAAGCTTGAATAGGTCCCCATCCTGGTTACAGCACCGTCAGCTGGTTCCGGGCAGAGCCTTTGGCTTAGGTGCCTCCTTCTGGGTATCCGAGTTCCACTAACGTCAGGTGGTCCTTGGTAGTGCTTTCAGGCACGGGTACCTCCTGCTTAGTAACCAGGTTCCAGTAATGTCAGCTGGTTCTCGGTAGTTCCATTGGCTCTTGGACCTTCGGCTACCCAACCGGGTTCCAGTACCATCAGCTGGTTCTCGGCAGTGTCTTTTGCTCTTGTACCTTCTGCTCCCCATCATGGTTCCAGTACCGTCAGCTGGTTCCGGGCAGAGCCTTTGGCTTATGTGCCTCCCTCTGGGTATCCGAGTTCCACCAACGTCAGGTTGTCCTTGGTAGTGCTTTCAGGCACGGGTACCTCCTGCTTAGTAACCGGGTTCCAGTAACGTCAGCTGGTCCTCGGTAGTTCCATTGGCTCTTGGACCTTCGGCTACCCATCCGGGTTCCAGTACCGTCAGCTGGTTCTCGGCAGTGTCTTTTGCTCTTGTACCTTCTGCTCCCCATCCTGGTTCCAGTACCGTCAGCTGGTTCCGGGCAGAGCCTTTGGCTTAGGTGCCTCCCTCTGGGTATCCGAGTTCCACCAACGTCAGGTGGTCCTTGGTAGTGCTTTCAGGCACGGGTACCTCCTGCTTAGTAACCGGGTTCCAGTAATGTCAGCTGGTCCTCGGTAGTTCCATTGGCTCTTGGACCTTTGGGTAGCCATCCGAGTTCCAGTTCCATCAGCTGTTTCTCGGCATTTTCTCAGCCTTCTTCTACCTTCTGCTACATTTCCAAGTTCAAGACCCTAAAGATGACGACCCGGAAGACCACCCCTAAGATGACGACGACACCAGAGACGACAACCACTGAGATGACGACGACCCTGGAGACGATGACCCTGAAGACCACCCCGATGACGACGAGCCCGGAGACGACGACCCTGGAGACGACGACGACATGGGAGACCGAGAAGCAGAAGAACAAGAGGCTGCAGAACAAAGAGCAGAAGAACATTAAGCATAACGCTAAATATCAGAGCAAAAGATATTATCTAAATTATAAGCAGAAGAAGGCTAAGCAGTGTATGGGGGTGAGTCCGTTCCTCCTCGTGGTTCCCCTGGATAAAGCCTGATGCTGCAGGCCAAACTGAACGCAGACAAATGTAACTCTTTTGTGACAGGCAGAACGGAAGGTGTAATCTTCAAACTTTTATAGATAACAACTACGGGAATGCCTGTCACAAATAAGAATATGATGAAGAAGTTGAATATGAAGAAGAACAATAGTTAAATAAAAAGAATATGAATAATGTAAAAAAAAAAATTATAGGTAGAAGATGAAGAAGATGAATAAGGTGAAGAAGAAGTTGATGTCAAAGATGCTGATGATGATGAAGAAGAAAGTGTGGGAGAAGTAAAAAAGAGGGTGAAGGGCGTGGAAGTAGTGAAACATCAATATCTGACAAAATAAAAAAAATCTTAACATAGTCAATATCTTTGTAACTCCGAACGTCTTTAAAAAAAATTAAAATTCATACTATTCTATTTGATTGGGCTAAACCTCTATGCCTTTAATGTCTCCGCCACCTCCCCCAATACATCCTACATTATTCTTAGTTATTTTCCTTCATGTAGAATGAACCTACAAGGAAAGAAAGGGTTTATTTTAATTCCGATATTTTCGTCCCATTGACTTGCATTGGGATCGGGTATCGGAATCGGCGAGATCCGATACTTTGACGGTATCGGCCGATACTTTCCGATACCGATACTTTCCGATATCGGAAGGTATCGCTCAACACTACATACCAGTGCTGTCTGTTTTTTTCACAGATCCATTGCCTTGCATTGGCGAGTTTCATCTGTCACTCGAATTAATATTGGACAAGTCTCTTTGCATTTGTACAGACCACTTGGTCCAAAGAAAAAAAATTGAACATGTGAACTACCTCCTAGACCAGTGGGTGGCTTTTCATGCGGCCCAGAAGATGGTCCCCGAAGCCCGCAATTTCCAGGCGGCAGCCGCATCCTGCTGGCTGTCGGCCCTTTAGCTCCAAGTGCACGGTACATGAATGAAGTGTTCGGGGTGGGCGGGGTTAGTGTTGTGGGGGATTTAGCACCATGGTGGGTGGGGCTATCACCGGGTGGGTGGGGCAAGCGCCAAATGCTCTCCTGTCCTACTATCCCAGAAGAGGAGCTACTGCAGCCAGAGAGTCCAGAGAGATATCTGTGCTGGCGGCTCTGCAGGTGATCTGTGTCCCTCAGCTAATCTATGTGCCCACTGTGATCTCTGTGCTCCCCATGGTATGTGCCCCAATATGATCTCTTTGCTCACCCAACTATAAGCCCCCTGTGATCTCTATGCCTCCCAGCTATGTGCCCCATGTTATCTCTGTGCCCCTCCTATGATCCCTGAGCCCCTCAGCTATGTGCCCCCCTCTATGTGCCCCAATATGATCTCTTTGCTCCCCAATGATAAGCCCTCTGTGATCTCTGTGCCTCCCAGCTATGTGCCCCATGTAATCTCTGCTCCCCTCCTTTGATCCCTGTACACCCAGCTATGTGCCCCCCGCTATGTGCCCCAATATGATCTTTTTGCTCCCCCAACTGTAAGCCCGCTGTGATCTCTGTTCCTCCCAGCTATGTGCTTCCATGTCATCTCTGTGCCCCTCCTGTGATTCCTATCACCCCAGCTATGTACCCCCTGTGATTTATGTGCCTCTCAGTGATCTCTGTTCCCCCTGTGATCTCTCTGCCCCCCGCAGCTATATGCTCCCTGTGATTTCTGTGCCCCAGCTATGTGCACACTGTGATCTCTGTTCCTCCTGTGATCTCTCTGCCCCTCCAGCTATATGTCCCTGTGATCTGTGCCCCCCAGCTATGTACCCACCTGAAAACTCTGTACACCCTGTGATTTCTGTGACCTCCAGCTATATGCCCCCAGTGATCTCTGTGCCCACCAGCTATATGTCCTCTGTGATCTCTGTGCCCCCAGCTATATGCCCCCTGTGATTTATGTGCCCTCCAGCTATATCCCCCATGATCTCTGTGCCCCATGTCATCTCTGTGCCCCATGTCATCTCTGTGCCCCTTCTGTGATCCCTGTGCCCCTCAGCTATGTGCCCCCTGTGATCTGTGCCCCACGATATGTGCCCCAATGTGATCTCTTTGCTCCCCCAACTATAAGCCACCTGTGATCTCTGTGTCTCCCAGCTATGTGCCCCAGAGTCATCTCTGTGCTCCTCCTGTGATCTCTCTGCCCCCTGTGATTTCTGTGCTCTCCTGATATATGCCCCCTGTAATCTCTGTGCCCCTCAGCTGTGTGCACCCCTGTGGTCTCTGTTCCCCCCTGTGATCTCTCTGCCCCTCCAGCTATATGCCCTCCGTGATCTGTGCCCCCAGCTATGTACCCCCCTGTGATCTGTTACCCCTGTGATTTCTGTACCCTCCAGCTATATGCCCCCCGTGATTTGTGCCCCCAGCTATGTGCATCCCTGTGATCTCTGTGGCTCCCAGCTTTGTGCCCCCTGTGATCTTTGTGCCCCCTGTGATCCCTCTGCCCCCCTGCTATGTACCCCCTGCAATATTTGTGATCTGTGCCCCTGTGATCTGTCCCCTCCAGCTATGTACCCCCAGCTATGTGCCCCTCTGTGATCTCCGTGCCCCAAGCTATGTGCCCTCCTTTGATCTTTGTGCCCCCCAATGATTTCTGTGCTCTTCAGCTATATGCCCCCTGTGATCTCTGTGCCTCCCAGTTATATGCATCCCTGTGAACTCTGTGGCTCCAAGCTTTGTGCTTCCTGTGATCCCTGTGCCCCCTGCTATGTACCCCCTGTGATATTTGTGCTTCCATGTGATCTGTGCCTCCTGTGATCTGTCCCCTCTAGCTATGTGCCCCCCAGCTATGTACCCCTCCGTGATCTCTGTGTCCTCCTCTGATCTTTGTGCCCCCTGTGATTTCTGTGCCAACTTGTGATCTTCATGCCACCCCTTGGAAAGCAACTGTGAGAAGCAACATGATCAGCATCACCTAATATCACAGCTGCACCAAAGAGAAGCAGCTCCAGCCGTCACATTAAGGGTGGGTTACCGTAATTAATTGTTTGACTAAATATACCGGGGTAATTTTCAAGGTGACCATTTTTATGTGGCCCCCGGATGATGGTAGAAATTTCCAAATGGCCACAGGTCGGAAAAAGGTTCCCCACCCCTGCACTATAGTATCATAGGTATGAGCGCTATATGTGAAAAACACCGTTAACACTTGTACAAGAAAAACTGATGACTGAATGAGCACTTAGTCAATGTGCATATGTTCAGGATTTGCAGCAGAAAAATGTGCTGCAAATCCTGAAGTGTTGGCAGGTAAAATAATGCATAAAATACGTACATATTTGCATGCATTTATGATGCATTACTTTTCCATTTATGGGTAAAAAAACATTGCAAAAAATGCTGAAAGAATTGGCATGCTGCAGATGGAAAACTGCATCAAATCTGCAAAAAAAAAAAAAAGCAACATCTGCATGAGATTTCAGAAATCACATATACTTTGCTGGGACAGAAAAATGCTACATTTTTGCAGAAAAATATCGAGTGGAAAAAAATGTGGGAAAACACACAATGTGTGAACATAGACTTAGGGTACCGTCTCACAGTGGCACTTTGGTCGCTACGACGGCACGATCCATGACGTTCCAGCGATATCCATACGATCTCGCTGTGTCTGACACGCTACTGCAATCAGGGACCCCGCTGAGAATCGTACGTCGTAGCAGATCGTTTGAAACTTTCTTTCGTCGCTGGATCACCCGCTGTCATTGCTGGATCGGTGTGTGTGACACCGATCCAGCGATGTGTTCGCTTGTAACCAGGGTAAACATCGGGTTACTAAGCGCAGGGCCGCGCTTAGTAACCCGATGTTTACCCTGGTTACCATTGTAAATGTAAAAAAAAAAAAACACTACATACTTACATTCCGATGTCCATCAGGTCCCTCGCCGTCTGCTTCCCGCACTGACTGAGCGCCGGCCGTAAAGTAAAAGCAGAGCACAGCGGTGACGTCACCGTTGTGCTGTGCTTTACGGCTGGCACTGACACAGTCAGTGCGGGAAGCAGACGGCGAGGGACCTGACGGACATCGGAATGTAAGTATGTAGTGCTTTTTTTTTTACATTTACAATGGTAACCAGGGTAAACATCGGGTTACTAAGCGCGGCCCTGCGCTTAGTAACCCGATGTTTACCCTGGTTACCCGGGGACTTCGGCATCGTTGGTCGCTGGAGAGCTGTCTGTGTGACAGCTCTCCAGCGACCACACAACGACTTACCAACGATCACGGCCAGGTCGTATCGCTGGTCGTGATCGTTGGTAAATCGTTTAGTGTAACGGTACCCTTAGTCCTCTTAAAAAGCTATGCTATGACCAAAGCAGTAAGAGCACTTATCAATTGAAATATGTTCCAATACCATTGTACTTGGATAATGATAACAATAATAGTAATGCACACTCATTAGCTACTATGTAATTTGATTCTTTCAGGTTAATAACTGCACAAAATGACTCAGTCTTTTTTAGGTGTATAAGCAGTGATTTTCGAAATGCATTATGTTGCCTGTCACACAAAGAAAAAAGAACTGCAACATTTGTTTATTAAAAATCACAGAGAAATAAAAAGCTCATAGTAAATAAACCTTAAACTTATCTTTCCCTAGCAGATGACATAGAAGCAGCCAAAGCAAATAAATGTAATTGTAGGGAGCACAACAGTAGCCAGATGTTCCAATTATCTGAACTTGCCGATTATGCTAGCTGGAGAGAAGGCAAATAAACTAAGACTATTTACAATGAATCAGAGCTTAATGTCTCTTAACTCACCAATGTGCTGATTAAATACGGGACTTATGAATAATTATTAAAACTTATTTAAATAAATCTTTCCAAAGCTAATATTTTAATATCCTTTTCCTTCTTAGATTGTTTTTTTTTTCTTCTAAAAGATCTGATATTTTTTTATAATACAAAAGTTATTGTGCTGCTATCTGAATCTGACAGGCCTCCCTATCTTGCAAATTGGAAGTACAAATACAGCCTTTGTCCTACTACAATTGACATGTCACCAACTTTTACAGCTAATGAGCTCTTCACTGGATAAACGATGGTGTCAGAGGTTATCTGGGAGCTATCCCTACTGAACAGACTATAAATAATTCTTTTACATTGCACCTGATAGCTGTGTGCTGCCACATTGTCTTTTTTATTGCTACAGTAGACATGTTACCAATTAAATCATTTGATTTAATGGCAGGGATGGTGTTTCATTTGTTCTTGTAGTGGGATTTTGAATGGAAATACCATTCACAAGTTTTACTGTTTGATCTATTCACATGTAAACGTTATACTTCAGTATCAATACTCCCATCTTTGCACCTATAATTCTCACATTGATCTATAATCTACTTACGTACGAAAATATTTGTCTTCCAAACGCCATATTTTTTCTCCTTCAGAAAGTTCCTATTTTTATTGCTTACATGGAATCTGTCAGTAGGACAAGCCGTCTATATAGGTATGCAGGTTATTGACAGCTGAATAAAATGATCCCATGTCATATTCCAGAGAAATCCACATTTTTCTTATTTGTAAATGACCTCTTCCAGGCTCTGGGGAGGAAGTTGCCTGGAATATAACTCTGCCTCCAGAGCTTGTTTTACATGAAGGAGGAGTTACCAGTGTGAGACAAGTAACTAACACAAAACAGAAGAAATTAAGTTTATCTTCATGCAAACACATTTTTTGGAGCTCTGCTACAACACTCTGAACATAGGAGCTGCTTGTATCTCCCTGCTGCAACAATATGCAATGAACTCAACACATGCGATAGGTCCCCTGATAATTCTTGTTTGAGGAAACGTGTTGGGACGCACTGAGGGACAGTGCAGGGCATCCTCAACAGGGCTAACTATGGTCTGCCCTTGTCAGGGCCGGAGTCTGGGGAGCCAGTATATATTAGCCATTTCAGGAATCTGTAGGGTTACTATTCCTTTATTCCTGGAAGGACTTCTCAGTAATGAATCACTCCCTGGACCTCAATGCTTCTAGAAATGGGTGAGATCAATCCATATATTTTTACCTTTTTTGTATCTAATGGAGCTTTGAGTTTCCACTCTCATTTCTTTCTTATACCTAGTCTGCTTTACTAAATATAGCCTTAAATTTAGGACTACTGTATCTCTAGCTGTCTTTCTATGACCACTGTCAATTTATCGGACAAGGTTTATTGAGATTGTATTGCTAATCCTACTATGGTTGGCTAAACATAGCAGATTACTATATTCAGTCCAGTCATTATATATTGCAGAATTGGATTTGAATATTGGTTGGAATGTAAACACCTTGTTAGGCATATAGAGTTGAGCTAATATGTTTGGAATTGGTCATCAATTCTGAATTTGCCATATTTGTGCCATACCGGTACCTTAATTGTGCCGAATTTATGCTTGATGATCAATTCCAAACATATCCATTCATTTCAACTCCCATTGACTCCAATGATGTTTGGCTGTGTTCAGCAAATATTGCAAAAACAATAATCGGAACCGAATTTTGAAAAATTTGCTCAACTCCAAGGGCTCATACTCACTTGCGAGAAAAACGGACGAGTGCAATCCGATAAAAAATGGATTGCACTTGGACCAATGTTATTCAATAGGTGACATCTCATTTGCGATTGTTTTCTCAACTGAAATAGGACTGTGAAAAAAATTGCAGCATACTGTGATTTGCTGCGTATCTCAGACGAGACTCGCCAATGCAAGTCAATGGGTGCGAGAAAAAAAAATCGCACAGCACTCGCACCATGCGAGTGCTCTCTGATTTTTAAGCACCGGTTCCCTTTGAAAAGCCGCCAATTCATGTCTGGTATACAATAAAATCACAGTGACAGGTTAGAATAGGATAGATAGAATACATATATCCACATAAAATACATGTATATATATATATATATATATATATATATATATATATATATAGATAGATAAAAAGAAAAGGAACAGCACACTTTCTACTTATCTTCGGGTGCACGGCCCCCAGGATAATAGTCCATATATCCAAGTTAGTCAATATATAGAAAAAACGAGGAAGCACTCCATCTTTGCAGTGTTAGACGTGCAGGATTTTAATCAACCCACTGGTCTGGGTGACGTTTCGGCTCAAACTGAGCCTTTCTCAAGCTTGAGAAAGGCTCAGCTTGAGCCGAAACGTCGCCCAGACCAGTGGGTCGATTAAAATCCTGCACGTCTAACACTGCAAAGATGGAGTGCTGCCTCGTTTTTTATATATATATATATATATATATATATATATATATATATATACACACACTGCTCAAAAAAATAAAGGGAACACTAAAATACCGCATCCTAGGTATCTCTGAATGAAATATTCCAGTTGCAAATTTTTATTCATTGTATAGTGGAATGTGTTCAGAGCAAAAAAAAACATAATTATCAATGTAAATCAAAATGAATATTCCATGGAGGCCTAGATTTGGAATGATACTCAAAATCAAAGTGGAAAATCAAATTACAGGGTCATCCAACTTCAGTGGAAAGGCCTCATGACAAGGAAAAGATGCTGAGCATTGTGTGTGCATCTACGCATGTGCCTGTATGACCTCCCTACTGTTCAACACTTGGACATGATCATAATGAGGCAGAGGATGGTCTCCTGAGGGATCTCCTCCCAGACCTGGACTAAAGCATCCGCCAACTCCTGGACAGTCTGTGGTGCAACGTGACGTTGGTGGATGGTGCCAGACATGATGTCCCAGATGTGTTCAATCGGATTCAGGTCTGGAGAATGGACAGGCCAGTCCATAGCTTCAATGCCTTCATCTTGCAGGAACTGCTGATACACTCCAGCCACATGAGGTCTGGCATTGTCCTGCATTAGGAGGAACCCAGAGCCAACCGAACCAGTATATGGTCTCACAAGGGGTCTGAGGATCTCATCTTGGTAGCTATTGGCAGTCAGGCTACCTCTTGCAAGCCAATTGAGGGCTGTGCGGCCCTCCAAAGAAATGCCACCTCACACCATTGCTGACCCACTGCCAAATCGGTCTTGCTGAAGTATGTTGCAGGCAGCAGATCGCTCTCCACGGCATCTCCAGACTGTCGTGTCTGTCACATGTGCTCAGTGTGAAGCTGCTTTAACCTGTGAAGAGCACAGGGTGCCAGTGGTGAATTTGCCAATCCTGGTGTTCTGTGGCAAATGCCAATCGTCCTACACAGTGCTGGGCTATGAGCACAACCCCCATCTGTGGACGTTGGGCACTCAGACCATCCTCATGGAGTCGGTTTCTAACCGCTTGTGCAGACACATGCACATTTGTGGCCTGCTGGAGGTCATTTTGCAGGGTTCTGGCAGTGCTCCTCTTGTTCCTCCTTGCACAAAGGCTGAGTTAGCGGTCCTGCTGCTGGGTTGTTGCCCTCCTACGGCCCCCTCCACGTCTCCTGGTGTACTGACCTGTCTCCTGGTAGCGCCTCCAGTCTCTGGACACTACGCTGACAGACACAGCAAACCTTCTTGCTACAGCTCACATTCATGTGCTATCCTGGATGAGCTGCACTACCTGAGCCACTGGTGTGGGTTGGAGAGTCCGTCTCATGCTACCATGAGTGTGAAAGCACAACCAACATTCAAAAGTGACCAAGACATCAGCCAGAAAGCATTGGTACTGAGATGTGGTCTGTGGTCCCCACCTGCAGAACCACTCCTTTATTGTCTTAATAATTGCCAATAATTTCCATCTGTTGTCTATTCCATTTGCACAACAGCATGTGAAATTGATTGTCAGACAGTGTTGCTTCCTAAGGGTACCGTTACATAGAGAAAATATGAGGAAATATTATTTGCATAATAATTTGGAACACAGTGTACATACAGAGAACTGCTATAACATCTCTACGCCGATGACCTCACCTCACCTCACCTCCTTACTCACCAAAATCCCACACTGTCTGTTTGCTATCTCATTCTTCTTTTCTGCTCACTTTCTATAACTGAACATTGACAAAACAAAATTCATCATCTTTACCCCATCTCACTCTACCCCTCCAGCAGACCTATCCATCAATGTCAATGGCTGCTCACTTTCCCCAGACCCGCATGCTCGGTGCCTCGGGGTGATCCTCGACTCTGCCCTCTCTTTTAAGCCACATATCCAAGCCCTTGCCTCCTCCTATCTTCTCAAACTCTAAAATATTTCCCGGATCCACGCATTCCTTGACCATGAAACCACAAAAACACTAGTGCACGCCCTTATCATCTCCCGCCTTGACTACTGCAACCTCCTACTCTCTGGCCTCCCCTCTAGCACTTTGGTGCCACTCCAATCCATCCTACACTCTGCTGCCCAACTAATCTACTTGTCTCCCTGCTATTCCCCAGCCTCTCCCCTATGCCAAGCCCTTCACTGGCTTCCTATCATCCAGAGACTCCAGTTCAAAACCCTTACTATGAGATATAAAAACCATCCACAACCTGTCTCCTCCATACATCTGACATACATGGTCTCCCGGTACTTACCTGCACACAACGTTCGATCCTCACACAAGATCTCTTTCTCTACTCCCCTCTTATGTCTTCTTCCCACAACCGCATCCAAGACTTCTCCCGTGCTTCCCCCATACTCTGGAACTCTCTACCCCAACACATCAGACTCTCGCCTACCATAGAAACCTTCAAAAAGAACCTGAAGACTCATCTCTTCCGACAAGCCTACAGCCTGCAGTGATCCTCAACCTAATGAACCACCGCACAGCCAGCTCTACCCTCTCCTAGTGTATCCTCACCAATCTCCTGCAGACTGTGAGCCCTCATGGGCAGGGTCCTCCATCCTTCTGTACCTGTTAGTGCCTTGTTTTGTGCTCATGTTTATTGTATTTGTCTATATTTGCCCCCTTTTTCACATGTAAAGCGCCATTGAATAAATGGTGCTATAAAAAGTGTATAATAATAATAATGTTAAAATTGCATTGCATACGGATTGCACATGCATGTCTAAGACTACGTTCACATTTGCGTTGTTGTGTGTTGCGTCGGCGACGCAACGCACAGCGCATGCAAAACGCATGCAAAACGCATTGTTTTGTGATGCATGCGTCCTTTTTTTGCTTGATTTTGGACGCACAAAAAATGCAACTTGCTGCGTCCTCTGCGCCGTGACGCGTGCGCCGCAGTGACGCATGCGTCACAAAACGCAAGTGCAACGCATGTCCATGTGCCCCCATGTTAAATAAAGGGGTGCATGATGCATGCGTCATCGCAGCGGCGCCCGATGCTGCGTCGCACAACGCTAATGTGAACGTAGCCTTATGGATGTTCCTTGGAAAAAATGCATGAAAATCGCATTACACCCGCATAATACTCGCATAGAAATCGGACCTTTTTTTTCTCTCAAATGGATATGAGCCCTAATAGGCAATATCACTATTGATATAGATGTCCGTCTTCTCCAATGTATACAGTTTACCTATATGATTAGAACATCTATACGGTGTATATGATTGTATTTTTAGGCTTTTTATAATGCTTCTGGTGCTATTTCGCATTTATAAGCCTTTTCAGACAGCACATTTTCACTTTACATTCGGATTAAATGTTAAGTTTTAGATCTCACTTTGCTGTTTTCAGTGCTGCTGTATTGCAACAATAATACAACACTGTCTACCTGTGAAACGGAAGCTGAGAGGAACTTGCAGATGCGTGAGGTATAATCACATACAGCTCTGCAGTGATATCATGAGAGCAGAAAGCGGCCTTTACACATCACACTGGTAACTCACCCTTTATATAAGAGTTATCTTTTAGGCAGCACCTTCCACAGAGCCTGAAAGAGGTCATTTACATAAAAAGTGATAAAACATGATTTCTCAACAACAAGGCATCTGATAGGAGGAGCACAGGTAGGACTTTTTCAGCAGTCTGTAACCTATATGTCACGGCACAGCTGTCGGGTGACATACAGGTTATCATGCATACAAACCACGCAACAGTCACTTATAACTCCTTCAACTCTTCTTTTAATAATAATAATCATTATTTTTTTATACAGCGCTAACCTATTCAGCAGCGCTTTACAGTTTGTACACATTGTCATCACTGTCCCCAGTGGGGCTCATAATCTAAATTCCCTATCAGTATCAGTGTCTTTGGAATTGAGGGAGGAAACCAGAGTACCCGGGGGAAACCCACGCAAACTCGGGGAGAACCTACAAACTCCATACAGATGTTGTCCTTGGTGGGATTTGAACCCAGGATTCCAGCGCTGCAATGCTAACCACAGAGCCACTGTGCTGCCTTTTCATATGTACTCTCTCACCATTAGCCATGCAGCAAATGCTTGCTCTGACAAGGATTATTATCAGATTCCAGATTTTAAAGGGGAAGTAAGTGGCTAACCTAGCTCAACTGTGAACACAGGAAGTTCCAGCATGGACGATTAACCCCCATTCTGCCAGAAGAAATAAACACATTTAAAATGAAGGAGAAGTACTTCTTCTCAGAGCTGGAGTACGAAAAATCAGATGCTGCAGTCGTGTGGCTCCACACTGTCACGGTAACCCCATGACAGTACCACCTCTTCTACGAGGTACCTCTGGAATGTCAGGATCAGGCCTATTGGGGAGTGCCACAAGAAATGCCCATACCAGATTGGCCACATGAACATCAGATGCTGGTACCCACATCCTCTTCTCAGGACTGTACCCCCTCTAATGTACCAGATACTGAAGCGACCGACAAACATTATGAGAAGCCAAGATCTTCGCAATCTGAAACTCCAAGTTTCCATCGACAACGACAGGAGATGGTGGTAGAGGTGATGGTAACAAAGATGCAATGTATTTTTTGAGGAGAAATCGATGGAATACATTATGGATCCTAAAGGTAGGCGGTAAAGCAAGGCAAAATGCTATGGGATGGCTACGATCTTATAAGGACCGATAATCCTGGGACCCAGTTTCCAAGATGGAACTTTCAGCTTAATATTCCTAGAGGACAGCCACACCAAGTCACCAACACACAGGTCCGGACCCACCTCAAATTATTCATAACTCTCTGCCATATGATAGTATTAGAAGATGAAAACCACTCTTCTTCCAGTAATCCAGAAGGGCGATTACTATTAAATTAACTAAACTGAGGATGGAACCCATATGCCCAGAAAAACGGGGACTTACTGATCGATTCCTGACAATGATTATTTACAGCAAATTCTGCTAATAGTAAATAGGTAACCCAGTCCTCCTGATTTTCATATACAAAACATCTGAGGTACTTCTCTAGATTCAGGTTAACTCGTTCAGTCGGCCGATTAGACTCCGGGTGAAAAGCGGAAGAAAAAAACAAATTAATCCACAGACAGGTGCACAATGCCCTCCAAAACTTAGAAGCAAACTGCACCCCATGATCAGAAACAGTATCGGTCAGGATCCCATGCAATTTAATTATTTTCCTGATGAAAACTTGCGCCAAGGATTTGGCATTTGGTAAAGCTGGTAAAGCGGTAAAATTAGACATTTTACTGAGTCTATCTACCACCACCAGTATTACAGTATTCCCTTCTGACATGGGAAGATCTGTGATAAAATCAACCAACAAGTAAGTACAAGATCTACTGGGAATCTTCAATGGTTGGAGAGCCTCCGACAGGTGAGTATCAGAGGTCTTAGAATGCGGCTACATATTCCCGGACATCCTGATGAGCACCTGGCCACCAAAAATGCAGAGTAAGCAGATCAATGATGGCTTTATTACCAGGGTGTCTATCCCCACACGTGGCTCCTGTGTACCTGAGGAAACTGGACGTAACCTGAAATACAGTTTACAGGCCTCCAAGAACACAGCAAACTTGTCATTTCCCCAAGAGAACCTGTCAGGCAACACAATCTTGGCCTCCACTATGGTTTGCTGGGGAGATAGGAGTCACACACCAGATGTTTCAGGGTGCTGCAAAACTACCATATATAAATCTGCCACCTCCAGACTGAGCTGCCGCAGTTGCCCTGTCAGAGCTGTGATTGTATCCATAATGGATTAGGAAAATTATTACGGTCAGAGCAAATGTCACGACACAGCTGTCAGGTGACCCGGGAACAGGGGCACATTCTGTTGTGAATTAGACTTTTTTGGCTCCCTCTTGTGGTTACTATTGATATGACTCTGGGATTTCCTTCCCTCAGTTTGCACCCAGCTGGGTCGTTACTTCAGGGGCGTTGCTATATAAACCCCCTGGAACCTTAGTCCAGTGCCTGGCATCGGTGTTATCAGACACATTCTGTTTGCTCCTGTTTGCTGGTCCTGGTTCGTGCAATATTAAGCTAAGTCTTGTGTCTTTGTTTTTTGGGTTATTTGTTTGCTATCATTTTTGTCCAGCTTGTACTAAATGTGATTCCTGACCTTGCTGGAAGCTCTAGGGGGCTGGTGTTCTCCCCCCGGGCCGTTAGACGGTTCGGGGGTTCTTGAATTTCCAGTGTGGATATTTTTGATAGGATTTTTTGCTGACCATATAAGTTATCTTTCTATATTCTGCTATTAGCTAGTGGGCCTCTCTTTGCTAAATACCTAGCTCATTCTTATGTTTGTCTTTTCTTCTTACCTCACCGTTATTATTTGTGGGGGCTTCTATCCAACTTTTGGGGTATTTCCTCTGGAGGCAAGAAAGGTCTTTCTTTTCCCTTCTAGGGGTAGTTAGCTCTCCGGCTGGCGCGAGACGTCTAGGATCAACGTAGGAACGTTCCCCGGCTGCTGGTATTTGTGGTGCTAGGATTAGTTATATGGTCAGCCCAGTTACCACTGCCCTATGAGCTGGTTTTCTGTATTTACAGACTTAGCATTATTCCTGAGACCCTCTGCCATTGGGGTCATAACAGTATGCCAGGCCATTGAATGTTTAAAGCATTGCAGAAGTGGGATAATAAGAAAGGAAATTCTGAGTTTTTTTTTTTCTTTCCTTCTCTTCCTCCCCTTTATCTTTGAGTGGCTTGTGCTTGCTGCAGACATGAATGTCCAGACCTTGATTACAAGTGTAAACCACCTGGCAGCTCGTGTGCAGGGTATACAAGATTTTGTTACCAGTAGTCCTATGTCTGAACCTAAAATACCTATTCCGGAACTGTTTTCTGGAGACCGATTTAGGTTTAGGAATTTCAAGAATAATTGTAAATTGTTTCTTTCTCTGAGACCCCGTTCATCTGGAGATTCAGCTCAGCAAGTTAAAATTGTTATTTCTTTTTTGCGGGGCGACCCTCAGGATTGGGCTTTCTCGCTAGCGCCAGGAGATCCGGCATTGGCGAATATTGATGCATTTTTTCTGGCGCTCGGATTGCTTTACGAGGAACCCAATCTTGAAATTCAGGCAGAAAAAGCCTTGCTGGCTATTTCTCAGGGTCAGGATGAAGCTGAAGTGTATTGCCAAAAATTTCGGAAATAGTCCGTGCTTACTCAGTGGAATGAGTGTGCTCTGGCCGCAAATTTCAGAAATGGCCTTTCTGAAGCCATTAAGAATGTGATGGTGGGTTTCCCCATTCCTTCAAGTCTGAATGATTCTATGGCACTTGCTATTCAAATTGACCGGCGTTTGCGGGAGCGCAAAACCGCTAATCCTCTGGTGGTGTTGTCTGAACAAACACCTGATTTAATGCAATGTGATAGAATTCAGACTAGAAATGAACGGAAAAATCATAGACGTCAGAATGGGTTGTGTTTTTACTGTGGTGATTCTACACATGTTATATCAGCATGCTCTAAACGCCTAACAAGGGTTGTTAGTCCTGTCGCCATTGGTAATTTGCAACCTAAATTTATTTTGTCTGTGACTTTAATTTGCTCTTTGTCTTCTTACCCTGTTATGGCGTTTGTGGATTCAGGTGCTGCCCTGAGTCTTATGGATCTGTCATTTGCCAAGCGCTGTGGTTTTGTTCTTGAACTGTTAGTAAATCCTATTCCTCTTAGAGGTATTGATGCTACGCCATTGGCGGAAAATAAACCGCAGTTTTGGACACAGGTGACCATGTGCATGACTCCTGAACATCGGGAGGTGATTCGTTTTCTTGTTCTGCATAAAATGCATGATTTGGTCGTTTTGGGTCTGCCATGGTTACAGACCCACAATCCAGTCTTGGATTGGAAGGCAATGTCTGTGTCAAGTTGGGGCTGTCAGGGAATTCATGCTGATTCCCCGCCGGTGTCTATTGCTTCCTCTACTCCTTCGGAAGTTCCTGAGTATTTGTCTGATTATCAGGATGTGTTCAGTGAGTCCAGATCCAGTGCTCTGCCTCCTCATAGGGACTGTGACTGCGCCATAGATTTGATTCCAGGTAGTACATTTCCTAAGGGAAGATTATTTAATCTGTCAGTACCTGAGCATGCCGCAATGCGTTCATATATCAAGGAGTCTCTGGAGAAGGGGCATATCCGTCCATCCTCTTCCCCTCTTGGTGCGGGATTCTTTTTTGTGGCCAAGAAGGACGGATCTTTGAGACCTTGTATTGACTATCGGCTTCTGAATAAAATCACTGTAAAATTTCAGTATCCTTTGCCTCTCTTGTCGGACTTGTTTGCCCGGATTAAGGGTGCCAAGTGGTTCACCAAGATAGATCTTCGTGGTGCGTACAACCTTGTGCGCATTAAGCAAGGTGATGAATGGAAGACTGCATTTAATACGCCCGAAGGTCATTTTGAGTACTTGGTGATGCCTTTTGGGCTTTCTAATGCTCCCTCAGTATTTCAGTCCTTTATGCATGATATTTTCCGGAAGTATCTGGATAAATTTATGATTGTTTATCTGGACAATATTCTGGTTTTCTCTGAAGATTGGGACTCACATGTGGAGCAGGTCAGGATGGTGTTTCAGGTTTTGCGTGAGAATGCCTTGTTTGTTAAGGGCTCAAAGTGTCTCTTTGGAGTACAGAAAGTTCCCTTTTTGGGGTTTATTTTTTCCCCTTCTGCTGTGGAGATGGACCCAGTCAAGGTCCGAGCTATTCATGAGTGGACTCAACCCACGTCAGTTAAGAGTCTTCAGAAGTTCTTGGGTTTTGCTAACTTCTACCGTCGTTTTATCGCTAATTTTTCTAGCGTTGTTAAACCTTTGACGGATATGACCAAGAAAGGTTCTGATGTTGCTAACTGGGCTCCTGCAGCCCTGGAGGCGTTCCAGGAGTTGAAGCGCCGGTTTACTTCGGCGCCTGTTTTGTGCCAGCCTGATGTCTCACTTCCCTTTCAGGTCGAGGTGGATGCTTCTGAGATTGGGGCAGGGGCCATTTTGTCACAGAGAGGCCCTGGTTGCTCGGTAATGAGACCATGTGCTTTCTTCTCTAGGAAGTTTTCGCCTGCTGAGCGGAATTATGATGTTGGCAATCGGGAATTACTGGCCATGAAGTGGGCATTTGAGGAGTGGCATCATTGGCTCGAGGGTGCTAAGCATCGTGTGGTGGTCTTGACTGATCACAAAAATTTGATGTATCTCGAGTCTGCTAAACGCTTGAATCCTAGACAGGCCCGCTGGTCATTGTTTTTCTCCCGTTTTGACTTTGTGGTCTCGTATTTACCAGGTTCAAAGAATGTGAAAGCTGATGCTCTTTCAAGGAGCTTTGTGCCTGACTCTCCTGGAGTCACAGAACCTGTTGTTATTCTTAAAGAAGGAGTTATTTTGTCAGCCATTTCTCCTGATTTGCGACGTGTGTTGCAGAGATTTCAAGCTGGTAGACCTGACTCTTGTCCACCTGACAGACTGTTTGTTCCTGATAAGTGGACCAGCAGAGTCATTTCCGAGGTTCATTCCTCGGTGTTGGCAGGTCATCCGGGAATTTTTGGCACCAGAGATCTGGTGGCTAGGTCATTTTGGTGGCCTTCCTTGTCACGGGATGTACGGTCATTTGTGCAGTCCTGTGGGACTTGTCCTCGAGCCAAGCCTTGCTGTTCCCATGCTAGCGGGTTGCTCTTGCCCTTGCCTGTCCCGAAGAGGTCTTGGACACATATTTCCATGGATTTCATTTCTGATCTTCCGGTGTCTCGGGGTATGTCTGTCATCTGGGTGGTATGTGATCGCTTTTCAAAAATGGTCCATTTGGTGCCTTTGCCTAAGCTGCCTTCCTCTTCCGATCTGGTTCCTGTGTTCTTTCAGAATGTGGTTCGTTTACACGTCATTCCTGAGAATATTGTGTCTGACAGAGGATCCCAGTTTGTTTCCAGGTTCTGGCGATCCTTTTGTGCTAGGATGGGCATTGATTTGTCATTCTCGTCTGCCTTTCATCCTCAGACTAATGGACAAACTGAGCGAACTAATCAGACTCTGGAGGCTTACTTGAGGTGTTTTGTTTCGGCAGATCAGGATGATTGGGTGACCTTCTTGCCGTTGGCTGAGTTTGCCCTAAATAATCGGGCTAGTTCCGCTACTTTGGTTTCGCCATTTTTCTGCAACTCTGGTTTCCATCCTCGTTTTTCCTCAGGACATGTGGAGCCTTCTGGCTGTCCTGGGGTAGATTCTGTGGTGGATAGGTTGCAGCAGATCTGGAATCATGTGGTGGACAACTTAAAATTGTCACAGGAGAAGGCTCAGCGTTTTGCCAACCGCCGCCGCGGTGTGGGTCCCCGACTTCGTGTTGGGGATTTGGTGTGGCTGTCTTCTCGATTTGTTCCTATGAAGGTCTCTTCTCCTAAATTTAAGCCTCGCTTCATCGGTCCTTACAAGATATTGGAAATCCTTAATCCAGTGTCCTTTCGCTTGGATCTTCCGGTTTCATTTGCCATTCACAACGTGTTCCATAGGTCTTTGTTACGACGCTACGTTGTGCCTGTGGTTCCTTCTGCTGAGCCTCCTGCTCCGGTGTTGGTTGAGGGCGAGTTGGAGTACGTGGTGGAGAAGATCTTGGATTCTCGTCTCTCCAGGCGGAGGCTTCAGTATTTGGTCAAGTGGAAGGGTTATGGTCAGGAGGATAATTTCTGGGTGGTTGCCTCTGATGTGCATGCGGCCGATTTAGTTCGTGCCTTTCACGCTGCTCATCCTGATTGCCCTGGTGGTCTTGGTGAGGGTTCGGTGACCCCTCCTTAAGGGGGGGGTACTGTTGTGAATTAGACTTTTTTGGCTCCCTCTTGTGGTTACTATTGATATGACTCTGGGATTTCCTTCCCTCAGTTTGCACCCAGCTGGGTCGTTACTTCAGGGGCGTTGCTATATAAACCCCCTGGAACCTTAGTCCAGTGCCTGGCATCGGTGTTATCAGACACATTCTGTTTGCTCCTGTTTGCTGGTCCTGGTTCGTGCAATATTAAGCTAAGTCTTGCGTCTTTTTTTTTGGGTTATTTGTTTGCTATCATTTTTGTCCAGCTTGTACTAAATGTGATTCCTGACCTTGCTGGAAGCTCTAGGGGGCTGGTGTTCTCCCCCCGGGCCGTTAGATGGTTCGGGGGTTCTTGAATTTCCAGTGTGGATATTTTTGATAGGATTTTTTGCTGACCATATAAGTTATCTTTCTATATTCTGCTATTAGCTAGTGGGCCTCTCTTTGCTAAATACCTAGCTCATTCTTATGTTTGTCTTTTCTTCTTACCTCACCGTTATTATTTGTGGGGGGCTTCTATCCAACTTTTGGGGTATTTCCTCTGGAGGCAAGAAAGGTCTTTCTTTTCCCTTCTAGGGGTAGTTAGCTCTCCGGCTGGCGCGAGACGTCTAGGATCAACGTAGGAACGTTCCCCGGCTGCTGGTATTTGTGGTGCTAGGATTAGTTATATGGTCAGCCCAGTTACCACTGCCCTATGAGCTGGTTTTCTGTATTTACAGACTTAGCATTATTCCTGAGACCCTCTGCCATTGGGGTCATAACAACTTTCCCTGTCCATAACATTAGGGGGCACCCTAGCTCACCCTGCTCCTCTGGATACTTCAGCTAGCAAAGATGCCGGGGCCTCCTCTCTTGCCTTATCTCCTGAGTTAGCCCTCCATCTGTTCTCTTCCCCCACCCAGGGAAGAGGGGTGCTACTGTTCACCATAGTACACCAACCCGACAAACAAGGCAACACAAACAAAGGTTAACAGAAAACTCCAGGGATACAAAATATTCACTCATATATAACAGAGGAATGCATAGGGGTGCAGGTAGGGTAATAAACCAAAACAGAGAAGGATAAGGAATTACCACGCATACAAACCAAGCAACAGTCACTAATAACTCCTTCAACTCCCTTTCTCATATGTACTCCTCTCCCACGGTTAGCCATGCAGCAAATACTTGCTCTGACAAGGATTAGTATCAGAGCCCAGATTATAAGGGGGAAGGGAGTGGCTAACCAAGCTCAGCTGTGAACACAGGGATTTCCAACATGGCCGATTTACCCCTGTTCTGCCAGAAGAAATAAACACATTTGAAATGAAGGAGGAGTGCTATTTCTCAGTGCCACGGAAGGAGCAATCAGATGCTGCAGTCTTCTGGCTCCACACAGTTGTGGTAACCCCGTGACACTGTATGGCCATATTAATAGTTAAAAATGAGAGAATTCATCGCACACTCTGTTTTTTTTTTTGGTGATGCAAAAAGTGTATTGTGTTCGTGGATGTAAATTTAAACATTCAGCTGCTGGGAGACATGTGAAAAAATAAGATTTAATGTTTCGACCCTGCCGGCACCTGAAGCCACACTGACAGGCGCGGGAGCGCTGCATACAGCCTTGACTACTCAGCATTTTGCATAACATGTCAGGTACCAGCGACTGAACAGCACATAAACTGTACTAAAGAATTTTGGACTTCTTGCTATAGAAAATCCACATGCAACCCTGCATCACTATCAATGACATTATGATTAAGACCCAGGCTGGATCGAAATGTTTAATCATATTTTCTCGCATGTCTCCCAGCATCTGTATGTTTAAATTTACCTTCACGGATACAATATACTTTTTGCATCACCAAAAAGCCAAGAGTGTGCGGTGAATTCCCCCTTTTTGGACCACAGGTTATATATCCAATAGTCAACAAAAATGCAGCAAAACATTTTGTACGATTTTGCCGACTAGATAATATTATCATAATTAAAAGAAAATGTATTCAGCCCGAAATACTGAAATAATAATTCTAAATATATGTCATATGGAATGACCAGCCAATAACGGTCAATAGTAGTGATGTGTCAACCATAGTTAAACCACTTCAGTGGGCCATGCTTGGTTATTTTGCTTATTTCATGGGAAGTTAATATTATTGCTTTTTATGATCTGTAGCATTTGTTCCTATCTCTAGATATGTCATTAAAGGGGTTTTCTAAGCAGAGAATAAATGAATAAATTGTCTGGCTGTACCTATAATGAGCTTCCCTGTTACTTTTATTTTTAATTTTTTAGATCCCCTTCAGCCCTGTGCAGACATCATTGTGGTTTGTTATTATTTACCCCTGAGCTTCCTGCCAATTCACCCTCTGTGCCTTTAGACTACATTTCCCAAGAGGCAGAGCTGTATCTGTCCCACAGCTCATAGACTTCCACCCTCTATGCCACCCACTCCATCAATAAAGCACTATCTATACACTCTTATGCAGCCTTAATATAGATAAATCCTCCCATGTCACTTAGTATGCACTATCCTGACTACATTTTAAACTTCTGTGAAGCACCTGGAGATTCAATGTGCTCAGCACACATCTAGATAAGTTCCCTGAAGGGTCTAGTTTCCAAAATGGTGTCACTTTTTGGGTGGTTTCCATTGTTTAGGCACATCAGGGCTCTCCAAACATGACATGGCGTCCATTAATTATTCCATCAAATTTTGCTTTCAAAAAGTAAAATGGCGCTCCTTTCCTTCCAAGCCCCGCCTTGCACCCAAACACATATGGGGGTATTGGCATGCTAAGGAACAATTGCACAACAAATTTTGAGGTCCATTTGTTCCTGTTACCCCTGTGAAAATAAAAAAAGGGTCTAAATTAAAATGTTTGTGAATAAAGTTAAATATTCATTTTTTACTTTCCATACTCTAAAAATTCCTTTGAAACATCTGTAAGGTTAATAAACTTTTTAAACGCGGTTTTGAGCACCATGAGGTGTGCAGTTGTTAGAATGGTGTCACTTTGGGGTATTTTGTGTCATATAGACCCCTAAAATTCACTTCAAATGTGATGTGGTCCCTAAAAAAAATAGTTTTGTAAGTTTTGTTGAAAATATTTGAAATTGCTTTTCAACTTTTAACCCTTATAACTTCCTAATCTCCCAAAAAATGTTTCAAGGATTGTACTTATGGAAAGTAAACATGTGGTAAATGTTATTTAATAACTATTTTGTGCAGGGGTCGGCTGGGCCAGGTGGCAGAGGGGCAAGAGCCCCCAGGCGGTACCCCCAGAAGCAGTTGTGGGCCAGTCCCCCAGCAGCAGTTGCAGGATGCCCAGCCCTTTGCTGCCTAGAAGATGGCCAGTGGCACTGTACTTTAAAGTGTACAAATGCCGGTGCCGGTCATCCCTGTATTGCAGACACACCCATACTGCACACTGTGTGGGCGTGTCTTCTGATCTCACCTCAGCAGCATGCTGGCCTGGATGCTTCCTTGGTAAGCATGAGAGCAGCTGTTCAGAGAAGAGGTCAGCAGGAGCTGGGGCAAGAGGTCAGGGACAGATCCTGCATCGGCGGCTCAGAGGCACAGTGCGACGATTTATTGCACCAGTTTGAACTTTCATGCAGCTCAGGTCATGCTGTCAGTGGAAGTCATAAGCTTCAGCATCACCCGATCTGCAAGAAAATTCAAGCTGCAGCAATAACTCATAGTCAGGGTCAGACACCAGTCTACAGAGTCATCCTGCACTGCTCCTAACTCTCCCATCAGGCCACATGCCGTTTCATCAGTCTGCGCATGTGCTGAGGACAGGGATCTCGCGCGGGATGAGGATGGCGCATTGGCTGAGAAGAATGGTGGCGGCACTATTGCCAAGATGGCACGTGTGCCCACAGGTAGGACTGATATATGAAGAGACCAGATCAGCATTGGAACATGCAGAGGTGAGTAGTTTTTTTTAATGTGAGGCCATTAGACTTTATGCAGCATCACGTGGGTCCATTATACTGTATGAAGCATCACTTGGGGATATCATACTGAATGCAGCATCACAGTTGGCCATAACACTGTATTCAGCATTACTTAGGGCCATAATACCATATGCAGCATCAAAGTGCCATTATACTGTATGCAACATCACGTGGGGTGATTATACTGTATGCAGCATCACGTGGGGCCATAAAACTGTATGCAGCATCATGTGGGGCCATTATACTGTATGCAGCATCACATGGGGCCATTATAATGTATGTATTATCATGTGGGGCCATTATACTGTATTCAGCATCACGTGGGGCCATTATACTGTATGCAGCATCACATGGGGCCATTATACTGTACGCAGCATCACGTGAAGCCTTAATACTGCATGCAGCGTCATGTGGGGTCATTGTACTGTATGCAATGTCATGTGGGGCCATTATACTGAATGCAGCCTCATGTGTGGCCATTATACAGTATAGAGCACTATGTGTGGCCATTATACAGTATACAGCATCATGTAGATCCATTATATAGTATGGGGCACTATGTATGGGCATTAAACATTATATGCAGCATCATATGTGGCCATTATACAGTATGGAGCAATATGTGTGTACATTATACAGTATGGAGCATCATGTGTGGCCATTATACAGTATGGAGCATCACATGGGGCCATTATAAATTATGGTTCATTATCTGGTTCCATTATACAGTATGAACTACAATGTGGGGCCATTATACAGTATGGAGCAATATGTGTGTCCATTATACAGCATGGAGCATCATGTATGGCCATTATGCAGTATGGAGCATCACGTGGGGCCATTATGCAGTATGGATCATTATCTGGTTCCCTTATACAGTATGGAGCACAAATGTGTGGCTATTATACAGTATGGAGGATCATGTGTGGCCATTTCACAGTATGGAGCACTATGTGTGGCCATCATACAGTATGGATCATCATTTGGTTCCATTATACAGTATGGGGCACTACTTGTGGCCATTAAACAGTATGCAGCATCATAAGTAGCCATTATACAGTATGGAGCACTACGTGTGGCCTCTATACAGTATGGAGCATCATGTGTGGTCATTATACAGTAAGGAGCACTATGTGTGGCCATTTCACAGTATGGATCATCATGTGTGACCATTATACAGTATGGGGCACTGTGTGTGGCCATTAAACAGTATGCAGCATCATGTGTGGCCATTATACAGTATGGAGCATCACGAGGGGCCAGTATACAGTATGGATCATCATTTGGTTCCATTATACAGTATGGAGCATCATGTGGGGCCATTATACAGTATGGAGCACTATGTGTGGCCATTATACAGTATGGAGCATCATGTGTGGCCATTATACAGTATGGAGCACTATGTGGGGCCATTATACAGAAAGGACCATCATGTGGGGCCGTAATACTGTAGCAAGCACTATGTGTGGCCATAATTCTGTATGGAAGGCAATGCAGGGCCCCATTATACTGTATAGAGCACTTTGTGGAGCCCATTACACTTTATGGAGCACTATGTGTGTATTCTGGTTAAATTGCCGTATTGGCACTTTGCGATAATTAAGTGGGTTTTAGATTGAAGTTTGGGCACTCTGTCTCTAAAAGGTTCGCCATCACTGTAATATACTGTATTACAGACATCCAGGCATCATCTCATGTCTATACAACCTCTGTACCATTAGCACCAATTGGTTGCTGGTATAAAATAGAAGTGACAAAAACTTGTATTAAAAATATTAATTTTTATTTCAATATTAAAATGATTTAAAACAGGAAAAGGTACTGAAAGAAAACTGAGGCAAATTAACTCATATCATTTACAATTTTAGCAGCATATATATAATATAGCAGCATGAGTTTATAATATAGTATCTATTTCCCAAAACCTTGGCTAAAATACATTAATATGTAGGATGTGTGTCTATATACAGGGAGCTATGTGAAGGCTCATACTGTATAGAGGAAGCTATGTAAGGACTCATGCTGAATATAGAAGACTATGTGAGGGCTCATACTGCATATAGAGGTTCATACTGTATATAGGGGCTATGTGGGGCTCATATTGTATATAAGGGGCTCTGTTGTGAATTTGGATTCTGGGCTCCCCCGGTGGCCGCTTGTGGAATTGGACTTGTCATCCTCTTTCCTGTTTCACCTGGTTCCATCAGTAGTGGGTGTCGCTATTTAAGCTCATTTCTCTGGTGGTTTCTTGCCGGTCAACAATGTTATCTGATGCCTCTCAGTGCTTGTTCCTGCTTCTAGACTACTACTAGATAAGTTGGACTTTTGTCCATGTTTTGTTTTGCCTATTTGTTCCAGTTCACAGCTGAAGTTTTGTTACTGTGTCTGGAAAGCTCTCGTTGATCAGGGATTGCTACTCTGGCGTTATGAGTTAATGCCAGAGTTTAAGGTAATCTCTGGATGGTGTTTTGTTAGTGTTTTTCTGCTGACCATGAAAGTATACTATCTGTCTTCTGCTATCTAGTAAGCGGACCTCAAATTTGCTAAGACTATTTTCCTGCTGCGTTTGTTGTTTCATCTGAACTCACCGTCATTATATGTGGGGGGCTACTGTCTTCTTTGGAATATTTCTCTAGAGGTGAGCCAGGTCTTATATTTCCCTCTGCTAGCTATTTAGGTCTTAGGCCAGAGCTGGGCATCTAGCGATAAATAGGAAATGCTACCTGGCTATTTCTAGTTGCGCGACAGGCTTAGTTCATGGTCAGTATAGTTCCATCTTCCGAGAGTTTGTCCCTCTATAGGCTTGCTATGATCTCTGCCTGCAGAGATCATGACAGTTTGACCGGCCCATAAAGTGTTAAAGACCCAGGTTGAGAAAGGAGAGTTATAAGAAGTCTGCTGGAATTTTTTTTTTTTTTTTCCTCCAGTCTGCCTTGCTGCAGTCTTTTTTCTCTCTCTCCTCCTAATCTCTGTATGGCTCTGTGTGCACCTGACAATAATGGATCTCCAGAGTGTAACTGCGGGTTTGAATAATCTCATCACGAAAGTACAAAATTTACAAGATTTTGTGGTACATGCTCCGGTATCTGAGCCGAGAATTCCTTTGCCGGAGTTCTTCACAGGGAATAGAGCTAGCTTCCAGAATTTCCGAAATAATTGTAAGCTTTATTTGTCCCTGAAGTCTCGTTCAGCTGGAGACCCTGCTCAGCAGGTTAGGATTGTGATTTCCTTGCTCAGGGGTGACCCTCAAGATTGGGCCTTCTCATTGCCAGCAGGGGATCCTGCGTTACGCGATGTGGATGCGTTTTTTCTGGCCTTGGGCTTGCTTTATGAGGAACCTCATTTGGAACTTCAGGCAGAAAAAACTTTGATGGCACTATCTCAGGGGCAAGACGAAGCTGAAGTTTTCTGCCAAAAATTCCGTAAATGGTCTGTGCTTACTCAGTGGAATGAGTGCGCCTTGGCGGCAACTTTCAGAGAAGGTCTCTCTGATGCCGTTAAGGATGTTATGGTGGGGTTCCCTGTGCCTGCAGGTCTGAATGAGTCCATGACAATGGCTATTCAGATTGATAGGCGTCTGCGGGAGCGCAAACCGGTGCACCATCTGGCGGTGTCTATGGAAAAGACGCCAGAAAGTATGCAGTGTGATAGAATTCTGTCCAGGAGCGAGCGACAGAATTTTAGACGGAAGAATGGATTGTGTTTCTATTGTGGGGATTCTACTCATGTTATATCAGCATGCTCTAGGCGTACAAAGAAGCTTGATAAGTCTGTTTCCATTGGCACCATTCAGTCTAAGTTTATTTTGTCTGTAACCCTGATTTGCTCTTTGTCATCCATTGCCACGGACGCCTATGTTGACTCTGGCGCCGCTCTGAGTCTTATGGATTGGTCCTTTGCCAATCGTTGTGGTTTTGATTTAGAGCCTTTGGAGACTCTTATTCCTCTGAAGGGGATTGACTCCACCCCATTGGCTAATAATAAACCACAATACTGGACACAAGTAACCATGCGTATCAATCCGGATCACCAGGAGATTATTCGTTTCCTGGTGCTGTATAATTTACATGACGATTTGGTACTGGGATTGCCATGGTTGCAGTCTCACAACCCAGTCTTGGACTGGAGAGCAATGTCTGTGTTGAGCTGGGGATGTAAGGGTATTCATGGGGACTTACCTTTGGTTTCTATTTCGTCGTCCATTCCCTCTGAAGTCCCTGAGTTCCTCTCTGATTATCAAGACGTCTTTGACGAACCCAAGCTTGGGTCGTTACCTCCGCACCGTGAGTGCGATTGTGCCATAGATTTGATACCGGGTTGTAAATATCCCAAGGGTCGTTTGTTTAATCTGTCTGTGCCGGAACATGCTGCTATGCGGGATTATATAAAGGAGTCTTTGGAAAAGGGACATATTCGTCCATCTTCTTCTCCCTTGGGAGCTGGGTTTTTCTTTGTCTCAAAAAAAGACGGCTCTTTGAGACCATGTATTGATTATCGGCTTCTGAATAAGATCACTGTTAAGTATCAATACCCATTGCCATTGCTTACTGATTTGTTTGCTCGTATAGAGGGTGCTAAGTGGTTCTCTAAAATTGATCTTCGTGGGGCGTATAATTTGGTGCGGATCAGGCAGGGGGATGAGTGGAAGACCGCATTTAATACGCCCGAGGGCCACTTTGAGTATTTGGTCATGCCTTTTGGTCTTTCTAATGCCCCTTCAGTTTTCCAGTCTTTTATGCATGATATTTTCCGCGATTTTCTGGATAAATTTATGATAATATATCTGGATGATATTCTGATTTTTTCTGATGACTGGGACTCTCATGTCCAGCAGGTCAGGAGAGTTTTTCAGGTTCTGCGGTCTAATTCTTTATGTGTGAAGGGGTCTAAGTGCGTTTTTGGGGTCCAGAAAATTTCCTTTTTGGGGTATATTTTTTCTCCCTCTTCCATTGAGATGGATCCCGTCAAGGTGCAAGCTATTTGTGACTGGACTCAGCCCTCCTCTCTTAAGGGTCTTCAGAGATTTTTGGGCTTTGCCAACTTTTACCGCCGATTTATTGCTGGTTTTTCGGATGTCGTTAAACCACTGACTGATTTGACCAGACAAGGCGCTGATGTTGCTAATTGGTCCCCTCATGCTGTAGAGGCCTTTCAGGAGCTTAAGCGCCGTTTTGCCTCTGCCCCTGTGTTGCGTCAGCCTGATGTGAATCTGCCTTTTCAGGTTGAGGTTGACGCTTCGGAGATCGGAGCTGGGGCAGTGTTGTCGCAGAAAGGTTCCGACTGCTCCGTCATTAGGCCTTGTGCCTTCTTTTCTCGCAAATTTTCGCCCGCAGAGCGGAATTATGATGTTGGGAATCGGGAGCTTTTGGCCATGAAGTGGGCGTTTGAGGAGTGGCGCCATTGGCTCGAGGGGGCTAGGCATCAGGTGGTGGTATTGACTGACCACAAAAATTTGATTTATCTTGAGACTGCCAGACGCCTGAATCCTAGACAGGCGCGCTGGTCTTTATTTTTTTCTCGCTTTAATTTTGTGGTGTCATACCTACCGGGTTCTAAGAATGTTAAGGCAGATGCCCTTTCTAGGAGTTTTGACCCGGACTCTCCTGGTAATTCTGAACCCACAGGTATCCTTAGGGAGGGAGTAATTTTGTCGGCCGTTTCTCCTGATCTGCGGCGGTCCTTGCAAGAGTTTCAGGCGGATAGACCGGATCGTTGTCCGCCTGATAGACTGTTTGTTCCGGATGATTGGACCAGCAGAGTCATCTCTGAGGTACATTCTTCTGCATTGGCAGGTCATCCCGGAATTTTTGGTACCAGGGATTTGGTGGCAAGATCCTTCTGGTGGCCTTCCCTGTCACGAGATGTGCGAGTCTTTGTGCAGTCATGTGACGTTTGTGCTCGGGCCAAGTCTTGTAGTTCTCGGGCTAGCGGACTGCTGTTGCCCTTGCCTATTCCTAAGAGGCCTTGGACACACATCTCGATGGATTTTATTTCAGATCTGCCTGTTTCCCAGAAGATGTCTGTCATCTGGGTGGTCTGTGACCGTTTCTCTAAAATGGTCCATTTGGTTCCTCTGCCCAAGTTGCCTTCTTCTTCTGAGTTGGTTCCTCTGTTTTTTCAGAATGTTGTCCGATTGCACGGTATTCCTGAGAATATTGTTTCTGACAGAGGTACCCAATTTGTGTCTAGATTTTGGCGGGCATTCTGTGCTAGGATGGGCATAGATTTGTCTTTTTCATCTGCTTTTCACCCTCAGACTAATGGCCAGACCGAGCGGACTAATCAGACCCTGGAGACATATCTGAGGTGTTTTGTCTCTGCTGACCAGGATGATTGGGTTGCTTTTTTGCCATTGGCAGAGTTCGCCCTCAATAATCGGGCCAGCTCTTCCACCTTAGTGTCCCCGTTTTTCTGTAATTCGGGGTTTCACCCTCGATTTTCCTCCGGTCAGGTGGAATCCTCGGATTGTCCTGGAGTGGATGCGGTGGTGGAGAGATTGCATCACATCTGGGGGCAGGTTATGGACAATTTGAAGTTGTCCCAGGAGAAGACTCAGCGTTTTGCCAACCGTCATCGTCGTGTTGGTTCTCGGCTTTGTGTTGGAGATTTGGTGTGGTTGTCTTCTCGTTTTGTCCCTATGAGGGTCTCTTCTCCTAAGTTTAAACCTCGGTTCATCGGCCCTTATAGAATATTGGAGATTCTTAATCCTGTTTCTTTCCGTTTGGACCTCCCTGCGTCCTTTTCCATTCATAACGTTTTTCATCGGTCGTTATTGCGCAGGTATGAGGTACCTGTGGTACCTTCAGTTGAGCCTCCTGCTCCGGTGTTGGTTGAGGGTGAGTTGGAGTACGTTGTGGAGAAAATTTTGGACTCTCGTGTTTCCAGACGGAGACTCCAGTATCTGGTCAACTGGAAGGGTTACGGCCAGGAGGATAATTCGTGGGTCAATGCATCTGATGTTCATGCTTCTGATCTTGTTCGTGCCTTCCATAGGGCTCATCCTGGTCGCCCTGGTGGATCTGGTGAGGGTTCGGTGCCCCCTCCTTGAGGGGGGGGTACTGTTGTGAATTTGGATTCTGGGCTCCCCCGGTGGCCGCTTGTGGAATTGGACTTGTCATCCTCTTTCCTGTTTCACCTGGTTCCATCAGTAGTGGGTGTCGCTATTTAAGCTCATTTCTCTGGTGGTTTCTTGCCGGTCAACAATGTTATCTGATGCCTCTCAGTGCTTGTTCCTGCTTCTAGACTACTACTAGATAAGTTGGACTTTTGTCCATGTTTTGTTTTGCCTATTTGTTCCAGTTCACAGCTGAAGTTTTGTTACTGTGTCTGGAAAGCTCTCGTTGATCAGGGATTGCTACTCTGGCGTTATGAGTTAATGCCAGAGTTTAAGGTAATCTCTGGATGGTGTTTTGTTAGTGTTTTTCTGCTGACCATGAAAGTATACTATCTGTCTTCTGCTATCTAGTAAGCGGACCTCAAATTTGCTAAGACTATTTTCCTGCTGCGTTTGTTGTTTCATCTGAACTCACCGTCATTATATGTGGGGGGCTACTGTCTTCTTTGGAATATTTCTCTAGAGGTGAGCCAGGTCTTATATTTCCCTCTGCTAGCTATTTAGGTCTTAGGCCAGAGCTGGGCATCTAGCGATAAATAGGAAATGCTACCTGGCTATTTCTAGTTGCGCGACAGGCTTAGTTCATGGTCAGTATAGTTCCATCTTCCGAGAGTTTGTCCCTCTATAGGCTTGCTATGATCTCTGCCTGCAGAGATCATGACAGGGCTCATACTGTATAGACAGGCCATGTTAGGACTCATACGGAATATAGAGTAACGTGTGGGGCTCACATTTTTTTAAGTGTCTATGAGGCAGCTCGTAGTGTACATAGAGAGGTTATGTGGAGGCTCATACTGTGTCTAGGGGGCTATGTGAGGACTCACACTGAATATAAGGATCTATGTGAGGGCTCATACTGTATATAGGGTTCATACTGTTTATAGGGGGGACATGTTGAGATCACACTGTGTATAAGTGGCTATGTGACAGCTCATACTGTAGATAAAGAAGTTATGTGAACGCTCATACCTCATATGGGGGGCAGTATGTGGACTCATACTGTATATAGAGGAGAGGTCAATATACTTAAAGGGAATCTGTCACCAGGTTATTACCATATAACCTATGACCACCACCTTTCAGCCCCATGTGACAGTGTTCTAATGCTGTGTATATGACGCCCTGTGACGTAAAAAATAGGTTTTATTATACTCGCCTTCTGGGCAGTCTGGTCCGATCGGTGCTGCTGGTCTTGTTCCAGTGTCTCCTCTCTTCTTGCGATGATGTTCTTCTTCCCTGCTTCATTTGGATGACTCATCCTATGTCATCCACACAGTGTTCCCCATCATGCTCCTGTGCAGACATGCTTCTGTCTGCCCTGCTGAGGGCAGAGCACATTACTATAATGCGCATCCGCCAACGCTCTTTGGCCTTTGCACACACATGCGCAGCACTTTTCTATGCCCTTAGCAGGGCAGATAGAAGTGCACCTGCACAGGAGCGTGATGTGGAGCACTGTGTGGATGATATAGGACACGTCATCCACACGAAGCAGAGCCCCCACATGACCTTTAATATTATATATTATATGATATTGTTATATTATTTTAATATGAATTGTAATTAATATGTGAATAATAATATTGAGCAGAATTAATTTCAGCCTATTGCTTTGGCCTCCACAACAGTCATTGTCTGTCACATGGTGCCCATACTATGTGCACAGACATCAGATGTTATATACAGGATAATATGTGACTCATGTAACGTCTGGTGTCTGTACTCATAGTACAGTATGCAACAGTCACATGTTTTCCAGTACATACCATCTGATGCCTATAGTCACAGTATATAATATACCAGTCATATATTCTCCTGTACACTGGATGTGGTATACTGTGTGCACATCTGATGTATATACAGATGATATGTCACTGATATCTCATATACCAGTCACATATTGTCTTGTATCCATATTTCTAAATGTAACCAGGCCTACTACACAGAAAGAATATAACGGTATGTCAATTATATTCTGATTTAAAGAATCCTCCTATTAAATCCCCCCCCCAATTCTGTGTAGAGGTTAGAGTAGTGTCAGTGTGTTAATATACTCACCGAGCGGTATCTTCTCTGGTTTCCAGGACCGCTCTGCTTCTCCTCTGAGTAATGTCTTCAGACTCCGGCTCTCACTAAGCAGTAATCATCAACATTAACAGAAATAAACACGTGAAATAGATCACTCTGTTTTTTAATGACTCTATATAATAAGAGATACACTTTTTGTATTGAAGAAATGAAATAAATTCACTTTTTGATGATATTCTAATTTTGTGAGAAGTACCTGTATGCGACCTGTAGGTTTCTTTACAATGTAAGTCTATAGATACTCATTTTGAGCCTTGTTCTCATGCTCCATAGACTTATATTGTAAGGGTATGTGCACACGTCAGGATTTCTTGCAGAAATTTCCTGAAGAAAACCGGAAATTTTCTGCAAGAAATCCGCATTTTTTTTTGCATTTTTTTCCCGTTTTTTTCCCGGTTTTTTTAGCATTTTGCAAGCGAAATTAGCTTGCAGAATGCTAAAGTTTTCCAAGCGATCTGTAGCATCGCTTGGAAAACCGACTGACAGATTCGTCACACTTGTCAAACATAGTGTTTGACAAGTGTGACCAACTTTTTGCTATAGATGCTGCCTATTCAGCATCAATAGTAAAAGATAGAATGTTTAAAAATAATAAAAAAAATAAAAAAAATGCTTATACTCACCTGCAGACAGCCGATCTCCTCAGCGGCGTCCGTTCCTATAGATGGTGTGTGTGTGTGCAGGACCTTCGATGACGTCGCGGTCACGTGAGCGGTCACATGAGCGGTCACGCGACCAATCACAAGACCGCGATGTCATCGCAGGTCCTTCACACACATCATCTATAGGAACGGAAGCGGCAGCGTGCACCGATGAGAGGCGGGAAGACTCTGGGGCCATCAGAGGGTGAGTATATGACTATTTTTTATTTTAATTCTTTTTTTTTTACCAATTATATGGTGCCCAGTCCATGGAGGAGAGTCTCCTCTCCTCCACCCTGGGTACCAACCGCACATGATCTGCTTACTTCCCGCATGGTGGGCACAGCCACATGCGGAAAGTAAGCAAATCAATGCATTCCTAGTTGTGCGGAATCCCCGCAATTCCGCAAATTTAATGAACACGTTGCTTTTTTTTCCACGATGCGATTTTTTCGCGGAAAAAAATGCAACATTTGCACAAGAAATGCGGAATGCACTGTAAATAATAGGAGGCATATGTAAGCGTTTTTTTCACGTTTTTTTCATGTTTTTATAGCGAAAAAAAGTGAAAAAAACACGAAAAATACTGAACGTGTGCACATGGCCTAAAAGCCACTTATGAGTCACAGAGCACAGCATGACCCATAGAGTCTGAATAGCCATCAGGTGACTAAAGGCCCCGTCTCACTAAGCGATTTACCAACGATCACGACCAGCGATATGACCTGGCCGTGATCGTTGGTAAGTCGCTGTGTGGTCGCTGGGGAGCTGTCACACAGACCGCTCTCCCCAGCGACCAACGATCAGGGGAACGACTTCGGCATCGTTGAAACTGTCTTCAACGATGCCGAAGTCCCCCTGCAGCACCCGGGTAACCAGGGTAAACATCGGGTTACTAAGCGCAGGGCCGCGCTTAGTAACCCGATGTTTACCCTGGTTACCAAAAAAAACAAACACTACATACTCGCCTTTCGGTGTCCAGGTCCCTTGCCGTCTGCTTCCTGCTCTGACTGAGATCCGGCCGTACACTGAGAGCAGAGCGCAGCGGTGACGTCACTGCTGTGCTCTCACTTCTCACTGTACGGCCGGGAGTCAGTGAGAGCAGGAAGCAGACGGCAAGGGACCTGACGGACATCAGAAGGCGAGTATGTACTGTTTGTTTTTTTTTACATTTACGCTGGTAACCAGGGTAAACATCGGGTTACTAAGCGCGGCCCTGCGCTTAGTAACCCGATGTTTACCCTGGTTACCAGTGAAGACATCGCTGGATCGGTGTCACACACACCGATTCAGCAATGTCAGCGGGGCCTCAACGATCAAAAAAAGGTCCAGGCCATTCCGACACGACCAGCGATCTCGCAGCAGGGGCCTGATCGCTGGTACGTGTCACACATAGCGAGATCGCTATGGAGGTCGCTGTTGCGTCACAAAACTTGTGACTCAGCAGCGATCTCGCTAGCGATCTCGCTATGTGAGACGGGGCCTTTAGAAGAGGAGCGGTGCTGGATACTGGAGAAGACTGCAATCTGTTAGTACATTAACACACTGACACTGCACTAAACTAACATTTACACAGATTTAAAGAAAAAAGTTAATGACTGCTTTTTAAGGTGAACTGTTTGTTTGTTTTACAATGGAGGTGAGTGTATATGAATCAATTCTATGAGGACAAAATGCAATTTCCAAGTCGCACACTTATTTTTTCCAACACTGTTTTCTGGGCTCTAGATGATTTTCTGCAGTGACTGTGTGTTGGCATGTTACTGAATCATGATAGAGTACTGTGCACACGGTCACGATTCCCTGAAATTGCCAGCATAGTGATTGCAAGTATGAGTTTGCATACTTGTGACGTTCACGAGGAAACTAGAGTCTGAGAAAACTCTCTGAGTAGCTCACTGCAGCATTTGACCACAACTATCCCATCATTACTCCGACTATATCTTTTTAAACCCTGGTAACCTCTACTCCCGTTTAAAAGCAGCCAGAGGTAAGCACAATAAGGATGGGCTGCTGCTAATGGCCTACTGCTGTGTACTTGCCCCCCAGGCCAAAATTTGCTAGCCAGCTCCTGCTTTTGTGTGATATAACTTTCTGATTTAAGGGCATAAAAATAAAAAGTTTGAAAATTGCTAAATTTACAAAATTCTCACCAAACATACATTTTTTCACAAATAAAGACAAGTCATATTGAAGAAATGTTACCACTATCTTGAAGTACAATATGTCATGAAAAAAAAATCTCAAAATCAGTGAGATCTGTAGAAGCATTCCAGAATTATTACCATATAAAATGATACTGGTCAGAACTGTAAAATTTGGCCAGGTCATGAAGTTGCAAACAGTCTTGGGTGGTAAAGAGGTTAAAAACATGCAGTGCATCTCCCATTTTAGCTTGATTGACAGCGCTTTCTTGCCCAGAGTGAGCGCTGCCTGAGTAAAATCCCTAGCCCTGTGCATTCACACATATGGAATACAAGTTTTTTTGTACCACTAAGGCTGGTTTCACATGTCAGTGGCTCCGGTACGTGTAGTGACAGTTTCCTCACGTACCGGAGACACTGACTCACGTAGACACATTAAAATAAATGTGTCTCTGCACATGTCAGCGTGTTTTCACGGACCGTGTGTCCGTGTGCAAAACACGGAGACATGTCCGCTTTTCTCCGGCAGCACGGTCCGCAAAGCGTCCCGCACACGTGCACATGGAGAACAGTGTGCACTCTCCTCCATGTGCACGTATCGCCGCAGGAGAAACAGCACTACAGTTAAGTGCTGTCCCCTGCTTTTTGTGCTGAAGCCGGCATTCATTCCTTCTCCCCAGAAGCGTTTGCTGGAGAGAAGGAATGAAAAATCAAGGTTTTTTACATTTTTTTTTGTTAAAAATAAAGTTTGGGGTCACCTCCCACCTCCCACCCCCCGTGCGCCCGCCCGCTTGCAGAGAAATACTCACCCAGCTCCCGCGATGCCTCCTCTCAGCGCTGGCAGACAGTCCTGTGTGAGCGGTCACATGGTGCCGCTCATTACAGTGATGAATATGTGGCTCCACCCCTATGGGAGGTGGAGCCGCATATTCATCACTGTAATGAGCTGTAGCGCTGTCTTCTGCATGGTCCGTGTGGTTCTCAGTCGGCACACGGGAGGCACATGGCTGCTGCACGTGTACCACACTGATGTGCCACATGAGCATACGGACACGGTAACTCCGGTACCATTTTCTCTGGTACCGGAATTATCTGGATGTGTGAGACTGGCCTAAAGAAGTAAAATCTTAACTGCAGGTATGAGTTTAAGGGCTCATTTCCACTTGCGAGAAACACGTCCGTGTCTCGCATGTGGAAACCAAGCTGTGGCGCCTGCACTCCAGAGTGGAGCGTGCGGCCACGTAGGAACACATGGAGCTGCACGCTCCGCTCCTAAGTGCCGGTGCCACAGCTTGGTTTCCACATGCGAGACACGGACGTGTTTCTCGCAAGTGGAAATGAGCCCTTATATGTGCTAAAGCTCCTATAGGACTGTATAAGTAATTTAAATTGCATTTTCATGTTGACTGACTCCTTTTATTTATGTGAAAAACTATAGAATAATGTGCCATATTTGGATAAATAGAAAATAATTGCAACTAAAGAAAGGAAGAGGGATGAAAAGTTCTAGATCACTGACATTTTAGATATTTAGATAGTTGAAAAGACATTCAATATTATTTAATATAACATGATATGTAATTTAATATCCCGACAACATTTAACAAAAAATTAAACTCATTAAGGGTAAGAAAATTAGACAAAAGTACATCTTTCAGTTTCCTATAAATGGCTAATGCAGTTAATCAAGCACTTAATCCCTATAGATTGGTAACTGTATTTTGTTACAATAATTTATTTCAAGTTCTTGGAACTGCAGTTTTATTAACATTTATTACCTGAAGACATTAAAATCAAGTACAACGAAGAAGCTTAATATTGTATGTGCCGAAGTATTTATAGGATGTACTTGTACCAAGATTTTGTAGATATCAAACTTTAATGTAGCTTTCAATTCATTGAGAAATATAAAACATTTCCACAAAGAAACTTTATATATTTTATTGGAAATCAGATAACTTCGAATTCTGAAAAAGATGCAACATTTAGAACTACTGTATTGATAGAAAATAAATCATTGGAACCAAAAACTTTTGAATTTAGTAACAATTTTTCTGAAAATGTAGATTTTTTTTTTACTATGTTTACCAAATGCTAAAACTGACCTGTCACTACAATTCTCCGAGACATTACGAGTTCATAGACACCAAACATATCTAGGTTCTTTTTTATTTAAGTGGTGGGAAAAAAATCCAAAGTTTGTTAAAAAAAATAATAAATAATTGCGTCATTTTCCGATACCCGTAGTGTCTCCATTTTTTGTGATCTTGGGTTGGGTGAGGGCTTATTTTTTGTGCGCCGAGATGATATTTTTAATGATACTATTATGGTGCAGATACGTTCTTTTGATCACCCATTATTGCATTTTAATGCAATGTTGCGGCGACCAAAAAAACGTTACTCTGGTGTTTTGACTTTTCTCCGCTATGCTGTTTACTGATCAGATTAATTCTTTTTACAGCTTGATACATAGGGCGATTCTGAATGCGGTGATACCAAATATGTGTTTTTTTTATTGTTTTATTTTGAATGGGGCAAAAAGGGGATAATTTGAACTTTTATATTTTTTTATTTTATTTTATATTTTTAAAAACATTTTTTTTTACTTTTTGCATGTTTCAATAGTCTCCATGCCATAACCTGATTGGCTCTGCTACATACAGGCGATGATCAGATCGCCTGTATGTAGCAGAATTGCTGACTTGCTATGAGCATCGACCACCAGGTGGCACTCAGCAATCCGACAGTGACAATCACAAATGTCAGAGATTGACAGTGGCATTTAACAGGTTAATAGCTGACATGTGCCAGGAAAGATGTGGGCTCACTGCCGGAGCCCGCATCAAATGGGGAGACATGACATGTGCAGTACTAGTACAGCACATGTCGTGAAGGAATTAATACAGAAGTGGTGACATGTTACTATTATACTTTACCTCTGATTTTGGCTTATAAATACTGAGGTAAAATACTGACGAAATACTGAATGTATGAATATGGCTTAATACAGAAATTGAATTGATAGGGGAAAAGAGATAAGAGAGCTGCCAGCAGCACTGCCAGACTCAGTGTGATTGATTGATTGATTACTGATATGGTGTAGCTGGATTTCCACTGCAATATTTGAATTACATTTACATACTTTTTCAACATTTTTAATGCACTAGGATGCAACAAGGCCGTACAATACATTTTACATTTTAAAAAAATCTTAAATCAGTGTCAGTCAGACTGTATGCTTTCTTGTCAGAATCGACTATACAGAATTTTTGCATTTCGTGTGCAATCCTATTTTGTAAATAGGGAATAAATATACAAAAGAAAGTTCCCCAAAAATTTATACATTTAATTCTGACTATATACAGTATCTTAGAGATAAGTAATTCTTTTGAAACTGTAAATTTAAAACTGAACTTTCCCACTAAAAACTGATATGCGACAAATAAATTTGACAAATTAAATAATGAAAATTCATCTATTTGCCTGTAAAATATGCTTAGAACACTGCAAGATCCCCTTGGAGTCAATTGAACATGTGTTAAGCTCTGTAATGCAAAGAAAACCTTTTTAACCCCATCACGCCGCAGCCCTTTTTCGTTTTTACTTTTTCATTTTTCGCTCCCCTCCTTCCCAGAGCAATAACTTTTTTATTTTTCTGTCAATATGGCCATGTGAGGGCTTATGTTTTGCGGAACAAGTTGTACTTTTGAATGACACCATTGGTTTTACCATGTCTTGTACTAGAAAATGGGAAAAAAATTCCAAGTGTGGTGAAATTGCAAAAAAAGTGCAATCCCACACTAGTTTTTTGTTTGGCTATTTTGCTAGGTTCACTACATGCTTAAACTGACCTGCCATTATGATTCTCAAGGTCATTATGAGTTCATATGCATGTAGAAAAGCTGCAGAGACACCATCACGTGTTTCTCAACACAAGCAATGAATAGCCAGGTCTTTCACCGGGAAGGAACAACCACGGGAAGGGCAGCATCCAATAAAGGAAAACCACCTATGCCAAAACATGGTATTCATCCACAGAAAGCTGTTTCGGGGTATTTGCCCCTCATCAGTGTGGAGTAGGAAACTGGGTATTAGGAGCAGTGCCTAGTGAAAAGACTATAAACATGAGGATGAATGACCTCGGGGAGATCAAAACATCCAACACCGCGAAGACACCATCACGTGTTTCTCAACGCAGTGATCCAGAACACTGCCCCCATCCCTTATGGGAAATATGCAAATGCATGTAGAGAAGCCACGGAGACACCATCACGTGTTTCTAAACACAAGCAATGAATAGCCAGGTCTTTCACTGGGAAGGAACAACCACGGGAAGGGCAGCATCCAAGGCACTGCTCCTAATTCCTTTATTGGATTACAAAGTAGAAACAGAAGGTGCTTCAGCTCCAATAAAAGAGATTCTTTATTAATGGTTAAAATCCAGTGACATAATAGATCCTTGCTGTAGTACAAATGTGGGGGTACAGAGCCCATGCAACGCGTTTCGATCGCTGCCGATCTTAATCAATGCATGCTTCAACAAAGAAACAGTGATTATTTTATAAAATAATGAACCAATACAATGCTGAGTTCAGATCACATGACTTAGGCTGGTTTCACACTTGCGTTTTTGAACGCATGCGTTTTTTAAAAAAAACGCATGGTGCAAAAACGCATGTAAACGCATGTAAACGCTGCGTTTTTTAGATGCATGCGTTAAACGCGTGTGTCTAAAAAACGCAGCGTTTACACGCGTTTACATGCGTTTTTGCATGCGTTTGCGTTTTTTTGAACATTTTTCCAAAAAAAAAAAAAAGATAACCAGACACAACCAATGGGAATAGAGAGGGTGTATATGATTGTCTCTCAATATATAGACCCTAGGGGGACAGAAATTTTCAGAGCTTGCTACTGTTTCCGGTGTCACGATGGATCTTTCTATGGATAACTTTTATTTCAAACTGGAGTTCAGCTTCAAGATTTTCCTTGCCTGTGTTTTTGCTTGGGAGCAAGACCGAAACCGCCAAACATGGAGAAGGAGACAGCGTCGGCGTTTTTGGAGGCACCCCATCATTGAAGTGCGTGAGAGCCGTGGAGCATATCACACGCTCTATGCGGAGCTGAATGCCAACCCGGAGAAATTCAAGGATTATACCAGAATGTCTCAAGATTCTTTCCGGGATTTACTGGCTCGTGTTGAAGGATCCATAAGGCGACAGGACACACGGCTCCGTAGAGCGATTCCACCTGAGGAACGTCTGTTAGTGACATTACGGTACGTTCGAAAACTAAACCAATGACCGTCAACTTTGTTGTTCTGACATGTTTTCTATGTTTGTTTTTTTTTTTTTTTTTTTTTTAAAACACCATTAGAGCGGATTTTAAATTTTTTTGTTTTTGTTTCTTTTTCTTCTAGATTTCTTGCCACAGGAGAGAGTTTATCTTCCCTGCACTTCCAATACCGCCTTGGAATCTCAACCCTCTCCGGAATTGTTGTGGACACCTGTCGTGCGTTATGGAATGCACTCCGTGAGGAGTTTATACCCGTACCCACCGTGGACATGTGGCGGGAAATTTCAACTACATTTTTGAACGTGTGTGATTTCCCAAACTGTTTAGGGGCGGTGGATGGAAAGCACATCCGCATTGTCAAACCTGCCAGAACCGGATCTGAGTTTTATAATTATAAAAAATATTTTTCGGTAGTGCTTATGGCAATAGCGGATGCGGAGTGTCGCTTCATCGCCGTGGATATTGGAGCTTTTGGCCGTGGCAATGATTCCCAAACCTTCAAGAGCTCGGATATGGGCCGTCGGTTGTATGGCAACAATTTTAATTTTCCCCCTCCACAGCCTCTCCCCAACACTCAAGGCCCACCGCTGCCATTTGTTATGGTTGGGGATGAGGCCTTCCAGATGTGTGAAAATCTCCTGAAGCCCTATTCTAGTAGGGACTTGGACCACACTAGAAGAATATTCAACTACAGACTGACCAGGGCCAGAAGAACCGTAGAGTGCAGCTTTGGCATTCTTGTTGCTAAATGGCGCATTCTTGCAACAGCCATCAATCTAAAAGTGGAAACAGTGGACGAGGTGGTCAAAGCCTGTGTGGTGCTACACAATTATATAATGGCTAAGGAGCGACCCCACATTGAACTTGATGAACCTGTTGCACACCCATTGCCTGATTTTCAGCATCACCCGATGCGGTCAACTGCAGCCGTTGGTCTTATGCGGGACCAATTTGCGGCCTATTTTGTGTCCGATATTGGACGTGTGTCATGGCAGGACAATGTTGTGTAAATGTCCTGTTGTATGTTTATGTTTACCAATTATTAAACACTGATACAAATTTTTCTAATTAATACACTTTTTTGTGTTCACCATGTCTACTATCTTTTTCCTCTCTAAACAAAGGTTGACCAAAGATGGGCAGTAGATATGTATATCATATTTTGTAATCCAAAACCAGGAGTGGGTGATAGTTGTTGAGGTAATAAATTTTAATTTTTCATCGTAATTTACCTCTGTTGCACTCCCTATTTTGGTTTTCAAAGAATGATATAAACCACGGGCCCCATACTTATAATAATGGTACAAAATTTTTATTTATTAATTCTAATATTGTTGACGTCATTGCGTCAAGACTGTCACGGTCTCTATATCCATCAAGTCAAGTGTAAGCAATAATAAATTCATGATAAACATATACATGATCATGAATTCACAATTTCTGACACCTGGCCTGGTGAGCATAGATATGTAGAGTGTGAGAACAATTGTCCCATCTGTTTGACAACCATTGTCACATAATGTGCTATATAGAATATGGTGAATATACAAGGCAGTAATCAACTTAATCGGTCAGGTATATATTTTGACATCTGACCGGTTCAGTTGAGTTCTGAACTTGATTTCCACCATTTTATCTTTGTACAGTGACACTACACTAGGTACAAAAATAAGAGTATGGAAATAAATACTATTTTTTTGGCCAACTCATATCTGTATACTAAAGAAACACATATAGATGTTGTCTGGTATTTTATACTACTGGAGATATGTGTAGGCCAAAAGAATAAGTGTGTGACGAAGTTTATTGTTGTGTATTGAGAGCGGTGAAAGACACAATAAACCAAACATAATTGTTTCAAATAAACTTTTTTTTTATTGAGGAAAAAAAAAACAAATTTATTTTTTGGTACCGCGCCGGGTTGAACCACGCCGGCTTGGGGTTGAGTGACGTAACTGGGGGGTATTCAAAACTGAAGCCTGGCTCACCGTGGAGGAGGCAGAGGTGGCAGGAGAATGGGCAACAAAACTTGAAGGGTCTGGAAGTTCGGGGATGGGGCTTAAAACATGAGGGGCTTGAGACACACTGGAAGGTTGAGACACATCGGTAGGTGATGGGGGAGGAATAATCAAAGTTTTTTGTTTTTTATGCGTTTTGGCAGTTTTACGTTGGGTTTTCCGGGTTGGGGGAAGTCTTCTTGGGCTATGTTGTAAAGTGTGGGCGGGAGACACGTCAGGACCCGTCTCCACACAGTCAGTCTCCATTGTGGAGCGCTCGGCAATGTCTGAGTCCAATGGGGGGAAAGATAAACTCCCGCCTGGGTCCTGGTGCCTCGTTGGGGGGGGGGGGAAACAAAAACCCTTCCAGGATCCTGGTGCCTCGTTGGGGGGGGGGGAAACAAATCCCATACCATTGTCCTGCTGCATTGCTGGTGGGGGGGAACAGAAAGCCATGGATGGATCCTGCTGCATCAGGGTGGGTCCTGCCTGGAAAGGTATGGCTTGGTCGTGCTGCATCATGGGGGGCCCGGTGCGATACGCCATGGTTTGGTCCTGCTGCATCGGGGGGTGTCCTGCCCGGAAAGCAACTCCTCGGTCCTGCTGCATCGGGGTTGGTCCGGTCAGATATGCCAGGCCTCGGTCCTGCTGCATCGGGGTGGGTCCGGTCCGAAATGCCAGGCCTGGGTCCTGCTGCATCTGGGGTGGGCCGGTCCGATATTGCATGGATGGGTCCTGCTGCATCGGGAGGGTGCCGGGCCGATAAGCCACGCCAGGGTCCTGCGTCATCGTGGTGTCAGCGGAGGAGGTCCAAGCCGGAGCAGCGGTCGTCACGGTGGTGGCGGTGGGATGTCCAACAGCACTCGTCATCGTGTTGGCGCTGTAGTGGAGTACACCTGTAGAGGGAATAGAGGTGGCCGTGCAGTGGTATGCAGCAGAGGTAGGAATAGTGTTTACTTGTGACAGTAACGGCACAGTTGGATATGCCGCCACATTACGACTCTGACTCTGCTGCATAGCCTGCACAAAAGCAACATTGCAGGCCTGCATCACACTCAGCTGGAGATCAGGGCTAAGGTGTTCCGACATGCCCTCTAGGATTTGATTGAAAAAATGATGAGCTGGCTTCTTGAGGTCGGCTTTCAATTGATCAACGCTTTTGGCGACATCCTGGATGCGGCAATTTAAGAGATTATGGGTCACATCCATTCTGTCACCTAAAGCCTTGATAGCTTCATGTAAAACCGAGCTCAAGTGTAAAAACTCGGGCATGAGGGACCTATCCGAAGCCCTCTGTCGCTGCCGGGATGAGCCCGCAAAAATGGGTGCAGCGAAAGAGGACTGCGAAAGGGGAAGACCTGATGGGCCAGCCCCCTGGTCTCCAGTGAGTGTGGAAGACCCACCTGGTGCTGCGCTGCTGGATGGCTGGGACGGGTCCGTGGCTGCCGGCTGAAGGACCGCTCCAGAACCTGTGGCAACAGTCGTGCAGTGTGTGCTGTGAAAAAAGAAAACAGAAAATTAATACCAAACTATAACAAGACGGTACATCCTGTGGAATTAAAAGTGACAGATTATGTCAATGCAATACAACCGGAGGCATGTGAGAAATACTTACGTTCTCATGAGAAGGACCGGTCTCAGGAAGGCCAACACACGGTGGTATTTGTAGAGCCGGTGCCTTGCTCCGGAACCACTAGCTGCACTCTTCTCTGCACGTAGGTCCTTGTTGAAGCGGTCCTTCATGGAACGCCAACGTGTCCTTACTTTCTCCACTGTGAAATAACAATAAAATATAATGGTCAGAATAAGGACTTTTGGCCGTGCTCTCGTGACTGTGTGTGATGACAGAAACTACGAAAAGTTTCTTTCATCACACACAGTCAAGAGAGCATGGCCAAGGTCTGTTGCTTCACACTACCGTGCAATACTTACCAAATGCATTACGGACCCGTGGCGGGGAATTCTCCCAGCCATCCCACAACGCTTGGGCCACCTCACTCCACAAACGACGGAGAACACTATTGACGGCGTGCTGTTGATCCCGGCTGTCCCACAACGGGACTCGCTCCTGGACCAGACTGATCAGCAGGTCATTATCAATCCGGTCTTTGTCCCGTTGTGAAACCTAAAATTTAAACAAAATCATTTAAGTTTGCTCAACCACATTTGGAAAAAATAAGACACGAAGATGAGAAAGGGCAGGAATATGAAAGACAACTTTCAGAAAAGGATGATATAAGAAATATGTATAGAAAAACAAGGGTACAGAAAGGAAGTTAAAAGAATATTACAATAAGGACAGTCTGCCTGGTATACATACCCGCTGCCGTCTTCCACCTGGACCTTGACTCCGCTGCTCAGTACCTCTCTGTCCCTCAGTTGAAGTGCTCTATAAAATTTTAAAAAAAAAATTGCCTCATGTGTCGATGTGACAGTCAATACTTACCAAGCTGACGGACAAAAAACATACCTCGCTCACGTGATCCACTTCTGATTGACGTGGCTGGAACTCCTCATCAGACGAGGAAACCGAAGAAGACATTCTGATGCGTGTTAAAAGAAAAAAAATAGAAGAAATTAGGACATGTAGATCCAAAAAATTGAAAATGAATGCATTGGCTAGGATATACTCACATTGCTCTGTGTCTTGTCCAAGAATGCGTCCGGGCAGGGTGCTGTCTTCTTTGGAGTCTGATGAGAAGTGACCAGAAACTTCCCCCCACCTTCCTTTTATAACCCTGCTGCTATGGGGGAGTCTTATCAGTGTCTAGACATCTTTATCTACACTTAATTCAATGGTGCCAAAAAAAACGCATGCGTCAAAAAAACGCATGCAAACGCATGTCAAAAAAAACGCATGCGTCCCCATTGACTCCAATGCATTTTTTTGTCCAAAAAAAACGCATGTAAACGCATGCGTTTTTTTGGGGAAAAAAAACGCCCCTCAAAATACTACAAGTTGCATTTTATTAAATGAACGCATGCAGTTAAAAAACGCATGCGTTCACAAACGCGTGCAAACGCGTACACCAAAAAACGCATGCGTTTTCAATGTTAAATATAGGGGGAAAAAACGCATGCTTTTTTTGGTAAAAAACGCTGCAGACAAAAACGCAAGTGTGAAACCAGCCTTATACCACAGATTTGGCAAATGAAATAGTCCTGCTCAAGCAATGCAACAATGGAACATTCATATAACTTTATAAAACATTAAATACATGAAACATTGTACGATTTAAAAGAAGAAAGAAAGAAGAAAAAAAAAAAAAAAAAACACACAGAAAAAAGAAAAGAAAAGAAAAAAGGGAAATGGAAAGTTAGCAATAATGGTACATAATTTCGTTTTTTCTGTTTAAACCACCAGGGTGTCTCGTTTGTAAATTATACACCCAAAACGCTTCCCTAGTTAGCAGACGTCTTTTAATGTCTCCACCTCGTTGTGGTAAACTAACTTTCTCAATTCCCTGAATAGTCTTCGAAAACCTGGTTAGAATGTAGAGGCTTCTACAAATGTGGCGTTACCGCATGTAGCACATGCCGTCATGCGCTAACTAAAAATAATTTTCAAAATAAAGAAAAAACAAAAACTTATCAAATTAAAGATTTCATTAACTGCCATACCAGCAATGTTGTCTATAAAGTAGACTGCACTGTATGTAATGTATCCTATATTGGATGCACTACAAGAAAATTAAAAACCAGAATAACGGAGCATTTAAGGGATCTCACCAGTAGTAACGCCATAAATAGAAATACTTCAGCTGTTGCCAAACATTTTAATGTATATCACTCTGGTAAATGTGTCCAACATGACTATTCAGGGAATTGAGAAAGTTAGTTTACCACAACGAGGTGGAGACATTAAAAGACGTCTGCTAACTAGGGAAGCGTTTTGGGTGTATAATTTACAAACGAGACACCCTGGTGGTTTAAACAGAAAAAACGAAATTATGTACCATTATTGCTAACTTTCCATTTCCCTTTTTTCTTTTCTTTTCTTTTTTCTGTCTGTTTTTTTTTTTTTTTTTTTCTTCTTTCTTTCTTCTTTTAAATCGTACAATGTTTCATGTATTTAATGTTTTATAAAGTTATATGAATGTTCCATTGTTGCATTGCTTGAGCAGGACTATTTCATTTGCCAAATCTGTGGTATAAGTCATGTGATCTGAACTCAGCATTGTATTGGTTCATTATTTTATAAAATAATCACTGTTTCTTTGTTGAAGCATGCATTGATTAAGATCGGCAGCGATCGAAACGCGTTGCATGGGCTCTGTACCCCCACATTTGTACTACAGCAAGGATCTATTATGTCACTGGATTTTAACCATTAATAAAGAATCTCTTTTATTGGAGCTGGAGCACCTTCTGTTTCTACTTTGTAATTATCCCTCGTCTGGATCCGAGACGAAGCTCCGTGCGCCTGCAAGGATCGGTGAGCTGGCCATGGCTTTTTAGCCATCATCTTATTTTGTTTTTGTATACTCCTTTATTGGATGCTGCCCTACCCGTGGTTGTTCCTTCAATATTCAATATTGCCTTGCGCTGGCGTGTACTCCAGAGGACAGAGAATGAACTTCAATCCAATATTGCGGCCAGCATGCAGCCAGCGGCTAAGGAAAGGGTGAATCAAACACCCGAAAACCCTGCCCATATGACCCAAAACTGGTCCCGCCAAATTCAGGTGACAGGTTCCCTTTAAGGGTTGAAGGGGGCCTGGTGCTTGCATTGCTGTTGTTTATAAGCATTAGGTGTAAACAGATTATAAAGAGCTTTGCACTTTGTTAAATGAAAAAGCAATATATTGTTCATAAGTTGCTAGAAAATTATCTCTTTAATTAGGAGACAAAACAGATGTACTGTACTGTATTGAATGTGAAGTGAAAAAAATCTCTTTTTTAGGGGGTCTGGAATTGGTTTACTAATCACAAAATGATTAGGCAACTACAAAGGCTTTTTATCAAGTCTTTCAAAAGTTATCCCTTCATTTTTAAACCTTGAAAACTTTGGGGAAAAAAGCCCCATGACAGAATAATTTTTGCTCTGCATCAAGTGGCACTGTTTGAACTCCACCACAGCTTCCCATATAGTATAATGGTTCCCCCAGCCCACCATACAGTATGAAAGTCCCCCACAGCCTTAGATACAGAATGATGAGTCCACTCACAGTCACCCATACAGTATGATAGTCCCACCACAGCCTCCACATAGTATGATGATGCTGTGCCCAGGGGGAACTAGATGTTATAGGTGCAAGGGCTGGCCAAAAATATAGAAAATAAGAAATGTCACAGTCTAGCCCTGTGTCCCTAACACTGAGCCCTTAGTGTGTGCAGTTTCAAGGATGAATGCTGACAAGGGTATTAACGTAATCAAAAGGGAATCTTTACTGTATTCACTTCACAAAAATGCAATACACGGACCTGGTCCTGGCCCCCTTCAACCCTCAAGAGTGGCAGTTTTTAGATGGTTTAGAGGTCTGCAAAAGACCTCTGGTTGTCATGCCAACCCATCGGTGACCCGTGATCACGTGACGGGATCACCGATGGGTGGGATTTTCAGCGCAATTGCCGGAAGCGTGCCCTAAAGGCTGCTGTCATAGTTTGACAGCAGCATTTAACCAGTTAACAGCTGCGGGTGGGTATTATTATTATTTATTTATATAGCACCATTAATTCCATGGTGCTGTACATGAGAAGGGGTTACATACAAATACAAATATCACTTACAGTAAACAAAACTAACAATGACAGACTGGTACAGAGAGAAGAGGACCCTGCCCTTGCAGGCTTACATTCTACAAGATTATGGGGAAGGAGACAGTAGGTCGATTTCATGGCTTTCCGGTCACATGTCAGCTGTTTTGAACAGCTCACATGTGCTGGGAAAGATGTGGGCTCACCGTCGGAGCGCACATCAAAATGGGAGACATGATATGCACCATACATGTACGGCGCATGTCTTGAAGGGGTTATTAAAGTAAGTACACCAGTCTCATTACATCTACTTGTCTTCTTGACATTGTATGCTTATATATGTTACTTGGTAGATTGGCTCATTTGGCTGCACGTAGAGGTAGACACAGGAACGCTGTTTCCTTAAATCTTCCAGTGCAGCATAAGTAAACCAAATATGGCCTTTCTGGCCTAATGGGGAGACAAGAACATCAAATATGGCACAGTCTATGATCTGCCTGCTCAGGAATGAACCACATAAAAGGTTCAGCTTTCCTTATCATGAAAACACAGCTCTGAAGCTTACACCTCCATGAACACCTCACGCTAAATGAGCAAGAAGGCTAAGTATTTATCCTCTAGACTCCACCCACTCTACACTGTCCTCACAACCGAGCCCTAAACATGGCCGATTAACCCCTCTCAGGACTTAGTGTGCTGGAGCGTTTTCCTAGGTTCATAGCATTGAAGCTAACAGTCGCAGTGATACATACTTCTGCTCCAATAATTTGCCAGTGACTTTGTTACAGTTTGTATTATGTCATCTGATGACAGATCTGCTTTAAACATTATTTCATAAAGTGCACAGAAAGCTTTGCTGCAAGGTTTGAAAGCTTATTCAGAATACAATATAGCTCAGTATGCTTGGCTTGTATGTCTATTTAATCCAAATGTTTTTTCTTCACATATGGTGGCGGCCACAAGCTGATTTGCAGATGCAAAATAAGCTTTTGGCATATAGAGTTTTGCAGCCAACACAGCTTGGCAATATTATCAAAGAACGCTGGCACATTAATTGTATGGAGTATCCAAGACCCACCGCAGACCATGCCTGCACAACTAAACTAAAAGCAGATACTGCTGCTTCACAGCAAGAATCACACTGGAAAATATCATCCCATCTAGGCAGGCAAAGGCCAACGTAATAAAGGATTTGCCCCTTCTTGGCAGGTGTTTTGACTTTACACATCTGCTATCCATATTATTGTTAATGTAGAACTGAATCATATAGATTTTCAATGACAAGTTCACAAGTATGACTTTAGAATGTAGATTTTATAGGACCATGTAAACATTATACATATGTAACAATATAAGTATTCATGTAGTCATTTATAGAAATAAATTAAAAATTTTACTTTTCACGCTTCAAACAATCATTAAGTCTGTAAGTTATAAGTAACCTCGACAAGTAAGGCTAGGTGCACATTGCATCTATGCACCTAGCCTATCATGATGATGCATGTCCTGATGTCATAACATCATAATGTTCATCACCCGAGGCTTAGTTACAGTTTTGGCTGATGGGTGACATGACATTGTGATGCCATGATGCACATCATGACATCTGGGACCTACTTAGGGGTGTAAACCTTGACACCAATTAAAGAAGACATAAGAGCCAAAGAGGACTCTTGGAGGACAAGACACACATAGGACCAGATGGGGGATGTGGCAGAGGGACAGCTGAGTGGCCCGATTGGTAGTTGTTATTAATTGTAAAAATTTTAATTCAAGAGAATCATAATTTTTTGGTGAAATCTGAGGTAAATTCAATGCTCATCAAGCAGATTCGCTCATCGCTACTAGCATTCAAAAGTAATATAGTAATATTGTAATCAATTGCAGTTCTGTAGTGAGGAAAAGCAAAAAAATAAGTTAGATAATAATAATAATAATAATAATTTTTATTTATATATTTTAAAATGCGCGCGTGTCCTGCCTCCCGTGACATCACGGCTTGTGATTGGTCGCGTCGCCCATATGACTGCGACGCGACCAATCACAAAGCCGGAACGTAATTTTAAAATCCTGAAGGACCTGAAATTACATCACGGCTTGCTGTGATTGGTCGCGTCGTGGCCACATGGGCGGCGCGCGACCAATCACAAGCCGGGACTTCACGTAAGGAAGTTAAAGCGCGAATTATAAGCAAACAACGCTGCCGGTTCCCTCGGTAAGGTGCAGGCTGCGTCGGAGAGGTGAGTATAGCAATATTTTTTATTTTAATTCTTTATTTTACACATTAATGTTGATTTGATACCGATACCCGATACCACAAAAGTATCGGATCTCGGTATCGGAATTCCGATACAGCAAATATCGGCCGATACCCGATACTTGCGGTATCGGAATGCTCAACACTAATCATTATATGAGTGTTCATAACTAGGGTTGAGCGACTTTTCCTTTTTTGAGGTCGAGTCGGGTTTCACGAAACCCGACTTTCTCAAAAGTCGAGTCGAGTGAAATCGGCCGATTTTCTTGAAAAGTCGGGGTCGGGGATCGGCCGAAACATGAAACCCAATGCAAGGTAATGGAAAATCTATATATTTTTATATTTACTTCAGTGCGATATATGTGAAAAGCCGGTAATTCAATTGCCGGCTTTTCATTTCTCCTGCCTAAACCCGACATGATACGAGACATGGTTTACATACAGTAAACCATGTCATATCCCCCTTTTTTTTGCATATTCCACACTACTAATGTTACTAGTGTGTATGTGCAAAATTTCGGCGCTGTAGCTATTAAATTTAAGGGTTAAATCGCGAAAAAAATTGGCGTGGGCTCCTGCGCAATTTTCTCCGCCAGATTGGTAAAGCCAGTGACTGAGGGCAGATATTAATAGCCTAGAGAGGGTCCATGGTTATTGGCCCCCCCTGGCTACAAACATCTGCCCCAGCCACCCCAGAAAAGGCACATCTGGAAGATGCACCTATTCTGGCACTTGGCCACTCTCTTCCCACTCCCGTGTAGCGGTGGGATATGGGGTAATGAAGGGTTAATGCCACCTTGCTATTGTAAGGTGACATTAAGCCAGATTAATAATGGAGAGGCGTCAATTATGACACCTATCCATTATTAATCCAATTGTATGAAATGGTTAAAAAAAACACACACACAATATTGGAAAGTATTTTAATGAAATAAACACACAGGTTGTTGTAATATTTTATTGTTCTCTCAATCCACCTGAAGACCCTCGCTTTGCAAAATAATAAACCAACAATATACATACCCTCCGATGATCTGTAACGTCCCACGATGTAAATCCATCTGAAAGGGTTAAAATATTTTACAGGCAGGAGCTCTGCTAATGCAGCTGTGCTCGTGCCTGTAAACCCCGGGGAATGAAGGAAATGTAGGTCAATGACCTATAGTTACCTTCAGTCGCGGTGATGCGCCCTCTGCTGGATGTCCTCATGAACTGGAGCCTGGGAACTTTTTCCCACACTCGACGTCATATGAGGACATCCAGCAGAGGGCGCATCACCGCGACTGAAGGTAACTATAGGTCATTGACCTACATTACCTTCATTCCCTGGGGTTTACAGGCACGAGCACAGCTGCATTAGCAGAGCTCCTGCCTGTAAAATATTTTAACCCTTTCAGATGCATTTACATCGTGGGACGTTACAGATCTACGGATGGTATGTATATTGTTGGTTTATTATGTTTCCTTTGTTACAGAGCGAGGGTCCTCAGGTGGATTGAGAGAAAAATAAAATATTACAACAACCTGTGTGTTTATTTCATTAAAATACTTTGCAATATTGTGTGCGTGTGTTTTTAACCATTTCATACAATTGGATTAATAATGGATAGGTGTCATAATTGACGCCTCTCCATTATTAATCTGGCTTAATGTCACCTTACAATAGCAAGGTGACATTAACCCTTCATTACCCCATATCCCACCGCTACACGGGAGTGGGAAGAGAGTGGCCAAGTGCCAGAATAGGCGCATCTTCCACCTGGTATGCTGCTATCCTACCCAGCTTTCTCTGCTATGTCTTTCCATATGAAGTGCATATAATTCTCACCTGGTATGCTGCTATCCTACTCAGCTTTCTCTGCTATGTCTTTCCATATGAAGTGCATATAATTCTCACCTTGCATGCTTTGCTTACCCATTTTTTTCTATTCCTACGTACTTCACTACTCTCGTGTTTTCCTTGCATACCTGAGTGGCCAAGCTACCCCACCCCCTCTTTATGACCTGGCTTAACTGTGAACATGTGCTCTGGACACACACGCCCACATCCTCTCTCAGCTGTGAGCCCTTAGGTGCATATAAATTCAAAGCCATGAGTCTGACCAGACGTGTCTGACCATCTTAGAAACTGCATCTTTTAAACTGCAGATTTTTAACTGCTATGAATTAGACTAGAATTGGACAGGAATTGACTGGAAGGTAAAGAAATAGAAAACCACTATAATGTTCCGGTTTCTTTTAACATTCACCCCCATACTACTCTCTTTCTTCCTATCTCCTGTAATCCCTCCACCCGGTAAGGAAATATTTATTTCTTCCTCCATCCTCCCCAGCCACCTCACCTCCTCCACAGAACTGTTCCTCCACATACAATCCTTTCTCTCCAGGCACACACGGCCACATCATGACCTATCCAGCTCACACCTTCTAACGCTCTGTCTGCTGCTCCTCATTGCTGGTGACATATCCCCAAATCCTGGCCCTCCTCATCACATCCCCACACTCATTTCTAATCCCCTGCCACGATCCTCTACACGTCTTCGCAACAACAGTAACCTCATACCCACTCATCCAGCCCCCACTCCCCCAATTTCCCTACCTGGAGCACTATGGAACGCACGCTCTATCTGCAATAAACTGTCATTTATCCATGACCTCTTTATCAATAACAAACTCTCCTTCCTCGGCATCACTGAAACCTGGCTCACCCCCTCTGACTCAGCCTCTCCAGCCGCGCTCTCCTATGGAGGATTCCACCTCTCCCACACCCCTCGCCCCAACAGCAAGCACGGCGGAGGAGTTGGTTTTCTCCTGTCAGATAACTGCTCCTTCGCCCCAATCCCACTGCCACCCTCTGTTACCCTCCCTTCCTTTGAGGTGCACTCCGTGTGCATTTACTCCCCCTCCAACCTCCAACTGGCTGTCATCTACCGTCCCCCAGGGCCAGCCACCACCTTCTTTGACCACTTCACCACCTGGCTACTCCATTTCCTCACCGCTGACATCCCCACTATCATCATGGGCGACTTCAATATCCCCATTGACACTTCCCTCTCTGCTGCCACTAAACTTCTATCTCTCACTTCCTCCTTTGGCCTTGCTCAATGGTCTTCTACAGCCACTCACAAAGATGGTCACACACTGGATCTCATCTTCACCCGCCTCGGCTCCCTATCTAAGCTCTCTAACTCACCTCTTCCTCTTTCTGACCACAACCTGCTCACATTCTCTTCCCTCTCCACTCCCTGTCTACATTCCCCACCCCACAAACTTGCACACCCTCGCAGAAATCTTAAACACCTTGATCTACACTCACTTTCTGAATCCCTCCTCCCTCTCACAGACATAAGCTCCCTACACAATGCGGATGACGCCGCCACTCTATACAATACCACAATAGCTGTAGCCTTGGAATTGGTTGCCCCTCTCACACATACCAAAGCTCACAAAATCAACAGACAGCCTTGGCACACCCACCTGACCAAAGAACTGAGGCGAGCTTCCAGGGCTGCAGAGCGGAGATGGAAAAGATCCCACTCCAATGAGCACTTCATCGCATTCAAACAGTCCCTCACTACCTTCAAGACCACACTCGCCACAGCAAAACAAACCTACTTCTCATCTCTTATTTCCTCCCTGTCCCACAACCCCAAACAGTTATTCAACACCTTCAATTCTCTCCTCCGCCCCCCAGCGCCTCCTCCCTCCCCACTCATCTCTGCTGAAGACTTTGCCTCATTTTTCAAGCAGAAGATTGAGAACATCAGAGACAGTTTCAGTCGACAACCCCCAGAACCCTTCCTCCCGACTTCCCTGCCCTCCACCTCCAAAACCAACTTCTCCACCATTACAGAAGACAGACTCTCCACTCTACTCTCAAGATCACATCTCACCACCTGCGCACTTGATCCGATCCCATCCCACTTCATCCCAAACCTCACCACAATCTTCATCCCAACCCTAACCCATCTCTTCAACCTATCACTAACAACTGGTGTTTTCCCCTCAAGCTTTAAACATGCCTCAATCACACCTATCCTCAAAAAGCCCTCTCTTGACCCATCCTCTGTATCTAGCTATCGCCCCATATCACTTCTCCCCTATGCCTCAAAACTACTGGAACAACACGTCCATCTTGAACTGTCCTCCCATGTATCTTCCTGCTCCCTCTTCAACCGCTTTCAATCTGGCTTCCGGTCACACCACTCCACTGAAACTGCTCTAACTAAGGTCACCAATGACCTATTAACCGCCAAGAGCAAGCGGCACTACTCTATCCTCCTCCTCCTGGACCTGTCCTCTGCCTTTGACACAGTGGACCATTCCCTGTTGCTCCAGACCCTCTCATCCCTTGGCATCACAGACTTGGCCCTATCCTGGATCTCATCATACCTAACAGACTGGACATTCAGCGTCTCCCACTCACACACCACCTCCTCACCTCGCCCCCTATCTGTCGGAGTCCCGCAAGGTTCAGTTCTAGGGCCCCTGCTCTTCTCCATTTACACCTTTGGCCTGGGACAGCTCATAGAATCTCACGGCTTTCAGTATCACCTCTATGCTGATGACACACAGATCTACATCTCTGGACCAGATATCACCACCCTTCTAGCCAGAATCCCTCAATGTCTATCCGCTATTTCATCCTTCTTCTCCGCTAGATTTCTAAAACTTAACATGGATAAAACAGAATTCATCGTCTTTCCCCCATCTCACGCGACCTCCCCAACGAACCTATCCATTACAGTAAACGGCTGCCCACTCTCCCCAGTCCCACAAGCCTGCTGTCTTGGGGTAATCCTTGACACTGATCTCTCCTTCAAACCACATATCCAAACCCTTTCCACTTCCTGCCACCTCCAACTCAAAAATATTTAACGGATCCGTACATTCCTAAACCAAGAATCTGCAAAAACCCTAGTCCATGCCCTCATCATCTCCCGCCTCGACTACTGTAACCTCCTGCTCTGTGGCCTCCCCTCTAGCACTCTCGCACCCCTCCAATCTATTCTAAACTCTGCTGCCCGACTAATCCACCTGTCCCCCCGCTATTCCCCGGCCTCTCCCCTCTGTCAATCCCTTCACTGGCTCCCCATTACCCAGAGACTCCAGTACAAAAGCCTAACCATGACATACAAAGCCATCCACACCCTGTCTCCTCCATACATCTGTGACCTCGTCTCCCGGTACTTTCCTGCACGCAACCTCCGATCCTCACAAGACCTCCTTCTCTACTCCCCTCTTATCTCCTCTTCACACAATCGCATACAAGATTTCTCTCGTGCATCCCCCCTACTCTGGAACTCTCTACCACAACATATCAGACTCTCGCCTACCATCGAAACCTTCAAAAAGAACCTGAAGACCCACCTCTTCCGACAAGCCTACAACCTGCAGTAACCACCAATCGACCGAACCGCTGCATGACCAGCTCTATCCTCACCTACTGTATCCTCACCCATCCCTTGTAGATTGTGAGCCCTCGCGGGCAGGGTCCTCTCTCCTCCTGTTCCAGTTGTGACTTGTATTGTTCAAGATTATTGTACTTGTTTTTATTATGTATACCCCTCCTCACATGTAAAGCGCCATGGAATAATTGGCGCTATAATAATAAATAATAATAATAATAATAATAATAATAATAATAATAATGTGCCTTTTCTGGGGTGGCTGGGGGCAGATGTTTGTAGCCGGGGGGGCCAATAACCATGGACCCTCTATAGGCTATTAATATCTGCCCTCAGTCACTGGCTTTACCACTCTGGCGGAGAAAATTACACGGGAGCCCACGCCAATTATTTCCGCGATTTAACCCTTAAATTTAATAGCTACAGCGCCGAAATTTTGCACATACACACTACTAACATTAGTAGTGTGGAATATGCAAAAAAAGGGGGATATGACATGGTTTACTGTATGTAAACCATGTCTCATATCATGTCGGGTTTAGGCAGGAGAAATGAAAAGCCGGCAATTGAATTACCGGCTTTTCACATATATCGCGCTGAAGTAAATATAAATATAAATATGTATATATATATATATATATATGTGTCTCAATGACATATATATATATATATATATATATACATATATATATATATAAAAAACAAAACCCGACTTTGGAGCGAAGATAGCCGACGGCCGACCCGATCCCACAGTGAGATCGGGTCGGGTTTCACGAAACCCGACTTTCCCAAAAGTCGGCGACTTTTGAAATTGGCCGATCTGTTTCGCTCAACCCTATTCATAACCATGGATACCTACAGTGGGTACGGAAAGTATTCAGACCCCTTTAAATTTTTCACTCTTTGTTTCATTTGCAGCCATTTGGTAAATTCTAAAAAGTTCATTAGTTTTTACTCATTAATGTACACTCTAAACCCCATTTTAACTGAAAAAAACCAGAAATGTGGAATTTTTTGCAAATGTATTAAAAAAGAAAAACTTAAATATCATATGGTCATAAGAATTTAGACCCTTTGCTCAGTATTGAGTAGAAGCATTCTTTTGAGCTAGTACAGCCATGAGTCTTTTTGGGAATGATGCAACAAGTTTTTCACACCTGGAGTTTGGGATCCTCTGCCTTTCTTCCTTGCAGTTCCTCTCCAGTTCCGTCAGGTTGGATGGTGAATGTTGGTGGACAACCATTTTCAGGTCTCTCCAGAGATGCTCAATTGGGTTTAGGTCAGTGCTCAGGCTGGGTCAGGCAAAAATGGTCACAGAGTTGTTCTGAAGCCACTCCTTTGTTATTTTAGCTATGTGCTTACCGTCATTGTCTTATTGGAAGGTGAACCTTCGGCCAAGTCTGAGGTCCATAGCACTCTGATAGAGGTTTTCATCCGGGATATCTCTGTACTTGGCCGCATTCATGTTTCCTTCAATGGCAACCAGTCATCCTTTCCCTGCAGCTGAAAAACACCCCCATAGCATGATGTTGCCACCACCATGTTTCACTGATGGTATTGTATTGGGCAGGTGATGAGCAGTGCCTGGTTTTCTCCCCACATACCGCTTAGAATTGTCACTAAAAAGGTCCATCTTCATCTCATCAGACCAGAGAATCTTATTTGTCAAGATCTGGGAGTCCTTCATGTGTTTTTTAGCAAACTCTATGCAAGCTTTTATGTCTTGCACTGAGGAGAAATATAAAAAAAACTGACTGTCACATCCAAACATAAATCAGGTCTGAACATGTGCTTACCTAGAGTTACCAACTCATATACAATCAAACAGATAAGGCAGCCCTCTGTAGCGCTAAATCATACAAACAAAAAATATGAAAAACTGAACTGCATTAAGGCGCTAAAAATATGAAAAATTGAGAATGCTTAGCGCATAAATTGGCTACTTCATGTGTACCTGGCAGCCACATTAAGGCGATTCTCTTTGCCAGGACCTAATGCCAATCCTCTCTTAGACAGTTTACATCTCTCTGGGAACCTAATGTGAATCCTCTCAGACTAAAGTCTATATCTCTGTGGAGGGGTAGAATCCTACTACAATTAAAAACACCTAAAGTTCAGACGTGATTTATGTTTGGATGTGACACTACACTAGGGCCCGTCCTGACAGTCCTTGGCAGCTTGTATCCCCCAGACTTGGGTACTTACTGTTCCTGGCAGTAAAGAGCATCTTGCCATGGGCAAAGTGCCCTGCCTTGTAAGCTTGCTAGACCGGCCCCTTTTTTAACCCCTTCTATCCCTAAACTAACTTAATACAATTGCAATGACACAGAATATACAATGACATGGGGAGTGCAAAGCATTACACATTACATATGAAACATGACACATTAATATATGACCAGACAATATGCAGCATTAACACACTGCAGAACAGTGTACCTGAGGAAATCATCGAGTGCCACATGGGCTCAGTGTATAGCTGAGAGGAGGCAAATGAGGGTCCCTGCCACCTCCTTACACCCCTCCCTCCTAAAATATGGTCATCCCTGACCACAATGGCTACAGAAAGAGAACAAACAACATAGTTAATTAAAGCGTACACAGTATCTGTCTGATGCCGCCGATGGGACAAACTTGACTTTGGCTCAGTGGGGTTAAAACCCAAGAAACAAAAGAGTCTAAGTTTCTCTTAAAGTGGGCCCAACTGACCCCGGTCCTGTGGCTCTTGGGACCCATCCAAGCATACTGGCCCGATGGCCACTTAACACTAGTCCATGTAGTCCTGCCCCTGCTTGCTCCTCTGGTCCTCCTGCACAGATCTCTCCCCCACCCACCTTTAAGCAGATCATGGGCCTTTAAATTCTGATGAGCTGCGTGTAACAGGGGACAGTCCAGGGTTAAAAGAAGGGTAAACTTCAAGGTTAAAAACAGTTCAGTTCTTAAAGCAGCCACACACATAGTCCATAGTGGTTAACCCTTGTAGAGTTCCAGCCTTGTAATCTAGCAAGGGGTGCACATTGTGCACAACTAAAACTTGGAGAAGGGGAAAGAAAACAAAAACAACAGTCCTTTATGTTTTAAAAAGCTGATAGGTGCCCGCAATAGGTGCGGGTGGAATTGCAATCCACCCACGCCTATTAACTAGTTAAATGCCACTGTGAAACTCTGAAAGCAGCAATTAACAAGCGCTTACGGCCATCAGGCCGGAAATGCGCGCACCGTTGACCCCCTTCAGATGATTGGGGTCATTGGAGCATCGGCAGGACAACCAGAAGTCTCTTTGAAGCCTCTATGGTTGTTGATGCCGGATTGCTATGTGTGCCACCCTGTGGTTGGCACTCATAGCAAGGCTGTAATTGTGCTACATAGAGGCTATCTGAGCATCACCTCTATGTAGCAGAGCTGATCAAGTTGTGGCAGCTTCTAGCCTCCCATGGAGGTTATTGCAACATGCCAAAATTAAAAAAAAAGTTTTAAAAAATATGAAGAAATAAAAAAATATAAAAGTTCAAATCACCCCCCTTTTCACCTCATTCAAAATAAAACAATAAAAAAATCAAACCTACACATATTTGTTATTGCAGCTTTCAGAATTGCCCAATCTATCAATAAAAAAAAGGATTAACCTGATCGGTAAACAGCCTAGAGATAAAAAAAAAGTCAAAACGCCAGAATTACGTTTTTTGGTCATTGTTTTAAGATGCAGTAAGGGGCGATCAAAAGAACGTATCTGCACCAAAATGGTATCATTAGAAATGTCAGCTCAGAACACAAAAAATAAGCTCTCATCCGACCCCAGATCACAAAAAATGGAGACGCTACAGGTATCGGAAAATTGCACAATTTTTAATTATTTTTTTTTAGCAAAGTTTGGAATTTTTTTTCACCACTTAGATAAAAAAGAATCTAGACATGATTGATATCTCTGAACTCGCAATGACCTGTAGAATCATAATGGCAGCTCAGTTTTAGCATTTAGTGAACCTAGCAAAAAAGCCATACAAAAAACAAGTGTGGGATTGCAATTTCTTTGCAATTTTGCCTCACTTGGAACTTTTTTCCCATTTTCTAGTACATGACATGGTAAACCCAATGGTGTTATTCAAAAGTACAACTCGTCCCTCAAAAAATAAGCCCTCACATGGCCATATTGATGAAAAAATTAAAAAGTTATTATGGCTCTGAGAAGGAGGAAAGGAGGGGAGCGAAAAGCAAAAACGCAAAACCGAAAAAAGCTCCAGGGGTTAAGGGGTTAAAAATGGAATAAATATATTAAAATTTAAAATAGCTTAACATAAAACTCTAAATCAAGCTTGCAATTATTTAATTGTAAGTTATCTAAGGCTAGGGCTACAGTCATACAATATAAGATCACAATTTCGAGCTACTACATTAGCACAGTTGCTGCATCTGAAATCCAATTTCTGATTTTTAATTCCACCTTGTGGGATTTCTGCACACTTATGTGTACTATTATTGTGACTGGCAATGTAAAATTTGTAATTGTAATATTGCATGTTCACAAGTTACCTGGTGGAATTCAAAAGATTTAAAGTAAAGTCACACAATGGAATAATACAAATTTATTCTAGAATCCGTGTTAAAGCCACAATTGTCAGACTGCCTCATTTCTACTGTCCTAAAGTTAGCTCACCGTAGACTTCTGTGATGACCTTGATATGCTGTTTTTCCAGTCTTATGACCACACAATACCATCACTAAAATGCACCCTTGATATACCTGTGTGAAATTGCCCTAACCTTGTATTGTTCATGGAATGGTTCTATCTCAATTCTATCAGAAAAAATCCTAGTTTGCAGATGTTTGAGACACAGAACATAAATATAGGATACTTAGAATACCTTCTGGTATTAGGGCAGGTGCAGACAACTGTATTTTCTCCATCTGAGAAAAAAAAACGATCCAATTATGCTAATCCCACTATGATCAGACTCTGATCAGAGATTGACCAGAGTTTGATCAGAGTGGATTCCGATTTTCATAGAGGTGCAGAATTAAAAAAAAAATTCTCCATTCAGTCTGTCAGTGAAAATCGGTGTAATCCAATTGCGGTCCGACATTTTCCATGGACCTAAAGACATGAATGGTGATGTGCACTGCCTCATTGAATAACATTGATTTGAGTGGATTCTAATGTTTTGAAAGATCGCAATTAGTGTTGAGCATTCCGATACCGCAAGTATCGGGTATCGGCCGATATTTGCTGTATCGGAATTCCGATACCGAGTTCCGATATTTTTGTGATATAGGAAATCGGAATCGGAAGTTCCCAGTGTATGGTTCCCAGGGTCTGGAGGAGAGGAGACTCTCCTTCAGGCCCTGGGATCCATATTCATGTAAAAAATAAAGAATTAAAATAAAAAATATGGATATACTCACCCCTCCGGCGGCCCCTGGATCTTAGCGATGTAACCGGCAGCCTCCGTTCCTAAGAATGCAGTGAGTTTAGGACCTGCGATGATGTCGCGGCTTGTGATTGGTTGCGTGAGCGGTCACATGAGCGGTCACACGACCAATCACAAGCCGCGACGTCATCGAAGGTCCTTCACTCCTCATTCTTAGGAATGGAGGCTGCCGGTTACATCGCTAAGGTCCAGGGGCCGCCGGAGGGGTGAGTATATCCATATTTTTTATTTTAATTCTTTATTTTTTACATGAATATGGATCCCAGGGCCTGAAGGAGAGTTTCCTCTCCTTCAGACCCTGGGAACCATCCAGGATACCTTCCGATACTTGTGTCCCATTGACTTGCATTGGTATCGGGTATCGGTATCGGCGATATCCGATATTTTTTGGATATCGGCCGATCCCATCCAATGCCGATACCTTTGAGTATCAGAAGGTATCGCTCAACACTAATCGCAATTGGATCGTAACTACGGTAATCTGCACAAGTCCTTTTTATAATTTTTTTTAATCTTTTTTTCACAATTAGGACCTGATTATGGCACTTACTACCGTGTTTCCCCGAAAGTAAGACCCTGTCTTACATTAATTTTACCCCAAAAAGTCCCACCCTGTCTTACTTTCGGGGGAGGTCTTACATTAGCTGCAGAAATACGTTACCAACGTGTGGTGTCCTCCCCCAGATCTTGCGTAGTTTTCCGTTGGTGGCGTAGTGGTGTGCGCATGTCCAAGGTCCCAAATCCTCTGCCAGGGGATTGAAAATTGCAGCGATGTCCGTTATTCCTGCGGTGTTCGGTGGGCGCGGCCATCTTGCTTTGGCCGCGCGTGCGCAGAAGCGGTGCTCTGCTGGCCGCGGCTTCAGGAAAATGGCCGCGGGCATCCGCGCGTGCGCAGATGGCTGTCGCGGCGGCCATTTTCCTGAAGCCGCGGCCAGCAGAGCGCCGCTTCTGCGCACGCGCGGCCAAAGCAAGATGGCCGCGCCCACCGAACACCGCAGGAATAACGGACATCGCTGCAATTTTCAATCCCCTGGCAGAGGATTTGGGGGATAGCGGCGGCCCAAAGGTAAGGGCCTTATATTTCACAGCGGCCCCCCAACCCTGCCTTACATTCGGGGGAGGCCTTACATTGAAGGACCCCCCCGTAACCCCCACCCTGTCTTACTTTCGGGGGGGTCCTACTTTCGGGGAAACACGGTAGTATATTTTCACATTTTTAGAATTTGAGAATAATTTTTCTATTAGCGTTTTATATAAAACAAAATCCATGAAAATTGCATGACAATGTTCTTATTTTCCATTCAAAAACAACAAAAAAATCTGAAAGAAATGTTTATGCAGTAATTTCAAACTTTTCTTCATAGGCATTAGCTGAGTCATCTTCATCTATAAAACATTGAAAACTTTTTAGGGGGTGTACTATTCTGCATTATGCTACAATGTTGTAAGAATCGCTAACATGCTTATTAAAGTCATGAAAAATATTCAATGGACAGCCACTCAAGCTGTGCACCAAGAAACTAAATGATTAATGTTTTGCTTTGAATCGCCCAATATTACTCCTATTTCTATTGAATTGTAAGTTACTAAGAAATTGGATATGACTAGATGTTCTCTTTTCAGATTTATGACTAGACATCACAGTAGCATACAATACAAATGAATCAACGTTTATTCTGGCTTGCAAGTGCTAAGTCTAAATACCGATTTTCAGTGCAACTGTTTCAAAGAGCAGACTATAAAAGCTTTTATGTGCCTTAAATACAAATCTAGCTCATTGGGATAACACCAAACATAAACAAACAGTGAAAGCGCTTTCATGAAATGTAAAATATGGAAAATAATCAGAATATTGTATAGCTATATTCATTCAGACCTAATCACATTTAATACACTGTATTTCTATTTTTTAAAAATTCTGTTCTAGCTCTTATTATTTTAGAATTATTTTAGAATTTTAGAATTAGTTTGGCTAAATGTGTAGACTGTTTAGATCCTGGTGTAACATATTCTTCTCTTGCTGATTGTTGTTATCTTAACTCTATTAATCAATCATGTTTGGTATGAAATAAACAATTATTACTTATTCTATCAAAAATTCCACAGGAAAGTTATATTCATTCGAACATCTAGCAGAAACAATTTCAGAACTTAAATTGTGGACGATATAATTGATATTAAATATAATATATATTAAAATGTATAATAATAATAATAATTACATTAATAATTGTTGTTATTATTATTATTATTATTATTATTATTATTATTATTAAATGAACTTAGAATGAAAAGTATAAAAAAGATTTGATTGATAATAAAATAAGAAAGTTCATGAAAACAGACCTGGTTTCTGAAAACCCTAGAAGCATGTCACTCTCCACAAGGAGAAACGATACTTCTTGGATTTTGGTGAAGCTTAAAGCTCTGTCTGTTAATTTGGTGCTTTGGGAAATCAATGCAATGCAACGTGAATATTGTAGGTTTCAATTAATACAAAATTGCCTGATAGCCATACATTTAGGGTTTGAGCAAAGAAGCATAAAGCATAACAGTTGTCGGTAAAAGGTAGTAATTACTGGGAAAAAATCTGAAGTTCACCATGTCAGAGGTCATTAGTAAAAAGACTGGGTAAACATAGGGTATTTCCCTAATGGATCTGTCTGGTGAGAAGTTGTATTTGAACAAATTTCAATATCATAAAAAAAAACACTGTACGGACACAGATTCTATCTATGTTTATGTAAAGAAAAGAAGAGTTGAATAAATTCTTTTTATTGTGAACTTTTTCCTTGGACAGGATTTTAGACACTTGGGGTAGTGTGTCTGGTAAGTCACAGCATTCAGCCTTTTGAAGTGCAACTGATACTGAAGTTGTTTTGAGCCTTCTGAAACAGCAGAAAATCCTCAGGCGCTGCTCAGGACATACTACAAATAAACTTGTCACGGTGTGCCTACAAGCTGCTGTTTTTGAGTAACGTCACTATAGCTCTTACTAAAGAGTTTCAGAAGCATAAGCATTACAAAGAATAATACAACCCTCAGCATGGAGCCAAAGAAAGAAAGAACAGTGAGATATTTAAAGCTACACAATTCTTTCCCAATTCTTTTTAAATACTTGGGTGTTCTACATAGGAATATCATCCCCCTGAAAGACTATCCAAAATGTTAGTCATATTATTTACTAAGCTTTGATGTGTGTCTCTCATGTCTAAAGTCAACTAATAGGAATGTAAGGGTCTTCATACCCTTGTCTGTTCCTTTTGAAAGGAAACTGTGAATACCAAGACACTGCTTATCCAAAATAGTCAAACAAAAGAAGTCCTTTTTATGAACGACTGTGTAGTAAAAAATCAAACAATTTCTAATATAAAACCCACATTGTTGTATATGTACATACCTTTTTCATTGCTTTTAAGTGAATAGTAATGTAGACATTGGAGATTATTTAACAGCCTTCTCTTGAAATATGCCATCAAGGAGTTGTTCAATATTAGGACAACCACTTCTTGATCTAAATATTTGGCCCCTACAAAATGAAAAAGCTTAAACGTACCTCCTGTGTCGGCACCCTTCCAGCGGCATTGGCACTCGTTCTCCCCGACAACGATTATGTTAACCCCTTCAAGTCGCGGCCCTTTTTCGTTTTTGTGTTTTCGTTTTTCACTCCCCTCCTTCCCAGAGCCATAACTTTTTTATTTTTTCGTCAATATGGCCATGTGAGGGCTTATTTTTTGCGGGACGAGTTGTACTTTTGAACGACACCATTGGTTTTACCATGTCTTTTACTAGAAAACAGGAAAAAAAATCCAAGTGCGGTGAAATTGCAAAAAAAGTGCAATCCCACACTTGTTTTTTGCTTGGCTTTTTTGCTAGGTTCACTAAATGCTAAAACTGACCTGCCATTGTGATTCTCTAGGTCATTACGAGTTCATAGACACCTAATATGTCTAGGTTATTTTTTATCCAAGTGGTGAAAAAAATTCAAAACTTTGCTTAAAAAAAAAAAGTGGCATTTTCCGATACCCGAAGTGTCTCCATTTTTCGTGATCTGGGGTCGGGTGAGGGCTTATTTTTTTCTTGCCGAGCTGATGTTTTTAATAATATCACTTTTGTGCAGATACGTTCTTTTGATCGCCCGTTATTGCATTTTAATGCAATGTCGTGGCGACCAAAAAAACTTAATTCTGGCGTTTTGAATTTTTTTCTCGCTACGCTGTTTAGCGATCAGGTTAATGCTTTTTTTATTGATAGATCGGGTGATTCTGAACGCGGCGATACCAAATACGCGTAGGTTTGATTTTTTTTAATTGTTTTATTTAGGATGGGGCGAAAGGGGGGTGATTTAAACTTTTATGTTTTTTACATTTTTTCAATTTTTTTAAAAACATTTTTTTTACCTGTGCCATGCTTCAATAGCCTCCATGGGAGGCTAGAAGCTGGCACAACTCGATTGGCTCAGCTACATAGCAGCGATCATCAGATCGCTGCTATGTAGCTGAAATGCAGGTGTGCTGTGAGCGCCGACCACAGGGTGGCGCTCACAGCAGGCCGGCATCTGTAACCATAGAGGTCTCAAGGACCTCTATGGTTACTGTCCTGACACATCGCCGACCCCCGATCATGTGACAGGGGTCGGCGATAACGTAATTTCCGGCCGCCCGGCCCGAAGCTTTAGTTAAATGCCGCTGCCTGCGTTTGACAGCAGCATTTAACAGGTTAATAGCGGCGGGTGAATAGCGATTTCATAGCTATTGCGCGCACATGTCAGCTGTACAAAACAGCTGACATGTCGCGACTTTGATGTGGGCTCAGCACAGGAGCCCACGTCAAAGGGGGATTCACGGCATGTGCAGTACATGTACGGCGCATGTCGTGAAAGGGTTAAAGGTTAGTTTTTATACAAGATTAACAAACAATAAAAACAAAGCTGTGCATCTCTAGTGAATTTAACCAGCAATAAATATCTAAATGCATAGCTGTGTTGCTGGGCATGGTGATAAGTGCTGTTGCAGTATAAGTAGCCATCTGAGCCAGGGCAAATATCTCAGTGGGAATAAGGGGTCAAGGAACTCAAGTCATTTCCTACCCTGAAGCATGTATAAATGAAATTAGGGATGATGATCACAATGATTCTGTTATGGGTAAGACCTTTAACCCCTTTACCCCCGAAGGTGGCTTGCACGTTAATGACCAGGCTAATTTTTACAATTCTGACCACTGTCAGTCTGGAATGCTTCCACAGACCCCGGTGATTATGAGACTTTTTTTCATGACATATTTTACTTAATGATAGTGGTAAAATTTCATTGATATAACTTGCGTACATTTGTGAAAAAAATGGAAATATGGCGAAAGTTTTGAAAATTTCCCAATTTTCCAACTTTGAATTTTGATGGCCTTAAATCACAGAGATATGTCACAAAAATACATTTCCCTCATGTCTACTTTAGATCAGCACATTTTGGAACCATTTTTTTTGTTAGGACATTATAAGTGTAAAATGTTGACCAGGAATTGCTCATTTTTACAACACAATTTACAAATCCATTTTTTTTATGGACCACATCACATTTGAAGTCACTTTGAGGGGTTTATATGATAGAAGATACCCCAAAGTGACACCATTCTAAAAACTGCACCCCTCAAGGTGATCAAAACCACATTCAAGAAGTTTATTAACCCTTCAGGTACTTGACAGGAATTTATGGATTGTGGAAAAAAAAAACATTTAACATTTTTTCAAAAAAATTATTTCAGATCCAATTCTTTTTATTTTGACAAGGGTAACAGGAAAAAATGGACCCCAAAATTTGTTGTGTAATTTCTCCCGAGCATGCCAATACCCCATATGAGGGAGAAAACCACTGTTTTGGTGCACGGCAGAGCTTGGAAGGGAAGGAATGCCATATGGCTTTTTGAATGCAAAAGTTGCTAGAACAATTGGCGGATGCCATGTTCCATTTGGAGAGCCTCTGAAGTTGCATAAACAATGAAAATCTCCCACAAGTGGCACCATTTTGGAAACTGGACCCCTCAGTGTTGTGAATTTGGATTCTGGGCTCCCCCGGTGGCCGCTTGTGGAATTGGACTTGTCATCCTCTTTCCTGTTTCACCTGATTCCATCAGTAGTGGGTGTCGCTATTTAAGCTCATTTCTCTGGTGGTTTCTTGCCGGTCAACAATGTTATCTGATGCCTCTCAGTGCTTGTTCCTGCTTCTGACAACTACTAGATAAGTTGGACTTTTGTCCATGTTTTGTTTTGCCTATTTGTTCCAGTTCACAGCTGAAGTTTTGTTACTGTGTCTGGAAAGCTCTCGTTGATCAGGGATTGCTACTCTGGCGTTATGAGTTAATGCCAGAGTTTAAGGTAATCTCTGGATGGTGTTTTGTTAGTGTTTTTCTGCTGACCATGAAAGTATACTATCTGTCTTCTGCTATCTAGTAAGCGGACCTCAAATTTGCTAAGACTATTTTCCTGCTGCGTTTGTTGTTTCATCTGAACTCACCGTCATTATATGTGGGGGGCTACTGTCTTCTTTGGAATATTTCTCTAGAGGTGAGCCAGGTCTTATATTTCCCTCTGCTAGCTATTTAGGTCTTAGGCCAGAGCTGGGCATCTAGCGATAAATAGGAAATGCTACCTGGCTATTTCTAGTTGCGCGGCAGGCTTAGTTCATGGTCAGTATAGTTCCATCTTCCGAGAGCTTGTCCCTCTATAGGCTTGCTATGATCTCTGCCTGCAGAGATCATGACAGTTTGACCGGCCATTAAAGTGTTAAAGACCCAGGTTGAGAAAGGAGAGTTATAAGAAGTCTGCTGGAATTTTTTTTTTTTTTTTTCCCTCCAGTCTGCCTTGCTGCAGTCTTTTTTCTCTCTCTCCTCCTAATCTCTGTATGCTCTGTGTGCACCTGACAATAATGGATCTCCAGAGTGTAACTGCGGGTTTGAATAATCTCATCACGAAAGTACAAAATTTACAAGATTTTGTGGTACATGCTCCGGTATCTGAGCCGAGAATTCCTTTGCCGGAGTTCTTCACAGGGAATAGAGCTAGCTTCCAGAATTTCCGAAATAATTGTAAGCTTTATTTGTCCCTGAAGTCTCGTTCAGCTGGAGACCCTGCTCAGCAGGTTAGGATTGTGATTTCCTTGCTCAGGGGTGACCCTCAAGATTGGGCCTTCTCATTGCCAGCAGGGGATCCTGCGTTACGCGATGTGGATGCGTTTTTTCTGGCCTTGGGCTTGCTTTATGAGGAACCTCATTTGGAACTTCAGGCAGAAAAAACTTTGATGGCACTATCTCAGGGGCAAGACGAAGCTGAAGTTTTCTGCCAAAAATTCCGTAAATGGTCTGTGCTTACTCAGTGGAATGAGTGCGCCTTGGCGGCAACTTTCAGAGAAGGTCTCTCTGATGCCGTTAAGGATGTTATGGTGGGGTTCCCTTTGCCTGCAGGTCTGAATGAGTCCATGACAATGGCTATTCAGATTGATAGGCGTCTGCGGGAGCGCAAACCGGTGCACCATCTGGCGGTGTCTATGGAAAAGACGCCAGAAAGTATGCAGTGTGATAGAATTCTGTCCAGGAGCGAGCGACAGAATTTTAGACGGAAGAATGGATTGTGTTTCTATTGTGGGGATTCTACTCATGTTATATCGGCATGCTCTAGGCGTACAAAGAAGCTTGATAAGTCTGTTTCCATTGGCACCATTCAGTCTAAGTTTATTTTGTCTGTAACCCTGATTTGCTCTTTGTCATCCATTGCCACGGACGCCTATGTTGACTCTGGCGCCGCTCTGAGTCTTATGGATTGGTCCTTTGCCAATCGTTGTGGTTTTGATTTAGAGCCTTTGGAGACTCTTATTCCTCTGAAGGGGATTGACTCCACCCCATTGGCTAATAATAAACCACAATACTGGACACAAGTAACCATGTGTATCAATCCGGATCACCAGGAGATTATTCGTTTCCTGGTGCTGTATAATTTACATGACGATGTGGTACTGGGATTGCCATGGTTGCAGTCTCACAACCCAGTCTTGGACTGGAGAGCAATGTCTGTGTTGAGCTGGGGATGTAAGGGTATTCATGGGGACGTACCTTTGGTTTCTATTTCGTCGTCCATTCCCTCTGAAGTCCCTGAGTTCCTCTCTGATTATCAAGACGTCTTTGACGAACCCAAGCTTGGGTCGTTACCTCCGCACCGTGAGTGCGATTGTGCCATAGATTTGATACCGGGTTGTAAATATCCAAAGGGTCGTTTGTTTAATTTGTCTGTGCCGGAACATGCTGCTATGCGGGAATATATAAAGGAGTCTTTGGAAAAGGGACATATTCGTCCATCTTCTTCTCCCTTGGGAGCTGGGTTTTTCTTTGTCTCAAAAAAAGACGGCTCTTTGAGACCATGTATTGATTATCGGCTTCTGAATAAGATCACTGTTAAGTATCAATACCCATTGCCATTGCTTACTGATTTGTTTGCTCGTATAGAGGGTGCTAAGTGGTTCTCTAAAATTGATCTTCGTGGGGCGTATAATTTGGTGCGGATCAGGCAGGGGGATGAGTGGAAGACCGCATTTAATACGCCCGAGGGCCACTTTGAGTATTTGGTCATGCCTTTTGGTCTTTCTAATGCCCCTTCAGTTTTCCAGTCTTTTATGCATGATATTTTCCGCGATTTTCTGGATAAATTTATGATAATATATCTGGATGATATTCTGATTTTTTCTGATGACTGGGACTCTCATGTCCAGCAGGTCAGGAGAGTTTTTCAGGTTCTGCGGTCTAATTCTTTATGTGTGAAGGGGTCTAAGTGCGTTTTTGGGGTCCAGAAAATTTCCTTTTTGGGGTATATTTTTTCTCCCTCTTCCATTGAGATGGATCCCGTCAAGGTGCAAGCTATTTGTGACTGGACTCAGCCCTCCTCTCTTAAGGGTCTTCAGAGATTTTTGGGCTTTGCCAACTTTTACCGCCGATTTATTGCTGGTTTTTCGGATGTCGTTAAACCACTGACTGATTTGACCAGACAAGGCGCTGATGTTGCTAATTGGTCCCCTCATGCTGTAGAGGCCTTTCAGGAGCTTAAGCGCCGTTTTGCCTCTGCCCCTGTGTTGCGTCAGCCTGATGTGAATCTGCCTTTTCAGGTTGAGGTTGACGCTTCGGAGATCGGAGCTGGGGCAGTGTTGTCGCAGAAAGGTTCCGACTGCTCCGTCATTAGGCCTTGTGCCTTCTTTTCTCGCAAATTTTCGCTCGCAGAGCGGAATTATGATGTTGGGAATCGGGAGCTTTTGGCCATGAAGTGGGCGTTTGAGGAGTGGCGCCATTGGCTTGAGGGGGCTAGGCATCAGGTGGTGGTATTGACTGACCACAAAAATTTGATTTATCTTGAGACTGCCAGACGCCTGAATCCTAGACAGGCGCGCTGGTCTTTATTTTTTTCTCGCTTTAATTTTGTGGTGTCATACCTACCGGGTTCTAAGAATGTTAAGGCAGATGCCCTTTCTAGGAGTTTTGACCCGGACTCTCCTGGTAATTCTGAACCCACAGGTATCCTTAGGGAGGGAGTAATTTTGTCGGCCGTTTCTCCTGATCTGCGGCGGTCCTTGCAAGAGTTTCAGGCGGATAGACCGGATCGTTGTCCGCCTGATAGACTGTTTGTTCCGGATGATTGGACCAGCAGAGTCATCTCTGAGGTACATTCTTCTGCATTGGCAGGTCATCCCGGAATTTTTGGTACCAGGGATTTGGTGGCAAGATCCTTCTGGTGGCCTTCTCTGTCACGAGATGTGCGAGTCTTTGTGCAGTCATGTGACGTTTGTGCTCGGGCCAAGTCTTGTAGTTCTCGGGCTAGCGGACTGCTGTTGCCCTTGCCTATTCCTAAGAGGCCTTGGACACACATCTCGATGGATTTTATTTCAGATCTGCCTGTTTCCCAGAAGATGTCTGTCATCTGGGTGGTCTGTGACCGTTTCTCTAAAATGGTCCATTTGGTTCCTCTGCCCAAGTTGCCTTCTTCTTCTGAGTTGGTTCCTCTGTTTTTTCAGAATGTTGTCCGATTGCACGGTATTCCTGAGAATATTGTTTCTGACAGAGGTACCCAATTTGTGTCTAGATTTTGGCGGGCATTCTGTGCTAGGATGGGCATAGATTTGTCTTTTTCATCTGCTTTTCACCCTCAGACTAATGGCCAGACCGAGCGGACTAATCAGACCCTTGAGACATATCTGAGGTGTTTTGTCTCTGCTGACCAGGATGATTGGGTTGCTTTTTTGCCATTGGCAGAGTTCGCCCTCAATAATCGGGCCAGTTCTTCCACCTTGGTGTCCCCGTTTTTCTGTAATTCGGGGTTTCACCCTCGATTTTCCTCCGGTCAGGTGGAATCCTCGGATTGTCCTGGAGTGGATGCGGTGGTGGAGAGATTGCATCACATCTGGGGGCAGGTTATGGACAATTTGAAGTTGTCCCAGGAGAAGACTCAGCGTTTTGCCAACCGTCATCGTCGTGTTGGTTCTCGGCTTTGTGTTGGAGATTTTGTGTGGTTGTCTTCTCGTTTTGTCCCTATGAGGGTCTCTTCTCCTAAGTTTAAACCTCGGTTCATCGGCCCTTATAGAATATTGGAGATTCTTAATCCTGTTTCTTTCCGTTTGGACCTCCCTGCGTCCTTTTCCATTCATAACGTTTTTCATCGGTCGTTATTGCGCAGGTATGAGGTACCTGTTGTACCTTCAGTTGAGCCTCCTGCTCCGGTGTTGGTTGAGGGTGAGTTGGAGTACTTTGTGGAGAAAATTTTGGACTCTCGTGTTTCCAGACGGAAACTCCAGTATCTGGTCAACTGGAAGGGTTACGGCCAGGAGGATAATTCTTGGGTCAATGCATCTGATGTTCATGCTTCTGATCTTGTTCGTGCCTTCCATAGGGCTCATCCTGGTCGCCCTGGTGGATCTGGTGAGGGTTCGGTGCCCCCTCCTTGAGGGGGGGGTACTGTTGTGAATTTGGATTCTGGGCTCCCCCGGTGGCCGCTTGTGGAATTGGACTTGTCATCCTCTTTCCTGTTTCACCTGATTCCATCAGTAGTGGGTGTCGCTATTTAAGCTCATTTCTCTGGTGGTTTCTTGCCGGTCAACAATGTTATCTGATGCCTCTCAGTGCTTGTTCCTGCTTCTGACAACTACTAGATAAGTTGGACTTTTGTCCATGTTTTGTTTTGCCTATTTGTTCCAGTTCACAGCTGAAGTTTTGTTACTGTGTCTGGAAAGCTCTCGTTGATCAGGGATTGCTACTCTGGCGTTATGAGTTAATGCCAGAGTTTAAGGTAATCTCTGGATGGTGTTTTGTTAGTGTTTTTCTGCTGACCATGAAAGTATACTATCTGTCTTCTGCTATCTAGTAAGCGGACCTCAAATTTGCTAAGACTATTTTCCTGCTGCGTTTGTTGTTTCATCTGAACTCACCGTCATTATATGTGGGGGGCTACTGTCTTCTTTGGAATATTTCTCTAGAGGTGAGCCAGGTCTTATATTTCCCTCTGCTAGCTATTTAGGTCTTAGGCCAGAGCTGGGCATCTAGCGATAAATAGGAAATGCTACCTGGCTATTTCTAGTTGCGCGGCAGGCTTAGTTCATGGTCAGTATAGTTCCATCTTCCGAGAGCTTGTCCCTCTATAGGCTTGCTATGATCTCTGCCTGCAGAGATCATGACACCTCAGGGAACTGATCTAGATGTGGGTGAGCACATTGAACCCTCAGGTGCTTCACAGATGTTTATGATGTTGAGTCGTAAAAATAATAATAAAAAAAATTTCCCCACAAATATGTTTTAGCACAAAATATTACATTTTCATAAAGGTAATAGGAGTAATTGCACCACATAATTTGTTGTGCAATTTCTTCTGAGTACGCTCATACCCCAATATGAGGGAGAAAACTACTGTTTGGGTGCATGGCAGGACTCGGAAGGGATGGAGCGTCATTTGACTTTTTGAATGTAAAATTTCCTGAAATCAATAGCGGATGTCATGTCCCATTTAGAGTGCCCCTGAAGTGCCTAAACAGTGGAACCCCCCACAAGTGACCCCATTTTGGATACTAAACCCCTCAAGGAATTTATTTAGATGCATTGTGAGCACCTTGAACCCCTAGGTTTCTAGCGTTGAGCCATGAAATTTAAAAAAAATCACATTTTCCACTCAAAAATGTTAATTTAGCCCAAAATTTTGCATTTTTATAAGGGTAACAGGAGAAATTGCACCATAAAATTTGTTGTGCAGTTTCTCCTGAGTATGTCGATACCCCATATGTGGGTGAATACTACTTTTGAGGCACAGTGCAAAGCTCAGAAGGGAAGAGGCACATTTTGTAGTTCAGATTTTGCTGTAATGGTTTGTGGGTGCTATGACATATTGGCAGAGCCTCTGAGGTGCCAGAACAACAGAAACCACCTATATGTGATCTCATTTTCAAACAACACAATGAGTTCATCTAGTGGTGCAGTGATCATATTGACACCTCATGTGCCTCACAGAATTTTATACCACTGAGCAGTGAACAAAGAATAAATAACATTTTTACCACTAAAATGTTGCTTTAGCCCAAGAGGTTTTAATTTTTCTAAGGGCTAATAGGACATTTTTTTTACAACAAAAGAGGCCCATTTTTTGCTGAGTGCACCAAGACCCTACATGTAATTGGGAAATATTTTTCAGGCAAAGTACAAAGCTCAGAAGGCAAGGAGCTCCAGATTTTACTGTTATGGTTTGCAGGTGCCATGACACACTTGGAGAGCCCTTGAGGAGCCAGAACAGCAGAACCCCCCATAATTGACCCCATTTTGCAAGCTACACCTCTCAATGAATTCATCTAGGGGTGCAGTGATCACATTGACACCACGGTTATGGCACTAAATTTTATACCATTGGGCAGTGAAGAAAAATAACTAAATTTTTACCTCCAAAAATTTGTTTTTAGCCCCAGATTTTACCTTTTCACACAAGACCTGGGTAAAAATGGAACCAAAATTTTTCCCACAATTTCTACTGAATGTGGCAATACCACATATGTGGCTGTATAGTACTACTTAGCCATATGGAGAGACACGGGAGGAACTGGACTACAGAGCTTTCAATTGCTAGAAGAGCAGAATACCCCCTCAAGTGATCCCATTTTGGAAACTATACCCTTTGGGGAATTTATCTACAGGTGTAGTGACAATTTTGATGCCAGATTTTTCCAGAAACAAGCCACAATGAATATTGACTAGTGAAAATTGCAAACTGCAATTGTAGTAACCAATACGCAGTATTGACCAGTACGTTGCAGTCACCAGTACATTTCAGTCACCTGTACATTATGCCCAGCCTGTGCTTCTGGAGGCATGCACCTGTAAGTTAGGAGGGCTCTCATCACTTCAGAAATGCCAAATGTGGACCCCTTATGTAGTTTATCTACACTGTGGGGCTCAGAAAGGAGGGGGCATTTAGATTTGGGAGCGAAAAATTTGCTGAATTTCTTTTGGTGTGTGAAGAGCCATTTCACTTTTCCAGAGCCTTTGTGCTACCAGTAACGTGGAAGCCCCCTATATTTACTTTAACAGATGACAGACCTGAGTGAGGGCTTGCTTTTTTGTGGATTAAGTTGAAGATTTTATTGGGAATATTTTACATAACGCTTGGGATCACATTTATCCGGCGCTCTACACTAAGCACTTACTTGGGCTTTGAGTAACGTGATTCAGCTGAAACCCCCCAAAGGTGTCCATTCACTATTATGAGGCAGCAGTGTTAATCTGGTCTTGCCACGGTTCAGCGGTGTCTTTCTTTTCAGAAGAGCACAAAACTGTAGTCTAAGGTACTTTTATGCAATCCTAAAAAGACGGACACCGCTGGATCCCAAGTCAGACGTAATCTACAGTGTCTCCATCTCCCTCATTATAGGGAATCTTCTGCCAGAGGTTCCATCTGAATCAGATATATCAGAGATTTACATGGAAACCTTGATGCAAGCGCTCAGCGCAGAGCGCAGTATGAATGTGCGCTGAGCCTTACTGCGATCTTTGGGAGGCAGAATGAAAAAATAAACAGCAAGTGAAGAATTGGTTTTCTCGTGCGGTACAAGTGATTAGGCAACTTTATTCTTTGGATCAGTGCGATTACAGCTAATGAATGGCTAATGAAATCAAACATTAAACCTTGCATAAGCCAGCTCCGATATGATGTGACAAAGATCGCGACTATATCCTGGAACAACACCCTGGAAGGAATCTTTGGAATGTGAAGCAGATACTGGACATTGGATTGAATACAACATATGGAGTGGAGTTGGCAAGGACCTATCATAGACTGACACCATTACTATTCAGAAGTTGTACAACACCCACTTCCTGCCTGTTACAAGATTCTTTGTTTTAAGAATAAAGTACAATTGTGTGCCAGCCTGCTGAGGAAGGAGCATACATCCGACTCTGTGTCCGATGTCTCTTTTTTAAGCATGCACTTGGATCACATTTTGGTCAGGAATAGGCAATCATAAAAGGTCTCACTTTAGATCACCCCAACATTCTATTTATATGTTTTGGCGCTTTTACACAATGAAAACTATTTTATAGAAAAAATGATCATTTTTGCATCACTTTATTTTGAGAGCTAAAAAACTTTTTCATTTTTCCACTGATGGAGCTGTATTGTGGCTTGTTTTTTTCAGGACAAGATGACATTTTCAGCTGTACCATGTTTATTTATGTCCGTCTTTTTGATAGCATTTTAATTAACTTTTTGTTCCGTGGCATGATGATAAAGCATTGTATTTTGCTGTGTTTTCTATTTAAATTTTTAATGGTGTTCACTAAAGGGGTTAAAAAGAGGGACAGTTTTATAGGTCGGGTCGTTGTGGACGCGGCGATATCAAATATGTGTACTTTTATTGCTTTTTTTTTTAATACAAATATTTATTTATAGACACAGTATATTTTGATTTTTTATTATTACTTTTGATTTTTTTGAAAATATATTTACAATTATTTAAATGACATTTTTTTTTTTTACTTTTTTTTAATTTTTTACTTTGTCTCACTATGGGACTATCATTTTTCCCTGTGCTGTACAAACTGTCAGCTCTGCATTGACAGAGAAAGTTGCTGATCATTCACTGCACATAACATAGTAACATAGTAACATAGTTATTAAGGTTGAAGGAAGACTTTAAGTCCATCTAGTTCAACTCATAGCCTAAGCTAACATGCTCTAACATGTTGATCCAGAGGAAGGCAAAAAAAAACCCCATGTGGCAAAGAGTAAGCTCCACATTGGGGAAAAAATTTCCTTCCCGACTCCGCATGCGGCAATCAGACTAGTTCCCTGGATCAACGCCCTATCAAGGAATCTAGTATATATAACCTGTAACAATATACTTTTCAAGAAAGGCATCCAGTCCCCTCTTAAATTTTAGTAATTAATCACTCATTAGTCATTACAATATCATACGGCAGAGAGTTCCATAGTCTAAGGCTAGTTTCACATTTGTATCTAAATCCGCAGCGTTTAAAACGCATCCGCAAGTCGTGGAAAAAACGCATGTAAACGAGCACAAACGCTGCATTTTTTTGACGCATGCGTTTAAAAAAATGCCGCGTTTGTATGCGTTACATGCGTTTTTTCCTGCGTTTGCGTTTTTGGTGCGCATGATGGGAAATTTCACAAGAGAAAAATAAAGATAATCAGACACCGCCAATGGGACTACAGAGGGCGTGTGTTATGGAATCTCTATATATAGACCCTAGGGCTACTGAAATTTTTACAGTTTGCTACTGTATCCTGTGTCATGATGGATCTTCGCATGGAGAGCTTTTATTTCAACCTGGATTTCAGCTTCAAGCTGTTTCTTGCCTGTGCTTTCGCTTGGGAGCAAGACAGAAATCGCCAAAGATGGAGAAGGAGACAATGTAGGCGTTTTTGGAGGCACCCCATTATCGAACTACGTGAGAGCCGTGGAGCCTACCACATGCTCTATGCCGAGCTTAATGCCAACCCGGAGAAATTCCAGGAATACACGCGAATGTCGCAAGACTCATTCCTGGATTTGTTGTCTCGTGTCCAAGGAGCCATACGGCGACAGGACACCCAGCTCCGTAAAGCTATTCCACCCGAGGAACGTCTGCTGGTTACATTAAGGTACGTTCAAAATCTAAACCAATGACAGTCCAAATTTAGTGTTTTCTGACATGTATTTTTGGGGGTATTTTCCTTTCTTTCTTGAGCGTAATCACACCATAAAAAGAATGGATTGCAATGGTTTCTGTGTTTGTTTTTCTTACAGATTTCTGGCCACCGGAGAGAGTTTATCATCCCTCCACTTCCAATACCAGCTTGGAATATCCACCCTGTCCGGAATAGTTGCGGACACCTGCCAGGCTTTGTGGAATGTACTCTGGGAAGAGTTTATACCCCTACCCACCTTGGACATGTGGCTAGAAATTGCAGAGAAATTCTGGAGTGTGTGTGATTTCCCTAACTGTTTAGGAGGGATGGATAGAAAGCACATTCGCATTATCAAACCAGCCAGAACAGGATCGGAGTACTTCAATTACAAAAAATATTTTTCTGTTGTGCTCATGGCAATAGCCGATGCGGACTGTCGCTTCATCGCCGTGGAGCTTTTGGCCGTGGCAACGATTCCCAGACTTTCAAGAACTCGGATATGGGCCGCCATGTGTATGGCAAAAATTTCAATTTTCCCCCACCACAACCTCTTCCCAACACTCAAGGACCACCGATGCCATTTGTTATGGTTGGGGATGAGGCCTTTCAGATGTGTGAAAACCTACTGAAGCCCTATTCCAGTCAGGATTTGAACCACAGTAGAAGGATCTTTAACTACTGACTGACCAGGGCCCGAAGAACTGTAGAGTGTACCTTTGGCATTCTGGTCGCTAAATGGCGCATTCTTGCATCAGCCATAAATCTAAAAGTGGAAACAGTCGACGAGGTGGTCAAAGCCTGTGTGGTTCTGCATAATTATATAATGGTTAAGGAGCAACCCCACATTGAACTTGATGAACCAGTTGCACACCCACTGCCCGATTTCCAGCATCACCCGTTGCGGTCAACAGCAGCAGTTGGTCAAATGCGGGACCAATTTGCAGCCTTTTTTGATTCAGATATTGGACGTGTGTCATGGCAGGACAATGTAGTGTAAATATCCTGTTGTAATTCGATCTGTACCAGTTATTTTCTACAATGATAATAATATTTCTCATTAATAAACTTAATAATATTTCTCATTAATAAACTTTAGTTTTGGTTGAGTTGACCGTGTCTCCTATCTTATTCCTCTCCAAACCCAGGGTGTCCTAAACTTCCAATATATGATCTGTATGTAATATCAGTTTTTATAATCCAAAACCAGGAGTGGGTGATAAAAGCAGAAGTGCTAGTTATTATGTTAATATCATAATTTAACTCTAATGGTTCCACTCCTTGTTTTGGCTTACAAATACTGATATACAACACTGGCCACATACTGCTAGTAGTGGCAGCCATGTTGCTTTATTGGTAAGCTTGTTGACGTCATTGTGTCATGATTCTCTTCTCCTGTATCCATTGGACACAAGATGAAGAGACAATCACTGTCACACAATCTATACTCATCAAGTCAGGTGTCAGAAATAATGAATTCATGATAAACATATACAGGCTCATGAATTCACTATTTCTGACACCTGTGCATGTGAGCATAGATATGTAGTGTGTGACCACCATTGTCCCTCAAGTTGTGTGTAATATAAGAAGAGAAAATGGTGGTTATACAAGGTATTTCTCTAATCAACAGGTCAGGTGTCAGAAAGAAAGAGTTTTTGACACCTGACCTGTTTAGTAGAGGTCTGCACTGTATTTCCACCATTTTCTCTTCAGAGTGGCACACTAAACACAGACCAAAAGAGATTATGGAGATACATGTAATATTTTTTGGACCACCTCATATCTGTATACTAAAGACTAGTGTTGAGCATTCCGATGCTGCAAGTATCGGGTATCGGCCGATACTTGCTGTATCGGAATTCCGATACCGGGATTCCGATACTCTTGTGGTATCGGGTATCGGGTATCGCAACAACATTAATGTTAAAATGTGTAAAAGAGAGAATTAAAATAAAAAATATCGCTATACTCACCTCTCCGACGCAGCCGGGACTTCAGCGAGGGAACCGGCAGCGTTGTTTGTTTAAAATTCGCGCTATTACTTGGTTACGTGAATTCCCGGCTTGTGATTGGTCAGGTCGGCCACGTTGCCGGGACGCGGACCAATCACAGCAAGCCGTGACGAAATTACGTCACGGCTTGCTGTGATTGGTCCGCGTCCCGGCAATATGGCCGCCCTGACCAATCACAAGCCGTGACGTCACGGGAGGCTGGACACGCGCCCATTTTAAAATGAGCGCGTCCAGCCTCCCGGCTTGTGATTGGTTGACCGCGGCGCAACCAATCACAAGCCGTGACGTCACGGGAGGCTGGACACGCGCCCATTTTAAAATGAGCGCGTCCAGCCTCCCGGCTTGTGATTGGTTGACCGCGGCGCAACCAATCACAAGCCGTGACGTCACGGGAGGCTGGACACGCGCCCATTTTAAAATGAGCGCGTCCAGCCTCCCGGCTTGTGATTGGTTGACCGCGGCGCAACCAATCACAAGCCGTGACGTCACGGGAGGCTGGACACGCGCCCATTTTAAAATGAGCGCGTGTCCAGCCTCCCGTGACGTCACGGCTTGTGATTGGTCAGGGCCTCCATATTGCCGGGACGCGGACCAATCACAGCAAGCCGTGACGTAATTTCGTCACGGCTTGCTGTGATTGGTCCGCGTCCCGGCAACATGGCCGACCTGACCAATCACAAGCCGGGAATTCACGTAACCAAGTAATAGCGCGAATTTTAAACAAACAACGCTGCCGGTTCCCTCGCTGAAGTCCCGGCTGCGTCGGAGAGGTGAGTATAGCGATATTTTTTATTTTAATTCTTTCTTTTACACATTTATATGGTTCCCAGGGCCTGAAGGAGAGTTTCCTCTCCTTCAGACCCTGGGAACCATCAGGAATACCGTCCGATACATGAGTCCCATTGACTTGTATTGGTATCGGGTATCGTATCGGATTGGATCCGATATTTTGCCGGTATCGGCCGATACTTTCCGATACCGATACTTTCAAGTATCGGACGGTATCGCTCAACACTACTAAAGACACATAAAGCTGCAGTCTTTTTATTTTTAACTAGTGGAGATATGATGTGGCCCAAAAAATTAGTGTGTGGCGAAGTTTCATGGCGCAGGGTGTGTGTTGCCGGCGGCAGAAGACACAATAAACCAAACATAATTGTGGCAAATCAAACTTTTTTTATTTTGTTAACAACTGAAAAAAAAAATATTTTTTTACTGCGCCGGCTTGGGGTAGAGTGATGTAAACGGGGGGTGTGAAGTACTGAGGCCTGGCTAACCGTGGATGACGCAGAGGTGGCAGGAGAAGGGGCAATGAAACTAGAAGGTTCAAAAGAAAAAAAGAAACTACTTGAAGAAATTCTCACTCCAATAATATATTAAAATCCATTAAATCTTTTATTTAAACACCAACAAGAATAGTACACAAAAAAGAAAAAATATATAAAAACAAGAGGGGCAGGTTGGTATATAAGATTTTTTAGTACAACAAGTCTCAACATTTTATAAATCCACAGCACTGGTTACTTGGAAAATTTTCATCAATAACTGAAAAGGGGAGAGGATAAACATATGGCCCTTTAATCTATTAACTTACATAAATAACATGTGTCTTTAAAAGACTACTTCACAGTTCTATTTCCAAAGACCACATAATACTCTGTTGCCAATAATTGCAAATAAGTGGCACAATTCCTCAGAAAGCCTCCTCCACCCTTGTTTCTCAAAAAAAAAAAAAAGCACAATATATACTAACCAGTGCTCATGTTCGGTATACTGATCCTGCCACCTCACACTCCAACGTACGTTTCACTCGTAGCTTTGTCAGGGAGTGAGATAATGGGAGGAACCACAGGGTTTATATCCGGTCTGTGCTAAAACTTAGACCAATCCAGAGTGAGATGTGTGATTGGCGGCGCATCGCATGTTGCCGCGGCAACGGCACACCCACAGCAACGTCACAGTAAGGCGCCTTCGCGCCGACCGCGACACAGCAAATGAGGCCGCGGCTAGGAACGCCCAGGCAGCGGGAGCAGGTGATGCGCACCACATCGCTGGAACTAAACTGGATCTAGGTAAGTATGTGTTATGTGGGTGCGTCGCGTGTTGCCGCGGTGATGGCGTTCTCGCCACACTCCTCCCTGCCACGTCACAGAAGGGCGCGCCTGCACCCTCCGCAACGTCACAAAGGGGGCGGGCGACCAGAGACGCCCACACCACGGAAGCAGGAGACGCGCACAACACTGCTGCAGCCATGCGACATTCTAATAAGTATGTGGGCAAGTTGTAACTGTTTCAGCACTTAAAGAAGAACAATTTTAAGGCAGTGATTATTACAATCATAAAGTGAATTAAAAATCGCATAATTAAGTGAGCATCTGAATTGGAATAAATCCATTCCAGACAGTAATAAACAACATATAAATATGTGACATAATATTATATATCCATTATTAAAAGTGTAAAGATACAAAAAATACAGTGTACAAAAATGCATAAATATGCATGAACATGATTACTAAATACCTTCATAAAATACAAATATAAATACATATAAAAAAATATATTATACATGAAGTGTTTGAATAAAGTGCAATAAAGTCTTCAATTGAAATTTAATCCGGATCCTTTTCACAGACATATGTATCCATATCCCTTGTTAGATGCGATCCTAGATAGAAAAAAAAAAAAAAAAAGTGAATAAATATAAGTGCTGAACCCAATATGCACAGAACCACAGTCCTCCCATTTGAACGAAGGGGAAAGAAATGAGAGAAAGATTTGTATAAAATTATTATATACTTATAATATCCATACATAAATAATCATATATACATGCACACACCCTTTGCATGATGCACATACACATATATACACACCATTACATAAAAACCCATTCTGCATAAATATACCAATAAAAATAATAAAAATAAAAAATAAATTAACAATAAAATACCGACAGACAAGCAGCTACTTCAGAACTAACTTTTTTTTATATTATATATGTGTAATTAGGTGGCAGTTTCCTATTTTACAATTGATTTTATATCCTTTTTGACACGCATTAATTATTCAGACCACTTCCTCATAAGAAACTTGCAAAACCCCGTTGGTCATTCAAACCATATGGTTTCATAGTTCTAAATGTGGTGATCCAACGACATTCTCTCTGGGCTAGTCTATTCATAATATCGCCACCACGAATGCCAAGATGCACAACATCGATGCCTCTCACCTGAAGTTCTATGGCTCCACAGGGATGAAATTTTCGATAGTGAGCCGGGATTGTCTTCAGTTTAGCGATTTCTTCTTCAGAGTCAAGAAGCCTTGCAGATCTTATGATTCTTATGATCTTAAGATTTCTGTTTTAGTCATATATTTGCATGCACTGCAATCTCCACAGGAACGAGAACCCCATTTCTGGCCTTTCTAATTAAAAATAAAGTTAGACTTTGGTGCAACATAATGACTATGTATAATGTTCTCCCCAATGGTTTTGCTTCTCCTTGCTACAACTTGTGGTTTATCCTCTATAAATTTCATCAACGCAGGATCTTGTTTCAATATTGGCCAAAAACGACTGAAGATACCGTTCATCTCTTTCCATCTCCCATGGTAATTTGTAATAATTCGTTAACATGAATTGTCTTTTTTCCGAATTTTATTCTGTAAAAGTGTATTACGATCCATCTCTTTAGCTTGTTGGTATCCTTAATTAATGTCCATGGGATTGTATCCACGATATAAAAATCTGGTGGTCATATCACGAGCCTGAATTTCAAATTCTTCGTTTGTATCACAGATTCTCCTTGCTCTAATGAACTGACCTTTCGGGATTGATCTAATAGTATGTCTTGGGTGTGCTGACCTTGCATGCAGGACTGAATTGGTACTTGTTTCCTTTTGAAAAATTGTGCTATGGATATTCCCTGAGTGATTCACTGTCAATTGAAGATCCAAAAATCAATTTGTTCCGTAGTTGTCCTAAAAGTAAGTTTCACATTCCAATCATTTGTATTTAGATGTACAAGAAATTTATCCAGCTCTCTTTTGTCACCCTGCCAAATAAAAAGAAGGTCATCAATAAACCGCATCCAACTTATTACAGATGGACCCTCAACATTACTCAAATATGGCAGCATATGTTCACGCTCCCATTGACCCATAGAGAGGTTGGCATATGAAGGCGCAAAAGACGCCCCCATTGCCACTCCTCGTTGCTGTAAAAAATACCTATCTTTAAATGTGAAATAATTATGGGTCAATGCATATTCCAATAATTCAAGCAGGAGCTGCAATAGATCTTTCTCCATGCCTTTGTTAGCAAGAAAAAATCTTGCTGCTGAAATGCCCTGTTCGTGGTTAATGCAGGTATATAATGATTCGACATCTCCGGTGGTGATGAACATATCGTTTTCAAAAGTTATCCCTTGTAGTCTTTGTAATACTTCCCCGGAATCCTTTACATATGACGGTAATTCTTCTACACATGGCTTTAAATAAAAGTCAAGGAATCTGCAAACAGGTTCATTTAATCCACCACATCCCGAGACAATAGGCCTTCCGGGTGGATTAGATATATCTTTGTGTACTTTGGGCAAGAAATATATTGTTGGCATAACAGGAAATTGTACACGTAATCCCTCCCATATTGCCTTAGTGATGAGCCCTTTATCTAGGGCCTCATCTAAAACATGAAACAGCTGTTCTTGAAAGGCGACAGTGGGGTCTGAAGCCAATTTTTGATAACACTCAACATTATTGAGTTGCTTAAAAGCTTCCTTTTCATATAGTTGTATTGGCCAGACCACCACATTGCCGCCTTTGTCTGCTTGTTTAAAGACAACTTGTTTCATGTTTTTCAATTCCCCCAATGCTTGACGTTGTAAACTTGTCAAGTTGTCATTTGGCCTATTGTTCTCAAGTTGGTATAATTCATTACATACCATTTTAACAAAGATTTCTATAGATGAATTTAAAGTGATTGATGGAAAACTTTTTGATTTCTTTTTTATATAATCAGGGAACTTACTGAGTGCAGATTCCTGCTGCTCAAGGAGTAATTCTTCTAATATCTGGAGCGTTTCCATGAAACTAGAAGGGTCTGGAAGTTCGGGGATGGGGCTTGACACATGAGAGGCTTCAGACGCACTGGAAGGGTGAGACAAACTTGACATTACAGACACATTGGGAGGTGAAGGGGGAGGAATGCTAAGAGTCCTCGTTTTTTTAGTTTTTGGTCCTTTTTTTTGGCTTGCCTGGTTGTGGGAGGTCTTGGTGGGCTCATATGGCATGGCGTGGTGGCGGGTGACCTGTCAGGGTCCGGCTGCACTGTGCCAGAGTCCATACCGCTCGTAGAGGGTGCAGCCATGCCAGAGTCCCTAGCGCTCGTAGAGGGTGCAGCCATGCCAGAGTCCATAGCGCTCATAGAGGGTGCAGCCATGTCAGAGTCCATAGCGCTCGTAGAGGGGAAGGACATGCCAGGGTCCTGCTGCATCATGGAGGAGGCGGTACGGAATGCCATGTCAGGGTCCTGCTGCATCGTGGAGAAGGCGGTACGGAAGGCCATGCCAGGGTCCTGCTGCATCGTGGAGGAGGAGGTACAGAATGCCATGCCAGGGTCCTGCTGCATCGTGGAGGAGGCGGTACGGAAGGCCATGCCAGGGTCCTGCTGCATCATGGAGGAGGCGGTATGGAATGCCATGCCAGGGTCCAGCTGCATCGTGGAGGAGGCGGTACGGAAGGCCATGCCAGGGTCCTACTGCATCGTGGAGGAAGTGGAGGAGGTCCAAGCAGGAGCAGCGGATGTCATGGTGGTGGCGGTGGGATGTCCAACTGCACTCGGCATGGTTGTGGTACTGTAGTGGTGTCCGGCTGTGGAAGGAATTGAGGTGGCCGTGCAGTGGGATGCAGCAGAGGTGGACATCAAGCGTGACAGTGAAGGTACAGGTGGATATGCCCCCACTGTCTGCTGAAAATACCAACTCTGCTGCATAGCCTGCACTTAAGCAGCATTGCAGGCCTGCATGACACTCAGCTGGAGATCAGGAGTAAGGTGTTCCGACATGCCCTGCTCAATTTGATTAAAAAAATGATGTGCTGTCCTCTGGAGATCGGCTTTCACTTGATCAAGGATTTTGCTGACCTCATTAATACATGCATTTAAGAGGTTATGAGAAACATCCATTCGGTCACCCAAAGCCTTGATCACGTCGTGTAAAACCGAGCTCAAGTACAAAAACTCGGGCATGAGTGACCTGTCCGAAGCCCTCTGCCGCTGCCGGGATGAGCCCCAAAAAAAGGGGGCAGTGGAAGAGGACTGCGAAAGGGGAAGAGCTGATGTACCAGCTCCCTGGTCCCCAGTTAGTGTGGAAGGCCCACTTGCTGCTGCGCTGGTGGATGGCTGGGACGGGTCCATGGCTGTTGGATGAAGGACCACTCCAGAACCTGGGCCGACAGTCGTGCTGTATGTGCTGTGAAAAAAAGAAAAAGATAATTAATATAAAAAAAATTACAAGACGCAATATTCTGTGGAATTAAAAAATACAGATTATGGCAATACAATACAACCTGATGCACGTGATAAATACTTACGTTCTCTGGGCAAAGACCGGTCTTAAAAATGCCAGAACTCGATGGTATTTGTAGCATCTGATCCTTGCTTCTGAACCACTGGGAACACGGCTCTCTTGACGCAGGTCCTTGTTGAAGCGGTCCTTCATCGAACGCCGATGTGTTTTGACTTTGGCTACTGTTAAAAAAAAATTGTGGTCAGAAAAAGTACTTTTGGCTGTGCTCACACAACTGTGTGTGATGAGAGAAACTCCTGAGAGTTTCTTTCATCACACACAGTCGAGTGAGCACGGCCAAGGTCTCTGCTACTTCACTCTGCAGTGCGATACTTACCAAATGCAGCTCGGACCCGTGTCTGGGCGTTGTCCCAGCCATCCCACATCGCTTGGGCCACCTCATTCCATAACTGCCGGATCGTGACGTTGTTCGAGTGCAGTGGATCCCGGGTGTCCCACAACGGGACTCGCTCCTGGACCAGGGTGATAAGGAGGTCATTCTCAATTAGGTCATCCTCCCGTTGTGAAACCTAAAAATTAAAGAAAGTCATTAAAGTTTGCTCAATTTACATAAGGAAAAGAAAGAAAAAAGATGCTGAGAAATGGCATGAATAGGAAAGTCAACATACAAAAGGATTCCAGAAGAAAAAAGTTAAGAAATACGAATGGAAAGAAAGGAAGATTCAAGAATAATACACTGAGGACAGTCAGCCTTGTAAATGTACCCGCTGCCGTCTTTCCACCGGACCTTGACTCCGCTGCTCCTGCCCTGTCTCATCCGCAGTAGAAGAGCTCTATAAAACAGAAAAAAAAAATTGTCACATGTGTCGATGTGACAGTGAATACTTACCAATCTGACGAGGCAAGTACTCACCTCAATGACATGCTCCACTTCCGACTGTCCTGGCCGAAACTCCTCACCAGATGAAGAATCCGAAGACGACATTCTGATGCATATAGAAAGAAAGAAATGGCAGAAATTAGGACATGTAGAGACGGAAAATAGAAAATGAAGGCATTGGCTAGGATATACTCACATTGTTCAGGGTCTTGTTTTCCTCCAAGATGTAGCCTGTCTGTGTCCCGTCTGCTTCAGAGTCTGGTGACAAGTGACCTGCAACAGTCCACACCCTCCCTTTTATCACCTTGATGGTGGGGGGTGGCTTATCAGTGTCTAGACATGTTTTTCTCAATTGAAACGCATGCGTTCAAAAACGCAACCAAACGCATGTGCAAAAAAATGCATGCGTTTACATAGACAGCAATGCATTTTTTTGCCGCAATCCTTGCGCAATCGACCGCATGCGTTTCCTGGTGGCAAATAGATGCCTCTAGAAATTACTACATGTTGCATTTCCATGCCAAGCCGCAAACGACGAGACGACGCATGCGTCGTCAAACACGGCAAAATGCGAACAAAAAAAACGCATGCGTTTTTAATGTTAAATATAGGAAAACACGACGCATGCGTTTATATGCGGTACAAACGCTGCGGCAAAAAAAAGCAAATGTGAAACCAGCCTTAGTCTTACTGCTCTTACAATAAAGAATCCGCGTCTGTTATTATGCTTAAACCTTCTTTCCTCCAGACATAGCAGATGCCCCCTTGTCTCTGTCTGAGGTCTATGATTAAAAAGATCATCAGAAAGGATTTTGTACTGTCCCCTCATATATTTATACATTAAAATAAGATCATCCCTTAGCCTTAGTTTTTCCAAACTAAATAGCCCCAAGTGTAATAACCTATCTTGGTATTGCAGACCCCCTCCCAGTCCTCTAATAACCTTGATCGCTCTTCTCTGCACCCGCTCTAGTTCAGGTATGTCTTTCTTATACACCGGAGACCAGAACTGTACACAGTATTCTAAGTGTGGTCGAACTAGTGACTTGTATAGAAGTAAAATTATGTTCTCCTCATGAGCATCTATGCCTCTTTTAATGCATCCCATTATTTTATTTGCTTTTGTAGCAGCTGCCTGACACTGATGGGTAGCCAGTGTAATGACTGGCACAAGGTAGAGGCATCGGTGTAACGGTTGGTGAGGAATATGATCCTGGCAGCAGTATTCAGGACAGATTGGAGCGGGGAGAGTTTGGTAAGAGGGAGGCCGATTAGTAGAGAGTTACAATAGTCCAGACAAGAATGAATAAGTGAAACAGTAAGAGTTTTTGCAGAGTCGAAAGTAAGAAAAGGGTGAATTCTAGAAATGTTTTTGAGATGCAGATAAGAAGAGCGAGCCAGTGATCAGATTTGGGGGGTGAATGAAAGCTCAGAATCATGACCCCAAGGCAGCGGGCATGTTGCTTTGGAGTAATGGTGGAACCGCACACGGAGATGCCAATGTCAGGCAAAGGTAGGTTAGTAGAGGGAGAGAACACAAGGAGTTCAGTTTTTGACAGGTTCAGTTTCAGATAGAGGGAGGACATGATGTTAGAGACAGTGGTAAGACAATCACTGGTGCTTTCTAAAATGGTAGGCATGATATCAGGAGAAGAAGTGTATAATTGTGTGTCGTCAGCATAGAGATGGTACTGGAAACCAAATCTACTGATTGTTTGTCCATTGTGAGAGGAGGAGGAACCAGCAAAAGATACAGTGAAGGAGCAGTCAGAGAGACAGGAGGAGAACCAGGAGAGAACGGTGTCCTTGAGGCTGATGGAGCGGAGCATAGTGAGGAGGAGCTGATGATCCACAGTGTCAAATGCTGCGGAGAGATCCAAGAGAATTAGCATGGAGTAGTGACAATTAGATTTAGCTGTTAGTAGGTCATTAGAGACTTTAGTGAGGGCAGTTTCAGTAGAGTGTAAAGAGCGGAAACCAGGTTGAATAGGGTCGAGAAGAGAGTAATCTGAGAGATAGCGGGTAAGACGGGAGTGGACCTGGCGTTCGAGGAGTTTAGAGATGAAGGGAAGATTAGAGACAGGTCTATAAATAGCGGCACAGTTTTGATCAAGGGATAGTTTTTTAAGTAATGGATGTATGATGACATGCTTAAATGAGGAGGGAAAAACACCGAAAGAGAGAGAGAAAGGTTGAATATTTTTGTTAGGTGAGAGGTGACAGCCAGGGAAAGGGACTGGAGGAGATGTGACGGAATGGGGTCACTGGTGCAAGTGGTTGGGCGAGAAGATGCAAGGAGCCTGATTACTTCTTCTTCTGTAACTGGTATAGTGAGATACCTGATTTTTTTAGGGGGATGTTAACATTTTACCTGCCCTCTATGTTTCAGCAAAACCTTACAACTGCTGTTTTGCTGAATTTGCATAGAGCGAATTACAAAAACATCTGTATTTTGAAAACTAAATTTTTTTGTCAAATTCAACTAGAATTCAATTCCCTCAACTAAATTTGCCCAATTCTAATTGTGATGCAAACTCATTCTCTAAGGGTTTAAAAAAAAAACAGTAAAATAAAGAAATATACAGTATATTTTGGAATTACTGTAGTCTTACTGTCCTATAGAACAAAATCAACAAGTCATTTTTATTGCAAAGTAAATGTCATAAAAATAAAACCCCAAACCAATCGCAAAATTGATCATTTGCATTGCAGCCTTCAAATAATTTTTCTTCCCATTTTCAGTACATTTTTTGTTGCCTTTGAAGAATGTATTAATTTATGATCTTAACTTCTTAAGCTAAATTAAAAGTTCTAAATACTACACTTATACAAAATATTTTACAACCTTATCTACACAACCATATGAGTGTGGGAAATAAAAGAAAGAAACATGCATATACTGTAGTTACGTCCATATATATTTGGACAGAGACAACATTTTTATAACTTTGGTTATAGACATTACCACAATGAATTTTAAACAAAACAATTCAGATGCAGTTGAAGTTCAGACTTTCAGCTTTCATTTGAGGGTATCCACATTAAAATTGGATGAATGGTTTAGGAGTTTCAGCTCCTTAACATGTGCCACCCTGTTTTTAAAGGGACCAAAAGTAATTGGACAGTTGACTCCAAGGCTATTTAATGGACAGGTGTGGGCAATCCCTTCGTTATGTCATTATCAATTAAGCAGATAAAAGGCCTGGAGTTGATTTGAGGTGTGGTGCTTGCATTTGGAAGGTTTTGCTGTGAAGTAAACATGCGGTCAAAGGAGCTCTCCATGCAGGTGAAACAAGCCATCTTTATGCTGCGAAAACAGAAAAAAAACATCCGAGAAATTGCTACAATATTAGGAGTGGCACAATCTACAGTTTGGTCCATCCTGAGAAAGCAAGAAAGCACTGGTGAACTCATCAATGCAAAAAGACCTGGGCGCCCACAGAAGACAACAGTGGTGGATGATCGCAGAATAATCTCAATGGTGAAGAGAAACCCCTTCACAACAGCCAACCAAGTGAACAACACTCTCCAAGAGGTAGGCATATCAATATCCAAATCTTCCATAAACAGAAGACTGCATGAAAGTAAATACAGAGGGTTCACTGAACGGTGCAAGCCACTCATATGCATCAAGAATAAAAAGGCTAGACTGGACTTTGCTAAAAAACATCTAAAAAAGCCAGCACAGTTCTGGAAGAACATTCTTTGGACAGATGAAACCAAGATCAACCTCTACCAGAATGATGAAAAGAGAATAGTATGGCGAAGGCGTGGTACAGCTCATGATCCAAAACATACCACATCATCTGTAAAACACAGTGGAGGCAGTGTGATGGCCTGGGCATGCATGGCTGCCAGTGGCACTGGGTCACTAGTGTTTATTGATGATGTGACACAGCCGAATAAATTCTGAGGTATTCAGAGCCATACTGTGTGCTCAGATCCAGCCAAATGCAGCCAAACTGATTGGTCGTCGTTAGGGTTGAGCGACCTTTACTTTTATAGGATCGGGTTGGGTTTCACGAAACCCGACTTTTTCAAAAGTCGGGTCGAGTGAAATCGGCTGATCCTATAAAAAAGTCGGGGTCGGGGTCGGCCGAAACTCGAAACCCAATGCAGTGCATTGGGTTTCCAATGGTTCCCAGGGTCTGAAGGAGCGGAAACTCTCCTTCAGGCCCTGGGATCCATATTTAAGTGTAAAATAAAGAATTAAAATAAAAAATATCGCTATACTTACACTCTGACGGGCCCTGGTACTAACCGGGAACCTTCCTTCCTTAGAATCAGCCATCCAAGACCTTGCGGTGACGTCGCGGTGACGTCGCGGCTTGTGATTGGTCGTGCGGCCCCCATGTGACCGCTCGCGCGACCAATCACAAGCCATGACGTCACCGAAGGCCCTGGAAGGGCTGATTCTTAGGAAGGAAGGCTGCCGGAACGAAGCCGAGGGTGAGTATATTCCTATTAGGTATATACTCACCCTCGGACACGCCCTGCTTCTTTCCGACAGCCTTCCTTCCTAAGAATCAGCCCTTCCAGGGCCTTCGGTGACATCACGGTGACGTCGCGGCTTGTGATTGGTCGTGCGAGCGGTCACATGGGGGCTGCGCGACCAATCACAAGCCGCAACGTCACCGCGACGTCACCGCAAGGTCCTGGAAGGCTAATTCTAAGGAAGGAAGGTTCCCGGTTAGTACCAGGGCCCGTCAGAGGGTAAGTATGGCGATATTTTTTATTTTAATTCTTTATTTTACACTTAAATCTGAATTCCGATACCAATTCCCGATATCTTAAACATATCGGGAATCGGTATCGGAATTCCGATTCCAGATTCAGAAGATCGCCGACCTCATGGCCGACCCCACACAGGGGTCGGGTCGGGTTTCATGAAACCCGACTTTGCCAAAAGTCGGCGACTTCTGAAAATTGCCGACCCGTTTCGCTCAACCCTAGTCGTCGTTTCATAATACAGATGGACAATGACCCAGAACATAAAGCCAAAGCAACCCAGAAGTTTATTAAAGCAAAGAAGTGGAATATTCTTGAATGACCAAGTCAGTCACCTGATCTCAACTCAATTGAGCATGCATTTCACTTGTTAAAGAATAAACTTCAGACAGAAAGGCCCACAAACAAACAGCAACTGAAAACCACCGCAGTGAAGGCCTGGCAGAGCATCAAAAAGGAGGAAACACAGCGTCTGGTGATGTCCATGAGTTCAAGACTTCAGGCAGTCATTGCCAACAAAGGGTTTTCAACCAAGTACTAAAAATGAACATTTTATTTAAAATTATTGAATCTGTCCAATTACTTTTGGTTCCTTTAAAAACAGGGTGGCACATGTTAAGGAGCTGAAACTCCTAAACCCTTCATCCAATTTTAATGTGGATACCCTCAAATGAAAGCTGAAAGTCTGAACTTCAACTGCATCTGAATTGTTTTGTTTAAAATTCATTGTGGTAATGTCTATAACCAAAATTATAAAAATGTTGTCTCTGTCCAAATATATATGGACGTAACTCTATGTCTTCCCTTATTGTTAAGTGGAAAAATTAAAGATGATCAAATTGTTTTGATTGTAATCGAATTTGAGTAAAATTTAATGAAATTCTCAGGTCTTGGTGAGTTCCAACAATTTGCGTTTTGATTTGACAAAAAATGCCTGCCACTTTTAAGCACATTTCGGTAGATTTAATCAGATTTCACAGATAAGTAATATTACCTTAGACGTCCATCTACATAGTATAGAGTAGCAAATCAGGAGTGACTATCTTATCCTCTATAAGAGTTTAGGCAAGGAATGCACAAGACATTTTAAGGGTGATTTTAGGACAAGTGATAGTACATCAGAGCGCAAAGCTCAATAATAAACGAAGAACATTAACCCCTTCACCACCCAGCCTGTTTTCACCTTCCTGACCAAGCCAAGTTTTACAATTCTGACCAGTGTCACCTTTTGTGGCAATAACTTTGGAATGCTTCAACAGATCTCAGTGATTCTGAGATTTTTTTCTGTGACACATTGTACTTAGTGATGGGTGAACCCATAGATGCTCGGATTCGGCAGAAAATTTTTAAAAAGTTTTGGTTTGGGTACCAGAATGGTAATCAAACTCAAACTTGGACCCCATTAAAATTAGTAGGGGACCTGAATATCCAGTCTGTCCCCCAGTTTCATCTGTGTGACAACGTGAGAAACACTGGCTCTGATCGAAAAGTTCATTACCGCCTATTAGAGTGCTACAGTTCCCACGCTGTTATTCAGATGACGGCGTGTGAGCCAGCAGCTGTGACCAGCGGTAAAGCAGCAAGTGCAGGCATACGATGATGAGACTATTCATCTGCCATCGCATGTACAATAAATAAATAAATTTAAAAATGGCATGGGGTCTTCCCTATTTTTACTAACCAGCGCAGGCAAAACAAACAGATGTCAGCATTATCTTGACTGGTTAACAAAAATAGAGGGGTCCCATCACCATTTTGTTAAATTTTTAAAACAAATAATTAAAAAAAAACAGTGTAAGGTCCCCCATTTTTGACAACTACCCAAGCTAAAACAGACAGCTGGGGGCTGGTATTCTCAGACTGGGAAGGGGCCATTGATATTGGCCCATCCTCAGACTAACAATAGCAGCCCACAGCCACCCAAGAAAAGGCACACTGTTGTGGTGGCAAGTGAGGTCATATTTGTGGGTTTAATGCAGCTTTGTAATGTCAGCTGACATAGAGCCCAAAGGTTAGTAATGGAGAGACATCTATAAGATGCCCCCATTACTAACCCCATAGACATTGTAATAATGTATGTTCTTTATGCATGTACCACCCAAAAGAAATCCAGCAAGGCTATTTCTGAGGATATGGGTTTCAATAACACACAGAAAAAAGTGACTTGGTGCCTGGAATAACCCTTCTTTTTTAAATTGTAATAAAGCAGACATAGCCAGTATAAAGTCTTAATTTGAAATAAAAACACAGACTCCATTATTTGAAATAAAACTCCCCACCCTCTTTTACCCATTTATTTTCAAAATTTAAAATAAAAAAAAACATATTCCTCACCTGTCGGACAATAATCCATATGTTCCACAATGCGCTCCAACTCTGCTACATCTAGATTTCATTGCTGAGCAGTGTCATGAAGCAGCTGCTCCGCCATGAATCCAGGAGCACACTGATCTAACCCTGGGCTCAGTTGCAGCGCCGAGCAGTGACATCAATAAGGTGAGCTGAGTTTAGAGTCGACAAACTCCGGTGACCTTACTGACGTCAGCCCTGATTGTGAGAAAAGGGGGGGAAAATGGGTGTGACGGGGACTGGAATGGATTAGAAAAAAAGCAGGGGACAGAAACAGGTCTGGAAAGTCTTCTGATCTTCTACTCTTAGCATCACCAGTAGAAGTGGTGGCACACGCTAAAATCGTCTGTTGAACCACAAGACCCTGCAGATTAGCAGCAGAACGACATGGTGACCGGTCTGCACATGTCTCCAAGCTGGAAAGAGGTGATGCAGAGTGATCACTGTGAGGTCAGACTGCCCTCCTGCTCACTGATTAATGTGATCAGACATCATCATCCGATTGAACAAATCAGCACTTGGGCTGCTGAGGCTGCAGTCTGCTAGAACCAACCTATGATTGATCATAGTTGGACATTAGTATTTCAGGCAATTTTATGTCCTGAAACATTGAAATAGCTGCGATTGGCTGTTTAGATCTGAACAGCCAATCACAGTGATCGTAATTGAGGGGGATGGTAAAACTCCCCATGGCAACAAGTTCCTTTGCCATGCTGTCAGAAACAGCAGGCATCTTGCCCGATCACCGTGTCTAAAGATGCAGTGACTGGAGTATCCCATGACTAGTGTTGAGCGATACCTTCCGATATCGGAAAGTATCGGTATCGGAAAGTATCAGCCGATACCGGCAAAATATCGGATCTCGCCGATACCGATACCCGATACCAATGCAAGTCAATGGGACGAAAATATCGGAATTAAAATAAACCCTTTCTTTCCTTGTAGGTTCATTCTATATGAAGGAAAACAAATAAGAATAATGTAGGATGCATTGGGGGAGGTGGTGGAGACATTAAAGGCATAGAGGTTTAGCCCAATCAAATAGAATAGCAGGAATTTAATTTTTTTTTTAAGACGTTCGGAGTTACAAAGATATTGAATATGTTAATTTTTATTTTATTTTGTCAGATATTGATGTTTCACTACTTCCACGCCCTTCACCCTCTTTTTTACTTCTCCCACACTTTCTTCTTCATCATCATTAGCATCTTTGACATCAACTTCTTCACCTTATTCATCTTCTTCTTCATCTTCTACCTATTATTTTTTTTTGTTACATTGTTCATATTCTTTTTATTTAACTATTATTCTTCTTCATATTCAACTTCTTCATCATATTCTTATTTGTGACAGACATTCCCGTAGTTGTTATCTCTAAAAGTTTGAAGATTACACCTTCCGTTCTGCCTTTCACAAAAGAATTACATTTGTCCGCATTCAGTTTGGCCTGCAGCATCAGGCTTTATCCAGGGGCACCACGAGGAGGAACGGACTCACCCCCATACACTGCTTAGTCTTCTTCTGCTTATAATTTAGATAATATCTTTTGCTCTGATATTTAGTGTTATGCTTAATGTTCTTCTGCTCTTTGTTCTGCAGCCTTTTGTTCTTCTGCTTCTCGGTCTCCCATGTCGTCGTCGTCTCCAGGGTCGTCGTCTCCGGGGTCGTCGTCATCGGGGTGGTCTTCAGGGTCATCGTCTCCAGGGTCGTCGTCATCTCAGTGGTTGTCGTCTCTGGTGTCGTCGTCATCTTAGAGGTGGTCTTCCGGGTCGTCGTCTTTAGGGTCTTGAACTTGAAAATGTAGCAGAAGGTACAAGAAGGCTGAGAAAATACCGAGAAACAGCTGATGGAACTGGAACTCGGATGGCTACCCGAAGGTCCAAGAGCCAATGGAACTACAGAGGACCAGCTGACGTTACTGGAACCCGGTTACTAAGCAGGAGGTACCCGTGCCTGAAAGCACTACCAAGGACCACCTGACGTTGGTGGAACTCAGATACCCAGAAGGAGGCACCTAAGCCAAAGGCTCTGCCCGGAACCAGCTGACGGTACTGGAACCAGGATGGGGAGCAGAAGGTACAAGAGCAAAAGACACTGCCGAGAACCAGCTGACGGTACTGGAACCCGGATGGGTAGCCGAAGGTCCAAGAGCCAATGGAACTACCGAGGACCAGCTGACGTTACTGGAACCCGGTTACTAAGCAGGAGGTACCCGTGCCTGAAAGCACTACCAAGGACCACCTGACGTTGGTGGAACTCGGATACCCAGAAGGAGGCACCTAAGCCAAAGGCTCTGCCCGGAACCAGCTGACGGTACTGGAACCAGGATGGGGAGCAGAAGGTACAAGAGCAAAAGACACTGCCGAGAACCAGCTGACGGTACTGGAACCCGGATGGGTAGCCGAAGGTCCAAGAGCCAATGGAACTACCAAGGACCAGCTGACGTTACTGGAACCTGGTTACTAAGCAGGAGGTACCCGTGCCTGAAAGCACTACCAAGGACCACCTGATGTTGGTGGAACTCAGATACCCAGAAGGAGGCACCTAAGCCAAAGGCTCTACCCGGAACCAGCTGACGGTACTGGAACCAGGATGGGGACCTATTCAAGCTTGTCTTCCTAGAGCCCCAACTAGTGGTGTTGGAGCAAAGGGTCAGCAGAGGGAGCACAGTGTAGGCCGAAGCCTGCACTGGCGGCAGTTTTAGGTCTGTTGTGTCTGCGTGGGGTTTAAGGACACATTGCCGGCTATGCAGCAGGTGAACAGCTGGCGTTGCTGAACCCCACTGACACATTGGCGGGTGTTTTTCTCTGTGCAGCCAGCACTTCCGGGCACCAACTGGCGGTGTTAGAGCCCAGGGTCAGCAGGAGGAGCAGAGGAGCAGAGTGTAGGCCGAAGCCTGCACTGGAGGCAGCTTTGTGTCTGCGTGGTGTTTGCAGGACACGTTGCCGGCTACACAGCAGGGGAACAGCTGGTGTTACTGAACCCCACTGACACAGTGGCGAGTGTTTTCTCTGTGCAGCCAGCACTTCCGGGCGCCAACTGGCGTTGTTAGAGCCCAGGGTCAGCAGGAGGAGCAGAGGAGCAGAGTGTAAGCCAAAGCCTGCACTGGCGGCAGCTTTGTGTCTGCGTGGCGTTTGCAGGACACGTTGCCGGCTACACAGCAGGGGAACAGCTGGCATTGCTGAACCCCACTGACACATTGGCGGGTGTTTTTCTCTGTGCAGCCAGCACTTCCGGGCACCAACTGGCGGTGTTAGAGCCCAAGGTCTGCAGGAGGAGCAGAGTGTAGGCCGAAGCCTAATTGAACCAATTTTAAAGGTAACCTTAAACCCCCTCTCAGGTGTTACAAACTAGAAGAGCCACACCTTGGGCAGCAGTAGTGCTGCACAAGTCAAAGGTTGCTTTTTTAATTTTGTTCCTTGCACAAGCTGAATGAAACACGTATAACAATTAGCCCCTTATGCAGTCAAACTGTCTTGGAGGCGGGAGTTCCCTTCGTAATGAGACGCAGCACAGCTGTCAAAAATACCACCTTGGTGCTGGGCGCGGCCTCCTGAGCGTCGCATTTTGCTGTACAGGAGTCTGCGCTGTCGTGTTATCCCTTGGCCCTGCGCTGTTAGCGCTGCCCGTCTTCTGACATCATTTAATGTCGGCCGGTGCGGTTCGCGATGCCCATGAATCCCAGCCCTGTAGTGTCTTTTCATTAATTCAAACTGTGGGGCTGGGATTCATGGCCTTGCGCAGTCAATATGTTCACCTCTCACTCGTGTCCTTACACCTGCTTCAGACTGTGTGGCATCAGCTGATCCCTTATCGCATGCCACGGCCATGAAGCCGTACAGTCTGAAGAAGGCGGAAGGAGATGAGTGACAGGCGAAGATATGCACTGCTCATGCCCGTCAATCACACCCTCGCAGTCAAAATAAATAAGACACTAAGGGGCGTTGTGTCGGCGAGGGCGGCTGCAGAGGCGCAGTCAGCCAACCAATGATGTCAGAAGACGGGCAGCGCTACCAAGGGGGTTGCTGCGTGTCATTACAAAGGAAAGTCACACCTCAGGGACGGTTTAATGGTCTCAGGGGACTCATTTAATACGTGTTGAGTTCGACGTGTGCAAGGACAATAACTGAATGAGCCACCTTGTAGAAATGCAGCATTACTGCTGTACAAGGTGGCTGTTATACATACAAACGCCTGGGGGGGACAGGTTCCCTTCAATTTCAGTTGTTGTGTCTGCGTGGCGTTTGCAGGACACGTTGCCGGCTACACAGCAGGGGAACAGCTGGCATTACTTAACCCCACTGACACATTGACGGGTGTTTTTTTCTGTGCAGCCAGCACTTCCGGGCACCAACTGGTGGTGTTAGAGCCCAGGGACAGTAGGAGGAGCAGGCTGGAGGTATTGCCGCAAAACAGCAGGGGAGCAGCTGGCGTTACTGAACCCCAATAACAGAGGAGTGACTGTTGACTGTGCGGACAGCACTTCCAGGCACCAACTAGCGGTGTTAGAGCCCAGGGACAGCAGGAGGAGCAGATTGGAGGTATTGCCTCACACACAGCTGGGGAGCAGCTGACGTTACTGAACCCCAATAACAGAGGAGCGACTGTTGACTGTGCGGACAGCACTTCCAGGCACCAACTAGCGGTGTTAGAGCCCAGGGACAGCAGGAGGAGCAGATTGGAGGTATTGGCGCACACACAGCTGGGGAACAGCTGACGTTACTGAACCCCAATAACAGAGGAGCGATTGTTGACTGTGCGGACAGCACTTCCAGGCACCAACTAGCGGTGTTAGAGCCCAGGGACAGCAGGAGGAGCAGATTGGAGGTATTGCCGCACACACACAGCTGGGGAGCAGCTGACGTTACTGAGCCCCAATAACAGAGGAGCGACTGTTGACTGTGCGGACAGCACTTCCAGGCACCAACTAGCGGTGTTAGAGCCCAGGGACAGCCGGAGGAGCAGATTGGAGGTATTGCCGCACACACAGCTGGGGAACAGCTGACATTACTGAACCCCAATAACAGAGGAGCGACTGTTGACTGTGCGGACAGCACTTCCAGGCACCAACTAGCGGTGTTAGAGCCCAGGGACAGCAGGAGGAGCAGATTGGAGGTATTGGCACACACACAGCTGGGGAACAGCTGACGTTACTGAACCCCAATAACAGAGGAGCGACTGTTGCCTGTGCGGAAAGCACTTCTAGGCACCAACTAGCGGTGTTAGAGCCCAGGGACAGCAGGAGGAGCAGATTGGAGGTATTGCCGCACACACAGCTGGGGAGCAGCTGACGTTACTGAACCCCAATAACAGAGGAGCAACTGTTGATTGTGCGGACAGCACTTCCAGGCACCAACTAGCGGTGTTAGAGCCCAGGGACAGCAGGAGGAGCAGATTGGAGGTATTGGCGCACACACAGTTGGGGAACAGCTGACGTTACTGAACCCCAATAACAGAGGAGCGACTGTTGACCGTGCGGACAGCACTTCCAGGCACCAAGTAGCGGTGTTAGAGCCCAGAGACAGCAGGATGAGCAGATTGGAGGTATTGGCGCACACACAGCTGGGGAGCAGCTGACGTTACTGAACCCCAATAACAGTGGAGCGACTGTTGACTGTGCGGACAGCACTTCCAGGCACCAACTAGCGGTGTTAGAGCCCAGGGACAGCAGGAGGAGCAGATTGGAGGTATTGCCGCGCACACAGCTGGGGAGCAGCTGACGTTACTGAACCCCAATAACAGAGGAGCGACTGTTGACTGTGCAGACAGCACTTCCAGGCACCAACTAGCGGTGTTAGAGCCCAGGGACAGCAGGAGGAGCAGATTGGAGGTATTGCCGAACACACAGCTGGGGAACAGCTGACGTTACTGAACCCCAATAACAGAGGAGCGACTGTTGACTGTGCGGACAGCACTTCCAGGCACCAACTAGCAGTGTTAGAGCCCAGGGACAGCAGGAGGAGCAGAGGAACACCATGTAGGCCGAAGCCTGATTGGAGCAAGTCGAAAGGGAACCTTTAACCCCCCCCAAGGCGTTTGTAGCTGAAAGAGCCAGCTTGTGCAGCACAAAGGATGCAAAAGGAAAAGGTGGCTCTTTTATTTATGCTCCTTGCAAACACAGAACTAAACACTTATAAAATGTGTCCCCTGATACCGTGAGACCGTCCCGGAGGTGGGACCTTCCTTCGTAATGGGACGCAGCACAGCTGTCGTTCCTACCCCCTTGGTGGCGTGCGCCGCCTCCTCAGCGTTGTTTGATTCTGTCCCGGAGCCTGCGCTGTTATGTTATCCCTTGGCCAGGCGCACTTAGCGCTGCCCATCTTCTGACATAATTTGGTGTCAGGCTGGCTGCGCCTGTGCGGCCGCGCTGGCCAAGATCCCGCCTCGCAGTGTCGTCTAATGTAATCCCACCTCGGGCCTGGGATCCGTGGCCATGCGCAGTGCTTATCCTCGCCTCTCACTCCCCTCCCTCCGGCTTCTTCAGACTGTGCGCCGTCATGGCCGTGGCATGCTATTAGGGATCAGCTGAGGGTGCACAGTCTGAAGAAGGCGGAGGGAGATGAGTGACAGCCTGAGGTGAAGATATGCACTGCGCATGCCCATGGATCCCAGGCCCGCAGTGTGATTAAATCAGAAGACACTGCGAGGCGGGACCTTGGCTAGCGCGGCCGCACAGGCGCAGTCAGCCTGACACTAAATGATGTCAGAAGACGGGCAGCGCTAAGTGTGCCTGGCCAAGGGATATCATAACAGCGCAGGCTCCGGGACAGAATCAAACAACGCTGAGGAGGTGGCACACGGCACCAAGTGGGTAGGAATGACAGCTGTGCTGCGTCACATTACGAAGGAAAGTCCCACCTCCGGGACGGTTTTACGGTATCAGTGGACACATTTTATAAGTGTTAAGTTCTGCGTGTGCAAGGAGCTAAACAAAAATAGCTACCTTTTCCTTGTGCAGCATTACTGCTGCACAAGGTGGCTCTTTCAGTAACAAACGCCTGGGGGGGGACAGGTTCCCTTAAATTTCAGTTGTTGTGTCAGCGTGGCGGTCGCAGGACACATTGCCGACTACACAGCTGGGGATCAGGTGACGTTACTGACACCCAATAACACTGGGTCATATGTTTTGACTGTGCAGACGGCACTTCTGAGCCTCAACTGGCGTTGTTGGAGCCCAGGAATTACAGTTCAGGTGGTAGAAAGATGAACACAACAGGAGACCTGGATACTGTAGGCAGTCACCCAATTATTTAATCAGGAAGAGGAGTGGCAAATTCCTGCGAGATCCAGGCCTGGTTCATTTTCAGGAAAGTAAGCCGGTCAACGTTATCGGAGGATAGTCGCATGTGACGGTCTGTTAGTACACCACCTGCAGCACTAAAGACGCGTTCCGATAATACACTAGCCGCAGGGCAAGCCAGCACCTCCAATGCATACTGGCTTAGCTCTGGCCATGTATCCAGCTTAGAGACCCAAAACTTGAAAGGGGAAGAGCCGTCTGGGAGTACAGTAAGAGGGCAAGACATGTAGTCTGTCACCATCTGACGGAACCGTTGCCTCCTGCTGACTGGAGCCGCCTGTGATGGTGTAGACATTTGTGGCGGGCACACAAAACTGTGCCACAGTTGGGCCATATTGGTCTTGCCTTGGGCAGAGGCACTGCTTCTGCTCCCTCTTTGTGCAGAGCCTCCTCCACTGCCAGGACGCACTGAGCTGCTTTGTAAAGCACTAGCAGCACTTCTCTCAGTTGGACTGGAGAAGATGATGGAATTCACCAGTGTGTCTTGGTACTCCCGCATTTTACGATCCCGGTACAACGGTGTGATGAGGCTTTGTACGTTGTCCCGGTAGTGAGGATCGAGGAGGGTGTACACCCAATAATCAGCCATGTTGAGAATGTGGGCAATGCGCCGGTCGTTTCTCAGGCACTGCAGCATGTAATCAACCATGTGCTGCAGACTGCCAACTGGCTAAGAAACGCTGTCCCCTGCTTGAGGCGTGAGCTCTGCCCGCTCTTCATCACCCCACCCTCGCTGTACACACTGACTACTGGACAATTGTGTAACTCCCTCCTCTGGACGGATGTCTTCCTCCTCCATTGACTCCTCCTCATCCTCCTCACAAAGTGTCCCCTGCCTACGCGTTTGTGAGGAACCACGTGGCGCTGACTGTCCAGAAGCTGATGGAAATGGTGAGTACTCATCCTCCACCTCTTCCACAACATCATCCCTTAGCGCTTGCAGTGTTTGTTGAAGCACGCTGATAAGGGGGACAGTCATGCTGACTAGTGCATCATCTGCACTCGCCATCCGCGTGGAATAATCAAAGGGACGCAAAACCTGGCAGACGTCCTTCATAGTGGCCCACTCTGTGGTTGTGAAGTCTGAACGGCGCGGAGTGCGACTTCTTTGCGCCTGATGCAGCTGGTACTCCATTACTGCTTGCTGCTGCTCACACAACCGCTCCAACATATGTAATGTGGAATTCCACCTGGTAGGTAAGTCACATATGATGCGATGTTCCGGAAGGCGGAATCGGCGCTGCAGAGCTGCAATGCGCGATCTTGCCATGCTGGAACGCCGCAAGTGAGCACACTCTAGGCGGACCTTGTGCAGCAGTGCATCAAGATCCGGATAGTCCCTCAAAAAACTCTGCACGACCAAGTTGAGCACATGTGCCAGACTGTTGTGAATTCCGCTCTTGGGCTCCCTCCGGTGGTTGTAAGTGGCATTTTTGTGAATTCTGTTCTTGGGCTCCCTCCTGTGGTTTTGAGTGGTATGGCTGCTTCTGGGATTTAGCATCAGCAGCTGTTTTCACTGATTGTCTTTCTGGCTCGGCTATATTAGTCTGCCTATTCCCTCATTCAATGCCAGTTGTCAATTGTTGAGCTTGGAGTCATGGCTCTCTGAGGATTTCCCTGCCATTTTGACCATTTCAGCAAAGCTAAGTCCTTGCTTGTCTTTTTGCAATTCACTTGTTGTGGACTTTGTTGTTTGGCATTTTCTATGTTTTGCTCATTTGTCCAGCTTATCAGTATGGATCTATTTTGCTAAGCTGGAAGCTCTGGGCAACAGAGTTTGCCCTCCACACCTTTAGTCAGGTGTGGAGATTTTTGCATTTCTCTGCGGTGGACTTTTTCTAGTTTTTATTACTGACCGCACAGTTTTCTGTTCTGTACTAATTCTGTCTAGCTAGTAGTGGCCTCCTTTGCTAAATCTTGTTTCATACTACGTATGTCATTTGCTTCTCCTCTCACAGTCATTATTTGTGGGGGGCTGTCCTATCCTTTGGGGATTTTCTCTGAGGCAAGATAGCTTTCCTGTTTCTACCTTTAGGGGTAGCTAGTTCTCCGGCTGTGACGAGGTGTCCAGGGAGTGACAGGAACATCCCACGGCTACTGCTAGTGTCTGTGTTAAGATTAGGAACTGCGGTCGGTATAGTTACCACCTGCTCAGAGCTAGTCGCATGTCGCTCCTTAATCACCAGACCATAACACCAGACATGGGATGTGAGTGAGGTTGCCGAGGCCCAGAGCTGCCACCAGATTTTGGCCATTGTCACACACTACCATGCCTGGCTGGAGATTCGCTGCCACAAACCACACATCGCTCTCCTGCTTGATGGCATTCCAGAGCTCCTGCGCTGTGTGGCTTCGATTCCCCAAAGAAATTAATTTCAAGACGGCCTGTTGACGTTTGGCCACGGCTGTGCTCATGTCGGTCGTAACAGGTAAACGTTCACGGGTCCATGTGGAGGTGGACTGTGACAGCTCCTGCAGCGATGTTTCTGAGGAACTTGTGTATGAGGAGGAGTCAATGCGTACATACTGGATTCCTGCAATCCTTGGAGTGCGCCACTCGCACGATCTGTACCCGGCTCAACAACATTAACCCAATGGGCAGTGAGGGAAAGGTATCGCCTCTGTCCATGGTGACTGGTCCATGCATCGGTGGTGAGGTGGACCTTGCTACTGACGGCGTTCAGTAGCGCATGTTTTATGTGTCCCTCCACATGCTTGTGCAGGGCAGGGATGGCTTGCCTGCTGAAATAAAAGCGGCTGGGCACAATTGTACTGTGGGACTGCCAATGCCATCAAGTCATGGAAGCTGTCAGTCTCCACCAGCCTGAATGACAGCATTTCCAGTGACAGAAGTTTGGCAATGCCTGCAGTCAGAGCCTGTGCTCGTGGGTGGTTTGACGAGAATGGCCACCTTTTCTCCCATGCCTGTACTACCGATGGCTGTAGACTGGCCTGGGAGTGTGAGGATGACTGGGAACTTGGTGCTGCGGGTGGAATTACAGTGGGTCTCTGGACAACAGTGCCAGAGGTTCTTCCATGGCGATCCTGGGAGGAAGCCGAACCAGCTGTGTGTGAGCTGGAGGAAGGGGCAACACGAGCTGAAGAGGTGGTAGCTGTCGCTGTTGGTTGGGCTAGCTCTTCAGTGAGTTTTTGTAACTCCGCCGTGTGCCTGGTCCGCACATGTTTCCACATATTTGAGGTATTGAGGCTGTTGACATTTCTCCCTCTTTTGATTTTCTGATGACACACCTTGCATTTGACAGAGCAAATGTCATCTGCAACTGTGTCAAAAAAGGCCCAGGCACTGCAAGTCTTGGGAGTGCCCTTTTTGGCTGTTGGAAGAGGCATGCTCCTAACGGGTGCCTAAGTGGAGGCTACAGGCTCCGCAGTCTTCCCCCTCCCTCTCCCTCTTTGGCCCGTTCAGGGAATCTCTTCCTCAGAGCTGCTCCCACCACATTCCTGTCCCTCACGCCACGATGGGTCAAGGACTTCATCATCTACACTACCTTCTGCCACCAACTGCACATCCTGGGTAGTCTTAGCAGCACAGCACGCACCAGAAAGTGGCACCTGAGTGTCATCATCAGCGGATGCGTATTGCGGTGTGGTGACCGGAGGCACTGGCCCACCCGCCTCTTCAGACTCAGAGAGAAAAAGCTGTTGGGCATCACTGCACACTGCCTCTTCTTCCATTTCTCCAATGCTGCTTGGCTGGCCCCCCTGTTTCCAAGCCAAGAGATTCAGAGAACAGAAGTAGAGACGACTCCTGTCCTGGGCTCTCTGACTGCCTGGGCAATTTGGCAGGTGGTGAAGAGACAGATGGGTGCTCTCCAGTGCTCTGTGCCTGAGAGGATGTGGCACTAATTGAAGTCGATGCGTTAGCTGCCATCCATCCGACAACATCTTCAATTTGGTCTTCACGCAGCAGCGGTGTGCGGCGCTCTCCGACAAAGCTGCGCATGAAGTACTGTTCCCTGCTGAAACTGGGTGATGATGAGTCACCGGTGCCCGCAGCAGGCACAGAATCCCCACGTCCTCTCCCTGCTCCGCGCCCACGCCCACGTGCCTTACTCCCTGCCTTCATCTTGGTTGACTGATAAAGATAAGCAGAAAAGTACTAACGGCTTAGTGTGCTTATTCCTGAACAGCTCCTAACAGGTATAAGAAACACTAATTTTCTAAAGTGTGGACTAGACTTTAATATGAGCTAATGTGGCCTACACAACTGTAAAGTGGTGTTTGGTGAACTTTATTAGTTATTTATTTTTTGGGGGCTGAACTGACTACAGGGCGAGCTGCACTCACACGGAGACCGTGCAGACAGCAGTAAATGGCGCTGCAAGGCCCAAAAAAGCTCCTCTCTGTTATCCTATGTAGTGTTTTTCCAAAATGTTGTTGGATACGGATGGAAAGCCACTAATAGGAAATATTTGAAAAAATGTGCAGCAGGCTGCACTATTTGGCAAAAAAGGACAATGGATTTAACTGTATGAGGCTCTGACGCACCCTGAGCTGACTGCAACCAGCTGTGGCTGCAGACAGACTACAGAGCGATGTGCACTCACAGCCGTAAAGGGCACTGCAAGGCCCAAAAAACCTCCTCTACGTTATCCTATGTAGTGTTTTTCCACAATTTAGCTGGATACGGGTGGAAAGCTACTAATAGGAATTATTTGAAAAAATGTGAAGCGGGCTGCACTATTTGCTAAAAAGGACAATGTATTTTACGCTATGAGGCAGTGACGCACCCTGAGCTGGATACAACCGGCTGTGGCTGCACACAGACTACAGGGCGAGCTGCACTCACACGGAGACCGTGCAGACAGCCGTAAACGGCGCTGCAAGGCCCAAAAAACCTCCTCTACGTTATCCTATGTAGTGTTTTTCCACAATTTAGCTGGATACGGGTGGAAAGCCACTAATAGGAATTATTTGAAAAAATGTGCAGCGGGCTGCACTATTTGCAAAAAAGGACAATGTATTTTACGCTATGAGGCAGTGACGCACCCTGAGCTGGATTCAACCGGCTGTGGCTGCACACAGACTACAGAGCGAGCTGCACTCACACGGAGACCATGCAGACAGCCGTAAACGGCGCTGCAAGGCCCAAAAAACCTCCTCTACATTATCCTATGTAGTGTTTTTCCACAATTTAGCTGGATACGGGTGGAAAGCCACTAATAGGAATTATTTGAAAAAATGTGCAGCGGGCTGCACTATTTGCAAAAAAGGACAATGTATTTTACGCTATGAGGCAGTGATGCACCCTGAGCTGGATACAACCGGCTGTGGCTGCACACAGACTACTGGGCGAGCTGCACTCACACGGAGACTGTGCAGACAGCCGTAAACGGCGCTGCAAGGCCCAAAAAACCTCCTCTACGTTATCCTATGTAGTGTTTTTCCACAATTTAGCTGGATACGGGTGGAAAGCCACTAATAGGAATTATTTGAAAAAATGTGCAGCGGGCTGCACTATTTGCAAAAAAGGACAATGTATTTTACGCTATGAGGCAGTGACGCACCCTGAGCTGGATACAACCGGCTGTGGCTGCACACAGACTACAGGGCGAGCTGCACTCACACGCAGACCATGCAGAAAGCCGTAAACGGCGCTGCAAGGCCCAAAAAACCTCCTCTATGTTATCCTATGTAGTGTTTTTCCACAATTTAGCTGGATACGGGTTGAAAGCCACTAATAGGAATTATTTGAAAAAATGTGCAGCGGGCTGCACTATTTGCAAAAAAGGACAATGGAATGCATAGAACAGTATGAGACAGTGAACCACCCTGAGCTGAATACAACAGGCTATGGCTGCATACAGACTAGAGAGTGGGCTGCACTCACACACACACACACACACAGAGACCTTGTAGATCGCTGTGATAACAGCGCTGCAAGGCAAAAGCAAGGTGAACACACAGTGGTTGCTAAATTAGCCTGGGAAAAGCACAAAGAAGCAAATCGCTATCTCAACTGGCCCTCAGTCAGAACACAGCGTCCTCTGCCTAACTGAATTCACAGCAGAGTGAGCCAGAAAGGGCGGCAGCGTTTTTTATAGTGCATCATGACATCATTTCAGCAGCCAATCACAGCCTTGCCAGTAGTTACATGCCCACCATGCTGAACAGGATGTGCCCACACTTGTAATCATTCCTCATTGGCTGAATTTGTGCTGTTTGAATTATGGGAACTTCCGATTCCGGTATCCGATATGCGGTAAGTATCGGATCTCGGTATCGGAATTCCGATACCGCAAGTATCGGCCGATACCCGATACTTGTGGTATCGGAATGCTCAACACTACCCATGACGTAAGTTTGCATCATAGTTCATGAACCGCTTCCAGACCATGACGTAAATTTACATCAAAGGTCGTCAATGGGTTAAAGCCCTTAAAACATGGACAAATACTTCAAACAGTGATGTGTTGTATAGCATTGAAGCAGATAAGAGTAGTAGTATGAGAATAAATACAGAGATGCATTTGATAGGAAGAAAGAGAGATAGGGAGGTTCCAGCAGGTATGCCAGAATCTTTGACTGATCGGTGATATACTGTAGATGACATCTGTAATACAGCATTCAAATTACAATCATGCATTTTTATCTTTCTTAATATTATAGAAAACAAAGCAAGGAAGCAAAATAGTTAAAGAAATCTGGAATCAGTGTGAGGTCGCGGGCTAACTGTGTCTTCTTCTGTAAGGCTATGTGTTCACGTTGCATATTTGGTTGCAGAAATTTCTGCAAGGTTTCTGCATCTCTTGACGGAAAAATGAAGCTGGAAATATGTGCGTTTTTTAATGCGTTTTTTAATGCATTTTTGCATGTGTTTTTTCATGCATTTTTGTAAATCCATAGTGCTAAATAAAGACATTTTATTAAAAAAGAAGAATTGTGATGTCATTTCATTGTTCAAGCTCTTCAGACAGGTGCACTCATTAATATTAAATAAAGACACACACACCAACGTATGTAGGAGCATTAACATAATTAACCTACATATGCTGTAACAAAAAAGCAACTGTCAGAAATCTGCATGAAATGCAATATCTGTTTATTTTTCAAAAACATTTTTTTTAAAATTGCGTGGGCTTCTGCATAATTTTAATAACCAGCAGAGGGAAAGCCGACATCTGATGACAGATGTTAATATTCTGGGAAAGAGCCAATAGCCAAAGGTTCCCAGACTATTAATATCAGCTCACAGCTGTTTGCTTAGCCTTTACCCCAGAAAAAATTGACATGAGGCCCCCTCATAAAATCAAACCAGCAAAGGCTAAGCAGACAGCTATGGGCTGATATTAATAGCCTGGGAAGGGGCCATGGATACAGGCATCCCCCAAGCTAAAAACATCACCTCTCAGCCACTCCAGAAATGGTGCATCTTATAAATGCGCCAATTCTGGCACTTAGCCTTGCTCTTCCCACTTGCCCTGTAGCGGTGGCAAGTGGGGTTCATATTTGTGGGGTTGATGTCACCTTTGTATTGTCAGGTGACATCAAGCCCACAGGCTAGTAATGGAGAGGTGTCTACAGGACACCTATCCATTATTAACCCCATAGTGATATTGCATAAAACACAGACACCCAGAATAAAGACCATTATTTTAATTCGTTACGCCCCAAGGGTGGTTTGCATGTTAATGACCGGGCCAATTTTTACAATTCTGACCACTGTCCCTTTATGTGGTTATAACTCTGGAATGCTTCAACGGATCTTGGCAATTCTGACATTGGTTTCTCATGACATACTGTACTTCATTACAGTTGTAACATTTCTTCAATAAAACTTGCGTTTATATGTAAAAAAAAAAACAGAAATTTGGCACAAATTTTGAAAATTTTGCAATTTTCCAAATTTGAATTTGTATGCCCTTAAATCACAGAGATATGTCACACAAAATAATTAATAAGTAACATTTCCCACATGTCTACTTTACATCAGCACAATTTTGGAACCAAAATTTTTTTTTGTTAGGGAGTTATAAGGGTTAAAAGTTGACCAGCAATTGCTCATTTTTACAACACCAATATTTTTTAGGGACCACATCACATTTGAAGTCATTTTGAGGGGTCTATATGCTAGAAAATAACCAAGTGTTGACACCATTCTAAAAACTGCACTCCTCAAGGTGCTCAAAGCCACATTCAAGAAGTTTATTAACCCTTCAGGTGTTTTACAGGAATTTTTGGAATGTTTTAAAATAATTAACTTAACTTTTTTTCACAAAAATTTTTACTTCAGCTCCAATTTGTTTTATTTTACCAAGGGTAACAGGAGAAAATGGACCCCAAAAGTTGTTGTACAATTTGTTATGAGTACGATGATACCCCATATGTGGGGGTAAACCACTGTTTGGGTGCATGGCAGAGCTCGGTAGGGAAGGAGCGTCGTTTGACTTTTCAATGCAAAATTGACTGGAATTGAGATGGGACGCCATGTTGCGTTTGGCGAGCCCCTGATGTGCCTAAACATTGAAACCCCCCACAACTGACACTATTTTGGAAAGTAGACCCCCTAAGGAACTTATCTAGATGTGTGGTGAGCACTTTAACCCACCAAGTACTTCACAGAAGTTTATAATGCAGAGCCGTCAAAATAAAAAATCATAGTTTTTCACAAATATGATTTTTGGCCCAAAATTTTTTATTTTCCCATGGGTAAGAGAAGAAATTGGACCCCAAAAGTTGTTGTGCCATTTTTCCTGAGTACGCCGATACCCCATATATGGGGATAAACCACTGTTTGGGCGCATGGCAGAGCTCGGAAGGAAAGGAGCGCCATTTGACTTTTCAATGCAAAATTGACTGGAATTGAGATAGGACACCATGTTACGTTTGGAGAGCCCCTGATGTGCCTAAACATTGAAACCCCCCACAAGTGACACCATTTTGGAAAGTAGACCCCCTAAGGAACTCATCTAGATGTGTTTTGACAGCTTTGAACCCCCAAGTGTTTCACTACAGTTTATAACGCAGAGCCATGAAAATAAAAATTCTTTTTTTTTCACAAAATTATTTTTTAGCCCCCAGTTTTGTATTTTCCCAAGGGTAAAAGGAGAAATTTAACCCCAAAAGTTGTTATCCCATTTGTCCTGAGTACACTGATACCCCATATATGGGGGGAACCACTGTTTGGGTGCATGGCAGAGCTCGGAAGGGAAGGAGCGCCATTTGGAACGCAGACTTAGATGGATTGGTCTGCAGGCATCACATTGCATTTGCAGAGCCCCTGATGCACCTAAACAGTAGAAACCCCCCATAAGTGACACCATTTTTGAAACTAGACCCCCCAAGGAACTTATCTAGATGTGTTGTGAGAACTTTGAACCCCCAAGTGTTTCACTACAGTTTATAACGCAGAGCTGTGAAAATAAAAAATAATTTTTTTCCACAAAAATTATATTTTAGCCCCCTGTATTGTATTTTTCCAAGGGTTACAGGAGAAATTGGACCCCAAACGTTGTTGTCCAATTTGTCCTGAGTATGCTGATACCCCATATTTGGGGAGGAACCTAAGTTTGGGCGCATGGCAGAGCTCGGAAGGGAAGGAGCGCCATTTGGAATGCAGACTTAGATGGATTGGTCTGCAGGCGTCACGTTGCATTTGCAGAGCCCTGATGCACCTAAACAGTAGAAACCCCCCACAAGTGACACAATTTTTGAAACTAGACCCCCAAAGGAACTTATTTAGATGTGTTGTGAGAACTTTGAACCCCCAAGTGTTTCACTACAGTTTATAACGCAGTCATGAAAATAAAAATTAATTTTTTCCCACAAAAATGTTTTTTTTAGCCCCCCAAATTTTTATTTTCCCAAGGGTAACAAGAGAAATTGGACCCCAATTGTTGTTGTCCAATTTGTACTGAGTATGTTGATACCCCACATGTTGGGGTAAACCCCTGTTTTGGTGCATGGGAGAGCTCGGAAGGGAAGGAGCACTGTTTTACTTTTTCAACGCAGAATTGGTTGGAATTGAAATCGGATGCCATATCGCTTTTCAAGAGCCCTGATGTGCCTAAACAGTGGAAACCCCCAATTCTAACTGAAACCCTATCCCAAACACATCCCTAACCCTAATCCCAACCATAACCCTAACCACACCCCTAACCCTGACACACCCCTAACCCTAATCCCAACCATAAATGTAATCCAAACCCTAACCCTAACTTTAGCCCAAACCCTAAATAACTTTAGCCCCAACCCAAACCCTAACTTTAGCCCCAACCCTAACTGTAGCCCTAACCTTAACTTTAGCCACAGCCTTAACCCTAACTTTAGCCGCAGCCCTAACGCTATCTTTAGCCCCAACCCTAACTGTAGCCCAAACCCTAACTGTAGCCCTAACCCTAGCCCCAAACCTAACCCTAGCCCTAACCCTAGCCTTAACCCTAGCCCTAACCCTAGCCCTAACCCTAACCCCAACCCTAACCCTAGCCCTAACCCTAGCCTTAACCCTAGCCCTAACACTAACCCTAGCCCTAACCCCAGCCCTAACCCTAGCCCAACCCTAGCCATAGCCCTAACCCTAGCCCTAAAGGTAAAATGGAAATAAATACATTTTTTTATTTTTTATGTTTCCCTAACTAAGGGGGTGATAAAGGGGGATTTGATTTACTTTTTTATAGCGGGTTTTTTATGATTGTCAGCTGTCACACACTAAAAGACGGTTTTCATTGCAATAAATATTTTTTGTGTTACATTTTGAGACTTATAATTTTCCATATTTTGGTCCACAGAGTCATGTGAGGTTTTTTGCGGGATGAGTTGACGTTTTTATTGGTACCATTTTTGGGCATGTGACATTTTTTGATTCATGAATTTCTTTTGGAGGGTCGTTTATACCGTTCCAGTTTGGTAAAATTAATAAAGCAGTTTTATTCTTCGGGTTAGTACGATTACAGCGATACCTCATTTTTTCGTGTTTTGGCGCTTTTATACGATAAAAACTATTTTATAGAAAAAATAATTATTTTTGCATCGCTTTATTCTGAGGACTATAACTTTTTTATTTTTTTGCTGATGATGCTGTATGGCAGCTCGTTTTTTGCGGGACAAGATGACGTTTTCAGCGGTACCATGGTTATTTATATCCGTCTTTTTGATTGCATGTTATTCCACTTTTTGTTCGGCAGTATGATAATAAAGCGTTGTTTTTTGCCTCGTTTTATTTACGGTGTTCACTGAAGGGGTTAATTAGTGGGAAAGTTTTATAGGTCGGGTCGTTAGGGATGCGGCGATACTAAATATGTGTACTTTTATTGTTTTTTTTATTTAGATAAAGAAATGTATTTATGGGAACAATATTTTTTTTCTTTATTTAGGAATTATTTTTTTTTTTTTAACTCTTTTACTTTGTCCCAGGGGGTAAATCACTGTATAGTGACAGATCGCTGATCTGATACTTTGCAGAGCACTGTGTCAGATCAGCAATCTGACATGCAGGGCTCCTGGCTTACCAGCGCCTGCTCTGAGCAGGCACTTGGTAAGCCACCCCCTTCAGGACCCAGAAGTAGCCCCATGGCCATTTTGGATCTGGGGCCTGCAGGGAGGAGACGCTCGGTACAAGGTGAGCACATCACCTTGTACAGATTGTCTCAGGGAAGCTTGCAGGGAGCCCCATCCCTGCGCGATGCTTCCCTGTACCGCCGGAACACTGAGATCATGTTTGATCGCAGCGTGCTGGGGGTTAAAGTGCCGGAGGCGGTCCGTGACCACTCCTGGCACATAGTGCCGGATGTCAGCTACGATATCCAGCTGACACCCGGCCGCGATCGGCCGCGCTCCACCGTGAGCGTGGCCGATCGCATATGACGTACTATCCCATCACTGGAAATTAAGTCCCAGATCACCTTGATGGGATAGTACATCATATGGGATTAATGGGTTAAATAATCACACATTGAATCCTTATTTACCATACTTACTGAACGCCTAATCCCCGATACCCTTGTCTCCTGCAAACAATCAAAAATAACAAACCAACATATAATACTATCCTGCCTGACGTAGTCCATTAAATACTGAGGGTCCCACAGCGATCTCACATGTAGAACAGTCACATCGGGAGATGTGACCGCTCTACCCGGCCTCTGTCGATACACTGACAGGAGGTAATCGCTCCTGCAGAGTATTACGGAGTCGCCGGGAGAGTTCACCAGAGTTCATCAGAACTTTCCCACACAGCGATCAGCTGATGAACTCTGGTGAACTCTCACGGTGGCTCAGTAATGCACTGTGGGAGCAATCACCTCCTTTTGTCAGTGTGTCGCCTGCGGCCGGGTGAAATTGACGTGAGACACTCGTATTAAATGGACTACGGCAGAAAGGTCAGTACATGATGGTTTATTATTTTTGATTGTTTGCAGCATTAGTGGATTGGGGATTAGGAGTTTGGTGAGTATGCATTGTGTATATGAATATGTAAATATTTAGATTTTTTTTACAACTGAACACAGGTGCCGGATGATGAGACTATTCTCCCATCATCAGCTCATGCTGTCTCTGTTATATGTGACAAAACATGTAGCCGGATGGGAGTAGTAGTCCCATCAGATGATTCCTGGGTACACACACCGACAGACACAGACGCACACAGACAGACAGACAAACACACACACAGACAGACACACAGAGACACGCACATATTCTGCGCCCACACACAGAGACACACATATTCTCCGCCCACACACTGTTCCTCTTTCTGACATCATTTCCCTTTGACAAATCACAGCATTTTTGGCAGTAAATCTGCAGCAAATGCGCAGCAAATGTGCAAACCTTTTTACCCCTGCGGTTTTTGCTGCAGATTTGACTGACTCAATTGAAGTCAATGAGTCAAAAACACTTCAGAAACGCAAAATGAATTGACATGCTGCAGAAAATAAAAGGCTGCAAATACAGATGGAAATTTACTGATGATATGCACAACACTTCAAGATTGTCATTGAATTACCTTGCTTTAGTATTCTATTGCATTTTTAGAGCATTTCCACACATAAAAAAACACCGCAAAAATGCGTGTGCACATAGCCTAAGGGGGAATAATTGTTTTCTAAAAATACAAAAAATAATTCTCTAAAATTCAGACTGTTTATCTTGCAAAGTGTGGGTGTCTTAAACATTTTTTTGCATATCTGATTTGTTACTCCAATATTATATCAACATCTGCCATACCAAAACTGTTCTCTGATGCAAGTGCTGGCTTTTTGATTCTGCATCTATTATTTCGTATTTTGTTATTTTCGAGAAGCTCGTGAATTTTGTTGAAAAAAATAGGACATTTAACTCTACATTTAAGTCTGTTTTTGCACACGTTTTGAGTAGGGTTGAGCGACTTTCATTTTTTAAAGATCGAGTCGGGTTTTGTGAAACCCGACTTTGTCCAGAGTCGAGTCGAGTGCAGTCGGCCGATTATCGCTAAAAGTCGGGGATCGACCGAAACACGAAACCCAATGCAAGTCAATGGGGAAGCATAGTCGGCATTGAGTGGAGGCCAGGAAAACACCTACAGTGCCCATTTTAATGCCAAAAACATCCATTCTTGTTTCTGAAGCTTGTCAATCTTAATTAACTTTATAATAATAGTTGTTCAATGGAACTTGGGGGTCATTTGGCAAATTTGTGGGGGGTAGGGCTGGTTCAAGGCTTTAGTGGGCCCAGGAATCGTGGACTATGTCACGGCGGTGGAGCAGGGAGAGGTAAGTATTTCAACGTTGCAAGGGCACACTTGTTCGCATTGGCACTGGCACAGGGCCCCTCAAAGTACAGCGGTGTGTTTGCACGGCGGGGGCGCCTCCCACCAGCAGCGACACTTTTGCGTACTCTGAGGGGCCCTGTGCCAGTGACGTCGCCAATGAGTATGCCCCCCCCACACCTGATGAAGGAACCTGCACTTTCATCTGCACCTTCCTCTTTGTCCCTGTGTAAGGTGGTATAACATGCGGGAAGGGGAACCTTACTTTCAGCAGGGTCAGATTCTGGCTGTGTAGAGTGCAAGGAGAATGTAGTGGTCTAGGTCAATTTACCAGCAGACTCATCTAGCAGTGGCTGGGCAATGGGCAGGATGAGGAGGAAACAGATATAGGGCCAAAGAATAAAGTAGGCTACATGCAGTTCAAAATTGGTAACAGGACTAAACAGGCGGCAATGCTTTGTTCAGTGGAGTAGCAAACCCAGGAGCAGCAGACACTGTTTTAAGGGCCCAAACACACTAATAGGCCAAATGCAGTTTAATATCTGATACTTTAGGCCAAAAGCCTAAGACTGAAGCTCAGCTTTATTCAGTTGAGGGCAAACACCAGGGAGGGGCAGACACTGTTAGTAGGCCCTAACCACCAATTTTTAAAAACACAGCACTTAATGAGAGCCAGAAGGTTGACGCTCAGCTTTATTCAGTTGAGGACAAACACCAGGCAGGGGCAGACACCGTTAGTAGGCCGTAACCAAAGTTGAAGGCCAAATGCAGTTTAATATCTGATACTATAGGCCGAAAGCCAGAAGGTGGAAGCTCAGCTTTATTCAGTTGAGGGCAAACACCAGGGAGGGGCAGACACCGTTAGTAGGCCCTAACCACCAATTTTTAAAAACACAGCACTTAATGAGAGCCAGAAGGTTGAAGCTCAGCTTTATTCAGTTGAGGACAAACACCAGGGAGGGGCAGACACCGTTAGTAGGCCCTAACCACCAATTTTTAAAAACACAGCACTTATTGAGAGCCAGAAGGTTGAAGCTCAGCTTTATTAAGTTGAGGACAAACACCAGGGAGGGGCAGACACCGTTAGTAGGCCGTAACCAGAGTTGAAGGCCAAATGCAGTTTAATATCTGATACTATAGGCCGAAAGCCAGAAGGTGGAAGCTCAGCTTTATTCAGTTGAGGACAAACACCAGGCAGGGGCAGACACCGTTAGTAGGCCCTAACCACCAATTTTTAAAAACACAGCACTTAATGAGAGCCAGAAGGTTGAAGCTCAGCTTTATTCAGTTGAGGACAAACACCAGGGAGGGGCAGACACCGTTAGTAGGCCGTAACCAAAGTTGAAGGCCAAATGCAGTTTAATTTCTGATACTATAGGCCGAAAGCCAGAAGGTGGAAGCTCCAATTTAGACAGTGGAGGACAATTTGAATTAGGGACTGCAGACAGACTTAGTAGGCTGTCCCCTGTGGACCATGCATCCACCACATTAACCCATTGCGCCTTAATGGACACGTAATCTTCCGTGGCCATGCCTACAGGTCCATGCGTCTGTTGTCAGGTGCACCTTTGTACTCACAGATTGCCAGAGTGCATGGACAATGCAGTCTTTTACATGCTGGTGGAGGGTTGGGATGGCTTTTCTCGCAAAAGAAGTGTCGACTGGTTAGCTTGTAGCGTGGTACAGCGTAGTCCATCATGGCCTTATTAATAGTAAATAAAATATATAACTAGGCTCTATGAACTTTTAAATAGGTTCCAGGGGTACACGGGCAGCATTGGTGTGGTCAGTGGAGGAGTATTGCAAGTAGGGACCGCAGACAGGCTAACAAAGGCCTAAAATAACAAACAATAGGCAGGCATGGCAGTTTTTTATCGGTTACATGGATACACAGGCAGGCACTCCAGGCAGCATTGTGGTCAGTGGAGGAGTATTGCAGGTAGGGGCCGCAGACAGGCTATCAAAGGCCTAAAATAACAAACAATAGGCAGGCATGGCAGTTTTAAATCGGTTACATGGATACACAGGCAGGCACTCCAGGCAGCATTGTGGTCAGTGGAGGAGTATTGCAAGTAGGGGCCGCAGACAGGCTATCAAAGGCCTAAAATAACAAACAATAGGCAGGCATGGCAGTTTTAAATCGGTTACATGGATACACAGGCAGGCACTCCAGGCAGCATTGTGGTCAGAGGAGGAGTATTGCAAGTAGGGGCCGCAGACAGGCTATCAAAGGCCTAAAATAACAAACAATAGGCAGGCATGGCAGTTTTAAATTGGTTACATGGATACACAGGCAGGCACTCCAGGCAGCATTGTGGTCAGTGGAGGAGTATTGCAGGTAGGGGCCGCAGACAGGCTATCAAAGGCCTAAAATAACAAACAATAGGCAGGCATGGCAGTTTTAAATCGGTTACATGGATACACAGGCAGGCAGCATTGTGGTCAGTGGAGGAGTATTGCAAGTAGGGGCCGCAGACAGGCTATCAAAGGTCTAAAATAACAAACAATAGGCAGGCATGGCAGTTTTAAATCGGTTACATGGATACACAGGCAGGCACTCCAGGCAGCATTGTGGTCAGTGGAGGAGTATTGCAAGTAGGGGCCGCAGACAGGCTATCAAAGGCCTAAAATAACAAACAATAGGCAGGCATGGCAGTTTAAAATCGGTTACATGGATACACAGGCAGGCACTCCAGGCAGCATTGTGGTCAGTGGAGGAGTATTGCAAGTAGGGGCTGCAGACAGGCTATCAAAGGCCTAAAATAACAAACAATAGGCAGGCATGGCAGTTTTTTATCGGTTACATGGATACACAGGCAGGCAGCATTGTGGTCAGTGGAGGAGTATTGCAGGTAGGGGCCGCAGACAGGCTATCAAAGGCCTAAAATAACAAACAATAGGCAGGCATAGCAGTTTTAAATCGGTTACATGGATACACAGGCAGGCAGCATTGTGGTCAGAGGAGGAGTATTGCAGGTAGGGGCCGCAGACAGGCTATCAAAGGCCTAAAATAACAAACAATAGGCAGGCATGGCAGTTTTAAATCGGTTACATGGATACACAGGCAGGCAGCATTGTGGTCAGTGGAGGAGTATTGCAAGTAGGGGCCGCAGACAGGCTATCAAAGGCCTAAAATAACAAACAATAGGCAGGCATGGCAGTTTAAAATCGGTTACATGGATACACAGGCAGGCACTCCAGGCAGCATTGTGGTCAGTGGAGGAGTATTGCAAGTAGGGGCTGCAGACAGGCTATCAAAGGCCTAAAATAACAAACAATAGGCAGGCATGGCAGTTTAAAATCGGTTACATGGATACACAGGCAGGCAGCATTGTGGTCAGTGGAGGAGTATTGCAGGTAGGGGCCGCAGACAGGCTATCAAAGGCCTAAAATAACAAACAATAGGCAGGCATAGCAGTTTTAAATCGGTTACATGGATACACAGGCAGGCAGCATTGTGGTCAGAGGAGGAGTATTGCAGGTAGGGGCCGCAGACAGGCTATCAAAGGCCTAAAATAACAAACAATAGGCAGGCATGGCAGTTTTAAATCGGTTACATGGATACACAGGCAGGCAGCATTGTGGTCAGTGGAGGAGTATTGCAAGTAGGGGCCGCAGACAGGCTATCAAAGGCCTAAAATAACAAACAATAGGCAGGCATGGCAGTTTTAAATCGGTTACATGGATACACAGGCAGGCACTCCAGGCAGCATTGTGGTCAGTGGAGGAGTATTGAAAGTAGGGGCCGCAGACAGGCTATCAAAGGCCTAAAATAACAAACAATAGGCAGGCATGGCAGTTTTAAATCGGTTACATGGATACACAGGCAGGCACTCCAGGCAGCATTGTGGTCAGTGGAGGAGTATTGCAAGTAGGGGCCGCAGACAGGCTATCAAAGGCCTAAAATAACAAACAATAGGCAGGCATGGCAGTTTTAAATCGGTTACATGGATACACAGGCAGGCACTCCAGGCAGCATTGTGGTCAGTGGAGGAGTATTGCAAGTAGGGGCCGCAGACAGGCTATCAAAGGCCTAAAATAACAAACAATAGGCAGGCATGGCAGTTTAAAATCGGTTACATGGATACACAGGCAGGCAGCATTGTGGTCAGTGGAGGAGTATTGCAAGTAGGGGCCGCAGACAGGCTATCAAAGGCCTAAAATAACAAACAATAGGCAGGCATGGCAGTTTTAAATCGGTTACATGGATACACAGGCAGGCACTCCAGGCAGCATTGTGGTCAGTGGAGGAGTATTGCAAGTAGGGGCCGCAGACAGGCTATCAAAGGCCTAAAATAACAAACAATAGGCAGGCATGGCAGTTTTAAATCGGTTACATGGATACACAGGCAGGCACTCCAGGCAGCATTGTGGTCAGTGGAGGAGTATTGCAAGTAGGGGCCGCAGACAGGCTATCAAAGGCCTAAAATAACAAACAATAGGCAGGCATGGAAGTTTAAAATCGGTTACATGGATACACAGGCAGGCAGCATTGTGGTCAGTGGAGGAGTATTGCAAGTAGGGGCCGCAGACAGGCTATCAAAGGCCTAAAATAACAAACAATAGGCAGGCATGGCAGTTTTAAATCGGTTACATGGATACACAGGCAGGCAGCATTGTGGTCAGTGGAGGAGTATTGCAAGTAGGGGCCGCAGACAGGCTATCAAAGGCCTAAAATAACAAACAATAGGCAGGCATGGCAGTTTAAAATCGGTTACATGGATACACAGGCAGGCACTCCAGGCAGCATTGTGGTCAGTGGAGGAGTATTGCAGGTAGGGGCCGCAGACAGGCTGTCAAAGGCCTAGAATAACAAACAATAGGCAGGCATGGCAGTTTAAAATCGGTTACATGGATACACAGGCAGGCAGCATTGTGGTCAGTGGAGGAGTATTGCAAGTAGAGGCCGCAGACAGGCTATCAAAGGCCTAAAATAACAAACAATAGGCAGGCATGGCAGTTTAAAATCGGTTACATGGATACACAGGCAGGCACTCCAGGCAGCATTGTGGTCAGAGGAGGAGTATTGCAGGTAGGGGCCGCAGACAGGCTATCAAAGGCCTAAAATAACAAACAATAGGCAGGCATGGCAGTTTTAAATCGGTTACATGGATACACAGGCAGGCAGCATTGTGGTCAGTGGAGGAGTATTGCAGGTAGGGGCCGCAGACAGGCTATCAAAGGCCTAAAATAACAAACAATAGGCAGGCATGGCAGTTTTAAATCGGTTACATGGATACACAGGCAGGCAGCATTGTGGTCAGTGGAGGAGTATTGCAAGAAGTGTCTGACACAGTTAGTACTCCCAAAAAATAAATAGATGTTAATGTCTCGCAAAACAACTATAAATAAAAAAAAGGGTGGCATGCTTAGGTACAGGGGTGGGCTCATCTGCAGAGTTTATGACAAAGTAATTTGGCAGTAAATTAGTATTTACTGGTGTCAATATAGGACACTGACCCAGACTACTGTAACTATCATCATAGATGTCAACAAATTGGTATTGATTGTCATTGCCAGGCATTGAATGATGTCAGTGCATAGACTAAACATTGGTGGAGCTGTGCGAGATAATTTGGCACATGGTAGAGCACAGTTTCAGCTGGGGGAAGACTCTCTTGTGGCCGGCGTTACCGCCCCAGGGCCCCTCATGTTATAACGGTGTGACTGACGTTGGGTGCGCACCACCACCGCCAGAGACACTACATTGTACTATGAGGGACCCAGTGGCAGTGCCGTCGACCAAAAGCGAGCACACCCACCTCTTCTGACAAACAGCACTGTAACTAACGGGTGCTTGCGCCAAGTGTCGAGAGTGAGACAACGGCCCCGTGGGGGGAGTTTTCCCATTGGAGGTGTGTAAACATGTCGTATGCTGGTCAAACAGCTGCTGCAAATTAAGAGATTTTAACACTCAGTAAGACCAGTCCACAAGCAAGACCTTTTTATAGGAAAGCTAGGTGTCAGCCGGGAAAGGTGGGGCAAAATAATTTGAAATCCAGGAGTGGTTCATTTTAATGAAGGTGAGATCATCCACATTTTGGGTAGCCAGACGAGTCCTTTTTTCGGTTAATATTGAACCAGCAGCACTGAATACTCTTTCTGATAGCACACTAGATGCTGGGCAAGCAAGCTCCTGCAACGCATATTCTGCCAATTCAGGCCAGGTGCCTAATTTGGATGCCCAGTAATCAAATGGGAATGACGGTTGAGGGAGAACATCAATAAGGGCTGAAAAATAGTTAATAACCATACTGGACAAATGTTGTCTCCTGTCACTTTGAATAGATGCTGCAGTACCTGTCCTGTCTGCGGTCATTGCGAAATCACTCCACAACCTGGTCAGAAAACCCCTCTGTCCAACGCCACTTCTGATCTGTGCACCTCTAACACCTCTGCCCTGTAGCCCCCTGCAGCTCGTGTGAGAACCATCACCGGCGCTGTGTGCTGGGAATGCCTGAATCAAACGGTCTACAAGAGTAGCTTGATTGGTTGCTAATATTTGTTCGAGGTTCTCATGTGGCATAATATTTTGCAATTTGCCTTTATAGCGAGGGTCAAGGATGCAGGCCAACCAGTAATCGTCATCGCTCATCATTTTAATAATGCGTGGGTCCTTTTTGAGGATACGTAAGGCATAATCCGCCATGTGGGCCAAAGTTCCAGTTGGCAAATCTGCGGTTGTGCTGGTTTGAGGGGCAGTTACAGGCAAATCTACGTCACTTGTCTCCCTTACAAAAACAGAACCCGGCCTTGCAACGCCACTAATTTCTGTTGGCACAGGAGAAGCTTCCTCAGTAAAATAGTACTCATCCCCATCATTGTCCTCGTCCTCCTCCTCCTCTTCGCCCGCTACCGTGTCCTCTACACGGCCCTGACCAGACAATGGCTGACTGTCATCAAGGCTTTCCTCTTCCTCGGCTGCAGACGCCTGCTCCTTTATGTGCGTCAAACTTTGCATCAGCAGACGCATTAGGGGGATGCTCATGCTTATTATTGCGTTGTCTGCACTAACCAGCCGTGTGCATTCCTCAAAACACTGAAGGACTTGACACAGGTCTTGTAGCTTCGACCACTGCACACCTGACAACTCCATGTCTGCCATCCAACTGCCTGCCCGTGTATCCTCCCACAAATACATAACAGCACGCCTCTGTTCGCACACTCTCTGAAGCATGTGCAGTGTGGAGTTCCACCTTGTTGCAACGTCGATGATTAGGCGATGCTGAGGAAGGTTCAAAGAACGCTGATAGTTCTGCATACGGCTGGAGTGTACAGGCAAACGGCGGATATGCGAGCAAAGTCTGCGCACTTTGAGGAGCAGGTCGGGTAACCCCGGATAACTTTTCAGGAAGCACTGCACCACCAGGTTTAAGGTGTGAGCCAGGCAAGGAATGTGTTTCAGTTGGGAAAGGGCTATGGCAGCCATGAAATTCCTTCCGTTATCACTCACTACCTTGCCTGCCTCAAGATGTACAGTGCCCAGCCATGACTGAGTTTCTTTCTGCAAGAACTTGGACAGAACTTCCGCGGTGTGTCTGTTGTCGCCCAAACACTTCATTGCCAATACAGCCTGCTGACGCTTGCCACTAGCTGTCCCATAATGGCACACCTGGTGTGCAACAGTGGCAGCTGCGGATGGAGTGGATGTGCGACTGCGGTCTGTGGACGAGCTCTCGCTTCTGCAGGAGGAGGAGGAAGAGGAGGAGGGGGGGCAAACGCCTACAGCCAACTCTTTCCTTGACCGTGGGCTAGGCAGAACTGTCCCAATATTGCTGTCCCCTGTGGAGCCTGCATCCACCACATTCACCCAGTGTGCCGTGATGGACACGTAGCGTCCCTGGCCATGCCTACTGGTCCATGCATCTGTTGTCAGGTGCACCTTTGTAGTCACAGACTGCCTGAGTGCATGGACGATGTGGTCTTTAACATGCTGTTGGAGGGCTGGGATGGCTTTTCTAGAAAAGAAGTGCCGACTGGGTAGCTCATAGCGTGGTACAGCGTAGTCCATCAGCGCTTTGAAAGCTTTGCTTTCAACTAACCGGTAGGGCATCATCTCTAATGAGATTAGTCTAGCAATGTGGGCGTTCAAACCCTGTGTACGCGGATGCGAGGATGAGTACTTCCTTTTCCTAACAAGAGTCTCATGTAGGGTGAGCTGGACTGGAGAGCTGGAGATCGTGGAACTAGCGGTGGTGCCGGTGGACATGGGTGAGTGAGAGAGGGTTGGAGATGGTATTCTTGCCGGTGCCCTACATGCAGTGTTTCCTACTACTAACCTGGTGATTCCCTGACTGCTTTGGCCTGGCGACGAAAGCTGCACAGATACTGCAGGTGGTGTGGGAAATGGTCGGCTTACAGGGAGGGAAGGGATGTAGCGTTGCTGACTAGCTTCATTGGCCGAGGGTGCTGCAACCTTTAGGGACGTTTGGTAGTTAGTCCAGGCTTGAAAATGCATGGTGGATAAATGTCTATGCATGCAACTTGTATTTAGACTTTTAAGATTCTGACCTCTGCTTAAGGTAGTTGAACATTTTTGACAGATGACTTTGCGCTGATCATTTGGATGTTGTTTAAAAAAATGCCAGACTGCACTCTTTCTACTATCGGATACCTTTTCAGGCATTGCAGACTGAGCTTCTTTAACCGGATGGCCACGCTGTCCTCCAATTGGTTTAGGTTTTGCCACGCGTTTTTGGCCAGATACGGGCCCGGTAGATGGAACCTGTTGTGATGTTGATGCCTGCTGCGGCTCCTCCTCCTCCGCTTCAGAACTACTGCCACCTGCACTCTGTTCCCCCAATGGCTGCCAATCGGGGTCCACAACTGGGTCATCTATGACCTCCTCTTCTATGTTGTGTGCAACTTCGTCTGTGTCACCATGTAAGCCGGTGGTATTGCGTTCGTGACGGAGCACCATAGTCTCCGCTGGTTTTGATTCTGCCTCAGTACACTGCGAGGGCAATGTTCTGGTCTGAGTCAAAGGAACAGCATAGTAATCTGGCTGTGGCTGTGCATCTGTGCACTCCATGTTCGATTCAACTTCTAATGGGCATAGCCTGTTAACTGTTTCACTGTGTAACCCAGGAACGGTATGTGTAAAGAGCTCCATGGAGTAACCTGTTGTGTCGACTGACGCATCCTTCACTGTTGTTTTTAGTGAAGGACACAAGGAAGCGACTTGTTCCTGACCGGGAGCATCCACTGACGATGCACTGCTCTGACATTTGGCACTTTCCGAGGAGGAGGCGAAAGAGTTAGAGGCAGAGTCAACAATGAAAGCCAATACTTGTTCCTCCTGCTCCGGCTTCAAAAGTGGTTTTCCTACTCCCAGAAAAGAGAGTGTTCGAGGCCTTGTGTAGCCAGACAACGAACCTGGCTCAACAACTCGAGACTTAGGTGCTGTACTGCTTTTACCACGACCACCTGATGCTCCACCACCACTACCATCATTACCAGCTGACAATGACCGCCCACGGCCACGACCTCTTCCACTAGACTTCCTCATTGTTTGCAAAACGTAACCAAAGTAACGCTATTTGTTACTGTAAAACAACTTATCAGGTGAACTCAAACTTCTGTAGGATTTATATATACCTTTATAGGTGCCTGACACTGAAAGGAAAATCAGGCCCAATGTTACACACTAGGTTTTCTGTGCCCCAATAATTTGAGACAGATGGCACACACAGGACCAGCACTCAAGCAGAAATGCCAATCTTAATCTCCCACTATTTTTTTTTTTTTTCTGGGAGAATTTACCCTAAAAAAAAAAAAAATGGCCAAGTATTACACAGTGTTTTCGGTGCCACACAATGACAGACAGATGCCACACACAGCAATGGCACGGAGGCAGACTTGCCAATATTTATCTCCCACTAATTTTTTTTGGGGAAAAGGGAGAATTTAGCCAAAAAAAAAAAAATGGCCAAGTATTACACAGTGTTTTCGGTGCCACACAATGACAGACAGATGCCACACACAGCAATGGCACGGAGGCAGACTTGCCAATATTTATCTCCCACTAATTTTTTTGGGGGAAAAGGGAGAATTTAGCAAAAAAAAAAAAAAATGGCCAAGTATTACACAGTGTTTTCGGTGGCACACAATGAGAGACAGATACCACACACAGCAATGGCACGGAGGCAGACTTGCCAATATTTATCTCCCACTAATTTTTTTTTGGGAAAAGGGAGAATGTACCCCCAAAAAAAAAAATGGCCAAGTATTACACAGTGTTTTCGGTGGCACACAATGAGAGACAGATACCTGTTGTGATTCGGTTATTTGGCTTCCCCAGTGGTCGCTTGTGGTACTGGTGTCTTGTGAGCTTTTCACCTGTTTCTATCAGGATGTGGGAGTTTCCTATTTAGCCTTGTTCCTCAGTCATTCCAATGCCGGCCATCAATGTAACCAGAGTCTTTCTGTTGCATGTACCTGCTCCCAGTCTGCTGACCAGCTAAGTTGGACATTTCTGTCCTTAGTCTATTTTTGTATGTTTTGTCCAGTTTGCAGTTATGTGATTCTCTGCAGCTGGAAGCTCTTGTGGGCTGAAATTGCCACTCCGGTGCCATGAGTTAGCACATGAGTTTAAGGTAATTTCAGGATGGTTTTTGATAGGGTTTTGTAGCTGACTGCGAAGTCCACTATTGTATTCTTCTGCTATCTAGTTAGTGGGCCTCGCTGTGCTAAATCTGTTTTCATACTACGTTTGTCTTTTCACCTTAACTCACCGTTATTATATGTGGGGGGCTACTATCTCCTGTGGGGAATTTTCCTCTGGAGGCAAGCCAGGACTGTGTTTCATCTATTAGGGGTAGTTAGTCCTCCGGCTGGTGCGAGACATCTAGCGAAAACGTAGGCACGTTCCCTGGCTACTATTAGTTGTGTGTATAGGTTTAGCATCGCGGTCAGCTCTAGTTTCCATCACCCGAGAGCTTGTCCGTTTTTCTATGTTTCTGATGTTCCCCTGCCATTGGGAACCATAACAGTATGGCCGGCCTACATGTTTAATCTATGGGCTGAAGCAGGAGAGAAAAAGGAACTGTGTGGAATTTTTTTTTTTTTTTTTTCTCTGAAGTTGCACTCCAGCTCTAATTGCAGTCTCCTGCTTTCCTCTCCTCTTAACCCCTGAATGGCTCAGATTTTATCTGTTGAAATATGGATCTCCAGAGTCTGGCTACAAATTTGAATAATCTTGCTGCTAAAGTTCAGAATATACAAGATTTTGTTATACATGCTCCTCGGTCTGAACCTAAAATTCCTTTACCAGAGTTTTTCTCCGGAGATCGATCTTGTTTTCTGAATTTTAAATACAATTGTAAATTGTTTTTTTTCTCTGAGATCTCACTCTGCTGGAGATCCTGCACAGCAGGTTAAAATTGTGATTTCATTATTGCGGGGTGACCCTCAAAATTGGGCATTTTCATTGGCGCCAGGGGATCCTGCGTTGCTCAATGTGGATGCGTTTTTTCTGGCCTTAGGGTTGCTTTATGAGGAACCTAATTTAGAGATACAGGCTGAAAAGGCCTTGATAGCCCTCTCTCAGGGGCAAGATGAAGCCGAAATATATTGCCAAAAATTTCGAAAATGGTCTGTGCTTACTCAGTGGAATGAGTGCGCTCTGGCGGCAAATTTCAGAGAAGGTCTCTCTGATGCCGTAAAAGACGTCATGGTGGGGTTTCCTACGCCTACGGGTCTGAATGAGTCCATGACAATGGCTATTCAGATTGATCGGCGTTTACGGGAACGCAAACCTGTGCACCATTTGGCGGTGTCTTCTGAGAGGGTACCAGAGAGTATGCAATGTGATAGTTTTCTGTCCAGAAGCGAACGACAGAATTATAGGCGCAAAAATAAGTTGTGCTTCTATTGTGGGAATTCAACTCTTGTTATATCAGCATGCTCAAAACGAACAAACAAAGTTGCTAAATCCTCTGCTATTGGCACTTTGCAGTCCAAGTTTATTTTGTCTGTGACTTTCATTTGTTCGTTATCTTCTATTGTCGCGGATGCTTATGTGGATTCTGGTGCCGCTTTGAGTCTTATGGATTGGTCCTTTGCCAGGCGCTGTGGGTTTGATCTAGAGCCTCTGGAAGTCCCTATACCTTTAAAGGGTATTGATTCTACACCATTGGCTAGTAGTAAACCACAATACTGGACACAAGTGACTATGCGTATGACTCCAGACCATCAGGAGGTGATTCGCTTCCTTGTGTTGTTTAATCTACATGATGTATTAGTGCTGGGATTGCCATGGTTGCAAACCCATAACCCAGTCCTTGACTGGAAAACAATGTCAGTACTAAGCTGGGGATGTCAGGGAAATCATGGGGGCGCACCTTTGGTTTCCATTGCTTCATCTATTCCCTCTGAGATCCCGGCTTTTTTGTCTGATTATTGTGATGTTTTTGAGGAGTCTACTCTTAATTCTCTTCCCCCTCACAGAGATTGTGATTGCGCCATAGATTTGATTCCTGGCAGTAAATTTCCTAAGGGTCGTTTATTCAATCTGTCTGTACCTGAACATGCTGCTATGCGAGAGTATATTAGGGAGTCCTTGGAAAAAGGACATATTCGTCCTTCTTCGTCTCCTTTAGGAGCAGGGTTCTTTTTTGTAGCCAAAAGAGATGGTTCTTTGAGACCTTGTATTGATTATAGACTCTTAAATAAGATCACAGTCAAATATCAGTATCCTTTGCCATTGCTGACAGATTTATTTGCTCGCATTAAGGGAGCTAAGTGGTTCTCTAAGATTGATCTTCGCGGTGCGTATAATTTGGTGCGAATTAAGCAGGGGGATGAGTGGAAAACCGCATTTAATACGCCCGAGGGCCATTTTGAGTATTTGGTAATGCCTTTTGGTTTGTCAAATGCCCCTTCGGTCTTTCAGTCTTTTATGCACAATATTTTCCGTGAATATCTGGATAAATTCATGGTTGTGTATCTGGATGATGTTTTGATTTTTTCGGATGACTGGGAGTCTCATGTTCAACAGGTTAGGAAGGTTTTTCAGGTTTTGCGGACCAATTCTCTGTTTGTAAAGGGTGCAAAGTGTGTTTTTGGGGTTCAGAAGATTTCTTTTCTGGGGTACATTTTTTCCCCTTCTTCTGTTGAGATGGATCCTGTTAAGGTTCGGGCAATTTGTGACTGGGCGCAGCCGACTTCTCTTAAGAGCCTTCAGAAATTTTTGGGCTTTGCTAATTTTTATCGTCGATTCATAACTGGTTTTTCTAGCGTGGTCAAGCCTTTGACTGATTTGACTAAAAAAGGTGCTGATGTTGCCGATTGGTCTCCTGCTGCTCTGGAGGCCTTTCGAGAGCTTAAGCGCCGCTTTTCTTCTGCCCCTGTGTTGCGCCAGCCTGATGTTTCACTTCCTTTTCAGGTGGAAGTTGATGCTTCCGAGATTGGAGCGGGGGCGGTTTTGTCACAGAAAAGTTCAGATGGTTCAGTGATGAGACCTTGTGCGTTCTTTTCTCGAAAATTTTCGCCCGCCGAGCGAAACTATGATGTTGGTAATCGGGAGCTTTTGGCGATGAAATGGGCATTCGAGGAGTGGCGTCATTGGCTTGAGGGTGCTAGACATCAGGTGGTGGTCTTGACTGATCACAAGAATTTGATTTATCTTGAGTCGGCCAGACGTCTGAATCCTAGACAGGCGCGCTGGTCGTTGTTTTTCTCTCGGTTTAATTTTGTGGTCTCGTATCTGCCAGGTTCTAAAAATGTGAAGGCTGATGCCCTTTCTAGGAGTTTTGAACCTGATTTCCCTGGTGATTCCAAACCTACGGGTATCCTTAGGGATGGGGTGATATTGCCTGCTGTCTCCCCTGACCTGCGACGTGCTTTACAAGAGTTTCAGGCGGATCGGCCTGATCGTTGTCCGCCTGGTAGATTGTTTGTGCCGGATGAGTGGACCAGTAGAGTCATCTCGGAGGTTCATTCTTCTGCGTTGGCAGGTCATCCGGGAATTTTTGGTACCAGGGATTTGGTGGCTAGGTCCTTCTGGTGGCCTTCCCTGTCTCGGGACGTGCGTACTTTTGTGCAGTCTTGTGATGTTTGTGCTCGGGCCAAGCCTTGTTGTTCTCGGGCTAGTGGATTGTTGTTGTCCTTGCCTATTCCTAAGAGGCCTTGGACACACATCTCTATGGATTTTATTTCTGATCTCCCTGTTTCTCAGAAAATGTCTGTCATCTGGGTGGTGTGTGACCGTTTTTCTAAGATGGTTCATTTGGTACCTTTGCCCAAGTTGCCTTCCTCATCTGAGTTGGTGCCTCTGTTTTTTCAGAATGTGGTTCGGTTGCATGGTATCCCGGAGAATATAGTTTCTGACAGGGGATCTCAGTTTGTGTCCAGATTTTGGCGGGCGTTTTGTGCCAGGATGGGCATTGATTTGTCTTTTTCGTCTGCATTTCATCCTCAGACGAATGGCCAGACGGAGCGTACTAATCAGACCTTGGAGACTTATTTGAGGTGTTTTGTGTCTGCTGATCAGGATGACTGGGTCACCTTTTTGCCGTTGGCAGAGTTTGCCCTTAATAATCGGGCCAGTTCTGCCACTTTGGTTTCCCCTTTCTTTTGCAATTCGGGGTTCCATCCTCGTTTTTCATCTGGTCAGGTGGAATCTTCGGATTGTCCTGGAGTGGATACTATGGTGGACAGGTTGCATCGTATTTGGGGTCAGGTGGTGGACAATTTAAAGTTGTCCCAGGAGAGGACTCAGCATTTTGCTAATCGCCATCGTCATGTTGGTCCTCGTCTTCGTGTTGGGGACTTGGTGTGGTTGTCTTCCCGTTTTGTCCCTATGAGGGTCTCTTCTCCTAAGTTTAAGCCTCGGTTCATCGGTCCTTATAGGATTTTGGAAATTCTTAACCGTGTGTCTTTTCGTTTGGACCTCCCAGCATCCTTTGCTATCCATAATGTTTTCCATCGGTCGTTATTGCGGAGGTATGAGGTGCCAGTTGTGCCTTCTGTTGAGCCTCCTGCTCCTGTGCTGGTTGAGGGTGAATTGGAGTACGTGGTGGAGAAAATCTTGGACTCCCGTGTTTCCAGACGGAGACTTCAATATCTGGTTAAGGGGAAGGGCTACGGTCAGGAGGATAATTCTTGGGTTTCAGCTTCAGATGTTCATGCCTCTGATTTGGTCCGTGCCTTTCATAGGGCTCATCCAGATTGCCCTGGTGGTTCTTGTGAGGGTTCGGTGCCCCCTCCTTAAGGGGGGGGTACTGTTGTGATTCGGTTATTTGGCTCCCCCAGTGGTCGCTTGTGGTACTGGTGTCTTGTGAGCTTTTCACCTGTTTCTATCAGGATGTGGGAGTTTCCTATTTAGCCTTGTTCCTCAGTCATTCCAATGCCGGCCATCAATGTAACCAGAGTCTTTCTGTTGCATGTACCTGCTCCCAGTCTGCTGACCAGCTAAGTTGGACATTTCTGTCCTTAGTCTATTTTTGTATGTTTTGTCCAGTTTGCAGTTATGTGATTCTCTGCAGCTGGAAGCTCTAGTGGGCTGAAATTGCCACTCCGGTGCCATGAGTTGGCACATGAGTTTAAGGTAATTTCAGGATGGTTTTTGATAGGGTTTTGTAGCTGACTGCGAAGTCCACTATTGTATTCTTCTGCTATTTAGTTAGTGGGCCTCGCTGTGCTAAATCTGTTTTCATACTACGTTTGTCTTTTCACCTTAACTCACTGTTATTATATGTGGGGGGCTACTATCTCCTGTGGGGAATTTTCCTCTGGAGGCAAGCCAGGACTGTGTTTCATCTATTAGGGGTAGTTAGTCCTCCGGCTGGTGCGAGACGTCTAGCGAAAACGTAGGCACGTTCCCTGGCTACTATTAGTTGTGTGTATAGGTTTAGCATCGCGGTCAGCTCTAGTTTCCATCACCCGAGAGCTTGTCCGTTTTTCTATGTTTCTGATGTTCCCCTGCCATTGGGAACCATAACAGATACCACACACAGCAATGGCACGGAGGCAGACTTGCCAATATTTATCTCCCACTAATTTTTTTTTTGGAAAAGGGAGAATGTAGCAAAAAAAAAAAAAATGGCCAAGTATTACACAGTGTTTTCGGTGGCTCACAATGAGAGACAGATACCACACACAGCAATGGCACGGAGGCAGACTTGCCAATATTTATCTCCCACTAATTTTTTTTTGGAAAAGGGAGAATTTAGCAAAAAAAAAAAAAGGGCCAAGTATTACACAGTGTTTTCAGTGGCACACAATGAGAGACAGATACCACACACAGCAATGGCACGGAGGCAGACTTGCCAACATTTATCTCCCACTAATTTTTTTTTTTTGGAAAAGGGAGAATGTACCCCCCCCCCAAAAAAAAAATGGCCAAGTATTACACAGTGTTTTCGGTGCCACACAATAACAGACAGATGCCACACACAGCAATGGCACGGAGGCAGACTTGCCAATATTTATCTCCCACTAATTTTTTTTGGGGAAAAGGGAGAATTTAGCAAAAAAAAAAAAATGGCCAAGTATTACACAGTGTTTTCGGTGGCACACAATGAGAGACAGATACCACACACAGCAATGGCACGGAGGCATACTTGCCAATATTTATCTCCCACTAATTTTTTTTTGGGAAAAGGGAGAATGTACCCCCCCCCAAAAAAAATGGCCAAGTATTACACAGTGTTTTCGGTGCCACACAATGACAGACAGATGCCACACACAGCAATGGCACGGAGGCAGACTTGCCAATATTTATCTCCCACTAATTTTTTTTGGGGAAAAGGGAGAATTTAGCAAAAAAAAAAAAAAGGCCAAGTATTACACAGTGTTTTCGGTGCCACACAATGACAGACAGATGCCACACACAGCAATGGCACGGAGGCAGACTTGCCAATATTTATCTCCCACTAATTTTTTTTGGGGAAAAGGGAGAATTTAGCAAAAAAAAAAAAATGGCCAAGTATTACACAGTGTTTTCGGTGGCACACAATGAGAGACAGATACCACACACAGCAATGGCACGGAGGCATACTTGCCAATATTTATCTCCCACTAATTTTTTTTTGGGAAAAGGGAGAATGTACCCCCCCCCCAAAAAAAAATGGCCAAGTATTACACAGTGTTTTCGGTGCCACACAATGACAGACAGATGCCACACACAGCAATGGCACGGAGGCAGACTTGCCAATATTTATCTCCCACTAATTTTTTTGGGGGAAAAGGGAGAATTTAGCAAAAAAAAAAAAAAGGCCAAGTATTACACAGTGTTTTCGGTGCCACACAATGACAGACAGATGCCACACACAGCAATGGCACGGAGGCAGACTTGCCAATATTTATCTCCCACTAATTTTTTTTTTGGAAAAGGGAGAATGTACCCCCCAAAAAAAAAAAATGGCCAAGTATTATACAGTGTTTTCGGTGCCACACAATGACAGACAGATGCCACACACAGCAATGGCACGGAGGCAGACTTGCCAATATTTATCTCCCACTAATTTTTTTTGGGGAAAAGGGAGAATTTAGCAAAAAAAAAAATGGCCAAGTATTACACAGTGTTTTCGGTGGCACACAATGAGAGACAGATACCACACACAGCAATGGCACGGAGGCAGACTTGCCAATATTTATCTCCCACTAATTTTTTTTTTGGAAAAGGGAGAATGTACCCCAAAAAAAAAAAAAAATGGCCAAGTATTACACAGTGTTTTCGGTGCCACACAATGACAGACAGATGACACACACAGCAATGGCACGGAGGCAGACTTGCCAATATTTATCTCCCACTAATTTTTTTTTTGGAAAAGGGAGAATGTACCCCCCAAAAAAAAAAAAAATGGCCAAGTATTACACAGTGTTTTCGGTGCCACACAATGAGAGACAGATACCACACACAGCAATGGCACGGAGGCAGACTTGCCAATATTTATCTCCCTGCAGTTATCTCAGAAAAGTAGGCAGGCAGCAGCTATAAAAAGGACTGCTGCACACAAAAGTGTGGACAAACACACAAGATAGCTGTGCAGAAAGGAAGGAAAAACAGGATTTGTGCTTTGAAAAAAGCAGTTGGTTTGCACAGCGGCGTACACACAGGCACAGCAACGCAGCTATCAGGGTCAGGGAGGCTTCTAGTGCAGCCCAATGAGCTACAGCGCTGAGGGAAAAAAAATGTAGCTTCCACTGTCCCTGCAATCAAAAGGTGGTGTTGGACAGTGGAAATTGCTACAGCACAAGCGGTTTGTAGCTTTATGTACCCTGCCTATCACTATCCCAGCTTCCAAAGAAGCTGCAGCAACCTCTCCCTACGCTCAGATCAGCAGCAGTAAGATGACGGTCGGCGGGAACGCCCCTTTATAGCCCCTGTGACGCCGCAGAAAGCAAGCCAATCACTGCAATGCCCTTCTCTAAGATGGTGGGGACTGAGAACTATGTCATCACGCTGCCCACACTCTGCGTCCACCTTCATTGGCTGAGAAATGGCGCTTTTAGCGTCATTGAAATGCAACTTTGGCGCGAAAGTCGCGTACCGCATGGCAGACCCCACACAGGGATCCGCTCGGTTTCATGAGACGCCGACTTTGCCAAAAGTCGGCGACTTATGAAAATGAACGATCCGTTTCGCTCAACCCTAGTTTTGAGAGTCAAATTTGAGAATTTTACACGCCACCATGTATCAACCTAACTAGTATTTCTAAATATATCCTTTTTGGCAAGAGTTGAATAATTGAGGTTGAAAGCAATTGTTAAAAGTTAGAGCTGTACAATATGGTTGATGATAGAAGAAGAGGCAATGGATGGGATAGTGTGAAGAAAAAGAAAACATACCATGTCTAAAAATATGATAGCTACCAGCAGCATCAAAGCATCACTGACACCAGCTGTCCAGGAAATAGCGCTACCAACATAAGTCAATAAGCGGCCTCATTTACCCTTACCAAGTATATTAGTAAGGAGGACATAGAAGATGTTATGGAATATATGGCACAAAACTTGTCTTAGTCATAGGAAATTAATTTTACTTCTAACAGTGACACCGCCAGTTTGAATAAGAAGAATTTTTTTTACTGCTTTTTAGTAAAAAAAAAAAAAAAACATGAAAAGTTTGTCAATGCACTGTTTTATTAAATGGGCCGTTGGTTACTAAATGGTTACAATCCATCTCTGTTGTGAGTTCACTTTGACATTAAGGCCGGGGTCACACTACAGCGTAATGCGGACGAGTGATAAGCGATAAAAAAAATCGCATAGCACTCAGACCAATGTTAATCTATGTGGCAGCTCCCATCATCCATTTTTTTCTCATCCGTATTATACTTGCCAGTGAAATCGCAGCATGCTGCGATTGTCCACGTATCTCAGCCAAGAAATGCCAATGCAAGAAAAAAATTGCACAGCACACGGACCATCAGTGTGACTTACGAGAAATTCTCAGGCATTGGACAGGTGACAGGAAATTGGCTCAGCCATTATTTGCTCATTTTGCAAGTGTGCGAGAAAATCTCACCATATGGATGACATACGGATGACACACGGATACTTTTTTGAGAAAAAAACGCATCCTGGCATTGCACATGGATGACATACGGATCACCATACGGAGAACCTTTGTGCGATTCTTGGCAGACAAAATCGGACAGATTTTTTATGCAATGTGTGTGACTCCATCCTAAGGCTGTATTTTCCTTGAAGAGAATGAAAGGATTAGGGCTGTCCCACACGTCCAGATAATTCCGGTACCGGAATAAATCGGTACCGGAGTTATCCGTGTCCGTGTGCCTGGGAACTCACGGAGGCCATACGTGCGGCACACGTGTGCCGCCCGTATGGCGAGTGGGTACCACACGGAGCGTGTGGTACCCACTCTGCATGGTGCTGAAGCTGCTGAAGCTGCGATTCATATCCTCTCTGCAGTAGCGTTTGCTGCAGAGAAAATATGAAGAATAGTGTTTAAAATAAAGATCCATGTGTCCGCCGCCCCCCCACCCCCTGTGCGCCCCCCCGCTGGTCAGAAAATACTTACCCGCTCCCTCGCTGCTTCCTGGTCTGGCCGCGGCTTCTCCTGCATGCGGTCACGTGGGCCGATCATTTACAGTCATGAATATGTGGCTCCACCTCCCATAGGGGCGGAGCCGACTATTCATGATTGTAAATGATTGGCCCCACGTGACCGCATACAGTAGGAGGCGCGGCCAGACCAGGAAGGAGCGAGGGAGCGGGTAAGTATTTTCTGACCAGCGGGGGGGCGCACAGGGGGTGGGGGGGGCGGCGGACACATGGATCTTTATTTTTAACACTATTCTTCATATTTTCTCTATAGCAAACGCTGCTACAGGGAAGATATGAATACCGGCTTCAGCACCATGTGGGGGGGACAGCGCTTACTGTAGCGCTGTCTCCTGCACGCACACGGACCCCAGACGGAGAATGTCCGTGTGAGGTGTTTTACGCGGACCCATTGACTCTATTGGGTCCGTGTAAAACGTGCGCTCCCACGAACTGGCGCAAAGCACATAACTTAGGAAGATACTAGCGCATGGCCGTACGGCCATGCAAGCCTTAAATAGCTGCAGCACGTACAGGACCTTCTTAGAAGGACCAATGAGAGGCTGCTACAGAGCCTGCGCACCTACAGGACCTTCCTAGAAGGACCAATAGATTTGGCTGCAGTACCTGAGCATGTGACCCTTGATCTCCACTGAGAGATCTTACCCTGGGCATGCTCAGTGTGTGCAAAGCAGGACTTAGTCCCAGAAAAGCCTGCTCGCCGCAGATCAGTGCAGGGTACAATAGCAGGGCCTGGAGAGGCAGCAGTAACCCTTTGCACAGTATCAGTCTTAGTGAGACGCTGGGACCGACGTCTCCGCTGAGCAGGCTCCACTGCGGCCGATGCAGAATGGGAGACCGCAGCAGACACGGATCGAGATTCCCCCTGTGCAGCAGAGGAAACTCGACTCCTAACACATGGTACCGCTCATTACAGTAATGAATATGGACCCGACTCCACTTCCATATGGGTGGAGCCACATATTCATTACTGTAAGGAGCAGTACCATGTGACCACTCAACACAGGAAGAAGCTGTCGGTGCCCGGAGAACCAGGGACGTGCAGGGACCACGCCGGAAGCAGGTGAGTATAATGGGGGCATTGCACAATATTCACCTGTCCACATTCCATCGCCGCTCCGTCTTCCATGTCCTCTGCAGTGACGCGATTAGTGTGCCTGAACTTCAGTGTAGAAGATGCAGCGGTGCCCAGCGTTGGAACATGGAAAGAAGACTATAGCAAGTGCCGGGAGCCTGAGCAACAAGAGGTGAGTATGTGACTTTTCTTTTTTTAATCGCAGCAACAGCATATGGGGCAAATGTCTGTATGGAGCATCTTATTGGGCCATAATCAACATTTGTGGAGCATTATACGGGGCAAATGTCTGTATGGAGCATCTTATGGGGCCATAATCAGCATTTGTGGAGCATTATATGGGGCAAATGTCTGTATGGAGCATCTTATAGGGCCATAATCAGCATTTGTGCAGCATTATATGGGGCAAATGTCTGTATGGAGCATCTTATGGGGCCATAATCAGCATTTGTGCAGCATTGTATGGGGCAAATGTCTGTATTGAGCCTCTTATGGGGCCATAATCAGCATTTGTGCAGCATTATATGGGGCAAATATCTCTATGGAGCATCTTATGGGGCCATAATCAGCATTTGTGCAGCATTATATGGGGCAAATGTCTGTATGGAGCATCTTATGGGGTCATAATCAGCATTTGTGCAGCATTATATGGGGCAAATATCTATGTGGAGCATCTTATGGGGCCATAATCAGCATTTGTGGAGCATTATATGGGGCAAATGTCTGTATGGAGCATCTTATAGGGCCATAATCAGCATTTGTGCAGCATTATATGGGGCAAATGTCTGTATGGAGCATCTTATGGGGCCATAATCAGCATTTGTGCAGCATTGTATGGGGCAAATGTCTGTATTGAGCCTCTTATGGGGCCATAATCAGCATTTGTGCAGCATTATATGGGGCAAATATCACTATGGAGCATCTTATGGGGCCATAATCAGCATTTGTGCAGCATTATATGGGGCAAATGTCTGTATGGAGCATCTTATGGGGCCATAATCAGCATTTGTGCAGCATTATATGGGGCAAATGTCTGTATGGAGCATCTTATAGGGCCATAATCAGCATTTGTGCAGCATTATATGGGGCAAATGTCTGTATGGAGCATCTTATGGGGCCATAATCAGCATTTGTGCAGCATTGTATGGGGCAAATGTCTGTATTGAGCCTCTTATGGGGCCATAATCAGCATTTGTGGAGCATTATATGGGGCAAATGTCTGTATGGAGCATCTTATAGGGCCATAATCAGCATTTGTGCAGCATTATATGGGGCAAATGTCTGTATGGAGCATCTTATGGGGCCATAATAAGCATTTGTGCAGCATTGTATGGGGCAAATGTCTGTATTGAACCTCTTATGGGGCCATAATCAGCATTTGTGCAGCATTATATGGGGCAAATTTCTCTATGGAGCATCTTATGTGGCCATAATCAGCATTTGTGCAGCATTATATGGGGCAAATGTCTGTATGGAGCATCTTATGGGGTCATAATCAGCATTTGTGCAGCATTATATGGGGCAAATATCTATGTGGAGCATCTTATGGGGCCATAATCAGCATTTGTGGAGCATTATATGGGGCAAATGTCTGTATGGAGCATCTTATAGGGCCATAATCAGCATTTGTGCAGCATTATATGGGGCAAATGTCTGTATGGAGCATCTTATGGGGCCATAATCAGCATTTGTGCAGCATTGTATGGGGCAAATGTCTGTATTGAGCCTCTTATGGGGCCATAATCAGCATTTGTGCAGCATTATATGGGGCAAATATCTCTATGGAGCATCTTATGGGGCCATAATCAGCATTTGTGCAGCATTGTATGGGGCAAATGTCTGTATTGAGCCTCTTATGGGGCCATAATCAGCATTTGTGCAGCATTATATGGGGCAAATATCACTATGGAGCATCTTATGGGGCCATAATCAGCATTTGTGCAGCATTATATGGGGCAAATGTCTGTATGGAGCATCTTATGGGGCCATAATCAGCATTTGTGCAGCATTGTATGGGGCAAATGTCTGTATTGAACCTCTTATGGGGCCATAATCAGCATTTGTGCAGCATTATATGGGGCAAATATCTCTATGGAGCATCTTATGGGGCCATAATCAGCATTTGTGCAGCATTATATGGGGCAAATGTCTGTATGGAGCATCTTATGGGGTCATAATCAGCATTTGTGCAGCATTATATGGGGCAAATATCTATGTGGAGCATCTTATGGGGCCATAATCAGCATTTGTGGAGCATTATATGGGGCAAATGTCTGTATGGAGCATCTTATAGGGCCATAATCAGCATTTGTGCAGCATTATATGGGGCAAATGTCTGTATGGAGCATCTTATGGGGCCATAATCAGCATTTGTGCAGCATTGTATGGGGCAAATGTCTGTATTGAGCCTCTTATGGGGCCATAATCAGCATTTGTGCAGCATTATATGGGGCAAATATCTCTGGAGCATCTTATGGGGCCATAATCAGCATTTGTGCAGCATTATATGGGGCAAATATCTCTATGGAGCATCTTATGGGGCCATAATCAGCATTTGTGCAGCATTATATGGGGCAAATGTCTGTATGGAGCATCTTATGGGGTCATAATCAGCATTTGCGCAGCATTATATGGGGCAAATATCTATGTGGAGCATCTTATGGGGCCATAATCAGATTTGTGCAGCATTGTATGGGGCAAATGTCTGTATTGAGCATCTTATGGGGCCATAATCAGCATTTGTGCAGCATTATATGGGGCAAATATCTATGTGGAGCATCTTATGGGGCCATAATCAGCATTTGTGCAGCATTTGTATGGGGCAAATGTCTGTATGGAGCATCTTATGGGGCCATAATCAGCATTTGTGCAGCATTGTATGGGGAATATTTTAATATGGAGCATCTTATGGGGGCCCATCATGAACTGTATGGAGCATTATATGGGGCTCCTGATTCATTATGGATATTCAAAAACACTTAACCTACTGATGTCTCAATTGATTTTACTTTTATTGGTATCTATTTTTATTTTTGACATTTACTGGTAGCTGCTGCATTTTCCACCCTAGGCTTATACTCGAGTCATTAAGTTTTCCCAGTTTTTTGTGGCAAAATTAGGGGTCTCAGCTTATACTCGGGTCGGCTTACACTCGAGTATATAAAGTATATTATTATTCAGCAAGCTGTAGGGATCTCACAGCTACTACATATTTCATTGCTATTGAAGCCATACTCCATGTCAATATTTCTTATGAACAATCCATTCCATGCTAACAATGATAAACCCATGTAATATAGACATTTTATAGCTGTTACTAATAGAGGGAAATAGTGTCACTATTAGACCTACCCAAAAAAACATATTTAGTGGATTTCTAGCAACTTCATCATCAAATTATTTTCCATCTGAGTATGTCCACCTTGGGTTACAGTATATTCCTAAAAAACTTTAAATAAATCTATACAACTTCTTTGAGGTTAAATATAACAGGTTTAAACATAAAGTATTGATTAATCCTACATAGCCTAATGAAAATTAATTACAGCCATTAATATTTCGCCTCCACTCCAGATCACAGAAAGGACCCTTTCACAATTAACTTTGCAATCCAACATAAAATTGTCTTCATTGCACCCTCTAATTTTTTTTTACACATAAAAGATAGCAAAGCCTTTTCCTAGTTAATTTCATTATACCTCACAGTGAATCAACTTCTTCTACCTGAAAATCAGTTTTATTCACTGACCACCACATAATAAATTTGAAGATATCAATAAAACTATTGTAGGAGAACCTTAAACATATTATATATGGATTCACATACATGAGAGGTTCTGGTCTGGGGTCTAAGGGGTAGGGTTTCTCCTTGTGGAGAGTGACATACCAGCTCTGGCTTGTCAAGGTAAGGAGGCTTATTCGCCGTGCAATGCTCCTCTGGGAAATTCAATTTGCAAATTTTCTCTTCAGAGAGAAAGAGGACTTGACCTGTATATCACCACCAGTTGGAAGTAGCGATCCTACATGTCACAATTAACCCTTTATTAAGTATTGCAATATGACTTAGGATAAAAGCCAAATAAGAATTTCAATTTGGAGACATGGAGTTTCGGGCTATTGGCACTCGTCAGTGCAAAGTATGAGAACTGATTTTGCTAGTTGTTTTATTGTTTTAATTAAAAAAAAAGTGCATATTTAACCCATTAACAACCAGAGGTATCTTTGGTTTTGCATTTTCATTTTTTGCTCCCCTTCTTCCCAGAGCCATAACTTTTTTTATTTTTTTTGGTCAAAATGGTCATGTGAGGGCTTGTCTTTTGCTGGATGAGTTGTACTTTTGAATAGCTATCCATCCATCCATCCATCCATCTATTGTATCCATCTATCATCTATTTGCCTCATATCCACCTATCTTTCTACAATGGTTTGAGAAAATATTCACCCCTTTGGTATTTTTCGCGTTTTGCTACCTCACAACCTGGAATTTCACAGGTTTTTTTAAGGGTTTGCTTCAGTTCATGTAAAGAAGATGCTTACAATTGTGATTTTTTTTTTACTGTGAAGCAAACAACAAATAGGACAAAATAACTAAAAAAATTAGTCTGCAGGAGACACCCATAGTTGTCATTGCTGATCTGCTATGAGCGCCTCCCTGTGGCCGGCATTCATAGCATATGAGCATTTCTGCTACACATAGCAGGGTGGAAACCCTGATATGTGTTGCACAAGCAATCAGAAGATCACAGCTTCATTTCTCTGAAGGAGACTATTGAAGCAATTGAAAAGTAAAAAAATATTTTTAAAAATATAAAAAAATAAAAAATATATAAAAGTTCAAATCACTCCCCTTTTGCCCCATTCAAAGTAAAACAATAAAAAATACACATATTTGGTATTGCCATACTTCAAAAACACCAGATCTATCAAAATATAAAAAGAAATTAATCTGATCGTTAACCGGCATAACGAGAAAAAAGTCCAAAACCCAGAATTAGGGTTTTTTTCAGCACAACATTACAATAAACTGCAATAATAGGCAATCAAAATATCATATCTACCTCAAAATCGTATCAATGAAAATATCAGCTTGGTGTGCATAAAATAAGCTTTAAACCAGCCCGAGATCACGAAAAATGGAGACACTACGGGTCCCAGAAAACTGTGCCTTTTTTTTGGCAAACTTTGGATTTTTTTATCACCATTTAAATAAAAGGGAACCTACAGATGTTTGGTATCTGTGAACTCGTAATGACCTGGCAGGTCAGTTTTAGCATTTAGTGAACATGGTAAAAAATAATCTGAAAAAACAATTGCGGAATTACACTTTTATTGGCAACTTCACCGCACTTGGAATTATTTTGCTATTTTCCATTACACTATATGGTAATACCAATGGTGTCAATCAAAAGTAGAACTCGACCCACAAAAAATCAAGCAATCACACTGTGATATTAAAGGAAAAATAAAAAAGTTAGAGCTCTGCGAAGAAGGGGAGCAAAAACGAAAATCCTTCTTTATAAGTTTTACCCTCTCCAATCAACTTTTTAATCAAGGTATGCTGTTCTTCTGAACAATGAAAAACCAAAATGCAGAAAGAATATGCACAAAATCAGGGATCGCCTGAGCAACAATATTTATTATGAAATGGAATACCATAAAAGAACAAACATAGGCCACACCATAAAAACATTTAAAAAATTCCAATAGGCACAAACGCTCAAAACCAGAAATGGTCCCTCCTGAAGGGACTCACATAGCACAATAATGAGATGATAAAGACAATAAATGCATTTGTCAAAAAACCCAAAACATAATGCATTACAGTGAACAACTCAGATGCAGGCAAAAAACATATAAATCTATGCTATACCAAAATAGGTGGCCCCTATAAATAATAGGTATGTTGCCAGCCCTAGGGAAGCAATAGAAAATTGGAGGGTAAAAAAAAAAACCCATGCAAATAGAGCCTAAGTGTGGAGGAATGGCCCTAGTACTAGATCATGATATAATTACCAAGTGGAGAACCCGCCAGTGTGATCAATGGATAGGGCCGTGGCAACTCAGGGTCACCATCTGAGGCTAAAGTGCTATGTGCATTCCAGGGGAGGAAGAGTTTTTTATTCCATAGCATAGATTTATATATTTTTTTGCCTGCATCTTAGTTGTTCACTGTAATGCATTATGTTTTAGTTATGACAAATGCATTTATTGTCTTTATCATCTCATTATTGTGCTATGTGAGTCCCTTCAGGAGGGTCCATTTTTGATTTTGAGCGTTTGTGCCTATTAGAATTTTTTAAATGTTTTTATTGTGTGGCCTATGTTTGTTCATTTTTGGTATCCCATTTGATTATAAAACTTGTTGTTCAGGTGATCCCTGTTTTTGTGCATATTCTTTCTGCTTTTTGGTTTTTCATGTGTATTTTGTATGCATGCTGGTGATCCCTGTTTAATATAATTTTCTTTATCTGTGGTGCCCGCAAACCTTCTTCCTTCTCCTGTTCTTCTGAACAATGTCTCAAACGACCCATATTTCTCAAGCTTTTGAGGAGAAATACATGTACAACATGTCCTGGCTTTACTCTTAGGCCGGCCTCACACTAGCGAGTTTTACGGACGTAAGAGCGCAGAAATTACGTCCGTAAAACTCGCAAAATAAACGGCACAATTATTCTCAATGGGGCTGCTCCTATTAGCCGTATATTACGGTTCAGTATTATACGGCTTTCTACGGCCGTACAAAATCGCAGCATGCTGCGTTTGTCACCGTATTGCAAAAAAAAATCGCTAATGAAAGTCTATGGGGGCGAGAAAAATACGGATTCCACACGGACCAGCAGTGTGACTTGCGAGAAATACGCAGCGCTGTTAGTGAAAAGTCGGTAATTCAATTGCCGGCTTTTCATTTCTCCTGCACAAACCCGACAGGATATGAGACATGGTTTACATACAGTAAACCATCTCATATCCCCTTTTTTTTTGCATATTCCACACTACTAATGTTAGTAGTGTGTATGTGCAAAATTTCAGCGCTGTAGCTGCTGAAATAAAGGGTTAAATGGCGGAAAAAATTGGCATGGGCTCCCGCACAATTTTCTCCGCCAGAATGGTAAAGCCAGTGACTGAGGGCAGATATTAATAGCCAGGAGAGGGTCCATGGTTATTGGCCCCCCCCGTGGCTAAAAACATCTGCCCCCAGCCACCCCAGAAAAGGCACATCTGGAAGATGCGCCTATTCTGGCACTTGGCCACTCTCTTCCCACTCCCTGTAGCGGTGGGATATGGGGTAATGAAGGGTTAATGCCACCTTGCTATTGGAAGGTGACATTAAGCCAGATTAATAATGGAGAGGCGTCAATTATGACACCTATCCATTATTAATCCAATTGTTGGAAAGGGTTAAAAAACACACACACACATGATTTAAAAGTAGTTTAATGAAATAAACACAGCGGTTGTTGTAATAATTTATTGTTCTCTCAATCCATCAGGAACACCCTCGCTTGGAAAAATAATAAACGCACAAGATACATACCTTCTGGTGAACCGTCTCGTCCCACGAAGTAAATCCATCTGAAGGGGTGAACTAATATTACAGGCAGGAGCCCTGCTAAATGCAGCTGTGCTCCGTGCCTGTAATCCCCGGCGAATGAATGAAATGTAGGTCATTGACCTACATTTCCTACAGTCGCGGTGATGCGCCCCCTGGTGGATGTCCTCATATGACCTGGAGCGTGGGAAAAAGTTCCCAGGCTGCAGTTCATGAGAACATCCAGCAGGGGCGCATCACCACGACTCAATGTAAGTACAGATCACTGCTTTCCTTTCAGCACCCGGGGGATTACAGGCACCAGCGAGTGGTTTATCGCAGCTCTGCCTGTAATATTAGTTAACCCCTTCAGATGGATTACTTCGTGGGACGAGACGGTTCACCAGAAGGTATGTATCTTGTGCGTTTATTATTTTTCCAAGCGAGGGTGTTCCTGATGGATTGAGAGAACAATAAATTATTACAACAACCGCTGTGTTTATTTCATTAAACTACTTTTAAATCATGTGTGTGTGTGTGTGTTTTTTAACCCTTTCAGACAATTGGATTAATAATGGATAGGTGTCATAATTGACGCCTCTCCATTATTAATCTAGCTTAATGTCACCTTACAATAGCAAGGTGGCATTAACCCTTCATTACCCCATATCCCACCGCTACAGGGAGTGGGAAGAGAGTGGCCAAGTGCCAGAATAGGCGCATCTTCCAGATGTGCCTTTTCTGGGGTGGCTGGGGGCAGATGTTTTTAGCCACGGGGGGCCAATAACCATGGACCCTCTCCTGGCTATTAATATCTGCCCTCAGTCACTGGCTTTACCATTCTGGCGGAGAAAATTGCGCGGGAGCCCACGCCAATTTTTTCCGCCATTTAACCCTTTATTTCAGCAGCTACAGCGCTGAAATTTTGCACATACACACTACTAACATTAGTAGTGTGGAATATGCAAAAAAAAAGGGGATATGAGATGGTCTACTGTATGTAAACCATGTCTCATATCCTGTCGGGTTTGTGCAGGAGAAATGAAAAGCCGGCAATTGAATTACCGGCTGTTCACAGATATCGCGCTGAATGAAATCTAAATACAGAATATATATATATGTGTCTCAATGACATATATATATATATACTGTATATATGTTTTCCCGAACATTTGAGCACATAAATCCATTAGATGTCGGTTTTGCAAGCCTGCGCGAAAATCTCGCAGTACGGATGCCATACGGATTACATACGGAGGATGCCATGCGCAAAATACGCTGACACACCCTGACTACGGATCAATATTTTGGGAACATTTCTCCGTATTACGGCCGTAGTACGGACGTATAAGGCTGGTTTCACACTTGCGTTTTTATCTGCATGCGTTTTTTTAAAAAAACGCATGTGTGAAAAACGCATGTAAACGCGGTAAAACGCATGCGTTTTTTAGACGCATGCGTTTTTATAGAAAAACACAAGAAAACACAAGAAAAAACAAGAAAACCCTAACCCTACCCCTAACCCTAACCCTAAACGTGACTGAAATACGTGGCACTGAAATACGTGCAACTGAAATACGTGGTACTTAAATACGTGGCACTTAAATACGTGGCACGTGGCACTTAAATACGTGGTATGTGGCACTTAAATACGTGGCACGTGGCACTTAAATACGTGGCACGTGGCACTTAAATACGTGGCACGTGGCACTTAAATATGTGGTACTTAAATACGTGGCACTTAAATACGTGGCACGTGGCACTTTAATACGTGGCACGTGGCACTTAAATATGTGGCACGTGGCACTTAAATACGTGGCACGTGGCATACGTGGCACTGAAATACGTGATACGTGGCACTTAAATACGTGGCAATATGACTATCAGAAAATGTTCATTAAACGGTTAGGGGTGAGGTTAGGGGTAGAGTTAGGGTTAGGGTTTGGATCCCTTTATCACCTTGATGGTGGTGGGTGGCTTTTCAGTGTGTTTTCTGTTTTTTTTCTATAAAAACGCATGCGTTTTTAGCGCAAACAAACGCATGTGCTTAAAAACGCATGCGTTTACATAGACAGCAATGCATTTTTTTGCCGCGAAAAAACGCATGCGTTTTTTCGCGGCAAAAAAACGCACAAGAAAATACTGCAGGTAGCATTTTTGAAAATGAACGCATGCAGACAAAAAACGCATGCGTTTGAAAACGCGACCAAACGCATGTGCAAAAAAACGCATGCGTTTTCAATGTTAAATATAGGAAAAAAACGCATGCGTTTTTTGTGCAAAAAACGCTGCAGACAAAAACGCAAGTGTGAAACCAGCCTAATACGTGGCGTATTGTCTTACGCCAAGTGTGAGGCCGGCCTTAAATAAGGGCCTCCTGATTCACGCTTATTTCTTCATAGAATGATTGACCTCACTAATTAAACTCCACATTGCTATTATTTTGAACACCCCCTTTTAATTAATTATTCTAATACAAAGACTGAAAAACATGCAGATCATGGATGTGAGTCTGTTGGTTTTCTTAAAATCTACTGTACCAACTGGTAAATTGTTTGACATGTGGTAATATAATTTATACCAAGAACAGTCATTAATCTGGTTAGTAGTGATGAGCGAATTTGTTCAGAAAATGATCACCAAACATAAATTTGAAACGATTATGGCACATTCGCAGTCATGATCAGAAACACAAGCAACATTTTATAAAATCAGGAAAAACAGGAAACATTCGGTAAAAAGTTTGGTAAAATATTTGCGTTGTCACAAAAGTATTTTCAGCACTTTTGCTACGACAATGGTGGTGTATCATGAGCGTGGGGCACGTTGATTAGGGAAGGGGGTTTGCAGAGCTCAGAGGCGTGGCGTTCTTGTAATCAGTCTTTTTTTTCCTAAGTTTATGTGTGTACATTGTGGCTAGCCAATCAGGGCTCAGGAAACACCCACTTTGTCCTGACACAACGGCTTGTGTCATTTGCTGCTGAAATCACATGTCCCTCTCCATATAAATATCGGACATCTTGTTTTAGCGCCATTTTGACACTGTAACAGCGGAGAGAGGCTGCTCCTTACGCTGCCCTTGTTAGCAGCAAGATTTTAGATAGTTAGCTAGGTGGTTGTATATCAGTCAGATACTGTAGCTAACTAGTGTCCAGTGTCTCTGTTAAATTTACCTCCCAGCATTTTTTTTGCCATTAGTAATATTTGTGCTGTTGATGTCAGCTTTGTAATGTCAGCTGGCATCCCGCCCACAGGTTAGTAATGGAGAGTAGTGAAGAGCGAATTTGTTTGGAAAACATTTGTGAAATAAATTCGACATGAATATGGCACATTCGGATTCATGATTGGAAACAAGAGCAAAATGTCATAAAATCGACAAAAATCAGTAACATTCAGTAAAAGTCCGGGAAAATATTTGCGTTGCCACAAAAGTATTTTCAGCACATTTGCAACAGTAATGATGTTGTATCATGAGCGTTTGGCACGTGTTTCATTAGGGGAGGGGATTTGCAGAGCTCTGAAGTGCGGCGTGCTTGTAAACAGTAATTTTTTTTCCTAACTTTGTGTGCACATTGCGGCTAGCCAATCAGGGCGCAGAAAACATCCACAATGTCCTGTCTCTGCTTGGGTAATCTGCAGCTCCTTCATGGTTACCTGTGGTCTCTGTGCTGCCTTTATGATTAATGACCTCTTTTGCCTGGGCTTAGAGATTTTGTTGATGGCCCTCTCTTGGCAAGTTTGTCATGATACCATGTTGTTTCCATTTGATGGTGCATGTCTTTTTTTAACAGTGGGACTTTGCGTGGATTTCTTGCTAAGAGATTAGCTTCACACAGGCATCTTAGTTGTCGGAGTACTCACAAGTGACTTGAGACTCTCTTTGATCATCATGGAGTTCATCATTGGCTGAGCGTTTGCCATTCTGGCTATCTAAAACAAGCCAACAGCAGAAAAGTCCGTACCTTGCATGTCTCCCATGCCTGAGCTGCACAGCGTCTAATAAAGGAAGAAAAAAATGCATTGGTGAGTGCCATCCATTATTTTCTTTGCTTATTGTGCATTCTGGCTATTTGTCCATCCATCTGAATGGCAGTTTTCCGTTTTCTTCCACATCTCTCTTATTTGGCTTTCCATTTTAGGTCATTCACTATGTCCCCCCATGTAGTTCTGGGATTTTTGCTCACCATTTTTGTGATCATATTGACCCCACGGAGTGAGATCTTGTGTGGAGCCCCAGATCGAGGGAGATTATTAGTGGTCTTGTATGTCTTTGGGCTCTTTCTTATTATTGCTCCCACAGTTGATTTCATCACACCAAGCTGCTTGCCTGTAGCAGATTCAGTCTTCCCAGCCTGGTGCAGGGCTACAATTTTGTTTCTAGTGTCCCTCAACAGCTCTTTGGTCTTCACCATAGTGGAGTTTGGATTGTGACTGTTTGAGGTTGTGGACAGATGTCTTTTATACTGATAACAAGTTCAAACAGGTGCCATTACTACAGGTAATGAGTGGAGGACACAGGAGCCTCATAAAGAAAAAGTTACAGGTCTGTGAGAGCCAGAAATCGTGCATGTTTTTAGGGGACCAAATACTTATTTTCCACCATAGTTTGCAAAATAAATCTTGCCAAATCAGACAAGATGATTTTCTGGATTTGTTTCCTCATTTTGACTCTCATAGTTGTGGTCTACTTATGATGTCAATTACAGTCCTCTCTCATCTTTTTAAGTGGGAGAACTTGCACAATTGGTAGCTGACTAAATACTTTTTTTCCCCACTGTAGATGCTTCTCACAAAATTATAATATCATCAATAAGTTAATTTATTTCAGTTCTGCAATGCAAAAAGTAAAACTCATATATTATATAGAGTCATCACAGAGTGATCTATTTCAAGTGTTTATTTTTGTTTATGTTGATGACTATAGCTTACAGAAAATGAAAACCCCATAGTCATTATCTCAGTAAATTAGAATAATTAGCAAAAAGCCCGTGCAAAGGCTTCCTAAGCGTTTAAAAAGGTCCCTTGGTCTCTTTGAGTAAGCTCCACAATCATGGGGAAGACTGCTTACTTGACAGATGTCCATAAGGCAGTCATTGACATACTCCACAAGGAGGGTAAGCAACAAAAGGTCATTGCTAAAGAAGCTAGCTGTTCAATTAGTGCTGTATGCAAGCATATTAATGGAAATTTGAGTGGAAGGAAAAAGTGTAGTAGAAAAATGTGCACAAGCAACCGGGATAAATGGAACCTTGAAAGGATTTTTAAGAAAAGGTCATTCAAAAATTTTGGCGAGATTCACAAGGAGTGGACTGCTACTGGAGTCAGAGGTGTATCTAGGTTTTCTGGCACCCGGGGCAAGAATTCAGTTTAGCGTCCCCACAAGGAGATATGTGATTTGCACATTTAGTCAAGTATCCACGAGCTCCTCTCCCTAATGCTCTTAATGTTCAGTGAAAAACTAAGAGAAGCAGGAAGAGAAGCTCGTTGTCACAGGACCATAAGTATGAAAGTCGCATGAGGGAAGTGTCCATGTGATGACTACTGGAACCTGCAGAGCTGAATCCTGACATTGCAGGCTTCTGAATTCTCACAACTAATGCACTGCACACTTTTAGGATTCTCTATTGCCGGTGGACAGTCATGTCAGCACAAGCATGTGATTTATACACTTCTGACCATATTCCAACTAGACATGCCTGGCATTGCTCAGTTCATTTTCATTGACTGAGGCCATCCATGTCTAGTCAGCACGTGACCGCATGTATGTAAATCGCCAGCATGAGAGAATCCTGACAGCGTGCAGTGCCCACTGTGAGAATTGAAATGTCTGCAGTCACAAAGAATGACTGCAGACTCATTACAAGCCTGGACAATCCCCTTTAATGCTCCTAACATAAATAAAAAGATGAGAATTAGTTAGGAATTAGGTAAGTGTTCACACTAGGCAGACAGGTTAGTTACCCATTTGATCTGAGATTACCTTGACGTTTGGTGAATGGGCTCACAACTTTTGGCCAAAATTTGTGCTAAAAATCTCATGTGTTTTTTCATAAATTTCACAAGCCATTATGCTGTTCACATTTCATGTATTGCACATTTCCTTGCTTTAGCACAATAAACTTGAGTGCAGCCATTATCTATTTGCTATGTAAGACTTTTTGGTTATGCACCAGTTCAGACTAGATGGCTGTTCAGTCAGTTTTTCTATATTTACTATGTATTGCTTTTTCTGACTTGAACGCCCCGCCCTTCACCATGCTGTGATTTTAATTACATCCAAACACAGTTGGTTCTAACTTCCTCTATAAATGCAGGCTTTACCATTTTATTAGCCATAGGTAAGTGTTCACACTAGGCAGACAGGTTAGTTACCCATTCGATCTGAGATTACCTTGACGTTTGGTGAATGGGCTCACAACTTTTGGCCAAAATTTGTGCTAAAAATCTCATGTGTTTTTTCATAAATTTCACAAGCCATTATGCTGTTCACTTTTCATGTATTGCACATTTCCTTGCTTTAGCACAATAAACTTGAGTGCAGCCATTATCTATTTGCTATGTAAGACTTTTTGGTTATGCACCAGTTCAGACTAGATGGCTGTTCAGTCAGTTTTTCTATATTTACTATGTATTGCTTTTTCTGACTTGAACGCCCCGCCCATCACCATGCTGTGATTTTAATTACATCCAAACACAGTTGGTTCTAACCTCCTCTATAAATGCAGGCTTTACCATTTTATTAGCCATAGGTAAGTGTTCACACTAGGCAGACAGGTTAGTTACCCATTCGATCTGAGATTACCTTGACGTTTGGTGAATGGGCTCACAACTTTTGGCCAAAATTTGTGCTAAAAATCTCATGTGTTTTTTCATAAATTTCACAAGCCATTATGCTGTTCACATTTCATGTATTGCACATTTCCTTGCTTTAGCACAATAAACTTGAGTGCAGCCATTATCTATTTGCTATGTAAGACTTTTTGGTTATGCACCAGTTCAGACTAGATGGCTGTTCAGTCAGTTTTTCTATATTTACTGATAATTAGTTATTATCACAAATAACATTTACATCTAGGTACCTTATAGATGACGTCATCTCTGCAGTTGTTCTCCTTCTTTTCTTCATCTTGTCCAGACCCCATGATGAGTTTTCTCATCCACAGCCATCTCTGCGGACTTCCTTCTTCTCCGCTCTTTTGCAGAAAATCTCCACATGATGCCCTTAAAGATAGAAGTGTCATTATAATGCTCCTGAAAGAAAAATTGCCCCTCACTATATTGTCTGCACAAATGATGACCCCCACATTGTCCATCTTATGGTACATGCTCTTTATACTGACCTCTCCTTTTCACACCGGCCTCTATTCACCACACTGTCCTCTCATACTGAGTCCCCTTTATAGGGCCCAGCATTTATGCTGTACTCTCTCATTACACTCCCCCTCCTTGGAATACTGTCCCCCCCTGCTGTGCCCTTACACTGTCCCTACATGCTATGCTCTCACTACTCAGTTTCTATTCTGTGCCCACTCACTTTTCTCCCCCATACTGTCTCCTCACACTATTTCCCTCCCTCCTCATACTGTCTCCTCTCACACACCCCTGTTCACCATACTGTCTCCTCATATATTTGCCTCTCACTTTCTATACTGCCTGCTCACCTGACTCCCCATACTGTGTCTGCACACATCCCATCACCCTCACTCCCCGTACTCTGTCCACATACATTTTTCACATCCCTACTCATACTGTGTCCGGATACATTCCCCTGTTTGCTTCCCATACAGTCTGCACTAGTGATGAGCGAATATACTCGTTACTCTAGATTTCCCGAGCACGAGTATTTTTTAGTGCTTGGAGATTTAGTTTTTCTTGCCGCAGCTGAATGATTTACATCTGTTAGCCAGCATAAGTACATGTGGGGGTTGCCTGGTTGCTAGGGAGCCGGTGCGCTGCAACTTCTCTGCCAGCAGCTTCTTTGCTGCCGGCTGTCAGCTTGACAGTCGTCACAGAGAACAGCCGCCTCTGGCTGGAGTCATTGATTCAAGAGCCACCACACACAGATGTATCCAGGACATTGAATACAAGTATCACATTCCTTGTGTCAAACCACTCATGACAATAGACAACTTCCTGGACCAAGGAAAAAAAGAACTGGACTGTTGCTCAGTAGTCCAAGGTGTTGTTTTCAGATTCAAGTAAATTTTGCATTTCATTTGAAAATCAAGGTCCCAGAGTCTGGAGGAAGAGTGGAGAGGCACACAATCCAAGCTGCTTGAGGTCTAGTGTGAAGTTTCCACAATTAGTGATTAGTGTTGAGCATTCCGATACCGCAAGTATCGGGTATCGGCCGATACTTGCGGGTATCGGAATTCCGATACCGAGATCCGATACTTTTGTGGTATCGGGTATCGGTATCGAAACAACATTAATGTAAAAATGTGTAAAAGAGAGAATTAAAATAAAAAATATTGCTATACTCACCTCTCCGACGCAGCCTGCACCTTACCGAGGGAAGCGGCAGCGTTCTTTGTTTAAAATTCGCGCTTTTCTTTCCTTTACGTGAAGTCCCGGCTTGTGATTGGTTGCGTCGCAGTCACATGGGCGACGCAACCAATCACAGCAAGCCGTGATGTAATTTCAGGTCCTTAAGGATTTTAAAATTACGTCCCGGCTTTGTGATTGGTTGCGTCGCAGTCACATGGGCGACGCAACCAATCACAGCAAGCCGTGACGTAATTTCAGGCCCTTAAGGATTTTAAAATTACGTCCCGGCTTTGTGATTGGTTGCGTCGCAGTCACATGGGCGACGCAACCAATCACAAGCCGTGACGTCACGGGAGGCTGGACACGCGCATTTAAAATGCGCGCTTGTCCAGCCTCCCGTGACGTCCCGGCTTGTGATTGGTTGCGTCGCGGTCAACCAATCACAAGCCGGGAGGCTGGACATGCGCGCATTTTAAAATGCGCGCTTGTCCAGCCTCCCGTGACGTCCCGGCTTGTGATTGGTTGCGTCGCGGTCAACCAATCAAAAGCCGGGAGGCTGGACACGCGCGCATTTTAAAATGCGCGCGTGTCCAGCCTCCCGGCTTGTGATTGGTTGACCGCGACGCAACCAATCACAAGCCGGGACGTCACGGGAGGCTGGACAAGCGCGCATTTTAAAATGCGCGCGTGTCCAGCCTCCCGTGACGTCACGGCTTGTGATTGGTTGCGTCGCCCATGTGACTGCGACGCAACCAATCACAAAGCCGGGACGTAATTTTAAAATCCTTAAGGGCCTGAAATTACGTCACGGCTTGCTGTGATTGGTTGCGTCGCCCATGTGACTGCGACGCAACCAATCACAAAGCCGGGACGTAATTTTAAAATCCTTAAGGACCTGAAATTACGTCACGGCTTGCTGTGATTGGTTGCGTCGCCCATGTGACTGCGACGCAACCAATCACAAAGCCGGGACTTCACGTAAGGAAAGAAAAGCGCGAATTTTAAGCAAACAACGCTGCCGGTTCCCTCGGAGAGGTGAGTATAGCAATATTTTTTATTTTAATTCTTTCTTTTACACATTAATATGGTTCCCAGGGCCTGAAGGAGAGTTTCCTCTCCTTCAGACCCTGGGAACCATCAGGAATACCGTCCGATACTTGAGTCCCATTGACTTGTATTGGTATCGGGTATCGGTATCGGATTGGATCCGATACTTTGCCGGTATCGGCCGATACTTTCCGATACCGATACTTTCAAGTATCGGACGGTATCGCTCAACACTATTAGTGATGGTTTGGGGAGCCATGTCATCTGCTGGTTTATATCCACTGTGTTTTATCAAAACCATAGTCAGCGCAGCCATCTACCAGGAAATTTTAGAGCACTTAGGCTATGTGCACACGTTCAGGATTTTTCGCGTTTTATTCGCTTTTTTGGCGGTTTTCCTCTGCAAAAACAGCTTAACAAGCTTACATTAAGCATCCTATTATTAGAATGCAATCCGCAATTTTTTGTGCACATGTTGCGTTTTTTTCTGCAAAATAAAAGCATTGTGGAAAAAAGCAGCATGTTCATTAATTTTGACAAAAATCTCCGGATTTGTCACTATATAATATAGTAGTGGAAAGCTCTGGAAAAATCGGCATGAAAAACGCGAAAAAATACGCTAACAAAAGTGATAAAAATGTGAGCGGATTTCTTGCAGAAAAAGTCCGGTTTTGTTCAGGAAAATTCTGCAAAGAATCCTGAACGTGTGCACATAGCCTTCATGCTTCATAGTGCAAACAAGGTTTTTTGAGATGGAAATTTCATTTTCCAGTATTACCTGGCACCTGTCCACACTGCCAAAAGTACCAATACCTGGTTTAAAACAAGAGTATCACTGTGCTTGATTTGCCAGCAAACTCGCCTGACCTTAACCCCATAGAGAATCTATGGGGTATTGTCAAGAGGAAGATGAGAGACACCAGAGCAAACAATGCAGACAAGCTGAAGGCTGCTATCAAAACAACCTGGACTTCCATAACACCTTAGCAGTGCCACAGGCTGATCGCCTCCATGCCACGCCGTAATTGATGCGAACGTAACCCCAACCAAGAATTGAGTGCATTTAATGAACATATTAATGAACATAAATTTCAGTAGGTCAGTGGATTTTAAAATAATTTTTCAAACTGGTGTTATAAAGTGTTCTAATTTACTGAGATAATGACTTTTGGGTTTTCATTAGCTGTAAGCCATAATCATCAACATTAACAGAGATAAACACTTGAAATAGATCACTCTGTTTGTAATGACTGTATATAATATATGAGTTTCACTTTTTTGTATTAAAAAACTGAAATAAATTAACTTTTTGATGATATTCTAATTTTGTGAGAAGCACCTGTATATACAGTGGCATCTAAAACTTTGTGCACCCTTGCTCAAAAATACTGTTATTGTAAACAGTTAAGCAAGTTAAAGATGAAATTATCTCTAGAAGGGCTAAAGATAAATATGTTATATTTCCTTTTTATTTTAAGCAACATTTTAAAAATCACTAAAAGGAAAATAAATATGCAAATTGCCTCTTCTGAGAAAAAGAGGACTTAACTCTATAGCGCCACCTGTTGGTAGTAGCGATCCTACAAGTCACAATCAACCCTTTAACGAGTCGTGCAATATGACTTAGGATAAAAGTCAAATCAGTATCTCAATTCGCAAACATGGTGTTTCGGGCTGTTGGCCCTCGTCAGTGCGAAGCATGAGAACTGATTTGGCTAGATGAGAGGCTCTGGACTGGGGACTTATTTAAATTCCCAGAGGAGCATTGCATGGCGAATAAGCCTCCTTACCTTGACAAGCCAGCTGGTATGTCACTCTATATAAGGAGAAACGTTACCCCTTAGACCTCAGTCCAGAGCCTCCAGAGTTCTCATGCTTCGCACTGACGAGGGCCAACAGCCCGAAACACCGTGTCTGCGAATTGAGATACTGATTTAGCTTTTATCCTAAGTCATATTGCATGACTCGTTAAAGGGTTGATTGTGACTTGTAAGATCGCTACTACCAACAGGTGGCGCTATAGAGTTAAGTCCTCTTTTTCTCAGAAGAGGCAAATTGCATATTTAAATTCCCAGAGGAGCATTGTGCAGCGCCCCAGAGTCCTGGTCATTGCAGTAACGCTCTGCCGCTAAGGGGAGTGATGGTATGTCTGATTGCACTAAAAGAGTTCACCTGACCAGGTATCACAGTCACACATTACACTTCACACTCTGGCCACCAAGGGGAGCAAAAGGTTCTATGTATTAGGCCACTCCTCACACTCTGGTAAAACTGGGGGTTGGATAGGAAGTTAGAGAGAAGCTGACTGGGTTTTGCCCAGGTAACATCTAGTGAGAGGAGAGCGTTACTTGGAAAGATTCAGGGGGGTCCCTGTCAGGGGTGGGATCCTGGCAGAGGCCTAGCAAAGGACAGATTGTTACGGAGCCGTGCCTGCACCTCATTGCGGTGGCATCTTAAGAAAGGACACGAAGCGAAGTATATTGTGGAGAAGTGAGAAATGAGATCACAGCACAAAGGCGATAGAACCAGAAGGAGTCGTGCCCCGAGATCGGCAACATCCTTCTGAGGCGCTTAGCCGGCAGCCGGAACGCCGAGGAAGTAATAGACTCTACGCATTACTTTGAACTACGGCAGGGCAGTTAACTTTAGGTTGGCTGTCTCACCTTTTACACTTAATGAAGACAACGGAGGCAATTGTGGGAGAGGGGCATCTCTAGGGTCCCTATAAAATAACTCCAGGCCTACCCCGTCATACGGGTGCATCCTATCCATATCATCTGGGGGACGGAGAGAAAGAACAGAAACATACACGACAGTTGTGAGGACTATCCCGTGGTGCTCAGCAGGGAAGTACTACAACACCCAGGTGCTAGTAGGTAGGCTACTAATTTCCACCTGCAAAGGGAACTCTGGATGTGCCTTCGGACCGGCCGGTCTCAGCCAGCCCTGTTAGCAGTGCTCTGGATTTTGGATGCCGAAGCCTTCAGTAAAGAGGTAAAGAGACTGCAACCCTGTGTCCTCGTCATTTACTGCGACCTACACCATCGCCTACATCTTTAATTGGGCGCCCCTTAGCAGGGCCACGGACCGGGTCAGGCCACCGTGACATCCCCAGAACCGAGAGACCCGGTACCGAGTACCCCGCTGCCCTGTGCTTGGGGGCCGCTCCAATTGCACGGCGAATAAGCCTCCTTACCTTGACAAGCCAGCTGGTATGTCACTCTCCATAAGGAGAAACGTTACCCCTTAGACTAAAAGGAAAATAGTCAGATGCAAAAGTTTGGCCATCCTTGGAGATTTGTGTGCTTAGATAACTTTTACCAAGGTTTCAGACCTTTAATTAGCCTTTTAAGGTTATGGCTTGTTCAGTATCATCATTAGGAAAGGCAAGGTGATGCAAATTTCCCAGCAGTATAAAAGCCCAACCTCCTTTATCCTTCTTCCAAAAAACAGCAGCCATGGGTTCCTCTAAGCAGCTGCCTAGCACTCTGAAAATAAAAATGATAGTGGCCCACAAGGCAGGAAAAGGCTATAAGAAGATAGTAAAGCATTTTCAAGTTGCCCTTTCTTCAGTTCGAAATGTGATCAAGAAATGGCAGTTAACAGGAACAGTGGAGGTCAAGATAAGGAAAACCAAGCAAAATTTCAGTGAGATCTGCTTGTCGGCATCATTAGGTTTTCCAATTGGTTGGTATATATAGTGCTTAAACAGATTGAACTTGGATGTTCATACAACACCTTAGACCAATCTGTCTCTTTCAATTGGTTGTATTCTTTGGTAAACTCAAGTAGGACCTTCTGGTTCTTTGAAGAGATGAAAGGCATCTTGACTGAAACTCTAGACTTCACTCTCAGAATAATAAGCTTCCTGACATCTGCTGATAAATTTGGCTTTGTCTTTGCTATGTTTTAATGTAAAAAAACACAAGCAAAAAAAAAAAAAAAACATTTTAGGCAAAATTTGACTACCTATGACAAAATATACAAATTATTTGGCCCAGCAAATGTTGAAAACTAGCACAAAAAGGGATAAAACAATGTCAAACACAATTTTCATCCTTATAGCTGACAACCATTTGCTTCCGATTTTTGAAAATCACCAGGAAAATAACAGAGGTAATCACACTTTTTTAAAAAAAAAACAAAACTTTTGGTCACTACTGTGTATGACAATAGTCAATTTTTGAACAACCAAATTTGCACACCTGTAGCAGGTCATTTTTGCATTTATTTCAAACCAACTGAGGACTTTGCCACACACTTCAAAAGATAGACTAAACAAGGGAAGTCTTTATTGTTCAACCATCACAACTCCTTTGCATTCCAAACCAATGTCCTTACTTCACAACCTCCCATTCCACTGCAACTGCCTTGACCAAAATTACTACTTACAGCCAAAGCTAACAGACAATTCTCTATACTACTCCTTCTAGACCTGTCCTCTGCTTTTGACACAGTTGACCACTGCCTCCTACTACAGATCCTCTCTTCTTTTGGTGTCAAAGACCTTACCTTACCCTGGATCTCCTCATACCTTACCAACCGCACATTTAGCATCTCCTACTCCCACACTACCTCCTCATCTTGCCCTTTCTCTGTTGGTGTCCCTCAAGCCTCTGTCCTAGGACCCCTACTCTTCTCCATCTATACCTTTGGTCAGGGGCAACTCATAAAGTGCTATGGTTTCCAGTACCATCTACTGTGAGTGCGGAAAGTATTCAAACCCCTTTAACCTATCCACTCTTTGTTTCATTGCAGCAATTTAGTAAATTCAAAAAAGCTAATTTTTTTTCATTAATGTACACTCTGCACCCCATCTTGACTGAGAAAAAAACAGAAATGTAGAAATGTTTGCATATTTATTAAAAGAGAAAAACTGAAATATCACATGGTCATAAATATTCAGACACTTTGCTCAGACACTCATATTTAAGTCACATGCTGTCCATTTCCTTGTGATCCTCCTTGAGATGGTTCTACTCCTTCTACAGAGTTCAGCTGTGTTTAATTAAACTCATAGGAATTGATTTGGAAAGGCACACACCTGTCCATTTAAATCCTCACAGCTCACAGTGCATGACAGACTAAATGAGAATCATGAGGTCAAATAAACTGGCCAAGGAGCTCAGAGACAGAATTGTAGCAAGGCACAATTCTGGCCAAGGTTACAAAAGCATGACTGCAGTACTCAAGGTTCCCAAGAGCACAGTGGCCTCCATAATCCTTTAATGAAAGAAGTTTGGGACCACCAGAAGTCTTTATAGACCTTGCTGTCCAGCCAAACTGAGCAATCGTTGGAGAAGAGCCTTGGTGAGAGAGGTAAAGAAGAACCCCAAGATTACTGTGGCTGAGCTCCAGAGATGCAGTAGGGAGATGGGAGAAAGTTCAACAATGTCAACTATCACTGCAGCCCTCCACTAGTCGGGCCTTTATGGCAGAGTTGCCCGACAGAAGCCTCTCCTCAGTGCAAGACATATGAAAGCCTGCATAGAGTTTGCTAAAAAAACACATGAAGGACTCCCAGACTATGAGAAATAAGATTCTCTGGTCTGATGAGACGAAGATAGACCTTTTTGGTTATAATTCTAAGCAGTATGTGTGGAGAAAACCAGGCACTGCTCATCCCCTGCCCAGTATAATCTCAACAGTGAAACAAGATGGTGGCAGCATCATGCTATGGGGGTGTTTTTCAGCTGCAAGGACAGTACAGCTGGTTGCCATTGAAGGAAAAATAAATGCGGCAAAGTACAGAGATATCCTGGATGAAAACCTCTTCAGAGTGCTTTGGACCTCAGACTTGGCCCAAGGTTCACCTTCCAACAAGACAATGACCCTAAGTACACAGCTAAAATAGCAAAGGAGTGGCTTCAGAACTAGTGTTGAGCGATACCTTCCGATATGCAAATGTATCGGTATCGGATTGGATCGGCCGATACCCAAAAAGTATCGGATATCGCCGATACCGATACCCGATACCAATGCATATCAATGGGACACAAAATATCGGAATGGTTCCCAGGGTCTGAAGGAGAGGAAACTCTCCTTCAGGCCCTGGGATCCATATTCATGTATAAAATAAAGAATAAAAATAAAAAATATTGATATACTCACCCCTCGGACGGCCCCTGGCTCTCACCGGTCCAAGCGTCTGCCTCCGTTCCTAAGAATGCTGAGTAAAGGACCTTTGATGATGTCGCGGCTTGTGATTGGTCACGTGACCGCTCATGTGACCGCTCACGCGACCAATCACAAGCCGCGACGTCATCGCAGGTCCTAAACTCACTGCATTCTTAGGAACGGAGGCTGCCGGTTACACCGCTAAGGTCCAAGCTCCGCCGGAGGGGTGAGTATATCCATATTTTTTATTTTTATTCTTTATTTTTTACATGAATATGGATCCCAGGGCCTGAAGGAGAGGCTCCTCTCCTCCAGACCCTGGGAACCATACACTGGGAACTTCCGATTCCGATTTCCGATATCACAAAAATATCGGAACTCGGTATCGGAATTCCGATACCGCAAATATCGGCCGATACCCGATACTTGCAGTATCGGAATGCTCAACACTATTCAGAACAACTCTCTGACCATTCTTGACTGACCCAGCCAGAGTCCTGACCTAAACGCAATTGAGCATCTCTGGAGAGACCTGGAAATGGTTGTCCACCCACGTTCACCATCCAACCTGACGGAACTGGAGAGGATCTGCAAGGAAGAATGGCACGGGATCTCCAAATCCAGGTGTGAAAAACTTGTTGCATCATTCCCAAGAAGACTCATGGCTGTACTATTTCAAAAGAATGCTTCTACTCAATACTGAGCAAACAGTCTGAATACTTATGACCATGTGATATTTCAGTTTTTCTTTTTTAATAAATTTGCAAAAATTTCTACATTTCTGTTTTTTTTAGTGAAGATGGGGTGCAGAGTGTACATTAACGAGAAAAAAAGATGAACTTTTTTGAATTTACCAAATGACTGCATTAAAACAAAGAGTGAAAAATTTAAAAGGGTCTGAATACTTTCCGTAACCACTGTATATGCTGATGACACTCAGACCTACCTCCCTAGCCCAGATGTCACCTCTATTGTCCAGAATCCCAGAGTGTCTATCAGCCATATCCTTCTTCTCCTCTCGCTTCCTCAAGCTCAATGTGGACAAATGTGAGCTAATTTTTAGTGATGATGAGTGAATAGTGAAATATTAGGATTTGGGAAAATCGGCAGAAATAATTTCTAATATCCGTGTATTCATACCAAATAATGAATCTAATGCAAGTCAATGGGAAAACCGAATATTTTTCTGCAGGACCCAACAAACAGGTCTGAGTAACTGAGAACAATGCTGAAATGGATGGAAAAGTGATAAAACTAAATGGGAACAGCATGGAGAATATGTCTGCATGCCTTTCTGGATCACATATGGTATCTGGGAATAATTATGCCAGACTATTGGGCCGGTTTCATGGATTTATAAGAAGACCTACCAAACTAAACCTACATTTTTTTAAATGGAAAATGCTAAGAAACATTTTTTCCTTCATAATTACATGTAGAGGGTGGTCCATTAATATGGATACACCTAAATAAAATGGGAATGGTTGGTGATATCAACTTCCTGTTTGTGGCACATTAGTATAAGGGAGGGGAAAAACTTTTCAAGATGGGTGGTGACCATGGCGGCCATTTTGAAGTTGGCCATTTTGGATCCAACTTTATTTTTTCCAATGGGAAAAGGGTCATGTGACACATCAAACTTATTGAGAATTTCACAAGAAAAACAATGGTGTGCTTGGTTTTAGCATAACTTTATTCTTTCATGAGTTATTTACAAGTTTATGACCACTTATAAAATGTGTTCAAAGTGCTGTCCATTGTGTCCATTGTCAATGCAACCTTCTTCTCCCACTCTTGACACACCGATAGCAACACTGCAGAAGAAATGCTAGCACAGGCTTCCAGTATCCATTGTTTCAGATGCTGCACAACTCGTATCTTCACAGCATAGACAATTGCCTTCAGATGACCCCAAAGATAAAAGTCTAAGGGGGTCAGATCGGGAGACCTTGGTGGCCATATTATTATTCTGTGTAAGGCTGAAAACTGAACAAGTGTGTGGAGCATATTAATGCATTGATGTTCCAAAATGTCCAATTGCTGACCCAAAAATCAACATCAGGCTCCCAGATACATGCTTAAAGGGAGGGTGCCGTGATTTTAGTTTTTGTATTAATAATTATTGATTATACAATCAATTATTTTTAATACAAAAGTAAATGTACCTCTTTCATACTTTTTTATTTATTCACTTTTACATTCACCACTGGAGGCCGCCATTTTCATTAGTGTGGGTGTAAGTGTCTGGGCACGACACTTGCACACCTCACTTACGGCAGCCATGTACATAGGAGCCAACGGTCGGGCTCCGACCCCATCTCCTGCCTCTCAGCTGTGACTTGGCCACGCCCACTGAGCTGCTACGTCACAGCTGTGAGAGGAGATCGCGGCCATTTTGTTTATTTCCCTCTGCCATCGCACACACAGCTCAGTGCGTGCGATGGCAGAAGCTGCTGCTGGGAGAAGCTGCTGCCGAGGGTCCAGGGTAAGTATCTGCAGCGAGGAGCTGTGATTGCAGCCTGTACTTAGTATTACATTACAGGCTGCAATCACTGCCCACCTGTTCAGAGCAGAGCAGGGAGATGTCACACTGCTCTGCCCTGAACATGACTCAGCACTTCCTGGTAGAGGAAAGAAGGTAAGTACAGCGTTTTTATTTTCTTATGCATCTACCACTGCTACCAGCCCCTATATACCACCTAGCACTGCCTGCCTGCCTCTGTATACCACTGCCTGCCTCTGTATACCACTGCCTGCCTGCCTCTGTATACCACTGCTACCTGCCTGCCTGCCTCTGTATACCACTGTCTGCCTGCCTCTGTATACCACTGTCTGCCTCTGTATACCACTGTCTGCCTGCCTCTGTATACCACTGCCTGCCTCTGTATACCACTGTCTGCCTGCCTCTGTTTACCACTGTCTGCCTGCCTCTGTATACCACTGCTACCTGCCTGCCTCTGTATACCACTGTCTGCCTGCCTCTGTATACCACTGTCTGCCTGCCTCTGTATACCACTGCCTGCCTCTGTATACCACTGCCTGCCTCTGTATACCACTGTCTGCCTGCCTCTGTATACCACTGCTACCTGCCTGCCTGCCTCTGTATACCACTGTCTGCCTGCCTCTGTATACCACTGTCTGCCTGCCTCTGTATACCACTGCCTGCCTCTGTATACCACTGTCTGCCTGCCTCTGTATACCACTGCCTGCCTGCCTCTGTATACCACTGCTACCTGCCTGCCTGCCTCTGTATACCACTGCCTGCCTCTGTATACCACTGCCTGCCTCTGTATACCACTGTCTGCCTGCCTCTGTATACCACTGTCTGCCTGCCTCTGTATACCACTGCCTGCCTGCCTCTGTATACCACTGCCTGCCTCTGTATACCACTCTCTGCCTGCCTCTGTATACCACTCTCTGCCTGCCTCTGTATACCACTCTCTGCCTGCCTCTGTATACCACTGCCTCCCTGCCTCTGTATACCACTGTCTGCCTGCCTCTGTTTACCACTGCCTGCCTCTGTATACCACTGCCTGCCTCTGTATACCACTGCCTGCCTGCCTCTGTATACCACTGCCTGCCTCTGTATACCACTCTCTGCCTGCCTCTGTATACCACTGCCTCCCTGCCTCTGTATACCACTGTCTGCCTGCCTCTGTATACCACTGCCTGCCTGCCTCTGTATACCACTGCCTGCCTCTGTATACCACTGCCTGCCTGCCTCTGTATACCACTGCCTGCCTGCCTCTGTATACCACTGCCTGCCTCTGTATACCACTGCCTGCCTGCCTCTGTATACCACTATCTGCCTCTATATACCACTGCTACCTGCCTCTATATACACCTACCACTGCTACCTCTGTCCTGGGTAGCTAATCCTGTCCCGTGTACTGTGTCCTCAGCAGTCAGTATCACACAGGACAGGATTAGATACACGGCTCAGCAGTCGGTATCACATAGGACAGGATTAGATACACGGCTCAGCAGTCGGTATCACACATGACAGGATTAGATACACGGCTCAGCAGTCGGTATCACACAGGACAGGATTAGATACACGGCTCAGCAGTCGGTATCACACAGGACAGGATTAGATACACGGCTCAGCAGTCGGTATCACACAGGACAGGATTAGATACACGGCTCAGTAGTCGGTATCACAGGACAGGATTAGATACACGGCTCAGTAGTCGGTATCACACAGGACAGGATTAGATACACGGCTCAGCAGTCGGTATCACAGGACAGGATTAGATACACGGCTCAGCAGTCGGTATCACACAGGACAGGATTAGATACACGGCTCAGCTGTCGGTATCACACAGGCCAGGATTAGATACACGGCTCAGCAGTCAGTATCTAATCCTCTCCTATGCACTCTCCCCCCTGCGTGTCTTTTCCCATTGTGGTTTATTATTTTTGTTGTGGGAGATGAGGGAGTCGAGGATTATGCGTTCGGTATGGTTTAAAAAAGATTAATAAAGGACTTTATTCTGGCCGAGTCTTTATTTACAATACAACTATAGGATTAGTAATGGATGGGTGCCTTATAGACGCCTCTCCATTACTAAGCCGTGGGCTTGATGTCACCGGACAATATGAAGGTGACATTAACCCCACAAATATGAACCCCACTTGCTACCGCTACAGGGTAAGTGGAAATTGCCAGGCAAAGCGCCAGAAAAGGCGCATGTAAAAGGCGGCTGAGAGCTGATGTTTTTAGCCTGGGGGGGACAGTATCCATGGCCCCTTCCTAGGCTATTAATGTCAGCCCGCAGCTGTCTGCATAATATTTGATGGTTATTAATTATAAGGGGGCCCCACGTCTTTTTTTGGGGGGTGTCAAACATTTTAATAGCCAGTAAAGGCTATAAGTATACAGTTGCGAGCGTGTGAGTGTGAGCACACCCTCCCACCCACAGACCAGTACACTGCTGTCCTGAAATACTGTGCTCCTGTCACCCTGCTCCTTCCACCATACGTCTCTCACCTCCCTAGAGCAGCACAATACCATATGGATCACGTATAATGCCTATATATATATATATATATATATATATATATATATATATATATATATATCACATATACTCCCATAAAGACCACACATTATGCCGGGATATTATAATATATATATAATATCACACATTATGCCGCCAAGTATTGTGTGATCTATGTGACGGTATTATATGTGATCTATATGGCAATATTATGTTTGCTCAGTGTTGTGGAATGATGTAAAAACTATATGACGGTGGTATATGAGAACTATATTGTGGGATTATGTGTGATCTATGTGGAAGTACTAGGTGAGAATTATATGGCGGTATTATGTGTGATCTATATGGTGGTATGTGAGAACTGTATGACAGTATTGTGTGATCTATTTGATAGTATTGTGTGTGATGTATATGGCGGTATTATGTGTGATCTATATGGTGGCATTATGTGAGAACACTATGGCAGTATTATCTTCAGAAAGCGGACCCATTCTATGGTGGTTCTGGCTGAGCACCTGCACGTGGGTCTGGGGTAATAGAGGGGGCAGCATGACCTCCAGTTAGGTGCAGTCAGGGCTAGTGAGGCAGCTGAAGAGAGGGTCTTATTTTTATCGTTACTATATGGCTACATTTCCTTCCCAGCGTCACCCCGGACTGCGTCTGTCGCCTCACTTTCACACATCGCCAGGACAGGATGGAGAAGACAGGATCTGAGGAGGGGAATGGGGTCTGCATGCAAAGTCTGGATCAGAACAGGCCATCAATCCACAGAAATGTTTCCTGGATTTCTGTGGAGCAGACGGTCCATCCATGTGTATAAAAGACAGCGCTCTATGTACAATCCCTGGCTGCTCCGCGCACCAAACAGGGTGCCTCCCTATAGGCCAGCACACTGCTCTCCTGAAATACTCTGTGCTGCTGTCACCCTGCTCCCTCCACCACATATCTCCCAGAATCCTTGCTGCCTGCCATCCTCGGTGACTGTCTACTTGTCAGTACAAGGCTGCCGTCACACATTCAGTATTTGGTCAGTATTTTACCTCAGTATTTGTAAGCCAAAACCAGGAGTGGGTGATAACTGCAGAAGTGGTGCATATGTTTCTATTATACTTTTCCTCTATTTGTTCCACTCTTGGTTTTGGCTTACAGATACTGAGGTAAAATACTGACCAAATACTGCTAGTGTGACGGCAGCCTTACTCTGCAGTCACCAACAAAATGGCTGCTCACTGGGTTCCTGAATATCATCCTCTTATCCCTTAGCAAACACATGGAAGGAGAGGACTGACATCACACACGTGAGCAGACTATGCCCATAATTACTGCAGTGCAGTAATGTGAGCTAGTTGTACACTAGGTTTTTCTGAAATTTCAGCAGCTGCTCCCCCTAGTGTTTAAAAGTGGAAATTCCAAAACTTTTCAAATTATTTTTCATATTTTACTAAATTATAAACAAATGAAAATATTTTTTAAGAAAATGTAAACATTAATTCTTTACATTTTTACAATTGCTGTAAAAAAAAATTTTTTTATGGCACCTTCCCTTTAAAGAAACCATGAGAAGGGCAACACAATAAAAAAAATTATAATAAAATAATATTTACAGTAGAGATTGAGAGTAGAAATTTGAACATTGCACAATGTACAAAGGATTCCAAAAATTACCCATGGGGTCTGTATCATACACCCTGAAAAAGACCTTGATGAGGACCTCACAATACATTTTGCAGTTCTTAGAATAGGTACAGAAAGGGAGTACAAGTTTCACCATTGCACAATGTGCAAAGTTTTCCAAAAATTACCCAAGGGGTCTGTATCATACGTGATGAAAGAGACCATGATGAGGACCTCACAATACATTTTGCAGTTATTAGAATAGAACATAAATTTTCCCAAAATAGGTGTCAACAGTTAGCTTAGGAAAAACTCTGAGATCATCAAATACCAGAAAAAAAACCTTGAGAGTGAAATCACAAAAAGAGGTCATAGTATATTCACAAAAATTATCCAATTTATTGTTACAAACAAATTTAAAATTATAGCAAATCAGAGTAGCACAAACAAAAGCAGGAACAATTTGGGGAATAATAAACAAAGGTATAGCTGGGAATCACAGTTCAAAGTGAGCTTGCACATAGAGAACTAGTACCAGGTGAAGTATAAGGCACTATAGAAAAGATCACAGCTGCATAAGCGTTCCAAATTGTCCATATAGTGATGAGCGAGTATACTCTTTGCTCTGGTTTTCCCAAGCACACTTGGGTGGTCTCCGAGTATTTGCTAGTGCTCGGAGATTTAGTTTTCGTCGCCGCAGCTGCATGATTTACGGCTGCTAGATAGGCTGAAAACATGTGAGGAATGCCTGTTTGTTAGGAAATTCCCACATGTATTCAGGCTGTCCAGCAGCCATAAATCATGCAGTTGAGGCGACGAAAACTAAATCTCCGACCACTAACAAATACTCGGAGACCACCCGAGAGTGTTGGGGATAACCCGAGCAACGAGTATACTCACTCATCACTAGTCCCATACTAAATCTTACTCTAGTGAGATGGAACCTTATATTCAGTAGCGATATCTTAGAAGGAGCAGTAGTGCATAGTGTGCAAAGTAGGCAAAAAGAATTAAAGTGCATGTGCATAAGCTATAACTCACATGTTATTAATAATATGAACCCTGGCCTGCTGCCTCTACGCGCGTTTAGCTGGTCTACGGCAGGAGGCGAAGTGTGATTACTTCTGTTTGATCGTTGTGATGCCATTTTCCTCAGGAGTTTAGTAAACCGGGAGCAAATGGTTGTCAACTGTAAGGATGAAAATTGTGTTTGACATTGTTTTATCCCTTTATGGGTTAGTTTTCAACATTTGCTGGGCCAAATATTTTGCATATTTTGTCATGAGTAGTCGAATTTTGACTAAATTGTTTTTTTTTTTTAGTATGTGTTTTGAGGTTAAAACATAGCAAAGAGAAAGATAAATTTATCACTAGATGTCAGGAAGCTTAGTATTCTGAAAGTGAAGCCAGGCAAAAGCCAAAAAGTGGTAGCTATGGAATTGAACTGTTCTCAGATTCAAGTGTCACATATAATAAAGAAATAAAAAGATTATGGAACAGCTGACAAACCAAGAAGTGGACAACAACATACAATTTCCTCTTAACTTGATCACACTATTAAGAAAAAGTCAGTATCTGCTGTCCATAAAAATGCTGTACAGATTTTGCACAAAATGAACAAAGAATATGGGGTCAAAGTGAGCCGCCAAACTGTGGAGCAACAGCTATGAGAGGTAGGGTTGAATGCATGAGTTACAGTCAAGAAGCCTTTCATCTCTGCAAAGAACAGAAATGTCTGACTTGTGCTTGTCAAAGACCACAGCCAATGGAAAAAGATTAGTCTAGGGTGTTGTGGTCGGATGAATCCCAGTTCAATCTTCTTGGTAGTGATGGCAAGCACTATATATCACCCAACTGGAAAACGTATTGATGTAATGTACCAAACACCTACAGTGAAACATGGTGGTTGCAATGTCATGGTTTGCGGTTGCTTTTTTGCATCTGCCATTTGTCCTCTGCATAGAATTTATGGAAATATGAATGCTATCATGTATAAGGATATAATGGAGTATGTAATGTTGCCACACGGTAAAACGAAAGTAGGCAGGGGATGGAAATTCCAGCAAGACAATGATCCTACAGGCGAACATTGAAAAATTTTCACCTATTGCAATGGCCAAGCCAATCACATGATTTAAACCTTATAGAGCACCTTTGGGATGAGTTAGGGTGATGAGTTGAGGCCCGTACTCATAGCAATAAATATGAATTGTTTTCAGATTTGCAAATGGAATATAGCAAGATCCCTCAGGATGAATTACTCTCTATGTTGTGATCAATAATGTTGTGATCAATAAATATTATCTGCAATACTTTTTGGAGTTTTCTTCAATTAAATGACCATTCCTATATTCTAAAGCATTTTTGTTAAAATTAATGTTTTGCAAGATGACAACTTCATGCACTTTCAATTCATCAACAGGAAAATGGCATCACACCAACCAGTCAGAAGTAATCACTTTAAAAAAAGCAAAACTTTCAGTCACTACTGTATTTACCACCAAAATGTAAAACAAAGCACATAATACTCTATGGATGACTAATTGAACACACAAAAATTTTTCAACACTTTTTGGAGTGCTATATACCACCGAGATGTAAAACCACCGAGATGTAAAACAAAGCTTTCTATGGATGACAAATTAAAGACAGAAAAAATTTGAATGCTTTTTTGAAGTGTTATATATAGTGTTGAGCATTCCGATACCGCAAGTATCGGGTATCGGCCGATACTTGCGGGTATCGGAATTCCGATACCGAGATCCGATACTTTTGTGGTATCGGGTATCGGTATCGAAACAACATTAATGTAAAAATGTGTAAAAGAGAGAATTAAAATAAAAAATATTGCTATACTCACCTCTCCGACGCAGCCTGCACCTTACCGAGGGAAGCGGCAGCATTCTTTGTTTAAAATTCGCGCTTTTCTTTCCTTTACGTGAAGTCCCGGCTTGTGATTGGTCGCGTGCCGCCCATGTGGCCGGGACGCAACCAATCACAGCAAGCCGTGACGTAATTTCAGGTCCTTCAGGATTTTAAAATTACGTTCCGGCGTTGTGATTGGTTGCGTCGCAGTCACATGGGCGACGCAACCAATCACAGCAAGCCGTGACGTAATTTCAGGTCCTTCAGGATTTTAAAATTATGTCCCGGCTTTGATTTTAAAATGCGCGCTTGTCCAGCCTCCCGTGACGTCCCGGCTTGTGATTGGTTGCGTCGCGGTCAACCAATCACAAGCCGGGAGGCTGGACACGCGCGCATTTTAAAATGCGCGCTTGTCCAGCCTCCCGTGACATCCCGGCTTGTGATTGGTTGCGTCGCAGTCAACCAATCACAAGCCGGGAGGCTGGACACGCGCGCATTTTAAAATGCGCGCGTGTCCAGCCTCCCGGCTTGTGATTGGTTGACCGCGACGCAACCAATCACAAGCCGGGACGTCACAGGAGGCTGGACAAGCGCGCATTTTAAAATGCGCGCGTGTCCAGCCTCCCGTGACGTCACGGCTTGTGATTGGTTGCGTCGCCCATGTGACTGCGACGCAACCAATCACAAAGCCGGGACGTAATTTTAAAATCCTTAAGGACCTGAAATTACGTCACGGCTTGCTGTGATTGGTTGCGTCGCCCATGTGACTGCGACGCAACCAATCACAAAGCCGGGACTTCACGTAAGGAAAGAAAAGCGCGAATTTTAAGCAAACAACGCTTCCGGTTCCCTCGCTGAGGTTCAGGCTGCGTCGGAGAGGTGAGTATAGCAATATTTTTTATTTTAATTCTTTCTTTTACACATTAATATGGTTCCCAGGGCCTGAAGGAGAGTTTCCTCTCCTTCAGACCCTGGGAACCATCAGGAATACCGTCCGATACATGAGTCCCATTGACTTGTATTGGTATCGGTATCGGATTGGATCCGATACTTTGCCGGTATCGGCCGATACTTTACGATACCGATACTTTCAAGTATCGGACGGTATCGCTCAACACTAGTTATATACTATCGAAATGTAAAACAAAGCACGTAATACTTTATGTGTGACTAATTGAATCCAGAAAAAATGTTTAACTTTTTTGAGTGTTATATACCAAAGAAATGTAAAACAAAGTAGTTCATACTCTGCTGATGACTAATTGAATAAAAAAAAAAAACATTTTGAATGCTTTTTTTGGAGTGTTATATACCATTGAAATGTAAAACAAAATACTCCATGGGTGAATAGTTCCCTAGTCACTGCATATCCATAGAATAACTGAATTTATCTGTTGTTTTTACCCTTGTCATCATTTTCTCGCTATTCACTTTTTATTTCTTCATTGCCCATTTTTAAATCAGACTATAAAAAGCAAAACAAAATGAAAAAGTTAATTCTCACTTTACTCCTATTGAATACTGTGAAGGGAATTGGCTGAAATTACATACATTTTTTTTCACCAGTTATTATGAATATGCCCTGCATTCTACAGCAGTAATTTTAAATCTTTTTACTGAATGATGATATAGGCATGGAAATATTTCATGGTGGATACCTAGTACAACAGCTGTTTCTAGTCTATAAAGAATGGGCATTCTAATTTTTTTATTTGGATATTATAAAACCCGTTAAACATGCTAAAAGTGTCCACATGGACTGTTATATGCTGCCTTTTCTGTAAAAGGATCTTTTAAAGCGTACCAGTGTCACATGGCACATCTGTCAATCATATAGGAGTTGATTTGGCTAAAGAGATGTTATACAACTAGTTACTGTTTTTTTGTTTGTTTTTTATAAAAAAGAAAGAGTGGCAAAAGCCTTGAATGTTCTTTTATCCTGTGATAATCTATTACAGGAAATGTTACACTCCAAAAAGAGCTCTTTCATTTCTGGATCCTGTCATAATCCCAAACTTTAGTTTTTGACTACATATGGGATATTGCAATGTTTGGGAGAAATTGCCATTTTCTCCTGTTACCGCTTGGGAAAATTACAAATTTGTGGCTAAAATATCATTTTACTGGAAATAATGTATTTTTTTATTATCACATCCAAATGTAATAAAGCTCTGAAAAGCACCTCTTTGCTCAAAATAGTTTCCAAAATGCAGTCAGTTAACAGGTGTATCTGCTATTTTGGCACCTATGGGGCATGGTGCCCACAATCTAAAGCTAAAATTATGTTCCAAAATTCAAATAGTGCTCCTTCATTTGCAAGCCCTGCCATTTGTCCAAATAGAACTTTTTAACTACATGTGAGGTATCGCCACACTCAGAAAAAAGTGGTTAATAAACTGTGTATTCCACTTTTTTGTGCTTCCTCCTATGAAAGTGAAAAACTTGGGGCTAAAGCATCATTTTCATGAAAAATTGAAAGTTTTCAATATAAAGACCCAATGTTATCAAATTCTGTGTAGTATTTGTCAGTTTCAAATGCTCACTATAACTATATAGTTATAGTAACTATATAGTTATACTATTTTAACTATAATGGTTAAAATCTTTAAGGGGTGTAGTTTCCAAGATAGGGTAAATTGTTGGGGGGTTCTGCTGTTTAAGAGATAAGCAAAGAAAAAAGATATGCACAACAGTGGGATCAACCATCAATATTATCTTTTATTAAACACTTAATTACAAAGGGCAACAGCAAAGACACATAATATAAAAACATTTAAAAGAAAAGAACAACCCAGGTCCCCCTGAATAATTTTAGATGAAAAGGCACCAGACCAGTATAGGCATATACAAGGTAAATACAAATGTATATAATAAGGCTAAGCAGCACATAAAAAACAAATAATTAACATCCTATGCTGCCAGCTGACCTCAGACTTAGGGTACCGTCACATTTAGCGACGCTGCAGCGATCCAGACAACAATCCCGATCGCTGCAGCGTCACTGTTTGGTCGCTGGAGAGCTGTCACACAGACAGCTCTCCAGCGACCAACGATGCCGAAGTCCCCGGGTAACCATGGTAAACATCGGGTTACTAAGCGCAGGGCCGCACTTAGTAACCCGATGTTTACCCTGGTTACCAGCGTAAAAGTAAAAAAAAAAAAAAACACTACATACTTACCTTCCGCTGTCTGTCCCCCGGCGTTCTGCTTCTCTGCACTGTGTAAGCACAGCGGCCGGAAAGCAGAGCGGTGACATCACCGCCGTGCTCTGCTTTCCGGCTGGCACTTACACAGTGCAGAGAAGCACAGCGCCGGGGGACAGACAGCGGAATGTAAGTATGTAGTGTTTGGTTTTTTTTACTTTTACGCTGGTAACCAAGGTAAATATCGGGTTACTAAGCGTGGCCCTGCGCTTAGTAACCCGATGTTTACCCTGGTTACCAGTGAAGACATCGCTGGATCGGTGTCACACACACCGATCCAGCGATGTCTGCAGGAGATCCAGCGACGAAACAAGGTGCTGGCCTCCTAGCTCCAACCAACAACATCACAGCAGGATCCAGATCGCTGCTGCGTGTCAAACACAACGATATCGCTATCCAGGACGCTGCAACGTCACGGATAGCTAGCGATATCGTTGTTAAGTTGTTCAGTGTGAAGGTACCTTTTTTCAACTACCAGTCTGTATAAATAGTAATAGACCACCAAAGTTATCAGGAACAGATCAAATATCAAAAGTAGACGGGGAAAGAGAAATCCTATACCCTACGATATGTCTAGGATCTGCCCCAATCCTAATGCACTCAATAATTTATAATGATAGCCAAGGTTACCCTAATCCTGATGTGGATCAGCATAGCCAAGAAAATGTCTGAACTGTGCAAATAGAAAAGCTAAGGTGCATATGGAGATTACCAAAAGGAGTCCATAGGGGGGGACCAAGGCCCCACGCGTATCGACGCTGCTAGAGCGTCTTCATCAGGGGAAGGTTGTGGAGGATATGTCCAGAGTACATCCCTTATATATACATAAATAATAAAACAAATAGAGATCACCTGTAAGGAGGCCGTGGCGTGTGCGATCAGTCCACCATGCGACAAGCCGTATGGACTTCCGGGTATGCGCCGAGATCACTACAAAGTGTGCAGCCGCGCACAGAGATTTGTTTTATTATTTATGTATATATAAGGGACGTACTCTGGACATATCCTCCACAACCTTCCCCTGATGAAGACGCTCTAGCAGCGTCGATACGCGTGGGGCCTTGGTCCCCCCCTATGGACTCCTTTTGGTAATCTCCATATGCACCTTAGCTTTGCTATTTGCACAGTTCAGACATTTTCTTGGCTATGCTGATCCACATCAGGATTAGGGTAACCTTGGCTATCATTATAAATTATTGAGTGCATTAGGATTGGGGCAGATCCTAGACATATCATAGGGTATAGGATTTCTCTTTCCCCGTCTACTTTTGATATTTGATCTGTTCCTGATAACTTTGGTGGTCTATTACTATTTATACAGACTGGTAGTTTAAGGCTGAGGTCAGCTGGCAGCATAGGATGTTAATTATTTTTTTTTATGTGCAGCTTAGCCTTATTATATACATTTGTATTTACCTTGTATATGCCTATACTGGTCTGGTGTCTTTTCATCTAAAATTATTCAGGGGGGGACCTGGGTTGGTCTTTTTTTTTAAATGTTTTTATATTATGTGTCTTTGCTGTTGCCCTTTGTAATTAAGTGTTTAATAAAAGATAATATTGATGGTTGATCCCACTGTTGTGCATATCTTTTTTCTTTGCTTATCTCTTATACATTGTTATATGCACGTGGTTGATCCCTGAGCTATTAAATTGTGTGTGCCCGCTATTTTTCTCTTTTGCTTGGGGTTCTGCTGTTTAGGCACATCAGGCACCCTGCAAACGAGTTGTGCATTTTTTAAAATGGTGTAACTTTTTGGTATTTTCTGTCACATAGGCCCCTCAAACTTACAGAAGACTTCATCCACTTCAGATTTATTTGTTAAGAACCTACAACTCTGCCCTTCACCTCACCAAACAAACCTACTACACCACACTGATCTCCTCACTATCCAAAAACCTCAAGAATCTTTTTAACACCTTTCACTCCCTCTTCGGGCCAAAAAGCACAATCCCCTATCACAGACATTTGTGCTGATGACCTGGCCTCCCACTTTATAGAGAAAATAGATAATATCCATCAGGAAATCTGCTCCCAGACGCCAGGTGCCATGACTCCCATCCCTCCCTGCATTTCCCCTGGCTCACTCTCCACATTTGATCCCATCACAGAAGAAGAAGTCTCCAGGCTTCTCTCTACTTCTCATCTGACTACATGTACTCCGAACCCCATTCCCTCACATCTCCTCCAGTCTCTCTCTCCAGTTGTCACAATTCACCTAACTACAATCTTTAATCTCTCCATCTCCTCTGGCATTTTCCCCTATTCCTTCAAACATTCTATCATTACTCCATTATTAAAGAAATCCGCTGTTGACCCACCCTGCACAAACAACTACAGACAAGTCTCCAATCTTCCCTTCATCTCTAAACTCTTGGAGCGCCTGGTCTACTTCCGCCTTACCCGTTACCTCTCCACTCATTCCCTCCTAGACCCTTTACAGTCCAGCTTCCTCCCCTACATTCGACAGAAACCACACTCATCAAAGTGACCCATGACCTTCTGACAGCAAAATGTAACGGTGACCACTCTGTGCTAATTCTTCTCGACCTTTCTGCAGCTTTTGACACTGTTGACCACCATCTTCTTCTCTCTAGGCCCCAGCCACTAGGCATTAAGGACACTGCTTTCTCCTGGTTCTCTTCCTATCTTTCGGACCACTCCTTCAGTGTTTGTTTTCTGGCTCCACTTCATCTCCAATTCCTCTCACTGTTGAGATCCCTCAGGGCTCAGTTCTTGGCCCCCTTCTCTTCTCTCTACATGGCCCCAATTGGACAGGCCATCAGAAGATTTCAGTACCATCTTTATGCTGATGACACACAACTTTACCCGTTATCCCCTGACCTTACCCCTGCTGTATTACAGAATGCCAGTGACTGTCTGTCCGCAGTCTCCAACATCATGTCCACTCTCTATCTGATGTTGTAGATAAACTTGGCACACACGTGATAAGATGCAAGTGAAAATTCCATCTAAAAACACCGCGTCCGATCAACACAGCACTGGCTCCATATATGACCTACTATTTAGAATGGTACCTGAAGTTAAGTGGGATTTTTTACATGGATCTCCTAAACCTGTAATTATGAAATTCTCTATGAGAGGTACGATGAAGGTCTAACTGATGACCGAAACGTCAATATTGTATGTACTCTCCTTCAATTAAATTTTCACTTGCATCTTATCACGTGTGTGCCAAGTTTATCTACAACATTATATGGTTTGGGCACCTACTTGTGCACCACAATTAATAGTAGTGCCTACAGCTATCTTTCACTCTCTATCTGAAACTCAGCCTTTCCAAAACTGAACTTATTCTGCTCCTACAATCTACTAACCTCCCTAAATCTGACATTTCCCTATTTGTGGGTGGCACCAAAATAACACCCCAGCAGCAGGCGCGCTGTCTGGGTGTTAAATTTGACACCAATCTCTCCTTCACCTCCCATATACAATTTCTTGCCCACTCTTGCCGCTTACACCTGAGGAACATCTCTAGAATCTGCCCTTTTCCACCATGGAAACAACAAAAACCCTCACTGGCACCCTGATCCACTTCCGCCTGGACTAATGTAACGCTCTATTAATTTGCCTCCCACTCACTCGACTTTCCACTCTCCAGTCTATCCTTAATACAGCAGCCAGGGTTGTCCATCTGGCTAATTGGAACTCGGACGCATCCGCTCTTTGCCAGTCACAACACTGGCTGCTCATTCAATATAGGATCCAATTCAAAGTACTTGTTCTCACCCACAAAGCTCTCCAAAGTGCGGCACCCCCTTACATCTCCTCCCTCACTTCTATCTATCGGCCTAACCGACCACTGCGCTCTGCAAATGACTTTCAACTAACCTCTGCACTAATTCGTACCTCCTACTCCCGACTCCAAGACTTCTCCCGCATTGTGCCAATCCTCTGGTATGCTCTACCTCAAGAAATTAGGACCAGCCACAACTTTCACAGTTTTAGTCGCTCCCTGAAAGCACATTTGTTCAGAGCAGCCTATCACGTTCCCTAATCAAAGTCATTTCATGTGTAAGTATGTGTGTGTAGCCCATTCACTTTCTCTATCTATCTCCCACTCCCTCAAGATGGCTGGACCATCATTGTAAATACACACCTGTACTTTGTATCTCCCCCACCTCATTGTAGATTGTAAGCTCTCATAAGCAGGGTCATTTTATTTTGCTTTAATGATTGTATTATTGTTAACGTTGTTACTTATGACTGTTGTGTTTGAAACTGTTAAACTGTAAAGCGCTGTGGAATATGTTGGCATTATATAAATAAAGATTATTATTATTGTGCACAGGTTAATGAAATGTTAAAATAATAGTTACAAAAAGTGAGTTCAGTGCACTAATAAAAATAAGCATACAGTATCTGGTATTACCACAGTCTAGTCAGTCAAATATAACATTATTTAACCCATACAAAAAACGGAATTGCAGTATTTCCATCACCTTGTCTCCCCTAAAAAATGAATAAAATGTAATAAAAAACTTGCATTTACCCCAATACTCCAAAATTTTGAAACATAATAGGTTACAAATCAATTTCTGATTTTTTTAAAAAGCATATACGGTATGTATACACTGTGTATATATACTGTGATAAATTGTGTATTTAGCGGTTAGCGCTGCAGCCTTGCAGTGCTGGGGTCCTGGGTTTAAATCCCACCAAGGGTAACATCTGCAAGGAGTTTGTATGTTCTTCCCGTGTGTGCGTGGGTTTCCTCCCACATTCCAAAAGCAAACTGATAGCGAATCTAGATTGTGAGCCCCATTGAGGACAGCGATGATGATGTATGTAAAGCACTGAGGAGTATGATAGCGCTATATAAGCAAAGCATAAAAATAATAATAATATTTATTATTTTATATCACTGTAATAATATTGACCTGGAGAGTCAAGTTCACATGTCCTACTTAGTGCACAATGAATGCTGTTAAAACATAACTACCCAGAAAAAAAAAATATTTTTTTTTTCACAATTTCACACCTTACTGAATTTGTGTCAGTTTTTCCACACATTTTATGATAAAATAAATTGTGTGAATTAAAACTACAGAAAACTAAAGCACAAAACTAAAATTTGGCTAGATCTGGAAGGATTTGACTAGGATTTCTGATGACCAATCCACTTTATAAATCAACAAATCAAAATTTTCAGGTTAACCTCTTAATGATTGTCTTTTTATAGTGGTAATCAGGGACCATAATCCTCAGCACTACTTTTTTAGGGCACTGAGGAATAAGTAAATAGCTACACTGATAGGCGAAAATTCAGCAGGTCTCAGCTGTACTTTGGAAATGATCATAAATGGAACAGATTGTTGTTTAATCCCTTAAAAACCCCTATTAATCATGACAGTGGCATCTAAATGATTAAAAAAGGGAGGCGGCTCGATCGCTAAACCTATCGGATCTTGTTAATGTCTCAGTTGACAATCTGAGGCCAAGTAATGGCCTTGAGGCATGGTGGCCTGTTATGCCCTGATATAAGCAGGGTCTAATAGGCTGTATTAGTGTAAAACTAACAGGTCTCATGCACTGCAATACAGAAGTATTGTAGTGTATGAGACAAGCAATCAAAGTGAAACATTTTCAGGTGTCATATTGAGACTAAAGGTACCGTTACACTAAACGATTTACCAACGATCACGACCAGCGATACGACCTGGCCGTGATCGTTGGTAAGTCGTTGTGTGGTTGCTGGAGAGCTGTCACACAGACAGCTCTCCAGCGACCAACGATGCCGAAGTCCCCGGGTAACCAGGGTAAACATCGGGTTACTAAGCGCAGGGCCACACTTAGTAACCCGATGTTTACCCTGGTTACCATTGTAAATGTAAAAAAAACAAAAACACTACATACTCACATTCCGGTGACTGTCACGTCCCTCGCCGTCAGCTTCCCGCACTGACTGTGTCAGTGCCAGCCGTAAAGCACAGCACAGCGGTGACGTCACCGCTGTGCTCTGCTTTTACTTTACGGCCGGCACTCACAGTCAGTGCGGGAAGCTGACGGCGAGTGACGCAACAGACATCAGAAGGTGAGTATGTAGTGTTTTTTTTACATTTACAATGGTAACCAGGGTAAACATCGGGTTACTAAGCGCGGCCCTGCGCTTAGTAACCCGATGTTTACCCTCGTTACAAGCGAACACATCGCTGGATCGGTGTCACACACACCGATCCAGCGATGACAGCGGGTGATCCAGCGACGAAATAAAGTTTCAAACGATCTGCTACGACGTACGATTCTCAGCGGGGTCCCTGATCGCTGCTGCGTGTCAGACACAGCGAGATCGTATGTATATCGCTGGAACGTCACGGATCGTGCCGTCGTAGCGACCAAAGTGCCACTGTGAGACGGTACCCTTAGTAGTGTGACAAGGTCACTGATAAAATACTGGAGGGGAGATATGTGTCACTGAGGATTTAGCTTCAGTTATATGAACCTGGAAAATGCTCAAGCACACTTAGTGCTGAGAGCGGTTAATTTGACATGTTTAGGGTGGGGTTTTTGTGGACAGCTAAGAGTGGGTGGGAGGTTGTTCACATATTTCCACCCCAGAGTGTGGTGCAGAAGGTAAATAGGCAGCCTTCTGACTCATTCAATGTTCAGGTGTGTCTGGAGATGAGAGCTCCAGAGCTGTGCTCGTGTTAAAGAGAACAGAACCATGTGCTTTGTTATCCTGGGTGGGCAGATCCCCACAGCCACACAAACTGTAATGTATGCTATTTTTGTTTTCCCATTATGCCAGAAGAACCAGATTTATTTTACTTAACTTTGTACTGGTTTATGCAGTATTTTTTCAATAAACTAGTAAAGATTTAAACAGAAAGTGTTACTGTGTCTACTTCTGTGAGCTGCCAAGTGAACCAATATAACACAGTAGAAATGTTAAAAAAAGTTCAACATTTGAAAAAATGAAAAAATCAAAAAAGAAGGTACCCATATTTGATATCACGCATTTGGAATGACCCGAGCTATAAAAACTTCCCATCATTCATGCTGTATGGTGAACACTGTAAAAAAACATACAATTTAGTTTATTCATCATATTGACATGCAAAAAATTGAATAAAAAGCAATAAAAAATCATGTATAAAAAAATTGCACTGATCCACAAATTGGAAATACCTAACACTATGTCTAGGAATGTGGTACACACTTGGGCTACAAACTCCAACCTTTAATGCCACTTCTGTCACCTTTGGCCAGGGTGATGGATTTACCAGGGCTGTTCTTGGATCAAACTATGATTAAATCCACAGACATCTTACACTTGATTAAGGAGGGCATATATAGTGTACTCACAAAAGGTACACTTCTCCCGTTACCAGAATTACAAAATAAATTCCCAAAACAACATATTAACTTTCTCCACTGTAATAGACTTAAGAAAGCTATTAGATGGTATTTACAAGCTGGTATCCCATTTAGGGAGTTAACGACTTTCGAAACCTTATTAACACAACATAAACAACCACAACAACAAAGGAGTATTAGCAAAATTATACCAGACCCTTCTGTTGGACTCAGTATCTATTAAACCTGCCTATATATTAGCATGGGAGAAAGAACTCGGAATTAAACTGCAGGACTGGGAGGTTGAGCGCATTTATAAAAATTCATTTGGGCCATCTAGCTGTGTAAGAGTTCAAGAAAACTCATATAAGATCGTCACAAGATGGTATACCACCCCAGTAGTAACTCATACCTGGTACTCCAACATACCCCCAATCTGTTGGAGATGTAATAAAGATAAAGGGGAGTTACTGCACATTTGGTGGTCATGTGATAAGATTAGACCGTTTTGGAATAGTGTTTTGAAAATTATTACCAAGTTGTGCAAACTTTCAAACCCCCCACGGCCAAACCTCATCTTTCTGAACTGGTCTAGCGATATTTCACAGACCAAGTACAAATCACTACTCTTATTTTAATTAGCAGCGGCCAAATTAATTATTCCCACAAAATGGCGCTCTCAGAGCAGCCCGAGCATTGTTGATTGGCTCCAAAAAGTTGATCAGCTTCATTATGTAGAGGAAATTGGAGCTTTCACAAACTTCTCAAGAGACAGGTTTGGGGTAACATGGGAGCCATGGGTTCTGTATAGAGAATCGGATGAATACTTAAGGATGATGAGTTAGCAGTCTCACACAGCGACTGAATGAAGATCTGGCATCCACCCTAAAAACTAACAAGCTTTCATGAGAGATTAATGCTTGTTACATAGGTCTCATGACGCTGTAAGGCACTAACCGCCGATACCACTATCCATTCTTACATGGAGGACTCCCCTGCCTCTCCCCTACCTCCTCTCCTTCATCTGATTTTCCCCACCCTACTTTTTCTATCTGTCTCTCTACATCAATGTTATAATTTAAGATCTATAGGTGTGTACACATTGGGTTAAACTCCTTCCGTATAAAAAAAAAGTAGGAAAATGGAGACAAACTTGTGGAATGAAAGATTGTAACTTCTACTATGATTAATCTTAACATGTACTATGTGACGACCTAATGAAAGAACTTTTGATAACATTCTATTGAAAAAACACACACACTGTTATGTAGTTTTACATTATTGCTTATTTGTGTTATATAACCCAATAAAAAAAGTTAAAAAAAAAAAAAATTGCACTGACTGGAAACATCAACTTGTCCAGGAAAAAAACAAGCCATCACTGTTTTTCATCAGCAGAAAAATTAAAAAGTTACAGCTCTCAGAATATGGTGATACATATTCATGGTGAAATTTATTCTGTAAAATATTTGTAGCGCCCCCACTGCCGCAGGGCCGAGGGGTACCCGGTACCGGGCCTCTGAGTCTCTGCTTCTGGGGTTGTCACGGCGGCTAGGCCCCGGTCCGTGACCCTGCCGTGGGGCGCACAGTGAATGATCGGTGTGGATGTCGGTGCAGTTGTGGGGTGCAGGTCGCGGTAAATAACGAGGACACCAGGTTGCAGTCTCTTTACCTCTTTACTGGAGATCTCTGAGTCCTCAGTCCAGAATACGGTTCACCAGGCTGCGCAAGTCCGGCCGGTCCAATGGCACTTCCAGAGTTCTCTTCACAGGTGGAAATCGGTGCCTTCCTTCTTAGCGCTATGTGTTGTAGTCCTCCCCTGCTGTGCTTACGGAAAGTACCCCACAACTGTTGTGTCTGTTTCTTAAGTTCCCTCACAACTCGATTAAATGATGTTCTTCTAATCGTCCGTCCCTCCCTGATGTTACGGTTAGAACGGCACCCGTTTGTCGGGTAGGCCTGGAGTTCTTCCGGGACCCTAGAGACGCCCCTCTCCCGCAATTGCCTCCCAAGACTTCATAGGTGATATGTGTTAGACAGCCCGCCTTAAACTGACTGTCCTGCCGCTGTTTGGAGTATTGCTTGAAGCTGAATGTTATTCTACTCCCTCGGCGTTCCGGCCACCGGTAGTGCGCCTCAGTAGGGTGTTGCTTCGGTCTTACAGCACGACCCCTACTGGAATTCTCCTATTGCTTGATCTCGTTTCTCACTCAGCACAATCTATCTCGCTTCTAGTCCTTTCTTAGGGCACCGCCGCTATTCTGAGCAGGCACGGTCCCGTTACGTTCTTTCCAATGCCAAGCCTCTGCCAGGATCCCACCCCTGGCAGAGACCCTACTGTCTCTTCCTCCACAACACCCTCTGCCACAAGGTGTTGCTTCGTTCAATCCAGTCAGCTTTCTCATCTAACTTCCTGCCTGACCCCCGGTTTACCCACTATGGTGGGGAGTGGCCTAATGAATAGCACCCTTAGCTCCCCCCGGAGGCCCTGCGGTGAAATGTATTGGTGTCTGTGATACCTGATCAGATGAACTCCTTCAGTGCCATCGAACGCACCATGGCTCCCCATAGTGGCGGAGCCACAGTACTGCAACGACCAGGACTCTGGGGCGCTGCATATTGCTTTTAGAGTACAAAAGCAGCAAATCATAGAAAACCTGTGTAAATCTTGCATCACTGTTTTCATACTGACCTGAAGGACAAAGCAGTCTTATCACTTTCGCTATACAGTGAATAGCATATAAAAAAAATCTAAAAACAATTCCAGATTTGTAGGGTTTTATTCAATCTGTATCCAAAAATCTGAATAAAAAGCAATTTTAAAATGTTGTGTTTCCAAAAACAGTACCAATTAAATCTTCAACTCATCTCAAGAAACAATCACTCATACAGTTTTGTCAGCCAAAAACTAACTTTAAGTAATAGCGCTCAAAAGATAAGAAACAAATTTAGATAAAATATCATTTAAATTTAGCAAAAGTAACAAATCATAAAAACCTATACAAAACTGGTACCACTGTAACCAAACTCACGCAAAAAAGAAAGGTAAGTTATCACTTTACTGGCCTAGGCCGGTTCTTGCCAGCAGCGTTGCAGGTGATTGACAGGTTTCTCCTTGTCGCTCACATAGGGAGAAATTTGTCAATCACCTGCATCAACACTGGAAAGAGTCAGCCCAGGGTAGCGATGGACTAGTCTTGTTTCCATCGTTAGGCTTTGGCAGGATTTTCAAAATGTATTTCCCCAAGCACCAAAGCATTTCAGAGAATAATACACTTGGCTTCAGTCATGCAGCCAAACTCCAATTCTTTCTACCCTTCATTTGGGCAGCATGAATCACTTAGAAGGTTTCTTTTAAGGTCAAAAATAGCCCCTTTGCTAAAGAGTTACTGACTAATACTTGACTACTAACAATATCAAGGTGATGCTTAGAGAACCTAGCACCAGGTGAAAAGGGACCAGATTATGCTCATATTATTCCTGTTGCTCCCCTGAGAATTTCAGTTTTTGTTTTATTAAAATCTGCCAGGACCACGTGAAAATGTGCAAACAATGGCATATTATTGCAATAAGCGTATATTTAATACTTTTATAGACTGATTCTCTTTTAAAGACTTCATTTTAAAAGTGATATTTTCAGGCCAAATCATCTTAGCCCTTGACTATATTTGCATGGCCATGCAGTTTTGATGGATTTGGCTGCCTCATTGATGGTAATAGCTAAAGTGTATCTCTGTAAAATCATGATACTCAAAGAGTGTAGAAGCTTAATTTATTTAATGGATTTAAGCAATTTACAAAATGTTAGTTATGTTTCATTGGCTGGTACCCTAGACTTTATACATTTCAATAGTCAATCAAGATGGGTATGTTTTAATGAGCATACGTCAATCTAGAGATGAGCAGTCTTAATGGAACATTAGAATTTATCTATAATAGTTTTCTCTGACATTACAAATCTGACTTTTAAACCAGGCACAACCAGCAAGTTTTTTCTTTTATATCAACTTCATTTTTGAACTAAGTGAATGTGAGACCTGATTTGTTAAATTTACCCCAAGGCATCATCCCAAAAAGGCTTCTTCAGACTTGGCTTAATTGGCTAGCAGTTCCCAGGGGAATCCCAGCCTTTAGGGTACCGTTACACTAAGCGACGCTCCAGCGATATAGACAACGATCCGACCTAAACTAGATCGCTGGAGCGTCGCTGTTAGGTCGCTGTAGAGACGTCAAACACAGCAGCTCCAGAACGATGCAGGAGCGATCCAGTGACGTAACGGCGACTCACTTATCATTCACGCTCCATGTAAAAACATTGCTGACATCGTTGCTTTTGCTGTCAAACATGACGATACATGCTAATCTAGCGACCAAATAAAGTTCCAGACTTCTAGCTCCGACCAGCGATATAACAGCGGGATCCAGATCGCTGCTGCGTGTCAAACACAACGAGATCGCTATCCAGGACGCTGCAATGTCAGGGATCGTTGTCGTTCTCGTTGGAAAGTTGTTTAGTGTGAAGGTACCTTTAGTCTTTAGCTATAATTGACAATTTCCAGGACAAGTAGAATTTAAATAGGGTGTGGTACTATCCCATTAACCACAGCATAGAGCTGATTACACCTGCCGAGCTTTTGGAGAACACACTCAACTATTCTGCAGAGAACATTGCTCTCTAAATGCAAATATTTGCTAGACCTGCATTTGAAATTAGCAACTAAAGGTACCGTCACATTAAGCGACGCTGCAGCGATAACGACAACGATGCCGATCGCTGCAGCGTCGCTGTTTGATCGCTGGAGAGCTGTCACACAGACCGCTCTCCAGCGATCAACGATGCCGAGGTCCCCTGGTAACCAGGGTAAACATCGGGTAACTAAGCGCAGGGCCGCGCTTAGTAACCCGATGTTTACCCTGGTTACCAGCGTAAAATGTAAAAAAAACAAACAGCACATACTTACATTCACGTCCCCCTGCGTCCACTTCCTGACTGACTGAGCGCCGTACAGTGAGAGCAGAGCGGTGACGTCACCGCTGTGCTGCTTTCACTTTCACTTTGCGGCGCTGAGTCAGAGGAGGAAGCAGACTGCAGGGGACGCAATGTGAGTATGTGCTGTTTGTTTTTTTTACATTTTACGCTGGTAACCAGGGTAAACATCGGGTTACTAAGCGCGGCCCCGCGCTTAGTTACCCGATGTTTACCCTGGTTACCAGTGTAAAATATCGCTGGTATCGTTGCATTTGGTGTCAAACACAACGATACACGCCGGTCTGACGACCAAATAAAGTTCTGGACTTTATTCAGCGACCAGCGACATCACAGCAGGATCCTGATCGCTGCTGCGTGTCAAACTAAACGATATCGCTAGCGAGGACGCTGCAACGTCACGGATCGCTAGCGATATCGTTATAAAGTCGTTTAGTGTGACGGTACCTTAAGGCAGAATAAACTAAAGAGTCAAGCCACCACTTTCAGCATGGTGTTAAATAGGGATGAGTGGATCGATCCAAAGAGGATTAAGTTTGGGTCAAATTTCTTGAGATTTGTGGTTTCATTCAAATTTAAACATTTCCCGACTCAATTTGCAAAAAAAAAAGAAATACTTTCTAGGCACCATTTCCCACACTATTGAAGTGGACTAATGTTGTTTTGTGTGGCTGTGCTGGCTTCCACACAATGCCCTGCAGCTGTGGAATCAAATGGAATATCAAATCTTGTACATTGGTGGTCAGTACCTAGGTCATCAGAGATCAGTGGTTCCTAGTGTAGAACAGTCAGCTACAGGGCTGGCAGGTTGTACCATGTCGTGTCCATCTCCAAGTTACACTAAACAAGTGGAATATACATTTTATATTGAAATTTCTTTCTCGTGAAAGATGGAAGAGAACAGATAAGGTAATGGAATTAATTGTAAGCATTCATAACTTTACAAAGGCTGATCAATAATGAAATGAAAAAAAAAAATTAGTTACTACATAACTTATGATTTTCATAATTTTACAACTTGTCCTTCTTGATGTTGTAATTTCAATTTTGAAGAATGAAAAACTAGACTTACTACCTCTTGTCAGACAGGAGGGATAATGAATTTATAGTTAATGATGTCTTCACGGGTCTAAGCTAAACATTGAAATATACAAAAGTTTGGGCTTTGTTTCATTTACAGTTCAGATCCCTGCATCTGTACCAGCCTTATATCTCACAAAATATTCTCTGTTGGGATTTCTATTGACAGTGTAATTGTAATTAGGCAGGGACAATTTATTATGGATATTGATACATTTTTTTTGGCTTTTGTTTGGTCTCTTTTTTGCTATTAGCTCTAAGATTTGTCCAGTTAAATGTAAACATGTTTCCCAATTATTTTGATCTCTATGGAGATACTGTGCACTACTGTGGATGCCAGGCATTGACATGGTGATTATTCACAAAAGCCAAAAGACATATAATCAAAACACAGAGTCAGTATCATTATCAAAGAATTCAGACAAAAATCAGGAAGCTCCAGGAATGGGTGAAGGATAAGGCATAGAAAAGTAAAATAACATGAGAACACCAAACTTTAGAGGGTACCTGTCACGACAGCATTGCTTTATCAAGCAGTGAAGTCCCACAAGACACAAGAAGATAAAGGAAATTAAGCTGAATGTTGGCAAGTAGTGAATAACACAAGTAATGGACAGTAAGTGTACACTTCAGTTTTAACAGGGGGGCATTTTGGAGTTGAATACTCTGAATTCATTAAGAGGTGCACACCACTTAATGTATTTGACATATCTTCTCAGAGACATCAACTTCTGGAGTAGCTTTCTGGAGTAAAGAATGCCACCACTATTGATGAATTTGACAGGCAAGCATTGTCAAGCTCCGGACTGCCCCAGATCCTCCCCAGTTCTGCCCAGAAAGGCTATAGTATGATTAGAAATTGAATAAAGTTTTCATATATTATCTCTATTAGAGTTCTTCATTGAATTATAATAAAATATATATGTTAAGACACATGAAAAACATACAGTTGAATGAACAGCAGTATTACTTTAAGCACCAGTGACACACAAGTAAATGTATCACTTTTTTGCCCCTCAATCAATCACATAGTAAGGTAGGTGAGTGTCACATTGGGTGAATCTGGCAGCTTTTTCAACCTTGGAGTTGTGGGCAATTTGCCAGTAATGAAGATGTATGAATGCTTAATGCAGCTTAATGTAATAGGTGTCATAGCTATAATTTATAGAAGCTCTTTCTAAAGCATTAAATTCATTTATACTCCTTAAAAGCTACTCAATCCTAAGGACTAAGTTAGTTCGGTAGGGTTCCTCTCCTGGATTAAATGATATATAAATTGTTAACATATCCCGACTCATCCATTAGTGCATGTGAAAGCAATAAATGTGCCAAACCAGCAATAACATGATCAGGGAAAGTCATTTTGGTCATTAGGGCTGAAAGCTTTTCATTTATGACCCATGGTGAAAAAGAGAATGAAAGCTGTAAAACAAACTCCTCTGAGCGATGGCAACTAAATGGCTCGCTATATTATCCTGAAATGAAAAGAGAATTAAAATATAGTTTACATTTTAAAAATGAGACAATGTTAGGTGATTTACAGTGCAGTGTAACCTGGAACTATTTAAACTTGTTTACTCAGGGACTGGTTCATTTTCCAGGTAGAACCAATCGAAATGACTTGTTGAATGTTTTATGTAATTATAGTTTTAAGAAGAGCTAACTGCTCTAAGACCAAACAAAATAATACTAAAATTTGATGTTTAAGAGAGTAAAGAATATATGAAAGAACACATGTATAAAAATGAGTTGTAAATCAATGTGCTTTAAGTTTTGTATACTAGGTTAGAGTCTTGTCAGTGTTACATTTTCCCCTCCCAGTTTATCATTCTGGGTATTGATATGTGTGTATAACGTATCAATTACTTTAGACATGGCCCACAATCATTAAAAGCGGCCTACAGTACTGCAGCCCATTGATGAAAGTGCCATTGGGCCCCCTCAGACACACAAGCCAGGTAAGACAGTAACCACAGAATCTTTACATCTAGAATCCTGATTTCATTTATTTAAATTTTTTGCATCCTTTCTGTAATGCTGCTGTGCAGTATAGCGCAACCTCCACCAAGGGATGCTGGTGAGGTAAGAGAGGTTGCACACACAGAGTAACACCACTGAGCAGTGGCACAAGTGCCACCAAGTGGCAAAAGAGTGGTCAGATGAGCCGAGTCAGAAACCGTCAGGACAAGAAGTACCAGAGGTCACAGCAATACACGTGGTCAAATACAAGCCAGAAGTCAGAGCCAGACAGGAGAAGATACAACCGAGACAAGAGACAGTAAACAGGGGCCAAGCCGGGTCACATACGAAGGGGTCAAAGAACATGGAGCAAACACTAAGACAAAGTGAGAAGGCAGGAAAGGGAAGTCATGAGAACAGAGTACACGGGCAGAGGACAAACACGGTATCAAGGGGTCAGCTGGTCTAGCCTGGAAGCATGAATGATCACTGACATTAGTATGCAGGTGCCAGCAGACTGAAATAGCCACACTGTACCCACAACGAGACAGAGAAAGTTAACCCCCGCATGACCAGATTGTGTAGAAAATAACAAGAAACAAACCCGGCATGGAGATTCATGACACTTTCTCTGCTTTTTATTGTAATCTTCCATTACTGCAATTATAGACTTTTGCCTTGCTTTCCAACTAGGAATCCGTTCATTCTACCACGATTGAACTATTGGAACATATTCAATTTTGTTTCAGATTTGGCACTCATTTTTCATTGTCAGTGTCTTCCATTCAGACGATCAATGTAAAAATAAACAGGTTTCACCAGCATCATAAGGGTTCTTTATCTTGGCAGAAATATTAAAATCCATGTATTGATACACATAGGGGTCATTTTTGTAAAAAAAAAAAAAACTACTGAAAACCCCACTTGTAAGTTTTTTATGTAACAGTTTAACTAAAAGAGCCCTTTTGAAGTTCCAGAAGCCTGCTTATGCTAAATCTTACCATTAGTTATATAGCTCAAGGCATTTTTTTATTTTAAACTTTTTAAAATAAAGTATCTTTCCTGAATCCAGTGGAGCATCTCCCTTTTTCCCTCAGTCAGTTTTCATTTCATTTTTGCTTTGATCTTTTATTCCACTGTATATTTTTCTGTTTTTATTTTTTGTAGTAAAACTTAAATTTTTTAAAGAGCTATTTCATTTACCTTGTAATGTTTTGGAAACACTTTTGTGGCGTGGGTGAATTAGAACAAAAACAGCAATTCCACCATTGTTTTGGGGACTTAATTCTCTAGAACTCATTCACTGTGCAGTGAGTTAACCTTATTCTTCAGGTCAGTGTGATTATGATGATCTCAAATTTATAAAGTTTTTAAATATTTTACTACATATAAAGAGAGAAAAAACTCAATACAAAGGATTAGTTTGCAAGGCCACATTCAAAAAGCTATAATTTTCTTTTATTTTTCTGTTGTCAGAAATGTGTCCGGCTTGTTTTTTTTGTTGAGTTATTTTGTTTGTTTTTTTCTTTTGGGATACTATTATGATGCATGTAATATTTTTTCATAATTTTTCTCTCATTTTTTTTGGTGTGTACTAGGTTAATAAAAAAGAAGCAATTCTTAATTTTTTTTCTTTATACAATGAATACCATGCAGGATGCAGTGATAATAATTATGCTGAAATTGCCATTGTCCATATTTTCTATACCATCAATGAAGTTAACTTAAACTTACACATTTTGAGTGTGTTTGGGGTGTTTGATAGCTTTAACTTTAAAAAAAATAGACTTCGGTATTGCATTTTGCTATCAGCATTCTCACAATCCTGTATGTGGTAAAACAGATTCTTTTAGAATTAGATTATTATTATTATACATTTTTATAGCAGCATTTATTCCATGGCGCTTTATGTGTGAAGAAGGAGGCAAATATAGGCAAATACATTAAACAGAAAACAAGGCATACAGGTACATAAGGAGGGAGGACCCTGCCCGCGAGGGCTCACAGTCTGCAGGGGATGGTTGAGGATACACTAGAAGAGGGTAGAGCTGGTTGTGTGGCAGTTCAGTAGCTTGAGGATCACTGCAGGCTGTAGGCTTGTCAGAAGAGGTGAGTATCCAGGTTTTTTTTGAAGGTTTCAATGGTAGGCGAGAGTCTGATGTGTTGAGGTAGAGAGTTCCATAGTATGGGGGAAGCACGGGAGAAGTCTTGGATGCGGTTGTGTGAAGAAGAGATGAGAGGGGAGTAGAGAAGGAGATCTTGGGAGGATTGGAGGTTGCGTGCAGGTAAGTACCAGGAGACCATATCACAGATGTATGGAGGAGACAGGTTGAGGATGGCTTTGTATGTCATTGTAAGGGTTTTAAACTGGAGTCTCTGGGCGGTAGGAAGCCAGTGAAGGGCTTGGCATAGGGGAGAGGCTGGGGAATAGTGGGGAGACAGGTAGATTAGTCAGGCAGCAGAGTGTAGGATGGATTGGAGTGGTGCCAGAGTGCTAGAGTGGAGGCCAGAGAGTAGGAGGTTGCAGTAGTCAAGGTGGGAGATGATGAGGGCATGCACTAGTGTTTTTGTGGTGTCGCAGTCAAGGAATGCGCGGATCCGGGAAATATTTTTGAGTTTGAGAATGCAGGAGAAGGCAAGGGCTTGGATATGTGGCTTGAAATAGAGGGCAGAGTCGAGGATCACCCCAAGGCACTAGGCGTGTGGGACTGGGGAAAGTAAGCAGCCATTGACATTGATGGATAGGTCTGGTGGAGGGGTAGAGTGAGATGGGGCAAGAGAATTCTGTTTTGTCCATGTTCAGTTTTAGAAAGCGAGCAGAAAAGAAGGCCGAGATAGCAGACAGACAGTGTGGGATTTTGTTGAGTAAGGAGGTGAGGTCAGGTCCGAATAGATAGATCTGCGTGTCATCGGCATAGAGATGATACTGCATACCATGGGATTCTATGAGCTGTCCCAGACTGAAGGTGTAGATGGAGAAGAGTAGGGGTCTTAGAACAGAGCCTTGAGGAACACCAACAGACAAGGGGTGAAGTGAGGAGGTGGCATGGGGGAGGGAGACACTGAATGTTTGGTCTGTCAGATATGATAAGATCCAGGATAGGGCCAAGTCTGTGATGCCAAGAGATGAGAGAATCTGTAGCAGAAGGGAGTGGTCTACAGTGTCAAAAGCAGAAGACAGGTCCAGGAGAAGGAGGACAGAGTAGTGTCGCTTGCTCTTGGCAGTTAGTAGGTCATTGATGACTTTAGTTAGGGCAGTTTCAGTTGAGTGATGGAGACGGAAGCCAGATTGTAACCGGTCAAAGAGGGAGCAGGAGGAGAGGTGGGAGGACAGTTCAAGATGGACTTGTTGTTCCAGTAATTTTGAGGCATAAGGGATAAGAGATATTGGGCGATAGCTAGACACAGAGGATCGGTCGAGGGAGGGCTTTTTGAGGATGGGTGTGATCTTGGCATGTTTGAAGGCTGAGGGGAAGACACCTGTTTTGAGTGAGAGGTTGAAGAGGTGTGTTAGGGTTGGGATGAAGACCGTAGCAAGGTTAGGGATGAGGTGGGACAGGAGCGGGTCAAGCGTGCAGGTGGCCATTATTAAACAGTGGGTCTCCTATGCTGTTATTGCCTATGCAGTGAGTGGCTGGCCTGCCAAGAATTACGACGCACCCCAATACCACTATCACAAGAGGTACAGGAAGGCTTCCTGAAAAAATGTTGCATTGAATGCAAGACCTGCCCTGCTATCAAGTCATATGCACCCCAATAAGAATTTGAACCCAGGTACTGGATGGCCACAGGAAAATACACTTCACATTATTCAGTTGGTCCTGCCATACTGTTTTCTTATGTATTAACAACAAGGCCTGCCCTGCTACCAAGTCATATGCACCCCAATAGGTACCCAGGTACTGGATGGCCATAGGAAAATACACTTCACATTATTCATTTTCTATTCCTGTACTCCTGTTATGGAAATTTGGTTTGGATAAATCTATCCCTTTGTGTGCTGCGGCCATTCCCAATAAGACTGAGTATTTGGAGCGCTCATCAAGAATGGACTGTACACCATTGTGACAGAAAAACATTCCATCAATACTGATGATTTATTGTACATACATAGTTTTATAATTGCATATAGAAAGGAGTGGTTAGGGGTAGTTAGTTAATTACCATATTGTCTAGCTCCTCTGTTATTGTTTATCTTAATATATATGGAATATTGTGATTAATGCACATATGAATGCCGATTAAGCAACTAAAATGTAGCTCTCTGCATCTAGGACAAAGTTGAGACATCTGATCATCACTTAATACATCTGGTACTGTTCCGCTGTTTTGGGTGTCTGGAAAGTACCGAGGAACCATCTGGCCTAGCTCATGTGATCAAGTAGAGAAATTGATTATAAACTAGCTGAGTATATATTAGCTGTGGATATATGAGTATATATGATTATAGAGGAGTATACATGCAAGTGAGATCTACATGACATATATTTCTATCACAAGCCCCCCTTAGATATCACTTGCCCTAATCCTGGCCTTCCGTCCCAAAGCGCTGCAACTCTTTTGTGCTGCCGGTGAACTGGCGCGTGCCTAGGGAACACACCCCACTCCGCACAGACTTTTCACAAATGGGCGGTCTGGAGATCTGTCCCTACCGGGGGTTTGTTGCAATCAGTCTCTTAGTCAACAGCATATGTAGTGAGCGGTATGTATTCTTTATCAGGTAGGTCATCTATTCGGTCAGGCAGGGCATCCACAACATCATTCTGGCTTGGGTGTCATCCTTTGGTAGGGGAGCTTTCTTGCAATGCAATGAGTGGATCCAAGTGGGTCTTCCCTCCAGTTTCACAAAGGTTGGTGTCATCAGCAGCACTTGGAAAGGATCATCAAATCTGGAATCGAGTGATGTTCTCCTTACAAACTTTTTTCACCAACACCCAGTCTCCTGGCTTCAAGGAGTGCATACCGGACACTGAATCTGGTTCTGGCAATGAAGAAAAAACTCGAGAATGGATGTTAGCAAGTTTCTTGGTGAGTTCAATTACATAAGCAGACAAAGTATCCTATTGCATAGTCAGCTGCTGAGGGAAAGAATACTTCTAACCTGGGACTAGATCCAAACAAAATTTCATATGGTGACAGCTTTTCTGGGCCTCTGGAAGTGTGCCTTACACTAAGTAGTGTGATTGGGAGTTTCTCCTGCCATGGTTTGCGTGTCTCTTGGGCAACTTTCCTGATCTTAAGTGTCCCATTCAGACTTTCTACTTTCTCGCTACTCTGGGGATTGTAGGGAGTGTGTAGGCCTAAGTCTGACCCAACTGCTGACCAGATCTCTCGTGTGAGATTTGCTGTGAATGCGGGTCCCTGGTCACTCTCTATCACTTCTGAGACCCGATAGCTACATATCTCGTCTCTGAGAGCAGCTTCTTTGCAGTAGTCTTTGCTGACTGGTTCTTCACTGGGAAAGCTTCTGGCCATCCTGAGAACACGTCCACGACCACAAGGGCATATTCGAATCCTCCACTTGGTGGCATTTGGATGTGGTCTATTTGGACCCTCTGGAAGGGGTACAGTGGTCTGGCTAGATGATGTGTGGGAACTTTCTCCATTCTTCCAGGGTTGCATTTGCCGCAGGTCAAACAGCTGCTAGTGAACTTGGCTGTTAGGGTGGAGATCCCTGGAGCAAACCAGTAAGCACCAATCAGATCATTCATCTGTGTCTTTGATCTGTGTGTGGGCCCATGTGCCCACTGGATGACCATAGGGTACATGCTTTGGGGTAAACAGAGTTTGTAGTCCATTGCGTACACCCTTCCTTCTTCAAGTGTTGCTCCCTTCCGCATCCAGCATTCCTTCTTGTCCTTTGGGGCTTGCTCTTGCAGCTTTTTGAGCAGATCCCTGGACGTCATCTGGTCAGGTTTCTTGTCTTCAGCCGTCATGTAGTAGCTGTCCGGCTCTATGACCTCTCCCACTTCTCCATATTGTCTTCCCCTGACTGCTTCCCTGGCTGCCATATCCGCCATTTGTTGCCTCGTGCCTCTACTTTGTTTAGTTTTCCATGCGCTTTGACTTTTAGTACTGCCACCATTTTTGGAAGTTGAAGTGCGTACAGCAGGTCCTTAATGTCTCCGTGATGCTTCATGGTTGTTCAGCTTGCTGTGATGAAGTCCCTTGCAGCCCAGATGGGTCCAAAGTCGTGTGCTTTGCCATGCGAGTACTTTGAATCGATATATATATATTCACAGTCTTGTCTTCTGCCATCTGGTAGGCCTTCGTCAGCGCTATCAGTTCTGCTTCCTGGGCTGACAGACTAGGCAGCAGACTTCTGGACCACAGGATCTCTTGATTGCTGGTCACTGCACATCCCGTGTGGAATCTTCCTTCATCATCTGCAAATCTGGAGCCATCCACATAGAGGATCAACTCTGGGTTGGTCAGTGGCTCTTCTGCCACCTTGGGTAGTCCTGCTGTTTCCTGTTGCATGATGCTGAAGCAATCATGGTCATCCGTCCGGAGCAAATCCAGATCCCTGCGGAAGGTATCATGCAGATTTTGATCAGAATTTTGATCTGAGGGTCCATATCTGTATCCCCCTTGGGAGTGGAAGTATAGTGGACTGGTTGAGGACTGTTCATCTGGAGATGATGACATTGTCGGGCAGGAGTAGAGAGCACTGGAGGCGAAGATGCCTGGTGGTGGAGAGATGTTTTGGCTGGGTTTGGTTGAGGATTGCTGAGATGTCATGCGGTGCCAGGATTTCCAATGGATATCCAAGAATGATGTCAGCAGTCCTGTCCAGGAGGGCGTGTGCTGCAACTGCTGCTCTCATGCAGGAGGCGAGCTCCCCTTGCAACTGGATCCAGGCGAGCTGAAAAGTTGCCTAAAGGTCTCTGCTTTCCCCCCTGAAGCTGCGTCAGGACTCCAGCAGCAAGGCCTTCTTTTTCCATCAGGTAGAGACAAAATGGCTTCTTGTAGTCGGGTAGGCCTAGTGCTGGCACTGAGACTACAGAGCCTTTTAACTTCCTGAATGAGCTGAAGGCTGCATCTGTCAGGAGGAACGGGGTTACGTTGACGTAATCACACAGAGGCTGCATTAGGACTGAGGCATCAGGGATCCAGGCTCTGCAATACGAAACTAGACCAAGGAAGGCCTGTAGCGCCTTTGGAGTTGTTGGAGGAACCATCTTCTCCACTTTGGTCTTCTGGTCATCTGTCAGGTGTTTCAGCTGGTGAGCAATACAGTGTCCCAGGAACGTAACTCGCTTCAGACACCACTGGACTTTGTTCTTTGAGACCTTGCAGTGCTGCTCCGCCAGTTAGTAGGAGAGACAAGGAATGGGCTTACATGTGCACAAAGGAGTAGATCGTCCATGTATTGTAGCAGGGTTACTTCTGCATGTCCTGTGACCCAGTTGGCGAGGACTGTGGACATTGCTTTGGTGAACTGTGAAGGGCTGTACCGGGCCCGCTGTAGCATCACTGTCCATGTGTGCTGTGCCCTCTGGTGCGTTAAGGCAAACAGGAACTGGTCTTCCGGATGAAGGGGAACACTGGAGAAAGCATTAGCCAGGTTGGTCATTGTGAACACTTTTGTTGTGGAAGGCACATTTGAGAGCAGATTGTGCAGATTCGGCACAATTGGAGTTTCAAACACCATGGCGTCATTCACATCTCTCAGGTCATGTACCATTCTGAATTTGTCTGGCTCTCCTTTTACAGTCTTTTTCTTGACCGGGAAAAGCGGGATATTGCAAGGCGATGTGCAAGGAACAATGATTCCTATTTCCAGGTAAACCTTCAGTTGGTCAGAGGCAGCTCGACTCAAGGTGATGGACAGGATATACTGGGCCTTACGAGGGTATGGGGTACCTGGCTTGAGTGACACCCATACTGGGGCAACTTGAGGTTTTCCCACGTCCTGGGGTCCCTTAGACCATAGACTTTCTGGTACTACGTCCAGTACCTCCTTGGGTAGGCCTCATCGGTTGTTTGAGGTTCCTGTAGGGCCGCCAGCATGACTGACTCTTCCTGGGTCAGAGGTGAAAAAAAGGTCGCGGTCCCATCTTCCTGGAACACTATGGTTGCCTTTAGTTTTTGTAGTAGGTCTGCCCCCAGTAGGTTGAGTGTGCAGGTTCTTGACTGAATGCACACGCTCAGAGGCTTTGTAAGCTGGGAATGTCTGACTTGACCATCAATGCCCATGCGAGACACAGAGGATTCTGATAGGCAGGTGGGATTGGGGAGTTCCACAGGTCTCATCACACTTCTGACTGCACCGGTGTGCAGAAGAAAAGATCTGACAATGCCATCCACTTTCAGGTTAATTTGAGGTATCGGTCCTGCAGATGGGGTTTTACATGTCAGGAGCGTAGTGTCTTGTGGACCTGGCTTGCTTGACCCGTCCTATGGACAGGGTACTTCACTACTTTCTGTACTTCTTCCTTGACCTGTTTCTCTTGACCAACTCTTGGGTTCCATGGGTGCTCTGCAATGGTTCCAGAAATGGCCAAACTTGCCAGAGTTGTAGCACTTGACACTTCTTCTGTCTTTGTAGGGTGGTTGCACTTCCAGGTCAGTGGTCACCATGAGAGGGGCTGTCTTCTGCACCCTGGTTGGGACTCAATCCCTTTGGCTACTGTGGACAATGGCATGATGGGCACTGTAGCAGCAGCGGGGTCCGGCCTGCTGATTGAAGCTGCGGTGGTAAGATGGGGCCTGCAGGTGTGTCCGTGGCGAGGCCCGGGGGTGCTATGAGACCGGCGGCTGCATCCAACCCAAGGTCTTGGGGCATTACAGGGGCTGCGGCTGCATCTGCCATCACTTCTTCCCCCTGCTCTGACATAGCTTCTCCCCTTTGCTAACCTTATTGAGGTCGGTGTCTCCTCTCCAGAGTCTGCAGCGGTTCTTCCGATGTGTTGCTTGGCACTTTGCAGTGTCTTCACCTCTGGCTCCCCTTCCGGCATTCTCAGCAGCACCGCACCCGTTTCCTTGTTCGCGCTCTTTGTGGCGCTATGATGGCAGCAGTTTTGGCGACAATTGGCATTAAACAGTCTCCTAGGCACACATAACCCACTTTGCTGGGTCAGTCCACTGCCATTGACCTGTTCTCGGGCCTAGCCAATATCAGTGGTTTCCTGATTGGCTGTCTCAGTCCATGCACAAAGGCCTGTGCCAACATTTGCCTGTGTATCTGGTCATGAATGGTGAAGCCCAAGTCTTGGAATACTTGCATTACTCTGCCATGAAACTTCTTTACAGACTCTGTCTTGTCTTGTCTCATGTCATGTAAGCTGAGGGCTTGTCCTGCCAATCTGCCTTTGGCCCACTCTCTGAGCTGTTCACTTAGCTGTGGCCCTGACTCCCAAGTGTGTACATCTAATTCTGCTGAAAGTTTGAATTGTTCCTTCATGGTTGGCCAGAGTGCATCACCTGCTTTTATTTCCATTTATAGCCCAGAGATCATTCCAGGTGGCTGCTTATGTTCGCTGGTTCTGCTACATTCTTTGGTAAAATGGCATGGGATGCATCCCTGGGTCTGGAAGATTGTTGAGAATGCCGGTCACCTGACTTGGGGTGAAGTGCACATAGTGTAATGGTGGTGCCTCTATCTGCCCCTGCATTCTTGGTGCCTGTGGGTTACTTTTTCTAGTACTGGACAGCATGTATGATGTTCCCTCCTCATCTTCATCAGAGGTATAGTTGTGATACCATGTGCTGGGGTCATACACTGGCTGATTTTGGACTTAGAAGTTGCCTTTTTTGTGTGAGGATGTCTCCCCCTTGCTGAAGCTGTGATGGATTAGGCTTATAGTTCTATGTTGGTGTGAATGTAGGCAGCTCTGACCAGTAGAAGAAAACGGTGTGAATCCAGCTCCAGGATAAAATGCAAAAAAATTTTTATTTCAACATTTTAAAACGCTGCTAGAACATGGCCAGCATAGAAATTAGCGGAGAGCTACCAGCACCTGACTGGACGCGTTTCGGGCAGCGAATGTGCCCTTAGTCCTCAGTATGCTCTGACCAGTGCTGAAGTTGTACATTATCAGCAGATGGTGATGTCAGTCCTCCCCCCTGCACCCAGGGCTGAGCTGTCTGCTGCCTAATGTGTCTGGGGGTTGCCTACTGCATTGTGTGTAGGGGTATTTTCACCCTCTTTTCACGATATCACAACTGGCAATGGCTGGATTGTGCCACGGACATAGAAGGGGTGCCTTGTGCCGTAAGCACCACATTGTTTAAATTGGACATTGGCCCAGCAGAAGAAGAAGAAAGAGGAAGAAGTAGGAGGGGTTGATGAAAGGAGTATAGGAGGAGGAGGTGAGGAGTGAGAAAAAGGAACAGAAGGAGGAGAGAGATGGGAGGTGTGGAGGAGAGAGAGAATGTGGAGATGAGTGAAGAAGGAGGAGAGAGGTGTGGAGAAGGAGAATGAGGAGATAGAGAGAGAAAGGTGTGGTGAGGTAGTGGAGAAGGTAGAAAGAGTGAGTGAAAAAGGAGGAAAGAGGTGTAGAGAGGAGAGATAGAGAGAGGGGGAGGGAGAGAGAAGAGAAAAGTGTGGAGAATGAGGGAAGGAAAGGTGAGTGGGAGAGAAGGAGGAGAGAAAGAGTGACAGAGAAAAAGGAGGATAGAGAAGAGAATTCCTCCCCCCTCTGTGCAGTCTTAATATCTCCAGTCACGTTGGGCGCCAGTTGTTATGGAAATTTGGTTTGGATAAATCTATCCGTGTGTGTGCTGCGGCCATTCCCAATAAGACTGAGTATTTTGAGCACTCATCAAGAATGGACTGTACACCATTGTGACAGAAAAACATTCCATCAATACTGATGATTTATTGTACATACATAGTTTTATAATTGCATATAGAAAGGAGTGGTTAGGGGTGGTTAGTTAATTACCATATTGTCTAGCTCCTCTGTTATTGGTTATCTAAATATACCATATTTTCCGGCGTATAAGACGACTTTTTAACCCCTGAAAATCTTCTTAAAAGTCGGGGGTCGTCTTATACGCCGGGTATCGTCTTGTACGCCGGGTGTATATGGTGGGTGGGGGGGAGTGGTCCTGATGACGACGAGGGGGCGTCTCACAGGAAAGTGCGTGGAGTATCCCCCATTACCTCATCGTAGTGCTGCAGCGTGGGGTCTCTGTGCTGGGAGCGGCGGCGGCTGCTCCTCTTTGTGCCGCGTGGGTGCTGTGCTGTGGGGCGGCGGCTCCTCTTCTGCAGTGTGGGGCCTCTGTGCTGTGGGGCGGCGGCGGCGTATTTTCATGCAGTCAGTCGGGGCTCCTCCGGCATCTCCTTGAAGCCGCTGCTCAGATTCAGATCTCGTCTCCCGAGATCTCGGGACGAGATCTGAATCTGAGCATGCGCCACCCCCAGTGGCCATTTTCCCGGAGGCCACCGCATCGCAGCAATGGAGCTGCCTCCGGGAAAATGGCCGCTGCTCAGATTCAGATCTCGTCTCCCGAGATCTCGGGACGAGATCTGAATCTGAGCATGTGCCGCCCCTAGCGGCCATTTTCCCGGAGGCCATCGCATCGTAGCAATGGAGCTGCCGGCGGGGCCTCCGGGCTTTAAGAAGATGCCGGAGGAGCCCCGACTGACCGCATGAAAATATGCAGCCGCTGCCCCACAGCACAGAGGCCCCACACTGCAGAAGAGGAGCCGCCGCCCCACAGCACCCACGCGGCACAAAGAGGAGCCGCCGCTCCCAGCAGAGACCCCACGCTTCAGCGCTACGATGAGGTAATGGGGGATAGTCCACTCACACTTTCCTGTGAGACGCCCCCTCGTCATCATCGGGACTACTCCCACCCAAAAGGCACATTAGTCACCGGCCCTATAAGATGACATATGGCGTATAAGAAGACCCCCGACTTTTAAGAAGATTTTATATTTTAACTGGAAAAGTTGGGGGGTCGTCTTATACGCCCAGTCGTCTTATACGCCGGAAAATACGTATGGAATATTGTGATTAATGCACATATGAATGCTGATTAAGCAACTAAAATGTAGCTCTCTGCATCTAGGACAAAGTTGAGACATCTGATCATCACTTAATACATCTGGTACTGTTCCGCTTTTTTGGGTGTCTGGAAAGTACCGAGGAACCATCTGGCCTAGCTCATGTGGTCAAGTAGAGCAATTGATTATAAACTAGCTGAGTATATATTAGCTGTGGCTATATGAGTATATATGATTATAGAGGAGTATACATGCAAGAGAGATCTACATGATATATATATTTCTATCACACTCCTTTGTTTTACACATTGGCAGCAAGGCCAGTCCTGCTGCATAGTCATATGCACCCCATTACGCCTTGGAACTCACATTTTTGATGGGCCCATGAAAATCCACTCAAATTTTTAAATGGTATGATGGTTCCCTCTTTGCAGAAATATTTACAGGGGAATTTGGCAATTTTATTTGCCATATTTTTAACACTAAGGTTCAGATACGGCTTTAAATAAGGCTAATACTTGCAATCCAACACAATTTTATTGCAAACTACAAAAGTCAAGGAATATTATGATTGAGTAGTGTGAGTGCATACACTTTTGTATAGTACATATAAGGATTAAATACATATAGTGATTACGTATATATGAAGATCAACTACGGTACATACAGTATACTTAGATCATCACCAAGAGGCTTTTAAAAATCATTCTGTCTGGAATATCAGAGAAGCAACACCAAGACAGAGAACCCCTAGGAGATTACCTACACTGCATGGCATCCCCAATTATGCAGGTATCAGCACACTGTACATGTACAGGTATCCCAGTTTTGGCATCTGTTTTAGTCATGTTTCTCTGGTCTTATATAGTGATTTACACTATGTAGTAACTCTAGTTTCACCCAGACCTTCAAGTGGCCACTTTTCAAGGTTGCATGAAACTGAGATATCATGGAGTCATCAGACAAGGGGCCATAAACCCCTAGAAAATAAAAGCCACAAAGATTTAGATCAAACCACCACAGGCATAGTTTCAGTAAACCTTCATGTTTTACAATGACAAACAGCAAACATATATAGGCTTAGAACTGTTTGTGAAGTGAATAAACAAACATTTCTCAAAATCGTGTCACTATGAGCATTGTCTGTCACATCTTTAAATGTTTAAGAAGAACTGCAGCTATGTGATAGTCTGAATGAATGTTCGGTATACAGTATTTAAATCTGGATTCCAAATTGCCATTGGTATATTCGCCATTTGTACATTTGAAGCAGCCAAAGTTATGGTTCTCAAGGAGAGAAAGTAATATAGTGGACAAAGAAATATTTTTAATGAACTACTGAGTAGTGTTGAGCATTCCGATACCGCAAGTATCGGGTATCGGCCGATATTTGCGGTATCGGAATTCCGATACCGAGTTCCGATATTTTTGCGATATCGGGAATCGGGATCGGAATGCATATTCATGTGTAAAATAAAGAATAAAAATAAAAAATAGGGATATACTCACCCTCTGATGCGCCCTGGTTGTAACCGCTGCAACCGGCAGCCTCTGTTCCTAAGAATGAGCGAGTGAAGGACCTGCGATGACGTCGCGGTCTTGTGATTGGTTGCGTGAGCGGTCACATGAGTGGTCACGCGACCAATCACAAGCCGCCACGTCATCGAAGGTCCTTCACTCGCTCATTCTTAGGAACAGAGGCTGCCGGTTAACACCGCTAGGTCCAGGGTCCACCGGAGGGGTGAGTATATCCATATTTTTTTATTTTTATTCTTTATTTTTTACATGAATGTGGATCCCAGGGCCTGAAGGAGAGTTTCCTCTCCTTCAGACCCTGGGAACCATCCAGGATAGCTTCCGATACTTGTGTCCCATTGACTTGTATTGGTATCGGGTATCGGCGATATCCGATATTTTTCGGATATCGGCCGATACTATCCGATACCGATACTTTCAAGTATCGGAAGGTATCGCTCAACACTACAACTGAGCCAAACTAACAGCATTGCTTTATCAAATTTATATGTAATGTATTGTATCCAATGTGAGCAACCAGGCAACACAAAAAGGAGCTTTTTAAGTGAGCTCTTTAAGGTACACAAATGTTATGAAGTCTTTGCCAACAATGATGTGGTTTCACCAATGGGGGTACCTTTTTAAAAATATACTATTGCCATCACAGCCCCCTTGCCCAAACTTCACCGGCCTATAACAGTACAAAGCATGTTCACCCTGGTGATCTAGTGGCAGTTAAAGAACAAACATTGCAGGAGACAGAGTTAAGAAGTAGGCCCAATGTAATGTCATGAATAGTGTTGAGCGATACCTTCCGATACTTGAAAGTATCGGTATCGGATAGTATCGGCCGATAGCCGAAAAATATCGGATATCGCCGATACGGATACCCGATACCAATACAAGTCAATGGGACACAAGTATCGGAAGGTATCCTGGATGGTTCCCAGAGTCAGAAGGAGAGGAAACTCTCCTTCAGGCCCTGGGATCCATATTCATGTAAAAAATAAAGAATTAAAATAAAAAATATGGATATACTCACCCGTCCAGTGGACCCTGGACCTTACCGCTGTTAACTGGCAGCCTTCGTTCCTAAGAATGAGGAGTTTAGGACCTTAGATGACGTAGCGGCTGATGTCGCGGCTTGTGATTGGTCGCGTGACCGCTCATGTGACCGCTCACGCGACCAATCACAAGCCGCGACGTCATCGCAGGTCCTAAACTCCTCATTCTTAGGAACGGAGGCTGCCGGTTAACAGCGGTAAGGTCCAGGGGCCGCCGGACGGGTGAGTATATCCATATTTTTTATTTTAATTCTTTATTTTTTACATGAATATGGATCCCAGGGCCTGAAGGAGAGACTCATCTCCTCCAGACCCTGGGAACCATACACTGGGAACTTCCGATTCCGATTTCCGATATCACAAAAATATCGGAACTCGGTATCGGAATTCCGATACCGCAAGTATCGGCCGATACCCGATACTTGCGGTATCGGAATGCTCAACACTAGTCATGAACAATTTCCCAAAGTGGGGTCCTTTTTTTAGTAAAAAAATAGTGCCATCACTGCCCCCGTGCCCAAAATTCACCGTACAGAGCATGTTCACCCTGGTCATCGAGTGTCAGTTAAAAGACACATTGCAGGAGACAGAGTTAAGAAGTAGGCCCAATGTAATGTCATGCCCAATTCCCCAAAGTGGGGTCCTGTTTTAACAAAATAAAGCAGTGCCATCACAGCCCCGTGCCCAAAACACCGTACAGAGCACGTTCACGCTAGTCATCTAGTGGTTCTCATCTAGAGGATGAGGATAAGGAGGAGGATAACAACAAACAGACCAAATCTGGAAGCGTATATCCATGTGTGGTTGTGAAGAGGTGCATGAGAATACACCTCCCCAAAAGAGAGAATGTATTTGAGGCTATGTTTCACTTGGTGGTGTACAGAAGTCTTTCCCAATCCAGCCCTTGCTCATTTTTATAAGAGTCAGCTTGTCAGCATTTTCAGTTGATAGGCGGATGCGCTTATCTGTTATAATTCCACCTGTGGCATTAAAAGCCCGCTCTGACAGAATGCTAGCAGCAGGGCAGGCCAGGACCTCCAAGGCGTAGAGAGCCAGTTCATGCCACGTGTCCAGCTTGGATACCCAATAATTAAAAGGCACAGAGAAATCACAGAGGACGTTTGTACGATCTACAAGGTACTCCCTCACCATCTTCCCAAACATTCCACTTCTTGTGACAACACCCCTTGCCTCTGTGCCATCACGATGGGAGGGTCTGAGAAAACTGTCCCAGAACTTGGCCATTGTTCCCCTGCCTGAGCTGGATTGTACTTCTGTCTCTCTCGCTTGGACTCCTTGGTTGTACAACAAACTCTGACGTCTGCTGCCAGCGCTTTCACATGGGAATTTTCAAAGTAATTCCGCTACAAGGGCCCTCTGGTACTGCAACATTTTAGCACACCTCTCTGCCTCTTGTAGAAGAGATTGAAAGTTCTCCTTGTAGCGTGGGTCTAGAAGTGTCACCAACCAGTAATGAGTATCACCCAAAATTTTATAATGCGAGGGTCACGTGAAATGCAGCGCAACATAAAGTCAGTTATGCATGCCAGACTGCAAAGGCTACGTTCACATTTGCGTTGTGCGGTGCAGCATCGGCGACGCAACGCACAACGCATGCAAAACGCATTCACAACGCAGCGTTTTGTGATGCATGCGTTCATTTTTTGCATGATTTTTGATGCAGAAAAACTGCATCATGCAGCGTCCTCTGTGCCCTTACAGTTGCGCCAAAATGACGCATGCGTCACAAAATGCAAGACAACGCATGTCCATGCGCCCCCCATGTTAAATATAGGGGCGCATGACGCATGCGTCACTGCGGCTGCGCCCGACGCTGCGCCGCACAACGTTAATGTGAACGTAGCCTTACAGGCATGACTTCCGTGTCGTCACCAACAGGATGACTGACCATGCTGTCCTCCTCATCCTCATCCTCCTCCTCCATGTCCTCAGGCCATCCCCGCTGAACAGACCGTATGACAGCTGTGTAGTACCGTCTACAGTGCATGAAAGTAGCTCCTGTTATTCCTCCTCCTCATTGACTACCAATCCACATTGAGAAGACATGAGGCTGGGCTGAGTGTAATCCCACTGTATGGTTCTTTGCTCCATTTCCTGGTGCTCTGCCTGCAATGCATCCTCTTTAATTGTAAGCAGAGAGGTTTTCAGAATGCTGAGAAGTGGGATGGTGATGCTAATTATGGCGTCATCGCTGCTCACTATCTTGTGTCATGATTCCCAATGGCAGGGAAACATCAAAACACAAAGATAACGGACGAGCTCTGGGTGATGGAATCTCGAGCTGACCGTGAGCTAAATCTACCACACAACTAATAATAGCCAGGGAGCATACCTGATTAACCCTAGATGCCACGCGCCAGCCAGAGGACTAACTACCCCTGGTAGAGGAAGGAACAGACCTGGCTTACCTCTAGGGAAATACCCCAAAAGATGATAGCAGCCCCCCACATGTAATGACGGTGAGTTTAGAGGAAAAGACATACACAGTATGAAGATAGATTTAGCAAAGAGAGGTCCACTTACTAGATAGCAGAAGGATACAAAAGAGGACTTCACGGTCAACTGAAAACCCTATCAAAAAACCATCCTGAAATTACTTTAAGACTCCTGTGTCAACTCATGACACAGGAGTGGCAATTTCAGCCCACAAGAGCTTCCAGCTACAGAGAATAACAAAACTGCAAACTGGACAAAAGATACAAAACAAAAGGACAAAGTCCACTTAGCTGATCAGCAGACTAGTAGCAGGAACATGCAACCGAAGGCTCTGGTTACAATGATGACTGGCAAGGAAATGACTGGAGAGCAAGGCTAAATAGGAAACTCCCAAACACTGATGGGAGCAGGTGAACTGAGACAGCAAAGACACACAAGTCACCAGTACCACCAGCAACCACCAGGGGAGCCCAAAAGCGGATTCACAACAGTACCCCCCCTTAAGGAGGGGGCACCGAACCCTCACGAGAACCACCAGGACGATCTGGATGAGCCCTATGAAAGGCACGAACCAAATCCGAGGCATGAACATCAGAGGCAGTTACCCAAGAATTATCTTCTTGACCATAGCCCTTCCATTTAACCAGATACTGAAGTCTCCGTCTGGAAATACGGAAGTCCAGGATCATCTCCACAACGTACTCCAATTCACCCCCTACCAGCACAGGAGCAGGAGGTTCAGTAGAAGGAACCACCGGTACCTCATACCTCCGCAACAACGACCGATGGAATACATTATGGATAGCGAAAGATGCCGGGAGGTCCAAACAAAAGGACACAGGGTTAAGAATCTCCAAAATCCTATAAGGACCGATGAACCGGGGCTTAAACTTAGGAGAAGAAACCCTCATAGGGACAAAACGGGAAGACAACCACACCAAGTCCCCAACACGAAGGCGAGGACCAACACGACGCCAGCGGTTAGCAAACTGCTGAGTCCTCTCCTGGGACAACTTCAAATTGTCCACCACTTGTCCCCAAATCCGATGCAACCGATTCACCACAGCATCAACTCCCGGACAATCCGAAGATTCCACCTGACCAGATGAAAAACGAGGGTGAAACCCTGAATTGCAAAAGAAAGGGGAAACCAAAGTGGCAGAACTAGCCCGATTATTAAGAGCAAACTCTGCCAACGGCAAAAAGGCAACCCAGTCATCCTGATCCGCAGACACAAAACACCTCAAATAAGTCTCCAAAGTTTGATTAGCTCGCTCCGTCTGGCCATTAGTCTGAGGATGGAATGCAGACGAAAAAGACAAATCAATTCCCAACCTGGAACAGAATGTCCGCCAAAATCTAGACACGAACTGGGTTCCCCTGTCAGAAACAATGTTTTCCGGAATCCCATGCAGGCGAACCACATTTTGAAAAAACAGAGGGACCAATTCAGATGAGGAAGGCAACTTAGGCAATGGCACCAAATGGACCATTTTAGAAAAACGGTCACACACCACCCAGATGACAGACATCTTCTGAGAAACAGGGAGATCAGAAATAAAGTCCATAGAGATGTGCGTCCAAGGCCTCTTCGGAATAGGCAAGGGCAACAATAACCCACTAGCCCTAGAACAACAAGGCTTGGCCCGAGCACAAACATCACAAGACTGCACAAAAACACGCACATCTCGAGACAGGGAAGGCCACCAGAAGGACCTAGCCACCAAATCTCTAGTACCAAAAATTCCAGGATGACCTGCCAGAGTAGAAGAATGAACTTCCGAGATGACTCTACTGGTCCAATCATCAGGAACAAACAGTCTACCAGGTGGACAACGATCAGGTCTATCTGCCTGAAATTCTTGCAAAGCACGTCGCAAGTCTGGGGAGACAGCAGACAAAACCACACCATCCTTAAGGATACCAGCAGGTTCAGAATCCCCAGGAGAGTCAGGCTCAAAACTCCTAGAAAGAGCATCTGCCTTCACATTTTTAGAACCCGGTAAGTATGAGACCACAAAATTAAACCGAGAAAAAAACAACGACCAGCGTGCCTGTCTAGGATTCAGGCGCCTGGCAGACTCCAGATAAATCAGATTCTTGTGATCAGTCAAAACCACCACCTGATGTCTGGCACCCTCAAGCCAATGACGCCACTCCTCAAACGCCCACTTCATGGCCAAATGCTCCCGATTACCAACATCATAGTTTCGCTCGGCGGCCGAAAATTTACGAGAAAAGAAAGCACAAGGTCTCATCACTGAGCAATCGGAACTTTTCTGCGACAAAACCGCCCCTGCTCCGATCTCGGAAGCATCGACCTCAACCTGAAAGGGAAGAGAAACATCAGGCTGGCGCAACACAGGAGCAGACGAAAAGCGGCGCTTAAGCTCCCGAAAGGCCTCCACAGCAGCAGGGGACCAATCGGCAACATCAGCACCCTTTCTAGTCAAATCAGTCAAAGGTTTAGCAACGCCAGAAAACCCAGTTATAAATTGACGATAGAAATTAGCAAAGCCCAAGAATTTCTGAAGACTCTTAAGAGAAGTAGGCTGCGTCCAGTCACAAATAGCCCGAACCTTAACAGGGTCCATCTCAACAGAAGAAGGGGAAAAAATGTACCCCAAAAAAGAAATCTTTTGAACCCCAAAAACACACTTTGAACCCTTTACACACAAAGAACTAGTCCGCAAAACCTGAAAAACCCTCCTGACCTGTTGAACATGAGACTCCCAGTCATCAGAAAAAATCAAAATATCGTCCAAATACACAATCATAAATTTATCCAAATATTCACGGAAAATATCATGCATAAAGGACTGAAAGACCGAAGGTGCATTTGAAAGGCCGAAAGGCATTACTAAATACTCAAAATGGCCCTCAGGCGTATTAAATGCGGTTTTCCACTCATCCCCCTGCTTAATTTGCACCAAATTATACGCCCCACGAAGATCAATCTTAGAGAACCACTTAGCCCCTCTTATGCGAGCAAACAAATCAGTCAACAAAGGCAACGGATACTGATATTTGACTGTAATTTTATTCAGGAGTCGATAATCAATACAAGGCCTCAGAGAGCCATCCTTCTTAGACACAAAGAAAAAACCAGGAGATGAAGAAGGACGAATATGTCCCTTTTCCAGGGACTCCTTAATATACTCTCGCATAGCAGCATGTTCAGGCACAGATACAGTGGGGCAAAAAAGTATTTAGTCAGTCAGCAATAGTGCAAGTTCCACCACTTAAAAAGATGAGAGGCATCTGTAATTTACATCATAGGTAGACCTCAACTATGGGAGACAAACTGAGAAAAAAAAATCCAGAAAATCACATTGTCTGTTTTTTTATCATTTTATTTGCATTTTATGGTGGAAAATAAGTATTTGGTCAGAAACAAACAATCAAGATTTCTGGCTCTCAAAGACCTGTAACTTCTTCTTTAAGAGTCTCCTCTTTCCTCCACTCATTACCTGTAGTAATGGCACCTGTTTAAACTTGTTATCAGTATAAAAAGACACCTGTGCACACCCTCAAACAGTCTGACTCCAAACTCCACTATGGTGAAGACCAAAGAGCTGACAAAGGACACCAGAAACAAAATTGTAGCCCTGCACCAGGCTGGGAAGACTGAATCTGCAATAGCCAACCAGCTTGGAGTGAAGAAATCAACAGTGGGAGCAATAATTAGAAAATGGAAGACATACAAGACCACTGATAATCTCCCTCGATCTGGGGCTCCACGCAAAATCCCACCCCGTGGGGTCAGAATGATCACAAGAACGGTGAGCAAAAATCCCAGAACCACGCGGGGGGACCTAGTGAATGAACTGCAGAGAGCTGGGACCAATGTAACAAGGCCTACCATAAGTAACACACTACGCCACCATGGACTCAGATCCTGCAGTGCCAGACGTGTCCCACTGCTTAAGCCAGTACATGTCCAGGCCCGTCTGAAGTTTGCTAAAGAGCATTTGGATGATCCAGAGGAGTTTTGGGAGAATGTCCTATGGTCTGATGAAACCAAACTGGAACTGTTTGGTAGAAACACAACTTGTCGTGTTTGGAGGAAAAAGAATACTGAGTTGCATCCATAAAACACCATACCTACTGTAAAGCATGGTGGTGGAAACATCATGCTTTGGGGCTGTTTCTCTGCAAAGGGGCCAGGACGACTGATCCGGGTACATGAAAGAATGAATGGGGCCATGTATCGTGAGATTTTGAGTGCAAACCTCCTTCCATCAGCAAGGGCATTGAAGATGAAACGTGGCTGGGTCTTTCAACATGACAATGATCCAAAGCACACCGCCAGGGCAACGAAGGAGTGGCTTCGTAAGAAGCATTTCAAGGTCCTGGAGTGGCCTAGCCAGTCTCCAGATCTCAACCCTATAGAAAACCTTTGGAGGGAGTTGAAAGTCCGTGTTGCCAAGCGAAAAGCCAAAAACATCACTGCTCTAGAGGAGATCTGCATGGAGGAATGGGCCAACATACCAACAACAGTGTGTGGCAACCATGTGAAGACTTACAGAAAACATTTGACCTCTGTCATTGCCAACAAAGGATATATTACAAAGTATTGAGATGAAATTTTGTTTCTGACCAAATACTTATTTTCCACCATAAAATGCAAATAAAATGATAAAAAAACTGACAATGTGATTTTCTGGATTTTTTTTTCTCAGTTTGTCTCCCATAGTTGAGGTCTACCTATGATGTAAATTACAGACGCCTCTCATCTTTTTAAGTGGTGGAACTTGCACTATTGCTGACTGACTAAATACTTTTTTGCCCCACTGTAAATTAAACAAACGACCCTTTGGAAATTTACTGCCAGGAATCAGATCTATGGCGCAATCACAATCTCTGTGGGGAGGGAGAGAACCAATCTTAGGCTCTTCAAAAACATCACGATAATCAGACAAAAATGCTGGAATCTCAGAGGGAGTAGATGATGAAATGGAAACCAAAGGTACATCCCCATGAGCCCCCCGACATCCCCAGCTTATCACAGACATTGTTTTCCAGTCAAGGACTGGGTTATGAGATTGTAACCATGGTAATCCAAGCACTAAAACATCATGTAAATTGTACAACACAAGGAAGCGAATCACCTCCTGATGGTCTGGAGTCATACGCATAGTCACTTGCGTCCAGAATTGTGGTTTATTACTAGCCAAAGGGGTAGAATCAATACCCTTCAGAGGTATAGGGACTTCCAGTGGCTCTAAATCAAACCCACAGCGCCTGGCAAAGGACCAATCCGTAAGACTCAGGGCGGCGCCAGAGTCCACATAGGCATCCACAGTAATAACTGATAATGAACAAATCAAGGTTACAGACAGAATAAATTTAGACTGTAAAGTGCAAATAGACTTGTCAGCCTTCTTTGTGCGTTTAGAGCATGCTGATATAACATGAGCAGAATCACCACAATAGAAACATAACCCATTTTTACGCCTGTAATTCTGCCGCTCGCTTCTGGACAGAGTTCTGTCACATTGCATATTCTCTGGCGACTTTTCAGAAGATACCGCCAAATGGTGCACAGGCTTGCGCTCCCGCAAACGCCGATCAATCTGAATAGCCATTGTCATGGACTCATTCAGACCTGTAGGCGCAGGGAACCCGACCATAACATCCTTAACGGCATCAGAGAGGCCCTCTCTGAAATTTGCCGCTAGGGCGCACTCATTCCACTGAGTAAGCACAGACCATTTACGAAATTTTTGGCAGTATATCTCAGCTTCATCTTGCCCTTGAGATAAGGCTATCAAAGCTTTTTCAGCTTGAATCTCCAAATTAGGTTCCTCATAAAGCAAGCCTAAAGCCAGAAAAAAGGCATCCACATTGAGCAACGCAGGATCCCCTGGTGTCAATGAAAATGCCCAGTTTTGAGGGTCACCTCGCAGCAAAGAAATCACAATCTTAACCTGCTGGACAGGATCTCCAGAGGAGTGAGGTCTGAGAGAAAGGAATAATTTACAATTATATTTGAAATTCAGAAACCAAGATCTATCTCCGGAAAACACCTCTGGTGTAGGAATCTTAGGTTCAGACATCGGAGTATGTATAACAAATTCTTGTAAATTTTGAACCTTAGTAGCAAGATTATTTAAACCTGCAGCCAAGCTCTGAGGATCCATCTTTAAACAGGTGAGATCAGAGCCATTCAAGGATTAGAAGGAGAGAAAGGCAAAGGCTGTAATTAGAGCTGAAATACAACTGATCCAACTATGGAGCAAACATAGGAGAAAAAAAAACAAAAAAACTCTACAGACTTCTTTTTCTCTCCTTTCTTCTGCCAGTAACTTTAACACGGGCCGGTCATACTGTCATGATTCCCAATGGCAGGGAAACATCAAAACACAAAGATAACGGATGAGCTCTGGGTGATGGAATCTCGAGCTGACCGTGAGCTAAATCTACCACACAACTAATAGTAGCCAGGGAGCATACCTGATTAACCCTAGATGCCACGCGCCAGCCGGAGGACTAACTACCCCTGGTAGAGGAAGGAACAGACCTGGCTTACCTCTAGGGAAATACCCCAAAAGATGATAGCAGCCCCCCACATGTAATGACGGTGAGTTTAGAGGAAAAGACATACACAGTATGAAGGTAGATTTAGCAAAGAGAGGTCCACTTACTAGATAGCAGAAGGATACAAAAGAGGACTTCACGGTCAACTGAAAACCCTATCAAAAAACCATCCTGAAATTACTTTAAGACTCCTGTGTCAACTCATGACACAGGAGTGGCAATTTCAGCCCACAAGAGCTTCCAGCTACAGAGAATAACAAAACTGCAAACTGGACAAAAGATACAAAACAAAAGGACAAAGTCCACTTAGCTGATCAGCAGACTAGTAGCAGGAACATGCAACCGAAGGCTCTGGTTACAATGATGACCGGCAAGGAAATGACTGGAGAGCAAGGCTAAATAGGAAACTCCCAAACACTGATGGGAGCAGGTGAACTGAGACAGCAAAGACACACAAGTCACCAGTACCACCAGCAACCACCAGGGGAGCCCAAAAGCGGATTCACAACAATCTTGGTTCAGTTCTCAAAGTTTTGGAGGATGGTACATACTGTATATCCACTCCTGAGGTCTTATGTGTGGAGTCTGAACTGAATATCGACAGCCTTGTTCATGTTTGTAGTCAACAACTACCCTCTTCTGCTCACAAATCCTTTCCAACATATGCAGCACAGAGTTCCATCCTGTGGGGACATCACACACCAGCCGGTGAGCTGGAAGCTGCAAACGCTGCTGAATCACGGCAAGGGTGGCTGAAGCTGTAGCTGACTTTCTAAAATGGGCAGACAGACGGCGTGCTTTCACTAGCAGATCCGGCAGCTCCGGGTAGCTTTTCAGAAAACATTGAACCACGAGGTTAAGCACATGGGCCAAGCAAGGTACGTGTGTGAGCTCACCTTGCCTCAGAGCCGCCACCAGGTTATGGCCATTGTCACACACGACCATGCCTGGCTGTAGGTTCAGCGGTGTAATTCAAACATCTGACTGCTCTTTCAGCGCTGTCCACAACTCTTCTGCATTGTGCGGTTTGTCACCTATGCAGATTAGCTTCAGCACAGCCTGTTGCTGCTTGGCTGAGGCAGTACTGCAGTGCTTCCAGCTTCTGACTGATGTTTTGATTTCAGAGATGGAGGATGAAGAGGAGGAGGAGGTGCAGGAGCTGTAGACTGTGCGGGCTACCCTGATTGACGTAGGGCCAGCAATCCTCGGTGTGGGGAGGATGTGCTCCATCCTAAGGTCAGACTGGGTCCCGGCTTCCACTATGTTAACCCAGTGTGCTGTCAGTGAGATGTACCGTCCCTGACCACAAGCACATGTCCATGTGTCCGTGGTTAGGTGGAGTTTCCCTGTAACAGCATTGTTGAGGACACGGGTAATGTGGGAAACATGCTGGTGTAATGCCAGTATGGCACACCAGGAGAAATAGTGGCGACTGGTGACCGAGTACCTTGGGACGGCCGCCGCCATCAGGTTGCGGAAAGCTTCCGTCTCAATGAGCCTAAAAGGCAGCTTTTCTAGCGCAAGCAGAAGAGCAATATTAGAATTTAGGATCGGGGCTGGTCAAAGCTTTGGGCATCTCTTTATGCGATCTCATCTGTCCCCACTTCAAGTTGACTGGCTGAGAGTTCTGAATCTTGAAATTGAAAACTTAACAGCTCTTCAGAGTGTCCAAGTGTAAGATCAATTGTCTCAGGGTACTCGGCATGGTGGGAGGATGGAGGATCAGGGTAAGGAATATCCGGGCCACACTCACGGCTACTCAGACTTGACCATGTGGAAGACATGCTTGTGGTGGTGGTGGTGGCTAAGTGACTGGAAGCATTATCTGCTATCCAACCAACAACCGTTTCACACTACTCTTCAATAGTGGTGTGCTGCGGTCACCTAGAAACTGGGATAGGAAGGTAGATCGAGAAGATGTGGGTCTTTGTTGTTGCCCACTTTCACCTTGTCAACGGCCTCGTCCTCTGCATGCACCATCATCATCACGTCTACTTCCCTGTCCCTTGCCCCTTGCCTTGCCCATTTTAAATGGACTACTGCACTATTTCAAATGCTCAGCACAAATATATTTATTAGTAGCGAAATAATATCTGATCAGTATGCCTGCAAATCTATGATTTTTCAAACCCGAACACCAGGCAGGCCTCAGCCTGATATAACAGACTGTTTTAAATTTTTGGGAGCTTTTTAGTGAAGTGAATTTATGTAAAATAGTGCTGTATATAAGTAGAGTAACAGACAGCAAAAAAAGTGGTCCACCGGCCTACAATGCCCGAACTTGGAGCACGCAGATATATGAGGGCTGTAACGGAAATACCACACTGGAAAATATGTGGCCTTTTTATAATTTTGGAAGCTAAATAGTGCTGTATAGAATTAGAGTATCAGACAGCAAAAAAAGTGGCCCACCGGCCTACAATGCCCAAAGTTTGAGCATGCAGATAAATGAGGCCTTTTTCGGTGAATTTAAAGCACAAAAAAAAGTGGCACAAGACTAGCATACACAACTATGCTACGCATGCCTGACAAACTATGATTTGTCAACAGGCTTCAGTCTGACAGAGCAGACAGTACATTTTTGTTTTTTGGGGGATGAATTTTTGGAAAAAAAAATGCAACTAGGTATATAGTAAAGAAGCGGTGGCAGACAGTTATGGAGCTTTGGGAGGGATGCAGTGGGAGCAATTGACGCACATACAGTGCCTGCAGGCCTTGCACTGATGTGGATATGCTGTGCCCTGCCTACCTAGTGCTGCAATATTGGGACCCACGAATTAGCCCTAAAAAGAACTTTTGGTTTCTGAGGAGTTGTGGATTTAAGAGTTGCAGACCTACACTAACTCAAGAAACCACGATTCTGACCCTATCTCGGCACCAACTCTTCCTACTCTCGCTGAATCCGGAACAGAATGCAGCAAGCAGGCCAGCACCAGGTCTCTTATACTCAGGATGATGCTGTACAGCCAAGCCAATCACTGCACGACCACAACAAAGATGGATGCGGCGTTTCATGGCCTGGCAGACAATCTCTTCACTGTGATTTGGTCTCTAAAGTCCGCCAAAAAAGCTGGGTGGAGACACCAGTTACCGCCGAATAATTCCGGAAATGCTCGGTGCTCACCAATTACACCGAGCATAGTGATACTCGGGCGAGTAACGGGTAGTGGCGAGCACGTTCGCTCACCACTAGATGATGATAATAATATTGTAGCAGTGATGAGTGGCCAAATGCATTCTAGAATTCAGTCTATTTCAAAGTAATTAAAAATATGTAATTTAAAAGATGGAATGTGAAAGATGCATGGTTAATTTAATTCTCCCCTAACAGCATTGTATACTAAAAGATCTGTTATGAAGAAAACTTTTTTTTTTAGCTTGGTGATCAAATCTAATACAGAAAAACAAATAATATAGGATTATACATAATCTCTCTGTGAATATATAAAACTACTACACTGCAATCTAATGCTATGCATTTATTACTTATTTAGCTACGGTTTACTAGTTGTTATGTGTTAAGGTACCTTCACACTAAACGATATCGCTAGCGATCCGTGACGTTGCAGCGTCCTGGCTAGCGATATCGTTGAGTTTGACAGGCAGCAGCGATCCTGCTGTGATATCGCTGGTCGTTGGTTAACCGCTCTGCTGTTAAGGCCGGCACTCACAGTCACTGCAGGAAGCGGACGCTGGAGGACGCGAAGGTGAGTATGTAGTGTTTGTTTTTTTACATTTTACACTGGTAACCAGGGTAAACATCGGGTTACTAAGCGCGGCCCTGTGCTTAGCAACCCGATGTTTACCCTGGTTACCCGGGGACCTCGGCATCGTTGGTCACTGGAGAGCTGTCTGTGTGACAGCTCTCCAGTGACCAAACAGTGACGCTGCAGTGATCGGCATCGTTGTCTGTATCGCTGCAGCGTCGCTTAGTGTGAAGGTACCTTTAGTGCTCACTACATGTGATAGACACAATAGCTAACACTTTTACATGAGCTGTTCATACAAGAAGCAAAGCAAAAGAACTTTGATATACAAAGAAAGGATGGTCTGAACTCCCCCTCTTCCACCTACAGTATTTAAAGCGCACTTCCATTTTCTAAAGAAAATTATTACTGTGCCGGAATCCACAGTAAAATCGTTTTACTAAATCACTTTGTTAGAGACGTTTACTGTTAATCTGCAACACAAACCATCTAAAGTCTGTGTTGTTGACTGCACTAAACTAGTCAGCATCCTGCTAGACTACCATCTGAAGTGCAGAAGCAAACATTAGGATTTTACAGAGCTCATTCCGCCATTGAAGACTGTAAATAAGAGTGATGAGAGGGACGCTGCCTAGCTCAGTGCAGCCTGAAGCATAGATCACAGGTGGCTATGTTGTGGATTAAAAGCAAAGACCTCTAATCAAAGAAAAAGGAAAAATGGCTGGGGCATTACAGAGCCCAAAGGGCATCACCAGATACTCATAGTGCCCATCCCTGGTATTAAATGCTGTCTTCCATTCGTCCCCCTCACGGATTCGAATCAGGTTATAAGCACCCCGCAGATCTAATTTGGTAAATACCCTTGCTCCCCGTAGCCTATCAAAGAGCTTAGAAATCAGAGGCAATGGGTACTTATTCTTAATGGTGATGGCGTTAAGACCCCTGTAATCTATGCATGGGCGTAATTCTCCGTTCTTCTTCTGCATGAAGAAAAACCCAGCCCCAGCAGGTGACACTGACTTCCTAATGAATCCTCTTGCCAAATTCTCCTGGATGTATTGGGACATAGCCTCCGTTTCCGGGAGAGAGAGGGGAAAGACCCATGCCGAGGAGGTTCTGCTCCAGGCAAGAGATCAATAGGACAGTCATAGGGGCGGTGAGGCTGAAGGGTCTCCGCAGCCTTTTTGGAGAAGATGTCTGCATAAGACCAATAGCACTTGGGAAGCAAAGAGAGATCTGCGGGTATCTCAGTAGTGGAAACCTGAACGCACTCCTTCACACATCTGCCCTTACATGAATCACTCCAACCCAATATCCTCCCTGAGGTCCACTCAATATGTGGGGAGTGGAAACAGAGCCAGGGTATTCCCAGCAGAATCTCGTCCATTCCCTCGGGAAGAACAAGAAGGGAAATAATCTCCTGGTGGGAAGGGGACATGGATAACGTGAAAGGGACAGTCTGGTGCGTGATCTGTGAGGGAAGTGTTGACCCATTCACTACTCTAACAGTCACTGGTTTGGTGAGCATCACCAGAGGTATTGCATGGCGCAGAGCAAAAGCAGAGGACATGAAATTCCCCTCTGCTCCTGAGTCCACACAAAGCTCGACTGTCAGAGAGGATGAGCCAAACGTGATTATCCTTTTAGAGGACAACTTGGAGGAAAATGCCGCTGTATGTAGTGAACCTCCTCCAATGATCACTAGACGCGATCATTTTCCCGACCGCCATGGACATTTATTGGCATAATGTCCTTGTTGTTGGCAATCTTTACAAACCACGGGTACTCGAGCGGTCCGAGACTTAGGTCCCGCTAGAGAAACCTCCATGGCCTCATGGGTGTCAGATGCCTGAATAGGAGATTCTAGAGGACTGGTGAAGGTAGGAGCCAGCCGAAACCTCTGCCTACACTGGGTCCGCTCTAACCTCCGCTCGTTAAAATGGAGGTCAATGTGGGTAGATATAGAAATGAGCTCCTCCAGTGTGGTGGGAATCTCCCTGATAGCCAAGGCATCCTTCACATGGTCTGCCAGTCCTTTCCAGAACACCGGAATTAGGACTTTATCCGGCCACTCCAGCTCTGAGACTAGAGTCTGGAATTGGACGGCGAACTGGCTGACCATGGATGAACCCTGTGTTATTGCCAACAATTGGAGCGCGGTATCGTGGGTGACATGAGGTCCCAAAAAGACCTGTTTCAGAGCATCCAGGAAGAGAGGAGCACTCTGCACCACGCGATCATTATGCTCCCATAGCGGTGTTGCCCACTCGAACGCTCTGCCCGACAAAAGGGATAAAATAAATCCTACTTTCGACTGTTCCGGAGGAAAACGTGCAGCCAGGCGCTCAAGATGTATGGAGCACTGACTCACGAATCCCCGACATAGCTTACTGTCACCAGCAAACTTGTCTGGAAGCGGGAGACGGGATAAAGTTGGAGCAGGGGTGGCAGAGGATAAACTGGCTGCAGCTACACTTGCAGCCCGAACAGCGACTGCGGTAACATCTACAGCTGAGGTTGTGTGCTCAAGAGCCGCCAACCTACCCTCCAGCTGCTAGATGTACCGCTGTAAACATTGATCGTCCGCCATTTACAAGCCAGACCCTGGTGCTAGTATGCTGTTAGGGCTGGCGGAACGCACCGAGTAAATAGAGAGATGTTATTTGGTGCGTTCGCAGCCCGGGGTCCACCGTGCAGGAGAGAACCTGCTGCTGGCAAATGGCGGCCCTATATGGTGGTAGAACCAAACTCTGTTACTTCACAGAGTCGCCTAAAGATAGCACTGTGTCCTGTTACACTCACAGGAGAACACAGCAACTGCCGAGCATATAGCAGTTTGTGGTTACGCAATCATACAATCTCCTCACCGAAGGAGCCAGTATTCTAGGGGCTTATTTCAGCCGGGACCCTGAATCCATACACACGTAACCACACTGGCGCAAAGCACATAACTTAGATTTGATAATAGCGCATGGCCAAGCGGCCATGCAAACCTTTTATAGCTGCAGCAAGTACAAGACCTTCCTAGAGGGACCAATGAGAGGCTGCCACAGAGCCTGAGCACCTTCAGGACCTTCCTGGAGAACCAATGGGCTTTGCTGCAGTATCCAAGCATGTGACCCTCGATCTCCAATGAGAGATCTTACCCTGGGCATGCTCAGAAGGGGAAAAGCAGGACTTAGTCCCAAAAGCGTCTGCTCGCCACTGCCCAGCACTGGCTTCAATGGCAGCAGCTGGAAAAGCAGCAGTAACCCTTTGCACAGAGTCAGACTGAGCAAGACGCTGGACCGACATCTCCGCTGAGCAGGCTCCACTGCGGCAGGAAAAGAATGGGAGACCGCAGCAGAGATGGCCCGAGATTCCCCCCGTGCAGAGGTGGGAACTCGACCCCTAACAATATGTCACACAAAATGCTTAATAAGTAACATTTCCAACATGTCTACTTTACATCAGCACAATTTTGGAACCAAAATTTTTTTTGCTAGGGAGTTATAAGGGTTAAAAGTTGACCAGCAATTTCTCATTTTTACAAGACCATTTTTTTTAGGGACCACATCTCATTTGAAGTCATTTTGAGGGGTCTATATGATAGAAAATAACCAAGTGTGACACCATTCTAAAAACTGCACTCTCAAGGTGCTCAAAACCACATTCAAGAAGTTTATTAACCCTTCAGGTGTTTCACAGAAATATTTGGAATGTTTAAATAAAAATGTTTAGAATTGAGACAGTCTTTGCCTGATGAAGAGACCTGTGTAGTCTCGAAAGCTTGCAATTTGTTACCATCTTTTCAGTTAGCCATTAAAAGGTATCAACCACTGAGGACTCTCAATTCTAAATATTTTCTATCTACTGGCTAACACGGTACCAAGATATATATCTTTCCTGTAAATAAAAATGAACATTTAACTTTTTTTCACACAAAATTTACTTCAGCTCCAATTTGATTTATTTTACCAAGGGTAACAGGAGAAAATGGACCACAAAAGTTATTGTACAATTTGTCCTGAGTACGCCGATACCCCATATGTGGGGCGCATGGCAGAGCTCAGAAGGGAAGCAGCGCCGTTTGACTTTTCAGTGCAAAATTGACAGGAATTGAGATGGGATGCCATGTTACGTTTGGAGAGCCCCTGATGTGCCTAAACATTGAAACCCAACACAAGTGACACCATTTTGGAATGTAGACCCCTTAAGGAACTTATCTAGATGTGTGGTGAGCACTTAGACCCACCAAGTGCTTCACAAAAGTTTATAATGCAGAGCCGTAAAAGTCAAAAATCATATTTTTTCACAAAAATAATTTTTTTGCACCCAATTTTTTATTTTCCCAAGGGTAAGAGAAGAAATTGGACCCCAAAAGTGCGTTTGGATAGCCACTGATGTGCCTAAACATTGAAAGACCCCACAAGTGACCCCATTTTGGAAAATATTTTTTAGCCCCCAGTTTTGTATTTTTCCAAGGGTAACAGTTGAAATTTGTCCTGAATACACTGATGCCCCATATGTTGGAGTAAACCCCTGTTTAGGCGCACGGGAGAGCTTGTAAGGGAAGGAGCACTGTTTTACTTTTTCAACGCAGAATTGGCTGGAATTGAGATGGGACGCCATGTCGCGTTTGGAGAGCCCCTATTGTGCCTAAACAGTGGAAACCTCCAATTCTAACTGAAACCATAACTCTAGCCCCAACCCTAACCCTAGCCACAACCCTAGCCCTAACCCTAGCCCTAACTCTAACCCTAGCCCTAACACTAACCCTAGCCCTAACCCTAGCCCTAACCCTAACCCTAGCCCTAACCCTAGCCCTAACCCTAACCCTAGCCCTTACCCTAGCCCTAACCCCAGCCTTAACCCTACCCCTAACCCTAACCCTACCCCTGTTGTGAAATTGGATTTTGGGCTCCCCCGGTGGCCACTGGTGGAATTGAACTGGTGTGCATCATCCTCTCTGTTCACCTGTTTCCATCAGGATGTGGGAGTCGCTATTTAGCCTTGCTCCTCTGTCACTTCCATGCCGGTCAACATTGTAATGAGAAGCCTTTCTGTGCATGTTCCTGCTGCTAGACAACTCCCAGCTAAGTTGGACTTAGTCCTTGTTTGTTTTTGCATTTTGTTCCAGTTCACAGCTGTAGTTTCGTTTCTGTGTCTGGAAAGCTCTTGTGATCTGAAATTGCCACTCTGATGTTATGAGTTAATACTAGAGTCTTAAAGTAATTTCAGGATGGTATTTTGATAGGGTTTTCAGCTGACCATGAAAGTGCCCTTTCTGTCTTCCTGCTATCTAGTAAGCGGACCTCAATTTTGCTAAACCTATTTTCATACTACGTTTGTCATTTCATCTAAAATCACCGCCAATATTTGTGGGGGCCTCTGTCTGCCTTTCGGGGAATTTTCTCTAGAGGTGAGCCAGGACTATATTTTCCTCTGCCAGGATTAGTTAGTCCTCCGGCCGGCGCTGGGCGTCTAGGGATAAAACGCAGGCTACGCTACCCGGCTACTGTTAGTTGTGCGGCAGGTTTAGTTCATGGTCAGTTTAGTTTCCATCCTTCCAAGAGCTAGTTCGTATGTTTGCTGGGCTATGTTCTCTTGCCATTGAGAACCATAACAGTTTGACCGGCCTAAAAGGGTTAAATTAATTGACAGAGAAAGGAGAGAAAAGAGAAGTCTGCTGAAGATTTTTTTTTTTTTTTTCTCAGTTCTGAGTGTGCTTGTAATTGAATCTCTTGCAAGTCTGCCTATATTGCAGCCTTTCTCTCTCTCTCTCCTTCTAATCCTGGAATGGCTCTGTGTTCACCTGTTTAAAATGGATATTCAGAGTTTAGCTGCAGGTTTGAATAATCTCACCACGAAAGTTCAAAACTTACAAGATTTTGTTGTTCATGTTCCTATATCTGAACCTAGAATTCCTTTGCCTGAATTTTTCTCGGGGAATAGATCTTGCTTTCAAAATTTCAAAAATAATTGCAAGTTGTTTTTGTCCCTGAAATCTCGCTCTGCTGGAGATCCTGCTCAGCAGGTCAGGATTGTGATTTCTTTGCTCCGGGGCGACCCTCAGGATTGGGCTTTTGCATTGGCTCCAGGGGATCCTGCGTTGCTCAATGTGGATGCGTTTTTTCTGGCCTTGGGGTTGCTTTATGAGGAACCTCAGTTAGAACTTCAGGCAGAAAAGGCCTTGATGTCCCTATCTCAGGGGCAAGACGAAGCTGAAATATACTGCCAGAAATTCCGTAAATGGGCTGTGCTTACTCAGTGGAATGAGTGCGCCCTGGCGGCGAATTTCAGAGAGGGTCTCTCTGATGCCATTAAGGATGTTATGGTGGGGTTCCCTGTGCCTGCGGGTCTGAATGAGTCCATGACAATGGCTATCCAGATCGATAGGCGTCTGCGGGAGCGCAAACCTGTGCACCATTTGGCGGTGTCTACTGAGAAGACGCCAGAGAATATGCAATGTGATAGAATTCTGTCCAGAAGTGAACGGCAGAATTTTAGACGAAAAAATGGGTTGTGCTTCTATTGCGGTGATTCAACTCATGTTATATCAGCATGCTCTAAGCGTACTAAGAAGCTTGATAAGTCTGTTTCAATTGGCACTTTACAGTCTAAGTTTATTCTATCTGTGACCCTGATTTGTTCTTTATCATCTATTACCGCGGATGCCTATGTCGACTCTGGCGCCGCTTTGAGTCTTATGGATTGGTCCTTTGCCAAACGCTGTGGGTATGATTTGGAGCCTCTTGAAACTCCTATACCCCTGAAGGGGATTGACTCCACCCCATTGGCTAGCAATAAACCACAATACTGGACACAAGTAACTATGCGGATTAATCCGGATCACCAGGAGATTATTCGCTTTCTTGTGCTGTATAACCTACATGATGTGTTGGTGCTTGGATTGCCATGGCTGCAATCTCATAACCCAGTCCTTGACTGGAAAGCTATGTCTGTGTTAAGCTGGGGATGTAAGGGGACGCATGGGGACGTACCTGTGGTTTCCATTTTATCATCTATTCCCTCTGAGATTCCTGAATTCTTGACTGAATATCGTGACGTTTTTGAAGAACCTAAGCTTGGTTCATTACCTCCGCACCGGGAGTGCGATTGTGCCATAGATTTGATTCCGGGTAGTAAATACCCTAAGGGTCGTTTATTTAATCTGTCTGTGCCTGAACATGCTGCTATGCGAGAATATATAAAGGAGTCCTTGGAAAAGGGACATATTCGTCCTTCGTCATCTCCCTTAGGAGCCGGTTTTTTCTTTGTGGCTAAGAAAGATGGCTCTTTGAGGCCGTGCATTGATTATCGGCTTTTGAATAAAATCACGGTTAAATATCAATATCCGTTGCCACTGCTGACTGATTTGTTTGCTCGCATAAAGGGGGCCAAGTGGTTCTCTAAGATAGATCTTCGTGGGGCGTATAATTTGGTGCGAATTAAGCAGGGGGATGAGTGGAAAACCGCATTTAATACGCCCGAGGGCCACTTTGAGTATTTGGTGATGCCTTTTGGTCTTTCAAATGCCCCTTCAGTCTTTCAGTCCTTTATGCATGACATTTTCCGTGATTATTTGGATAAATTTATGATTGTGTATCTGGATGATATTTTGATTTTTTCGGATGACTGGGACTCTCATGTCCAGCAGGTCAGGAGGGTTTTTCAGGTTTTGCGGTCTAATTCCTTATGTGTGAAGGGTTCTAAGTGCGTTTTTGGGGTTCAAAAGATTTCCTTTTTGGGATATATTTTTTCCCCCTCTTCCATCGAGATGGATCCTGTCAAGGTTCAGGCTATTTGTGATTGGACGCAACCCTCTTCTCTTAAGAGTCTTCAGAAATTTTTGGGCTTTGCTAACTTTTATCGTCGATTTATTGCTGGTTTTTCTGATGTTGTTAAACCATTGACTGATTTGACTAAGAAGGGTGCTGATGTTGCTGATTGGTCCCCTGCTGCTGTGGAGGCCTTTCGGGAGCTTAAGCGCCGCTTTTCTTCCGCCCCTGTGTTGCGTCAGCCTGATGTTGCTCTTCCTTTTCAGGTTGAGGTCGACGCTTCTGAAATCGGAGCTGGGGCGGTTTTGTCGCAGAGAAGTTCCGATTGCTCCGTGATGAGACCTTGTGCTTTTTTCTCGCGTAAATTTTCGCCCGCCGAGCGGAATTATGATGTTGGGAATCGGGAGCTTTTGGCCATGAAGTGGGCTTTTGAGGAGTGGCGTCATTGGATTGAGGGGGCTAGACATCAGGTGGTGGTATTGACTGACCACAAAAATCTAATTTATCTTGAGTCCGCCAGACGCCTGAATCCTAGACAGGCGCGCTGGTCGTTGTTTTTCTCTCGGTTTAATTTTGTGGTGTCCTACCTGCCGGGTTCTAAGAATGTTAAGGCGGATGCCCTTTCTAGGAGTTTTGAGCCTGACTCCCCTGGTAATTCTGAACCTACAGGTATCCTTAAGGATGGAGTGATATTGTCTGCCGTTTCTCCAGACCTGCGGCGGGCCTTGCAGGAGTTTCAGGCGGATAGACCTGATCGTTGCCCACCTGGTAGACTGTTTGTTCCTGATGATTGGACCAGTAAAGTCATTTCTGAGGTTCATTCTTCTGCGTTGGCAGGTCATCCTGGAATCTTTGGTACCAGGGATTTGGTGGCAAGGTCCTTCTGGTGGCCTTCCCTGTCTCGAGATGTGCGAGGCTTCGTGCAGTCTTGTGACGTTTGTGCTCGGGCCAAGCCTTGTTGTTCTCGGGCTAGTGGATTGTTGTTGCCCTTGCCTATCCCGAAGAGGCCCTGGACGCACATCTCGATGGATTTTATTTCGGATCTTCCTGTTTCTCAGAAGATGTCTGTCATCTGGGTGGTGTGTGATCGTTTCTCTAAGATGGTCCATTTGGTTCCCCTGCCTAAGTTGCCTTCTTCTTCCGAGTTGGTTCCTCTGTTTTTTCAAAATGTGGTCCGTTTGCATGGTATTCCGGAGAATATCGTTTCTGACAGAGGTACCCAATTCGTGTCTAGATTTTGGCGAGCATTCTGTGCTAGGATGGGCATAGATTTGTCTTTCTCGTCTGCTTTCCATCCTCAGACTAATGGCCAGACCGAGCGGACGAATCAGACCTTGGAGACATATTTGAGGTGTTTTGTGTCTGCAGATCAGGATGATTGGGTTGCTTTTTTGCCTTTAGCGGAGTTTGCCCTCAATAATCGGGCCAGTTCTGCCACCTTGGTGTCTCCCTTTTTCTGTAATTTGGGGTTTCATCCTCGATTTTCTTCTGGTCAGGTGGAATCTTCGGATTGTCCTGGAGTGGATGCTGTGGTGGAGAGGTTGCATCAGATTTGGGGGCAGGTAGTGGACAATTTGAAGTTGTCCCAGGAGAAGACTCAGCTTTTTGCCAACCGCCGGCGTCGGGTTGGTCCTCGGCTTTGTGTTGGGGACTTGGTGTGGTTGTCTTCTCGTTTTGTCCCTATGAGGGTTTCTTCTCCCAAGTTTAAGCCTCGGTTCATCGGCCCGTACAAGATATTGGAGATTCTTAACCCTGTGTCCTTCCGTTTGGACCTCCCTGCATCTTTTTCTATTCATAATGTTTTTCATCGGTCATTATTGCGCAGGTATGAGGTACCGGTTGTGCCTTCCGTTGAGCCTCCTGCTCCGGTGTTGGTTGAGGGCGAGTTGGAGTACGTTGTGGAAAAAATCTTGGACTCCCGTGTTTCCAGACGGAAACTCCAGTATCTGGTCAAATGGAAGGGATACGGTCAGGAGGATAATTCTTGGGTGACTGCCTCTGATGTTCATGCCTCCGATTTGGTCCGTGCCTTTCATAGGGCTCATCCTGATCGCCCTGGTAGTTCTGGTGAGGGTTCGGTGCCCCCTCCTTGAGGGGGGGGTACTGTTGTGAAATTGGATTTTGGGCTCCCCCGGTGGCCACTGGTGGAATTGAACTGGTGTGCATCATCCTCTCTGTTCACCTGTTTCCATCAGGATGTGGGAGTCGCTATTTAGCCTTGCTCCTCTGTCACTTCCATGTCGGTCAACATTGTAATCAGAAGCCTTTCTGTGCATGTTCCTGCTGCTAGACAACTCCCAGCTAAGTTGGACTTAGTCCTTGTTTGTTTTTGCATTTTGTTCCAGTTCACAGCTGTAGTTTCGTTTCTGTGTCTGGAAAGCTCTTGTGATCTGAAATTGCCACTCTGATGTTATGAGTTAATACTAGAGTCTTAAAGTAATTTCAGGATGGTATTTTGATAGGGTTTTCAGCTGACCATGAAAGTGCCCTTTCTGTCTTCCTGCTATCTAGTAAGCGGACCTCAATTTTGCTAAACCTATTTTCATACTACGTTTGTCATTTCATCTAAAATCACCGCCAATATTTGTGGGGGCCTCTGTCTGCCTTTCGGGGAATTTTCTCTAGAGGTGAGCCAGGACTATATTTTCCTCTGCCAGGATTAGTTAGTCCTCCGGCCGGCGCTGGGCGTCTAGGGATAAAACGCAGGCTACGCTACCCGGCTACTGTTAGTTGTGCGGCAGGTTTAGTTCATGGTCAGTTTAGTTTCCATCCTTCCAAGAGCTAGTTCGTATGTTTGCTGGGCTATGTTCTCTTGCCATTGAGAACCATAACATACCCCTAACCCTAGCCCTAACCCTAGCCTTAAACCTAACCCTAGCCCTAACCCTACCCCTAACCCTAGCCCTAACCCTAGCCCTAATCTTAACCCTAGCCCTAACCCTAGCCCTAACCCTAGCCCCAACTCCAATCTGAGTCTCTGTTAATATATGCTCTGATAAATTAGTTACCTTCATGTGATCGTTGTTACGCTTAGTGTTCTTTTTAGAAAAAATATCTGCATATTTTTTATTGCCAACTCTTGTCCGCATGTAATAACCATTTGTACTTGTACTCTCTGTCTCACTGCAGGAAGTGCTGCTCTCATAGCAGGATGGCATCTCTTTGAGTATAGTATTTCCATTTGGAGATATTGATTTAGATCTTTTTTTAGGGAATTGCCATTTGAAGACTTTATCCACTTCGTAATCTTTTGTGTCTCTCAAATATTTCTTTAATTTCAGTTGGATAATGTCATTTTCCCATTTATCAATGTGCTTTCAATAGCTTTTAAATAAGTCTCAAGTTTTTCAGATGTTAGTTGTTTTTTCAAATTTTTATGCAATTCCTCAATTTCTTTATCAATGGAAATGAACGATGCCGAATTCTTGTCAATTATTATTTTGATGAACTCTAAGGAACATGTAGTGGTGGCTTTCTTCTACCTTTGTACCAATTCAACATCCTCCAACTCAAAAGAGGGATATACCTGCACTCTCAAACCTCTAGGAATAATATTTTGTTCCATGTAATTCTCTAGAGCAGATTTATTCCACAACATTTTAAGTTTTTTATGCACTATATTTTTATATTGAATCATAAGATCCCGATTTTCCAATATACCATCTTGTGCAGTAGAAGAGATCCCCTGTTTTGAATAGATCCGTGGCCTTGGACCGCCAGGATGTCTCCCTAGCTTTTAGGTCCATCTTAAGTAACCAGGATAATCTGTTAGAAAACAGCAACATAAATATGTATAACAAATATCCTTAATCAGGTATTAAAGCCTCATAAATAGTGTTGAGCATTCCGATGCTGCAAGTATCGGGTATCGGCCGATACTTGCTGTATCGGAATTTCCGATACCGAGATCCGATATTTTTGTGATATCGGGTATCGGTATCGAAACAACATTAATGTAAAAATGTGTAAAAGAAAGAATTAAAATAAAAAATATCGCTATACTCACCTGTCCGACGCAGCCTGGACCTCAGCGAAGGAACCGGCAGCGTTGTTTGTTTAAAATTCGCGCTTTTACTTGGTTACGTGAATTCCCGGCTTGTGATTGGTCAGGGCGGCCATGTTGCCGGGACGCGGACCAATCACAGCAAGCCGTGACGAAATTACGTCACGGCTTGCTGTGATTGGTCCGCGTCCCGGCAACATGGCCGCCATTAACCAATCACAAGCCGTGACGTCACGGGAGGCTGGACTTGCGCACTTTTTAAAAAACGCGCGTGTCCAGCCTCCAGTGACGTCCCGGCTTATGATTGGTCACGGCGCCATGTTGCCGGGACGCGGACCAATCACAGTAAGCCGTGACGAAATTACGTCACGGCTTGCTGTGATTGGTCCGCGTCCCGGCAACATGGACGCCATTAACCAATCACAAGCCGTGACGTCACGGGAGGCTGGACACGCGCGTTTTTTAAAAAGTGCGCAAGTCCAGCCTCCCGTGACGTCACGGCTTGTGATTGGTTAATGGCGGCCATGTTGCCGGGACGCGGACCAATCACAGCAAGCCGTGACGTAATTTCGTCACGGCTTGCTGTGATTGGTCCGCGTCCCGGCAACATGGCCGCCCTGACCAATCACAATCCGGGAATTCACGTAACCAAGTAAAAGCGCGAATTTTAAACAAACAACGCTGCCGGTTCCCTCGCTGAGGTCCCGGCTGCGTCGGACAGGTGAGTATAGCGATATTTTTTATTTTAATTCTTTCTTTTACACATTTATATGGTTCCCAGGGCCTGAAGGAGAGTTTCCTCTCCTTCAGACCCTGGGAACCATCAGGAATACCGTCCGATACTTGAGTCCCATTGACTTGTATTGGTATCGGGTATCGGTATCGGATTGGATCCGATACTTTGCCGGTATCGGCCGATACTTTCCGATACCGATACTTTCAAGTATCGGACGGTATCGCTCAACACTACTCATAAATCATAAAAACAAAACACAATTCCCTATATGTGAAAATTGTGCACAATTATATACATTCATGCTTGTTAATTATGGGATATAAGGCCACATTTAAATTTGCCTTATAAAATTATGTGTGCGTCTATTATATTCAAACTGCCCTGTAGCTGCTTTGTTTTTAACTGAGATTCATCCTGTATTTTATAGTTTGCGTGGTTAAACCACTTTTAATTTCTTGTTCTAATAAAGTATTGTACATTTTATTTTCTTTGTATGCCTTTTTTTTCCCTTTTCACATATAGGGAACTGTGTTTTATTTTAATATATGGAATATGCCAGAGGAACTGGTAGTCAGGAGCCAGTTATTGGCATCTCTAGAGTGAATATACTGTATATAGTGAATAAATATTGCCACGGTGGTGTACAATAGGGACCTAAAGGTGCATCCACTTACCAACATGTCTGAAGAGAGGATGTGGTCAAGGACGCGATATCCACCGCAAGTCTAGAGGGTGATAATTGCTTGTCCGGAGTCCCTATTAATACCTGGCAGAGTGCACGCTAGTGCTGTGCTTGGAAGCCGGAAACGGCTTGCCGGAAGTTGCGCGTGCGTGTCAATAACCGGAAATAGCGGCGCTGTGCGTTCCACATGACGGAACAGGAGGATGTGCGTTCCACGTAGAGCGAGTGTTTGCGTGACACCGGGTAAAAGGCTGAAACTGGAAGTTTCCTATGAAGAGATCTGTGGATCCGTGGTAGTGACATAAAGAAGATGGAGTGCTGCAGACATAATCACAGAGGACATTCGATAGAGACAACTCTTCAGAAGAGGTAATATGTAAAAATCTGATACATAAATGTAGCTGCAATAAAGGGTTAGAGTAAATATTTCAAGATGTAACAGCACAGGTAATATGGCATAAAGACAGAGTAGTAAAATAGATGCCAATAAGGTTACATAAGTGATTGCAAATCATAATCTCTGTTGAGTCCTTTGGGAGCCAGGGTATTTAACTCATGGATCCAGAACACCTCCCTATGTTTTAGTATTGTAACAGGATCACCACCACAGTGAGGAGGTGAGATGTGTTCAATGACTTGAAACCTTAACTGAGACACACTATGACCTCTGGAAATAAATTGTTGTGGAATAGGGAGTAGGAGATTCTTGCATCTGATAGTAGACTTGTGTTTTGAAAATCTGTCTTTGATTGATTGGGTGGTCTCACCCACATAGAGGAGGCCACAGGGGCACTTAATCAGATATATCACAAAGTTAGAATCACAGGTGAAAAATTGACTGATATATCTCTTGCCTGTATAAAGATGATGAATGATATCTCCCTTCAGAACATTGCTGCACTGGTTGCAGTTTAAGCAGGGGAATGTGCCCATTTTAGGATTATGCAGGAAGCGTTGTGTAGTGGATGTCCGAGTGGGGTCAATGTCGGCTCTAACTACTGTAGAGTGTCACGTATATTGTGTGCTCTTCTAAAGCAACATAAAAAAGGATTTTTAAAATCTTCGATGGTAAGGTGAGCCGCCTGTAGGATTTCAGTATTTGTGAATAGTTCTGTGGATGATGTAGGCTGATGGATGATAATAGTGTATGAATGGGATACGATGACTCATGGCATTATTTTAATTTCTGGTAGAATTGTTAGTTGTATTCAAGATATAGGTGGGGTAACCCCTGGCGTGAAATTTCGATTTTATTTCCCCAATACTTTGTTGTTGTAAATGGGAGCTGGAGACTATTCTAGTAACTCTTTGTATTTGGGAACTGGGTATAGAGTTCTTCATTTTACTGGGATGGAAACTATCATAGTGTAGCAAGCTATTCTGATCCGTTGGTTTTGAATATAGGTCAGTAGATAGATTGCCTAAGTCATCCTTGATCACCAGAGTATCCATGAAGTTGATCTGGTTTGGGTGGTGCGTCATGGTGAAATCTAGTCCTGGCCAGGAGGTCTTGAGGAAAAGAAAGAAGCCACTTCAGGTAAGCCGTTTCCAGCTTCCAAGCACAGCACTAGCGGGCGCACTCTGCCAGGTATTAATAGGGACTCCGGACATGTAATTATCACCCTCTAGACTTGCAGTAGATACCGCATCCTTGGCCACATCCTCTCTTCAGACATGTTGGTAAGTGGATGCGGAGAGCCCCCACGTACAAGGGTAATGGGGTACTCGGCACCGGGTCCTTTGGTTCGGGGAATGTCACGGTGGCATGACCCGGTCCATGGCCCTTTGAGGGGTGTCCAATTAAAGGTGTAGTTTGTATAAGGTTCGTGACGCCACCTGTGGTATTCGGTCAGGGCGACCGATGTTGCTTAGGGGTCCGCTGGGGTGATGTTATGGCAGCAAGATGATATACCTTCCCACAGTCTCTTTACCTTTTACTGGAAGCTTCAGCATCCACAGTCCAGGGTACAGACTGCAGAGTAGGCAGAGTCCGGCCGGTCCGAAGGCAAATCCAGAGTCCCCTTATCCAGGTGGAAATCAGTAGGCTTCCTACTAGCGCCTGTGTGTTGTAGTACCTCCCTGCTGAGCAACTCGGTAAGGTCCTCACAACTTTCATGGATGTTTCTGATGTCTTTCTCTCTGTCCTTTATTACCTTCGGACGTAATATCACTCCCCCTGGTGGAAGAATGACATTACTGCAACGACCAGGACTCTGGGGCGCTGCAGATGCACCTTTAGGTCCTTAATATTGTACACCACCATGGCAATATTTATTCACTATACACTGTACAATCACTCTAGATGCGCCAATTACTGGCTCCTGACTACCAGTCCATCTGGCATATTCCATATATTGTTAGGTGCATCTTTATTTTCATTTAGCACTCCTTGTAAACGTCTATATATCACTGCCTCATTTTTACCCCTTACCCCAGATTACCATCTTTATTAGTGGGTTAAAATGCATATCCATTCACTAATTCTATTAGGTAGGTCTATAATTTATCATTTTTATACTGCTATCTGGCATTCTCAAACATGCTAAAACCACCTCTATACATCTTTATTGGTCAATTATGTTGGACAACCTCACTGCATTACTTAATCCAATTATTGTGACCTTTTTGAACGATTATTGATCGCTTTGCATATACATTCGCTGTATATTATGCATACTATCTTCATTGTTTACTTTGTCTTAGTACACTGATGAAGGTCTTGAAAGACCGAAACGTTTGTTGTGACTACTGTATGTATTTCACATTATATTACATTTTTCTCATCACATCCACTCGAGTGTGCCAAGTATATATATTATAGTTCAAGGTTTGGGAACCTACTGTAGGCACCTCCTCCAAAGGTTGTGCTAAGCAATTCTCTCTACAGGCATCACAATTAGTGTTGAGCATTCCGATACAGATGCAGAATTAGGCATTCAGGACCTGAAATTACGTCACGGTGATTGGTCGCGTCGCGGTCACATGGGCGGCACGCAACCAATCACAAGCCGTGACGTAATTTTAAAATGCGCGCGTTTCCTGCCTCCCATGACGTCACGGCTTGTGATTGGTCGCGTCGCCCATGTGACCGCAACGCGACCAATCACAAGCCGTAACGTAATTTTCAAATCCTGAATGCCTAGAATTAGAGAGAGAGGTGAGTATAGCAATATTTTTTATTTTCACTCTTTCTTTTACACATTAATATGGATCCCAGGGCCTGAAGGAGAGTTTCCTCTCCTTCAGACCCTGGGAACCATCAGGGATACCGTCCAATACTTGAGTCCCATTGACTTGTATTGGTATCGGGTATCGGTATCGGATTAGATCCGATACTTTGCCGGTATCGGCCGATACTTTCCGATACCGATACTTTCAAGTATCGGACGGTATCGCTCAACACTAATCACAATACTAGGCTTAAAATTTTTAAGTGGAAATCTGCCCTTCTGATTTGCCACAAGCACAGTTTTAGCACAAACGATTCTGAGTAGCTGATTGGGCCTCATGGCTGCACCACTATAGTAGAGCTAATGATTTTTAAGTGGAAATCTTTCCTTCTGATTTGCCACTGAAACACGGTTTAAGCACAGACGATTTGGAGTAGCTAATTGCGCCTAGTGGCTGCACCAATATATTAGGCCTAACAATTTTTAAGTGAAAATCTGCCTTCTGATTTGCCACTGAAACACAGTTTTAGCACAAACGATTTGGAGCAGCTAATTGCGCTTAGTGGCTGCACCACTGTTGTGAATTAGACTTTTTGGCTCCCTCTTGTGGTTACTAGTGATATGACTCTGGGATTGTCTTTCCTCAGTTTGGCACCCACCTGGGTCGTTAGTCCAGGGGTGTTGCTATATAAACTTCCTGGATCCTTAGTCCAGTGCCAGGCATCGTTGTAATCAGATCCTTTCTGTTTACTCCTGTCTGCTGTTCCTGGTTCGTGCAAAATTAAGCTAAGTCCTGCTTCTTTGTTTTTTGGTTATTTGCTTTGCTCTTATTTTTGTCCAGCTTGTACTAAATGTGATTCCTGACTTTGCTGGAAGCTCTAGGGGGCTGGTGTTCTCCCCCCGGGCCGTTAGACGGTTCGGGGGTTCTTGAATATCCAGCGTGGATATTTTGATAGGGTTTTTTGCTGACCATATAAGTCATCTTACTATATTCTGCTATTAGCTAGTGGGCCTCTCTTTGCTAAATACCTAGCTCATTCTTACGTTTGTCTTTTCCTCTTACCTCACCGTTATTATTTGTTGGGGGCTTGTATCCAACTTTTGGGGTCTTTTCTCTGGAGGCAAGAAAGGTCTTTCTTTTCCCTTCTAGGGTTAGTTAGTTCTCCGGCTGGCGCGAGACGTCTAGAACCAACGTAGGCACGTTCCCCGGCTGCTGCTATTTGTGGTGCTAGGATTAGATATATGGTCAGCTCAGTTACCACTGCCCTATGAGCTGGTTTTTTGTGTTTGCAGACTTAGTAATTATTTCTGAGACCCTCTGCCATTGGGGTCATAACAGTATGCCAGGCCAACATTGAATGTTTAATGCATTGCAGAAGTGGGATAATAAGAAAGGAAATTCTGAGTTTTTTTTTTTTTTTTTTCCTCTCTTCCTCCCCTTTACCTCTGAGTGGCTTGTGCTTGCTGCAGACATGAATGTCCAGACCTTGATTACAAGTGTAGACCAGCTTGCTGCTCGTGTGCAGGGCATACAAGATTTTGTTACCAGTAGTCCAATGTCTGAACCTAAAATACCTATTCCTGAACTGTTTTCTGGAGACCGATTTAAGTTTAGGAATTTCAGGAATAATTGTAAATTGTTTCTATCTCTGAGATCCCGTTCATCTGGAGATTCAGCTCAGCAAGTTAAAATTGTTATCTCTTTTTTAAGGGGTGACCCTCAGGATTGGGCTTTCTCACTAGCGCCAGGAGATCCGGCATTGGCAAATATTGATGCGTTTTTTCTGGCGCTCGGATTGCTTTACGAGGAACCCAATCTTGAAGTTCAGGCAGAAAAAGCCTTGCTGGCTATTTCTCAGGGCCAGGATGAAGCTGAAGTGTATTGCCAAAAATTTCGGAAATGGTCCGTGCTTACTCAGTGGAATGAGTGTGCTCTGGCCGCAAATTTCATAAATGGCCTTTCTGAAGCCATTAAGAATGTGATGGTGGGTTTCCCCATTCCTACAAGTCTGAATGATTCCATGGCGCTGGCTATTCAAATTGACCGGCGTTTGCGGGAGCGCAAAACCGCTAATCCTCTGGTGGTGTTGTCTGAACAAACACCTGATTTAATGCAATGTGATAGAATTCAGACTAGAAATGAGCGGAAAAATCATAGACGTCAGAATGGGTTGTGTTTTTACTGTGGTGATTCTACACATGTTACATCAGCATGCTCTAAACGCCTGACAAGGGTTGTTAGTCCTGTCGCCATTGGTAATTTGCAACCTAAATTTATTTTGTCTGTGACTTTAATTTGCTCATTGTCTTCTTACCCTGTTATGGCGTTTGTGGATTCAGGTGCTGCCCTGAGTCTTATGGATCTGTCATTTGCCAAGCGCTGTGGTTTTGTTCTTGAACCGTTGGTAAATCCTATTCCTCTTAGAGGTATTGATGCTACGCCATTGGCGGAAAATAAACCGCAGTTTTGGACGCAGGTAACCATGTGCATGACTCCTGAACATTGGGAGGTGATTCGTTTTACTTGTTCTGCATAAAATGCATGATTTGGTCGTTTTGGGTCTGTCATGGTTACAGACCCACAATCCAGTCTTGGATTGGAAGGCAATGTCTGTGTCAAGTTGGGGCTGTCAGGGAATTCATGCTGATTCCCCGCCGGTGTCTATTGCTTCCTCTACTCCTTCGGAAGTTCCTGAGTATTTGTCTGATTATCAGGATGTATTCAGCGAGTCCAGGTCCAGTGCTCTGCCTCCTCATAGGGACTGTGACTGCGCCATAGATTTGATTCCAGGTAGTAAATTTCCTAAGGGAATACTATTTAATCTGTCTGTACCTGAGCATGCAGCAATGCGTTCGTATATCAAGGAGTCTCTGGAGAAGGGGCATATCCGTCCATCCTCTTCCCCTCTTGGTGCGGGATTCTTTTTTGTGGCCAAGAAGGACGGATCTTTGAGACCTTGTATTGACTATCGGCTTCTGAATAAAATCACTGTTAAATTTCAGTATCCTTTGCCTCTGTTGTCGGACTTGTTTGCCCGGATTAAAGGTGCCAAGTGGTTCACCAAGATAGATCTTCGTGGTGCGTACAACCTTGTGCGCATTAAGCAAGGAGATGAATGGAAGACAGCATTTAATACGCCCGAAGGTCATTTTGAGTACTTGGTGATGCCTTTTGGGCTCTCTAATGCTCACTCAGTGTTTCAGTCCTTTATGCATGATATTTTCCGGAAGTATCTGGATAAATTTATGATTGTTTATCTGGATGATATTCTGGTTTTCTCTGAAGATTGGGACTCACATGTGGAGCAGGTCAGGATGGTGTTTCAGGTTTTGCGTGAGAATGCTTTGTTTGTTAAGGGCTCAAAGTGTCTCTTTGGAGTACAGAAGGTTCCCTTTTTGGGGTTTATTTTTTCCCCTTCTGCTGTGGAGATGGACCCAGTCAAGGTCCGAGCTATTCATGATTGGACTCAACCCACGTCAGTTAAGAGTCTTCAGAAGTTCTTGGGTTTTGCTAACTTCTACCGTCGTTTTATCGCTAATTTTTCTAGCGTTGTTAAACCTTTGACGGATATGACCAAGAAAGGTTCTGATGTTGCTAACGGGGCTCCTGCAGCCGTGGAGGCGTTCCAAGAGTTGAAGCGCCGGTTTACTTCGGCGCCTGTTTTGTGCCAGCCTGATGTCTCACTTCCCTTTCAGGTCGAAGTGGATGCTTCTGAGATTGGGGCAGGGGCCGTTTTGTCGCAGAGAGTCCCTGGTTGCTCGGTAATGAGACCATGTGCTTTCTTCTCTAGGAAGTTTTCGCCTGCTGAGCGGAATTATGATGTTGGCAATCGGGAGTTGCTGGCCATGAAGTGGGCATTTGAGGAGTGGCGTCATTGGCTCGAGGGTGCTAAGCATCGTGTGGTGGTCTTGACTGATCACAAAAATTTGATGTATCTCGAGTCTGCTAAACGCCTGAATCCTAGACAGGCCCGCTGGTCATTGTTTTTCTCCCGTTTTGACTTTGTGGTCTCGTATTTACCAGGTTCAAAGAATGTGAAGGCTGATGCTCTTTCAAGGAGCTTTGTGCCTGACTCTCCTGGAGTCGCAGAACCAGTTGGTATTCTTAAAGAGGGAGTTATCTTGTCGGCCATTTCTCCTGATTTGCGACGTGTGTTGCAGAGATTTCAGGCTGGTAGACCTGACTCTTGTCCACCTGACAGACTGTTTGTTCCTGATAAGTGGACCAGCAGAGTCATTTCCGAGGTTCATTCCTCGGTGTTGGCAGGGCATCCGGGAATTTTTGGCACCAGAGATCTGGTGGCTAGGTCCTTTTGGTGGCCTTCCTTGTCACGGGATGTGCGGTCATTTGTGCAGTCCTGTGGGACTTGTGCTCGAGCTAAGCAAGCCTTGCTGTTCTCGTGCCAGCGGGTTGCTCTTGCCCTTGCCTGTCCCGAAGAGGCCTTGGACACACATTTCCATGGATTTCATTTCAGATCTCCCGGTGTCTCAGGGCATGTCTGTCATCTGGGTGGTATGTGATCGCTTTTCTAAAATGGTCCATTTGGTGCCTTTGCCTAAGCTGCCTTCCTCTTCCGATCTGGTTCCTGTGTTCTTTCAGAATGTGGTTCGTTTACACGGCATTCCTAAGAATATTGTGTCTGACAGAGGATCCCAGTTTGTTTCCAGGTTCTGGCGATCTTTTTGTGCTAGGATGGGCATTGATTTGTCGTTTTCATCTGCCTTTCATCCTCAGACTAATGGACAAACAGAGCGAACTAATCAGACTCTGGAGGCTTATTTGAGGTGTTTTGTTTCAGCAGATCAGGATGATTGGGTGACCTTCTTGCCGTTGGCTGAGTTTGCCCTTAATAATCGGGCTAGTTCCGCTACTTTGGTTTCGCCATTTTTCTGCAACTCTGGTTTCCATCCTCGTTTTTCCTCGGGACATGTGGAGCCTTTTGACTGTCCTGAGGTAGATTCTGTGGTGGATAGGTTGCAGCAGATCTGGAATCATGTGGTGGACAACTTAAAGTTGTCACAGGAGAAGGCTCAGCGTTTTGCCAACCGCCGCCGCGGTGTGGGTCCCCGACTTCGTGTTGGGGATTTGGTATGGCTGTCTTCTCGATTTGTTCCTATGAAGGTCTCCTCTCCTAAATTTAAGCCTCGCTTCATCGGTCCTTACAAGATATTGGAAATCCTTAATCCTGTGTCCTTTCGCTTGGATCTTCCGGTGTCGTTTGCCATTCACAACGTGTTCCATAGGTCTTTGTTGCGGCGGTACGTTGTACCTGTGGTTCCTTCTGTTGAGCCTCCTGCTCCGGTGTTGGTTGAGGGCGAGTTGGAGTACGTGGTGGATAAGATCTTGGATTCTCATCTCTCCAGACGGAGGCTTCAGTATCTGGTCAAGTGGAAGGGCTATGGTCAGGAGGATAATTCCTGGGTGGTTGCTTCTGATGTGCATGCGGCCGATTTAGTTTGTGCCTTTCACGCTGCTCATCCTGATCGCCCTGGTGGTCTTGGTGAGGGTTCGGTGACCCCTCCTTAAGGGGGGGTACTGTTGTGAATTAGACTTTTTGGCTCCCTCTTGTGGTTACTAGTGATATGACTCTGGGATTGTCTTTCCTCAGTTTGGCACCCACCTGGGTCGTTAGTCCAGGGGTGTTGCTATATAAACTTCCTGGATCCTTAGTCCAGTGCCTGGCATCATTGTAATCAGATCCTTTCTGTTTACTCCTGTCTGCTGTTCCTGGTTCGTGCAAAATTAAGCTAAGTCCTGCTTCTTTGTTTTTTGGTTATTTGCTTTGCTCTTATTTTTGTCCAGCTTGTACTAAATGTGATTCCTGACTTTGCTGGAAGCTCTAGGGGGCTGGTGTTCTCCCCCCGGGCCGTTAGACGGTTCGGGGGTTCTTGAATATCCAGCGTGGATATTTTGATAGGGTTTTTTGCTGACCATATAAGTCATCTTACTATATTCTGCTATTAGCTAGTGGGCCTCTCTTTGCTAAATACCTAGCTCATTCTTACGTTTGTCTTTTCCTCTTACCTCACCGTTATTATTTGTTGGGGGCTTGTATCCAACTTTTGGGGTCTTTTCTCTGGAGGCAAGAAAGGTCTTTCTTTTCCCTTCTAGGGTTAGTTAGTTCTCCGGCTGGCGCGAGACGTCTAGAACCAACGTAGGCACGTTCCCCGGCTGCTGCTATTTGTGGTGCTAGGATTAGATATATGGTCAGCTCAGTTACCACTGCCCTATGAGCTGGTTTTTTGTGTTTGCAGACTTAGTAATTATTTCTGAGACCCTCTGCCATTGGGGTCATAACACACCATTATATTAGGCCGAACAATTTTTAATTGGAATTCTGGCCTTCTGATTTGCCAATGAAACACAGTTTTAGCACAAAAGATTTGGATTAGCTAATTGTGCCTAGTGGCTGCACCACAATATTAGGCCTAACAATTTTTAAGTAGAAATCTGGCCTTCTGTTTTGCCACTGAAACACAGTTTTAGCACAAACGATTTGGAGCAGCTAATTGGACCTCATGGCTACACCACTATGGTAGGCCTAATGAATTTTACATGGAAATATGGCCTTCTGATTTGTCACTGAAGCACAGTTCAGGCACAGATGATTTGGAGTAGCTAATTGCGCTTAGTGGCTGCACCACTATATTAGGCCGAACAATTTTTAAGTGGAATTCTGGCCTTCTGATTTGTCAATGAAACACAGTTTTAGCTAGCTGTGTAGCTGATTATGCCTCATGGCTGCACCACTATAGTAGGCCTAATGATTTTTACGTGGAAATCTGGCCTTCTGATTTTCCCCTTAAACACAGTTTTAGCACAAACAATTTAGAGTAGCTATTTGCACATAGTGGCTGCGCCACTATATTGGGCCTAACAATTTTTAAGTGGAAATCTGGCCTTCTGATTTGCCACACTGAAACTCAGTTTTAGCTAGCTGTGTAGCTAATTGGGCCTCATGGCTTCACCACTATAGTAGGCCTAATGATTTTTATGTGGAAATCTGGCCTTCTGATTTTCCTCTTAAACACAGTTTTAGCACCAACAATTTGGAGTAGCTAATTGGACCTCATGTCGGTACCACAATATTAGGCCTAACATTTTTAAGTGGAAATCTGGCCTTCTGATTTACCACTGAAACACAGTTTTAGCACAAACGATTCTGAGTAGCTAATTGGGCCTTGTCCAAGAATAAAGAAAAAAGCAGCAACACTCCGTTTATCATGTCATAAAAACCTTAGTCCTTTATTTACAAATACTTTCCATGGGCAAAGTGTAAAAAGGCAGGACAAATGCGGGCATGCAGGCAAAAGAACAGGACTACTGCCATTTTGCATAAACATGCTTCCACGCTTCCGATCTGGACCCGTGGAAGCGTGTTATACGCAAAACGGTCATTCTTGGATTACTACATGTGTGTTTCTTCATGCAAGCTCCATCATCACCTTGATCTCTCCCAGTAAGGTGTCGCTTACTCAGAGTCCACCTACTCCACCACTAAGTAGACTGTTTCTTATTGCCATTCTACTTTTCTCCTTTGATTTACCTAATTGGGCCTTGTGGCTGCATCAGTAGAGTAGGCCTAATAATTTTTATGTGGTAATCTGGCCTTCTAATTTGCCACTGAAACACAGTTTAAGCACAGATGATTTGGAGTAGCTAATTGCACCTAGTGGCTGCCTCGCTATGTTAGGCCTAACAATTTTTAAGTGAAAATCCGGCCTTCTGATTTGCGACAGAAACACAGTTTTAGCACAAACAATTTGGAGTAGCTAATTGAGCCTCATGGCTGCACCACTATGGTAGAACTAATTATTTTTACCTGGAAATCTGGCCTTCTGATTTGTCCCTTAAACACAGTTTTAGCACAAACAATTTGGAGTAGCTAATTGGATCTCGTGTCAGCACCAAAATATTAGGCCTAACATTTTTAAGTGGAAATCTGGCTTTCTGATTTGCCACTGAAACTCAGTGATTTGGAGTAGCTAAATTGGGCCTCGTGGCTGCACCACTAAAGAAGGCCTAATGATTTTTATGTGGAAATATGACCTTCTGATTTTCCCCTTAAACACAGTTTTAGCACAAACAATTTGGAGTAGTTAATTGGACCTTGTGCTAGCACCACAATATTAGGCCTAACATTTTGAAGTAGAAATCTGGCCTTCTGATTTGCCACAGATACACAGTTTTAGCACAAACGATTTGGAGTAGCTAATTGGGCCTCGTGGCTGCACCACTTTGGCAGGCCTTATGACTTTTACGTAGAAATTTGGCCTTCTTATTTGCCACTGAAACACAGTTTTAGCACACATAATTTGGAGTAGCTAATTGCGCCTAGTGGCTGCACCACTATACTAGGTCTAACAATTTTTAAGTGGAAATCTGGCATTCAGATTTTCCACTGAAACACGGTGTTAGCACAAACAATTTGGAGTAGCTAATGGGGCTTCCGGAGACTGCCACACAGTTTTAGCACAATCTACTTCAATGCTGCAAGATCTGTTTCACATAGAATAAGTTCATTTTCAGCACCAGTACTAGCACAGGATTGACCTCTCTGCACTGTGACCCTGAGAAAATGGCGCCAGCAAAACAAGATGTCCACTTTTTATATGGTCAGGGACATGTGACTACGGCATCCAATCACAGAAGTTCTTGTGTCATGATGCTGTGGATGGTTTCTGCACCCTGATTGGTTGCAAAATCAACACATAAAATTAAGGGAAGAAAAAAAAAGCTCCATGCTGCTGTAACCTCTCCAAGTGCTTCTCTGGCCTAGTCACACCCCCTCCTCTCATCAAACTCATCCCCCCGCAACACCACTCATCATACAGAACCACTATCAAAGCCAAAGTAATAACAAAAGCATTAGTGGAAACGCAATGATTTACTGTACTGTGACCGAAATCCAAATGTGCTACATTCATGCTGAATTTTAGATAGGCGAACGTTTTCCGACTACATTCACTCATCTCTAATTGTAACCACTATGGGCAGCATCGGCAGGTAGTGTAGTTGGGATAGCCACTGAGTCTGTACACAGGAGCAGCAATTGTAGTTTAAAAAAGCAGCAAGTGGCGTAGTCAGGGATAGCCAAGTAGTCGATACACAGAAGCATAAATGTAATCTTAGAATGAAGGAGCAGATGAAAGGAATCTTGACTAGAGGCTGGTAGCTCAATAATCTCACAAGGAAGGGCGTGTACTGCCATGTTTAAATAGGGCATTTAATCAGGGTGGAGCCAATCTGGAACTCAGGGTGGAGACACTCAGAAACAACACAGGTACAGGTATCTGGGTTAGCACAGTAGTGTCCAGGAAGCTGATTAGCTCAGAGGGAAGAGCTGCTGGGTTTGAGTCTTGACACAGAGGGTTTTTTTGCAGAGTACCCCCACAGATGCTTTTTTGCAGAGTACTCCCACACAGACTAGTACAGAGCAGTGATGAGCGAACATGCTTGTCACTACTTGTTACTAGTGTTGAGCGATACCGTCCGATACTTGAAAGTATCGGTATCGGAAAGTATCGGCCGATACCGGCAAAGTATCGGATCTAATCCGATACCGATACCCGATACCAATACAAGTCAATGGGACTCAAGTATCGGACGGTATTCCTGATGGTTCCCAGGGTCTGAAGGAGAGGAAACTCTCCTTCAGGCCCTGGGAACCATATTAATGTGTAAAATAAAGAATTAAAATAAAAAATATTGCTATACTCACCTCTCCGACGCAGCCTGGACCTCACCGAGGGAACCGGCAGCGTTCTTTGCTTAAAATACGCGCTTTTACTTCCTTCCGTGATGTCACGGCTTGTGATTGGTCGCGTGCCGCCCATGTGGCCGCAACGCGACCAATCACAGCAAGCCGTGGCGTAATTTTCAGGTCCTCAATGCCTAATTCTAGGCATTCAGGAATTTAAAATTACGTTCCGGCTTGTGAATCACAAGCCGTGACGTCACGGGAGGCAGGAGACGCGCGCATTTTTAAAATTACGTCACGGCTTGTGATTGGTTGCGTGCCGCCCATGTGACCGCGACGCGACCAATCACAGCAAGCCGTGACGTAATTTCAGGTCCTGATGCCTATTTCTGCATTGAGGACCTGAAATTACGTCACGGCTTGCTGTGATTGGTCGCGTCGCGGTCACATGGGCGGCACGCAACCAATCACAAGCCGTGACGTAATTTTAAAAATGCGCGCGTCTCCTGCCTCCCGTGACGTCACGGCTTGTGATTGGTCGCGTCGCCCATGTGACCGCGACACGACCAATCACAAGCCGGAACGTAATTTTAAATTCCTGAATGCCTAGAATTAGGCATTGAGGACCTGAAAATTACGTCACGGCTTGCTGTGATTGGTCGCGTCGCGGCCACATGGGCGGCACGCGACCAATCACAAGCCGTGACGTCACGGAAGGAAGTAAAAGCGCGCATTTTAAGCAAAGAACGCTGCCGGTTCCCTCGGTGAGGTCCAGGCTGCGTCGGAGAGGTGAGTATAGCAATATTTTTTATTTTAATTCTTAATTTTACACATTAATGTTGTTTCGATACCGATACCCGATACCACAAAAGTATCGGATCTCGGTATCGGAATTCCGATACCCGCAAGTATCGACCGATACCCGATACTTGCGGTATCGGAATGCTCAACACTACTTGTTACTCGCTCGAGCATCATGGTGCTCGAGATGCTTGGCGAGTATTTCTTGAATGCTTGAGTCCCTGCCCTGCATGTTTGGTGCATTTTAGACAGCCAATAAACATGTGGGTATTGCCTGCCAGTCACTGTAATGCCGTTTCTATTTTGGTTGTGACTAGTGTTGAGCATTCTGATACTGCAAATATTGGGTATCGGCCGATATTTGCTGTATTGGAATTCCGATACCGAGTTCCGATATTTTTGCGATATCGGAAATCGGAATCGGAAGTGTGCGGTGCGTATGGTTCCCAGGGTCTGGAGGAGAGGAGACTCTCCTTCAGGCCCTGGGATCCATATTCATGTAAAAAATAAATAATAAAAATAAAAAATATTGATATACTCACCCCTCCGGCGGACCCTGGCTCTTAGCGGTGCCTCCGTTCCTAAGAATGCAGGGAGTGAAGGACCTTGGATGACGTTGCGGCTTGTGATTGGTCGCGTGAGCAGTCACATGAGCGGTCACGCAACCAATCACAAGCCACGACGTCATCGAAGGTCCTTCACTCTGCATTCTTAGGAACGGAGGCAGACGCTTGGACCGGTGAGAACCGGGGCCGTCGGAGGGGTGAGTATATCAATATTTTTTATTTTTATTCTTTATTTTATACATGAATATGGATCCCAGGGCCTGAAGGAGAGTTCCTCTCCTTCAGACCCTGGGAACCATTCCGATATTTTGTGTCCCATTGATATGCATTGGTATCGGGTATCGGTATCGGTACCGATATTTTTTGGATATCAGCCGATCCAATCCGATACCGATACCTTTGCATATCGGAAGGTATCGCTCAACACTAGTTGTGATATGACTCTGATTGGCTGGCTGCCTAGTGTCATCAGGTCTATATCAGACCCGTGACGCTATGCTCATCACACTCATCACAAACAAGCATATCAGGGACAGGTACTGGTGAAAGAGTGACAGAATTGTAGCTATGGATTAGCCAGGAATTTAACCACATTTACATTTCTTTTAAGTACAATGACAGTGCTTCTTGGGGCTTATTATAATCTATAGTAATACTGCTATTAGCAGCACTAAGAGAGAGATTGTGTTGAAGACATCGTGTAGGACAGGATAGAGTGAATTGCACATCCTTTATGCTACATCCTGCAACTCATACCCCTTCTCAGGGCAAATAATATTTTTTTTGCTCTTAATCCTGCTAGTTGTTCTGAGCAGGGAAATATTATATAAAATTTTTACTGTATCAGATGTGCGTCAAAAGCATACAGCCAGTCTTGTTTGGATCTCATTTGCGCCTACAGTGTAAACAGTCCGTCTGAGATGTGCACATTTTCCTGCAATAGCAATACGGCAAAGTTTTTCAGCAGTGAAATTTTATGCGCCATTTATCATGCTCATTTCTTTTTCCCATTGCAGAGAGGTCTAATAAAATGTTGCAGTAACAGAAAGCCATAATTGAAGAATTTTTTAAAAAAATGCAATCTGACAGTGCTAGCAGCAGAGGTCACAGTTCTTTGGACAACCATGGAGTAGAGATGAGGGAGACACACAGCAGGTACAGTAGAGGCAGAGAAACACTATGAAAAGTCTGGGTGAGTTTTCTCAGACCCTCAGATTGCCCAGGCGCTGATGCACGGAGCACTCTGAAAAGAAGAGAAAAGTTTTGGAAGATGCTGACGGATCTTGCTGACCGTACAAGAATCCTCTGTGATTCCTCTGTGCCATACAACTTTTGGGTCTCCAAGCTATGCGTTGGAGGTCCTGGCCTGCCATTCTCTATTTGGTTAAGGTCATGCGAGTTTGCTGGTCAATCAAGCACAGTAATACTGTTGTTTTTAAACCAGGAAATGGTACTTTTGGCAGTGTGGACAGGTGTCAAGTCCTGCTGGAGAATGAAATTTCCATCTCCTTAAAAAAGCTTGTAGGCAGAGGGAAGAATGAAGTGCTCTAAAATATCCTGGTAGACGGCTGTGCTGACTTTGGTCTTGATAAAACACAGTGGACCTACCGCAGCAGATGACATGGCTCCCAAAACCATCACTGATTGTGGAAACTTCACAATAGACCTCACGCAACTTGGATTGTGTGCCTCTCCACTCTTCCTCCAGACTCTGGGACCTTGATTTCCAAATCAAATGCAAAATTTACTTTCATCTGAAAACAACACCTTGGACCACTGAGCAACAGTCCAGTTCTTTTTCTCCTTGGCCCAGGTAAGACACTTCTGGTGTTGTCTATTGGTCATGAGGGGCTTGACACAAGGAATGTGACACTTGTAGTCCATGTCCTAGATACGTATGTATGTATGTGTGTGGTGGTCATTGAAGCAATGACTCCAGCAGCAGTCCACTCCTTGCACATCTCCCCCAAATTTTTGAATGGCCTTTTCTTAACAATCCTTTCAAGGCTGCAGTTATCCCAGTTACTTGTGGACCTTTTTCTACTTTACATTAATATGCTTGGATACAGCACTCTGTGAACAGCCAGCTTCTTTAGCAATGACCTCTTGTGGCTTACCCTCCTTGTGGAGTATGTCAATGGCTGCCTCTCCAGGCTCCTCTCTTCTTCTCTTCCAACTACATGCACTACTGACCCCGTTCCCTCACACCTCCTCCAGTCGCTCTCTCCAGTCGTCACAACTCACCTAACTACAATCTTTAATCTCTCCCTCTCCTCGGGCATCTTCCCATCCTCCTTCAAACACTCTATCATTACTCCATTATTTAAAGAAACCCTCTCTTGATCCATCCTGCACAAATAACTACAGACCAGTCTCCAACCTCCACTTCATCTCTAACCGCTTGTAGCACCTGGTCTACTCACGCCTTACCCGTTACCTCTCCACTCACTCCCTCCTAGACCCTTCACAGTCTGGCTTCCACCCCCAACACTAGACAGAAACTGCGCTCATCAAAGTGACCAATGACCTTCTGACAGCAAAGTGTAACGATGACCACTCTCTGCTCATTCTTCTCGACCTCTCTGCAACTGTTGACCACCATCTCCTACTCTCTAGGCTCCAGTCACTAGGCATTAAGGACACTGCTATATCCTGGTTCTCTTCTCTTCCTATCTTTCTGACTGCTCCTTCTGTATATCGCTCATTGGCTCCACTTTGTCCCCTCTTCTTCTCACTGTTGGGGTACCTCAGGGCTTAGTCCTTGACACGCAACTATATACGTCATCCCCTGACCTTACTCCTGCTGTACTACAGAATGCCAGTGACTGTCTGTCTGCAGTCTCCGACATCATGTCGGCCCTCTATCTGAAACTCAACCTCTCCAAAACTGAGCTTCTTCTGCTCCCACCGTCTACTAACCTCCTTAAACCTGACATTACCCTCACTGTGGGTGGCACCATAATAACACTACTAGACTACTGTAATGCTCTATTAATTGGCCTCCCCCTCACTCAACTTTCCCCTCTCCAATCTATCCTTAATACAGCAGCCAGGGTCATCTACCTGGTTTATTGGTATTCAGATGCAGCCGCTCGTCACCAGTCGTTTCACTGGCTACCCATTCATTATAGGATCCAATTCAAATTACTTGTTCTCACCCACAAAGCTCTTCACAGTGCTGCACCCCCTTACATCTCCTCCCTTATTTCTGCAAATGACTTTCGACTAACCTCTGCTCTAATCTGTACCTCCCATTCCCATCTCCAAGACTTCTCTAGCGCTGCGCCAATCCTCTGGAATGCTCTACCCCAAGAAATTAGGATCATTCACAATTTGCATAGTTTTAGGCACACCCTCAATACATTTGTTCAGAGCGGCCTTTCATGTTCCCTAATAAAAGTCATTTTATATGTAAGGGCGCATGTGTAGCCCATTCACTATCTCCATCTATCCCCCACCCCCTGAAGATGCTGGACCATCATTACAAATACATCATTGTAAATAAGCTACTGTACTTTGTATCTCCCCCACCTCATGGTAGATTGTAGGCTCTCACGAGTAGGGTTGTCTTATTGTTAGTGTTGAGCATTCCGATACTGCAAATATCGGGTATCGGCCGATATTCACTGTATCGGAATTCCGATACCGAGTTCCGATATTTTTGTGATATCGGAAATCGGAATCGGAAGTTCCTATAAGCTCCCAGGCGTGTGCGGTGCGTATGGTTCCCAGGGTCTGGAGGAGAGGAGACTCTCCTTCAGGCCCTGGTATCCATATTCATGTAAAAAATAAAGAATAAAAATAAAAAATATGGATATACTCACCCCTCCGGTGGACCCTGGACCTTAGCGGTATAACCGGCAGCCTCCGTTCCTAAGAATGCAGTGAGTGTAGGACCTGCGATGACGCCGCGGCTTGTGATTGGTCGTGTAAGCGGTCACATGAGCGGTCATGCGACCAATCACAAGCCGCGACGTCATCGAAGGTCCTTCACTCTGCATTCTTAGGAACGGAGGCTGCCGGTTACACTGCTAAGGTCCAGGGTCCGCTGGAGGGGTGAGTATATCCATATTTTTTATTTTTATTCTTTATTTTTTACATGAATATGGATCCCAGGGCCTGAAGGAGAGTTTCATTTCCTTCAGACCCTGGGAACCATCCAGGATACCTTCCGATATTTGTGTCCCATTGACTTGTATTGGTATCGGGTATCGGTATCGGCGAGATCCCATATTTTGCCGGTATCGGCCGATCCAATCCGATACCGATACTTTCGAATATCGGAAGGTATCGCTCAACACTACTTATAGTGCTTTAATTATTGTTTTGTTAACGTTGTTACTTATGACTTGCGTTTGAAACTGTTAAGCTGTAAAGGCGCTATATAAATTAAGATTATTATTATTTATTATTATTATCTGTCAAGTCAGCAGTCCTCCCCATGACTGTGAAGCCTACTGATACAGACTAAGAGACCCTTTTAAATGCTTAGGAAGCCTTTGCAGGTGTTTTTTTGTTAATTATTTTAATTTACTGAGATAATGACTTTTGGGCTTTCATTGGCTGTAAGCCATAATTATTAACAAAAAGAGAAATAAACACTTGAAATAGATCACTCTGTAATGACTCTATATAATACATGAGTTTCACTTTCTGTATAGAAGAACTGAATTAAAATAACTTTTTGATGACATCCTAATTTTGTGAGAAACACCTATATATATACACACACAGTTATCATCTGATCAGTCATAAAATGTCATTATACGACTGACAGATAAAGTGAAGTGAATAACAGTCAAATATACAGTGGGGGAAATAAGTATTTGATCCCTTGCTGATTTTGTAATTTGCCACTGACAAAAATATGAACAGTCTATAATTTTAAGGGTAGGTTAATTTTAACATTGAGAGATAGAATATCAAAAATAAAATCTAAAAAATCGCATTGTGTAAATTATATAAATTTATTTGCATTTTGCAGTGAGATATAAGTAATTGATCCCCTACCAACCATTAAGAGTTCTAACTCCTACAGATCAGTTAGATGCTCCTAGTCAACTCATTACCTGCATTAAAGGCAGCTTTCTTAGGGTATGTGCACACATTGCCGAATTGGCTGCAGCAGATTTGGCCCTGTGGATCCGCAGCAGTTTTTCGTGCAGTTTACAGTACCATGTAAACCTATGGAAAACCAAATCTGCAGTGCACATGCTGCAGAAAATTCAGCTTGGAAACGCAGTGGTTTATTTTCCGCAGCATGTCAATTCTTTGTGCAGATTCTGCAGCGTTTTACACCTGTTCCATAATTGGAATCCACAGGTGTAAAAATGCAGGTGAAATACGCACAAAAACTGCAATAAATACACAGTAAATCCGCTGTGAATCCAAAGGTAAAACTGCAATGGAATACGCAATGTGTGCACATACCCTAACATAGTCACCTTTATAAAAGGCTCCAGGCCACAGACTCAATCAGTCAGACTCTAACCTCTACAACATGGGCAAGACCAAAGAGCTTTATATGAATGTCAGGGACAAGATCATAGGCCTGCACAAAGCTGGAATGGGCTACAAAACCATAAGTAAGACGCTAGGTGAGAATGAAATAATTGTTGGTGCAATAGTAAGAAAATGGAAGAAATACAAAATGACCATCAATTGACATTGATTTGGGGCACCATGCAAAATCTCACCTCGTGGGGTATCCATGATCATGAGGAAGGTGAGAGATCAGCCTAAAACTACACGGGGGGATCTTATTAATGATCTCAAGGCAGCTGGGACCACAGTCACCGAGAAAACCATTGCTAACACATTATGCCGTAAAGGTTTAAAATTCTGCAGTGCCCGCAAGGTCCCCCTGCTCAAGAAGGCACATGTGCAGGCCCTTCTGAAGTTTGCCAATGAACACTTGAATGATTCTGTGAGTGATTGGCAAAAGGTGCTGTAGTCAGATGAGGCAAAAATTTAGGTCTTTGGCATTAACTCAACTTGCCGTGTTTGGAGGAAGAGAAATGCTGTCTATGACACAAAGAACACGGTCCCCACTGTCAAGCATGGAGGTGAAAACATTATGTTTTGGGGGTGTTTCTCTGCTAAGGGCACAGGACTACTTCACCACATCAATGGGAGAGTAGATGGAGCCATGTACTGTCAAATCCTGAGTGACAACCTCCTTCCCCTCACCAGGACATTAAAAATGTGTCGTGGCTGGGTCTTCCAGCAAGACAATGATCCAAAACATACAGCCAAGGCAACAAAGGAGTGGCTCAAATAGAAACACATTAAGGTCATGGAGTGGCCTAGCCAGTCTCCAGACCTTATATAGAAAACTTATGGAGGAAATGGAAGCTCCGATTTGCCAAGCGACAACCTCAAAATCTTAATGATTTAGAGATGATCTGCAAAGAGGAATGGACCAAAATTCTTCCAGACATGTGCGCAAATCTCATCATCAAATACTAAAAATTTCTGACTGCTGTGTTTGCCAACAAGGGTTTTGCCACCAAGTATTAAGTCTTGTTTGCCAGAGGGATCAAATACCCTACTTATTTCTCACTGCAAAATGCAAATAAATTTATATAATTTATACAATGTGATTTTCTGGATTTTACTTTTGCTATTCTATCTCTCAATGTTAAAATTAACCTACCCTTAAAATTATAGACTGTTCACGTCTTTGTCAGTGGGCAAACTTACAAAATCAGCAAGGGATCAAATACGTATTTCCCACACTGTACATATAAGCACTGATCAAACATAAATTTAAATGTGTGTATCGGCATACAGGAAAGATATATATCTTGGTACCGTGTTAGCCAGTAGATAGAAAAATATTTAGAATTGAGAGTCCTCAGTGGTTGATACCTTTTAATGGCTAACTGAAAAGATGGTATTAAATTGCAAGCTTTCGAGACTACTCAGGCCCCTTCATCAGGTATCTTCAGGTCTATGCCTGATGAAAAGACCTGAGTAGTCTCGAAAGCTTGCAATTTAATACCATCTTTTCAGTTAGCCATTAAAAGGTATCAACCACTGAAGACTCTCAATTCTAAATATTTTTGTATCGGCATATACACTCACGGTATGTATAAGATGAGGCAGCACGAGCATAGACAAAATATAATTGGTAGATAGCAGCCTGCAGATTACAGCCCTGTAACCTAGTAATATAAATGGAAAAAAAGCAGGCAGCATCCTGTAGGAATATCAAAAAAAGTTAAAACTTTTAATTTGCCATGTGTGCAAAAAAGTAATGTTTCGGCTCCAACGAGTCTGTGTCAAAAGTCCCCTTTGGCCTAAATGAAAAGTTCAACACTATAAAATATTCACCCTAGTTATATAAATAAATGTTATATATAATATAAATATGACTGCATTCCAAAGTGTCCAAAAAGGCCCTCAACTGGAGTGGATATTATATAGTTCTGGACTTCTTATTTGAGCCAAAGGAGACTATTTATAAAGACTCTTTGGAGCCAAAACGTTATTTTTATATTCAAATTTACTTTCATGGTGCATAGTAATATGTACAAGCATTGCATTGATGCATCTTACATAAGCATATAGTTAATGTACCATGTATCTAAAATATTAATATTAGAGTAGAAGATCAGAGAGTCAGTGTATAACAGCCTGTAATTAAGTCATGTCATGTAGCCAGATTAGAGTAAGGAATGCCTACAGTAATTGCATTTAGTTAATCTTGCCGCATGCTCCCAATCATCACTGCTAAATGCTAATTCAATTGTACATTCATTTCACCCTGCTCATTGCCATTAAGTGAGGATTTAATTTCTTCAATAAAGAATTAATATGCAACATACAAAAGGAAAGGACAGCTCACCGTGCCAAAGCACACAGCTGCCCGACCATTTAGCGTAGAGATAAAAGACACAATATCATTGGCCTGCATAATTCTCCTGTCGAAAATGTATCATTGTTAGACGAACATTTGGAGCCTTTATTTCTATGCTTGTTATTCCCTACTGAGTGTGCACATATTTCCTTGGTGCCAGAAAGAGATGTTATGCACGACTGACATATCCGCCATTGTTGTCTTCATTACGCCCAGGCTCATCTTATTGCTTGTGTGCTCTTCTTGTAAGAATTCCCTTATCTGGTCTTCATGCAAGGGTTTACAGCAGCTACACATTACAACATCCCAAGATAAGGTGGCTGGATTGTCATTATTCCTGCCTGAACTGCAGAGAGCTGACAAGCAAGGCATGTATAAAAAGCCAAATGACAAAGCAGCAGCCACTTTCCACCCACCAATATAACAGACAGCCCATCAATTCTCCAAGATATACACAACCATTATTGTTGGGGAAACAAAGGCCTGTGTCAATTGTGCAGTGTTATAAAGCAGTCGCTCAAATTAAAACCATGTACCTAACTGCATCTGATGGCAGAAGCTATTTAGCAGTGATATTTTACAGAAAGGCAATGAAAAGCAATAACTGCCTTATTTAATGTATCTGTTCCCTCCAGCTGCCGGGGATGGATGTTAATAGAAGCTGTCGATCAATGTCAGCCCTTTTTTTATAATAACTGCAGCAGACTGCAATAAACATGAAGGAAAGATAACTGAAGCTACTGATCTGGCCCTTGTTACTTTCCTGTGTTCAAAGATTTGTCATCTGTTTGTGATGCTCATAATAGCTGAACTGATCAGTATCAGGGGAGCGCTTCTCACTTGATGTGTGCAACTGTGACGTAAAGTTCAATGGTTAACTAGGGAGAGAGCATGCAACGTTTTTTTGTGCACCAGGCAGAGAGATTTTTCAAGAAATCTCAAATATATATATATAACAAAATGCTGAAAATTATAACCAATATGTCTCGATATACAGACAAGTACAAGTTGACAATTTATTTGCATTTGCTTAGAAACTAGCAAAATGATTTAAGGTTCAACGCTAAATGTATTTCTGTTTATTTTTAATTATATTTGGGGGCAAGCAATGATGATGAATAGTGGCTTCCTTTCAGTCTTTCAATTGAAGTCTATTACATTATATTACTGCACTTTCATTCAACATAAAGGGGTTGTCCACTCCTAGGACAATCCCTTCTCGATCTAAATGTTTGGTACCGATAAAATAAAAACACCTATACTCACCTCCTATGCCAGCGAAGTTTCAGTGGTGTCAGCACTCACATTCCCGGGGCTCAAGTGAAGTTGTTATGACAGGTGAGTCCTGCTCCCAATCAGCACTGGCGTTATTGTCCCTGATTTTGGACAAATCGAACATCAAGAGGAAGTCAGAGAGCAGCCACAGCCCTGACTTCCTGTTGATGTTCGATTTGTCCAAAGGAGGGGACAGTGAACCCAGCGCTGATTGTGAGCAGTGCACACATGTCATAACAACCTCACGTGAGCATGGGAGCGCGAGTGCAGACACCGCTAGAACAGGGCTGGGGATGGAGCTGAGAAAAGTGTTTTATCGGCGCCAAACATTCCAATCAAAAAGGGCAGGGGCTGGCCTGCAAATTTTAGCCAGGGGAGCAAGCATACAGCAGTGGCCCATGAGTAGCGGCCCTTCCTTAACATGTTTATTTCCAGCTGCTTCATTGGCTATATTCACAAGACTGTATTGTCTGTCTAAGTGCTACCCGTGGAAAAAAACTGACAGCACTTGGACCAGTTAAGGTGGTCACACAGAAGCACAGGTCTGCTAGATATATACGTACCTATAAATTATTATTCTGTGCATTTTTTCAAACAATGACATCCTCTTATAAGCCTTATACATTTTGTGATATGACCAGGGGTTATTTCCACCAACCTGCAATAGTGGTATTATGAATTATCTGATTCATCCTGTTATGGTGATAGCATTTTCTTAGTACCATGTCATCTCTATATCATTATCATTCAAGTGTTTAGTGGCTTACACTGGTACACAAACAATTTCTTGTCTTATTAATACCGTGCACAGGGCTCAGTGTTTTTTTATTGGTAATCTAATAAATTCATGTTTTAAAGGGATCTTTTATGCACACTTACAGTATAATACATACCAGACATGGGTAGGGATCATATATACTCTACACATATTAACCTGTGCATAACTTCTGATGTCTGTTCACACAGATAGTATCTTTCGGCCTTGCTAACTACTGTATGTTACTAGTATACCATATACAGTAAATAGAATACATGACTAGTATATGATATACGGTGACTGTGACAGACATCTGATGTTATTTAGCAATGGGTATTTTTTAACACATCTGATGTTTGTATCACAGAAGATCATACACTAGTCTGTATACTGGATGTGCTATATTATGTACACGGATATACACTGGACCGATCACACCTGGACCTGCCCACAGGACCTCACATATTATATATGTAGTCATATGGTACAATCTGTAATGTGCTGTAGGTTCAAGTGCAGGAAGCGACGGCCCATATCACCAAGAAGACTCAAGATGGTCAACGAGGACTGAGTCCATTGGATGAAGTGCTGCATGATCAACTATCTGCTGGACTGAGGGATCTCTCCCTGAGGCAGGTCTGAGGGGAGCGACTATGCCTGAATCCTGATCTGGGCCTCCTTTAGGTCATTGCCGAAGCTAGAGTCAATAACGTGGTCTAGACTCATGAAGTGGTCACCCTTGAGTCAGCCCATACTGAGCCAGACTGGGTGCAGGAGATATGTCAGGAGATCAGGAACATTCAAAGTGAGCTGTGCAGCATCAAGGGGGCCCCTGCCACCATCCCTCCAGAGGATCACTTTCACACTTCACTGCACTTGCTAACTGAGCCAGTGCGTGTGTTCTGAGAAAAAACTGTGCCCAAAAATACCTGTGGAGCAGGGCAGCAGCAGTTAAGATGCGTGCTTCAGACAAACAGGACCTGAAGCACGTGACTTCTGGGCGCGTGGCCTAACTCTGGAGAGCTAGGAGGTGAAGGAAAACTCCTAGAAGGATAACTACGGGACAAAGTTACCAGGGGGCATAGACAGAATGGATAGTCAGGACGTAGCCAAGAGGTCATACACAGAGCGGGCAGCGCAGTACAAAAGGGGCAAGCAAAACTCGTAACAGGGACACAGCCAAATCAGAACCAGACAGATGAAATGTAGTAGAGGCACAAAGCACTGGCACAGTCGCAACAGGGTGAGACACACTCAGCCAAGGGTCAGAGTATAAGCAACAAGGAATGGACCCACAATGAGGCTATAATAAGCCTCCCAGAATCCCAGAGTGAGGCCAGTGTGATTAACATAAGTACAGAGTGGGCCATTTATATGGATACACCTAAATAAAATGGGAATGGCTGGTGATATCAACTTCCTGTTTGTGGCACATTAGTATATGGGAGGGGGGAAACTTTTCAAGATGGGTGGTGACCATGGTGGCCATTTTGAAGTTGGCCATTTTGGATCCAACTTTATTTTTTACAATGGGAAGAGGGTCATATGACATGTAAGGAGGAAAGACAGCTGCAGCATGTCTTTTCCAGAATGATTCTGTAGCCATCAGTGCTGTCGCCCGTGTTGCAGGGGGGAAGAGTTTAGTTCCCCAGACAGACTTTTGAACTTAAGACCAGGGGGCGTGGAGGAGATAAAAGGGTGACAATATGGGGGAACCAGGTCAGTTTGGGCAGGAAGCGATAGTGTGCGGGTACAGAGTGCGAGCCTTCCTGCACAGCATGGTCAGTACGAAGTAGGCCTGAGACAGAGGGGCCTATGCCAGCTTACTGGAGGCCATAGGTGCAGACATTTCCAGAAACTGCTGACCGTGCTGACTCCCGTAGCGTTACCGACCGTGAGTGATTCCTCCATGCAGCCAGACTGTAGATGACACACTCCCAGATGGGACCACCAGGCTGCAGACAGAGTGCAGCAACCTGACATACAGTACACACTCCCGTACTGTGACAGTACTTAAGAGAAAGGACTGTTCCTCCTTCAGTGAATCTTCTTCTTGGACCCAGAGCCCATGACCAGACATTCTGGGATCACTGACGACACCAGACTTCAAGACCCTTTCCATACCAGGACAACGCCGGATTCTTCAAGCGTTCAGGTCAGAACGCCACCGTGACCATCTCAGAAACTACTCCTCACCAACGCTGGATTGATTTGATGCTTTTGAACTCTTCTTTATCTATCCTTATACCTCTTGCCCCCAACTTAACTGCATACAGTTTACTACCCTATCCTTCATTTACCGCCCTCCCTGTGTGGATTAACCCTATAAAATAAAATTCATTTGTTAACCCTTTCTCTGCCTCCGACTGTTACTCCTCTCACCTGCTTTCAGACAAATCAAACTTATTGAAAATTTCACAAGAAAAACAATGGTGTGCTTGGTTTTAACATAACTTTATTCTTTCATGAGTTATTTACAAGTTTATTACCACTTATAAAATGTGCTCAAAGTGCTGCCCATTGTGATGGATTGTCAATGCAACCCTCTTCTCCCACTTTTGACACACTGATAGCAACACCGCAGAAGAAATGCTAGCACAGGCTTCCAGTATCAGTTGTTTCAAAAAAGTTTGCCTCATCACTGAACATAATGTTTTGTGTAAACTGAGGGTCCTGTTCCAATTTTAGTTTTGCCCATTCTGCAAATTAAGCGCGCCGATCTGGGTCATCCTCGATGAGATGCTGCAGCAGCTGGATTTTGAAAGGGTGACATTTGTTTATAGCTAATATCCGCCGAAGGGATGTTCGACTGATGCCGCTCTCCAGTGACATGCGGAGAGTGCTATGCTGTGGGCTCTTGCTGAATGAAGCTAGGACTGCCGCTGATGTTTCTTCATTAGTGAAGTTTTCTTGCATCCACATTTTGTCAAATCTAACACTGAACCTGTTTCACGAAATTTGGCAAGCAGTTTGCCAACTGTAGCATGGGAAATGGGTGGTCTCGTAGGGTATATTGCATTGAAATCTGCTGCAATGACCCTGGTACTGTGTTCACCAGTCATCAACACAATTTTTATCAGCTCCTCACGTGTTAACCTCTGCGACATGTCAATGGCTGTAAACAAAGAGAAACTTGTAAATAACTCATGAAAGAATAAAGTTACGTTAAAACCAAGCACACCATTGTTTTTCTTTTGAAATTCTCAATAAGTTTGATGTGTCACATGACCCTCTTGCCATTGAAAAAAATAAAGTTGGATCCAACAAGTCCAACTTCAAAATGGCCACCATGGTCACCATCCATCTTGAAAAGTTTCCCCCTCCCATATACTAATATGACACAAAAAGGATGTTGATATCACCAACCATTCCCATTTTATTTAGGTGTATCCATATAAATGGCCCACACTGTATAATCCAAGTTAGCTAAAAGATGGCTCCACCAGTAATATTACAGGCATAGTAAATAAATGCAGTAAATTAACTAAAACCCGCACATGAAGTGTGACATAGGAAAAAAAATTGTTAAATAATAAACAGTGATGCAAAATGCGAAAATGAGGCAACCATAAACCATGTGATGTGTCACAGAACAAGGTAAACATATGCAAGGGGTAAATAGTATTAGGCAGATGTTTACCAGAAATATACTGTTGCGCCTGTAGTCCCTATGTACTTTTCGGCGTAGAAGCCGGGTCAAGCTTACAACTGTGAAGAGACTGTGCGTATGAGCAGGGTCGGCTAGAATTAGGGTCACAGGTTGTGAGAGGACCGCTTGGTGCTTGGGAGGCTCAACGGCCTCTGATAGACTACATCAAAAAGAGTCTTGTGGCCTAGTGGGAAAACCAGGTGACCCCCCCGATAGGGCCAGATTTGCAGAGAGAGAGAACTTGCTTGCGTGGTGGCTCCCATGACTGGCGCACCACCTTTGTGCAAAGAAAATTAATGTTAAATATAGAGAAATACTTTTTTTGTTTTCGCAAATGTATTATCTTTGTTTGAATGTTGATCTGCCTAGTTAATAACACTAATTGTTTAACCCCTTAGTGACAGAGCCAATTTGGTACTTAATGACCAAGCCAATTTTTACAATTCTGACCACTGTCACTTTATGAGGTTATAACACTGGAACGCTTCAACGAATCCTGCTGATTCTGAGAATATTTTTTCATGACATATTGTACGTCATGATATAGGTAAAATTTCTTCGATATTACTTGCGTTTATTTATGAAAAAAATGGAAATATGGCGAAAGTTTTGAAAATTTAGCAATTTTCAAAATTTGAATTTTTATCCCCTTAAATCACACAGATATGTCACACAAAATAGTTAATAAATAACATTTCCCACATGTCAACTTTACATCAGCACAATTTTGGAAAAAAAATAAATTTTGTTAGGTAGTTATAAGGGTTAAAATTAAGAAAACCATTTTTTTAGGGACCACCTCACATTTGAAGACACTTTTAGGGGTCTATATTGCAGAAAATACCCAAAAGTGACACCATTCTAAAGCTGCACCCCTCAAGGTGCGCAAAACTACATTCAAGAAGTTTATTAACCCCCGGTGCTTTACAGGAACTGAAGCAATGTGAAAGAATAAAATGAACATTTAACTTTTTTTCACAAACATTTTACTTCTGAACCAATTTTTTTTATTTTCACAAGTGTAAAATGAGAAAATGAACAACAAAATCTGTTAGGCAATTTGTCCTGAGTATGCCAATACCCCATATGTGGGGGTGAACCACTGCTTGGGTGCACAGAAGAGCTCAGATGGAAGGAGCGCCATTTGACTTTTTCAGCGCAGAATTGGCTGGAATTGAGATTGGATGCCATGTCACGTTTGGAGAGCCCCTGATGTGCCTAAACAGTTGAAACCCCCACAAAGGACACCATTTTGGAAAGTAGACCCCCTTAGGAACTTATCTAGATGTGTGCTGAGCACTTTGAACCCCCAAGTGCTTCACACAAGTTTATAACGTAGAGCCATGAAAATAAAAAAAACTTATTTTTTCCACAAAATTGACCTTTTCTCCCCCAAATTTTTATTTTCACAAGGGTAACAAGGGTTGTGAGTACGCCGTTACCCCATATGTGGGGTAAACCACTGTTTGGGCGCATGGCAGAGCTCGGAAGGGAAATAGTGCTGTTTGACATTTTCAATGCAGAATTGGCTGGAATTGAGATTGGACGCCATGTCGCTTTAGGGGAGCCCCTGATGTGCCTTAACATGGGAAACCCCCCACAAGTGACACCATTTTGGAAACTAGACTTCTTAAGGAACTTATCTAGATGTGTGGTTAGAACTTTAAACCTCCAAGTGCTTCACACAAGTTTATAACGTAGAGCCGTGAAAATAAAAAATTATTTTTTTCGCACAAAATTTTTTTTAGCCCCACAAATTTTTTTGCTTTTCCAGCTTCTGCCATTGAAGCCAGTACTGGGCAGTGGCAAGCAGATGCTTTTGGGACTAAGTCATGCTCTTCCCCTGCTGAGCATGCCCAGGGTAAGATCTCTCATTGGAGATCGAGAGTCAGATGCTTAGATACTGCAGCAAAACCCATTAGTTCTCCAGGAAGGTCCTGAAGGTGCTCAGGCTCTGTGGCAGCCTCTCATTGGTCCTTCTAGGAAGGTCCTGTACTTGCTGCAGCTATAAAAGGTTCGCATGGCCGCACGGCATGCGCTAGTATCAATCCAAGTATGTGCTTTGCGCCAGTGTGGTTATGTGTGAATGTATTCAGGGACCCGGCTGAAATAAGCCCCTAGAATACCGGCACCTCCGGTGAGGAGATTGCATGTTTGCATAACCACTGACTGCTATCAGTTCGGCAGTAAGCTTGTGCTCCTGTGAGGCTAACAGGGAACAGTGCTTCCTGTCACAGCTACTCTGTGAAGTAACAGAGCTAGTCTATACCGCCAAACAGTGCCACCATTCACTAGCAGCATGTTCCTTCTGCACGGTGGACCCCAGGTTGCAAACGCACCAATTATAATAAACGTCTATATTTACTCGTTCCGCTAGCCCTAACATGTGGTGAGCATTTTGATTGCCCAAGTGCTTCACAGAAGTTTATATTTTTATTTTCCCATGGGTAAAAGGAGAAACTGGATCCCAAAAGTTGTCCAATTTGTCCTGAGTACCCTGATGCCCCATATGTGGGGGTAAATCACTGTTTGGGCGCACGGCAGAGCTCAGAATGGAGGGAGCACCATTTGACTTTTTGAACGCAAAATTGGCTGGAATCAATGGGGGCGCCATGTCACGTTTGGAGACCCCCTGATGTACCTAAACAGTGGAAACTCCCCAATTCTAACTCCAACCCGAACCCCAACACACCCTTATCCCTAATCCCAACCCTCTCCATAATCCTAATCGCAACCCTAGCCCCAACACACCCCTAACCTTAATCCAAACCCTATCCCCAACACACCCCTAACCCCAATACCAGCCCTAGCAATAACCCCAACACACCCCTAACCCTAATCCCAACCCTAACCATAACCCTAACCATTCCCCTAACCATAATTCCAACCCTAACCATAACCCTAATACCAAACCTAACCCTAATCCGAAACCTAAATTTAATCCCAACCCTAACCCTAATCCAACCCTAACCCTAAACTCAAACCTAACCCTAATCCCAACCCTAACCCTAATCCCAACCCTAACCCTAATCCCAACCTAACCCTAACTTTAGCCCCAACTTTAACTTTAGCTCCAACCCTAAATTTAGCCCCAACCCTAAATTTACTCCCAACCCTAACTTTAGCCCCAACCCTAACTTTAGCCCCAACGCTAACTTTAGCTGCAACCCTGACTTTAGCCCCAAACCTAGCCCAAACATTAGTCCCAACCCTAACCCTAACTTTAGCCCCAACCCTAACTTTAGCCCCAACCCTAACCCTAACTTTAGCTCCAACCCTAACCCTAACTTTAGCCCCAACCCTAACCCTAACTTTAGCCCAACTCTAACCCTAATTGGAAAATGGAAATAAATACATTTTCTTTATTTTATTACTTTTTCATAACTAAGGGGGTGATAAAGGGGGGTTGTTTACAATTTGTTTTATTTTGACCCTATCACAGTGACCAAAATGAACCAATAGCAAAATTATTCCTATTGTTGCCTGGTGCCGGCCGGTCGATCTCGGCAGGCGCACTGCGCATGCGCTCGCCATTTTCTTCCCGGAAGAAGATGGCAGCACCCATGGAGGGAAGCAAGTGTGCCGAGGAGCCCCGGGAGACACTGGTAAGAATAAGGGGCGATTGGGGACCCTTTTTCTCTGTTCTCTGATGTGCGATCACATCGGAGGACAGAGAAATTAAATGGCGAACTTTTTTTTGCGATCACCGGTATATGGTTAATACCGGGGATCACAAACCAGGGGTCGGTAAGAACCGACACGTAACATGTTCTTTGGGGTCTCGGCTACCCCTGGCAGCTGAGACCTCGAGATCTGCCAGGTGCCGGCCGGCAGATCTTGGCAGGTGCACTGCGCATGCGCCCACCATTTTCTAACCAGAAGAGGATGGTGGCGCTAAAGGGGGAAAGCATGAGGAGCACCGGGAGGTACCGGGAGGGATCGGGGACCCCATTTCTCTGTCCTCAATGTGCGATCAAATTGGGGACAGAGAAATTAAATGGCACAGCGGACTTTTTTTTCCGGTCGCCAGTAAACGGTTAATTACCGGTGATTGCAACCTGGTGGTTGGAAAAACTGACCCGAATCATGTTGGCTACCCCCAGCAGCCGAGACCCCGGAGAAAATTTACTCTGGGCGTGCTATACACTTTTTCCACCACACAGTTAATTAACGGCGTTGTGGTTTAAGCATCCTTAACTACCCCCATTAAAAGGTGTATCAGCAGTCCTTAAGGGGTTAAAGTTACTTTAAATCACTGTATATAAATAGAATTACAACTACCCCTGTCTGTTTTTGCCTCATGCCCTCTGTGCGTTGCATTCAGACACCTACATTACACTAGTAGTGGAAAAACACTTTAACCCCTTTCTGACATTGGACATACTATCCCGTCGAGGTGGGGTGGGCCTGTATGACCACCGACGGGATAGTACGTCCAGCACGATCGGCCGCGTTCACGGGGGGAGCGCGGCCGATTGCGGCCGGGTGTCAGCTGACTATCGCAGCTGACATCCGGCACTATGTGCCAGGAGTGGTCACGGACCGCCCCCGGCACATCAACCCCCGGCGCACTGCGATCAAACATGATCGCAGTTGTCCGGCGGTATAGGGAAGCATCGCGCAGGGAGGGGGCTCCCTGCGGGCTTCCCTGAGACCCCCGGGGCAACGCGATGTGATGTGTGTCTCTTACCTCCTCCTCCCTGCAGCAGGCCCGGATCCAAGATGGCCGCGGCATCCGGGTCCTGCAGGGAGGTGGCTTCACTGCGCCTGCTCAGAGCAGGCGCCGGGAAGCCTCCAGGAGCTGTGCATGTCAGATCGCCGATCTGACACAGTGCACAGCTAAGTTTCCCCTGGGGCAATGTTATAATGTAAAACAAAAAATTTTCACATGTGTAAAAAAAAAAAAAATTCAAAAAAAAAAAGCAAAAAAAATAAAATAAATATTCTTCCTATAAATACATTTCATTATCTAAATTAAAAAAAACAATAAAAGTACACATATTTAGTATCGCCGCGTCTGTAGCGACCCGACCTAAAAAACTGTCCCACTAGTTAACCCCTTCAGTGAACACCGTAAAAAAAAACGAGGCAATAAACAACGCTTTATTATCATACCGCCAAATAAAAAGTGGAATAACACGCGATCAAAAAGACGGATATAAATAACCATGGTACCGCTGAAAACGTCATCTTGTCCCACAAAAAAAGAGCCGCCATACAGCATCATCAAAGAAAAAATAAAAAAGTTATAGTCCTCAGAATAAAGCGATGCAAAAATAATTATTTTTTCTATAAAATAGTTTTTATCGTATAAAAGCACCAAAACATAAAAAAATGATATAAATGAGGTATAGCTGTAATCGTACTGACCCAAAGAATAAAATTGCTTTATCCATTTTACCAAACGTGGAATGGTATAAACGCCTCCCCCAAAAGAAATTCATGAATAGCTGGTTTTTGGTCATTCTGCCTCACAAAAATCGGAATAAAAAGCGATCAAAAAATGTCACGTGCCCGAAAATGTTACAAATAAAAATGTCAACTCGTCCCGCAAAAACCAAGACCTCACATGACTCTGTGGACCAAAATATGGAAAAATTATAGCTCTCAAAATGTGGTAATTAGTGTTGAGCGATACTTTCCGATATCGGAAAGTATCGGTATCGGAAAGTATCGGCCGATACCGTCACAGTATCGGAATCCAATCCGATACCGATACCCGATACCAATACAAGTCAATGGGACTCAAGTATCGGACGGTATTCCTGATGGTTCCCAGGGTCTGAAGGAGAGGAAACTCTCCTTCAGGCCCTGGGAACCATATAAATGTGTAAAAGAAAGAATTAAAATAAAAAATATCGCTATACTCACCTGTCCGACGCAGCCGGGACTTCAGCGAGGGAACCGGCAGCGTTGTTTGTTTAAAATTCGCGCTATTACTTGGTTACGTGAATTCCCGGCTTGTGATTGGTCAGGTCGGCCATGTTGCCGGGACGCGGACCAATCACAGCAAGCCGTGACGAAATTACGTCACGGCTTGCTGTGATTGGTCCGCGTCCCGGCAATATGGCCGCCCTGACCAATCACAAGCCGTGACGTCACGGGAGGCTGGACACGCGCTCATTTTAAAATGGGCGCGTGTCCAGCCTCCCGTGACGTCACGGCTTGTGATTGGTTGCGCCGCGATCAACCAATCACAAGCCGGGAGGCTGGACGCGCTCATTTTGAAATGGGCGCGTGTCCAGCCTCCCGGCTTGTGATTGGTTGACCGCGACGCAACCAATCACAAGCCGTGACGTCACGGGAGGCTGGACACGCGCCCTTTTTAAAATGAGCGCGTTTCCAGCCTCCCGTGACGTCACGGCTTGTGATTGGTTAATGGCGGCCATGTTGCCGGGACGCGGACCAATCACAGCAAGCCGTGACTTATTTTCGTCACGGCTTGCTGTGATTGGTCCGCGGCCCGGCAACATGGCCGCCCTGACCAATCACAAGCCGGGACTTCGCGTAACCATGTAAAAGCGGGAAATTTAAACAAACAACGCTGCCGGTTCCTGCGCTGAGGTCCCGGCTGCGTCGGACAGGTGAGTATAGCGATATTTTTTATTTTAATTCTCTATTTTACACATTTTAACATTAATGTTGTTCCGATACCCGATACCCGATACCACAAGAGTATCGGAATCCCGGTATCGGAATTCCGATACAGCAAGTATCGGCCGATACCCGATACTTGCAGCATCGGAATGCTCAACACTAGTGGTAATGCAAAAAAAAATTTTTTGCAATAAAAAGCGTCTTTCAGTGTGTGACAGCTGCCAGTCATAAAAATCCGCTAAAAAACCCGCTATAAAAGTGAATCAAACCCCCCTTCATCACCCCCTTAGTTAGCAAAAAATTAAAAAATTAAAAAAATGTATTTATGTCCATTTTCCAATTAGGGTTAGGTTTAGGGCTAGGGTTAGGGCTAGAGTTAGGGCTAGAGTTAGGGCTAGGGTTAGGGCTAGGGTTAGGGATAGGACTAGGGTTAGGGCTAGGGTTAGGGCTAGGGTTAGGGTTAGGGCTAGGGTTAGGGCTAGGGTTAGGTTTAGGGTTAGGGCTAGGGTTATGGTTAGGGCTAAGGTTAAGGCTACAGTTAGAGTTGGGGTTAAAGTTAGGGTTAGGGTTGGGGCTAAAGTTAGGGTTAGGGTTTGGATTACATTTACGGTTGGGATTAGGGTTGGGATTAGAGTTAGGGGTGTGTCAGGGTTAGGGGTGTGGTTAGGGTTACCTTTGGGATTAGGGTTAGGGATGTGTTTGGATTAGTGTTTCAGTTATAATTGGGGTGTCTTCACTGTTTAGGCACATCAGGGGCTCTCCAAACGCGACATGGCGATCTCAATTCCAGCCAATCCTGCGTTGAAAAAGTAAAACAGTGCTCCTTCCCTTCCGAGCTCTCCCGTGCACCCAAACAGGGGTTTAACCCAACATATGGGGTATCAGCGTACTCAGGACAAATGGACAACAACTTTTGGGGTCTAATTTCAACTCTTACCCTTGGAAAAATACAAAACTGGGGGCTAAAAAATATTTTTTGTGGAAAAAAAAATAATTGTTATTTTCACGGCTCTGCGTTATGAACTGTAGTGAAACACTTGGGGGTTCAAAGCTCTCACAGCACATCTAAATGAGTTCGTTAGGGGGTGTACTTTCCAAAATGGGGTCATTTGTGGGGTCTTTCAATGGTTAGGCACATCAGTGGCTCTCCAAACGCAACATGGCGTCCCATCTCAATTACTGTCAATTTTGCATTGAAACGTCAAACGGCGCTCCTTCCCTTCCGAGCTCTCCCATGCGCCCAAACAGTGGTTTACCCCCACATATGGGGTATCAGCGTACTCAGGACAAATTGTGCAACAACTTTTGCAGTCCAATTTCTCCTCTTACCCTTGGGAAAATAAAAAATTGGGGTCGAAAAGATCATTTTTGTGAAAAAATATGATTTTTTATTTTTACGGCTCTGCATGATAAACTTCTGTGAATCATTTAATGGGTCAAAGTGCTCACCACACATCTAGATAAGTTCCTTAGGCGGTCTACTTTCCAAAATGGTGTCACTTGTGGGGGTTTCAATGTTTAGGCATATCAGGGGCTCTCCAAACGCAACATGGTGTCCTATCACAATTCCAGTCAATTTTGCTTTGAAAAGTCAAATGGCGCTCCTTTGCTTCCGAGCTCTGCCATGTGCCCAAATAGTGGTTTACCCCCAAATATGGGGTATCGGCGTACTCAGGACAAATTGAACAACAACTTTTGTTGTCCATTTTCTCCTGTTAGCCTTGGTAAAATAAAACAAGTTGGAGCTGAAGTAAATTTTTTGTGAAAAAAAGTTAAATGTTCATTTTTATTTAAACATTCCAAAAATTCCTGTGAAACACCTGAAGGGTTAATAAACTTCTTGAATGTGGTTTTGAGCACCTTGAGGGGTGCAGTTTTTAGAATGGTGTCACAAATGGTTATTTTCTATTATATAGACCCCTCAAAATGACTTCAAATGAGATGTGGTCCCTAAAAAAAATGGTGTTGTAAAAATGAGAAATTGCTGGTCAACTTTTAACCCTTATAACTCCCTAACAAAAAAAAATGTTGGTTCCAAAATTGTGCTGATGTAAAGTAGACATGTGGTAAATGTTACTTATTAAGTATTTTTTGTGACATATCTCTGTGATTTTATTGCATAAAAATTCAAATTTGGAAAATTGCGAAATTTTCTAAATTTTTGCCAAATTTCTGTTTTTTTCACAAATAAACGCAGGTAATATCAAAGAAATTTTATCACTATCATGAAGTACAATATGTCACGAGAAAACAATGCCAGAATTACCGGGATCTGTTGAAGCGTTCCAGAGTTATAACCTCATAAAGGGACAGTGGTCAGAATTGTAAAAATTGGCCCGGTTATTAACGTGCAAACTACCCTTGGGGGTAAAGGGGTTAATCTCATTGATAAATTAACTGCTAAATAGGCCATCTGCAAAACTTTGTTAAAAAATTATATAGTTTTACACTCTAAAGACATATTTGTGTGATACCATTCAATAGGCATCTCCATTCTGTCTAAGTTGCAGTCGTTTGCCTGCTGTCAAGTCTGATCAACCTACAACAGTAAAGTCGCCAAGATGGATACAGGAGTGGGCCCGGTTTTTGTCTCTGCTAATCCACCCGTCTGTCAAACTGCATACATTCACAACAGATAGGGGCACTTTCAGTCCAGGTCATGATTCTTCCACTCTTCACCCTTTCAACTTCCAGCAGAGACACTAATACACCTATCAATAGTCCCACTCCTGGTGAATAAGATGGACCACTCCTCAATTGACTAAATAAGACCAATGCATCAAAGTTTGTAAGCCAGAAAACTGGTGAAAAACACTTTGAACAGTGGCAAAATGTTGAGATTTTTGGTGTTTTCACGCCAGATTCGAGGAGTCAAAATGGATAGAGCTGGAAAGGAGCCAAGGTGGGACAGGGCGTGGCTATGTCTGTCTGTCAAAATTCATGGAAAGTGACAGTGTTTCTTACACCAGAAATGTTACACCAGTCCCTAAAATGTTATATTTCTGGTAAAGCACACAAAGGCACATGCCACTGATAAGATGAGCCACATTTTTTAGGCGGCGTCAACCTCTAACTGAATTCTGTGCATCTTATTCTGCATGCCCCTCAATAAAACTGGTGTATGAAACACAAGTCTTAATGAATAAGGGCCTTTGTGTTTATTTCCTGGTTCTCTACCTCTATCTCACTTATATGACACCATGCTCTTCAGCACACAGTCTTCTCTGCTCTGCAAATTTACATTTCCAAAGCTGACAATCGGCAAAAAAATATGGCAACAAATTTGGTGAGACAGTGGCGTGAAACCACTTTCACCTTCTTAAACATGGAATCTTTGGCTAGTCAAATTCCTCAAGATGAAATTTAATCTTGAAAAGATTTGATATAAGTAAAATAACAAGAAAAATAAAATAAAATCAAAATTTTTGTCGTCAATCATTATTCCAACATATCTTTCGTAAACTGATTCTCTCTAGAAAGACAAGCAACTTACAGAACCAAATGTCACATGTAGACACTTTGTAGTGTTTTCTTCCAAGTTCCATGTCCTATAGAAAACCATTAAATCTGATTTTGTGTTGCCCACAGTGATTCCCCAAATCTACACTCATATTACAGATTTTATTGTCCACTCAAGATACAGTATAATCATTACATTTAGGCATGAAACTTACTTATTTTTTCTTAAACCGTTTTTATTGAATATTTTCATATATAACATACAAAAAGTAAAGTATTCATGCAAGGTTAAGGAAAAGCAAAAATAGCAAAACAGTCAAGTAAAACAGCAAAACAATCAAGTAAAACATAACCACCTTACATGAGTCGAATTCACTCAATAACCATTGATTGTCCAGAGCATTGCCATTATGATGTCTTGAGTATCATATTCCTTATCTTCATAAACATCCGAGGAACAAAATAAAATGAAAAGAAGAAAAGAGTGTAGTGTTGGTATTAGAAAGTACGGAAAAAAAGAGAAAGGAGGAAATGAGGGGTTCGGATTAAGAGGACAGAAGAAAGTGGGGGGAGGGGGGAAGAGAAGAGAACTGAGGGGTGAAGTATGAGGAGAGTTAAATCCCCCCCCCACATTTGTTGGCTGGCTCTCTGTTCTACCCTACTCCACTAATTTGTCTCCAAGAGTGTTAGGAATTCAGGTGATTTGCGAAACATAATTCAATCCTGCCATGTTTTGTAAAACGTATCCTCACGCTGTGTCGTAATGGTGGATAACCTCTCCATCCTCCAGGAGGATGAAGGAAATCCATTTCAGCTATCCAATCCCCGATATTGGGTGCTATCTTAGAACGCCACTTCCTAGGATTAATAGTATGAGTGAGTGGCCGTTATGCAATGTTTTAGGAGTCCTACCTTGATGCTCCTGAAGGAGCCTGCGATCAATGTGGCGAAACGTACATTGGAGCTGGAGTCCTTGGGAACTACAGATCATATCTGCACTGGTACTAGTATTTTCTTGGAGATTTTCCATGCACTTTATTTAGTCTTTTTAGATCGTTCATGATGCACTTTTGCATTTATAGGTCTGTCCTTTAGGAGACTATTCTCCAGTATGTATATTTGATCTGTACCCTACATGATGTATTTTTGTACTATGGTATTTATTGTGAATTATCTTGTCAGTTTCCCCGTTTTTAAATCATATTTAATAAACTATTTGAACAATGTTTCTTGACATTTTGGTTTAATGTTCATTTTCTTTGGGACGTTTTGAGATTGTTTAATGGACATTATGTATTAGAGTGAGTTTTTCTCACTGAGGTGTGTATTTAATCTGTACCACCTAGTTAAAAGTTTAAAGGTTCATTTCCTGATCCCTACAAATCAAAGGGAGCCTGTGTGCACAAAAAAGCTCTTTTCCATTGCTCAAATGAAAACTCTAGCCCAATCTCCCGTTCCCAATCCAAGGCAAACCATTACATTCTCAGCTTTCTCTGACATAGGAATTGAGTATACTTCTGAGACTGAGTGTGCAGGGCTCATCTCTTGCATCATCAATGATTCTAGTGGCATCAGATCTGTCTAGTTTAAATAAGCCAGCTGGAGGGACGACACGAAGGAACGTAGTTGCAAATATACAAACCATGAGATGTGGAGTTCTGGAAATTCCTCACTCAGTTCCGCCAGTGATTGCCATCTCTCTAAGGTCCTCGAAATTGTCAATCACTGGCGTCATGGGACCAGGGCTGTTTGAGAAACTCTGTGCCAATATAGAGGAGTCTCATATTTTAAGTAGATCACATCTCAGAAAAGGTAGGGAGTTGGTCCAGTTACGATGTGCCTTAGGGGTCCAAAGTAGCAAAGTCAGGGCCAGTGTTGAAAGAGACCTTTCTATCGAGACCCATTGTTTTCCTCCCCGATCATGAAACCAGTCCAAGGCCATATCACTATGGCTTCCCGATGATAGCTTCTCAAGTTTGGCATGCCCATTCTGCACTCTGATTTCAGTTTGCTAAGCAATGAGCTAGCAAGTCAAGGTCTCTTCAGTCCCGATATGAACTTACTACAGACTGCGTCTAGATGCTTAAAATATTTGCCTGTGAATATCACTGGGACTGCCTGGAACAGGTACAACAGTCTGGTGAGAATATCCATTTTGATGACATTTCTTCCACCAAACCATGACAACCTAGCTCTCCTATATCTCTGAAGATTTGCTGTAACATGCGTTAAAATAGGGGTGAAGTTGGCCTGATATAATTGGGAAGTCTCTGATGTCAACTGTATCCCCAGATATTGCATTGATGTGGATCACCACCGAAAGGGAAATTAGTTTTGTAGAACCACCCTCTACCGACCTGGCACCGTAATAATAAGTATCTCAGACTTAGATGGATTGATTTTAAAGTTACTTATCCTGCTATACCTATCAAACTCCCTCATCACCACGGGTAATGAAAGTCTTGGGTTCAAGATAAATAGCAATAAGTCATCTGTATATATGGAGAGTTTATGTACTCTAGGCCCAACCTGTATACCAGTAATATTGGGGATGTCTCTAAGGGCTACCGCTAGGTACTCCATCACTATAATATACAGCAACGGTGACAGCGGTCAGCGCTGTCTCGTTCCATTTGATATCTTAAAAGAATCTGAATAAATTTACTTCTTAACAATCCCAAGTGTGATACTATCATTTGAGGTTATGGTATCTTAAATATCAATCCAAAATAAGTGAAAATTATAATTGTGAGAATTCTCAGTTTCTATACTTGATATATCACTTCATTTACATTTTGATCTACAACAGGAAAACACAAGCTCTCCATGATCATTCTAAAATGAATCCATCATAGTTCTAATATAATAAAACATTTGTTTTATGTTAATATTTCATTTGTATATTTCATTTTTTTTATATTGCTTCTATTTGTTTTTAATTCTTGCATTACACTTTATTTGCTGTTAAACCTCTCAGTAACACAAACCTTCCAGATGGCACATGATGTGAGCAATCCAATCTGCAAATTGTATACACAGAAAAACCATTGAACTGGTAATGTAGTCTGACCCTCATTAGGACTGAGAAACAAAGTAGTGTGAAAAGCTTATATTGATTTGTTTAGTAAAAAGTAGAAAAACATAAAAATACTGATGTTTATGTGATTTTTAGTAGTACAGTCTGGAATCTACATAGCAATTGCTAATTATAAGTGATGAGCAAGTGTACTCGTTGCTCGGGTTTTCCCGAGCACGCTCGGGTGGTCTCCGAGTATTTGTAAGTGTTCGGAGATTTTGTTTTCGTCACCTCAGCTGAATGATTTACGGCTGCTAGACAGGCTGAACACATGTAGGGATTCCCTAGCAACCAGGCAACCCCTTCATGAACTCAGCCTGGCTAGTAGCTGTAAATCATTCAGCTGAGGTGACAAAAAATAAATCTCCAAACACTTACAAATACTCGGAGACCACCCAAGCATGCTCGGGTAAACCCGAGCAACTAGTACACTCGCTCATCACTACTAATTATGGATTGGTTGCTATCTACCTGTCTGTTCTTCCAGGCACATATCTCTGCCAGCCCAGAAAGGTCAAGGACCGATCTTGTTGGTGATCCCGCAGCTTTTGTTGATGTCGCATTGGCTCTGTTGACAGGGCATCTCTGATGTCAAGTTGATTGACAGTCAGCTGCCTAATTGCGGGGATCAGCATGGCGCCGCCAGTGACAGAGCAGAAGAGATGCTCTGTAGACATGAGGCCAAATGAAACAGCACAAACGAAAGCAGGAGCGGTTCATGACTTGAGATGAGCAAACCTTTCAAGATTTGGCAAGCATCCTGATATTCTCCGAATATGTTCGCCGAACAGTCAGTTGGCCGTACCCGAACATCATTAAATTCAATGGGAGGCAAAACTAAATTATGCACAACACCTTAACGGGTGACAAAAAGCTTTATAAACAGCTAAAATTAGGGACAGAAGCCATGAAATGTGGCATCAATTGACCGACAGTAGAAATGTGCTAATGGCACAGCTGCAGTCTGCCATGGGCCATGCATGAGATATCAGGGTCTGGGCCAGCATTTAGAGCTTTGATTTAAAGTTTCAATTAAGACATGGTGGGTAAGGGATCAGTGTAACTCTTTTTGGCTGGAACCCTGATACCTGTTATGGTTCTCAATGGCAAGAGAACATAGCCCAGCAAACATAAGAACTAGCTCTTGGAAGGATGGAAACTAAACTGACCATGAACTAAACCTGCTGCACAACTAACAGTAGCCGGGTAGCGTAGCCTGCGTTTTATCCCTAGACGCCCAGCGCCGGCCGGAGGACTAACTAATCCTGGCAGAGGAAAATATAGTCCTGGCTCACCTCTAGAGAAATTTCCCCGAGAGGCAGACAGAGGCCCCCACAAATATTGGCGGTGATTTTAGATGAAATGACAAACGTAGTATGAAAATAGGTTTAGCAAAATTGAGGTCCGCTTACTAGATAGCAGGAAGACAGAAAAGGCACTTTCATGGTCAGCTGAAAACCCTATCAAAATACCATCCTGAAATTACTTTAAGACTCTAGTATTAACTCATAACATCAGAGTGGCAATTTCAGATCACAAGAGCTTTCCAGACACAGAAACGAAACTACAGCTGTGAACTGGAACAAAATGCAAAAACAAACAAGGACTAAAGTCCAACTTAGCTGGGAGTTGTCTAGCAGCAGGAACATGCACAGAAAGGCTTCTGATTACAATGTTGACCGGCATGGAAGTGACAGAGGAGCAAGGCTAAATAGCGACTCCCACATCCTGATGGAAACAGGTGAACAGAGAGGAAGATGCACACCAGTACAATTCCACCAGTGGCCACCGGGGGAGCCCAAAATCCAATTTCACAACAGTACCCCCCCCTCAAGGAGGGGGCACCGAACCCTCACCAGAACCACCAGGGCGATCAGGATGAGCCCTATGAAAGGCATGGACCAAATCGGAGGCATGAACATCAGAGGCAGTCACCCAAGAATTATCCTCCTGACCGTATCCCTTCCATTTGACCAGATACTGGAGTTTCCGTCTGGAAACACGGGAGTCCAAGATTTTTTCCACAACGTACTCCAACTCGCCCTCAACCAACACCGGAGCAGGAGGCTCAACGGAAGGCACAACCGGTACCTCATACCTGCGCAATAATGACCGATGAAAAACATTATGAATAGAAAAAGATGCAGGGAGGTCCAAACGGAAGGACACAGGGTTAAGAATCTCCAATATCTTGTACGGGCCGATGAACCGAGGCTTAAACTTGGGAGAAGAAACCCTCATAGGGACAAAACGAGAAGACAACCACACCAAGTCCCCAACACAAAGCCGAGGACCAACCCGACGCCGGCGGTTGGCAAAAAGCTGAGTCTTCTCCTGGGACAACTTCAAATTGTCCACTACCTGCCCCCAAATCTGATGCAACCTCTCCACCACAGCATCCACTCCAGGACAATCCGAAGATTCCACCTGACCAGAAGAAAATCGAGGATGAAACCCCGAATTACAGAAAAAGGGAGACACCAAGGTGGCAGAGCTGGCCCGATTATTGAGGGCAAACTCCGCTAAAGGCAAAAAAGCAACCCAATCATCCTGATCTGCAGACACAAAACACCTCAAATATGTCTCCAAGGTCTGATTCGTCCGCTCGGTCTGGCCATTAGTCTGAGGATGGAAAGCAGACGAGAAAGACAAATCTATGCCCATCCTAGCACAGAATGCTCGCCAAAATCTAGACATGAATTGGGTACCTCTGTCAGAAACGATATTCTCCGGAATACCATGCAAACGGACCACATTTTGAAAAAACAGAGGAACCAACTCGGAAGAAGAAGGCAACTTAGGCAGGGGAACCAAATGGACCATCTTAGAGAAACGATCACACACCACCCAGATGACAGACATCTTCTGAGAAACAGGAAGATCCGAAATAAAATCCATCGAGATGTGCGTCCAGGGCCTCTTCGGGATAGGCAAGGGCAACAACAATCCACTAGCCCGAGAACAACAAGGCTTGGCCCGAGCACAAATGTCACAAGACTGCACGAAGCCTCGCACATCTCGAGACAGGGAAGGCCACCAGAAGGACCTTGCCACCAAATCCCTGGTACCAAAGATTCCAGGATGACCTGCCAACGCAGAAGAATGAACCTCAGAAATGACTTTACTGGTCCAATCATCAGGAACAAACAGTCTACCAGGTGGGCAACGATCAGGTCTATCCGCCTGAAACTCCTGCAAGGCCCGCCGCAGGTCTGGAGAAACGGCAGACAATATCACTCCGTCCTTAAGGATACCTGTAGGTTCAGAATTACCAGGGGAGTCAGGCTCAAAACTCCTAGAAAGGGCATCCGCCTTAACATTCTTAGAACCCGGCAGGTAGGACACCACAAAATTAAACCGAGAGAAAAACAACGACCAGCGCGCCTGTCTAGGATTCAGGCGTCTGGCGGACTCAAGATAAATTAGATTTTTGTGGTCAGTCAATACCACCACCTGATGTCTAGCCCCCTCAAGCCAATGACGCCACTCCTCAAAAGCCCACTTCATGGCCAAAAGCTCCCGATTCCCAACATCATAATTCCGCTCGGCGGGCGAAAATTTACGCGAGAAAAAAGCACAAGGTCTCATCACGGAGCAATCGGAACTTCTCTGCGACAAAACCGCCCCAGCTCCGATTTCAGAAGCGTCGACCTCAACCTGAAAAGGAAGAGCAACATCAGGCTGACGCAACACAGGGGCAGAAGAAAAGCGGCGCTTAAGCTCCCGAAAGGCCTCCACAGCAGCAGGGGACCAATCAGCAACATCAGCACCCTTCTTAGTCAAATCAGTCAATGGTTTAACAACATCAGAAAAACCAGCAATAAATCGACGATAAAAGTTAGCAAAGCCCAAAAATTTCTGAAGACTCTTAAGAGAAGAGGGTTGCGTCCAATCACAAATAGCCTGAACCTTGACAGGATCCATCTCGATGGAAGAGGGGGAAAAAATATATCCCAAAAAGGAAATCTTTTGAACCCCAAAAACGCACTTAGAACCCTTCACACACAAGGAATTAGACCGCAAAACCTGAAAAACCCTCCTGACCTGCTGGAAATGAGAGTCCCAGTCATCCGAAAAAATCAAAATATCATCCAGATACACAATCATAAATTTATCCAAATAATCACGGAAAATGTCATGCATAAAGGACTGAAAGACTGAAGGGGCATTTGAAAGACCAAAAGGCATCACCAAATACTCAAAGTGGCCCTCGGGCGTATTAAATGCGGTTTTCCACTCATCCCCCTGCTTAATTCGCACCAAATTATACGCCCCACGGAGATCTATCTTAGAGAACCACTTGGCCCCCTTTATGCGAGCAAACAAATCAGTCAGCAGTGGCAACGGATATTAATATTTAACCGTGATTTTATTCAAAAGCCGATAATCAATGCACGGCCTCAAAGAGCCATCTTTCTTAGCCACAAAGAAAAAACCGGCTCCTAAGGGAGATGACGAAGGACGAATATGTCCCTTTTCCAAGGACTCCTTTATATATTCTCGCATAGCAGCATGTTCAGGCACAGACAGATTAAATAAACGACCCTTAGGGTATTTACTACCCGGAATCAAATCTATGGCACAATCGCACTCCCGGTGCGGAGGTAATGAACCAAGCTTAGGTTCTTCAAAAACGTCACGATATTCAGTCAAGAATTCAGGAATCTCAGAGGGAATAGATGATGAAATGGAAACCACAGGTACGTCCCCATGTGTCCCCTTACATCCCCAGCTTAACACAGACATAGCTTTCCAGTCAAGGACTGGGTTATGAGATTGCAGCCATGGCAATCCAAGCACCAACACATCATGTAGGTTATACAGCACAAGAAAGCGAATAATCTCCTGGTGATCCGGATTAATCCGCATAGTTACTTGTGTCCAGTATTGTGGTTTATTGCTAGCCAATGGGGTGGAGTCAATCCCCTTCAGGGGTATAGGAGTTTCAAGAGGCTCCAAATCATACCCACAGCGTTTGGCAAAGGACCAATCCATAAGACTCAAAGCGGCGCCAGAGTCGACATAGGCATCCGCGGTAATAGATGATAAAGAACAAATCAGGGTCACAGATAGAATAAACTTAGACTGTAAAGTGCCAATTGAAACAGACTTATCAAGCTTCTTAGTACGCTTAGAGCATGCTGATATAACATGAGTTGAATCACCGCAATAGAAGCACAACCCATTTTTTCGTCTAAAATTCTGCCATTCACTTCTGGACAGAATTCTATCACATTGCATATTCTCTGGCGTCTTCTCAGTAGACACCGCCAAATGGTGCACAGGTTTGCGCTCCCGCAGACGCCTATCGATCTGGATAGCCATTGTCATGGACTCATTCAGACCCGCAGGCACAGGGAACCCCACCATAACATCCTTAATGGCATCAGAGAGACCCTCTCTGAAATTCGCCACCAGGGCGCACTCATTCCACTGAGTAAGCACAGCCCATTTACGGAATTTCTGGCAGTATATTTCAGCTTCGTCTTGCCCCTGAGATAGGGACATCAAGGCCTTTTCCGCCTGAAGTTCTAACTGAGGTTCCTCATAAAGCAACCCCAAGGCCAGAAAAAACGCATCCACATTGAGCAACGCAGGATCCCCTGGAGCCAATGCAAAAGCCCAATCCTGAGGGTCGCCCCGGAGCAAGGAAATCACAATCCTGACCTGCTGAGCAGGATCTCCAGCAGAGCGAGATTTCAGGGACAAAAACAACTTGCAATTATTTTTGAAATTTTGAAAGCAAGATCTATTCCCCGAGAAAAATTCAGGCAAAGGAATTCTAGGTTCAGATATAGGAACATGAACAACAAAATCTTGTAAATTTTGAACTTTCGTGGTGAGATTATTCAAACCTGCAGCTAAACTCTGAATATCCATTTTAAACAGGTGAACACAGAGCCATTCCAGGATTAGAAGGAGAGAGAGAGAGAAAGGCTGCAATATAGGCAGACTTGCAAGAGATTCAATTACAAGCACACTCAGAACTGAAGGAAAAAAAAAAAAAAAAAAAAATCTTCAGCAGACTTCTCTTTTCTCTCCTTTCTCTGTCAATTAATTTAACCCTTTTCGGGCCGGTCAAACTGTTATGGTTCTCAATGGCAAGAGAACATAGCCCAGCAAACATAAGAACTAGCTCTTGGAAGGATGGAAACTAAACTGACCATGAACTAAACCTGCCGCACAACTAACAGTAGCCGGGTAGCGTAGCCTGCGTTTTATCCCTAGACGCCCAGCTCCGGCCGGAGGACGAACTAATCCTGGCAGAGGAAAATATAGTCCTGGCTCACCTCTAGAGAAATTTCCCCGAGAGGCAGACAGAGGCCCACTGTTATGGTTCTCAATGGCAAGAGAACATAGCCCAGCAAACATAAGAACTAGCTCTTGGAAGGATGGAAACTAAACTGACCATGAACTAAACCTGCCGCACAACTAACAGTAGCCGGGTAGCGTAGCCTGCGTTTTATCCCTAGACGCCCAGCGCCGGCCGGAGGACGAACTAATCCTGGCAGAGGAAAATATAGTCCTGGCTCACCTCTAGAGAAATTTCCCCGAGAGGCAGACAGAGGCCCCCACAAATATTGGCGGTGATTTTAGATGAAATGACAAACGTAGTATGAAAATAGGTTTAGCAAAATTGAGGTCCGCTTACTAGATAGCAGGAAGACAGAAAAGGCACTTTCATGGTCAGCTGAAAACCCTATCAAAATACCATCCTGAAATTACTTTAAGACTCTAGTATTAACTCATAACATCAGAGTGGCAATTTCAGATCACAAGAGCTTTCCAGACACAGAAACGAAACTACAGCTGTGAACTGGAACAAAATGCAAAAACAAACAAGGACTAAAGTCCAACTTAGCTGGGAGTTGTCTAGCAGCAGGAACATGCACAGAAAGGCTTCTGATTACAATGTTGACCGGCATGGAAGTGACAGAGGAGCAAGGCTAAATAGCGACTCCCACATCCTGATGGAAACAGGTGAACAGAGAGGAAGATGCACACCAGTACAATTCCACCAGTGGCCACCGGGGGAGCCCAAAATCCAATTTCACAACAGATACCCCATGCAACAGCTCAATTTTATTTTTTTCCCAGCCATATTCAGGTGGCACAAACATCAGTTTTATAGTGTTTTATTGGTAGAAAAATGTCAGGAAAGTAATGCAGGTAGTTGAATGATCAATTGACCCAGAGTAGAACATTTTATAATGGCACACAGGCAGTCAGACATGAGCCATGCATGAGGTGTCAGGGTCTGGGCCAGCATGTAAAGCTTTGAACTGAAGTTTCAAATAAGACATGGTGTGTAAGGGAGCAGTGTATGCCTTCTTTGCTGGAGCCCTGAAAACTCATGCAACAATTAATTTTTTTTTTCCCAGCCACACTCAGGTGGCACAAACATCAATTTTATAGAGTACTATTGGTAGAAAAATGTAAGGATATTAACACAGGTAGTTGAGTGAAAGTAAGAACAGGCCTGTCAGTCTGGGAGCCCTACTGCTACAGGCAACACATATGAAGGAGAACCAACTTGGATTCTTCAGATTTCAAAAAATTATTGTCATACACCACTAAAGTGGTATCAATTTCCACACAGTAGAAACACAGACAACAGGACAAGGGGATCATTATCCTCTTCATCTCCCGACTGTTGCGCGCCCATCACCTCATCCTCCTCATCCTCTTCCATTTGTTCCTCAGCTCCTGCTCCTTCAGTAACAGTTTGTCTGGTACCATGAGTCCCCTCGATCTCTGAAAACCATCCTCCTGGCAACCGCCTGTGCAAAGAAAGTACGGAACTCTGTGTGCAGAATTATTAGGCAAGTTGTATTTTAGCCCCTTAAGCCCCGAGGGTGGTTTGCACGTTAATGACCGGGCCAATTTTTACAATTCTGACCACTGTCCCTTTATGAGGTTATAACTCTGGAACGCTTCAACGGATCTTGGCGATTCTGACATTGTTTTCTCGAGACATATTGTACTTCATGTTAGTGGTAAAATTTCTTCGATATAACTTGCGTTTATTTGTGAAAAAAACGAATATTTGGCGAAAATTTTGAAAATTTCGCAATTTTCCAACTTTGAATTTTTATGCCCTTAAATCACAGAGATATGTCACACAAAATACTTAATAAATAACATTTCCCACATGTCTACTTTACATCAGCACAATTTTGGAACCAAAATTTTTTTTTGTGACGGAGTTATAAGGGTTAAAAGTTGACCAGCAATTTCTCATTTTTACAACACCATTTTTTTTTAGGGACCACATCTCATCTGAAGTCATTTTGACGGGTCTATATGATAGAAAATACCCAAGTGTGACACCATTCTAAAAACTGCACCCCTCAAGGTACTCAAAACCACTTTCAAGAAGTTTATTAACCCTTCAGGTGTTTCACAGGAATTTTTGGAATGTTTAAATAAAAATGAACATTTAACTTTTTTTCACACAAAATTTATTTCAGCTCCAATTTGTTTTATTTTACCAAGGGTAACAGGAGAAAATAGACCCCAAAAGTTGTTGTACAATTTGTCCTGAGTACGCTGATACCCCATATGTGGGGGTAAACCACAGTTTGGGCGCATGGCAGAGCTTGGAAGCAAAGGAGCGCCATTTGACTTTTCAATGCAAAATTGACTGGAATTGAGATGGGACACCATGTTGCATTTGGAGAGCCCCTGATGTGCCTAAACATTGAAACCCCCCACAAGTGACACCATTTTGGAAAGTAGACCCCCTAAGGAACTTATCTAGATGTGTGGTGAGCACTTTGACCCAACAAGTGCTTTACAGAAGTTTATAATGCAGAGCCGTAAAAATAAAAAATCATATTTTTTCACAAAAATTATCTTTTCACCCCCAATTTTTTATTTTCCCAAGGGTGAGAGAAGAAATTGGACCCCAAAAATTGTTGTGCAATTTGTCCTGAGTACGCTGATACCCCATATGTGGGTGTAAACCATTGTTTGGGCGCAGGGCAGAGCTCGGAAGGGAAGGAGCGCCATTTGACTTTTCAATGCAAAATTGACTGGAATTGAGATGGGACGCCATGTTGCATTTAGAGAGCCCTTGATGTGCCTAAACATTGAAACCCCTAACAAGTGACACCATTTTGGAAAGTAGACCCCCTAAGGAACTTATCTAGATGTGTGGTGAGCACTTTGACCCAACAAGTGCTTTACAGAAGTTTATAATGCAGAGCCGTAAAAATAAAAAATCATATTTTTTCACAAAAATGATCTTTTCACCCCCAATTTTTTATTTTCCCAAGGGTAAGAGAAGAAATTGGACCCCAGAAATTGTTGTGCAATTTGTCCTGAGTACACTGATACCCCATATGTGGGTGTAAACCATTGTTTGGGCGCAGGGCAGAGCTCAGAAGGGAAGGAGCGCCATTTGACTTTTCAATGCAAAATTGACTGGAATTGAGATGGGACGCCATGTTGCGTTTGGAGAGCCCCTAATGTGCCTAAACATTGAAACCCCCCACGAGTGACACCATTTTGGAAAGTAGACCCCTTAAGGAACTTATCTAGATGTGTGTTGAGCACTTTGACCCAACAAGTGCTTCACAGAAGTTTATAATGCAGAGCCGTAAAAATAAAAAATCATATTTTTTCACAAAAATGATCTTTTCACCCCCATTTTTTTATTTCCCCAAGGGTAAGAGAAGAAATTAGACCACAAAAGTTGTTGTGCAATTTGTCCTGAGTACGACGATACCCCATATGTGGGTGTAAACCATTGTTTGGGCGCATAGCAGAGCTCAGAAGGGAAGAAGCGCTATTTTACTTTTCAATGCAAAATTGACTGGAATTAAGATGGGATGCCATGTTGCGTTTGGAGAGCCCCTGATGTGCCTAAACATTAAACCCCCCCACAAGTGACACCATTTTGGAAAGTAGACCCCCTAAGGAACTTATCTAGATGTGTTTTGAGAGCTTTGAACCCCCAAGTGTTTCACTACAGTTTATAACGCAGAGCCGCGAAAATAAAAATTATTTTTTTTTTTCACAAAAATGATTTTTTAGCCCCCAGTTTTGTATTTTCACAAGGGTATCAGGATAAATTGGACCCCAAAAGTTGTTGTCCAATTTGTCTGGAGTACGCTGATACCCCATTTGTGGGGAGGGACCACTGTTTGGGCGCATGACAGAGCTCGGAAGGGAAGGAGCGCCATTTGGAATGCAGACTTAAATGGATTGGTCTGCAGGCGTCACGTTGCATTTGCAGAGCCCCTGATGTACCCAAACAGTACAAACCCCCCACAAGTGACCCCATATTGGAAACTAGACCCCCCAAGGAACTTATCTAGATGTGTTGTGAGAACTTTGAACCCCCAAGTGTTTCACTACAGTTTATAACGCAGAGCCGTGAAAATATATATTTTTTTTTTTTCACAAAAATGAAATTTAGCCCCCAGTTTTGTATTTTCACAAGGGTATCAGGATAAATTGGACCCTAAAAGTTGTTGTCCAATTTGTCCTGAGTACGCTGATACCCCCTATGTGGGGGGGAACCACTGTTTGGGCGCATGACAGAGCTCGGAAGGGAAGGAGCGCCATTTGGAATTCAGACTTAAATGGATTGGTCTGCAGGCGTCACGTTGCATTTGCAGAGCCCCTGATGTACCCAAACAGTACAAACCCCCCACAAGTGACCCCATATTGGAAACTAGACCCACCAAGGAACTTATCTAGATGTGTTGTGAGAACTTTGAACCCCCAAGTGTTTCACTACAGTTTATAACGCAGAGCCGTGAAAATAAAAATTATTTTTCTTTTTCACAAAAATGATTTTTTAGCCCCCAGTTTTGTATTTTCACAAGGGTATCAGGATAAATTGGACCCTAAAAGTTGTTGTCCAATTTGTCCTGAGTACGCTGATACCCCCTATGTGGGGGGGAACCACTGTTTGGGCGCATGACAGAGCTCGGAAGGGAAGGAGCGCCATTTGGAATGCAGACTTAAATGGATTGGTCTGCAGGCGTCACGTTGCATTTGCAGAGCCCCTGATGTACCCAAACAGTACAAACCCCCCACAAGTGACCCCATATTGGAAACTAGACCTCCCAAGGAACTTATCTAGATGTGTTGTGAGAACTTTGAACCCCCAAGTGTTTCACTACAGTTTACAACGCAGAGCCGTGAAAATAAAACATATTTTTTTTCCCACAAAAATGATTTTTAGCCCCCCAAATTTTTATTTTCCCAAGGATAACAAGAGAACTTGGACCCCAGAAGTTGTTGTTCAATTTGTCCCTAGTACGCTGATACCCCATATGTTGGGGTAAACCCCTTTTTGGACGCACGGGAGAGCTCGGAAGGGAAGGAGCACTGTTTTACTTTTTCAACGCAGAATTGGCTGGAATTGAGATTGGACGCCATGTCGCGTTTGGAGAGCCCCTGATGTGCCTGAACAGTGGAAACTCCCCAATTCTACCTGAAACCCTACCCCTAACCGTTTACTGAACATTTTCTGACAGTCATAAGTGCCACGTATATAAGTGCCACGTATATAAGTGCCACGTATATAAGTGCCACGTATTTAAGTGCCACGTATTTAAGTGCCACGTATTTAAGTGCCACGTATTTAAGTGCCACGTATTTAAGTGCCACGTATTTAAGTGCCACGATATTTCAGTGCCACAATATTTCAGTGCCACGTATTTCAGTGCCACGTATTTCAGTGCCACGTATTTCAGTGCCACGTATTTCAGGCACTGAAAAATACGTGGCACGTAAATATTTCAGTGCCACGATATTTCAGTGCCACGATATTTCAGTGCCACGTATTTCAGTGCCACGTATTTCAGGCACTGAAAAATACGTGGCACGTAAATACGTGGCACGTAAATACGTGGCACTTAAATACGTGGCACTTAAATACGTGGCACTTAAATACGTGGCACTTAAATACGTGGCACTTAAATACGTGGCACTTATATACGTGGCCACTGAAATATCGTGGCACTTATATACGTATATACGTATATAAACGTATATTTCAGTGCCACGTATTTCAGTGCCACGTATTTCAGTGCCACGTATTTCAGGCACTGAAAAATACGTGGCACGTAAATACTTCAGTGCCACGATATTTCAGTGCCACGATATTTCAGTGCCACGATATTTCAGTGCCACGTATTTCAGTGCCACGTATTTCAGTGCCACGTATTTCAGGCACTGAAAAATACGTGGCACGTAAATACGTGGCACGTAAATACGTGGCACTGAAATACGTGGCACTGAAATACGTGGCACTTAAATACGTGGCACTTAAATACGTGGCACTTAAATACGTGGCACTTATATACGTGGCCACTGAAATATCGTGGCACTTATATACGTATATACGTATATAAACGTATATTTCAGTGCCACGTATTTCAGGCACTGAAAAATACGTGGCACGTAAATACGTGGCACGTAAATACGTGGCACTGAAATACGTGGCACTTAAATATGTGGCACTTAAATACGTGGCACTTAAATACGTGGCACTTAAATACGTGGCCACTGAAATATCGTGGCACTTATATACGTATATACGTATATAAACGTATATTTCAGTGCCACGTATTTCAGTGCCACGTATTTCAGGTTAGGGGTAGGGTTAGGGGTAGGGTTAGGGTTTTTTGTTTTTTTCTTGTTTTCTTGTGTTTTTCTATAAAAACGCATGCGTTTTACCGCGTTTACATGCATTTTTTCACACATGCGGTTTTTTTAAAAAACGCATGCAGATAAAAACGCAAGTGTGAAACCAGACTAAAAGACGCTTTTTATAGCAAAAAAGTTTTTGCGTCTCCACATTTTGAGACCTATAATTTTTCCACATTTTGGTCCACAGAGTCATGTGAGGTCTTGTTTTTTGCGGGACGAGTTGACGTTTTTATTGGTAACATTTTCGGACACGTGACCATTTTTTATCACTTTTTATTCCGATTTTTGTGAGGCAGAATAACCAAAAACCAGCTATTCATGAATTTCTTTAGGGAGAGGCGTTTATACCGTTCTGCGCTTGGTAAAATTGATAAAGCAGTTTTATTCTTCGGGTCAGTACGATTACAGCGATACCTCATTTATATCATTTTTTTATGTTTTGACGCTTTTATACGATAAAAACTATTTTATAGAAAAAATAATTATTTTGGCATCGCTTTATTCTGAGGACTATAACTTTTTTATTTTTTTGCTGATGATGCTGCATGGCGGCTCGTTTTTTGCGGGACAAGATGACGTTTTCAGCGGTAACATGGTTATTTATATCCGTCTTTTTGATCGCGTGTTATTCCACTTTTTGTTCGGCGGTATGGTAATAAAGCGTTGTTTTTTGCCTCGTTTTTTTTTTTTTTTTCTTACGGTGTTTACTGAAGGGGTTAACTAGTGGGCCAGTTTTATAGGTGGGGTCGTTACGGACGCGGCGATACTAAATATGTGTACTTTTATTGTTTTTGTTTGTTTTTTTTAGATAAAGAAATGTATTTATGGGAATAATTTTTTTTTTTATTATTATTTATTTAGGAATTATTTATTTATTTTTTTTACACATGTGGAAATTTTTTTTTTTACTTTTTTACTTTGTCCCAGGGGGGGACATCACAGATCGCAGATCTGATAGTGTGCACAGCACTCTATCAGATCCGTGATCATACTTTCATCGGAGCAGGCTGCAGCTTTCATCTGCAGCCTGCTCCGACCCGGAAGTGCTCCCTGCAGGACCTGGATACAGCCCCTCGGCCATTTTGGATCCGGGGCCTGCAGGGAGAAGACGTTCGGTACGAGGTGAGTACATCGCCTTGTACCGATCGTCTCAGGGAAGCCCGCAGGGAGCCCCCTCCCTGCGCGATGCTTCCCTGTACCGCCGGTACACCGCGATCATGTTTGATCGCGGTGTGCCGGGGGTTAATGTGCCGGGGGCGGTCCGTGACCGCTCCTGGCACATAGTGCCGGATGTCAGCTGCGATATGCAGCCGACACCCGGCCGCGATCGGCCGCGCTCCCCCCGTGAGCGCGGCCGATCGCGTATGACGTACTATACCGTCACCGGGAATTAAGGCCCACCCCACCTCGACGGTATAGTACGTCATATGGGATTAAGGGGTTAGAGGATTATTTTTATTATTGATCAACAACTATGTTCTCAATCAACCCAAAAGACTCATAAATATCAAAGCTTAATATTTTTGGAAGTTGGAGTAGGTTTTTTTTAGATTTGGCTATCTTAGGAGGATATCTGTTTGTGCAGGTAACTATTAGTGTGCAGAATTATTAGGCAACTTAATAACAACCACATATATTCCCATCTCACTTGTTTTTTTTCACCAGGTAAACCAATATAACTGCACAAAATTTAGAAATAAAACAAAACCCAATAAATTGACCAATATAGCCACCTTTCCTTAAGATGACACTCAACAGCCTTCCATCCATAGATTCTGTCAGTTGCTTGATCTGTTTACGATCAACATTGCATGCAGCAGCCACCACAGCCTCCCAGACACTGTTCCGAGAGGTGTACTGCTTTCCCTCCCTGTAGATCTCACATTTTATGAGGGACCACAGGTTCTCTATGGGCTTCAGATCAGGTGAACAAGGGGGCCATGTCATTATTTTGCCTTCTTTGAGACCTTTACTGGCCAGCCACACTGTGGAGTAGTTGGAGGCATGTGATGGAGCATTGTCCTGCATGAAAATCATGTTTTTCTTGAATGATACTGACTTCTTCCTGTACCACTGTTAGAAGAAGTTGTCTTCCAGAAACTGGCAGTAGGTCTGGGAGTTGAGCTTCACTCCATCCTCAACCCTAAAAGGTCCCACAAGTTCATCTTTGATGATACCAGCCCATACCAGTACCCCACCTCCACTTTGCTGGCATCTGAGTCAGAGTGGAGCTCTCTGCCCTTTACTGATCCAGCCTCTGGCCCATCAATCTGGCCCATCAAGAGTCACTCTCATCAGTCCATAAAACCTTTGAAAAGTCAGTCTTAAGATATTTTTTGGCCCAGTCTTGACGTTTTATCTTATGTTTCTTGTTCAAAGGTGGTCGTTTTTCAGCCTTCCTTACCTTGGCCATGTCCCTGAGTATCGCACACCTTGTGCTTTTTGTTACTCCAGTAACGTTGCAGCTCTGAAATATGGCAAAACTGGTGGCAAATGGCTTCTTGGCAGCGTCACGCTTGATTTCCCTCAATTCATGGGTAGTTATTTTGCGCCTTTTTTGCCCAACACGCTTCTTGCGACCCTGCTGGCTATTTGCCATGAAATGCTTGATTGTTCGGTGATCATGCTTCAAACGTTTGGCAATTTCAAGACTGCTGCATCCCTCTGCAAGACATCTCACAATTTTGGACTTTTCAGAGCCTGTCAAATCACTCTTCTGACCCATTTTGCCAAAGGAAAGGATGTTGCCTAATAATTAAGCACACCTTATATAGGGTTTTGATGCAATTAAACAACACCCCTCCTCATTACAGAGATGCACATCACCTGATTTACTTAATTGGTAGTTGGCTCTCAAGCCTGAACAGCTTGGAGTAGGACAACATGTACAGTATAAAAAGTATCATGTGATCCAAAAAACAACTTGCCTAATAATTCTGCACACAGTGTAGAAATATTATTATTCTTTCCGCATCCTCCTCTGCTTCCACCTCTTCCTCTCGGACCACCACCTCCTCACTCAGACTATTCAAGGTTTGCTTGAGCATGAAGGTGACTGGAACAGTGATGCTGATGATGGCATCGTCAGCGCTAACCATTTTAATAGTCATTTCAAAACTGTGCAGAAGAGTGCAGAGGTCCTTTATCTGTGCCCACTCTGCAAGCAAGATTTGCACCATGTCTGTGCTGCATTGGCCCAGGTTATGCAAAAGGACATATTGCACCTGAGCTCTTCGCTGCTGCCACAGTTGCTGCAACCTTTGAAGAGTGGAATTTGACCATGTCGGAACATCACAAATCAAACGGTTAACCGGTAGGCCGAAAGACCTCTGTAGTGATGCAATTTGATGGCCTGTGGGGTGCGTTCATCCAAAGTGAGCACATAGCAACCATTCTTTCTGCAGCAGCGCATCCAGGCCAGGATAGTGGCAGAGAAATTGCTGTTCCACCTGCATGAGGATGTGAGCCATTGCTCTAACTTGGCCTGGATAGCTATTCACAACTCTTGTTAAGCAGAAACACGGCACTCTGTGACAAGGTGAGAGTTGGTGCTCAAGTAGGGTATCCAACCCAATGACAAATTTGTAGCAATAACTTGGCACTCAATCGGTTATAAAGTGAAGACTATTGGTTTTTATTGCACGTCCAGACACAGAGTAAAATGATTGTTGTTAAACGTTTTCGGTCCCAAGTGAACCTTCATCAGAACAGTTTCGATTATCTGGGTTGCTGGATTAGCCCATATGAACAGAAGGAAAAAACACCCTCTGGGTTAATGCTGTGAGACGTTGCAATATGCAGGTGTGAGGGCTCTTGGTGTACTAAGTAGCTAGGGAATGCTGTGGCCCATATTCAGAATAGGAGGATGCAGCGCTGATGGCGTTCTAGCGCCAGTGAGGACAGCGCGTCCACACCGGCGCTAGAACGCCATCAGCGCTGCATCCTCCTATTCTGAATATGGGCCACAGCATTCCCTAGCGATTTGGTCAAATCGGTCAGTTTTTCTTGTATGTGACAAAACTGACATGCCATAATAGTTAGCAAATACCAAGAGCACACTCTTCTATGCTGGATAGCATATGAAAATGGTGGGTTTGAAGTCATGTGACCTTGCTTGGGCAGAGGGGGGTTATACATATGATGATCTGATGAGTGATGAGCGAGTATGCTCATTACTGGAGTTTCTCCAAGCATGCTTGGGTGATCTCTGAGTATTTCAAAATGGATTTTTGAACTTGATACCCTTTATCCAAAGGGGATGAATGTTGAATATCAGTAGAATTGTTTCCTCTAGTAATCTGTGATTCTAATGTAGCTCTTCATCTGTATATTGTTTTTAACTTTCTATTATATACTTACCTTGTCCCATATGAGAATTTCTTTTGCCCTCTGTAACCTAGGTGGGAAGTGCCCCTTAGCTGATGTTTTTTCTATATACCTACAATTTATTTTTTCTATTCTGTGACTAATTGTCTTTTGTGGTTTTGTTGTTTACATCAGACCAAACAGGAATGTCTAACTTGTAGAATGCTTATGCCGGTTTTGGATTACGAAAGCTAAGCAGCTTGTGGCTGGGCAGTCATCAGCATGGGAGACGGGTATATGATTAGTTTATGACTTTTGTTCTTTTTAGTTATTGATTATTTATAATATTTACTAGCTGTTTCCAGCCAGCTAACGCTCGGCACGCTCATTGCTATCTAAACCTAAAGTAATTAATGACAACATTCAATAGCGCTTATGCAGGTGGTAAATTAACTTAAAATGAAGTTAATAACAATAATAATCATTAAAAATCTGAATAATACTAATACTACATTTTAATCACAGTATAAAATCAAAAACAAACAGGATTCAGTAAGATGTGCGTTTTTTATTTATTTCAGCATCTAAACAAATTTCATAAGGAAACATAAATTGGTGGGTAGCGGGATTATGTGTGGTAATGGGGTGGGGGGCGGGATTATGTGTGGTGATGTGTTCGGGGGCAGGATTATGTGTGGTAATGTGGTGGGGGGCGGGATTATGTGTGGTGATGTGGTGGGGGGCGGGATTATCTGTGGTAATGTGGTGGGGGGTGCGATTATGTGTGGCAATGTTGTGGGGGGGCGGGATTATCTGTGGTAATGTGGTGGGGGGGATTATGTGTAGTAACATGGTGGGGGGCGGGATTATGTGTGGTGATTTGGGGGGTGGGATTATGTGTAGTAATGGGGTGGGGGGTGGGATTATGTGTGGTAATGAGTTGGGGGGGCGGGATTATGTGTGGTGATTTGGGGGGTGGGATTATGTGTGATAATGGGGTGGGGAGGCAGGATTATCTGTGGTAATGTGGTGGGGGGATTATGTGTAGTAATGTGGTGGGGGCGGGATTATGTCTGGTGATTTGGGGGGCGGGATTATGTGTAGTAATGGGGTGGGGGGTGGGATTATGTGTGGTAATGAGTTGGGGGGCGGGATTATGTGTGGTGATGTGTTGGGGGGCGGGATTATGTGTGGTAATGTGTTGGGGGGCGGGATTATGTGTGGTGATGTGTTGGGGGGTAGGATTATGTGTGGTAATGTGGTGGGGGGTGGGATTATGTGTGGTAATGTGGTGGGGGGGATTATCTGTGGTAATGTGGTGAGGGGGATTATGTGTAGTAACGAGGTGGGGGGCGGGATTATGTGTGGTGATTTGGGGGGCGGGATTATGTGTAGTAATGGGGTGGGGGTGGGATTATGTGTGGTAATGAGTTGGGGGGGCGGGATTATGTGTGGTGATGTGTTGGGGGGCGGGATTATGTGTGGTAATGTGTTGGGGGGCGGGATTATGTGTAGTGATGTGTTGGGGGGTAGGATTATGTGTGGTAATGTGGTGGGGGCGGGATTATGTGTGGTGATGTGGTGGGGGGCGGGATTATCTGTGGTAATGTGGTGGGGGGTGGGATTATGTGTGGTAATGTGATGGGGGCGGGATTATCTGTGGTAATGTGGTGGGGGGGATTATGTGTAGTAACGAGGTTGGGGGCGGGATTATGTGTGGTGATTTGGGGGATGGGATTATGTGTGATAATGGGGTGGGGAGACGGGATTATCTGTGGTAATGTGGTGGGGGGGATTATGTGTAGTAATGTGGTGGGGGGCGGGATTATGTGTTGTGATTTGAAGGGCGGGATTATGTGTAGTAATGGGGTGGGGGTGGGATTATGTGTGGTAATGAGTTGGGGGGCAGGATAATGTGTGGTAATGGCGTGGGGGGATGAGATTATGTGGTAGTGGGTTGGGGGGCGGAATTATGCGTGGTGTTGGGTTGGGGGGGCAGGATTATGTGTGGTGATGTGGTGGAGAGCGGGATTATGTGTGGTGATGTGGTGGGGGGCGGGATTATGTGTGGTAATGTGGTGGGGGGCGGGATTATGTGTGGTGATGTGTTGGGGGGCGGGATTATGTGTGGTGATGTGGTGGGGGGCGGGATTATGTGTGGTGATGTGGTGGGGAGGCGGGATTATGTGTGGTGATGTGGTGTGGGTGCGGAATTATGTGTGGTGATGTGGTGATGTGGTGGGGGGCATGATTATGTGTGGTAATGTGGTGGGGGGCAGGATTATGTGTGGTAATGTGGTGGTGGTGGGATTATGTGTGGTGATGTGGTGGGGGGCGGGATTATGTGTGGTGATGTGGTGGGGGGCGGGATTATGTGTGGTGATGTGGTGGAGGGCGGGATTATGTGTGGTAATGTGGTGGGGGGATGGGATTATGTGTGGTAATGTGGTGGGGGCGGGATTATTTGTGGTAATGTGGTGGGGGGCAGGATTATGTGTGGTAATGTGGTGGGGGGCAGGATTATGTGTGGCAATGTGGTGGGGGGGCGGGATTATCTGTGGTAATGTGGTGGGGGGGATTATGTGTAGTAATGAGGTGGGGGGCGGGATTATGTGTGGTGATTTGGGGGATGGGATTATGTGTGATAATGGGGTGGGGAGACGGGATTATCTGTGGTAATGTGGTGGGGATGATTATGTGTAGTAATGTGGTGGGGGGCGGGATTATGTGTTGTGATTTGAAGGACGGGATTATGTGTAGTAATGGGGTGGGGGGTGGGATTATGTGTGGTAATGAGTTGGGGGGCAGGATAATGTGTGGTAATGGCGTGGGGGGATGAGATTATGTGGTAGTGGGTTGGGGGGCGGGATTATGCGTGGTGTTGGGTTGGGGGGGCAGGATTATGTGTGGTGATGTGGTGGAGAGCGGGATTATGTGTGGTGATGTGGTGGGGGGCGGGATTATGTGTGGTAATGTGGTGGGGGGCGGGATTATGTGTGGTGATGTGTTGGGGGCGGGATTATGTGTGGTGATGTGGTGGGGGGCGGGATTATGTGTGGTGATGTGGTGGGGAGGCGGGATTATGTGTGGTGATGTGGTGTGGGTGCGGAATTATGTGTGGTGATGTGGTGATGTGGTGGGGGGCGGGATTATGTGTGGTAATGTGGTGGGGGGCAGGATTATGTGTGGTAATGTGGTGGGGGGCGGGATTATGTGTGGTGATGTGGTGGGGGGCGGGATTATGTGTGGTGATGTGGTGGGGGGCGGGATTATGTGTGGTGATGTGGTGGAGGGCGGGATTATGTGTGGTAATGTGGTGGGGGGATGGGATTATGTGTGGTAATGTGGTGGGGGCGGGATTATTTGTGGTAATGTGGTGGGGGGCAGGATTATGTGTGGTAATGTGGTGGGGGGCAGGATTATGTGTGGTAATGTGGTGGGGGTGCGGAATTATGTGTGGTGATGTGGTGGGGGCGGGATTATGTGTGGTAATGTGATGGGGGCAGGATTATTTGTGGTAATGTGGTGGGGGTGGGATTATGTGTGGTGATGTGGTGGGGGCGGGATTATGTGTGGTAATGTGGTGGGGGGACGGGATTATGTGTGGTAATGTGGTGGGGCGGGATTATTTGTGGTAATGTGGTGGGGGCAGGATTATGTGTGGTGATGTGGTGGGGGGCAGGATTATGTGTGGTAATGTGGTGGGGGTGGGATTATGTGTGGTGATGTGTTGGGGGCGGGATTATATGTGGTAATGTGGTGGGGGGCGGGATTATGTGAGGTAATGTGGTGGGGGGGCGAGATTATGTGTGGTAATGTGGTGGGGGGTGGGATTATGTGTGATTATGTGGTGGGGGAGCGGGATTATGTGTGGTAATGTGGTGGGGGGCAGGATTGTGTGGTAATGTGGTGGGGGTGGGATTATGTGTGGTGATGTGGTGGGGGTGGGATCATGTGTGGTAATGTGGTGGGGGGGATTATGTGTAGTAACGAGGTGGGGGGCGGGATTATGTGTGGTGATTTGGGGGATGGGATTATGTGTGATAATGGGGTGGGGAGACGGGATTATCTGTGGTAATGTGGTGGGGGGGATTATGTGTAGTAATGTGGTGGGGGGTGGGATTATGTGTGGTGATTTGAAGGGCGGGATTATGTGTAGTAATTGGGTGGGGGTGGGATTATGTGTGGTAATGAGTTGGGGGGCAGGATAATGTGTGGTAATGGCGTGGGGGGATGAGATTATGTGGTAATGGGTTGGGGGGCGGGATTATGCGTGGTGCTGGGTTGGGGGGGCAGGATTATGTGTGGTGATGTGGTGGAGGGCGGGATTATGTGTGGTGATGTGGTGGGGGGCAGGATTATGTGTGGTAATGTGGTGGGGGGCGGGATTATGTGTGGTAATGGGGTGGGAGTGGGATTATGTGTGGTGATGTGTTGGGGGGCGAGATTATGTGTGGTGATGTGGTGGGGGGCGGGATTATGTGTGGTGATGTGGTGGGGGGGCGGGATTATGTGTGGTGATGTGGTGTGGGTGCGGAATTATGTGTGGTGATGTGGTGATGTGGTGGGGGGCAAGATTATGTGTGTTAATGTGGTGGGGGGCAGGATTATGTGTGGTAATGTGGTGGGGGTGGGATTATGTGTGGTGATGTGGTGGGGGGCGGGATTATGTGTGGTGATGTGGTGGAGGGCGGGATTATGAGTGGTAATGTGGTGGGGGGACAGGATTATGTGTGTTAATGTGGTGGGGGCGGGATTATTTGTGGTAATGTGGTGGGGGGCAGGATTATGTGTGGTGATGTGGTGGGGGGCAGGATTATGTGTGGTAATGTGGTGGGGGTGCGGAATTATGTGTGGTGATGTGGTGGGGGGCGGGATTATGTGTGGTAATGTGATGGGGGCAGGATTATTTGTGGTAATGTGGTGGGGGTGGGATTATGTGTGGTGATGTGGTGGGGGCGGGATTATGTGTGGTAATGTGGTGGGGGGACGGGATTATGTGTGGTAATGTGGTGGGGCGGGATTATTTGTGGTAATGTGGTGGGGGCAGGATTATGTGTGGTGATGTGGTGGGGGGCAGGATTATGTGTGGTAATGTGGTGGGGGTGGGATTATGTGTGGTGATGTGTTGGGGGCGGGCTTATATGTGGTAATGTGGTGGGGGGCGGGATTATGTGTGGTAATGTGGTGGGGGGGCCGGATTATGTGTGGTAATGTGGTGGGGGGTGGGATTATGTGTGATTATGTGGTGGGGGAGCGGGATTATGTGTGGTAATGTGGTGGGGGGCAGGATTGTGTGGTGATGTGGTGGGGGGTGGGATTATGTGTAGTAATGTGTTGGGGGGCGGGATTATGTGTGGTGATGTGGTGGGGGTGGGATCATGTGTGGTAATGGAGTGGGGGCGGGAATATGTGTGGTAATGGGTTGGGGGGCGGGATTATGTGTGGTGATGTGGTGGGCGGGATTAAGTGTGGTAATGTGGTGGGGGGGATTATCTGTGGTAATGTGGTGAGGGGGATTATGTGTAGTAACGAGGTGGGGGGCGGGATTATGTGTGGTGATTTGGGGGGCGGGATTATGTGTAGTAATGGGGTGGGGGTGGGATTATGTGTGGTAATGAGTTGGGGGGGCGGGATTATGTGTGGTGATGTGTTGGGGGGCGGGATTATGTGTGGTAATGTGTTGGGGGGCGGGATTATGTGTGGTGATGTGTTGGGGGGTAGGATTATGTGTGGTAATGTGGTGGGGGCGGGATTATGTGTGGTGATGTGGTGGGGGGCGGGATTATCTGTGGTAATGTGGTGGGGGGTGGGATTATGTGTGGTAATGTGATGGGGGTGGGATTATCTGTGGTAATGTGGTGGGGGGGATTATGTGTAGTAACGAGGTTGGGGGCGGGATTATGTGTGGTGATTTGGGGGATGGGATTATGTGTGATAATGGGGTGGGGAGACGGGATTATCTGTGGTAATGTGGTGGGGGGGATTATGTGTAGTAATGTGGTGGGGGGCGGGATTATGTGTTGTGATTTGAAGGGCGGGATTATGTGTAGTAATGGGGTGGGGGTGGGATTATGTGTGGTAATGAGTTGGGGGGCAGGATAATGTGTGGTAATGGCGTGGGGGGATGAGATTATGTGGTAGTGGGTTGGGGGGCGGAATTATGCGTGGTGTTGGGTTGGGGGGGCAGGATTATGTGTGGTGATGTGGTGGAGAGCGGGATTATGTGTGGTGATGTGGTGGGGGGCGGGATTATGTGTGGTAATGTGGTGGGGGGCGGGATTATGTGTGGTGATGTGTTGGGGGGCGGGATTATGTGTGGTGATGTGGTGGGGGGCGGGATTATGTGTGGTGATGTGGTGGGGAGGCGGGATTATGTGTGGTGATGTGGTGTGGGTGCGGAATTATGTGTGGTGATGTGGTGATGTGGTGGGGGGCGTGATTATGTGTGGTAATGTGGTGGTGGGCAGGATTATGTGTGGTAATGTGGTGGTGGTGGGATTATGTGTGGTGATGTGGTGGGGGGCAGGATTATGTGTGGTGATGTGGTGGAGGGCGGGATTATGTGTGGTAATGTGGTGGGGGGATGGGATTATGTGTGGTAATGTGGTGGGGGCGGGATTATTTGTGGTAATGTGGTGGGGGGCAGGATTATGTGTGGTAATGTGGTGGGGGGCAGGATTATGTGTGGTAATGTGGTGGGGGGGCGGGATTATCTGTGGTAATGTGGTGGGGGGGATTATGTGTAGTAATGAGGTGGGGGGCGGGATTATGTGTGGTGATTTGGGGGATGGGATTATGTTTGATAATGGGGTGGGGAGACGGGATTATCTGTGGTAATGTGGTGGGGATGATTATGTGTAGTAATGTGGTGGGGGGCGGGATTATGTGTTGTGATTTGAAGGGCGGGATTATGTGTAGTAATGGGGTGGGGGGTGGGATTATGTGTGGTAATGAGTTGGGGGGCAGGATAATGTGTGGTAATGGCGTGGGGGGATGAGATTATGTGGTAGTGGGTTGGGGGGCGGGATTATGCGTGGTGTTGGGTTGGGGGGGCAGGATTATGTGTGGTGATGTGGTGGAGAGCGGGATTATGTGTGGTGATGTGGTGGGGGGCGGGATTATGTGTGGTAATGTGGTGGGGGGCGGGATTATGTGTGGTGATGTGTTGGGGGGCGGGATTATGTGTGGTGATGTGGTGGGGGGCGGGATTATGTGTGGTGATGTGGTGGGGAGGCGGGATTATGTGTGGTGATGTGGTGTGGGTGCGGAATTATGTGTGGTGATGTGGTGATGTGGTGGGGGGCGGGATTATGTGTGGTAATGTGGTGGGGGGCAGGATTATGTGTGGTAATGTGGTGGGGGGCGGGATTATGTGTGGTGATGTGGTGGGGGGCGGGATTATGTGTGGTGATGTGGTGGGGGGCGGGATTATGTGTGGTGATGTGGTGGAGGGCGGGATTATGTGTGGTAATGTGGTGGGGGGATGGGATTATGTGTGGTAATGTGGTGGGGGCGGAATTATTTGTGGTAATGTGGTGGGGGGCAGGATTATGTGTGGTAATGTGGTGGGGGGCAGGATTATGTGTGGTAATGTGGTGGGGGTGCGGAATTATGTGTGGTGATGTGGTGGGGGCGGGATTATGTGTGGTAATGTGATGGGGGCAGGATTATTTGTGGTAATGTGGTGGGGGTGGGATTATGTGTGGTGATGTGGTGGGGGCGGGATTATGTGTGGTAATGTGGTGGGGGGACGGGATTATGTGTGGTAATGTGGTGGGGCGGGATTATTTGTGGTAATGTGGTGGGGGCAGGATTATGTGTGGTGATGTGGTGGGGGGCAGGATTATGTGTGGTAATGTGGTGGGGGTGGGATTATGTGTGGTGATGTGTTGGGGGCGGGATTATATGTGGTAATGTGGTGGGGGGCAGGATTATGTGAGGTAATGTGGTGGGGGGGCGAGATTATGTGTGGTAATGTGGTGGGGGGTGGGATTATGTGTGATTATGTGGTGGGGGAGCGGGATTATGTGTGGTAATGTGGTGGGGGGCAGGATTTTGTGGTAATGTGGTGGGGGTGGGATTATGTGTGGTGATGTGGTGGGGGTGGGATCATGTGTGGTAATGTGGTGGGGGGGATTATGTGTAGTAACGAGGTGGGGGGCGGGATTATGTGTGGTGATTTGGGGGATGGGATTATGTGTGATAATGGGGTGGGGAGACGGGATTATCTGTGGTAATGTGGTGGGGGGGATTATGTGTAGTAATGTGGTGGGGGGTGGGATTATGTGTGGTGATTTGAAGGGCGGGATTATGTGTAGTAATGGGGTGGGGGTGGGATTATGTGTGGTAATGAGTTGGGGGGCAGGATAATGTGTGGTATTGGCGTGGGGGGATGAGATTATGTGGTAATGGGTTGGGGGGCGGGATTATGCGTGGTGCTGGGTTGGGGGGGCAGGATTATGTGTGGTGATGTGGTGGAGGGCGGGATTATGTGTGGTGATGTGGTGGGGGGCGGGATTATGTGTGGTAATGTGGTGGGGGGCGGGATTATGTGTGGTAATGGGGTGGGAGTGGGATTATGTGTGGTGATGTGTTGGGGGCGAGATTATGTGTGGTGATGTGGTGGGGGGCGGGATTATGTGTGGTGATGTGGTGGGGGGGCGGGATTATGAGTGGTAATGTGGTGGGGGGACAGGATTATGTGTGTTAATGTGGTGGGGGCGGGATTATTTGTGGTAATGTGGTGGGGGGCAGGATTATGTGTGGTGATGTGGTGGGGGGCAGGATTATGTGTGGTAATGTGGTGGGGGTGCGGAATTATGTGTGGTGATGTGGTGTGGGTGCGGAATTATGTGTGGTGATGTGGTGATGTGGTGGGGGGCAAGATTATGTGTGTTAATGTGGTGGGGGGCAGGATTATGTGTGGTAATGTGGTGGGGGTGGGATTATGTGTGGTGATGTGGTGGGGGGCGGGATTATGTGTGGTGATGTGGTGGAGGGCGGGATTATGAGTGGTAATGTGGTGGGGGGACAGGATTATGTGTGTTAATGTGGTGGGGGCGGGATTATTTGTGGTAATGTGGTGGGGGGCAGGATTATGTGTGGTGATGTGGTGGGGGGCAGGATTATGTGTGGTAATGTGGTGGGGGTGCGGAATTATGTGTGGTGATGTGGTGGGGGGCGGGATTATGTGTGGTAATGTGATGGGGGCAGGATTATTTGTGGTAATGTGGTGGGGGTGGGATTATGTGTGGTGATGTGGTGGGGGCGGGATTATGTGTGGTAATGTGGTGGGGGGACGGGATTATGTGTGGTAATGTGGTGGGGCGGGATTATTTGTGGTAATGTGGTGGGGGCAGGATTATGTGTGGTGATGTGGTGGGGGGCAGGATTATGTGTGGTAATGTGGTGGGGGTGGGATTATGTGTGGTGATGTGTTGGGGGCGGGCTTATATGTGGTAATGTGGTGGGGGGCGGGATTATGTGTGGTAATGTGGTGGGGGGGCCGGATTATGTGTGGTAATGTGGTGGGGGGTGGGATTATGTGTGATTATGTGGTGGGGGAGCAGGATTATGTGTGGTAATGTGGTGGGGGGCAGGATTGTGTGGTGATGTGGTGGGGGGTGGGATTATGTGTAGTAATGTGTTGGGGGGCGGGATTATGTGTGGTGATGTGGTGGGGGTGGGATCATGTGTGGTAATGGAGTGGGGGCGGGAATATGTGTGGTAATGGGTTGGGGGGCGGGATTATGTGTGGTGATGTGGTGGGCGGGATTAAGTGTGGTGATGTGGTGGGGGGCGGGATTATATGTGGTGATGTGGAGGGGGCGAGATTATGTGTGGAGATGTGGTGGGTGTGGGATTAACTGTGGTGATGTGGTGGGGGGCGGGATTATCTGTGGTAATGTGGTGGGGGTCGGGATTATGAGTGGTAATTTGGTGGGGGGCGGGATTATGTGTGGTAATGTGGTGGGGGGACGGGATTATGTGTGGTAGTGTAGGGGGGGCGGGATTATGTGTGAGGATGTGGTGGGGGGTGGGATTATGTGTGGTGATGTGGTGGGGGGTGGGAATATGTGTGGTGATGTGGGGGGGTGGGAGTATGTGTGCTGATGTGGTGGGGGGGTGGGATTATGTGTGGTGATGTGGTTGGCGGGTGGGATTATGTGTGGTGATGTGGGGGGGCGGGATTGTGTGTGGTAATGTGGTGGGGGGGCAGGATTGTGTGTGGTAATGTGGTGATGTGGTGTGGATTGTGTGTGGTAATGTGGTGGTGGGGCGGGGTTGTGTATGGTAATGTGGTGATATGGTGTGGATTGTGTGTGGTAATGTAGTGGGGGGCGGGATTATGGGTGAGGATGTGGTGGGGGGTGGGATTATGTGTGGTGATGTGGTGGGGGGCGGGATTATGTGTGGTGATGTGGTGGGGGGGCGGGATTATGTGTGGTGATGTGGTGTGGGTGCGGAATTATGTGTGGTGATGTGGTGATGTGGTGGGGGGCGGGATTATGTGTGGTAATGTGGTGGGGGGCAGGATTATGTGTGGTAATGTGGTGGGGGTGGGATTATGTGTGGTGATGTGGTGGGGGGCGGGATTATGTGTTGTGATGTGGTGGGGGGCGGGATTATGTGTGGTGATGTGGTGGAGGGTGGGATTATGTGAGGTAATGCGGTGGGGGGACAGGATTATGTGTGGTAATGTGGTGGGGGCGGGATTATTTGTGGTAATGTGGTGGGGGGCAGGATTATGTGTGGTGATGTGGTGGGGGGCAGGATTATGTGTGGTAATGTGGTGGGGGTGCGGAATTATGTGTGGTGATGTGGTGGGGGGCGGGATTATGTGTGGTAATGTGATGGGGGCAGGATTATTTGTGGTAATGTGGTGGGGGCAGGATTATGTGTGGTGATGTGGTGGGGGCAGGATTATGTGTGGTAATGTGGTGGGGGTGGGATTATGTGTGGTGATGTGTTGGGGACGGTATTATATGTGGTAATGTGGTGGGGGCGGGATTATGTGTGGTAATGTGGTGGGGGGTGGGATTATGTGTGATTATGTGGTGGGGGAGCGGGATTATGTGTGGTAATGTGGTGAGGGGCAGGATTGTGTGGTGATGTGGTGGGGGGTGGGATTATGTGTAGTAATGTGTTGGGGGGCGGGATTATGTGTGGTGATGTGGTGGGGGTGGGATCATGTGTGGTAATGGAGTGGGGGCAGGAATATGTGTGGTAATGGGTTGGGGGGCGGGATTATGTGTGGTGATGTGGTGGGCGGGATTAAGTGTGGTGATGTGGTGGGGGGCGGGATTATATGTGGTGATGTGGTGGGGGCGAGATTATGTGTGTAGATGTGGTGGGTGTGAGATTATCTGTGGTGATGTGGTGGGGGGCGGGATTATGTGTGGTAATGTGGTTGGGGGCAGGATTATGTGTGGTAATGTGGTGGGGGGGATTATCTGTGGTAATGTGGTGGGGGTCGGGATTATGAGTGGTAATTTGGTGGGGGGCGGGATTATGTGTGGTAATGTGGTGGGGGGACGGGATTATGTGTGGTAATGTAGGGGGGGCAGGATTATGTGTGAGGATGTGGTGGGGGGTGGGATTATGTGTGGTGATGTGGTGGGGGGTGGGATTATGTGTGGTGATGTGGTGGGGGGTGGGATTATGTGTGGTGATGTGGGGGGGTGGGAGTATGTGTGCTGATGTGGTGGGGGGGTGGGATTATGTGTGATGATGTGGTTGGCGGGTGGGATTATGTGTGGTGATGTGGGGGGGCGGGATTGTGTGTGGTAATGTGGTGGGGGGGCAGGATTATGTGTGGTAATGTGGTGATGTGGTGTGGATTGTGTGTGGTAATGTGGTGGGGGGCGGAATTGTGTGTGGTAATGTGGTGGGGGCGGGGTTGTGTATGGTAATGTGGTGATATGGTGTGGATTGTGTGTGGTAATGTGGTGGGGGGCAGGATTGTGTGTGGTAATGTGGTGGGGGGATTATCTGTGGTAATGTGGTGGGGGGCGGGATTATGAGTAGTAATTTGGTGGGGGGCGGGATTATGTGTGGTAATGTGGTGGGGGGACGGGATTATGTGTGGTAATGTAGTGGGGGGCGGGATTATGTGTGAGGATGTGGTGGGGGGTGGGATTATATGTGGTGATGTGGTGGGGGGTGGGATTATGTGTGGTGATGTGGTGGGGGGCGGGATTATGTGTGGTGATGTGGCGGGGTGGGAGTATGTGTGCTGATGTGGTGGGGGGGTGGGATTATGTGTGGTGATGTGGTTGGCGGGTGGGATTATGTGTGGTGATGTGGGGGGGCGGGATTGTGTGTGGTAATGTGGTGGGGGGCGGGATTGTGTGTGGTAATGTGGTGATGTGGTGTGGATTGTGTGTGGTAATGTGGTGGAGGGCGGGATTGTGTGTGGTAATGTGGTGGGGGGGCGGGGTTGTGTGTGGTAATGTGGAGATATGGTGTGGATTGTGTGTGGTAATGTGGTGGGGGGCAGGATTGTGTGTGGTAATGTGGTGGGGGGATTATCTGTGGTAATGTGGTAGGGGGCGGGATTATGAGTGGTAATTTGGTGGGGGGTGGGATTATGTGTGGTAATGTGGTGGGGGGACGGGATTATGTGTGGTAATGTAGTGGGGGCGGGATTATGTGTGAGGATGTGGTGGGGGGTGGGATTATGTGTGTTGATGTGGTGGGGGGCGGGATTATGTGTGGTGATGTTGGGGGTGGGAGAATGTGTGCTGATGTGGTGGGGGGTGGGATTATGTGTGGTGATGTGGTTGGCGGGTGGGATTATGTGTGGTGATGTGGGGGGGCGGGACTGTGTGTGGTAATGTGGTGGGGGGCGGGGTTGTGTGTGGTAATGTGGTGATATGGTGTGGATTGTGTGTGGTAATGTGGTGGGGGGCAGGATTGTGTGTGGTGATTTGGTGGGGGGGCCAGATTATGTGTGGTGATGTGGTGGGGGCAGGATTATGTGTTGTGATGTGGTGGGGGGCGGGATTGTGTGTGGTAATGTGGTGATGTGGTGTTGCTTGTGTGTGGTAATGTGGTGGGGGCGGGATTGTGTGTGGTAATGTTATTTGGGGCGGGATTATGAGTGGTGATGTGGTGGGGGGCGTGATTGTGTGTGGTAATGTGGTGATGTAGTGTGGATTGTATGTGGTTTTTTGGTGGGGGGAGGGATTGTGTATGGTAATGTGGTGGGGGGCGGGATTGTGTGTGGTAATGTGGTGATGTGGTGTGGATTGTGTGTGGTAACGTGGTGGGGGGGTGGGATTGTGTGTGGTGATGTGGTGGGGGGGCAAGATTATGTGTGGTGATGTGGTGGGGGGCAGGATTATGTGTGGTGATGTGGTGGGCGAGCGGGATTATGTGTGGTGATGTGGTGGGGGTTGGGATTGTGTGTGGTAATGTGGTGATGTGGTGTGGATTGTGTGTGGTAATGTGGTTGGGGGGCAGGATTGTGTGTGGTAATGTGGTGGGGGGGCGGGATTGTGTGTGGTGATGTGGTGTGGATTGTGTGTGGTAATGTGGTGGGAGGGTGTTATTGTGTGTGGTGATGGGGCGGGATTATGTGTGGTGATGTGGTGGTGGGGCAGGATTATGTGTGGTAATGGGGTGGGGGAGCGGGATTATGTGTGGTGATGTGTTGGGGGGGTGGTATTGTGTGTGGTAATGTGGTGATGTGGTGTGGATTGTGTGTGGTGATGTGGTGGGGGGGCGGGATTATGTTTGGTAATGTGGTGGGGGTCGGCTTATGTGTGGTAATGTGGTGGGGGGGTGGGATTATGTGTGGTGATGTGGTGGGGGGCAGGAGTAAGTGTGGTGATGTGGTGCGTGGGCGGGATTGTGTGTGGTAATGTGGTGGGGGGCGGGATTGTGTGTGGTAATGTGGTGGGGGGCGGGATTGTGTGTGGTAATGTGGTGGGGGCGAGATTCTGTGTGGTAATGTGGTGGGGGGCGGGATTGTGTGTGGTAATGTGGTGGGGGCGGGATTGTGTGGTAATGTGGTGGGGGCAGGATTGTGTGGTAATGTGGTGGGGGGCGGGATTGTGTGTGGTGATGTGGTGGTGGGTGGGATTGTGTGTGGTAATATGGTGGGGGGCGGGATTGTGTGTGGTAATGTGGTGGGGGGTGGATTGTGTGGTAATGTGGTGGGGGGCGGGATTGTGTGTGGTAATGTGGTGGGGGGCGGGATTGTGTGTGGTAATGGGGTGGGAGCGGGATTGTGTGTGGCAATGTGGTGGGGGGCGGGATTGTGTGTGGTAATGGGGTGGGAGGCGGGATTATGTGTGATGTGGTGGGGCAGAGCTACTGTGCAGGGGCGGGATTAGCGAATAATCACGATGCCTCTTATATATATAGATTATTTATTTTGTTATGCTCCGGTTGTGTCTGATGTTGCACATGTTTGTTTTTTTGCATGTACATGCATTTTTTGCATGTGCATGCATTTATTGTGTTGAACATAATGATTACGCAGATTATACGTAGTATAGATGTATATGGATATGTAAGTCGTTTCGATAATTGATCCACATTTATGTCAGCATTAATATATGTATATACCTACAAAATATGTTATTGTATTTATTCTGTGATGATTGCCTTTTGTGGTGGAGTGTTGTTTGCAGCAGACCCAACTGGAACGTTGAATTTGTAGTATGGTTATGCCCGTGCCGGATTGTGAATGCTAAGCAGCTTGAGGCTGGGCAGATAGCAGTAAGGGAGATGGGTTTATGGTCAGTCTGTCTCTTTGAGACTCTTTTCGACCTATTGATCATTCATTATTTACTCTGTTATGCTCCAGCTGGGTCTGATGTTGCATTTACATTTATTGCGTGGAACTAACTGATTACACAAATTACACGTAGTATAATTGTATATGGATATGTTGGTTGTTTTGACAATTGATCCACATTTATGGCAGCATATATGGCTCTCCCCTTTTGGGAATTAAGATTTTTCCATATGTATAATATTTTTAATTTATGTACCCTGAGCACATTCTTGGTCCTGTAGCTGCACTCCTGAAAAAGTGATGTGAATAAAATGGGTTCGATAATATAACTCCGGGAAGTGTGCGCGGTTTGGTAGGCCAGAGGGAGCCTTTGGATTGGGACATACGCAGCGAGTGCCTTTCGGTACTTAGACACCGCTGACTGAGAAGGACTTCGGATGACATGCACAATACCTTCACCGGAGAAGTGCAAGCCGCAGTTGCCTTGTACGTGCGCAGTTTGGCCAGCTGTGTGTTCACCAGAGGATTGATTCAACTACGCTCATGGAGGAACTTATGATTCACAGCTACATCGATCTTACCTATCAGTGTTTGATTGATAGGGTCTGAACATTGCGAGTGGACATTCACACTGGTGTGTGCTGTGGGTTGGGGCGTAGCTATTACCATGATTGTTTTGTGCACTAAAAGGACATACCTGTGGGGGTGGTTATTGCCATGGTGACTATAATTCTGTCTATTGATTGGTGGTATCGCTTTGTTTACATTTTAAGGGGTAGTAGCTCTAAAATGATATGATTTACTTATAAGAGCGATCAGAGCTATTTAACTGCCTAGTATATGAAGGGCCTTTGTGGTAATGACTCTATGGGACTGTTTTTAATATTTTTGTATGTGTGTTAAGGTTATAATTTTTTTTTCACTTTTGTATTGACACCCTATTGGTGCTAGGCTAATTAGTGGGTGGGGTTATGTGTATATAATGGTGGTTAGAACGCTGTATACTGTGCTTGATAAAGGTCTGTTGACTGAAACGTTGCTTCAGGAGGCAGAATAAATGTAAGCTCCTATTTTTTCACCATCCATTGTGGCGCTGTCTCTTTGTTTTTTATGAAAATTGTACATTCACACTGGAGGCATCAAAACTATGAATTAACACATGTGGAATTATTTACTTAACAAAAAAGTGTGAAACAACTGAAATAATGTCTTATATTCTAGGTTCTTCAAAGTAGCCACCTTTTGCTTTAATAACTGCTTTGCCCACTCTTGGCATTCTCTTGATGAACTTAAAGAGGTAGTCACCGGGAATGGTTTTCACATCACAGGTGTGCCCTGTCAGGTTTAATAAGTGGGATTTTTTGCCTTATAAATGGGGTCGGGACCATCAGTTGTGTTGTGCAGAAGTCTGGTGGATACACAGCTGATAGTCTTACTGAATAGACTGTTAGAATTTGTATTATGGCAAGAAAAAAGCAGCTAAGTAAAGAAAAATGAGTGGCCATCATTACTTTAAGAAAAAAATTGGGAAAACTTTGAAAGTGTCCCCAAGTGCAGTTGCAAAAACCATCCAGCGCTCCAAAGAAACTGGCTCACATGAGGACTGCCCCAGGAAAGGAAGACCAAGAGTCACCTCTGCTTCTGAGGATAAGTTTATCTGAGTCACCAGCCTCAGAAATCACAGGTCAACAGCAGCTCAGATTAGAGACCAGGTCAATGCCACACAGAGTTCTAGCAGCAGACACATCTCTACAACAACTGTTAAGAGGAGACTTTGTGCAGCATGCCTTCATGGTAAAATAGCTGCTGGAAACCACTGCTAAGGACAGGCAACAAGCAGAAGAGACTTCTTTGGGCTAAAGAACACAAGGAACGAACATTAGACCAGTGGAAATATGTGCTTTCGTCTGATGAGTCCAAATTTGAGATCTTTGGTTCCAACCACCGTGTCTTTGTGTGATGCAGAAAAGATAAACGGATGGACTCTACATGCCTGGTTCCCACCATGAAGCATGGAGCAGGAGGTGCAATGGTGTGGGGGTGCTTTGCTGGTGACACTGTTGGGGATTTACTCAAAATTGAAGGCGTAGTAACCAGCATGGTTACCACAGCATCTTGCAGCTGCATGCTATTCCAACCGGTTTGCGTTTAGTTGGACCATCATTTATTTTTCAACAGGACAATGACCACAAACACACCTCCAGGCTGTGTAAGGGCTATTTGACCAAGAAGGAGAGTGATGGGGTGCTATGCCAGATGACCTGGCCTCCACAGTCACCAGACCTGAACCCAATCGAGATGGTTTGGGGTGAGCTGGACCGCAGAGTGAAGGCAAAAGGGCCAACAAGTGCTAAGCGCCTCTGGGAACTCCTTCAAGATTGTTGGAAGACCATTCCCGGTGAATACCTCTTGAAGCTCATCAAGAGAATGCCAAGAATGTGCAAAGCAGTCATCAAAGCAAAAGGTGGCTACTTTGAAGAGCCTAGAATATAAGACATATATTTAGTTGTTTCACACTCTTTTGTAAGTATATAATTCCACATGTGTTAATTCATAGCTTTGATGCCTTCAGTGTGAATGTACAATTTTCATAGTCATGAAAATACAGAAAAATCTTTAAATGAGAAGGTGTATCCAAACTTTTGGTCTGTACTGTATATATATATATATATATATATATATATATATATAATATAATATAATATAATATAATATAACATATATATTTATCTCTAGCCCCACAAGCACACCGTCATCTAGTACTGTGATGGGCAGGAGAATGGTTGGTACTCTATGATGTGTTTTTCGGTCATATATGTTACCGTCATTTAATTAATTATTTTACTGTATACTGTACAAGTGTTCCAGGGGTTAATGCACATACTTCAGGAGTAACATAACATTTGCTTTATAAAACATTGATGGTAGATTTGCTTCTTTTGGGGTTCCCCATATGAAGTTGCCAGCTCAACAAAAATTATGTTATAGCTTATGGAAATACAATTTTAATAATTTATAACACATTCTTTCTATACTTCAATAGCTCATTTTTTAAAAAAAACAAATGTGTCATTACTTTACAATGGACGGTGTATTTGGAGAAACTGCAGGGACCAATACTGGAGTGAAAGAATGTATGGAGGCAAAAGCTTATCTTCTGCTAAAAAAAAGCAGCCCTACTTTTATTACAAATGGCTGAATTTCCTATCTCCTATTACAGAGCTGAACCTGTAAATGCAAGATTTGGTATGGTCATTGGTGGAAATATGTTAACACATGTGCATTGTAGTGATATTTTATTTAATAATTCAGGTAGGACATCAACAATTGAGATGTTGAGCCAGCTTTAGAATAAGAGTCAGGGAACCCCTAAGAAATATCTGGCCCAGCAGAGGTTGTGAACCCTGAGGAATATGAGGCTGTGTATGATTGCCAGTACCAGTACCACTTGAGTAACCAACTGTGCCTTCATGTGTGTCAAGAAGGAGCTGCAAAAGAATGAAGTCGACCACCAATACTGTGGCTGATATAGATATCAGGGTCCTGGATTAGTTAAGTCCCCCTGTAAATGATGAGGAGTATTTTTGCAGCGTCTTGGCCCCTTATTTGCGCTATGTTCCCAACTGCATTTGGCTTTGGACCCAGGCTGCTTTACAAATATTGATTCAAGCTGCTATTTCACCTAATGAGGCCATGGAATTATGCACTCTATTGGAGCTTTGGCAGTAAACTGGGACCAGTGTCCTTAATACAGGTATTCCACTCCCTGTGGCTTCTCAACCACCATCTTTCTCCTGACCTTTATCCAATGGCATATTCTGGTTCACATGGACCTTACAAAGCTGACAATGGCTCAGAAGTTGACGCTTATGTCTATTGTGCCCAAGCACGTCGACCTCCACATTTCTGTGGGTACTAGCTAGAACAAACCTAGGCCAGACATATACTGGTAAATCAGCCTCACCCTCAACTTGCAGCCATCACATACAACATCCCAAATGTCAGTATACTCCAGCCATGTTCCTCCTCCTAGGTCACACGCTTCTTTTTATAATTTGTAGTGTGTATTGGTTGTGTAACAGTTTTCGCTTTTTTTTTACTTGTGATCATTTTCATATTTTTTATGCATTGTTGGGAATGCTGCCCAATTTCATTTGTATATGCACCCCCAAAAAACAATTGCTGTAGGTACAAATAGGTAGGTATAAATAGTTGAAATGATTTGTACAGCAAAAAGTTAAAGCAGTGTTCTAATTGTTACCAATGTGTGTGTCAAATTCTTTGACAGGGTATTCACAGCTTGAATGTAATGATTTACACAACATACATACTTGAAAGGAAGTAATGTTCTATATCACAGTGCAATAAACAGAAATCAGAAATGTACAGTAACATAACTGTCTTGCCATGGAGTAGCTCCCTCAGGCTTCATAAAATAGTTATCAAAGACAACACGCACCGGATCCCAAAGAGGTGGAACGATTTTGTGAAACTTTATGTACACACAGGCACAGGATAATCGGGTACGCATGTGTAATTGTGAAGGATTGCACATGCTTTGTTTCCAGCATTCACATTAGGCTCACTTAATTGTATGGCACTCATGAGTATCCTAAATTTAGCACAAAAGTTTCCAAAGGTGCATTCCACCAATCTCCTAGCCATGGAAAGATGGTAATTAAATGTGCGTCACCGGTTATCAAGCTTGGATAAGGGTGCAGTACATTGGTGGAAAGTCCAAAGGCCTCATCTGCAACTATGACAAATGGCCCATGTTCCTCGCTCGAGCCAAGCAGGATCCTTGGTCCCCACTGGAGCACAAGAAGCCTCTGATCCATTATAGAAGATACTTGAATCTCCAGTTCTTCCACCCTCCCAGATATCTACAATTATAAACTTGTAGTTGCTATTGTCCAAGGCCAACAGCACCACAGAAAGTACTGCTTATGATTGTAGTATCAGGACCCTGACTGTGGCGGCTTATTAACATAAATGTGTTTCCCATCCATGTCCCCAGTACAGTATGGAAATTGCCAGGGGCTTTGACAAAAATTGTTATTCTGTTCCCAATGGTGGGGGATAGCCCCGGCATCACTGATTGATAGAGTTTGTCTCAGTGGAAGAGATGGCATAGATGGCAATAAACACGGTCTGTGCCTTCTTAATAGGGATTCCAGCTCTTGATCCACACTCCTGCAGCTACACAATCTCATGTAGCGTCACTACTATGCAGTTGTGGTTCAGAATGTCACTGCATGGTAGGAGTGGGACCAGGTAAAATCTATGGGCAGTCTGCAATAGGTGAAAGGGGGTGGTCACCTTTGGGAAATAATTAAATTAATGCATTTTGTGTGAAAAAATCATTTTTTCAATATAGTTTAATTAAAAATTTTGCTTTTATAGACAAATTGTTTCCTTATTGAAGTCTGCAACCATAATTCAGGAAATTTCTAACTCTTTTTTCTGTGTTTTTCTGAGCTCCTCCCAGCAAGTGTATGGCCACAGACTACATTACTGTCCAATGTGCAGACAAACGAAGTCTCTAAAATCAAAACAGTGCAAAATATGTTAAGAAACCCAATTGCAAATAAGACTTTTAGACCAAAAAAATGCATGTAGGTAAAAAATAAAAATTACTGTTTCCTCAAAGGTGGACAACCACTTTAAGGATCTTTCACATATCTCTATTCTGTCATTGGTTCCCATGTGGAACAAGACAGATGGATCATCACCAGCTTCCCACAATAATTTATCAACATGTTCCACCACATGTCGAACGCTAGTACTAGTGAGACAGCAACCATCCTGTTTAAGTGGTCTTGGCAACTAATTATTCTATTATAGACTCCCATATAACCACCAACTTTCTTAACATTACATAATCTTTAATAAGTGTTGTAAGCATTATAAACAAATAAACACAGTAAACTTAAGTTACAGTGGTCTATAATATGAATATTTTCACTGCCATGTTGATAATTTGCCTAAATGTTGGAGAAGATCCTGGTATTTCACCTTGAACGCACAATGATACTTGACGGGTAAAAAGCCTAAAATACATTACAAGTTGTCACCAATATTTCCTACAAACTATCAGATTCACTACAAGGATGAAACCTATACCAAAGATTTAAAGCTTTTTTCACATTAGGGATGTCGGGAGAAAATGGCTTTATCCTGTGAATAATTTATCTCTCAAAACTGCATAATTCTCTTATCGCTTTTTTCATTGGGCCTTTTAGCACAGATATCAAGGTAAATGACTGCTTGCCTTGATAAAACCCACAGAATATCCTTCCAATCAATCAATTAAAAAACACTTACCTTATACTCATCTAGATTTATTTCTTGTTAATACAATAGTCTCACTATATCCTTCTATTATTTGCCCTTAATTCCATTAGCCATTCCCTGTATGTTCTTTCCTAAAATTTAACCCCTGGGATGTAAAGTCATGAGAAGAGTTTGGTTGGCCTTATAGGGAGGGCAGCAATAAAATTCTTGCAGCACTTTAACAATTTTGTAGGTCACAATACAGACAGGTCTCAAAATGAGTAAAAATAAATTATTTGTACATCATAGAACATTTGATAGTGTTTCATTCTTTGTAGTATAGTACATTGTAGATTAATTTAAAGGTGTATTCAAACTACTAAAACTTCATTTTAATCAATAGAAATAGGAAAAAATAATAATTTCCGCAATTGCATGTGTTTAAATAAAATGTTCCTGTGCTGAGATAATCTTATAAATTTGCCCGAACTGAGTCCTGTGTAATGGCTGTGTCTTACCGTACAGGAACATGGTTTGATCATACCACAGCTCCTGGGCATGGGAGGAAGCAAAAGAGAGTATACAGACATTACAGCACAGGATTGTAAATTATTCTTCCTTTGAAGTGAAACTTTGTTTAAAAACAGTCAGGGAAATGTTTTATCTCACAGAAGGAATCAGCTGGGATCCCATGCTATTCTGTCTGTATACTTTCTTTTTTTACGGTAACATACTGATAGGGAATTTAGATTGGGAGCCACATTGGGGACAGCGATGATAACGTCTGTAAAGTGTTGTGGAATATGTTAGCTCTATGTAAAAATAAATATTATTATTATTATTATTATAAAACTGTCCCACTAGTTAACCATTTTAATGGACATCGTAAAAAAATTAATAATAAACGAAGCGAAAAAACAATGCTTTATCATCATATTGCTCATCAAAAAGTCCAATAAAACGTGATCAAAAAGACGGATGTAAATAAAAATTGTTCCAATGAAAAATCATCTTGTCCTGAAAAAAAATAAGCTGCCATATAGCTCCATCAGCAGAAAAATAAAAAGTTTTAGCTCTCAGACTAAAGCTATGCAAAAAAAATTTTTTTTCTATAATATAGTTTTTATGGTGTAAAAGCGCCAAAACATAAAACAAATATGAATGAGGTATCGCTGTAATTGTACTGACCCAAAGAATAAAGTGGTCTTACCAATTTTACCACACACAGAACAGTATAAAAAAAACAAAATAAAAAGAAATTCCTGTATTGCTGGTTTTTGTTCATTCTGTCTCCCAAAAATCAGAATAGAAAGCGATCAAAAAAGGTCATGGATCCAATAATGGTATCAATAAAAACGTCAGCTCGTTTCCCCAAAAACAAGCCATTGGCCGAAATATGAAAAAATATAGCTCTCAAACTGTGGCGATGCAAAAACTAGTTTTCGCAATAAAAAGCACCTTTTAGTGTGTGACAGCTGCCAAACATAAAAACCCGATATAAATCTGGTATTGCTATAATCGCACTGACCTGAAGAATAAAGATGCCTAATCACTTATATTGCATGATGAATGGTGTAAAACATAAATAAAACCAATTCTAAATATGCTGTTGATTTTTTCATTCTGCCTCCCAAAGATCTCAGTAAGGCTAATCGCACGTTTATCCTGCTTTGCACTGAGTGCTTAAACCGGGATTTCCGTGTAAACCTCTGATATAAGTGATTCAGACAGAATGCCCAGCAGAAAATTCCCTATAACCTATGATCCGGCGATGTCTGTATTTTTAGGATTGCATAGAAGTGCCGTCGGCCACAATTTTGTGCACTTCTGAAAAGGACTCCGCTGAACAATGGTCAGATGGAGTCCAGAGTAAATCTGCTGCCTCATTATAGTGAATGGATGCCTCTGGAGTTTCCTCTGTCATGTCACTCTGAGATTTAGATGGAAACCCCAAAGTAAGTGCTCAACGTAGAGCGCAGGATAAATGTGATCCCAAACGATTTTTTAATTTTCCCAGTAAAAGCTTCCACTCAGTCCACAAAAAAGCAAGTCCCCACTCAGATCTGTCATCTGTTATTATAAATATAGGGGGCTTCCACGTTACTGGTAGCACAAAGGCTCTGGAAAAGCGAAATGGCTCCTCTCTCGCCAAAAGAAATTCAGCAAATTCTCCGCTCCCAAATCCAAATGCACCCCCTCCCTTCTGAGCCCCAGTGTGTCTAAACAACATTAAGCACCCACATGTTTGGCATTTCTGTAATAATGAGAACCTCTCCAGAAGCATGAATTGGCATAATGCACTGGTGACTGCAACGTACTGGTCACTAGAACAGCAGTTTGCAATTTTACTCAGCAATATCCACTGCTGTCTGTTTCTGGAAAACACCCATGGAGTCAAAATCATCACTACATCTGTAGATAAATTCCCAAGGGGTTATAATTTCCAAAATGTGGTCACTTGAGGTGGTTTCTGCTTTTCTAGCACTTAGGGGCTCTTTATATGGAATCCACAAACAAGTCTAGCAAAATCTGCACTCCCTCCCATGTCATTCCGTATGGCAAAGTAGTACTGTACAGCCACATATGGGGTATTTCTACATTCTGCAGAAATTGTGGGACAAATTCTGGTGGCATTTCTACCCATTTCCCAGTGTGAAAATATAAAACTTGGGGCTAACACACAATCTTGGTGGTAAAAATGTAAATTATTTTTTCATCACTGGCCAATGGTATAAAAGTTGGTGACGCACCTTTGATGTCAATATAATCACTGCACCTCCAGATGAATTCATTGAGAGGTTTAATAGGTAAAATGGGGTCACTTATGGGGGGTTCTGCTGTTCTGGCACCTCAGGGGCTCTGCTAATGTAACATGGCACCCTCAAACAAGTGCAGCAAAATCTGCACAATAATATGGCGCTACTTCCTTTCTGAGCTTTGCACTGTGCCTCAAAAGTAGTTTTCGACCACGTATGGGGTATCAGTTAACTCAGAAGAAATTGCACAAGAAACTTTGGGGTCCATTTTCTCTTTTTGCCCTTGTGAAAATACAAAATTTGTAGCTAAAAAAGATTTTTGTGGGAAAAATATGATTTTTTTTATTTTCACGACTTAACGTTATAAACTTCTGTGAAGCACCTGGGGGTTTCAGATGCTCAATACACATCTAGATAAGGTCATAAAGGAGTCTAGTTTCCATAGTGGTGTCATTTTGGGGGGTTTCCACTGTTTAGGCACATCAGGGGCTCTTCAAGCGCGACATGGCATCCGCTAATTATTCCATCAAATTTTGTATTCAAAAAGTCAAATGGTGCTCCGTCCCTTCCAAGCCCTGCCGTGCTCCCATACAGTAGTATTCCCCAACATATGGGGTATTGTAGTACCCAGGAGAAATTGCACTACAAATTGTATGGCACTCTTATGAAAATGCAAAATTTGGAGCTAAAAAAGATTTATCTTGGAAAAATGTGATTTCTTTATTTTCACAGCTTAACGTTATAAACTTCCGTGAAGCACCTGTGGGTTCAAGGTGCTCAGTAGACATCTTGATAAGTTCCCTAAGGGGATTCGTTTCCAAAATGGTGTCACTTGTTTGTCCTCTGTTTAGGTACATAACAAGCTCTCCAAAAATGACATGGCATCTGCTAATTATGCCAGCACATTTTACATTTAAAAAGTGAAATGGTACTCCTTCTCTTCCAAGCCCTGCTGTGTGCCCAAACAGGAGATTTCCCCCACATATGTCCATATGTCCATTTTCTCCTGTTACCCTTGCGAAAGTAAAAAAAATTAGGTCTAAATGAAAATTTTTGTGAAAGAAAGGTAAATGTTTATTTTTTTCTTCCACATTCCAAAAATTCCTGTGAAGCACCTGAAGGGTAATAAACTTCTTGAATGTGGTTTTGAAAACCTTGAGGGGTGCAGTTTTTAGAATGGTGTTATTTTGGGGTATTTTCTGTCATATAGGACCCTCAAAGTCACTTCAGACATGAGGTGGTCCCTAAAAAATATGGTTTTGCAAATTTTGTTGTAAAAATGAGAAATCGCTCAACTTTCAACCATTATAACGTCCTAAGGAAAAAAGTTATGTTTCCAAAATTGTGCTGATGTAAAGTAAACAAGTGGGAAATGTTATTTATTAACTATTTTGTGTGATATGACTCTCTGATTTAAGGGCATACAAATTAAAAGTTTGAAAATTGCAAAATTTTTAAAACTTGCGCCAAATATCTGTTTCTTTTACAAATAAACGCAAGTCATATCAAAGAAATTTTACCACTGTCATAAAGTACAATATGTCACGAGAAAACATTCTCAGAATCACCAGAATCCGTTGAAGCGTTCCAGAGTTATGACCTCATAAATTGACAGTGGTCAGAATTGCAAAAAATTGGCCTGGTCAGGAAGGTGAAAACAGGCTTCGGGGTGAAGGGGTTAAGAAAGGCACATTGAATGCTGAAGGTATCGGAAAGGTATGAGGCAATAGAAAGGCAATAGATGGCTTTTAAACATGATAACAGTACATCATATTTTACTAGTCTTAGTCTTTCATGGCCAAGATGGGAACAAATTCATCAGCTCCAACCACTACTAGAGGGGGAGTCATGTAAGCAGCGAATGGGTGAGCTAAGCTTTTTCAGTTGCCATCATAGTATAATACACATACAATGAAATTTCTTCAATTTGTTTCTATCATAGCATCGGGCCCTCCATTAAATCTATTGCATGATGTTCATAATCTAAAAATGTAAAAGTGTAAAAACGTACATAATTACCTTATATACTCGAGTATAAGCCAAGATTTTCAGGCCATTTTTTTAGGCTGAAAGTGCCCCTCTCAGCTTATACTCGAGTCATTCCCAGGGGGTCGTGGGGGAGGGGGAGCGGCGGCTGTCACATCATACTCACCTGCTCCCGGCACGGTCCATGCTTCTCCAATGTGATGGTCTACGGGCGCCGCAGCTCTTCCTGTGTTCAGCGGTCATGTGGTACAGCTCATTAAAGTAATGAATATGGATGTGACTCCACTCCCATAGCGGTGGAGCGCATATTAATTACTTTAATGAGTGGTACCAGTGACCGCTGAACACAGGAACAAGCTGCCGGCCCGGGATGAAAGAAAAGCAGGGACCGCGCTGGGAGGATGAGTATAATGGGGGAGGGTGAGCATTGCGTAATACTCACCTGTCCCCGTTCCACCTGCTGGGCTCCGTCTTCTTGTCCTCTGGCTGTGACGGTCAGGTCAGAGGGCGCGATGACAAGGTTAGTGCGCACCCTCTGCCTAAACAGTCAGAGAGCCAGAAGACAGAGCGGAGCACGGCAGTGGAATGGGGACAGGTGAATATCGCAAGTGATTGGGGCCTTAGCGACTAGAGGTATATCATTTTTTTTTCATCGCAGCAGCATTATATGAGGCATAATCTATGAATGGGAATGAATGGGAAGCAGGGTGACCTGTAGTTACCTTGAGTCGCGGTGAGGCGCCCTCTGCTGGATGTCCTCATATGAACTCGAGCGTGGGAAAAATTCCAAGGCTCCACTTCATGAGGACATCCAGCAGAGGGCGCCTCACCGCGACTCAAGGTAACTACAGGTCACCCTGCTTCCCATTCATTCCCCGGGTTTTTACAGGCAGAAGCTGCTGCATTAACAGGCTTCTGCTTGTAAAATTAGTTAACCCTTTCAGATGGATTTACAACTTGGGACAGAATGACGGAAGGTATGGAATATTGTTGTTTGTTTTTTGAAACTTTGTTTCAGGTGACAAGGGTCTTCAGGTGGATTAAGAGTCTAATAAAATATTACAACAACATGTGTCTTTATTTCATTAAAGGACTTTGTAATTATGTGTGTGTGTTTTATTAACTATTTCGTACCATTTGATTAATTATGGATAGGTGTCATAATTGACGCCTCTCCATTATTAATCTGGCTTAATGTCACCTTACAATAGCAAGGTGACATTAACCCTTCATTACCCCATATCCCACCGCTACACGGGAGTGGGAAGAGAGTGGCCAAGTGCCAGAATAGGCGCATCTTCCAGATGTGCCTTTTCTGGGGTGGCTGGGGGCAGATGTTTGTAGCAAGGGGGCGCCAATAACCATGGACCCTCTCTAGGCTATTAATATCTGCCCTCAGTCACTGGCTTTACCACTCTGGCGGAGAAAATTGCGCGGGAGCCCAATCCAATTTTTTCCGCCATTTAACCCTTTATTTTACAAGCTACAGCACCCAAATTTTGTACATACACATTACTAACATTAGTAGTGTGGAATATGCAAAAAAATAAGGGATATGAGATGGTTTACTGTATGTAAACCATGTCTCATATCCTGTCGGGTTTGTGAAGGAGAAATGAAAAGCCGGCAATTGAATTACCGGCTTTTCTATAGAACACCGCTGCGTATTTCTCGCAAGTCACACTGCTGGTCGTGTGTAATCCATATTTTTCTCACCCCCATAGACTTTCATTGGTGATTTTTTTGCGCATCACGGTGACAAACGCAGCATGCTGCGATTTTGTACGGCCGTAGAAGACCGTATAATATGGATCAGTAATAGTGTTGAGCGATACCTTCCGATACTTGAAAGTATAGTATCGGCCGGATAGTATCGGCCGATACCCAAAAAATATCGGATATTGCCGATACCGATACCCGATACCAATACAAGTCAATGGGACTCAAGTATCGGAAGGTATCCTGGATGGTTCCCAGGGTCGGAAGGAGAGGAAACTCTCCTTCAGGCCCTGGGATCCATATTCATGTAAAAAATAAAGAATTAAAATAAAAAATATGGATATACTCACCCGTCCGGTGGCCCCTGGACCTTACCGATTGTAACCGGCAGCCTCCGTTCCTAAGAATGAGCAGTTTAGGACCTTAGATGATGTCGCGGCTTGTGATTGGTCGCGTGCCACTCATGTGACCGCTCACGCGACCAATCACAGGCCGTGACATCATCGCAGGCCCTAAACTCCTCAATGAGATACTTGCGGTATCAGAATGCTCAACACTAATCAGTAAAATACGACTGATAGGAGCTGGGCCATAGAGAATCATTGGGCCGTGTGTTATGCGAATTTTACGGGTGTATTTTCTGCGCTCATACGTCCGTAAAACTCGCCAGTGTGACGCCGGCCTTATATGAGGTTTAATCTATGGAGCATCTTGTGGGGCCCATCATGATCTTTATGGAGCATTATATGGGGTGTATTTTGTATGCAGCATCTTATGGGGCCCATCATGAACTGTATGGAGCATTATATGGGGCTTCTGATTCAATATGGGTATTGAAAAACACTTAACCTACTGATGTCTCAATCAATTTTACTTTTATTGGTATCTATTTTTATTTTTGAAATTTACCAGTAACTGCTGCATTTCCCACCCTAGGCTTATACTCGAGTCAATAAGTTTTCCCAGTTTCTTGTGGCAAAATTAGGGGTCTTATACTTGGGTCGGCTTATACTCGAGTATACACAGTAAATGTATTCTCCTTTTATTTAAGCAGAAATAGGTCCTACTATTGGCTTTTTTTTCTAGGTGCACTCATTTTATCTTCCTTCTTGTTATCAGTATTTCAAACACTATGAAAGGCTAATTGTTTATTTTCTCTTTATTAGTAAAAAAAGGCATCTTTTAAGAAAAAGATTTTTAGCAAATTAAAGGGGAAGTCAGCATTTCATAAACTCATTCATTGCCACTGGAATCCCAAGTGTTCATTGTTAACACCACTCCAGCTTGGGAAGGATCCCCTGATGAACCCCTGGAATGAAAGGAAATGCATTGGGAATTTGGACTCTTAAGACTTTTAAGAAATGTCACCAATGCAAGTACTAATACACTGTGTGGGATTATCTAACTGCATTATAAGATTGCAGATTATATTTTAATTATTGGTTCACTATTTGCTATTTGACATGGGCACGATCACGTTATGGGCTCTGAGTGACATGGTTAGGACATGGTTGATGACCTGTTCTCTCAGGGTTCATTTTTCTGGCCTCCCTTTGAATATGGGATGGGGCTAGGATTCCCTGTCAGCTATACGTTCGTCTAGTCTGTGTGCCTGACCCCAGGAGTGTGTGCCCAGTTTGCAACTGTTTTGCTTGCTCTCCGGTAGATGGCTGCACTGACTTTGGTCTTGATAAAACACAGTGGACCTACACTAGCAGATTACATGGATCTCCAAATCGTCACTGATTGTGGAAACTTCGCACTAGACCTCAAGCAGCTTGGATTGTGTGCCTCTCCACTCTTCCTCCAGATTCTGGGACCTTGATTTCCAAATGAAATGCTATATTTACTTTCATCTGAAAACAACACCTTGGACCACTGAGCAACAGTCCAGTTCTCTTTCTCCTTGGCCCAAGTAAGACGCTTCTGACATTGTCTATTGGTCATGAGGGGCTTGACACAAAGAATGCGACACTTGTAGCCCATGACCTGGATAAGTCTGTGTGTGATGGCTCTTGAAGCAATGACTCCAGCAGCAGTCCACTCCTTGCGAATCTCCCCCAAATTTTTGAATGGCCTTTTCTTAACAATCCTTTCAAGGCTGTGGTTATCCCGGTTTCTTGGGCACCTTTTTCTACCACATTTTTCCCTTCCACTCAACTTTGCATTGATATGCTTGGATTCAGCACTCTTTGACCAGTCAGCTTCTTTAGCAATGACATTTTGTGGCTTACCCTCCTTGTGGAGTGTGTGGTGTGTGTCAGTGACTGCATTCTGGACACCTGTCAAGTCAGCAGACTTCCCCATGATTGTGGAGCCTATTGAAACAGACTAAGGGACCATTTTAAAAGCTTAGGAAGCCTTTGCAGGTATTTTTTGTTTTCCACAATTTTAATAGCCAGGAAAGGCTAAGCATACAGCTGTGAGCTGATATTAATAGCCTGGAAAGCTCCATGGGTATTACCCCCTTCCCAGACTATAAAAATCTCTCCTCAGCTGTCTGCTTTCCCTCTGCTGGTTAATAAAATGTCAGGGGATCCCAAGCCATTTTTCTTCAGAAAATAATTTAATATGTAAAAAAATACATGTACAGTAAGCTACACATGCATTGTACTAATTATATATGTGACTGACATTTTTATATCTATTTATTCTATGTGTATTGATCTATTCTGTTCTGTTGGGTCATGCTGTGATTTTACTGTACGCGTCAGATGAATTGGCGGCTTTTCAAAGAATATCGATGTTTAAAAATCAGATGTCACTCGCATGGTCTGAGTGCCATGTGATTTCTTTCTCACACCCATTGACTTGCATTGGCCAGTCTCATCTGAGATACAAGGGCAATAGCAGTTTGCTGAGATTTTTTTCTCATTCTGATTTCAGCTGAAAAAAAAAATTGCAGATGAGCTGTGTGTGACTCAGTTTAACAACGGATTACTCTCTTCTGTTTTCCTTGCAGATGAGTATGAGCCCTAAGGGTCATTTAGGGTTACTCTCTGCTGAGCAGGGGCGCCACTTCATCTACATTAGTGTTTCTCCCTGGACAGGCAGGGTTAATCCAGATAATATTTAGGCTCATTTAGGCTCAGGGTTAATTGACAGAAATATTTTGACAATCACTGTCGAGCTCTCTCTGGCCTTTGTATTTTTGTTAGTGTTTTTAATGTATACTTAATAAAGATTATTTTTTTATATTTGGTTGGTAACAGGTTTCTATATAATCTTGTAAGCAAAATTTTACTGTCTTTTACTTGAATATTATATTGAATTTAGTCTTTCCTCTTGGCTATTAACAGTAATACCTAAATGTTTCATGTCCATTCAACATATATTGCTGATATGCATCAATATTGCTGCTGAGAAATGCAATTTCACTAAACTAAGGGCCTTTCTAAGAGACATTTAGAGAATTGTTCCAAATTCATATTGGTTGATCAATAACAATGTATTTATTTTGTGCAGTGGCCCAGGGAGACATTTCATTCGGAGTTTAATGGCCTAAGATAACATCTGTATATTAATTTAAAGCATTTTCAAGGTACATTGACTAATTTTACAAAATTGGATGAAAATGTACATTTACTATGTTATGGAAATATTAGGGTTGGATAAATATATCCCTGTGTGTGCTGTGGCCGCTCCCAATTAGACTGAGTATTTTGAGCGCTCAAAGGAATGAGACTGCAACACCATTGTGTCAGAACAACATTCCATCAATACTGATACTTTATTGTACATACATAGTTTTATATTTTCACATAGAAAGGAGTGGTTAGGGGTTGTCAGGGGTGGTTAGTTAATTACCATATTGTCTAGCTCCTCTGTCATTGGTTATCTAAACATATATGGAATATTGTGATTAATGCTCATATGACTGCTGATCAAGCAACTAAACTCGAGTTCTCTGTCTAGGACAAAGTGGAGACACCTGACACTGTTGGTCTGCCGTTTCAGCAAGATTCAGCTAGATTCTAGGCATTATCTCAGACATCTGACCCGATTTCCTGTTTTTAAGATGGAAAAACACCATATGATCTGTCTGGGTTATATCAGGCTTATATCAGTTCAGTTTGTGTCAGCCATTTTAAACCATTGATTATAATGTATATATTAGTTGTGAGCATATAAGTATATATTTGATTATAGAGGAGTATACATGCAAGTGAGATCTACCTGATATATATATTTCTATCACAAGCCCCCCTTAGATATCACTTGCCCTAATCCTAGCCTCCTGTCCCAAAGCACTGCAACTCTTTTGTGCTGTTGGCGAACTGACACAAGCCTAACGCCTGTGCCCCACTCCATACAGACTTTTCGCAAATGGGCGGTCAGGAGATCTGTCCCTAACGGGGGTTCGTTGCAATCAGTCTCTTAGTCAATAGCATGTGTAGTGAGCGATGTGCAGTCTTTATCAGGTAGGTCATCTGTTCGGTCAGGCAGGGCATCCATGACATCATTCTGGCTTGGGTGTCATCTTCTGGTAGGGGAGCTTTCTTGCCATGCGATGAGTGGATCCAAGCGAGTCTTCCCTCCAGTTTCACAGAGTTTGGTGTCATCAGCAGCACTTGAGCAGGACCATCAAATCTGGGATCGAGTGGTGTTCTCCTTACAAGCTTTTTCACCAACACCCAGTCTCCTGGCTTCTAGGAGTGCATACCGGACACTGAATCTGGATCTGGCAATGAAGAAAAAAACTCGAGAATGGATGTTAGCAAGTTTCTTGGAGATTTCAATTACATAAGCAGACAAAGTATCACATTACATAGTCAGCTGCTGAGGGAAAAGATACCCCTAACCTGGGACTAGACACAAACAAAATTTCATATGGTGACAGCTTTTCTGGGCCTCTGGGAGTGTGCCTAACACTGAGTAGTGTGATTGGGAGTGTGTAGGCCCAAGTCTGACCCTACTGCTGACTAGATCTCTCATGTGAGGTTTGCTGTGAATGCGGGTCCCTGGTCACTCTCTATCACTTCTGGGACCCCATAGCTGCATATCTCGTCTCTGAGAGTAGCTTCTTTGCAGTAGTCTTTGCTGACTGGTTCTTCACTGGGAAAGCTTCTGGCTGTCATCTTGAGAACATGTCCACGGCCACAAGGGCATATTCGAATTCTCCACTTGGCGGCATCTGGATGTGGTCTATCTGGATCCTCTGGAAGGGGGTACAGTGGTCTGGCAAGTTGATGTGTGGGAACTTTCTTCATTCTCCCAGGGTTGCATTTGCCACAGGTCAGACAGCTGTTTATGAACTTGGCTGTTAGGGTGGAGATTTCTGGAGTGAACCAGTAAGCACCAATCGGATCATTCATCTGTGTCTTTAATCTGTGTGTGGGCCCAAGTGCCTACTGGACCACCATAGGGTGCATGCTTCGGGGTAAACAGGGTTTGTAGTCCATTTAGTATACCCTTCCTTCTTCATGTGTTGCTCACTTCTGCACCCAGCATTCCTTCTTGTCCTTTGGGGCTTGCTCTTGCAACTTTTTTGAGCAGATCCCAGGATGTCATCTTGTCAGGTTTCCTGTCTTCAGCCGTCCTGTAGTAGCCGTCCGGCTCTACGACCTCTTCCACTTGTCCATATTGTCTTCCCTTGACTGTTTCTTTGGCTGCCATATCCGCCATGTTGTTGCCTCGTGCCCCTACTGTGTTCAGTTTTCCATGCGCTTTGACTTTTAGCATTGTCACCACTTTTGGAAGTTGAAGTGTGTTCAGCAGGTCCTTAATGGCTCCATTGATGCTTCACGGTTGTTCCGCTTGCTGTGAGGAAGTCCCTTGCAGGCCAGATGGGTCCGAAGTCATGTGCTATGCCATGCAAGTACCTTGAATCGGTAAACATTTTCTCAGTCTTGTCTTCTGCCATCTGGTAGGCCTTCATCAGCGCTATCAGTTCTGCTTCCTGGGCTGACAGACTGGGCGGCAGACTTCTGGACCACAGGATCTCTTGATTGCTGGTCGCTGCACCTCCCGTGTGGAATCTTTTTTCATCATCTGCAAATCTGGAGCCATCCACATAGAGGATCAACTCTGGGTTGGTCAGTGGCTCTTCTGCCACCTTGGGTAGTCCTGCTGTTTCCTGTTGCATGATGCTGAAGCAATCATGGTCATCCGTCCGGAGCAAATTCAGATCCCTGCAGAAGGTATCATGCAGATTTTGATCAGACTTTTTATCTGAGGATCCGTATCTGTATCCCCCCTTGGGAGTGGGAGTAGAGTGGGCGGATTGAGGACTGTGCATCTGGAGATGGTGACATTGTTGGGCAGGAGTAGAGAGCACTGAAGGCGAAGATGCCTGGCGGTGGAGAGATGTTTTAGCTGGGTTTGGTTGAGGATTGCTGAGATGTCATGCAGAGCCAGGATTTCCAATGGTTTTTCCACTGATGTCAGTAGTCCTGTCCAGGAGGGCGTGTGCTGCAACTGCTGCCTTCATGCGGGAGGAAGAGGCTTCCCTTGCAACTGGATCCAGGCAAGCTGAAAAGTAGTCCGAAAGTCTCTGCTTTCCCCCCTGAAGCTGTGTCAGGACTCCAGTAGCAAGGCCTTCTTTTCTCATCAAGTAGAGACGGAATGGCTTCTCGTAGTCAGATGGGCCTAGTGCTGGTGCTGAGACTACTGTGCCTTTTAACTTATTGAACGAGCTGAAGACTGCATCAGTCAGGAGGAACGGGGCCAAGGAAGACCTGTAGGACCATCTTCTCCACTGTGGTCTTCCGGTCATCTGTCAGGTGTTTCGCCTGGCGAGCAATACAGTGTCTCTGGAATGTAACTTGCTTCAGACACCACTGGACTTCGTTCTTTGAGATCTTGCAGTGCTGCTCCGCCAGGTAGAGTAGGAGATACAAGGAATGGGCTTTACACATGTCAAAGTCAATTGCACAAAGGAGTAGATTGTCCATGTATTGTAGCAGGGTTACTTCTGCTTGTTCTGTGACTCAGTTGGTGAGAACTGTGGACATTGCTTTGGTGAACTGTGAAGGGCTGTTCTGGGCCCACTGTGGCATCACTGTCCATGTGTGGTGTCCCCCCTGGTGCATTAAGGCAAACAGGAACTGGTCTTCCGGATGAGGGGGAACACTGAAGAAAACATTAGCCAGGTTGTTCACTGTGAACACTTTTGCTGTGGCAGGCACATTTGAGAGCAGAGTGTGCGGATTCGGCATAATTGCAGTTTCAAACACTGTGGCGTCATTCACAGCTCTCAGGTTATATACCATTCTGAACTTGGCTGGCGCTCCTTTTACAGTCTTTTTCTTGACGGGGAAAAGCGGGGTATTGCAAGGCGATTTGCGAGGAACAATGATTCCTATTTCCAGGTAGACCTTCAGTTGGTCAGAGGCAGCTTGACTCTAGGCCTGGCCTGGGCCTTACGAGGGTACGGGGTACATGGCTTGAGTGACACCCGTACTGGGGCAACTTGAGGTTTTCTCACGTGCTGGGGTCCCTTAGACCATAGACTTTCTGGTACTATGTCCAGTACCTCCTTGAGTAGGCCTCATTGGTTGCTTAATGTTCTTGTAGGGCCGCCAGCATGACTCTTCTTGGGTCAGGGATGAAGAAAGTGTCACTGTCCCATCTCCCTGGAACACTGTGGTTGCCTTCAGCTTCTGCAGTAGGTTCGCTCCCAGTACGTTGAGTGGCAGGTCCTTTACACCACAAACTGGGACAGGATAGAGTGTCCTGGCTGAGTGCACACGCTCAGTGGCTTTGTAAGCTGAGAATGTCTGACTTGACCATCAATGCCCATGCGAGACACAGAGGATTCTGATAGGCAGGTGGGATGAGCGAGTTCCACAGGTGTCATCACACTTCTGGCTGCACCACTTTGGATCTGACAACGCCATCCACTTTTAAAGGTAATTTGAGGTACTGGTCTTGCAGATGAAGTTTTACATGTCAGGAGCATAGTGTCTTGCGGGCCTGGCTTGCTTGCCTCTGTTCTGGTAATGGCCAAACTTGCCACAGATGTAACCCTTGACACTTCTTCTGTCTTTGTAGGGTGGTTGCGCTTCCAGGTCAGTAGTCACCATGAGAGGGGCTGTCTTCTGCACCCCTGGTTGAGACTCAATCCTTTTGGCTACTGTGATCAACGGCATGATGGGTACTGTAGCAGCAGCGGGGTACGGTCTGCTGATTGAAGCTGCGGTGGTAAGACGGGGCCTGCAGGTGCATCAGTGACGAGGCCCGGGGGTGCCATGAGACCGGCGGCTGCATCCAACCCAAGGTCTTGGGGCATTACAGGGGCTGCGGCTGCATCTGCCATCACTTCTTCCCCCTGCTCCGACATAGCTTCTCCCCTTTGCTAACCTTATTGAGGTCGGTGTCTCCTCTCTGGAGTCTGCAGCGGTTCTTCTGGTGGTGTGTTGGTCGGCACTTTGCAGCGTCTTCACCTCTGGCTCCCCTTCCAGCGTTCTCAGCAGCACGGCACCCGTTTCCTTCTTCGCGCTCTTTGTGGTGCTATAATGGTGGCAGTTTTGGTGACAATCGGCAATAGACAGTCTCCTAGGCGCACATAAAACATTTTTTCTGGGTCAGTCCACTGCTATTGACCTGTTCTCAGGCCTAGCCACTATCAGTGGTTTCCTGATTGGCTGTCTCAGTCCATGTCCAAAGGCCTGTGTATCTGGTCATGAATGGTGAAGCCCAAGTCTTGGAATACTTGCATTACTCTGCAATGAAACTTCTTTACAGACTCTGTCTTATCTTGGCTCATGTCATGGCTTGTCCTGCCAATCTGCCTTTGGCCCACTCTCTGAGCTGTTCAATTAGCTGTGGCCCTGACTCCCAAGCGTGTACGTCTGATTCTGCTGGAAGTTTGAATTGTTCCTTCATGATTGGCCAGAGTGCATCACCTGCTTCTATTTTCATTCATGGCCCAGAGATCATTCCAGCTGGCTGCATATGTTTGCTGCTTCTGCTACTCTCTTCGGTAAAATGGCATGGGATGCATCCCTGGGTCTGGAAAATTGTCACCTGACTTGAAGTGCAGTGCACATAGTGTAATGGCGGTGCCTCTATCTGCCCCTGCATTCTTGGTGCCTGTGGGTTTCTTTTCTAGTACTAGACAGCATGTATGATGTTCCCTCTTCATCTTCATCAGAGGAATATTTGTGACTGGGGTCATACACTGGCTGATATTGGACTCAGAAGTTGCTTTTTTGTGTGAGGATGTCTCCCCCCTTGCTGAAGCTATGATGGATTAGGATCATAGTTTCATGTTGGTGTGAATGTGGATGTAGGCAGCTCTGACCGGTGCTGAAGCTGTACATTATCAATACATGGTGATATCAAAGTTCATGTAAAACCTTAAGGGTTACAATATTGTTGACTGTGAAATGAGGTAACGGAGGATCTGTCAGTGAGCTCCTTCTGATATCACTCCTCCCCCCTCTGCACCCAGGGCTGAGCTGCCTGCTGCCTGATGTGTCTGGGGCTGCCCACTGTAGGGGGGGCTTTCACCTTCTCTCCCCGATATCACAAATGGCAATGGCTGGACTGTGCCAGGGACACATTGTGCTGTACGCACCATATTGTTTGAATTGGGCGTTGGCCCAGCCGGCAACAAGGAGGGAAAAAGAGGAAGAAGAAGGGGGAGGGTTCGAGGAGTGAGACAAAGGAATAGTAGGAGGGGAGAGAGAGAGAGAGAGAGAGTGTGGAGAAGAGGGAGGAGAGATGGGTGTGTAGAAGGAAAAGAAGGAGGAGATAGGTGTGGTTGTGAAGTGGAGAAGAAGGGAGGAGAAGATGGAGGGTGAGAAGAAATATGTGGAGGAAGAGGAGAGGAAAAGAGAGAGAGAGAGAAGAATGCAGAGAGAAAAGACTGACAACAGAATGAGAACAATAGAGTGGAGCAATGATGCCTTCTCCCTGTAGGGAGAGACGGGGTGCACCACATACTGTGCAAAAATAACTACCTATACCATGGATTCTGCTAAAAGCAGACTACTCAGATTCTCCCGTCTTATACCCACAAAAATCACTTCCTGGTTTGCTCACATAATTTTCTGTTCCACCTAAACGATGTAAGCTCTGCTGCCACTTCATACCATGTATTAGTATTCAGCAATCTAACATCGGCTACTGTAACTTCCCTATTTTCCTTTTTACGTCATGCCACTCCGCAGCTTGAAGTCTGCCATTCTAATGAATTTCACGTACTTAATACCTTCCAAAATCTTCACATACTTAATACCTTCCGTGTCCTGCCACTATCTAGGGGCTCTTTTCTCATCAGGAAGTAAAAAGACTTTCCTGTTGCTCGGCCACTTTATTCCCCATGGCAAGAGTAAAAAATGAAAAAAACACACAAAAATGAAAAAAAGAAAACAGTACTAAAAAAAACTTCTAAAAATGAGTATATAAAACTCAAAAACTTAGTTCACAACCAAAAACTCAAAACTTTGATACAAGAGTAAAAAAAAAACTTTTTTCAAAAATAAATAAATAAAAAATAAAAAGGTAAAGAGATTGAAGATTGAGGAAAACTTAATTAAAAACTTTAAAATGCCGCAAAAAAAAAAAGACCCTTTAAGAGAGTAAAAAAAATTAAAAATTAAAACGGCTGTCAGTCAGCAATAATATCAAATGTCACTAAAATCACGTTTCTGAAAACATTTATGTCACATCAAAAATGATAGATACAACTTAAATTTCACTTCTTCACAAAAAAAACTACACATACCCAGCACTGCAGCTGAAAACAGTCCGGAAAAAAAATGTGACAGTTTGATTTACAATGCATATCTCTCCTCTCAGCTGAAAAAGAGGAAGTTCATGAAAGAAGGAAAAAAAAACCAAAACTTTCTTTTCACTATTTCATGCTTCTTAAAGCGGCAATAGTACATGACACAAACAGACACAGATAGACAATCCGAGAGACGCCCTTTTAAATTCTGTGACACATGCAGGTTGCGCTGGGAACAGACTACTGCCAATCGCACTGGACGCACCTGCGCCCGGGTTCTACCACCCCGGTCCGGACGTCCTGACTGGATCGCCGGCACTACGGGAATCTGCAGTAGCCCCTCTAAGTTATCACTACCCGTGCCTGGATCATGGGACCACCTGCCCCGGAACTCTGCGTGTTCCTCCTATGCACGGGAATCCTGCAATAACTTATCGAGCGATTTGAACTCCTGCGGTCTGTTTCTCAGCAACCACAAACAAAAGTCACTTTTTCCTTCTTCTCTCGGATTTTACACAAAACATATACACGGTCCACAGCAGACACCTCCCAGGGTGGATTCGTGGCTACGGATTTTTTACACTACCTGGGAATTTGTGACCACATCTTACCGGCAAGAGGCATAGACAAGGACTGGGCACAGGGGACTTTCAGGTAAGATGATAACATTTTCTTACCTTACTTATGGAGCTGCGCAGTCTCCTGTCCCTGTGTCCAGGCCACGCCCACAACCTCCGTATCTCCGGTGAGAAGGATCCCGTGCGTTCATCCGTGCCCCGCGTTGGGCGCCATTAATGTTATGGAAATATTAGGGTTGGATAAATATATCCCTGTGTGTGCTGTGGCCGCTCCCAATTAGACTGAGTATTTTGAGCGCTCAAAGGAATGAGACTGCAACACCATTGTGTCAGAACAACATTCCATCAATACTGATACTTTATTGTACATACATAGTTTTATATTTTCACATAGAAAGGAGTGGTTAGGGGTTGTCAGGGGTGGTTAGTTAATTACCATATTGTCTAGCTCCTCTGTCATTGGTTATCTAAACATATATGGAATATTGTGATTAATGCTCATATGACTGCTGATCAAGCAACTAAACTCGAGTTCTCTGTCTAGGACAAAGTGGAGACACCTGACACTGTTGGTCTGCCGTTTCAGCAAGATTCAGCTAGATTCTAGGCATTATCTCAGACATCTGACCCGATTTCCTGTTTTTAAGATGGAAAAACACCATATGATCTGTCTGGGTTATATCAGGCTTATATCAGTTCAGTTTGTGTCAGCCATTTTAAACCATTGATTATAATGTATATATTAGTTGTGAGCATATAAGTATATATTTGATTATAGAGGAGTATACATGCAAGTGAGATCTACCTGATATATATATTTCTATCACACTAAAACTCAAGAGACAACAAATAAAGCAGGTCTATTTAATTTAGATTATAGTTACATTTGCTGATTATAATGCATTTTTACTCTAATTCATTTTCATCAAATACAGTGGTAAATCCATCAGTTAAGTCATATTTCTTACTTATAGTATAGTAAATATAGTTCAACCAAGCTTAAAAACGAACTGTCGGCTCTCCAAATATGCTTGGTTACATAAATATTTGTAACCCCAACATATAACAGTTCTGAGGTAACTAATTTTTGAGCTGTGCATTGTATCAGGGTTTCAGCATTCAATGTGTCACCCCAGGTTTTTCAAACATTCTCAGATCTGCTCCCTCTTAGGCCTCATTCAGACTCAAGTTTTTCACAGATAGCACATGTACCCATTATACCCTATGGAGCTGTTCACCTTACTGCGTTATTTTTGTGGATCATGTGTCCGCCAAAAAATCTTGAAGACAACCCCCTTTTTGTTCAAGCCATGGATCAAAATTATTCATAGAAGTTTATAGGTCCATAAAAATCAAAGACAGCTCATAGATTGCAGCAGTGTGCAATCATTATGCTGTCCATGATTGCATTTGTTGCACTGAATGGTGGAAGCTGTTTAATAGAAAAAAATATAAAATGATTCATGAAAATCAGTGATAAAACAATAATGGTAAAAACTGACACGGATAAAAAAAAACAGATCCAAAATAATTTTGGGTTTTTTTTGGCTCATGTGAAAAATCATGAACGTTTGAATGAGGCCTGTAGACATGACTTTTTTCAGGTGAATTCCTCTGCAGAAAATGCTCAAAAGAATGAGCATATACATTTCTATAGAAAAACAACTTGCTTTTCTTATTTTCAATCTTTTGAACGTCTTTTAATACTTCAGGTTTCTAAAGTCGCAAAGCTGTTAAAAAAGCGCGTTCAAGAATATGTTCCAGCTCACACTGACAGGAAATCTCCTTATCATCCATGGGATTTAGCAGATGCACAAAGCACCGGTGACATCATCTACACCTGTTAATTCTTAACTGGTATCTCCCTATTAGCAGGCAACCTATAAATCAAGGCAACGGTCCCTCACCCTGGACATGCCCCAGAAGAAACTAGGCAAAACAGCATCAAGGTGGAGGGAAACGGTGCCTGAGACCCCATAGCCAGTGAATTGATTAAAGGAGCTGTCCGGTACGAATTGATAAGTCTCCAATCACTCTGCAGACTTATAAATTCACCAATTTTTGAGTCATAACCCAGGGGTATGTATTAGTTATACATGCTCCCATTGCCTCGCTCCATATACTTGTATTGAGCGAGGCCGTGCACCATCTAGTGCATGGCCTTCCAGTGGGCGTGGATGACTAGAGGGTGCAGTCTCCCTCCTTACAAGTGTATTGAAGCAAGGCCACGCCCACTGGCTGGGAATATGTATAACTCATACATACCCTCCAGTCCCAACTCAAAAACTGGCTGTGGTGACACAGCATTTTATCTTAATTAACCAGATGTCTATTTTCAGCAAGCCAAGAGGAATAGCCTGTTATCTATATGCTGACTTTTGAATTTATGTGTTTCTTTCTTGTTGGTCAAGAGTCTGAAATATTGATTATTCTTGTAGGTTAAATTGATATTTCTAAATGTATGAATGGCTAATGTTTTACATCTTACATCAGCTCCTACAACTTATTCTCTACTATCTTTACAAGACAGTGATACAGAATTATTGAACAATGATGTGTTGCTGATATGTTGATTACACAACAGAGGAGTAAGTCTATGCAATTAAATTACATAATCTAACAATGCGAGTTGATCTCATCACCATTCTTCCCCTTTAACTGTCAATGCTGGCTTGAAGGACATTTGTTAACTATAAAAAAGATAGATACCTCCTTACTCCATAGACAGAGATTCAGCCATGACATCCAGACATCAAAAGAATCAGAGACTCTCTACAGGACAGGAGCCAAGACATTTTGGCTCCATCATGAGGGACACAGATTTGTCATTCTACAGGATGCCAGCCTAGGGGACCATGGCCCTGGTTGAAAGAATGCAGATCTGCACCATCCATGGATATGTTTGGAGAAGCCAGGTTGTGACCCTCCGGTCTACCTGCCTTGTACATCACTGCACTGTCATCTTCCTAGGCTTGTCGTTACTTGCTCTCTGTGCATGCCACAGGTGGGGTAGTTGGCTCTGGAAGCTGAAGCCAGGTTGTGACCCTCCAGTCAACTGGTTTTATACCTCAATGGACTGTAATCTTCCTAAGCTTGTCGATACCTCCTCTCTGTGTGCATTCAACAGGTGGGGCAGTCGGCCCCGGAAGCTCTGAAGTAAAAAGTGCTCTTATCTCGGCAAGTGAGTGGAAGGTTGAGACTCTGTAATGTTTGCACCATCTTGAGTATTTTGCTGAGACTGTTCTTTGTGTTATTTGCCTGTTTGTGGTTCAATAAATATATATTAAATAAATATTGCCACACAGTTTTACCCTCACCTTGTGTTGTCTGAGTTGTGTTATGCCCACAGTAAATGGAAAAAGGTGTTTAGGGGGGGATGACCCATGGTCTATGCGGTTTTGGCTTGTGGACAAGGGAACCAACTGACCCCCAGTGTCTCCACACTGGTGAATCCCCACAGCATACAGTGCATGTGCTGGGGGGATTCATAACACTCTGTGTGACTGCAGACTTATCAGTTTGGACCAGACAATCCCTTTAATTTCAGGTAACATTACCTATATACAATGTCTTACTGTTATTTTGCTATGAGGTGTTTTGAAAAACGGGGGATCTAAATAATCTAGCATTTATGGTGGTGATAGTTCAATATCTAATTACAGTTAGCACTGGCACTTTATTGTTTATACCCCAGACTATTTTGTTCTGATCCCATCTTTTGTCTTAGGTTTCTAAATTCGTATTACGTATGCCTATTATTAAGTTTATTTCAGATATTTAGAATTTTGCATGAATCTGTTCTTATCATGGATTAAGTACCACATCCTGTGTTATAATTATTAAATGCTTGGTGAAGTGCTATGATTTACTATGATTATAGGTCTACTTTAAAAACCACTAGTGGTTTCTTTAATTATTTGATAAAGTGAAAAAAAGACTGGAAACCATGAGAAAACCTTACAGGAGAAAAAAGATCTTCCTGAAGATTCTGCCTCTTGATAAACTCAGTGGGTATGTAAATACCATAAGACCACCAACACACTCAAGACACTTGGATGAAGAAACTGATCTACTGTGACAGACAGGTGAAACAGATGAGGGATCAAACCGTATCAGCACAGACAGAATATGTAAACCGTCAGTCTTCCCCACAGCTTATCATGTGCAAGCCAGTTTATAATTAGTTATTCATGTTCAGGAACGTGTGTTCAATAGTTTGGGCAGTGGGATACATCATTTATATTCCTGTGTTAGCAGCTTCAGTCATTGCTCAACAACGCAAGAAATGCTCTTTTACTTTGGTGTTCTCCGAAAACTGTCTGAATTCTGAACTACCACTGGTGATGGCACTTTGCCCGATAATTTTTGTACACTCCCCTTCTGTTGCTGAGCAATGTTCATTGCTTTTCCAACTTCAGAGATGCAGACAGGAGGGAATGTCAATTGTTTTGGGCCTAGATTGACAAATTATTCAAGTACAATGTTTTGATTAGTTCTTTCTCATATCTTAGTAACTACTTGTGCTAAGAAGAAAATAGATTTGTAGTATAACCTAATAGTAGCCATAATGTCGATGTAACAGGCCAAATTAAACCCTGTCCAAATTAAACCTGGGTATAGTTTGACCCAGGCCAGAGTACACCCCGGGGGATGAACTGTCCTAGGCCAAACTATGCAAAGGGTATAAAATAGCCTAGGCCAAACTATACCCCTCAAGGCTACATTATATCCCTCTATTTTATGAGCCATTGTAAATTAGATTTTTTATGCCGTTTTTTAATAACTTAAAACTGACTTACATCTAGTGGGAAGGTACAAAGGCATGTACAAGTTTAGGCACACCTAGTCAAAATAACTGTTATTGTGAACAGTTAAGTAAGTTGAAGATGGAAAGATCTCTAAAAGGCCTAAAGTTAAAGATGACAAATTTCCATTGTATTTTAGGCCAAAACAATATATCTTTTGCATTTTAAAAATTAAATAAATGAAAATGGGCCAATGCAAAAGATTTGGGCAACCTTGGAGATTTGTATGCTCAGATAACTTTGACCAAGGTTTCAGACCTTAATTAGCCTGTTAGGGCTTATTCACTATCATCATTGGGAAAGGCCAGGTAATGCAAATTTCCCAGCCATATAAAACCCCAGCCTTCTCTAACTTTGTGACATAAAACAGCAGCCATGGGTTCTTCTAAGAGGCTGCCTAGCACTCTGAAAATGAAAATGGTGGATGCCCACAAAGCAAGAGAAAGCTAGAAGATAGAAAAGCATTTTGAAGTTGTCTTTTCCTCAGTTTGAAATGTAATTAAGAAATGGCAGTTAACAGGAACAGTGGAGGTCAGGATAATTTCTGACAGACCAAGCTAAGCTTCAGTGAGAGCTGTTTGTAGGATTGCTAGAGATCAGAATCATAACCCCTGCTTGACTACAAAAGACCTTCAGAACTATTTAGCAGACTTTGGAGTTGTGGTACATTGTTCTTCTGTTCTGAGATACCTGCACAAATATGGCCTTTATGGAAGAGTCATCAGAAGAAAACCTCTCATGCGTCCTCACGATAAAATTCAGTGTGAGACTATGGAAAATAACATCTAAACAAGCCTGATATACTTTAAACAAGTTCTGTGGAATGATGAAGTTAAAATTGAACTCTTTGGCCACAATGATCAATTTTTTTCAGTATTATATTGCTCATCCATAAGGTATTACGTATTCTTGGGTACATTTTGGTGGTATACATAACACTACAAAAAAGCAGTGAGAAATTTGTCTGCATTCAATTTCACATTCATACACTTTTACGTGCTTTCTGTTACATTTTGGTGTTATATAAAAAATAAAAACAAAATGTTTATGGATTCAGTGATTGTTCCATACACTGTAACACGGTTCTTGCTGCATTTCGCTGGTATATTAAACTCACAAAAACTCTTCCAAAACTTTTTAGAGATTCATGGATTCATCCATAGACTGTAACATGGTTCTTGTTACAAAGAAAAGTCATATATGGCACTCATAAGAGAGGTGCACAAGTAGATTATTCGGCCCAATCGTAATATCATCAAAAAGATTTGGCACTCAAGTGAAGTGGTGTTGAACATAAGAGTTCGTTTTATTTTACACACATTATTTGTTATTTGAACATTTTTAGTCTGCACTCAGACCTTCATCAGAATTAGAGGGGATTCACAGAATGGAACAGGGATATGTCATATAAGTGACTAAATTATAATGAGGCAAATAATTTTAAAGCAAATCAATCATTCTTGTTACATTTTGCTGGTATATTAAACTCTAAAAAACCTCTCAAAACATTTTATGGATTCAAGGGTTCATCCCTACACTGTAACGTGGTTCTTGTTACATTTTGTTGGTATATTAAACTCACAAAAACCTTTCCAAAATGTTTTAGGTATTCAATAATTCATCCATACACTGTAACGTGGCTCTTGTTACATTTCGCTGGTATATTAAACTCTTAAAAAAGCTTTCTAAATTTTTTATGGATTCAATGATTCATGCATACAGTTTAACATGCTTTGTGTTAAACTACTGTGGGTTAAAAATGGTAAAGACTGCTTGGCATGGTACAGGTCCAAAATGTTTTTGGTAAAATGGTAAAAAAAATTGACTATTGTCATATACACTACAGAACCTGCTTTGTGTGAAATTTGGTTTGAAATAAAAAACAAAGTTGTCCTGCTACAGGTATATACTTTCTTAATATTTTAATGAGGCCGTCCAATTGTTGCCTTCAAGGCATATATTTTAGGATTGTAGGAGTACCCCAACTTTACTTTACTCACAATATTTGAATGAGGTAATACAGTTGTTGCCTTCTAATTTGTATGGATGACTCTGCTTGTAATTTTTGGAAGGCTTTGCACTTAGTGCATAGCCTTTATAAGTCTAGGAGCACCACTAGATAACAATGTGAACAGAATGTGCATTAGGCCCTCCTTTATGTCTAATACAGTGTGTATATGAGTCCCTCTTACATCACATTTTTGGCAATTCTTATTTCCTTCATAAATTACACTGAAATTTCCAATTTTTTACTAAAAAAAATTAATTTAAGGTTACTTCATGTCATGCTGTAGTACTGAGGGTTAATGCTGATTAACACAGACTCCACTAGATGGCAACAGAGTGGAGAGTGAGTATAAAATCCTGCTATGAAGCTGACCCACAGTAATACAGTGGAGCTACCACTAGGTGGCAGCAGAGCAGTCATAGAGCTGAGTCAATACCAGGAGACAACGCAGTATCAAGGGAAAACCAAGAAGCAGAGTCAGACAAGAGCAAAAGATCACTAATGGTCAGTAGCAGAAATTCCAAGAGGGAGAGACAGAACCAGGTCAGAGCCAAGCTAAAGTCAATACCGAGAAATCCAAACACACAAGGGAAAAAGGGACAGGAATGGGTTGGTGGAAGGTAAACAGGCACGGGTTGGGCCAGAAAAACACAGCAGGACAGATCAGGATTCAGAACTCACCAGAGCTAGTTAGCACGCCAAAGGCAAGCAATATAACTGGCACTGCACACAGGGAGCAGCACCAAGATATAGCAGACTGGACACAGGTACGAGGCAGGGAAAGTTAACCCCTGACATGATCAGACCGGGAAAGGAAAGGCAAAACCAAAACCCGGCCTGGTTCATGACACTTCAATTATTTTATCCTTTTTAGAATCCTTTTTCAATTTTGCCTAAATGTTTCCTAACTTTTTTTATGCAAACTAATTTCTTGTTGATTATGAATGTTTTTTCGTCAGTCCTTAAAGTGAAGTAAATGTGTGACACCATTGTACTCAGCAGCGATCTGGGAATCAGAGATGCTTCCAGGGCTGTGGCAGTGACAGTACCCTCTGCAACCTGATGACAACTCATTTCAGTATCCAGCTTGCACTGGGGATTCTCAAGCAAAGTATCATCAAAGAGGTAGTAGTAAAAAAAAAAAGACGTATAAAAAAACAAATTAAGCAGCTAGATAGTAGTTAGGGAAGGATACTATATTTGTAATTAAAGTATATAAGAAAAAAAGATTAGATTATGGCATTAACCCCTTAATAATAATAATAATTTTATTTATATAGCACCAACATATTCCGCAGCGCTTTACAAATTATAGAGGGGACTTGTACAGACAATAGACATTACAGCATAACAGAAATCACAGTTCAAAATAGATACCAGGAGGAATGAGGGCCCTGCTCGCAAGCTTACAAACTATGAGGAAAAGGGGAGACACGAGAGGTGGATAGTAACAATTGCTTTAGTTATTTGGACCAGCCATAGTGTAAGGCTCGGGTGTTCATGTAAAGCTGCATGAACCAGTTAACTGTAACAGTACAGACAAAGAGGGCTATTAACTGCATAAAGTGTATGAGAACATGATATGAGGAACCTGATTATGGGTTTTTGTTTTGTTTTTTTTGTTTGTTTTTTTTATGATAGGCCACACAGGGATCGTTAGGTTAATGCGTTGAGGCGGTAGGCCAATCTGAACAAATGAGTTTTTAGGGCATGCTTAAAACTGTGGGGATTGGGGATTAATTGTATTAAACTAGGTAGTGCATTCCAAAGAATCGGCGCAGCACGTGTAAAGTCCTGGAGACAGGAGTGGGAGGTTCTGATTATTGAGGATGCTAACCTGAGGTCATTAGCGGAGCGGAGGGCACGGTTAGGGTGGTAGACTGAGACCAGAGAGGAGATGTAGGGTGGGGCTGAGCCATGGAGTGCTTTCTGGATGAGGGTTGTAGTTTTCTACTGGATTCTGGAGTGGATGGGTAGCCAGTGTAATGACTGGCACAAGGTAGAGGCATCGGTGTAACGGTTAGTGAGGAATATGATCCTGGCTGCAGCATTCAGGACAGATTGGAGTGGGGAGAGTTTGGTAAGAGGGAGGCCAATTAGTAGAGAGTTACAATAGTCCAGACGGGAATGAATAAGTGAAACAGTAAGAGTTTTTGCAGAGTCGAAAGTAAGAAAAGGGTGAATTCTAGAAATGTTTTTGAGATGTAGATAAGAAGAGCGAGCCAGTGATCGGATGTGGGGGGTGAATGAAAGCTTGGAATCAAGGATGACCCCAAGGCTGTGGGCATGTTGCTTTGGAGTAATGGTGGAACCGCACACAGAGATGGCAATGTCAGGGAAAGGTAGGTTAGTAGAGGGAGAGAACATGAGGAGTTCAGTTTTTGACAGGTTCAGTTTCAGATAGAGGGAGGACATGATGTTAGAGACAGCGGTAAGACAATCACTGGTGTTTTCTAAAAAGGTTGGCATGATAACAGGAGAAGAGGTGTATAATTGGGGTCGTCAGCATAGAGATGGTACTGGAAACCAAATCTACTGATTGTTTGTCCAATAGGGGCAGTATACAAAGAGAAGAGGAGGGGGCCTAGGACTGATCCTTGAGGAACCCCAACATAAGGGGAAGGTGAGAGGAGGAGGAACCAGCAAAACATATAGTGAAGGATCGGTCAGAGAGATAGGAGGAGAACCAGGAGAGAACGTGTCCTTGAGGCCGATGGAGCAGAGCATATTGAGGAGGAGCTGATGATCCACAGTATCGAATGCTGCGGAGAGATCCAAGAGAATTAGCATGGAGTAGTGACCATTAGATTTAGCTGTTAGTAGGTCATTAGAGACTTTAGTGAGGGCAGTTTCAGTAGAGTGTAAAGAGCGGAAGCCAGATTGAAGAGGGTCGAGAAGAGAGTAATCTGAGAGATAGCGGGAAAGACGGGAGTGGACCAGGCGTTCGAGGAGTTTAGAGATGAAGGGAAGATTAGAGACAGGTCTATAATTAGCGGCACAGTTTTGGTCGAGGGATGTTTTTTAAGTAATGGATGTATGATGGCATGCTTAAATGAGGAGGGAAAAATACCGGAAGTGAGAGAAAGGTTGAATATTTTTGTTAGGTGAGAGGTGACAGCCGGGGAAAGGAACTGGAGGAGATGTGACGGAATGGGATCACTGGTGCAAGTGGTTGGGCGAGAAGATGCAAGGAGCCCGACTACTTCTTCTTCTGTAACTGGCTCAAAGTCAGAGAGTGAACTAGATGCAGGGGGGAGGGAGGACAGTGCATGGTATGAAGAGATTGGGAGATGATTTCCTGTTGAATGTGGTAAATTTTTTATTTGAAGTAATTGGCCAGATCGTCAGCGTGGAGATCAGTGGTTGGGGCCTGCTCTCTTGGGTTGAGTAGGGACTGGAAAGTGTCAAAGAGACATTTAGGGTTATTTGACAGTGAGGTGACCAGGGTGTTGAAATTGGTTTGTTTGGAGAGGTGAAGGGCAGAGTTGTATGTTTTTAGCATGAACTTATAATGGATGAAATCTTCGGTAGATTAGATTTTCTCCACAGACGTTCGGCGCACCTGGAGCACTACTGCAGGAAACGTGTTTGCAGCGTGTGCCTTGGTTGTCGCCGTCTGTGCTGAGTTGTTCTATGTATAGGAGGTGCAGCTTCATCCAGGGCACTTTGCAGGGTTTCATTGTAATGCTTCAGAGCAGAATCAGGACGTGAGATGGAGGAGATTGGGGCCAATGAGGACTGCATGTTCTTCATAAGTTTCTGGGTGTTAATGGCCTGTATGTTTCTATAAGTGACCCCTTCACCCCCAAGGCTGTTTGCACCTTTTTGACAAAGCCAAAGTTTACAATTCCGACCAGCGTCACTTTATGTGGCAATAACTGAAATGCTTCAATGAATCCCACTGATTCTGAGACTATTTTTTCAATGCATATTGTACTTCATCATAGTGGTAACATTTCTTCAATATCGCCTGTATTTATTTATGAAAAAAAAACAAAGAAATTTGGAAAAGTTTAGCAATTTTCAAAATTGTAATTTGTTTTTCCTTAAATCAGAGAGTTATGTCACACAAAATAGTTAATAAAATAAAACATAAAATGAAACATATTTTTTTGTTAGGAAGTTAAAAGGGCTAAAAGTTGACCAGTGATTTCTCATTTTTTTCATCAAAATTTACAAAACCATTTTTTTAAGGACCACATTACATTTGAAGTGACTTTGAGGGGTCTATATGAAGAAAATTCTGAAAAGTGACACTATTTTGAAAACTGAAAACTGCACAACTCAAGGTGCTCAAAACCACATTCAAGAAGTTTATTAACCCTTCAGGTGCTTTATAGGAATTTTTAGGATGTGGAAGGAAAAAATGAACATTTAACTTTTTTCACAAGGGTAACAGGAAAAGTAGGCCCCAAAATTTGTTGTGTAATTTCTCCTGAATATGCCAATAACCCATATGTGGAGCAAAACTAGTGTTTAGATGCATTGCAGGGCTTGGAAGTCATTTGACTTTTTCAATGCAAGATTTGATGGAATAATTAGCAGACACCATGTCACATTTGGAAAGCCCCTAATATGCCTAAACAGTTTAAACCAGTAACACCATATGGAAACTAGAACCCTCAGGGATCATATATAGATGTGTGGTGAGCACCTTAAACCCACAAGTGCTTCACAGAAGTTTATAACATTGAGCCCAGAAAATAAAAAAATCACATTTTCCCCACAAAAAATTTATTTTGGCCCCAAAATTTGCGTTTTCATAAGGGTAACAGGAAAAATTGCACCATACAGTTTTTTGTGCAATTTCTTTTAGTCCCAATTTTTTTATTTTCACAAGGTAACAGAAGAAAACCGTCCCCACCGTGCAATATCTCTTTAGTACGCAGATACCCCACATGTGGTGAAAAACTACTGTTTGGGTGCACGGCAGGGCTCAGAATGGAAGGGGGTCATGTTTTGGATTTTAGATTTTGATAGAATGGTCTGCAGCTGTCATGTCCCATTTGGTGAGCCCCTGATGTGCCTCATTTGTCGTGAGAACCTTGAACCCACATATGCTTCACATAATTTTACAACGTTGATCTGTGGAAATTAAGAAAAAATATTTTTCACCCAAAAATGATATTTTAGCCCCAATTTTTTAGGGTTAACAATATCTATAAGTTCAGATCTGTCATCTCACAGGCAGTTGCCATTGGAGAAACAAATGCAGAATGACCATGAAAAGGATGAGAAGGGAAAGGTGCATAAAAACGATAATGATTCCCTCTATGTTGTCCATGGTTGTCAGGAGTAGAGATGAGTGAATATTTCAATGTTTGGTTCAGCTCACGAATTTGCTATATTCGCCGATATAATCATCGATTAAATCGCTGAATATAGCTGAACATATACAGTACAAAAGCCGGTGTTTCCCAAGCTGTGAGACAGCGTGGGAAACACCAGCGAGGCTCTTCTGATCAGCGGTGAAATCATCCCCTCCGGTCAGAGAGCTGCGTTTCCTACGCTGTCAGCATGAGCCCGCAGCTGTGATCGGAGGTAAAAAGTTTACCTCCGGTCACTGGTGTCAACTGATGGGACTACAGCTCTCCTCCCCTCCCTCTGTAACAGTCTGTCATTGTAAATTTGTTTACTATAAACGATATCTATAACTTTGTATGTAACCCCTTTCTCATGTACAGCACCATGGAATTAATGGTGCTATATAAATAAATAATTATAATAACAATAATAATAATAATACAGCTCCCATCAGCTTACACTTGATGCCGCTGATAACAGTGAAAGCAGGAGCAGATGATCAGGGTATTCTTCAGCCACCACCTGCGATATAATGAAATAAATGAATGAAAAACCTGGCGTGGGTTCCCCCTATTTTCTTGAACCAACCAGGCAAAACTCACTGCTGGGGGCTGCAATCCTCAGCTCTCAGCTTCAGCAAGGTTGTGTATCAAGAATAGGGGGGTCTCACAGTGATCTGCTGTGAAGACACTGAGCTTGAACTGCGGTGACCTCATCATTGACTTTTTTCCATGGTCCAGAGGTCACCGCAGTACAGCACAGCTGGGAGCGTAGCCTCAGTGATATCACTGAGGCTGCACTCGCAACATCATATTTCCCAGTGCTTTTCAGCCTGTACGGTTGCATCTTGGCACTATCCAGGTTGAAAACTAATTATCCCCCAGATGTGGATTATGGCGTGGGACAGAACAACGGACAGGTATGGTACATTGTTGTTTTTTTAATATTTGGTTTATTACAGGAGAACGAGGGCTTTGATGGAATTAGGCGAGGCCAAATATTTGAAATCTGACCAGTGTCAATTTATGTGGTGGTAACTCTGGAAGGCTTCAACAAATCCCAGTGATTTTGAGACTGTTTTTTCGTGACACATTATACTTTATGATAATGGTAAATTTAGGTCGATATGTTTTGTGTTTATTTATAAAAAATATCAGAAATTTGAGAAAAATGTTAAAAAATAGCAATTTTTAAACTTTGGATGATTATCCCTTTAATCTTAGATAGTCATACCACAGCAAAATATTAATAAATAAAATTTCCCACATGTCTGCTTTACATCAGTACAATTTGTAAAATGGTCTTTTATTTTGTTAGCATTTTAGGAGGTTTAAAAATGTAGCAGTAATTTTTCATTTTTTTAAGAAAATGTACAAAATTTATTTTTTTAGGACTTATCCATATTTGAAGTGCCTTTAGGGATTCCATATATTGGGAAACCCCCAAAAGTTATACCATTTTAAAAAACGCATCTCCTGACATATGGAAAACTGCTGTCAGGTAGTTTATTAACCCTTCAGGTGCTTTTCAGGAATTAATGCAAAGTGGCATGACAGAAATGAAAAAGTGTATTTTTACCACCTAAATGTCGCTAACTTCTAAATAGATTACTACAGCCGACAGACTCTAAGGCCCTATTTGGTCGTGAATTGCCATGGCAAACATCAGGACCACAAAATCGTGATCTGAGTGCACCAATTGGGATAAAGAAGAAGCCCCCACAATCTGTTAACCATTTATAATGATGTAGTCACTATTAACAGCAGCATCTAAGGGGTTAAACAGATTTGGATGGTGCAAACACTGATCGTGGCTGATGCAGCAAGTTGTCAGCTATAATGTACAGCTGACAGCTGCTGTATTGTCACCTGTATGGGGAGGCTATTCTCTTATATCTCAGGTCAGTTAAAAGACGTACTGGCTGTCATTAAGGGGTTAATTGAGAAAGAGTCTGTCATTATTTCAATTAAAGGACTTTATTCTGGGTGTCTGTGTTTTTATACAATGTGAATATAGGGTTAATAATGGGGGCGTCTTTTTGATGCCTCTCCATTACAAACCTCTGGGCTTCATGTCACCTGATGGTGACATCAACCCCCAACTATTACCCCACTTGCCACCGCTACATGGCAAGTGGGAAGAGCGAGGCTAAGGGCCAGAATTGCCACATCTTAGAGATGCGCCTTTTCTGAGGCAGCAGAGAGCTAAGACTAAGGGGGCAGTATCCATGACCCTTTCCTAAGCTATTAATATCAGCCTGCAGCTGCCTGCATAGCCTTGGCTGGTTATTAATTATAGGGGGTCCCTACTTCATTTTTTTAGGGTCCCCCATTTTAATAGCCAGTAAAGGCTAAGCATACAGCTGTGAGCTGATATTAATAGCCTGGGAAGCTCCATGGGTATTACACGCTTCCCAGGCTATAAACATCAGCCCCAAGCCACTGGCTTTACCTCTGCTAGTTCCGTCCGAAAATTATGCAGAAGCCCATGCCATTTTTTTCCAAAAAATAATCTTTTATTAATTAAATACATGTACAGTAATTTGCACACACATTGTACTAATGTTATTTGTCACTGACATCTATATATCTAACTATTCTATATGTATTTACTGTGTGTAATCCATCTCTTCTATCCTGTTGCTCCTGCTGTGATTTTACACTACCACGGCTGCTGAATTTCAAAACAAAACGTGTTTTAATGTCCAAAAAACTCGCACAATGTACAGCACACTGTATCCTCTGGATCGCAGCCGGGAAAACAAAAAGAAGCCGGGAAAACAAAAAGACAGTCTGGGAATGGTTGCCGTGAGCGACCACACTGTCATGTACTGCCAGACCTTTTGTCTCCACTTGGCCCTGTGTTGCCTCACACAGGGAGTGCTCTGCAGACCAACTGCTTTGTCTTCTCACAAGACCAAAACAGACACACCCAAAACCCTCTAGTATGTTTTTTTTCTTTCCTCCAGACTCTGTGGCCATCGGCCACTTATAAGATCTGGGCTGGAGGAAACGGACTGGCCCCACTATCTTCCTGCAGTCCGTTTAAAAAATAAAAACCCATACCTAGTTTTCCTGAGCAATTTCTTGGTCAAATAACTTGACCAAGTTCACACTCACTTTTATTCTGCCTTGTGACTCACAGGCAAGCGACCCTCACATATGGCACCGATTACTGCCTCACATACCCCCCTGTTCAAACTTGTGGGGTTGATCATTTGTCACCATACAGGGGGCCTGTGACAGGGCATCTGCATTTCCCTGTGATTTCCCCACCAGATGTTCCATTGAGTAACTGAAGTTTTTTAGGGACAAGAACCATCTGGTGACTCGGGCATTCCTCTCTTTTGCATTTCTCATCCAGACGAGGGGGAATGGTCCATTACCAACCAAAACTGATGCCCGAGCAAATAGTAGCATAGGGACTCCAAGGCCCATTTAATCGCCAAGCACTCCTTCTCCACTATGCTATAATTTTTCTCTGCCAGGGTCAGTTTTTGGCTCAAATAGGTGACTGGATGCTCATCCCCATTCACCTCTTGTGGCAGCACCGCTCCTAAGCCTACCCCTGAGGCATCGGTTTGCACAATAAAGGTTTTCTTGAAGTCAGGGCTGATGAGGACCGGCTGTCCACACAGCGCCGACTTCAGAGACTGGAACGCTTCCTCCACTTGAGGATTCCACCGGAACATCATCTTCTTCTTCCCTTTTAACAGGTTGGTTAGGGGTGCTTATTTCCCATCAAAATTGGGCATAAATTGGCGGTCGTACCCAATTATGCCAAGGAATGCCCTCATTTGTTTGGTACTTAAGGGCTTGGCCCAGTTTTGAATGGCCTCAATCTTGTTCACTTGGGGCTTGATAACCCCACGGCCGATCATGTATCCTAAGTACTGGGTCTTCGTGAGACCTAGCGTGCATTTCTTTGGGTTTGCTATTAACCTCACGACTCTAAGTGACTCCAGCACTGCTTGTACCTGGGACAGATGGGTATCCCAGTCGGTACTAAAGATGACTATGTCATCCAAATAGGCCAATGCGTAATCCCAATGAGGCGCTAACACAATGTCCATCAGCCTCTGGAATGTGGCTGGAGCCCCATGTAACCCAAAAAGCAAGACGACATATTGATAGAGACCTTCTGGTGTTATGAAAGCAGTCTTTTCTTTCGCTGACTCTGTTAAGGGGACCTGCCAGTAACCTTTTGTGAGATCCAGCATGGTGAAGTACTGGACCTCCCCCAGTCTCTCAATTAGCTCATCCACCCATGGACTGGGATAGAGGTCAAATTTTCACACTTCATTTAACCTCTTGAAGTTATTACAGAAGTGTAATGACCCATCTGGTTTGGGGATTAGGACAATGGGGCTGGCCCACTCACTTCAGGACTCCTCAATGACTCCCAACTGGATCATTTTCTTCACCTCAGCTGCATTGGCTTGCCTTCATGCTTCTGGCACTTGGCACAGTTTCATCCGCACCCTTACCCGGGGCTCAGTGACAATGTCATGCTGAATCACCGAGGTTCACCCCGGCAGTTCTGAGAATATTCTGCTATTCTGCTGCACCAAAGATTGAGCCTCCATGTACATGGTACAGTTGTTCAGGTTTCCTTTTCCCCGGGTTGGTACAGTTTATAATTCCCTTCCCCCACTTTCCTCCATATCTCATAAGGCCCTTGCCACTTGGCCATGAGTTTACTCTCTGGGGTGGGTACTAGTACCAACACCCGGTCTCCTTCTTTAAAAGTCCTGGCTGTGGTCCTTTTATTATACGTGCGGCTCTGAGTGGCCTGGGCATCCAACAGATGCTCTTTTACTATGGGCCAAACGACCGCAATGCGATCCTGCATAATTGCCACATACTCAATGACACTCTTATGTGGAGTGGGCTCCTGTTCCAACGTCTCTTTGGCTACATCCAGCAGTCCCCTCAGATGCCTGCTATATAAGAGCTCAAATGGGGAGAACCCCGTGGACGCCTGCGGTACTTCGCGGATGGCGAACATTAGATAGGGCAGTAACATGTCCCAATCCCTCCCATCCTTGGTGACCAACTTTTTGAGCATGGCCTTGAGGGTCTTATTAAACCGCTCCACCAACCCATCGGTTTGTGGATGGTACACCGACGTACGTAACCGTTTAATCTGGAGCAACTTACATAGCTTCCTCGTAACCTTAGTCATAAAAGGGGTTCCCTGATCTGTCAAGATCTCTTTGGGTAGCCCAAGGCAACAAAACAATGGCAAATAGTTCACGGGCTATTAGTTTAGCTGAGGTGTGGCATCTTCTCTAGATACCGGGTGGCGTAGTCTGCAGCCGCCAATATGTGTTGGTGACCCCGGGCGGATTTTACTATTGGCCCTACCAGATCCATCGCAATCCGCTCAAAATGTACCACTACAATGGCCAGAGGCACCAATGGACTCCGGTAGTTCGTGGTGGGTGAGGTCAGTTGGCACTCCAGACACGTCCCACAGTACCTTTGGACCTCAGCATAGACACCTGGCCAGAAAAACCACTGCAGTATGCGCTCTTGCTTCTTTTTGGCTCCCTAATGCCCTCCCAGCATGTGAGTGTGAGCCATGTCAAGCACCGCCCGACGGTAAGACTGGGGCACTACCAGTTGTTCTACCACCTCACCCCAGATTTTATCAACCCTGTACAGTAACTTCTGGTTGATCACCATCCATGAGAACTCCATCTTTTCACCCGGTTGCTGAGCCACCCTATCCACCTTGATTACTCTTTCCCATACCCATGTCAAAGTGGGATCCTGGAGGTCCCCATGTATGCACACCACCCCCACCTTACGTCCATTAATCCCAGCAATCAGGGACCCATGTACCAGAGTCACCAAGCTCCCCGAGTCCAAGAGAGAATCTGTCTGGTACCCATTAACGAGTACCTTGCACAGTTGATGTTCGGTACAGGCAGGGCCTGTAGTGGCAGTGCAGACTGGCAGGTATACCCACAGTCCATGGGTTCTGTTGTTAGGGGGCAACCACATGTCCAGGCCCTTGGCATCGCCAACACTTAACAACTGCGGCACAAGAAAACCTTGGGGACAGTTTAGGGAACACGGGTCTATTGTCACTCTCCTTCTGAGATACCCCCTCAGGACGGGCTTGGTCTGGTTTTGCCCAAGTGGAGGGTCATGGACTTTTCTCAGGCTCCTGAGCTGGCGGAGCCTTACATGACAGCCGAAGCAGAGCAGTGTCCCGTATAAAGTCCTGAGTGGCCGTATACCGCTCTATCAGTCTTACCACCTGGTCCAGGGTGGCCGGGTCCCTTGGCCCACCCAATGCTGTATGGCTGCTGGCAGAGCCCTCCCCACTCTTTCCACCACCTGGAATGGGGTTAATGTCTCAGGCTGGAGCCATTTTTTAACCAGTTGCAACAAGTCATAGGACTGAGATCGGGCAGGGCGAGTCTCAGAAAAGGACCACTGAAACACCCACTGGGCCTGCACATATGTATTATCCCCCAGTCTGGCAAGGATCTCACCTTTCAGCTTCCAAAAGTCCAGGGCATCATCCCGACTGAGGTCCAGGTAGGCCTTCTGTGCATCTCACGCCAAGAAGTTGGACACCACTTCAGCCCACTGAGTCACCGGCAAGCTCTCTCCCTCTGTAGTGCGTTTGAAGATGGTGAGGAAGGCCTCCATGTCATCTTCAGGCATCATCTCCCTCAGCGCTGACCGGACCGTGTACCGAGCCTCAGACCGGAATGCTGTTGCTGGTGGACATGCCTCTTGCATAGCCACCATCTGCTGCATCAACAATTCAGTTGTCTGCTGCTGTTGCTGATTTTGTAGCTCCTGCTGCAGTTGCTGTTATGCTTGAGACATGGCCAACTGTTTTAGTATTTCCTTCATCTTGTCCGCAGGCTTAAGGTGCAGTGTTGCAGGCTTGATCACCGACATGTAGCACGCTTTGTGGTATGCCTCAGTTCACACTGCTCCGCATTCTCCAACCATATGTAGTTCAGCAGTGTCCACATTGTGCAGTGATGAGGCAGTGATCTAAGGAAGTTCAAAACAAAACGTGTTTTAATGTCCAAAAAACTCACACCGTGCACAGCACGATGTATCCTCCAGATCGCAATCAAATAAAAAAAACAGTTCGGGACTGGTTGCCGTGTGTGCGACCACACTGCCATGTACGTAGGGGTGCCAGACCTTTTTGCTCCACTTGGCCCTGTGTTGCCTCACACAGAGAGTGCTCTGCAGACCAACTGCACTGTCTGCTCACAAGACCAAAGTGATACACCCAAAACCCGCTTGCAGGGTTTTTTTTCTTTCCTCCAGACTCTGTGGCCATGGGCCACTTATAAGATCTGGGCTGGAGAAAACTGACCGGCCCCACTACCTTACTGCAGTCCGTTTCAAAAATTAAAGCCCATACCTGGTTTTCCTGAACAATTCCTTGTTCAAATAACTTGACCAATGACAACACAGGAAAAAGTATCACTGTAGGGAATGCACACCACAATGCTAATTATAAAAAGGCAAAACTTTATTAACAATACGTTAAAACATACTTAAAACCAAAGCAGTGTTCCCCCATGCATGATATAATGATCACAGGCACTAAATACAATAGACAAAGAGCCCTTAGACCCTGGATTATAATATGCAATTATAAAAAAATAGAGGAATAATAATACATCATGAGCATGGATGACAAGTTATGAAAGTGTACAATCACAATCTATAATTGAGACTTTCCCACAAGTGCCCTAAAACCAAAATGCCAAAAAATGTAGACACAATAAAGTCCCTCTAAGTATAAGTGCCACTTAGGCTACATTCACATTAGCATCTTTGGGCGCAGCGTCGTCGACGGATACCGATGCATGCGTCATGCGCCCCTATCTTTAACATGGGGGGCACATGGACATGCGCCGGTATGCGTTGTCAAGCGTTGTACGACGCATGCGTCATTTGGGTGCACCAGACAGGGCGCGGCCGACGCTACATGTTGCATTTTTCCTGCGCCAAATTTTCGGTAAACAACGCATGCAACGCACTTGTGTCGTAAATGCGCCAAAAAAACACATTACTGTCTATGTACAATGCATAGGGCGCAGGTGCCTGCGTTGACCCGCGTTGTTCGACGCATGCGCCTTTTGAGTAAAAAACAAGTGATGAAGTGTCAAGACAGTGACAAGACCACCCCATAGATATAAAAAAGGGTGATTGCATTGTATTTCACTTCCCTGCACGTCTGGAAACAGAGAGTACACGAGACACAGCTCTGCCTTCAAGAGATGTAAGTATATAATTTCTCTGCCCATTTTTTTAAATTCTTTGCAATGTTTGTTGTTTGTTTTTTTTATGTGTGTGACATTTTTTTTTCTTGCAATTTATGGTGGTTTATTTAATTTTTATTGGGTTGTTCTGCGTTGACCGCATGCGTCAAAAAACGCTGCGTTGTGTGTTGTGTTTTGGGTTGCGTCGACGATGCTGCGCCCAAAGACGCTAATGTGAACGTAGCCTTAAATAGTGGCCAAACTCAAGCAGCTCCCATGGCTGAGCATGAATGGGTTAATGCTGAAGTTAAGCAGACAGTGTTGTCACTTAGGAAAGACCAGAATAACTCAATGGTACAAAGAACAGGATCAAACCTGGAGATCAACAAAATTGAAACAGAACAGCCATAAAGAAATACCACAATGAGCTCTGCAATCTACCCAGCACTGCAGGAGCTGGAGAGTGTGGAGGGACAAAGGGCAATAAAATCATCATGGATACATGGGTGCCTCTGGACAGAGGATCAAAGGAGACAGGGGGGAAGAGAGAGCAACCTTCATTAGCGGTGCACCTAGGCTCCACTATAAATAACGTCCAAGTTCACACTCACTTTTATTCTGCCTTGTGATTCACCGGCAACTTGCTGTGAGCACAAGGCAATCCAGCGGATCTACACTGTGTTCCAAATTATTATGCAAATAATATTTCCTCATATTTTCTCTAAATTACCTATCTGAATTGCAGTCATTGTTATTTTCCAGTCATCTACTAATCTAGTATAACTGCAATGTTTTGGAACAAACTGCCTATGAAAACAGTACATTTAAAAAAAAAATAAACACTCAAAATGCATGTTCCAAATTACTATGCACAGCAGAGTTTTCAACCTTTTTTTTTTATTTTGAACAAAAAAATGGTCAATTGTGAAGTTATAAGCATTATCAGCTTATTACAAAATGAAATCAAACAGTTTTCAAGTGAAAACTTTATTCTAGGTGATGTTACATTTGCACATAGGACCCCTTGTTCGAAAGAAGCTTCTGAACTCTCTCGTCCATTGAATTTGTCAGTTTTTGAATGGTTTCTGCTTCAATTGTTTTGCGTGTGGACAGAATACCCTCCCAGAGCTGTTGCTTAGATGTGAACTGCCTCCCGCCATCATAGACACTCCTTTTGATGATGCTCCAGAGGTTCTCAATGGGGTTGAGGTCAGGGGAAGATGGTGGCCACACCATAAGTTTGTCCTCTTTTATGCCCATAGCAGCCAGAGATGCAGATGTGTTTTTTGCAGCATGAGACGGTGCATTATCATGCATGAAAATGATCTTGCTGCGGAAAGCACGGTTCTTCCTCTTGAACCATGGCAGGAAGTGTTGTTTTAGAAACTCCACATAGATTAGGGAGTTCATCTTTACCCCTTTAAGGATCATAAAGGGGCCGACAATCTCTCTCCCCATGATTCCAGCCCAAAACATTACTCCACCTCCTCCTTGTTGGCGCCTTAGCCGTGTTTTCATGGGGTGTCCATCAACCAGCCATCCTCCACTCCATCCATCTGGACCATCGAGCATTGCACGGCACTCATCGGTGAACAAAACAGTTTGGAAGTTAGTCTTCATGTATCGTTTGGCCCACTGGAGCCATTTCTGCTTGTGTGCAGTGGATAGAAGTGGTCAACAGGATGGCTTACGCACCTCTGAAGGACCCTGCATCTTGTTGTTCTGGGGACGTTGGAGGCACCAGCCGCTTCAAAAACTTGTCTGCTGCTATGACAAGGCATTTTTGCAGCTGCTCTTTTAACCTTACACAATTGCCTGTTGCAAAGAGTCCTCAATTTTTCCTTATCAGCACAAACACATGTGTGCTGGGAATCAGCTACATACTTCTTGATTGTGCGATGATCACGATGAAGTGTCTTGGCAATGTTGATTGTAGTCATGCCTTGACCTAAATACTCCACATTTTGTTGCTTCTCAGCAGCCGACACATCCTTTTTCTTTCCCATTTTGGCAAAAAATGTAGGCTGCTTAATAATGTGGAACAGACTTCTTAAGTAGTTTTGCCTTTATTTGGACACACCTGCCAAACTAATTTGCACAGGTATCTGCAATTGCTTTCAGTGATATAAAGAGACCTGACACACATCACCATCAATGAGTTTAAATGACAAACAAAAAAATTCTAACCTTATCACTCCTAAACTCTTTTTGCATAATAATTTGGAACACAGTGTAAGATGCTTCTGAGCACATCCTTGGGGACATATAGTGACCCTCACACATATGACACTGGTCACTGCCTCACAATATATATACAGGTCCTTCTCAAAAAATTAGCATATAGTGTTAAATTTCATTATTTACCATAATGTAATGATTACAATTAAACTTTCATATATTATAGATTCATTATCCACCAACTGAAATTTGTCAGGTCTTTTATTGTTTTAATACTGATGATTTTGGCATACAACTCCTGATAACCCAAAAAACCTGTCTCAATAAATTAGCATATCAAGAAAAGGTTCTCTAAACGACCTATTACCCTAATCTTCTGAATCAACTAATTAACTCTAAACACATGCAAAAGATACCTGAGGCTTTTAAAAACTCCCTGCCTGGTTCATTACTCAAAACCCCCATCATGGGTAAGACTAGCGACCTGACAGATGTCAAGAAGGCCATCATTGACACCCTCAAGCAAGAGGGTAAGACCCAGAAAGAAATTTCTCAACAAATAGGCTGTTCCCAGAGTGCTGTATCAAGGCACCTCAATGGTAAGTCTGTTGGAAGGAAACAATGTGGCAGAAAACGCTGTACAACGAGAAGAGGTGACCGGACCCTGAGGAAGATTGTGGAGAAGGACCGATTCCAGACCTTGGGGAACCTGAGGAAGCAGTGGACTGAGTCTGGTGTGGAAACATCCAGAGCCACCGTGCACAGGCGTGTGCAGGAAATGGGCTACAGGTGCCGCATTCCCCAGGTAAAGCCACTTTTGAACCATAAACAGCGGCAGAAGCGCCTGACCTGGGCTACAGAGAAGCAGCACTGGACTGTTGCTAAGTGGTCCCAAGTACTTTTTTCTGATGAAAGCAAATTTTGCATGTCATTCGGAAATCAAGGTGCCAGAGTCTGGAGGAAGACTGGGGAGAAGGAAATGCCAAAATGCCTGAAGTCCAGTGTCAAGTACCCACAGTCAGTGGTGTGGGGTGCCATGTCAGCTGCTGGTGTTGGTCCACTGTGTTTCATCAAGGGCAGGGTCAATGCAGCTAGCTATCAGGAGATTTTGGAGCACTTCATGCTTCCTGGCACCTGCTCACAGTGCCAAAACCACTGGTAAATGGTTTACTGACCATGGTATTACTGTGCTCAATTGGCCTGCCAACTCTCCTGACCTGAACCCCATAGAGAATCTGTGGGATATTGTGAAGAGAAAGTTGAGAGACGCAAGACCCAACACTCTGGATGAGCTTAAGGCCGCTATTGAAGCATCCTGGGCCTCCATAACATCTCAGCAGTGTCACAGGCTGATTGCCTCCATGCCACGCCGCATTGAAGCAGTCATTTCTGCCAAAGGATTCCCGACCAAGTATTGAGTGCATAACTGAACATTATTATTTGATGGTTTTTTTGTTTGTTATTAAAAAACACTTTTATTTGATTGGACGGGTGAAATATGCTAATTTATTGAGACAGGTTTTTTGGGTTATCAGGAGTTGTATGCCAAAATCATCAATATTAAAACAATAAAAGACCTGACAAATTTCAGTTGGTGGATAATGAATCTATAATATATGAAAGTTTAATTGTAATCATTACATTATGGTAAATAATTAAATTTAACACTATATGCTAATTTTTTGAGAAGGACCTGTATGTGTGTGTGTATTTTATGTGTATATACCTATTCTATTTTTTCTATTCTAACCTGTCATGCTGTGATTTCACTGAATGCGGAACTTGAATTACCTGCTTTTATTCTATCTTTTACCAAATGTTACTGGCTTTTTCCTATTTAAAAAAAAAAAATGCTCGTGTTACCAATCACGAATCCGAATGTACTATATTCGTGCCGAATTTATGTTTAGCGCTCATTTTCCGAACATATTCACTCACCTCTAGTCAGGAGGAGATGGAGGAAGAAAGCTTGAGTGTTATCCCACCACTAACACACTGTGGAGTTGGACCTCGTGAAAGAGACCAACCCATGAGCCCCATCTTGCAGCTCTAGCTGCAATATGATTTTTACCCGTATAGTTGTGATTCGAAATAGTGCTGACTATTGGGTTGCCAGTGTGTTCTATCCACAATATGAAAGTAAATTTTGCCAGTTGTTTCCCCCCTGGATAGGGATGCGCCCATGCTGCAGTATCAAAACATGCTGGAAGACAATCTTGACAGTGGTTTTCTCCAAGACAGCAGTGAGGCACACCGTTTGCATCGCAGTGATAGCCTTCCAACCACAGAAACGTTCAGTCGGCAACGCAAAAACATTAGCAGTCTTTCAGCGCTGTAGTCCTGTGTTCCAAACCCACCAAGGACAGCATTTGCAAGGAGTTTGTATGTTCTACCCATGGTTGCGAGGCTTTGCTTCCAGTAATTATTTTTCTACCCACAGTACAAAGACAAAGATAGTAAATTTAGATTGTGAGTCCAAATGATGAGAGTGCCAGTAATGTCTGTAAATATCTGTAAAGCAAATGTTGAATTATTGGCTCTATATAAGTGATAAAACCAACGAAAAATATGAAATTGATGCTCAGCCACACTCAAGTGGCACACATATCAGTTTCATAGATTACTATTGTCAGAAAAATGTAGAGATAGTAACATGGGTAGTTAACTCAAAGAGAGTGGAGGTCTGCCGGTATCAGGGGCCAACTGCTACAGGCAACACACATGAAGAGGACTCAACCAGGAGTCTACACATTTCCAAAAATTAATGTCAGAAACCAACTAAGTGGCATCAATGTAACCACAGTAGAAATAGTGTAATAGGGACCGACATGTCTTCCACTACACCCAACCCAGTAGATGGACACCTAAGCACGACTGTTCACTAGGGTTGAGCGATACCGTCCGATACTTGAAAGTATCGGTATCGGAAAGTATCGGCCGATACCGGCAAAGTATCGGATCTAATCCGATACCGATACCCGATACCAATACAAGTGAATGGGACTCAAGTATCGGACGGTAAATCAGCCCTTTCTGTCCTTCTATATGGGGTTCTGGAGGGGGGGGAGAGTGTGGGCGGTGCGTGGGCGGAGACTGCGTGTCTCTGTGCGGGCGGGGTCTGTGCGGGCCTGCCAGGGATCTCATTCTATGCGGCCGGCGCTGTATGCCCAGGCTTGATGCGGCGTGCCGGGGCTTGATGCGGCGTGGGAGGGCTCTGCAGCGTGCTGGGGGGGTCTATGCGGCGTGAGGGGGTCTAAGCGGCGTGCTGGGGGGTCTATGCGGCGTGAGGGGCTCTCTGCGGCGTTCTGGGGCGTCTATGCGGCGTGCTGGGGGGTCTATGCGGCGTGCTGGGGGGTCTATGCGGCGTGCTGGGGGGTCTATGCGGCGTGCTGGGGGGTCTCAGCGGCGTGCGGGGGTCTCTGCGGCGTGCTGGGGGGTCTCTGCGGTGTGGGGGGGGTCTCTGCGGCGTGGGGGGGGTCTCTGCGGCGTGCGGGGGTCTCAGTGCGGGCATCGTCCGATGGGACTACAAGTCCCATCGGGCTATGCCTGCTACACTGACAGTGATTGACACATTAGCCAATGATGGGACAGTAGTAGTCCCATCATCCGGCTAATGTGTTGAATGAAAAAAAAAAAAATACTCCATACATACATTCTACATACATAAATACATATAGACATACAGTACATTCATACATTACATACATGACATACATTACATTAAACATAGATTACATACTCACCATTACTTGTCATTTTGATCCCCGAAGCCAGTGTCATCTATAAAAAATGTGAAAAAAACAAACAACCAATATACTCCCTGTCCGCAGAAATCCACGAGTGTCCCACGACGATCTCCCGTGGAGAGCAGCAGCATCAAATAATGCGACCGCTCTCTAGGGGCTCAGAAACACAATGACGGGAGGAAGGTATCCTTCCGCCACTGTATTCCTCCGCCGCTGTAAAAAAAAAGTCCCTAGTCTCACTTTATGGCATTGCTGTATGAGACATTTTCCCATGCAGCAATTATATAAAGTGACACTTTGAACTCAGGTAACCTCAGTGATGCACTGCAGGAGCCATTGTCTCCTGTCAGTGTGTCACTGAGGGTCCTATAGAGCAGTGACGTCACCCGATGTCACTGTTCTATAGGGGAGATCGTCGTGGGACACTCGTTATTAATTGGACTACGGCAGACAGGTAGTATGCGGTTTATTATTTTACGTTTTTTGCAGGCGCTGAAGTATGGTAAGTATGGTGAAATGAAGAATATTAAAATACTTTTTCCTAATGTGTGCGTGTTTTATTAACCCTTTACTTACTATTGGATTAATAACGGATAGGCGTCTTATTGACGCCTCTCCGTTATTAACCCGGCTTAATGTCACCTTACGATAGCAAGGTGACATTAACCCCTTATTACCCCATATCCCACCGCTACACGGGAGTGGGAAGAGAGGGGCTAAGTGCCGGAATTGGCGCATCTTACGGATGCGCCATTTTCGGGGCAGCTGCGGACTGGTATTTGTAGCCGGGGGGGGGCCAATATCCATGGCCCCTCTCTAGGCTATGAATATCAGCCCGCAGCTGTCTGCGTAGCCTTTCTGGCTATAAAATATAGGGGGACCCCACGTCATTTTTTTGGGGGGTCCCCCTATTTTAATAGCCAGTAAAGGCTACGCAGACAGCTGCGAGCTGATATTCATAGCAGGCTACAAATATTGGCCCCCGGCCGTCGGCTTTCCCCCTCTGGCGCAGAAAATTGCGCGGGAGCCCACGCCGTTTTTTTCCATTTTTTTTTTTTTTAATTCAACGCTCATAAAGGCCTCTTTCACCCTTGCGTCAGTACGGGTCCGTCGCTATGCGTCGAGCCAACGTACCGACGCACGTTGTGAAATTTGTACACGACGTGGGCAGCGGATGCAGTTTTTCAATGCATCCACTGCCCATTCTGAAGTGCGGGGAGGAGGGGGCAGAGTTTCTGCTGCGCATGCGCAGTAGAAAATGGCAGACGCGACGGACAAAAAAACGTTCACTTGAACGTTTTTTCGTGCCGACGGTCCGCCAAAACTCGACGGATCCGTTGCAGAACGGACACGACGTGTGGCCATTCGTCGCGATCCGTCGCTAATACAAGTCTATGGGGAAAAAAAATGCATCCTGCGAGCACATTTGCAGGATCCGTTTTTTTCCGCCAGATCCGTTTTTTCAGTCGGATCCGTTGTTTTCCGCCAGATCGGTTTTTTTCCACCGGATCCGTTTTTTTCCGCCAGATCCGTTTTTTTTACATTGGATCCGTTTTTTTCTGCCAGATCTGTTTTTTTCCACCGGATCCGTTTTTTTCCACCAGATCCGGTTTTTTTCCGCCAGATCCGTTTTTTCCTGCCGGATCCATTTTTTTCCGCCAGATCCGTTTTTTCTCATAGAGTTGTAATAGCGCCGGATTGTGCCTGATGGCCACACATTTCATCCGTTTTTTGCAGGATTCGTTAAAAAAAACTGTTTCCGCAGGACGGAAAACTCATAGGAACGTTTTTTGTCCGTTATTTTTCATGCATGTTTCCATTCAAATCATGCACATTTTCCGTTTATTTATTTTTCCAAAAACCTCATCAAAACCTGCATCAAAACTGCATGAAAAACCGCACCAAAAACCTGCATCAAAAACAGCATCAAAAACCGCACCAAAAACCTGCATCAAAAACCACACCAAAAACTGCATCAAAAACCGCACCAAAAACTGCATCAAAAACCGCACCTAAAACCTGCAGCAAAAAAGCACCAAAAACTGCATCAAAAACTGCATCAAAAACCGCACCAAAAAACTGCAGCAAAAAAAGCACCAAAAACTGCATAAAAAACCGCATCAAAAAGCTACATCAAAAACAGCACCAAAAACTGCACCAAAAACTGCATCAAAAACAGCACCAAAAAACTGCAGCAAAAAAAGCACCAAAAACTGCATCAAAAACCGCATCAAAAAGCTACATCAAAAACAGCACGAAAAACTGTATCAAAAACCGCATCAAAAAGCTGGAGCAAAAAAAGCACCAAAAACTGCATCAAATACTGCACCAAAAACTGCATCAAAAACCGCACCAAAAACCTGCAGCAAAAACTGCATCAAAAACCGCATCAAAACTGCACCAGTTTTTTATGCAGGTTTTGATGCAGTTTTTGGTGCAGTTTTTGATGCGGTTTTTGATGCAGGTTTTGCTGCTGTTTTTGATGTAGCTTTTTGATGCGGTTTTTGATGCAGTTTTTGGTGCTTTTTTTGCTGCAGGTTTTTGGTGCTGTTTTTGATGCAGTTTTTGATGCAGTTTTTAGTGCGGTTTTTGATGCAGTTTTTGGTGCAATTTTTGATGCGGTTTTTGATGCAGTTTTTGGTGCTTTTTGCTGCAGGTTTTTGGTGCGGTTTTTGATGCAGTTTTTGGTGCAGTTTTTGATGCGTTTTTTGATGCAGTTTTTGGTGCTTTTTTGCTGCATGTTTTTGGTGCGGTTTTTGATGTAGTTTTTGGTTCAGTTTTTGATGCAGTTTTTGGTGCTTTTTTTGCTGCAGGTTTTTGGTGCGGTTTTTGATGCAGTTTTTGGTGCTGTTTTTTATGTAGCTTTTTGTTGAGGTTTTTGATGCAGTTTTTGGTGCTTTTTTTGCTGCAGGTTTTTGATGCCGTTTTTGATGCAGTTTTTGGTGCTTTTTTGCTGCAGGTTTTTGGTGCAGTTTTTGATGCGGTTTTTGATGCAGTTTTTGGTGCTGTTTTTGATGTAGCTTTTTGATGCGGTTTTTGATGCAGTTTTTGGTGCTTTTTTTGCTGCAGGTTTTTGGTGCTGTTTTTGGTGCTTTTTTTGCTGCAGGTTTTTGATGCCGTTTTTGATGCAGTTTTTGGTGCTTTTTTGCTGCAGGTTTTTGATGCAGTTTTTGGTGCAGTATTTGATGCAGTTTTTGGTGTTTTTTGCTGCAGGTTTTTGGTGCGGTTTTTGGTGCAGCAAAAAAGCACCAAAAACTGCATCAAAAACCGCATCAAAAACTGCACCAAAAACTGCATCAATAACCGCACCAAAAACCTGCAGCAAAAAGCACCAAAAACTGCATCAAAAACCTGCAGCAAAAAAAGCACCAAAAACTGCATCAAAAACTGAACCAAAAACTACATCAAAAACCGCACCAAAAACCTGCAGCAAAAAGCACCAAAAACTGCATCAAAAACCGCATCAAAAACTGCACCAAAAACTGCATCAAAAACCGCACCAAAAACCTGCATCAAAAAAAGCACCAAAAACTGTATCAAAAACTGAACCAAAAACTACATCAAAAACCGCACCAAAAACATGCAGCAAAAAAGCACCAAAAACTGCATCAAAAACCGCATCAAAAACTGCACCAAAAACTGCATCAATAACCGCACCAAAAACCTGCAGCAAAAAGCACCAAAAACTGCATCAAAAACCTGCAGCAAAAAAAGCACCAAAAACTGCATCAAAAACTGAACCAAAAACTACATCAAAAACCGCACCAAAAACCTGCAGCAAAAAGCACCAAAAACTGCATCAAAAACCGCATCAAAAACTGCACCAAAAACTGCATCAAAAACCGCACCAAAAACCTGCATCAAAAAAAGCACCAAAAACTGTATCAAAAACTGAACCAAAAACTACATCAAAAACCGCACCAAAAACATGCAGCAAAAAAGCACCAAAAACTGCATCAAAAACCGCATGTTTTTGGTGCGGTTTTTAATGTAGTTTTTGGTTCAGTTTTTGATGCAGTTTTTGGTGCTTTTTTTGATGCAGGTTTTTGGTGAGGTTTTTGATGCAGTTTTTGGTGCAGTTTTTGATGCGGTTTTTGATGCAGTTTTTGGTGCTTTTTGCTGCAGGTTTTTGGTGCGGTTTTTGGTGCAGTTTTTGATGCGGTTTTTGATGCAGTTTTTGGTGCTTTTTTGCTGCATGTTTTTGGTGCGGTTTTTGATGTAGTTTTTGGTTCAGTTTTTGATGCAGTTTTTGGTGTGGTTTTTGATGCAGGTTTTTGGTGCGGTTTTTGATGCTGTTTTTGATGCAGGTTTTTGGTGCGGTTTTTCATGCAGTTTAGTTTTGATGCAGGTTTTGATGAGGTTTTTGGAAAATAAATAAACAGAAAATGTGCATGATTTGAATGGAAACATGCATGAAAAATAACGGACAAAAAACGTTCCTATGAGTTTTCCGTCCGGCGGAAAGTTTTTTTTTATGAATCCTGCAAAAAACGGATGAAATGTGTGGCCATCAGGCACAATCCGGCGCTATTACAACTCTATGAGAAAAACGGATCTGGCGGAAAAAAATGGATCCGGCAGGAAAAAACGGATCCGGCGGAAAAAAAACGGATCTAGCGGAAAAAAACGGATCCGGTGGAAAAAACCGATCTGGCGGAAAACAACGGATCCGACTGAAAAAACGGATCTGGCGGAAAAAAACGGATCCTGCAAATGTGCTCGCAGGATGCATTTTTTTCCCCATAGACTTGTATTAGCGACGGATCGCGACGAATGGCCACACGTCGCGTCCGTTCTGCAATGGATCCGTCGAGTTTTGGCGGACCGTCGGCACGAAAAAACGTTCAAGTGAACGTTTTTTTGTCCGTCGCGTCTGCCATTTTCTACTGCGCATGCGCAGCAGAAACTCTGCCCCCTCCTCCCCGCACTTCAGAATGGGCAGTGGATGCGTTGAAAAACTGCATCCGCTGCCCACGTCGTGTACAAATTTCACAACGTGCGTCGGTACGTCGGCTCGACGCATAGCGACGGACCCGTACTGACGCAAGGGTGAAAGAGGCCTTTATGAGCGTTGAATTTAAAAAAAAAAAATGGAAAAAAACGGCGTGGGCTCCCGCGCAATTTTCTGCGCCAGAGGGGGAAAGCCGACGGCCGGGGGCCAATATTTGTAGCCTGCTATGAATATCAGCTCGCAGCTGTCTGCGTAGCCTTTACTGGCTATTAAAATAGGGGGACCCCCCAAAAAAATGACGTGGGGTCCCCCTATATTTTATAGCCAGAAAGGCTACGCAGACAGCTGCGGGCTGATATTCATAGCCTAGAGAGGGGCCATGGATATTGGCCCCCCCCCGGCTACAAATACCAGTCCGCAGCCGCCCCGAAAATGGCGCATCCGTAAGATGCGCCAATTCCGGCACTTAGCCCCTCTCTTCCCACTCCCGTGTAGCGGTGGGATATGGGGTAATAAGGGGTTAATGTCACCTTGCTATCGTAAGGTGACATTAAGCCGGGTTAATAACGGAGAGGCGTCAATAAGACGCCTATCCGTTATTAATCCAATAGTAAGAAAAGGGTTAATAAAACACGCACACATTAGGAAAAAGTATTTTAATATTCTTCATTTCACCATACTTACCATACTTCAGCGCCTGCAAAAAACGTAAAATAATAAACCGCATACTACCTGTCCGCCGTAGTCCAATTAATAACGAGTGTCCCACGACGATCTCCCCTATAGAACAGTGACATCGGGTGACGTCACTGCTCTATAGGACCCTCAGTGACACACTGACAGGAGACAATGGCTCCTGCAGTGCATCACTGAGGTTACCTGAGTTCAAAGTGTCACTTTATATAATTGCTGCATGGGAAAATGTCTCATACAGCAATGCCATAAAGTGAGACTAGGGACTTTTTTTTTTACAGCGGCGGAGGAATACAGTGGCGGAAGGATACCTTCCTCCCGTCATTGTGTTTCTGAGCCCCTAGAGAGCGGTCGCATTATTTGATGCTGCTGCTCTCCACGGGAGATCGTCGTGGGACACTCGTGGATTTCTGCGGACAGGGAGTATATTGGTTGTTTGTTTTTTTCACATTTTTTATAGATGACACTGGCTTCGGGGATCAAAATGACAAGTAATGGTGAGTATGTAATCTATGTTTAATGTAATGTATGTCATGTATGTAATGTATGAATGTACTGTATGTCTATATGTATTTATGTATGTAGAATGTATGTATGGAGTATTTTTTTTTTTTTTCATTCAACACATTACCCGGATGATGGGACTACTACTGTCCCATCATTGGCTAATGTGTCAATCACTGTCAGTGTAGCAGGCATAGCCCGATGGGACTTGTAGTCCCATCGGACGATGCCCGCACTGAGACCCCCGCACGCCGCAGAGACCCCCCCCACGCCGCAGAGACCCCCCCCACGCCGCAGAGACCCCCCCCACGCCGCAGAGACCCCCGCACGACGCTGAGACCCCCGCACGCCGCATAGACCCCCCAGCACGCCGCATAGACCCCCCAGCACGCCGCATAGACCCCCCAGCACGCCGCATAGACGCCCCAGAACGCCGCAGAGAGCCCCTCACGCCGCATAGATCCCCCAGCACGCCGCATAGACGCCCCAGAACGCCGCAGAGAGCCCCTCACGCCGCATAGACCCCCCCAGCACGCCGCATAGACCCCTGTTATGACCCCAATGGCGAGGGTCTCAGAGGAACGTGGAAGTCTGCAGAATACAAAAATCCAGCTCATAGGGCAGTGGTAACTGGGTTGACCATATATCTACTCCTAACGCCAACACTAGAAGTAGCCGGGGATCATTCCTACGTTGATTCTAGATGACACGCGCCAGCCGGAGAATCTAGCTACCCCTAGTAGAGGAAAACAAAGACCTTTCTTGCCTCCAGAGAAGGGGACCCCAAAGCTGGATAGAAGCCCCCCACAAATAATGACGGTGAGGTAAGAGGAAATGACAAACACAGAAATGAACCAGGTTTAGCACAGAGAGGCCCGCTTACTGATAGCAGAATAAAGAAAGGTAACTTATATGGTCAACAAAAACCCTATCAAAATCCACACTGGAAATTCAAGAACCCCCGAACCGTCTAACGGTCCGGGGGGAGAACACCAGCCTCCTAGAGCTTCCAGCAAAGGTCAGGATACAGATTAGGAACAAGCTGGACAAAAATACAAAACCAAAACAAATAGCAAAAAGCAAAAGGCAGACTTAGCTGATATAACTGGAACCAGGATCAGTAGACAAGAGCACAGCAGACTAGCTCTGATAACTACGTTGCCAGGCATTGAACTGAAGGTCCAGGGAGCTTATATAGCAACACCCCTAACTAACGACCCAGGTGCGGATAAAAGGAATGACAGAAAAACCAGAGTCAAAAAACTAGTAACCACTAGAGGGAGCAAAAAGCAAATACACAACAGTACCCCCCCCTTAGTGAGGGGTCACCGAACCCTCACCACGACCACCAGGGCGATCAGGATGAGCGGCATGAAAGGCACGAACTAAATCGGCCGCATGAACATCAGAGGCGACCACCCAGGAATTATCCTCCTGACCATAGCCCTTCCACTTGACCAGGTACTGAAGCCTCCGCCTGGAGAGGCGAGAATCCAAGATCTTCTCCACCACGTACTCCAACTCGCCCTCAACCAACACCGGAGCAGGAGGCTCAGCAGAAGGAACTACAGGCACAATGTACCGCCGCAACAAGGACCTATGAAATACATTGTGAATAGCAAACGACACAGGAAGATCCAGACGAAAAGATACAGGATTAAGGATTTCCAATATCTTGTAAGGCCCAATAAAACGAGGTTTAAATTTGGGAGAGGAGACCTTCATAGGAACAAAGCGGGAAGAAAGCCATACCAAATCCCCAACGCGTAGTCGGGGACCCACACCGCGGCGGCGGTTGGCAAAGCGCTGAGCCTTCTCCTGTGACAACTTCAAGTTGTCCACCACATGATTCCAGATCTGCTGCAACCTATCCACCACAGAATCCACCCCAGGACAGTCAGAAGGCTCCACATGACCCGAAGAAAAGCGAGGATGGAAACCAGAGTTGCAGAAAAAAGGCGAAACCAAGGTGGCGGAACTAGCCCGATTATTAAGGGCAAACTCAGCCAACGGCAAGAATGTCACCCAATCGTCCTGATCAGCAGAGACAAAACACCACAAATAAGCCTCCAAAGTCTGATTGGTTCGCTCCGTCTGTCCATTAGTCTGAGGATGGAAAGCAGACGAAAACGACAAATCAATGCCCATCCTACTACAAAAGGATCGCCAGAACCTGGAAACGAACTGGGATCCTCTGTCTGACACAATATTCTCAGGGATGCCGTGCAAACGAACCACGTTCTGGAAAAACACAGGAACCAGATCGGAAGAGGAAGGCAGCTTAGGCAAAGGAACCAAATGGACCATCTTGGAGAAGCGATCACATATCACCCAGATAACGGACATGCCCTGAGATAGCGGAAGATCAGAAATGAAATCCATGGAGATATGTGTCCAAGGTCTCTTCGGGACAGGCAAGGGCAAGAGCAAACCGCTGGCACGAGAACAGCAAGGCTTAGCTCGAGCACAAGTCCCACAGGACTGCACAAATGACCGCACATCCCTTGACAAGGAAGGCCACCAAAAGGACCTGGCCACCAGATCTCTGGTGCCAAAAATTCCCGGGTGACCTGCCAACACCGAGGAATGAACCTCGGAAATGACTCTGCTGGTCCACTTATCCGGGACAAACAGTCTGTCAGGTGGACAAGACTCAGGCCTATCAGCCTGAAATCTCTGCAACACACGTCGCAGATCCGGAGAAATAGCTGACAAGATAACTCCATCTTTAAGAATACCAACAGGATCAGCGACTCCAGGAGCATCAGGCACAAAGCTCCTAGAAAGAGCATCGGCCTTCACATTCTTTGAACCTGGTAAATACGAGACAACAAAATCAAAGCGGGAGAAAAACAATGACCAGCGGGCCTGTCTCGGATTAAGGCGTTTAGCAGACTCGAGATACATCAGATTTTTGTGATCAGTCAAGACCACCACACGATGCTTAGCACCCTCGAGCCAATGACGCCACTCCTCAAATGCCCATTTCATGGCCAACAACTCCCGATTGCCCACATCATAATTTCGCTCGGCAGGCGAAAACTTCCTAGAGAAAAAGGCACAAGGTTTCATAACAGAGCAACCAGGGCCTCTCTGCGACAAAACGGCCCCTGCCCCAATCTCCGAAGCATCCACCTCAACCTGAAAGGGAAGTGAGACGTCAGGCTGGCACAAAACAGGCGCCGAAGTAAACCGGCGTTTCAACTCCTGGAAAGCCTCCACGGCAGCAGGAGCCCAGTTAGCTACATCGGAGCCCTTCTTGGTCATATCCGTCAAAGGTTTCACAATGCTAGAAAAATTAGCGATAAAACGACGGTAGAAGTTAGCGAAGCCCAAGAACTTCTGAAGACTCTTAACTGACGAGGGCTGAGTCCAATCAAGAATAGCTCGGACCTTGACTGGGTCCATCTCCACAGCAGAAGGGGAAAAAATGAACCCCAAAAAGGGAACCTTCTGTACACCAAAGAGACACTTTGAGCCCTTGACAAACAAAGAATTTTCACGCAAAATTTTAAAGACCAACCTGACCTGCTCCACATGCGAATCCCAATTATCAGAAAAAACCAAAATATCATCCAGATAAACAATCAAAAATTTATCCAGATACTTCCGGAAAATGTCATGCATAAAGGACTGAAAAACTGAAGGCGCATTGGAGAGCCCAAAAGGCATCACCAAGTACTCAAAATGACCTTCGGGCGTATTGAATGCGGTTTTCCATTCATCACCTTGCTTAATGCGCACAAGGTTGTACGCACCACGAAGGTCTATCTTGGTGAACCACTTGGCACCCTTAATCCGGGCAAACAAGTCAGACAACAGCGGTAAAGGATACTGAAATTTGACAGTGATCTTATTTAAAAGCCGATAATCAATACAAGGTCTCAAAGATCCGTCCTTTTTTGCCACAAAAAAGAATCCCGCACCAAGAGGGGAAGAAGACGGACGAATATGTCCTTTCTCCAGAGACTCCTTGATATATGAACGCATAGCGGTATGTTCAGGTACCGACAGATTAAACAGTCTTCCCTTAGGAAATTTACTGCCTGGGATCAAATCTATAGCACAGTCACAGTCCCTATGAGGAGGCAGTGCACTGGACTCAGACTCACTGAAGACATCCTGATAATCAGACAAATACTCCGGAACTTCCGAAGGCGTAGAAGAATCAATAGACACAGGCAGGGAATCCCCATGAATACCACGACAGCCCCAACTTGAGACTGACATAGCCTTCCAGTCCAGGACTGGATTATGGGTCTGTAACCATGGCAGCCCTAAAACAACCAAATCATGCATTTTATGTAAAACCAGGAAACGTATCACCTCGCGGTGTTCAGGAGTCATGCACATGGTAACCTGTGTCCAATACTGCGGTTTATTTGCTGCCAATGGTGTAGCATCAATACCCCTAAGAGGAATAGGATTTTCTAATGGTTCAAGAGTAAAACCACAGCGCTTAGCAAATGAGAGATCCATGAGACTCAGGGCAGCACCTGAATCTACAAACGCCATGACAGGATAAGATGACAGTGAGCAAATCAAAGTTACAGACAGAATAAATTTAGGTTGCAAATTACCAACGGTGACAGGACTAACAACCTTAGCTATACGTTTAGAGCATGCTGAGATAACATGTGTAGAATCACCACAGTAGTAGCACAAGCCATTCCGGCGTCTATGAATTTTCCGCTCATTTCTAGTCAGGATTCTATCACATTGCATTAAATCAGGTGTCTGTTCAGACAACACCATGAGGGAATTTGCGGTTTTTCTATCACATTGCACCGAATTAGGTGTCTGTTCAGACAACACCATGAGGGAATTTGCGGTTTTGCGCTCCCGCAACCGCCGGTCAATTTGAATAGCCAGTGCCATAGTATCATTCAGACCTGTGGGAATGGGAAAACCCACCATAACATTCTTAATGGCTTCAGAAAGGCCATTTCTAAAATTAGCGGCCAGTGCACACTCGTTCCAATGTGTCAGCACGGACCATTTCCGAAATTTTTGGCAATACACTTCAGCCTCGTCCTGCCCCTGAGACATAGCCAGCAAGGCCTTTTCTGCCTGAATCTCAAGATTGGGTTCCTCATAAAGTAAACCGAGCGCCAGAAAAAACGCATCAAGATCAGCCAATGCCGGATCTCCTGGCGCCAGCGAAAAAGCCCAATCCTGAGGGTCGCCCCGTAAGAACGAAATAACAATTTTTACTTGCTGAGCAGAATCTCCAGATGAACAGGGTCTCAGGGACAAAAACAATTTACAATTATTCACAAAATTCCTAAACTTAAACCTGTCTCCGGAAAACAGTTCAGGAATCGGTGTTTTAGGTTCTGACCTAGGATTTCTGATAACATAGTCTTGTATGCCCTGCACACGAGTAGCCAGCTGGTCCACACTTGTAATCAAGGTCTGGACATTCATGTCTGCAGCAAGCATAGCCACTCTGAGGTAAAGGGGAAGAAGAAAAAAAAAAACTCAGAATCTTCTTTCTTATAATCCCTCTTCTGCAATGCATTAAACATTTAATATTGGCCTGGCAAACTGTTATGACCCCAATGGCGAGGGTCTCAGAGGAACGTGGAAGTCTGCAGAATACAAAAATCCAGCTCATAGGGCAGTGGTAACTGGGTTGACCATATATCTACTCCTAACGCCAACACTAGAAGTAGCCGGGGATCATTCCTACGTTGATTCTAGATGACACGCGCCAGCCGGAGAATCTAGCTACCCCTAGTAGAGGAAAACAAAGACCTTTCTTGCCTCCAGAGAAGGGGACCCCAAAGCTGGATAGAAGCCCCCCACAAATAATGACGGTGAGGTAAGAGGAAATGACAAACACAGAAATGAACCAGGTTTAGCACAGAGAGGCCCGCTTACTGATAGCAGAATAAAGAAAGGTAACTTATATGGTCAACAAAAACCCTATCAAAATCCACACTGGAAATTCAAGAACCCCCGAACCGTCTAACGGTCCGGGGGGAGAACACCAGCCTCCTAGAGCTTCCAGCAAAGGTCAGGATACAGATTAGGAACAAGCTGGACAAAAATACAAAACCAAAACAAATAGCAAAAAGCAAAAGGCAGACTTAGCTGATATAACTGGAACCAGGATCAGTAGACAAGAGCACAGCAGACTAGCTCTGATAACTACGTTGCCAGGCATTGAACTGAAGGTCCAGGGAGCTTATATAGCAACACCCCTAACTAACGACCCAGGTGCGGATAAAAGGAATGACAGAAAAACCAGAGTCAAAAAACTAGTAACCACTAGAGGGAGCAAAAAGCAAATACACAACAGACCCCCCCAGCACGCCGCAGAGCCCTCCCACGCCGCATCAATCCCCGGCACGCCGCATCAAGCCTGGGCATACAGCGCCGGCCGCATAGAATGAGATCCCTGGCAGGCCCGCACAGACCCCGCCCGCACAGAGACACGTAGTCTCCGCCCACGCACCGCCCACTTTACATTATAGTGATTTTAGCACTGTGGGGACTTCCGATTCCGATACCCGATACCACAAAAATATCGGATCTCGGGATCGGAATTCCGATACCGCAAGGATCGGCCGATACCCGATACTTGCGGTATCGGAATGCTCAACACTACTGTTCACATTTCCACAAATTAGTGTTAATCTCTAGCAGCAGTAGCAGCAACAGCAGGCACAGAAGTCCCACTAAAGATATCAGAGACTGCAATCACGTGAGCACACTAAAAACTACAACGTGCAGTAATGGAAGTTGTCAGTTGTCTTTGGATAGGACCAGTATATTAGCTACCGGTGGTGCAGAGGGGAGGTAACCCCAGCCTCCACACTCTGAGAGGGGCACATGCAGCTCACTGATACAGTTACATTCTGCGTCAGAACATGGAGAATTGATCACCCTGCTCTGCCACCCAGCCACTATGGGGCCCCTGAGCAGAAAGGGGGGCCCGGTGCCAGCAGTAGGCCCCCCCGACCAGCATTGCAAGTGCAACTGTATCGGCTGGATGCTGATACAGTTGACAGCATTGATGAGAAAGGGAACGTTATGAGCACGCTTGGAGCAGCGGAGGAACAAGGAGGAAGAGAGGTAAGTATTGGATATATTTATTTTTTATGGAGGTGCATTACACTATATAGTCTGCCTATGTGGGGTGCTTTATATTATATAGAGTCTGCCTATGGGAGGCTGCATTATACTATAGTCTGCCTATGAGGGGCTGCAATATACTATAGAGTCTGCCTATGTGGGGTGCTTTATATTATATAGAGTCTGCCTATTGGGGGCTGCATTATACTATAGTGTCTGCCTAATGGGGGTGCTTTATATTATATAGGGTCTACCTATGGGGGGCTGTATTATACTATAGAGTCTGCTGTGGGGGCTGCATTATACTACAGAGTCTCCCTATTTGAGGTGCATTAAACTACAGAGTCTGCTTATGGGGGGCATTATACTATAGAGTCTGCCTATGGGGTGCATCGTACTATTGAGTCTGCTTTCTGCTTATGGGAGTGCATCATGCTATAGAGTCTGCTTATGGAGAGTGAATAATACAATAAAGAGTCTGCCTATGGGGGGCTGCATGATATTATAGATTCTGCCTATGGAGGGCTGCATTATACTATAGAGTCTGCCTATGGGGGCTACATTATACTATAGAGTCTCCCTATGGAGGGATGCATTATACTATAGATTCTGCCTATGGGAGTGCATTATAGTACAGAGTCTGCCTATGGAGGGCTGAATTATATTATAGGCTCCTATGGGGGGGCTGCATTATACTATGCAGAGTCTGCCTCTGGGGGGCTGCATTATACTATGCAGAGTCTGCCTATGGGGGTGCATTATACTATAGATTCTGCTTATGGGGAGTGCATTATACTATAGATTCTGCCTATGGGGTGTGCATTATATAATATAGAGTCTGAATATGGGGGCGCATTATACTATAGGGTATGCCTATGGGGGTGCATGATACAATACAGCCTGCCTATGGGTGGTGCATTATATTAAAGTCTGGCTATGGGGTGGAGCATTATACAATATGTAGTCTGCCTGTGGGGGTGCATTATATTAGAGTCTGCATATGGGGTGCATTATACTGTAGTCTGTCTGTTGGGGTGCATTATACTATAGAGACTGCCTATTGGGGGTGCATTATATTATATGGAGTCTGCCTATGGGAAGTGCATTATACTATATAGAGTCTGCCTATGGGGTGCATTATATTATATAGGGTCTGCCTATGGGGGTGCATTATATTATAAAGAGTCTGCCTATGGGGATGCATTATACAATATAGAGTCTGCCTATAGGGAGTGCACTATACTACATAGAGTGTACCTATGGGGAGTGCATTATACTATAGACTCTGCTTATGGGGAGTGTACTATACTATAGAGTCTGCATATGAGTAGTGCATTATACTATAGAGTCTGCCTATGGGGATGCATTATACTATAGAGTTCACCTATGGGGGGTGCATTATACTATATAGAGTCTGCTTATGGGGAGTGAATTATACTATAGAGTCTACTTATGGGTGGTGCACTATACTATAGAGTCTGCCGATGGGGTTGCATTATATTATAGAGTCTGCCTATGGGTGGTGCATTATATGATATAGAGTCTGCCTACAAGGGGTGCATTATACAATATAGAGTCTGCTTATGGGCAGTGCATTATACTATATAGATTCTGTCTTTGGGGAGTGCACTATACTATGTAGAGTCTGCTTATGGGGAATGCATTATACAACATAGAGTCTACATATAGGGAGTACATTATACTATATGGAGGTCTATGGGGAGTGCACTATACTATATTGAGGACTATCTGGTGCATTATACTATATGTGTGATGTGGCTGCAGTGCAGTTTAGTGCAACCTCCACTAGGGGGTGCTGGTGAGCGAAGAGAGGTTGCACACTCACAGCGTAGCAGCACTGAGCAGTCGCACAGGTGTCACAGGTAATGAAAGAGTGGTCAGATGAGCAGAGTCAGAAACTGTCAGGAGCAGAAGTACCAAAGGTAACAGCAATGCATGAAGTCAGAGACAAGCCAGAAGTTAGAGCCAAACGGGAGTGGGGTATCCACAATGTGAGATGTAAGACGAAGTCGGGGTACAAGCCAGAAGTCAAAGCCAGTCGGGGAACGAGGTATCAGAGATGGAAAGCAAGAGTCGGGGTTCAGAGATCAGGCCAAGTCATACACTGTAAGGAAAATCACCAGATGAACACTAAGTTAGGCATAGGGAACGGGTCTCACACAAATACGGGAAGTCAGAGGCAGGAGGATCTCAGGGTATACGGGTCAGCTGCTCTAGCCTGGAAGCATAAACTGTCACTGACACTGGCCAGCAGACTGCAGAGGACTGAAAGAGCTCAGCCAGCTCCAAAATGAGGCAGAGGGATTTAGTCCAGAGAGAGGAAAGCAGAAAACAAACTCCGGACTGGATCATGACAATTTGGAGGCTATCTAAATGGCCATCTGTTAGAATATTTTTTTGGCCTGTCGATGAGGCCTCTATAACATTGACTAGATGCTCAAAACAAATTCAAATTGAGATCTCCCCTTCTGCATCACATTAGTAGCATAAAAAAATATTTTTTATGTGAATGAGGCCTGTATAATTGAGGAGATTGTCCGTGGCGTTGGAACGCCCTCTTTCCTACAGTTGTTGCTGGTAATGTGCAGGTTTGCTGGACAAAAATGGCCAATGTGACATTAGATGAACTGATCAGGAAAAGGGGCATGATGACGGTGGGAATCGGAATGTACGACAGGATCAATAACAGGGTGGCTATGGGAGGTATGAGATCCAGGATCCAGCCTACAGCGAATAGTTGTTTACCAAACACCAATTACCAGAGAGCATTTGATGCTTGCCAGAAGATAGGTGTAACAGATGCCTGTCTAAAGCTAGGCATAAAAGACACAAATGAGAAATTGGTTGCCAAAGATGCACATAATCTAGAAGATAGGCTCAAAACCATTTCAAACTCAGATCTCTGCTGCTTTATCACGTTTGCAACAAAAAATTAATATGCAACAGCTCTGCACACAGAACAATGTCAACACCACTAAATGACAATGTTGGATATAGCGGGATGTATCATGTTTAGCAAAAGAAAAAAAATTTAATGTGCGTGAGGTCTGCAGATAGCTTCATATGACCTCCACAAAATGGAAACGTGGAATACGGCGGGCTGTATCACATTTACCAGCAAAAAATATATATTTTTTTAAATTTGTGTGAGGTCTGCAGACAGGTTGATATCATTGCCACAAAATAACAACATTGAATACGGCGGCTGTATCACATTTTGCAGCAGAAAAAATATATATTTTATGCGCGTTAGCTTTGCAAACAGGCTTTATATCACTGCTACAAAATGACATCGTGGAATATGGCGGGTTGTATTGCGTTTTGCAACAGAAAACAATTTAATTTTTGTTTTTAAATGTGTGTTAGGTCTGCAGACAGCTTCATATCACCACCCAAAATGACAATGTGGAATACAGCGGGCTGTATCCCGTTTACCAACAGAATTTGTATTTTTTTATGTGTGAGGTCTGAAGACAGCTTTATATCACTGCAACAAAATAAGAATGTGGAATTTGGTGGGCTGTATCACATTTATCAGCGTTTTTTTTTTTGTTTTTTTTACTGTGCATAAGGTCTGCAGACAGCTTCATATTACCGCCACAAAATGACAACTTGAGATACGGCGAGCTGTATCACGTTTTGCAACAGAAAAAAATATAATTTTGTTTTTTTAATGTGCTTTAGGTCTGCAGACAGCTTCATATCAAAATGACAACATGTAATACGGCAGGCTGTATCACATTTGGCAGCAAAAAGAAATACTATTTTTTTATGTGAATGAGCTATGCACACAGTGAAATTTTACTGCCACTAAATAACAAGGTGAGATATGGCATTGTGAATTAAGGTAGCACCTGCCCCAAAAAATATTTCTTCATGCACAACAGCTCAAATCACAGAACTATGTCAACACAGCATTAAATGACAAAATGTGATGTGGCATGCTGTTACACATTTAGCAAGTGAAAAAACAAGATTTAGAACAGAAGACCGGACAACAGACCAGGTGGAGGCGTTGGTCTGCTCCTATCACCCAAATGTACCTTTCAGGTTATCCCCCAAGTACCCTCACGTATCTTCCTTTCTTTTGAGATCCATGCTGTCAGAATCTACATCCCCTTCTCCATGCAAGTGGCGGTTGGGTATCGTCCTCTGGGCCCCTCCCGTTAGTTCCTGGATCACTTTGCCACCTGGCTTCCACATTTTCTCTCCTGTGATATCCACAGCCTCATTATGGGAGACTTTAACATCCCCATTGCTTTTCCCCTCTCCCCATCTGCCACTCACCTTTTATCTCTAACCTCCTCCTTCGGCCTTTCGCAACTTACTAATTCTCCTATGCATGAAGACGGAAACTCTCTCAACCTGGTCTTCTCCCGACTTTTCTCGGAGTATGATTTTACTAACTCCTCTCTCGCGCTCTCTGACCACAGCCTTCTTTCATTTTCTGTCAAGAACTGTCATCCCGCTCAGGACACCCCCACTTTCCACACTTACAGAAATATACGAGCCATTAACACCTTGAAACTCATGAATAATTTTCAGTCATCATTGGCCCCAATCTCTTTCCTCTCATGTCTTGACTCTGCACTGAAACAGTGCAAAGTGCCCTGGATGAAGCTGCACCTCCTATACATAGAACAACTCAGCACTAGTGTTGAGTGATACCGTCCGATACTTGAAAGTATCGGTATCGGATAGTATCGGCCGATACCCGAAAAGTATCGGATATCGCCGATACCGATACCCGATACCAATACAAGTCAATGGGACACCATGTATCGGAAGGTATCCTGATGGTTCCCAGTGTCTGAAGGAGAGGAAACTCCCCTTCAGGCCCTGGGATCCATATTAATGTGTAAAATAAAGAATAAAAATAAAAAGTATTGATATACTCACCCTCTGACGCGCCCTGGTTGTAACCGCCAGCCTCCGTTCATAAGAATGAGCACTTGAAAGTCCTTAGATGACGTCGCGGCCTGTGATTGGTCTCGGAGCAGTCACGTGACCACTCCACGACCAATCACAAGCCGTGACATCATCTAAGGACTTTCAAGCGCTTGAAAGACCTTAGATGACGTCACGGCTTGTGATTGGTCGCGTTGCGGTCATGTGACCGCTCCGCGACCAATCACAGGCCACGACATCATCTAAGGACTTTCAAGCGCTCATTCTTATGAACGGAGGCTGGCGGTTACATCGGTAAGGTCCAGGCTGCGTCGGAGAGGTGAGTATATCAATATTTTTTTTTTTTATTCTTTATTTTACACATTAATATCGATCCCGATACCGATTCCCGATATCACAAAAGTATCGGATCTCGGTATCGGAATTCCGATACAGAAAATATCGGCCGATACCCGATACTTGCGGTATCGGAATGCTCAACACTACTCAGCACAGATGGTGACAACACTGGCACACACTGCAAACGTGTTTCCTACAGTGGTGCTTCAGGTGCGCTGAACGTCTGTGGAGAAAATCCAATCTGGCCAAAGATTTCATCCATTATAATTTTATGCTTAAAACATACAACTCTGCCCTTCACCTCTCCAAACAAACCTATATCAACACCCTCATCACCTCACTATCCAATAATCCTAAATGTCTCTTTGACACTTTTCATTCCCTACTCAACTAAAGAGAGCAGGCCCCAACCACGGATCTTCACGCTGATGATCTGGCCAATTATTTCAAAGAAAAAATTGACTATATCCGATAGGAAATTTTCTCCCAATCCCCTCATACCATGCACTGTCCTCCCTCCCTCACTGCATCTAACTCACTCTCTGACTTTAAACCAGCCAGAGAAGAAGAAGGGATTAGGCTCTTTGCATCTTCTTGCCCTACTACTTGCACCAGTGACCTTATTCCCTCACATCTCCTCCAGTCCCTTTTCCCTACTGTCACCATTCACTTAACAAAAATATTCAACCTCTCTCTCTTCCAGCATCTTTCCCTCCTCATTTAAGCATGCCATCATACATTCATTACTTAAAAAAACCTCCCTGTGCTGCAAATTATAGACCTATCTCTAATCTTCCCTTCATCTCTAAACTCCTCGAATGCCTGGTCCATTCCCATGCACTCTTGGGACCGGAGCGCGCGAGGAGCATTGGTAAACGCTTCGCCTGGATCCGGGGGCCAACGGAAGGTGAGTATATAACTATTTTTTATTTTAATTCTTTTTTTAACAGGGATCTGATGCCCACATTGCTATATACTACGTGGGCCATGCAATATACTACATGGGCCGTGTAGTATTATTACTATTATTATTATTCATTTTTATAGCGCCATTTATTCCATGGCGCTTTACATGTGAAATACGGGGCAAATATAGACAAATACATTAAACATGAGCAAAAAACAAGGCACACGGGTACATAAGGAGGGAGGACCCTGCCCGCGAGGGCTCACAATCTGCAGGGGATGGGTGATGATACACTAGGAGAGGGCAGAGCTGGTTGTTCGGCGGTTCAGTAGGTTCAGGATCACTGCAGGCTGTAGGCTTGTCGGAAGAGGTGAGTCTTCAGGTTCTTTTTGAAAGTTTCTATGGTAGGCGAGAGTCTGATGTGCTGGGGTAGAGAGTTCCAGAGTATGGGTGAAGCACGGGAGAAGTCTTGGATGCGGTTGTGGGAAGAAGAGATGAGAGGGGAGTAGAGAAGGAGGTCTTGAGAGGATCGGAGGTTGCGTGTTGGTAGGTACCGGTTGATCATGTCACAGATGTATGGAGGAGACAGGCTGTGGATGGCTTTGTAGGTCATTGTAAGGGTTTTGAACTGGAGTCTCTGGGCAATAGGAAGCCAGTGAAGGGCTTGGCATAGGGGAGAGGCTGGGGAATAGCGGGGAGATAGGTAGATTAGTCGAGCAGCAGAGTGTAGGATGGATTGGAGTGGTGCCAGAGTGCTAGAGGGGAGTCCAGAGAGTAGGAGGTTGCAGTAGTCGAGGCGGGAGATGATAAGGGCATGCACTAGTGTTTTTGTGGTGTCACGGTCAAGGAATGCGCGGATCCGGGAAATGTTTTTGAGTTTGAGGCGGCAGGAGGAGGCAAGGGCTTGGATATGTGGCTTGAAAGAGAGGGCAGAGTCGAGGATCACCCCGAGGCACCGGGCGTGTGGGACTGGGGAAAGTGAGCAGCCGTTGACATTGATGGATAGGTCTGGTGGAGGGGTAGAGTGAGATGGGGGAAAGATGATGAATTCTGTTTTGTCCATGTTCAGTTGTAGAAAGCGAGCAGAAAAGAAGGCTGAAATAGCAGACAGACAGTGCGGGATTTTGGTAAGTAAGTAGGTCAGGTCAGGTCCGGATAGGTAGATCTGCGTGTCATCAGCATAGAGGTGGTACTGCATACCGTGGGATTCTATGAGCTGTCCCAGACCGAAGGTGTAGATGGAGAAGAGTAGGGGTCCTAGAACAGAGCCTTGAGGAACACCGACTGACAAGGGGCGAGGTGAGGAGGTGGTGTGGCGGAGGGAGACACTGAATGTCCGATCTGTCAGATATGATGAGATCCAGGAAAGGGCCAAGTCTGTGATGCCAAGAGATGAGAGGATTTGTAGCAGAAGGGAGTGGTCCACAGTGTCAAAGGCAGAAGACAGGTCCAGGAGAAGGAGGACAGAGTAGTGTCGCTTGTTCCTGGCAGTTAGTAGGTCATTGGTGACTTTAGTTAGGGCTGTTTCAGTTGATTGATGGGAACGGAAGCCAGATTGTAATCGATCAAAGAGGGAGCAGGAGGAGAGGTGAGAGGACAGTTCAAGATGGATGTGTTGCTCCAGCAATTTGGAGGCATAAGGAAGAAGAGATATCGGGCGATAGCTAGACACAGAGGATGGGTCGAGGGAGGGCTTTTTGAGGATGGGTGTGATCTTGGCATGTTTGAAGGATGAGGGGAAGACACCTGTTGTGAGTGAGAGGTTGAAGAGGTGCGTTAGGGTTGGGATGAAGACCGTGGAAAGGCTAGGGATGAGGTGAGATGGGAGCGGGTCGAGCGTGCAGGTGGTGAGGTGTGATCTCGACAGGAGGGTGGAGAGCTGATCTTCTGTCATGGTGGAGAAGCTGGTTTTGGAGGAGCAGGGGTGAGCAGCTAAGAGGGGCAGTGAGCGCTGTGGGCCAAAGCTTTCTCTGATCGTATCGATCTTCTGTTTAAAGAAAGAGGCAAAGTCTTCAGCAGAAATGAGAGGGGAGGGAGGGGGTGCAGGGGGACGGAGTAGAGAATTGAAAGTGTTGAAAAGCTGTTTAGGGTTGTGAGACAGGGAGGATATGAGAGATGAGAAGTAAGTTTGTTTTGCGGTAAGAGGGAGAAGGGACTTAGAGAGTGATTGTAAGTTGAGATGTTTGAGATTTCTGCGAGGGAGTTCGTGGAGTGGGGGTTGCACACTAGGAGAGGAGAGGGAAGAGAATGTCAGTAGGTTGTGGTCAGACAGGGGGAGGGGTGAGTTAGTGAGATTAGTAAGGGAGCAGAGGCGGGTGAAGACGAGGTCCAGCGTGTGACCATCTTTGTGAGTGGCCTCAGAGGACCATTGAGTGAGGCCAAAGGAGGCAGTCAGTGATAAAAGTTTAGAGGCAGCTGAGGTGGAAGTGTCAATCGGGATGTTGAAATCACCCATGATGATGGTGGGGATGTCAACAGAGAGGAAATGAAGTAGCCATGTGGTGAAGTGGTCGAGAAAGGTGGAGATGGCTAGTTCTGGGGGGCGGTAGATGACAGCCAGCTGGAGGCTGGAGGGGGAATAGATGCGGATGGAGTGCACCTCAAATGAGGGAAGAGTAGCGGAGGGTGGTAGCGGGATTGGAGTGAAGGAGCAGGTGTCAGACAGGAGCAAGCCAACCCCTCCACCACGTTTGTTGGTGGAGCGAGAGGTGTGAGAGAGGTGGAGACCGCCGTAGGAAAGCGCAGCTGGAGAGGCTGAGTCAGAGGGGGTGAGCCAGGTTTCCGTGATGCCAAGGAAGGAGAGTTTGTTGGTGATGAAGAGGTCATGGATAAATGGCAGTTTGTTGCAGACGGAGCGTGCGTTCCATAGTGCTCCAGGTAGGGGGACCGGGGGAGTGGGGGCTGGATGAATGGGTATGAGGTTGCCATGGTTGGGAAAACGTGCGGAGGATCGAGGTAGGGGGTTAGAAATGAGCGTGGGGATGTGTTGAGGTGGGCCGGGATTTGGGGATACATCACCGGCAATGAGGAGTAGCAGACAGAGCGTTAGAAGGTGGGAGCTGGATAGGACATGATGTGGCCGTGTGTGTCTGGAGAAAAAGGATTTCTCCTTTTTATGTGGGCTGTGCAATATACTACGTGGGCTGTGCAATATACTACGTGGGCTGTGCAATATACTACGTGGCTGTGCAATATACTACGTGGCTGTGCAATATACTACGTAGGCTGTGCTATATACTACATGGGCCGTGCAATATACTACGTGGGCCGTGCAATATACTACGTGGGCCGTGCAATATACTACATGGGCCATGCAGTATACTACGTGGGCTGTGCAATATACTACGTGGGCTGTGCAATATACTACGTGGGCCATGCAGTATACTATGTGGGCTGTGCAATATACTATGTGGCTGTGCAATATACTACATGGCTGTGAAATATTCTATGTGGCTGTGCAATATACTACGTGGCCGTGCAATATACTACATGGGCTGTGCAATATACTATGTGGGCTGTGCAATATACTACGTGGGCTTTGCAATATACTATGTGGGCTGTGCAATATACTACGTGGCTGTGCAATATACTATGTGGCTGTGCAGTATACTACGTAGGCTGTGCTATATACTACATGGGCCGTGCAATATACTACGTGGGCCGTGCAATATACTACGTGGGCCATGCAATATACTATGTGGGCCGTGCAATATACTACATGGGCTGTGCAATATACTACGTGGGCAGTGCAATATACTATGTGGCTGTGCAATATACTACATGGCTGTGCAATATACTATGTGGCTGTGCAATATACTACGTGGCTGTGCTATATACTACATGGGCTGTGCTATATATTACGTGGGCTGTGTTATACACTATGTGGGCTGTTATATACTATGTGGCCTGTGTTATACACTACGTGGGCTGTGTTATACACTGTGTGGGCTGTGTTATATACTGCATGCGTGGGCTGTTATATACTACGTGAGCTGGGTTATATGCTACGTGGGCTGTTATAAACTATGTGGCTGTGTTATATGCTATGTTGGCTGTTATACACTCCGTGGGCTGAGCTATATACTACGTGGCTGTGCTACATACTCCGTGGGCTGTGTTATATACTATGTGGCTGTGCTATATACTCCGTGGGTGACAGGTGCCATCCGGCTGCAAATTGGCGTGGGATTTGAACCACGCTTCGCTAATTGGTCGCAGCCAGCCGAATCCTGTGTATGCAATGTATCATTCTAAAATCTTCATAAATAAACTACATACATATTCTAGAATACCCGATGCATTAGAATCGGGCTACCATCTAGTACAATATAAGTCTATGGGGTGTCAGAATGTGGCACAATTGACTTACATTATAAAACAGACTACGGTCTCACACAGAGCATAGAGTGAGCTGGCTAGTCTCATTTGCGGTGACGTCACTGAGAAGAGGAACGGAATGGCACTGGATCCTGGAGAATGTAATGGTTGGTGAGTATATTAAAGGTGTTGTCTGGTCCAACTTAATAATTCTGCAGTCATTTTGTGTGACTGCTGGCTTATGAATCCCTCCATTGCCCGCGCTGTGCTCTGAAGGGATTCACCGGTTTCTGAGCCGGGACCGGAGGGTGTGTATCTGTATGGGTAAATCCCTTTAACACACTCATACCACATTACATACACATGAACACACATTTAATGAATAAAAAGCATAATGGGAGTTCTTCTTTGGCATTGGACATCCATTTGATTGGTGGTTGAGTGTAATCCTTATGCCAATGCACGAGAAGGATGTGACACTAAATTGTCTCTTTTGCCTTTGGTATTGTACTATAGATAGTGTAATTAATAGTGTTGAGCATTCCGATACCGCAAGTATCGGGTATCGGCCGATACTTGCGGTATCGGAATTCCGATACCGAGATCCGATACTTTTGTGGTATCGGGAATCGGTATCGGATCCATATTACTGTGTAAAATAAAGAATTAAAATAAAAAATATTGATATACTCACCTCTCCGGAGGCCCCTGGACATCACCGCTGGTAACCGGCAGCCTTCTTTGCTTAAAATGAGCGCGTTTAGGGCCTTCCATGACGTCACGGCTTCTGATTGGTCGCGTGCCGCTCATGTTACCGCCACGCGACCAATCACAAGCCGTGACGTCATTCTCAGGCCCTAATCTCCTCATTCTAGGAATTTAGGACCTGAGAATGACGTCGCGGCTTGTGATTGGTCGCGTGGCGGTTACATGAGCGGCACGCGACCAATCAGAAGCCGTGACATCATGGAAGGCCCTAAACGCGCTCATTTTAAGCAAAGAAGGCTGCCGGTTACCAGCGGTGATGTCCAGGGGCCTCCGGAGAGGTGAGTATATCAATATTTTTTATTTTAATTCTTTATTTTACACAGTAATATGGATCCCAGGGCCTAAGGGAGAGTTTCCTCTCCTTCAGACCCTGGGAACCATCAGGATACCTTCCGATACTTGGTGTCCCATTGACTTGTATTGGTATCGGGTATCGGCGATATCCGATACTTTTCGGGTATTGGCCGATACTATCCGATACCGATAATTTCAAGCATCGGACGGTATCGCTCAACACTAGGGTTGAGCAACTTTCATTTTTTTAAGATCGAGTCGGGTTTTGCGAAACCCGACTTTGTCCAGAGTCGAGTCGAGTGCAGTCGGCCGATTATCGCTAAAAGTCGGGGATCGACCGAAACACGAAACCCAATGCAAGTCAATGGGGAAGCATAGTCGACAGTGAGTGGAGGCCAGGAAAACACCTACAGTGCCCATTTTAATGCCAAAAACATCCATTCTTGTTTCTGAAGCTTGTCAATCTTAATTAACTTTATAATAATAGTTGGGCATTGGAAATTGGGGGTCATTTGGCAAAAGTTGTGGGGGGGGGGGTAGGGCTGGTTCAAGGTTTTAGTGGGCCCAGGAAACGTGGACTACGTCACGGCGGTGGAGCAGTGAGAGGTAAGTATGTCAAGTTTGCAAGTGCTGTGATCCTAAGCAAGCAGGAGGGGCCCACTCGTTGGCATTGGCACTGGCACAGGGACCCTCAAAGTGCAGCGATGTGTTTGCACGGCGGGGGCGCCTCCCACCAGCAGCGACACTTTTGCGTACTCTGAGGGGCCCTGTGCCAGTGACGTCGCCAACGAGTATGCCCCCCCACCTGATGAAGGAACCTGCACTTTCATCTGCACCTTCCTCTTTGTCCCTGTGTAAGGTGGTATAACATGCGGGAAGGGGAACCTTACTTTCAGCAGGGTCAGATTCTGGCTGTGTAGAGTGCAAGGGGAATGTAGTGGTCTAGGTCAATGTACCAGCAGACTCATCTAGCAGTGGCTGGGCAATGGGTAGGATGAGGAGGAAACACAGATATAGGGCCAAAGAATAAAGTAGGCTAAATGCAGTTCAAAATTGGTAACAGGACTAAACAGGCGGCATTGCTTTGTTCAGTGGAGTATCAAACCCAGGAGCAGCAGACACTGTTTTAAGGGCCCAACCACACTAGTAGGCCAAATGCAGTTTAATATCTGCTACTATAGGCCAAAAGCCTAAAGACTGAAGCTCAGCTTTATACAGTTGAGGACAAACACCAGGGAGCGGCAGACACCGTTAGTAGGCCCTAACCACCAATTTTTAAAAAAACAGCACTTAATGAGAGACAGAAGGTTGAAGCTCAGATTTAGACAGTGGAGGACAACACCTGGGAGCGGCAGACACCGTTAGTAGGCCCTAACCACCAATTTATTTAAAGAAATCACTTAATGAGAGCCAGAAGGTTGAAGCTCAGATTTAGACAGTTGAGGACAACACCAGGGAGCGGCAGACACCGTTAGTAGGCCCTAACCACCAATTTTTTAAAAAACAGCACTTAATGAGAGCCAGAAGGTTGAAGTTCAGCTTTATACAGTTGAGGACAAACACCAGGGAGCGGCAGACACCGTTAGTAGGCCGCAACCAAAGTTGAAGGCCAAATGCTGTTTAATATCTGATACTATAGGCCGAAAGCCAGAAGGTTGAAGCTCAGCTTTATACAGTTGAGGACAAACACCAGGGAGCGGCAGACACCGTTAGTAGGCCCTAACCACCAATTTTTTAAAAAACAGCACTTAATGAGAGCCAGAAGGTTGAAGCTCAGCTTTATACAGTTGAGGACAAACAACACGGCGCGGCAAACAGAGGTATTAGGCCCCAAACACCAATTTAAAAAAAAAAAAATGAGAGCCAGAAGGTTGAACTCAGATTTATTCAGTTGAGGAGAACACCAGTGAGCGGCAAACAGAGGTATTAGGCCCCAAACACCAATTTTTTTTAAAAAAAGCACTTAATGAGAGCCAGAAGGTTGAAGCTCAGATTTATTCAGTTGAAGAGAACACCAGTGAGCGTCAAACAGAGGTATTAGGCCCCAAACACCAATTTTTTTTTAAAAAACCACTTAATGAGAGCCAGAAGGTTGAAGCTCAGATTTATTCAGTTGAGGAGAACACCAGTGAGCGTCAAACAGAGGTATTAGGCCCCAAACACCAATTTTTTTAAAAAAAAAGCACTTAAGGAGAGCCAGAAGGTTGAAGCTCAGATTTAGACAGTGGAGGACAATTTGAATTAGGGACTGCAGACAGACTTAGTAGGCTGTCCCCTGTGGACCATGCATCCACCACATTAACCCATTGCGCCGTAATGGACACGTAACCTTCCGTGGCCATGCTTACAGGTCCATGCGTCTGTTGTCAGGTGCACCTTTGTTCTCACAGATTGCCAGAGTTCCTGGACAATGCGGTCTTTTACATGCTGGTGGAGGGTTGGGATGGCTTTTCTCGCAAAAGAAGTGTCGACTGGTTAGCTTGTAGCATGGTACAGCGTAGTCCATCATGGCTTTATTAATATTAAATAAAATATATAAATAGGCTCTATGAACTTTTAAATAGGTTCCAGGGGTACACGGGCAGCATTGGTGTGGTCAGCGGAGGCATATTGCAAGGAGGGACCGCAGACAGGCTAACGAAGGCCTAAAATAACAAAAAATAGGCTCAAGGCAGTTTTAAATTGGTTACATGGATACACAGGCAGCATTGTGGCCAGTGGAGGAGTATTGCAAGGAGGGACCGCAGACAGGCTAACGAAGGCCTAAAATAACAAAAAATAGGCTCAAGGCAGTTTTAAATCGGTTACATGGATACACAGGCAGCATTGTGGTCAGTGGAGGAGTATTGCAAGGAGGGACCGCAGACAGGCGTACTAGGCCTAAAATAACTTAAAATAGGCTCAAGGCAGTTTTAAATCAGTTACATGGATACACAGGCAGCATTGTGGTCAGTGGAGGAGTATTGCAAGGAGGGACCGCAGACAGGCTAACGAAGGCCTAAAATAACAAAAAATAGGCTCAAGGCAGTTTTAAATCGGTTACATGGATACACAGGCAGCATTGTGGTCAGTGGAGGAGTATTGCAAGGAGGGACCGCAGACAGGCGTACTAGGCCTAAAATAACTTAAAATAGGCTCAAGGCAGTTTTAAATCAGTTACATGGATACACAGGCAGCATTGTGGTCAGTGGAGGAGTATTGCAAGGAGGGACCGCAGACAGGCGTACTAGGCCTAAAAGAACTTAAAATAGGCTCAAGGCAGTTTTAAATCGGTTACATGGATACACAGGCAGCATTGTGGTCAGCGGAGGAGGATTGCAAGGAGTGTCTGACACAGTTAGTACTCACAAAAAATAAATAGATGTTAATGTCTCGCAAAACAACAAAAAAAAAGTGTGGCATACTTAGGTACAGGGGTGGGCTCATCTGCTGAGTTTCTGACAAAGTAATTTGGCAGTAAGTATTTACTGGTGTCAATATAGGACACTGACCCAGACTACTTTAACTAGCATCATAGATGTCAACAAATTGGTATTGTCAGTGCCAGGCATTGAATGATGTCAGCGCATAGACTAAACATTGGTGGAGCTGTGCGAGATAATTTTGCACGTGGTAGAGCACAGTTTGAGCTGGGGGGGGGAACTCTCTTGTGGCCGGCGGTGCCGTCCCAGGGCCCCTCATGTTACAACGGTGTGTCTGGGTGCGCACCACCACCGCCAGAGACACTTCATTGTACTATGAGGGACCCAGTGGCAGTGCCGTCGACCAAAAGCGGGCACACCCACCTCTTCAGACAAACAGCACTGTAACGGGTGCTTGCACCAAGTGGCGAGACCACGGCCCCGTGGGGGGAATTTTCTCATTGAGGGAGGTGTAAACATGTCGTATGCGGGACAAACAGCTGCTGCAAATTAAGAGATTGGAACACTCAGTAAGACCAGTCCACAAGCAAGACCTTTTTATAGGAAAGCTAGGTGTCAGCCGGGAAAGGTGGGGCAAAATAATTTGAAATCCAGGAGTGGTTCATTTTAATGAAGGTGAGATCATCCACATTTTGGGTAGCCAGATGAGTCCTTTTTTCGGTTAATATTGAACCAGCAGCACTGAATACTCTTTCTGATAGCACACTAGCTGCTGGGCAAGCAAGCTCCTGCAATGCATATTCTGCCAATTCAGGCCAGGTGTCTAATTTGGATGCCCAGTAATCAAATGGGAATGACGGTTGAGGGAGAACATCGATAAGGGATGAAAAATAGTTAGTAACCATACTGGTCAAATGTTGTCTCCTGTCACTTTGAATAGATGCTGCAGTACCTGTCCTGTCTGCGGTCATTGCGAAATCACTCCACAACCTGGTCAGAAAACCCCTCTGTCCAACGCCACTTCTGATCTGTGCACCTCTAACACCTCTGCCCTGTAGCCCCCTGCAGCTTGTGTGAGAACCATCACCGGCGCTGTGTGCTGGGAATGCCTGAATCAAACGGTCTACAAGAGTAGCTTGTTTGGTTGCTAATATTTGTTCGAGGTTCTCATGTGGCATAATATTTTGCAATTTGCCTTTATAGCGAGGGTCAAGGATGCAGGCCAACCAGTAACCGTCATCGCTCATCATTTTACTAATGCGTGGGTCCCTTTTGAGGATACGTAAGGCATAATCCGCCATGTGGGCCAAAGTTCCAGTTGTCAAATCTGCGGTTGTGCTGGTTTGAGGGGCAGTTACAGGCAAATCTACGTCACTTGTCTCCCTTAAAAAAACAGAACCCGGCCTTGCAACGCCACTAATTTCTGTTGGCCCAGGAGAAGCTTCCTCATTCAAAAAGTACTCATCCCCATAATCCTCCTCATCCTCCTCATCCTCTTCGCCCGCTACCGTGTCCTCTACACGGCCCTGACCAGACAATGGCTGACTGTCATCAAGGCTTTCCTCTTCCTCGGCTGCAGACGCCTGCTCCTTTATGTGCGTCAAACTTTGCATCAGCAGACGCATTAGGGGGATGCTCATGCTTATTATGGCGTTGTCTGCACTAACCAGCCGTGTGCATTCCTGAAAACACTGAAGGACTTGACACAGGTCTTGTAGCTTCGACCACTGCACACCTGACAACTCCATGTCTGCCATCCAACTACCTGCCCGTGTATCCTCCCACAAATACATAATAGCACGCCTCTGTTCGCACACTCTCTGAAGCATGTGCAGTGTGGAGTTCCACCTTGTTGCAACGTCGATGATTAGGCGATGCTGAGGAAGGTTCAAAGAACGCTGATAGTTCTGCATACGGCTGGAGTGTACGGGCGAACGGCGGATATGCGAGCAAAGTCTGCGCACTTTGAGGAGCAGGTCGGGTAACCCCGGATAACTTTTCAGGAAGCACTGCACCACCAGGTTTAAGGTGTGAGCCAGGCAAGGAATGTGTTTCAGTTGGGAAAGGGCTATGGCAGCCATGAAATTCCTTCCGTTATCACTCAAAACCTTGCCTGCCTCAAGATGTACAGTGCCCAGCCATGACTGAGTTTCTTTCTGCAAGAACTCGGACAGAACTTCCGCGGTGTGTCTGTTGTCGCCCAAACACTTCATTGCCAATACAGCCTGCTGACGCTTGCCACTAGCTGTCCCATAATGGCACACTTGGTGTGCAACAGTGGCAGCAGCGGATGGAGTGGATGTGCGACTGCGGTCTGTGGACGAGCTCTCGCTTCTGCAGGAGGAGGAGGAAGAGGAGGAGGAGGGGCGAATGCCTACAGCCAACTCTTTCCTTGACCGTGGGCTAGGCAGAACTGTCCCAATATTGCTGTAGAAGAAAACGGTGTGAATCCAGCTCCAGGATAAAATGCAAAAAAAAAAATTTATTTCAACATTTAAAAACACTGCTAGAACATGACCAGCATAGAAATTAGCGGAGAGCTACCAGCACCTGACTGGACGCGTTTCGGGCAGCAAATGTGCCCTTAGTCCTCAGTACTGGTCATGTTCTAGCAGCGTTTTTAAATGTTGAAATAAAATTTTTTTTTTGCATTTTATCCTGGAGCTGGATTCACACCGTTTTCTTCTACATGCTAATCAGTGTTGTGGCAGCAACACTTTGTCTCCGTGCTCGGACTGACTTCTACCATCTTGTTTGTATTAAGGGTGAGCTGAAATACTGTTTTTTCTTCTTTGTCCAATATTGCTGTCCCCTGTGGACCCTGCATCCACCACATTCACCCAGTGTGCCGTGATGGACACGTAACGTCCCTGGCCATGCCTACTGGTCCATGCATCTGTTGTCAGGTGCACCTTTGTAGTCACAGACTGCCTGAGTGCATGGACGATGCGGTCTTTAACATGCTGATGGAGGGCTGGGATGGCTTTTCTAGAAAAGAAGTGCCGACTGGGTAGCTCGTAGCGTGGTACAGCGTAGTCCATCAGCGCTTTGAAAGCTTCGCTTTCAACTAACCGGTAGGGCATCATCTCTAATGAGATTAGTCTAGCAATGTGGGCGTTCAAACCCTGTGTACGTGGATGCGAGGATGAGTACTTCCTTTTCCTAACAAGAGTCTCATGTAGGGTGAGCTGGACTGGAGAGCTGGAGATCGTGGAACTACCGGTGGTGCCGGTGGACATGGGTGACTGAGAGAGGGTTGGAGATGGTATTCTTGCCGGTGCCCTACATGCAGTGTTTCCTACTACTAACCTGGTGATTCCCTGACTGCTTTGGCCTGGTGACGAAAGCTGCACAGATACTGCAGGTGGCGCGGGAAATGGTGGGCTTACAGGGAGGGAAGGGATGTAGCATTGCTGACTAGCTTCATTGGCCGAGGGTGCTGCAACCTTTAGGGACGTTTGGTAGTTAGTCCAGGCTTGCAAATGCATGGTGGATAAATGTCTATGCATGCAACTTGTATTTAGACTTTTAAGATTCTGACCTCTGCTTAAGGTAGTTGAACATTTTTGACAGATGACTTTGCGCTGATCATTTGGATGTTGTTTAAAAAAATGCCAGACTGCACTCTTTCTACTATCGGATACCTTTTCAGGCATTGCAGACTGAGCTTCTTTAACTGGATGGCCACGTTGTCCTCCAACTGGTTTTGGTTTTGCCACGCGTTTTTGGCCAGATACGGGCCCGGCAGATGGAACCTGTTGTGATGTTGATGCCTGCTGCGGCTCCTCCTCCTCCGCTTCAGAACTACTGCCGCCTGCACCCTGTTCCCCCAATGGCTGCCATTCGGGGTCAACAACTGGGTCATCTATGACCTCCTCTTCTATGTCGTGTGCAACTTCGTCTGTGTCAACGTGTAAGCCGGTGGTATTGCGTTTGTGACGGGGCACCATAGTCTCCGCTGGGTTTGATTCTGCCTCAGTACACTGCGAGGGCAATGTTCTGGTCTGAGTCAAAGGAACAGCATAGTAATCTGGCTGTGGCTGTGCATCTGTACACTCCATGTCCGATTCAACTTCAAATGGGCATGGCCTGTTAACTGTTTCACTGTCTAACCCAGGAACGGTATGTGTAAAGAGCTCCATGGAGTAACCTGTTCTGTCGACTGACGCATCCTTCACTGTTGTTCTGAGTGAAGGACACAAGGAAGCGACTTGTTCCTGACCGGGAGCATCCACTGACGATGCACTGCTCTGACATTTGGCACTTTCCGAGGAGGAGGCAAAAGAGCTAGAGGCAGAGTCAGCAATGAAAGCCAATACTTGTTCCTCCTGCTCCGGCTTCAAAAGTGGTTTTCCTACTCCCAGAAAAGAGAGCGTTCGAGGCCTTGTGTAGCCAGACAACGAACCTGGCTCAACAACTCGAGACTTAGGTGCTGTACTGCTTTTACAACGACCACCTGATGCTCCACCACCACTACCATCATTACCAGCTGACAATGACTGCCCACGGCCACGACCTCTTCCACTAGACTTCCTCATTGTTTGCAAAACGTAACCAAAGTAACGCTATTTGTTAATGTAAAACAACTTATAAGGTGAACTCAAACTTCTGTAGGATTTATATATACCTTTATAGGTGCCTGACACTGAAAGGAAAATCAGGCCCAATGTTACACTCTAGGTTTTCTGTGCCCCAATAATTTGAGACAGATGGCACACACAGGACCAGCACTCAAGCAGAAATGCCAATCTTAATCTCCCACTATTTTATTTTTTTTTCTAGGAGATTTAAAAAAAAAAAAAAAAAAAACAATATTACACACTAGGTTTTCTGTGGCACACAATGAGAGACAGATGCCACACACAGGACTGGCACAGAGGCAGACTTGCTAATCTTTATCTCCCACTAATTATTTTTTTTTTTACAGGGAGAATTTACCCCCAAAAAATAAATGGCCAAGTATTACACAGTGGTTTTCGGTGGCACACAATGAGAGACAGATGCCACACACAGGACTGGCACAGAGGCAGACTTGACAATCTTTATCTCCCACTAATTATTTTTTTTTTTACAGGGAGAATTTACCCCCAAAAAATAAATGGCCAAGTATTACACAGTGGTTTTTGGTGGCACACAATGAGAGACAGATGCCACACACAGGACTGGCACAGAGGCAGACTTGCCAATCTTTATCTCCCACTAATTTTTTTTTTTTTTAAAAGGGAGAATTTAGGAAAAAAAAAAGGCCCAGTATTACACAGTGGTTTTTGGTGGCACACAATGAGAGACAGATGCCACACACAGGACTGGCACAGAGGCAGACTTGCCAATCTTTATCTCCCACTAATTATTTTTTTTTACAGGAAGAATTTACCCCCAAAAAATAAATGGCCAAGTATTACACAGTGGTTTTCGGTGGCACACAATGAGAGACAGATGCCACACACAGGACTGGCACAGAGGCAGACTTGACAATCTTTATCTCCCACTAATTATTTTTTTTTTTACAGGGAGAATTTACCCCCAAAAAATAAATGGCCAAGTATTACACAGTGGTTTTTGGTGGCACACAATGAGAGACAGATGCCACACACAGGACTGGCACAGAGGCAGACTTGCCAATCTTTATCTCCCACTAATTTTTTTTTTTTTTAAAAGGGAGAATTTAGGAAAAAAAAAAAGGCCCAGTATTACACAGTGGTTTTTGGTGGCACACAATGAGAGACAGATGCCACACACAGGACTGGCACAGAGGCAGACTTGCCAATCTTTAACTCCCACTAATTATTTTTTTTTACAGGAAGAATTTACCCCCAAAAAATAAATGGCCAAGTATTACACAGTGGTTTTCGGTGGCACACAATGAGAGACAGATGCCACACACAGGACTGGCACAGAGGCAGACTTGCCAATCTTTATCTCCCACTAATTATTTTTTTTTTACAGGGAGAATTTACCCCCAAAAAATAAATAGCCAAGTATTACACAGTGGTTTTCGGTGGCACACAATGAGAGACAGATGCCACACACAGGACTGGCACAGAGGCAGACTTGCCAATCTTTATCTCCCACTAATTATTTTTTTTTTTACAGGGAGAATTTACCCCAAAAAAATAAATGGCCAAGTATTACACAGTGGTTTTCGGTGGCACACAATGAGAGACAGATGCCACACACAGGACTGGCACAGAGGCAGACTTGCCAATCTTTATCTCCCACTAATTTTTTTTTTTAAAAAGGGAGAATTTAGAAGAAAAAAAAAGGCCCAGTATTACACAGTGGTTTTCGGTGGCACACAATGAGAGACAGATGCCACACACAGGACTGGCACAGCAGCAGACTTGTCAATCTTTATCTCCCTTCAGTAATCTCAGAAAAGTATGGCAGGCAGCTATAAAAAGGACTGCTGCACACAAAAGTGGGGACAAACACACAAGATAGGTATGCAGAAAGGAAGGAACAACAGGATTTGTGCTTTGAAAAAAGCAGTTGGTTTGCACAGCGCACGGCGTACACACACAGCAACGCAGCTATCAGGGAGCCTTCTAGGGCAGCCCAATGAGCTACAGCACTGAGGAAAAAAAAATGTAGCTTCCACTGTCCCTGCAAACAAAAGGTGGTGTTGGACAGTGGAAATCACTACAGCACAAGCGGTTTGTGGCTTTATGTACCCTGCCTATCACTATCCCTGCTTCTGAAGAAGCGGCAGCAACCTCTCCCTACGCTCAGATCAGCAGCAGTAAGATGGCGGTCGGCGGGAACGCCCCTTTATAGCCCCTGTGACGCGGCAGAAAGCAAGCCAATCACTGCAATGCCCTTCTCTAAGATGGTGGGGACTGAGATCTATGTCATCACGCTGCCCACACTCTGCGTCCACCTTCATTGGCTGAGAAATGGCGCTTTTAGCGTCATTGAAACGCGACTTTGGCGCGAAAGTCACGTACCGCATGGCCGACCCCACACAGGGATCGGGTCGGTTTCATGAGACGCCGACTTTGCCAAAAGTCGGCGACTTATGAAAATGAACGATCCGTTTCGCTCAACCCTACTCAACACTAGTAATTAATGAAGAAGAAAAGCTGCTACAAAAAAAACATAACAAAAAATGAACGTCAAGTACTATTTCTTGCATAGCCAGGTAATTGCCAAATTTACTCAGATTCAAACCCAAAAACAGACTGCCAAAATTATTTAGACCCCAGATCATTTTGATCCCAGACCAGACCCCAATATACCTACTGCTTCCATGTCATTTACACATCAGCTGCTTTGCTTGAGCTTGTTACAATGGCCAGCATTAAGAATTACGTGCTTTGTGGCAAGTGATGCCTTAATGCAGCTTTGCATTACTCTCTTGTGTGATGGGCACTCTTTAGAGCTCAGCAGGTGCTCAGGGGGTCATCTTTTGAGCAGCTGTTCAGAATACAAGTGAAATCAAGCCCCTGCCTCATTGAAGTGTTGTAGAAAAAGCTCTGGGACCTATATCTTGATGGGATAATATAGTATGATCTAAGGGTACTGTCACACAGTGCCATTTTGATCGCTACGACGGCACGATCCGTGACGTCGCAGCGATTGTATGATTATCGCTCCAGCGTCGTAGACCGCGGTCATACGTTGCAATCACGGCGCTGGAGCGATGCCGAAGTCCCCGGGTAACCAGGGTAAACATCGGGTTACTAAGCGCAGGGCCGCGCTTAGTAACCCGATGTTTACCGTGGTTACCAGCGTAAAAGTAAAAAAAACAAACAGTACATACTCACATTCCGGAGTCTGTCCTCCGGCGTCTCAGCTTCTCTGCACTGTGTAAGCACAGCGGCCGGAAAGCACAGCGGTGACGTCACCGCGTCACCGCTGTGCTCGCTTTCCGGCTGGCCGGTGCTCACAGTGCAGAGAAGCTGAGACGCCGGAGGACAGACACCGGAATGTAAGTATGTACTGTTTGTTTTTTTTACTTTTACGCTGGTAACCACGGTAAACATCGGGTTACTAAGCGCGGCCCTGCGCTTAGTTACCCGATGTTTACCCTGGTTACAAGCGAACACATCGCTGAATCGGTGTCACACACAACGATCCAGCGATGTCAGCGGGTGATCAAGCGACGAAAGAAAGTTCCATACGATCTGCTACGACGTACGATTCTCAGCAGGATCCCTGATCGCTGCTGCGTGTCAGACACTGCGATATCGTAATGATATCGCTAGAACGTCACGAATCGTACCGTCATAGTGATCAAAATGGCACTGTGTGACAGTACCCTTATGCAGGGTGATAAGAAGTGCATACATATGCTCAAATAATGACCAATAGCAGACTGGTTAACATATGTCCTATCAGGACCCCTCTCTGAGAAGTCATAGAAAAAAAGCTCTACTTAAGGGACTTGTATTCTTGAGCTTTTTCAAGCTTTGCATAGTAAGCCATTTATTTGCAAATTTTCCTCTGAAGTTTAAATGAATGACTACGCACACAGCATTCACAAATAATAACAGCTAATTGCTGGGGGAGCTTAAAAAAGCATTACCTACATTAATCACGTGATCAACGAGCCAGCTTCACTTTAGATAGTCTTTATCTTTGTAAGGTAACCCCTTTCAATATAATTGACCAAGGACCCAAAATGATTAGATCTCTGATCCAAAAATGCATTTGCTTTGAACCAATTTGTCAATCCTATAAAAATACATCTATTTTTTAGGATTTGTTTTGCAGACTTTAATAAAGAAAAATGTGTTTGCTAGGCCATTGCCATTCGCATTACAAGGAAAGAGAGCTTTGTGCTGGGTTATTTGTTTTTAACCCCTTAATGATCATTTCTTCCAGTTTACTTACCTTTGCATATTTCTTTTTAGAGCAACTACAGTTACTGAGCAATAGTTTTTTGACTAATGATAATGTAAATATTTTTTCCAATAATAGTATGCTATATTAAAATTTTGACATTTTTTGCTTTAGAATTTTATTTGTTTTCATAGCTCCATTTTCATTAAACCAGATATGTATTCAGTGTGAATTTAAAATGTGTTTTCTGTGTAAGTGGAAATTGCCTCTTACTTTAATACCTTATTGCAGCCTAGGCCTCTTCATTTATTTATACAAAGAAAATGTTACAATATAAAAGGTTGCAGAGGCCACTTCACCTAAATGGAGTGACAAGTGAAACCGCCAGCTAATATTTTGATAATGACACAATTACGGGTCTACTATTCCTTCCTCATCTTCTCATGCTTATGATACTTATCTGTATATATATTCTGGACATAAGTAGTTACATCACCAAAAAAGTATGTTTACTAAGCCATCAAAGGTTGATAGCTCACATAGCCTAGCTCCCTTCTCTATATTTGTGGACCACAGTGAATTGATGGAATGACCTGGACTTGATCTTTAGGGCAAGGTGTCTGATGGCACCGCTAGATTGATAAATTGATTCAAAACTATTACTATGGTGGAAAAGCAATAGGGTCATAAAAATTGCATCAAGCAGCTAAGTAAATCCTGGCATTTCTTGACAAGTAATGCAGAGGAATCGCAATAGGATCTGGGCATGAGTCTGAATGAGAGAGGGAGAAATGACTTTGAAGAGCTTATCATCTCCGATCTATTCTTTCTGCTAGCAATTCATGTCTGCGCATAGTACTACTTCATTACGGGGAAATAACTGTACACTTCTAGCATATTCCTGGCCTCCCCGCCAGCCCCTGGAGGACCCTTAGCTGGTTAATACCTCATCACATCTTCATTGAACACTTTAATCTGCACTTGTGTGATCAATAGAATCCTAGTGTAAATTAAAAGGACAGTTCCGTGTAATCAAGCCTGTTAATGCTCATTTTGAAAACCATTATTTGTGGAAGGCATTTAGGAGAAAATTACAAAGTGACACGCTGATGCACCGGGAGATTATTAGGGAAGAGGCCTGTTTTGTGACTGTGTATATATAAGTGGGAAAGAGGGGGAGGTCATCAAGCTATCTAGAAAAAAAGAGGGGTATTAAGTGTGGCCAGCAGGAATATTTGTCTGCCTGCCTGCTTGCTTTCGTGTAAGGAAGAAAATGAAATTTTCCAGCGTTCTATTTCTGTGGCAAATTCAATTACTGTGGGGACTTGTTCAAAGCGCTGTAACTTCCAAGAGGCAGAAATTGAAAACCTTGCAGCTAATGAAACGGCAAATAACTAGTAAGTTCAGACAGGGGCCGTCAGTCAGATCAAACAGCTGAGGAGAAATAGCAGCTGGCCCATATTTTTCAAAAGCATTGCCTCCTTCTTCACTGGTTTGGACAGTTACGTTAAAAGGACCCAATTGTACCATTTGTGATAACCTACAGGTGTATATGGATGACACAATACCCACATATCACGATCCGCTTTAGAATGTCAGACTGCCGTCACAAATCTTTAACATCAAGCTTAAAAGGAATCTGTCACCTATTCATTCCTACCCCATCAGAGAGCAGCATGATATACGGGAAGAGACCAGAGACCCTGATATTTGGCCCCATGGTTAATTATTAAATTAAATCTGTCACCAAGTTTTTGTTACCTAATCTGACAGCAGAACCATTTGGAGACAAAACCCTGATTGCAACCATTTATCACTTATTGGGCTTCTTGCTGAAGTTTTTCTCTGCTGCAAATCTACCAGTTCTTTGAATGCTGAGCAAAAATAATCACGCCCCAACCATTGATTGGCAGCTTTCTGTAAGCACTGTGCATAGGCAAAAAACTGCCAATCAGTGGTGTGAGAGTGGTTGGACTGCATGGCAGCAGCTTTACTAGTCCTCTGCTGATAATCTCCTGCTGATAAATAATTTTTTTTTTTTCAAATAAAAACTGCACTAAACAGCCCACTAAATGACTCATCGTTGGTATCGTGGTCTCTGTCTCTACAGTATGCTGATCTCATATAAGGTAGAAAAAACTTGGTGATAGATTCTATTTGATAAGTAGCCATGAGGTCAAATATGTGACCCTATTTTACCATTACCACCATAAACAGCAAGAAACACTTCTGCAACTAAAGAGAGATATATCAATAACACCACTATATTATGGCAATTACTTAAAAATGTATTTTCTTTCATTTCCTTTTCCAGTAATCAATAGTACACGTGACAATAAAAATCTTTGGACTATATTTTATAAGATCTCTGTCGATTGACAGTCATTTTGTATTTCTTCCATTTTCTTACTTATGGTTTTGTAGCCTATCCCAGCTTTGTGCAGGTCTATGATCTTGTCCCTGACATCATTAAAAAGCTCTTTGGTCTTGCCCATGTTGTAGAGGTTAGAGTCTGACTAATTAATTGAGTCTGTGGACAGGAGTCTTTTATAAAGGTGACTGCAGGTAATGAGTTGAATAGGAGTGTCTAACTGGTCTGTAGGAGCCAGAAATCTTAATGGTTGTTATTTTCTGGATTTTATTTTTGATATTCTATCTCTCAATATTAAAATTAAAACTAACATTAAATTATAGACTGTTCGTGTCTTTGTCAGTGGGCAAACTTACAAAATCAGCAAGGGATCAAATACTTATTTCCCCCACCATATTTATGAAAGTATCAGAAATTAGGCTAAAAATTAGCAGCTTTCAAACTTTGAATGATTATTCCTTTAACCCAGATAGTCAGACCCCACAAAATAATTAATAAAAAACATTTAAAGGGAACCTGACAGCTGATGTATCAGCTTCTGGCTGTGTGATCACAGTCATATATGCTTTACTCTGAAAGGCTTCATCGTTTCCAAGAAAAACAGACTTTTAATCACCACAGGGGACAAAACCGTGCTACTGACTAACCAAAGAGGTGGGTTGCCGGCAGCTTCTCTCTCCCAGCTGACATTGAATGGCAAATCTCTACCTATACACGCGTGCAAGCAGAAGCTTGCCAGTCACTGTCAGAGGGCAGGGAGTAGTCACCAGGGACCCAGCTGTATGACTAGTCAATAGCGTGACGGTCCCCGGCAGTCATTAAAAGTATCTTTTTCGGTTAGCGTGGCCCACAAGCTGAACCTGGAGGCTGCATAGCTGAAGAGCTCCTAAGACACAGGACCTAAACCAGCTCAAATCGGCCTTTACAGACCTCCCTGCTCCTCAACTTAAGCACCATCAGCTTCCCCACTGCCTGGGGCACATGATGACATGCGTCTGAGCCCAGAAACACGGGTCCCCGCCGAGACTGCCAGACTTCTTTGCCAGGGGAAAGTCCGTGGGGACCGCAGGTAAATTGGCGCTGGCGTCTCCATCTGGCTCATCAGGGGCACTGGGAGGTGCGGGTGCTGCGCGAGATCATCAGCAGCAATTTGCTGGCCCACTAACAAGTGAAGACATGCAGGGACTTCTCACTTCCCTAAGGCAGGGGTCACATTGCGTCAATGGCAATGCGCTGATGGCATCCGTTACACAGCGGCACTAATGCTATGCAACGGATGCATTAGCTCACCCATTGACTGCCATTACACCATGTTCCAAATTATTATGCAAATTAAATTTTTCTCGGATTTTCCTAAATGGTCGGTGCAAATGACAGTCAGTCTAATAAAAGTCATCACCTGTTAGGGTATGGCTCCACGGTCCGGAGGGGCGGCGGTATCGCCGCAGCGGCGAAGCCGCTCGGCGCTAAGCCCCGCCCCCTTCCTGGGACACGATGGTGCCGGATGTGTACAGTACACATCCGGGATCATCGCACCCCTCGCCATAGGGCCCTGTGATATGCCTTGCGGGGACGCTGCGTCCCCGCAAGGTGTACGGACATGCTGCGATCTGAAAAGACGCGCAGCATGTCCGGAGTCGCAGGGCCGCCGCGTGCGGGTTTCCACGCATAGTGGAGACGGGATTTCATAAAATCCCCTCCACTATGCTGGAACATCTGGACGCTGCTTGTTTGACGCTGCAGCGTCAAACAAGCAGCGTTTACTTACCGTGGAAACATACCCTTAGAGTATACATCAAATTTTATTAAAGAAACCTCCCAATGATAACAGTATAATCTCCAAAATGAATAAAAACTCAAAATGCACTGTTCCAAATTATTAGGCACAGTAGAATTTCTAAACATTTGATATGTTTTAACCCCTTCACCCCCGGAGCTTTTTCCGTTTTTCCGTTTTCGTTTTTTGCTCCCCTCCTTCCCAGAGCCATAACTTTTTTATTTTTCCGTCAATTTGGCCATGTGAGGGCTTATTTTTTGCGGGACGAGTTGTACTTTTGAACGACATCATTGGTTTTACCATGTCGTGTACTAGAAAACGGGAAAAAAATTCCAAGTGCAGTGAAATTGCAAAAAAAGTGCAATCCCACACTTGTTTTTTGCTTGCCTATTTTGCTAGGTTCACTAAATGCTAAAACTGACTTGCCGTTATGATTCTCCAGGTCAGTACGAGTTCATAGACACCTAACATGACTAGGTTATTTTTCACCTAAGTGGTGAAAAAAAATTCCAAACTTTGCAAAAAACAAAGCAAAACAAAATTGCGCCATTTTCCGATACTCGTAGCGTCTCCATTTTTCGTGATCTGGGGTCAGGTGAGGGCTTATTTTTTGCGTGCCGAGCTGGCATTTTTAATGATAGCATTTTGGTGCAGATACGTTCTTTTGATCGCCCGTTATTGCATTTTAATGCAATGTCGTGGCGACCAAAAAAACGTAAATCTGGCGTTTCGATTTTTTTTCTCATTACGCCGTTTAGCAATCAGGTTAATGCTTTTTTTTTATTGATAGATCGGGCGATTCTGAACGCGGCGATACCAAATATGTGTAGGTTGGGTTTTTTTTATTGATTTATTTTGATTGGGGCGAAAGGGGGGTGATTTAAACTTTTATTTTTTTTTTATTTTTTTCACATATTTTTTTACTTTTTTTTTTTACTTTTGCCATGCTTCTATAGCCTCCATGGGAGGCTAGAAGCAGGCACAACGCGATCGGCTCTGCTATGCAGCAGCGATCATAAGATAGCTGCTACACAGCAGAAATGCCGGTGTGCTGTGAGCGCCGACCACAGGGTGGCGTTCACAGCCACCGGCGATCAGTAACCATAGAGGTCTCCAGGACCTCTATGGTTACAATGTGCAAGCATCGCCGACCCCCGATCATGTGACGGGGGTCGGCGATGCGCTCATATCCGGCCGCACGGCCGGATGCGGTAGTTAAATGCCGCTGTCTGCGTTTGACAGCGGCATTTAACTAGTTAATAGCGGCGGGTGATCGCGATTTCACCCGCCGCTATTGCGCGCACACGTCAGCTGTAAAAAACAGCTGACATGTCGCGACTTTGATGTGCGCTCACCGCCGGAGCGCACATCCAAGCAGGGGACCCGACATCTGACGTACTATAAGGTCAGATGTCGGGAAGGGGTTAAAGAACTGAAAATGCTCATTTGTGGAATTTGCAGCATTAATAGGTCATATTCACTGAACAAAAAATCTATTTAACTCCAAAACATCCTAACAGGCCAAGTTACATGTTAACATAGGAACCCTTCTTTGATATCACCTTCACAATTCTGGCATCCATTGATCTTGTGAGTTTTTGGAGAGTTTCTGCTTGTATTTCTTTGCATGAAGTCAGATTAGCCTCCCAGAGCTGCTGTTTTGATGTGAACTGCCTCCCACCCTCATAGATCTTTTGCTTGATGATACTCCAGAGGTTCTCTATAGGGTTGAGGTCAGGGGAAGATGGTGGCCACACCATGAGTTTATCTCCTTTTATGCCCATAGCAGCCAATGACTCAGAGGTATTCTTTGCAGCAGGAGATGGAGCATTGTCATGCATGAAGATGATTTTGCTCCTGAAGGCACGTTTCTGCTTTTTATACCGTGGAAGAAAGTTGTCAGTCAATAACTCTATATACTTTGCAGAGCTCATTTTCACACCTTCAGGAACCTTAAAGGGCCCTACCAGCTGTTTCCCCATGATTCCGGCCCAAAACATAACTCCTCCACCTCCTTGCTGATGTTGCAGCCTTGTTAGGACATGGTGGCCATCCACCAACCATCCACTACGCCATCCATCTGGACCATCCAAGGTTGCTCGACACTCATCAGTAAACAAGACTGTTTGAAAATTAGTCTTCATGTATGTCTGGGCCCTCTGCAACTGTTTCTGCTTGTGAACACTGTTTAGGGGTGGCCGAATAGTAGGTTTATGCACCACAGCAAGCCTTTGAAGGCTCCTACACCTTGAGGTTCAAGTGACTCCAGAGGCACCAGCAGCTTCAAACTGTGTGCTGCTTTGTTATGGTATTTTGGCAGCTGCTCTGTTAATCCAATGAATTTGTCTGGCAGAAACCTTCCTCATTATGCCTTTATTTACCTGAATTCTGTCTGAGCGCTGTTTAAGTCACAAGTCTCTTCACAGTATGATGATCACTCTGAAGTTTTCATGAAATATCTAATGTTTTCATACCTTGTCCAAGGCATTGCACTATTTAACGCTTTTCAGCAGCAGAGAGATCCTTTTTATTTCCCATATTGCTTGAAACCTGTGGGCTGCTTAATAATGTGGAACATCATTTTTAAGTAGTTTTTCTTTAATTAGAATCACCTGGAAAACTAATTATCACATGTGTTTAAGATTGATTTCAGTGATCCATTGAGCCGAGACACAATACCATCCATGAGTTTATTTGAAAAACAAAACAATTACATCTTTATGACACTTAAATCCAATTTGCATAATAATTTGGAACATGGTGTATGTAGTGCATCGCTAACGCATGTCATAATCTGCATGCGTTAGCGATGTGCCGTTATTCTGTGACGGACCCTCGGACGCGGTCTGCAGGGTTTCCAGGTCCATCACCGATAGTGTAGGTGGAGCATCTGTGGTATCGCGATCGCATAACGCAATCTTTAAAAGGCACTAGCATTGGTGCAGTCCATTTAATGCATGCGTTGAACCGACTGCAGTAACGCAATGTGAACCCAGCCTAAGGGCCTCCGTGAAGGAAGATAAGCATGTTATGCTACAGGAAATGAAGGGGGAGATCTCAGCCCTGGGAGAGCACACCAGACATATGGAAAATAAAATGACTGAATACACAACATCGTTTAATGCGCTGGTGGATGAAAGTGAAGCGCTCAGAGAGGAATTATCCTGGGTCAGTGATAAAGTGTATGACCTTGAAGATAGATCCCATAGGAATAACATCCGCATAAGAGGTATAAAGGAGGAGGTCACTGATAAAGAGTTACCTGCCTTTCTGCAAAAATATCCTCAGGCTGTTCTTCCTGAATTATCCACCAGAGATTTCATGGTTGACAGAGTTCACAGAACACCTAAGCCGAGACATGTGGATCAGGATCTCCCTAGAGATACATTGGCAAGACTACACTTTTTTACCACCAAGGATATATTCATGCAAAAGATGAGAATGAGTCCAGTGTTGTCTGAGGAGCTGCAGAGTCTCCAAGTTTTCCCAGACTTATCTGCTGTGGTTAAAAGGAGAAAGTTTGCACATGTGGCACCCCAGGAGTTCGGGTACCACAGTGGTGCTGCCTTCCTCTCGAGGAGGGTAGTCCCATGGCTGGAGACAAGTGGGATCCCTTTGGCAGGCAAGCTATATACACAACACATTCTAACTCCAGGCCAGAAGGGGGAGCTCAGAACCCTGTTTGAGGGGAACTTCCCTAAATTCCATCCTGGTCTGGAGGAAGAGTTAGTCAGTCAGTGAGAGACAAGAGACAGGAGCTCAGAGGATTGATTAGGAGCTCAAGGAGGCAGCCATTGGGCCCCCTGTGAGCACGAGCACAGAAACTGGGCACTGGGAGCCTGAGATTGTGGATAACTGCAAGGTCCACAGTAGAACCGGAGGGCATAGGACTATACTAAACCTGAGGTATAGCAGCAGTTAGAGCCTGGAGTCACTGTGTCAGAGACCCCAAGAGAACAGCTTAAGTTGCCTACGTGCAGGTACTGTCCCAGGGCAGGAGAGAGAAAGGGATACCTTGCCAGCAAGCTACAGGTAGCAAGGGACAAGAAAACCAGTGGAAGGCTCCCAACCTGACCTGCCAAGGGGATTTCTACTTGTTTTTGGGCTGCCTGGACTCCTTCTGCACCTATTGCTGGTACCCTGGACTGAGGCTGACTACTACTTCAGTAAACCAGGTAAAGTCTGCAACCCTCTGTCCTCCATTATTTACCGGCAACCCACCATCCTTGCCATACACCTTGGGAGCTTCACCTGTGGGAAGCGCCACCATCTTTCTGCAACAACATCACCCCAGAGGACCCCTTTAAGCAGCGTTGGTCCCCTCTGACCGAGAACCACAGGTGGCGCCACGAATAGACTTAGAATTGAGTGCCCAGGGCCACGGACCGGGTCGCAGGCACCGTGACATCCTCTTTAAGTGCGACCGGACCCGGTAGCCAGTACCCCACTGCCCAGGCGGGTGACTCACATACGTGTGTAAAGCCCTTCGGGATGTTGGAACAAGATATAGATGGGGTTTAACCCAGTGAAGCTGCTGATTTCATATGATGGGCGGATGGTGGTCTGTCATTTCCCTAAACAAGTGGAGGATAAACTTACCAGTTTGAAAATTCCTTTTGTTCCTAAGCGGCAGTCACAAGGGAAAAAGATTGACCAGGAGTGGTTTCCAGCCTGACAAGGAGGGAGCAACATGGTCCGTTTCTCTGGAGCCTTGTGGAGGGTTACTATTCTTTTTTTTTTTTTTTAAGGTGGTTATTTTTTTTTAATTTCAAGTATATTTATTGGTTTAAACGTAACAGGAAAAGGGGATAATAGGGCGGGAGGGGAGGGGTAACATGGGGTGATGGGGGGGTAAAGTGAGGGAAATAAAAATTTAGAGAGCACAATAAGGATACATAAGAACATTTTGAATAGAACATTAATCACAATGAATCTAACTAACAGTATAATCCTAATGAGTCTAACACTTAAAATTGGAGTGTGGAGTATATTGCGCAAGAGGAGGATTTGGCTTGCCAGATCCAGACCCTCATGGATGAGTAAATGGAACTGAGGTGTCTGGGTTCATGGTCTCGGCTCATGTCTTGGCTCAACCGGAGCCCAAAATATCTCTCCCTGATAGGTTCTCTGGAGGGAGAGATAATTTTTTGGTCGTTAAGGAGTCCTGTAAGTTGTATTTCAGGCTTTGCCCTCATTCTTCAAGGAGTGAGGAACAGCGAGTGGGGATTATAGTCTCCCTTCTCGGGGGTAATCCCCAATCCTGCACATTGTCCCTGCAGACCGATTCACCATCTTTGCGGTTGGTGGACGAGTTTTTTGCGGCATTGGCGCTGGTGTATGGGGATTCTGATGATGTGTCCCTGGCAGAGTCTTGACTCCATAATTTCAAGCAGAGGGGCCAGCTGGCTGAGGAGTACTGCTCAGAGTTTCGGAGATGGGTGACTGACACATTTTTGTCAGGGTCTGTCAGCTTGGCTTAAAGATACTCTGGTGCAGTATGCTACACCTGGATCGCTGGAAGCTGCCATGGCCCTTGCTATCCGGGTGGATTGATGCCTCAGGGAGAGACATACACTGAATTTACCCCTGTTGTTCTTTCTAGGGAGTGGGAGACACTTGTGCAGACGGATGAACTTATGCAGATTGGAAGAATCTCTTCTCAAACTGGATTGCCTGCGATTCGCTTGGTGGTTGGTGGGGAGAGTGAGACAGATCGGTTCATGTGGATAGAGGAGTTGGGGTCAATCTGGTGGGTTGAGGCATCCCCATCGTACATTATTTTCGGTGAGGTCCAGTGTTAAGGGTCCAGAGGCCCCTCCTTGAAAGGGAGGCATTGTCACAATCCATTTTTGGATTCGTGACAGCTCTGGCTCTGCTTTAGTTTAAACATTGTTTTTTGCTTTCATGCCAGCAAAGGTTAATGTCAGTTTTCCTTGCTGCAAGCTGCTGAGTTGCTAGGTCTGCTGATGTGGGTGGTGACCACTCCCACCATCTTTTAAATAGTCATATGATGCATCAGCTATCAGCTGACTATTGGTGATAAAGTTTTCTATATATGCCAGCCATGGAGTTGCAGCTCTCTGGTGTCAGCGCTGAATCAGCTACTTCTGTGGATTTTGGGGTCCTGTTTCCATATCCTCTGTGTGGTGCTTGTATTTACACCATCTGCAGCGGTGAGGCTAGCATCCTTGCCGGCCAGTGCACTAGCCAGGGTTCAGTGAGGAGACAGCTAGGTTCGTTATGGTGGCGGTAGAAAGACCTGCATAGGACATTAGGGGAGCTTAGGGATAGGCACAGGCTGAGTTAGCAGGAGCCCCATGCCTCGTTCCCTACTATAAGGGCCTTCCTCCCCTCTTTACCATCCCATTGTTGGTGTTTGTTGCACCGTCTGCTGGCCTGACCCTTGTGGTCGGGACACTTGTTCACTTTAACCCTTTAATCCCATATGACATACTATCCCATCAAGGTGACCTGGGACTTAATTCCCAGTGACAGGAAAGTGCGTCATATGCTCACAAGGGGAGTGCGGCCTATCGTGGCCGGGTGTCAGCTGACTATCGCAGCTGACATCCGGCATTATGTGCCAGGAGCGGTCACGGACTGCCCCTGGCACATTAACCCCTGGCACACTGCAATCAAACATGATCGCAGTTTTCCGGCGGCATAGGGAAGCATCACGCAGGGAGGGGGCTCCCTGCGTGCTTCCCTGAGACACTCGGAGAAACGCGATGTAATCGCGTTGCTCCGAGGGTCTCCTACCTCCTTCTCCCTGCAGGCCCTGGATCCAAAATGGCCACAGGGCTACATCCTGGTCCTGCAGGGAGGTGGCTTAACAGCGCCTGCTCAGAGTAAACACTGGTAAGCCTGCAACCCTGCATGTCAGATCGCTGATGTGACTCAGTGCTGTGCAAAGCGTCAGATCATCAATCTGTCACTATAACATGATGCCCCCCTGGGGCAATGTTATAAAGTAAAAAAAAATTATTCACATGTGTAAAAAAAAAAATTCCTAAATAAAGAAAAATATATATATATATTGTTCCCATAAATACATTTCTTTATCTAAATAATAGAAAAAACAATAAAACTACACATATTTAGTATTGCCACGTTAGTAACGACCCCACCTATAAAACTGTCCAGCTAGTTAACCCCTTCTGTGAACGCGGTAAAAAAACAAAATAAAAAAATGAGGCAAAAAACAACGCTTTATTATCATACCACAGAACAAAAAGTGGAATAACACGCAATGAAAAAGACGGATATAAAAACCATGGTACCGCTGAAAACGACATCTTGTCCCGCAAAGAATGAGCTGCCATACAGCATCATCAGCGAAAAAATAAAAAAGTTATAGTCCTCAGAATAAAGCGATGCAAAAATAATAATTTTTTCTATAAAATAGTTTTTATCGTATAAAAGCGCCAAAACATAAAAAAATGATATAAATGAGGTATCGCTGTAATCGTACTGGCCAGAAAAATAAAACTGCTTTATGAATTTTAACCAAACGTGGAAAGGTATAAACGCCCCCCCAAAAAAAGAAATTCATGAATAGCTGGTTTTTGGTCATTCTGCCTCACAAAAATCAGAATAAAAAGCGATCAAAAAATGTCACGTGCCCGAAAATGTTACCAATAAAAATGCCAACTCGTCCCGCAAAAAACAAGACCTCACATGACTCTGTGAACCAAAATATGGAAAAACTATAGCTCTCAAAATGAGGAGACGCAAAAACTATTTTTTGCAATAAAAAGCGTCTTTTAGTGTGTGATGGCTGTCAATCATAAAAATACACTAAAAAAACTCTATAAATAGTAAATAAAACCCCTCTTCATCACCCCCTTAGTTAGGGAAAAATATTAAGATTAAAAAAATGTATTTATTTCCATTTTCCCATTAGAGTTAGGGCTAGGGTTAGGGTTAGGGCTAGGGTTGGGGCTAGGCTTATGGCAAGGGTTAGGGCTAGGGTTAGGATTAGGGCTAGGGTTAGGGCTAGGGTTAGGACTAGGGCTAGGGTTAGGGTTAGGGTTAGGGCTAGGGTTAGGGTTAGGGCTAGGGTTGGGGTTAGGGGTAGGGTTAAGGCTAGGGTTAGGGCTAGGGTTAGGGTTAGGGCTAGGGTTAGGGTTGGGGCTAGGGTTAGGGGTAGGGTTAGGGATAGGGATAGGGCTAGGGTTAGGGTTAGGGCTAGGGTTAGGGTTAGGGTTAGGGCTAGGATTAGGTCTAGGGTTACAGCTAGGCTTAGGGCCAGGGTTAGGGTTGGGGCTAGTGTTAGGGCTGGGGCTAAGGTTAGGGTTTCAGTTAGAATTGGGGGTTTACACTGTTTAGGCACAACAGGGGCTCTCCAAACGCGACATGGCGTCCGATCTCAATTCCAGCCAATTCTGCGCTGAAAAAGTAAAACAGTGCTCCTTCCCCTCCGAGCTCTCCCATGCACCCAAACAGGGGTTTACCCCAACATATGGGGTATCAGCGTACTCAGGACAAATTGGACAACAACTTTTGGGGTCCAATTTCTCTTGTTACCCTTGGGAAAATAAAAATTTGTGGGGCTAAAAAAACATTTTTGTGGGATAAAAATGATTTTTTATTTTCACGGCTCTGCATTATAAACTGTTGTGAAACACTTTGTCAGGACTCTGAACATTTTGTATTACCTTTAGTGCATTACTGCCCTTTTTCAAGATGGCGTCTTTGGTCTCATGTGCACTGTCTTCCTTCTATAAAACTCCACCCCAGCCTTCAGACTGTGCTAGAGTATTCTGCCTTGCATCCAGCTCCTGACCTCTGGTGACTCCCTGGCTATATACCTGCTCCTGTGAACCTGTGGGGTTATCCTGCTACTCTGCTCTGAGTTCCTGTTGCATACACCAGTTCCAGTAATCCTCCTTCATCTGCTGCTCGTGTTTACTTCCATCTGTATTTGCTGGACATGTAAGCTGTTTCTGCTCTGCAAGAACCTGGGACTATTACCCAGGCCTCCCTGGTTGAGCTAAGATATTATTTGAACTGCCTTATAAGCATATCTATCTGTGTTTTGGACTAAGCAAGGACTTATTCGTGTCAAGTATCCTCAAGAATAATTGTGCTTCATAGACTTTCTGCGTGATTGCATTATCCTCTGAAGTTTCTTATAGACTGCTAAGCTGCATTTAATATTTACTCCAAGTGTTGTGGACTTGAGTTTCTCTCTGCACCTGTTTGAATCACCGTGTGATAATATAGACTTTACCACTTATAAAACTGTGTCCTGCAGTTGTCTTGTTCCACGCAAAGAGTCTCCTGAGTTATCCCCTATAATTATTACACACTTGGGGGTTCAAAGTTCTCACAACACATCTAGATAAGTTCCCTAATTTCTAATATGGGTCACTTGTGGGGGAGTTCTACTGTTTAGGTACATTAGGGGCTCTGCAAACGCAATGTGACACCTGCAGACCAATCCATCTAAGTCTGCAATCCAAATTGCGCTCCTCCCCTTCCGAGCTCTGCCATGCGCCCAAATGGTGATTCCCTCCACATATGGGGTATCAGTGTACTCAGCACAAATTGGACAACAACTTCTGGGGTCCAATTTCTTTTGTTACCCTTGGGAAAATACAAAACTGGGGGCTAAAAATAATTTTTGTGGGAAAAAAATAATTTTTATTTTCACGGCTCTGCGTTATAAACTGTAGTGAAACACTTGGGGGTAGTGTTGAGCATTCCGATACCGCAAGTATCGAGTATCGGCCGATATTTGCTGTATCGGAATTCCGATACCGAGAGCCGATACTTTTGTGATATTGGGAATCGGTATCGGGATCGATATTAATGTGTAAAATAAAGAATAAAAAAAGATATATTGATATACTCACCTCTCCGACGCAGCCTGGACCTTACCGATGTAACCGGCAGCTTCCGTTCCTAAGAATGACGTCGCGGCCTGTGATTGGTCGCATAAGCGATCACATGACCGCCACGCAACCAATCACAAGCCGCGACGTCATCTAAGGTCTTTCAAGCGCTCATTCTTAGGAACGGAAGCTGACGGTTACATCGGTAAGGTCCAGGCTGGGTCGGAGAGGTGAGTATATCAATATTTTTTTTTTTTATTCTTTATTTTACACATTAATATGGATCCCAGGGCCTGAAGGAGAGTTTCCTCTCCTTCAGACCCTGGGAACCATACAGGATACCTTCCGATACTTGGAGTCCCATTGACTTGTATTGGTATCGGTATCGGCGATATCCGATACTTTTCGGGTATCGGCCGATACTATCCGATACCGATACTTTCAAGTATCGGACGGTATCGCTCAACACTACTTGGGGGTTCAAAGCTCTCACAACACATCTAGATAAGTTCCTTAGGGGGTCTACTTTCCAAAATTGTGTCACTTTCAGGGGGTTTCAATGCTTAGGCACATCAGTGGCTCTCCAAACGCAACATGGCGTCCCATCTCAATTCCTGTCAATTTTGCATTGAAAAGTCAAACAGCGCTCCTTCCCTTCCGAGCTCTGCCATGCGCCCAAACACATATCGGGTATCAGCGTACTCAGGACAAATTGCTCAACAACTTTTGGGGTCTAATTTCTTCTCTTACTCTTGGGAAAATAAAAAATTGGGGGCGAAAATATAATTTTTGTGAAAAAATATGATTTTTTATTTTTACGGCTCTGCATTATACACTTCTGTGAAGCACTTGGTGGGTCAAAGTGCTCACCACACATCTAGATAAGTTCCTTAGGGGGTCTACTTTCCAAAATGGTGTCACTTGTGGGGGATTTCAATGTTTAGGCACATCAGGGGCTCTCCAAACACAATATGGCGTCCCATCTCAATTCCAGTCAATTTTGCATTGAAAAGTCAAATTGTGCTCCTTCCCTTCCGAGCTTTGCCATGAGCCCAAACAGTGTGTTACCCCACATATGGGGTATCAGCGTACTCAGGACAAATTGTACAACAACTTTTGGTGTCCAATTTTTTCTCTTATCCTTGGGAAAATAAAAACTTGGGGTGAAAAGATCATTTTTGTGAAAAAATATGAATTTTTTATTTTTACGGCTCTGCATTATAAACTTCTGTGAAATACTTGGTGGGTCAAAGTGCTCACCACACATCTAGATAAGTTCCTTAGGGGGTCTACTTTCCAAAATGGTGTCACTTGTGGGAGTTTTCAATGTGTAGGCACATCAGGGGCTCTCTAAACGCAACATTGCGTCCCATCTCAAGTCCAGTCAATTTTGCATTGAAAAGTCAAATAGCGCTCCTTCCCTTCCGAGCTCTGCCATGCACCCAAACAGTGGTTTACCCCCACATATGGGGTATCAGCGTATGCAGGGCAAATTGTACAACAACTTTTGGGGTCCATTTTCTTCTGTTACCCTTGGTAAAATAAATCACATTGGAGCTGAATTAAATTTTGTGTGAAAAAAAGTTAAATGTTAATTTTTATTTAAACATTCCAAAATTCCTGTGAAACACCTGAAGGGTTAATAAACTTCTTGAATGTGGTTTTGAGCACCTTGAGGGGTTCAGTTTTTAGAATGGTGTCACACTTGGTTATTTTCTATCATATAGACCCCTCAAATGATATGTGGTCCCTAAAAAAAATGGTGTTGTAAAAATGAGAAATTGCTGGTTCCAAAATTGTGCTGATGTAAAGTAGACATGTGGTAAATGTTACTTATTAAGTATTTTGTGTGACATATCTCTGTGATTTAAGGGCATAAAAATTCAAAGTTGGAAAATTGCAAAATTTTCAACATTTTCGCCAAATTTCCATTTTTTTCACAAATAAACGCAAGTCTTATCAAAGAAAGTTTACCACTATCATGAAGTACAATATGTCACGAGAAAACAATGCCAGAATCATCAGGATCCGTTGAAGTGTTCCAGAGTTATAACCTCATAAAGAGACAGTGGTCAGAATTGTAAAAATTGGCTCGGTCATTAACGTGCAAACCACCCTTGGGGCTTATGGGGTTAAGTCATCAAACATGCTAACATTTTTTGGTTATAGTTCACAGTGTATTCATCTTTTATGAGCTTTCATTTCCATTTCTAGCACAACAATATGTTGCTGTCATTAGCAGACATCACGTTAAGTATGTTCCATGTATGAATTTTAGTCTAAAAATAAAATAAATACATTTTGGTAAAATAAAAAGTATCATTGCTGCGTTTTTAAATAATCAATTTACATGTACTAAGCTTTTGTCGATCACTAGGCTGCATCCTACATTACAGCATCTCTTTATTTTGCATGCCTGCTTTCTGCTAATGACATACATTGCATGGTAATAATTCAGGAAACACTGTTATTTGTACATAAACACTTAAAAAAATAAATCGTGATATTCTGGCCAACTCCATTATGACATAAATATGGCTTTATATTTTATAATTAGGATTTTTTTTACTATCTTTATCCCCATAAACAAAATGTAATATCTGACCAATTGGGTGTAAGATTAAGGTTAATGGGTTCTAAAACACTGTCAATTCTAAGAGATAATTCCCTACTGGTTTCAACTGCTATAAATGTTTGATAATGCCTCACAGGAATTAGTCCTGCTGTGAAAATGCTTCACCACGTAGAATCGGCAAGCCCACAAGCCAAAGTGGTGAGGTTAGTGGCTCAGTAAGTAGCATTATCCCAGCATGGCAACACACACCAACTGGGCTATGCCAAGGCATATTTTAAAGTGGAGCTAATGGCCAATTCTTGTGAAAAATTACTTTTAGTTTTGTTTTCCAGTGGGCATAAAACTTTTATAGCTCTTAAAAATGTTTGTCATTTTTATTTTTCATTATTATGGAAAAAGTTAAAAGCATTGTTAGCAGAAAAAGCACTTATTGCCTTTATGGCAGAGATAATCTACTTATGAAGAGTAGTAATTCTATGCAAGACTGCATTTTAGTCCAAATAAAAATATTATCATGGAAAATTCAGAACACGGTGTTTTAGTGTTATCGGATTTTCTGAAAGTACGAATGGCTATGTTAACTCTTTTTTCTGCATGTTTTTCAGCAGCCAAAATCTGATCTCTTAGGGTACCTTCACACTAAGCGACGCTGCAGCGATATCGACAACGATGCCGATCGCTGCAGCATCGCTGTGTGGTCGCTGGAGAGCTGTCACACAGACAGCTCTCCATCGACCAACGATGCCGAAGTCCCCGGGTAACCAGAGTAAACATCGGGTTGCTATGCGCAGGGCCGCGCTTAGTAACCCGATGTTTACCCTGGTTACCAGTGTTAAATGTAAAAAAACAAACACTACATACTTACATTCGCGTTCCCCGGCGTCCGCTTCCCTGCACTGTGTGAGCGCCGGCCCTAACAGCAGAGCGTTGACGTCACCGCTGTAATCTGCTTTACGGCCGGCACTGACACATTCAGTGCAGGAAGCTCTGAGCAGCAGCGCGGACGCCGGGGGACGTGACAGACATCAGAGGGTGAGTATGTACTGGGTTTTTTTTACTTTTACAATGGTAACCAGGGTAAATATCGGGTTACTAAGCGCGGCCCTGCGCTTAGTAACCCGATATTTACCCTGGTTACCATTGTAAAACATCGCTGGCATCGTTGCTTTTGCTGTCAAACAAGACGATATACGCCGATCTGACGACCAAATAAAGTTCTGAACTTTCAGCAACGACCAGCGATATCACAGCAGGATCCTGATCGCTGCTGCATATCAAACACAACGATATCGCTATCCAGGACGCTGCAACGTCACGGATCGCTATCGTTATTGTTGTAAAGTCGCTTAGTGTGAAGGTACCTTTAGCAGTAGAGAAGCTGCTTATAAAAAGCAGGTTTTGCTGAATTTATAGTTGCTTTTCTTGCTGTATTTTTGTTGCATTGTAGTTGCATTTTTTGCCGAGTTTTTCAGGATTCCAATATTCAGCTTTTCCTCCACCTTGCAAGTACTAAACAATGTTAGGCCACCATCATATATGTGAAACTATAAAACATTTTTGCAAAAAAGGCCAATTTGAACAACTTATGTAGTGGAAATGTTTTTTATTAGGTAGGAAATGGTTTACATTTAACACATATCATTAATTTAATTATCACTAATTCATTTAAATTATCATTGGAGTAGGGAGACACAAAAGGATTCCTTTAAAAAAATAATCTAATAGTATTATTACTATTAAAAGGGTGGTCTGAAACACTACTTAATTTTCATCCTAAATCCCTATCTATTTAATGTCATAATCTAAACTATTTTCTGATGCTTTAATTTAGAATCCCCTATCCTTCTCTAACTACACTATGTATCAGCTTTTCTTTTCTTTTTTTTTACAACTTCCATTTTGATGTGTCGTTTGAGGAATCCAGTGCATGCTGGGATACTGAAATGATGTGTCATCAGTGACGCTTATTAAGGGGTAGGCTATTCGCTGCTCTGTCACTTTGCAATGTGCACAAAGACAGTGCACACTGTTGCCAGCTCAGATCAGTGGTAACAAGCCAGCACCAGAGTGCACTGTTAGTGTGCGTTGTAAGATTACCCGGCGTGAAGAGACCAGAGCTGTCCCAGCAAGTGATATAGCATAGAAATAAGTACATAAAATGTAGATTTTATTGGACCTCAAATTGTAACTATAAACAAATATATGTGGGATTGATAATATCCACTATTTAAATAGATATTATCTATTCAACAGTCTATTGTTCCTATGTGCTGTAGAATAAACCTTACTATACTCCCAGACCTCCAGGTTTCTGTTATTTAAGAGTGTTACTGCAGCTTCATATATATGCAACGGCTGAGTAACCCCTTAAAGATCACCAATAGGCCTTTTAATAGCGGCAGTTAAGGGTACTTATTCCTCAGTGCCACTTTTTAATGGTGCTGAGAAATAACGGAATAGCACCCCCAGCATCAGAAAATCTCCGTGGTCTCAGCTACCAGGGTTAACTTAGACCCTGGAGAACATTTTCAGGGCCAGTTTTTACAGTTCCCTGTCACATGATTGATCGCCATTAGTGTTGAGCGATACCTTCTGATACTTGAAAGTATCGGTATCGGATAGTATCGGCCGATATCCAAAAAATATCGGATCTCGCCGATACCGATACCCGATACCAATGCAAGTCAATGGGACACAAGTATCGGAAGCTATCCTGGATGGTTCTCAGGGTCTAAAGGAGAGGAAACTCTCCTTCAGGCCCTGGGATCCATATTCATGTAAAAAATAAAGAATTAAAATAAAAATATGGATATACTCACCCCTCCGGCGGCCCCTGGACCTTACCGATGTAACCGGCAGCCTCCGTTCCTAAGAATGAGGAGTTTAGGACCTTCGATGATGTCGCGGCTTGTGATTGGTCGCGTGACCGCTCATGTGACCGCTCACGCGACCAATCACAAGTCTCCTCTCCTCCAGACCCTGGGAACCATACACTGGGAACTTCCGATTCCGATTTCCGATATCACAAAAATATCGGAACTCGGTATCGGAATTCCGATACAGCAAATATCGGCCGATACCCGATACTTGCGGTTTCGGAATGCTCAACACTAATCGCCATTATTCACCGAATAACAGTGATTACAAAAAATAGTCTTATTTACAATTCATTTCTCTCTCCCCCTATATGATCTAACATATCAGATAAGAGAGAAATGGAGTCCCCCGAGCCCCCAGTACCTCTGCCATCCCTGGGCCCTCCTGATCTATCTCTCAGCCTTCTGTATCATATTCCTGAAAAAAAATGCAGCAGTGCACCCACCGAGAGCTGCTGGCCATACCCAGTAACAATAGGGAATTTTTCCTATTCGTTCCTTTTGATCACCGTGATAGACCCTATCACAGTGATCAAAATAAAAAAAATAGTAAATCAAATCCCTCTTTGTCACCTTTAGTTACATAAAAATGAGAAAAGAAAAAAAATGCCATTCTTTGCAGTTAGGGTTGGGGTTGGGATAAGTGTTAGGGTTTTGTTAGGGTCAGGGTTGGGATTGTGTTATTTTTAGGGTTGGGGTTAGGGTTGCTTTAGTGGCATTAGAATTAGGTTTTTTTAAAAATGATGACGATATGAAGGCTGGTATTGAGCTCAAGTGCTTCGAGTTTGCATCTGGTGTTCGGATATGCATGGGGTATTGGAGATCCCAGCATGTTTTTTTGGATGCCTAACAACCACGAAACATGCGGGGCGGGGACTCGAGCATGTTACTCAAGCACCTGTGATATTCGGTGCATACCTGAGCACATGATGCAACCTGGAGTAGCGAGCACTTGCGCTCAACACTTATGATGACACATTCAATATGACGACCTAATGTTATCAAATTCTGCGTCATACTTGTGGGTTCAAAATGCTCACTAAACGCTAGGATAAAATCCTTGAGTAGTGTAGTTTACTGAGTAGGGTCACTTGTGGCGGGTTTGCACTGTTTAGGCACATCAGGGGTTCTCCAAACACGACATGGTGTCCGCTATTGATTTCAGCCAATTTTGCATTCTAAAAGTGAAACAGTGCTCCTTCCTGCCGTGCGCCCAAACAATGGATTTTCCCCACATATTGAGCATCGGCATACTCAGGAGAAATTGCAAAACAAATTTTATTATCCATTTTATAATTTTGCCCTTGTGAAAATAAAATAAAAAAGTTTATATCTAAAGTAATGTTTTTGCTTACATATTGCTTCAGTTCTCATTAAACAACTGAAGGGTTAATAAACTTCTTGAATGTGAATTTGAACACCTTGAGGGGTGCAGTTTTTAGAATGGTGTCACTTTTAGGTTCTTTCTGTCATATAGGCCCTTCAAAGTCACTTCAAATGTGATGTGGTCCCTAAAAAAATGGTTTTGTAAATGTTTTTGGAAAAACGAGAAATTGCTGGTCAAGTTTTAACCCTTCTAACTTCCTAACAAAAAAAATGGTGTTTCCAAGTTTGTGCTGATGTAGACATGTGGGAAATTATATTTATGAACTATTTTGCGTGACATAACTCTCTGATTTAAGGGCACATAAATTAAAAGTTTGAAAATTGCTAAATTTTCTAAATCTGTGGCAAATTTAAATTTTTTTCAGACATAAACACAAGTCATATCGAAGAAATGTTACCACTATCGTGAAGTACAATATAGCACATAAAAACATTCCCACAATCAGTGCGATCCGTTGAAGCATTCCAGAGTTAAAACCAAATAAAATGACACTGGTCAGAATTGTAAAATTTGGCTTGGTCATTAAAGTCAAAATTGACTAGGTCACTAAGGGGTTAATAGCCTCCAATTTGAAAGATAGGAAAAAAGAACATATAGTGCAACTCACTGAATGTGTCACAGGCATCTCCATGTACATCACCAGAAAAGCTAGTAGAAAATGGAATTGCATTCCTGACATACAAAATGCTGTCACTTGATTGCCACACCCCACCTGCCCCGACTCCTCTAGAGCTCTGCCCATTTTTGTATAGCTGATTCAAACTGGCTTTAAAGTCCCAAAAGTTGGAAATTTTTTGTGAAACACTCTACTACACACAAATTTTGCAATTTTTTAAAGCTTTTGCACTAGTTTTCTGATTTAAAAGCTTTGATTAATCTACCCTATATGATTGTGTAGAGGGTGCTGGAAAAGTGATAAGCTAAAGATGTATTTATTTTCAAAAGTCAATGTGATAAAATACCCAACACTTAGGCTTAGTGCATTGAGTATTTGGTGAGTTTTTTACCTCAGTATTTGTTAGCCAAAATCAAGGGTGGGTGAAAAATGCAGAAGTGGTTACGTGTTTCTATTATACTTTTCCACTGATTGCTCCACTACTGGTTTTGGCTTCCAAATACTGAGGTAAAATATCGACCAAATGCTGAATTTGTGAATGTAGCCTTAGTTCTATAAGCAACTGCAGCCACGCTGGTCCTCACTTGTCTTCTTTTACCTTTGGGCAGCTGATCATGTTCCATCTAAGCTCAAACAGAGCCTTTAACACAGATGTTAACAGAGCTTTATTGGGTATCTCTTGTGAAAATCCAGATTACATTTTAGTTTCACGTAGTATTGAGTAACTCCATGAAATCTAAAATCACTTTAATATGTTCATATTTTTTTCTGAAATTTGACACCTGACACTTTGTCAGAAGCCTGGAAAAACGTTTACACTTATGCGAGATTGCTACAAAGCGTAATGCCTACTTGTCATGTTTTAATATGAATAATCAGAGAAATACTGAAAAGTGCCATATGAAGCTGCATTTTTTTTTACCTTATGCTCAATTTGTTTATTTAGGACATGTCTTCAATCCATTGGATGTAATACACAAATATCACCCGTTTCTCACACCTAAATAAATATAGACCACAAACCAGAGTCATTAAATTACGACACACCCCTGACCAGAATTCCTAAACTAATACAGACTCAAGATCAGAGTAACAAAAAATAAAACAGAAATGGGCTTTAATGTGAGGCTTGTCAGTATTCACGGACTAGCCGGGAGGCTTGGGTAGTCAAGAGGTTACATACCAAGAGGGCTCGTCATATGCAAAGGGGAAAAGCAAAGCAGTAGTCAGGTCACAGTCTGAAGTCAGAATTCCAGGAAGGTAGTGGATCAAGACAAAAGGCCAAGGCAAACAGATGGTCAAAGGCAAGGTCCAAAGTCGAGCAACAAAGATCAAATACAGGAACCCAGAGAACAGAGCAAGCGCACACCATTTGTGCAAAGCTACAACTGGCACTAATATGAGGCAGAGAGCCAGCTAAATAGCCAGGTAATCACTCAAATAGCAGATACCTGAAGGAATCCCTGACAGGCCCCAGCCCTGATTGGATGGCTGAGCTGTCCATCACCATAGATCCAGCTCCTAGATTGGACAACTGGACTGTCACTCATGGCTTGCAGACTCTCCGTTAGGTGAAATCGTGACACCTGAAACCCAAAGGGCCAAGGCTTTTTCTCTGCCAGCTGTGCTTTTGGCGATCCCTTATATAGGCAGATCACAATCAAATTAAGTTAAATAAAGTAGGGAGCATTTAACTTTTAATTAACTCCTTAATCCCATTGGACCTACTATCCCGTCGAGGTGACCTGGAACTTAATTCCCAGTGATGGGATAGTACGTCCAGCGCGATCAGCCACGCTCACGGGGGGAGAGCGTCCGATTGTCGCCAGGTGTCAGCTGATTATTACAGCTCACATCCGGCACTATGTTGCAGGAGCGGTCACGGACATCAAACATGATTGCAGCATTCTGGTTGCACAGGGAAGCCTCTTGCAGGGAGGGGGCTCCCTGCGTGCTTCCCTGAGACCCTCGGAGCAATGCGATGTGATCGAGTTGCTCCAAAGGGTCTCCTACCTTCTCCTTCCTGCAGTCCCTGGATCCAAAATGGCCACGGGGGCCTTCCGGGTCCTGCAGGGAGGTGGCTGCAGCGAGGTGGCTGCCTCCCTGGAGTGCCTGTCAGATCTCTGATCTGACACTATATTATGATGTCCCCCCTGGGACAAAGTAAAACAAAAAATATTTGCATGTGTTAAAAAAAAAAAACACCTAAATAAAGAAAAGATATATACAGTATATATATATGTTGTTCCAATAAATACATTTCATTATCTAAATAAAAAAACAATAAAAGTACACATATTTAGTATCGCTGCGTCCGTAACGACCCGACCTATAAAACTGTCCCACTTGTTAACCCCTTCAGTGAACACCGTAAAAAAAAAAATGAGGCAAAAAACAACGCTTTATTATACTGCCGAACAAAAAGTGGAATAGCACGCAATCAAAAAGACGGATATCAATAACCATGGTACCGCTGAAAACGACATATTGTCCCGCAAAAAATCAGCCACCATATAGCATTCTCAGCAAAAAAATAAAATAGTTATAGTCCTCAGAATAAAGCGATGCAAAAATAATTATTTTTTATATAAAATAGTTTTTATCGTATAAAAGCGCCAAAACATAAAAAAATGATATAAATGAGGTATCGTTGTAATCATACTGACCCAAAGTATAAAACTGCTTTATCAATTTTACCAAATGTGGAACGGTATTAACGCCCCCCCCCAAAAAAAAAAAAAAAAAAGAAATTCATGAATAGCTGGTTTTTGGTCATTCTGCCTCACAAAAATCAGAATAAAAAGCGATCAAAAAATGTCACATGCTCGAAAATGGTACTAATAAAAACGTCAACTCGTCCCACAAAAAACAAGATCTCACATGACTCTGTGGACCAAAATATCGAAAAATTATAGCTCTCAAAATGTGGAGATGCAAAAACTAATTTTTGCAATAAAAAGCATCTTTTAGTGTGTGACGGCTGCCAATCATAAAAATCTGCCAAAAAAATTCTATAAAAGTAAATTAAACCCCCCTTCATCACCCCCTTAGTTAGGGAAAAATACCCATTAGGGTTACGGTTAGGATTAAAGTTATGGTTAGGGTTGGGGCTAAAGTTAGGTTTAGGGTTAGAGTTAGGGTTGTGGCTACAGTTAGTGTTGTGGCTACAATTATGGTTGGGGCTAAAGTTAGGGTTAAGGTTGGGGCTAAAGTTAGGGTTGGGGCTAAAGTTAGGGGTGGGACTACAGTTAGGGTCGGGGCTAAAGTTGGGGTTAGGGTTGGGCTAAAGTTAGGGTTGGGGCTAAAGTTAGGGTAAGGGTTGGGGCTAAAGTTGGGGTTTGGATTACATTTACGGTTGGAATTAGGGTTGGGATTAGGGTTAGGGGTGTAATTAGGGTTATGGTTGGGATTAGGGTTAGGGGTGTGTTGGTGTTAGGGGTGTGGTTAGGGTTGAGATTAGGGTTAGGGGTGTGTTGGGGTTAGGGGTGTGGTTCGGATTAGGGCTAGGAGCATGTTCGGGTTAGGGGTGTGGTTAGGGTTATGGTTAGGGTTGGAATTAGGGTTAGGGGTGTGTTTGGGTTAGGGTGTCAGTTAGAATTCGGGGGTTTCCACTGTTTAGGCACATCAGGAGCTCCCCAAACGCAACATGACGTCCGATCTCAATTTCAGCCAATTCTGCGTTGAAAAAGTAAAACAGTGCTCCTTCCCTTCTGAGCTCTCCCGTGCGCCCAAACAGGGGTTTACCACAACATATGGTGTATCAGCGTACTCAGAACACATTGGACAATAACTTTTGGAGTCCAATTTCTCCTGTTACCCTTGGGAAAATACAAAACCGGGGGCTAAATAATAATTTTCGTGGAAAAAAAGATTTTTTATTTTCACGGCTCTGCGTTATAAACTGTAGTGAAACACTTGGGGGTTCAAAGTTCTCACAACACATCTAGATAAGTTCCTTGGGGGGTCTAGTTTCCAATATGGGGTCACGTGTGGGGGGTTTCTACTGTTTAGGCACATCAGGGGCTCTGCAAATGCAGCGTGATGCCTGCAGACCAATCCATCTAAGTCTGCATTCCAAACGGCGCTCCTTCCCTTCCGAGCTCTGCCATGCGGCCAAATGGTGCCCCCCCACATATGGGTTATCAGCATACTCAGGATAAATTGGGCAACAACTTTTGGGTCCAATTTCTCCTGTTACCGATGGGAAAATACAAAACTGGGGGCTAAAAAATAATTTTTGTGGAAAGAAAAGATTTTTTATTTTCACGGCTCTGCATTATAAACTGTAGTGAAACACTTGGGGGATCACAGTTCTCACAACACATCTAGATAAGTTCCTTAGGGGGTCTACTTTCCAAAATGGTGTCACATGTGGGGGGTTTCAATGTTTAGGCACATCAGGGGCTCTCCAAACGCAACATGGCGCCCCATCTCAATTTCAGTCAATTTTGCATTGAAAAGTCAAACGGAGCTCCTTCCCTTCTGAGCTCTGCCATGCTCCCAAACAGTGGTTTACCCCCACATATGGGGTATCGGCATACTCAGGACAAATTGCACAACAACTTTTGGGGTCGAATTTAATCTCTTACCCTTGGGAAAATAAAATTTGGGGGCGAAAATATCATTTTTGTGAAAAAATGTGATTTTTTATTTTTACGGCTCTGCATTATAAACTTCTGTGAAGCACTTGGTGGGTCTAAGTGCCCACCACACATCTAGATAAGTTCCTTAGGGGTCTACTTTCCAAAATGGTGTCACTTGTGGGGGGTTTCAATGTTTAGGCACATCAGGGGCTCTCCAAACGCGACATATCATCCAATCTCAATTCCAGTCAATTTTGCATTGAAAAGTTTGCATTCCAAACGGCACTCCTTCCCTTCCGAGCTCTGCCATGAGCCCAAAAAGTGGTTTACCCCCACATATGGGGTATCGGCGTATTCAGGACAAATTGTACAACAACATTTTGGGTCCAATTTCTCCTGTTACCCTTGGTAAAATAAAACAAATTGGAGCTGAAGTAATTTTTTTGTGAAAAACATTTAAATGGTTATTTTCTATCATATAGACCCCTCAAAGTGACTTCAAATGTGATGTGGTCCCTAAAAAAAATGGTGTTGCAAAAATGAGAAATTGCTGGTCAACTTTTAACCCTTATCACTCCCTAACAAAAAAAAAATTGGTTCCAAAATTGTGCTGATTTAAAGTAGACATGTGGGAAATGTTACTTATTAAGTATTTTGTGTGACATATCTCTGTTATTTAAGGGCATAAAAATTGAAATTTGGAAAATTGCAACATTTTCAAAATTTTCCCCAAATTTCCATTTTTTTTTACAAATAAACGCAGGTAATATATATTTTTTTTTACCTCTATCATGAAGTACAATATGTCACGAGAAAACAGTGTCAGAATCACCGTGATCTGTTGAAGCGTTCCAGAGTTATAACCTCATAAAGGGACAGTGGTCAGAATTGTCAAAATTGGCCCAGTCATTAACGTGCAAACCACCCTTGGGGGTAAAGGGGTTAAATATTGCCTTTCAGCCTCACTGAAGCAGCAGCTAAAGGGAAAAAATAAAGTTATATTCTCCCTGCAGGCGCACTCCCACCGATTGTCAGCAAATGTAAGAGGACACATGATATAGAAGAAGAATGATACAATTTTAAAACTTCTGTATTTTTCTACTTTAGGCTACAGAAATTAGCATTGCTTTATAACTATTAAACTGTATCTATAGCACTTTAAAATAACCTTGACATGCTATATGCCCACCATTAAATATTACTGTAACAATAAGGTCCATTTTTCTGCACTGTGGGGATTTTCTTTAATAATGTAACAGTAAATATTAAGAGCTCCTCAGTTTCCGTATCAGATTCCATTTACTGGCTGCTTATAAATAAGAATTAAAACTCACAAAATCTATTAGGCCACTGGCATCAAATTATTGATGAGACCATTAGGTATGTCCTTTAGCGTGACCCACTACACGTCAGTTTAATAACACAGATCAGGTTGTAGCTAGCATTTACTGTGGAAATCATAGAAAATCCCATTTCAGTGAATTCTATATAAAATGCTTGAATAAGTACAATGATAGCCTTTTAGTTTCTGAGCAAAAGAGCATATATGCTTGCTGCATGTCTCTCATTTTGGTCATATTTATTCAAATACAAAGAAGTAAGTTATTGCATATCATTCGATCAGTAAATAAGATAAATATTGTGCTGTAGTTCTCATTCTCTTTAGAGTAATAATACCAACAATTTTCCTTGAATCAAAGTGATCTGCAACATCGTTAGGTTCAGTGTGATCATATATTTATCACTCATGAACAATAAAACCTGGAGGAAAATTGTTAATTGCTCTGGCCATGACTGCCATTTTATGATACTTGGGGATGTTGTCACACATTTTTCTCTCTAATGGAGAGGGAATTTTACTGTGGATAAAATGTCCTTTTCTTGTTTAAAGTCTTAGGGCCAAATTAAACAAAGAGCTGGTGCCAAAATTCTGGCTTAAAACAGTATGAATTGTCACCAAAATTTTGTATAACTTGTAGTTGTGCAAAAGTTTTGCAACTTTTTGAAATTCAAAAACTAAGACAAAAACAAAATGAACATTTACCTTTTTGTAAGTAAGTAAAAACTTTACCATGTGTCAAAAATGACCTCAATGTGAATAAGGGCCTTCCCTTCTTTGATCTGGGCATTAGATTTGTATAGCTTACCATTGCTGGGTTTCTGCTCAGCCCTTATTCACATTGAAGTCATTTTTGACACATTGTAAAGTTTTAATACCAGAGGTTCGGACCATCCCAATTGGGTACACCTTGGTGGATGACTTTTACCCTCTTTTATCAAGAACACTGTTTACTAAGTCACATATGTTATTTATCTGCACTATTCCTTTTTACTTACTTACAGTAGGGTTTATGTTCATTTTGTTTCTGTCTTAGATTTTGTCTGTTTAATGGAAAGTGTGAACATGCTCCTACACGTTGCATGTATACCAACGTATACTCCAGTTCATTTCTTTCGATTTAACATTTTTATATTTTTAAACCAGCTTTTTCAACTTTTTTGATTTTAATTCTAACAAATTCATTTTAATTTACATGAACAAAAGTGAAGCAAGTTAACACAGAAATATACTCCAGTCCAGTCTTCTGATGCTATCCAACTGCAACTGAAAATGTGGCAAATTGAATTAGGAGCACACGCCTTCTAATGAATGTGTTGCATCTTACTTCAGTTGACCTTGGATAAAGTTTGGCATGTAAAATGCCAATTTCGAATTAAAGGGGACTCAGGATATGTGCACACCGTAAAAATCTGTTGAAAATATAAACATATGCTCAGCAATGCCAAAATTACTTTTTGTGCATATTTCCCATCTTTTGTAACTTTTTTTAAATTGTTTTTAGGCTGTCAAAGCTATGAAGAGGATAGAAGAAGTGACCAATTTATTTTTCTGGAGGCTTCCACTTGCGAGCCGTCACTGTGTGTGTCAGGACTCTGAACATTTTTATTACCTTTTTGTGCATTACTGCCCTTTTCCAAGATGGCGTCTTTTGTCTCATGTTCACTGTGTCTTCCTGCTATAAAACTCCACCCCAGCCTTCAGTCTGTGCTGGAGTATTCTGCCTTGCATCCAGCTCCTGACCTCTGGTGACTCCCTGGCTATATACCTGCTCCTGTGAACCTGTGGGGTTATCCTGCTACTCTGCTCTGAGTTCCTGCTGCATACACCAGTTCCAGTAATCCTCCTTCATCTGCTGCTTGTGTTTAATTCCATTTGCATTTGCTGGACATGTAAGCTGTTGCTGCTTTGCAAGAACCTGAGACTGTTATCCAGACCTCCCTGGTTGAGCTAAGATATTGTTTGAACTGCCTTATAAGCATATCTATCTGTGTTTTGGACTAAGCAAGGACTTATTCGTGTCAAGTATCCTCAAGAATAATTGTGCTTCATAGACTTTCTGCGTGATTGCATTTTCCTGTGAAGTTTCCTATAGGTTGCTGAGCTGCATTTGATATTTGCACCAAGCGTTGTGGACTTGAGTTTCGCTCTGCACCTGTTTGAATCACCGTGTGATAATATAGACTTCACCACTTATAAAACTGTGTCCTGTAGTTGTCTTGTTCCACGCAAAGAGTCTCCTGAGTTATCCCCTATAATTATTACAGGATACTCTAGCCTAAAAAAAAAAGGAGACTGCTGGAACAATGACTGCAGAAAGCAGACTAGAGCAGGTGTTTTCCATAATTATATCACTGCAGAAAGATGTGGAAGGTCTGCAAAAGAAGTTTGCAAGCTTTGAACACAATCAACAAGTGTTTGAACAGACTTTGCAGGACTTAAGCACCCGCATGGCAGCCCAGGAAAACAAACTTGCTGGCATAGAGTCCCAGTATGGACGGGTTTTCAGGACATGAGCATGCAAATAGCTGCACATGCGACTTTTCCCTCTGGGCAACCGCCACCAGCTAGCTCACCTAATTTGCCCCCATTCAGATTTAACCCCTTTCTGACCTCGGACGGGATAGTACGTCCGAGGTCAGAAGCCCCGCTTTGATGTGGGCTCCGGCGGTGAGCCTGCATCAAAGCCGGGACATGTCAGCTGTTTTGACACATAATCGGAGGTCGGCGATGCTGCAGAATAGTAACCATAGAGGTCCTTGAGACCTCTATGGTTACTGATCCCCGGCAGCTGTGAGCGCCACCCTGTGGTCGGCGCTCACAGCACACCTGATTTTCTGCTACATAGCAGCAAACAGCAGATCGCTGCTATGTAGCAGAGGCGATCGCGCTGTGCCTGCTTCTAGCCTCCCATGGAGGCTATTGAAGCATGGCAAAAGTAAAAAAAAAGTTTAAAAAAATGTGAAAAAAATAAAAAAAATATAAAAGTTTAAATCACCCCCCTTTCGCCCCATTCAAAATAAATCAATAAAAAAATCAAACCTACACATATTTGGTATCACCGTGTTCAGAATCGCCTGATTTATCAACAAAAAAAAACATTAACCTGATCGTTAAACGGCGTAGCAAGAAAAAAATTCGAAACACCAGAATTACGTTTTTTTGGTTGCCGCAACATTGGATTAAAATGCAATAACGGGCGATCAAAAGAACATATCTGCATCGAATTGGAATCTATAAAAATGCCAGCTCGGCACGCAAAAAATAAGCCCTCAAACGACCCCAGATCATGAAAAATGGAGACACTACGAGTATCGGAAAATGGCGCAATTTTTTTTTTTTGGCAAAGTTTGGAATTTTTTTTCACCACTTAGGTAAAAAATAACCTAGTAATGTTAGGTGTCTAGGAACTCGAACTGACCTGGAGAATCATAATGGCAGGTCAGTTTTAGCATTTAGTGAACCTAGCAAAAAAGCCAAACAAAAAACAAGTGTGGGACTGCACTTTTTTTGCAATTTCACCGCACTTGGAATTTTTTTCCCGTTTTCTCGTACACGACATGCTAAAACCAATGATGTTGTTCAAAAGTACAACTCGTCCCGCAAAAAAATAAGCCCTCACATGGCCAAATTGACGGAAAAATAGAAAAGTTATGGCTCTGGGAAGGAGGGGAGTGAAAAACGAACACGGAAAAACGGAAAATCCCAAGGTCATGAAGGGGTTAATGGTGATCGCAACAAATTTCGTGGCTTTGTGAATCAATCTATGCTATATTTTGATGTGCATGCTGACCGTTTTCCTAATGATAGATCCAAAGTATTGTGTGTAATAATGCTGCTGACCGCACGAGCGCTCGCCTGGGCGAATCCGATGACTGAGTCTCGTGACCCACGGTTAAATAACTTGGATGATTTCTTGGTCGCTATGGCATTAATGTTTAATGATCCTAATCGCCGTGCAACCGCTGAATCTGCTTTATTGTCTTTTCGCCAGGCAAAACGTTCTGTTATTGAGTATGCTACTGAATTCAGGAGATTACCAATTGGGACAGTTATGCACAATTGCCTATTTTTAAAAGGGGTCTGTCTAGTATTGTAAAAGATGAACTAGCTCGCTCTGAGTCACCACAAGAGCTAGAGACATTTATACAGCATTGTGTGTGCATTGACATTCGCCTTACTGGAGGAGGTGCCCATGCAAACTGATTCCGTTCAGAGGCGCAAGATCAATGAGCGCCGGGAGCATAGCCTTCATGAAAGTCTATGTTTCTACTGCGGCCAGTCTGACCACTTCTTGATCAATTGTCCTAAGTGTCCTAGACGGCCTAACAAGGTGCTGGCAGCAGTAGGGGAGTATGACAACTGTGATGATGAATCTGACATCTCTGAATGTAGCCTGCCTTTAAACGCTGTATTCCATTCACTTTCTATGACTTCACTCCCCAAGGAGCTTAAGGAAAAGAACTCTCACTGTTCTCTCCCTATTAAGTTCCTCTGTTCAGGACGGTGGATTTCCAGTGCAGCTATGATTGACCCTGGTGCAGGTGGCAATTTCATGGATATCGCATTTGCCAAGGAACATGGTATTGAAATTCAGCAAAGAGCCTCTCCAATTACCATGGATGGGTCACCTTTAATCTCTGGGCCTGTGGATCAGGAGACCGTACCCCTTGAAATTTTGTTGGAGCCTAATCATCAGGAGCAACTTTCTTTCTTGCTAATTTCTTCTCCTCATTTTCCTGTGATTTTAGGCATTCCTTGGTTGCGTTCTCAGAACCCAATTATCAACTGGGAGATCAAGGAGATTATCTTTCCAACAAGGAGCAACTCAGCATTTACAGAAGCTGTCCCTGAGTCCACGGCTACGGATCCACATGTACAGGTATTTTCTTTACCTCCAGCACATAAAGAGTTCTCTGACATCTGTGACAAGAAGAATGCAGATCAGCTTCCTCCACACAGGCATTATGACTGTCACATTGAGTTGCTTCCTGGGGCAGCTATTCCTTTTCGTAACGTATACCATTTGGCGGCACCTGAGCTTCAAGCCTTAAAGAAGTATATTGATGAAAATCTGGCCAAAGGCTTCATACGTCCTTCTTCCTCACCAGCAGGGGCACTTATCTTTTTTGTAAAGAGGAAGGATGGGACCCTGGGACCCTGTGTTGACTATCGAGAACTCAATAAGGTAACCGTACGAAACCGTTACCCTTTGCCTCTGATTCCCGAATTACTGGAAAGAGTCCGCCATGCTAAGGTGTTCTCGAAACTGGATCTTCGTGGGGCTTATAATTTGGTGCGTATTCGTCCAGGGGATGAGTGGAAGACAGCATTCAGATGCCGGTATGGACACTTTGAATCTCTTGTGATGCCCTTTGGGCTTTGTAACACCCCTGCAACGTTTCAGCACCTTGCTATTGACATTTTCAGAGATTTGTTGGACCAGTTTGTAGTGATCTATTTGGACGATATACTAATCTTTTCTGACTCTCTACAGGAACATGAAGAACATGTCAAAACTGTTTTAAGACGTCTGAAAGAGAACCATCTGTATATTAAGCCGGAGAAATGCGAGTTCCATCATTCTGAGATACAGTTCTTAGGTTATATCATCTCTCCCCAGGGGCTGAACATGGAATCTGGTAAGATTCAGGCTATCCTTGACTGGCCGGTACCCAAGAACGTTAAGGAGGTCCAACGTTTTATTGGTTTTGCAAATTTCTACAGATGCTTCATTCAAAATTTTTCTGATATTGTCCATCCCATTACTTCCTTGACAAAGAAGGAAAAGCCCTTTAAGTGGTCATCACAGGCTCAAGAAGCTTTTGATCGGCTTAAGATCTGTTTCACATCAGCACCGCTGTTGATACACCCAGATCCAACACTTTCTTTCATTGTGGAGGTGGACGCTTCTGATAATGCTTTGGGGGCTATTCTCTCCCAAAGAACTGGAGAGAAGGGTTTGCTATATCCTTGTGCTTTCTTTTCCCGTAGACTAAACTCAGCAGAGAAGAATTATGACGTGGGAGACAAGGAATTGCTGGCTATTATTGCGGCTTTCAAAGAATGGAGGCATCATCTGCAAGGAGCTGCACAACTGATCGTAGTGCTAACTGACCATCGCAATTTAGAGTTCCTTAGATCCGCTAGATGTCTTTCTCCTTGTCAGGTTCGTTGGAACTTATTTTTAAATCAATTTAACTTTGTTATCTCATACTGTCCAGGTTCTCGTAATGGGAAGGCTGATGCTTTATCCCGAATCCATGCTGCGGATTCCGTACCTGAAGCCCCGTCCAAGACCATTCTATCTGATGCCAATTTCATCAGAGTTATCCACGATCAGGACTTGTGGAAGGAGTGCAGAGAGGCCTATGACGGTGATGTATTTCTGGCCAACCCACCTGTGGATATTAATCTTGTCTTTAAGGGTGGCATGTGGTTCAGAGATCGACGTATCTATGTCCCTGAGGTCGTCCGTCTGCAGATCCTCTAGTTGGTACATCACTCCAAGTTGGTCACAGGGGGGTACAGATGACACAAGAGTTCCTGAGCCGATTCTTCTGGTGGCCAACTTGCCTGAAGGATACCAAGGACTATGTTCTCTCTTGCAAGGTATGTGCTCGTTACAAGACTCCTCATGTGGCACCTACGGGTCTTCTACAACCATTACCTGTTCCGTCCCACCCTTGGGGGTCTATATCAATGGACTTTATTGTGGAGCTGCCTACATCGGGGGGCATGAATACAATCATGGTGGTAGTTGATCGCCTGACTAAAGCTGCTCATTTTGTTCCGTGCACCGGCCTACAGTGAACTTGGTTATACAGAATGTCTTTCGGTTGCATGGGGTTCCGGATGAGATGATCTCTGACCGTGGAGTGCAGTTCACTTCAAGATTCTGGAAGGGGTTTTGCTCTGCACTCAATATTAATGTCTGTCTGTCTTCCGCTTATCATCCCCAGACAAATGGTCAGACTGAGCGTACCAACCAGACGCTGGAACAATATCTAAGATGCTATGTCAGCCATCTCCAGGATGATTGGTTGGAGTTGCTGCTGTTAGCCGAATTTTCATATAACAATTCTCAGAGCGCCTCCACTAAATTTACACCTTTCTTTGCCAATCTGTGTTATCATCCGTGTATCTTACCTAGGTCTCCAATTAATTCTCCGGTTCCGGCAGTGGAGGAAAGGCTGACTGCGATGAGGCAAAATCTGAAGGTTCTGAAGGAATCCCTGACCACAGCTCAAGAACGTTATAAGAGATTGGCTGATAGATTCCATAAACCTGCACCCATGTTCAAGGTAGGAGATTCCGTGTGGTTAGCAACTAAGAATCTGAAGTTAAATGTTCCTTCACAAAAACTAGGACAGAAATTCATTGGCCCTTTCAAGATCAACGGTATTGTGAGCTCTGTGGCCTGCCGGCTAAAGCTGCCTAGGACTATGAAGGTAGACCCAGTTTTTCATGTATCTTTACTAAAGCCTGTATCTCCTAATACCTTCCAGGGACGTGTTGTGCCACCTCTGCAGCCTGTGGTGATTGATTTGCAAGAACAATTTGTGGTGGAGGAAATTGTTGATTCCAGGATTCACAGGAATTGGCTCCAATATCTGATAAGATGGCAGGGATATCCCCCTGAGGAAGACTCTTGGGAACCTGTGGAAAACATCAATGCCCAACAGAAGATTTCTCGTTTTCATCAGAGATTCCCTGAGAAACCAGGTCCAGGATCGTCCTGAGGCCGCTTCTAAGGAGGGAGTAATGTCAATACTCTGAACATTTTTTATTACCTTTTTGTGCATTACTGCCCTTTTCCAAGATGGCGTCTTTGTTCTCATGTGCACTGTGTTTTCCTGCTATAAAACTCCACCCCAGCCTTCAGTCTGTGCTAGAGTATTCTGCCTTGCATCCAGCTCCTGACCTCTGGTGACTGCCTGGCTATATACCTGCTCCTGTGAACCTGTGGGGTTATCCTGCTACTCTGCTCTGAGTTCCTGCTGCATACACCAGTTCCAGTAATCCTCCTTCATCTGCTGCTCGTGTTTACTTCCATCTGCATTCGCTGGACATGTAAGCTGTTGCTGCTTTGCAAGAACCTGAGACTGTTACCCAGACCTCCCTGGTTGAGCTAAGATATTGTTTGAGCTGCCTTATAAGCATATCTATCTGTGTTTTTGACTAAGCAAGGACTTATTCGTGTCAAGTATCCTCAAGAATAATTGTGCTTCATAGACTTTCTGCGTGATTGCATTTTCCTCTGAAGTTTCCTATAGACAGCTGAGCTGCATTTGATATTTGCACCAAGTGTTGTGGACTTGAGTTTCTCTCTGCACCTGTTTGAATCACCGTGTGATAATATAGACTTTACCACTTATAAAACTGTTTCCTGTAGTTGTCTTGTTCCACGCAAAGAGTCTCCTGAGTTATCCCCTATAATTATTAGTGTGATATACAAAAAATTTTTAAAAATGCCTGTGGCAAAGACGCCATAAAAGATGTAAAAAAAGACATCAGAGAACAAAACTTTTGAAATACATTGCTAGCGTTTTGGTGAAGCATCTTCTGCGTCAAGCAAAGCAAAGCAAAGAACAAACAAAGCAGGTCTAATAGACAACATGCACACATAGTCTGAGTCTTGAATTGGGATGAAATTAGAGCTATATAGAGAAAAATCCTTCAAGGGTTGTCATAAAAACACAACCCCTTATTCAAGGGCATGTGATCTGTGACTGTAGTTCTAACTTTCTCAAGGTTCAGATGCTCTTGTGAGTTGAATTTTCATTTAGCTGGGGCCATATTTATAGCTCATGGTCCTCTAGCAATCAGCCTGAATATGCCCACATTAAAGGCTTTATTGCACATTCCAATTATCACCATGATTTGATTATGTCTGAATAATCAAAATTAAGATCATGAGATAAAAATACTGTTTACTGTACTTGTTTTTTTATTATGTATACCCCTCCTCACATGTAAAGCACCATGGAATAAATGCCGCTATAATAATAATAATAATAATAATAATAATAATAATAATAAAATTATCATTGAAAGCTTGAATAATAAAAACATAATTTTTCATCAATTGCTGTGCTGTAAAAATAATCATTTGTGGTGTGGTACAACTGATAAAAGGAAATTCTACTCTTTACCTTGTACACAAGGTATTGCTGCGACCAAATAGTAATAACATAACTAAATACTGCCACAATACAGTAAATGAGTAATATCACCAGACTGACAGAATAGCACCATTATATTGCTACTAAGATAAAGTAACATGATGTTACTAAACAATACCACTATAACTTGTCAGGGCAACACCATCATACACTGATAGTGCTTTTTATTAAGAGTATGGTGGCTTTATACTAACAGACTATTTCTAAAAAAAAAAATACCACAATACCATGACAGAATAATATCATAATACTGGGAGATAATAAGGCTGGTGGTCTCCTCTGGGCACTGCTTCAAGGTTTCCATTGGAATCTCAAAAAAACAAACAAACGGGAATTCGAAAGAAGCCCAACAGAGCCCCAACAGAATATCAACTAGATCCCAGGGGTGTCTCCAAAGTAGAGAAAAACTTGGCAGTTTTTGTGCACGTCTGAAAAAGAACAACATTGCAGCAATGGAGGCAGGATGGAGTCGAAAGTGGTCTCATAAGTTGTGTATAGCTCCAATGGGATTTGATTTGTGTTTCAGTCAGATAAGACCACAATATATCACTATAGGCACTTAGGAACTTAGGTACTTAGCTCAGGGCAGGAGACCTGCAGAAAATCTAAGCACTATGGTTGGCATATGGACTACGATACATGAATGTCTGATTTCAGCTTCATTACTAATAGTATTTTCTTAAATTTAATAAAATGAAAAAAAAAGAGTTTTTTCATTCACTGACAGCAACATCTTGAGTATAGTTTAGAATTGAAGCACGAAATATGATAGAAATTTGTGAAACAATGATAAAAAGCCTTATTTTTATAAACTGAAAAAAAACATTTTAACATTTCCACATTCAGGTGCAGTGTTGAATTTGTCATTTAATTGTTTTTCTTAGGAGATAAAGAAAGAATACTGCACAGAAAAAATAAATAAGTAAACTAATCAAATCAGCTTGCCTGCATTGACAGCATGTTTACTTCACCAGTAGCAAAAAAGGAAGCACAGAGCATGTTTATGAAGCATTGACCAGTATCCTGTTACCTATGTACGTGTCCTAGATAAATAGCATCATCATGTCACTTAAACCTTGCTCTCATTTATTGGGAACATATGCCCTATTTATTGCAACCTAGTGTGTACACTTGAAACTTCATTCCTACAATCTAGGATCTTATTTATAAAGTTCTCAAATAACATCTGTTAAAGCACCTGGCTAATTTTGGTACCTTTGTGAAGCAGCTAGATACAAACTGCAAGGTCCTGAAATATAGAGTAATATTGCAAGTTCCTACCAGCTCTAGTTAATTGAATATTTAAAACAGATAAAACACAAAAAAGTCACAAACATAAATTTTTAAAATATGATCTAAAGTATAAATTATTAGCAAATCTGTTGATTTCCCTCAATATTAGTGAGCCCAAATTTTGTTGAGATTGTCTTCTTTGCTTATGCTATCAACTGTATGTGTGTACTGATTCTGAAGGGAGAAAACTCATTCTGTACAGCACCTCAATAGTTAATTATGTTTTTGTTTGTTCAGATCCGGCAGAATTAGGGATGAACTCAACAGTTATCTGTTTTGTTTTTTTCACTGGTCCATAGAAAGCAAGAGAATCGATTCACCTATTTTTCTCATAAAATCACCTACAGCCAATTAATAATGCAGAAAATTAATCAATTCACTCTAATATGCATTGAATCAGAAATAATTTTTTTCTTAGCTCTAGTCCAGATCCTATACTTGAGGCAACGTTCACATGTTCAGGATTTGGTCAGTATTTTACGCCATTTTGCTGAATATAATTTCTTTTTGTAACCCCACAATATAATAAGTGTGACGCCCCAGGGTCCTGGTTGTCACAGTGGCATTGCTTTCCTCACGGGGAGAATGATGTCACGCTTGGAAGCGATGGAGGATTCCTTTTGACAGGTAATTAGCACATACAACACCCTTCTGACTCCAGGCCAGAAGGGACAGCTCTGCACCCGACTTCAGGGGAGCTGCTTTCTCTGGTCGGGAGGAGGAGTTAGTTGCTAGGCAGTTGCTAGGCACTTAGGAAGAGTTAGGCAGTTGGTGCCGGACAGCAGACTGGAGCAGTCTGAGGCAGAAGGATGGGTGAGAGGTTGTACAGCCTGAGGTGCTGTAGCTCCTAGATAGTGAGATACAGAAGGAAGAACAGCCTTTAGCTAACGTGCCAGAGAGTGACGCACAGGAGCGTGACAACAAGGGAGAATAGCTGTGAATGGGCTACCTCCCTGATAGAGTGCAGATACCGGTAACCGGAAGACCGAGGTTGTGTCATACTCTAGGAGGCACAGCAGAAACCAGTAGGACAGCTAGACTACACGTAACCTGTCCGCCCTAATACCCAGGAGACACAGTGACATATAGAGCCCGGGTCATGATAGAGACCCTGTAAAAAGGCTTGAGTTACCTGTCATACGGGTTTGTGTCCCTCTTCAATAAAGGACAGAGATAACTGAGAGGACCTTGCTAAGAAGCCACAGACAGTAAGGGACTATAACACCACCGTGCTAAGAGAAAGGCTTTTAACTCCACCTGGTAAAGCTGGACTCTGAACTCGCTTCCAAGCTGGCTGGACCCTGCCTGTACCTGTGATCTTGTGCCCTGCACTGTGGCTGCCTGCTACCATCAGTAAACTAGGTAAAAAGACTACACAACTGTGTCCTTCGTTCTTTACTGCACCACTCACCATCGTCCATCTATTCGCCGGGAGCCCTGGGGACCTACTTCACCTGTGGGAATTTATACCATCTAACTGCCATAACATCACCCCAGAGGACCCCTTTAGCCAGCGTTGGTCATCCCTGACCGAATACCACAGGCGGCATCACAAACTTTTTATTATTTCACACACCCCTTTAAAGACCTTTCCCTTAACATGGGCACCCAGGGCCATGGACTGGGTCACCTCCGCCGTGACACATCCCTTTAAGTACCGGACCAGGTACCGAGTACCCCACGGCCCTGGCAGGCAACTTATATGCAGTATGTAAAATAGGGAGCAGGTCACTGAAGGATCAGTGACCTGTCATAAGCCCTTGCATAAGCATATGTAAGCAGAGCACCACATAAAGCCCTGCCCACAGCTCCTCCCACAGACCGCTCCAGAGCACCAGAATCTCATTAACTGAAAACTACAAATACAAATTAAACAACAATCACAAGATGGATTTCTTTAACCAAGGTATAATTTGAATAAGCATAACAGCACCAACCTGACACTTTCTGTAGCTTATTGGGCAAAATCCTGCTGACAGGTTTGCTTTAACCATTTGCATTAAACGAACAATTGATTTACAGCTGCTGTTAAGTTTCAATAACAATGTACAGTATATGGCATTGCATGGCATGGAAATTAAAAACACTAATTACCCACAGTACTAACCACTGGACACGGGGGGCACTATTTCCCCTGCTATTCTTACATATACTTGTTCAGACTTGTGTACGGGATGTGAACAGTCATGGTCGATAGTGTTGGCACCCTTGAAATTGTTCCAGAAAATTAAGTGTTTCTCCCAGAAAATGATTGCAATTACACACTTTTTTATACACATTGTGGTAGATCGGCTCACTCGGCAGTCCACGAAGGTAGACATGGGAACACTGTCTCTTTAAGAACTACCTTTGGTTTATTCTAGACAGCATAAACCAAAGGTGTAGTGAAACAAACACAGTCCTCTGAGCAAAACAGAAAAAAAACAAAAAACAAAATGGTAGCACAAAGCACAGTCCTTCTGAGAGCTCAACACATATGATTCAGGTTGGAGATAACATGGACAACCTCCCACCAACTCTATGGATGTCCACATACAGCCCAGTCCATTATACAAATTAGCTGTTAACCCCTCACAGCACTTAATATGCTGGAGGAAAATCTCTGGGTTTTATATCACTGATGTCATTAAGCGCAGTGAAACATATCTCCCCTCCAGCACTTTACCAGTGACTTTGACAAATATCTCCCCCCTCTGCCCAAAGCTGGGGGTTTTGGCACCTTCACTCGCTAAGCAGGAGAGTCTTGACAGGGCATTTGTGTTAACACCTAGTGCATAAGAGCTGCTAGGTTTGAATCCTGACGCATCCTATGGGTACCATGTAGCATAGTCCATTAGCACCAGGATGTATTGATGACTCCTGGCGGACTTAACTAAGTGCACAACCAGATCCATGCCAATCCAGTTAAATGAGACTTCGATTATGGGTAACGGCACTAGGGGACTATGAAAATGGGATAAGGGAGCAATTAGCTGATGGGTAGGGAAGGATGGGCAGAAATTAACAATGTCTCAGTGACACCCAGCCCAGTAGAACCTATGAAGGACCCACTCTTGACCCTTGTCTCCTCTCAGATGCCCACCATAGACATGAGAATGAGCCAGATCTAATACCATATGCCTATAGGGTCCTGGCACCAACAACTCTTCTATCTCTTCCTCTCTAGGTTTAGTGACCCGATAAAGTTGTTCTTCATTTAAAATGAAATATGGAAACCTGGTGTCAGCCCCTGGCTCTTGAGCAACTCCATTTATCACAGTCACATTTTCAAACACATTTTTTAAAGTAAGATCCCACCTTTAGGAAGTCCCAAAATTGCCTCAGTGGTCACTGTCTGGTCCTCATCACCAGCAGTGACACACAAGGGGAGCTCTGCCTCTGACTGTGATAAGGAATCTTGACGGGTGGACCAGCTCCTGTCTGTGTTAGTGTGCACCCTCGCCTTTTCCCACAAATCCCAGAACAGACTAAAGTACCTCCCAATGATCACTGGGTGAAGCTAGTCTTTGACTACCCCAAGCTTATGGGACTCAGTACAATGGTTCATTTTTATCATTATTCTGGCGAACGGGTAGTTCTTGGCATCACTGTTGTGAATTCCGTTCTCTAACTCCCTCCTGTGGTCATGAATGGTACTTCGGTGAGTTCTGTCCGTGGACTCCCTCTGGTGGCTGTGAGTGGAGCTGCTGGTTCTGAGATTCCTTCTCCAGCTGCCCTCGTTTAGGGCTAGCAAATAGATAATGGCTGCACTCAAGTTTATTGTGCTAAAGCAAGGAAATGTGCAATACATGAAATGTGAACAGCATAATGGCTTGTGAAATTTATGAAAAAACACATGAGATTTTTAGCACAAGATTTGGCCAAAAGTTGTGAGCCCATTCACCAAACGTCAAGGTAATCTCACATGGAATGGGTAACTAACCTGTCTGCCTAGTGTGAACACTTACCTATGGCTAATAACATGATAAAGCCTGCATTTATAGAGGAGGTTAGAACCAACTGTGTTTGGATGTAATTAAAATCACAGCATGGTGAAGGGCGGGGCGTTCAAGTCAGAAAAAACAATACATAGTAAATATAGAAAAACTGACTGAACAGCCATCTAGTCTGAACTGGTGCATAACCAAAAAGTCTTACATAGCAAATAGATAGCAAATAAATAATGGCTGCACTCAAGTTTATTGTGCTAAAGCAAGGAAATGTGCAATACATGAAATGTGAACAGCATAATGGCTTGTGAAATTTATGAAAAAACACATGAGATTTTTAGCACAAGATTTGGCCAAAAGTTGTGAGCCCATTCACCAAACGTCAACGTGTTCACACTAGGCAGACAGGTTAGTTACCCATTCGATCTGAGATTACCTTGACGTTTGGTGAATGGGCTCACAACTTTTGGCCAAATCTTGTGCTAAAAATCTCATGTGTTTTTTCATAAATTTCACAAGCCATTATGCTGTTCACATTTCATGTATTGCACATTTCCTTGCTTTAGCACATTAAACTTGAGTGCAGCCATTATCTATTTGCTATCTATTTGCTATGTAAGACTTTTTGGTTATGCACCAGTTCAGACTAGATGGCTGTTCAGTCAGTTTTTCTATATTTACTATGTATTGCTTTTTCTGACTTGAACGCCCCGCCCTTCACGATGCTGTGATTTTAATTACATCCAAACACAGTTGGTTCTAACCTCCTCTATAAATGCAGGCTTTATCATGTTATTAGCCATAGGTAAGTGTTCACACTAGGCAGACAGGTTAGTTACCCACTCGATCTGAGATTACCTTGACGTTTGGTGAATGGGCTCATAACTTTTGGCCAAATCTTGTGCTAAAAATCTCATGTGTTTTTTCATAAATTTCACAAGCCATTATGCTGTTCACATTTCATGTATTGCACATTTCCTTGCTTTAGCACAATAAACTTGAGTGCAGCCATTATCTATTTGCTATCTATTTGCTATGTAAGACTTTTTGGTTATGCACCAGTTCAGACTAGATGGCTGTTCAGTCAGTTTTTCTATATTTACTCGTTTAGGGCTAGGCTGGATTCTCTATTTAACTCCACTCAGATCACTACTCCATGCCAGCTGCCAGTGTTCTAGTACTGGTTCAGATCTCTCCTGGATCTTTCTGTGGACCTGTCTACTCCAGCACAAGCTAAGTTCCTGCTTGTTCATTTGTTACATATGGTTTTTCTTGCTAAGTTCTAGTCCAGCTTGCTATCATGAAACTATCTGGCTAGCTGGAAGTTCTGGGGGTGCTGAGTGGCACCACCGCATCGTGAGTCGGTGCGGGGGTATTTTTTGCACACTCTGCGTGGTTTTTGTAGCTTTTTGTATTGACCGCAAAGATTCCTTTTCTATCCTCAATCTGTTTAGTTAGACTGGCCTCTCTTTGCTAAAAATTTTGCTGGCTTTGTGTCAGGGTCAGGATGAAGCGGAGGTATATTGCCAGAAGTTCAGAAAGTGGTCTGTGCTTACTCAGTGGAATGAGTGTGCCCTGGCAACAATTTTCAGAAAGGGTCTTTCGGAAGCCCTTAAGGATGTTATGGTGGGGTTCCCCACGCCTGCTGGTCTGAATGAATCAATGTCCTTGGCCATACAGATCGATCGGCGCTTACGTGAGCGCAAAACTGTGCACCATTTGGCGGTATCCTCTGAGCAGAGGCCTGAGCCTATGCAATGTGATAGGACTTTGACCAGAGCTGAACGGCAAGAACATAGACGTCAGAATGGGCTGTGTTTTTACTGTGGTGACTCCACTCATGCTATCTCTGATTGTCCTAAGCGCACTAAGCGGTTCGCTAGGTCCGTCACCATTGGTACTGTACAGCCTAAATTTCTTCTGTCCATTACTCTGATTTGCTCTTTGTCATCCTTTTCTGTTATGGCATTTGTGAACTCAGGCGCTGCCCTGAATTTGATGGACTTAGAGTTTGCCAGGCACAGTGGTTTTTCTTGGAGCCCTTGCAGCATCCCATTCCTTTGAGGGGAATTGATGCTATGCCTTTGGCCAAGAATAAGCCTCAGTACTGGACCCAGTTGACCACGTGCATGGCTCCTGCGCATCAGGAGGATATTCGCTTTTTGGTGTTGCATAATCTGCATGATGTGGTCATGTTGGGTTTGCCATGGCTGCAGGTCCATAATCCAGTATTGGATTGGAAATCAATGTCTGTGTCCAGTTGGGGTTGTCAAAGGGTACATGGGGATGTTTCATTATTGTCAATTTCTTCCTCCACTCCTTCTGAAGTCCCTGAGTTTTTGTCAGATTACCGGGATGTATTTGATGAGCCCAAGTCTAGTACCCTACCTCCTCATAGGGATTGTGATTGTGCTATTAATTTGATTCCTGGTAGCAAGTTCCCTAAGGGACGACTTTTCAATTTGACTGTGCCAGAACACGCCGCTATGTGGAGCTATATAAAGGAGTCTTTGGAGAAAGGGCATATTTGCCCGTCGTCGTCACCATTGGGAGCAGGGTTCTTTTTTGTGGCCAAGAAGGATGGTTCTCTGAGACCTTGTATAGATTACCGCCTTCTTAATAAAATCACGGTCAAATTTCAGTACCCTTTGCCTCTACTGTCTGATTTATTTGCTCGGATTAAGGGGGCTAGTTGGTTCACCAAGATAGACCTTCGAGGGGCGTATAATCTCGTGCATATTAAACAGGGCGATGAATGGAAAACAGCATTTAATACGCCCGAGGGCCATTTTGAGTACCTGGTGATGCCATTCGGCCTTTCTAATGCTCCCTCTGTGTTTCAGTCCTTTATGCATGACATCTTCCGAAAGTATCTGGATAGATTCATGATCGTATATTTGGATGATATTTTGGTCTTTTCGGATGATTGGGAGTCCCATGTGAAGCAGGTCAGAATGGTGTTCCAGGTCCTTCGTGCTAATTCCTTGTTTGTGAAGGGATCTAAGTGCCTCTTTGGAGTTCAGAAGGTTTCCTTTTTGGGCTTCATTTTTTCCCCTTCTACTATCGAGATGGATCCTGTTAAAGTCCAAGCTATTTATGATTGGACTCGGCCTACATCTGTGAAGAGCCTTCAGAAATTTCTGGGCTTTGCCAATTTTTACCGTCGCTTCATCGCTAATTTTTCTAGTGTTGTTAAACCGTTGACTGATTTGACCAAAAAGGGTGCTGATGTGGTGAATTGGTCCTCTGCGGCCGTTGAGACTTTTCAGGAGTTGAAACGTCGTTTCTCTTTGGCTCCTGTGTTGTGTCAGCCAGATGTTTCGCTCCCTTTTCAGGTCGAGGTTGATGCTTCTGAAATTGGAGCAGGGGCTGTTTTGTCTCAGAGAAGTTCTGATTGCTCTGTAATGAAGCCATGCGCTTTCTTTTCGAGAAAGTTTTCGCCTGCTGAGCGTAATTATGATGTTGGCAATCGGGAGTTGTTGGCTATGAAGTGGGCATTCGAGGAGTGGCGACATTGGCTTGAAGGAGCCAAGCATCGCGTGGTGGTCTTGACAGATCACAAGAATCTGACTTATCTCGAGTCTGCCAATGCGGTTGAATCCTAGACAGGCTCGTTGGTCGCTGTTTTTCTCCCGTTTCAATTTTGTGGTTTCGTACCTTCCGGGTTCTAAGAATGTGAAGGCTGATGCCCTTTCAAGGAGTTTTGTGCCTGATTCTCCTGGGGTTCCTGAGCCGGCTGGTATTCTCAGAGAGGGGGTAGTCCTGTCTGCCATCTCCCCTGATTTGCGGCGGGTGCTGCAGGAGTTCCAGGCTGATAGACCTGACCGTTGTCCAGCGGAGAAACTGTTTGTCCCTGATAGATGGACTAATAGAGTTATCTCTGAGGTTCATTGTTCGGTGTTGGCTGGTCATCCTGGGATTTTTGGTACCAGAGATTTGGTGGCTAGGTCCTTTTGGTGGCCTTCCTTGTCGCGGGATGTGCGTTCTTTTGTGCAGTCTTGTGGGACTTGTGCTCGGGCTAAGCCCTGCTGTTCTCGTGCCAGTGGGTTACTTTTGCCCTTGCCTGTCCCGAAAAGGCCTTGGACGCATGTTTCCATGGATTTTATTTCAGATCTTCCTGTTTCTCAAAGGATGTCGGTCATCTGGGTGGTTTGCGATCGCTTCTCTAAAATGGTCCATTTGGTACCCTTGCCTAAATTGCCTTCTTCCTCTGATTTGGTTCCATTATTTTTCCAACATGTGGTTCGTTTGCATGGCATTCCGGAGAACATCGTGTCTGACAGAGGTTCCCAGTTTGTTTCAAGGTTTTGGCGGTCCTTTTGTGCTAAGATGGGCATTGATTTTTCTTTTTCTTCGGCTTTCCATCCTCAGACAAATGGCCAAACCGAACGAACCAATCAGACTTTGGAAACTTATCTGAGATGCTTTGTTTCTGCGGATCAGGATGATTGGGTGACCTTCTTGCCATTGGCTGAGTTCGCCCTTAATAATCGGGCCAGTTCGGCTACTTTGGTTTCGCCTTTTTTTTGTAATTCTGGTTTTCATCCTCGTTTTTCTTCAGGGCAGGTTGAGCCTTCGGACTGTCCTGGTGTGGATTCTGTGGTGGACAGGTTGCAACAAATTTGGACTCATGTGGTGGACAATTTGACCTTGTCCCAAGAGAAGGCCCAATGTTTCGCTAACCGCCGTCGCCGTGTTGGTCCCCGACTTCGTGTTGGGGATTTCGTTTGGTTATCATCTCGTTATGTTCCTATGAAGGTTTGTTCTCTTAAGTTTAAGCCTCGTTTCATTGGTCCTTATAAGATTTCTGAAATTCTTAATCCTGTATCATTTCGTGTGGCCCTTCCTGCTTCTTTTGCCATCCATAATGTGTTCCATAGGTCGTTGCTGCAGAGATATGTGGCGCCTATGGTTCCCTCCGTTGATCCTCCTGCTCTGGTGTTGGTCGAGGGGGAGTTGGAGTATGTGGTGGAGAAGATTTTGGATTCTCGCATTTCGAGACGAAAACTTCAGTACTTGGTCAAATGGAAGGGCTATGGTCAGGAGGATAATTCCTGGGTTGTTGCCCCTGATGTCCATGCTGCCGATTTAGTTCGTGCCTTTCATTTGGCTCGTCCTGATCAGCCTGGGGGCTCTGGTGAGGGTTCGGTGACCCCTCCTCAAGGGGGGGGTACTGTTGTGAATTCCGTTCTCGAACTCCCTCCTGTGGTCATGAATGGTACTTTGGTGAGTTCTGTCCGTGGACTCCCTCTGGTGGCTGTGAGTGGAGCTGCTGGTTCTGAGATTCCTTCTCCAGCTGCCCTCGTTTAGGGCTAGGCTGGATTCTCTATTTAACTCCACTCAGATCGTTACTCCATGCCAGCTGCCAATGTTCTAGTACTGGTTCAGATCTCTCCTGGATCTTTCTGTGGACCTGTCTACTCCAGCACAAGCCAAGTTCCTGCTTGTTCATTTGTTACATATGGTTTTTCTTGCTAAGTTCTAGTCCAGCTTGCTATCATGAAACTATCTGGCTAACTGGAAGCTCTGGGGGTGCTGAGTGGCACCACCGCATCGTGAGTCGGTGCGGGGGTATTTTTTGCACACTCTGCGTGGTTTTTGTAGCTTTTTGTATTGACCGCAAAGATTCCTTTTCTATCCTCAATCTGTTTAGTTAGACTGGCCTCTCTTTGCTAAAACCTATTTCATCCCGTGTTTGTGATTTCCTCTTATCTCACAGTCAATACTTGTGGGGGGCTGCTTTTACCTTTGGGGAAATTTCTCTGAGGAAAGTGAGGCTTTGTTTCCTTTCTTTAGGGGAAGTTAGCTCTTAGGCTGTGAAGAGGCATCTAGGCAGAGTCAGGCACGCTCCACGGCTATTTCTAGTTGTGTTGATAGGAGTAGTGTTTGCAGTCAGCAGAGTTCCCATTTCCCCAGAGCTCGTTCCGATTCCGTGTTTAACTATCAGGTCATTTCTGGTGCACCTAACCACCAGGTCCATAACACATCACCGTGAAGACAGGGAATGCCCTCGTATTTTGCTGGGATCAACTGGTGGGGAAGTGTGGCCTTTATCAGGGTCACCAAACTCCCTGAGTCCAAGAGTCCTGACACTAGCCCCCCTTTTATGGTCACAGGACATGCCTTCAGCTGCCCACCTGGCTGATAGTCCTCACTGCAGGTGGGATAGGCATAGTACAAACAGCGCCTCCCTAGACTGCAGTCCATCTCTTCGGAGGACAAATGACCATGGACGGCTATATGTCCCGGACTGCAATATCTCCAAAAGAGCAAGTCTTTACCCACGGTCTTTGACAGACCCTCAGAGACCCCTTTGGTTCTAGGACTCACCCCAATGTTGGCTCTAATACCACTCTTTTGGGACTCAGGCTCTCGCTGGGTACCCCAGTATGGGGATGCACCACCCTCTGGCTTTCTTTGGGACCTCTCGACCACCTGGTACCATTTTACAAGGTCCACCAGCTTGTCTGTATTCCGGGGATCTTCTTGGGCAACCCAGGTGTGCAAGGGCCTAGGAAGGGAGTGGACGAATCTGTCCTTGAAAACACGCTCGGCTATCTCGGCTGGAGTGGAGGATTCCAGCTTCAACCATTTTTTCACAAGATGCAGTAAATCAAACATTTGGGATCTAGGTGGTTTGTCCCTATAATGTGCCCAGTGGTGAACCGTATGTGCTCTGACCAACTTAGTCACTCCCGCATGTGCCAAAATTCCATTTTTTAATTTGGTATACTCCTGCGCATCCTGAAATGCCAAATCATAATAAGCCTTTTGGGTCTTACCACTTAGATAAGGGGCCAGCACTACCACTCATTGCTCTGGCGGTAACTTCTCATGATCTGCTACCCATTCAAACACAGTCAAAACTGCTCCCACATCATCTTTCAGGTCATTTTCTGCATGGCTCATCTTACCACCTTCCGGACTAATGTATCATCACCTGGACTTGGGGGAGAGGCTGCCTGCGAGCACGTCAATCTGCTGTTGGTGCTCCTGTTGCATTTGTTGTATCAGCATCTTACTGGTCTCTTGTTGCACCATCTGTTGCTGCTGTAATTGCTGCTGATGCTGTTGGTGCTGTTGCGCTGCGCTTGTGCCAGATGTTTGAGCAGTAACTCCATTTTTCCTGATGGCGTATGCCGGCTTGTGGCCATCACATGTTTGCTGAGAATACAGCCCGCACTTCTAACACCACCTGTGGTAGATTGGCTCACTCGGCTTTCCACGAAGGTAGATATGGGAACATTGCTTCTTTAAAGGAAAGGTGCCGCATTTTATATAAAGTTTATATAAACAATTATTTTTCATACAAATTTCCTTTTTTTAACTTTAACATTTTTTTATTATTAATTTTTTTTTCAGCCACTGGGCGCCGCCATTTTGCTTTGCAGGAGTGTAAGTGAAGCTGCACGACACTTACACTCTGCAATTACGGCAGCCCAGGGCATAGAGATCTGCGGTCGGGAGCCGACTCTAAAGCTATCATTATAAGCTGCTCTCTGCTGTGTCTAGCCATGCCCCCTGAGCCGTCCACAGCACAGCAGAGGCAGGAGATCGGCGCCATCTTCCTGGAGCTCACACTGCATCTGTGAGCTCCAGCTCCCAGGATAATCGCAGGAGCCCTGCAGCTATAGGAGGAGGAGGAGGAGGAGACCAAGGAGGGAGAAAGGACTCAGCAGGGAGCCGTAAGTATCAGTGGGGAGGGGGAGAGGGAATCTAATCCTATCCCTTGTGGTGCTGACTCTGAGCAGTGTATCTCCTCCCATGTGTGTTACTGTGCTGTGTATCTAATCCTCTCCTGTGTGATACTGACTGAGCTGTGTATCTAATCCTATCCTGTGTGATACTGACTGAGCTGTGTATCTAATTCTATCCTGTGTGATACTGTGCTGAGCTGTGTATCTAATCCTCTCCTGTGTGATACTGTCTGCTGAGCCATGCATCTAATCCTATCCTGTGTAATACTGTCTGCTGAGCTTTGTATCTAATCCTATCCTGTGTGATACTGTGTGCTGAGCTGTATATCTAATCCTCTCCTGTGTGATACTATGTGCTGAGCCGTGTATCTAATCCTATCCTGTGTAATACTGTGTTGAGCCTTGTATCTAATCCTACCCTGTGTGATACTGTGCTGAGCCGTGTATCTAATCCTCTCCTGTGTGATACTGACTGAGCTGTGTATCTAATCCTATCCTGTGTGATACAGTCTGCTGAGCCATGTATCTAATCCTATCCTGTGTGATACTGACTGCTGAGCCATGTATCTAATCCTCTCCTGTGTGATACTGTGTGCTGAGCCGTGTATCTAGTCCTATCCTGTGTGATACTGTCTGCTGAGCTATGCATCTAATCCTATCCTGTGTGATACTGTGCTGAGCCTTGTATCTAATCCTACCCTGTGTGATACTGTGCTGAGCCGTGTATCTAATCCTCTACTGTGGGATACTGTGTGCTGAGCCATGTATCTAATCCTATCCTGTGTGATACTGACTGAGCTGTGTATCTAATCCTATCCTGTGTGATACTGACTGCTGAGCCGTGTATCTAATCCTATCCTGTATGATACTGTCTGCTGAGCCATGTATCTAATCCTATCCTATGTGATACTGTGCTGAGCCTTGTATTTAATCCTATCCTGTATGATACTGACTGAGCTGTGTATCTAATACAGTCCTGTGTGATACTGTCTGCTGAGCCGTGTATCTAATCCTATCCTGTGTGATACTGTCTGCTGAGCCATGTATCTAATCCTATCCTATGTGATACTGTGCTGAGCCTTGTATCTATTCCTATCCTGTATGATACTGACTGAGCTGTGTATCTAATCCTCTCCTATGCAGTCCTCTCCCCCATTATGTGTGATCTATATGGCGGTATTATGTGAGATCTATATGGCGTCGTTATGTGAGAAGTATATGGCGGTACTATGTGATGTATATGGTGGTATTATGTGTGATGTATATGGCGGTATTATGTGTGATCTATATGGCGATATGTGAGAACACTGGTGGTATTATGTGAGATCTATATGACGGTATTATGTGTCAAGTATATTGCAGTATTGTGTGCTCTGTATTATGTGTGCTCTATATGGCGGTATTATGTGTGCTCTATATGGCGGTATTGTGTGCTCTATATGGCGGTATTATGTGTGCTCTATATGGCAGTATTATGTGTGCTCTATATGGCGGTATTATGTGAGATCTATATGGCGGTATGCTCTATATGGCGGTATTATGTGTGCGCTATATGGCGGTATTATGTGTGCTCTATATGGCAGTATTATGTGTGCTCTATATGGCGGTATTATGTGAGATCTATATGGCATCGTTATGTGAGAAGTATATGGCGGTACTATGTGATGTATATGGCGGTATTATGTGTGATGTATATGGTGGTATTATGTGTGATCTATATGGCGATATGTGAGAACACTGGTGGTATTATGTGAGATCTATATGACGGTATTATGTGTGAAGTATATGGCGGTATTATGTGTGAAGTATATTGCGGTATTGTGTGCTCTGTATTATGTGTGCTCTATATGGCGGTATTATGTGAGAACACTCTGGCGTCGTTATTTGCGATCTATATGATGGTATTATGTGAGAACTATAGGACAGTATTATGTGTGCTCTATACGGCGGTATTGTGTGCTCTATATGGCGATATTATGAATGATCTATATGGCGGTATTATGTGAGAACACTATGGAAGTATTATCTGCAGAAAGGGGACCCAATCTAGGGTGGTTCCGGTTGAGCAGCTGCACGCAGGTCTGGGGTAATAGAGGGGGCAGCATGACCTCCAGTTAGGTGCCTTCAGGGGAGGGCTGGTAAGGCAGCTGAAGAGAGGGGTCTCATGTTTATCGTTACTATATGGCTACATTTCCTTCCCAGCATCACCCCGGACTGCGCCTGTCACCTCGCTTTCACACATCGCCAGGACAGGATCTGAGGAGGGGAATGGGGTCTTTGCATGCAAAGTCTGGATCAGAACAGGCCATCAATCAGCAGAAATGTTTCCTGGATTTCTGAGGAGACGGTCCATCCATGTGTATAAAAGACAGCGCTCTATGTACAATCCCTGGCTGCTCTGCGCACCAAACAGGGTGCCCCCCATAGACCAGCACACTGCCCTCCTGAAATACTCTGTGCTGCTGTCACCCTGCTCCCTCCACCACATATCTCCCAGAATCCTTGCTGCCTGCCATCCTCGGTGACTGTCTACTTGTCAGTATAACTTTGCAGTCACCAACAAAATGGCTGCACACTGTGTTCCTGAATCCTCTCATCCCCTAGCAAACACCAGAAGGGAAGGAGAGGAGACATCACACCCATGTCAGCAGACTCAGCCCATAATTACTGCAGTGCAGTAATGTGAGCTAGTTGTACACTAGGTTTTTGTCAAATTTCATTAGCTGCTCCCCCTAGTGTTTAAAAGTGGAAATGCAAAACCTTTTAAAATTATTTTTCATATTTTACTAAATTAAAAACAAATGATAATATTTTTTAAGAAAATGTAAACATTAATTCTTTACATTTTTTCAATCGCTGGAAAAAAAAAATTTTTTGATGGCACCTTCCCTTTAACAGCGTACTTTGGTTTATTATAGGCAGCATAAACCAAGGTGTAGTAAAGCAAGCACAGCCCTCTGGGCAAAGCAGGAAAACAAAACAAAATGGTAGCTCAAAGCACAGTCCTTCTGAGAGCGGGGTTCCCCCCGCTCACCGCTAGCAGAACACTCACGGTTCATGTTGGTTACAGCTCAAAAACTTCTCTGGAGTGTTCCTCTCCAGACACTGAACCACTACTGCCTCTGGAGGCCAGCTACTTAAGCCCCAGACTACAACCTGGGGTGGAGATAAGGTGGACAACCTCCCACCCGCTCTATGGATGTCCACATAAAACCCGGCCCGTTATACAAATTAGCTGTTAACCCCTAAGAGCACTTAGTTTGCTGCAGGAAATTCTCTGGGTTTTGCTGACACCATTAAGCGCAGTGAAACATATCTCCCTTCAAGCACTTTACCAGTGACTTTGTCACAACATTTTATTTCCTTTGTGTGTATACTGTAGGTACAACACAAAAAAAGAGGAAAAAAAGGCAAATTGGACATAATGTCACATAAAACTCTAAAAATGGGCTAGACAAAATTGTTGATGCTGCACACCATTTGGAGAAAACTGCAATCAGTTGCTTCCTTTAACCATCAACAAGCTTCTTACACCCTTCAACTGGAATTTTGGACTCTTCATTTGCAAACTGCTCCATGTCTCTTATATTTGATTGGTGGCTTCTCCCAACAGCAGATATAAGATCTGTCCACAGGTGTTCAATTTGATTTAGATCTGGACTCATTGACGGCCACTTCAGAACTCTCCAGCACTTTGTTTCCATCTAATTCTGGGTACTTCTTGAAGTATGTTTGTGGTCATTGTCCTGTGGAAGACCCATGACCTACAACGCAGAAACAGTTTTCTGACACTGGGCACTACACTGTGACCCAATATCCTTTTGGTAATCTTCAGATTTCATTATGCCTTGCACAGAGTCAAAGCATTCAGTGCCAGAAGCAGCAAAACAACTCCAAAACATCTTTAAATCTCCACCATATTTGAATGGTTCTGTGTTCTTTTCTTTTCAGGCCTCACTCTGTTTTCGGTAAACAGTAGAATGATGTGCTTTACTAAAAAGCTCTATATTGGTCTCATTTGTGCACAAGATGCTTTCCCGGAAGGATTTTGTCTTACTCACGTACATTTTGGCAAACTGCAGTCTAGCTTTTTTATGTATTTGTGTCAGCAGTGGTGTCCTTCTGGGTTTCCTGTCATTTAATTCAAATGTCAACGGATAGTTTGCGCTGACACTGATGTAACCTGAACCTACAGGACAGCTTGAATTTCCTTGGAACTTGATTAAAGCTGCTTATCCATCATCCAAACTATCCTGCATTGCAACCTTTCATCGATTTTTCTCTTCTGTCCACAACCAAGTAGATTACCTATAGTTACGTTACACTTGTTACTTGCCACAGGTGAGTTTGAATGAATATCACTTGCTTGAAATAAAGTCGTGTACCAAAAAATGGAAATGTGCCACCTTTGTTTTTTTTGTGTCTGCCATTATGTCCAGTTTGCCTTTTTTTATCCATTGTTTTTATGTTGTTCCAATGCACACAAAGAAAATAAACATGTATACAAAACATGTGAATTTGCAATAACTTTCTGGGAGAAATACACTACTCAAAAAAATAAAGGGAACACTAAAATCCCACATCCTAGATATCACTGAATGAAATATTCCAGTTGTAAATCCTTATTCATTACATAGTGGAATGTGTTGAGACCAATAAAACCTAAAAATGATCAACGTAAATCACAACTAATATCCCACGGAGGTCTGGAGTTGGAATGATGCTAAAAATCAAAGTGGAAAATGAAGTTACTTCAGTGAAAATGCCTCAAGACAAGGAATTGATGCTCAGTAATGTGTGTGGCCTCCACGTGCCTGTATTACCTCCCTAAAATGCCTGGTCATGCTCCTGATGAGGCGGCGGATGGTCTCCTGAGGGCTTTCCTCCCAGAACTGGACTAAAGCATCCGCCAACTCCTGGACAGTCTGTGGTGCAAAGTGACGTTGGTGGATAGTGCGAGAAATGATGTCCCAGATGTGTTCAATCGGATTCAGGTCTGGGGAACAAGCGGGCCAGTCCATAGCTTCAATGCCTTCATCTTGCAGGAACTGCTGACACACTCCAGCCACATGAGGTCTGGCATTATCCTGCATTAGGAGGAACCCAGGGCCAACCGCACCAGCATATGGTCTCACAAGGGGTCTGAGGATTTCATCTCGGTACTTAATGGCAGTCAGGCTACCTCTGGTGAGCACATGGAGGGCTGTGTGGCCCTCCAAAGAAATGCCACCCCACACCATTACTGACCCATACCAAACCGGTCATGCTGAAGTATGTTGCAGACAGCAGATCACTCTCCACGGCATCTCCAGACTCTGTCACGCCTATCACATGTGCTCAGTGTGAACCTGCTTTCATCTATAAAGAGCACAGGGTGCCAGTGGCGAATTTGCCAATCCTGGTGTTCTGTGGCAAATGCCTAGTGTCCTGCATGGTTTGGGCTGTGAGCACAACCCCCATCTGTGGATGTTGGGCACTCAGACCATCCTCATGGAGTCAGTTTCTATCTGTTTTTGCAGACACTTGCACATTTGTGGCCTGCTGGAGGTCATTTTGCAGGGCTCTGCCAGTGCTCCTCCTGTTCCTCTTTGCACAAAGGCTGAGGGAGAGGTCCTGCTGCAGGGTTGTTGCCCTCCTACAGCCCCCTCCATGTCTCCTGGTGTACTGGCCTGTCTCCTGGTAGCGCCTCCAGCCTCTGGACACAACGCTCAGACACAGCAAACCTTTTTGCCCACAGCTCGCATTGATGTGTCATCCTGGATGAGCTGCACTACCTGAGCCACTTGTGTGGGTTGTAGAGTCAGTCTCATGCTACCACAAGTGTGAAAGCACAACCAACATTCAAAAGTGACCAAAACATCAGCCAGAAAGCATTGGTACTGAGACGTGGTCTGTGGTTCCCACCTGCAGAACCACTCCTTTATTGAGTGTGTCTTGATAATTGCCAATAATTTCCATCTGTTGTCTATTCCATTTGCATAACAGCATGTGAAATTGATTGTCAAACAGTGTTGCTTCGTAAGTGGACAGTTTGATTTCACAGAAGTTTGATTTACTTGGAGTTATATTTTGTTGTTTAAGTGTTCTCTTTATTTTTTTGAGCAGTGTATATACTGCATACCCAGTTCAGTGAGGAGATGTAAAAACCTTTGTTGGCAGAGACAAAGGGGAGTCGTGCAAGCAACTAGGAGGAAGTGCATCACAAGAAATCGCTGATCATGGCCATCTTGGAGAAAAGAAGGTGAGAGCTACTAAAGGGAATGTTGAATCTCCATCCAGCACCATCCACGGAGCCATGTGTCCTAGGAACATGAAGACTGCATCAAATAACAACGGATACTATCCAATCCCAGTTCCACTGATAGGGGAGAAGGTTGGAGTGATAACATTGGCAGGAGAGAGCTGAGCCAAAATCCACAGGAGCCGGTATTAGAGACGCAGCTGGAGGGCCCTCCAGCAAGTAAGCAGTATCACCTTGTGCTGGATGAAGACTCACCATTCCATGCTCACGCAGTCATTGGGAGAAAGCAACTCTGTAACGTTACAGCGACCTGACACAGGTAAGTAAGTCCTGAGCTCAGGTCCACTTCAGGTATAATGGTGGAAGCATGATGTGGAGGTCTCTTAATTTTTGTCAGAGCTGTACATATATTATACTAATATTGAATGGTTATACATAGGTAAAAACAGACTTACATTAAATAATGCATATGATGCTGTCAGATATGATCTGCCAGTTTTTGTAGATATACACATGTGCGACCATACAGTGAAGGAATTACGGTAAGTATTTGATTCCTTGCTGATTTTGTAATTTTGCCTACTGACAAAGACACGAACTGTCTATAATTTTCAGGGTAGGTTAATTTTAACATTGAGAGATAGAATATCAAAAATAAAATCCAGAAAACCACATTGTGTAAATTATATAATTTTACTTGCATGTTGCAGTGAGAAATAAGTATTTGATCCCCTACCAACCATTAAGAGTTCTTACTCCTACAAACCAATTAGATGTTCCTAATCAACTGATTACCTGCATTAAAGACAGCTGTCTTACATAGTCACCTTTATAAAAGACTCCTGTCCACAGACTCAATCAGTCAGACTCTAACCTCTACAACATGGGCAAGACCAAAGAGCTTTCTAGGGATGTCAGGGACAAGATCATAGACCTGCACAAAGCTGGAATGAGCTATAAAACCATAAGTAAGACGCTGGGTGAGAAGGAGACAACTGTTGGTGCAATAGTAACACATGGAAGAAATACAAAATGACTGTCAATCGACATAGATCTGGGATACCATGCAAAATCTCACCTCGTGAGGTATCCTTAATCATGAGGAAGGTGAGAGATCAGCCTAAAACTACACGAGGGGAACTTTTTAATGATCTCAAGGCAGCTAGGACCACAGACACCAAGAAAACCATTGGCAACACATTACACCATAAAGGTTTAAAATCCTACAGTGCCCACAAGATCCCCCTGCTCAAGAAGGCACATGTGCAGGCCTGTCTGAAGTTTTCCAATGAACAACTGGATGAGTCTGTGAGTGATTGGGAGAAGGCTCTGTGGTCAGATGGGACAAAAATTTTGCTCTTTGACATTAGCTCAACTTGTCGTGTTTGGAGGAAGAGAAATGCTGCCTATGACCCGAAGAACACCATCCCCGCTGTCAAGCATGGAGGTGGAAACATTATGTTTTGGGCGTGTTTCTCTGCTAAGGGCGCAGGACTACTTTACCGCATCAATGGGAGAATGGATGGAGCCATGTACCGTAAAATCCTGAGTGACAACCTCCTTCCCTCTGCCAGGACATTAAAAATGGGTCATGGATGGGTCTTCCAGCAAAACAATGACCCAATACATACAGCCAAGGCAACATAAGAGTGGCTCAAAAAGAAGCACATTAAGGTCATGGAGTGGCCTAGCCAGTCTCCAGACCTTAATCCCATAGAAAACTTATGGAGGGAGTTGAAGCTCCGAGTTGCCAAGCGACAGCCTCAAAATCTTAATCATTTAGAGATGGAGTGGACCAAAATTCCTCCTGACATGTGCGCAAACCTCATCATCAACTACAAAAAACGTCTAACTGCTGTGCTTGCCAACAAGGGTTTGCCACCAAGTATTAAGTCTTGTTTACCAGAGGGATCAAATACTTATTTCTCACTGCAAAATGCAAATAAATTTATATAATTTATACAATGTGATTTTCTGGATTTTATTTTTGATATTCTGTCTCTTAATGTTAAAAATTAACTACCATTACCATTATAGACTGTTCATGACTGCAGAGGTCCTGCTGCAGGGTTGTTGCCCTCCTACAGCCCCCTCCATGTCTCCTGGTGTACTGGCCTGTCTCCTGGTAGCGCCTCCAGCCTCTGGACACAACGCTCAGACACAGCAAACCTTTTTGCCACAGCTCGCATTGATGTGTCATCCTGGATGAGCTGCACTACCTGAGCCACTTGTGTGGGTTGTAGAGTCAGTCTCATGCTACCACAAGTGTGAAAGCACAACCAACATTCAAAAGTGACCAAAACATCAGCCAGAAAGCATTGGTACTGAGACGTGGTCTGTGGTTCCCACCTGCAGAACCACTCCTTTATTGAGTGTGTCTTGATAATTGCCAATAATTTCCATCTGTTGTCTATTCCATTTGCATAACAGCATGTGAAATTGATTGTCAAACAGTGTTGCTTCATAAGTGGACAGTTTGATTTCACAGAAGTTTGATTTACTTGGAGTTATATTTTGTTGTTTAAGTGTTCTCTTTATTTTTTTGAGCAGTGTATATACTGCATACCCAGTTCAGTGAGGAGATGTAAAAACCTTTGTTGGCAGAGACAAAGGGGAGTCGTGCAAGCAACTAGGAGGAAGTGCATCACAAGAAATCGCTGATCATGGCCATCTTGGAGAAAAGAAGGTGAGAGCTACTAAAGGGAATGTTGAATCTCCATCCAGCACCATCCACGGAGCCATGTGTCCTAGGAACATGAAGACTGCATCGAATAACAACGGATACTATCCAATCCCAGTTCCACTGATAGGGGAGAAGGTTGGAGTGATAACATTGGCAGGAGAGAGCTGAGCCAAAATCCACAGGAGCCGGTATTAGAGACGCAGCTGGAGGGCCCTCCAGCAAGTATCACCTTGTGCTGGATGAAGACTCACCATTCCATGCTCACGCAGTCATTGGGAGAAAGCAACTCTGTAACGTTACAGCGACCTGACACAGGTAAGTAAGTCCTGAGCTCAGGTCCACTTCAGGTATAATGGTGGAAGCATGCGCGCACATACAGTTAGTTTGGTGCCAAACTCAGAAAGGCAGATACAGGCACTTGATAGTTCCAGTGTCCAGCAGACTCTGTAATCTGAGCCACTAGTGCCTTATTGAGACCACAGCAGTAAAGAGGGTTCATGATTAGGTAAATTATAACATCATAGTTACAACTTCTAGGCCTATGAAGTTGTGCAGCATAGTGATCTTGATCAGTCTTGGCTGGGTGTGTGTGAGTTACAAAGAAGATGGCACTCACTGTTCCTGTTAAATCAGCGCAAAACGGGCGTTGACCATTCATCCTGCTTTCCATACTCCTCCCTAACTCCTTGTTTTTTAACAGATGAAATTAAATACTTTTAACAGGAACGGTAAGTGCCATCTTCTTTTTCATAAACTAGTATCATGTGTTTTTCTTGGTGAGCATCCCGTCCCTTGTACATACAGATGCGGACCTATTTGACTGCACAGGAACTCGTATTGTAGTATTTGATATTGGTCCCGGATTTGTTTTCTTTTTCCTAATGAGTTAACTTGGCTCACTTTCTTCTTTTAGTTGGAAAAGTGTTTGCTGCATCCAAAACGCTGCCTTCTGTTGAATGCAGGTAAAACAGCTTGAGTTCAATACATTTCTATTGATGTCATATCTGTTTCGGAGACTAGCGTCTCCGCAAGAGAAATTGACATGCTGCGGTCTTGTGAAGAGGTAAAAGGTTTGTGGATGTAATCCGCGCTGTCGATTAAAATGCAGGACCAAAGATATCCAATGTATACATGTGTTTATGTTCCTGAGGAAGAAATCACTTGAACTTCGAAACGCGTTGAAATAGAAACCACTTTCCTTCATTTGGGTATCTTTGGTCCTGCATTTTAATCGGCAGTGCGGATTACATCCACAAACCTTTTACCTCTTCACATCTGATACGGTCGCCTATGGACCCGTGGATCTGCTGCAGTTGATTTTCTCAAAGAGATCTATATGTCATTACATTAGATCTATCAGGTTAGTGCAATTTGAATAGATCGCACATTTTGTCCATCGGATAAGACCCTATGTGCGCTGATTTCTTCAGCAATTACATTCATGCTGCGGTCTTGGAAGACGTGCTGCATGTCAGTATCTGCGGCTGATCCGCAGGCAGCTATGCACAAAAACATATAAACAGAAGTGTATTTTGAACAAAAGTAGAAAAAACTTTTATTAAGAACATTAAAAAGTATCAATAAAAAGATAGCAAATGGTGCTTACATATGAGCCAAAAAATTACAGTGGCACCCCCAACAGGACTGAATTATATCAATAATGTATGCAACACAGAGTACCTATACACACAGAGCATAAATCCTTTCACATATAACACCTTATGGCCGTCCACCAATCAGTTTAACGCAGAGGGTACATGGAATCCATAATAATTAGAAATATCGAGTACATGAACCAATATTAGGTATTAAAAGAGTGCCATAATAATAATAATGAAATAAAGAAAGATAAAATAAATAAAGAAGAATAAAAGATAATACAAACAACCACCATTGTAAGTGATTGTGTGCAAAAATAAAGCCAGTGATAAAAAATTAATATTGTGAAGCAAGATTATCAAAAAAAGAACATACAACTACAATTATTGCAGGTTAAACAGTGAAACTGAAACACAGATATGAGTGCCACCAAATGGAAATAACAAGAAAAGCGTGATAAAGTGCAACAGTGCCATTTTTATTTAAAATAAGAATTCACAATTGACTATGCATATCAATTGAAATATACATAAATATTAGTGCCTATATAGTGCCAGAAGAATGTAAGAATACATGGAACTAGCCCATATAGCTCACATATAAGTAAACCATGTGACTAAATAATAAAATAGAGGGAAATAATTTTATTTAAAGAGATGAAAGTGAGCAAATAGTGAATATGTAAAAAAAATATAAAAACTCACGAGATATGTCTAAGATTTAAAATCCCATAATATTGGCACTCACACATAACTGTACATAATAACCATATGTGGATCATACAAGCTATACTATAACTATAAATTACTACCCTCACAAGGGAGAAAACATGTTATAAACCAGTAGGCTCAAGGACCCCAACATAGCCCAACTCGTAAGAATATCAAAGGTCCATATGCTGATCCCAGGCCATAATTTGCACCTTCACTGATCTTCCAATCATCCTTCCACAAGTGTATGTAAGTCCATAAAAAGAGAATTGGACCAACAGTAATCCAATACTGAATAAAGAGATCTATAGCAATGTGATAGAGTCTTTGTTGATAGAATATGCCGCTAGAAGATAGTCAACCATCTACAAATAATCTTTTTACAGAGCCTTTTTCTTTTTTTCTTTTTTTTCCCTTTCTTTTTCAGTTGTAGGCAACTCAGTGCGGGATAATACGGATGTTATCTTCAAATACGCCACAAGGATATAGCCGACTGTCTTTTCTTCTTATAAGGCCACCAAGTTTTGTCCTATTGAATTATGGGTGATAACTCCACACATAATCATGAGAATATGGCTTCACTGTCCTCAAAGAAAAAGGATGATCGGTCAATGCATCAAGGTCATACTAAACTGCATAAGGAAATAGCACAAATTAGTACCAAAATTAAAAAAATCTAAATTAGATTAAAACAAAAATAAGCATTAGTGATGAACGAATATACTCGTTACTTGAGATTTCTCGAGCACGCTCGGGTATCCTCCGAGTATTTTTTTGTGCTCGGAGATTTAGTTTTCATCGCCGCAGTTGAATGATTTACATCTCTTAGCCAGCTTGATTACATGTGGAGATTCCCTAGCAACCAGGCAACCCTCACATGTACTTATGCTGGCTAGTAGCTGTAAATCATTCAGCTGCGGCGAAGAAAACTAAATCTCCGTGCACAAAAAAAATGCTCAGAGGTCACCCGAGCATGCTCGAGAAATCTCAAGTAACGAGTATATTCGCTCATCACTAGTAACCATACAAACAGACACATAGACAACAAAATGCCAAACAATAAAAACATATGTATGGGGTCAGAGTTAAAATGAAAGAAGCAAAACTTAGAGATTCATTAAGTCCATCCGGTTGGAGGGTACTCAGGGTCCAAATCCACTTAGCTTCCCTTTGTGCCAACACATGGCTGAGGTTACCTCCACAGAGATTGGAATGGATATGATCAATTCCCTTAATCTGGAGGCCTGATGGATCACAGGAATGGTACTGCTTAAAATGTCTTGGGATTGTCTTCAACTGTTCCAAGTCATGCTCTTTTGCAGCTGCCACAATATCTCGCACGTGTTCCCGTGCCCTGACCTTCAATGCACATGTGGTAAGTCCTATATAGATCAAGGAACATGGGCACGTTGAATGATATACAACTGTCTGTGTAGGACAGTTGATTGAATGTGTAATAACAAATTTCTTTCCATTAGACGACAAAAATTCTTTAGTTTTTTCTATATTTAGACAAGCAACACACTTGCGATATGGTGCGCATCCCCAGTTGTTGGCTGATTTCTTGTTTATATTTCAAAATACATGTGGTTGATTATTTGGTGTGTAATACCGCCCAACCAGGTGATCTCGCAAGTTATCACATCGTCGGGCTGCTACTGCAGGTCTGGGCGGTAAGTATTGTTTTAATGTTTTATCCGCTAAAAAGATTGACCAGTGTTTCTGCAGTATTTCATACATTGTCTGCCATTGGGAGTGGTACTGTGTCACCATCCTTAAAGAGTCCATTATTGGTTTTGTTGATTTTGAAAACATTAGGTCATGGCGGTTAGCATTCCTTGCTCTATTAAAGGCATATTTAACAGATCGCTTGCTATAGCTGCATTCTTAGAACCTCCTCTTCATCTCAATTGTACGTACCTCAAAATCTGAATCCATTAAACATATTTCTCTGATTCTCAAGAACTGACTGATAGGAACAGACCTGACAACATTTGTTGGATGAGACAAAGTTGCATGCAAGATTGCATTTACGGATGTTTCTTTTTGGTAAATATCCGTCTGTAAAAGACCGGAGGCATCTTTTTTAATCATGACATTCAGGAATTCAATTTGGTTACTATGATATTTGTATGTTAATCTTATATTAAGATAATTTTTATTCAATTCATGGAAAATCTTCTCAAGGTGTTCTGATGTCCCCCGCCAGATCATAAAAATGTCATTGATGTACCAGGTCCAAAGGATGACCCGGTCCATTGACGAACACCGATCCATTGAGAGAAGGTCCCTCTCCCACAGTCCCAGGAACAGGTTAGCATAGGAGAGCGCCCAGGCTGCTCCCATGGCTGTACCCTGGAGCTGCAGGTAGAAGGAACCATTAAAAATACAAAAACATTGTGAGTCAAAAGAAAAATCCAAAAGCTGTAAAAGAAATCTTATCGCTTCCTCGGAGAACTTTGTCATGAAGAGGTAATTTCCAGCAGCCTTTAATCCATCATGGTGCCGAATGCTCATGTAGAGCGACTCCACATCACAAGTGAAGAGGAGCATGTCCTCGTCAATGTGTATGGAGTCCACTCTATGCAGAAAATCAGAGGTGTCCCATAAGAAAGATGGAATAGTCTCAACCAATGGTTTAAAAGATGAGTCAATGTATTTACCAACATTTTCGGTTAATCCCCCAACCCCAGAAATGATGGGCCTACCTGGAGGATTTCGGGTATCCTTATGGACTTTTGGTAATAGATACAGTGTTGGAACAGATTAATCCTTTGCTTATTGCAGGTGGCTATGCACGCATAGTGGACGTGGGATTTCTAGAAATCCCATCCACTATGCTGTCACAGCTGGCCACTGCGGGTTTGAAGCTGCACAAATACACATCATTTTCTCTTTTAAAATCATAATGAAAACCCAAAATATCCAAATTACCCTGATCAAAAGTTCCCATACCCTGGTGATTTTGGCCTGATAACATGCACAGAAGTTGACACAAATGGGTTTGAATGGCTACTTAAGGTAACATCCTCACCTGTGAACTATTTGTTTGTAATCAGTATGTGTGCATAAAAACTGAGTGAGTTTCTGGGATCCAGACAGACTCTTGCATCCTTCATCCACACTGATGTTTTTGGATTGTGAGACATGGGGAAAGCAAAAGAATCGTAGATGAACTGTATAAAATAGGAAAGGGATACAAACAGATATCTAAGGAATTGATAATGCCAGTCAGCAGCATTTAAACTGTGATTAACAAATGGAAAATCAGGGGCTCTGTAAATACAAAAACATGATCGGGTAAACCAACAAAAATGTCGTCCATAACTGCCAGGAAATTTGTTCGAGATGCAAAGAAAACCCCACAAATAACATCACCTGTATTACTGCACTCTCTGAAAACTAGCGATGTGGCTGTTTCAAGATGCACAATAAGGAGGCACTTGAAGAAAAATTTGCTGCATGGTCGAGTCGCAAAAAAGAAAACTATTACTGTGCAAATGCCACACAGTATCTCGCTTACAATACGCAAAACAGCACAGAGACAAGCTTCAAGACTTCTGGAACAAGGTAATTTGGAGTGATGAGACCAAAATTTAACTTTTTGGCCACAACCATAAACATTATATTTGGAGAGAGGTCAACAAGGCCTATGATGAAAGGAACTCCATTCCCACTGTAAAGCACGAAGGTGGATTGCTGATGTTTTGGAGATGTGTGAGCTACAAAGGCACAGGAAACTTGGTCAAAGTTGAAAGAAAGATGAATGCAGCACATTATCAGCAAATACTGGAGGCAAATTTGCAATCATCAACCAGGAAGCTGCGCATGGGACGTACTTGGATGTTCCAACATGACAGCGATCCAAAACACAAGGCCAAGTCAACCTGTCTACAGCAGAGCAAAGTGTCCTGGAGCGGCCATCTCAGTCTCTTGACTTCAATATCATCATTGAGCCACTCTGGGAAGATCTCAAGCGCACAGTTCATGCTAAACAGCCCAGGAATTTACAGGAACTGGAGGCTTTTTGCCAAGAAGAGTGGGCAGCTTTACCATCTGAGAAAATAAAGAACCTCATCCACAACTACCACAAAAGACTTCAAGCTGTCATTGAAGTTAGAGGGGGCAATATACGGTATTAAGAAATGGGGTATGCAAACTTTTAATCAGGGTCATTTGGATGTTTTGGGTTGTCATTATGATTAAAAAAAGAAGACACAGTAGTTTGACAACAAATTGCTTCACCCAACCACTAACCATGAGTGGAGAAAAAGTTTTGGTGTTATCATTCTTATTCTCTGAAAAAAGGCCAAGAAAGCAAAAATTCTGCTGTGGTATGTAAACTTTTGAGCACAACTGTATACCTTATAAAAAGTTCAACTTTTTTGTCATCAGTCTACATAATATTCTATCAAAAGACATTGGGATCATCAAGATGTTTTCTGGAAAAACTGAAACAAACCTTTATGTTCTTATTGCTCATCAGTAGTTTTCATCTTAGAACTCTGCAATGCAGGCCATTTTTGCCCAGTCTCTTTCTTATGGAGGAGTCACGAACACTGACCTTAACTGAGGCAAGTGAGGCCTGCAGTTCTTTGGATCATGTTGTGGGGTCTTTTATGACCTCATGGATGACTTGTTGCTGTGCTCCTGGGGTACTTTTGGTTGGCTGGCCACTACTGGGAAGGTTCACCACTGTTCCATATTTTTTGCCATTTGTGGATATTGGCTTTCAATGTAGTTCGTTGGAGTCTCAAAGCTTTAGAAATGGCTTTATAATCTGTTCCAGACTGATAGATCTCAATTACTTTGTTTCTCATTTATTCCAGAATTTCTTTGGATGCATGATGTCTAGCTTGAGGATCTTTAGTTATACAAGTTATATTTAAGTGATTCTTGATTGAGAACAGGTGTGTCAGTAATCAGGTCTGGGTGGGCTAGGGAATTTGAATTCAACTTCCCAAAGATGTGATAAACCACAGTAAATTCATGTTTTAAGGGGGACTTTTTTGAACAGGGTCCAATAGGTTTGGATTTCTTTTTCACTTAATAATAAAGACCTTCATTTAAAAACTGCATTTTGTGTTTACTTGTGTTATCTGTGTCTATTATTTAAATTTGTTTGGTGATCTGAAACATTTAAGTGTGACAAACATGCAAAACAATAGGAAATCAGGAAGAGGGCAAACACTTTTTCTCACTGTGTATTCAATATACTAAAGTAATGGACTTGATAATTTTAAAATTAAAAATATGAAAGAGTTAATAAAACTTAGGTAGTAAGTTCTGTAAACCTCAAAATAGTGCCAGTAACAAATGCAAATCATCCTGGAAAAAACAGGCAAACATACAGCTATAAAAACAAAAAAAAAAGTATGGATCCTGAAAAACCATACATGTGGACATAAAAGGTTAATTATAGTTTCAGATATCTTTCAGGAATAAGCTGTCTTGTGTTTGTATATGAGGACTAACATGAGGAATGAAGTCCAGGAAACCTTGTCACCGCTATTCCCTCTCATGGTAGTCTCCTCCCACCAGCTCAGAGTCAATTACAATGTGAGAGAACCTGCAGAGGACAAAACTGATGAAAATACAGGGTACAAGTCATACTGGTATTATATGACTTGTACCCTGTATTTTCACCAGTTTTCTCCTCTGCAGGCTCTGCTCTGTCTCCTGGTGGGAGGAGACTAGTTGCTATGAGCTCTTCCATACACAACGCAGCCCACAGAGAAGGTTTCCTGGACTTTATTCCTCAGCACACAGACGAAAGCAGCAGAGGTGTGGAGTAAGTGGAGCAATAGTAATCAGTGTAGATGGTGAATCCAGCTCTGGGTTAAGATAAAAGACGTGTGATTAAGCTCTGCACAATCTTTCTGTGCGTCTCTGCCTGTTTTCTCATTCTTCCTCCTCCTTCCCATCACCATCTAATATAATAATCACCAGTTGGGACTTCCGGCTGCTGGCCTTGAATCCCATAAGGCACCACAGCAGTGTCACTTGTGCCTGCGCAAGTGACACACACGTTTCCGCTATTCCCATGCAGGTGCAATAACAGCTGCATCATTACTACGCATGAGAGGGAATAGCGGTGACAAGGCCATGAACTGCTCCTGTGCAAGTGACATTCACATCACCGCTATTCCCGCGCATGTGCAGTAACAGCCACAACTGTGTGCTGTACCCACTCTACCCGCGCATGCGTGGTACCAACACTGCTGTTACTGCACCTGCATGGGGAATAGCGGTGACATCTATTCACTGCACTCCCGATGTGATAGCATAGGGCCTATTTCTAGTACAGTATAAAAGGCTGTGTAACCCAATACCAAGGTGTGTTGGTGGGAGGTTTAGTTTTGATCACAATGAAGTTGATCTGTTTTTTCAGAGTAGTGAATACAGGAGGCAGGGGTAGAGAAAACAATAGCTGGTAAGTGGAGAAAAAAGCAAATTTCTTTGAGAATATATGATAGAAAGTTTCCTATATTTACCTGTACTATTAATTTCAGCAAAGTTTGTTGAATTTCCAGTTGTCATGTAAGTCATTTTACTGAGTGGTAAAGTGTTTCCCTTGCCTTAGGTTGCATGCAGTCTTTAGAATCTGCAATAAAAAAAGCCTCGTCCTGCTATGTGACATGGCAAAAAAAAAACAGTTTAAGCAGCAGAGATTCCTTGGAAATCTTGACACTAAGCTTGAGTGTGTTCGCTAAAGCTTTCTAGCCATATTTGAAAAAGACTGGCGATGCTGAGCATTGAACTCAGGAATATGCGCAAAGCATGCACTCTACCCCTAAGCTAAGTCTACTAGTAGGTTAGAGCACTCACAAGTACTTATTTCACACAGTAACTGCAGGAATTAAATAAGGATAAGAAAAGTGATTGAAAGTAGGAAGTGTGTTCCTTGCACATAAATGCAGATACCGGGGTTTGAACCCAAGTCCTCACACATGCAATGCGTGCTCTCTACCACTGAGCTACATCCCCAATTTTGGAAATTTGCAGGAAACTGGTCAATATTTTTCCAAAAGGGTTTGGGTTTACTCAAAGCGTTGAACCACCATTACCAAAAAACTCAGTTTATTTGCTTCTTTCTAAGAGATACATCAGCTGACCTATTCAAGAGGATGAGATTCCTTCCTAGCACAAGCTACAGGTACAACACATCAACTCAGGTTTCTGATGACACCAAGTAGAGACTCTGAAACGTGTCTCCACTGCAGAGCTATTGCACGTTTCCCACTTTAAACAGGTTCAAATCAGGTCATAAATGGTGGTTGAACTTTGTTATAGGGTGGGTGTGCGTTCCTGAAAGAGACACAGACATTTGCACTTTATAATGGCCATGGCATTTTTAAAAGCTTCATGTAAAAAAATGCAAGTTTATTTTTAAAACCTAGAATAACTTGCCATTTTGGAGAGTAACTGTACTTTCAAGTACTTTTCAGAATAAGCTGTAGTGTGTGTACGTGAGAAATAAGACTATTTCTGGCCCTTATGTGTCTTGTATTCTGCATTTTCACCAGTTCTCCCCTCTGCAAACTCTAGCGCTACATTGGCAATTTACTCTAAGCTGGTAGGAGGAGACTAGTTGCTGTGAGATCTTCCATACACAGCGCAGCACATAGAGGTTTCCTGGACTTCATTCCTCAGCACATAGACAAAAGCAGCAAAGATGTAGAGTAAATTATAGAGCAATAGTAATCAGTGTAGATGTGAATCCAGATCTGGGGTAGGGTATCAGCTTTATTATTCTGTGCCTCCCACTCACTGTTTAAAGAAGACCTGTCACAAGGTCAAACGTTGGCAGTTTTTGTTCATATTTTATTCGCACTGGTCCCCTGAGTACTTCCTTTTTATTTAATTATTTATTTTTTTTCTAATTAAAAATGGATTACTCTGGAAAGCAGCAGGAATAAAATAAGAGCCGAATTAGGTTATTTTTGACCAAATGACAGGTCCGATTAAGCACCATTACCACATTTTTTAATTTAATTTCAGCACTGGAGTGGTGCTAGTAATTAAAGTTTTTTGACCCTAGTATTATACCAGCTGCCTTCTTCAGCGATTCCTGTCACTGCTTTGGTCTTGTGCCGCCATTTTGAGACCGCAAACTTCTTACTGACTGGAAGTCAGAGGTAATGGTCATAAGCTCTCAATGTAAGTCTATGAGAACTTTGCTCTGGCTCTTATAGACTTACATGGGGTTTTTGACTTTCAGATCGACCAACAAATACTGGAGCGATCCAGCAGTTCACAACCTGCAGAAGCTGCACTGATAAAAAATGAAGATAGCTGCATGAGACTAAGTGCGGGGAACTTTGACTACTAGCACCACTCCAGTGCTACAAAAAAAAGGGGAGATGGGTGCTTAAGGACAAATTAGGACTAATCCTTAAGGGGTTAGGGTAAAATCACTGTAGCTTCTCTTTTTTGTCAATAGATTGAATTAGTGTTATATAAATAAAAAGTAATGATTTGGATTCACCACTGCCAACACTATGACATAACTGTACGTTGTAGGGATGGAGAGCTAGCTATTCAAATCCTTACATTAATTTAGAAAAAATAAAAAATTAAAGAATAAAAGCAAATGTCTTAAGTGTAAAAAGAAATGAATAAAAAACCTAAAAATCCAGTGTAACCCTTTTCCCCGAGAGTTCCTGACAGGCATATTTTCAGGGTTTTTTGTGGTTTAAAGAGCTATAAAAAAAAATGTAAAAAAATTATCTCTCTTTTTTTTTGCTAATCAGGTGATATAGGTAACAAAATAAGGGAAATAAGTACATATGTGAAAAAATAAGGGAAATAATTGTTTGTTTTTCCCATTTTTTTTATACCCACACAGGGCTACTAAAATACATTTCAAAATATGCTTCCTCTTCAGTAACAAATATTTTTATACAGTTATTTTTATTTTCAACTTATTTCCCTAGTGATTGGGAAGGTATAACAGCATCAGTTACAAGGAAAAGCTCTCTGGGTCGCCTATCACCCACAGCTCCTGCTCCTTCACGATATACAGTGATTACATGAGCGCTGTGTATGGAGGAGGAAGCGCCAACAGTGCACCCTACTACCATGTACACATGCACAGCACTTCTTTAGCAATAGAGAAGGCTCACACTATAACAAACACTGTATTAGGGCTCATTTCCACATGCGAGTCACACGTCCGTATCTCGCATGTGGAAACCAAGCCCTGGCGCCGGCACTCAGGAGCGGAGCTGTGCAGCTCCATGTGTTCCTATGCGGCCGCACACTCCGCTCCTCAGTGCCGGCTCCACAGCTTGGTTTCCACATGCGAGATACGGACGTGTGCCTCGCATGTGGAAATGAGCCCTTATAGTGTTCAATATCACTGATATCAAAATTAAAGATAGCATATTCTAATTGTTGATTGGAGACTTAGGGCATCCTTAATGTGAATAAGTGGTTATGTTTGACCAAGGTTATTGAGGTCAGAATATTAATATAATAAGTCCATTTAATATAATCAGGCACAAATAATACTTCATAACAGGTTACAACAATAGGAACATTCATAGTCTGTGTTCTGAGAGAATTTTTGTACTTTTGTATATTTGTATTGATGTTGTAATGTGTGTTTATCTATTTTAAAATTAAATATTAAAAGTTAAGCATTATAATACTACATTTTACATCGATTGGATTAGACAATGAATAAATTATGGCTTTTACATTATGGAGACAAAAAATAATTATAAAAGGGTTATCATAAGTAGTATAACATAAAAATGATACTGAAAACTGGTTATCACTGCAATTGTAGCAATTTCAAAAAGTTATGGTTCTCAGAAAATGAGAAAAAAAACAATTTTGTTTAACTATTTTAGTGCAAAATAATGAAATAGCAAATAAATATACTTATATAATAATAATAATTGTATCGAATGCTGGAATAAAGATAACAAGTCAATGGCACCAAATAATGAAAATGAACTGTGTTAAATAAATATATATATATATATATATATATATATATATATATATATATATACACTGTATACATACATACGCATATATAGATATGATATCAGACGACTTTTTTATTTATTCTTTCAAAAAATTTAAACTGAAAAGAAATGTTAACAAAACATACACAATGATGCTAATGAAAACGACATCTTATCACACAAAAATTAAGTCCTCACATAACTCCATTGGTGTAAAATCTTTTGCTCTCTGAATATGATGGCGCAAAAACTAATAACATTTTTCGATAGTTTATTTATTGAAGAAGAGTAATAACAAAATAAAACTATAAATATTTATATTGTTGTAATCGCCTTAACCCACAGCATAAAAATTGTGCAGCACACAAGCTGACATAAAATGTAAAAAAATGCAGAATTACCCTTTTTATCTATTCCTTCCCACAATGTGCTAATAAAAGTTAGTTAATAACTTATATGTACCCCCAATATGGTATCACTGACAAATACAAATACCGCTAGGTCAACCAAAAAAACCAAAAAAAAATTCAGCTCCTGTAAATTGATGATGAAAAAGCAAAAACAATTGGTTTATTCTAAAGGATTAGTCCCAAATAAAATAATTATAGGCATTTGTTTCTGTGTCTGTAAATGACGCTCTGTACCGACCAATCTTACATACTTTTAGCATCACACTCAACAAAATGGTCTTTGCTGCACTGAGCTTTATTTATTTCATTTTGTCCTGATAGGCACCTTACATTTTACGAATAAATAAGTTCAATTTTATCATGTATAGGGTAAAGAAAACGATTTGATTGTCTCCTATAGGTCACAAAGGGGTGAGAATAAATTCATAGTAATGACATGTATTAATCTAGTTCCGATGCAGGAATAGAGATCATTTTACAAGTAGAGGACTCAACTGACAGCAATAGGCCCTTCCTATTCAGTTTTTTAAGTGGCGTGGTAATGACTAGGTAGCATCATTTAAGCAAAGGCCTCTATCAGAACGGTCAATACAATGGCAGCCTGAAATACATTGTTACTCATCTTAAAACAGAGTCATTGTTCCCAGTAGGAGCCCGGAAAGAAAGGGAAATGAATGCAGACTGTCTGATACAAAGCATCATTTAACCTCAACAGCCCAATCATTGATATCATTTCTCACAGGCACTTCCATAGATACCAATGTCAAAACAGCTTCTCATTTGCAATGGATGACAATTTCCTCCCATATAAAAAGGCGCTGCCACAACTCAATAGACTATAAATTGCAGCTGGAAATAGGATCATCTTAACTAAAACCTGTCGGCTTGTTCTTCCCTGGAGGCCAATGGATTACAGGCTTCCTCGCTTGCTTCCCTTTAAATAATTTGTATGTTTAGATGTCGATTTACTCTAACCATGTAATGTCTTATATCTGAGACTATCAATCAGATGTGGTGTGACAAAACGATCTTGCTGCTGTATTACAGGTTATTATAAGAGCTGCATGCTCCAACTAGAGCATTTTTTCATTTCAAGCAAGCTGCCACAGACATAATCAAGCGATTCATCTTTTCTCCCTTATCAACAGGTAGCAGAATAGTGAAGACTTGATGAGCTTCTCCCAGACATTTTACATTTCATTCTTTTTCAACCGGCAGAGAAAGAAATTACATAGCTGCTATTCTCATAAAGATAAAACATCATTCAGGAGGCGGGTGAGCAGAAATACAGAAATGAGCACTTACAAAGTTTGTATTCAAGGCCAAAATTTATGTAGGATTTGTATCAAAGGAGTTCTATGAGATTAAAAAAGGCATTTTTTTCTAAAACAGCACTAAACTTGTTAACGGTCTGGTCTAGCCGATAGACAAGAATGACGCTTTTTTTCAGGAAAAAGCAACCTGTTTATTAATTTCATGGAAACCAATTCTTTGATCTGCTATAAGCATATCCAACAGAGCAAAACTTTCTTTAAAGTCTTGTAAGATTGCACTCACTAACGGGTAGGGGATTACTCGCTTGTCACGGGATTCAAGCACACGGGCACAAATTTTGAACACAAAAACAGTCCATATGGTTTACTTTATACAGCATAAACCGCATCGTAAGCCAAGTTGCTGGTCCTCCTCTGACCAGTTGCCATGGGTAACCACACAGTTCATAGAAACAATAAGCACCAACAGTCTATGAAGGTACCTTACGGGAGCTCTTGCTCCACCTGCTGACTCCTTGTCAATCCACTCTTCTGGGTAAGCTGCCTCACGGGGATCACCAACTTGCCTGGCTGGCACACCTTAGTCAGTCCAGACCCACCGAAGGACAGTAGCTTCCCCAACACCGATCATCCAGGTCCACAGACTCAGAATCACGACCACACTGTGCTCTTCAGGACGTCCATCCCACCTGGGACCATCCAACACAGAGGCATGTGGCCTGTCCAGGTGCTGTTCAGGACATTAGTGCAACACCCCAGGCATATGACCTGTCCGGGTGCTATTCAGGATGTTAGTCCAACACCCCAGGCCACCAGGTCTGAAGCCCCACCATGTGCTGTTCAGGAGTCCTACTCCCAGGACTTCCAACACAGGCTTCAAACAGGAAACTCACAGTGAGCCATGTGACCCACACCCTGGTCACATTATCTAGGTGCAACGACTCCCCTGGGTGGGAGTGTGGGTGTGTGGCTAGTTTGTCCCGCCCATATCACATAACTAGCCCTGCCAACCTCCCATTATAAACATACAAAATACTTGTGGAACTATAGGTACCAGAACACCACATTGCTTCAGACTGGCAGCGCAGAATCTCCTCCTCTGCGACACACATATCGGCCATTCACCACAATGCCGGACTTTGTCACATTATCACATCCATGCATGCAACTGCCATGCACTCTCACAGCCTCAGTACGCCTCTGTGCATATACTGGGGAGACCATGCAGCGCCCCCTACCTGTTACAGGGGTCACTGCATCACAGTCTATATACATCATTTTTTATTAACAGTTTTCTCTAAAACATTTTTAAGCAATTTGCTGCCAAAGTTTGTAAGTCAAGAAAACTTATTACGGCATTAGCCGTGGGTAATTAAAACGTTATTTTTTATTAAACAAATATCAAGACAAAGATAAAAAAGAATGTATAAAAAGGAAAATGTCTGACATAAGCATAGCCATACACAGGGCCCCAAATGCAGAGCTAAATGATGCACGCAATAATATATCCAAAACATGCAACAATCTTAGGAGTTGCTTCAGAACAACTCTGTGACCATTCTTGACTGGCCCAGCCAGAGTCCTGACCTCAACCCAATTGAGCATCTCTGGAGAGACCTGAAAATGGCTGTCCACCAACGTTCACCATCCAACCTGACGGAACTGGAGAGGATCTGCAAGGAAGAATGGCAGAGGATCCCCAAATCCAGGTGTGAAAAACTTGTTGCATCATTCCCAAGACGACTCATGGCTGTACTAGCTCAAAACGGTGCTTCTACTCAGTACTGAGCAAAGGGTCTAAATACTTATTACCATGTGATATTCCAGTTTTTCTTTCTTGATAAATTTGCAAAAATTACTACATTTTTTTTTCAGTCAAGATGGGGTGCATAGTGTACATTAATGAGGAAAAAATGAACTTTTTTGAATTTACCAAATGGCTGCAATGAAACAAGGAGTGAAAAATTTAAAGGGGTCTGAATACTTTCCGTACCCACTGTTTATTGTGGATTAGAAATTCTTAAACAAAAAATTATCAACCTCATAATAATAATCAAGGCATATAAGGATAAGTATCACTCAGTCAAGAGAATGAGAGAAATAATAGAAAAAAATCTAATGGAAAAATGTGCCGCATATACAGGGATGTAAACATTAATGTAATGCAGTAAAAGAGTATCCAGGGCATATATACTAATGGTAGAACCAATGATCACTGCTCTGTGTCCAAGATCATCTTTTCTGTAAGCAAGCTGCGTAAGAAATTTTCTTTGCCTCCAGTACCACCAATTTTTGGTTTAATTTGTCAATATCTTGAGGCAGTGGCACCATCACCTGGCATTGGTAAGTTATATTTGGTTTCACTTTGAGATCTATTCCTTGTGCAATGTTAGTACATTGTCAAGGTGAAAATGTATTTACTTATATACCTTTGTACTTTAATATAAATCTTTATACTCTCTTTGTACTGCTATACTTTTAAACTGTGAAACAATAAGTTTTTCCTATCTGCTAGCTAATGCATATGTAATTGTATTTAAAAATGGTTGCCAGGGTTCAGTTTCGTTTCTGGTTTGTGTCTGGAGGGATGATTCATTTCTTCAGAATCGAAACTCAGGAATGTGAAGAAAGGGAGGATTCACCAGAAGACGTCAGAACAAATCAGAAAGACTGGATGCTAGCTTAAACCCCGCCTAATGCACGCCTTCCCCTAACACTCAATATAGTATTATGTATTGAAAAATAAAGCACAGTTGTTGCTCGGCTACTCACTGAGCTGAACGCCAGAGCATCAGCAAAGATTGAATCAGCTACGTGTCTGAATCATTTCTTTTTCGGTACCAGAAGCTCTGCGCTCACATTACAATTTGGAATGACTGGTGAATGAGGATTAATTGTCGTATTACGACCCCGACAATTTTGGAGCCCAACGGGGGCCGTGGCCAGCGATCCGAGACCCTCTGGACCCATGCCTGGATGTCTGTGGATGATACCCGTAGTGGCTGACCTCGAGGACTGATCACCCTCCTGATACGGTAAGTGGCGATCATATACACTGTATATGTCACACTTGCTAGTGTCTCAGCCGTTATTGGTTTGTCTGTGGTCTCTTTGGGTCCGGGAGGTGAATGATCGAGTGGTGAGATCAAACGTGATCCTGTGCCACGCTCTGAACCAGCAACTGAGAGACGTCGCATCCTGTGCGACCTCTGTACACCACACCTCCCTCACCGGTCATTGTACTCCGGTCAACCACCCTACCCGTGACTATTGTCTAGTAGTGAAGTGGACTGAAAAAATTGAGCCAGTTGTAGGTTGTGGGGCAGCTTAGAGGAAGGGATAGGAGACGCAGCCTCTGTGATATTGTACCAGCTAGGTAATTAAGACGTCCCGAGCAGGGACCACCTGTATTTCTGTGGAGGGCTCTCACTAGGAGACCGCCTCCCGACTGTTTAGAATATCGTGGCAGGATAGTCTGTTAATCGCTGTGTTCAGGTTAGGGACAGAAATTATTGAGCGCGAGGCTCGTCTTTTTCTAATACGTTGAGCGAGTTTCCGTATTGTGGGACACCAGCGTTGATATCGCTGCCAGCGATCCTGAGCTATAGCAGGGCGTAGTATTCTGTGAGCCAAGCTGCGTATCTTAAAGCAGAAGAAGTCAGTGCCCCACAAGTTAGATGAGGATGCCGTGGAAGTCAAGACAATGGTCACGGGAGGGCAAGAGACAGTCAAGAAGCTTATCTGCGAGTTGCGCGAGGCTTAAAGAACAAAGGATGAGAATAGGTTGATGGAGGGGAGGATCAGATAATGTAGAGCCCGTGTTTGGTTATAAAATGCCTGTGAACTGTGATCTTACAGATTGTAAAATGGCCGCCGTGCCACTGATGATGAAAATGTAGTCCCAGCCACCGCCCTGTAATGGTGGCGAGACGAGCTCTCCAGAAGTGTAGGTGTGTCCTGTTTGTGTTGTGCAGAATCCAACCTGGGTGGAGACCTGCCTTGTGTGTGCGTACGGACCGTCCTTGGGGCTCCGCCCAGACCACGGAGGATTATAGGAAAGTTTTGTAGAAATTAGGTCTGAAAACTGCTGTAATTTGTGACTGTAGAAGATACGGAGCTTTGTATCAGTGCTGTGTACTGTAGGGGAGGGGCTGAGCAGATCGCTGCGAGATTTCTTTGTCAGTTCTTCTTCTTTCTCCTTATCTACGCTACGTGCCGGAGAAGCAAGGGGGGAAAAGAGCTGGGCTCAATATTCTCCCTTGTACGCTGAAGAATTCTGTGCTGTTTCTAGTAGTCTTTTTTCTCTGTGTAGAGGAATGCTGTGATCTCTTATCTCTGTGTCCTTGGAATGGAGAGAGCACATACTGTAACGGTGTTCTCTGTATTTTCTCTGGTGGATCTGTGTCTGGTTTAAAGCGACAACATTGTTTTGAAGTATGAAGAAATATTATAATCTGGAATTTGAAAGTGAGATATAGTGCCTGGTTTTATAAGGAGATTTGTATCAGTGTAATTGAAAGATTGGTAAAAGAGTTGAGTAAAGCAAGCAATTAAAAGTTTGGGATAGGGGGGGGGTCTCCCTGCTGGATAATATGGTCCCTCCCCAGGAAATTAAGCCTCTACTCCCGACTGTAAACCCTGTGCCCCTTACAGCAATATATATCCTGGATTGCCGAGAAGTTCTATGGGCGTCTTATGGTAGTGTTTGAAGATCTGGGATTCCCATTGTAGTAAAAAGCCCATTTATACCTTTTTGTAGTAGATCCGATATTGGGATTTCCACTCCGGATGATGCATTGCAAATAGTAAAAGGTTTTCAAAAGAATTTAGTCCAGCAGGAAAAAAAAAAAAGGTTAAATCAGCAGCGCTTCTTACTGTCTATGTAACAGACTCTAGTTTCTGCCTCCTCCTATCGTACATGTGAGTCCAGCTTCACATTCCAATACGCCTTTAACCCCGTATGGGAATTTCATTATCTCCCCAGCCCCGCCATGCAAATTCTCAGATCAAGAGCTTGTTTTAATTAGAGTAGATGACAGACCCAATAAATATACTCTTATAAAACCTATCCCTGTGGGACCTTTCCCTGAAGTTACTGCTCAGTTCGTAATCTTTTCTATATGTTCGGTAAATTTACTGGGGGCAGATTTATTATTACAGTTCTGCTCCAGAATATAATTCCAAGATGATGGTCGTCAGATGGTCCTTGCGTTATATAACTCCTATGCAGATGAATATAAAGAGATGTGTATCCTACTTGCCCTTCCCACAGTTATGATGGTCCTGATAGACCCAGATTCTCCCCCAATAATGCCTGTAGAACCAGTAAAACTGTTTCTCAAACCTGGTGCCCCTTTTTCTAAAGTCCATCAATACTCTTTGAAATATGATCAGGAGCAGTGCCTCAAGGGGCAAATACAAATGTTACTCGATAATGGTGCCCTGATACCCTGTGTTTCCCCATGTAACACACCCGTGTTTCCCGTTAAGAAAAAAAAAAAAGGGGGGCCAGTTATAGCCCAAGAGTGTCAGGCCTACCTTGCCACTTATGGCCCCTTGCATCCAGGAGACGCTATGTCCACCCAAAGAGGGAATTTGCCCTGTGATATAGTGTTACACATTGCAGGCCCTATATATGATTACAAGACACCCGAGCACTGCCGTACAGTATTGCAGACTGCCTTGCAGACAGAGCTCACCTATGCAGGACATGCTACAGGTGTGCTGATTCAGCTTCATGGAGACAAACAGAGACCTGTTGCTTATTACAGCGGCCGCCTGGATACGGTGGCAAGAGGAAGCCCCTTCTGTGTTCGGGCCGTGTTGTCTGTCCAGTTGTTGCTACACAAGTCTTCAGAGATTGTTTTGGATTACCCACTGATGGTCCACACCCCACACGATGTACATAGTATCCCTAACCAAGTACAATCTAGCCACATGTCCATGGCTGGACAGCTGCGACTTCGGTGTGCTATTCTCATGCCTACTAATGTGACTTTGAAAAGGTGCACTGTCCTGAACCCCGCTACTTTTCTCCTAGTTCCTCTGGATCCAAAGGGGGGAGGAGTAGGTGACATGAAAAAGGACACTCTTTTTCTTTCTAAAATGGATCCAGAGGAACAAGATTAGGTTTCCAAACCATATGATTGTCTAGAATTGATGTTTCAGGAAACGGCTGGTCTCTAGTGTGCCTATTCTAATGCTGATTTTGAGCTTTTTGTAGATGGATCCCGTCACCAAGATGACCGAGGACGCTACTGTACCAGATATGCTGTGGTCTCAGAACATGAGATAATCAAGGTAGAGTCAATGCCAGCTCATATGTCTGCACAAGAAGCAGAGCAAACTAGCAGAAGGTAAGACTGTAAATATCTACACTGATTCCAGGTATGCTTTTGGCATTACACACGATTATGGGCCTATCTGGAGAGCCAGGGCTTTCCTGACAGCAAATGGCCACCCCATTAAACATGCTGAGGCAGTCCAGCAACTTATGAATGCACTACAGCTTCCCACCCAAGCAGGCATCATAAAGGTAAAGGCACATACCAAAGGCACTAATGGACGGACAAAGGGTAAGCACTGGTAGACCAGGCTGCCAAGAAAGCAACAAGCACTCCTGTGGCCTCTAGAGTACATCACCTAGACACCCCACCATCTCCACTTGTGTTGAAAGACATCTTAGCCCGGTTACAAGAACAGGCAAGTAAGGAGGAGAAAAATAGGTGGCAAAAGATAGGGGCTTGCTCTGATACCGTTACCGGACTATGGGGGAGGGGTGAAAAGGTCTGCCTACCACAGGTACTGTACCCAATGATGGCACAGGTTCTGCACAGGAATGTGCACCACTCGAAGACGGCCATGTGTGACACCCTACAGAAACAATGGATTGCCCCCGGGTTTTCCACCTGCGCAGAAAGGCAGGTACAGAGCTGCATGATATGTGCCACACATAATCAGGGTAGGACAGTGAAAACCCCATCCAAACACACTCCCCGGCCCTTTAACCAATTCCAGAGACTGCAGAATGATTAAATTCAGTTACCCAGGGTAGGGACGTATGAGTATGTGTTGGTCTGCATTGATTTATTTTCAGGTTGGCCAGAAGCCTACCCAGTTGCCAAAGCTACGGCTAAGACAACGGCAAAGAAACTGATGGCTGACATCATATGCAGGTATGGAGTTCCTGAAGTCATTGAAAGCGATCGGAGTTCCCATTTTACTGGAGAGATCATGTCAGAGGTAATGGCAGCACTGGGGGTAAGTCAAGCATTGCATACTCCATCCGCAGAGTAGTGGAAGAGTGGAGAGACTAAATGGAACTCTTAAGCTTAAAATCCAGAAGGCAATGACAGAGACTGGTAAACCATGGACAGAATGCCTTCCTCTAGCTTTGTTTTCAGTAAGATATACCCCAAACAGGAAGACAGGACTGTCACCGTATGAGATTCTGTTTGGCAGGAGCCCCAATCTTGAATGTTTCTTTCCACAACAGTTGCAGCCCAAGTACCAGGACTTGACTAGCTATGTGCAGGCCTTACATGGACACCTTGCCAGAGTGCATTTAACTGTCTTCAGTTCTCTTCCAGACCCAGACAAGGTTCCTGGACACCATCCCTTTGTGCTAGGAGACCTGGTGTATGTGAAAAAGTTTGTGCGTAGAGATTGTCTCCAGCCGAGATTTGAAGGACTTCACACGGTGATCCCGGTCACCCCCACTGCAGTAAAACTTGAAGGAAAGAGCACCCGGATCCACGACTCATATTGTAAAAGAGACCGAACCAGTGTTTAGTCACAGAAGTGACTGAAGGGAAATGTTGCTGTTGTTTTTGATCCTGGAAATGGGGGCCATCCTCGCCCCTACCTCTTCGGCCCCTATTGTAAATAAGAATTCTGGTCCCACTATTCTCTGGGTAAACCTGACAGCCCTGGTAAATATCTGGCGATTTGATTTCTGTGATGTAGTCAAGTGCCTTGAGACTGAATGGGTGGTAGAGGGAATCATCCAGTTTTATATGTGTGTTACCAGAAATGACAACAATAACTGTTATTATTGGTCAGATGCTGCCTGGAATACGGGAGATGATTGGGGATATAAACCTAGCGAAGCCATGTTCTCTAAGGATAGGACGGGTAGGAGTTTTCGTGAGAGAATGCATCTAACAGCCTTTCTGCAACCACTTAGGGGCTGTAAATGGGGTAAAAGCTGTCACCCCCTCCTCCTAAATCTTGAAAGCCCCCAATCTGCTGACCTGCAGACATTTGTACTGGGAAGGCATTATAATTATGTATTTAGTGCTGGACCCCATGCGTATTTAGGCCATATACAGCTCCAGGATATTAGCTTCAGACCAACCAAGGCCCCTGTTACCAGTATACCTAAAACAAGCCCAGGTGAGCGTTTGCAAAATGTAGTTAATGAAGTGATCCCCATTCCAGGTCTCAGTTGGCAAGAGGTTTTCTCCATAGAAACACAAACAGCCCCAAGGAAAAACCTATGGTTAGAATGGGTGAGATACAATGTAAGAGTCCAGAATATCTCTGTAGGATGTATTGCTTGTTCTGCTGCGAATACACACCTATACACATATGCACTGCTTTTTCCTGATGACAACACCACTGCCTGTGTCATGAATCTGTTGAAAGGTCTGAAGTCCACTGATTGTCCAGATTGTGTCCCACTGATTCATAAGAAACCTAAACTAAAGGTCCCAGGAGAAGTAACCGTATTAGCTGACAATTACACCTGCTATAATTCCCACGACACCACAGGTACACCAGTAGGGATCTTCGAGACAGGTTTCTGCAAAGGGAACAGTTCTCTAGATACTGACTTGCTAATTAAACATACACATTATATGTACACCAAAGATACCTGATGAACCTACCAGAAAGAGGAGAAGTTTTGATCAGCTCCACATGAGTTATGAGGAAGATCCACTAGTATATATTGATGCCATTGGAGTGCCAAGGGGGGTGCCTGACCAGTTTTGAAGCCCAGAACCAGATTTATGCCGGCATTGCTTCTATAGTACCACAGATGCAGATTAATAAAAATGTTGAATGGATCAATTATATATATTACAGTGAACAAAGATTTGTCAATTATAGCTGTGATGCCTTTTAGGGTATAGTTGAGGACTTGGGCCCTAACACTTGTATGACCCGTGCTGCAACCCGACCTAAGAGAACTACACTGAATCCTGTCCAGACAAGATCACATGTAGTGATATAAGAAGCTGACACAGGATTGTGGTTGGTGGATAGTGGAGACATTAACTTTTGGGAGTAGGCTGACAGTAATCCTTTTGGGAAGGAGCTGTAGACCAGCATGTCATGTCGCCCCCCACCACCAGAGAACCAACCACATCAGGTAGGGTAAGACAGATACAGGAGTATTATCCCTGGAGGCCCTCTGACTAGCTATGAAAAAACAATTGGCTGACCCTGAGAACCAACCTTTCTCATTTTACAAACAAATAATGACAATATGATAGATGTATAAGTACACCTGGGCAAGCCTAGGTAGTTAGTGAAAGCAATCTCGACTGGCACCTTCCTCAATCAAGAAGTAGACCCACCAGAGTACGATGGTACTGATCCAAGGGAGATCCCTAAGTATGTCCCCCTCAAGAGAGTAGACAAAACCCCCTATTCTCAGATGATGTTAAGAGATTTAGTTTAGGGACAGTGGGAGAACTCCATGTGAGGTTAGTGAAGGGTTCAGCTGCCTGGAGGCCTCTCGCTAGGGGAGAGTTTCTGAGGTGTCTGGATGAAGAAATCCACCTCCCCTTTTCCCATCACATGGACAGTCTCGAAGGATCCTTCTTTAAGGGAAAAACTTAGTGTTTAGGGGGGATTGTCAAGGTGAAAATGTATTTACTTATATACCTTTGTACTTTAATATAAATCTTTATACTCTCTTTGTACTGCTATACTTTTAAACTGTGAAACAATAAGTTTTTCCTATCTGCTAGCTAATGCATATGTAATTGTATTTAAAAATGGTTGCCAGGGTTCAGTTTCGTTTCTGGTTTGTGTCTGGAGGGATGATTCATTTCTTCAGAATCAAAACTCAGGAATGTGAAGAAAGGGAGGATTCACCAGAAGACGTCAGAACAAATCAGAAAGACTGGATGCTAGCTTAAACCCCGCCTAATGCACGCCTTCCCCTAACACTCAATATAGTATTATGTATTGAAAAATAAAGCACAGTTGTTGCTCGGCTACTCACTGAGCTGAACGCCAGAGCATCAGCAAAGATTGAATCAGCTACGTGTCTGAATCATTTCTTTTTCGGTACCAGAAGCTCTGCGCTCACATTACAATTTGGAATGACTGGTGAATGAGGATTAATTGTCGTATTACGACCCCGACAACATTAGTGTGGACCAGTGACATTAAGCTATGGAGTATAGGCATGTTATATGGTTTAACCGATCTGATATAATATGATATAGCAATAAGTGCCCTTCTTCTTCCCCTGGACCTGTTACAATTGTATGGGTACACTGCATTGTATAATTACTGCTACATTGATGTGATTCTAGTATTGCCAGCCCTATGGTGGTGCCACTTCAATCTGTTTGGCTCAACTTTAAGCACTATTGGCTACTTTTTAAATTGTCATATTTTTTAATGGATCAATAAACATTTTTCTATTTTTGTTCTAAATACGCTTCTGCTTATATGTTCATACAGTATGCATGTAGCGTAGAACAGCACTCCACATTATCCGATTTGGATGCAACAATTTTCTGAATTTCTACTCTAGCATTCACGGTGTAATATTGTGTGTCCTACATGGGGGGTAATAATCTGATTCTTAATATCTTGAGGCAGTAGACTGACTAAATCTTAGACACAAGACAGCAATCAGACAGCTGGGCACATGTCCGATTTCACAGAGTCTGTCCAAAGAAATAATTGCAGCTTGCAAAATTTGCATTTTCGGATCGCAATCAGCCATGCGAGTCAATAAGTCCATGGAAAACATTGTCATCCAAGTGTGGTGCAATTTTCATGGACAGACAGAACAGAGAAGATGTAGACTATTTTTTTGCATCTTCTCCACATTCAACAATATTGGATCACACTATGTGCAAACTCTGATCAAACTCTGACCAGAGTTTGATCATAGTGTGATTAGCATAATCATCCCGATTCTCTAGGATGAAAATATGGTGGTGTGATCCTATCCTTTGAGATTGCAGGGGGGAAAGAGAGAAAGGGTTTTACTCAGATCAGCAATGGACAGATGAGAGTAGCCACATTTTTATGGAAAGTACACAAAATAGCCTATAGATAAAGAGGAAAGCACATGGAGAGGAACTAAGTGCATGATAGAAGCTATGCTGAAACACGAAAGGGATAGAAGACAACAGAACCCTTGAGATATGCAGACTTCAAATACAGCCTATATTTCTGGGAGAGACACTCCCACATGAGAAAATTGTGAAAGTTTGATCAAGGTGCAAACTTCATATTAGGCCTGAAAATGAATAAAGGAATTAATATTACATACAAACTTTTTTTGCAAGCTTATTAACTGAAAGAGAGCACATACGTGTAAAAATATTTTTTTACTTATCAAAAGTTTCTAAAGCCTTAAAAACAGAAAAGCTGATTTTCAAATTAGAAAATAATTGAATTAAACTACAATTCTTTTACAGATTTTGCAGTTAACTGATATCAATATAGAGGTTTCACATCATAGATCAATTTTAAATTCAGATTTTACACATCTGTAGCTAGCAAAAGTCTGGCTCAAACTTCCAGGTTGTGGGATCTAGGCATGTGAAAGCTTTTTTTGAGATCTCACTCATTGCCAGCCCTGCTGCCTCGTTTATCAAGCTTAATACTGCTCTTCTTCTCAAAGGCTGTTTCCATTCAGTTAGTGAACTATGTGGCAGCACTGGGTTATTGCAAAGAGCGAGATCTTCTCAAGGTAGCTCTTGAGATCTTCACTAGTGTGGTCATAATAATTAATGAAGAATTTATATTTTAGTAGGGTTTTTCTGTTTTGGTTGTTGGGACATAGTCCCTAACCATACTTTCTTGTCTACCATCCATATCTGTTAAACTGTTAAATGCCGCTGTCATCCTCATAAAGCGGCATTTAGAATGAGCTCTTCTATGCACCAATTGCCCCCACACTCCGCTTTGAGACCACAGAGTACCGATGGGTTGATATGACAGCCTGGGGCTTGCTACAGGCCTGTGGATGATGCTTGTATGAGATTGTGATTTGTGCTAGATAAAATAATACAGTAAGGGTACCGTCACACAGTGCCATTTTCATCGCTACGACGGCACGATTCGTGACGTTCTAGCGATATCATTACGATATCGTTGTGTCTGACACGCTACTGCAATCCGGAACCCCGCTGAGAATCGTACGTCGTAGCAGATCGTTTGAAACGTTTTCGTCGTCTAGTGTCCCGCTGTGGCGGCATGATTGCATCGTGTGACACAGGTTGTATACGATGTGCGCACAGTAACCAACGGCTTCTACATCGCAAATACGTCATGAAATTATCGCTCCAGTGCCGTGTATTGCAACGTGTGACCGCAGTCTACGACGCTGGAGCGATAATTATACGACGCTGCAACGTCACGAATCGTGCCGTCGTAGCGATGAAAATGGCACTGTGTGACGGTACCCTAAGATTGCTGTATATAGTATAAGCGATCACATGATTGCAGGTCACATGATTGCAGGTTTAAGTCACTTACTTGCATTTTGTAGGTGACACAAGGAGTGAAACAGCAATAAGAAAAGAAATCCCGTCACTCACGTGTTGAATAATGCTCATTCAATCCAATAGATGGAAATCCACGCAAGACATTTGTCATTTTGTCACAATTGAGTGCTAGGATTTCTTTTCTTATTGCCCTACAAGAAATAAGCTCCATTGACCGCAAAATAAAAATTTACAGGTCTCAGAAAATGGGATACAAGCACTTTTTTTACTATTTATACACATTTGATATCATAATTGTACTGACCTGGAGAATCATATTTACAGGTTATTTTTCCTGCACAATGAACAACATAAAAGGAAAACCCAAAAATAAATGTGGAATTGCATTTTTTCAGTTTCACCTCACTTAGAAATTAATTCCTGTTTTCCAGTGCAATATGGTAAAATTACCAGTCTCATTCAAAATTGCAACTCATCCCACAAAACACAAGCCCTAAAAAGGATATGTGGGAGGAAAACTAAGAAGATTATGGCTCTTGGAAGAAGGGGAGGTAAAAACCAAAAACTTAAAATGGGCAGGTTTACAAGTTTCTAGTTTAACCCTTTTCTGACATATGATGTACTGGTACGTCGTATGCTGGCTCCCAGACTTTGATGTAATCTTGCACGCCAAGCCCACATCTTTCCCAGCAGATGATTACTGTGTTATTCAGCAATCATCTGACTGTAAAACCTGCAGGTGGAGCTGTTAAATGCCACTGTCAATCTCTGACAGCGGCATTTAACAAGAGCGGCATGGGGTGCATCATTCCACAGGGAAGCAATGGGTGCTGATGGGTTTCAATGAAAGCCAGGGGTATCCTGAAGAACTTCGTGTCTGCCATCACGGTACTCCTGTGTGAAAAGCAGCCAATGGTTCATAGGAGACAGTGATTTTTGCTATACATAGCAGTGCTGATGCACTGCTAACTATAGTACAAGCCATCAGACAATTGCAGCTTTAAGTACAGTGAAAGTGAAAAAAAAAGTTCTAAAAAATATGGAAAAAAATCTAAAAGTTCAAATCACCTCCTTTTCCCCCATTAAAAATAAATAAAAATACACATATTTGTTATCACTGTTTGTAAAAGTGTGAACTATCAAAATATATTATAAATTAATTCAATCGATAAACAGTGTAACGAGAATAAATATCACAAAGCCAGAAGTGGTGTTTTTAGGATGCCACAGCAGCACAAAAAAATGTAAAACATTATATCTACCCAAAGTGATATCACACAGGTCCTATACCAAAAATTGAAACCAATATGGCTCTCAGAAAATGGCGACACCAGTTTTTTTTCTTACACATATCTGAATAAAACAACTATTCATGCTTAGGCTACTTTCACACTAGCGTCGTGCACTGCATGTCGCTATGCGTCGTTTTGTAGAAAAAATGCATCCTGCAAAAGTGCTTGCAGGATGCGTTTTTTCTCCATTGACTTGCATTAGTGACGCAGTCCGACGCATTGCCACACGTCGCAACCGTCGTACGATGGTTGCGTCGTGTTGCGTCAGACCGTCGCCACCAAAAAACGTGGCATGTAACGTTTTTTGGTGCGTAGTGTCCAGCATTTCCGACCGCGCATGCGCGACCGGAACTCCACCCCCTCCTCCCCGCACCTCACAATGGGGCAGCGGATGCGTTGAAAAACAGCATCCGCTGCCCTCGTTGTGCGGCGCTTTCACAGCATGCGTCGGTGCGCCGCAACGTCGCATAGCGACGTGCAGTGCACGACGCAAGTGTGAAAGTAGCTTTAGTATCTGTGGAATTTTACTGACCTGGAGAATCAAACTGCCAGATCATTTGTACCGTAAATTGAACGCTGTTAATAAAAAAATTACAGAATTGCGGGGTTTTTTGCTATTTCGCCACACTAGGAATTTTGTTTCCTGCTTTCCAGTACATCACATGATAAAATGAATGGCATCATTCAAAAGTAAAACTTGTTCCACAAAAAACAAAGCTCTCCCAATGCTCTCAACAGAAAAATAAAAAAAGTTCTGGTTCTTGGAATAAAGGGAGGAAAAAACAAAAGCACAAAAATGGAAAATTGCCCCGTCATGAAGAGGTTAAAAATAATTTTTAACTTATAAAGACTTAGCTAGATCTTAATTGCAATAAATATAATTGTATATAATTAATATTTATAAATTTACTTGCCTTGTAACCAAAATATAAGGCATTTAACCAATAAGATTTAAGCGACTTATCCATAAAAACAGCATTATTAATAAATCTAATACTATGCAATTTAGGCCTCTTTCACACTAGCGTCGTACACTGCACGTCGCTATGCGTCGTTTTGTTGAAAAAACGCATCCTGCAAAATTGCTTGCAGGATGCGTTTTTTCTCCATAGACGTGCATTAGCGATGCAGTGCGACGCATTGCCACTAGTGTTGAGCGATACCGTCCGATACTTGAAAGTATCGGTATCGGAAAGTATCGGCCGATACCGTCACAGTATCGGAATCCAATCCGATACCGATACCCGATACCAATACAAGTCAATGGGACTCAAGTATCGGACGGTATCCCTGATGGTTCCCAGGGTCTGAAGGAGAGGAAACTCTCCTTCAGGCCCTGGGAACCATATAAATGTGTAAAAGAAAGAATTAAAATAAAAAATATCGCTATACTCACCTGTCCGACGCAGCCGGGACTTCAGCGAGGGAACCGGCAGCGTTGTTTGTTTAAAAATCGCGCTATTACTTGGTTACGTGAATTCCCGGCTTGTGATTGGTCAGGTCGGCCATGTTGCCGGGACGCGGACCAATCACAGCAAGCCGTGACGAAATTACGTCACGGCTTGCTGTGATTGGTCCGCGTCCCGGCAATATGGCCGCCCTGACCAATCACAAGCCGGGACGTCACGGGAGGCTGGACACGCGCTCATTTTAAAATGGGCACGTGTCCAGCCTCCCGTGACGTCACGGCTTGTGATTGGTTGCGCCGCGATCAACCAATCACAAGCCGGGAGGCTGGACGCGCTCATTTTGAAATGGGCGCGTGTCCAGCCTCCCGTGACGTCACGGCTTGTGATTGGTTGCGCCGCGATCAACCAATCACAAGCCGGGAGGCTGGACGCGCTCATTTTGAAATGGGCGCGTGTCCAGCCTCCCGTGACGTCACGGCTTGTGATTGGTTGCGCCGCGATCAACCAATCACAAGCCGGGAGGCTGGACGCGCTCATTTTGAAATGGGCGCGTGTCCAGCCTCCCGGCTTGTGATTGGTTGACCGCGACGCAACCAATCACAAGCCGTGATGTCACGGGAGGCTGGACACGCGCCCTTTTTAAAATGAGCGCGTTTCCAGCCTCCCGTGACGTCACGGCTTGTGATTGGTTAATGGCGGCCATGTTGCCGGGACGCGGACCAATCACAGCAAGCCGTGACGTATTTTCGTCACGGCTTGCTGTGATTGGTCCGCGGCCCGGCAACATGGCCGCCCTGACCAATCACAAGCCGGGACTTCGCGTAACCATGTAAAAGCGGGAATTTTAAACAAACAACGCTGCCGGTTCCTGCGCTGAGGTCCCGGCTGCGTCGGACAGGTGAGTATAGCGATATTTTTTATTTTAATTCTCTATTTTACACATTTTAACATTAATGTTGTTCCGATACCCGATACCCGATACCACAAGAGTATCGGAATCCCGGTATCGGAATTCCGATACAGCAAGTATCGGCCGATACCCGATACTTGCAGCATCGGAATGCTCAACACTAATTGCCACACATCGCAACCGTCGTGCGACGGTTGCGTCGTGTTGCGTCAGACCGTCGCCACAAAAAAATGTTACATGTAACTTTTTTTGTGCGTCGTGACCGTCATTTCAGACCGCGCATGCGTGGCCGGAACTCTGCCCCCGCCTCCCCGCACATCACAGTGGGGCAGCGGATGCGTTGTAAAACTGCATCTGCTGCCACCGTTGTGCGGCGCTTTCACAGTTTGCGTCGGTGCACCGCAACGTCACATTGCGACGTGCAGTGCACGACGCTAGTGTGAAAGTAGCCTTAATAAACATTGGTAGCGATGAGCGAGTGTACTCGTTGCTCGGCTGTTCCCGAGCTCGCTCGGGTGATCTCCGAGTATTTATTAGTATTCGGAGATTAAGCTTTCATCGCTGCAGCTGAATGATTTACAGCTACTAGACAGCTTGATTACATGTGAGGATTCCCTAGCAACCAGGCAACCCCCACATGTACTCAGGCTGGGTAGTAGCTGTAAATCTTTCAGCTGAGGCGATGAAAACTTAATCTCCGAACACTAACAAATACTCGGAGATCACCAGAGCGTGCTCAGGAAAACCCGAGCAATGAGTATACTCGCTCATCACTAGTAATTAGAAATAAGCGGATCTTTTCAAATTTTCCACCAAAATTTGATTTGTGGTGAAAAGTGCGAATCTTAGTACTGAAAAGTTTGAAATATGTGCTGGAGAGAGGGGAGAGAACTCTGTTGACCATATGAGCTTATAGTCTACACTAGAAACAGAGAGAGAACCCTGCTGACCATAAGAGCTTAAACTCTATAGGAGAAAGAAAGCCGAGGGGCTTACACTTTACAGGAGAGAGACGTCCCTTCTGATCATAACAGCTGACACTCTCTTTGGTAAGCACTGAGGTCTACACAGGTACGTGTTTCCGTGTTAAACAGGTTAAAGTTTTTTTTTTTGTATAAACTTTCAACATAACATAAACAGCTCTTCTGCAGCCAAAGCATTCAATAACAAAATAACATAATGATTTCTCAGTGTAGGCACAATAAAGTAGCACTGTCTCACCCACAGAGCAAAACAGGCAATGCCTATTCTCAGGCCTATGTTCACCATTACTGATCTTTTACTCAACAACTCTACAGACCCTGGCTACTCAGACATGGCTGAGCTAGTCATCCATAGCAACCAGTAACACTTGCAGTTTGATGCACACGGTCTATGTAGTCTCTTTTCCGAAAGATTCTGGCATATCTCTCTTTAGCTCCAGCACAACTCACTCTGCTCAGCTCTGCCCAACTGACTAACCAATTAACACATGGCCTAGCTCCAGTCATAGCTATCTAGGCGCACTTTATCAGAACCTGTAGTGCTAGGATTTGACTCTAGTTTGAGAAAGTCACTGGCAAGGTGCTGGAGGGGAGATATGTTTCACTGAGGCTAATGGCTCCAGTAATTTAAAACCCACAAGTTTTCCTCCAGCACATTAAGAGTTATGAGCCTTTTTGTTGAAGGCCTGGGTTTTTGTGGACAACCATAAAGCGGGTGGGGGTTGTCCATGTTATCTCCACCCCAGGGTGTGGTCTGGGGCTTGAATAGTCAACCTCCAGAGGTAGTCAGTTTTCAGTAGGGCTGGAAAGAGGAATGCCAGCAATTTGTGTCCAGCGGAGGAAAAACTGAACCTATGGAAGCAAAGTTCTCCGGAGCGGGCAGATCCCTGCAGATGTAAAAACTGTATACCATTTTGTTTTATTTTTCTGTTTTGCCAGAAGGGCTGTGTCTATTTTCACTTCACATTTGTTTATTATGCATGCAGCATAAACCACCAGAAGGTTTAAAGAGACAGAGTTCCCATTTCTAAATCTGTGTACCGCTGAGTTAGCTGACCTACCAAACTGGCTACACACTAGAAGACCATGCTAACCATAGGAGATTACACTGTACAGGAGAGAGCAAGAGGACCCCACTGACCAAAAGAGCTAGTCTACAGAAGAGAGAAAGAGGACCTGCTGATTATAAGAGCTAACACTCTACAGGAGACAGATGACCCTGATGACCATAAGAACTTACACTCTAAAGAAGAGAGAGACTTAGCCAGTGACTCTGGAGATGGAAAATGCCTATGCCATACAAACTCAACTATCATGGCCCAGGCACTGACTATCACCTTACAAAGTATGATTTGCAAGATGCCATCACTTCAGGGCATTATAGGGAAGACCACCTAGCAATGGAAAATGACTTTAGCCTGCTCCCTGTTGTTTCAACAGTGTGGCAAAGTTATTTATCTTTTTTTTATGAACCGCAAATTGAATCTTAAAATGTTCAAATTTTTGAAATAGAGTATTTACTAGTGTTGAGCGATACCTTCCGATATCGGAAAGTATCGGTATCGGATTGGATCGGCCGATATTAAAAAATATCGGCTATCGCCGATACCGATACCAATGCAAGTCAATGGGACCAAAATATCGGAATTAAAATAAACCCTTTCTTTCCTTGTAGGTTCATTCTACATGAAGGAAAACAACTAAGAATAATGTAGGATGTATTGGGGGAGGTGGCGGAGACATTAAAGGCATAGAGGTTTAGCCCAATCAAATAGAATAGCAGGAATTTTAATTTTTTTTTTAAGACGTTCGGAGTTACAAAGATATTGACTATGTTAATATTTTTTTTATTTTGTCAGATATTGATGTTTCACTACTTCCATGCCCTTCACCTTCTTTTTTACTTCTCCGACACTTTATTCTTCATCATCCTCAGCAGCAGCATCTTTGACATCAACTTCTTCTTCACCTTATTCATCTTCTTCTTCATCTTCTACCTATTATTTTTTTTGTTACATTCTTCATATTCTTTTTATTAAACTATTATTCTTCTTCATATTCTACTTCTTCATCATATTCTTATTTGTGACAGGCATTCCTGTAGTTGTTATCTATAACAGTTTGAAGATTACACCTTCCATTCTGCCTGTCACAAAAGAGTTACAACAGGATTTGTCCGTGTTCAGTTAGGCCTGCAGCAGCAGGCTTTTTCCAGGGGCACCACGAGGAGGAACGGACTCACCCCCATATACTGCTTAGTCTTCTTCTGCTTATAATTTAGATAATATCTTTTGCTCTGATGTTTAGTCTTGTGCTTAATGTTCTTCTGCTCTTTGTTCTGCAGCCTCTTGTTCTTCTGCTTCTCGGTCTTCCGGGTCGTCATCTTTAGGGTCTTGAACTTGGAAATGTAGCAGAAGGTACAAGAAGGCTGAGAAAATGCCGAGAACCAGCTGATGGAACTGGAACTCGGATGGCTACCCGGAGGTTCAAGAGCCAATGGAACTACCGAGGACCAGCTGACGTTACTGGAACCCGGTTACTAAGCAGGAGGTACCCGTGCCAGAAAGCACTACCAAGGACCACCTGACATTGGTGGAACTCGGATACCCAGAAGGAGACACCTAAGCCAAAGGCTCTGCCCGGAACCAGCTGACGGCACTGGAACCAGGGGGACCTATTCAAGATTGTCTTCCTAGAGCCCCAACTAGTGGTGTTGGAGCCAAGGCTCAGTAGGGGGAGCAGAGTGTAGGCCGAAGCCTGCACTGGAGGCAGCTTATTGTCTGTTGTGTCTGCGTGGCGTTTGCAGGACAAGTTGCCAGCTACACAGCAGGGGAACAGCTGGTGTTACTGAACCCCACTGACACAGTGGCGAGTGTTTTTCTCTGTGCAGCCAGCCCTCCCGAGCACCAACTGGCGGTGTTAGAGCCCAGGGAATCAAGGAGGAGCAGAGGAGCAGAGTGTAGGCCGAAGCCTGCACTGGAGGCAGCTTATTGTCTGTTGTGTCTGCGTGGCGTTTGCAGGACACGTTGCTGGCTACACAGCAGGGGAACAGCTGGCATTACTGAACCCCACTGACACAGTGGCAGGTGTTTTTCTCTGTGCAGCCAGCACTTCCGGGCACCAACTGGCGGTGTTAGAGCCCAGGGTCAGCAGGAGGAGCAGAGGAGCAGAGTGTAGGCCGAAGCCTGCACTGGAGGCAGCTTAGTGTCTTTTGTGTCTGCGTGGCATTTGCAGGACACATTGCTGGCTACACAGCAGGGGAACAGCTGGCGTTGCTGAACCCCACTGACACAGTGGCGAGTGTTTTTCTCTGTGCAGCCAGCACGTCCGAGCACCAACTGGCGGTGTTAGAGCTCAGGGAATCAAGGAGGAGCGGAGTGTAGGCCAAAGCCTCCACTGGAGGCAGCTTAGTGTCTGTTGTGCATGCGTGGCGTTTGCAGGACACGTTGCTGGCTACACAGCAGGGGAACAGCTGACGTTACTGAACCCCACTGACACAGTGGCAAGTGATTTTCTCTGTGCAGCCAGCACTTCCGAGCACCAACTGGCGGTGTTAGAGCTCAGGGAATCAAGGAGGAGCGGAGTGTATGCCGAGGCCTAGTTGGAGCAAGTTGAAAGGGAACCTTTAACCCGCCCCAGGCGTTTGTAGCTGAAAGAGCCATCTTGTACAGCACTAATGCTGCAAAAGGAAAAGGTGGCTCTTTTTATTATGTTCCTTGCAAACGCAAAACTAGACACTTATGTAATGTGTCCCCTCTCACCGTGAGACCGTCCCGGAGGTGGGACTTTCCTTCATAATGGGACGCAGCACAGCCGTCATTCCTCCCCCCTTGGCGACATGCGCCGCCTCCTCAGCATTGTTTGATTCTGTCCCGGAGCCTGTGCTGTTATGTTACCCCTTGGCCATGCGCAGTTAGCGCTGCCCGTCTTCTGACATCATTTGGTGTCAGGCTGGCTGCGCCTGTGTGGCCGCGCTGTTATGACCCCAATGGCAGAGGGTCTCAAAAATACATACCAAGTCTGCAAACACAAAAAACCAGCTCATAGGGCAGTGGTAACTGGGCTGACCATATATCTAATCCTAGCACCACAAATAGCAGCAGCCGGGGAACGTGCCTACATTGGTTCTAGACGTCTCGCGCCAGCCGGAGAACTAACTAACCCTAGAAGGGAAAAGATAGACCTTTCTTGCCTCCAGAGAAAAGACCCCAAAAGTTGGATACAAGCCCCCAACAAATAATAACGGTGAGGTAAGGAGAAAAGACAAACGTAAGAATGAACTAGATATTTAGCAAAGAGAGGCCCACTGACTAATAGCAGAATATAGTAAGATGACTTATACGGTCAGCAAAAACCCTATCAAAATTTCCACGCTGGATATTCAAGAACCCCCGAACCGTCTAACGGCCCGGGGGGAGAACACCAGCCCCCTAGAGCTTCCAGCAGAATCAGGAATCACATTTAGTACAAGCTGGACAAAAAATAATAGCAATGCAAATAACCAAAAAACAAGGAAGCAGGACTTAGCTTAATTTTGCAAAATCCAGGACCAGCAGACAGGAGCAAACAGAAAGGAACTGATTACAACGATGCCAGGCACTGGACTGAGAATCCAGGAAGTTTATATAGCAACACCCCTGGACTAACGACCCAGGTGGGTGCCAAACTGAGGAAAGACAATCCCAGAGTCATATCACTAGTGACCACAAGAGGGAGCCAAAAAAGTCTAATTCACAACAGTACCCCCCCTTTAAAGAGGGGTCACCGAACCCTCACCAAGACCACCAGGGCGATCAGGATGAGCAGCGTGAAAGGCACTAACTAAATCGGCCGCATGCACATCAGAGGCAACCACCCAGGAATTATCCTCCTGACCATAGCCCTTCCACTTGACCAGATACTGAAGCCTCCGCCTGGAGAGACGAGAATCCAAGATCTTCTCCACCACGTACTCCAACTCGCCCTCAACCAACACCGGAGCAGGAGGCTCAACAGAAGGAACCACAGGTACAACGTACCGCCGCAACAAAGACCTATGGAACACGTTGTGAATGGCAAACGACACCGGAAGATCCAAGCGAAAGGACACAGGATTAAGGATTTCCAATATCTTGTAAGGACCGATGAAGCGAGGCTTAAATTTAGGAGAGGAGACCTTCATAGGAACAAATCGAGAAGACAGCCATACCAAATCCCCAACACGAAGTCGGGGACCCACACCGCGGCGGCGGTTGGCAAAACGCTGAGCCTTCTCCTGTGACAACTTCAAGTTGTCCACCACATGATTCCAGATCTGCTGCAACCTATCCACCACGGAATCTACCCCAGGACAGTCAGAAGGCTCCACATGTCCCGAGGAAAAACGAGGATGGAAACCAGAGTTGCAAAAAAATGGCGAAACCAAGGTAGCGGAACTAGCCCGATTATTAAGGGCAAACTCAGCCAACGGCAAGAAGGTCACCCAATCATCCTGATCTGCAGAAACAAAACACCTCAAATAAGCCTCCAGAGTCTGATTAGTTCGCTCCGTTTGTCCATTAGTTTGAGGATGAAAGGCAGATGAAAACGACAAATCAATGCCCATCTTAGCACAAAAGGATCGCCAGAACCTGGAAACAAACTGGGATCCTCTGTCAGACACGATATTCTCAGGAATGCCGTGTAAACGAACCACATTCTGAAAGAACAAGGGAACCAGATCGGAAGAGGAAGGCAGTTTAGGCAAAGATACCAAATGGACCATCTTGGAAAAGCGATCACATACCACCCAAATGACAGACATACCTTGAGACACCGGAAGATCTGAAATGAAATCCATGGAAATGTGTGTCCAAGGCCTCTTCGGGACAGGCAAGGGCAAGAGCAAGCCGCTGGCACGAGAACAGCAAGGCTTAGCCCGAGCACAAGTCCCACAGGCCTGCACAAATGACCGCACATCCCGTGACAAGGAAGGCCACCAAAAGGACCTAGCCACCAGATCTCTGGTGCCAAAAATTCCCGGATGCCCTGCCAACACCAAGGAATTAACCTCGGAAATGACTCTGCTGGTCCACTTATCAGGAACAAACAGTATGTCAGGTGGACAAGAGTCAGGTCTACCAGCCTGAAATCTCTGCAACACATGTCACAAATCCGGAGAAATGGCTGACAAAATTACTCCCTCTTTAAGAATACCAACTGGTTCTGCGACTCCAGGAGAGTCAGGCACAAAGCTCCTTGAAAGAGCATCAGCCTTCACATTCTTTGAACCTGGTAAATACGAGACCACAAAGTCAAAACGGGAGAAAAACAATGACCAACGGGCCTGTCTAGGATTCAGGCGTTTAGCAGACTCGAGATACATCAGATTCTTGTGATCAGTCAAGACCACCACACGATGCTTAGCATCCTCGAGCCAATGACGCCACTCCTCAAATGCCCACTTCATGGCCAGCAACTCCCGATTGCCAACATCATAATTCCGCTCAGCAGGCGAAAACTTCCTAGAGAAGAAAGCACATGGTCTCATTACAGAGCAACCAGGGCCTCTCTGCGACAAAACGGCCCCTGCCCCAATCTCAGAAGCATCCACTTCAACCTGAAAGGGAAGTGAGACATCAGGCTGGCACAAAACAGGCGCTGAAGTAAACCGGCGCTTCAACTCTTGAAAAGCTTCCACGGCTGCAGGAGCCCAGTTAGCAACATCAGAACCTTTCTTGGTCATATCCGTCAAAGGTTTAACAACGCTAGAAAAATTAGCGATAAAACGACGGTAGAAGTTAGCAAAACCCAAGAACTTCTGAAGACTCTTAACTGACGTGGGCTGAGTCCAATCATGAATAGCTCGGACCTTGACTGGGTCCATCTCCACCGCAGAAGGGGAAAAAATAAAACCCAAAAAGGGAACCTTCGGGACTCCAAAGAGACACTTTGAGCCCTTAACAAACAAAGCATTCTCACGCAAAACCTGAAACACCATCCTGACCTGCTCTACATGCGAGTCCCAATCATCAGAAAAAAACAGAATATCATCCAGATAAACAATCATAAATTTATCCAGATACTTCCGGAAAATATCATGCATAAAGGACTGAAACACTGAAGGAGCATTAGAGAGCCCGAAAGGCATCACCAAGTACTCAAAATGACCTTCGGGCGTATTAAATGCAGTTTTCCATTCATCTCCTTGCTTAATGCGCACAAGGTTGTACGCACCACGAAGATCTATCTTGGTGAACCACTTGGCACCTTTAATCCGGGCAAACAAGTCCGACAACAGAGGCAAAGGATACTGAAATTTAACAGTGATTTTATTCAGAAGCCGATAGTCAATACACGGTCTCAAAGATCCGTCCTTCTTGGCCACAAAAAAGAATCCCGCACCAAGAGGGGAAGAGGATGGACGGATATGCCCCTTCTCCAGAGATTCCTTGATATACGAACGCATTGCGGTATGCTCAGGTACAGACAGATTAAATAATCTTCCCTTAGGAAATTTACTACCTGGAATCAAATCTATAGCGCAGTCACAGTCCCTATGAGGAGGAAGAGCACTGGAGCTGGACTCGCTGAATACATCCTGGTAATCAGACAAATACTCAGGAACTTCCGAAGGAGTAGAGGAAGCAATAGACACCAGCGGGGAGTCACCATGAATTCCCTGACAGCCCCAACTTGACACAGACATTGCCTTCCAATCTAAGACTGGATTATGGGTCTGTAACCATGGCAGACCCAAAACGACCAAATCATGCATTTTATGTAGTACAAGAAAACGAATCACCTCCCGATGTTCAGGAGTCATGCACATGGTTACCTGTGTCCAAAACTGCAGTTTATTTTCCGCCAATGGCGTAGCATCAATACCTCTAAGAGGGATAGGATTTACCAATGGCTCAAGAACAAAACCACAGCGCTTGGCAAACGACAGATCCATAAGACTCAGGGCAGCACCTGAATCCACAAACGCCATAACAGGGTAGGAGGACAATGAGCAAATTAAAGTCACAGACAAAATAAATTTAGGTTGCAAATTACCAATGGCGACAGGACTAACAACCCTAGTTAGGCGTTTAGAGCATGCTGATATAACATGTGTAGAATCACCACAGTAAAAACACAACCCATTCTGACGTCTATGATTTTTCCGTTCATTTCTAGTCTGAATTCTACCACATTGCATTAAATCAGGTGTTTGTTCAGACAACACCACCAGAGGATTCGCGGCTTTGCGCTCCCGCAAACGCCGGTCAATTTGAATAGCCAGCGCCATGGAATCATTCAGACCTGTAGGAATGGAGAAACCCACCATCACATTCTTAATGGCTTCAGAAAGGCCATTTCTGAAATTTGCGGCCAGAGCACACTCATTCCACTGAGTAAGCACGGACCATTTCCGAAATTTTTGGCAATACACTTCAGCTTCATCCTGCCCCTGAGAAATAGCCAACAAGGCTTTTTCTGCCTGAATTTCAAGATTGGGTTCCTCGTAAAGCAATCCGAGCGCCAGAAAAAACGCATCAACATTTGCCAATGCCGGATCTCCTGGCGCTAGCGAGAAGGCCCAATCCTGAGGGTCGCCCCGTAAGAAAGAGATAACAATTTTTACTTGCTGAGCTGAATCTCCAGATGAACGGGGTCTCAGAGATAGAAACAATTTACAATTATTCCTGAAATTCCTAAACTTAAATCGGTCTCCAGAGAACAGCTCAGGAATAGGTATTTTAGGTTCAGACATTGGACTACTGGTAACAAAGTCTTGTATACCCTGCACACGAGCAGCAAGCTGATCCACACTTGTAATCAAAGTCTGGACATTCATGTCTGCAGCAAGCACAAGCCACTCAGAGGTAAAGGGGAGAAAAAAAGAGAGGAAAGAAAAAAAAAAAAAAACTCAGACTTTCCTTTCTTGTAATCCCACTTCTGCAATGCATTAAACATTCAACCTTGGCCTGGCATACTGTTATGACCCCAATGGCAGAGGGTCTCAAAAATACATACCAAGTCTGCAAACACAAAAAACCAGCTCATAGGGCAGTGGTAACTGGGCTGACCATATATCTAATCCTAGCACCACAAATAGCAGCAGCCGGGGAACGTGCCTACGTTGGTTCTAGACGTCTCGCGCCAGCCGGAGAACTAACTAACCCTAGAAGGGAAAAGATAGACCTTTCTTGCCTCCAGAGAAAAGACCCCAAAAGTTGGATACAAGCCCCCAACAAATAATAACGGTGAGGTAAGGAGAAAAGACAAACGTAAGAATGAACTAGATATTTAGCAAAGAGAGGCCCACTGACTAATAGCAGAATATAGTAAGATGACTTATACGGTCAGCAAAAACCCTATCAAAATTTCCACGCTGGATATTCAAGAACCCCCGAACCGTCTAACGGCCCGGGGGGAGAACACCAGCCCCCTAGAGCTTCCAGCAGAATCAGGAATCACATTTAGTACAAGCTGGACAAAAAATAATAGCAATGCAAATAACCAAAAAACAAGGAAGCAGGACTTAGCTTAATTTTGCAGACAGTAGCAAACAGAAAGGAACTGATTACAACGATGCCAGGCACTGAACTGAGAATCCAGGAAGTTTATATAGCAACACCCCTGGACTAACGACCCAGGTTGGTGCCAAACTGAGGAAAGACAATCCCAGAGTCATATCACTAGTGACCACAAGAGGGAGCCAAAAAAGTCTAATTCACAACACCGCGCTGCCCGAAATCCCATTTCGCAGCATCTTCTAATGTAATTACACTGCGGGCCTGGGATCCATGGGCATGCGCAGTGCATAACTTCGCCTCTCACTCCCCTCCTTCCGGCTTCTTCAGACTGTGCGGCGTCACGGCCGTGGCATGCTATTAGGGATCAGCTGACGGCGCACAGTCTGAAGAAGGCGGAGGGAGATGAGAGAGAGCCTGAGGTGAAGATATGCACTGCACATGCCCATGGATCCCAGGCCCTTAGTATGATTAAAGCAGAAGAGACTGCGAGGCGGAATCTCGGGCAGCGCGTCCGCACAGGCGCAGGCAGCCTGACAACAAATGATGTCAGAAGACGGGCGGCGCTAAATGTGCATGGCCAAGGGATAACATAACAGCGCAGGCTATGAGACAGATTCAAACAATGCTGAGGAGGCGGCCCACGGTGCCAAGGGGGAAGGAATGACGGCTGTGCTGCGTCCCATTACGAAGGAAAGTCCCACCTCCGGGACGGTTACACGGTGTGAGGGGACACATTTCATAAGTGTTAGGTTCAGCGTGTGCAAGGAGCACAAAGAAAAGAGGCACCTTTTCCTTGTGCAGCATTACTGCTGCACAAGGCGGCTCTTTCAGTAACAAACGCCTGGGGGGGGGCAGGTTCCCTTAAATTTCAGTAGCTGTGTCAGCCTGGCAGTCACAGGACACATTGCCGTAACACATCAGGGGAGCAGCTGGGGTTACTGAACTCCAATAACAGAGGAGCAACTGTTGACTGTGCAGACAGCACTTCCGGGCAGCAACTGGCGGGGTTGGAGCCCAGGGACAGCAGGAGGAGCAGGCTGGAGGTATTGCCGCAACACAGCAGGGGAGCAGCCGGCGTTACTGAACCCCAATAACAGAGGAGCAACTGTTGACTGTGCAGACAGCACTCCCGGGCAGCAACTGGCGGTGTTGGAGCCCAGGACAGCAGAAGGAGCAGGCTGGAGGTATTGCCGCAACACAGCAGGGGAGCATCTGGCGTTACTGAACCCCAATAACAGAGGAGCAACTGTTGACTGTGCAGACAGCACTTCTGGGCAGCAACTGGTGGTGTTGGAGCCCAGGGAATCAAGGAGGAGCAGAGGAACAGAGTGTAGGCCGAAGCCTGATTGGAGGAAGTTGAAAGGGAACCTTTAACCCCCCCCAAGGCATTTGTAGCTGAAAGAGCCATCTTGTGCAGCACTAAGTATGCAAAAGGAAAAGGTGGCTCTTTTAATTATGCTCCTTGCAAACGCAGAACTAAAACACTTATATGTGTCCCCTGATACCGTCCCGGAGGTGGGACTTGGGACTTTCCTTCAAAATGGGATGCAGCACAGCCATCATTCCTACCCCCTTGGTGCAGTGCACCACCTTCTCAGCGTTGTTTGAATCTGTCCTGGAGCCTGCGCTGTTATGTTATCCCTTGGCCATGCGCACTTAGCGCTGGCAGTCTTCTGACATCATTTGGTGTCAGGCTGGCTGCGCCTGTGCAGACGCGCTGCCCGAGATTCCGTCTCGCTGTCTCTTCTGATTTAATCACACTGCGGACCTGGGATCCATGGGCATGCGCAGTGCATATCTTCGCCTCTCATTCCCTTCCTTCCGGCTTCTTCAGACTGTGCGGCGTCACGGCTGTGGCATGCTATTAGGGATCAGCTGACGGCGCACAGTCTGAATAAGGCGGAGGGAGATGAGTGAGAGCCTGAGGTGAAGATATGCACTGCGCATGCCCATGGATCCCAGGCCCACAGTGTGATTAAAGCAGAAGAGACTGCGAGGCGGAATCTCGGGCAGCGCGTCCGCACAGGCAGCCTGAAAACAAATGATATCAGAAGAGGGGCAGCGGTAAGTGCGCATGGCCAAGGGATAACATAACATCGCTGGCTACGGGACAGATTCAAACAATGCTGAGGAGGCGGCGCACGACACCAAGGGGGTAGGAATGACGGCTGTGCTGCGTCCCATTACGAAGTAAAGTCCCACCTCTGGGACGGTCTCACGGTGTGAGGGGACACATTTTATAAGTGTTAAGTTCTGCGTGTGCAAGGAGCTAAACTAAAAGAGCTACCTTTTCCTTGTGCAGCATTACTGCTGCGCAAGGTGGCTCTTTCAGTAACAAACGCCTGGGGGGGGACAGGTTCCCTTAAATTTCAGTAGTTGTGTCAGCGTGGCGGTCGCAGGACACATTGCCGGCTACACAGCTGGGGATCAGCTGACGTTACTGAAACCCAATAACACTGGGTCATGTGTTTTGACTGTGCAGCCTGCACTTCTGAACATCAACTGGTGGTGTTGGAGCCCAGGGATTACAGTTCAGGTGGTAGAAACATGAACGCAACAGGAGACCTGGATACTGTAGCCAACCAATTATTTAAGCTGGAAGAGGAGTGGCAAATTCCTGCGAGATCCATGCCTTGTTCATTTTAAGAAAAGTAAGCCTGTCAACGTTATCGGAGGATAGTCGCATGCGACGGTCTGTTAGTACACCACCTGCGGCACTAAAGACGCGTTCCCATAATACACTAGCAGCAGGGCAAGACAGCACCTCCAATGCATACTGGCTTAGCTCTGGCCATGTATCCAGCTTAGAGACCCAAAATTTGAAGGGGGAAGAGCCTTCTGGGATTACAGTAAGAGGGCAAGACATGTAGTCTGTCACCATCTGATGGAAACGTTGCCTCCTGCTGACTGGAGCCGTCTGTGATGGTGTAGACATGTGTGGCGGGCACACAAAACTGTGCCACAGTTGGGCCATACTGGTCTTGCCTTGTGCTGAGGCACTGATTCTGCTCCCTCTTTGTGCAGAGCTTCCTCCACTGCCTCGACGCACTGAGCTGCTTTGCAAAGCGCTAGCAGCACTGCTCTCACTTGGATTGGAGAGGATGATGGAATTCACCAGTGTGTCTTGGTACTCCTGCAATTTACGCTCCCGGTTCAATGGTGTTATGAGGCTCTGTAAGTTGTCCCGGTAGCGAGGATCTAGGAGGGTGTACACCCAATAATCAGCCGCGTTCAGAATGTGGGCGATGCGGCGGTCGTTTCTCAGGCACTGCAGCATGTAATCAGCCATGTGCTGCAGACTGCCAACTGACCAAGAAATGCTGTCCCCTGCTTGAGGCGTGATCTCTGCCTGCTCTGCATCACCCCACCCTCGCTCTACACACTGGCTACTGGAGAATTGTGTAAATCCCTCTGGACCGATGTCTTCCTCCTCCATTGACTCCTCCTCATCCTCCTCACAAAGTGTCCCCTGCCTAGGCCTTTGTGAGGAACCACGTAGCGCTGACTGTCCAGAAGCTGATGGAATTGGTGATTCCTCATCCTCCACCTTTTCCACATCATCCCTTATCGCTTGCAGTGTTTGTTGAAGCAGGCAGATAAGGGGGACAGTCATGCTGACTAGTGCATCATCTGCACTCGCCATCCGTGTGGAATCATCGAAGGAACGCAAAACCTGGCAGACGTCCTTCATAGTGGCCCACTCAGTGGTTGTGAAGTCTGAACGGCGCGAAGTGCGATTTCTTTGCGCCTGATGCAGCTGGTACTCCATTACTGCTGGCTGCTGCTCACACAACCGCTCCAACATATGTAACGTGGAATTCCACCTGGTGGATAGGTCAGATATGATGCGATGTTCGGGAAGGCGGAATCGGCGCTGCAGGGCTGCAATGCGCGATCTTGCCATGCTGGAACGCCGCAAGTGAGCACACTCTAGGCGGACCTTGTGCAGCAGTGCATCAAGTTCCGGATAGTCCCTCAAAAAACTCTGCACGACCAAGTTGAGCACATGTGCCAGACATGGGATGTGAGTGAGGTTGCCTAGGGCAAGAGCTGCCACCAGATTTCGGCCATTGTCACACACTACCATGCCTGGCTGGAGATTCGCTGGCACAAACCACACGTCGCTCTCCTGCTTGATGGTATTCCAGAGCTCCTATGCTGTGTGGCTTCGATTCCCAAAAGAAATTAATTTCAATACGGCCTGTTGACGTTTGGCCACTGCTGTGCTCATGTCGGTCATAACAGGTAAACATTCACGGGTCCATGTGGAGGTGGACTGTGACGGCTCCTGCAGCGATGATTCTGAGGAACTTGTGTATGAGGAGGAGTCAATGCGGACAGACTGGATTCCTGCAATCCTTGGAGTTGGCAGGACACGTCCTGCGCCACTCGCTCGATCTGTACCCGGCTCAACAACATTAACCCAATGGGCAGTGAGGGAAAGGTATCGCCCCTGTCCATGGTGACTGGTCCACGCATCGGTGGTGAGGTGGACCTTGCTACTGACGGCGTTCAGTAGTGCATGTTTTATGTGTCCCTCCACATGCTTTTGCAGGGCAGGGACGGCTTGCCTGCTGAAATAAAAGCGGCTGGGCACATTGTATTTCGGTTCTGCCAAAGCCATCAAGTTACGGAAGCTGTCAGTCTCCACCAGCCTGAATGACAGCATTTCAAGGGACAGTAGTTTTGCAATGCCAGCATTCAGAGCCTGTGCTCGGGGGTGGTTTGCCGAGAATGGCTGCTTTTTCTCCCATGCCTGTGCTACCGATGGCTGTAGACTGGGCTGGGAGTGTGAGGATGACTGGGAACGTGGGGCTGTGGGTGGAATTACTGTGGGTCTCTGGACAACAGTGCCAGAGGTTCTTCCATGGCGATCCTGTGAGGAAGCCGAACCAGCTGTGTGTGAGCTGGAGGAAGAGGCAACAACACGAGCTGAAGAGGTGGTAGGTACCGCAGTTGGTTGGCCTAGGTCTTCAGTGTGTTTTTGTAACTCCACCGCGTGCTTGGTCCACACATGTTTCCACATATTTGCGGTATTGAGGTTGCTGACATTTTTCCATCTTTTGACTTTCTGATGACACACCTTGCATTTGACAAAGCAAATGTCATCTGCAACTGTGTCAAAAAAGGACCAGGCACTGCAAGTCTTGGGAGCGCCCGTTTTGGCTTTTGGAAGAGGCATGCTCCTAACGGGTGCCGAAGTGGAGGCTACAGGAACCGCAGTCTTCCCCCTCCCTCCAGAGCTGCTCCCACCACCTTCCTGTACCTCACACCACAATGGGTCAAGGACCTCATCATCTACACTACCCTCTGCCACCAACTGCTCCTCCTGGGTAGTCTCAGCAGCACAGTACGCACCAGAAAGTGGCATCTGAGTCTCATCATCAGATGCGTACTGCGGTGTGGTGACCGGAGGCACTGGCCCACCCGCCTCTTCAGAGTCAGAGAGAAAAAGCTGTTGGGCATCACTGCACACTGCCTCTTCTTCCATTTCTCCAATGCTGCTTGGCTGGCCCCCTGTTTCCAAGCCAAGAGATTCAGAGAACAGAAGTAGAGATGGCTCCTGTCCTGGGCTCTCTGACTGCCTGGGCAATTTGGCAGGTGGTGAAGAGACAGATGGGTGCTCTCCAGTGCTCTGTGCCTGAGAGGATGTGGCACTAATTGAAGTCGATGCGTTAGCTGCCATCCATCCGACAACGGCTTCAATTTGGTCTTCACGCAGCAGCGGTGTACGGCGCTCTCCGACAAAGCTGCGCATGAAGGACTGTTCCCTGCTGAAACTGGGTGATGATGAGTCACCGGTGCCCGCAGCAGGCACAGAATCCCCACATCCTCTCCCTGCTCCGCGCCCACGCCCATGCCCACGTGCCTTACTCCCTGCCCTCTTCATCTTGGTTGACTGATAAAGATAAGCAGAAAAGTACTAAGGGCTTAGTGTGCTTATTCCTGAACAGCTCCTAACAGGTATAAGAAACACTAATTTTCTAAAGTGTGGACTAGACTTTAATATGAGCTAATGTGGCCTACACAACTGTAAAGTGGTGTGTTTGGTGAACTTTATTATTTTTTTTTTTTTTTTGCAGAAATGACTACAGATACAGAGCGATGAGCACTCACACAGAGACCGTGCAGACAGCCGTAAATGGCTCTGCAAGGCCAAAAAAAGCTCCTCAATGTAATCCTATGTAGTATTTTTCCACAATTTAGCTGGATACGGGTGGAAAGCCACTAATAGGAAATATTTGAAAAAAAGTGCAGCAGGCTGCACTAATAGCAAAAAAGGACAATGGATAGAACGGTATGAGGCAGTGACACACCCTGAGCTGAATACAACCGGCTGTGGCTGCACACAGACTACAGAGCGATGTGCAGTCACACAGAGACCTTGCAGACAGCTGTGAACAGCGCTGCAAGGCAAAAGCAAGGTTCTCACACAGCGGTTGCTAAATTAGCCTGGGTAAAGCACAATGAAGCAAATCGCTATCTCTAAACTGGCCCTCAGTCAGAACACAGCGTCCTGTCCCTAACTGAATTCACAGCAGAGTGAGCCCTAAATAGCAGCAGAGACTTTTATAGTGCATCATGACCTCATTTCAGCAACCAATCACAGCCATGCCAGTACTTCCATGCCCACCATGCAGAACAGGATGTGCCCACACTTCTAATCAGTCCTCATTGGCTGAATTCGGGCAGTTTGAATTCTGGGAACTTCCGATTCCGGTATCCGATATACGGAAAATATCGGAACTCGGTATCGGAATTCCGATACCGCAAATATCGGCCAATACCCGATACTTGCGGTATCGGAATGCTCAACACTAGTATTTACAGAAATTCTATTTGAACCCAATGCTCCTTGAATCGATCTGCTCATCTATATTGGCACTGTGTTGAAAATTGGAAATGCAAAGCTTGTAGTCATAAACAAACCTGAATTGTAAAGTTTGGGATTCATACTGGACTCTTAGTGTCCGTGCATGGACCTCAAACATGGACTTTTTCCTGGAAGTCCATCATAATGTTTGGGTTCGCCAGCAGAATAAACTTTGTTGACAGGCTGCTGTGCAGCCAATCAACAAGCTTTTATGCTGTGGGCACTTCTGGTGCTATGACAGTCATACCAAGTACTGACATGGCTGTAATTGGCTGACCACCATGTGATCCTGCCTGTATAAAGGGGGGTCATGGGTTGCGCCACCATTCAGTTCCTCATGCAGTGTGGAACTCTATGTCATATCAGCCTTGTGTTGTGTGCCATCTAAGCCTCTTTCTCTGTGACTGAAAAGCCTATTTCAGTGTGCCATAGCAGCATTGTGTAGACTGCTCTAAAGCCTTTTCCTGTGTGCTATATGTTATGATCCGGTGACCTTGGAGTCGCATGAGACTTTCTCAGGAGTAGGTGGAACCTGTACTGACCGCAAACCCTAAACTGTCACCGCAACTAGAAGTAGCCGTGGGGTGTACCTAACACATCCTAGACACCTCGACACAGCCGGAGGACTAAATACCCCTATAGATGGAAATGGGAATTCTATCTTGCCTCAGAGCAGAACCCCAAAGGATAGGCAGCCCCCCCAGAAATATTGACTGTGAGTATTAGAGGAAAGACACACGCAGGCAGAAATCAGGATTTAGCAAAAGAGGCCACGCTAGCTAAATAGGAAAGGATAGGACAGAATACTAAGCGGTCAGTATTAAAACCCTAAAAATATCCACAGCAGATAATACAAAAATTCCACCATCTAACTAAAGACATGGAATGTATATCTGCATCTCCTGAGAATCCAACTAGACTGAAATATCCAAACACAGTCTAAGCTGGACAAGAAAAAACATTGAATAGTACTGAATTGTAAAGCACACAGCAAGTGTGCTACAAAAACGAAACCAGACAATTATCTTTGCTGATTGGGCAGCAGGGCAGGAGGAACCAGACAGAGATGCAAAACCTCCAAGAACAATGGACAACTGGCAAGGGCTAATGAATCCTGCACACCTAAATATCCCAGTCAGAGCTGCAATCAGCAGGGACACCTGCCCAGGATTGCAACCCAGGGACAACTGCATTACTACCAACAACCACCGGAGGGAACCCAAGAGCAGAATTCACAACAGTACCCCCCCCTTGAGGAGGGGTGACCGAACCCTCACCAGAGCCCCCAGGCTGATCAGGACGAGCCAGATGAAAGGCACAGACCAAATCAGCAGCATGGACATCAGAGGCAAAAACCCAAGAATTATCCTCCTGGCCATAACCCTTCCATTTGACAAGGTACTGAAGCCTCCGCCTCGAAAAGCGAGAATCCAAAATCTTCTCAACCACATACTCCAACTCCCCATCAACCAACACAGGGGCCAGAGGATCAACAGAGGGAACAACGGGCATCACATATTTCCGCAATAAAGATCTATGGAAGACATTATGGATAGCAAAAGAAGCCGGAAGGGCCAATCGAAAAGACACTGGATTAATAATCTCAGAAATCCTATAAGGACCAATAAAGCGAGGCTTAAACTTAGGGGAAGAAACCTTCACAGGAACATGACGGGAAGACAACCAGACCAGATCCCTAACCCGAAGGCGGGAACCAACACACCGCCGAAGGTTAGCAAAACGTTGAGCCTCCTCCTGAGACAATACCAAATTGTCCACCACATGAGCCCAAATCTGCTGCAACCTGTCAACCACAGAATCCACACCAGGACAGTCAGAAGGCTCAACCTGCCCTGAAGAAAAACGAGGATGAAATCCAAAATTACAAAAGAAGGGTGAAACCAAGGTAGCCGAACTAGCCCGATTATTAAGGGCAAACTCGGCCAATGGCAAGAAAGCCACCCAATCATCCTGATCAGCAGACACAAAGCATCTCAGATAAGTTTCTAAAGTCTGATTAGTTTGCTCGGTCTGGCCATTTGTCTGAGGATGAAATGCGGAAGAAAAAGACAAATCAATGCCCAGCTTAGCACAAAAGGCCCGCCAAAACCGAGAAACAAACTGAGAACCTCTGTCGGACACAATATTCTCCGGAATACCATGCAAACGAACCACATGCTGAAAAAACAACGGAACCAAATCAGAAGAGGAAGGCAATTTAGGCAAAGGCACCAAATGGACCATCTTAGAGAACCGGTCACAAACAACCCAGATGACAGACATCTTCTGGGAAACCGGAAGATCAGAAATAAAATCCATAGAAATATGCGTCCAGGGCCTCTCAGGGACCGGCAAAGGCAAAAGCAACCCACTAGCACGGGTACAACATGGCTTGGCCCGCGCACAAGTCCCACAGGACTGCACAAAAGAACGCACATCACGTGACAAAGAAGGCCACCAAAAGGACCTACCAACCAAATCTCTGGTTCCAAAAATACCAGGATGGCCAGCCAAGACAGAACAATGAACCTCAGAAATCACTCTACTAGTCCATCTATCAGGAACAAACAGTTTCCCCACTGGACAGCGGTCAGCTTTGTCAGCCTGAAATTCCTGAAGAACCCATCGTAAATCAGGGGAAATGGCAGAAAGGACCACCCCTTCTTTCAGAATGCCGACCGGTTCAAGGACCTCAGGAGAATCAGGCAAAAAACTCCTAGAGAGGGCATCAGCCTTAATATTCTTAGAACCCGGAAGATACGAGACCACGAAATCAAAATGGGAAAAAAACAAAGACCATTGAGCCTGTCTAGGATTCAGCCGCCTGGCAGACTCGAGGTAAATCAGATTTTTATGATCGGTCAAGACCACAATACGGTGCTTAGCTCCATCGAGCCAATGTCGCCACTCCTCAAACGCTCACTTCATAGCCAACAACTCCCGATTGCCGACATCATAATTGCGTTCAGCGGGTGAAAACTTACGGGAAAAGAAGGCACACGGTTTCATCAAGGAACCAACAGGATCCCTCTGAGACGAAACGGCCCCTGCCCCAATCTCAGAAGCGTCAACCTCAACCTGAAACGGAAGAGAAACATCCGGTTGACGCAACACCGGGGCAGAAGTAAATCGGCGTTTAAGCTCCTGAAAGGCAGAGACAGCCGCAGAGGACCAATTCGTCACATCAGCGCCTTTCTTCGTCAAATCGGTCAAGGGTTTAACCACACTGGAGAAGTTAGCAATGAAACGGCGATAAAAATTAGCAAAGCCCAAAAATTTCTGAAGGCTCTTCACAGATGTGGGTTGAATCCAATCATGAATGGCCTGAACCTTAACCGGATCCATCTCTGTAGATGAGGGAGAAAAAATGAAGCCCAAAAAAGAAACCTTCTGCACTCCAAAGAGACACTTAGACCCCTTCACAAACAAAGCATTATCACGAAGGATCTGAAATACCATCCTGACCTGTTTCACATGAGACTCCCAATCATCGGAAAAAATTAAAATGTCATCCAAATATACAATCATGAATTTATCAAGATAAGTCCGGAAGATATCGTGCATGAAGGACTGAAAAACAGATGGAGCATTAGAGAGCCCGAATGGCATCACAAGGTTTTCAAAATGGCCTTCGGGCGTATTAAACGCAGTTTTCCATTCATCACCCTGCTTAATACGAACAAGATTATATGCCCCCCGAAGGTCAATCTTCGTAAACCAACTAGCCCCCTTAAACCTAGCAAACAAATCGGAAAGCAGAGGTAAAGGGTATTGAAACTTGACCGTGATCTTATTCATACAGGCGATAATCAATACAGGGTCTCAAGGAGCCATCCTTCTTAGCAACAAATAAAAATCCGTCTCCCAACGGTGAAGAAGATGGCCGAATATGTCATTTCTCCAAAGACTCCTTAACATAACTCCGCATGGCGGTATGTTCAGGCACAGACAGGTTGAAAAGTCGGCCCTTAGGAAACTTACAGCCTGGAATCAAGTCAATCGCACAATCACAGTCCCTATGCGGTGGAAGGGAACTGGACTTGGGCTCATCGAATACATCCTGAAAATCAGACAAAAACTCTGGAATTTCAGAAGCGGAAGAAGAGGAGATTGACATCAAAGGAACGTCATTATGAACCCCCTGACATCCCCAACTAGTCACAGACATAGACTTCCAATCCAACACAGGATTATGTGCCTGCAACCACGGAAAACCCAGCACGATAGCATCATGTAAATTATGCAACACCAAAAATCGACAATCTTCGTTATGGGCTGGCGCCATGCACATGGTCACCTGTGTCCAGAACTGGGGCTTATTTTTAGCCAAAGGAGTAGCATCAATGCCCCTTAATGGAATAGGGTTCTGCAAAGACTGCAAGGGAAAACCACAACGCCTGGCAAACTCAAAGTCCATTAAGTTCAAGGCGGCGCCTGAATCCACAAACGCCATGACAGAAAATGATGACAATGAGCAGATCAAGGACACAGATAATAAAAATTTAGGTTGTACAGTACTGATGGTAAATGAACTAGCGATCCTCTTTATACGCTTAGGGCAGACTGAAATGACATGAGAAGCATCGCCACAATAAAAACACAACCTATTCTGACGTCTGAATCCCTGTTGTTCCATTCTAGACAGAATCCTATCACACTGCATTGACTCAGGCATCTGCTCTGAGGACAACGCCACAGCGCGCACAGTTCTGCGCTCCCGCAAACGCCGATCAATCTGAATGGCCAGAGACATAGAATCACTCAGACCGAAAGGCGTGGGAAACCCCACCATAACATCTTTATCGGATTCAGAAAGACCCTCGGACGCGCCCTGCTTCTTTCCGGCAGCCTTCCTTCCTAAGAATGAGCGCGTGAAGGACCTTAGATGACGTCGCGGCTTGTCCATGTGACCGCTCGCGACCAATCACAAGCCGCGACGTCACCGCAGGTCATTCACGTGCTCATTCTTAGGAAGGAAGCCTGCCGTTTAGGGCGCGTCCGAGGGTGAGCATATCAATATTTTTTATTTTGATTCTTTATTTAACACTTAAATATGGATTCCGATACCGATTCCCGATATCGCAAACATATCGGAACTCGGTATCGGAATTCCGATACCAGATTCAGAAGATCGCCGACCTCATGGCCGACCCCACACAGGGGTCGGGTCGGGTTTCATGAAACCCGACTTTGCCAAAAGTCGGCAACTTCTGAAAATGGCCCACCCGTTTCGCTCAACCCTAGTGCAGAGTCTTACCCTTGCGCTGACTCGCTGGCATAAGAGCAGCTGTGAATGTAGAGCTTCCAGAGCCACTCACAGAGAGGAGGTAATGACAAGCATAGGAATATGACAGTCCATTGAAATCAGGAAGGGGTCAAATACTTTGTCACACAACTGTATATATATATATATATATATATATATATATATATATATATATATTAAAAAAAAGAACAACCATTAAAACTGTGTTGGCTAACTCCGACTTCAACTTACACATATATCACTGTATCCACTTCCATCTCCACTGTGACCTTGGCCTCCTGGTTCAAGATTATTTTTTTTCTTTTATTTTAAGGCAGTTCGCTATCCCCATTTGTAGTGGGGTGCAGGAACCTTCGTCCACACCCTCACAATAGAACGCCTCTATGTTATTTCCCTATCCACAGTTGTTTGCAGGGCAATTGTCTTGCTTTTTCTCCCATTTTACTTACCACTTACTTATTTAGAAAGCACCCTACCACTTACTACCACCATTTTACAGCACAAAATTTCAGGCACCCATTACCTGTTGGGGTGAAAATTGAATTAGTGTCTGTGGAGGTATTGTTTCCCATTCTTGGAGGCTGAAATTTGTTAAAATCTTCTGTGGGGGTATTGTTCCCCATGCTCTAAGGTTGAAATTTTTTAAAAATATACTGTGGGGGTATTGTTCCCCATGCTCTGTGGGTGAAATTTGAATCATCTGTTGGAATACTGCGACCCATGGTCTGGGGGTGAAATTTGTAATCTGCTTCTGGTGAGGATGCTCTCCTCCATGCTCTGTGGGTGAAATTGTTAACTGGACTGGTGGTAGCAAACCTTTAGTCTCTGTGGGGCACTGTTAAAATGTTTATGTTATTCATTGACTTTCTATTTTTCCATGATTGTTATGGTGAAATAACCCCTTTAAGTCATTTTCCTATCCACATTTGTTTGCAGGGCAATTGTGCTGCTCTTAAACCCATTTTGCTTCATTTTGCAGCCCCTTAGCTCTTACTATGACTATTTTATAGCCATTTTACAGCTCTGAAGTTCGGGTCCCCATTGACTTATATGAGGTTTGTGGTCAAGGGTCAAGTTCACCACCTGAACCAAACTTTTTAAAAAAGTCAGCCCGGACCAGCCAAACATAGACATCCACAGGTTCACTCATCTCTAACCGCTAGCTATTCAAAAAAAATACAAGAATCAATACATTTTTGTATCTGAATTGAATACTGGTAAGGAACTCAAATAACTCTACTAATAACAAAGCTGCATAACTGAAGAACAGAAAATATCTGCACAACAGAACAGTTAGATAATCGAGGGTTTATAATAACAGACAATTAAAATAATGCAGCAATAAGCTTGCAGTGGCACTTTACCATTGGAAGTCAGTATTTTTTTCTCTTGTATACACTGTGTGCTCAATTAATGGGTAAGGGGATATTTTGACATTATCATGATTTGTATGCATATTTTCCAGCAATATGTGGTATAAACTTGAATTCTTACTGGATGAAGCAGATGAGGTGATATCTATTTGTGCAATGAGCGAGCATGTGTCCTAATTATGCAACTCCCTTTATCAAGGTGTGCAGAATTATTAGATACCGTATATACTCGAGCAGGGCCGGACTGGGACTAAAATTCAGCCCTGGCATTTGAAGTCACACAGGCCCACTTGTCACATGGTGACTGTATAATATCTTTGTACACTTGTAGGTTACAAGAAGTGAGGGGAGTGTAACACGACTATATAACATATAATTACAGCTGTATCCAGCATTACAGCTCATTCCCCATAGAATGTAATACAGCACAGCCCTCATAGAATGTAATACAGCACAGCCCCCATAGAATGTAATGCAGCCAGCCCCCATAGATTGTAATGCAGCACAGCCTCCATAGAATGTAATACAGCCAGCCCCCATAGAATGTAATACAGCCAGCCCCCATAGAATGTAATGCAGCACAGCCCCCATAGAGTGTAAAACAGCCAGCCCCATAGAATGTAATACAGCCAGCCCCCATAGAATGTAATACAGCCAGCCCCCATAGAATGTAATACAGCCCAGTACCCATAGAATGTAATACAGCACAGCCCCCATAGAATGTAATACAGCACAGCCCCCATAGAATGTAATACAGCAGAGCCCCCATAGAATGTAATGCAGCACAGCCCCCATAGAATGTAATGCAGCATAGCCACCATACAATATAATGCAGCACAGCACCATAGAATGTAATGCACCCAGCCCCCATAGAATGTAATGCAGCACAGCCTCCATAGAATGTAATGCAGCAGAGCCTCAATAGAATGTAATGCAGCACAGCCCCCATAGAATGTAATGCAGCACAGCCCCCATAGAATGTAATGCCGCCCCCCCAATAGCCCCACAATCCAGTTATCACTCATTGATATATAATAATAATAAAAAAAACACTCTCCTCACCTCTCCTCTTGCCCCGCGCTGCTCCCGGCTCTGGTCTCAGCAGCTGCAGTCTGCCCATCCGGTCACTCAGCAGGTGTGCGATGATATGATGTCATCACGCATTGGCAGACGCTCTCTCCTCCATCATTGCATTCAACTGTACCGGTGTCTATGACACCTGTATAGTTGAATGTGGGGCCGGGAGTGTGCCAACAGCGGCACACTCGAGTGGCCCACTACTGCCACCGGCCCTTCTGGCATTTGCCAGAACTGCCCAATGGCCAGTCCAACCCTGTACTCGAGTATAAGCCGAGATTTTCAGCCCACTCTTTTGGGCTGAAAGTGACCCTCTTGGCTTATACTCGAGTCAGTGTCGGTGTGGGGTCGGCGGGTGAGGGGGAGCGGCGGCTGTGATATACTGACCTGTTCCTGGCGCTGTCCCTGCATCTCCGATGGTCTCCGGGCAGCTCTTCCTGTGTTCAGCGGTCACGTGGTACCGCTCATTAAAGTCATGAATATGCATCATTCATGCATGACTGTAATGTGCGGTACGTGACCGCTGATGCCGGCGGCTCCCGGAGACCATCTGACAGTGAGATGCTGCCAGGGACCGCGCCGGGAGCAGGTGAGTATATCAGGGGAGGGGGAGCATTGCGCGATAGTCACCTGTCCCCCGTTCCATCGCTGCGCGCTGCTCTGTCTTCCGTCCTCTGGCTGTGACTGTACAGGTCAGAGGGCGCGATGACGCGATTAGTGTGCGCGTCGCCCTCTGCCTGAACAGTCAGTGCGGAAGATGGAAGACAGAGCAGTGCGCAGCGATGGAACGTGGGACAGGTGACTATCGCAAGTGCCGGAGCGAAGAGAGGTGAGTATCTGATTTTTTTTTTTATTTTAATTGCAGCACCAGCAAATGGGGCAAATGTGTGGAGCATCTTATGGGGCATAATATGAGGAGCATCTTATGGGGCATGATGTGTGGAGCATCTCATGGGGCCCCTAATGTGTGGAGCATCTCATGGGGCCCCTAATGTGTGGAGCATCTCATGGGGCCCCTAATGTATGGAGCATCTCATGTGGCCCCTAATGTGTGGAGCATCTCATGGGGCCCCTAATGTATGGAGCATCTCATGGGGCCCCTAATGTATGGAGCATCTCATGTGGCCCCTAATTTGTGGAGCATCTCATGTGGCCCCTAATGTATGGAGCATCTCATGTGGCCCCTAATGTGTGGAGCATCTCATGGGGCCCCTAATGTATGAAGCATCTCATGTGGCCCCTAATGTGTGGAGCATCTCATGGGGCCCCTAATGTATGGAGCATCTCATGTGGCCCCTAATGTGTGGAGCATCTCATGTGGCCCCTAATGTATGGAGCATCTCATGTGGCCCCTAATGTGTGGAGCATCTCATGGGGCCCCTAATGTGTGGAGCATCTCATGTGGCCCCTAATGTGTGGAGCATCTCATGTGGCCCCTAATGTGTGGAGCATCTCATGGGGCCCCTAATGTATGGAGCATCTCATGAGGTATAATATGAGGAGCATCTTATGGGGCATGATGTGTGGAGCATCTCATGGGGCCCCTAATGTGTGGAGTATCTCATGTGGCCTTTAATGTGTGGAGCATCTCATGTGGCCTTTAATGTGTGGAGCATCTCATGTGGCCCCTAATGTGTGGAGCATCTCATGGGGCCCCTAATGTTTGGAGCATCTCATGAGGTATAATATGAGGAGCATCTTATGGGGCATGATGTGTGGAGCATCTCATGGGGCCCCTAATGTGTGGAGCATCTCATGTGGCCTTTAATGTGTGGAGCATCTCATGGGGCCCCTAATGTGTGGAGCATCTCATGGGGCCTCTAATGTGTGGAGCATCTCATGGGGCCACAATGTGTGGAGCATCTTATGGGGCCATCAACCTTTATGCAGCATTGTATGGGGCAAATGTGTCAATGGAGCATCTTATGGGGCCATTATTAACCTTTGTGCAGGATTATATGGGGCATATTTTGTATGGAGCATCTTATGGGGCCCTTCATGATCTGTATGGAACATTATATGGAGCTCCTGATTCAATATGGATATTCAATAACCCGTAACCTACTGATGTCTCAATTAATTTTACTTTTATTGGTATCTATTTTTACTTTTGAAATTTACCGGTAGCTGCTGCATTTTCCACCTTAGGCTTATACTCGAGTCAATAAGTTTTCCCAGTTTTTTGTGGCAAAATTTGGGGGGTCGGCTTATACTCGGGTCGGCTTATACTCGAGTATATACGGTAGCTTGTTTTCCTCAGGCTAAGAGGGACAAAAGAGATTTAACTGAGTCTGAAAAGTAAAAAATTGTTACAAGTCTTACAAGGGAAGCAGAACTCTTGAAATTGCTAAGATATTGTAATGTGATCAGAAAATCATTAAAACGTTTTGTTGTAAATAGGCAATAAGTTTAAAAAAAACTTGTTGATAACAAGACACATTAACTGCCAAAGATTTAAGAATCAAATGTGAAGAGATCAGAAAACCATTATTGTCCAGTGCTGTCATATCCCAGAATTGCAATCTTCCTGGAGTGCCCAGGAATACAAAGTGTTCAGTGCACAGAGATACAGCCAAGGTAAGGAAGGCTAAAACCTAACCACTACTGAATAAGAAACAAGACGCATACCATATTTTTCAGATTATAAGATGCACTTTTTGGGAGGAAAATGTGGGTGCATCTTACAATCCGAATGTAGCATACCAGGGGGGATGGCTGCGGTTGAGCGGGGTCACAGGAGGCAGGGTAGCAGCTGCAGTAGGCTGGTGGTAACAACAGGAGTTGGGCAATGCTGTACGCCCCTTGCTGGAGGAGGGGGTGTCCCGGCATTGCAAGATTGCAGGCCCTGGGCTGTCAGAAAATGTTAGCAATGAGCGCAGTCCCCTCACTTTCACATTTATTTCCCTGCTGTGGGCTTCTAGAAAATGGCTGAATTCAGCACATGCCATTTACCCAAAGCCCACCAAAGGGAAATCAATGTGGGGGCTTCACTGAACGCCGCCATTTTCTCACATCCCAGTCCAAGGACTCCCCCTCCTCCCAGCCCAGGGCCTGCAGCATCTCCTCACTCCTGGTACCACCAGCTTTCTGCAGCAGCTACCCTGCCTCCTGTTAGCCCTTTCTATCGCAGCCGCCCCCCAGTAAGCCACCATAAAATCAGACTATAAGACCCACCACCATTTTATTAAAAAAGTTTCCCATTTTCATCCCCAAAAATGGGATGCGTCTTATGGTCTGGTGTGTCTTAAAAATATAATAAATTGAAACATCAAGACTGGGACAAGAGATATTTTTCAAAGGTTTTATGAACGGATGAGATGAGAGGGACTCTAACAGACCAGATGTATAACCTCCATTTCAACTCAGATGCCAAAAAGGTGGAGATGGGGTACTGCTAAAAAATGTTATTATTAACTCCTTCCTGAAAAATAAAATAAATTTAAAAAGTACACATATTTGGTACTGCATTGTCTAGAATAACCTGACCTATAAAACTGTCCTACTAGTTAACCCATTCAGTGAACACCCTCCAAAAATATTAGGCAAAAAACAGTTATCATTTATTAAATGATCTTTATCATCCTCCAGTGGAATAAAACGCGATCAAAAGGACCAATCTGCATAAAAATGATAACGCTGAAAACATAATCTTACCACACGAAAAACAAGCTTTGCTATAAGATACTATAGCACAGCTATGTGTAAAAGCAACAAAACATTAAAAAAATATAACTGAGGTATCGCTGTAATCGTACTGACCTGAAGAATAAAGCTCCCTTATCAATTTTAGTACACGTAGCATGGCATAATCCCCCCAACAAAAAAAATCCTGAATTGCTGTGTTTGTTCATTCTGCCTCCCAAAAATCGGAATAGAAAGTGATCAAAAAAGTCATATGCTCAAAACTGATACTAATAAAAATATCAACTCGTCCCATAGAAAACAAGCCCTCACATGACTATGTCAGCAAAAATATGGAAATATTATAGCTAGCAAAATATGGAGATGCGTTTTTGCAATAAAAAAAGCGTCTTAGTGTGTGACAGCAACCAAACATAAAAACCCGATGTAAATTTAGGATCGCTGTAATTGCACCGACCCGAAGAATAAATTTGTCTAATCCATTAGTCTGCATGAGGAATGGCGTAAAAATAAAAAAAACAATTCTTCACCTGCTGTTGATTTTTTCATTCTGCCTCCTAAAGATCGCAGTAAGGCTCGGAGCACATTTATCCTGCACTCTACACTGATCACTTACACTGGGGTTTCCGTGTAAATCTCAGAAAAACATGATTCAGATGGAACCCCGCCACAAGATTCCTTATAATGAGGCAGATAGAGTCACTGTGGATGCTGTATGGCTGCCTATGAACCGGTGGTATCCATCGTTTCAGGTGTGCATAAAAGCGTAATCAACCACAGTTTTGAGCACCTTTGAAAAGGTCATCGCTGAACAGAGGCTAGACAGAGTCCAGACTAACCCTACTGCCATATTATAGTGAATGGATCCCTTGGGGGTCTCATCTGAATTATGTCACTTGGAAATTTTGATGTAAACCCGATGTAAGTACTCAACATAAAGTACAAGATAAATATCATCCCAAATGTTATGTAAAATGTTCCCTACAAAAGCTACAAATCAATACACAAAAAAGCAAGTCCCCACTCAGGTCCGTCATCTGTTAATGGAAATATAGGGGGCTTCCACATTACTAAAAGTACAGAGGCTCTGGAAAAGCATTACAGCTCCTCACCCCCAAAAGAAATTCAGCAAATTCTCCACTCCCAAATCTAATTTCTCCCTTCCTTCTGATCACCACAGTGCGCCTAAGGTCGGGGTCACACTTCCATGTGCAGTGCGAGAAACTTACGCGAGTCTCTCACATCAATACACGGCACTGCCGCCGGCACTCAGACCTGGAGCATGCAGCTGCATGTATTTCTATGCAGCTGAACGCTCCGGTCCCGAGTGCCAGCGGCAGTGCCGGGTATTGATGCAAGTTTCTCGCATTGCACACACAAGTGTGACCCCGGCCTAAATCACATTTTGCATCCATATATTTGGCATTTCTGTAGCGATGACAGCCCTCCTAATTTACAGGTGCGTGTCTCCAAAAGCAATATTGTACAGCCACATATAACATTCCACATTCATCAGAAATTGTGGGACAAATTTTGGTGCCATTTTTACCCATTTCCCAGTGTGATCAATGCACCTGTAGATGAATTCATTGAGAGGAGTAGTTTGTAAAATGGGGTCACTTATGGGGGGTTCTGCTATTCTGGCACTTCAGGGGCTCTACCAATGTGACATGACACCCTCAAACCAGTCCAAACCAGCAAATCTGCTCTCCAATATTGCGCTTCCTTCCTTCTGAGCTTTGCACTGTGCCTCAAAAGTACTTTTCAGACACATATGGGGTACTGTGTTCTCAGAAGAAATTGCACAACAAATTTTGGAGTCCATTTTCCCGTCACCCTTGTGAAAATAAAAATTTGGGGCAAAAAGAAAATTTGTGTGTGAAAAATATGATTTTTTTATGTTCATGATTGAATGTTATTAACTTCTGTGAAGCACCTGGATATTCAAGGTGCTCACCATACATCTAGATAATTTCCTTGAGGGGTCTAGTTTCCAAAAGGGGTCACTTGTGGGGAGTTTTCACTGTGTAGACACATCAGGGGCTCTCCAAACGCGACATGACACCTGCAGAAAATTCCATCAAAATCTGTGTTCCAAAACGTCACGCCATCCTTTGAGCCCTGCCATGTGCCCAAACAGTAGTCCCCCCACACACACACAAATGGGGTATCTGCATGCTCAGGAGAAATTGCACAACAAATTTGGGGATCCATTTTTTCCTGTTACCCTTTTGAAAATACTAGAAAGATATATATCTTGGTACCGTGTTAGCCAGTGGATAGAAAAATATTTAGAATTGAGAGTCCTCAGTGGTTGATACCTTTTAATGGCTAACTGAAAAGATGGTAACAAATTGCAAGCTTTCCAGACTACACAGGTCTCTTCATCAGGCAAAGACTAAAAGAAATTCTGAAGAATCACATATTTATACACAACATACGAGTAGTATTATGTGTAGAACACATCTGTGTGTGCGTGCGCAGTATGTATTGTCATCATTGCTGCTGGAAAATAATGGACATATCTACGTGTGTGTCACATTGAAAACACAGACATGTTCTCATGAAAACGGACGCCACACGTACCTGAGACACGTGCATGTTAAATGATCCTACAGCCTGCAGTGATCCTCAACCTACTGAAACGCCGCACAACCAGCTCTATCCTCTCCTACTGTATCCTCACCCATCCCCTGCAGACTGTGAGCCCTCGCGGGCAGGGTCCTCCCTCCTTCTGTACCTGTTAGTGCCTTGTTTTTTGCTCACGTTTATTGTATTTGTCTATATTTGCCCCCTTTTTTACATGTAAAGCGCAATGGAATAAATGGCGCTATAAAAAATGTATAATAATAATAAAGTAGAAGTTTTAAAAACACTAATACTATCATCTGAAAATCTTATATATATATATATTACACAATAAGGCCCTTTTAATTTTCTCTTGCTGAGTATGTTTTCAGTTAGAGTAGTAATAAATCAAAATGTCTGTTATGTGATAATTCAGGCTCCGTTTGTTTGCAGGAACACAAACCTAGAAATGAATTAGAATAGTAAGCAGAGGCTAATCTGGCTCCCAGTTTTAGCCAAAACCAGGAGTGGACAATCAGAGGAAAAGTATAATAGAAACACATCACCACTTCTGTATTTATCACCCACATCTGGTTTTGGCTTACAAATACTGAGGTAAAATACTGACCAAATACTGAATGTGTGAACGTGGCCTCAGTCTGCAGGATATTCTGCGTGTTCTTTAAACAAGCAATATTGTATCTATCTTGCAGAGAAGACCAGGGTTAGGGTATGTACACACTGCATCATGTATGCCCACATAGTTTTTGAAGCAAAAGATGCTTCCGGAAAACGCCAGTGGTGTTTTGTCAGAAACATCTTTTCCAATGTCTTTTTTCTTTGCAGCCAGTGTTTCTTCTTTTATTCCATATATAACATAGTTGTTGCTTCTTTTAGCTGCTTCACAGCTGTCAAAGTGGTTAAAAGAAGTTAAAAAAGGCAGAACGTATGCACAGCAAGTCATTTTGACATTGTTGAGCATATGTTCATTCTTTTGGGTGTTTATTTAGCTATTTTTAAGCCTGGTTCTAGGCGCAAATTGAATGAAAAAGAAGTTGTGTGTATTTACTCTTAATTTCTTTTGACCTTTTTCTTTTTGTAGCTGGTAAATGGCCGAAAGAAGAGTTTGTGCAGACAGTAGGCAGAGGTTTAGAAGAGGGTGAAGGCTATATTTGCTGTCTATTGTCTTAGGCTGGCATCACACTACCGTAGAATACGGACGAGTGCTATGCGAGAAAACATTAGATAGCACTCGGACCAGTGTTAATCTATGGGGCAGCTCACATCACCGTATTTTTTCTCCGGCGTATTCTACATGGGTGTAAAATCACAGCATTCTACGATTGTCACTGAGACTCAGCCGAGACTGGCAAATGCAAGCCTATGGGTGCGAGTAAAAAAAAAAAAATCACACAGCACTCGGATCATGCAAGTGCTGTCCAATTTTTACACACCTGTGTCCTTTGAAAAGCCAGCAAATCATGTGCCACATACAGTAAAATCACACTGACAGGTTAGAATAGAATAGATAGAATAGATATATACACATAGAATACATAGATATATAGATGTCAGTCACACACACACACACATATATATGTATATATATTACATAGATAGATAGATACTGTAGATAGATAGATAGATAGATAGATAGATAGATAGATAGATAGATAGATAGATAGATAGATAGATAGATAGATCAGCATTAAAGTGGTTAACAGCAGCAGTTGCTGCTATTAGAGGCAAATGGTATAACACAACCATTATTGTTGTGAATTTGGATTCTGGGCTCCCCCGGTGGCCGCTTGTGGAATTGGACTTGTCATCCTCTTTCCTGTTTCACCTGATTCCATCAGTAGTGGGTGTCGCTATTTAAGCTCATTTCTCTGGTGGTTTCTTGCCGGTCAACAATGTTATCTGATGCCTCTCAGTGCTTGTTCCTGCTTCTAGACTACTACTAGATAAGTTGGACTTTTGTCCATGTTTTGTTTTGCCTATTTGTTCCAGTTCACAGCTGAAGTTTTGTTACTGTGTCTGGAAAGCTCTCGTTGATCAGGGATTGCTACTCTGGCGTTATGAGTTAATGCCAGAGTTTAAGGTAATCTCTGGATGGTGTTTTGTTAGTGTTTTTCTGCTGACCATGAAAGTATACTATCTGTCTTCTGCTATCTAGTAAGCGGACCTCAAATTTGCTAAGACTATTTTCCTGCTGCGTTTGTTGTTTCATCTGAACTCACCGTCATTATATGTGGGGGGCTACTGTCTTCTTTGGAATATTTCTCTAGAGGTGAGCCAGGTCTTATATTTCCCTCTGCTAGCTATTTAGGTCTTAGGCCAGAGCTGGGCATCTAGCGATAAATAGGAAATGCTACCTGGCTATTTCTAGTTGCGCGGCAGGCTTAGTTCATGGTCAGTATAGTTCCATCTTCCGAGAGCTTGTCCCTCTATAGGCTTGCTATGATCTCTGCCTGCAGAGATCATGACAGTTTGACCGGCCAGTAAAGTGTTAAAGACCCAGGTTGAGAAAGGAGAGTTATAAGAAGTCTGCTGAAATTTTTTTTTTTTTTTTTTCCTCCAGTCTGCCTTTCTGCAGTCTTTTCTCTCTCTCTCCTCCTAATCTCTGTATGCTCTGTGTGCACCTGACAATAATGGATCTCCAGAGTGTAACTGCGGGTTTGAATAATCTCATCACGAAAGTACAAAATTTACAAGATTTTGTGGTACATGCTCCGGTATCTGAGCTGAGAATTCCTTTGCCGGAGTTCTTCACAGGGAATAGAGCTAGCTTCCAGAATTTCCGAAATAATTGTAAGCTTTATTTGTCCCTGAAGTCTCGTTCAGCTGGAGACCCTGCTCAGCAGGTTAGGATTGTGATTTCCTTGCTCAGGGGTGACCCTCAAGATTGGGCCTTCTCATTGCCAGCAGGGGATCCTGCGTTACGCGATGTGGATGCGTTTTTTCTGGCCTTGGGCTTGCTTTATGAGGAACCTCATTTGGAACTTCAGGCAGAAAAAACTTTGATGGCACTATCTCAGGGGCAAGACGAAGCTGAAGTTTTCTGCCAAAAATTCCGTAAATGGTCTGTGCTTACTCAGTGGAATGAGTGCGCCTTGGCGGCAACTTTCAGAGAAGGTCTCTCTGATGCCGTTAAGGATGTTATGGTGGGGTTCCCTTTGCCTGCAGGTCTGAATGAGTCCATGACAATGGCTATTCAGATTGATAGGCGTCTGCGGGAGCGCAAACCGGTGCACCATCTGGCGGGGTCTATGGAAAAGACGCCAGAAAGTATGCAGTGTGATAGAATTCTGTCCAGGAGCGAGCGACAGAATTTTAGACGGAAGAATGGATTGTGTTTCTATTGTGGGGATTCTACTCATGTTATATCAGCATGCTCTAGGCGTACAAAGAAGCTTGATAAGTCTGTTTCCATTAGCACCATTCAGTCTAAGTTTATTTTGTCTGTAACCCTGATTTGCTCTTTGTCATCCATTGCCACGGACGCCTATGTTGACTCTGGCGCCGCTCTGAGTCTTATGGATTGGTCCTTTGCCAATCGTTGTGGTTTTGATTTAGAGCCTTTGGAGACTCTTATTCCTCTGAAGGGGATTGACTCCACCCCATTGGCTAATAATAAACCACAATACTGGACACAAGTAACCATGCGTATCAATCCGGATCACCAGGAGATTATTCGTTTCCTGGTGCTGTATAATTTACATGACGATTTGGTACTGGGATTGCCATGGTTGCAGTCTCACAACCCAGTCTTGGACTGGAGAGCAATGTCTGTGTTGAGCTGGGGATGTAAGGGTATTCATGGGGACGTACCTTTGGTTTCTATTTCGTCGTCCATTCCCTCTGAAGTCCCTGAGTTCCTCTCTGATTATCAAGACGTCTTTGACGAACCCAAGCTTGGGTCGTTACCTCCGCACCGTGAGTGCGATTGTGCCATAGATTTGATACCGGGTTGTAAATATCCAAAGGGTCGTTTGTTTAATTTGTCTGTGCCGGAACATGCTGCTATGCGGGAATATATAAAGGAGTCTTTGGAAAAGGGACATATTCGTCCATCCTCTTCTCCCTTGGGAGCTGGGTTTTTCTTTGTCTCAAAAAAAGACGGCTCTTTGAGACCATGTATTGATTATCGGCTTCTGAATAAGATCACTGTTAAGTATCAATACCCATTGCCATTGCTTACTGATTTGTTTGCTCGTATAGAGGGTGCTAAGTGGTTCTCTAAAATTGATCTTCGTGGGGCGTATAATTTGGTGCGGATCAGGCAGGGGGATGAGTGGAAGACCGCATTTAATACGCCCGAGGGCCACTTTGAGTATTTGGTCATGCCTTTTGGTCTTTCTAATGCCCCTTCAGTTTTCCAGTCTTTTATGCATGATATTTTCCGCGATTTTCTGGATAAATTTATGATAATATATCTGGATGATATTCTGATTTTTTCTGATGACTGGGACTCTCATGTCCAGCAGGTCAGGAGAGTTTTTCAGGTTCTGCGGTCTAATTCTTTATGTGTGAAGGGGTCTAAGTGCGTTTTTGGGGTCCAGAAAATTTCCTTTTTGGGGTATATTTTTTCTCCCTCTTCCATTGAGATGGATCCCGTCAAGGTGCAAGCTATTTGTGACTGGACTCAGCCCTCCTCTCTTAAGGGTCTTCAGAGATTTTTGGGCTTTGCCAACTTTTACCGCCGATTTATTGCTGGTTTTTCGGATGTCGTTAAACCACTGACTGATTTGACCAGACAAGGCGCTGATGTTGCTAATTGGTCCCCTCATGCTGTAGAGGCCTTTCAGGAGCTTAAGCGCCGTTTTGCCTCTGCCCCTGTGTTGCGTCAGCCTGATGTGAATCTGCCTTTTCAGGTTGAGGTTGACGCTTCGGAGATCGGAGCTGGGGCAGTGTTGTCGCAGAAAGGTTCCGACTGCTCCGTCATTAGGCCTTGTGCCTTCTTTTCTCGCAAATTTTCGCCCGCAGAGCGGAATTATGATGTTGGGAATCGGGAGCTTTTGGCCATGAAGTGGGCGTTTGAGGAGTGGCGCCATTGGCTCGAGGGGGCTAGACATCAGGTGGTGGTATTGACTGACCACAAAAATTTGATTTATCTTGAGACTGCCAGACGCCTGAATCCTAGACAGGCGCGCTGGTCTTTATTTTTTTCTCGCTTTAATTTTGTGGTGTCATACCTACCGGGTTCTAAGAATGTTAAGGCAGATGCCCTTTCTAGGAGTTTTGACCCGGACTCTCCTGGTAATTCTGAACCCACAGGTATCCTTAGGGAGGGAGTAATTTTGTCGGCCGTTTCTCCTGATCTGCGGCGGTCCTTGCAAGAGTTTCAGGCGGATAGACCGGATCGTTGTCCGCCTGATAGACTGTTTGTTCCGGATGATTGGACCAGCAGAGTCATCTCTGAGGTACATTCTTCTGCATTGGCAGGTCATCCCGGAATTTTTGGTACCAGGGATTTGGTGGCAAGATCCTTCTGGTGGCCTTCTCTGTCACGAGATGTGCGAGTCTTTGTGCAGTCATGTGACGTTTGTGCTCGGGCCAAGTCTTGTAGTTCTCGGGCTAGCGGACTGCTGTTGCCCTTGCCTATTCCTAAGAGGCCTTGGACACACATCTCGATGGATTTTATTTCAGATCTGCCTGTTTCCCAGAAGATGTCTGTCATCTGGGTGGTCTGTGACCGTTTCTCTAAAATGGTCCATTTGGTTCCTCTGCCCAAGTTGCCTTCTTCTTCTGAGTTGGTTCCTCTGTTTTTTCAGAATGTTGTCCGATTGCACGGTATTCCTGAGAATATTGTTTCTGACAGAGGTACCCAATTTGTGTCTAGATTTTGGCGGGCATTCTGTGCTAGGATGGGCATAGATTTGTCTTTTTCGTCTGCTTTTCACCCTCAGACTAATGGCCAGACCGAGCGGACTAATCAGACCCTTGAGACATATCTGAGGTGTTTTGTCTCTGCTGACCAGGATGATTGGGTTGCTTTTTTGCCATTGGCAGAGTTCGCCCTCAATAATCGGGCCAGTTCTTCCACCTTGGTGTCCCCGTTTTTCTGTAATTCGGGGTTTCACCCTCGATTTTCCTCCGGTCAGGTGGAATCCTCGGATTGTCCTGGAGTGGATGCGGTGGTAGAGAGATTGCATCACATTTGGGGGCAGGTTATGGACAATTTGAAGTTGTCCCAGGAGAAGACTCAGCGTTTTGCCAACCGTCATCGTCGTGTTGGTTCTCGGCTTTGTGTTGGAGATTTGGTGTGGTTGTCTTCTCGTTTTGTCCCTATGAGGGTCTCTTCTCCTAAGTTTAAACCTCGGTTCATCGGCCCTTATAGAATATTGGAGATTCTTAATCCTGTTTCTTTCCGTTTGGACCTCCCTGCGTCCTTTTCCATTCATAACGTTTTTCATCGGTCGTTATTGCGCAGGTATGAGGTACCTGTTGTACCTTCAGTTGAGCCTCCTGCTCCGGTGTTGGTTGAGGGTGAGTTGGAGTACGTTGTGGAGAAAATTTTGGACTCTCGTGTTTCCAGACGGAAACTCCAGTATCTGGTCAACTGGAAGGGTTACGGCCAGGAGGATAATTCTTGGGTCAATGCATCTGATGTTCATGCTTCTGATCTTGTTCGTGCCTTCCATAGGGCTCATCCTGGTCGCCCTGGTGGATCTGGTGAGGGTTCGGTGCCCCCTCCTTGAGGGGGGGGTACTGTTGTGAATTTGGATTCTGGGCTCCCCCGGTGGCCGCTTGTGGAATTGGACTTGTCATCCTCTTTCCTGTTTCACCTGATTCCATCAGTAGTGGGTGTCGCTATTTAAGCTCATTTCTCTGGTGGTTTCTTGCCGGTCAACAATGTTATCTGATGCCTCTCAGTGCTTGTTCCTGCTTCTAGACTACTACTAGATAAGTTGGACTTTTGTCCATGTTTTGTTTTGCCTATTTGTTCCAGTTCACAGCTGAAGTTTTGTTACTGTGTCTGGAAAGCTCTCGTTGATCAGGGATTGCTACTCTGGCGTTATGAGTTAATGCCAGAGTTTAAGGTAATCTCTGGATGGTGTTTTGTTAGTGTTTTTCTGCTGACCATGAAAGTATACTATCTGTCTTCTGCTATCTAGTAAGCGGACCTCAAATTTGCTAAGACTATTTTCCTGCTGCGTTTGTTGTTTCATCTGAACTCACCGTCATTATATGTGGGGGGCTACTGTCTTCTTTGGAATATTTCTCTAGAGGTGAGCCAGGTCTTATATTTCCCTCTGCTAGCTATTTAGGTCTTAGGCCAGAGCTGGGCATCTAGCGATAAATAGGAAATGCTACCTGGCTATTTCTAGTTGCGCGGCAGGCTTAGTTCATGGTCAGTATAGTTCCATCTTCCGAGAGCTTGTCCCTCTATAGGCTTGCTATGATCTCTGCCTGCAGAGATCATGACACATTATCTTTCAGCAATGATGAAAGCTCAGTTTATGAGCTTGCATCAAAGACGAGAACCGAAGATATTATATAACAGTACATCACATGTCGTGAAAAGGTTAAGGGAGGAATATCTTGGCACTTTTTTTTCATTACCAAAATATTGTTTAAATTATTGAACTCTATAGTTGATCATAACTGGAAAAAAATATGAATTTTACAAAATCATGTATTCATTTCTTAGCATATTTAAATAGTTGTTATGAGGGGGGAATATACACTACATTGAGGTGAAACTATCATCGTCATTGCATGTATACTGACTTGTAAAATGATGGACACTGTGACGGAAACCTGACAGTCCTCTTTAAACTATGGAAGCTATCATTTACAATGGTGTTAGGCGTATGATAATCCTGGCAGGATGAAGAAGGAGTAAGATGGAAATAAGAACACTTATGTGAAAAGAGCCAAAATAACCCAGTTTAGCGAAGGTCTAACAAATAACACATGGTAATTTCATGCCATATTAGTCAACATTTCAATCTCATTTCTGCTGTATCAGTATGTTAGCATTCTGTCCACCTGACCCTTATGCTCTCAGGAATTACTTACAATAGTAATGTTACATTTGAGTGATTATTTTCAAGGTCTCTAAGAAACACAAAGTTGTGTGCAACCAGAATCCATTCTTCTGCCTTTAGCTTCTGGGTGGCCATTATTCAGTCTCTAAACTGTATGCTTCTTGATTCACTAAAGAGAGTTCGGCAATTCTCATCCGCATTGCCACTTTCCACCTGTGATTGAAAGAATGAAACTTGTCTTTTATTAACATGAGCCTTAGTGCTTTTAAGATTCTGTAAACTGACTTGGTCAGGGGCTAATTTGTGACAGCAAATACTTCCGCATCTCCTTTGTGGCAGATAATAAGGTTTTGGAACAGCATGTCATGAAGTCCATGTGGACTAAATAAAACGTTTTGTTAAGAATTTACAACCGGTCAGCTCTTCTTTTTGCTTATTTTTTTCAATATCATATGAAGGGCTGACCGACAAGGTTAAACTTCCCTTATTAATAAGGCGTTGGGCGAGCCTTGTCTCATTAGGGCACTCAGAAGTATGCATTTACTGCAATTTTCAACACTTAATAGAGAGAGGTCAGTGTAGGTCATGCTCAATTTCCACTTGGCAGATGCAGAAAAAAAATGGATGCCATCCATTTGCACAAATTTGAATAATTCCTCTCAACCTTCCTTTCTTTGCGAGCCCACCTATAATTCCTGCACTAAGTCTTACAATGGTGTTCAGCTGCCAAAAGTAGCTGTCTGCCCAGGCTGTAATGGAGATGACACATTCTATGAATCCAGGTGTCAAAATAAAGCCTCCTTTCCACCCCCCTTCCCTTTTACTATAGGGAATAGGAGCTGCCTCTCATGAGCTCTTAAACTTATCATAAATGTATCAAGATTGCTGTGAGCCATGAAACAGCTGTAGACAATTAATCTTTCCACAATTCTTTCGGCATAAGAATTGCTTTCCCGCAAAGCAACATCTGCCACACGGAGGTGATTATTCATGGGCAGTGAACGCCACCAGTCTTATGCATAGAGCCATCAGTGGCAATGAAGCACAATTTATAGTTTTCCCTGGTTCAGTAAAAATAACATTTCGGCTGCATTAAAACATCATCCATCAGCATTGTCCCAGAGCTCCTAGCCCATCTCATCCGAAGAAATTAAAAAGTATTCATTTTAATGCTAACTTGTGAAGCTTGCAATGACATTCCCTTATTCTTCTGCCAGTGCAGACAGAGGGAGGGTGAAGAGGGTGGAAGATATAAGGGGAAGGTTGTGCGGTGCAGCCAAGCTGAGGATTAAATGTGCTGCTAAGATAGTAATGATATCCCAATTATAGTGCTGCTGCTTCTTATTTATTCATAAGGCTGAATACTTAATCACAAAATCCTTGAATCAAATTGAACAACTAAATGGAGAAAGTTATTTCACAGACGCAGCACTCTGTGAGCCTTGTGATGCACATGTTTGGGAAGAGTATAGGAAGAAATATATATTATATTGGAAAGTGTCAATAATGTTAATGTGCTTTTTATGCACTAGCCATTTTCCAATGCAGCAATATTTTATTTTTTCTTGTAATTCTCAAACGAATTCCAACAAGTATTCATGGATTTTTAATTCTTCCCCGAACAGTTAGGGTTGGATTCAAGATGTATGTGGCTCTCGAGTGACAGTAAGTCAGGGAGAAACAAATTACAGAAGAGGAGGGGGCGCTCCTGGTGTAATACCTGGTGGTCAAATGGAGCAGATTAAGAACAAAATACACTAACCTGCCGTAGTTATGCTGCTGGCATAACCACATTTGCAGAACCTGCGGTGCTTAACGTGCACCCTTCACCATCCCCGCTTCCGGGTTCGGAGGTTAGTTTGTCACGTGGATCGTCACGTGATGTTGATGTCACCCTAGGTCCTCCGTCCTTCAGGTACTGCAGGATGATTAATGGACTGCTGCATCCATGCTGCACCAAGCCGCTCACCCAAAAGGGTGTAAATTCAAGGAAGGAGAAATACGTCTGGTTAGGGTGCTCAGACCAAGACAGACACTGGTTTTAGATAAAAAGGAACCTTCTTTACCTGGTCATTGACTCCTCACAAAGCTTTTTTTCAGCTGTGAATCCGCCTTCATCAGGTGATGACCAGTGTAACAAAAAAGGGGTATTTAAAGAGAGATAATTAATAACAAATTTGGACAAATTAACCCCTTCCCAGCATGAAACCAACCAAGTTGATAACTACATACAATAGCTGGTTGAGAAAAGAGAATATTTAAATTCAGGAAAAGGGAAATAAAATGGGTGGAAGTGTATTCATTACATTTAAAAAACAATGCAAATAAAAGGCAAGTGGAAACTAAAAATTGTAATAATTTTTTATTTTTTATTTGTTAATTAAATGTTAAGAAGCTAAGACTTTTTAATTTAATATTCATTTTTTATTTTTTAGTAACTATTTACCAATAAAATAAATGTGGATGTCTCAAAGCAAGACTACAAAAAGTAAAAAGCAAAATTATATGGTGTTAATCGGGGATCTCAGGGAAACTAAATGAAAAAGATTCTCTTTTCCCTTACACACTGTTAGGGGCTGGCGGAACGCACCGAGTAAATCGTGAGATGATATTTGGTGCGTTCGCAGCCCGGGGTCCATCGTGCAGGAGAGAACCTGCTGCTGGTAAATGGCGGCACTATATGGCGGTAGAAGCGAACTCTGTTACTTCACAGAGTCGCCTATAAAGAAAGCACTGTGTCCTGTTTAGCTCACAGGAGAACACAGCAACTGCCGAGCAGATAGCAGTCTGTGGTCACGCAGTCAAAGAGGCACTCATACAATCTCCTCACTGGAGGAGCCGGTATTCTAGTGGCTTATTACAGCCGGGGCCCTGAATACACACATGTATGACCACATTGGCACAAACTCATGACATGAATTGATACTAGCACATGGCCGTGCGGTCATGCAAAGCTTTTATAGCTGCAGCAACTTCAGGACCTTCCCAGAATGGAAAGCTGCCACAGAACTTGAACAGGTTCAGGACCTTCCTAGAGGACCAATGGGAGTTGCTGCAGTACCTGAGCATGTGACCCTTGATCTCCAATGAGAGATCTTACCCTGGGCATGCTCAGAAGGGGAAAAGCAGGACTTAGTCCCAAAGACGTCTGCTCACTAGTGTTGAGCGATACCGTCCGATACTTGAAAGTATCGGTATCGGAAAGTATCGGCCGATACCGGCAAAGTATCGGATCCAATCCGATACCGATACCCGATGCCAATACAAGTCAATGGGACTCAAGTATCGGACGGTATTCCTGATGGTTCCCAGGGTCTGAAGGAGAGGAAACTCTCCTTCAGGCCCTGGGAACCATATTAATGTGTAAAAGAAATAATTAAAATAAAAAATATTGCTATACTCACCTCACCGAGGGAACCGGCACCTTACCGAGGGAAGCGGCAGCGTTCTTTGTTTAAAATTCGCGCGTTTACTTGGTTACGTGAAGTCCCGGCTTGTGATTGGTCGCGGCGGCCATGTTGCCGGGACGCGGACCAATCACAGCAAGCCGTGACGTAATTTCAGGTCCTGCAGGATTTTAAAATTACGTCCCGGCGTTGTGATTTGTTGCGCCGCAGTCACATGGGCGACGCAACCAATCACAAGCCGTGACGTTACGGGAGGCTGGACACGCGCGTATTTTAAAATGCGCGCTTGTCCAGCCTCCCGTGACGTCCCGGCTTGTGATTGGTTGCATCGCGGTCAACCAATCACAAGCCGGGAGGCTGGACGCGCGCATTTTAAAATGTGCGCGTGTCCAGCCTCCCGTGACGTCACGGCTTGTGATTGGTCGCGGCGGCCATGTTGCCGGGATGCGGACCAATCACAGCAAGCCGTGACGTAATTTCAGGTCCTGCAGGATTTTAAAATTACGTTCCGGCGTTGTGATTGGTCCGCGTCCCGGCAACATGGCCGCCGCGACCAATCACAAGCCGGGACGTCACGGGAGGCTGGACACGCGCACATTTTAAAATGTGCGCGTGTCCAGCCTCCCGTGACGTCCCGGCTTGTGATTGGTTACGTCGCCCATGTGACCACGACGCGCCCAATCACAACGCCGGAACGTAATTTTAAAATCCTGCAAGGACCTGAAATTACGTCACGGCTTGCTGTGATTGGTCCGCGTCCCGGCAACATGGCCGCCGCGACCAATCACAAGCCGGGACTTCACGTAACCAAGTAAACGCGCGAATTTTAAACAAACAACGCTGCCGGTTCCCTCGCTGAGGTCCGGGCTGCGTCGGAGAGGTGAGTATAGCAATATTTTTTATTTTAATTCTCTCTTTTACACATTATTACATTAATGTTGTTTCGATACCCGATACCCGATACCACAAAAGTATCGGATCTCGGTATCGGAATTCCGATACAGCAAGTATCGGCCGATACCCGATACTTGCAGTATCGGAATGCTCAACACTAGGGTTGAGCGAAACGGGTCGATCATTTTCAAAAGTCGCCGACTTTTGGCTAAGTCGGCGTCTCATGAAACCCGATCCGACCCCTGTGCTTGTCGGCCATGCGGTACGCGACTTTCGCGCCAAAGTCGCGTTTCAATGACGCGAAAAGCGCCATTTCTCAGCCAATGAAGGTGAACGCAGAGTGTGGGCAGCGTGATGACATAGATCCTGGTCCCCACCATCTTAGAGAAGGGCATTGCAGTGATTGGCTTGCTGTCTGCGGCGTCACAGGGGCTATAAAGGGGCGTTCCCGCCGACCGCCATCTTACTGCTGCTGATCTGAGCTTAGGGACAGGTTGCTGCCGCTTCATCAGAAGCAGGGAGAGCGTTAGGCAGGGTCCACTAACCACCAAACCGCTTGTGCTGCAGCGATTTCCACTGTCCAACACCACCTTCGGTGTGCAGGAACAGTGGAAGCTATTTTTTTTTTTTTTTCCCCTCAGCGCTGTAGCTCATTGGGCTGCCCTAGAAGGCTCCGTGATAGCTGTATTGCTGTGTGTACGCCACTGTGGAAACCAACTGCTTTTTTCAAAGCACATATCCTCTTGTTCCTTCCTTTCTGCACAGCTATCTTTTTTGTTTGTCCACACTTTTTATTTAATTTGTGCATCAGTCCACTCCTATTGCTGCCTGCCATACCTGGCTTACATTACTGCAGGGAGATAGTAATTGTAGGACAGTTTTTTTTTTTTTTTTGTTTTTTTTTTGGGGGAGATTAAGATTGGCATTTCTGCTACAGTGCCATCCCTGTGTGTGCCATCTCTCACTGAGTGGGCCATAGAAAGCCTATTTATTTTTTCCGTGATTTGTGTTCTAAAATCTACCTCAACACAGAAACACTACATCAATCAGTGGGAGAAAAATATTGGCCTCAGTCAGGGCTTGTGTGCCACTGCTGTGTGTGCGCTATCTCTCATTCAGTGGGCTATAGCAAGCCTATATTTTTTTTTTTTTTTTTTTTTTAATATTATTTGGTTTCAAAAGTCTCCCTGAAAAAAAAAAAAAACCTAAAAAAACAGTGGGAGAGTAATATTGCCCTTTCAGCTTGTGTGCCAGTCTTGACTCCTGGGTGTGCCACCTCTCTCCCTCTCATTCAGTGGGCCATAGAAAGCCTATTTATTTTTTTTTTTAAATATTATTGGGTTTCTAAAGTCTCCCTGAAAAAAACAAAAAATACATAAAAAAACAGTGGGAGAGTAATATTGCCCTTTCAGCTTGTGTGCCAGTCTTGACTCCTGGGTGTGCCACCTCTCTCCCTCTCATTCAGTGGGCCATAGAAAGCCTTTTTTTTTTTTGGTTTTTTTAATATTATTTGGTTTCTAAAGTCTCCCTGAAAAAAACAAAAAAAAACATAAAAAACAGTGGGAGAGTAATATTGCCCTTTCAGCTTGTGCGCCAGTCTTGACTCCTGGTTGTGCCACCTCTCTCTCTCTAATTGTGGGCCATAGAAAGCCTTTTTTTTTTTTTAAAATATTATTGGGTTTCTAAAGTCTCCCTGAAAAAACAAAAAATACATAAAAAAACAGTGGGAGAGTAATATTGCCCTTTCAGCTTGTGTGCCAGTCTTGACTCCTGGGTGTGCCACCTCTCTCCCTTTCATTCAGTGGGCCATAGAAAGCCTATTTATTTTTTTTTTTAAATATTATTGGGTTTCTAAAGTCTCCCTGAAAAAAACAAAAAATACATAAAAAAACAGTGGGAGAGTAATATTGCCCTTTCAGCTTGTGTGCCAGTCTTGACTCCTGGGTGTGCCACCTCTCTCCCTCTCATTCAGTGGGCCATAGAAAGCCTTTTTTTTTTTTGGTTTTTTTAATATTATTTGGTTTCTAAAGTCTCCCTGAAAAAAACAAAAAAAAACATAAAAAACAGTGGGAGAGTAATATTGCCCTTTCAGCTTGTGCGCCAGTCTTGACTCCTGGTTGTGCCACCTCTCTCTCTCTAATTGTGGGCCATAGAAAGCCTTTTTTTTTTTTTAAAATATTATTGGGTTTCTAAAGTCTCCCTGAAAAAACAAAAAATACATAAAAAAACAGTGGGAGAGTAATATTGCCCTTTCAGCTTGTGTGCCAGTCTTGACTCCTGGGTGTGCCACCTCTCTCCCTTTCATTCAGTGGGCCATAGAAAGCCTATTTATTTTTTTTTTTAAATATTATTGGGTTTCTAAAGTCTCCCTGAAAAAAACAAAAAATACATAAAAAAACAGTGGGAGAGTAATATTGCCCTTTCAGCTTGTGTGCCAGTCTTGACTCCTGGGTGTGCCACCTCTCTCCCTCTCATTCAGTGGGCCATAGAAAGCCTTTTTTTTTTTTGGTTTTTTTAATATTATTTGGTTTCTAAAGTCTCCCTGAAAAAAACAAAAAAAAACATAAAAAACAGTGGGAGAGTAATATTGCCCTTTCAGCTTGTGCGCCAGTCTTGACTCCTGGTTGTGCCACCTCTCTCTCTCTAATTGTGGGCCATAGAAAGCCTTTTTTTTTTTTTTTTTTAATATTATTTGGTTTCTAAAGTCTCCCTGAGAAAAAAAAATAAATAAATTAGGTGGGAGATTAATATTGACATTAGTGCTTGAGTGACAGTCCTGCGTGTGTGTCATCTCTGTGATTTTGTGCCACAGAAAACAGAGTGTGTAACATTGTGCCTGATTTTCCTTGTGGTCTCACCAACCTGTTAAGGGATATTGAAATCATACTGAAGTTATAGCTCACCGTGTAAGTTGTTTGATAGCAACAAATAAAGTTACTTTGGTTAAGATTTTAAAACAATGAGGAAGTCTGGTGCAAGAGGTCGTCGTGGGCGTTCATTGTCAGCTGGTAATGATGGTAGTGGTAGTGGAGCATCAGGTGGTCGTGGGGATAAAAATATTCCACCTAAGTCTGGAGCTGTGGAGCCAGTTTCGTCGTCAGGCTACACAAGGCCTCGAACGCTCTCTTTTCTGGGAGTAGGAAAACCGCTTTTAAAGGCGGAGCAGCAACAGCAAGTTTTGGCTTACATTGCAGACTCAGCCTCTAGCTCTTTTGCCTCCTCTTCCGAAACTGGTAAATGTAAAAGCAGCGCGTCGCTTGTGGATGTTCACGGTCAGGGACAAGTCGCTTCCTTGTCCTCCTCAGCAAAAACTACAACAAGAGAGAAGGATGCAGCAGGCGACACAACGGGTCACTCCATGGAGCTCTTTACACATACCGTCCCTGGCTTAGAAAGTGAAACATTTAACAGGCCATGCCCATTACAAGTATATTCTGACATGGAGTGCACTGATGCACAGCCACAGCCAGAGTACTATGCTGCTCCTTTGACTCAGACCACCACATTGCCCTCTCAGGGTACAGATCCACAATCAGACCCTGATGAGACTATGTTGCCCCGCCACGAACGCTATACCACCGACCGACACAGTGACACAGACGAAGTTGCACACGAGCTCGAAGAGGAGGTAATAGATGACCCAGTTATTGACCCCGATTGGCAGCCATTGGGGGAACAGGGTGCAGGCGGCAGTAGTTCAGAAGCGGAGGTGGAGGAGGGGCCGCAGCAGGCATCAACATCGCAACAGGTTCCATCTGCCGGGCCCGTATCTGGACCAAAACGCGTGTCAAAGCCAAAACCTGTTGGAGCACAGCGTTGCCATCCGGTTAAAGCTCAGTCTGCAATCCCTGAAAAGGGATCAGAGTCTAGGAAGAGTGCAGTCTGGCATTTTTTTAAACAACATCCAACTGATCAGCGCAAAGTCATCTGTCAAAAATGTTCAACTAGCTTAAGCAGAGGTCAGAATCTGAAAAGTCTAAATACTAGTTGCATGCATAGACACTTAACCACCATGCATTCTCAAGCCTGGACTAACTACCAAACGTCCCTCAAGGTTGTAGCACCCTCGGCCAATGAAGCTAGTCAGCAACGCAACATCCCTTCCGTCACTGTAAGGCCACCATTTTCCGCACCACCGGCAGTATCTGTGCAGGTTTCTTTGCCAGCCAAAAGCAGTCAGGGTCAGGGAATCACCAGTTTTGTAGGAGGAAATATTGCATGTAGGGCACCGGCGGAAACAATACCGTCTCCAACCGTCTCTCAGTCTGCCATGTCCACCGGCACACCCGAAAGTTCCACGATCTACAGCTCTCCAGTCCAGCTCACCCTACATGAGACTCTGGTTAGAAAAAGGAAGTACTTATCCTCGCATCCGCGTACACAGGGTTTTAACGCCCACATAGCTAGACTAATCTCGTTAGAGATGATGCCCTACCGGTTAGTTGAAAGCGAAGCTTTCAAAGCCCTGATGGAGTACGCTGAACCACGATACGAGCTACCCAGTCGACACTTTTTTTCCAGAAAAGCCATCCCAGCCCTGCACCAGCATGTTAAACAGCGCATCGTCCATGCACTCAGGCAATCTGTGAGTACAAAGGTGCACCTGACTACAGATGCATGGACCAGTAGGCATGGCCAGGGACGTTATGTGTCCATCACGGCACACTGGGTGAATGTGGTGGATGCAGGGTCCACAGGCGACATCAATTTAGGGACAGTTGTGCCTAGCCCACGGTCTAGGAAACAGTTGGCTGTAGGCGTTCGCACCCCCTCCTCCTCCTCCTCGTCCTCCTGCAGAAGCTACAGCTCTTCCACAGAACGCAGTCGGCCAACCACTCCATCGGCAGATGACACTGTTGCACACCAGTTGTCCCATTATGGGCCAGCTACTGCCAAGCGTCAGCAGGCTGTATTGGCTATGAAGTGTTTGGGCGACAACAGACACACCGCGGAAGTTCTGTCCGAGTTCTTGCAACAAGAAACGCAGTCGTGGCTGGGCACAGTAGATCTTGAGGCAGGCAAGGTAGTGAGTGATAACGGAAGGAATTTCATGGCTGCCATCTCCCTTTCCCAACTGAAACACATTCCTTGCCTGGCTCACACCTTAAACCTGGTGGTGCAGTGCTTATTGAAAACTTATCCTGGGTTCTCCGACCTGCTCCTCAAAGTGCGTGCACTTTGCTCACATATCCGACGTTCGCCTGTACACGCCAGCCGTATGCAGACCTATCAGCGGTCTTTGAACCTTCCCCAGCATCGCCTAATCATAGACGTTGCAACAAGGTGGAACTCAACACTGCACATGCTTCAGAGACTGTGCGAACAGAGGCGTGCTGTTATTTATTTGTGGGAGGATACACGGGCAGGCAGTAGGATGGCAGACATGGAGTTGTCAGGTGTGCAGTGGTCGAAGATACAAGACATGTGTCAAGTCCTTCAGTGTTTTGAGGAATGCACACGGCTGGTTAGTGCAGACAACGCCGTAATAAGCATGAGCATCCCCCTAATGCGTCTGCTGATGCAAAGTTTGACGCACATAAAGGAGCAGGCGTCTGCACCAGAGGAAGAGGGAAGCCTTGATGACAGTCAGCCATTGTCTGGTCAGGGCAGTGTACAGGACGAGGTAGCGGGCGAAGAGGAGGTGGAGGACGAGGAGGATGATGGGGATGAGTATATTTTTAATGCGGAAACTTTCACGGGGGCACAGGAAATTGGTTGCGTGTCACGGCCGGGTTCTGGTTTTTTGAGGGACACAAGTGACGTAGATTTGCCTGCAACTGCCCCTCAACCAATCACAACCGGAGATTTGACAAGTGGAACTTTGGCCCACATGGCGGATTATGCCTTACGTATCCTACAAAGGGACACACGCATTACGAAAATGATGAACGATGACGATTACTGGTTGGCCTGCCTCCTTGATCCACGCTATAAAGGCAAATTGCAAAATGTTATGCCACATGAGAACTTGGAACTAATATTAGCAACCAAACAATCAACTCTTGTTGACCGTTTGCTTCAGGCATTCCCAGCACACAGCGCACGTGATCGTTCTCACACGAGCTCCAGGGGGCAGCAGACTAGGAGTGTTAGGGGTGCACACATCAGAAGTGGCGTTGGACAGAGGGGTTTTCTGACCAGGTTGTGGAGTGATTTTGCTATGACCGCAGACAGGACAGGTACTGCTGCATCAATTGAAAGTGACAGGAGACAACATTTGTCCAGTATGGTTACTAACTATTTTTCATCCCTTATCGATGTTCTCCCTCAACCGTCATTCCCATTTGATTACTGGGCCTCCAAATTAGACACCTGGCCAGAATTGGCAGAATATGCATTGCAGGAGCTTGCTTGCCCGGCAGCAAGTGTCCTATCAGAAAGAGTATTCAGTGCTGCAGGGTCAATATTAACCGAAAAAAGGACTCGTCTGGCTACCCAAAATGTTGACGATCTAACATTCATTAAAATGAACCACAACTGGATTTCAAAATCTTTTGCCCCACCTTGCCCGGCCGACACCTAGCTTTCCTATGAAAAGCTCTTGCCTGTGAATTACTTTTCTAATGTCTAATTTGCTGCTGCAGATTGTACAGCATACGACATGTTTACACCTCCCTAAATGGCCAAACTCCCCACACGGGGCCGTGGTATCGCGACTTGGCGCAAGCACCCGTGAGACTGCTGTTTGTCTGAAGAGGTGGGTGTGCTCGCTTTTGGTTGACGGCATTGCTACTGGGTCCCTCATAGTACAATGTAGTGTCTCTGGCGGTGGTGGTGCGCACCCAACGTCAGACACACCGTTGTAACATGAGTGGCCCTGGGGCGGTCCCGCCGGCCTCAAGAGAGTTCCCCCCTACCCCAGCTCAAACTGGGCTGTACTACGTGCAAAATTATGTCGCACAGCTCCACCAATCTTTAGTCTATTCGCTGACATCATTCAATGTCTGGCACTGACAATACAAATTTGTAGACATCTATGATGCAACTTAAAGTAGTCTGTGTCTGTGTCCTATATTGGCACCATTAAATAGTTACTGCCAAATTACTATGTCAGAAACACAGCAGATGAGCCCACCCCTGTACCTAAGTATGCCATCTTTTTTTTTGTTTTGGTTGTTTTGCGAGACATTAACATCTATTTATATTTTGGGAGTACTGGGACAGACACTCCTTGCACTACTCCTCCACTCAGCACCAAGCTGCCTGCCCGTGTATCCATGTAACCGCTGTAAAACTGCCATGAGCCTATTGTTTGTTATTTTAGGCCTTTGATAGCCTGTCTGCGGTCCCTACTCCTCCACTGACCACCAAGCTGCCTGCCCGTGTATCCATGTAACCGCTGTAAAACTGCCATGAGCCTATTGTTTGTTATTTTAGGCCTTTGAAGCCTTTCTGCGCTCCCTCCTTCCACTAGTCCTCCACTGACCAGACCACTGCTGCCCGTGTACCCCAGGAACCAATTTTAAAGTGCCTACAGCCAGCCCATTTTATTGTGTTAGGCCTTCGAAGCCTGTCTGCGGTCCATACTTCCACTAGGCCTCCACTGACCAGACCACTGCTGCCCGTGTACCCCTGGAACCAATTTTAAAGTGCCTACAGCCAGCCCATTTTATTGTGTTAGGCCTTCGAAGCCTGTCTGCGGTCCATACTTCCACTAGTCCTCCACTGACCAGACCACTGCTGCCCGTGTACCCCTGGAACCAATTTTAAAGTGCCTACAGCCAGCCCATTTTATTGTGTTAGGCCTTCGAAGCCTGTCTGCGGTCCATACTTTAAATACTCCTCCACTCACCACCAAGCTGCCTGCCCGTGTATCCATGTAACCGCTGTAAAACTGCCATGAGCCTATTGTTTGTTATGTTAGGCCTTTGATAGCCTGTCTGCGGTCCTTACTTTAAATACTCCTCCACTCACCACCTAGCTGCCTGTGTATCCATGTAACCGATGTAAAACTGCCATGACTGCCTACTGTTTGTTATTTTAGGCCTTTGATAGCCTGTCTGCGGCCCCTACTTGCAATACTCCTCCACTGACCACAATGCTGCCTGGAGTGCCTGCCTGTGTATCCATGTAACCGATGTAAAACTGCCATGACTGCCTACTGTTTGTTATTTTAGGCCTTTGATAGCCTGTCTGCGGCCCCTACTTGCAATACTCCTCCACTGAGCACAATGCTGCCTGGAGTGCCTGCCTGTGTATCCATGTAACCGATGTAAAACTGCCATGACTGCCTACTGTTTGTTATTTTAGGCCTTTGATAGCCTGTCTGCAGCCCCTACTTGCAATACTCCTCCACTGACCACACCAATGCTGCCCGTGTACCCCTGGAACCTATTTAAAAGTTCATAGAGCCTAGTTATATATTTTATTTACTATTAATAAGGCCATGATGGACTACGCTGTACCACGCTACAAGCTAACCAGTCGACACTTCTTTTGCGAGAAAAGCCATCCCAACCCTCCACCAGCATGTAGAAGACCGCATTGTCCATGCACTCTGGCAATCTGTGAGTACAAAGGTGCACCTGACAACAGACGCATGGACCTGTAGGCATGGCCACGGAAGATTACGTGTCCATTACGGCGCAATGGGTTAATGTGGTGGATGCATGGTCCACAGGGGACAGCCTACTAAGTCTGTCTGCAGTCCCTAATTCAAATTGTCCTCCACTGTCTAAATCGGAACTTCCACCTTCTGGCTTTCGGCCTATAGTATCAGAAATTAAACTGCATTTGGCCTTCAACTTTGGTTAGGGCCTACTAACGGCTTCTGCCCCTCCCTGGTGTTGTCCTCAACTAAATAAAGCTGAGCTTCAACCTTCCGGCTCTCATTAAGTGGTTTTTAAAAAAAAAAAATTGGTGGTTAGGGCCTACTAACGGCTTCTGCCCCTCCCTGGTGTTGTCCTCAACTAAATAAAGCTGAGCTTCAACCTTCCGGCTCTCATTATGTGGTTTAAAAAAAAAAAATGGTGGTTAGGGCCTACTAACGGCTTCTGCCCCTCCCTGGTGTTGTCCTCAACTAAATAAAGCTGAGCTTCAACCTTCCGGCTCTCATTAAGTGGTTTTAAAAAAAAAATGGTGGTTAGGGCCTACTAACGGCTTCTGCCCCTCCCTGGTGTTGTCCTCAACTAAATAAAGCTGAGCTTCAACCTTCCGGCTCTCATTAAGTGGTTTTTAAAAAAAAATGGTGGTTAGGGCCTACTAACGGCTTCTGCCCCTCCCTGGTGTTGTCCTCAACTAAATAAAGCTGAGCTTCAACCTTCCGGCTCTCATTAAGTGGTTTTAAAAAAAAAAAAATTGGTGGTTAGGGCCTACTAACGGCTTCTGCCCCTCCCTGGTGTTGTCCTCAACTAAATAAAGCTGAGCTTCAACCTTCCGGCTCTCATTATGTGGTTTAAAAAAAAAAAATGGTGGTTAGGGCCTACTAACGGCTTCTGCCCCTCCCTGGTGTTGTCCTCAACTAAATAAAGCTGAGCTTCAACCTTCCGGCTCTCATTAAGTGGTTTTAAAAAAAAAATGGTGGTTAGGGCCTACTAACGGCTTCTGCCCCTCCCTGGTGTTGTCCTCAACTAAATAAAGCTGAGCTTCAACCTTCCAGCTCTCATTATGTGGTTTTAAAAAAAAAAAAAATGGTGGTTAGGGCCTACTAACGGCTTCTGCCCCTCCCTGGTGTTGTCCTCAACTAAATAAAGCTGAGCTTCAACCTTCCGGCTCTCATTAAGTGGTTTTAAAAAAAAAATGGTGGTTAGGGCCTACTAACGGCTTCTGCCCCTCCCTGGTGTTGTCCTCAACTAAATAAAGCTGAGCTTCAACCTTCCGGCTCTCATTATGTGGTTTTAAAAAAAAAATGGTGGTTAGGGCCTACTAACGGCTTCTGCCCCTCCCTGGTGTTGTCCTCAACTAAATAAAGCTGAGCTTCAACCTTCCGGCTCTCATTAAGTGGTTTTAAAAAAAAAAAAAATGGTGGTTAGGGCCTACTAACGGCTTCTGCCCCTCCCTGGTGTTGCCCTCAACTAAATAAAGCTGAGCTTCAACCTTCTGCTCCAAATTACCATTTTAAAAAATGCAATAGGCTTTTCCGGCCTACTAAAGGTGTCTGCCCCTCCCTGGTGTTGTCCTCAACTGAACAAAGCTGAGCTTCCACATTCTGGCTTTCGCCCTATACTATCAGATATTAAACTGCATTTGGCCTACTAGTGTGGTTAGGCCCTTGAAACAGTGTCTGCTGCTCTTGGGTTTGCTACTCCACTGAACAAAGCAATGCCGCCTGTTTAGTCCTGTTACCAATTTTGAACTGCATGTAGCCTACTTTATTCTTTGGCCCTATATCTGTTTCCTCCTCATCCTGCCCATTGCCCAGCCACTGCTAAATGAGTCTGCTGGTACATTGACCTAGACCACTACATTCCCCTTGTACTCTACACAGCCAGAATCTGACCCTGCTGAAAGTAAGGTTCCCCTTCCCGCATGTTATACCACCTTACACAGGGACAAAGAGGAAGGTGCAGATGAAAGTGCAGGTTCCTTCATCAGGTGGGGGGGCATACTCGTTGGCGACGTCACTGGCACAGGGCCCCTCAGAGTACGCAAAAGTGTCGCTGCTGGTGGGAGGCGCCCCCGCCATGCAAACACACCGCCGTACTTTGAGGGGCCCTGTGCCAGTGGCAATGCGAACGAGTGGGCCCCCCCTGCTTGCTCAGGATCACAGCACTTGCAACTTTTAAATACTTACCTTTCCCTGCAACACCGCCGTGACGTAGTCCGCATTTCCTGGGCCCACGAAAAACTTGAGCCAGCCCTACTCCCCCCACAACTTTCCCCCAATTCCCTATGCCCAACTATTATTATACAGTTAATTAAGATTGGCAAGCTTCAGAAACAAGAATGGATGTTTTTGGCATTAAAATGGGCACTGTAGGTGTTTTCCTGGCCTCCACTCACTGCCGACTATGCTTCCCCATTGACTTGCATTGGGTTTCGTGTTTCGGTCGATCCCCGACTTTTAGCGATAATCGGCCGACTGCACTCGACTCGACTCTGGACAAAATCGGGTTTCCCAAAACCCTACTCGATCTTAAAAAAATGAAAGTCGCTCAACCCTACTCAACACTACTGCTCACCGCTGCCCAGTACTGGCTACAATGGCAGAAGCTGGAAAGGCAGCAGTAACCCTTTGCACAGTATCAGGCTGAGCTAGACGCTGGGACCGACGTCTGCGCCGAGCAGGCTCCACTGCAGCAGGAGAAGAATGGGAGACCGCAGCGGAGATGGCTCGAGATTCCCCCTGTGCAGAGGGGGGACCCCTAACACACACAGAGTATAAAACATTTACTACTGGAGAAATCAAACTTCAAAAAACCACATTTTCAAGATTAAGATTGAGGCCATCAGGGTGTAAACAACCCAACTTAAAAATCCAATAATTTTCTCTATTAATGACTTGTCTATACATATCCTTTATGATGTCAGATATGTGGTCAATAATTGTCACCTTTAATTGTTTATGATCTTTCTGATGCTCAGTTAAGAAGTGTTTTGACATGCTGTGTTGTAGAATTTTTAATATTTTGCCTGTGTTTATTGAGGTGAACATGCATGGCCTGTATCTCGCGGCCCACATATTGCAGGCCGCACGTGCATTCCAAAACATAAACAACATAAGAGGATTGACAATTCAGCTTGAATTTCATCTGAAATGTTTCTCCTGTTGTCGTAGAGGCGAAAGTGTTAGTGCCCCGCAACTAGTTAGTGCTCCACAACATAGGCACTTAGTTGCTCCACATTTGAAGCACCCAGTAGTACCTATGGCCATAGAGGTGCTATGTCTGGTTTGTAGGGAAGTTAGACTAGGCGCAACCAAATTTTTTAAAGAGTGTTTTTTTTTGGTAGATAATGTTTGGTATGCCTGGGATGTGTTTTGCTAGGACTGGATCATTTTTAAGGATGAATATTTATTCACCAGTTTTGTGAATGTTCTGGTTGATTGACTATAAGTTGTAATAAGACTAAGTTCAGCTCTGCTGGTGTTAACAATCCTTCCAGATTTGTTGGCACCCATTTTTTCCAGACAGGACTCCTGAGTTTCCCTTTTAACCCTATTTAAAGGCATCCTCTAAAAGCTTCTTGGGGTATCCTTTATTCGTAAACTTCTCACTGAGGCTTTTAAATTCCTTAAGAAAATCGGATTCCAGGCTACAATTTTTCCTGATGCGCCAATACTGTCCGTATGGCACATTTAGGGTTTAACTGGGTAAGTGACCACTATTGAAGGTGAGATAACTGTTCACGTCGACCATTTAAAAGAGGGTCGAGGTCTGCGCGATTCCGTCCTCACCTTTTTCAATATAAAGATCTAAAACTTGTACACCCACCTCTGATATAGTGGAATGTTATGGTTCTCAATGGCAAGAGAACATAGCCCAGCAAACATAAGTACTAGCTCTTGGAAGGATGGAAACTAAACTGACCATGAACTAAACCTGCCGCACAACTAACAGTAGCCGGGTAGCGTTGCCTACGTTTTTTATCCCTAGACGCCCAGCGCCGGCCGGAGGACTAACTAATCCTGGCAGAGGAAAATATAGTCCTGGCTCACCTCTAGAGAAGTTTCCCCGATAGGCAGACAGAGGCCCCCACATATATTGGCGGTGATTTTAGATGAAATGACAAACGTAGTATGAAAATAGGTTTAGCAAAATTGAGGTCCGCTTACTAGATAGCAGGAAGACAGAAAGGGCACTTTCATGGTCAGCTGAAAACCCTATCAAAATACCATCCTGAAATTACTTTAAGACTCTAGTATTAACTCATAACATCAGAGTGGCAATTTCAGATCACAAGAGCTTTCCAGACACAGAAACGAAACTACAGCAGTGAACTGGAACAAAATGCAAAAACAAACGAGGACTAAAGTCCAACTTAGCTGGGAGTTGTCTAGCAGCAGGAACATGCACAGAAAGGCTTCTGATTACAATGTTGACCGGCATGGAAGTGACAGAGGAGCAAGGTTAAATAGCGACTCCCACATCCTGATGGAAACAGGTGAACAGAGGGGATGATGCACACCAGTTCAATTCCACCAGTGGCCACCGGGGGAGCCCAAAATCCAACTTCACAACAGTACCCCCCCCCTCAAGGAGGGGGCACCGAACCCTCACCAGAACCACCAGGGCGATCAGGATGAGCCCTATGAAAGGCACGGACCAGATCGGAGGCATGAACATCAGAGGCAGTCACCCAAGAATTATCCTCCTGACCATATCCCTTCCATTTGACCAGATACTGGAGTTTCCGTCTGGAAACACGGGAGTCCAAGATTTTTTCCACAACGTACTCCAACTCGCCCTCAACCAACACCGGAGCAGGAGGCTCAACGGAAGGCACAACCAGTACCTCATACCTGCGCAACAATGACCGATGAAAAACATTATGAATAGAAAAAGATGCAGGGAGGTCCAAACGGAAGGACACAGGGTTAAGAATCTCCAATATCTTGTACGGGCCGATGAATCGAGGCTTAAACTTAGGAGAAGAAACCCTCATAGGGACAAAACGAGAAGACAACCACACCAAGTCCCCAACACAAAGCCGAGGACCAACCCGACGCCGGCGGTTGGCAAAAAGCTGAGTCTTCTCCTGGGACAACTTCAAATTGTCCACTACCTGCCCCCAAATCTGATGCAACCTCTCCACCACAGCATCCACTCCAGGACAATCCGAAGATTCCACCTGACCAGAAGAAAATCGAGGATGAAACCCCGAATTACAGAAAAAAGGAGACACCAAGGTGGCAGAGCTGGCCCGATTATTGAGGGCAAACTCCGCTAAAGGCAAAAAAGCAACCCAATCATCCTGATCTGCAGACACAAAACACCTCAAATATGTCTCCAAGGTCTGATTCGTCTGCTCGGTCTGGCCATTAGTCTGAGGATGGAAAGCAGACGAGAAAGACAAATCTATGCTCATCCTAGCACAGAATGCTCGCCAAAATCTAGACACGAATTGGGTTCCTCTGTCAGAAACGATATTCTCCGGAATACCATGCAAACGGACCACATTTTGAAAAAACAGAGGAACCAACTCGGAAGAAGAAGGCAACTTAGGCAGGGGAACCAAATGGACCATCTTAGAGAAACGGTCACACACCACCCAGATGACAGACATCTTCTGAGAAACAGGAAGATCCGAAATAAAATCCATCGAGATGTGCGTCCAGGGCCTCTTCGGGATAGGCAAGGGCAACAACAATCCACTAGCCCGAGAACAACAAGGCTTGGCCCGAGCACAAACGTCACAAGACTGCACAAAGCCTCGCACATCTCGAGACAGGGAAGGCCACCAGAAGGACCTTGCCACCAAATCCCTGGTACCAAAGATTCCAGGATGACCTGTCAACGCAGAAGAATGAACCTCAGAAATGACTTTACTGGTCCAATCATCAGGAACAAACAGTCTACCAGGTGGGCAACGATCAGGTCTATCCGCCTGAAACTCCTGCAAGGCCCGCCGCAGGTCTGGAGAAACGGCAGACAATATCACTCCATCCTTAAGGATACCTGTAGGTTCAGAGTTACCAGGGGAGTCAGGCTCAAAACTCCTAGAAAGGGCATCCGCCTAAACATTCTTAGAACCCGGCAGGTAGGACACCACAAAATTAAACCGAGAGAAAAACAACGACCAGCGCGCCTGTCTAGGATTCAGGCGTCTGGCGGACTCAAGATAAATTAGATTTTTGTGGTCAGTCAATACCACCACCTGATGTCTAGCCCCCTCAAGCCAATGACGCCACTCCTCAAAAGCCCACTTCATGGCCAAAAGCTCCCGATTCCCAACATCATAATTCCGCTCGGCGGGCGAAAATTTACGCGAGAAAAAGGCACAAGGTCTCATCACGGAACAATCGGAACTTCTCTGCGACAAAACTGCCCCAGCTCCGATTTCAGAAGCGTCGACCTCAACCTGAAAAGGAAGAGCAACATCAGGCTGATGCAACACAGGGGCGGAAGAAAAGCGGCGCTTAAGCTCCCGAAAGGCCTCCACAGCAGCAGGGGACCAATCAGCAACATCAGCACCCTTCTTAGTCAAATCAGTCAATGGTTTAACAACATCAGAAAAACCAGCAATAAATCGACGATAAAAGTTAGCAAAGCCCAAAAATTTCTGAAGACTCTTAAGAGAAGAGGGTTGCGTCCAATCACAAATAGCCTGAACCTTGACAGGATCCATCTCGATGGAAGAGGGGGAAAAAATATATCCCAAAAAGGAAATCTTTTGAACCCCAAAAACGCACTTAGAACCCTTCACACACAAGGAATTAGACCGCAAAACCTGAAAAACCCTTCTGACCTGCTGGACATGAGAGTCCCAGTCATCCGAAAAAATCAAAATATCATCCAGATACACAATCATAAATTTATCCAAATAATCACGGAAAACGTCATGCATAAAGGACTGAAAGACTGAAGGGGCATTTGAAAGACCAAAAGGCATCACCAAATACTCAAAGTGGCCCTCGGGCATATTAAATGCGGTCTTCCACTCATCCCCCTGCTTAATTCGCACCAAATTATACGCCCCACGGAGATCTATCTTAGAGAACCACTTGGCCCCCTTTATGCGAGCAAACAAATCAGTCAGCAGTGGCAACGGATATTGATATTTAACCGTGATTTTATTCAAAAGCCGATAATCAATACACGGTCTCAAAGAGCCATCTTTCTTAGCCACAAAGAAAAAAACGGCTCCTAAGGGAGATGACGAAGGACGAATATGTCCCTTTTCCAAGGACTCCTTTATATATTCTCGCATAGCAGCATGTTCAGGCACAGACAGATTAAATAAACGACCCTCAGGGTATTTACTACCCGGAATCAAATCTATGGCACAATCGCACTCCCGGTGCGGAGGTAATGAACCAAGCTTAGGTTCTTCAAAAACGTCACGATATTCAGTCAAGAATTCAGGAATCTCAGAGGGAATAGATGATGAAATGGAAACCACAGGTACGTCCCCATGCTTCCCCTTACATCCCCAGCTTAACACAGACATAGCTTTCCAGTCAAGGACTGGGTTATGAGATTGCAGCCATGGCAATCCAAGCACCAACACATCATGTAGGTTATACAGCACAAGAAAGCGAATAATCTCCTGATGATCCGGATTAATCCGCATAGTTACTTGTGTCCAGTATTGTGGTTTATTACTAGCCAATGGGGTGGAGTCAATCCCCTTCAGGGGTATAGGAGTTTCAAGAGGCTCCAAATCATACCCACAGCGTTTGGCAAAGGACCAATCCATAAGACTCAAAGCGGCGCCAGAGTCGACATAGGCATCCGCGGTAATAGATGATAAAGAACAAATCAGGGTCACAGATAGAATAAACTTAGACTGTAAAGTGCCAATTGAAACAGACTTATCAAGCTTCTTAGTACGCTTAGAGCATGCTGATATAACATGAGTTGAATCACCGCAATAGAAGCACAACCCATTTTTTCGTCTTAAATTCTGCCGTTCACTTCTGGACAGAATTCTATCACATTGCATATTCTCTGGCGTCTTCTCAGTAGACACCGCCAAATGGTGCACAGGTTTGCGCTCCCGCAGACGCCTATCGATCTGGATAGCCATTGTCATGGACTCATTCAGACCCGCAGGCACAGGGAACCCCACCATAACATCCTTAATGGCATCAGAGAGACCCTCTCTGAAATTCGCCGCCAGGGCGCACTCATTCCACTGAGTAAGCACAGCCCATTTACGGAATTTCTGGCAGTATATTTCAGCTTCGTCTTGCCCCTGAGATAGGGACATCAAGGCCTTTTCCGCCTGAAGCTCTAACTGAGGTTCCTCATAAAGCAACCCCAAGGCCAGAAAAAACGCATCCACATTGAGCAACGCAGGATCCCCTGGAGCCAATGCAAAAGCCCAATCCTGAGGGTCGCCCCGGAGCAAGGAAATCACAATCCTGACCTGCTGAGCAGGATCTCCAGCAGAGCGAGATTTCAGGGACAAAAACAACTTGCAATTATTTTTGAAATTTTGAAAGCAAGATCTATTCCCCGAGAAAAATTCAGGCAAAGGAATTCTAGGTTCAGATATAGGAACATGAACAACAAAATCTTGTAAATTTTGAACTTTCGTGGTGAGATTATTCAAACCTGCAGCTAAACTCTGAATATCCATTTTAAACAGGTGAACACAGAGCCATTCCAGGATTAGAAGGAGAGAGAGAGAGAGAGAAAGGCTGCAATATAGGCAGACTTGCAAGAGATTCAATTACAAGCACACTCAGAACTGAAGGGAAGGGGGAAAAAAAAAAAAAAAAATCTTCAGCAGACTTCTCTTTTCTCTCCTTTCTCTGTCAATTAATTTAACCCTTTTTTGGGCCGGTCAAACTGTTATGGTTCTCAATGGCAAGAGAACATAGCCCAGCAAACATAAGTACTAGCTCTTGGAAGGATGGAAACTAAACTGACCATGAACTAAACCTGCCGCACAACTAACAGTAGCCGGGTAGCGTTGCCTACGTTTTTTATCCCTAGACGCCCAGCGCCGGCCGGAGGACTAACTAATCCTGGCAGAGGAAAATATAGTCCTGGCTCACCTCTAGAGAAGTTTCCCCGATAGGCAGACAGAGGCCCCCACATATATTGGCGGTGATTTTAGATGAAATGACAAACGTAGTATGAAAATAGGTTTAGCAAAATTGAGGTCCGCTTACTAGATAGCAGGAAGACAGAAAGGGCACTTTCATGGTCAGCTGAAAACCCTATCAAAATACCATCCTGAAATTACTTTAAGACTCTAGTATTAACTCATAACATCAGAGTGGCAATTTCAGATCACAAGAGCTTTCCAGACACAGAAACGAAACTACAGCAGTGAACTGGAACAAAATGCAAAAACAAACGAGGACTAAAGTCCAACTTAGCTGGGAGTTGTCTAGCAGCAGGAACATGCACAGAAAGGCTTCTGATTACAATGTTGACCGGCATGGAAGTGACAGAGGAGCAAGGTTAAATAGCGACTCCCACATCCTGATGGAAACAGGTGAACAGAGGGGATGATGCACACCAGTTCAATTCCACCAGTGGCCACCGGGGGAGCCCAAAATCCAACTTCACAACAGTGGAAGTAAAACTAAGCCCCCATGGGTTCAGGTTCAGATTATCAATGAAGAGAAATCTCTTCCGTAGTCCCAGACCAGATTAAAAACAGGTCGTCAATAAAGTGCCTGTAAAAAATAATACGTTCTGCAGAAAGGGGACATTTGTCTATGAACAATGATTCAAAGCGACTCACAAACAGGTTGGCATAACTGGGCACGAATAGCGTCCCCATTGCACAACCCTTGATCTGTTTATAGGCCACACCTTCAAAGGTAAAAACATTGTTTTTTAATATAAAATCAATCCCATTAAGGAGCAATTTTTTCTGTTCAGTTAATATAATCGGGTCTTGAGACAAATAATAGTCAACTGATTCTAGATCCAAGACATGGGGAATATTTGAACATAAAGAACCTATATCTAAGGTGCAAAACAAAAATTGATTTTGAAGGGGAACTTCTTTTAACAACTTAATAAGATGTGTGGAATCTCTAAGATAGGAATTCAAAGTTAACACGTATTTTTGCAAATAAAGGTCGATGTAGTAGGATAAGTTTGAACTAATCCCAGAAATAACCAGGGGGGGTCCTTTTTTTACGGCATCCTTGACTTGTTCAGTATAATACAAAGTTATTCAGAATGTCACAGGCTTCCTCATGCCTGGTGCACCCTGACATCTGGTCCTGCATATAGCATAAAGTTATCAATTCATAAATGTTTAACCCAAACCATGTGTTGTAGTACATATATGATCAGAATGAATATTACCAATTTTGTTTGTTTCCTTTTAAAATTGGTGCAAAATAATTAACAAAGTAGCAAAAATCAACATGCTAGCTGAAATTCACAATTTTTTTGTTAGTGCCTACAGATGTACTTTAAATACTTGATGCATTTTGTCGGTTAACAAATTTGGTTCATTTTGCAACTTATTAATTAGCCTGAAAGTTTTAGAGATACAGCATTTTGTGGACTATAAGATGCCTCGGACCACAAAATGCACCCCGAATTTTGTGCCGGAAAATATAAAAAAAACTTGTTTAGTAAAATGGTGGTCCTCCTTATAGATAAAAAACCTTTGATAGACGCTTCTCCATTACTAACCTCCTGGCTTTATGTCAGCTGACAAAACAAAGATAACATCAATCCCAAAATGATTTCCCCACTTGCCACCACCACATCTAATGGATGCATGATTTCTGGGGCAGCTGAGGCGCTGGTGTTTAGTCTGGGAGAGGTCCAATATTCATGGCCCCTTCCTAGGCTATTAATACCAGTCCAAAAAAACAAAGGTATGAACTGGGATATAAATTGGTGTGCATGCAGCATGTAAGTACAAGTTCACTCTAGCCATTAAACAGAAAAAACAATGACAGAAACATAATGATTAAATACCCTGCAGTAAATAAAAAGCATAGTGCACAAAAAATATATATTAATTAGTTAACATGTTTTTTTATTAAAAAAAAAAATGTGAAAGCCATTCTCGTCAGCCTCGTCACGGCAACCTTAGTTGGGACAGTCCTAATGCTAATATCAAAAACTTACCGTTTGTCAAGTGACATGCATGTAGATAAGGGCTTAGAGGGACTGACCCCAATTAGTGGACACACAGCCAAGGGAGACCATATCAATAATGCCCAGCTCAAAAGAAAGGCAGGACACTTTTACATGCACATGATGCAATCAGACAGAAAAAAAACAAAGTTATGAACTGGGTGAACTGGGATATAAACTGTTGTGCATGCAGCATGTAAGTGCACATTCACATTAGCCAATAAGCAGAAAAAACAAGGACAGAAACATAATGATTAACCCCTTCCTGACATCTGACGTACTATCCCGTCGAGGTGGGGTGGGCCCGTATGACCGCCGACGGGATAGTACGTCATACGCGATCAGCGGCGCTCACGGGGGGAGCGCCGCCGATCGCGGCCGGGTGTCAGCTGATTATCACAGCTGACATCCGGCACTATGTGCCAGGAGCGGTCACGGACCGCCCCCGGCACATTAACCCCCGGCACACCGCGATCAAACATGATCGCGATGTGCCGGCGGTGCAGGGAAGCATCGCGCAGGGAGGGGGCTCCCTGCGGGCTTCCCTGAGCCCCCCGCAGCAACGCGATGTGATCGCGTTGCTGCGAGGGTCTTACCTCCCTCCCTGCAGCTCCCAGACCCGGATCCAAGATGGCCGCGGATCCGGGTCCTGCAGGGAGGGAGGTGGCTTCACAGACGCCTGCTCAGAGCAGGCACTGTGAAGCAGCCTGCACTTTCCTCAGATCGGTGATCTGTCAGAGTGCTATGCAAACTGGCAGATCACCGATCTGTATTGTCCCCCCCTGGGGCAAAGTAAAAAAGTTAAAAAAAAAATTTTCCAAATGTGTAAAAAAAAAAAAAAAAAAATATTCCAAAATAATGAAAAAAAAAATAAAATATTATTCCCATAAATACATTTCTTTATCTAAATAAAATAAAAAAAACAATAAAAGTACACATATTTAGTATCGCCGCGTCCGTAACGACCCAACCTATAAAACTGCCCCACTAGTTAACCCCTTCAGTAAACACCGTAAGAAAAAAAAAAAAAAAACGAGGCAAAAAACAACGCTTTATTACCATACCGCCGAACAAAAAGTGGAATAACACGCGATCAAAAAGACGGATATAAATAACCATGGTACCGCTGAAAACGTCATCTTGTCCCGCAAAAAACGAGCCGCCATACAGCATCATCAGCAAAAAAATAAAAAAGTTATAGTCCTGAGAATAAAGCGATACCAAAATAATTATTTTTTCTATAAAATAGTTTTTATCGTATAAAAGCGCCAAAACATAAAAAAATTATATAAATGAGATATCGCTGTAATCGTACTGACCCGACGAATAAAACTGCTTTATCAATTTTACCAAACGCGGAACGGTATAAACGCCTCTCCCAAAAGAAATTCATGAATAGCTGGTTTTTGGTCATTCTGCCTCACAAAAATCGGAATAAAAAGTGATCAAAAATGGTCACGTGTCCGAAAATGTTACCAATAAAAACGTCAACTCGTCCCACAAAAAACAAGACCTCACATGACTCTGTGGACCAAAATGTGGAAAAATTATAGGTCTCAAAATGTGGAGACGCAAAAACTTTTTTGCTATAAAAAGCGTCTTTTAGGCTGGTTTCACACTTGCGTTTTTATCTGCATGCGTTTTTTAAAAAAACGCATGTGTGAAAAAACGCATGTAAACGTGGTAAAACGCATGCGTTTTTAGACGCATGCGTTTTTATAGAAAAACACAAGAAAACAAACAAAAAAAAAAAACCCTACCCCTAACCCTACCCCTAACCTGAAATACGTGGCACTAAAATATACGTTTATATACGTATATAAGTGCCACGATATTTCAGTGGCCACGTATATAAGTGCCACGTATATAAGTGCCACGTATATAAGTGCCACGTACTTAAGTGCCACGTACTTAAGTGCCACGTACTTAAGTGCCACGTACTTAAGTGCCACGTATTTACGTGCCACGTATTTACGTGCCACGTATTTAAGTGCCACGTACTTAAGTGCCACGTACTTAAGTGCCACGTATTTACGTGCCACGATATTTCAGTGCCACGTATAACCACATAGTTATAGTATTTATAGTACGTGGCACTGAAATACGTGGCACTGAAATATCGTGGCACTGAAACACGTGGCACTGAAACACGTGGCACTGAAACACGTGGCACTTAAATACGTGGCACTTAAATATGTGGCACTTAAATACGTGGCACTTAAATACGTGGCACTTATGACTGTCAGAAAATGTTCATTAAACGGTTAGAGGTGAGGTTAGGGGTAGGGTTAGGGTTACCGTTGGGATTAGGGTTAGGGGTGTGTTTGGGTTAGGGTTTCAGGTAGAATTGGGGAGTTTCCACTGTTCAGGCACATCAGGGGCTCTCCAAACGCGACATGGCGTCCGATCTCAATTCCAGCCAATTCTGCGTTGAAAAAGTAAAACAGTGCTCCTTCCCTTCCGAGCTCTCCCGTGCGTCCAAAAAGGGGTTTATCCCAACATATGGGTTATCAGCGTACTCGGGACAAATTGAACAACAACTTCTGGGGTCCAAGTTCTCTTGTTATCCTTGGGAAAATAAAAATTTGGGGGGCTAAAAATCATTTTTGTGGGAAAAAAATATGTTTTATTTTCACGGCTCTGCGTTGTAAACTGTAGTGAAACACTTGGGGGTTCAAAGTTCTCACAACACATCTAGATAAGTTCCTTGGGAGGTCTAGTTTCCAATATGGGGTCACTTGTGGGGGGTTTGTACTGTTTGGGTACATCAGGGGCTCTGCAAATGCAACGTGACGCCTGCAGACCAATCCATTTAAGTCTGCATTCCAAATGGCGCTCCTTCCCTTCCGAGCTCTGTCATGTGCCCAAACAGTGGTTACCCCCCACATAGGGGGTATCAGCGTACTCAGGACAAATTGGACAACAACTTGTAGGGTCCAATTTATTCTGTTACCCTTGTAAAAATACAAAGCTGGGGGCTAAAAAATCATTTTTGTGAAAAAAAAAAAAGAATTTTTATTTTCACGGCTCTGCGTTATAATCTGTAGTGAAACACTTGGGGGTGCAAAGCTCTCAAAACACATCTAGATAAGTTCCTTAGGGGGTCTAATTTCCAAAATGGTGTCATTTGTGGGGGGTTTCAATGTTTAGGCACATCAGGGGCTCTCCAAACGCAACATGGCGTCCCATCTCAATTCCAGTCAATTTTGCATTGAAAAGTCAAATGGCGCTCCTTCCCTTCCAAGCTCTGCCATGCGCCCAAACAGTGGTTTACCCCAACATATGGGGTATCTGCGTACTCAGGACAAATTGCACAACGTTTTTTGGGGACCAATTTCTTCTCTTACCCTTGGGAAAATAAAAAATTGGGGGCGAAAAGATCATTTTTGTGAAAAAATATGATTTTTTATTTTTACGGCTCTGCATTATAAACTTCTGTGAAGCACTTGGTGGGTCAAAGTGCTCACCACACATCTAGATAAGTTCCTTAGGGGGTCTACTTTCCAAAATGGTGTCACTTGTAGGAGGTTTCAATGTTTAGGCACATCAGGGGCTCTCCAAACGCAACATGGCGTCCCATCTCAATTCCAGTCAATTTTGCATTGAAAAGTCAAATGGCGCTCCTTCACTTCCGAGCTCTGCCATGCGCCCAAACAGTGGTTTACCCCAACATATGGGGTATCTGCGTACTCAGGACAAATTGCACAACATTTTTTGGGGACCAATTTCTTCTCTTACCCTTGGGAAAATAAAAAATTGGGGGCGAAAAGATCATTTTTGTGAAAAAATATGATTTTTTATTTTTACGGCTCTGCATTATAAACTTCTGTGAAGCACTTGGTGGGTCAAAGTGCTCACCACACATCTAGATAAGTTCCTTAGGGGGTCTACTTTCCAAAATGGTGTCACTTGTAGGAGGTTTCAATGTTTAGGCACATCAGGGGCTCTCCAAACGCAACATGGCGTCCCATCTCAATTCCAGTCAATTTTGCATTGAAAAGTCAAATGGCGCTCCTTCACTTCCGAGCTCTGCCATGCGCCCAAACAGTGGTTTACCCCAACATATGGGGTATCTGCGTACTCAGGACAAATTGCACAACATTTTTTGGGGACCAATTTCTTCTCTTACCCTTGGGAAAATAAAAAATTGGGGGCGAAAAGATCATTTTTGTGAAAAAATATGATTTTTTATTTTTACGGCTCTGCATTATAAACTTCTGTGAAGCACTTGGTGGGTCAAAGTGCTCACCACACATCTAGATAAGTTCCTTAGGGGGTCTACTTTCCAAAATGGTGTCACTTGTAGGGGGTTTCAATGTTTAGGCACATCAGGGGCTCTCCAAACGCAACATGGCGTCCCATCTCAATTCCAGTCAATTTTGCATTGAAAAGTCAAATGGCGCTCCTTCCCTTCCAAGCTCTGCCATGCGCCCAAACAGTGGTTTACCCCAACATATGGGGTATCTGCGTACTCAGGACAAATTGCACAACATTTTTTGGGGACCAATTTCTTCTCTTACCATTGGGAAAATAAAAAATTGGGGGCGAAAAGATCATTTTTGTGAAAAAATATGATTTTTTATTTTTACGGCTCTGCATTATAAACTTCTGTGAAGCACTTGGTGGGTCAAAGTGCTCACCACACATCTAGATAAGTTCCTTAGGGGGTCTACTTTCCAAAATGGTGTCACTTGTAGGGGGTTTCAATGTTTAGGCACATCAGGGGCTCTCCAAACGCAACATGGCGTCCCATCTCAATTCCAGTCAATTTTGCATTGAAAAGTCAAATGGCGCTCCTTCCCTTCCAAGCTCTGCCATGCGCCCAAACAATGGTTTACACCCACATATGGGGTATCAGCGTACTCAGGACAAATTGTACAACAACTTTTGCAGTCTATTTTCTCCTGTTACCCTTGGTAAAATAAAACAAATTGGAGCTGAAATAAATTTTGTGTGAAAAAAAATTAAATGTTCATTTTTATTTAAACATTCCAAAAATTCCTGTGAAACACCTGAAGGGTTAATAAACTTCTTGAGTGTGGTTTTGAGCACCTTGAGGGGTGCAGTTTTTAGAATGGTGTGTGTCACACTTGGGTATTTTCTATCATACAGACCCCTCAAAATGACTTCAAATGAGATGTGGTCCCTAAAAAAAATGGTGTTGTAAAAATGAGAAATTTCTGGTCAACTTTTAACCCTTATAACTCCCTAACAAAAAAAAATTTTGGTTCCAAAATTGTGCTGATGTAAAGTAGACATGTGGGAAATGTTACTTATTAAGTATTTTGCGTGACATATGTCTGTGATTTAAGGGCATAAAAATTCAAAGTTGGAAAATTGCAAAATTTTCAAAATTTTCGCCAAATTTCCGTTTTTTTCACAAATAAACGCAAGTTATATCGAAGAAATTTTACCACTATCATGAAGTACAATATGTCACAAGAAAACAATGTCAGAATTGCCAAGATCCGTTGAAGCGTTCCAGAGTTATAACCTCCTAAAGGGACAGTGGTCAGAATTGTAAAAATTGGCCCGGTCATTAACGTGCAAACCACCCTTGGGGGTGAAGGGGTTAAATACCCTGCTGTAAATAAATAAATAAATAAATAAATAAATAAATTGTATAGTGCATGAAAATAATATACGGTACTTAGGTAACATGTTTTTTGATTTAAAAAATATGAAATCCATCCCGCCTTGTCACGGCGACCATTTGTCAAGTGACATGCTTGTAGATATGGGCTGGGAGGGATTGAGCTCAACCAGTAGACATACAGTCAAGGAAGACCACATCAATAATGCCTAGCTCAAAAGAAAGGTAGGCCACACCTTTATATGCACGTGATGCAAACAGACAGAAAAAAAACAAAGGTATGAACTAGGATATAAACTGTTATGCATGCAGCTTGTAAGCACTTGTTCTCACTAGCCAATAAACAGAAAAACAAACATACCTGCAGTCCATTGCCCATTCCCAGTCATACCAACCCCCAGCTGTCAGCTTTAGCATGGCTGGTTGTCAAAAATAGAGGTCCCCATGCCATTTTTTAAAATTATTTATTTAAACAACTAAAAATACGGTGTGGGGACTCCTCTATTCTTGATAACCAGTTTTGCTGACAGCTGAGGTTTACAGTGCCCCGCTGTCAGTTTTGCCTTGCTGGTTATCAATAATACAGGGGAACATCATTTTGGGGGAGGAGGTCCCCTTTTTAGTAACCAGGAAAGGTAAGTATACAGCTGTGAGCTGATATTAATAGCCTGGAAACCTTTAAGAATATTGTCTCTTTCACAGAATATTAACATCTGCCCACAGCAGTCGGCTTTCCCTCAGCTGTTTATGAAAATTACGGGGGACTCGACTCCATTTTTGGTTTTTTTAGTTACCTACAGATATGTCAGATCATGGAGTGCTGCTGAAACTGGAAGTAGACGGCAACAGGTGAGCATGCTTCTACTTTCATGATACTTAAACGAATGATTCCTAAAAAATTATTTCTTTTCAGAGGCAATGTGAGCAGACAAAAACCAGAGTTTTGCAGACATTCTAAACACATGAGAAAACTTCCCTTAATTTATGATTTATCATCTGTTTATCTATCTATGTATGTATCTGCCTGTTTGTCTGTTCAACGTCTATATATCTGTCTGTCTATATATAGTTTTTCCAGAGCAGCAGAACATAATTATCATTTATTTATTTCAGTAAATGTGGCGACTGGGTAATATGTTAAATTATTAAATTGCCCATGTAAAGTTAAATTGCCTAAAACCCAAGGAGATAGTTTTCACAAATCTAGCCTATCGTCAAATGATTATAAGTTGGTTTAGCTTAGATACATAAAAATTACATTTCACCCACAATTCTCTTGACTTGTATGAGCTGTGTATTGCAGCTAAGCTGAGGATTACATGTACTGATAAGTGTATAATGATATTGCATTAAAAGTGCCTCAGGTTCTTACTTATTCATAAGTATGTGATTTACAGATCAATAATGATAATATAGCATGGAGTGCAAATGTTGGCTGATATTTTCTTTAGCAATATGAGGTGGACACTTAAAGGGAGATTTTATGTTGTTTCTAAAATCAGACATCTAATTTGTTTAATGTTAGACATCTGGAACAACCGTGAACAGTATTTGAAGCTGAACAAATTAACAGTCTGTTGGTATAAACTTTGGATTTATTTCCTTCATAGATGTATCTTTGGCCCTGTATGTTTGATTAAGAGCTAAAAAAAATTCTTCAAAATTAATACTATATAAGAAATAAACTTCATGCTAACAGTGGGAGAGAAAATCTGCAAATCTTCTCAAAGTATATTTACAGTGGCATGTAAAAGACTGGGCACCCCTAGTAAAAATTACTGTTATTGTGAATAGTTAAACAAGTTGAAGATGAACTGATCTGTAAAAAGACATTTCTTTTGTATCTTGGCAAAAAAAATGATATTGTAATTTTTTACATTTTAAAAATTACAAAAGCGAAAATTGGCAAATGCAAAAATGATTTGTGTGCTCAGATAACTTTGATGGTGCTGGTAGAGAGGACACTGAAGTGTGGTGGGAGAGAGGACACTAAGGTATGATGGGGAGAGGACAAGTGTGGTGGGGGAGAACAGTGATGAGGGTGGGGGACAACAATGATGAGGGCGGTGGAGAGGACAGTAAGGTGTGATGGGGAGAGGACAGGTGTGGTGGGGGAGAACAATGATGTGGTGGTGGAGAGGACACTGAGGTCTGGTGGAGAGAGGGCAGGTGTGTGGGGATAACAATGATGGGGTGATGGAGAGGACACTGAGGTGTGGTGGAGAGAGGAGAGGTGTGGTGGTGGAGAACAGTGATGGGGCTGGTGGAGAGGATACTGAGTTGTGGTGGGGGAGAGGACACAGGTGTGGTGGGGGAGAACAATGATGGGGTGGTGTAGAGGACACTGAGGTCTGGTGGGGAGAGGACAGGTGTGGTGGGGAGAACTATGATGGGGTGGTAGAGAGGATACTGAGGTGTGGTGGGGGGAGGACAGGTGTGGTGAGAGAGAACAATGATGAGGGTGGGAGAGCACAATGATGATTGAGGGGAAGAATAATGATGCGGTGGTGGAGAGGCACAGGTGTGGTGGGGAGAACAATGATGGGGTGGTAGATAGGACACTGATGCATGGTGGGGGAGAAAATTATGGGGTGGAGAAGACGACAATGAGTGGGGTAGTGGAGAAGACAATGATGGGGTGGGGAGAGGACAATGATGGGAATAGGGAAAGGACAATGATGGCATGAGGAAGATGACAATGAAGGAAGTGGGAGTGAGTACAATGATGGGGTGGGGAATTGGGATGGTTGTAAGTGGAGCTTATAATGGACTTATGAACAGAGTGAGGGGGAGGAAGACATTAGATATGGATGTAAAATTAATTGGGTGGTGGAGGAGGATGCTAAGTCCCTGATAGCGTCTTCCTGATCTTACAATTCATTATGACACTATCAGGGACTTAAAATGTATTAGGGAGTAGAGGAAGAGGGGACAAGGTGCATAGGACACTTTATAATGAATTGAAAGGTGGGAGAAGACTCCCCAAATTCATTATGATGCTATCATGGACTTATATTGAATGGAGGGACACAGTACAGGGAATTCTGCTGCATATCCTAATGTGTTGGCAGGAAGAATACTGCATAAATACATTATTTTTTTCCATATTTTTTACATACTTTTGTTGTGTATTTTCCCCCATTAGTGTGCAAGAATTGACATTATGCAGATTTTAATCTGCTGCAAATCAGGAATCTCATTCATATACAGTAAAACCTTGCATATTTTCCGTGTCCACATAGTCTTACAGTTAATTGGAGAGAGTCACAGACTGAATAATTTATATTTATAGGGTGGTGGAGATTATAGCTAATGGGCAGCACAGTGCTGATTATCACTTTATATTTTGATTGGTGTGTGGCTAATAGTATGTTAATGGTGGTGTCATATGTGGTTACCATGACAATGTGGAGCCAGAAGACCGCAGCGTCTGATTGCTCCTGCTCAGGCACTGAGAGGCTGTACTTCTTCATTTTAAATGTGTTTATTCCTAGTGGCAGAACAGATGTCAATCGGCCATGTTGGAAATCCCTGTGCTCATTGCTGAGCTCAGTTAGCCACTCCTTTCCCATTTGTAATCTGGGCTCTGCTGCAAATCCTTGTCAGAGCTAGCATTTGCTGCATGGCTAACAAAGGGAGGAAAGTTGGAGGAGTTATCAATGACTGTTGCTTGGTTTGTATGTGTAGTATTCCCCGATCCTACTCTATTTTTGTTTATTCCCTTACCTTCATGCCCTAGTGCATACCTTTGTTAGATGTGAGTAAATATTTTGTATGCCTGGAGTTTTCTGTTAAACCCTTGTTTTTGTTGCCTTGTTTGTTGGGTTGGCATACTATGGTGCACAGTAGCGCCCCTCTTCCCTGGGTGGGGGAAGAGAACAGATGGAGGGCTAACTCAGGAGATAAGGCAAGGGTGGAGGCCTCGGCATCTTCACTTTCAGAAGTATCCCTAAGAGTAGGGAGAGCTAGGTCACCCCCTAGTGTTAGGGATAGGGAAGGAGCCCCTTGTCCCAAGTCACCCGACAGCTGTGTCACACAGGTGCAGTACATATCTGTACTCAGGGGTGCAGTGTAGAGGAGACACATGTATGTATACAATATATGTCACCTTGTTATTTTTAGGGGTGCGACGATTATCATGACAAGACGAGTCGTGGCTGGGTGATGTCGACATGAGGGTTTGACCAGATGGAGAAGACACAGCAAAAAATGACTCTAATCAATCGAGACATAAGCGGTAAGTGCCTGCATGTAAATATTATTTTTACTGTGACTTAGAGTGGTAATGTTTTCTGTAAAATCCTTTTGGTCCCATCCTCACATTTGTGTGAAATTTCCATGTGCTGACAGATTTTCCATGTGCTGACAGATTTTTTTATCAGATGGCACACGGACTCATAGAGTTTTATAGGTCTATTCTCACATCCGTGAAAATTATGCATCTAAGAATGAGATCCAGTAAGGTCAGAGAATGTCCAGTTCTGATTCGAATTTGAGAATCAGAATAGGGGGAGGAGTTCTGAGGAGAGAATTTGCATATTCCCAGTCCATTCTGTGATAAGTGAAGAGTCTCCGCGAGCTCAAAGAACACTAGATTTTGGCCATTGCAGCTGAAAGCAGAATATCAGTAAACCGCGCGCTACCAGAAATTTGACACATTTTTTACTGCTTTAATAACTCTTTAACAGTAAAAACATGGAAGAAGCCAGGAGCCATTTGGTGAGCTGCATTTTCTGCTACATGTTCACAGACTTACCAGTGGAAAAGCCAAACTTCACATGCCAGAAATGCAAGCTTGTGTTCCTGTTGGAGGAAAAGTTGCAAAATCCAGAAGAGAGTTTAGCTACATTGAAAACCATTAAGGAAGGTGAAGAGTTCTTAGACATAGCACAATTATCTCTTCACGTTACAGAAAGAGAAGAAATTCGAAGTGCACCTGAAGAAACAGAGAAATGGAAGCATGTGACACAGAGAAGCAGGAAGATCGGAAGGCAGTCAGCACCCATACTGCTCAGGAACCAGTACCATGCTCTCACGCAGGAGAACAATGAAGAAATACATCGGGATAAGACTTTACCCACAAAGAGCAACTTTGCACGCCCTCAGAGTCCTCCTGGAGAAAGAAAAATGATGTGAAGACGAAACAGGGAGTTGTCATGGGGGATTCCCTGATGAGAGGAACAGAGGCCGCAATCTGCAGTCCGGATATAACCGGTCTGCAGAAGAAATGTGATGTCTCCCAGGTGCAAAAATTAAAGATGTGACTGTCAGGATATCAGGACTCTTCAGACCTACAGACGACCGTCACCCATTCCTGCTAATACATGTGGGGACAAATGACACCGCAAGAAATGACCTGGAAACCATCTGCAGTGACTTTGAAAACTTAGGTAAGAAAGTGAAAGAACTGGGAGCACAGGTGGTCTTCTCTTCCATCCTCCCAGTGGATGGCCATGGAACAAGGAGATGGAATAAGATTCTGCAGAAGAACAAATGGCTATGTCGATGGTGCCATCAGCAAGGATTTGGATTTCTGGATCACAGAGTGAATTACCTATATGATGGACTGCTTGCTAGAGATGGAGTGCACCTTTCAAAGACTGGATAACATGTATTTGAAAGTCGCCTTGCTACACTCACCAGGAGAGCTTTAAACTAGAACAATGTGGGAAGGGAAGCAAAAGGCCAGAAAAAGCCATACAAATGATAAATACTATTGAGAACTCTATAGAGAACGCTATTAGAAGTGGAAGGGAAGAACAAAGACAAAAAAATCTAAATAATAAAAATATTGTAGAAAGAGAAACCAATCACAAACTAAAATGTTTCTATACAAATGCACAAAGCATGGGCAGCAAACAAGGAGAATTGGAAACTACCAACGCAGAAGAAGAAATATGATGTCATTGGAATCACTGAAACTTGGTGGGACAATATACATGATTGGAATACAAGAATAGAAGGATACAACTTATTTGCAAGAAACAGACTTGATAAACAAGGAGGAGGTGTTGCATTGTATGTTACAAAAGCATATATCTGCACAGAGATTGAAGCTTCAGAGACTGGGAGTTCTGTGGAATCTGTTTGGGTAAGAATACAAGGAGAGAACAATGGAAAGGACACCAATGTAGGCATTTACTACAGGCCGCTTGTACAAGCTGAATATATGGATGAACTCTTTATGCATCAAATGGCCAAGTTCTGCAAAAAATATGACATAGTGGTCATGTGTGAGTTCAACTATCCAGACAATTGTTGGGAATCTCTCTCAGGTAAAACTAACAGGTCAAACACATTCTTATCCTCTCTTGCTGACAACTTTATCTTCCAAAAGGTAGGTGAGAAAACAAGAGAATCTACTACATTGGATCTAATCCTTATAAACAGGGAGGACATTTTTGAGGAGGTAAGAGTTGCTGGGACCATAGGAGGTAGCAACCATGCTATTTTAGAATTTTGGTTAACTAGAGAAGGAAGACCTGTGAAGACTCGGACTTTAAGGTTAGATTTCAGAAAGGCAGATTTTAAGAGACTCAGAAAGAGAATCGGAAGGATCCAATGGCTGGATATCCTTAAGGACAAAAATGTCCAGGAAGGTTGGGGAATCTTGAAAAATGAGATTCTCAAAGCACAATCGTTAACAATTTCAATTAGAGGGAAGAATACAAAGCATTTAAGGAAACCAGGATGGATTAACACAGAACTTAAACACATGCTAAAAATGAAGAAAGAAATGTTTATCAAATGAAAAGAGGGAGGCATATCTAAAGAATAATGCTATCTGCAGAACGTGCAGGGCACAAATTATATACATAGATTATATAAAGCTGACAATGAATTAAGGCTTGCAAGAGACATCAAAAGCAATAAAAAAGGATTTGGGGGATATGTCAAAAGTAAAAGAAAAGTCAAAGATGCTATAGGATTTTTACATGATGAAAATGATGAAATGGTAAGAAAGGATGTTGAGAAGGCCGAATTTTTAAATTCCTATTTTGCATCTGTTTTCTCTCAGAAAGGAAATGTAACATCAACTGATCTTCACTGTCCTATTAAAGGAGTAGAATAATCCAGGATATCTATAAAGAAAGTGAGGAAACACTTAGCTAACATAAATTAATTCAAGTCTCCAGGTCCAGATGAATTACACCCCAGAGTACTGAAGGAGATAACAGAAGAAATTTCTGAACCACTCTCCATAATCTTTGAAAATTGTTGGAGAACAGGAGAAGTCCCAGAAGACTGGAGAAGAGCAAATGGTGTTCCTATCTTCAAAAAGGGAAAGAAGGTGGACCCAGGGAACTATAGGCCGATGAGTCTGACTTCCATACCAAGAAAGATCTTTGAACAAATTATTAAACAACATATATGTAAGTACCTGGATAAGAATGAAGTGATTAACCAGAGTCAGCATGGGTTTGTAACTAATAAATCATGTCAGACTAACTTAATTTCCTTCTATGACAGAGTCACTGGCTGGGTGGATCAGGGAAATGCTGTAGATATAATATATCTTGACTTCAGCAAAGCATTTGACAATGTATCTCACACCGTCCTTATTGAAAAATGACTAAGCATGGAATGGACAAAGCAACTGTTAGGTGGATTCATAACTGGCTTAGTGATCGGACCCAAAGAGTGGTCATAAATGGCTGCACATCCAGTTGGAAGAATGTCTCAAGTGGGGTACCACAGAATTCTGTCCTGGGCCCTCTATTGTTCAACATCTTTATCAATGATTTAGATGAAGAAATTGAGGGTACACTAATTAAATGTGCTGATGACACAAAGCAAGGAAGGATAGCTAATACTAGAGAAGAGAGAGCGAGGATGCAAAGTACTAGATCTGGGCAATAAAAATGAAGAAAGCATTTACACAATGGGAGGCAAAGGGTTAAGCAACAGCACATGTGAAAAAGACTTGGGTATGCTAATAGATCATAAACTGAACATGAGTCAACAGTGTGATGCAGCAGCAAAAAAGGCAAATGCAATTCTGGGATGTATTAAGGGAAGCATACAGTCTAGATCACATGAAGTCATTATTGCCCTCTACTCCTCTTTGATCAGACCTCACCTGGAATACTGTGTCCAGTTTTGGGCACCACATTTTAAAAAAGACATCAACAAACTGGAGCAAGTTCAGAGGAGAGCGACCAGAATGGTGACCGGTCTGCAAACCATGTCCTATGAGGAACGGTTGCAGGATTTGGGAATGTTTAGCTTGCAGAAAAGACTGAGAGGAGACTTAATAGCTGTCTACACATATATCAAGGGCTCTCACATTGTAGAAGGATCATCTTTATTCTCCTTTGCACAAGGAAAGACTAGAAGCAATGGGATGAAACTGAATGGGAGGAGACACAGATTAGATAGTAGAAAAAACTTTTTGACAGTTAGGGTGATCAATGAGTGGAACAGGCTGCCACGAGAGGTGGTGAGTTCTCCTTCCATGGAAGTTTTCAAACAGAGGCTGGACAGACATCTGTCTGGGATGATTTAGTGAATCCTGCTTTGAGCAGGGGGTTGGACCAGATTGCCCAGGAGGTCCCTTCCAACTCTATCATTCTATGATTCTATGAATAGGACATGCTCAGTGCATCTGTAATAGCTCACAGCACACCAACACTGCACACAGATACAGGAATGTAGCCTTATTATGTATAGCACAGTTCCTTAGTATATAGTGTACTCACTTATTATGTATTGCACAGTTCCTTAGTATACAGTGTACTAGCTTATATATAGCACAGTCCCTTAGTATACAGTGTACTCACTGATTATATATAGTGCTGTACTTATTTACATAGTTACCTCTATTATATATAACACCATCCCATATTAAATACCATCATGTCTAGTTATGTATGGGGTAGTCCCTTATTATATAGCTTCCTCTGCGGTTATGTACAGTGCTGATTCTTGTTATTTTTCTTAACAAGGGCACTGTGTAATAAGGGACAGCCACATACATAATAAAGGATATATATGTGTGTGTGGCTATGTATATAACTGCAACTTTGCCGCCATAAAAGTAGGGAGGCCCAGACAAATTTCTTGCACAGGGGCCCCAAGCTGTCAGTGTCCGCCCCCGGAAGAATGACTAGTGCCCCCTTATAGTTTCAGTCACAGATATCGCTGACTATATCAATTAAGTAAGCACAAGCACTTTACTATCAATCTACAGGAAATAAATGAAAATAAGAAAAATATCCCTCATTGCTTCCCTCCATGTGTTTTTAAAGATTTTTTTCAATTTATTTAGATTAAAATAAAAGTTATGTTTTATTAGGGTCTTTAATGAGAGATCTTTATTTGCCTTAGGTAATTTGTGTGTATAGTTAATAACCCCGTGCTGACACATAAAAGTATAATTCTAATGTGTGAGGAAACCTGGCTTTGTCCTTCCAAAGAACTCCTGTTCTCCAACATCTTGAAGTAGCTGCCCGTACAAAATCCTTGTAAGTCAACAGTGCTTGGTAGGCTGAGCAGTAGTTGGAACTCTGTCATGAGAGAGGATTGCCGTATAGCTGCGGTTGTGTGGAATATCCCGGCTGTCTTTGTCCTGTGAAGTCTGAAATACTCCAAAGCCTTGGGCCAGTAGAAGAAGCTACCCTTGGCTAGAATATTCCCTTTCTACATATAGGGTGCACAATGCAAAAATAGAATCTACTTTTACCCTTTTCATTTGGTTTCAGGTGTGATTTCCATATTCCCCACACCTGTTACTTGCCACACGTGAGTTTCAACGAGCATCACATGCTTGAAACAAAGTCAAACATGTCTGCATGCCCTCCACAATTAGCATAGTTTCACCAATCCTGTGGATAAATGATAACCTACCTATTTCTGAATAATCCTTTAACAGACAGTAATTGCATGGTTCCCTCTTTTCAACCTTCCCTAATGTTTAATGAATAGAAACCTTCTTCCAGCACTGTTAAAGAGAATCTAAGTAAATTACAAAAAATGATCTATCAATTAGTAAGCTCAATTCCCTTAATACCTATGGATGAATGTCACTGTAACAGACTGGGTGGTGGAACCACTGTGCTGTGATCCTAGGAAAACCTGGAGTAGCGTGACTAGGTGCTTCAACAAGTCTGACCTCAGATGCACAGTGGCAAATGATACTGCGATCTGAGGAGAAACGAGGAAGGTGGGACCAGGTTCTACACCATGACTGACCTCGGGTAGATGCCCATCAGCCAATGACAAGGCGATCTCCGGTTCTGCTGGGAACCTATCTAGTTTGAACACCTCTCTAAGGCTAAAGCCTAAACTTATGGGTAAGTAGGATCCTGCTGCAATTAAAATCGCCATAGGCTGGCGGGTGGAGTGCTCGGACAGATAGCTAATATACAAATAGTAAAAAAGTAACAAATAATAAAAATTAAATTGTTTGTTATGTATAGAGATGGCTACTCTTAGTTCGCACCTGTTCACACCAATTTCCTAATTTCCAAATCAGCAAGTACCAGTCAGTCACGACTGATAGACAGGCAGGTATACAGGAATACAAGCACAGGGACCTGAGAACTAACAAGAGTGCTATATAAACAAACTTACTACGTGGCACAGGCACCTCACACCTGGTGGTGGTTCTTTAAATAATAAGTGTTCCCCAGCCATTGGCTGGAGACACTTTAGGATGTCACACGCTGTCCGTGTAAGAAGATGGGACAGCGGGCGCACTAATTACAGTGCCCGGGGATCTGCGAGCCATGCGCAGACGCCGGGCAGCCAAAGAAGGATGAAGAAGAGGTGCCGGACCATGGCAGTGACTATCTTGGTGTCTCTGCTGGGAGAGGGAGGCTGAGTGCAAAGATGCTGGCTCCCTAGTAGGGACAGTAGGAGAAGGAGAGGGAGGTGCGGGGCAGCGGTGGTGAGAGTGTTGGCATCTCTGCCAGGGAAGAGGGTGCAGAGATGTCACCAGGGCAATATGTTTCACTGTAATATCTTAGATGATATGCAGATATAAATGCTATTGATATTTATTTTATTATAAAAGGATTCAGTGTGGTGATAAAACTGAATTTGAATTGTATAAAGTACTTGTTTATTTGTAATTACTGCTGAATATATATCCTATGTCAGTACCCTAAATGGAAAATGCTTTATGTGGTTCACTTTATAAACTTATTAACTTTCATATGCTTCAATAGTAAAAAGGAATTATTTCATTTTTGTATGCTGTTTTCTTTTAAGTAAAAGTGTAATAAATAATATGTATTTTTTATTTTAAAAAAATTGTTTACCACAATTACGTAGAACGAAGTGTATTCCAGAGCCTTATAAAGTCAACAGTTATGGTACTAAAGTTTAATCAATCCTATAAAATGTTACTCAAGAAGTAACCCTAGAGTTATGACTCAAGTACATGTCCTACATTAAAAAGCACTTTCAATACCGCTGGAAAGATAAATTGAATGAGAGAGCTAATAGGCACTTGAATGGGAACTCAAGGAAAAAACTGAAATGAGACAGAAAGAAAAGTAAAAAAGGTATATATATATATATATATATATATAATATATATATATATACAGTGCCTACAAGTAGTATTCAACCCCCTGCAGATTTAGCAGGTTTACACATTTGGAATTAACTTGGCATTGTGACATTTGGACTGTAGATCAGCCTGGAAGTGTGAAATGCACTGCAGCAAAAAAGAATGTTATTTCTTTGTTTATTTTTTTTTTTAAATTGTGAAAAGTCTTTTCAGAGGGTCATTTATTATTCAACCCCTCAACCCCCCAGAATTCTGTTTGGTTCCCCTAAAGTATTAAGAAGTAGTTCAGGTACAAAGAACAATGAGCTTCACATGTTTGGATTAATTATCTCTTTTTCCAGCCTTTTCTGACTATTTAAGACCCTCCCCAAACTTGTGAACAGCACTCAAACATGGTCAACATGGGAAAGACAAAGGAGCATTCCAAGGCCATCAGAGACAAGATCGTGGAGGGTCACAAGGCTGGCAAGGGGTACAAAACCCTTTCCAAGGAGTTGGGCCTACCTGTCTCCACTGTTGGGAGCATCATCCAGAAGTGGAAGGCTTATGGAACTACTGTTAGCCTTCCACGGCCTGGACAGCCTTTGAAAGTTTCCTCCCGTGCCGAGGCCAGGCTTGTCCGAAGAGTCAAGGCTAACCCAAGGACAACAAGGAAGGAGCTCCGGGAAGATCTCATGGCAGTGGGGACATTGGTTTCAGTCAATACCATAAGTAACGTACTCCACCGCAATGGTCTCCGTTCCAGATGAGCCCGTAAGGTACCTTTACTTTCAAAGCGTCATGTCAAGGCTCGTCTACAGTTTGCTCATGATCACTTGGAGGACTCTGAGACTGACTGGTTCAAGGTTCTCTGGTCTGATGAGACCAAGATCGAGATCTTTGGTGCCAACCACACACGTGACGTTTGGAGACTGGATGGCACTGCATACAACCCCAAGAATACCATCCCTACAGTCAAGCATGGTGGTGGCAGCATCATGCTGTGGGGCTGTTTCTCAGCCAAGGGGCCTGGCCATCTGGTCCGCATCCATGGGAAGATGGATAGCACGGCCTACCTGGAGATTTTGGCCAAGAACCTCCGCTCCTCCATCAAGGATCTTAAGATGGGTCGTCATTTCATCTTCCAACAAGACAACGACCCAAAGCACACAGCCAAGAAAACCAAGGCCTGGTTCAAGAGGCAAAAAATCAAGGTGTTGCAGTGGCCTAGTCAGTCTCCTGACCTTAACCCAATTGAAAACTTGTGGAAGGAGCTCAAGATTAAAGTCCACATGAGACACCCAAAGAACCTAGATAACTTGGAGAAGATCTGCATGGAGGAGTGGGCCAAGATAACTCCAGAGACCTGTGCCGGCCTGATCAGGTCTTATAAAAGACGATTATTAGCTGTAATTGCAAACAAAGGTTATTCCACAAAATATTAAACCTAGGGGTTGAATAATAATTGACCCACACTTTTATGTTTAAGATTTATAAAAATTTAACTGAGCAACAAAACTTTTTGGTTTTTAAGATTTATGCATCTGTTAATAAATCCTGCTCTTGTTTGAAGTTTGAAGGCTCTAACTTATTTGCATCTTATTAAACCTGCTAAATCTGCAGGGGGTTGAATACTACTTGTAGGCACTGTATATATTCCAATGGCGAAGAACAAAAAGGCAGCACTTACTTATCCTCCGAGTCAGGTAACTTTATTAGCTCACAGTAAAATCTTCACGGCCGGGGGTGTTTAAAATACAGAGTGCGCAAAGCCAGACAACGGCCGTTTCGGGTGACCCGTAGAAGCACCCGACAGGTGCGAAACGGCCGTCGTCTGGCTTTGCGCACTCTGTATTTTAAACACCCCCGGCCGTGAAGATTTTACTGTAAGCTAATAAAGTTACCTGACTCGGAGGATCGGTGAGTGCTGCCTTTTTGTTCTTCTCCATTGGAATGTTCAGCATGTGTCTTCGGCTACAGCACCCGTGATCCGGCGGCTAGCTTCTACTGCAGGTGAGCAAGCTCGGCTGTTATAAGAAGCGGTGGTGCAATCAGCTGTGTCTCTATGAGATTGAGATATATATATATATATATATATATATATATATATATATAGACAGATATATAGTGTATGTGTAAAATGTGGAAAAAATACTGCAACAGGAGCAAATGTACTCGGTGATACTCAGTTATCATTCGAGTATCTGGATGCTCTGATGTGCTCTTAACTCAGCGAGCATTGGGCAGTGCTCAATTTAAAACTTGATTCCCAGCCCCACATCTTTGGCAGCTGTACACAGCCAATAAACATGCAAGGATCTCCTGAGCATCACTGTAATGCCGTAGCCATCTTAGTAATGCCATTATTGTGATTGGCTGGTCATGTGACATTATCATTATCATCACGATTGATGCCATTGGGTGACACCAATGCCTGTGCTAGGTACTTCCCAATTCCCTCTCCATAATACTGGCGCAGATGCCTCCTGCACCGCACCTATCCTTGCACATTCTGACTTACCATCACTTCCACTTCCATCACTTGTCCCAGCACATCGTTCAGCTGTTCCTATCTTAGGCCTTGGAACGAAAGAGAAAGATTCTAGCCATCTAACAACAGGCCCAAAGGCTAAACGGACACATTTCCAAGCTGCTTGTAGTGGAAATGTTGCCGTTTCGGCTTGTTGACGTGGAGTTTTTCCACCGACTCATGGCGGCAGTCGTCCCTCGGTCTCCACTTTTTTGCCAGTGTGGTGTCCCTATTTTGTACCAGTATGTGATCAGGAACATCACTTGTGGCCAGGGACACTATATTTCACTGACAGCACACTGGGTTAACCTTGTAAAGGCCGGGGCCAAGTCCCACCGTGGCATGGCACAAGAGCTCCTGATGCCAAGGATTGCTGGCCCTACTTCTATAAGGGTTTCCTCATATATCAGTTCCTGCACCCCCTCCTGCTCCTCCTCATCCTCCATCTCCGATATGTTATCTCACAACCCATCGTCCACCTCAGCCTTAAGCTGGAAGCTCTGCAGCACTGCCTCAGCGGAGTGTCAACAGGCTTCGCTGAAGCTGATTTGTCTAGGAGACACACTGCACACCAGAGATGAGATAGTTAAAGGAATAACAAACCAGACAGATCTGTGGCTTTTGCCACTGAACTTCCAACCAGGCGTGTGTGATAATAGCTGGAACCTGCTGGTGGCTGTGAAGCTTGGCAAGATCACACACCTACCATGCTTGGCACATGTGCTCAACTTGGTAGTTCAGCAGTTTTCTTAACACCTATCCATATTTGCCAGAGCTTCTGGTCAAGGTACGGCGGCAGTGCCCATTTCCGCAAGTCGATTACAGCTGCCACTGCTCTGGCAGTGCTGCAGCAGCGTGTGCAATTGACAGCTCGCTGACTCGTGTGCAACCTGCTCACATGTTGGAACTCAACACGGCACAGGCTGACAAGGCTTTGTGAGCAGCAGAGGCCAGTTGTGGAATACCAGCTCCAAAACGCCCGTCGGTATTCTGGTCAGCCTCCGCACATAACAACTGAAGGGTTGGTATAGATTTCTGACATTCTCCAAGATTTTGAGGGTTCTACAAAGATAGTGAGCGGCAATGATGCCATAGTCAGTGCAACAATCTTGGTTCTGTGCCTACTTAAACAGGCACTGCTGACAAATAAACATGAAGCTATGTATGCAGAGCAGGTGGAGATGGAGGAAGACATGAGATAGGGACATACTACCCAACCCAACTTCATCTCATCTGCTCAGCATTGATTGGGTAACCATGAGGAGATGGAGGATGAGAAGGAGGAGGAGGAACAGGAGCTGTTGGATAATGCAACAGAGGCTAGTACCCTCACAACCTTTGTCCCATCTCTCATACGTGGATGGGCTGAGGAGGGAAATGAGGAGGAAGAGGAGAAAGAGGAGATGGAAATTTGTCATCATGATGGAGATATGGTAATGTTGGCTGTAGAGAGCTTGGCACATATGACCAACTTTATGTACAAATGCCTTTCCTGTGACCCTCACGTTATATTTATCTTTGCCAAAAAAGAATATTGGTTGTTCACCCTGCTAGACTCACGCTGCAAAGAGAACTTTGCATCTCTCCTTCATGAGGCGAAGAGGTCTTCAAAAATCTTGTTGAAAATATGTTGATAAAATTCCCATCAGACAATGCTAGCAGCATGGGTGATGCTTCCTCTTTGCCCAACCAACCAGGAGAGGTGAGGGAGACACACAGCAGATACAGGGGTACACTGTCAAAGGCCTGGATAAACTTCAGGACACTATCCCAGTGACTAGGGCCTGATGACCGGGTATTTTTAACAAGTTTGAAAAGTTTTTAAAGATGGTCAGGCAAAACCTGGCTGACCAAACCAGCGTATTCCCCAATTTCTCTGCGATCTTCAACTATTGGGTCTCAAAGCTGGACACCTGGCATGAGCTGTCCGTCTATACCTTGGAGGTGTTGTGCTGTCCTGCCGCTAGCATCTTGTCTGAGCGGGTTTTTAGTGGCGCCAGGGAGGGTCATAACAGACAGGTGCTTTCATTTGTCAACAGAGAATACTGACAGGAAAGATTTTTTTCATGTAAACTACAATTTCTTGTCGATTTTTTTTTTTTGTCAATTCTTAAAGTGGAGAAAAAGCATGACACCATTGTTCTCAGCAGCAACCTGTGAGTCAGAGATGCTTCCAGGGGTCATCCCCATCCTTCCATTCAGCACTTTTTCCATCTATTTCAACATTTTCACTGCCCCCCAAACCTCTATGTAGGATCTGCCTGAAAAATGTTTGGATTTCCCATTGACTCCTACTATATTCGTTACTCGAAATGATCATTCGAGTATTAGGAATTGCTTGGTGCAAGTAACGAGCATACGAGCATTTTAGTGCTCCCTCATGTCTATTAATAATTTTTTTTCAATTAACATGGAAAGTGAACCAAAAAAGATCAAAATCCATTAAATTTTTGGTGTAACCATCCTTTCCCTTCATAAAAGCATCACATCATTAATTCTTGTATGTACACTTGCAACACAGTTTATGAAGGAACACAGCAGGAAGATTGTTCCAAACATCTTTGATATCCAACCACAGATCTTCAGGGGACATAGACTTGCGTAAATCCATCTGTCACTTCATATGATCTCTGGCAGACTCAATGAAGTTGAGATCAAAGCTCATATTATCAATTCTAGGACACTTTGTTCATATTGCTGCTGAAGATACTGTAGTTTTTAATTACACTGGCTGAACACTATCCTTCTGCAGGATAAATTTGGTGCCTCTCTGATGATATTGAATGATGGAAAAGTATCTGTCTGTATTTCTCAGCATTAAGGACAGCATGAAATGGGCAGCGATGAGGACTGTAGAGATAGTGGTTGTCCAAGAAATCTTAGTGCAGCAGATTAAGTACATATCATACTTCCCTTCTAAATCACAAGATGTAAAGCAGTGCCATTAGCTCATCGCTGGCAGCAACTGCAACTAATGGGACCCTTCTACAAACATCTATTGTTTGGAAAAGTCTAGTCAGAAGTGATTTTTTTTTTACAGAGAACTGAGGTAAAAAAATCATACTCTGGACCGATGAGTCAAAATTTGAAATATTTGTCTGTAAGATAAGGCAGTTTTTTCACCAAAAGATTGGATAATGTCTGCAGGAATCAATTAAGGTTGATGGAGGTTCCATTCAAGTTTGAAACTGCATTTCAGCAAATGGATTTAAGGATTTGATCAATATTACATTCACAAACATTAATGCATTTTATTTGAATTTTACATGAGATACCAAAGCAAGTAGTAAGTATTTGTGAAGCGTAAAGGAAATGATACATGGTTTTCTAATTTTTTTTATAAATATAAAGCTGAAAATTGGGACGTGTATTTGTATTCAGCCCCCCTGAGTAAATACTTAGTAGGACTACTTTTCACTGCAATTACTGCTGTAAGTCTTTTGAGGTATGTCTCTACCAGTTTTGCACATTTAAAGGCTGAATTATTTACCCATTTTTATTTGCAAACTAGATCTAGCTCAGGGAGAGTGTCCATGAGCAACAATTTTCAAATTTTTCCAAATGTTCTCAATGACCGAGGCTCCATAAGTCATTCCCAGTCATGTCTCACGGGAGATGACATTACTGATGTCATTGCTCGTGAGACATGATCACGAGTAACCTATGAAACGTTGTTCTCAGAATGTTACTCCATAGGTTGCAGAAGAGAATACGTGGATGTCATGGGAACCACAATGGATTACGTTGGAGCTGCTAGGATTTTTTTTAAACAATAATTGGGTAAATCAGAGAATGTGTGAGGGAGTCTTTATTCAAATAAACTTGCGTGTGTTTTTATTTTTAAATACAGTATTAGTAATGGGAGTGTCGAATATACACTTCTCCATTACTAAACCCTGCGCTTGATGCCACCTGACATTACACAGCTGACATCAACCCCAAAAACTATTACCCCAATTGCACTGGTGCAATGGAAGAGAAAAGGCTAAGAGACAGAATTGGCAAATGTAATGGATGCGCCATTTCTGGGGTGGCTGAGGACTGGTCTTATTAGGCTGGGAAGGGGCCAACATCCATGGACCTTCCCAACCTATTAAAATCAGCCCTCAGCTGTCTGTTTTGCCTTAGCTGCTTATTAAAAATAGGTGGGACCCCATGTCATTGTTTTGGGGATCCCCCATTTTTAATAAACAGAAAGAGCAAAGCATACAGCTGGGGGCTGATATTAATAGGCTGGGAAGGTTCATGGATATTTGCCCCTTCCCAGGATAATAAGACTAGCTCGTAGCAGTATGATTTACCTTGGCTGGTTATTAAAAATAGAGGGGGCCCCACATCATTGTTTTCATTTATTAACAAGTACAGTAAACTAAATGCTCAAGGCATTGTTCCACTCCTCCACTTGGACCTCTGCCTCCTGGTTCAAGATTACTATTTTTTATGTTTTTTTTTATTCTATGTTATTTTAAGTAATTTCCTTATCCACAATTGTTTGCAGGGCAATTGCAGCGCCCCAGGGTCCTGGTCATTGCAGTAATGTCATTCTTCCACCAGGGGGAGTGATGTTACATTTGAAGGCAATAAAGGAGATCTCTTTACCAGGTATCACAAACCATGCAACACACTTCACACTCCAGTCCACCAGGGGGAGCTATGCTCCTATTTATTAGGGCACTCTTCACAATTAGGTAAAAATAGTGGTCTGGATAGGAAGATAGTCAGAAGCTGGCTGAGCTTCACTCAGTCAGTACCTGTCAGGCAGACACAGGGGAAGGAGGAACATCTAATAGCTGCTGACAGGGTGGTCCCTGACAGGGGTGGGATCCTGTCAGAGGCCTAGACAGAAGGCCACAGAGCTGCGCCTGCCTGACGTGCGGCAGCATTCTAAGAAAGAGACACGAACAGTGAATTGTATTGTAGAGGGTGAGAAACAAAGTCATAGCAAAAGGACGGGAAACTAAGCCCAAGTTACTGATCCGCCCTATACCCAGGAGGCACGGTGGCAACTTGTGGGGGCCGGGGCCTGCTGGAGTCCCTGTAAAAAGCCTCAGGCCATCAATCATATGGGTTTGTTCCTATCCATCTGGGGGACAGAGAAAGAGACATAACATCTAGAACATCTACAGCAGTTGTGAGGACCTTATGAGAGGCTCAGCAGTTTTGGCATAGGTGGTTTTCCTTTATTGGATGCTGCCCTTCCCGTGGTTGTTCCTTCCCGGTGAAAGACCTGGCTATTCATTGCTTGCGTTAAGAAACATGTGATGGTGTCTCCGCGGCTTTTCTACATGCATTTGCATATTTCCCTTTAGGGATGGGGGCAGTGTTCTAGATCACTGCGTTGAGAAACACGTGATGGTGTCTCCGCAGTGTTGGATGTTTTGATCTCCCTGAGGTCATTCATCCTTATGTTTATAGTCTTTTCACTAGGCACTGCTCCTAATAGCCAGTTTCCTACTCCACACTGATGAGGGGCAAATACCCCGAAACAGCTGTCTGTGGATGGATACCATGTTTTGGCATAGGTGGTTTTCCTTTATTGGATGCTGCCCTTCCCGTAGTTGTTCCTTCCCGGTGAAAGACCTGGCTATTCATTGCTTGCATTGAGAAACACGTGATGGTGTCTCCGCAGTGTTGGATGTTTTGATCTCCCCGAGGTCATTCATCCTTATGTTTATAGTCTTTTCACTAGGCACTGCTCCTAATTGCCAGTTTCCTACTCCACTGTCAGGACTCTGAACATTTTTTACCTTTTGTGCATTACTGCCCTTTTTCAAGATGGCGTCTTTGGTCTCATGTGCACTGTGTTTCCTGCTATAAAACTCCACCCCAGCCTTCAGTCTGTGCAAGAGTATTCTGCCTTGCATCCAGCTCCTGACCTCTGATTACTCCCTGGCTATACACCTGCTCCTGTGAACCTGTGTGGTGATCCTGCTACTCTGCTCTGAGTTCCTGCTGCATACACAAGTTTCCAGTAATCCTCCTTCATCTGCTGTTCGTGTTTACTTCCATCTCTATTTGCTGGTCATGTAAGCTGTTGCTGCTTTGCAATAACCTGAGACTATTAACCAGGCCTCTCTGGTTGAGCTAATATATGATTTGAACTGCCTAATAAGCATATCTATCTGTGCCTGGACTAAGACAAGGATTTATTCGTGTCAAGTATCCTCAAGAATAACTGTGCTTCATAGACTTTCTGCTTGATTGCATTTTCCCTGAAGTTTCCTATAGACTGCTAAGCTGCGTTTATTATTTGCACCAAGTGTTGTGGACTTGAGTTTCTCTCTGCACCTGTTTGAATCATCGTGTGATAATATAGACTTTACCACTTATAAAACTGTGTCCTGTAGTTGTCTTGTTCCACGCAAAGAGTCTCCTGAGTAATCCCCTATAATTATTACAGGATACTCTAGCCTAAAAAAAAAAAAAAGGAGACTGCTGGAACAATGACTGCAGAAAGCAAATTAGAGCAGGTGTTTTCCATAATTAGATCACTGCAGAAAGATGTGGAAGGTCTGCAAAAGAAGTTTGGAAGCTTTGAACACAATCGACAAGTGTTTGGACAAACTTTGCAGGACTTGAGCAAATGCATGGCAGCCCAGGAAAACAAACTTGCTGGCATAGAGTCCCAGTATGGATGGGCATTTCAGGACATAAGCACGCAAATAGCTGCACAAGTGACTTTACCCTCTGGGCAACCGCCACCAGCTGGCCCACCTAAGTTGCCCCCATTCAGATTTAATGGTGATCGCGACAAATTTCGTGGCTTTGTGAATCAATGTATGCTATATTTTGATGTGCATGCTGACCATTTTCCTACTGATAAATCCAAAGTATTGTGTGTAATAATGCTGCTGACCGCACGAGCGCTCGCCTGGGCGAATCCGATGATTGAGTCTCGTGACCCACAGTTAAATGACTTGGATGATTTCTTGGCCGCTATGGCATTAATGTTTGATGACCCTAATCGCCGTGCAACCGCTGAATCTGCTTTGTTGTCTTTGCGCCAGGCTAAACGTTCTGTTATTGAGTATGCCATTGAATTCAGGAGATTGGCGGTAGATACCAATTGGGACAGTTATGCACAATTGCCTATTTTTAATAGGGGTCTGTCTAGTATTGTAAAAGATGAACTAGCCCACTCTGAGTCACCACAAGAGCTAGAGACATTTATACAGCATTGTGTGCGCATAGACATTCGCCTTACTGAGCGTAGGCAGGAGAAATTTGCTGCATATAACCGTGTTTCTAACTTTTCCCTTCCTTCCAAAGAGCCTGCAGGTAAAACCTCTCGGGAGGTGGAGGAGGTGCCCATGCAAATTGATTCCGTTCAGAGGCGCGAGATCAATGAGTGCTGGGAGCATCGCCTGCATGAAAGTCTATGTTTCTACTGCGGCCAGTCTGACCACTTCTTGATCAATTGTCCTAAGTGTCCTAGACAGCCTAACAAGGTGCTAGCAGCAATAGGGGAGTATGAAAACTGTGATGATGAATCTGACATCTCTGAATGTAGCCTGCCTTTAAATGCTGTATTCCATTCACTTTTTATGACTTCACCCCCCAAGGAGCTGAAGGAAAAGAACTCTCACTGTTCTCTCCCTATTAAGATCCTGTGTTCAGGACAGTGGATTTCCAGATCAGCTATGATTGACTCTGGTGCAGGTGGCAATTTCATGGATATCGCATTTGCCAAGGAACATGGTATTAAAATTCAGCAAAGAGCCTCTCCAATTACCATGGAAACAGTGGATGGGTCACCTTTATTCTCTGGGCCTATGGATCAGGAGACCGTACCCCTTGAAATTTTGTTGGAGCCTAATCATCAGGAGCAACTTTCTTTCTTGCTAATTTCTTCTCCTCCTTTTCCTGTGATTTTAGGCATTCCTTGGTTGCGTTCTCAGAACCCAATTATCAAATGGGAGACCAAGGAGATTATCTTCCCAACAAGGAGCAACTCAGCGTTAACAGAAGCTGTCCCTGAGTCCACGGCTATGGAACCACATGTACAGGTATTTTCTTTACCTCCAGCTTATAAAGAGTTCTCTGACATCTGTGACAAGAAGAATGCAGATCAGCTTCCTCCACACAGGCATTATGACTGTCCCATTGGGCTGCTTCCCGGGGCAGCCGTTCCTTTTGGTAACGTATACCCTTTGGCGGCACCTGAGCTTCAAGCCTTAAAAGAGTATATTGATGAAAATCTGGCCAAGGGCTTCATACGTCCTTCTTGCTCACCAGCAGGGGCAATTATCTATTTTGTAAAGAAGAAGGATGGGACCCTGAGACCCTGTGTTGACTATCGAGAACTCAATAAGGTAACCGTACGAAACCGTTACCCTTTGCCTCTGATTCCCGAATTACTGGAAAGAGTCCGCCATGCTAAGGTGTTCTCTAAACTGGATCTTCGTGGGGCTTATAATTTGGTGCGTATTCGTCCAGGGGATGAGTGGAAGACAGCATTCAGATGCCGGTATGGACACTTTGAATTTCTTGTGATGCCCTTCGGGCTTTGTAACGCCCCTGCAACATTTCAACACCTTGCTAATGACATTTTCAGAGACTTGTTGGACCAGTTTGTAGTGATCTATTTGGACGATATACTAATCTTTTCTGACTCTCTACAGGAACATGAAGAACATGTCAAAACTGTTTTAAGACGCCTGAAAGAGAACCATCTGTATATTAAGCCGGAGAAATGCGAGTTCCATCATTCTGAGATACAGTTCTTAGGTTATATCATCTCTCCCCAGGGGCTGAACATGGAATCTGGTAAGATTCAGGCTATCCTTGACTGGCCGGTACCCAAGAACGTTAAGGAGGTCCAACGTTTTATTGGTTTTGCAAATTTCTACAGACGCTTCATTCAAAATTTTTCTGATATTGTCCGTCCCATTACTTCCTTGACCAAGAAGGAAAAGCCCTTTAAGTGGTCATCTAAGGCTTAAGAAGCTTTTGATCGGCTTAAGATCTGTTTCACATCAGCACCGCTGTTGATACACCCAGATCCAACACTTCCTTTCATTGTGGAGGTGGATGCTTCTGATAATGCTTTGGGGGCTATTCTCTCCCAAAGAACTGGAGAGAAGGGTCTGCTACATCCTTGTGCTTTTTTTTCCCATAGACTAACCTCAGCAGAGAAGAATTACAACGTGGGAGACAAGGAATTGCTGGCTATTATTGTGGCTTTCAAAGAATGGAGGCATCATCTTCAAGGAGCTGCACAACAGATCACAGTGCTAACTGACCATCGCAATTTAGAGTACCTTAGATCCGCTAGATGTCTTTCTCTTCGTCAGGCTCATTGGAACTTTTTTTTAAATCAATTTAACTTTGTTATCTCATACTGTCCAGGTTCTCGTAATGGGAAGGCTGATGCTTTATCCCGAATTTATGCTGCAGATTCCATCCCTGGAGCCCCGTCCAAGACCATTCTATCTGGTGCCAATTTAATCGGAGTTATCCACGATCAGGACTTGTGGACGGAGTGCAGGGAGGCCTATGACGGTGATGTATTTCTGGCCAACCCACCTGTGGATATTAATCTTGTCTTTAAGGGTGGCATGTGGTTCAGAGATCGATGTATCTATGTCCCTGAGGTCGTCCGTCTGCAGATCCTCAAGTTGATACATGACTCCAAGCTGGCTGGTCACAGGGGGTTACAGAAGACACAAGAGTTCCTGAGCCGATTCTTCTGGTGGCCAACTTGCCTGAAGGATACCAAGGACTATGTTCTCTCTTGCGAGGTATGTGCCCATTATAAGACTCCTCATGTGGCATCTATGGGTCTTCTACAACCATTACCTGTTCCGTCCCGCCCTTGGGGTCTATATCAATGGACTTTATTGTGGAGCTGCCTACATCGGGGGGCATGAATACAATAATGGTGGTTGATCGCCTGACTAAAGCTGCTCATTTTGTTCCGTGCACCGGCCTCCCCTCAGCTAAAGATACAGTGAACTTGGTTATACAGAATGTTTTTCGGTTGCACTGGGTTCCGAATGAGATCATCTCTGACTGTGGAGTACAGTTCACTTCAAGATTTTGGAAGGGGTTTTGCTCTGCACTCAATATTAATGTCTGTCTTTCTTCTGCTTACCATTCCCAGACAAATGGTCAGGCTGAGCATACCAACCAGATGCTGGAACAATAACTAAGATGTTATGTCAGTCATCTCCAGGATGATTGGTTGGAGTTGTTGCCGTTAGCCGAATTTTCATATAATAATTCTCAGAGCGCCTCCACTAAATTTACACCTTTCTTTGCCAATTTGGGTTATCATCCGTGTATCTTACCTAGGTCTCCAATTAATTCTCCGGTTCCGGCAGTGGAGGAAAGGCTGACTGCGATGAGACAGAATCTGGAGGTTCTGAAGGAATCCCTGACCACAGCTCAAGAACGTTATAAGAGATTGGCTGATAGATTCCGTAAACCTGCACCCATGTTCAAGGTAGGAGATTCCGTGTGGTTAGCAACTAAGAATCTGAAGTTAAACGTTCCTTCACAAAAACTTGGACAGAAATTCATTGGCCCTTTCAAGATCAACGGTATTGTGAGCTCTGTGGCCTGCCGGCTGAAGCTGCCTAGGACAATGAAGGTACACCCAGTTTTTCATGTACTAAAGCCTGTATCTCCTAATTCCTTCCAGGGACATGTTGTGCCACCTCCGCAGCCTGTGGTGATTGATGGGCAAGAACAAATTGTGGTGGAGGAAATTATTGATTCCAGGATTCGCAGGAATCGGCTCCAATATCTGATAAGATGGCAGGGATATCTCCGTGAGGAAGACTCTTGGGAACCTGTGGAAAACATCAATGCCCAACAGAAGATTTCTCATTTTCATCAGAGATTCCCTGAGAAACCAGGTCCAGAATCATCCTGAGGCCGCTTCTATGGAGGGAGTAATGTCAGGACTCTGAACATTTTTTACCTTTTGTGCATTACTGCCCTTTTTCAAGATGGCGTCTTTGGTCTCATGTGCACTGTGTCTCCTGCTATAAAACTCTACCCCAGCCTTCAGTCTGTGCTAGAGTAATCTGTTGTGCATCCAGCTCCTGACCTCTGATTACTCCCTGGCTATACACCTGCTCCTGTGAACCTGTGTGGTGATCCTGCTACTCTGCTCTGAGTTCCTGCTGCATACACAAGTTTCCAGTAATCCTCCTTCATCTGCTGTTCGTGTTTACTTCCATCTCTATTTGCTGGTCATGTAAGCTGTTGCTGCTTTGCAATAACCTGAGACTATTAACCAGGCCTCCATGGTTGAGCTAAGATATGATTTGAACTGCCTAATAAGCATATCTATCTGTTCCTGGACTAACACAAGGATTTATTTGTGTCAAGTATCCTCAAGAATAACTGTGCTTCATAGACTTTCTGCTTGATTGCATTTTCCCTGAAGTTTCCTATAGACTGCTAAGCTGCGTTTATTATTTGCACCAAGTGTTGTGGACTTGAGTTTCTCTCTGCACCAGTTTGAATCACTGTGTGATAATATAGACTTTACCACTTATAAAACTGTGTCCTGTAGTTGTCTTGTTCCACGCAAAGAGTCTCCTGAGTTATCCCCTATAATTATTTCATTCACACTGATGAGGGGCAAATACCCCGAAACAGCTGTCTGTGGATGGATACCATGTTTTGGCATAGGTGGTTTTCCTTTATTGGATGCTGCCCTTCCCGTGGTTGTTCCTTCCCGGTGAAAGACCTGGCTATTCATTCCTTGCGTTGAGAAACACATGATGGTGTCTCCGCGGCTTTTCTACATGCATTTGCATATTTCCCTTTAGGGATGGGGCAGTGTTCTTGATCACTGCATTCAGAAACACGTGATGGTGTCTCCGCAGTGTTGGATGTTTTGATCTCCCCGAGGTCATTCATCCTTATGTTTATAATCTTTTCACTAGGCACTGCTCCTAATAGCCAGTTTCCTACTCCACACTGATGAGGGGCAAATACCCCAAAACAGCTGTCTGTGGATGGATACCATGTTTTGGCATGGGTGGTTTTCCTTTATTGGATGCTGCCCTTCCCGTGGTTGTTCCTTCCCGGTGAAAGACCTGGCTATTCATTGCTTGCGTTGAGAAACACGTGATGGTGTCTCCGCAGCTTTTCTACATGCATTTGCATATTTCCCTTTTAGGGATGGGGCAGTGTTCTGGATCACTGCATTGAGAAACACGTGATGGTGTCTCTGCAGTGTTGGATGTTTTGATCTCCCCGAGGTCATTCATCCTTATGTTTATAGTCTTTTCACTAGGCACTGCTCCTAATAGCCAGTTTCCTACTCCACACTGATGAAGGGCAAATACCCCGAAACTGCTGTCTGTGGATGGATACCATGTTTTGGCATAGGTGGTTTTCCTTTATTGGATGCTGCCCTTCCCGTGGTTGTTCCTTCCCTGTGAAAGACCTGGCTATTCATTGCTTGCGTTGAGAAACATGTGATGGTGTCTCCGCGACTTTTCTACATGCATTTGCATATTTATCTTTAGGGATGGGGGCAGTGTTCTGGATCACTGCGTTGAGAAACACGTGATGGTATCTCTGCAGTGTTGGATGTTTTGATCTCCCCGAGGTCATTCATCCTTATGTTTATAGTCTCTTCACTAGGAACTGCTCCTAATAGCCAGTCTCCTACTGCAAACTGATGAGGGGCAAATACCCCGAAACAGCTGTCTGTGGATGGATACCATGTTTTGGCGTAGGTGGTTTTCCTTTATTGGATGCTGCCCTTCCCGTGGTTGTTCCATACCGGTGAAAGACCTGGCTATTCAATGCTTGCGTTGAGAAACATGTGATGGTGTCTCCGCGGCTTTTCTACATGCATTTGCATATTTCTCTTTAGGGATGGGGCAGTGTTCTGGATCACTGCGTTGAGAAAGACGTGATGGTGTCTCCGCAGTGTTGGATGTTTTGATCTCCCCGAGGTCATTCATCCTTATGTTTATAATTTTTTCACTAGGCACTGCTCCTAATAGCCATTTTCGTACTCAACACTGATGAGGGGCAAATACCCTGAAACAGCTGTCTGTGGATGGATACCATATTTTGGCATAGGTGGTTTTCCTTTATTGGATGCTGCCCTTCCCGTGGTTGTTCCTTCCCGGTGAAAGACCTGGCTATCATTGCTTGCGTTGAGAAACACGAGATGGTGTCTCCGTGGCTTTTCTACATGCATTTGCATTTTTCTCTTTAGGGATGGGGGCAGTGTTCTGGATCACTGCGTTGAGAAACACGTGATGGTGTCTCTGCAGTGTTGGATGTTTTGATCTCCCCGAGGTCATTCATCCTTATGTTTACAGTCTTTTCACTAGGAACTGCTCCTAATAGCCAGTCTCCTACTGCAAACTGATGAGGGGCAAATACCCCGAAACAGCTGTCTGTGGATGGATACCATGTTTTGGCATAGGTGGTTTTCCTTTATTGGGTGCTGCCCTTCCCGTGGTTGTTCCTTACCGGTGAAAGACCTGGCTATTCATTGCTTGCGTTGAAAAACATGTGATGGTGTCTCCGCGGCTTTTCTACATGCATTTGTATATTTCTCTTTAGGGATGGGGGTAGTGTTCTGGATCACTGCGTTGAGAAACACGTGATGGTGTCTCCGCAGTGTTGGATGTTTTGATCTCCCCGAGGTCATTCATCCTTATGTTTATAATCTTTTCACTAGGCACTGCTCCTAATATCCATTTTCGTACTCAACACTGATGAGGGACAAATACCCCAAAACAGCTGTCTGTGGATGGATACCATGTTTTGGCATAGGTGGTTTTCCTTTATTGGATGCTGCCCTTCCTGTGGTTGTTCCTTCCCGGTGAAAGACCTGGCTATTCATTGCTTGTGTTGAGAAACATGTGATGGTGTCTCCGCGGCTTTTCTACATGCATTTGCATATTTCCCTTTAGGGATGAGGGCAATGTTCTGGATCACTGCGTTGAGAAACACGTGATGATGTCTCTGCAGTGTTGGATGTTTTGATCTCCCCGAGGTAATTCATCCTTATGTTTATAGTCTTTTCACCAGGAACTGCTCCTAATAGCCAGTCTTCTACTGCAAATTGATGAGGGGCAAATACCCCGAAACAGCTGTCTGTGGATGGATACCATGTTTTGGCATAGGTGGTTTTCCTTTATTGGATGCTGCCCTTCCCGTGGTTGTTCCTTCCCGGTGAAAGACCTGGCTATTCATTGCTTGCATTGAGAAACACGTGATGGTGTCTCCACAGTGTTGGATGTTTTGATCTCCCCGAGGTCATTCATCCTTATGTTTATAATCTTTTCACTAGGCACTGCTCCTAATAGCCAGTTTCCTACTCCACACTGATGAGGGGCAAATACCCCGAAACAGCTGTCTGTGGATGGATACCATGTTTTGGCATAGGTGGTTTTCCTTTATTGGATGCTGCCCTTCCCGTGGTTGTTCCTTCCCAGTGAAAGACCTGGCTATTCATTGCTTGCGTTGAGAAACACGTGATGGTGTCTCCGTGGCTTTTCTACATGCATTTGCATTTTTCTCTTTAGGGATGGGGGCAGGGTTCTGGATCACTGCGTTGAGAAACACGTGATGGTGTCTCCGCAGTGTTGGATGTTTTGATCTCCCCGAGGTCATTCATCCTTATGTTTATAGTCTTTTCACTAGGAACTGCTCCTAATAGCCAGTCTCCTACTGCAAACTGATGAGGGGCAAATACCCCGAAACAGCTGTCTGTGGATGGATACCATGTTTTGGCATAGGTGGTTTTCCTTTATTGGATGCTGCCCTTCCCGTGGTTGTTCCTTACCGGTGAAAGACCTGGCTATTCATTGCTTGCATTGAGAAACATGTGATGGTGTCTCCGCGGCTTTTCTACATGCATTTGCATATTTCCCTTTAGGGATGAGGGCAGTGTTCTGGATCACTGCGTTGAGAAACACGTGATGGTGTCTCCGCAGTGTTGGATGTTTTGATCTCCCCGAGGTCATTCATCCTTATGTTTATAGTCTTTTCACTAGGAACTGCTCCTAATAGCCAGTCTTCTACTGCAAAACTGATGAGGGGCAAATACCCCGAAACAGCTGTCTGTGGATGGATACCATGTTTTGGCATAGGTGGTTTTCCTTTATTGGATGCTGCCCTTCCCGTGGTTGTTCCTTACCGGTGAAAGACCTGGCTATTCATTGCTTGCGTTGAGAAACATGTGATGGTGTCTCCGCGGCTTTTCTACATGCATTTGCATATTTCTCTTTAGGGATGGGGGCAGTGTTCTGGATCACTGCGTTGAGAAACACGTGATGGTGTCTCCGCAGTGTTGGATGTTTTGATCTCCCCGAGGTTATTCATCCTTATGTTTATAATCTTTTCACTAGGCACTGCTCCTAATAGCCATTTTCCTACTCAACACTGATGAGGGGCAAATACCCCGAAACAGCTGTCTGTGGATGGATACATGTTTTGGCATAGGTGATTTTCCTTTATTGGATGCTGCCCTTCCCATGGTAGTTCCTTCCCGGTGAAAGACCTGGCTATTCATTGCTTGCATTGAGAAACACGTGATGGTGTCTCCACAGTGTTGGATGTTTTGATCTCCCCGAGGTCATTCATCCTTATGTTTATAATCTTTTCACTAGGCACTGCTCCTAATAGCCAGTTTCCTACTCCACGCTGATGAGGGGCAAATACCCCGAAACAGCTGTCTGTGGATGGATACCATGTTTTGGCATAGGTGGTTTTCCTTTATTGGATGCTGCCCTTCCCGTGGTTGTTCCTTCCCGGTGAAAGACCTGGCTATTCATTGCTTGCGTTGAGAAACACGTGATGGTGTCTCCGCGGCTTTTCTACATGCATTTGTATATTTCCCTTTAGGGATGGGGGCAGTGTTCTGGGTCACTGCATTGAGAAACACATGATGGTGTCTCCGCAGTGTTGGATGTTTTGATCTCCCCGAGGTCATTCATCCTTATGTTTATTTCTCCAGAGACCAGCAGGACAGCTAATTCCAAGTTACTGATCCGCCCTATACCCAGGAGGCACGGTGGCAACTTGTGGGGGCTGGGGCCTGCTAGAGTCCCTGTAAAAAGCCTCAGGCCATCAATCATATGGGTTTGTTCCTATCCATCTTGGGGACAGAGAAAGAGACATAACATCTAGAACATCTACAGCAGTTGTGAGGACCTTATGAGAGGCTCAGCAGTAAGGTACTACGACACCCAGGCGCTAGAGGAAGGCTACTGATTTCCACCTGGATAAGGGGACTCTGGATTTGCCTTCAGATCGGCCGGACTCTGCCTGCCCTGTGATCTGGTGTTCTGGACTGCGGATGCTGAAGCCTTCAGTAAAAAGGTAAAGAGACTGCAACCTTGTGTCCTCATTCTTCACTGCGCCTCTCACCATCCACCATCTACATACTAGGAAGCCCTGGGGATGCACTTCACCTGTGGGAAGGTATACCATCTTGCTGCCATATCACCTCAGAGGACCCCTTGAAGCAGCGTCGGTCACCCTGACTGAATACCACAGGTGGCGCCACGAACATATCCCTTTAAAGACCTTTCCCCTTTAATACGGACATCCCTAGGGCCTCGGACCGGGTCAGCCACCGTGACATCCCCTTGAGAACCGAAGGACCCGGTACCGAATACCCCTAGCTCTACACGGGGGGCGATCCACAATTATCCTGAAATTACCCCCATTTTGCTTCCTTTTAAAGTCCCTTAGCTCTTATTATAATAGGTTTGGGTTCAGGGTCAAGTTTGGGTCAAGTTCTTGTGCTCAAACTGAACCTGATGAGCCTGAACATCCACAGGACTGCTCATCCCTAGTCTATAACCTGTATGCCCATATTAGTAGCCTAGATAGATTAAATGTGGTGACAGATTCCCTTTAAGTTTGTGGGTATAATGTGGAAAAATTTAAAATATCATGGGGTGTGAATACTTTTTCAAGGCACTGTGTATATATCTTTTCAGCCATATTTTTGCCTATTTATTGGACTATGGATAATTACTCATTTGAGCCCGGCGTTTTTGCATTTACTAATGAAGTTGAGGAGAGAATACTATTATTATTTATTATTATTATTATTATTTATTGTTATAGCGCCATTTATTCCATGGCGCTTTACAAGTGAGGAGGGGTATACATAATAAAAACAAGTACAATAATCTTGAACAATACAAGTCATAACTGGTACAGGAGGAGTGAGGACCCTGCCCGCGAGGGCTCACAATCTACAAGGGATGGGTGAGAATACAGTAGGTGAGGATAGAGCTGATCGTGCAGCGGTTGGTTGATCGGTGGTTACTGCACCACCAATACTTGGAAGTGTGGAGGTAGATGACACATTTCTAAGTGCTGCATCATTGCTTGACCTGAAAACTAAATCTGAAAATATTTTTAAAAAATCATTGACATTGCAATTGCATTTGACTACCTTAAGCGAATATTATGGAGCAAACAAGATCCCTAGGGGACTACGCTCTAATTTTCATCTCAACCTCATGACAGGCAATTCATCTTTTTGTCTGAAGTTTTGTATGATCTCTAATAAACATAGTCTGGACTTAATATTGCTGAATATCAAGTGTTTACAACAAGAGTTGAAGAAATATCAATTAGAATTGCTCCATGTGGAATCTGAAATTAAACGGCTTTTGAAAGAAGATGAATGGAATAATTTTAAAATGGTGGTGGACAATAAGATTGATAAACTGCAGCTGGAGCTGGAGGATGTTAAACGGAAGAAATGGATCCGTGAGATGGAGGATTATAGAACCGGCAATATATATAACTGGCAAAAGGAAGGTCCAGGAAACTGTAGAAAGAAAGGTGTATACCCTAAAAAGAAAAAAGTTTTTTCTAGCCATAATACTTATCATGTTGTGACTAATTTTGATTTCCCTACATATGGGTCCTCAAAAAGACAAACAAAAACCATCAGGAAAAGGGGCGGAAAGAAACACCAGAAACAACAGAAAAGAGAGAAAAGGGGGAAACAAATCAGCAGTGGAAAAACAAGTGGTGACGAGGAGCAAGGACCAGGTTTAATTGCAAATATCTCAAAAAAAGTGTTAACTATTGATGAGAAATCTGTGTTGAAGAAAGGATTATCCTTTGGAATAAGTACCCATGCTAATTAAAAAAAAAATTCAGATCCATTAAACTTAAAGAATGGTTTAGCAATAGACCGACTACAGAATCAGCTTTGGCTGGTGAACTTAAATTGAGGGAAGTATCATTGAAAAACATATATAGCCTCATCTTGGTTGTTAATATTTAATATGTTATTATTAATATATTGTTTTGTTTTATTTTTTCTGGTTTAGGTTCCTCATCCTTGGGATTATTGCACTTGCGTGTTCTTTTGATCTTTATTATTTTTTTTTCTGTTTTTCGTTTTTGCTCTCATTGAGCTTGTCTGTGATTTGAGATATAGATAAATGATATAAAGGAGGAAAAATTAATAAATTATGAAAAAAGTGGATTATAATTTTTTTCAGGGGATTTGTATTATCCTTATATAAAGTATGTTTTGGGGGGGTTTAGATCCTGTTGCCAGTGTGATGGGTGGATGGTGAGGATTGACAATGGATAGGAGAAGGAAAAAACACACAACAGCAGTGAAATGTGGCTCCAAGATATGAGAATGAAACACAGCAACCACCTAGAGCAAGAACCAGTCACCATTACAGAAGCAGACATCCAACAGGGTGTCAAGAACATGAAGAGCTGGACAGCACCTGGCCCAGACATGATCCACACCAACTGGCTAAAGAAATTAACAGCGGTACATGAACGCACTGCAAAGCAGATGAACCAACTGCTAGAAGCAGGCCACTACCCAGATTGGCTAACACAAGGAAAAACAGTGCTGATCATGAATTCACAAAGGAACAGTTCCATCCAACTACCGTCCAAAAACTTGCCTTACAACTAGTGTTGAGCATTCCGATACCGCAAGTATCGGGTATCGGCCGATACTTGCGGTATCGGAATTCCGATACCGAGATCTGATACTTTTGTGGTATCGGGAATCGGAATCGGAAGTTCCCAGTGTATGGTTCCCAGGGTCGGAAGGAGAGGAAACTCTCCTTCAGGCCCTGGGATCCAAATCCATGTAAAAAATAAAGAATTAAAATAAAAAATATTGATATACTCACCTCTCCGGAGGCCCCTGGACATCACCGCTGGTAACCGGCAGCCTGCTTTGCTTAAAATGAGCGCGTTCAGCACCTTCCATGATGTCATGGCTTCTGATTGGTCGCGTGCCGCTCATGTGACCGCCATGCGACCAATCACAAGCCGTGACGTAATTCTCAGGTCCTAAATTCCTAGAATTCGGAATTTAGGACCTGAGAATGACGTCACGGCTTGTGGTTGGTCGCGTGGCGGTCACATGAGCGGCAACATGGAGGACAACATGGAGGCTTTTCTCACCATGTTTGAATGCACAGGAGAGCAGGAGAGCTTGCAGATAATGATACGGTAATATTATTTATATAGCGCCAACATATTCCGCAGTGCTTTACATTATAGAGGGGACTTGTACAGACAATAGACATTACAGCATAACAATAAACACAGTTCAAAACAGATGCCAAGAGGAGTGAGGGCCCTGCTCAAAAGCTTACAAACTATGAGGAAAAAGGGGAGACACGAGAGATGGACAGTAAGAATTGCTTTCGTTGTTCGGACCAGCCATAGTGTAAAAATCGGGTGTTCATGTTAAGCTGCATGAACCAGTTAATAGCCTAAGTATGTAACAGTACAGAAAGATGCAGATGACCCAGTGGGTTGAAGTGGGTTGAAGTGGTGGCCCCCTTCCAGACAGAAGATGCCCAGGAGGCCTACCTTGACCTCAGTCAGGATGATGCCCTGGACTATGAGAAGCTGAGAGGTGAAATCCTTGCCCAACTGGGGGTTAATGCATATGTACAGGCTCAACGAGTATTCCAGTGGTCTTTTGTGGAGTCTCGTCCTGCTAGGACTCAGGCATATGACTTGCTGCAGTTGGTAAAAAAATGGCTCCAGCCTGAGACCTTAAATCATTACCAGATGGTAGAGAGGGTGGTGGTCAACCGGCTGGTGAGGGCTCTGCCATCAGCCATAAAGTGTTGGGTGGGACAAGGGGACCCGTGCACTCTGCACCAGGTGGTTTGACTGGTTGAGTGGTATACAGCCTCTCAGGACTTTATATGGGACACTGCACTACTTTGGCCAGGAGTGGGGGAAAAGTCCATGACTCTCCACAACCAGATTGAGCCTGTGCTGAGAGGAAATCCCGTAGGGAGAGTGACAACAGACCCGTGGCCCCTAAATCGGCCCCAAGTTCCACTCGCACTGCAGCTGTTAAGTGTTATGCCAAGGGCCTGGGCATGTGGCTGCCAATGGCCCCCTAACAACTGAACCCATGGACTGCAGATATACTCGCCGAGTGTATGTACGCCCAGCCTGTCTGCACCGCAACTACAGGCACCACCAGCAGCGAGCCTCAATTGTACCAGGTACTCATCTACGGGTACCAGACGGAGGCTCTCTGACTCAGGGAGCTTAGTAACTCTGGTACATGGGTCGCTTGTTGCCGGGGACAACCGCAATGGATGAAAAATAGGGTGGTATGTATCCATTGGGAACTCCAAGAGTACCCGACCACGGAGGTCAATTTTTCCACACCGTGTGGAGAAATCAAACATGTGGTTGGAGTGGTGAAGACCCTTCCATATGGGACTATGTTGGGAAGTGTCATGTTCTCAATGGCAAGAGAACATAGCATCAGCATATATAGGAACTAGCTCTTGGAAGATGGGAACTGAGCTGACCATGAACTAAACCTAACGCACAACTAGCAGTGGCCGGGTAGCATGCCTACGTTGATTCTAGATGCCCAGCACCAGCCGGAGAACTAAATAATGCTAGCAGAGGAAAATATTAGTCCTAGCTCACCTCTAGAGAAATACCCCGAAAGGAGACAGAGGCCCCCCACATGTATTGGCGGTGAATTAAGATGAAATAACAAACGTAGTATGAAAATAGGTTTAGCAAATTTGAGGTCCACTTACTACATAGCAGAAGACAGAAAGGACACTTTCATGGTCAGCTGAAAACCCTATCAAAACACCATCCAGGAATTACTTTAAAACTCTGGCATTAACTCATAACACCAGAGTGGCAATTCCTGTTCACAAGAGCTTTCCAGACACAGTAACGAAACTACAGCTGTGAACTGGAACAAAAATGCAAAAACAAACATGGACAAGAGTCCAACTTATCTAGTAGTTGTCTAGGAGCAGGAACAAGCACAGAGAGGCTTCTGATAACATTGTTGACCGGCAAGCAACTAACAGAGCAGCAAGGTTATATAGCGACTCCCACATCTTGATGGGAACAGGTGAACAGAGAAGATGAAAACACCAGTTCAATTCCACCAGTAGCCACCGGGGGAGCCCAGAATCCAAATTCACAACAGTACCCCCCCCTCAAGGAGGGGGCACCGAACCCTCACCAGAACCACCAGGGCGATCAGGATGGGCCCTATGAAAGGCATGAACCAGATCAGAGGCATGAACATCAGATGCATTCACCCAAGAATTATCCTCCTGGCCGTATCCCTTCCACTTGACCAGATACTGGAGTCTCCGTCTGGAAACACGAGAGTCTAAGATTTTCTCCACAACGTACTCCAACTCACCCTCAACCAACACCGGAGCAGGAGGCTCAACGGAAGGCACAACCGGTACCTCATACCTGCGCAATAATGACCGATGAAAAACGTTATGAATAGAGAAGGATGCAGGGAGGTCCAAACGGAAGGAAACAGGGTTAAGAATCTCCAATATCTTATACGGGCCGATGAACCGAGGCTTAAACTTAGGAGAAGAGACCCTCATAGGGACAAAACGAGAAGACAACCACACCAAATCCCCAACACAAAGCCGAGGACCAACACGACGGTGGCGGTTGGCAAAAAGCTGAGTCTTCTCCTGGGACAACCTCAAATTGTCCACCACCTGCCCCCAGATCTGATGCAATCTCTCCACCACAGCATCCACTCCAGGACAATCCGAAGATTCCACCTGACCAGAGGAAAATCGAGGATGAAACCCCGAATTACAGAAAAACGGGGACACCAAAGTGGCAGAGCTGGCCCGATTATTGAGAGCGAACTCTGCCAATGGCAAAAAAGCAACCCAATCATCCTGGTCAGCAGACACAAAACACCTCAGATATGTCTCCAGGGTCTGATTAGTCCGCTCGGTCTGGCCATTCGTCTGAGGATGGAAAGCGGACGAAAAAGATAAATCTATGCCCATCCTAGCACAGAATGCCCGCCAAAATCTAGACACGAATTGGGTCCCTCTGTCAGAAATGATATTCTCAGGAATACCATGCAAACGAACAACATTTTGAAAAAACAGAGGAACCAACTCGGAAGAAGAAGGCAACTTGGGCAGAGGAACCAAATGGACCATCTTAGAGAAACGGTCACACACCACCCAGATGACAGACATCTTCTGAGAAACAGGCAGATCTGAAATAAAATCCATCGAGATGTGCGTCCAAGGCCTCTTAGGAATGGGCAAGGGCAACAATAATCCACTAGCCCGAGAGCAACAAGGCTTGGCCCGAGCACAAACGTCACAAGACTGCACAAAGCCTCGCACATCTCGTGACAGGGAAGGCCACCAGAAGGACCTTGCCACCAAATCCCTGGTACCAAAAATGCCAGGATGACCTGCCAACGCAGAAGAATGAACCTCAGAGATGACTCTACTGGTCCAATCATCAGGAACAAACAGTTTATCAGGTGGGCAACGATCCGGTCTATCCGCCTGGAACTCCTGCAAGGCCCGCCGCAGGTCTGGAGAAACGGCTGACAATACCACTCCATCCTTAAGGATACCTGTGGGCTCAGAGTTACCAGGCGAGTCAGGCTCAAAACTCCTAGAAAGGGCATCCGCCTTAACATTCTTAGAACCCGGTAGGTATGACACCACAAAATTAAACCGAGAGAAAAATAATGACCAGCGCGCCTGTCTAGGATTCAGGCGCCTGGCGGTCTCAAGATAAATCAAGTTTTTGTGGTCAGTCAATACCACCACCTGATGTCTGGCCCCCTCAAGCCAATGGCGCCACTCCTCAAAAGCCCACTTCATGGCCAAAAGCTCCCGATTCACAACATCATAATTCCGCTCAGCGGGCGAAAATTTACGGGAAAAGAAGGCACAAGGCCTCATCACGGAGCAGTCAGAACTTTTCTGCGACAACACTGCCCCAGCTCCGATCTCAGAAGCGTCGACCTCAACCTGAAAAGGTAGAGCAACATCAGGCTGACGCAACACAGGGGCAGAGGAAAAACGGCGCTTAAGCTCCCGAAAGGCCTCCACAGCGTCAGGGGACCAATCAGCAACATCAGCACCCTTCTTAGTCAAATCGGTCAAAGGCTTAGCAATATCCGAAAAACCAGCAATAAATCGACGATAAAAGTTAGCAAAGCCCAAAAATTTCTGAAGACTCTTAAGAGAAGAGGGCTGCGTCCAATCACAAATAGCTTGAACCTTGACAGGATCCATTTCAATGGAAGAGGGAGAAAAAATATATCCCAAAAAGGAAATCCTCTGTACCCCAAAAACACACTTAGAACCCTTCACACACAAAGAATTAGACCGCAAAACCTGGAAAACCCTCCTGACTTGCTGGACATGAGAGTCCCAGTCATCCAAAAAAATCAGAATATCATCCAGATACACAATCATAAATTTATCCAAATAATCGCGAAAAATATCATGCATAAAGGACTGGAAAACTGACGGAGCATTTGAAAGACCAAAAGGCATCACTAAATACTCAAAGTGGCCCTCGGGCGTATTAAATGCGGTTTTCCACTCATCCCCCTGCCTGATTCGCACCAAATTATACGCCCCACGAAGGTCAATCTTAGAGAACCACTTGGCCCCCTTTATGCGAGCAAACAAATCAGTCAGCAACGGCAATGGGTATTGATATTTTACAGTGATTTTATTCAAAAGCCGATAATCGATACATGGTCTCAAAGAGCCGTCTTTTTTTGACACAAAGAAAAAACCGGCTCCTAAGGGAGATGACGATGGACGAATATGTCCCTTTTCCAAGGACTCCTTTATATATTCTCGCATAGCAGCATGTTCAGGCACAGACAGATTAAATAAACGACCCTTTGGGTATTTACTACCCGGGATTAAATCTATGGCACAATCGCACTCTCGGTGCGGAGGTAATGAACCAAGCTTGGATTCTTCAAAGACGTCACGATAGTCAGACAGGAACTCAGGAATTTCAGAGGGAATAGATGATGAAATGGAAACCACAGGTACATCCCCATGAGCCCCCTTACATCCCCAGCTCAACACAGACATAGCTCTCCAGTCGAGGACTGGGTTGTGAGATTGCAGCCAAGGCAATCCTAGCACCAAATCATCATGTAGATTATACAGCACCAGAAAGCGAATAATCTCCTGGTGATCCGGATTAATACGCATAGTTACTTGTGTCCAGTATTGTGGTTTATTATTAGCCAATGGGGTGGAGTCAATCCCCTTCAGAGGAATAGGAGTCTCCAAAAGCTCTAAATCATACCCACAGCGTTTGGCAAAGGACCAATCCATAAGACTCAAAGCGGCGCCAGAGTCGACATAGGCGTCCGTGGTAATAGATGACAAAGAGCAAATCAAGGTCACAGATAGAATAAACTTAGACGGTAAGGTGCAAATGGAAACAGATTTATCAAGCTTTTTAGTGCGCTTAGAGCATGCTGATATAACATGAGTAGAATCACCACAATAGAAACACAACCCATTTTTCCGTCTAAAATTCTGCCGCTCGCTTCGGGACAGAATTCTATCACACTGCATACTCTCTGGCGACTTCTCAGTGGACACCGCCAGATGGTGCACTGGTTTGCGCTCCCGTAAACGCCTATCGATCTGAATAGCCATTGTCATGGACTCATTCAGACCCGCAGGCACAGGGAACCCCACCATAACATCCTTAATGGCATCAGAGAGACCCTCTCTGAAAGTCGCCGCCAGGGCGCACTCATTCCACTGAGTAAGCACAGACCATTTACGGAATCTTTGACAGTAAATTTCCGCTTCATCTTGCCCCTGAGATAGGGACATCAAAGTTTTTTCTGCCTGAAGCTCCAAATGAGGTTCGTCATAAAGCAACCCCAAGGCCAGAAAAAACGCATCCACATTGAGCAACGCAGGATCCCCTGGTGTCAATGAAAAAGCCCAGTCTTGAGGGTCACCCCGGAGCAAGGAAATCACAATCCTGACCTGCTGTGCAGGGTCTCCGGCAGAGCGAAATTTCAGGGACAAAAATAATTTGCAATTATTTCGAAAATTCTGAAACCCAGATCTATTCCCCGAGAAAAATTCCGGCCAAGGAATTCTCGGCTCAGATACAGGTGCATGACAAACAAAGTCTTGCAAATTTTGTACCTTCGTGGCGAGATTATTCAAACCTGCAGTTACACTCTGAAGATCCATTACAAACAGATGGACACAGAGCCATTCAAGGGTTAAGAGGAGGTAAGAAGCAGCTAGACAGCAATTAAGGGCTAGGCAGCAAAACTCTGAGGGGGAAAAAAAAAATTCCCTTAAACACTTCTTTTTCTCCTGCTTCAGCCCAAACAATTAACACTTTGTGGGCCGGTCAAACTGTCATGTTCTCAATGGCAAGAGAACATAGCATCAGCATATATAGGAACTAGCTCTTGGAAGATGGGAACTGAGCTGACCATGAACTAAACCTAACGCACAACTAGCAGTGGCCGGGTAGCATGCCTACGTTGATTCTAGATGCCCAGCACCAGCCGGAGAACTAAATAATGCTAGCAGAGGAAAATATTAGTCCTAGCTCACCTCTAGAGAAATACCCCGAAAGGAGACAGAGGCCCCCCACATGTATTGGCGGTGAATTAAGATGAAATAACAAACGTAGTATGAAAATAGGTTTAGCAAATTTGAGGTCCACTTACTACATAGCAGAAGACAGAAAGGACACTTTCATGGTCAGCTGAAAACCCTATCAAAACACCATCCAGGAATTACTTTAAAACTCTGGCATTAACTCATAACACCAGAGTGGCAATTCCTGTTCACAAGAGCTTTCCAGACACAGTAACGAAACTACAGCTGTGAACTGGAACAAAAATGCAAAAACAAACATGGACAAGAGTCCAACTTATCTAGTAGTTGTCTAGGAGCAGGAACAAGCACAGAGAGGCTTCTGATAACATTGTTGACCGGCAAGCAACTAACAGAGCAGCAAGGTTATATAGCGACTCCCACATCTTGATGGGAACAGGTGAACAGAGAAGATGAAAACACCAGTTCAATTCCACCAGTAGCCACCGGGGGAGCCCAGAATCCAAATTCACAACAGGGAAGAGACTTGCCCCTATTCTGGTCCCTGTGTGAGACCAGGGTTAACCCTCCCAAGGTAAATGTTATTCCGGGGACAGAACCCAAAGATCCCAAGTCAGGGATACCTGCTGTAGTGGTTGCCAACCTTGGGACAGATTGTAACCCAATAGGTTTCCCCTAGAGGTATTGGCAAGAGAGGTCAGGGAGACCACACCGATCTGGAGGTGTCCCCTGGTAAGTTCGGGATAGCTCAGCTCCAGGATCCCACCCTGTCCCAGGCACGAGGAAGGGTGATTGAAATTAATGGAGTAGCTCAGCAACCTGGTGTGGAGACCATTTTCCCCATATGGCTATCCATCAGGAACTGTTATAGTGGGTGGGTAAAGTCCAGGATGAGGTGGTGGAACAGCTAGTGGTGCCCCAATCCTACCATAGGGTGTTGCTCAACTTGGCTCACACCCACATTGTAGGAGAGCAGTTAGCTCATGACCAAGTGGCAAAGGCCATATGAGATACGGGGGAAGGTGGGAGATGCAAATTATAGGGAGTACCAACCCAGAAAGGGGAAACTGGAACAACTGTACCATGTCAATCTACTAAAAGCCTGGAAGCACTGGGAATTTTTGGTCATGGAGGCGACTCCGGTCGTACCAATGGGGAATACTCTGTCTTCGGGCAAGGATGTGGCCGGGGGTGAGGATAAAGTAAATGATGCTCTCACGAAACAGCAGCATCGGCAGGCTCAGGCTCTGGTGCAGCAGAATACAGATGTATTCTCAGAGCTGCCAGGGCGTACCTCTGTGGTACAGCATGACATTGTCACTGAGTCCTGGGTAAGGGTATGGATGAAAGGTACTGAGTACCAGAAGCCCAAAGGCAAGCCATCATGGCCAAAGTGAAGCAAATGTTTCAGTTGGGAGTCATTGAGGAGTCCCGGAATGAGTGGACCAGCCCAATTGTGCTAATTCCAAAATCAGATGGGTCATTAGGTTTTTGTAATGACTTCAGAAAATTAAACGAGGTGTCAAAATTTGACCTCTATCCCATGCCACGGTTGGACGAGCTAATTGAGAGGCTGGGGGAGGCCCGGTACTTCACCGCGCTCGATCTCACAAAAGATTACTGGCAGATCCTATTAACAAAGAAAGAAAAGACGACTTTTATAACACCAGAGGCTCCCTATCAATATGTCATCTTTCCTTTTGGGTTACATGGGGCAATGGCTACATTCCAGAGGCTGATGGTCATAGTATTAGAGCCCCATCAGAAATACGCATCGGCATATTTAGAAAACATAATCATCTTTAGTGCAGATTGGAACACCCACCTGTCCCATGTACATACAGTGCTGGAGTCTCTCAGACTCATGGAGTTAACAGTGAATCCAAAGAAATGCGCGATAGGACTCATGGAAGCCTTATACTTAGGTTAAGTGATCGGCCACTGGGTTGTGAAACCCCAAGTAAACAAGATTGAGGCCATTCAAAACTGGCCCAAGCCCTTAAGCACCCTTAAGGTGAGGGCATTCTTTAGCATCACTGGGTACTACCGCTGGTTTATACCCAATTTTGTGAGGAAATCAGCACCCCTAACTGACCTGTTAAAAGGTAAGAAGTCGGTGATGGTCTGGTTGAATCCTCAAGCGGAGGAAGCATTCCAGTCCATGAAGTTGGCGTTGTGTGGTCAGCCAGTCTTCATCAGTCTCAACTTCAAGGAAACCTTTACCTTGCAAACAGATGCCTCAGAAGTAGGCCTAGGAGCGGTGCTGTCGCAAGAGGTGAACGGGGATGAGCATCCAGTCACTTACTTGAGCAGGAAATTGACCCTGGCAGGGAAAAATTATAGCGTAATGAAGAAGGAGTGCTTGGCTATTAAGTAAGCCATGGAATCTCTACTCTAGTATATGCTCGGCATCAGTTTCATTTAGTAACGAACCATTCACCCCTCGTCTGGATGAGAAACGCAAAAGAGAGCAATGCTCCAGTCACCAGATGGTCCCTGTCTCTACAAAATTTTATTTTCTCAGTGGAACATCGGGCGAGGAAGTCACAGGAAAATGCGGATGCCCTGTCAAGGGCACTCTGTATGGTGACAAATGTTCAACCCCACAAGTTTGAACAGAGGGGAATATGTGAGACAGTGACCGGTGTTATAAACGGATTGTCTAGCTTTCCCGGCTGCAATTAGGATGATACCGTTGTTTTGTTTTAAGTTTTTGAACATTAAAAACTATGTTTACTTTGAACTTCCTCGGGTCACTGCCTCATCACTGCACAGTGTGGACACTGCTGCACCACAATATATATATACATGTATATACAGTTGAAACTAGAAGTTTACATACACTATATGAGACAACATCATACAGGGAGCAAGGAAAGGAATTAGTGGTGCCTCACTGGAATCCAAATGAACACAGGTGCCAGGAACAGGTGGCTGGAAACCACTCAGTAGCCACAGCAAAAAAGGAAAAAAGTTCCAGCACCAGGCGTCTTTTCATAAAATCTTCAGTATTTTATTCTCATGTCAAGAAAGAAAACATCATGTGGGGACGCAGCCCCTAAACGCCTGACATGTTTCAAACAAAGTTCTTAGTCATAGACATATGAACAATATATAAAAACATCCTTAGGCTATGTGCACACGTTGCAGATTTGACTGTGGAATTTTCTGTGCAGATTCTGCATTTCTTGGCAGAAATCGCAGGTCAGAATCTGCACCTTTTTTTGGTATGTGCACACGTTGCAGATTGTGTGCAGATTTCTTCCTTTTTTATCCCTGCAGATTTCTATTATGGAATGGGTGCAGAAACGCAGCAGATCTGCACAAAGAATTGACATGGCCCTTTTTTGAATCTGCTGCGGATTCCGTGCAGATTTCTCCGCACCATTAGCACAGCATTTTTTTTGCAATTGATTTACATTGTACTGTAAATCACTTGCAGATCTGCAGCGTTTCTGCGTGGAAAAAAAAGCTGCAGATCTGCAGGAAATCTGCAACGTGTGCACATACCCTTATATACCCATTTCATTAAGTTAAATCATATACACCTGATGCTTGATATGATTGGTTTGCATTCATTACAAAATCAAATGTGAGACAGCCTACCAGAAAACATGATGCCTACACAGGTTATCGCCTCCTTGTCAACACAAAATTAGTTTGTGAAAGATATCCCTACTGACTCAATATAACAACTCTGTGGATTAAAAAAAGTTATCCACTGTAGCATGTGTATGCTGTGTGTGACACCTGAGCACCTGCTACAATAACATCCAATGTAGCCTGTGTGTTGTGTATCACAGCTGAGCACCTGCTACAATAATATCCAGTACAGGCTGTATATGATATGTGTCACAGCTGAGCATCTGTTACAATGAGATCCGTTGCAGTCTATTTGTGCTGTGTGTCACAGCTGAGCATCTGCCACAATAACATCCAGTACAACCTATGTATGATATGTCACAGGCTCACAGCTGAGCATCTGTTACTATAACATCTATTGCAGCCTGTGTATACTGTGTCGCAGCTGAGCATCTGCTGCAATAATATCCAATGCAAAATAAAAAAAACAAAAACATATATACACTCAAACTGCCAACCGCTATTAATAATTAAAAATAGCTAATGTCGCTGCGATAATTTAGACCTACAGGGAATCTAGCTCCTAACTCTATCATCCAATAAGCTTCATGACACCTCAAAGTGCGCTCCCAGTCCCCACCCCTGGCCGGCTTCCCGACTCTCTCTATGCCTTTAAGGCCAGTCTCACACATCCAGATAATTCCGGTACCGGAAAAATCGTTACCGGAGTTATCCGTGTCCGTGTGTCCGTGAGCTCACGTGGCACATCAGTGTGGCACACGAGCGGCAGCCGAGTGCCGCCCATGTGCCGACTGAGTACCACATGGACCGTACAGGAGACAGAGCTACAGTTAAGCGCTGTCCCCAGCTTGTGGTGTTGAAGCCGCCATTCATCCCTTCTGTCCAGCAGCATTCGCTGGAGAGAAGGAATGAAAAATCAATGTTTTTTTATTATTTTTGTCTTTAAAATCAAGTTCCTTATAAAATACTCACTCAGCTCCCTCGATGCTTCCTCTCAGCGCCGCAGCTTGTCCTGTATGAGCTGTCACGTGGTACCGCTCATTACAGTGATGAATATGCGGCTCCACCGCTCCTGAAGAAGTCTTAAACGAAACGTGCATTGGGGTGGCAGGGATCACTTGTCACCAGCACCATGCCTGTTTAACAATTTGTAAGTATAGCTCACCTCTCATTCTTATTATGCCTATGCATTTCTAAATAGTCCACTACAGACATGATGCACTTTGCACTTTTAAGAGTTTTCTAAATGCTGCTATTTAAACTTTAGCTATCTGCACAGACGTTTATGTCTATATTTTGCACATTACTAGTTGAGAGGTATTGAGTATTAGTTTCTACCTGAGCATTGGTTACATGCTGGTCACAGTGCTCCCTGTTTATTGTGGTATCCAGTAGTTTCTTTTTTATTTATTTTGATTATTTATTTATTTTTATTATTGTCTTTGATTTGTTTGCTATTTATGCTACTTTAATAAAAATATTTATTCAAGGATTATACTCTTTTTGTGGTCATTGAACCGCTTGTTGGAATACTATACTTATTTGAGTTTTTGTCCTATCTGACCTCTTTTGGGGTATTTGTTTCGGTGTCATTGATTTTAATGTGTCTTCGTGAGTCAGTGTCAGTGAGTCAGTGTCTCCGGTACGTGAGAAAACTGTCAGCACACGTACCGGAGCCACTGACGTGTGAAACCGGCCTAACCCTAAGAGAACTTACATCTACACTATGATTCTCCCGAAAATGTTTGGAAAGTCCCGACAATCCCTGACGGTTGACAGTGCTGTCAGGTTTAGCAGCCGTAATATGCTCTCCAATTCTTTTTTAAAGGGTCTCACAATGCACCCTATGTAGTACTTATTGCACACCACGCATGTCGCCATATAAACAACATGTGTGGTGTTGCAATTAATAAATGCTTTAATCAAATATTGCTTGTTGGTCATAACTAGTGTTGAGCATTCCGATACTGCAAGTATCGGGTATCGGCCGATACTTGCTGTATCGGAATTTCCGATACCGAGATCCGATACTTTTGTGGTATCGGGTATCGGGTATCGCAACAACATTAATGTAATAATGTGTAAAAAAGAGAATTAAAATAAAAAATATCGCTATACTCACCTCTCCGACGCAGCCGGGACCTCAGCGAGGGAACCGGCAGCGTTGTTTGTTTAAATTTCGCGCTTTTACTTGGTTACGTGAAGTCCCGGCTTGTGATTGGTCAGGGCGGCCATGTTGCCGGGACGCGGACCAATCACAGCAAGCCGTGACGAAATTACGTCACGGCTTGCTGTGATTGGTCCGCGTCCCGGCAACATGGCCGCCATTAACCAATCACAAGCCGTGACGTCACGGGAGGCTGGACATGCGCGTATTTTGAAAAGCGCGCGTGTCCAGCCTCCAGTGACGTCCCGGCAACATGGCCGCCATTAACCAATCACAAGCCGGGACGTCACGGGAGGCTGGACATGCGCATATTTTGAAAAGCGCGCGTGTCCAGCCTCCCGTGACGTCACGGCTTGTGATTGGTTAATGGCGGCCATGTTGCCGGGACGCGGACCAATCACAGCAAGCCGTGACGTAATTTCGTCACGGCTTGCTGTGATTGGTCCGCGTCCCGGCAACATGGCACCGTGACCAATCATAAGCCGGGACGTCACTGGAGGCTGGACACGCGCGCTTTTCAAAATACGCGCATGTCCAGCCTCCCGTGACGTCACGGCTTGTGATTGGTTAATGGCGGCCATGTTGCCGGGACGCGGACCAATCACAGCAAGCCGTGACGTAATTTCGTCACGGCTTGCTGTGATTGGTCCGCGTCCCGGCAACATGGCCGCCCTGACCAATCACAAGCCGGGACCTCACGTAACCAAGTAAAAGCGCGAATTTTAAACAAACAACGCTGCCGGTTCCCTCGCTGAGGTCCCGGCTGCGTCGGACAGGTGAGTATAGCAATATTTTTTATTTTAATTCTTTCTTTTACACATTAATATGGATCCCAGGGCCTGAAGGAGAGTTTCCTCTCCTTCAGACCCTGGGAACCATCAGGAATACCGTCCGATACTTGAGTCCCATTGACTTGTATTGGTATCGGGTATCGGTATCGGATTGGATCCGATACTTTGCCGGTATCGGCCGATACTTTCCGATACCGATACTTTCAAGTATCGGACGGTATCGCTCAACACTAGTCATAACATTACAAAATTCATTTGTTTTCCTCATATGCCTACACAAGGTGCACTTCTTTCCCCCACATTTATAACACCCTTTTTGTGTCAACCATATAGGTCTCCTTTCTGCACTGACAAAAAGACTTGGGGATAAGATATTACCTAATGTTCTGGCATGTCTGGGAACAAAACGATAGCCTTTTTTCAAGATTTTGGCCAAAAACACATCCTGATAGACAATGGGCAAAAACTTGTGGATCAGTGCGACAATGTCATTTTTGTCCACACAATAGGTTGTGGAAAATGTAGGTATATTCTGTGCACTAACTCTGTCTATACGGTTTTCATCATCAAGTAAGGACTCCCTAGTTCTCTCCTTTACCAAAGTATCTGCTCTTTGTAGCATCCATTTTATATAACCCCTGTTTTTAACCTCCTTTAAATCCTTTGATTTTCTCTGGTTAGTGCCTGTTCTGTGGAACACAGTCTTTTAGCCCGCATGATGTTTTCTTTCTTGACATGAGAATAAAATACTGAAGATTTTATGAAAAGACGCCTACTGATAGAACTTTTTTCCTTTTATTACTATGCAAAAGACATATGCATGTTTTTCTCAATATCAGACATAAAATCAGAATAAACCTTTCCTGTTTTAGGTCAATTAGGATTACCATAATTATTAGTATTTGCCAAATACCAGAATAATGAGAGAGAAAATGTTTAAGGATATGTGCACACGTTGCGGATTTTGCTGCGGATCCGCAGCTGCGGGTCCGCAGCAGCTTTCCATGCGTTTACAGTACAATGTAAACCTATGGAAAACGCAATCCGCAGTGCCCATGCAGCGGAAAAAAATGCGTGGAAACGCAGCGGGTTACATTCCGCAGCATGTCAATTCTTTGTGTGGATTCCGCAGCGGTTTACACCTGCTCCATAATAGGATTCCGCAGATGTAAAACCGCAGGTGGAATCCGCACAAAATCCGCATAAAATCCGTGGTAAATCCGCGGTAAATCCGAAGGTAAAATGCAGTGCCTTTTACCTGCGGATTTGTGAAATCCGCTGTGGAAAAATCCGCAGCCCTCAAAAATACGTGTGCACATGCCATAAGGCATTTCTATTACTTACTGCAAAGTCAAAAGTTTACATACAAGATTGCAATGCCTTTAAACAATTCTGGACATCCTATATGATGACGTTATGTGTTTGGAAGCTTCTGATGGGTTTTTTTTGCAACATCTGAGATAATTAGAGACACACTTGTGGATGTATTTTAATGCACACCTGAAACACATTGCTTGTTTGTGTAGCATCATGGGAAAGTCTCAAGAAATCAGCCAAGAGAGCAGGAAGAGAATATTGGGCTTGCACAAGTTTTGCTCATCCTTGGGTACAATTTCAAGACACCTGAAGGTGCGTTGTTCATTTGTACAAACAATTATACGCAAGAACAAACAAGATGGGAATGTCCAGCCATCATACCGCTCAGGAAGGCGACGTGTTCTGTGTCCCAGAGACAAATGTGCTTTGGTCTGACATGTGCAGATCAACCCAAGGATAAAAGCAAAAGGCCTTGTGAAGATGATGGCGGAAGCTGATAAGGTTGTTTCAATATCCACAGTGAAGCATGTACTGTATCAATATGGGCTGAAAGGCCACTCTGTCAGGAAGAAGCCATTGCTCCAAAAGAAACATAAAAAAGCCAGATTATTGTTTTCAAATGCACACAGGAACAAAGACCTTAATTTTTGGAGATATGTCCTGTGGTCTGCTGAAACTAAAATTGAACTTTTTGGGCACAATGACTATCACTACATTTGAAGGAAAAAGGGAGAAGCTTGGAAGCCTAAGAACACCATCCCATATGTGAAACACGGGGGTGGCAGCATCATATTGTGGGGTTGTTTTGCTGCAGGAGGGAATGGTGCACTTCACAAAATAGATGGCATCATGAGAAAAGAAGATTATGTGGCAATACTGAAGCAACATCTCAAGACATCAGCCAGGAAGTTAAAGCTTGGGTGAAAATGGGTCTTCCAAATGGACAATGACCCAAAGTATACTGCCAAAATGGTAACAAAGTGGCTTAAAGATAACAAAGTCAATGTTTTTGAGTGGTCAACACAAAGCCCTGATCTCAATCCAATTGAAACTTTTTGGGCTAAACTGAAGAGGCAGGTGCAAGCAAGGTGACCTAAAACCTGGACAGGGGCAGACACTGACAGCTTGGGGCCCCTGTGCAAGAAATGTGTCTGGGCCCCCTTCCTTTTATGGCGACAAAGCTATATATATATATATATATATATATATATATATATATATATATATATATATATATATATATTTACAGCTCTGGCAAAAATTAAGAGACCACTGCAACATTTTCAGTCTGATTTTTCTCTTTGTAGGTATATTTTTGAGTAAAATTGAGTAAATTGTTCTGTTATTCTATAAACTACTGAGAACATGTCTCCAAAGTTCCAAGCAATAAATTTTGTATTTATTTTCTGAAAATCAGAAATGGTCAAAATAACTAAAAAATGCATTGCTTGCAGACCCCAAATAATGCAAAGAAAAACAAGTTCATAATCATTTAGAAACAACAATACTAATGTTTTAATTCAGGAAGAGTTCATAAATCAATATTTTGTGGAATAACCATGATTTTTAATCACAGCTTTCATGCGTCTTGACAAGCTTTCCACCAGTCTTTTACACTGCTTATGGTTGACCTTATGCCACTCCTGGTACAAAAATTTAAACAGTTCTTCTTTATTTGATGGCTTGTGACTATCCATCTTCCTCTTGATTACATTCCAGAGGTTTTCAATGGGGTTCAGATCTGGAGATTGGGCTGGCCATGACAGGGATTTTATTGTGGTGGTCCCTCATCCACACCTTGATTGACCTAGCTGTGTGGCATGACACATTGTCCTGCTGGAAAACTAGTCCTCAGAGTTGGGGAATATTGCCTGAGCAGAAGGAATCAACTGTTGTTCCAGGATAACCTTGTATGCGGCTTGATTCATGCGTCCTTCACAAAGATTAGCCTGCTCAATTACAGCCTTGCTGAAGCATCCCCAGATCATCACCGATCCTCCACCAAATTTTACAGTGGGTGCAAGACACTGTGGCTTATACACCTCTCCAGCTCTCTGTCTAACCACTAGATGACCAGGTGTTGGGCAAAGCTGAAAATTAGACTCATCAGAGAAGATTACATTACTCCAGTAATCTATGGTCCAATCCTTATGGTCTTTGGCAAACTTCAGCCTGGCTCTCCTTTGCTTCTCATTGATGATAGACTTTCTTCTAGCTTTAAATGACATGACTCCTGCCTCTAGCAGCCTATTACAAACTGTTCTTGCTGTGCACATCACCCCAGCTGCCATTTGCCATTCTGTTATGGTTCTCAATGGCAAGAGAACATAGCCCAGCAAACATAAGTACTAGCTCTTGGAAGGATGGAAACTAAACTGACCATGAACTAAACCTGCCGCACAACTAACAGTAGCCGGGTAGCGTTGCCTACGTTTTTTATCCCTAGACGCCCAGCGCCGGCCGGAGGACTAACTAATCCTGGCAGAGGAAAATATAGTCCTGGCTCACCTCTAGAGAAATTTCCCCGATAGGCAGACAGAGGCCCCCACATATATTGGCGGTGATTTTAGATGAAATGACAAACGTAGTATGAAAATAGGTTTAGCAAAATTGAGGTCCGCTTACTAGATAGCAGGAAGACAGAAAGGGCACTTTCATGGTCAGCTGAAAACCCTATCAAATACCATCCTGAAATTACTTTAAGACTCTAGTATTAACTCATAACATCAGAGTGGCAATTTCAGATCACAAGAGCTTTCCAGACACAGAAACGAAACTACAGCTGTGAACTGGAACAAAATGCAAAAACAAACGAGGACTAAAGTCCAACTTAGCTGGGAGTTGTCTAGCAGCAGGAACATGCACAGAAAGGCTTCTGATTACAATGTTGACCGGCATGGAAGTGACAGAGGAGCAAGGTTAAATAGCGACTCCCACATCCTGATGGAAACAGGTGAACAGAGGGGATGATGCACACCAGTTCAATTCCACCAGTGGCCACCGGGGGAGCCCAAAATCCAATTTCACAACAGTACCCCCCCCTCAAGGAGGGGGCACCGAACCCTCACCAGAACCACCAGGGCGATCAGGATGAGCCCTATGAAAGGCACGGACCAGATCGGAGGCATGAACATCAGAGGCAGTCACCCAAGAATTATCCTCCTGACCGTATCCCTTCCATTTGACCAGATACTGGAGTTTCCGTCTGGAAACACGGGAGTCCAAGATTTTTTCCACAACGTACTCCAACTCGCCCTCAACCAACACCGGAGCAGGAGGCTCAACGGAAGGCACAACCGGTACCTCATACCTGCGCAACAATGACCGATGAAAAACATTATGAATAGAAAAAGATGCAGGGAGGTCCAAACGGAAGGACACAGGGTTAAGAATCTCCAATATCTTGTACGGGCCGATGAATCGAGGCTTAAACTTAGGAGAAGAAACCCTCATAGGGACAAAACGAGAAGACAACCACACCAAGTCCCCAACACAAAGCCGAGGACCAACCCGACGCCGGCGGTTGGCAAAAAGCTGAGTCTTCTCCTGGGACAACTTCAAATTGTCCACTACCTGCCCCCAAATCTGATGCAACCTCTCCACCACAGCATCCACTCCAGGACAATCCGAAGATTCCACCTGACCAGAAGAAAATCGAGGATGAAACCCCGAATTACAGAAAAAAGGAGACACCAAGGTGGCAGAGCTGGCCCGATTATTGAGGGCAAACTCCGCTAAAGGCAAAAAAGCAACCCAATCATCCTGATCTGCAGACACAAAACACCTCAAATATGTCTCCAAGGTCTGATTCGTCCGCTCGGTCTGGCCATTAGTCTGAGGATGGAAAGCAGACGAGAAAGACAAATCTATGCCCATCCTAGCACAGAATGCTCGCCAAAATCTAGACACGAATTGGGTTCCTCTGTCAGAAACGATATTCTCCGGAATACCATGCAAACGGACCACATTTTGAAAAAACAGAGGAACCAACTCGGAAGAAGAAGGCAACTTAGGCAGGGGAACCAAATGGACCATCTTAGAGAAACGGTCACACACCACCCAGATGACAGACATCTTCTGAGAAACAGGAAGATCCGAAATAAAATCCATCGAGATGTGCGTCCAGGGCCTCTTCGGGATAGGCAAGGGCAACAACAATCCACTAGCCCGAGAACAACAAGGCTTGGCCCGAGCACAAACGTCACAAGACTGCACAAAGCCTCGCACATCTCGAGACAGGGAAGGCCACCAGAAGGACCTTGCCACCAAATCCCTGGTACCAAAGATTCCAGGATGACCTGTCAACGCAGAAGAATGAACCTCAGAAATGACTTTACTGGTCCAATCATCAGGAACAAACAGTCTACCAGGTGGGCAACGATCAGGTCTATCCGCCTGAAACTCCTGCAAGGCCCGTCGCAGGTCTTGAGAAATGGCAGACAATATCACTCCATCCTTAAGGATACCTGTAGGTTCAGAGTTACCAGGGGAGTCAGGCTCAAAACTCCTAGAAAGGGCATCCGCCTTAACATTCTTAGAACCCGGCAGGTAGGACACCACAAAATTAAACCGAGAGAAAAACAACGACCAGCGCGCCTGTCTAGGATTCAGGCGTCTGGCGGACTCAAGATAAATTAGATTTTTGTGGTCAGTCAATACCACCACCTGATGTCTAGCCCCCTCAAGCCAATGACGCCACTCCTCAAAAGCCCACTTCATGGCCAAAAGCTCCCGATTCCCAACATCATAATTCCGCTCGGCGGGCGAAAATTTACGCGAGAAAAAGGCACAAGGTCTCATCACGGAACAATCGGAACTTCTCTGCGACAAAACTGCCCCAGCTCCGATTTCAGAAGCGTCGACCTCAACCTGAAAAGGAAGAGCAACATCAGGCTGACGCAACACAGGAGCGGAAGAAAAGCGGCGCTTAAGCTCCCGAAAGGCCTCCACAGCAGCAGGGGACCAATCAGCAACATCAGCACCCTTCTTAGTCAAATCAGTCAATGGTTTAACAACATCAGAAAAACCAGCAATAAATCGACGATAAAAGTTAGCAAAGCCCAAAAATTTCTGAAGACTTTTAAGAGAAGAGGGTTGCGTCCAATCACAAATAGCCTGAACCTTGACAGGATCCATCTCGATGGAAGAGGGGGAAAAAATATATCCCAAAAAGGAAATCTTTTGAACCCCAAAAACGCACTTAGAACCCTTCACACACAAGGAATTAGACCGCAAAACCTGAAAAACCCTCCTGACCTGCTGGACATGAGAGTCCCAGTCATCCGAAAAAATCAAAATATCATCCAGATACACAATCATAAATTTATCCAAATAATCACGGAAAATGTCATGCATAAAGGACTGAAAGACTGAAGGGGCATTTGAAAGACCAAAAGGCATCACCAAATACTCAAAGTGGCCCTCGGGCGTATTAAATGCGGTCTTCCACTCATCCCCCTGCTTAATTCGCACCAAATTATACACCCCACGGAGATCTATCTTAGAGAACCACTTGGCCCCCTTTATGCGAGCAAACAAATCAGTCAGCAGTGGCAACGGATATTGATATTTAACCGTGATTTTATTCAAAAGCCGATAATCAATACACGGTCTCAAAGAGCCATCTTTCTTAGCCACAAAGAAAAAACCGGCTCCTAAGGGAGATGACGAAGGACGAATATGTCCCTTTTCCAAGGACTCCTTTATATATTCTCGCATAGCAGCATGTTCAGGCACAGACAGATTAAATAAACGACCCTTAGGGTATTTACTACCCAGAATCAAATCTATGGCACAATCGCACTCCCGGTGCGGAGGTAATGAACCAAGCTTAGGTTCTTCAAAAACGTCACGATATTCAGTCAAGAATTCAGGAATCTCAGAGGGAATAGATGATGAAATGGAAACCACAGGTACGTCCCCATGCGTCCCCTTACATCCCCAGCTTAACACAGACATAGCTTTCCAGTCAAGGACTGGGTTATGAGATTGCAGCCATGGCAATCCAAGCACCAACACATCATGTAGGTTATACAGCACAAGAAAGCGAATAATCTCCTGATGATCCGGATTAATCCACATAGTTACTTGTGTCCAGTATTGTGGTTTATTACTAGCCAATGGGGTGGAGTCAATCCCCTTCAGGGGTATAGGAGTTTCAAGAGGCTCCAAATCATACCCACAGCGTTTGGCAAAGGACCAATCCATAAGACTCAAAGCGGCGCCAGAGTCGACATAGGCATCCGCGGTAATAGATGATAAAGAACAAATCAGGGTCACAGATAGAATAAACTTAGACTGTAAAGTGCCAATTGAAACAGACTTATCAAGCTTCTTAGTACGCTTAGAGCATGCTGATATAACATGAGTTGAATCACCGCAATAGAAGCACAACCCATTTTTTCGTCTTAAATTCTGCCGTTCACTTCTGGACAGAATTCTATCACATTGCATATTCTCTGGCGTCTTCTCAGTAGACACCGCCAAATGGTGCACAGGTTTGCGCTCCCGCAGACGCCTATCGATCTGGATAGCCATTGTCATGGACTCATTCAGACCCGCAGGCACAGGGAACCCCACCATAACATCCTTAATGGCATCAGAGAGACCCTCTCTGAAATTCGCCGCCAGGGCGCACTCATTCCACTGAGTAAGCACAGCCCATTTACGGAATTTCTGGCAGTATATTTCAGCTTCGTCTTGCCCCTGAGATAGGGACATCAAGGCCTTTTCCGCCTGAAGCTCTAACTGAGGTTCCTCATAAAGCAACCCCAAGGCCAGAAAAAACGCATCCACATTGAGCAACGCAGGATCCCCTGGAGCCAATGCAAAAGCCCAATCCTGAGGGTCGCCCCGGAGCAAGGAAATCACAATCCTGACCTGCTGAGCAGGATCTCCAGCAGAGCGAGATTTCAGGGACAAAAACAACTTGCAATTATTTTTGAAATTTTGAAAGCAAGATCTATTCCCCGAGAAAAATTCAGGCAAAGGAATTCTAGGTTCAGATATAGGAACATGAACAACAAAATCTTGTAAATTTTGAACTTTCGTGGTGAGATTATTCAAACCTGCAGCTAAACTCTGAATATCCATTTTAAACAGGTGAACACAGAGCCATTCCAGGATTAGAAGGAGAGAGAGAGAGAGAGAGAAAGGCTGCAATATAGGCAGACTTGCAAGAGATTCAATTACAAGCACACTCAGAACTGAAGGGAAGGGAAAAAAAAAAAAAAAAATCTTCAGCAGACTTCTCTTTTCTCTCCTTTCTCTGTCAATTAATTTAACCCTTTTTGAGGCCGGTCAAACTGTTATGGTTCTCAATGGCAAGAGAACATAGCCCAGCAAACATAAGTACTAGCTCTTGGAAGGATGGAAACTAAACTGACCATGAACTAAACCTGCCGCACAACTAACAGTAGCCGGGTAGCGTTGCCTACGTTTTTTATCCCTAGACGCCCAGCGCCGGCCGGAGGACTAACTAATCCTGGCAGAGGAAAATATAGTCCTGGCTCACCTCTAGAGAAATTTCCCCGATAGGCAGACAGAGGCCCCCACATATATTGGCGGTGATTTTAGATGAAATGACAAACGTAGTATGAAAATAGGTTTAGCAAAATTGAGGTCCGCTTAATAGATAGCAGGAAGACAGAAAGGGCACTTTCATGGTCAGCTGAAAACCCTATCAAATACCATCCTGAAATTACTTTAAGACTCTAGTATTAACTCATAACATCAGAGTGGCAATTTCAGATCACAAGAGCTTTCCAGACACAGAAACGAAACTACAGCTGTGAACTGGAACAAAATGCAAAAACAAACGAGGACTAAAGTCCAACTTAGCTGGGAGTTGTCTAGCAGCAGGAACATGCACAGAAAGGCTTCTGATTACAATGTTGACCGGCATGGAAGTGACAGAGGAGCAAGGTTAAATAGCGACTCCCACATCCTGATGGAAACAGGTGAACAGAGGGGATGATGCACACCAGTTCAATTCCACCAGTGGCCACCGGGGGAGCCCAAAATCCAATTTCACAACACCATTCCTTTTGTAGGTCACTTGATGTCATCCTGCGGCTACTGAGTGACATTCGAATAAGATGACGGTCATAACGGTCAGTGGAGAGTCGTTTTCGCCCTCTGCTGGTATGTAGTTTGTTGTCCCCAATGTCTGCTGCTTGACCTTGTTGTAATGGACTGCTTTCTTAGAAATATGAAGTATGGAGGCAACATGACGCTCACTGTGTCGCTCTGCTAGTAAAGCCAGAATTGAGCCCTTCTTTTCCTCACTCAAGACTTTTCTTTTCAACTCCTTTGGCATTGCTAAAAGTTATTTTTTTCATTTTTTTTCTAATACTTTTGGGATATTACTAGCACTTGTTTTGTCATCCAGCTTGTCCTATTGCAAGTGGATTGTGAACATCACAGCAGTGTTTTTTATACTTCCTTTCGTTAAATAAGATTTGGTTCAGGTGATTACCTAATCAGAAGTACATGCGCAGTAATGCTTTTTGGCTTTGCCCGCAGTAAGGCAAAGCATACTGCGCGTGCATCACCGAAGACTGCATGGCGCATGCGCCAACTATGGGGCACGCATACCCTTATTCCCTAAAATATTGCCGAAAACAGGGACAGACGGGGTGGAGAAATAAAGAGGATACGCCGCCCATCGGACTGGTAACAAATCATTTTAATATCCTGCCAATTTGAGGTGACAGGTTCCCTTTAAGTAGAATGAGGTGTACTCTGGTTGGAATTCAACTGACCCTGGAATGGAATGGCTGTCAGACATGTATAGAAGCGTTTATAAAACTGTGCAGTGGTCTCTTAATTTTTGCTGCACATATATATATATATATATATATATATATATATATATATATATATATATATATATATAGCCATAGACATATATATATGTATATATAATACATGGTCTCCTTTATTATGTATATCGCCATCCCTTATTACACAGTACCTTCTCTTGTTATGTACAGCACCGTCCCTTACATTTCAGATTATATAGAGCTCTGTCTTTATTAACCCCTTAACCTCCGGAACTTTTTTGGTTTTGCGTTTTCGTTTTTCTCTCCCCTCCTTCCCAGAGCCATAACTTTATTTTTCCGTCAATATGGCCATGTGAGGGCTTATTTTTTGTGGGATGAGTTGTTCTTTTGAACAACACCATTGATTTTACCATGTCGCTAACCAAAAAATGGGAAAAAAATTCCAAGTGCGGTGAAATTGCAAAAAAGTGCAATCCCACACTTGTTTTTGTTTGCCTTTTTTGCTAGGTTCACTAAATGCAAAAACTGACCCACCATTATGATTCTCCAGGTTATTGTGAGTTCATAGACACCAAACATGTCTACGTTCTTTTTATCTATGTGGTGAAAAAAAATTCCAAAATTTGCTAAAAAAAAAATTGCGCAATATTCTGATATCCGTAGCGTCTCCATTTTTCGTGATCTGGGGTTGGGTGAAGGCTTATTTTTTTGCTTGCCGAGCTGACATTTTTAATGACACTATTTTGGTGCAGATATGTTCTTTTGATTGCCCATTATTGCATTTTAATGCAATGTTGTGGTAACCATAAAAACGTATTTCTGGCGTTTTGAATTTTTTTCTCGCTACACCGTTTAGTGATCAGGTTAATCCTATTTTTATTGATAGATCAGGCGATTCAGAACGCGGTGATACCAAATATGTGTAGGTTTGATTTTTTAATATATATATATATTGTTTTATTTTATTATGTTTTATTTATTTTGAAGGGGGATGTGTTGTGAATCCGCTTTTGGGCTCCCCTGGTGGTTGCTGGTGGTACTGGTGACTTGTGTGTCTTTGCTGTCTCAGTTCACCTGCTCCCATCAGTGTTTGGGAGTTTCCTATTTAGCCTTGCTCTCCAGTCATTTCCTTGCCGGTCATCATTGTAACCAGAGCCTTCGGTTGCATGTTCCTGCTACTAGTCTGCTGATCAGCTAAGTGGACTTTGTCCTTTTGTTTTGTATCTTTTGTCCAGTTTGCAGTTTTGTTATTCTCTGTAGCTGGAAGCTCTTGTGGGCTGAAATTGCCACTCCTGTGTCATGAGTTGACACAGGAGTCTTAAAGTAATTTCAGGATGGTTTTTTGATAGGGTTTTCAGTTGACCGTGAAGTCCTCTTTTGTATCCTTCTGCTATCTAGTAAGTGGACCTCTCTTTGCTAAATCTACCTTCATACTGTGTATGTCTTTTCCTCTAAACTCACCGTCATTACATGTGGGGGGCTGCTATCATCTTTTGGGGTATTTCCCTAGAGGTAAGCCAGGTCTGTTCCTTCCTCTACCAGGGGTAGTTAGTCCTCCGGCTGGCGCGTGGCATCTAGGGTTAATCAGGTATGCTCCCTGGCTACTATTAGTTGTGTGGTAGATTTAGCTCACCGTCAGCTCGAGATTCCATCACCCAGAGCTCGTCCGTTATCTTTGTGTTTTGATGTTTCCCTGCCATTGGGAATCATGACAGGGATGATTTGAACTTTTAGATTCTTTTATTTTTTTCATATTTTTAAAAGCATTTTTTTATTTTGCCATGCTGCAATAGCCTCCATGGGAGGCTAGAAGGTGGCACAACTTGATGGGCTCTGCTACATAGAGGTGATGCTCAGATCGCCTCTATGTAGTAGAATTACAGCATTGCTATGAGCGCCGACCACAGGTGAGACTCACAGCAATTCAGCATCAACAACCATAGAGGTCTCAATGAGACCTCTGATTGTCATGCCAACAGGCCGATGACCCCCGATCACATGACAGGGGTCACCGGTGCGCGCATTTCCGGCCGGATGGTTGGAAGTGCTTGTTAAATGCTGCTGTCAGAGTTTGACAGTGGCATTTAACTAGTTAATAGGCACGGTCAGATTGAAATTCTGTCCGCGCCTAATGTGGGCACATGTCAGCTGTACAAAACAACTGACATGTTCCGGCTTTGATGCGGGCTCACCGCCAGAGCCCACATCAAAGCGGGGGTTCTGCCATCGGACATAATATTCCGTCCGATGGCAGAAAGGGGTTAAATACCATCCTCTCTTGTTAGATGTGTAATGCAATGGCAGCTGATGGAGCATGGGATAGCTTCTTTTCTAATGATGAACTGGTCGTCTGGTCACCGGCTGCTCTACCAGCAGTCATTTTATATTCTAACAAGAGAGGGAACTATGTAATAAGAAACGGCTCTGAGAATAACAAAAATAACAAGAATACACCACTTTAGAGACAGAACTGAACATAATAGCAGAGGAAGCTATATAATAATGGACGGCACCATATATAACTACAGAGGATGGTATGCAATAAAGGATGGTGTTATACATAATAAAAGAGGAAAGTATGTAACGAAGGATGGCACTATACATTATAAGTGAGTACACTATAAACTAAGGGATTGTCCTACACATAAGTGAGCACCCTATTTACCAAGGGACTGTGCTACACATAATAAGTGAGTGCCACTATATACTAAGGGACTGTGCTATACATAATAAGTGAGTACATTATATACTAAGGGACTGTGCTATACATAATAAGTGAGTACACTACTATATATACTAATGGACTGTGCTATACATAATAAGTGAGTGCCACTATATACTAAGGAACTGTGCTATACATAATAAGTGAGTACATTATATACTAAGGGACTGTGCTATACATAATAAGTGAGTACACTACTATATATACTAATGGACTGTGCTATACATAATAAGTGAGTACACTATATACTAAGGGACCGTGCTATACAGTGAGAATGGAAAGTATTCAGACCCCTTTAAATTTTTCACTCTTTGTTTCATTGCAGCCATTTGGTAGATTCAAAAAAGTTAATTTTTTTCTCATTAATGTACACTCTGCACCCCATCTTGACTGAAAAAAAATGTAGAAAGTTTTGCATATTTATTAAAAAATGAAAACTGAAATATCACATGGTCATAACTAGTATTCAGACCCTTTGCTCAGTATTGAGTAGAAGCACCCTTTTGAGCTAGTAGAGCCATGAGTCTTCTTGGGAATGATGCAGGTAATTTCGGAGAAGCAAAAAAGAAAAAAGTAATATGCACACAGTGGGATCAACCTAGCAAATGTTTTTTATTATTATAACAATCCACCATACATAAAGGCAAGAAACAGGGAGAAACAAACATTTAAAAACATTTAAAAACAGAAAGGACCCATCCACATCCCCCCAAAAATGGTAACAAGGATCCACATAACAGTATATAACAATTATACCGGTATTCCAAGGAACCCTTTAAGAAATATAGCAGATTAATATAAAGTGCATTTGTTACATATAATACACTGCCAATTAATAAAGCCCTCATACACCGTTACCAAACAATTTTTGCTGACAAAAAGTGGATTCTAAAGATAATAACAGGTACCCCCCAGAAATAGACCAAGCCTATACTAAATCAGATTGTTGTCAAACATTAATCAGATGTAAAGGCCCCGTCTCACATAGCGATTTACCAACGATCACGACCAGCGATACGACCTGGCCGTGATCGTTGGTAAGTCGTTGTGTGGTCGCTGGGGAGCTGTCACACAGACAGCTCTCTCCAGCGACCAACGATCAGGGGAACGACTTCGGCATCGTTGAAACTGTCTTCAACGATGCCGAAGTCCCCCTGCAGCACCCGGGTAACCAGGGTAAACATCGGGTTACTAAGTGCAGGGCCGCGCTTAGTAACCCGATGTTTACCCTGGTTACCAAAAAAAACAAACACTACATACTCACTATCTGATGTCCGTCAGGTCCCTTGCCGTCTGCTTCCTGCTCTGACTGAGCCGCCGTACAGTGAGAGCAGAGCGCAGCGGTGACGTCACCGCTGTTCTGTACTTTCACTTTCACTTTACGGCGGCAGTCAGAGCAGGAAGCAGACGGCAAGGGACCCGACGGACATCAGATGGTGAGCATGTACTGTTTTTTTTTACATTTACGCTGGTAACCAGGGTAAACATCGGGTTACTAAGCGTGGCCCTGCGCTTAGTAACCCGATGTTTACCCTGGTTACCAGTGAAGACATCGCTGGATCGGTGTCACACACACCGATTCAGCGATGTCAGCGGGACCTCAACGACCAAAAAAAGGTCCAGGCCATTCCGACACGACCAGCGATCTCACAGCAGGGGCCTGATCGCTGGTACGTGTCACACATAGCGAGATCGCTACTGAGGTCGCTGTTGCGTCACAAAACTTGTGACTCAGCAGCGATCTCGCTAGCGATCTCGCTATGTGAGACGGGGCCTTAAAGCTGACCAAATAGCCAGATAGATATCACTGATAAGCAACCTTTCCTAATGCCAACACCCACTATACTTTACCAAAAAAGTGCGGTGCAAGCCTCCCAAACCTGAAGGAGCCAATACTCCTTTTGTATTTGTAGATGAACTCTGCCCTTCAAGCAGAGATGTGAGCAATAAGCGCACGAAAGGCACATGCACCTGGATGAAGTTGGGGATAAGCAGGAAGATATATATTAAGCCAAGACCTGGGGGGTCCAAATGAAAAGAGAAGGGGGGATGGAAGCCCCACGCGTATCGACGCTACTTAAAGCGTCTTCGTCAGGGGAAAGTAGTGAAAGTGAACTCCCAAACATGCCTTATATACATACAATTTAATTTGTAACAATACTTATCATCTGTGAGGCTGCCGATGACGTCCATGCGGCCCATGGATGTAAGACGCTGGAGAAAGAAGTGTATGTGACGTTCCGGACATGCGCACCAGGGTACCGTATGTGTGGCCGACATACCAGCCTATCGGATCACCCCAAGCATGCATGGACAAAGCAATTATAGAAAGACCAAATGTGATTGGTCCAAAAAGAAGGTGTGAGCGATGCGCGCGCTCACAGGTTCAGCAACTAAGCGCCGATGCGGCGTTCAGTAAAATCTATGCGCACGCGCTCAGGTTACCATGGAAAAAAGACGCCCAGGCGTGCGCAGTTCAACAAGAGCATGGAAATATCAATACTGACCATAGGTCTTGTACGTCAGTGCGACGTTCAGTAAGATCTGTGCGAGCGCACTCAGGTTACCATAAAAGGAACACCCAGACCTACATAGTGCAATAGAAGCATAACTTTGGCAGTAGTAACCATGAGCCTTGTGCGAAAACACACCGGCTACCCTAGGAAAAAATAGCACCTAGAAGAGCATGCAGGGTACTAATTTAGTCACACACAGTCTGGTACCACATCCAAGAAAGAAAACCACAAGGAAGAACAACAGGAGATTCTAACACGGGATCAGACATGGGAGAATGGGCCAGGTAAGCTACAAATTGTTAACTTGTCAACCTACCCTTTGTCATCGGGAGAGATTTCTTTACTCTTACTCGCTACCTTTCATGTCTATCTGCCCTTGTTTTGGGGACGGAAGTGACATATAATGGAATATGCTTAAAGAGTTACAATCCTCCATTATGCTTATCTGCTCCTAAGACGATTACTTAAGCTCGTACGTGTTTTATATGCTCATTATGGGTTCTTATTAAACAATGTTCAATCGGCCCCTCATTACATTGGGTGTGAAACACGCTTGGCGATTTGGACATACTATGTATGTAGCATTAACAAACTATGTGTGGTGTGGATGTGGTACCAGACTGTGTGTGACTAAATTAGTACCCTGCATGCTCTTCTAGGTGCTATTTTTTCCTAGGGTAGCCGGTGTGTTTTCGCACAAGGCTCATGGTTACTACTGCCAAAGTTATGCTTCTATTGCACTATGTAGGTCTGGGTGTTCCTTTTATGGTAACCTGAGTGCGCTCGCACAGATCTTACTGAACGTCACACTGACGTACAAGACCTATGGTCAGTATTGATATTTCCATGCTCTTGTTGAACTGCGCACGCCTGGGCGTCTTTTTTCCATGGTAACCTGAGCGCGTGCGCATAGATTTTACTGAACGCCGCATCGGCGCTTAGTTGCTGAACCTGTGAGCGCGCGCATCGCTCACACCTTCTTTTTGGACCAATCACATTTGGTCTTTCTATAATTGCTTTGTCCATGCATGCTTGGGGTGATCCGATAGGCTGGTATGTCGGCCACACATACGGTACCCTGGTGCGCATGTCCGGAACGTCACATACACTTCTTTCTCCAGCGTCTTACATCCATGGGCCGCATGGACGTCATCGGCAGCCTCACAGATGATAAGTATTGTTACAAATTAAATTGTATGTATATAAGGCATGTTTGGGAGTTCACTTTCACTACTTTCCCCTGACGAAGACGCTTTAAGTAGCGTCGATACGCGTGGGGCTTCCATCCCCCCTTCTCTTTTCATTTGGACCCCCCAGGTCTTGGCTTAATATATATCTTCCTGCTTATCCCCAACTTCATCCAGGTGCATGTGCCTTTCGTGCGCTTATTGCTCACATCTCTGCTTGAAGGGCAGAGTTCATCTACAAATACAAAAGGAGTATTGGCTCCTTCAGGTTTGGGAGGCTTGCACCGCACTTTTTTGGTAAAGTATAGTGGGTGTTGGCATTAGGAAAGGTTGCTTATCAGTGATATCTATCTGGCTATTTGGTCAGCTTTACATCTGATTAATGTTTGACAACAATCTGATTTAGTACAGGCTTGGTCTATTTCTGGGGGGTACCTGTTATTATCTTTAGAATCCACTTTTTGTCAGCAAACATTGTTTGGTAACGGTGTATGAGGGCTTTATTAATTGGCAGTGTATTATATGTAACAAATGCACTTTATATTAATCTGCTATATTTCTTAAAGGGTTCCTTGGAATACCGGTATAATTGTTATATACTGTTATGTGGATCCTTGTTACCATTTTTGGGGGGATGTGGATGGGTCCTTTCTGTTTTTAAATGTTTTTAAATGTTTGTTTCTCCCTGTTTCTTGCCTTTATGTATGGTGGATTGTTGTAATAATAAAAAACATTTACTAGGTTGATCCCACTGTGTGCATATTACTTTTTTCTTTTTTGCTTCTTTGGTATTTTATATATGCATGTGATTGATCCCTTTAACATTTATTGTGTGCGGTGCCCGCCTTTCTTTGTTTTCTCAATAGGTAATTTCGGAGAGTCACAGACTCTAAGTCTATGTGCCTTATGTCTGTAAGGCTATGTGTACACGGCGGTTTTACAGTACAGAAAAAGTGAATGAGATCCCTGAAGTCTCATGCACATGCTGCTTATTTTTTCCTTGCAGATTTGCAGCAGATTAAAATCTGTATTATGTCAATTCTTGCAGCATATTTTGCTCTTAAAAATAGGGGAAAATACGTAAAGCATGATAAAAATGTGAAAAAGAAGATAAATGTATTTTGCACAACTTTCTTCCTGACATCACATTAGGATATGCAGCAGAATTTTCTCCTGCAAATCCTGAATGTGCACACATAGCCTTAGTCCCTGTCTTGTGTCCCCATCATTCATTATAAGTACTTGATAGCATCATAATGAATTTGGGGGTGATAGAACATGCTATCAGGTACTGATCATCCTCCGTCACCTCCCAATTCGTTACAAGTCCCTGACAGCGTCTTCTCCCACCTTTGAGTTCATTATAAAGGGTCCTATGCACCTGACCCCCTCCTCTCCCAACCCCCAATAAATTTTAAGTCCCCGATAGCATCACAATTAATTGTGAGATGGGGAGGATGTTATTGGGGCTTAGCACCCTCCTCTACCACTCAATTCATTTTATATCCATATCTAACATCTTCATCCACTCCCTGTTCGTAAGTCCATTATAAGTCCCTCTTCCTTCCATCCCAGTCCCCCACATCCCATCATTGTCCTCTCCCCACCTCCAGCATTGCCTTATCCACCAATCCATCATTGTCCTCTCCACCACCTCCAACACTGCCTTCTCCTCCACGTCCATCATTGCCCTCTCTACCACACCAATCATTGTCCTCCCCTTCACCTCCATCATTACCCTCTCCACCACCTCCATCATTACCCTCTCCACCACCTCCATCATTGTTCTCCCCTCCATCCCCATCATTGTCCTCTCCATCACCTCCAACATTGCCTTTTCCACCACCCCATCATTGTCCTCTCCCCACCCCAATCATTGTCCTCTCCACCACACCAATCATTGTCCTCCCCATCACCTCCATCATTGCCCTCTCCACTTCTTCCATCATTGTCCTCTCCACCTCCATTACCCTCTCCACCACCTCCATCATTGTTCTCCTCCTCCCACCCCATCATTGTTCTCTCCCCACCCCAATCATTGTCCTCTCCACCACAGCAATCATTGTCCTCCCCATCAGCTCCATCATTGCCCTCTCCACTTCTTCCATCATTGTCCTCTCCACCACCTCCATCATTTCCCTCTCCACCACCTCCATCATTGTTCTCCCTCTCCACTCCCATCATTGTCCTCTCCATCGCCTCCATCATTGCCTTCTCCACCATCCCAATCATTGCCCTCTCCACCACACTCATCATTTCCTTCTCCCCACCTCAGTTATTGCCCTTTTCCATCACCCCATCATTGCCCTCTCCACCAACTCCATCACTGCCCTCTCCCCATCCCAATCATTGCCCTCTCCACCACCCCAATCATTGCCCTCCCCATCACTGCCTTCTCCACCACCCCAATCACTGCCCTCTCCACCACCCCCATAATTGTCTTCTCCCCACCTCAATCATTGCTCTCTCCACCAACGCCATCATTGCCCTCTCCCCATCCCAATCATTGCCCTCCCCATCACCCCAATCATTTCCCTCCCCACCACCTCCACCATTGCCCTTTCCACCACCTCGATCATTATTCTCACCCTCCACCCCATCATTGTCCTCTTCACCACCTCCATCATTGCCTTCTCCCCCACCACCCCATAATTGCCCTTTCCACCACCTCCATCATTGCCTTCTCCCCCACCACGCCATCATTGCCCTTTCCACCACCTCTATCAGAGATTTCTCCCACTCCACCCCCATCATTGCCCTCACCATCAACCCCATCATGGCCCCCTGCACCACACAAACACACACACAGCACCACTCTGCACATTCCCTGGCAACCACACACACAGCACCACTCACCTCTCTGCACATTCCTCAGCAGCCACACACACACACTCTGCATATTCCCCAACAGAACCACACACACTGCACATTCACCATGCAGATATACACAAACACACAACCACTCTGCACGTTCCATGGCAGCCACACACACAGCACCACTCACTTCTCTGCATGTTCCCTGCAGCCGCAGGACATCCCACAGGATCTTTGTTAATGGAAGCTCTCTCTCGCACAGACGTGCGCTGAATGATGACATCATCCAGCCGCTCTGCTGTGTCAGACAGGAAGCACGGGCAAGAAGTGATGGACAGCTCCACTGACATTTTCTCCTGTTGGCAGTGGAACTGCAGAGATTGCTTTCTGCCTGCCGCACATGAGAGCAAACTGGCCAGGGGCCCCCCAGAGACTCGGGCCCAGATAAACAGGCCAGATTTCCCTCAGTGTTAGGGTACTGTCACACAGTGCAATTTTGATCGCTACGACGGCACGATTCGTGACGTTCTAGCGATATCGTTACAATATCGCAGTGTCTGACACGCAGCAGTGATCAGGGACCCTGCTGAGAATCGTACGTCGTAGCAGATCGTTTGGAACTTTCTTTCGTCGCTTGATCACCCGCTGACATCGCTGGATCGTTGTGTGTGACACCGATCCAGCGATGTGTTCGCTTGTAACCAGGGTAAACATCGGGTAACTAAGCGCAGGGCCGCGCTTAGTAACCCGATGTTTACCCTGGTTACCAGCGTAAACGTAAAAAAAACAAACAGTACATACTCACATTCCGGTGTCTGTCCTCCGGCGTCTCAGCTTCTCTGCACTGTGAGCGCCTGCCGGCCGGAAAGCGAGCACAGCGGTGACGTCTGACGTCACCGCTCTGCTTTCCGGCTATGGTGCTTACACAGTGGAGAGAAGCAGAACGCCGGGGGACAGACACCGGAATGTAAGTATGTACTGTTTGGTTTTTTTTACGTTTACGCTGGTAACCAGGGTAAACATCGGGTTACTAAGCGCGGCCCTGCGCTTTGTAACCCGATGTTTACCCTGGTTACCCGGGGACTTCGGCATCGCTCCAGCGCCGTGATTGCAACGTGTGACCGCAGTCTACGACGCTGGAGCGATAATCATACGACGCTGCGACGTCACGGATCGTGCCGTCGTAGCGATCAAAATTGCACTGTGTGACAGTACCCTTAGCCACCCTGCAGGTGCCCCCCTCCACCTCCGAGCCCTGGTACAGCCACACCGGCTGCACATGCGGTATGTCCACCCCTGAACCTGGGTCAGTTACACCAGTCAGTATGAATGGGCCCAAATTCCGACCACCTATTGTGAGAATGGTACCAAATACTAATGAAACGTATGTAAACTTTTGACTTTGCGGTAAGTAATAAAAATGCCTTAAACATTCTCTCTCATTATTCTAGCATTTGGCAAATATTAATAATTATGGTAATCCTAATGGACCTAAAATGGGAAAGGTTTATTCTAATTTCATGTCAGATATTGAGAAAAACATGCATATATGTCTTTTTAAATAGTGTATGTAAACTTCTGGTTTCAACTGTAGATATATGTAATTATATATTTTTTATATATGTTACCTATGGAGTTGAGCATTTATACTCCAATAACCAATTTAGGAGAATTGTTGATGATTTGGTCATTTGTAAGATTTCTAGCAGAAACGTCTACAAATGTTTTAAAACAGCTTCACTGTAACTATAAACAATTTTGACATTCAGACAAAAGTCTATTAACAATGAACAATGCCATTATGGCAATTAAAAAAGTGCAAAACAAGCGAGGAACTAGTAATGGATTACAGTAAATGCTTTATTAAAAGGGCTCACTAATCGTCCCTAATAAATTAATATTACTGTTCTCCAGTAATATCAGTGTATTTTGCCAACAAGAGCTCAAACCCACATAGAAGAAAAAGAAAATCTCTTCCTTTATTTTATGACACATTTAAATTCATCATTTTGTTATTTGTATATTTTTCTCTGGGCAAAAATGTTGAATTTGTGCCTATAAACCACATTTATTTAATAATGGATACTATTTTATAACATGCATGTTTAAAAATGGGTGAACATTTGATCATAGAGGATGCATAGTTTACTCCCCAGGAACATAAGTGATTAGTAGAATAAAAGGGCCTATGGAGTTCTAGAAATCACTGCTAATTCTTAAATGTGTATCCCTACACAACAGCTTTGGTGGACTGAGTATTACATTGTCACTTATTCCTATGAACAGACAGTATGGACTGGTATTGGAAAAGTCACCTATAGCCTCAGTAGCTTTAAAAGGTATTCACTCAAATTTTGTTGCATTTCCTATCTTGATTTTCATCATGCACAATATTGATTCATTGAGTATTAGCAATTATATATTTTTAATCCAGATAAGTATAAACACTTTACTAGATGGATTTTAAAGAGTTGCACAAATGTAGAAAACCGTGGCACCACACATTGTCTAAGGGTAAGTTCACATTAGGCGTTTTTTTCAGTGTTTTTTTTCTGCAGCAAAACCTGATCTCTTGGTAGGAAAGAAACTGCAGAAAATAGCATGTTTTACTTGTTTGTTTGTTTTTTTGCAGTGGTTGTGGCATGCTAGATTTGCCTCTTGTGCATGCTGATAAAGTTTAGTGTTGAAAAAAAGACTAGAAACCTAGAATTAGGTTTTGGCATAAAAACCGCAGCAAAACTTGATACCTGCGTTGTTCGTGTGTTTTTTCACCGACCATTAATTTCAAAAACATGCAAAGCACAAAATACTGAAGAAAAAAACAGTGTGTGCATGAGATTTCTGAAATCTCATAGACTTTGCTGGTAGTGTAAAAGCCAGCTGAAAATTAACATTAAAAATCATCAAAAAAGCTGCAAAAATGCCCCAAACGCTCTGACAAAAATTAAGTGACAGCTGCAAAATTATTATTATTCTCTTTGTAGGCATATTTTTGAGTAAAATGTAATTTGTTCTTTTATTCTATAAACTTCTGACAACATGTCTCTGAATTTTTTTCTGACAAAAATGGTCAAAATAAAAAAAAAACACAATGCTTTCAGACTTCAAATAATGCAAAGAAAACAAGTTCATAATCATTTAGAAACAACAATGCTAATGTTTTAACTCAATCAATTTAACCCCTTCATGACCCAGCCTATTTTGACCTTAATGACCTGGCCATTTTTTGCAATTCTGACCAGTGTCCCTTTATGGGCTCATTTCCACTTGCGAGGAAAACGGACGAGTGCAATCCGATAAAAAATCGGATTGCACTCGGACCAATGTTAGTCAATATGTGTCTTTTCATTTGCTTTTTTTTTCTCAGCCGAAATCGGACTGAGAAAAAAATCGCAGCATGCTGCGATTTGCTGCGAGTCTCGGACGAGACTCGCCAATGCAAGTCAATGGGTGCGAGAAAAAAACCGCATGGAATACGGACCATCCGTATTCCGTCCGTTTTTTACGGATACATTACCATTCGGTGGCATAGAACACTGTAAATGCTCCTGTAAATGACTGTATTAAAATAGTTGCAGAGAAAAAAAACAGATTGTCATACGGATGTAAAACGGATGGTGCGATTAAAAATCGCATAACACTCGCATGACAATCGCATACTCTACATCCGTTTTTTCGGTCCAGATTACAGACCGTTTTTTCTCTTACAAGTGGAAATGAGCCCTATGAGGTAATAACTCAGGAACGCTTCAACGGATCCTAGCGGTTCTGAGATTGTTTTTTTGTGACATATTGGGCTTCATGTTAGTGGTAAATTTAGGTCGATAATTTCTGCGTTTATTTGTGAAAAAAATGGAAATTTGGCGAAAATTTTGAAAATTTTGCAATTTTCACATTTTGAATTTTTATTCTGTTAAACCAGAGAGTTATGTGACACAAAATAGTTAATAAATAACATTTCCCACATGTCTACTTTACATCAGCACAATTTTGGAAACAAAATTTTTTTTTGCTAGGAAGTTATAAGGGTTAAAATTTGACCAGTGATTTCTCATTTTTACAACAAAATTTACAAAACCATTTTTTTTAGGGACCACCTCACATTTGAAGTCAGTTTGAGGGGTCTATATGGCTGAAAATACCCAAAAGTGACACCATTCTAAAAACTGCAACCCTCAAGGTGCTCAAAATGATTTTTAGCAACAGTTTTTTATTCTCCCAAGGGTAAAAGGAGAAATTGGACCACGAACTTTGTTGTCCAATTTGTCCTGAGTACGCTGATACCTCATATGTGGGGGTAAGCCACTGTTTGGGCGCACGGCAGGGCTTGGAAGGGAAGGAGCGCCATTTGACATTTTGAATGAAAAATTGGCTCCAATCTTTAGCGGACACCATGTCGCGTTTGGAGAGCCCCCGTGTGCCTAAACATTGGAACTCCCCCACAAGTGACCCCATTTTGGAAACTAGACATCCCAAGGAACTTATCTAGATGCATAGTGAGCACTTTAAACCCCCAGGTGCTTCACAAATTGATCCGTAAAAATGAAAAAGTACTTTTTTTTCACAAAAAAATTATTTTTGCCTCAATTTTTTCATTTTCTCATGGGCAACAGGATAAAATGGATCCTATAATTTGTTGGGCAATTTCTCCTGAGTACGCCAATACCTCACATGTGGGAGTAAACCACTGTTTGGGCGCACGGCAAGGCTCGGAAGGGAAGGCGCGCCATTTGACTTTTTGAATGAAAAATTAGCTCCAATCGTTAGCGGACACCATGTCGCGTTTGGAGAGCCCCTGTGTGCCTAAACATTGGAGCTCCCCCACAAGTGACCCCATTTTGGAAACTAGACCGCCCAAGGAACTTATCTAGATGCATAGTGAGCACTTTAAACCCCCAGGTGCTTCACAGAAGTTTATAACACAGAGACATGAAAATAAATAATAATTTTTCTTTCCTCAAAAATGTTTTAGCCCAGAATTTTTTATTTTCCCAAGGGTAACAGGAGAAATTGGACCCCAAATGTTGTTGTCCAGTTTGTCCTGAGTACGCAGATACTCCATATGGGGGGGTAAACCACTGTTTGGGTGCACAGCAGGGCTCGGAAGGGAAGTAGTGACGTTTTGAAATGCAGACTTTGATGGAATGCTCTGCGGGCATCACGTTGCGTTTGCAGAGACCCTGATGTGCCTAAACAGTAGAAACCCCCCACAAGTGACCCCATTTTGGAAACTAGACCCCCAAAGGAACTTATCTAGATGTGTGGTGAGCACTTTGAATCCCCAAGTGCTTCACAGAAGTTTATAACGCAGAGCCGTGAAAATAAAAAATAATTTTTCTTTCCTCAAAAATAATTTTTTAGCCCGTATTTTTTTATTTTCCCAAGGGTTATAGGAGAAATTGGACCCCAAAAGTTGTTGTCCAGTTTCTCCTGAGTACGCTGGTACCCCATATGTGGGGGTAAACCACTGTTTGGGCACACGTCGGTACTCGGAAGGGAGAGAGCACCATTTGACTTTTTCAACGCAAGATTGGCTGGAATTAATGGTGGCGCCATGTCGCGTTTGGAGACCCCCTGATGTGCCTAAACAGTGGAAACCCCTCAATTCTAACTCCAACACTAACCCCAACACACCCCTAACCCTAATCCCAACCCTAACCACAACCCTAACCCCAACACACCCCTAACCCTAGTCTTAACCCTAATTCCAACCCTAACCCTAAGGCTATGTGGCCACGTTGCGAATTTGTGTGCGGGTTTTTCGCACCGTTTTTGAAAAATCTGCAGGTAAAACGCACTGCGCTTTACCTGCGCATTTACCGTGGATTTCCAGTGTTTTTTGTGTGGATTTCACCTGCGGATTCCTATTATGGAGCAGGTGTAAAACGCTGCGGAATCCGCACAAAGAATTGACATGCTGCGGAAAATACAACGCAGCATTTCCACGCTGTATTTTCCGCACCATGGGCACAGCGGATTTGGTTTTCCATAGGTTTACGTGGTACTGTAAACGTGATGGAAAACTGCTACGAATCCGCAGCGACCAATCCGCTGTGGATCCGCAGCCAAATCCGCACCGTGTGCATATAGCCTAATTCTAACCCTAACCCTAATTGCAACCCTAACCCTCATTCTGACCCTAATTCTAACCCTAATTCTAACCCTAGCCCTAAGTGCAACCCTAGCCCTAAGTGCAACCCTAGCCCTAAGTGCAACCCTAGCCCTAAGTGCAACCTTAGCCCTAAGTGCAACCCTAAGTGCAACCCTATCCCTAAGTGCAACCCTAACCCTAAGTGCAACCCTAAGTGCAACCCTAGCCCTAAGTGCAACCCTAACCCTAAGTGCAACCCTAAGTGCAACCCTAACCCTAAGTGCAACCTTAAGTGCAACCCTAACCCTAAGTGCAACCCTAGCCCTAAGTGCAACCCTAACCCTATGTGCATCCCTAAGTGCAACCCTAAGTGCAACCCTAACCCTAAGTGCAACCCTAACCCTAAGTGCAACCCTAAGTGCAACCCTAACCCTAAGTGCAATCCTAACCCTAAGTGCAACCCTACCCCTAACCCTACCCCTACCCCTACCCCTAACCCTACCCCTAACCCTACCCCTAACCCTAATGGAAAAACAAAAATAAATATAATTTCTGTATTTTATTATTGTCCCTACCCATGGGGGTGATAAAGGGGGGGTTTATTTACTATTTTTTTATTTTGATCGCTGTGATAGAACCTATCACAGCGATGAAAATGTACCTGAAAGAATCTGCCGGCCGGCAGATTCGGCGGGCGCACTGCGCATGCGCCCGCCATTTTGGAAGATGGCGGCGCCCATGGAGAAGACGGAGGACACTGGGAGGGACATCGGAGCTCGGTAAGTATGGGAGGGTGCGATCGGAGCACGGGGGGGATCAGAGCCCAATTCAGCTAAGATAAGTGTCTGTTTTTTTGTCTCTGTGCACACATGCAGTGTGCTTTGCAATTCAGTGCAATTCATTGTGTTTTTGTCCAGCTTAGACTTTGTTTGGATTTTTCAGTCATGCTGGATTCTCAGGAGATGCAGATATACTTTCTATGTCTTTAGTTAGATGTAGAATATTTGTATCATCTGCTGTGGATATTTTTTAGGATTTTAATACTGACCGCTTAGAATTCTGTCCTATCCTTTTCTATTTAGCTAGAAGTGCCTCTTTTGCTAAATTCTGTTTTTCTGCCTGCGTGTGTCTTTCCTCTTATACTCACAGTCAATATTTGTGGGGGGCTGCCTATCCTTTGGGGTTCTGCTCTGAGGCAAGATAGAATTCCATTTCCATCTATAGGGGTATTTAATCCTCCGGCTGTGTCGAGGTGTCTAGGACGTGTTAGGTACATCCCACGGCTACTTCTAGTTGCGGTGTTAGTTTAGGGTTTCCGGTCAGTACAGGTACCACCTACTCCTGAGAAAGTCTCTCATGCGGCTCCAAGCTCACCGGATCATAACAGTACAACTGGCCAACAATGAGTTAAATGCATCTCAGAAGAAGGGAAGAAAGAGCCATTTTTTTTCTGTAGCCTGCTTTGTCTTTTCTTCCCTCTTTTCCTCTGGGTGACTGAGGAGTCTTGTGCTAGCATGGATGTTCAGGGATTAGTTTCTCGTGTAGACCAGCTTGCTGCTAGGGTACAGGGTATTTCTGATTATATTGTTCAGACTCCGCTTTTAGAGCCTAGGATTCCTACTCCTGATTTGTTTTTTGGGGACAGATCCAAATTTTTTAGTTTTAAAAACAACTGTAAACTGTTTTTTGCTCTGAAGCCTCGTTCCTCTGGTGATCCCATTCAGCAGGTTAAAATTGTCATCTCCCTGCTGCGTGGCGACCCTCAGGATTGGGCATTTTCCCTGGAATCTGGGAATCCGGCCTTGCTTAATGTAGATGCCTTTTTTCAGGCTCTAGGATTATTATATGATGAACCAAATTCTGTGGATCAAGCGGAGAAGACCTTGTTGGCCCTGTCTCAGGGTCAAGAAGCGGCAGAATTGTATTGTCAGAAATTTAGAAAATGGTCTGTGCTGACTAAATGGAATGAGGATGCTTTGGCGGCAATTTTCAGAAAGGGTCTTTCTGAATCTTTTAAAGATGTTATGGTGGGGTTTCCCATGCCTGTTGGTCTGAGTGATTCTATGTCTTTGGCCATTCAGATTGATGCGCTTGTGGGAGCGCTGAACTGTGCGCGCTGTGGCGTTGTCCTCAGAGCAGATGCCTGAGCCTATGCAGTGTGATAGGATTCTGTCCAGAATGGAACAGCAAGGATTCAGACGTCAGAATAGGTTGTGTTTTTATTGTGGCGATGCTTCTCATGTCATTTCGGTCTGCCCAAAGCGTACAAAGAGAATCGCTAGCTTAGTTACCATCGGAACTGTACAACCTAAATTTCTGTTATCTGTGACCTTGATCTGCTCATTGACATCATTTTCTGGCATGGTGTTTGTGGATTCAGGCGCTGCTTTGAACTTAATGGACTTTGAATTTGCCAGGCATTGTGGTTTCCCCTTGCAGTCTTTGCAGAACCCTATTCCTTTGAGGGGCATTGATGCTACACCTTTGGCTAAAAATAAACCCCAGTTTTGGACACAGGTGACCATGTGCATGGAGCCAGCCCATCAGGAAGATTGTCGTTTTCTGGTGTTGCATAATTTGCATGATGCTATTGTGCTGGGTTTTCCATGGTTGCAGATACATAATCCTGTGTTGGATTGGAAGTCTATGTCTGTGACTAGTTGGGGTTGTAAGGGGGTTCATAATGAAGGTTCCTGTGATGTCAATCTCCTCTTCCTCCTTTTCTGAAGTTCCAGAGATTTTGTCTGATTTTCAGGATGTATTTGATGAGCCCAAGTCCAGTTCCCTTCCACCGCATAGGGACTGTGATTGTGCTATTGACTTGATTCCAGGCTGTAAGTTTCCTAAGGGCCGACTTTTCAACCTGTCTGTGCCGGAACATATCGCCATGCGGAGTTATGTTAAGGAGTCTTTGGAGAAAGGGCATATTCGGCCATCTTCTTCACCGTTGGGAGCGGGATTTTTTTTGTTGCTAAGAAGGATGGCTCCTTGAGACCCTGTATTGATTATCGCCTCTTGAATAAGATCACGGTCAAGTTTCAATACCCTTTACCTTTGCTTTCCGATTTGTTTGCCAGGATTAAGGGGGCTAGTTGGTTTACTAAAATTGACCTTCGGGGGGCATATAATCTTGTTCGTATTAAGCAGGGTGACGAATGGAAAACTGCGTTTAATACGCCCAAAGGCCATTTTGAATACGTTGTGATGCCATTCGGGCTCTCTAATGCTCCATCTGTTTTTCAGTCCTTCATGCATGATATCTTCCGGGATTATCTTGATAAATTCATGATTGTATATTTGGATGACATCTTAATTTTTTCCGATGATTGGGAGTCTCATGTGAAACAGGTCAGAATGGTATTTCAGATCCTTCGTGATAATGCTTTGTTTGTGAAGGGGTCTAAGTGTCTCTTTGGAGTGCAGAAGGTTTCTTTTTTGGGCTTCATTTTTTCTCCCTCATCTATAGAGATGGATCCGGTTAAGGTTCAGGCCATTCATGATTGGATTCAGCCCACATCCATGAAGAGCCTTCAGAAATTTTTGGGCTTTGCTAATTTTTATCGCCGTTTCATTGCTAACTTCTCCAGTGTGGTTAAACCCCTGACCGATTTGACGAAGAAAGGCGCTGCTGTAACGAATTGGTCCTCTGTGGCTGTCTCTGCCTTTCAGGAGCTTAAACGCCGATTTACTTCTGCCCCGGTGTTGCGTCAGCCAGATGTTTCTCTTCCGTTTCAGGTTGAGGTTGACGCTTCTGAGATTGGGGAAGGGGCCGTTTTGTCTCAGAGGAATTCTGATGGTTCCTTGATGAAACCGTGTGCCTTCTTTTCCCGTAAGTTTTCGCCTGCTGAACGTAATTATGATGTCGGCAATCGTGAGTTGTTGGCTATGAAGTGGGCGTTTGAGGAATGGCGACATTGGCTTGAGGGAGCCAAGCACCGTATTGTGGTCTTGACCGATCATAAAAATCTGATTTACCTCGAATCTGCCAAGCAGCTGAATCCTAGACAGGCTCAATGGTCCCTGTTTTTCTTCCGTTTTGATTTTGTGGTCTCGTATCTTCCGGGTTCTAAGAATGTTAAGGCTGATGCCCTCTCTAGGAGTTTTTTGCCTGATTCTCCTGAGGTACTTGAGCCGGTCGGCATTCTGAAGGAAGGGGTGGTCCTTTCTGCCATTTCCCCTGATTTGCGATGGGTTCTGCAGGAATTTCAGGCTGACAAACCTGACCACTGTCCAGTGGGGAAACTGTTTGTTCCTGATAGATGGACTAGTAGAGTGATTTCTGAGGTTCATTGTTCTGTGTTGGCTGGCCATCCTGGTATTTTTGGTACCAGAGATTTGGTTGGTAGGTCCTTTTGGTGGCCTTCTTTGTAGCGGGATGTGCGTTCTTTTGTGCAGTCCTGTGGGACTTGTGCGCGGGCCAAGCCTTGTTGTACCCGTGCTAGTGGGTTGCTTTTGCCTTTGCCAGTCCCTGAGAGGCCCTGGACGCATATTTCTATGGATTTTATTTCAGATCTTCCGGTTTCCCAGAGGATGTCGGTTATCTGGGTGGTTTGTGACCGGTTTTCTAAGATGGTTCATTTGGTGCCTTTGCCTAAATTGCCTTCCACTTCTGATTTGTTTCCGTTGTTTTTTCAGCATGTGGTTCGTTTGCATGGTATTCCGGAGAATATTGTGTCCGACAGAGGTTCCCAGTTTGTTTCTAGGTTTTGGCGGGCCTTTTGTGCTAGGCTGGGCATTGATTTGTCTTTTTCTTCCGCATTTTATCCTCAGACAAATGGCCAGACCGAGCGAACTAATCAGACTTTGGAAACTTATTTGAGATGCTTTGTGTCTGCTGATCAGGATGATTGGGTGGCTTTCTTGCCATTGGCCGAGTTTGCCCTTAATAATCGGGCTAGTTCGGCTACCTTGGTTTCGCCTTTCTTTTGTAATTTTGGTTTTCATCCTCGTTTTTCTTCGGGGCAAGTTGAACCTTCTGATTGTCCTGGTGTGGATTCTGTGGTTGACAGGTTGCAGCAGATTTGGGCTCATGTGGTGGACAATTTGGTGTTGTCTCAGGGGGAGGCTCAGCGTTTTGCTAACCATCGTCGGTGTGTTGGTTCCCGGCTTCGGGTTGGGGATTTGGTCTGGTTGTCTTCCCGTCATGTTCCTATGAAGGTTTCTTCCCCTAAGTTTAAGCCTCGGTTTATTGGTCCTTATAGGATTTCTGAGATTATCAATCCGGTGTCTTTTCGTTTGGCCCTTCCGGCCTCTTTTGCCATCCATAATGTTTTCCATAGATCTTTATTGCGGAAATATGTGGTGCCCGTTGTCCCCTCTGTTGATCCTCCTGCTCCTGTGTTGGTTGATGGGGAGTTGGAGTATGTGGTTGAGAAGATTTTGGATTCTCGCTTTTCGAGGTGGAGGCTTCAGTACCTTGTCAAATGGAAGGGTTATGGCCAGGAGGATAATTCTTGGGTTTTTGCCTCTGATGTCCATGCTGCTGATTTGGTCCGTGCCTTTCATCTGGCTCGTCCTGATTGGCCTGGGGGCTCTGGTGAGGGTTCGGTGACCCCTCTTCAAGGGGGGGTACTGTTGTGAATTCTGCTCTTGGGCTCCCTCCGGTGGTTGTTGGTGGTAGTGCAGTTGTCTTGGGGTTGTATTCCAGGGCAGGTGTTTCTGCTGATTGCAGCTCTATTAGGTATTTAGGTGTGCAGGATCAATGAGTCCTTGCCAGTTGTCCATGGTTCATGGAGGGATTGCATCTCTCTCTGGTTCCTCATGTCCTGCTCCCAATTCAGCTAAGATAAGTGTCTGGTTTTTTGTCTCTGTGCACACATGCAGTGTGCTTTGCAATTCAGTGCAATTCATTGTGTTTTTGTCCAGCTTAGACTTTGTTTGGATTTTTCAGTCGTGCTGGATTCTCAGGAGATGCAGATATACTTTCTATGTCTTTAGTTAGATGTAGAATATTTGTATCATCTGCTGTGGATATTTTTTAGGATTTTAATACTAACCGCTTAGAATTCTGTCCTATCCTTTTCTATTTAGCTAGAAGTGCCTCTTTTGCTAAATCCTGTTTTTCTGCCTGCGTGTGTCTTTCCTCTTATACTCACAGTCAGTATTTGTGGGGGGCTGCCTATCCTTTGGGGTTCTGCTCTGAGGCAAGATAGAATTCCATTTCCATCTATAGGGGTATTTAATCCTCTGGCTGTGTCGAGGTGTCTAGGACGTGTTAGGTACATCCCACGGCTACTTCTAGTTGCGGTGTTAGTTTAGGGTTTGCGGTCAGTACAGGTACCACCTACTCCTGAGAAAGCCTCTCATGCGGCTCCAAGGTCACCGGATCATAACAAGATGCTATTGCAGCATCGGCCATGGCTGGATTGTAATATTTCACCAATTTTCATAGGTGAAATTTACAGATTGCTCTGATTGGCTGTTTCACTTTCAACAGCCAATCAGAGCGATCGTAGCCACGGGGGGGCGAAGCCGCTTCCCCTGGGCTGAAGTACCACTCCCCCTGTCCCTGTAGGTCGGGTGAAATTGGAGTTAATCCTTTCACCCGGCCTGCAGGGACGCGATCATTCTGTGACACAGCATATGCGTCAGAGGTCGGATTGGCACCGACTGTCATGACGCATACGCTGTGTCACAGGTCGGGAAGGGGTTAAATCAATATTTTGTGGAATACCCATGATTTTTAATCACAGCTTTCTTGTGTCTTGGCATGCTTTCCACCAGTCATTCACACTGCTTCTGGTGCAAAAAATGTAAGCAGTTCTTCTTTGTTTGATGACTTGTGACTATCCATCATCCTCTTGATTACATTCCAGAGGGTATCAATGGGGTTCAGGTCTGGAGATTGGGCAGCCCATGACAGGGTTTTGATGTGGTGGTCTCTTAATTTTGGCCAGAGCTGTAGTATCTCAGTCTAATTATCTTTAATACTATAGAGCTATAATATCACATACAGTCTGCAGACAGGTCCAGCATTGTTTTTGGCAGAAACCATCCATGATTTTCTATACCTGGTCAAATCTTTTAACAAAGGAACTGATCTTGCAATATTTTGCTTGTAATCATACTAATCTGGCATCTTTTGAAAGCATTTTGAAATGATGGATTTGCATTTCTAGAAAAGTGAATGGAAACTAACTCTAACTCTACCTTTTTTTGTTACATCATCAGTTTTAGTGCTTCGAAAATGCATTACACATTGCACCACATATTTGCAAGTAAAATAAAGTGTGAATGGTTTATAAATTTAGACCTATAAAACTAATATTCTTGAAAGAGCTTAGCTCATGTTAAAAATGATTCACAAAGCACATCCCACTGACATGAAATAACATTAACATGCCTTGTTTCACCTTGAATAAAATATCTATATTTAAAAGAATAGAGCTGCAGATATCGATAATATTTCATCACATATCGTATGTGTTTTAGAAGCAAATAATAATGTAATCCACTCTGATAGGAAAAACCTGATGATCAATCATACCGACAACAATCAACTTTTCTTTAGTACCACAGCACTTTTCATGCCAAGTATATTTTAAGTGTATGTTAAAAGGGATTAAAATGTAACATATTAGTTAAAAGGCTGTGAATTAACTTTCAATGAACATTCAAGTGTTGCTGTGCAGTCATCACTCCCATTATTACAGGAAGCCGTAATCATTATATGACTGCTAATATAAAATCATCACACTGAGCTCTCCTTTAATGAACATGACTCACAATTCACATTAAGGGTGCAGTCACTTAACTAAGCCAACTGTCCTATACTAGAGTTCTTGTACAGTCACATTATACTGTAGAAAGGTGTTGTGTCATTTTTACAAGAAGGAGAGGTAAGCAGATAATTTTTGACAGCACCATGTCCTGAAGGGTCCATCATTATGAAACTTCTCTGCATGTCAAATTTAGATGATTAGGAGAAACAATTTCATATTTTGAAAAAACAGCAGCAGAAAAGCCAGAAGGGAGCATGTGTATACCAGGGATTGGGCTATGTGATAACAGGGTTAGTTTGGAAAAGGGGGTAGGCTAGTAGGAGTGATGGGGGGCGATTCACAAAGAGTGGAAGTAGTCTGTGGAGACACTAGAGAGTGGCCACATGGTATGCTTTAGAAGGTGCTATTATTGTATCGCATAGCATGGCCTAGTGCTTATAATAGCAAGGGTCTAAAAGCGTGGCTATCCAATAGTCATCTTTTTGTTTGATGGTAACAACATGCCTATTCTCCTGTCATCCCACAAGCATTCCATGATACAGCTTGCCAGCATGAATGAGGGTCTTGTTGGTTCACTTTCATCACCCAGCTGTGACAATTGGTTGTCATGGCCAGCAATGTCTTTGTTGTCATTTTCTCTTTGACTGTCAGCCTCATTCCCTACCTGTTCAAACTCATTGTTCCCCTCCAAACCTACTGCTGCTCTTCCTACTCTACATACTGCTCCCCCTACTTTCCATTTCGCAGGATATAACCAGGACCGACATTAGGGGCAGGCAAACTATGCATTTGCCTAGAGACCACACTCCCCCAGTGGCCCCCAGCCAGTGGTGTGCCAATAATAGCAGCACACCACGCAGTCTCTATATGGCCCATGAGTCAGGGGGGACCAGGGCCAGCGCCGGCTTGTGCCCCATGCATCGCGCATTTAACTGTTTCATCATCATAGATGCTGATACAGTTGAAAGAAATGATTGAGGAGAGGGCATCAGCTGACACTCCCTCTCCCATCATTTCCCTTCTGTCTCTGATGCAGCGGGCGCGCAATGACATCATTTCATTGCACTCCACCCTGTGCAGGGCAGTGGATCTGCTGAGATGCACTGCAGAGACAGGAGCAGCGTGGAGAGGTGAGTATGTGTTTATTTTTAAATCAGTAAGTACGTGGTGGCGATAATGCTGGAGGACTATGAGGCTGCATTATACTCTATGTGGCTGTATTATACTCTATAGGGCAGCATTATACTCTATGGGGCTGCATTTTACTCTATGAGATTACATTATATTCTATGAGCTGTATTATAGTATATGGGGGCTGCATTATACCTCTGTTGGGGCTGCATTATGCTATATGAGGCTGCATTATTCCTCTGTGGAGGCTGCATTATTCCTCTGTGGGGGATGCATTGTACCTCTGTGGGGATGCATTGCACCTCTGTGGAGGCAGCAATACACACTTGTGGGGGCAGCATTGCACCTCTGTGGGACTGAATTATACTCTGTCGATGACTATGGGGAGTGCATTTTGCTATACTAGTATATGGGGGTACATTATACTTTATCAAGTACTATGAAGAGTGCATTATACTATGTGTACTATATGGGGGATGAATTATACTGGTTAAGGACTATGAGGTACATTATACTGTATCAATGACTATGGGGAATTCATTATACTATATGAAGGGCTATGGGGTGCATTATACTATGGGGAATGCATTGTACTATATGGAGAACTATGGGATACATTCTACTATATGGCGGACTGTGTTGAGTGTATTATACTATATGTAGGCCTTTAGGGAAGTGTATTATACTATGTGTAGGACTATAGGGCATGCATGATACTATATGGAGGCCTATGGGCCGCATTATACAATATGGAGGACTATGGGATGCATTATACTATGTGGTGGACTACGGGGTGCACTATACTATGGGGTTTACATTATACTATATAAAAGACTATGGGATGCATTATACTATATGGAGGAATGGAGGACTATGGGGAACATTATACTATGTGGAGGGCTATGAGGCATGCATTATACTACGAGGAGGACTATGGGGTGCATTATACTTAATGAGCAAAATGCTGCTATTCATAGAGTGATTGGATTGTTTATGCCAGGATTAAAAAAATAATTGTTTTCAGCAGCACATCACCCAGTGAAAATTTAATTGAAGATTGATCTACTAGTGATCATTCTGAGGTCATCATTCTTCCTCACCCAGTGTAAGGCCAGTCTCACACGTCCAGATATTTCCAGTGCATGAAGAAAAGGTCCTGGAGCTATCCATGTCCGTGTGTCCATGTGTATGTAGGCCATCTGTGTGCTGTCCATGTGTCCGTGTTTCTCATCTGTGTGCTGTCCATGTGCATACATATCACACAAAAAGGTTTTGAGGTCCATATGAGGGGTTAAGGCATTAATTAAAGGATTTGAACTTGCAAAGGTCTGATCCATTAGTGATGATGTCTTAAAACAGTTCCTAAAAATTTTTAGACAATGACGTATCTTATAAGGGGTGTGTGTTATGACTCCTTGGGTGTCACAAATATGTCTACTGACAATGAGTTGTTGTGGTTGGCATGGCTCATGTCACGTCGCTTTGGGGTTCGCCACCATATGTTTGATGAGGAACCACAGCTGCAAAAGAGGCTATGGGTTCACCCTCTACTCTTGCTACGTGGGGCATATGGTCATTTTACAAAATTGTATAATGAACTTCTCAGATACCCGGTGAAGTTTGTTGCTTTTTGTCATCTTTCCATTCTGGGCTTTGACAACCTACTTCATGTTTTACGGCCTTTGCTAGTCACCTTGAGGTAATATTTTTGTGCAAAATATGATATTGTGACCAATAACGTGCAAACCATCTTAGTGAGTAATGCTCCATTTCACTAGGTTAGACAATGACCATAATCGTAACTGCCAAACATGTCTTGGTTAACCATTGGCATAGAAATAGAGCTATACAGTTTGGATATGTATTCTTACTAACAATAAAATAGTAGCTGCCACAACCAAACTCTTAACATGTACACTTTGTGAAATGTACATTCTAAATGACACCTGTGTGGTGCATTAATGGGTGTGGGTTATATTTTACCAAACATATTTTTTATGTTTATCTGTGCTGTATTACCTTCACTATGTTAATTTTTGTTTAAATATCAACGTAATCAACAATTGATGGCGAATGTTTGACATCAAAACTGTGGTTTTTTTAAACAAATTCCTGGCTACTGGCCACTCCTATTCTTCAATTCATTTTGAGTTCCTCCTTGGCACATCAACCATATCCGGGATTGTGCGCTCAACCTGTGATCTGATTTGGGACAAGCTAAAGAGCCACCTCATGCCTCAGCCAAACACACAAGACTGGTTGCGGATTGCCCAGGGTTTCATGGAAGCCACTGAGTTCCCAAACTGCATTGGTGCCCTGGATGGTAAACACATTTGTGTCAAGAAGCCGCCAAACTCTGGTTCTCGTTATTTTAATTACAAAAAATATTTTTCCGTTGTGCTCCTGGCTGTAGCTGACAGCAACTACTGTTTTGTTCTTGCTGACATTGGAGCATATGGGAGTGCTTCTGATGCTCGCATCTTTAGAGCTTCCAGATTAGCTCACCGACTTGCTGACACTAATTTTAATCTGCCACAACCATGTGTGCTTCTGGTGCGTCAGGCCCACCTGCACCATTTATCATGGTTGCTGATGAGGGTTTTGCGCTCTCAAGGCATGTTCTTCGACCATTTCCACGTTAAGGTTTGGACAACCGGAGAAGAATTTTAACACTCGACTGATGAAAGCCCGTCGATTGGTTGAGTGTGCTTTTGGAATCTTGACTTCAAGATGGCGTATTTTTGAAACTCAAATCCAAATGCATCAAGAAAATGTCCAAGCAGTCATTAAGGCTACCGTTATTTTGCATAATTTCTGCCGACAACAAGAACCATCCTTGGATGATGTTGATGATGGTAGAGTGGATAATGTGGCATTGCCAGGGGAAATATACCATGCTCCCCGAGTAGCTCACTCTGCCCTTAGAGTAAGGAATATTTTTGCAGATTTTTTTATAACACCAGAGGGTAGTGTGCCATGGCAAATGGAGGAGCCCAACTAATGCTACACTTAAATATATATTCTGTCCAAAAGTGTATTTTTGATTTTTAACATTGTTTGTTTTCTTTTCTAACAAATTAGTTAGGGACTTGCAAGGCAATGAGGACCCTTGACATGGGTTGCGAGCTTACATTTGATGTGGGTAACTGATACATGGCCGTCTCAAAGCCTCATTGCTACCCATAACAAATAATTAATACCTCATTATAATGTGTTTACTGTGGGTGTGATAAATATGCCATGTCTTATAGTATGTATTTGTCGTGATAATTGTTGACTAACAACAAATACCTAAGACCCTCACTCATTGACTGTGTCCTGGAAGGATAGTGGATCACCTTGCGATCATGTTGTTTAGACATACTGAACTTGAATTGTACAATTACACTGTCCTTTGACCACGGTCAATATTTCAATGCAGTTGAGGCTGTGAGGGGGTCCAGCTTCAGTGACCTCACTGCTAGTCAATGAAGCTGCGTGCACCACCACCATCTCCTCCTTTACCATTATTTCTCATCCGTGACGGATTAATCTTACCACCATCCTAGTTGTAAATTATGTATGGGCCAGATATAGATGACTTTGTGGGATATAATGGTGTCCAGGTATGGTATATTGCTTATTTAAAAAAAAACAAAACATTTTCTTTCGGTCATATAAATTAATTATTGTACAAATTATATTGACTTTGACAAATAATATTAATTAAATTAATAATATATTCACACTTTACTAATGTGTTATATTTTTCAAACAACACATGTATTCATCCGAGTGTTTGGCAAAAAAGAAACCATATTTTAAACAACAAACTGAAGGTAACCTACTTAGTTAGGTTAGTCATAAATCCACAAAGTCACCATGACTGGAGAAAGATTCATCCGTGGTATTTTCTGCGCTTACACGTTCAGGGCTGGAGGACTGTGTGGGCATTTGTTCTGTAGGCATTGTGATCTGGCGTGTGGTTGTTTGAGGAGGTTGATTTTGCAAAACTGATGCTGTTCCAGATGTAGACGGGGATAAGGTAGTGTTTTGTAAGACTCATCCAAAAATGTTTGTGAAACACTTTGTGGCTGAGGTAAAGTTGGTTGTGAGTCAACAATCTGACTCAGATATGATTGTGAACTAATATAGGTATCACCTCTTTGCATACGGTTGTGCGGACCAAATTGGCTCACCACAGGTGGCTAGTGACTTGTTGGCAGATTGTAGGGCTGTGGCCTAGTAAAATGAACACCACTACTATCACCCACAGACATGCTGTAGGACATTATTTCCGAATTTTGGCTGTAGGTGGTGCCTGGATCAGACATTTGCCAATATTGCTGACTAGTGGGACAGGCATGAGGCACTGAGGCTGGATCAGGCATTTGCACATATTGCTGACTAGTGGCATGGGCATGAGGCACTGAGGCTGGATCAGGCATTTGCACATATTGCTGACTAGTGGCATGGGCATGAGGCACTGAGGCTGGATCAGACATTGGCACATATTGCTGACTAGTGGCACGGGCATGAGGCACTGAGGCTGGATCAGGCATTTGCACATAATGCTGACTAGTGGCATGGGCATGAGGCACTGAGGCTGGATCAGACATTTGCACATAATCATGGGTGTAGCTATGGGCAGGAGGAAACCGAACAGGAGCATACATTTGTGGATAACAATGTCTGGATGCAGGAGGTGGAAGCATGGATGAGGGTGCAGGCATTTGCTGTGATTGTTGTGTTTCTACCCCAGGGATGGCCCCTGAATATAGTGTACTCACAATTTGTGGATGTGTTATGTTGGTAGCAGATGGCATCTGTATTTGATGCTGGGCAGCTCACCATTGTTCAATGGGTACTAGCACCGGGTTTGGGTCCTGCTTTCCTTGGCTTGCATCAATGAGGGTCAAGACTGCAGCCCGTACCCATTGCTGCCGGTCATCTGGAACTTGCTGAGGCAAGGAGAGAGGGAGCGACAAAAGCGATCTACTGAATTTTCAGGTGTCATGGAATTTAGTATGGATAAAACTCGAGCATCAATGAGCTCGGGCAGCATACGTGGCTGTTCATGTCGCCTGGTTCGCCTATCTCGGAGAGTGTGTGAAAGATACTGAGGTAGATTGGATGTTGATGCTGCCTGTGGTGCTGGGGCTGCTGTTTGTGATGTTGTTGGGGCTGTTGTTTGTGTGCTTCTAGGACCAGCATCAGTGGAGGTTTCAGCAGCATCAGACACCTGTTCATCAGGCTGTGTTGCTCGAGTGGGGTCTGCTGGGGCTTTGGTCTCCAATGCTGATGTACATGGCACTGATCTTGCTGTTGTTGGCGATTCATCAGAGTCATCAATGTTGTCATCAGTCCTAGGATAAAATAACATTAACAGTTTATGTCACAATGTTAAAATACTAAAAAATAACATTATAAAACATATATTAACAAATTAAGTTAGGTTTTTACCATGTTGCTTTTTTGTAATTGAAAATATAAACATGATTATTATTTAAAACACAAATGTACTTATGAAAGATAACTAGTGATCACAGATTTGTATTAATGTTTATAAATTTTGAATATTAGGAAATCTTTTAGCTTCAGGATTGGGCGAAGAAAGGCTAAGTTTCTGTAGAACACATATTGACGCTTTTTGGAAGCACCTGCCATGTAGGGGAGGAGATTAAATTCCTGAGCTGAGCGCCATCACCGTTTAACCAAATCAACTGTTGGGAAAGTTAAAAAAAAAGTCACATTCCCGCAAATAACAAAATATTCATTAAACAACAACACAATGTGTTCAGCTATGTTAGATTTAAAAAGTGGTATGATTTTGATCATCATGCCTTGTCCCAAAAAAGATTTAAAAATGCTTAGCCCTTGCCATTGAGACTAAGAAGTGTGTGACCATTTAGCACCGTGGTGTAATTTAACAAATTAAGGATTGTCCATAGTGTTGAGCGATACCGTCCGATACTTGAAAGTATCGGTATCGGAAAGTATCGGCCGATACCGGCAAAGTATCGGATCCAATCCGATACCGATACCCGATACCAATACAAGTCAATGGGACTCAAGTATCGGACGGTATTCCTGATGGTTCCCAGGGTCTGAAGGAGAGGAAACTCCATTTTAAAATGCGCGCGTGTCCAGCCTCCCGTGACGTCACGGCTTGTGATTGGTCGCGTCGCCCATGTGACCGCGACGCGACCAATCACAAAGCCGGAACGTAATTTTAAAATCCTGAAGGACCTGAAATTACATCACGGCTTGCTGTGATTGGTCGCGTCGCGGCCACATGGGCGGCACGCGACCAATCACAAGCCGGGACTTCACGTAAGGAAGGAAACGCGCAAATTTTAAGCAAACAACGCTGCCGGTTCCCTCGGTGAGGTCCAGGCTGCGTCGGAGAGGTGAGTATAGCAATATTTTTTATTTTAATTCTTTATTTTACACATTAATGTTGTTTCGATACCGATACCCGATACCACAAAAATATCGGATCTCGGTATCGGAATTCCGATACAGCAAATATCGGCCGATACCCGATACTTGCGGTATCGGAATGCTCAACACTAATTGTCCACTATGAGCAGTGTTCTAAACTGTTTGAACAAACATAGCCTGCAGGACTTTGGCTTGGTATAACAACACAAACATTCCCACAATTACCAATGAGCATTAGCCATATGTAAGGGCTTGCCTTGTCTTAATAATAGTGTATGATGGCATGAATTAAGTCTAAACATTGGCTTTAACTCAGTCACACACATACTGCCTGCCACTCCTGCTCTCCTGCTGTCTGTCTATGAAGTGCACATAGTACATCACCCAGATTTGCACACAGACTTTCCTCAGCTCCTAGCATTCTCATGGTATATTCATCCACCCAGCTCTCCTGCTCTCCTGCTGTCTGTCTATGAAGTGCACATAGTACATCACCCAACTTTGCACACAGACTTTCCTCAGCTCCTAGCATTCTCATGGTATGCCTTTCAGCTAACCCCAGCTCTACCCTAGTGTTATTTATGACCTTCTTTACTCAATGCTTGATTGTGTGCATCTGGTCCACTCTTAATTATCTGATCAAGATGAACAGAGACCACTCCTCTCTGCTTCACACCTGAACGCACTTAGTTTTACATATATTGCATAGCTCAAGCCTGCAATGACTTCAGTCTGCAGTGTGATTCCTATAAGTGTGTCCTAGATGTGTGACGATTGCAGTAGAATTAAAACCTGAATTGAACCTGAAGGAAACTGAAGGTAACTGGCCAGTCACTGTAAACAATGTTTCTGTTTATTTTCACTCTCACCCCTATAATCCTTCACTTTATGCTACCTCCCCTAATCCCCACACCAAGTAAGGAACTATTTATCTCTGCTTCAATCCTCCCCATCCATCTCACCTCCTCCTCAGAAATCTTCCTTAACCTACAATCCTCTGCCTCCAAACACAGAAAGCCCCCTCATGCCCTCTCCTGCTCCCACCTGCTAACACTTTCTCTGCTCCTTCTCACTGCTGGTGATATCTCTCCAAATCCTGGTCCTCCTCACCACATTCCCACAGTCATTTCTACCTCCCATCCACGCTCTATCACAAACTTCCGTAATCTCTCTAACCTTATACCCATTCGCCCAGCCCCCGCTTCCCCAGTCCCACTAACAGGAGCTCTGTGGAACACTCACTCTGTCTGCAACAAGCTTTTCTACATCCATGATCTTTTCATTACTACCAAACTTTCCTTCCTCGCCATCACTGAAACCTGGCTCACCCCTTCTGACAGCCTCCCCTGCTGTACTCTCTTACGGTGGCTTCCACCTTTCTCACACACCCCGCCCCAGCAGCACACATGGTGGAGGAGTTGGTTTTCTCCTGTCAGATAACTGCTCCTTCACCCCAATCCCACTGCCACCCTCTGTTACCCTCCCTTCCTTTGAGGTGCACTCTGTGCGCATCTACTCCCCCTCCAACCTCCAACTGGCTGTCATTTACCACCCCCCAGGGCCAGCCACCACCTTCTTTGACCACTTCACCACCTGGCTACTTCATTTCCTTTCCGCGGACATCCCCACTATCATCATGGGCGACTTCAACATCCCCATTGACACTTCCCTCTCAGCTGCCACTAAACTTCTATCTCTCACTTCCTCCTTTGGCCTCACTCATTGGTCTTCTACAGCCACCCACAAAGATGGTCACACACTGGACCTCATCTTCACCCGCCTCTGCTCCCTATCTAACCTCTCTAACTCACCTCTTTCTCTCTCTGACCACAACCTTCTCACATTCTCTTCCCTCTCCACTCCATGTCTACAATCCCCACCCCACAAACTTTCACACCCTCGCTGAAATCTTAAACATCTTGACCTACATTCATTCTCTGAATCCCTCCTCCCTCTCACAGATATAAGTTCCTTACACAATGCGGATGACGCTGCCGCTCTATATAACACCACAATAGCTGTAGCTTTGGAATCTGCTGCCCCACTTACACATACCAAAGCTCACAAAATCAACAGACAGCCCTGGCACACCAGCCTGACCAAAGAACTGAGGCGAGCTTCCAGGGCTGCTGAGTGCAGATGGAAAAGATCCCACTCCAACAAGCACTTCATTGCATTCAAACAGTCCCTCACTACTTTCAAGACCACACTCACCACAGCTAAACAAACCTACTTCTCATCTCTCATATCCTCCCTGTCTCACAAACCTAAACAGTTATTCAACACCTTCAATTCTCTCCTCCGTCCCCAAGCACCTCCTCCCTCCCCACTTATCTCAGCTGAAGACTTTGCCTCATTTTTTAAGCAGAAGATTGATAACATCAGAGACAGTTTTGGTTAACAACCCCCAGAGCCCTTTCTCCTAACTGCCCAGCACTCCTCCTCCAAAACCAACTTCTCCACCATTACAGAAGATCGACTCTCCACTCTTCTCTCAAGATCGCATCTCATCACCTGTGCGCTTGACCTGATCCCATCCCACTTCATCCCAAACCTTACCACAGTCTTCATCCCAACCCTAACCCATCTCTTCAACCTATCTCTTACAACTGGTGTCTTCCCCTCAAGCTTTAAACATGCCTCAATCAAAAAAAGCCCTTTCTTGACCCATCCTCTGTATCTAGTTATCGCCCCATATCACTTCTCCCCTATGCCTCAAAACTACTGGAACAACACATCCATATTGAACTGTCTTCCCACCTATCTTCTTGCTACCTATTTGACCGCTTACAATCTGGCTTCCAGTCACACCACTCCACTGAAACTGCCCTAACTAAGGTCTCCAATGACCTCTTAACCACCAAGACCAAGCGACACTACTCTGTCCTCTTCCTCCTGGACCTGTCCTCTGCCTTTGACACAGTGGACCATTACCTATTATTACAGACCCTGTTATCCCTTGGCATCACAGACTTGGCCCTATCCTGGATCTTGTCATACCTAACAGACCGGACATTCAGCATCTCCCACTCACACACCACCTCCTCACCTCATCCTCTATCCATCGGAGTCCCGCAAGGTTCAGTCCTAGGGCCCCTGCTCTTCTCCATTTACACCTTCAGCCTGGGACAGCTCATAGAATCTCACAGCTTTCAGTATCATCCATCTCTATGCCGACGACACACAGATCTACATCTCTGGGCCAGATATCACCACCCTAGTAACCAGAATCCCACAATGTCTGTCTGCTATTTCATCCTTATTCTCCGCTTGATTTCGAAAACTTAATATGTACAAAACAGCTTATTAATCAATTATTGTAATGGTAAAGTTTTTTTCTGCGTGGTTTCCAGAATTGTATTGCTACTCAAACTTTAATAGCAGCTAATGACTTGATGATATATGAACAACAAACCCATAGCATCTACTTGGGACCAGACGAAGATCTGGACACTCACCTCCCCAAGCCGGGAAGTGTGTGATATCGGCTGGTGCCTTGGAAAATACTGCTACCCCCAGAACACCAATAAACCTCAAAGGATCCGAAGATTGTATATAGTTTAAAAACGTTTCCTGTTTATTTTGCTGCTTAAAGACCCGTCCTGGGTTATGCCTTAAAGGGATCCTCAGTTCCAGGAGGATTTCAAGTTTAAACCTGTTTTGCATAAGTTGTTTTATACCAAAGAACTGCGGAATCATGGTCTGAGCATGATTACAAACTGTTCCTGTATATAGTTTACACCTTCTTAAAGGTGCTTCCTGTTGTGAACTCTATTTTTAGGCTCCATCTAGTGGTCACAAGCGGTACTGTGTAGTGTTGTCTTTCTGCAGGTTGGCTGCATCAGCTGGTTCGTTATCCTGGTTGGTTTCCTATTTAGCTCACCTGCATACTCAGTTCCTTGCCTGCTATCAATGTATTCAGTGCTCTTCAGATTCCTTGTGATTACCTTGCTCCCAGCCTCTCCAAGACAAGCTAAGTTTTTGTCCGTTCATTTTTTGATTATCAGCATTCATCATGTTTCTTGTCCAGCTTGCTAAGATGTGATCCCTCGCTTGCTGGTTGCTCTAGGGGACTGAGTTTCTCCCCCCACACCGTTAGTTGGTGCGGCGGTTCTTGAAATCTCAGTGTGGATATTTTGTAAGGGTTTTTACTGACCGCACAGACCCCTTTACTATTTTCTGCTATCTAGTATTAGTGGGCCTCATTTGCTGAATCTGTTTTCACCCCTGTGTATGTGCCTTCCTCTTACCTCACCGTTATTATTTGTTGGGGGCTTCTATATCTTTGGGGATTATTTCTCTGGAGGCAAAAGAGGTCTTTCTTTCTCTCTAGGGGTAGTTAGTTCCTCAGGCTGGCTCGAGACGTCTAGGAGTTTTAGGCACGTTCACCGGCTACTTCTAGTGTGTTTGGATAGGTTCAGATTTGTGGTCAGTCCAGTTTGCCACCTCCCTAGAGCTTGTCCTATGTTTGTTACTTAGCTAGAGTAATTCGTGATCCTCAACCACTAAGGATCATAACAGCTTCCTACTGGTTTTACAAAGAAGAGTTTTGCGAAGAGACTGTTCCTGATGACAGCGTGAAAGTGTGGCTTCACCATTGATAATTGACGTGCATCCTGATTGTTTGCACTACCTCAGAAGAGACTAGAGATTTCCTCTGAAAGGGGATGTTAGTTGTTGCACTTTCTCCAAGAGTAATAATGTTGCTTTAAATAGTTAGATAGCAATAATGTTTTACATAGTGATAGTATGTAGCTAGGGATAGAAATGTTTAATGATGTACTTTAAATAAAATTGAAGTTAAAGTAAATGCTAGGTTTTGTAGGAATAAACTGAAGGAAGATGCAGTGAGCCCGTAGGGGTAGACAGTCCTGCATATGTAGAAAGAGTCAGAATAGCATATTGGTTTGCACTTTGAAGTTTGATAGTACACCCTTAGAGAGTATTTAAAGGAAAAATACTGTTCATGTCTTTGCACTTATTAGATAGTATGCCCGTATGGGTAATGTTAGTCCATAGTTAGTTAATAATTGTTATTTACTTAATTTAAAGTCGTACGCACAATGTAAATATGTTCTTGTTTGCAACGTTCAAGTGTCCTTACCTCCCAAAAAGGGAAGCACTGTTAAATTAATTTGTTTTATAGCATTTCCAAAATTTCGTATGTCTTTTTGCTAATACATTGATGTTTTCTTTTCCCAGCCCGGGAGTGCTGGATTTAACGGGGGGGAGTGCAGCGCCCCAGAGTCTTGGTCATTGCAGTAATGTTGTTCTTCCACCAGGGGGAGCAATATTACATCTGGAGGCAATAAAGGAGATCTTCTGTCCAGGTATCACAACCACACACAACACACTTCACACTCCAGTCCACCAGGGGGAGCAAAGGTTCTATCTATTAGGCCACTCCTCACAGATAGGTAAAACTGGTGGGTTGGTTAGGAAGTTAGGCAGTGAGAGCCCGACGGAGTTTGGCAGAAGCTGGCTGGAGTGAGTTCCAGCCAGATCCAGACTGCAGTCTGAGGAGGACAAGGGTTCACGGAGCTGCACCTGCCCCACGTGAGCAGCATCCATAGAAAGAGACATTGAAAGGAAGTGTATTGCAGTGAGTAAGAAACGAAGGCATAGCAACAAGTGGATACCAGAGAGGATAATGACCGAAGAGAAGCGGCATCCTTCTGCTGCGCGATCCGGTGGCCGGAATACCGAGGGAGCAACTGTCTCCAAGCCTTGCTCCAGAGACCGGCAGGACAGTCAATTCCAAGTTGGCTGCCCGATCTTAATACCTAGGAAGACACAGTGGCAACTTGTGGGGGTCGGGGTGTCTCTAGGGTCCCTATAAACAAGCCTCAGGCCATCAGTCATACGGGTTTTGTTCTATCCGACCACGGGGAACAGTGAGAAGAGTAATAACAGTGAGGACCTCATTAGAGCTTATGCAAGTGGGAACCTACTGTGTTACTGGGCACATAGGAAGGCTAATGAATTCCACCTGGACAAGGAGACTCTGGATTTGCCTTCAGACCGGTCGGACTCTGCATACCCTGTGATCCGGTGCCATGGACTGTGGACACTGAAGCCTTCAGTAAAAGGTAAAGAGACTGCAACCTTTTGTCCTTGTTATTCACTGCGCCTCACACCATCCACCATCTACACTCTGGGAAGCCCTGGGAATACACTTCACCTGTGGGAAGGTATACCATCAAGCTGCCATAACATCACCCCAGTGGACCCCTAAGCAGTGTCGGTCACCCTGACCGAATATCACAGGTGGCATCACGAACACTTCCCCTTTAAAGACCTTTCCCAAAACCATAAAAACTCCTTTCGGTATTGGATGTCCCTCAAAGGGCCACGGACCGGTTCGGGCCACCGTGACATCCCCGCTGAGAACCGAAGGACCTGGTGCCGAGTACCCCATTGCCCTTTTGTGGGGGGCGCTCCACAAACATGTATAGTTTTTTATTTAAGTGTTTAAAAAAATCTGAAATTTGCAAAAAAAACTTTGCTTCGATCTCCATTTTTCCAAGATGTGTAGCCACTGAGCACCAATGATTTGTCCGCCCCTGCCTGTACTGCATCAAATTTTTGGGATATAGTGCCATGTGATGGCATATTTTTTGTGCCCTGACATCACATTTTTATTGATATCAATGTGGTGAAGAAGGACATTATGCCAATGAATGTCAAGTGTCGCAATTCCTGAAGGTAAAGGCAGAAGCTTGCCAGTTCCGAGGCAACTGGTAACCACAACCCAGGTGCAAACATAAACACCACCGACCCCAGAACAATTTTTGATATAAAACTGCTGCATCAGCACTATCCCCGTGTTTGTGACTGTTTTGAACAGCTGCAAGAGAGACAGGGACATCAGCTACATAATGCCCAATATGGAAGTCAGACTATGTATTCCTGGGAACAAGAGGATTCCTCAGTCAACAAGGATAGCCCTACTCTGGCTATACTCAAGATTGTGGCAGAAAATGTGATTTGAGGGATAATAAAAGCCCAGAACACAATTATCATGAAAGAAGTAAAGGCAGGTCTTCATACAGCCATCATCCCAGCAAACAGAATGATGATAGTGAGGTGTGGAGTTTGAGGGGAACCGGGAAGAAACCTTCAGAGGAGACTGTTTGTGCAGAGACTCATCAGAGCCTCCCGAGGGCCTCATCCAAGGTGAGACTGTGCTTATGATCCCTATTGGTGGTTTTGCCTGAGTGACAGTGCTGCTGATGAATATGATGAAGCATGAAGTTAAATTGAACCCAAAGACTGTGTTAGGCCACACTGAAACCATTAAGACCGTGCATCCAACTAGTGTGAGGCCAGTCCGGGTTTCCGTAGTGAATTCGGTTTCCAAACCAAGGGGCAAAATTTGCCCAGGGGAAAGAACCACAAAACCAACTTCAGGAGCCTGAGACCCTCCAGAATTCCTTGAGTACATGAGTGCCGAAGAATGACTCTGATATAGGGTGTGCCCCATCATTGTACCTGAAGATCAACCTGAAAGACACTACCCCAGTAACCAGAAGATGTCTGTGCCTAAACCATTGCACCATGAAGTGAAAGAATATATGCGAGACCTAATTAACATAAGTTTGGTCCAAAAATGGAAGTCTTCCTATTTCTCTCCTATTGTCTGTGTTAGGAACAAGGATGGCACATTGAGGCTCTGTTGTGATTACTGGGAATTTAACAGATAGTCAATTCTTGACTGTCACCTGATGCCTAAGATTCAAGACATGCTGGATAGTTTATCGAAAGTACCTCATTCTCTTTCCTTGACCAGTGTAAGCCGTACCGCCACGGGTTTGTTGAAAAGCCCACTAGACTCCTGACAGCTTTCATCGCACCATGGGGATTGTACGAGTGGATCTGTATACCATTTGGGCTTAGCTCTGCCCTGGCAGAATTCCAAAAGAGCATGAAAGTATGTCTAGAGGGGTTAAGGGATGATAATTCAGTTTAACTCTCTGACGTCAGTGTGAGCGCCGTTAGAACTTTTCCCATGGTGATCGCACTGACGTCAGTGAGTTGATGTGAGTTCATTGGCTGTGAACACACATGACCTTTCTGACACCATGAGCGTGTGATCTTTCTCATGCTCACGGTGATGTCAGTCAGGTCATAGGAGTTCATCACTGCATGCCACTAAGCAGTGCTAGCACACACTGCTCAGTGTCTCTGCTGGATGGCAGCCTATATTGTCACATCGTGCAACAGTTCAGGCTGCCATCTAGATGTAGCAGAGCTAGAAGCATCATGGGGAAAATTTGATTATCTTCTCATTGGAGAGGTGTGGATTAGATTGCTTTATTATTTTATTTTTGATACAGGGGACATTGGCTTCAGTGGACTGGGTGATGATGTGAGTATTGTTTAATTTAGATTCATTAAAGGAGTCTGTGTCATTCTTTCAATTAAATTACTTAATTCAGGGTATGTGTGTTTTTTATACAATATCACCTTTGCTGGTTATTAATTATAAGTGGATCCTATGTCATTTTTTAGGGGTTCCCATTCTTAATAAGCAGCAAGGGCTAGGTATGCAGCTATGAGCTGATATTAATAACCTGGGAACCTCCATGGATACTACCCTCCAAGGCTATAAACATCAGCCTCCAGCTGTCAGCTGTCCCACTGCTGGTTAATAAAATGTCAGGAGATTCTACGCCTTTTTTTTTCCAAAAAATAATTTAGTATGTAAAACATTACAAGTACAGTATAATAAGCTACACAGGCACTGTACTAATTGACTAATATCTTTATATCTATCTATTGTATGTGTTTATATCTATGCTATTGAATTCTGGTGGCTTACACTGTGATTTTACTGTACACGGCAGATGAATTGCCAGCTTTACAAAAGACATCGGTGTGTAAAAATCAGATAGCACTCACATGGGCTTAGTGCCATGAGATTTTTTTCTCGCACCTATTGATTTGCACTGGCAAGTCTCGTCTGAGAAGCGAGGAGAATCACAGCATTCTGAAAAAAATTTTCTCAGTCCCATTTCAGCTGAGAAAAAAAATTGCGGAAGAGCTGTGACTCATAGCTTAACATTGGTCAGAGTGTAATCCGATATTTTTATCGGATTGCACTTGTCCGTTTTCCTTGTATGAGCCCTAACAATAGTAGTCTGCAAAGCTGATATTTGTGCCACCTGAGTGTAGCTGAACAGTAAAGCAGTTTGAGCTGTTGCATGAGGCATCAGGGCTCCCAACACAGCAGTCTAAGGGTATGTGCACACGTCCGGATTTCTTGCAGAAATTTCCTGAAGAAAACCGGAAATTTTCTGCATGAAATCCGCATTTTTTTTTTTGCGTTTTTTTTCCGTTTTTTTCGCGTTTTTTTTGCATTCTGCAAGCGTAATTAGCTTGCAGAATGCTAAAGTTTTCCAAGCGATCTGTAGCATCGCTTGGAAAACTGACTGACAGGTTGGTCACACTTGTCAAACATACTGTTTGACAAGTGTGACCAACTTTTTACTATAGATGCTGCTTATGCAGCATCTATAGTAAAAGATAGAATGTTTAAAAATAATAAAAAAAAATAAAAAAATGGTTATACTCACCCTCTGCAGCCTCCGTTCCTATAGATGCCGGCGTGGTTCAGGGCCTTCGGTGACGTCACGGCTTGTGATTGGTCGCGAGCGGTCACATGAGCGGTCACGCGACCAATCACAAGACAGTGACGTCACCGCAGGTCCTGAACCACACCATCTTTAGGAACAGAAGCGGCAGCATGCAGGGGTGAGAGGCGGGAACACTCCGGAGACATCGAAGGTGAGTATAGGACTATTTTTTATTTTAATTCTTTTTTTTCAACCAATTATATGGTGCCCAGTGTGTGGAGGAGAGTCTCCTTAATTTGAACTTAAATTCAAAGCTGTACATGCTGGCACAGACCCTGAGATCTCATGCATGGCTCGCAGCTGACTGCTGCTGTGCCATTATCAAATTTCTACTGTCAATTGATGCCACTTTTGCTGGTATCTGTCCTGAATGTTTGGAAATATTTGGACTTCAAGTTGGGTCTTCTTCATGTGTGTTGTCTGAATTTGATACGGCTCTCAGAGCACCAGGTTTACACGTGTCACTCATCCAACTGTTATTGATCAATTTTTAAGCTAGAAATGCTGGTCAGTGCTCTGTCCCAGGCCTTATCCCATGAGTCCATGCTGCGCAATTATACTATTTGTACTTTGGGTCAACTGACGCCACTTTTCCTGGTGTCTACCCCTAATTTCAGATGTTTTGGCACTGAAGGTATTGTCTATGCATTTGGTTTTGCCTCCCATTGAATTCAATGGGGTTTGGATATGTTCGACAAACTGTTTGGTGAATATCGGGACGTTCGCCCATCCAATCCGAACCTTAAAATATTTGCTCATCTCTACTCCCCATGGTTCTGTTCGAGTTCAACCAGATGCCTTTTGGCCTCACGAATGCACCAAGGATGTTGCGGCATTTGATGGAAAAATGCTTGGGAGATCTGAATTTCAAAGCCACTTTGATATATTTGGACAACATAATAATTTATTCTGCCACATTTGAAGATCATCTTAACCGGCTGGAGCAAGTATTGAAGAAGTTTCAAAGGCATGGATTAAAAGTTAAGCTACAAAAGTGTCACCTATTCAAGTAGGAAATTGAGTACCTGTTACTCACTGTGTCTAGTGCAGGAGTTTACTCCACCGCAGAGAAGCTGGCTGCAGTGCAAAAGTGTCCCACGCTGGTCAGACTAAGGGAATAGAATGCATTCCTAGGGCCAGCCAAATACTACCTCAGGTTCATAAAAGACTTCGCTAAGATTGCGGTACCACTCAATGAATTATTGCGGGGGATGGCCGGAGGAGTCAAACGTCAACCAATCCAGAGGGGACCACGACAAAAGTAAGCATTTCAGACATTGAAGATGGCATTGACTGATTCCCCAGTCTTGGCCTAAGCTGACTTCTCACATCCCTTAGTACTGTACACCAATGGGAGCATGTACAGACTGGGGGCTTATTGGCTCAGGTACAAGAAGGAAGAGAGAGAGTGATTGTGTATTCCAGTAGGTCACTGAAAGACTCAGAAAAGAATCCAGACAATTACGGTTCATTCAAACTAAAGTTGCTGGCACTTGTATGGGTCATGTTGGAGAAATTTGCATGTACCTGTTGGGGTCAGAAATACATGTGCAGATGGACAACAATCCCCTGGCCCACCTAGTGAATGGAAAGCTTGGTGCATTGGAACAACAATGGGTTACCTGGATGTCCAAATATAAGTATAGGATTTCCTATTGGTCTAAGGCACAACACACTCATGCAGATGCTCTGTCCTGAGTCCCTTGGTGTTGTCAGAGAAATGTGCCCCAATTACCCTTCCCCTGTTACCCTTCCGCGTTCTCCCTCTTTTTTTCTTCCCTGTTTTTCCATTTCCTCCCTCTCCCCAGGTACATACTACACACATCTGACATCATCCTCTTTAATATCACTTATACATTGTACGGTTCCTACCCCATTTCAGACCTTATACAGCAATGCTCTATTTAACAGGAGTGACTCTGCTGCATAATAGTATATAATAGCATATGCCCACTCCTGACATCACCCACCTGCATTGAACACATGGCTTACCAGTCCAGCCCCCCTAGATCGCATTGTTTTTTCAAGGGCACTTTAAAACATTTCCCTACTATGACGCAGCTGGGTTCGGTCACCACTGACATCATACTGGAATCGCAGCCTAGACACGACCCCCCGAGCACATCACCTCCGGCCGCACCGCCTACATAAAATGGCCACGACCAGCACACCACACAAGCACCATATCGCAGTAATGCAGAATTCATTTGAGACATATCCCAAGAACTGTACAGGCGTCAATCAGGTAACTTTATGTTTGTTTTTTTTGTTCAGCTACATAACTTTTTTACCATTTGACCATGTTACATCTGGGCTATTTTCTTACTGGTTGGATGGTATTGTGTACCATATTATTCATCTAAATTTCTACACTAGGGTACTGCATGATAAACCTATTAGGGTGAAAACAACACATTTAGTACCTATCTCAAGATTATTCCACCACAATCATAGTCTCTCATGTCTATTTTATCATGACTACTATTTTATCATAATAACTACTATTGATCCTTTCTTCATTTTTAGACAGGCTTCCACCTTGAGATTGTCTTTTGAGACCCCTATTCTTATCCATTCCACCCTTCCATATCCTTTTCTGACTGGATTGTTCCTATATAAATTCTTGAGCGCTATCTGAAGGAAGATTATAATATTCCTAATAATCGACAGCTGACTCTTGATATAAGGATGTATACTCACTATATCCTTTATTGTAAGGTAATATTTTCCCCCTAATGACAAGCATACAGGTCCTTCTCAAAAAATTAGCATATAGTGTTAAATTTCATTATTTACCATAATGTAATGATTACAATTAAACTTTCATATATTATAGATTCATTATCCACCAACTGAAATTTGTCAGGTCTTTTATTGTTTTAATACTGATGATTTTGGCCTACAACTCCTGATAACCCAAAAAACCTGTCTCAATAAATTAGCATATCAAGAAAAGGTTCTCTAAACGACCTATTACCCTAATCTTCTGAATCAACTAATTAACTCTAAACACATGCAAAAGATACCTGAGGCTTTTAAAAACTCCCTGCCTGGTTCATTACTCAAAACCCCCATCATGGGTAAGACTAGCGACCTGACAGATGTCAAGAAGGCCATCATTGACACCCTCAAGCAAGAGGGTAAGACCCAGAAAGAAATTTCTCAACAAATAGGCTGTTCCCAGAGTGCTGTATCAAGGCACCTCAATGGTAAGTCTGTTGGAAGGAAACAATGTGGCAGAAAACGCTGTACAATGAGAAGAGGTGACCGGACCCTGAGGAAGATTGTGGAGAAGGACCGATTCCAGACCTTGGGGAACCTAAGGAAGCAGTGGACTGAGTCTGGTGTGGAAACATCCAGAGCCACCGTGCACAGGCGTGTGCAGGAAATGGGCTACAGGTGCCGCATTCCCCAGGTAAAGCCACTTTTGAACCATAAACAGCGGCAGAAGCGCCTGACCTGGGCTACAGAGAAGCAGCACTGGACTGTTGCTAAGTGGTCCCAAGTACTTTTTTCTGATGAAAGCAAATTTTGCATGTCATTCGGAAATCAAGGTGCCAGAGTCTGGAGGAAGACTGGGGAGAAGGAAATGCCAAAATGCCTGAAGTCCAGTGTCAAGTACCCACAGTCAGTGATGGTGTGGGGTGCCATGTCAGCTGCTGGTGTTGGTCCACTGTGTTTCATCAAGGGCAGGGTCAATGCAGCTAGCTATCAGGAGATTTTGGAGCACTTCATGCTTCCATCGGCTGAAATGCTTTATGGAGATGAAGATTTCATTTTTCAGCACGACCTGGCACCTGCTCACAGTGCCAAAACCACTGGTAAATGGTTTACTGACCATGGTATTACTGTGCTCAATTGGCCTGCCAACTCTCCTGACCTGAACCCCATAGAGAATCTGTGGGATATTGTGAAGAGAAAGTTGAGAGACGCAAGACCCAACACTCTGGATGAGCTTAAGGCCGCTATTGAAGCATTCTGGGCCTCCATAACATCTCAGCAGTGTCACAGGTGATTGCCTCCATGCCACGCCACATTGAAGCAGTCATTTCTGCCAAAGGATTCCCGACCAAGTATTGAGTGCATAACTGAACATTATTATTTGATGGTTTTTTTGTTTGTTATTAAAAAACACTTTTATTTGATTGGACGGGTGAAATATGCTAATTTATTGAGACAGGTTTTTTGGGTTATCAGGAGTTGTATGCCAAAATCATCAGTATTAAAACAATAAAAGACCTGACAAATTTCAGTTGGTGGATAATGAATCTATAATATATGAAAGTTTAATTGTAATCATTACATTATGGTAAATAATGAAATTTAACACTATATGCTAATTTTTTGAGAAGGACCTGTATATATGTATTTTCTTGTATTTGAGTTATATTTTGTCACTATTCACTATCCTGTTTTTGTGTGTGTTTTTTGCACATATGGGGTATCAGCGTACTCAGGACTGATTGGACAACAACTTTTGGGGTCCAGTTTCTCCTGTTACCCCTGCGAAAATAAAAAAAAAATTGGGGGCTAAAAAATCATTTTTGTGTGGAAAAAATTAATTTTTATTTTCATGGCTCAGCGTCAAACTTCTGTGAAAATGCTCACCACATATCTAGATAAGTTCCTTGGGGGGTCTAGTTTCCAAAATAGGGTCACTTGTGGGGGGTTTCTACTGTTTAGGTACATCAGGGGCTCTGAAAATGCAACATGACACTCGTAGACCATTCCATCAAAGTCTGCATTTTAAAACGCCACTATTTCCCTTCCGAGCCCTGATGTGTGCCCAAACAGTGGTCCGCCCCACATATGGAGTATCAGCGTACTCAGAACAAATTGGACAACAAATTTAGGGGTCCATTTCTCCTGTTACCCTCGGGAAAATAAAAAATTGGGGGCTAAAAAAAATCATTTTGTTATATTTGGTCACTATTCACTATCCTGTTTTTGTGTGTGTTTTTTGCACTGTTCTGGTGAACGTTAAGATTATATGGATTGCCAATAAATCTTTTTTCACCTTTAATATTTCTGAGTGCCAAGATTCTGCTATTACAGTAACATACCTGATTTATTAAGAGGCTTGTGCCTCTTTCTAAATCAGGTACCTTTAACTCCAGCACATGCCCTCATCAACACAGGCATGAACAAAGCCAATGTAGATGAATCAGGGTCTTTGTGTCAAGATCTGCAGAAATATCAACGTAGGACCTTATAGATGGTCTGTAGGAAAACATCTTCATAAAGTAATTCATGTAAGTGTACACGCTGAAAATGTGCGCCACTATTAAAGAAAATATCACATTAAAGGCAAGTGACATGGCGATTAAGGCACGGAGGTTTGGTTTGTGCTTAAACCCAGACATGTATTGTTAAATGTGACATGCCCAATTTATCATTAGTTATGAAGTGAAAACGGATGAATACACATTCAATTTACTTCAGCTGTTTTCTTCATTTATCAAACTCTTTCATCATCCATCATTCCCCTCAACCTGGCCCTTTTTTTGATTTGTACAAATAACATACTTCCATAAATTTAATCTAATTTATCATAATTGCAAGGCAGTGTCTCCTTAATGAACCATTCAAAGACTGAATAAGGTTTATTACAATTTTAATATAAATCCCTTAGATAGAATCTACAAAGCCCACTAGGAGATAGGTCGGCTTGATATGTCTCTATATTTGAGTTGACACATCAATGTGAAAAATTTCTCAAGCATATTGTTCATCGTTATCTAACAACTGTTCTCATAAATTGGAGGACGTTCATCATTTTGTACGACAAGACAATACCTGTTGCTGATCTAAAGTTCATTTAACTGAAAAATTCAGCAAGGTCCATTTCTTTGATTTATTTCTCCTCAGTTTAATCATAACTTTTTAAAATAAAATGATCACAAAAGACTCAATTTATGATTGTAATTGACCATTTCTGTAGCTTAACAACATATTAAATATAAGCCAAAAACTCAAATTTGTATTTATTTTTACTCATATAATCAGTAAATAGTATCTTTATAGTTTTACTTCGTTATATTTTTTTTAATATGTTCAGAAATTTTTTATTGTGTATTGGTAATGGAAACTGGAAACAGTTAACACGTGTCTTATCAAAGATCTGTCTCTACTTGGTGCAAAATAAGAAAAATATTGTAAAATAGAAAAAATATATATATGATGGTAGTATGTGACATTTCTATGGAGCAGTTCAAAGAGACGAACGGCACCAGGATTCAACAATGCAGTATTGGGAGCGCTGAATCAAATACACCTCTTTAGACCCACAGTGTGCGGTATCCATGTACTGGAGCATGGTGCTCAGCATCAATAGCCATAACAGCACAGTAAAACTTTGCACAAGAAAGTGGAAAAATGCGGCACTCACCCAGGTTGCGAAGTGAATATCTTTAATCTGTCTTTAATCCATGTGCAGACTTTGCATAAAAGACAAGCGGAGACGACGAGGGTGCGGGGAGAGTGAGCTGGACGACGGCCGTTTCGCACAATTAGTGCTTCCACGGGACCTCTTCCTCAGCTCGTCCCCTTACTATCGGGGTTCCACAGGGCTCAGTCCTAGGCCCCCTCCTCTTCTCTATATACACTGCCCCTATTGGACAAACAATCAGCAGATTTGGGTTCAGTATCATCTCTATGCTGACGACACCCAATTATACACTTCTTCCCCTGACATCACCCCTACCCTAATTCAAAATACCAAGGATTGTCTGTCTGCTGTTTCTAACATCATGTCCTCCCTCTAGCTGAAACTAAATCTCTCCTAAACTTCTTGTGTTTCTCCCCTCTAATAACCTCACTCTACCTAGCATCGAAATTACCCTGGGGGGTTCAACTATAACTCCCAAGCAGCATACCCGCTGTCTTAGGGTCATATTCGACACCGAACTTTCCTTTACTCCCTATATCCTATCACTCACTCACTCTTGTCACCTGCATCTTAAAAACATCTCCAGAATCAGACCTTTTCTCACCTTTGAAACTGCTAAGACTCTTACTTGTCGCTCTTATTCATTCTCGTCTGGACTACTGCAACTCTCTTCTGATCGGTCTCCCCCTTACTAAACTTTCTCCTCTCCAATCCATCTTGAATGCGGCAGCCATGGTCATATTTCTGTCCAGCTGCTTCACCGATGCCTCCATTTTGTGCCAGTCATTACACTGGCTACCCATTCGCTACAGGGTCCAATATAAACTCATCTCTCTCACCCACAAAGCTCTCCACAGTTCTGCACCACCTTATATCTCCTCCCTCATCTCTGTCTATCACCCTACACGTGCCCTCCATTCTACAAATGACCTAAAACTAACATTCCCCGTAATCCGAACCTCACACCTCCGTCTCCAAGACTTTTCTTGTGCTGCGCCAGCTCTCTGGAATACATTTCCCCAGATGATCAGACTGATACCTAGCCCCGTGAAAATAATAGACGTGAGCACTACTCCAAAGGTGCACAGGTAGGATCCCACACCATGTGTAATAGATACAAAGAACCTGGCACTCAACTTAAGTGTAAAGCAACTCCGTATATTTATTGTAGTACCAAAACGTTTCGGTCTGAGAGACCTTCCTCAGTTGCATACTCAGTACGCAACTGAAGAAGGTCTCTCAAACCGAAACATTTTGGTACTACAATAAATATACGGAGTTGTTTTACACTTAAAGGGAACCTGTCACCACGTTTTTGGAAGATGGGATAAAAATAGCGTTAAATAGGGGCAGAGGTGGGCGTTACATTAGTGTGTGTGTTATGCGTTTATTACCCACCTAAGTTGCCGAAATAACTTTGCAAAGTCTCCGTTTTCGCCTGTCAATCAGGCTGGTCAGGTCGCATGGGCGTTGTCTTCCCCCAGATTTGGCGTAGTTTTCCGTTGGTGGCGTAGTGGTGTGCGCATGCCCAAAGTCCGGAATCCTCTTCCAGGGGATTTAAAATAGCGCGGTGTTCGTTATTGCATTGGTGATCGGTGGGCGCGGCCATCTTCCTTTGGCCGCGCGTGCGCAGAAGCGGCGCTCTGCTGGCCGCGGCTTCAGGAAAATGGCCGCCGCGATATCCATCTGCGCACGCGCGGCATCCCGCGGCCATTTTCCTGAAGCCGCGGCCAGCAGAGCGCCGCTTCTGCGCACGCGCGGCCAAAGGAAGATGGCCGCGCCCACCGATCACCAATGCAATAACGAACACCGCGCTATTTTAAATCCCCTGGAAGAGGATTCCGGACTTTGGGCATGCGCACACCACTACGCCACCAACGGAAAACTACGCCAAATCTGGGGGAAGACAACGCCCATGCGACCTGACCAGCCTGATTGACAGGCGAAAACGGAGACTTTGCAAAGTTATTTCGGCAACTTAGGTGGGTAATAAACGCATAACACACACACTAATGTAACGCCCACCTCTGCCCCTATTTAACGCTATTTTTATCCCATCTTCCAAAAACGTGGTGACAGGTTCCCTTTAAGTTGAGTGCCAGGTTCTTTGTATCTGATACCTAGCCCTGACCTATTCAAGCGCGCTTTGAAAACCCATCTCTTCAAATAAGCCTACCACATCAACTACTCAGTAAACTAACTTTGCCCTGTTCCCTCCTTCCAAATATTATTCTGAATCTGCACCCTACTATTCATCTGTCTCCACACCCTCCATGCACACGATAACTGCACTTGATACTTGACTATTGCACTTAAACACACGAGCTGATGACCGGATCATGCAGCTTTATATGAAAATAACCCTATTTGTTATAATTGCCAGACCTGAAATAACAAGCACGTTTTACCTATTGTGTCCCCCCCATTTCCTTGTAGACTGTAAGCTTGCAAGCAGGGGCCTCACTCCTAATGTCACTGTTTAAATTGTCTTAACGTGTTTTCAATTTATTGTCTGTAGATGTCCCCGGTTAATTGTAATGCTGCGGAATATGTTGCCGCTATATGAATAAAAATTATTATTATAAAATTATTATTATTATATACATATATACAGTATTCTTCAAAAGTTTAGGCAGGTGCGGAAAAAATTGGGCGTAAAGTAAGAATGCTTTAAAAAATAGAAGTGTTTATAGTTTATTTTTATCAATATGCAAGATGCAAAGTGAATGAGAAATATAAATAGCATGAATTTTTCTAGGTATGTAAGGGTCAGACAGGGTGGTAGCCATGGCTCAGGTAAAAGTCTCTTGCACACCCTGACCTCCCCTCACATACAATCCACGACTTTCAGTCAGCATACCTGCTGCTCCTTTACCTCTGGGGCTTCCTGTAATGCACTGCCCGTTCTCCTCAGCCGTAGTAGAATAAACAGAGTCACAGTCCCATTGAACTCTTGAACAATAAACTTTACTAAAGATGGGCCTATAACGGTTCTCTTCAGCATTTACAGCAGGCTTTACATTAAACAGTTTCCTTGCTGTCCCTGTCTCCTCTCTGATCTTGTCAGCATTTATATCTGGCTTCACTTTACACAGCTCCTTCTCTTTCTCTGCCTTTCCTTCATCTTTACTAAGCACGCTTCCGGAACAGACCGTGCCTATCGGTCCTCCAGCATCCTCTGTGCCCAGTCTTACTTTAGCAGGGATTCCTCTAAACCATTTTGCTCTGGTCCCGGGTACATCCATCCACTTAGCAAGCCACCACATTGTGAGTGACCTGTCCATACTGCTTAGTTCTTTTCTCCCTGTCAGCCACAGTCCTACTTATACTGCACTGTCAGTGACTATCAATGCCCTTCTTCTCTCTTGTGGCCTTCCTGGCCCTGATGCTACCTGACTGGACCTTGGACCCCTGCAGAGCTGACTGCCCTAACAGGGTGCTCCCACCCAACTGATTCAAATTCTCAGCTGTTCTGAACCCCAACTGTCACTAGCTCCTCCCACATTAACCATCTACAGGCTAAGTCTCTCTATCTCCATCTAGTGGGCAAACTAGGGAACTATGCTCTCCCTAATATCTGGAAACAATACACCATTTAAGGATATAAACATTATACATAATATGTTCATGGCCACCCACTTACAGGTACACCTTCACAAAGTCAAGGATTTTGTATGATCATAGCCAGATGTCTGAGTAAGCAGTTATGCCAAATGGGTAATTATAATCATCATTTTCTTACAGTATGTAGGTTGAAAAACAACTATTGACTGAAACAGAAACAGTGCAGAAGGCTTAAAACTGGATGAGGTACAGACAAATAAAATCCACTATAAAGGTGAGGTAGTGGAAGACCATTTCATATTATAGGTCATACACCTTGGCAAGACTAAATACAACAAGACACAAGGTAGTTATACTGCATCAGCAAGGTCTGATGCAGTCAAAGATTTCAAAGCAAACTGAGGTTTTAAGATGTGCTGTTCAAGTTCTTTTGAAGAGGCACCAAGAAATGGGCAAAGTTGAAGACTGCAGATTCAGTGGTTGACCAAGGAAAGTGCAATAGGTGAAAGACAAACACATTATGCTTACTTATTTTCAAAATCATATGTCCAGCAATGCCATCAACTCAGAACTGTCAGCAACTAGAAGGACCAAGATAGACCCATCTACTGTTCGGTTAAGAATGTTCAGAAGTGTTCTTTGTGAAAGAACTGTGGCCAACAAGGCATAGCATTAACATGAAAGCAAGACCAAGTCAACCAACTCTTCATGAAAACACATAAAGTGAATAGTTCAAGCTTCTGCAATTGAAAAAACTAAAAATGTATCACTCTAAAATTTCAAAGAGAAAAACTAAAAGAAACAATTTGCCAAGTGTTGTATTAGTATTTAGTATTAACACCACGTGCAGAAATACATATATGCACTTACACACCTTGGTATGCTAACAATTAGGTTATTGAATGAAACCTGACAGGTCCTCCATGCCCTCCAACCTAACAGCATTTGTATATTTATTGTTAAATACACTGCCTAACAAGCCCTTTATACTATTTTTTACCTAAACAGATGTTTAAAAAGTATTTTTACAGTCAGATTTTTATATGCAAATATCCTTTTGACCACGGTAGTTGGTGGGGTGTTCGTTTCCCTGACTAATCATCCCACTCAGTATGTTATCACACTGGTGTTATTGCCTGCTGTTTGTGAATCTCATGTATGCGAGCGGATTTGTTGCCCACATGTTATTGTCCATATACATCACCTTAATGAGTGGTTCCACATGACCGCTCACACAGGACGAGCTGCAGGCGCTGAGACCAGGCATCGCTGGAGTAGGTGAGTATGATGTCCTCAAGCGGGGGGGGTGATATGATCTGGTAACCTTGGAGCCGCATGAAAGACTTTATCAGGAGTAGGTGGTACCTGTACTGACCGCAAACCCTAAACTAACACCGCAACTAGAAGTAGCCGTGGGATGTACCTAACACGTCCTAGACACCTCGACACAGCCGGAGAACTAAATACCCCTATAGATAGAAATGGGAATTCTATCTTGCCTCAGAGCAGAACCCCAAAGGATAGGCAGCCCCCCACAAATATTGACTGTGAGTATAAGAGGAAAGACACACGCAGGCAGAAAAACAAGATTCAGCAAAAAAGGCACTTCTAGCTAAATAGAAAAGGATAGGACAGAATTCTAAGCGGTCAGTATTAAAATCCTAAAAATATCCACAGCAGATAATACAAATATTCCACATCTAACTAAAGACAAAGAAAGTATATCTGCATCGCCTGAGAATCCAGCATGACTGAAAAATCCAAACAAAGTCTAAGCTGGACAAAAACACAATAAATTGCACTAAATTGCAAAGCACACTACATGTGTGCACAGAGACAAAAAAACAGACACTTATCTTATCTGAATTGGCAGCATGGCATGAGGAGCCAGAGAGAGATGCAATCCCTCCAAGTACAATGGACAACTGGCACTGACTCATGGAGCCTGCACACCTAAATACCTAATAGAGCTGCAATCAGCAGAAACACCTGTCCGGATTACAACCCCAAGACAACTGCACTACCACCAACAACCACCGGAGGGAGCCCAAGAGCAGAATTCACAACAGGGGGGGTTGTGAGGAGGGAGGCGGGCGGGCGCAAGCGGGGAGGAGACCCCGGATTTAAATTAAAAAAAACAGAACAGAACTAAAAACTTGCTCAGGTTCTGCCCCCGCGCATCGTCCTGCCCTAGGCACGTGCCCTCAAGTGCCTAGTGGCAAATATGACCCTTAATCTGACCCTCTCTGTAATGTAGATACATTAGATGTATGATTTAACCATGTCCCAAACTCAGTTGTATCATCATAACGCATATCCAACTGAACATTGTGGTATAGCATGGAGCTGACAGGTTCTTTCTCCCATTCATTATATGTAAAGAAAGGAACGAATGACCTCCCTTAACTATTTGGTCATGTGACATTCTCAAGTCACATGACTACGCTGTGTGAATGTGTGTGTTTTCATGGGGCAGAGCAGAGATCCAAGTGTTAATGTTGCAGGGCTGTGGGTTGATGTTTCTGAGTTGTGTTTGTTGATGTAGGAGAGCTTAGTATAGATTTAGCAAAGTTGTGTTTGTGTTGACTTAGCAGAGCTGTATGTGTGCTGGCATTGCATAGCTGTGCTTGTGTTCTCATTGTAGATGTATGTGTGTTGATATAGCAGAGTTTTGTGTGTTGATGTTGCAGCATTGCATGTGTGATGCAGCAGAGGTGGGTATTAATGTAGCAGAGCTGTGTGTATTGACGTGACAGGACTCTGGGTGTTGAAATAGAAGATGAGAGTGCTTTTGGGTTCTGAATTATGGGGGACATTTCAGTACATTGGGGGCTTTGTGTATGGGATTAGAGGAGGATTCAGACTGTGCACAAGGATGTATTGTGGGGACATGCAAGAAGAAATGTAAGATTTTACATCTGGGCAAGAAAAATGAAAATTACATTTACAGAATGGGAGGAATAGAACTAAGCAACAGCACGTGTACAAAAAAGACTTGGGTATACTAATAGATCACAGACTGCACATGAGTCAACAATGTGATGCAGCAGCAAAAAAGGCAAGCACAGATCTTATGAGAAGCATATAGTCTAGATTATGTGAAGTAATTATCCCCCTCTACTCCTGCTTGGTCAGGCCTCATCTGGAATACTGTGTTCAGTTCTGGCCACCACATTTTAAAAAAGAAATTAAAAAACTGGAGCAAGTTCAGAGAAGAGTGACCATGACATTGGTATTGTCGATAACCCGGTGGGGCTTTTCACATCTAAAATCCCCTTTTCCCCAATGAACCCCTTTCCCATATCCAGAGCCCCCACCCAAATAACGACAGGATTCTAAACTTGGATAATAATTGTCCACAGCGGCCTTTATTGTATAACATACAAACACATAACAGTAAAGTAACCACCTGGGGAGGGTCCTTTAAGCTCAAAATCTGGTGGTTAACCATACGAGAAAAATGTGGACAGAAACAGACCATAATTTACTCCCAGCCGTTACCCCACTGGCTCGAGAGCACCAAAATACCCCGAAGGGTACCATTGTCCACTTAAAACTTGGGAATCCGGCCCACTGTTCCCAAAATTCCCCCAAATCACCAGACCCGAAACCAAACTTTACACCAACTGAAGAATCCATATCCCGATGGATCCCCAGGCCAATTTAGCACCAACTTCAAGGACCCCTCCCACCGCCACAACGAGGGTACTTGACCACCTCAAGTACTCAAGACCCCCCAACACCTAACCACTATGGCTCTCTCAATACCATTCTGTAACCCCAGGGCCCACAAATCAATGCCCACCACGTTCAAATGTACACCGTCTCCCAGAAGAAATTCTTCACCCCCATTCTCCAACTCAAAATGACGGATTTCCAAGCCCCCATTCCTGACTACAAAACTAGATACCGCCCGATTTACTTTGATTCTAGCTTTATTGATCCTGTCCACCAATCTAGCATGCCTCCAGCATTTTCTTGGGACGATATCCGACTAGTGTTGAGCATTCCGATACCGCAAGTATCGGGTATCGGCCGATACTTGCGGGTATCGGAATTCCGATACCGAGATCCGCTACTTTTGTGGTAGCGGGAATCGGTATCGGGATTAATATCAATGTGTAAAAGAAAGAATTAAAATAAAAAATAGGGATATACTCACCTCTCCGACGCAGCCTGGACTTTACCGCCGTAACCGGGAGCCGTTGTACCTAAAAATGCGCGCTTGAAGGGCCTTAGATGACGTCACGGCGCTCTGATTGGTCCGTAGCGGTCGCGTGACCGCTACGCGACCAATCACAAAGCAGTGACGTCACCTAAGGTCTTTCAAGCGCTTGAAAGACCTTAGGTGACGTCACTGCTTTGTGATTGGTCACGTAGCGGTCACGCGACCGCTACGCGACCAATCAGAAGCTGCGGACGTCTTCTAAGGTATTTCAAGCGCTTGAAAGACCTTAGGTGACGTCACGGCTTTGTGATTGGTCGCGTAGCGGTCACGCGACCGCTACGGACCAATCAGAGCGCCGTGACGTCATCTAAGGCCCTTCAAGCGCGCATTTTTAGGTACAACGGCTCCCGGTTACGGCGGTAAAGTCCAGGGCGCGTCAGAGGGTGAGTATATCCCTATTTTTTATTTTAATTCTTTCTTTTACACATTGATATGGATCCCAGGGCCTGAAGGAGAGTTTCCTCTCCTTCAAACCCTGGGAACCATACAGGATACCGTCCGATACTTGGTGTCCCATTGACTTGTATTGGTATCGGGTATCGGTATCGGATTAGATCCGATACTTTGCCGGTATCGGCCGATACTTTCCGATACCGATACTTTCAAGTATCGGACGGTATCGCTCAACACTATATCCGACCACACCACAATCAACTCACGAAAAGATACCCATATCCTGAGCAGATCCTGCTTAATGTCCCTTATTAACTCACGAAATGGGCAAACCCCCAAATCGTTTCCCCCGACGTGTAACACCAATATGTCAAGAGGCTTGTCTAACCTAACACCATTATGTACCTCCTGCATGACCCTGTTCCAATCCAAACCCCTAAAACCCAACCACCTGATGATGGCCACCTCCCTGGAAAAACCGAGTTGTCTTCCTTATCGCCAAACGTCCGCACGCCTCATGCCCCAATAAATGTAGGAGTGGCCAATGATCCAAACCAACAGAGGATTGGAACCTAGAATAAATATAAAAAACTTAGAATCCACACAAATCAACCAGAAAATACAGGCCCACCAGAAAAACACCATGGCCTTCAAGGTCTAATGTAACGCCCGGACTCCCATTTCCCTATCCTCTGCACCAAGACAGGGGCCAAGCCTCCCAATGCTGCCTCTGTTGCAGCCCCGATATGAAATGAATGGGATGAAAACCGAGAAGCATCTAAACCCAGAACCGACAGGGCTCGCCTAAAAACCGCAACAAATTGGAATCTAGAAAGGAAGGACCCATCCTCGTGACACAACAAAGGTCCATTTTTCTTCAGCTGAAAGCTATCAAAAGCCTGCCATCAATGAATCGGACACATAACAGAACCCGGAACAGCGTCCAAAAGCACCCTTTTCCCCTTTCCTTCTTAGTCCATCTTAGACCGTCATATCCAAAATTGCAAACGACCCCCAATAAGCAACACGTCCCTAGCTCACAGCCCCCCTTGTCTGTCCATAGTAGGAGACATAATCTCCCCAACCCTCAAAGCTCCAAAAAAGGCAAGGGAAAACGCCACACGAACAAGAGCCACCTCAAAATTAGATACACAAATTTCATCTAGACGCGCGCCTAAAAGCTCCAACACACCAAAAGAGACCGGGCGCCTGTGATCCCCCTGATTCCCCTTTTTTCTAAACCCCTTAATCGCTGGCTTTACCAGAAATAACTTCATTAAATCCCTAAGACCCAAAGCCAAAAACCAAAAGCCAAAGCCGCCCTAACTCTATGAACCTTTGCTGCCGACCAACCTTCATCGGCCCCACGCCTTAACCACTATAACAAGGCTCCCACTTGATCATCACCAGCATCAGTGGCCCCGCATGACACTAACCTGGTCTCCCAAGTACACCATACTGACTGATACGTAGACCACGTGCTGGGAGCCAACGACGCATGAATCAAAGGTTCTGCAGCCCGGATACCACGCTCCAAAGATTCGGTGGGCATTCCAGACCCCGCTCCTCCTCCTCTGGAGCTAACGACCGGATACGCTCCCATTGAAAATGAGACAAAGAGTCAGCAATTAACTTTTTTAGTCCAGGCACATGAGACGCTGTAACGTACGCATTAATTGACAAGCAAAACGACACCAACTGTCGAAGAACCCTAATAACTGGAGGCGAAGATGGTGTTAAACTATTGATGGCACACACAACAGCCATATTATCACAATTAAAGCGGACACGTTTGTTCTGAAAATCACCTTTCCACAAATGAACCGCAACCAGGATGGGAAAAATCTCCAGTAAAGTGACATTCTTCACTAACCCAGCAGCAAACCATTCATCAGGCCACCTAGCGGCGCACCACCGGCCACCGAAAAAAGCCCCAAAACCAACTCTGCCAGAAGCGTCAGTAAACAAATCCAAATCCACGTTACCCACCACTTCTTCCATCAACAACGAACGGCCATTGAAATGCGCCAAAAAACTGTCCCAAACTTCCAAATTGACTTTGTGCTCGCTAGACAAGCGTACAAAATGATGGGGGGGCCTTAACCACAGCCATGGCACTAGCTAATCTGTGTGAGAAAACCCTCCCCATTGGGATAATCCTACAAGCAAAATTCAGTTTCCCAAAAACCGACTGAACTTCACGCAGTGGCAGCTTCTTCAAACGTCTTGCTTGAGTCACTTCGCCCCTCAGTCCTACCACTTTTTCCTCAGGCAACCTGAACTCCCAATTAACTGAATCAATAACAATGCCCAAGAAAGAGAGGCTCATGCACGGCCCCTCTGTTTTCCCTGGCACTAGCGGGACACCAAATCGCTCGGCTATCCAAACCACAGTCTTTAAAATAACGTCACAACGTCTGGACTGACCTGGCCCAATGCACAAAAAGTCATCCAAGCAATGTATCACTGAATCCAAACCGGACACATCCCAGACCACCCACTCGAGAAAAGAACTAAAAGCCTCAAAATATGCGCAAGACAACAAGCAACCTATTGGCGAACATCTATCAACATAAAACTCCCCACTCCAATAACAACCCAACAACCTCACGCTATCGAGGTGAACCGTTAACAAATGAAAAGCGGATTCAATATCGGTCTTAGCCAACAATGCGCCTCTGCCGCAACTACGCACCCAACATGCCGCCTCATCAAAAGATGCATAAACAATGGAACAAATCCTTGGGGGAGGTCCGTGAACAATGGGATAGACCCAGAGCTAAGACAAATGCTGGATCAGCCTAAACTTGTTTGGTTCCTTTTTTGGAACCACACCCAAAGGCGACACCATCAAATCTTCCAGCGGAGGAATAGGAAAAGGTCCAGACATCCTACCTAAAGAAACCTCCTTATTAAATTTTTCTGAGACATCAGCGTGTAACTCAGCTGATCTAAGTTTTTTTGAAAACCTGAGGGATTACAAAAGGAGGAGCAGATATACGAAAACCATCACGGAAGCCCAACAACAATAGTCCTGCTTTATCCCTATCCGGGAATCTATTTAGATAGGGGACCATCGCGCCCAGACTCACTGGCGTCACCCCCTTTTGAATTACCCTCTGGCTTCCCTTTTTTCTTAAAACACCTGGCAGCGCCATGGGAAGAACCATTGCAGTGGGAGCACATGTGCTTGAACTTACAAATGGTTCCGAACTTGCACTGGCCTTCATTAAACTGCCAGCATAAGCCGTGTTTTTGACCTACTGTTTGTCCTGACTGACCCCCAGCTCCTGAAGAACTTCCTTGCGAAGTGGACTGGCCGGCAATTCCAGCCCCACTTTGAAAGGAATGACCAAATTTTGTTGGAGCCATAACGCGCAACCACAAACCTATGTCCTTCCGATCCCATCTAATCACCGGACAAACTGCCTTCCGCTGCCTAAACTGTTCATCATAACGGAGCCACGCTTGGCCCCCATAGGCTCTATGTGCCTCCCCTATTGAATCCATATAGGAAAACAAGGCGGAACAATTTTCAGGAGCCTTCTCACCTATTACGCTCGCCAGAATCGCAAACGCCTGTAGCCAATTCACAAACGTCTGAGGAATAAGATGCCATCTCCATTTCTCCTCCTCCTCCCTCTTACTGTCCTCCTTCTTACTCTTATTCAAATTAAATTTCTCTAACGGAAGAAGTGAAAAGATCTCCACATACTCATCCTTCCAAATCTTCTCCGCACTTCTTTCTTCAAATGAGCCCCCAACGGACCCTCAAAACAAACAAACTTCACCACGCGCCTTATCATCCAAACAAATCCCACCTTCTTTCTCTTTTTGGTCTGAACATACAGTGGGGCAAAAAAGTATTTAGTCAGTCAGCAATAGTGCAAGTTCCACCACTTAAAAAGATGAGAGGCGTCTGTAATATACATCATAGGTAGACCTCAACTATGGGAGACAAACTGAGAAAAAAAATCCAGAAAATCACATTGTTTCTTTTTTTATCATTTTAATTGCATATTATGGTGGAAAATAAGTATTTGGTCAGAAACAAAATTTCATCTCAATACTTTGTAATATATCCTTTGTTGGCAATGACAGAGGTCAAACGTTTTCTGTAAGTCTTCACAAGGTTGCCACACACTGTTGTTGGTATGTTGGCCCATTCCTCCATGCAGATCTCCTCTAGAGCAGTGATGTTTTTGGCTTTTCGCTTGGCAACATGGACTTTCAACTCCCTCCAAAGGTTTTCTATAGGGTTGAGATCTGTAGACTGGCTAGGCCACTCCAGGACCTTGAAATGCTTCTTACGAAGCCACTCCTTCGTTGCCCTGGCGGTGTGCTTTGGATCATTGTCATGTTGAAAGACCCAGCCACGTTTCATCTTCAATGCCCTTGCTGATGGAAGGAGGTTTGCACTCAAAATCTCACGATACATGGCCCCATTCATTCTTTCATGTACCCGGATCAGTCGTCCTGGCCCCTTTGCAGAGAAACAGCCCCAAAGCATGATGTTTCCACCACCATGCTTTACAGTAGGTATGGTGTTTGATGGATGCAACTCAGTATTCTTTTTCCTCCAAACACGACAAGTTGTATTTCTACCAAACAGTTCCAGTTTGGTTTCATCAGACCATAGGACATTCTCCCAAAACTCCTCTGGATCATCCAAATGCTCTCTAGCAAACTTCAGACGGGCCCAGACATGTACTGGCTTAAGCAGTGGGACACGTCTGGCACTGCAGGATCTGAGTCCATGGTGGCGTAGTGTGTTACTTATGGTAGGCCTTGTTACGTTGGTCCCAGCTCTCTGCAGTTCATTCACTAGGTCCCCCCGCGTGGTTCTGGGATTTTTGCTCACCGTTCTTGTGATCATTCTGACCCCACGGGGTGGGATTTTGCGTGGAGTGTGGATCGAGGGAGATTATCAGTGGTCTTGAATGTCTTCCATTTTCTAATTATTGCTCCCACTGTTGATTTCTTCACTCCAAGCTGGTTGGCTATTGCAGATTCAGTCTTCCCAGCCTGGTGCAGGGCTACAATTTTGTTTCTGGTGTCCTTTGACAGCTCTTTGGTCTTCACCATAGTGGAGTTTGGAGTCAGACTGTTTGAGGGTGTGCACAGGTGTCTTTTTATACTGATAACAAGTTTAAACAGGTGCCATTACTACAGGTAATGAGTGGAGGAAAGAGGAGACTCTTAAAGAAGAAGTTACAGGTCTGTGAGAGCCAGAAATCTTGATTGTTTGTTTCTGACCAAATACTTATTTTCCACCATAATATGCAAATAAAATTATAAAAAAACAGACAATGTGATTTTCTGGATTTTTTTTTCTCAGTTTGTCTCCCATAGTTGAGGTCTACCTATGATGTAAATTACAGACGCCTCTCATCTTTTTAAGTGGTGGAACTTGCACTATTGCTGACTGACTAAATACTTTTTTGCCCCACTGTATACCGACACCGGCTCAGACGACCTGCTCTACACCACGGAACCGCTACCTATCAGGGTTCAGGAGGAAAAAACCCAAAAAGTAGACCCTCTTGGTCCACTTCAGAGCCCCCAAGGATGAGCGGACCAGATGGATCCACCCCCTATACAGGGAGTGTTTGGAACAGGCCCAAGGGGGATGAAAACCACAACTGCCAGAGCCAAAGGGGTGACTAAGTGCTAGACAAGAAAAAGAAGAAGATGGAGTATGGATGAAGACACAGAGCTGGCAGGAACGGCAGAGACACAGGGCTGGCAGGGACAGCAGAGACACAGGGCTGGCAGGAACGGCAGAGACAGTGCTGGCAGGAACAGCAGAGACACAGAGCTGGCAGGAATGGCAGAGACACAGGGCTGGTGGAACGGCAGACACATGGCTGGCGGAAAGGCAAAGACACAGGGCTGGCAGAAAAGGCAAAGACACAGGGCTGGCAGGAACGGCAGAAACAACTGAGAAACAGAAAAAGACAAGGCTGAGACTAAGTGGAGTAAATAGAGAGAGGGAGCCTAGGTACCAGGGAAGGTGCCAGCAAGAATGCTAGCATGAGCACAATAGATACTTAGGCGTCTTACCTGAGTAGATGCAGCATTGAAATACCCGATGGCTGCAGCCATGTTGGGGCGGAGCCACCGGGTCATGACCTCCCACAAACCCTAGTGGTGGGAGGAGCGCATCAGCGCATGCGCGGGCCTTAGAAGCATTGCGAGCCTGAGAACCTGGGCGGAAGACAGCGAGGAACACCGTCGGGAGCGCGCCGGCCGGACAGGTAAGTGTCCGACAATGTGACAGACGTGACACTACCCGACAACCCGTGACCTAAGTCTGTAGAACCCACCCATGCTGCCAAAGGAGACGGCACCGACCTTACGCCTCCCATCCGCGTCAGCAGCTCCCGAACGTTAGACAACAGCTCACCTACCCCATGAATCCCCGAATCGGACTGAACTCCAAATCACCTTGAACTACAGACCTGTTGTGAAATTGGATTCTGGGCTCCCCCGGTGGCCACTTGTGGAATTTAACTTGTGTGCATCATCCCCTCTGTTCACCTGCTCCTATCAGGATGTGGGAGTCGCTATATAACCTTGCTCCTCTGTCAGTTTCATGCCGGTCAACAATGTAATCAGAAGCCTTTCTGTGCATGTTCCTGCTACTAGACAACTCCCAGCTAAGTTGGACTTTTGTCCTTGTGTGTTTTTGCATTTTGTTCCTGTTCACAGCTGCTGTTTCGTTACTGTGTCTGGAAAGCTCTTGTGAGCGGAAATTGCCACTCTGGTGTTATGAGTTAATGCTAGAGTCTTAAAGTAATTTCTGGATGGTGTTTTGATAGGGTTTTCTGCTGACCATGAAAGTGCCCTTTCTGTCTTCATGCTATCTAGTAAGCGGACCTCGATTTTGCTAAACCTATTTTCATACTACGTTTGTCATTTCATCTAAAATCACCGCCAATATATGTGGGGGCCTCTGTCTGCCTTTTGGGAAAATTTCTCTAGAGGTGAGCCAGGACTGTCTTTTCCTCTGCTAGGATTAGGTAGTTCTCCGGCTGGCGCTGGGCATCTAGGGATAAAAAAACGTAGGCATGCTACCCGGCCACTTCTAGTTGTGCGGCAGGTTTAGTTCATGGTCAGTATAGTTTCCATCTTCCAAGAGCTAGTTCTCATGTATGCTGGGCTATGTTCTCTCGCCATTGAGAATCATGACAGTTTGACCGGCCCAAAAAAGGGTTAAATTACTGGCTGAGAAAGGAGAGAAAAAAGAAGTCTGCTACAATTTTTTTTTTTTTTTTTCCCCTCTAGTTCTGAGTGTGCTCTTAATTGAATCACTTGCTAGTCTGCCTATGCTGCAGCCTTCCTCTCTTCCTCTCCTTCTAATCCTTGAATGGCTCTGTGTTCACCTGTTTCAAATGGATCTTCAGAGTGTAGCTACAGGTTTGAATAATCTCGCCACAAAGGTACAAAATTTGCAAGATTTTGTTGTTCATGCACCTATGTCTGAGCCTAGAATTCCTTGGCCTGAATTCTTCTCGGGGAATAGATCTCACTTTCAAAATTTTAAAAATAATTGCAAATTGTTTTTGTCCCTGAAGTCTCGCTCTGCCGGAGACCCTGCACAGCAGGTCAGGATTGTAATTTCCTTGCTCCGGGGCGACCCTCAAGACTGGGCTTTTGCATTGGCACCAGGGGATCCTGCGTTGCTCAATGTGGATGCGTTTTTTCTGGCCTTGGGGTTGCTTTATGAGGAACCTCATTTAGAGCTTCAGGCGGAAAAGGCCTTGATGTCCTTGTCTCAGGGGCAAGATGAAGCTGAAATATACTGCCAAAAATTCCGCAAATGGTCTGTGCTTACTCAGTGGAATGAGTGCGCCCTGGCGGCGATTTTCAGAGAAGGTCTCTCTGATGCCATTAAGGATGTTATGGTGGGGTTCCCTGTGCCTGCGAGTCTGAATGAGTCCATGACGATGGCTATTCAGATCGATAGGCGTCTGCGGGAGCGCAAACCTGTGCACCATTTGGCGGTGTCTACTGAGAAAACGCCAGAAAATATGCAATGTGATAGAATTCTGTCCAGAAGCGAGCGGCAGAATTTTAGACGAAAAAATGGGTTGTGCTTCTATTGTGGTGATTCAACTCATGTTATATCAGCATGCTTTAAGCGTACTAAGAAGCCTGACAAGTCTGTTTCAATTAGCACTTTACAGTCTAAGTTTATTCTATCTGTGACCCTGATTTGTTCTTTGTCATCTATTACCGCGGACGCCTATGTCGACTCTGGCGCTGCTTTGAGTCTTATGGATTGGTCCTTTGCCAAACGCTGTGGGTATGATTTGGAGCCATTGGAGGCTCCGATACCTCTGAAAGGGATTGACTCCACCCCATTGGCTAGTAATAAACCACAATACTGGACACAAGTGACTATGCGTGTTAATCCGGATCACCAGGAGGTTATTCGCTTTCTGGTGCTGTATAATCTACATGATGTTTTGGTGCTGGGATTGCCATGGCTGCAATCTCATAACCCAGTCCTCGACTGGAGAGCTATGTCTGTGTTAAGCTGGGGATGTAAAGGAACTCATGGGGACGTACCTTTGGTTTCCATTTCATCATCTATTCCCTCTGAGATTCCTGAATTCTTGTCTGACTTTCGTGACGTTTTTGAAGAACCCAAGGTTGGTTCACTACCTCCGCACCGGGAGTGCGATTGTGCCATAGACTTGATCCCGGGTAGTAAATACCCTAAGGGTCGTTTATTTAATCTGTCTGTGCCTGAACACGCTGCTATGCGAGAATATATAAAGGAGTCCTTGGAAAAGGGACATATTCGTCCTTCGTCATCTCCCTTAGGAGCCGGTTTTTTCTTTGTGTCTAAGAAAGACGGCTCTTTGAGGCCGTGTATTGATTATCGACTTTTGAATAAAATCACGGTTAAATATCAATATCCGTTACCACTGCTTACTGATTTGTTTGCTCGTATAAAGGGGGCCAAGTGGTTCTCTAAGATTGATCTCCGTGGGGCGTATAATTTGGTGCGAATCAAGCAGGGGGATGAGTGGAAAACCGCATTTAATACGCCCGAGGGCCATTTTGAGTATTTGGTGATGCCTTTTGGTCTTTCAAATGCCCCTTCAGTCTTCCAGTCCTTTATGCATGACATTTTCCGCGATTATTTGGATAAATTTATGATTGTGTATCTGGATGATATTCTGATTTTTTCGGATGACTGGGACTCTCATGTCCAGCAGGTCAGGAGGGTTTTTCAGGTTTTGCGGTCTAATTCCTTGTGTGTGAAGGGTTCTAAGTGTGTTTTTGGGGTTCAGAAGATTTCCTTCTTGGGATACATTTTTTCCCCCTCTTCCATCGAGATGGATCCTGTCAAGGTTCAGGCTATTGGTGATTGGACGCAACCCTCTTCTCTTAAGAGTCTTCAGAAATTTTTGGGCTTTGCTAACTTTTATCGTCGATTTATTGCTGGTTTTTCTGATGTTGTAAAACCATTGACTGATTTGACTAAGAAGGATGCTGTGGAGGCCTTTCGGGAGCTCAAGCGCCGCTTTTCTTCCGCCCCAGTGTTGCGTCAGCCTGATGTTGCTCTTCCTTTTCAGGTTGAGGTCGACGCTTCTGAAATCGGAGCTGGGGCGGTGTTGTCGCAGAGAAGTTCCGACTGCTCCGTGATGAGACCTTGTGCTTTTTTTTCCCGTAAATTTTCGCCCGCCGAGCGTAATTATGATATTGGGAATCGGGAGCTTTTGGCCATGAAGTGGGCTTTTGAGGAGTGGCGTCACTGGCTTGAGGGGGCCAGACATCAGGTGGTGGTATTGACTGACCACAAAAATTTAATTTACCTTGAGTCTGCCAGGCGCCTGAATCCTAGACAAGCGCGCTGGTCATTGTTTTTCTCTCGGTTTAATTTTGTGGTGTCTTACCTACCGGGTTCTAAGAATGTTAAGGCGGATGCCCTTTCTAGGAGTTTTGAGCCTGACTCCCCTGGTAATTCTGAGCCCACAGGTATCCTTAAAGATGGAGTGATATTGTCTGCCGTTTCTCCAGACCTGCGGCGGGCCTTGCAGGAGTTTCAGGCGGATAGACCTGATCGTTGCCCACCTGGTAGACTGTTTGTTCCTGATGATTGGACCAGTAGAGTCATCTCTGAGGTTCATTCTTCTGCGTTGGCAGGTCATCCTGGAATCTTTGGTACCAGGGATTTGGTGGCAAGGTCCTTCTGGTGGCCTTCCCTGTCACAAGATGTGCGAGGCTTTGTGCAGTCTTGTGACGTTTGTGCTCGGGCCAAGCCTTGTTGTTCTCGGGCTAGTGGATTGTTGTTACCCTTGCCTATCCCGAAGAGGCCTTGGACGCACATCTCGATGGATTTTATTTCGGATCTGCCTGTTTCTCAGAAGATGTCTGTCATCTGGGTGGTGTGTGACCGTTTCTCTAAGATGGTCCATCTGGTTCCCTTGCCTAAGTTGCCTTCTTCTTCCGAGTTGGTTCCTCTGTTTTTTCAAAATGTTGTTCGTTTGCATGGTATTCCGGAGAATATCGTTTCTGACAGAGGGACCCAATTCGTGTCTAGATTTTGGCGGGCATTCTGTGCTAGGATGGGCATAGATTTGTCTTTTTCGTCTGCTTTCCATCCTCAGACTAATGGCCAGACCGAGCGGACTAATCAGACCTTGGAGACATATTTGAGGTGTTTTGTGTCTGCGGATCAGGATGATTGGGTTGCTTTTTTGCCTTTGGCGGAGTTCGCCCTCAATAATCGGGCCAGCTCTGCCACCTTGGTGTCCCCGTTTTTCTGTAATTCGGGGTTTCATCCTCGATTTTCCTCCGGTCAAGTGGAATCTTCGGATTGTCCTGGAGTGGATGCTGTGGTGGAGAGGTTGCATCAGATTTGGGGGCAGGTGGTGGACAATTTGAAGTTGTCCCAGGAGAAGACTCAGCTTTTTGCCAACCGCCGTCGTCGTGTTGGTCCTCGGCTTTGTGTTGGGGACTTGGTGTGGTTGTCTTCTCGTTTTGTCCCTATGAGGGTTTCTTCTCCTAAGTTTAAGCCTCGGTTCATCGGCCCGTACAAGATATTGGAGATTCTTAACCCTGTGTCCTTCTGTTTGGACCTCCCTGCATCCTTTTCGATTCATAATGTTTTTCATCGGTCATTGTTGCGCAGGTATGAGGTACCAGCTGTGCCTTCCGTTGAGCCTCCTGCTCCGGTGTTGGTTGAGGGTGAGTTGGAGTACGTTGTGGAAAAGATCTTGGACTCTCGTGTTTCCAGACGGAAACTCCAGTATCTGGTCAAATGGAAGGGATACGGTCAGGAGGATAATTCTTGGGTCACTGCCTCTGATGTTCATGCCTCCGATCTTGTCCGTGCCTTTCATAGGGCTCATCCTGATCGCCCTGGTGGTTCTGGTGAGGGTTCGGTGCCCCCTCCTTGAGGGGGGGTACTGTTGTGAAATTGGATTCTGGGCTCCCCCGGTGGCCACTTGTGGAATTTAACTTGTGTGCATCATCCCCTCTGTTCACCTGCTCCTATCAGGATGTGGGAGTCGCTATATAACATTGCTCCTCTGTCAGTTTCATGCCGGTCAACAATGTAATCAGAAGCCTTTCTGCGCATGTTCCTGCTACTAGACAACTCCCAGCTAAGTTGGACTTTTGTCCTTGTGTGTTTTTGCATTTTGTTCCTGTTCACAGCTGCTGTTTCGTTACTGTGTCTGGAAAGCTCTTGTGAGCGGAAATTGCCACTCTGGTGTTATGAGTTAATGCTAGAGTCTTAAAGTAATTTCTGGATGGTGTTTTGATAGGGTTTTCTGCTGACCATGAAAGTGCCCTTTCTGTCTTCATGCTATCTAGTAAGCGGACCTCGATTTTGCTAAACCTATTTTCATACTACGTTTGTCATTTCATCTAAAATCACCGCCAATATATGTGGGGGCCTCTGTCTGCCTTTTGGGAAAATTTCTCTAGAGGTGAGCCAGGACTGTCTTTTCCTCTGCTAGGATTAGGTAGTTCTCCGGCTGGCGCTGGGCATCTAGGGATAAAAAAACGTAGGCATGCTACCCGGCCACTTCTAGTTGTGCGGCAGGTTTAGTTCATGGTCAGTATAGTTTCCATCTTCCAAGAGCTAGTTCTCATGTATGCTGGGCTATGTTCTCTCGCCATTGAGAATCATGACACAGACCCCACAGCCTGACTAACCCTGACTGACGGAAACAGTGAAAACACCAGTAACACAAGACACAGACTCATGCTCACCAGGCTGCAGGGGAGCTGTGATCCCCCCAGCCACAGAGATCCCGCTCGTCCAGCCGTCCATTGTCCCCGATCCGATCCGTGGACCCTCCTGAGGCTGAGGTCCGCCTCCCGAGGAAGATCTCGATGTCCTGGCCCCGACAAGTCTCGCCGTCGCCGATCCAACTGCCGCAGGTGCGGTCTGATAGGGGAGCCCCCAGGCACAGGCCCACCGTCCAATCCACTCCCATCCGATCCTCGCAAACGATCCACTCCAGTCCTGGCAGAAGATGATGAAGAAGATCCGGGGTCCATAGCCAGGTCCAACGGTCCTGCCACTCCTGGGGCACTGTCTGCCGCAGCAGCAGAAGAAGCTCTTCCCTGCTGTCTGTGTCCAGCATAGGTGGCGGGCCACCCGGCCTGGACATCACCACGATGACACGCTGTGATGCCACATGGGGCAACAGACGATCTGGTGCACAAAGGCTCTGCCCCCCAGAGCGTGGGAGGGGAAGGCCTGTCAACAACCACAGGCCCCAGCATGGCAGGCGGATTCCTCCCAGACCAAGTCCTGCTTGGGTGTTTGCGGGCAGGCACTCAGTCCGGAGGGTCCCTGGAGGGGCTCCTGCGCCGGCGCTGGGAAGCCTGTGGCAGATCGGGGGATAAGCACTCCAGAGGCCGAACTCGGCGGGAACGCCGCTCGCCTGCAGCAACCGTCAGGACATCCCGGCTGCCTGAACGCAGGATACCGGACACCTGGGACTCCAACCAGCCGGGGAGCTGATTTTTGGTAGCCGCCCACAGCCTTTCAAGCACTTGCTCCACAGATTCCATTTCGATAAGTAGAGATGGACTGCTTGATGGCCTCCAGAGCGGTAACTGACTAAACCCCACCCCCTCCTTGCCCTATAAACCTCATCTTATGAATATTCCACCCTCATTTAAATAACCCCACCCCCTACCCCTTTGCTCCAAACCCCCTGTCATGCCGGCCTTCACATACGCCGCCTGGGGGAAGGGGGGCAGCTCGCTCTGGCCTGTACTGGATAGTGACCTGGTGAGTGGACTGCAAAGTATGTCCTATATGTTTAGCTTGCAAAAAAAGAAGGCTAAGAGGAGACTTAACACATTGACTGCTGACGTCATTATCCAGAGCATGCCACATGCAGCCTGACGGCCAATCATCAACTATCTGCTGAAGACATTACTGAGATGCTAAGGGAAAGTCCCTAGGATGCTAATATTGTTCATATAATACCGTATAATTTTGATTCATTGGGGTACGTATATATCGGTAGGCTACACTGAAAGAATAAACTCAGATACTGATATATAAGTGGGCAGCAGCCAATGTGTTAATAGCTGTCTACAAATACCTGAAGGGCTGTCACAGTGTAGAGGGATCATCCTTATTCTCATTTGCACATGGAAATACAGATTACATTGAAGATACAGATTAGATATTAGAATAAACATTTTGACAATGAGGGTGATCAATAAGAGGAACAGGCTGCCATTAGAGGTGGTGAGTTCTTCTTCAAGGGAAGTCTTCAAACAGAGGCTGGACAGACATCTGTCTGAGATAGTTTAGTGAATCCTGCATTGAGCAGGGGGTTGGACACGATGCCCTGGAGGTCTCTTCCAACTCTAACATTCTATGATTCTGTGATATTATTCTGTGGTTGTGGAAATGTACTGTGGGCCTCATACTGCATGTGGGAAAATGTAATATGGAGGAATCATACTGGGTGTCAGTGTATCTAATGTGTGGACCTAATACTATGTGCGGGGAGATGTAATGTGTGGACAGAATTCTGTGTGTGGGGAAATGAACTGTGGGGATGTTGTGCCTTGCGTGGGGAAATGTACTGTGGGCGCACCATAAAGTGTGCGGTGGGCACTGTGGGGCATTATACTATGTGTGGGGACTGTGGAGGCAGTGTTAGGACCATGAAAGGTGTACCATACTGTGAGAGTACACTGATGGGCTTTACTAAGTGGGCACATACAAAAACTGGGCAAGGTTAGGGTACTGCATAGGGTAAAATGAAAACTGATGCGTTGTAAGGTGTGTTACAGGCACACAAAAGTTATAACAGGAGCATAGTGTGTGACACCTTTTCCAAATCTTCCTCCTGCACATATTCTTTTCCCAATCTGCATAAAAAATATTTGTAATTAAATAACAGTCAAAGAACCAAATTCCAAAGCAGAAAGATATAGTAGGTATTTCTGAAAGAACTTAAAATTAACTTATCAATAGATCAGGGGTTCATTAAAAAAAATCACAAATTGGGTACAGTTGTACTTAGACGTCAAAATGACTGCATGCTGAATCTACCTTAATTAATTAGCATTACTGAAAGATGTGTGATGAAAAAAGTTATATCTACCTCCAGGCTCTCAATAAAATATTATTAAATTCCTAAAACCCATTCACAGCATTCACACTATAAACCACATTGTCATAATTTTATGTAAGCGAAGCTGTGAAGTGCATTGAATAATCTGTGCATTATTAGTAAATAAGAAGATAATTAATTATTTCTACAACTGAATAGTCCTGAATCCTGCCACAAATCAATCAACTCTCCTGGCTTACAAAGTTCTTACTCTATTGTAGCTCAATGAAAACAAAATCAATAAAGACCAATTATAGCCCATCTCGTTAGAGCATGTAAATAGGGAAACATACAAATGAGCATCTACCCAAGGGAAAGCAGAGCAGTGAACGCAATTAGACAAGAGATATCATTTACATGCATTTACTGGTCTCTAGCTGTGAGTGGAGGCACAAGCAGAATGGAAGTTTAAATGGTCTGCACTCATCTAAAGTTTTCTAATTATTTCCGACAAGGATATTAAATGTGATTGTTTACAAGATTAAAAGTTGCCCTGAACAGGTCTGGATTGAACTGATGATTACCATGATGGCATGATGATCCAATTATAAAAGCTGTTAGACAATAATTGTTAATGTTTCCCATATAACTAATAATGAGCGATCACTGTCAAATCAAATCTGTCCCATCTTGGCTTTTCTGTAATTATGCCATTGTACGAGTCCATGGTATTGGATCCATGTGCATTTTTATTTATATACTCATCTGGCCATTTTGATAAACAACTAAAATAATACAGCTCTATGCAAGAAGAGTAAGATAAAGAGTTTACAGTTTGAATCAGTCTTGTAAATGATGTAACGGCCCTGGCAGTAATGGTCTGTACTCCCATTTGTATATCTGTTTGCCTTTTGTTGCTAAATGGGTTGTCCTGGACTAAACAATTGATTATTTATCCTTCTGATAGGTCATGAGTATTAGATCGGTGAGGGTCCAATACTGCCATGATCAGCTGAAATCTGCTCCAGTGATTGCCAGTTATAAGATGCATACATCATTAAGTGGCCGCTGTTGGGTACTACATCTAATAGAACATTCACTTCAATAGGAGAAAATGAAGCTTTAAACATAAGCAGGACACTGATACAGATACAAAGCAAGTCCTTATGTAAAATTCAAAAGAGATTCTGGAATCTGAATCACATTTTATGTAGAGGACCAGGAGCTTCATTAGGGTTATGTACAGTACAGTCATGGCCACCAAAAGTTTTGTGAATGACACAAATTTTGCTTTTCACAAATTTTGCTGCTTCAGAATTTTTAGATTTTTTAGTCAACTGTTTATATGGTTACAGAAGTACAGTTATGAGCATTTCATAAGTTTCCACATTTTTATCGATATATACATGAAGTTTATACAAAGACACAATATTTACAGAGTGTTGACTCTTATTTTTCAGGACTTCTACAAATCTCTCTGACTGCTGGATATCATCTTCTGGGCCAAGTCCTGACTGATGGCAACCTATTCTTACCTAATCAGTGATTGGATTTTATTGCAATTTCTGTGTTTTTGCTTGTACATCTGCTTTTTGAGGATTGACCACAGGTTCGCTATGTGACTAAGGTGGTGAACACTGTTTTCCCCAGCATGACAGAGATTGAAATTCAGCATATCAGGGCAAATTGCATAAGTTTTGAAAAATAAGGATCCTAAAAAGCAAGCGTGAACACTGTAAATATTAACCCCTTAATGACCTATGACATGTATATCCATCATAGGTCGCCTTCTCATCTTTGGTGCGGGCTCCAGCGCTGAGCCCGCACTTTTTCCGGAACATGACAGCTGATATGATCAGTTTTTTCTAATATCTAATCTGTGTCTAATCTCCCATTCAGTTTCATCTCATTGTTTCTAGTCTTTCCTTGTGCAAATGAGAATAAAGATGATCCTTCTACAATGTGACAGCCCTTGAGATATTTGTAGACAGCTATTAAGTCTCCTCTCAGTCTTCTTTTCTGCAAGCTAAACATTCCCAAATCCTGTAACCGTTCTTTGTAGGACATGGTTTGCAGACCAGTCACCATTCTGGTCACTCTTCTCTGAACTTTCTTGAGTTTGTTGATGTCTTTTTTAAAATGTGGTGCCCAAAACTGGACACAGTATTCCAGATGAGGTCTGACCAAAGAGGAATAGAGGGCAATAATGACTTCACGTGATCTAGACTATATGCTTCTGTTAATACATCCCAGAATTGCATGTCTTTTTTGCTACTGCATCACACTGTTAACTCATGTTCAATTTATGGTCTATTAGTATGCCCAAGTCTTTTTCACATGTGCTGTTGCTTAGCCCTATTCCTCCCATTCTGTATATGCTTTTTTCATTTTTATTGCCCAGATGTAGTACTTTGCATTTTTCCCTGTTAAAAACGTTCTGTTAGTTGCTGCCCACTGCTCGAATTTATTTATATCTTTTTGAATCCTCTCTCTCTTCTATAGTATTAGCTATCCCTCCTAGCTTTGTGTCATCAGTAAATTTAATCAGTGTACCCTCAATTCCTTCATCTAAATCATTGATAAAGATATTGAACAATACAGGGCCCAGGACAGAACCCTGTGGTACCCCACTTGAGACATTCTTCCATCTGGATGTGCAGCCATTTACAACCACTCTTTGGGTCCGATCACTAAGCCAGTTATGAATCCACCTAACAGATGCCTTGTCCATACATTCAATAAGGATGGTGTGAGATACTTTGTGAAATGCTTTGCTGAAGTCAAGATATATAAACACCACAAAAACGCAGTTAGATGCTCTCATAAAATGTATAAATTTATTAAATAACCAATAAAACACGGATCAGAACAAAGGACAGATTAATGGACAACAGTGAGGGGAAGTAAAACACTATGTGGCAGTGCAAGTTGCCCAAGGACTCCAAAGACCCATCACTGCACGATCATACCAACTATCATAATGAAAAAACAATCAATGGCCATATCACAATATAAAGGATCCATATCCCTATGTATGCCGGCATAATAGCATTACGCAAGTCATGGCCACATGCATCAAAATATGCAACAATAATACCTGGTATGTGTGACAGCGGAAAGCCTAGAGTCCACCCCGACGCGTGTTTCGGAGCGTACAGCTGCTTCCTCAGGGGCAGTAAGGAGATACTGCCATGTGTGTCATTTCATACCACCATGCTGGAAATGTCTATACTCACGTTGCGCACCGACCGCTACATCCGCCATGCCCAACGCTCACTCTGCCAAAAGAAACAGGAAACACGTGGGGCCCCACGTGATCCTGCAACAGGCGGCATGGAAACGCCGAACACGGCAGGACGCGAACAGCATGCATGCGCGGTACGGATGCGGCCATAGTGAAAGAGGGCAGGAAGAAGGGCAAACAATATTATCCATGAAAAAAGGTGTAAACAAACAGCGAAACATGTAAAATACATACAACCACCAAACATAAATGTGAATAAGCAAACAGCCTAGACAGTATTAATTGTCCATAGTAAAATGTACCCATATATAATGACATACATATATATATTTTGTTGACAAAATAGCCTGTCCAGGAATACCAACAAAAACAATGCAATAACAAAACAAACCATATTGCATAAAAAATATAAAATGAATAAAAGTAATAACAAAATGAAAAAAGACACAATTACCAAACACTCTACATATTATATATATACACTCACCGGCCACTTTATTAGGTACACCTGTCCAACTTCTTGTTAACACTTAATTTCTAATCAGCAAATCACATGGCGGCAACTCAGTGCATTTAGGCATGTAGACATGGTCAAGACAATCTCCTGCAGTTCAAACCGAGCATCAGTATGGGGAAGAAAGGTGATTTGAGTGCCTTTGAACGTGGCATGGTTGTTGGTGCCAGAAGGGCTGGTCTGAGTATTTCAGAAACTGCTGATCTACTGGGATTTTCACGCACAACCATCTCTAGGGTTTACAGAGAATGGTCCGAAAAAGAAAAAAAATCCAGTGAGCGGCAGTTCTGTGGGCGGAAATGCCTTGTTGATGCCAGAGGTCAGAGGAGAATGGGCAGACTGGTTCAAGCTGATAGAAAGGCAACAGTGACTCAAATCGCCACCCGTTACAACCAAGGTAGGCCTAAGAGCATCTCTGAACGCACAGTGCATCGAACTTTGAGGCAGATGGGCTACAGCAGCAGAAGACCACACCGGGTACCACTCCTTTCAGCTAAGAACAGGAAACTGAGGCTACAATTTGTACAAGCTCATCGAAATTGGACAGTAGAAGATTGGAAAAACGTTGCTTGGTCTGATGAGTCTCGATTTCTGCTGTGACATTCGGATGGTAGGGTCAGAATTTGGCGTAAACAACATGAAAGCATGGATCCATCCTGCCTTGTATGGAGCATCTTTGGGATGTGCAGCCGACAAATCTGCGGCAACTGTGTGATGCCATCATGTCAATATGGACCAAAATCTCTGAGGAATGCTTCCAGCACCTTGTTGAATCTATGCCACGAAGAATTGAGGCAGTTCTGAAGGCAAAAGGGGGTCCAACCCGTTACTAGCATGGTGTACCTAATAAAGTGGCCGGTGAGTGTATATTGGCAATAAATAGCCATAGTCCATCCATACACAGTTCTTTTGTGAACGAAAATATTCATGATAAGGTGGATGACCAGTAACCCCTCTGTGACCTTTGACGTACTATCCCGTCGAGGTGACCTGGGCCTATCTGACCCTTGACGGGATAGTACGTCATAGCCGATCGGCCGCGCTCACGGGGGGAGCGCGGCCGATCGCGGCCGGGTGTCAGCTGCATATCGCAGCTGACATCCGGCACTATGTGCCAGGAGCGGTCACGGACCGCCCCCGGCACATTAACCCCCGGCACACCGCGATCAAACATGATCGCGATGTGCCGGCGATGCAGGGAAGCATCGCGCAGGGAGAGGGCTCCCTGCGGGCTTCCCTGAGCCCCCCGCAGCAACGCGATGTGATCGCGTTGCTGCGAGGGTCTTACCTCCCTCCCTGCCTGCTCCAGACCCGGATCCAAGATGGCCGCGGATCCGGGTCCTGCAGGGAGGGAGGTGGCTTCACAGAAGCCTGCTCAGAGCAGGCACTGTGAAGCAGCCTGCACTTCAATCAGATCGGTGATCTGTCAGAGTGCTATGCAAACTGACAGATCACCGATCTGTATTGTCCCCCCCTGGGGCAAAGTAAAAAAGTAAAAAAAAAAATTTCCAAATGTGTAAAAAAAAATAAAAAAAAATATTCCAAAATAATGAAAAAAAAAAAAAATATTATTCCCATAAATACATTTCTTTACCTAAATATAAAAAAAACAAAACAATAAAAGTACACATATTTAGTATCGCCGCGTCCGTAACGACCCGACCTATAAAACTGGCCCACTCGTTAACCCCTTCAGTAAACACCGTAAGAAAAAAAAAAAAAAAACGAAGCAAAAAACAACGCTTTATTATCATACCGCCGAACAAAAAGTGGAATAACACGCGATCAAAAAGACAGATATAAATAACCATGGTACCGCTGAAAGCGTCATCTTGTCCCGCAAATAACGAGCCACCATACAGCATCATCAGCAGAAAAATAAAAAAGTTATAGTTCTGAGAATAAAGCGATGCAAAAATAATTATTTTTTCCATAAAATAGTTTTTATCGTATAAAAGCGCCAAAACATAAAAAAAATAATATAAATGAGATATCGCTGTAATCGTACTGACCCGAAGAATAAAACTGCTTTATCAATTTTACCAAACGCGGAACGGTATAAACGCCTCCCCCAAAAGAAATTCATGAATAGCTGGTTTTTGGTCATTCTGCCTCACAAAAATCGGAATAAAAAGCGATCAAAAAATGTGACGTGCCCAAAAATGTTACCAATAAAAACGTCAACTCGTCCCGCAAAAAACAAGACCTCACATGACTCTGTGGACCAAAATATGGAAAATTTATAGCTCTCAAAATGTGGTAACGCAAAAAATATTTTTTGCAATAAAAAGCGTCTTTCAGTGTGTGACGGCTGCCAATCATAAAAATCCGCTAAAAAACCCGCTATAAAAGTAAATCAAACCCCCCTTCATCACCCCCTTAGTTAGGGAAAAATAAAAAAAATGTATTTATTTCCATTTTCCCATTAGGGCTAGGGTTAGGGCTAGGGTTAGCGCTAGGGTTGGGGCTAGGGTTAAGGCTACAGTTAGGGTTGGGGCTAAAGTTAGGGTTAGGGTTGGGGCTAAAGTTACGGTTAGGGTTTAGATTACATTTACGGTTGGGAATAGGGTTGGGATTAGGGTTAGGGGTGTGTCAGGGTTAGAGGTGTGGTTAGGGTTACTGTTGGGATTAGGGTTAGGGGTGTGTTTGGATTAGGGTTTCAGTTATAATTGGGGGGTTTCCACTGTTTCGGCACATCAGGGGCTCTCCAAACGCGACATGGCGTCCGATCTCAATTCCAGCCAATTCTGCGTTGAAAAAGTAAAACAGTGCTCCTTCCCTTCCGAGCTCTCCCGTGTGCCCAAACAGGGGTTTACCCCAACATATGGGGTATCAGCGTACTCAGGACAAATAGAACAACAACCTTTGGGGTCCAATTTCTCCTGTTACCCCTAGGAAAATACAAAACTGGGGGCTAAAAAATAATTTTTGTGGGAAAAAAAAGGATTTTTTATTTTCACGGCTCTGCGTTATAAACTGTAGTGAAACACTTGGGGGTTCAAAGTTCTTACAACACATCTAGATAAGTTCCTTGGGGGGTCTAGTTTCCAAAATGGGGTCACTTGTGCGGGGCTTCTACTGTTTAGGTACATTAGGGGCTCTGCAAACGCAATGTGACGCCTGCAGACCATTCCATCTAAGTCTGCATTCCAAATGGCGCTCCTTCCCTTCCGAGCCCTCCCATGCATCCAAACGGTGGTTCCCCCCACATATGGGGTATCAGCGCACTCAGGACAAATTGGACAACAACTTTTAGGGTCCAATTTCTCCTGTTACCCTCGGGAAAATACAAAACTGGGGGCTGAAAAATAATTTTTGTGGGAAAAAATTTTTGTTTTATTTTTACGGCTCTGCATTATAAACTTCTGTGAAGCCCTTGGTGGGTCAAAGCGCTCACCACACATCTAGATAAGTTCCTTAGGGGGTCTACTTTCCAACATGGTGTCACTTGTGGGGGATTTCTACTGTTTAAGTACATTAGGGGCTCTGCAAACGCAATGTGACGCCTGCAGACCATTCCATCTAAGTCTGCATTCCAAATGGCGCTCCTTCAATTCCGAGCCCTTCCATGCATCCAAACGGTGGTTTCCCCCCACATATGGGGTATCAGCGCACTCAGGACAAATTGGACAACAACTTTTGGGGTCCAATTTCTCTTGTTACCCTCGGAAAAATACAAAACTGGGGGCTGAAAAATAATTTTTGTGGGAAAAAATTTTTGTTTTATTTTTACGGCTCTGCATTATAAACTTCTGTGAAGCCCTTGGTGGGTCAAAGCGCTCACCACACATCTAGATAAGTTCCTTAGGGGGTCTACTTTCCAACATGGTGTCACTTGTGGGGGGTTTCTACTGTTTAGGTACATTAGGGGCTCTGCAAACGCAATGTGACGCCTGCAGACCATTCCATCTAAGTCTGCATTCCAAATGGCGCTCCTTCACTTCCGAGCCCTTCCATGCGTCCAAACGGTGGTTTCCCCCCACATATGGGGTATCAGCGCACTCAGAACAAATTGGACAACAACTTTTGGGGTCCAATTTCTCCTGTTACCCTCGGGAAAATACAAAACTGGGGGCTGAAAAATAATTTTTGTGGGAAAAAATTTTTGTTTTATTTTTACGGCTCTGCATTATAAACTTCTGTGAAGCCCTTGGTGGGTCAAAGCGCTCATCACACATCTAGATAAGTTCCTTAGGGGGTCTACTTTCCAACATGGTGTCACTTGTGGGGGGTTTCTACTGTTTAGGTACATTAGGGGCTCTGCAAACGCAATGTGACGCCTGCAGACCATTCCATCTAAGTCTGCATTCCAAATGGCGCTCCTTCCTTTCCGAGCCCTCCCATGCGCCCAAACAGTGGTTCTCCCCACATATGGTATATCATCGCATTCAGGACAACTTGGACAACAGATTTTGGGGTCCAATTTCTCCTGCTACCCTCGGGAAAATACAAAACTGGGGGCTAAAAAAATAATTTTTGTGGGAAAAAATTTTTGTTTTATTTTTACGGCTCTGCATTATTAACTTCTGTGAAGCCCTTGGTGGGTCAAAGCGCTCAAAACACATCTAGATAAGTTCCTTAGGGGGTCTACTTTCCAAAATGGTGTCACTTGTGGGGGGTTTCAATGTTTAGGCACATCAGTGGCTCTCCAAACGCAACATGGCGTCCCATCTCAATTCCTGTCAATTTTGCATTGAAAAGTCAAACGGTGCTACTTCCCTTCCGAGCTCTCCCATGCGCCCAAACAGTGGTTTATCGCCACATATGGGGTATCAGCGTACTCAGGACAAATTGTGCAACAAATGTTGGGGTCCAATTTCTTCTCTTACCCTTGGGAAAATAAAAAATTGGGGGCGAAAAATAATTTTTGTGAAAAAATATGATTTTTTATTTTTACGGTTCTGCATTATAAACTTCTGTGAAGTACTTGGTGGGTCAAAGTGCTCACCACACCTCTAGATAAGTTCCTTAGGGGGTCTACTTTCCAAAATGGTGTCACTTGTGGGGGGTTTCAATGTTTAGGCACATCAGGGGCTCCCCAAACGCAACATGGCGTCCCATCTCAATTCCAGTCAATTTTGCATTGAAAAGTCAAACGGTGCTACTTCCCTTCCGAGCTCTCCCATGCGCCCAAACAGTGGTTTATCGCCACATATGGGGTATCAGCGTACTCAGGACAAATTGTACAACAACTTTTGGGGTCCAATTTCTTCTCTTACCCTTGGGAAAATAAAAAATTGGGGGCGAAAAATAATTTTTGTGAAAAATATGATTTTTTATTTTTACGGTTCTGCATTATAAACTTCTGTGAAGTACTTGGTGGGTCAAAGTGCTCACCACACCTCTAGATAAGTTCCTTATGGGGTCTACTTTCCAAAATGGTATCACTTGTGGGGGGTTTCAATGTTTAGGCACATCAGGGGCTCCCCAAACGCAACATGGCGTCCCATCTCAATTCCAGTCAATTTTGCATTGAAAAGTCAAATGGCGCTCCTTCGCTTCCGAGCTCTGTCATGCGCCCAAACAGTGGTTTACCCCCACATATGGGGTATCGGCGTACTCAGGACAAATTGTACAACAAATTTTGGGGTCCATTTTCTCCTGTTACCCTTGGTAAAATAAAACAAATTGGAGCTGAAGTAATTTTTTTGTGAAAAAAAGTTAAATGTTCATTTTTATTTAAACATTCCAAAAATTCCTGTGAAGCACCAGAAGGGTTAATAAACTTCTTGAATATGGTTTTGAGCACCTTGAGGGGTGCAGTTTTTAGAATGGTGTCACACATGGGTATTTTCTATCATATAGACCCCTCAAAATGACTTCAAATGAGATGTGGTCCCTAAAAAAAAATGGTGTTGTAAAAATGAGAAATTGCTGGTCAACTTTTAACCCTTATAACTCCCTAACAAAAAAAAATGTTGGTTCCAAAATTGTGCTGATGTAAAGTAGACATGTGGGAAATGTTACTTATTAAGTATTTTGCATGACATATCTCTGTGATTTAAGGGCATAAAAATTCAAAGTTGGAAAATTGCAAAATTTTCAAAATTTTCGCCAAATTTCCATTTTTTCTGCAAATAAACGCAGGTAATATCAAAGAAATTTTACCACTATCATGAAGTACAATATGTCACGAGAAAACAATGTCAGAATCGCCAAGATCCGTTGAAGCGTTCCAGAGTTATAACCTCATAAAGGGACAGTGGTCAGAATTGTAAAAATTGGCCCGGTCATTAACGTGCAAACCACCCTTGGGGGTGAAGGGGTTAATGTTGATAGCTGTCTCCAAACGAAACTTCATCATCATCCAGTCAAAACTTCGATTAAAGCATATATCTCTAAATGTCACATAAAAAAATGAAAACAGTAAGTAAAAAACATTTAAAAGAAACTTAGCACTTGCCACATGTGTTCACCACTCCAGTGATACACAGGATGTAGTCACAAAAAGGGCACAAAGGATATATTTTCGTTTTGCCCATTAGGATATATGGTCTGCAATGTCCAGATCCATCTGGTCTCTACTTGGGCCAAACGTTTAGTAAGGTTACCCCCCTGATGTTCATATTTAGTAAATCAATACCACGGACTTTAAGTCCACTGGCATCACATTGATGAAACTCTTTAAAATGCCGCGGTAATGTCTTGAGAGTGGTCATGTCCATGCAAGTAGCTGCCGCCTGTATCCCCAATACGTGTTCTCTAACACGACCTTTGAGTTGTCGTGTGGTCAATCCAATGTAGATTAAATCACACGGACAAGTGGCATAGTATATCACGTATCGAGAGATACACGATATACTATGTTGATCACATAAGATTTAGTACCCCTAGAATCAAGTCAAGATATACTATATTTACAGCATTTCCCTGATCCAGTCAGTGATTCTGTCATAGAAGGAAATTAATTTAGTCTGACATGACTTAGTTACAAACCCATGCTGACTCTGGTTAATCACTTCATTCTTATCCAGGTACTTACATACATGTTGCTTAATAATTTGTTCAAAGATCTTTCCTGGTATAGAAGTCAGACTCACAGGCCTATAGTTCCCTGGGTCCACCTTCTTCCCCTTTTTGAAGATAGGAACAACATTTGCTCTTCTCCAGTCTTCTGGGACTTTTCCTGTTCTACAAGAATTTTCAAAGATTATGGAGAGTGGTTCAAAAATTTCTTCTGCTATCTCCTTCAGTACTCTGTGGTGTAATTCATCTGGACCTGGAGACTTGAATTCATTTATGTTAGCTAAGTGTTTCCTCACTATCTTTCTGTTTATAAAAATCCTGGATTCTTCTATTCCTTTAATAGGACAGTGAAGATTTCCTTTCTGAGAGAAAACAGATGCAAAGTAGGAATTTAAAAGTTTGGCTTTCTCAACATCCTTTCTTACCATTTCATCATTTTCATCTTGTAAAAATCCTATAGCATCTTTGACTTTTCTTTTACTTTTGACATATCCCCCAAATCCTTTTTTATTGCTTTTGATGTCTCTTGCAAGCCTTAATTCATTGTCAGATTTAGATAATCTGATTCATGCCCTGCAGGTTCTGCAGACAGCATTATATTCTTCTTTAGATATGCCTCCCTCTTTCCATTTGATAAACATTTCTTTCTTTCTTTTAGCATGTGTTTAAGTTCTGTGTTCATCCATCCTGGTTTCCTTAAATACTTCGTATTCTTCCCTCTTTTTGGAATTGTTAATGATTGTGCTTTGAGAATCTCTTTTTTCAAGATTTCCCATCTTTCCTGACCATTTTTGTCCTTAAGGATATCCAGCCATTGGATTCCTCCAATTCTTTTTCTGAGTCTCTTAAAATCTGCCTTAGAGTATGTGCACATGTCCGGATTTCTTGCAGAAATTTCCTGAAGAAAACCGGAAATTTTCTGCAAGAAATCCGCATTTTTTTTGCGTTTTTTTTCTGTTTTTTTCGCGGTTTTTTTAGCATTCTGCAAGCGTAATTAGCTTGCAGAATGCTAAAGTTTTCCAAGCAATCTGTAGCATCGCTTGGAAAACTGACTGACAAGTTGGTCACACTTGTCAAACATACTGTTTGACAAGTGTGACCAACTTTTTACTATAGATGCTGCTTATGCAGCATCTATAGTAAAAGATAGAATGTTTAAAAATAATAAAAAAAATAAAAAAATGGTTATACTCACCCTCTGCAGACAGCCAATCTCCTCAGCGGCGTCCGTTCCTATAGATGCCGGTGTGGTTCAGGACCTTCGATGACGTCGCGGCTTGTGATTGGTCGCGTGAGTCACATGAGTGGTCACGCGACCAATCACAAGACAGCGACGTCATCACAGGTCCTGAACCACACCATCTATAGGAACGGAAGAGAAAGCATGCACCGGAGAGGCGGGAACACTTTGGGGGCCATCAGAGGGTGAGTATATCACTATTTTTTATTTTAATTCTTTTTTTTTACCAATTATATGGTGCCCAGTCCGTGGAGAAGAGTCTCCTCTCCTCCACCCTGGGTACCAACTGCACATAATCTGCTTAGTAAGTAAGTAAGCAGAGGTTGTTGTCCTGATGAAGAGGCCCTGCACAACCTAGAAACGCATTGACCCTGTAAACCTATTTTATGAATACATTTTTATCCGTTGGTAACCATTGTGGATTCATCAGCAGCAGCGCAGGAGTGACATCTCCTTCCTGATGGATTCACACTGTTTGGTACTTCTAGTGACCGATGTCCTTGCAGCGGCTGATATCTATTTCATGCCAGTTACATGTTGCTCTGCAGCAACTGTATAAGGTAAGTGGATCCTTTTCCTTAACACCTTTTTGTTACCAGTTAAGACCCTATTGCGCTTTCTTTCTATCGCTGTTTGCATTGAATTGCTTTTGCAACTTTTGGTGCCAAAAGTCACAATTTGACACCAAAAAGACACAAAAATTGCACCAAATTGCTGATATACTAAAAAAATGCACCAGAGGAAACTGAAGTGAAATTGCGCCAAATTTTGCAACTTCTTAAAATGTCGCAATTGATGAAGCAGCTGGAAACATCTGGAATCACCAAACTCTGCCCTCAAAACAGAAAAAAAAAACATAGGCTACCACATATAAAGTAGTCTTCAAAAAATGCACAAGTAGTAGAATAATAAATTGGGTGCAAGCAAAAAAAAGGCGAAAAACGCACACAAAACTAGGCAAAAATTAGGCAGAAAGGCAATTGAAAGACACAATTTTACTATATAGAGTAAGTAAAAATGACAAAAAAAATCCAAATGAATTAAAAAAAACCACATAATTTTGCCATTGTTTTGGGGGGTTTATTTTTATGGCATCAATTGCACAGTAAAAATGACCTGATGACATTATTAATCTTCAGGTCAGAAAAATTATGCTGATACCAGTCACATACAAATTTTTTTATTATTTTAGTGGCTTAAAAAAAATTCTAAACTTTGGAAAACGTTCTTCTTTTTTCATCGGCAGAGCTGTGTGAGGGCTTTTTTTTTGCTTGTTGAACTGCTGTTTGTATTTATATGATTTTGGGGTACATACTCTGCTTTGATCACTTCATATTTCATTTTATGCAGTGTTGCAGAGACCAAAAAACAACAATTCTGGCATCTTGGCTTTATCCCTCCTTACAGCTTACTTATTGGGTAATTGATTTTAGATTTTGATAGAACGGACTCTCAAAAATACAGCTCTGGCAAAAATTAAGAGACAACTGCAAGAGACAAATGTTCAGTTTGTCTGATTTTTCTCTTTATAGGTATATTTTTGGGTAAAATGTAAATTGTTCTTTTATTCTATAAACTTCTAACAACAGGTCTCTGAATTTCCAAGCAATACATTTTGTATTTTTTTTTCGAAAAGGGGAAATAGTCAAAATTAAAAAAAATAATTAGTGCTTTCAGACCTCAAATAATGCAAAGAAAACTAGTTCATAATCATTTAGAAAAAGCAATACTAATGTTTTAACTCAGGAAGAGTTCAGAAATCAATATTTTGTGGAATAACCATGATTTTTAATCACAGCTTTCATGCGTCTTGGCATGTTTTCCACCAGTCTTTCACACTGCTTCTGGCGCAAAAATGTAAGCAGTTCTTTCTTTGATGGCTTGTGACTATCCATCATCCTCTTGATTACATTCCGAGGTTTTCAAAGGGGGTTCAGGTCTGGAGATTGAACTGCCCATGACAGGGTTATGATGTGGTGGTCTCTTAATTTTTGCCTTATATTTCATTACTTTTAATTAGGGAAAAGGGGGTGATGCAAATTTTTATGTTTTGTTTTGCTTTTTGTTTGTTTGTTTTTTTTATTTTCACTTTATTTTTTATCCCCCCTAGGAGACTTGAACCTGTGATATTGCTGTCTATAGCAAAAATCACAGTCTCCTATGCTGCCCAGCCAGTGGCTGGCTGTCACAGGAGAAATAACATGGGCAGGCACAGGAGCCTTCATATGACTCCTGGCTGTCGCAGCAACCGATCAACAATGTGCAATAGGGTCAAGAGGGGCTGATAGGCAACAGAACAGATGCCTGGACCAGACTGAGGCATTTAAATGCCACTGTCATTGATTGACAGCAGCATTTAATAGATTAACAGCAGCGATCAGTGGTAGCACTGATCATTGCTGTTAAAGACCGATGTCAGCTTTTTAATGTAGCCGTCATCTATCTGTCCTGTTTAGAGAAGGCTCTGCTCATGATCCTGCTCCAAACGCACAGACACGGTCCATGATGTTCAGTTGTGTGAATTAGTGTTTCCCCCTTCCTGATTTCCTATTCTTTTACATGCTTGTCACACTTAAATGTTTCAGATCACCAAACAAATTTAAATATTAGACAAAGATAACACAAGAAAGCACAAAATACAGTTTTTAATTCAAGGTCTTTATTATTATTAATGGAAAAAGAAATTCAAACCTACTGGGCACTGTGTGAAAAATTAATTGCCCCTAAACCTAATAAATGGTTGGTCCCCCCACCAACAGCTGCAATCAAGCATTTGGATTAACTGGTAATGAGTCTTTTACTGCATCAATTTTGGCCCACTCATCTTTGCAGAATTGTTGTAATTCAGCCACATTGGAGGTTTTCAGGCATAGACCACTTTTTTAAGGTCTGCCACAGAATCTCAATCGGATTAAGGTCAGGACTTTGACCAGGCACTTTAAAGTCTTAATTTTGTTTTGTTTTTTAACCCCTTCACCCCAAAGCCTGTTTTCACCTAAGTGACACGGCCAATTTTTACAATTCTGACCACTGTCACTTTATGAGGTCATAACTCTGAAACGCTTCAACGGATCCTGGTGATTCTGAGATTGTTTTCTCGTGACATATTGTACTTTATGATAGTGGTAAAACTTCTTCGATATGACTTGCATTTATTTGTGAAAAAAACAGAAATTTGACGAAAATTATGAAAATTTAGCAATTTTCAAATTTTTCGTTTTTATGCCCTTAAATTAGAGAGTTATATCACATAATATAGTTAATAAACAACATTTCCCACATGTCTGCTTTACATCAGCACAATTTTGGAAACATAATTTTTTTTTGTTAGGGAGTTATAAGGGTTAAAAGTTGACCAGCGATTTCTCATTTTTGCAACAAAATTTGCAAAACCATTTTTTTTACGGACCACCTCACACTTGAAGTGACTTTGAGGGGTCTATATGACAGAAAATGTCCAAAAGTGACACCATTCTAAAAACTGCACCCCTCAAGGTACTCTAAACCACATTCAAAAAGTTTATTAACCCTTCAGGTGCTTCACAGGAATTTTTGGAATGTTTAAAAAAAATTGAACATTTAACTTTTTTTTCACAAAATTTTTACTTCAGATCCAATTTGTTTTATTTTACCAAGGGTAACAGGAGAAATTGGACCAAAAAAGTTGTTGTACAATTTGTCCTGAGTACGCCGATACCCCACATGTTGGGGTAAACCATTGATTGGGCACATGGCAGAGCTCGGAAGGGAAGGAGCGCCATTTGACTTTTCAATGCAAAATTGGCTGGAATTGAGATCGGAACCCATGTCGTGTTTGGAGAGCCCCTGACGTGCCTAAACAGTGGAAACCCCCACAAGTGACACCATTTTGGAAAGTAGACCCTCTAAGGAACTAATCTAGATGTGTGGTGAGCACTTTGAACCTCCAAGTGCTTCACAGAAGTTTATAATGTGGAGCCGTAAAAAAAATTAATATTAATTTTCACAAAAAATGATCTTTTTGCCCCAAATTTTTTATTTTCCCAAGGGTAGCAGGATAAATTGGACCCCAAAAGTTGTTGTGCAATTTGTCCTGAGTACGCTGATACTTCATATATGGGGATAAACCACTGTTTGGGCGCATGGCAGAGCTCGGAAGGGAAGGAGCGCCATTTGACTTTTCAATGCAAAATTGGCTGGAATTGAGATCGGAACCCATGTCGTGTTTGGAGAGCCCCTGACGTGCCTAAACAGTGGAAACCCCCACAAGTGACACCATTTTGGAAAGAAGACCCCCTAAGGAACTTATTTAGATGTGTGGTGAGCACTTTTAACCCCCAGTTGTTTCACTAAAGTTTAGAATGTAGCGCTGTGAAAATCAAAAAATCATTTTTTCTTTCCACAAAATGATGTTTTAGCCCGCAATTTTTTTTCCCCCAAGGGTAACAGGAGAAATTGGACCACAAAAGTTATTGTCCAATTTGTCCTGAGTACGCTGATACCCCATACATTGGGGGGAACCACTGTTTGGGCGCACGGCAGAGCTCGGAAGGGAAGGAGCGCCGTTTGAAATGCAGACTTAGATGGATTGGTCTGCAGGTGTCATGTTGCATTTGCAGAGCCCCTGATGTACCTAAACAGTAGAAACCCCCCACAAGTGACCCCATATTGGAAACTAGACCCCCCACGGAACTTATCTAGATGTGTTGTGAGAACTTTGAACCCCCAAGTGCTTCACTACAGTTTATAACGCAGAGCCGCGAAAATAAAAAATATATTTTTTTCCACGAAAATTATATTTTAGCCCCCATGTTTTTATTTTCCCAAGGGTAAGGCTGGTTTCACACTTGCGTTTTTTTTAAAAACGCATGTGTGAAAAAACGCATGTAATCGCGGTAAAACGCATGCGTTTTTTTAGACGCATGCGTTTTTATAGAAAAACACAAGAAAACAAGAAAAAAACAAAAAACCCTAACCCTACCCCTAACCCTACCCCTACCCCTAACCTGAAATACGTGGCACTGAAATACGTGGCACTGAAATACGTTTATATACGTATATAAGTGCCACGATATTTCAGTGGCCACGTATATAAGTGCCACGTATATAAGTGCCACGTATATAAGTGCCACGTATATAAGTGCCACGTATATAAGTGCCACGTATTTAAGTGCCACGTATTTAAGTGCCATGTATTTCACGTAAATGCCACGATATTTCAGTGCCACGTATTTCACTGAAATACCGTGGCACTGAAATATCGTGGCACTGAAATATCGTGGCACTGAAATACGTGGCACTGAAATACGTGGCACTGAAATACGTGGCACTATGACTGTCAGAAAATGTTCATTAAATGGTTAGGGATGAGTTTAGGGGTAGGGTTAGGGTTTGGATCCCTTTATCACCTTGATGGTGGTGGGTGACTTTTCAGTGTGTGTTCTGTTTTTTTTCTATAAAAACGCATGCGTTTTTAGCGCAAACAAACGCGTTGAGATCGGACGCCATGTCGCGTTTGGAGAGCCCCTGATGTGCCTAAACAGTGAAAACTCCCCAATTCTAACTGAAACCCTAACCCCAACCCTAACCCTAGTCCTAATCCTAGCGCTACTTTCACACTAGCGTTTTTTTGCATACGTCGCAATGCGTCGTTTTGGCGAAAAAACGCATCCTGCAAAGTCATCTGCAGGATGCGTTTTTTCCCCATAGACTAACATTAGCGACGTATTGACACACGTCGCAAGCGTCGTGCGACGGTTGCGTCGTGTTGTGGCGGACCGCCGGCAGCAAAAAACGTTACATGTAACTTTTTTTGTGCTGACGGTCCACCATTTCCGACCGCGCATGCGCGGCTGGAACTCCGCCCCCACCTCCCCGCACCTCACAATGGGGCAGCGGATGCGTGGAAAAACAGCATCCGCTGCCCCCGTTGTGCGGCGCTTGCACAGTATGCGTCGGTATGTCGGGCTAGTGTGAAAGTAGCCTAACGGGAAAATGGAAATAAATATATTTTTTAAAATTTTATTATTTTTCCCTAACTAAGGGGGTGATGAAGGGGGATTTGATTTACTTATATAGCGTTTTTTGGGCGGATTTTTATGGTTGGCAGCCGTCACACACTAAAAGACGCTTTTTATTGCAAACAATAGTTTTTGCATCACCACATTTTGAGAGCTATAATTTTTCCATATTTTGGTCCACAGAGTCATGTGAGATCTTGTTTTTTGCGGGACGAGTTGACGTTTTTGCTGGTACCATTTTCGTGTACATGACATTTTTTGATCGCTTTTTATTCCGATTTTTGGGAGGCGGAATGAACAAAAACCAGCAATTCCTGAAATTCTTTTAGGGGGTGCGTTTATACCGTTCCGCGTTTGGTAAAAAGGATAAAGCAGTTTTATTCTTCGGGTCAGTACGATTACAGCGATAACTCATTTATATAATTTTTTTATGTTTTGGCGCTTTTACACAATAAAAACTATTTTATATAAAAAATAATTGTTTTTGCATCGCTTTATTCTGAGAGCTATAACTTTTTTATTTTTCTGCTGATGATGCTGTATGGCGGCTTTTTTTTTGCGGGACAAGATGACGTTTTCAGCAGTACTATGGTTATTTATATCCGTCTTTTTGATCGCGTGTTATTCCACTTTTTGTTTGGCGGTATGAGAATAAAGCGTTGTTTTTTGCCTCGTTTTTTTTTTTTTTTACGGTGTTCACTGAAGGGGTTAACTAGTGATATAGTTTTATAGGTCGGGTCGTTACGGACGCGGCGATACTAAATATGTGTACTTTTATTGTGTGGTGTTTTTTTTATTTAGATAAAGAAATGTATTTATGGGAATATATTTATTTTTTTTTTCTTTATTTAGGAATTTTTTTTTTTATTTTTTTTTACACATGTGGAAAATTTTTTTTTACTTTTTTACTTTGTCCCAGGAGGGGACATCACAGATCGGTGATCAGACCGTGTGCATAGCACTCGGTCTGATCACCGATGTGACAGGCACGTTCCACAGGCTTGCCGGCGCCTGCTATGAGGAATTCTCAGCAGACGCCGGCAAGCAGGGTCATCTCATGACCCGGAAGGAGTCCCGCGGCCATCTTGGATCCGGGGACTCCTTCCAGGTCACCGGAGCAGCGCGATCTCATCGCGCTGCTCCGGTGGGAGAGCGCAGGGAGCCCCCGTCCCTGCGCGATCCCCCTCTATGCCGCTGTCACTATTGACAGCGGCATCAGAGGGGTTAAATGCCCGCGATCGGCGACAGCGCCGATCGTGGGCATTGCTGCGGGGTGTCAGCTGTCATATACAGCTGACACCCGCACCCGATCACCGCGGCGCTCAGCGCGAGACCGCGGTGATCGGGGCGCCGTACTAGTACTGCGGCTGGCACTAATGCAGTGCCGGCAGCGCCGTACTAGTACGGCGCATGGCACGAAGGGGTTAAGCTATTCAGAGATGGACTTTCTGGTGTGTTTTGGATCATTGCCCTAGTGCGGTTCAGGTCACGAACAGATGGCTGGACATTCTGCTTCAGGATTTTTTGGTAGACAACAGAATTCATGGTTCCATTTACCACAGCAAGTGTTCCAGGTCCTGAAGCAGCAAAACGACCCCAGACCATCACACTACTACCACCACATTTTACTGTTGGTATGATGTTCCTTTCCCAAAATTCTGTGTTACTTCTATGCCAGATGTACATACACCTTCCAAAAAGTTAAACTTTTGTCTTGTCAGTCCACAGAGTATTCTACCAAAAGTGTTGAAGATCATCAAGATGTTGCAAAGATGGCCATTTTTGCCCAGTCTCTTTCTTATGGTGGAGTCATGAACACTGACCTTAACTGAGACAAGTGAGGCCTGTAGTTCTGTGGATGTTGTTGTGGGTCTTTTGTGATCTCTAGGATGAGTCGTCGCTCTATTCTTGGGGTAATTTTAATTCACCACTGTTCCATGTTTTTGCCATTTGTGGATAATGTGAACTGTGGTTCACTGGAGTCCCAAGGCTTTATAAATGGCTTTATAACCTTTTCCGGAATTATAGATTTCAATTACTTTGTTTCTCGTTTGTTCCAGAATTTCTTTGGACTGCAGCATGATGTTTAGCTTTTGAGGAACTTTTGGTCTACTTCCATTTGTCACTATTTAAGTGATTTCTTGATTGAGTACAAGTGTGGCAGTAATCAGGCCTGCATGTGGTTAGGGAATTGAACTCAGCTTCTCAAAGATGTGATAAACCACAGTTAATCTATGTTTTAAGGAGGGCAATCACTTTTTCACGAAGGACCCTGCAGGTTTCTTTTTCCCTTAATAATAAAGACCTTCATGTAAAAACTGCATTTTGTGTATACTTGTGTTATCTTTTTCTAATGTTTAAATTTGTTTGGTGACCTGAAACATTGACTGGTGACAAACATGCAAAAGAGTATGAAATCAGTAAGCGGGCAAACACACTTTCACACAGCTGTAATAGTACATCATTGAGTGTTACATAGTTAAGTGACAATGGCTGAGGATAAACCATCGTATGCTGAAAATATTCTAACGTGAGGCCATTGCAATGTGAAGGACCACAATACTTCACAATTTATGTATAGATTTTAATTGGTTTGGTCATTTCATAGAGACTAAAGCCAACATAATTTTCCACCATTCTGTTAAAACTTGCACAATTTGTACCATTGTGTGATGGAGACAATATTGATGTTCTTCCAAATTGCTCTCTGCTAGGTTACTATTACAATTGAAGCAAATACCGTATGCTCTATAAACTCATTAGCAGAATAAACAGAATCATTAAATGAATTAAATACAATGGAAATATCAGAACCAAGAAGGTTTGTGAATCTCAAGTAATTTTGGCATAAAGTTGGATAAGATGTAAGAGTCATAGTGTAGTAAGCACATTTTTATCACTAAAAGAGTCAGATAGCGCCATCTAGTGGAAAAAAAAGGAACTTGCTTGAAAAGCAAAAATACACTATTTAATCATTTAACATGATACCTTGATATGTTTCAATTAATACATACGATGGGCATATATATTTAACCAAGATATTATATGTATATGGTTATATATACGATGCTCGGCATAAATTAGTACACCCCTTAATAAGATTTGGTTAATATCTCCCTAAACAAAAAGAACATTTTACAAAGTTTGGAAAAGACCAAGTTTCATTAAACATTTTTTCAACTCGTAGCATAAAAGTAAGATTAATAATAAAACTTTGATTATAAAATTTTCAGTTTTACTCAAATTAATAAATGCAAAAATGAGTACACCCCACATCAAAAACTACTACATCTAGTATTTTGTATGACCTTTATGATTTTTAAGTACAGCACAAAGTCTTCTGGGCATGGAATGAACAAGTCGGTGACATATTGCAACATCTTTTTCCATTTTTCAAGAACGATGTCTTTTGATGTTGGATGGAGAGTGATGTTCAACTTGTCTCTTCAGAATTCCCCATAGGTGTTTGATTGGCTTCAGATCAGGAGACAAACTTGGCCATTGAATTACATTCACCTGGTTCTTCTTCAAACTGCAATGAATGTTTGCTTGCCCTTTCATCATTGTCATGTTGAAAAAGAGCACGTCTACCCAGGACACAGACTGATAGTAGTATCTTCTCTTTCAATATGGAGCAGACAGGGGCCTACATAGAAATCTGGGAAAGAAAATCTCCACGCTGGAGATGTTCTTTCCTGCATTTGCTACAGACAACAACCTTAATCAAGGTGACTCCGAGCGTGGACCAACAGAGGATTATTTAGAGACTGGTGAGCTGAATTGGTTCTCTCATTTCCCTTTTTCCTCCATATATATTACATAGAAATCTTGGTGCACTAAAGCTGAATTTCTAATGGTCTTCCACCCTCCAGAAAAAAAAAAATATTTGGTGGGGTCATAGACGAGCATATCGCACAACTTTGCAGCCCTTACAAAGTTACATGTAACATGTTGTGTAAATACTGTATTTTTCCTACTCCTTTTTATCTGCAGGTGTCTGCACCACACGGCACAATGACAATCTTCTCTGATTATTGTGTTTTTCTTCTCCTTTTTTTATGCCTCTTCCCATATATTTGATGCATTTTGGTGCAGATTTCAAGAAGTGGTTATAATGTTTGTTTGTTTTTTACAGTCCAGAAAACGTTTGAGTCTGCACGTAAAAATTCAACACTGTGTTTTTTAATATATTTTTTTTTTCAAGCTTCCCATATAAGCCATTAGAGAAAAAAATGCATCAAAACCACACAGTTCAGCAGCGTCTTTAGACACACAGTGGCAAGGTAACTGAATGAACAGAGCTGAACACTATCATGTTATACAGCACAGAAAAAGACCATAAACTTAGCACTTACATAAAATATAATACATGGATGAGTAAATAACGAAATATAAGCACCAATGAAAATGAATGAATAGAAGAGTTACTTAAAACCTAAATATGGACATAAATGCAATTATGAGACTCAGAGTGAGGTAAGTAATTGTATTAATATATACTAATAGCAATATACATCTGTAAGAATAGGGCAATAAGTGCCCTCTGTTCTGGAGGCTTAGCCAACTCACACTGCCGGCATTTCAGACAAAGGTCTTCCACCAACCTAGCTGTATCCAATACACGAGCCAATGTAGCCATTGGAAGGTCCTTTATGTTCCAGAGTACACGGTTCTCTCATAGGACCTCCTATCGATATTTGTGTGGCACCCCATGAGTCCGGTTGCCACAGTGGCATTGCCTCCCTCACAGGGGGTGATGCCATTCCTGGAAGCAAGAAGGGATTCCCTTAGCAGGTATGCTGGCATACAACACCTTTCCTGACTCCAGACCAGAAGGGGGGCTCTAAACCGGGTTTCTGGGTAGCTTCCCTATAAGTTCTGGCCTGGAGGCGGGGTTAGAGAGTTCAGTGTGAGACACTGAAGGGAGAGGAAGATTGTGAGGAGAAGCCTGGAAGTCGAGCTGTGATTGAGTTCATCCCAGGATTGAGCACAACAGAGCGGACACAGGAGTCCATGGTTGTGAGGGAACTACAGGCATTGCAGCCAAATCCGGAGGACAGGAGAATGCAAGTCTCCTGGTCACAACTGACACCCGAAGGCACAGCTGCATACCAGAGCCCAGAGTCACCACGAGGGAGTGACACTTTGAACAGGCTCAAGCTGCCTGCCATGCACGTAGTGTTTCACTAATTGGACAGACAGAGAGGTGAACTACAAGCATCAGGAACCCAGGAGCAGCACAGTAGGGAGGCTTCCAACCCCACTTGGCTAGGGGAATTCTGAACTGCTTCCAGGCTGCCCAGATCTCCAATACCACCTGTTACCTGTGCTCCGGACTGCACCTACAATTAAAGGTAAAGAAACTACAGTCCCTGTGTCCTTCAATTGTTCCTGCACCCCAACATCCACAATCCCTCATAGACTATTCTGGCAGCCCTTGGGCCAAGCTCCACCTGTGGGGAGCAGAACCATCCCAGCTGCATTACCATTGTCCCCAGTGGTCCCTTTATGTAGCATCGGCCATCCCTGGCCGAGTACCACAGTGTTGTGAACTCTGTTTTTGGGCTCCCTCTTGTGGTCACAAGTGGTACTGTGTGAGTGCTGTCTTTGGGCTCCCTCTGGTGGCTCTTTGTGTCTTTCTGCAGGTCTGAGGCGGATCAGCTGTCTCGTTATTTGTTAGCTGGTTTCCTATTTAGCTCACCTGGACTTTCAGTGTTTGCCTGCTGTCGATGTATTCAGTGCTATCTTGATCCTCCTGAATTCCTTCGCTATCAGTCTCTCCAAGAGAAGCTAAGTTTTCTGTTTGGTTATTTTTTGCTCATTAGTGTTCAATATGTTTCTTGGTTATTTACTTGTCCTTGTCCAGCTTGCTAATATGTGATTTCCTTGCTTGCTGGTAGCTCTAGGGGGCTGAGTTTCTCCCCTCACACCGTTAGTTGGTGTGGGGGTTCTTGTATTCTCAGCGTGGATATTTTGTATAGGGTTTTTTACTGACCGCACAGTTCCCTGCCTGTCTTCTGCTATCTAGTATTAGTGGGCCTCATTTGCTGAATCTGTTTTCATTTCTACATTTTGTATTTTCCCCTTACCTCACCGTTAATATTTGTTGGGGGCTTACTATATCTTTGGGGTCATTTCTCTGAGGCAAGTGAGGTCTTACTTTCTCTATAGGGGTAGCAAGTTTCTCAGGCTGCGTCGAGACGTCCAGGAATTTAGGCACGTTAACCGGCTACCTTCAGTGTGTTTGGTTAGGATCAGGTTTTGCGGTCAGTCCAGTTACCACCTCCCTAGAGCTCGTTCTATGTTCAGTAACTTAGCTAGTTCATTCTGTGATCCTCAGCCACTAAGGATCATACAGCAGTACAGCAGGCCATAAAGTGTTTAATGCATCGCAGAAGTGGGATAAGAGAAGCCCTGAGTACAATTTTTTTTTTTCCTCTCCCTTTGCTGCAGTCTGTCCAGCTTCTCTCATCCCCTTAATCTTTGGGTGGCTTTGAGTTCAGCTGCAGACATGGATATTCAGAGTCTGACTTCTAGTGTGGATCACCTTGCTGCAAGGGTGCAAAGCATTCAGGATTTTGTTGTTCACAGTCCTATGTCTGAGCCAAAAGTACCTATTTCTGAGTTGTTTTCTGGAGATAGATCTAGGTTTCTGAATTTTAAGAATAATTGTAAATTATTTCTTTCTTTGAGACCTCGTTCCTCTGGGGATTCCGCTCAGCAAGTTAGAATTGTTATCTCCCTGTTACGTGGCGACCCTCAAGATTGGGCTTTCTCCCTGGCGCCAGGAGATCCTGCATTGCTGAATGTGGATGCATTTTTTCTGGCGCTTGGTTTGCTTTATGAGGAACCTAATCTTGAGAACCAGGCAGAAAAGGCCTTGCTGGCTCTCTCTCAGGGCCAGGATGAAGCTGAGGTGTATTGTCAAAAATTTCGGAAATGGTCAGTGCTTACTCAATGGAATGAGTGTGCCCTGGCTGCAAATTTCAGAAAAGGTCTTTCTGAAGCCATTAAGAATGTTATGGTGGGGTTCCCCACGCCTGCAAGTCTGAATGACTCAATGGCTTTGGCCATTCAGATTGATCGGCGTTTGCGGGAGCGCAAATCTGCGCACCATCTGGCGGTGTTTTCTGAACAGAGATCTGAGTCTATGCAATGTGACCGAATTCTGACCAGAATTGAGCGGCAAAATCATAGACGTCAAAATGGGTTGTGCTTTTACTGTGGTGATTCAACTCATGTTATCTCAGCATGCTCTAAGCGCGTTAAAAAAATCGCTAAATCTGTCACCGTTGGTACTATACAGCCTAAATTCATTTTGTCTGTTACTTTAATTTGTTCTTTGTCATCCTACTCGGTTATGGCTTTTGTGGATTCAGGTGCTGCCCTGAACCTGATGGATTTGTCGTTTGCCAGGCGCTGTGGTTTTGTTCTGGAGCCTTTAGAATTCCCTATTCCACTGAGGGGAATTGATGCTACACCATTGGCTGAGAATAAGCCTCAGTATTGGACTCAAGTGACCATGTGCATGACTCCTGTACATCAGGAGGTGATTCGCTTTCTTGTGCTGCATAATTTGCATGATGTTGTCGTTTTGGGTCTACCATGGCTGCAGGCCCATAATCCAGTTCTGGATTGGAAAGCTATGTCTGTTTCAAGTTGGGGTTGCCAGGGGATTCATGGCGATGCTCCTTTGGTGTCAATTGCTTCTTCCACTCCTTCTGAGGTTCCTGAGTTTTTGTCGGACTACCAGGATGTATTTGATGAGCCCAGATCCGGTGCCCTGCCTCCGCACAGGGATTGTGATTGTGCTATAAATTTGATTCCTGGTAGTAAGTTCCCTAAGGGACGACTTTTTAATTTGTCTGTACCAGAACATGCCGCGATGCGGAGTTATATAAAGGAGTCTTTAGAGAAGGGACATATTCGCCCGTCCTCCTCCCCTCTTGGTGCAGGATTCTTTTTTGTGGCCAAAAAGGATGGTTCTCTGAGACCTTGTATAGATTATCGTCTTCTAAATAAAATCACGGTCAAATTTCAGTATCCTTTGCCATTATTATCTGATCTGTTTGCTCGGATTAAGGGGTCCAGTTGGTTCACCAAGATAGATCTTCGTGGTGCGTATAACCTTGTGCGTATTAAGCAGGGGGATGAATGGAAAACAGCATTTAATACGCCCGAAGGCCATTTTGAGTACTTGGTGATGCCTTTTGGACTCTCTAATGCTCCTTCTGTGTTCCAGTCCTTCATGCATGACATCTTCCGAGAATATCTGGATAAATTTATGATTGTGTATCTGGATGACATTTTGGTCTTTTCTGAGGACTGTGAGTCCCATGTGAAGCAGGTCAGGATGGTATTTCAGGTCCTGCGTGCTAATGCCTTATTTGTGAAGGGCTCAAAATGTCTCTTCGGAGTACAGAAGGTTTCCTTTTTGGGTTTTATTTTTTCTCCTTCTACTATTGAGATGGACCCAGTCAAGGTCCAGGCTATTCATGACTGGACTCAGCCTACATCTGTTAAGAGTCTTCAGAAGTTCTTGGGTTTTGCGAATTTTTACCGTCGCTTCATTGCTAATTTTTCTGGCGTGGTTAAACCCTTGACGGATTTGACCAAGAAGGGTTCTGATGTGACTAATTGGTCTCCTGCAGCCGTGGAGGCCTTTCGGGAGCTGAAGCGCCGGTTTTCTTCGGCTCCAGTTTTATGTCAGCCTGATGTCTCTCTTCCTTTTCAGGTCGAGGTTGATGCTTCTGAGATTGGAGCAGGGGCTGTTTTGTCGCAGAGAAGCTCTGATTGCTCTGTGATGAAACCTTGTGCTTTCTTTTCAAGAAAGTTTTCGCCTGCCGAGCGGAATTATGATGTTGGTAATCGGGAGTTGTTGGCTATGAAGTGGGCATTTGAGTGGCGACATTGGCTCGAGGGAGCTAAGCATCGTGTGTTGGTCTTGACTGATCACAAAAATCTGATTTATCTCGAGTCTGCCAAGCGGTTGAATCCTAGACAGGCTCGTTGGTTGTTGTTTTTCTCCCGTTTCAATTTCGTGGTCTCGTACCTGCCTGGTTCGAAGAACGTGAAGGCTGATGCTCTTTCTAGGAGTTTTGTGCCTGACTCTCCGGGAGTTTCAGAGCCGGCTGGTATCCTAAGAGAGGGAGTAATTTTGTCTGCCATTTCCCCAGATTTGCGACGAGTGCTGCAGAAATTTCAGGCGGATAGACCTGACCGTTGCCCACCAGAGAGACTGTTTGTCCCAGATAGATGGACCAGCAGAGTTATTTCCGAGGTTCATTCTTCGGTGTTGGCAGGCCATCCTGGGAGTTTTGGTACCAGAGATTTGGTGGCTAGGTCCTTCTGGTGGCCTTCCTTGTCACGGGATGTGCGTTCCTTTGTGCAGTCCTGTGGGATTTGTGCTCGGGCTAAGCCTTGCTGTTCTCGTGCCAGCGGTTTGCTTTTGCCTTTGCCTGTCCCGAAGAGGCCTTGGACGCACATTTCCATGGATTTTATTTCGGATCTTCCAGTCTCTCAGAGAATGTCTGTCATCTGGGTGGTGTGTGATCGTTTTTCCAAAATGGTCCATTTGGTGCCCTTGCCTAAGGTGCCTTCCTCCTCCGATTTGGTTCCTCTATTTTTTCAGAATGTGGTTCGCTTGCACGGCATCCCTGAAAATATTGTGTCTGACAGAGGATCCCAGTTTGTGTCCAGATTTTGGCGGATCTTTTGTGCTAAGATGGGCATTGATTTGTCTTTTTCGTCGGCCTTCCATCCTCAGACGAATGGCCAAACCGAGCGAACTAATCAGACCTTGGAAACTTATTTAAGATGTTTTGTTTCTGCTGATCAGGATGATTGGGTGACTTTTTTGCCATTGGCCGAGTTTGCCCTTAATAATCGGGCTAGTTCTGCTACTTTGGTTTCGCCTTTTTTCTGCAATTCTGGTTTCCATCCTCGTTTTTCCTCGGGTCAGGTTGAGCCTTCTGACTGTCCTGGGGTGGATTCTGTGGTGGATAGGTTGCAGCAGATTTGGAACCATGTGGTGGACAATTTGAAGTTGTCACAGGAGAAGGCTCAGCGCTTTGCCAACCGCCATCGCGGTGTGGGTCCCTGACTTCATGTTGGGGCTTTGGTATGGCTGTCTTCTCGGTATGTTCCTATGAAGGTCTCCTCTCCTAAGTTCAAGCCTCGCTTCATCGGTCCTTATAAGATTTTGGAAATCCTTAACCCGGTGTCATTTAGTTTGGACCTCCCAGCGTCGTTTGCCATTCATAACGTGTTCCATAGGTCTTTGTTGCGGAGGTATGTGGTGCCTGTGGTTCCTTCTGTTGAGCCCCCTGCCCCGGTGCTGGTTGAGGGCGAATTGGAGTACGTGGTGGAGAAAATCTTGGATTCTCGTGTTTCTAGATGGAGGCTTCAGTATTTGGTTAAGTGGAAGGGCTATGGTCAGGAGGATAATTCCTGGGTTGTCGCCTCTGATGTTCATGCGGCCGATTTGGTTCATGCCTTCCATGTGGCTCATCCTGATCACCCTGGGGGTTTTGATGAGGGTTCGGTGACCCCTCCTCAAGGGAGGGGTACTGTTGTGAACTCTGTTTTTGGGTTCCCTCTTGTGGTCACAAGTGGTACTGTGTGAGTGCTGTCTTTGGGCTCCCTCTGGTGGCTCTTTGTGTCTTTCTGCAGGTCTGAGGCGGATCAGCTGTCTCGTTATCTGTTAGCTGGTTTCCTATTTAGCTCACCTGGACTTTCAGTGTTTGCCTGCTGTCGATGTATTCAGTGCTATCTTGATCCTCCTGAATTCCTTCGCTATCAGTCTCTCCAAGAGAAGCTAAGTTTTCTGTTTGGTTATTTTTTGCTCATTAGTGTTCAATATGTTTCTTGGTTATTTACTTGTCCTTGTCCAGCTTGCTAATATGTGATTTCCTTGCTTGCTGGTAGCTCTAGGGGGCTGAGTTTCTCCCCTCACACCGTTAGTTGGTGTGGGGGTTCTTGTATTCTCAGCGTCGATATTTTGTATAGGGTTTTTTACTGACCGCACAGTTCCCTGCCTGTCTTCTGCTATCTAGTATTAGTGGGCCTCATTTGCTGAATCTGTTTTCATTTCTACGTTTTGTATTTTCCCCTTACCTCACCGTTAATATTTGTTGGGGGCTTACTGTATCTTTGGGGTCATTTCTCTGAGGCAAGTGAGGTCTTACTTTCTCTATAGGGGTAGCAAGTTTCTCAGGCTGCGTCGAGACGTCCAGGAATTTAGGCACGTTCACCGGCTACCTTTAGTGTGTTTGGTTAGGATCAGGTTTTGCGGTCAGTCCAGTTACCACCTCCCTAGAGCTCCTTCTATGTTCAGTAACTTAGCTAGTTCATTCTGTGATCCTCAGCCACTAAGGATCATAACACCACAGGTGGCGTCATGAACATTTTCCCTTTATCCCCTACAAACTTTATCATCAACATCCACTCATTCCCTTTTGTTGGGCGCTCAGGGCCATGGACCAAGTCACCGTTGCCATGACCACCCCTTTAAGAACCATGCGACCCGGTTCCAAGTACCCCATGTGATACAAAACTATGTAAAGCAGTCAATACAAGAGAAGATAGTATTCTGCTACAGATGGATCTGGATAAGTTGGAAACTTGGGCCGAGAGGTGGCAGATGTGGTTTAACAATGATAAATGTACGGTTATACACATGGAAAGAAGGAATCAATATCACCATTACACACTGAATGGAAAACCACTGGGTAAATCTGACATGGAGAAGGACTTGGGGATCCTAGTTAATGATAAACTTACCTGGAGCAGCCACTGCCAGGCAGAGGCTGCCAAAGGTAAACAGGGTCATGGGGTGCATTAACCTTTTTACCCACAAGGGTGGTTTGCCTGTTAATGACCAGGCCAATTTTTATAATCTGACCACTGTCCCTTTATGAGGTTATAACTCTGGAACGCTTCAACGGATCCCAGTAATTCTGACAATGTTTTCTCATGACATATTGTACTTCATGATAGTGGTAAATTTTCTATGATAAGACTTGCGTTTATTTGTGAAAAAAAACGGAAATTTGGCAAAAATTTGGAAAAGTGTGCAATTTTCCAACTTTGAATTTTCATGCCCTTAAATCACACAGATATGTCACACAAAATACTTAACAAGTAACATTTCCCACATGTCTCCTTTAGATCAGCACAATTTTGAAACCAACATTTTTTTTTTTGAGGAAGTTATAAGGGTTAAAAGTTGACCAGCCATTTCTCAATTTTACAACACCATTTTTTTAAGGACCACATCATATTTGAAGTCACTTTGAGGGGTCTATATGATAGAAAATACACAAAAGTGAAACCATTCTAAAATCTGAACCCCTCCAAGTGCTCAAAACCACATTTAAGAAGTTTATTAACCCTTCAGGTGCTTCATAGGAATTTTTGGAATGTTTAAAAAGTGAACATTTAACTTTTTTTCACAAAAAATTTAATTCAGATCCAATTTGTTTTATTTTACCAAGAGTAACAGGAGAACCACTGTTTGGGCACATGGCAGAGCTCGGAAGGGAAGGAGCATCGTTTGACTTTTCAATGCAAAATTGACACACCCCTAACCCCAATTCCAACCCTAACCCTAATCCCAACCGTAAACGTAATCCCAATCCTAACCCTAATGCAAACATTAGCCCCAAACCATAACTTTAGCCTCAACCCTAACCCTAAATTTAGCCCTGACCCTAACCCTAACTTTAGCCCCAACCATAACCCTAACTTTAGCCCTAACCCTAACGGGAAAATGGAAATAAATAAATTTTTTTAATTTTATTATTTTTCCCTAACTAAGGGGGTGATAAAGGTGGGTTTGATTTACTATTTATAGCGGGATTTTATATTGGGTTTTTATGTTTGGCAGCTGTCACACGCTAAAAGACGCTTTTTATTGCAAAAAATATTTTTTACATTCACATTTCACATTTTGAGAGCTATAATTTTTCCATATTTTGGCCCACGGAATCATGTGAGGTCTTGTTTTTTGTGGGACGAGTTGATGTTTTTATTGGTACAATTTTTGTGCTCATTACATTTTTTGATCGCTTTTATTACGATTTTTGGGAGGCAGAATGAACAAAAACCAGCAATTCATGCATTTCTTTTGGGGGGGCGTTTATACCATTACGCTTGTGGTAAATTTGATAAGGCAGTTTTATTCTTCGGCTCAGTACGATTACAGCGTTAACTCATTTATGTTTTTTTCATGTTTTGGCGCTTTTATACAATAAAAACTATTTTATATTAAAAAAAATAATTATTTTTGCATCGCTTTATTCTGAGAATTATAACTTTTTTTTTTTTTTTGCTGATGACACTGTATGGCAGCTCATTTTTTGTGGGACAAGATGATGTTTTCAGCGGTACCATGTTTATTTATATCCTTCTTTTTGATAGCGTTCTATTCCACTTTTTGTTCGGGGGTATGATGATAAAGCATTGTTTTTTTGCCTCATTTTTTATTTATTTTTTTACAGTGTTCATTGAAGGGGTTAACTAGTGGGCCAATTTTATAGGCCAGGTCACGGATGCGGCGATACTAAATGTGTACTTTTATTGTTTTTTTTTACTTTACATAAAGAAATGTATTTATTGGAACAATTTTTCTTCTTTATTTAGGAATTTTAAAAAATATATTTTTACACAGCATATATTTTTTTTTAACTTTTTTACATTGTCCCAGGGTGGGACATCACTGTATAGAGTCAGATCACCAGTGGCGTAACTACAAAGTTATGGGCCCCGGTGCGAACTTCCAAATGGGGCCCCCCCCTACCCCCCCCCACCTTCCCCCGCCCCCACAACCCCCCCACCTTCCCCCGCCCCGCTTCCCCTAGATACGCCTCGGACTGTTGCAGGAATCTCCTGCACTGCAACATGGTGTTGGGTGCCAGCACAGCCCACACAGTGGTATATCCAGCACAGCCCGCACAGTGGTATATCCAGCACAGCCCGCACAGTGGTATATCCAGCACAGCCCGCACAGTGGTATATCCAGCACAGACCGCACAGTGGTATATCCAGCACAGACCGCACAGTGGTATATCCAGCACAGACCGCACAGTGGTATATCCAGCACAGCCCGCACAGTGGTATATACAGCAGAGCCCGCACAGGGATATATACAGCAGAGCCTGCACAGTGGTATATAGAGCACAGCCCGCACAGTGGTATATACAGCAGAGCCCGCACAGGGATATATAGAGCACAGCCCGCACAGTGGTATATCCAGCAGAGCCCGCACAGTGGTATATACAGCACAGCCCGCACAGTGGTATATACAGCAGAGCCCGCACAGTGGTATATACAGCACAGACCGCACAGTGGTATATAGAGCACAGCCCGCAGTGGTATATAGAGCACAGCCCGCACAGTGGTATATAGAGCACAGCCCGCACAGTGTTATATACAGCAGAGCCTGCACAGTGGTATATAGAGCACAGCCCGCACAGTGGTATATACAGCACAGCCCGCACAGTGTTATATACAGCAGAGCCCGCACAGTGGTATATAGAGCACAGCCCGCACAGTGTTATATACAGCAGAGCCCGCACAGTGGTATATACAGCACAGCCCGCACAGTGTTATATACAGCAGAGCCCGCACAGTGGTATATAGAGCACAGCCCGCACAGTGTTATATACAGCAGAGCCCGCACAGTGGTATATACAGCAGAGCCCGCACAGTGGTATATACAGCAGAGCCCGCACAGTGGTATATACAGCAGAGCCCGCACAGGGATATATACAGCAGAGCCCGCACAGGGATATATACAGCAGAGTCCCCACAGGGGTATATACAGCAGAGCCCGCACAGGGATATATACAGCACAGCCCCCACAGGGGTATATACAGCACAGCACAGCCCGCACAGGGGTATATAGAGCACAGCCCACATCTCATCTCATCCCCCCCCCCCCCCGATAATGGCCCCACAGTCCGGTTAAAAAGAAAAAAAAAAAAAAAAAAACTCTCCTCACCTTTCCTTTTGCCCGCGCTGCTCCTGGCGGCTGAAGTCTGCCCAGGACACTGCAGGTGCGCGATGATATGACGTCATCGCGCACCCGCAGTGTACTGTCAGAGGCAGAGCGGGGAATGATGGGAGAGGAAGCGTCAGGTGACGCTCTCTCCTCCCATCATTGCATTGAACTATACCGGTGTCATAGACGCCGGTATAGTTAAATGCGGCGGCGGCGGCGGCGGCACTGGGGGGGGTTCCGGGGGAGGAACAGTGCAGCGGCCCACTACTGGCATCGGCTCTTCTGGCATTTGCCAGAAGTGCCCGATGGCCAGCCTGGCCCTGCTCAGACCTGCCGGCCCGGGGCCCCTGACCTGCGGGGCCCGGTCGCAATGGCGACCGCTGCGACCGCGGTAGTTACGCCCCTGCAGATCACTAATCTGACAGGCAGTGAAGGAGGCTTCTCAGGTTCTGCTCTCAGCAGGCACTGATAAGCTACCTCCCTGCAGGACCCGGAAGGACCCCGCGGCCATCTTGGATCCAGGGGACTGCAGACAGGAAGAACCTCAGAACAACGTGATCACATGAAGTTGTTCTGAGGGTCTGAGGGAAGCACGCAGGGAGCCCCCTCCCTGCACGATGCTTCTCTATGCCACCGGAACGCTGCAAATCTAGTTTGATCGCACTGTTCCGGGAGTTAAATTGCCAGGAGCGGTCCGTGGCCACTCATGGCACTTAGTGCCGGGTGTTAGCTGTGAGAATCAGCTGACACCCGCCCCCGATCGGCCACACACCACCGATGTCCATGGCCAATCGGCTTCAACGTACTATCCCGTCCATGGTCAGATGGGCCCAGCCCACATGGATGGGATAGTACGTCAGATGTCAGAAAAGGGTTAAAAGAGGTCTGGATGCACATGATGAGAGCATTATGCCGCCTCTGTACAAATCCCTGGTTAGACCGCACATGGAGTACTGTGTAGTTTTGGGCACCAATGCTCAGGAAGGATATAATGGAACTAGAGTGAGTACAAAGGAGGGCAACAAAATTAATAAAGAGGATGGGGGAACTACAATACCCAGAGAGATTAGAAAAATTAGGATTATTTAGTCTAGAAAAAGACAACTGAAGGGCGATCTAATAACCATGTATAAGTAAGTATATAAGGGTACAATACAAATATCTCTCCGAGGATCTGTTTATACCAAGGAAGGTGATGGTCACAAGAGGGCATTCTCTCCATCTGGAGGAGAGGTTTTTCCACCAACATAGAAGAGGATTCTTTACTGTTAGTGCAGTGAGAATCTGGAATTCCTTGCCTAAGGAGGTGGTGATAGTGAACTCAGTCGAGGTATTCATGAGAGGCCTGGATGTCTTCCTGGAGCGTAACAATATTGTATCTTACAGTTATTAGGTTCTTTAGAAGGATGTACTGTAGATCTGGGGATTTATTCTGACGGAATATAGGCTGAACTGAATGGACAAATGTCTTTTTTTGGCCTTGCTAACTATGTTATTATGTTATTATGTCTCTTGGGTGTCACAGCACTTGATTTGGTTCCCTCCAGATTCCTGAGAGGTCACAAGAGCTGTCACAAAAGTCTGAAATCCAGGGTCTCATCGCCCTCCAAATTTTCGTCCATGTCCTTGACTGGTTGTTCATAGGTCAATATGGATTGTGCATCCGCGTGATTATTTTCAGCCTACATCTGATATACCTGCACTTGGACATCCTTGCAACCCACTGCTGTTCCAATGCTTCTAGTTTTGGATTATTTAGGCAAGCAAGTGTGTTATCAGTCTACACATGAACTTTTGACCCCAACAAATACTCCGCAAATTTCTCAGTCATTGCCCATACCAGGACTAACAATTCCAATTTGAATGAGCTGCAATTTTCAAGATTCCTCTCCATATCCTCTAGAGATCGATTGGCATAGTTGATTACCCGTTTTCGTCCCTCTTGGACCTCGGCCAGCACAGCCACCAGACTGTAGAGAGTCCCGTCTGTGTATGATACAAATGACTGAGACAAGTCTGTGTATGCCAAGATGGTAGCATTCATCAACACGAGCTTTAGTGTCTGGAAAGTTTCTTCCTTCCTCGATCTCTAATGGATCAGCCGGCCTTTGGAACCTCCTGACATCCCCCACAGCAGCTCATAGAGAGGCACTGCAGTCTTCGCAAAATCCCTGATGAACCTTCTGTAAATAAACATGACCAGCTGCCGGGCCACTACGTCCAACGTCAGCAAGGCTATCTCTGCCTGTAAGGCAGGCGTCATGAAGTGAATTTGTAACAAACTCTTTAGATGTTCAATCCAGTCCCATATCAGTAAGTTATCACCCATAAATGTTGACATATTACTGAGCATAGATCTGAGGAGGAGGTTACACCCTATGGCCTCAGTTACCGACTGGTCTTCCATTCCTGCGTTCGAGTGTTGCATCCTGCAGATTACGCTAAATGTAAGCAGGAGCATGGATGCAACAGCGCAGAGAATGAGGAGACAGTGGCAACTTAACCAACACTTATTTATTTGATTAACACACCTAAAGCGGTGCGTTTGACACATTAGCAATGTATATAAAAAACAATGAAAGTACAGTAAATTTGATGACACAGAATATTTACACAATTCTAACTGCACTCTATTATTACAATTAAACACTAGTATCGTCAAAGGCGTCTTGGTCCTAAAGTCTTAACCCTAAGGTAGTCAATGGCTCTGTCAGACCCGTCATCATTATCACTCTCTAGGCAATATAAAATGTGGTGCAGGCCCTAGCGGGAGTCTACGATACTCTGCAGTTGGCAGCAAGTCCTGGATCTAAGAGTCACTTTTCATGCTGGCTGCTTCCATCCCTGGTCCCTTGTTTTTGTACCGCATGTCTACACTGGAGGTTATAGCTCACACATACATTCCTCTTTTGCAACTTGGTGGTCTTACTTTTGGCTCTGGTTCTATTCAGTCAGTTTGGGTCTCTCCACTCCGGTCTCTCTTCTCTGATCCAGGTCACCTTGGTCTGGTCTCTCAGTTCCTTCATTACGATCTGGTCTCTCTGTTCCTTCACTTGGGTCTCGTCTCTCAGTTCTTTCACTCGGATTTCATCTCGCATAATGATGGCTGTAAGACAACTCCAAGACCTTACATGTCTGTCCTGCTACAGGTCCAGGAGTCGATTCCCCCTCTTCACAGCCCTCCTGAGCCTTTTATAATTGTTAACTGCACCAAAGCTACCACCTGGCCTGGTGTTTCCTTCATCATATCCCTCTCAGGAACCATGTCATCATAAAGTTCATGTTGATGTGGCTCGTGCTACCTTCTCTCATCCAACAATATTTATCCAGTAGATGGCGGTGCTTGCTTGCCTCAAACTGTGGGAATCTGTCTTTCTGTCCACCTCTTTACATTAGCAAAGTGGATGTCATTTCTTGAAAACTCCACTTTACACATAGGCAGATTATAATGAGGACACTATGTGACGGCTCATAATGTATATAGGACGCTATGTGGGAGCTCATTCTGTACATAAGAGGCTATGTGAGAACTTATACTGTGTATAGGAGGCTGCATGGGGCTAATACTGTATATTAGAGGCTATGTGGGGATTTATGCTGAATATAAGGAAGCTATGTGGAGGCTTATATTGAATATAGTATGATGAAAAAGCATAGTTTTAGCTATGTTCTTTATTTTTTTATTTAGTGTTCACTAAAGGGGTTAACTAGTGTAACAGATTTATAGATCAGGTCATCCCAGATGAGGTTTAATATGTTTTCTTTTTTTTTCTTTTGTGATTTTTTTTAAATAGTTAAAAAATATATATTTTTTATTTTTTCCTTTTTTACTTAGTCCCTACATGGGACTGGCAGAGGGCAAAAATGACTCTCAACTTTCACTTCTCTGATCAGTGGTCAGCTTTACACTGAAAGAACGCTTGTTAGACCCTGATGCTGTATAACAGGCCACCATAGCTAGCAGGCCCGAGGTCATAATTTGGTCCTCGGCTCCCCACTTGCTCACAATCTTCTAAATGCCACAATTGCTATTGATCCTGGCATCTACAGTGCCTTGCGAAAGTATTCGGCTCCCTGGAACTTTCCAACCTTTTCCCACATATCATGCTTCAAACATAAAGATACCAAATGTACATGTTGATGGAGATCGTTTGTGAACAGCAGTTTTCAGCTCTTTCCACAGATTCTCGATTGGATTGAGGTCTGGACTTTAACTTGGCCATTCTAACTCTTGGATACGTTTATTTGTGAACCATTCCATTGTAGATTTAGCTCTATGTTTAGGATCATTGTCTTGTTGGAAGACAAATCTCCGTCCCAGTCTCAGGTCTTTTGCAGACTCCAACAGGTTTTCTTCAAGAATGGTCCTGTATTTGGCTCCATCCATCTTCCCATCAATTTTAATCATCTTCCCTGTCCCTGCTGAAGAAAAACAAGCCCAAACCTTGATGCTGCCACCAGCATGTTTGACAGTGGGGGTGGTGTGTTCAGAGTGATGAGCTGTGTTGCCTTTACGCCAAACATATCGTTTGGCATTATTGCCAAAAAGTTCGATTTTGGTTTCATCTGACCAGAGCACCTTCTTCCACATGTTTGGTGTGTCTCCCAGGTGGCTTGTTGCAAAGTTTAAACAACGCTTTTTATGGATATCTTTGAGAAATGGCTTTTTTCTTGCCATAAAGGCCAGATTTGTGCAGTGTCGAATACTTTCGCAAGGCACTGTAGAAGACAACACAGTATTAACACCATTGGAACTGAGGAAATCAGGTCCCAATGATGTCACCGGTCAGAGCTATCGGGACTCTGGGAGTCCTGAGCGCTGCAAGACTGCTGACCATAGAGAAACGTTGGCACTGCACAAAGCTCAGCAACCGTTTATATACAGTCGGGGTGGTGAAGGAGTTAAAGGAGAAAAAGTTGTGCTCTAGAATAAATTTCAAAAGTTCAAGAACCAAGTTATTGTGCAGGATGAACAGCGTACCTTTCAACCTAATATAGTGATCTACTTCCATTATACCTGCCTTTGCCTTGTGTGGAATGCTGCTATAAACTATTCTACATCAATTTATGCCAGCTACACATCTTCAGTTAGAACAATATCCTCAAGTTTGTATGAGGGTAAGGAAATGACAAATGGTCTTAAAATTCTGTCAAATAGTCACTATAATTCTGGGTAAAGGAGTTAATCCCAGACACAATATGTCGGCATTCTAATAGATTAAGGAATTTCGGGGACATAAAGTCCATTTCATTCTTAGAGATAAACTTCAGATTCATTATTGCAGTCAGTAAGTCCTGTAGTCCCTGTCAAAAGGTCCCTCCTCAGTATCATGTAGGAAGATCTATCCTGTAATAAAGCCATGCTCATTTTTGTGTAGGTAAGATGGTCCAATTCTACTAAGTTGTCACCCTTGTCAGAAGCTTTAAAGATTAGGTCCTCACTTTTCGCCAGGCCATATAAAGCCTTTCTTTCCATACTTGATAGATTAGAAACATATCTCCTGTCAGTCTTCCCAATCTTTTTAAAATCGTTTGTGACTGTACACGTGTCAGTATTGGTGAAATCAGTACTATGTGGCATTTTAGTACTCTTTAGTTTAAAGTCAGTGACAGGTCCCTGGCCCAGTTGTCTATTGCTCTCTTCCATTAAATCCACTAGCAGTCTCACATTCCGGAGATCTTCTTTAGTAATACCCAGTGATGCATATTCTGCCAGATCTTGAGTCCTCCATTTCAGTTTCCTTGAGAAAAGATTTATGCCTTTTACCCAACCAAATTGACCAAATTTGTTACTGGGCACAAAGGAGAGACCCTTATGTAGGACAGACTTCTTAACAGAAGATAGATCATAGGGGGAGATAAATCATTTTATTCTTATTCAAAGGTGTCACTTTTTTACTTACCGAGCGCCCCCCTATCTCTTTTGCAGTTGATATGGGTCAAAGTTTCCCCTTCTCTCTAGATTACTTGCTGCTAAATGTATTGGAACTGCTACATTAAATGTATGATACCTCTAACTAGATTACCATCTTAAAATAAGACCACATAAGAGTTGATAGTCCTATTTATTAAAAAAAACAATATAAGAGATACTAGCCAAAATTCTAGGACAATGTTTTGTGTATATACAACTCTGGCAAAAATTATGAGACCACAGCAAAATTTTCAGTTTGCCTGATTTTTCTCCTTATAGGTATATTTTTTAGCAAAATGTTAATTGTTCTTTTATTCTATAAACTACTGACAACATGTCTCCAAAGTTCCAAGCAATACATTTTGTATTTATTTTCTGAAAATGAGAAAATGGTCAAAATAACAAAAAAATGCATTGCTTTCAGACCTCAAATAATGCAAAGAAAAGCAGTTCATACTTATTTAGAAACAACAATACTAATGTTTTAACTCAGGAAGAGTTCAGAGATCAATATTTTGTGGAATAACCATGATTTCTATTCTCAGCTTTCATGCGTCTTTCACACTGCTTTGGGTGACCTTATGCGACTCCTGGTACAGTCCAGTATAGAGGGTGGCAGCTCTATCTTTAGCACTGAAGCACTTTATCTCCCATGCAAGCTAGTCCCCTGATGATCCTGCTTGCAAAGAAACGCGTTTGGACCTTCTAACAGGGAGAGTGCAGGGCTTGTTACATTGTAGGGGTAGCTGTGGACTGTCCTTGTAAGGACAGGAGTTCGGGGATTGAGATTCATTGATAGCTCCGCAGGGATTGACAGGGTATTGTCTCCTGAGGTCGTGCGATAACGGATTTTTCCATAGAAGCACCATTGGGGCTCCATTCATCCTCGACAATTGGTGAGATTGTTCCATTATTATTATTCTCCCAATTGTTTGCACCCCTCCTCATTTATCTTTCAGTATATGATTGACCGCTAATAATAATGCAACCAAGGCACCCGTTTAATTGTTTGGGTATCTGATTAGTGCCATTGGTTTATGCCATTTTTTTAAACCAGGTTCCTTTTTCAGAGGATGTGTTCCAACATCCAAAACAAAACCCACAAGGAGAAAAACCTGCCCGGATAGTACCAGGGACACCAGCCAGGTGTTTATAATTCGATGCTTGTTTGATAGTGGGAACACATCCTCTGAAAAAGTATTCCGCTCCACCTTTACCGATTCTGATGCTACGAATGTATTCACCATCAGAGACACTATTACCTGTGCCACCACCAAAGTCATATATCTAATCGAATGTCCATGCAAAAAGCTATATGTAGGGTGCACCAAGAGGCCACTTATGGTCCGGATTAAAGAACATTTTATGAACATCCATAAAGGCTTCCTTGGCCATCCGCTTTCACGTCATTTTTGTGAAAGGCATAATAAATCTACCAAGGGAGTCATCTTTCTGGGAATTCAAAGGATTAGGCAAAGTTTAAGAGGGGGCAATTTAATAAAAGCTATGTCCCGGTCTGAGTCCCAGTGGATTTTTTCCCTGGATAGCCTTGCCCCCAAAGGCCTCAACCATGGGTTAGAAATATATGCTTTTTAGTCATTTTTCATCTGCATCACCGTTGTTAATTTACTATCCAGGTTTTCTTGCAGGGATGGCCTAGTAGCGCACTTCTTCACACTCATGTAATAAGGCCCTATTGCAACCTTGCCTATCCCGGCTAGAGTTAGCCTGGCAAACATAGGCCATATGTTTTTATTCTTCGCAGTTTTTATCATGTTTTTTTCTTACTATGTATAACTTATTATACTCCTATATATATTTTCTGTGTAATAAAGGTTCGTGTTTTTTAGTTTAGTTAGTTCTAAATTATGTTGATCCCTTTTTAATCAGTAAAACACATGCATATTTTTATATATACAGTCATGGCCAAAAGTATTCACACCCCTGCAATTCTGTCAGATAATACTCAGTTTCTTCCTGAAAATGATTGCAAACACAAATTCTTTGGTATTATTATCTTCATTTAATTTGTCTTAAATGAAAAAACACAAAAAGAATTGTCCTAAAGCCAAATTGGATATAATTCCACACCAAACATAAAAAAGGGGGTGGACAAAAGTATTGGCACCGTTCGAAAAATCATGTGATGCTTCTCTAATTTGTGTAATTAACAGCACCTGTAACTTACCTGTGGCACCTAACAGGTGTTGGCAATAACTAAATCACACTTGCAGCCAGTTGACATGGATTAAAGTTGACTCAACCTCTGTCCTGTGTCCTTGTGTGTACCACATTGAGCATGGAGAAAAGAAAGAAGACCAAAGAACTGTCTGAGGACTTGAGAAACCAAATTGTGAGGAAGCATGAGCAATCTTAAGGCTACAAGTCCATCTCCAAAGACCTGAATGTTCCTGTGTCTACCGTGCGCAGTGTCATCAAGAAGTTTAAAGCCCATGGCACTGTGGCTAACCTCCCTAGATGTGGATGGAAAAGAAAAATTGACAAGAGATTTCAACGCAAGATTGTGCGAATGTTGGATAAAGAACCTCGACTAACATCCAAACAAGTTCAAGCTGCCCTGCAGTCCGAGGGTACAACAGTGTCAACCCATACTATCCGTAGGCATCTGAATGAAAAGGGACTGTATGGTAGGAGACCCAGGAAGACCCCACTTCTTACCCCGAGACATAAAAAAGCCAGGCTGGAGTTTGCCAAAACTTACCTGAAAAAGCCTAAAATGTTTTGGAAGAATGTTCTCTGATCAGATGAGACAAAAGTAGAACTTTTTGGGCAAAGGCATCAACATAGAGTTTACAGGAGAAAAAAAGAGGCATTCAAAGAAAAGAACACGGTCCCTACAGTCAAACATGGCGGAAGTTCCCTGATGTTTTGGGGTTGCTTTGCTGCCTCTGGCACTGGACTGCTTGACCGTGTGCATGGCATTATGAAGTCTGAAGACTACCAACAAATTTTGCAGCATAATGTAGTGCCCAGTGTGAGAAAGCTGGGTCTCCCTCAGAGGTCATGGGTCTTCCAGCAGGACAATGACCCAAAACACACTTCAAAAAACACTAGAAAATGGTTTGAGAGAAAGCACGGGAGACTTCTAAGGTGGCCAGCAATGAGTCCAGACCTGAATCCCATAGAACACCTGTGGAGAGATCTAAAAATGGCAGTTTGGAGAAGGCACCCTTCAAATATCAGGGACCTGGAGCAGTTTGGCAAAGAAGAATGGTCTAAAATTCCAGCAGAGCATTGTAAGAAACTCATTGATGGTTACAAGAAGCGGTTGGTCGCAATTATTTTGGCTAAAGGTTATGCAACCAAGTATTAGGCTGAGGGTGCCAATACTTTTGTCTGGCCCATTTTTGGAGTTTTGTGTGAAATGATCAATGTTTTGCTTTTTGCTTCATTCTCTTTTGTGTTTTTTCATTTAAGACAAATTAAATGAAGATAATAATACCAAAGAATTTGTGTTTGCAATCATTTTCAGGAAGAAACTGAGTATTATCTGACAGAATTGCAGGGGTGTCAATACTTTTGGCCATGACTGTAGTGCTACATGTTTTTAGCGTAAGTGTTGTTATGATATTCTGGAGATTTGACTGTAGAAGTGATCTTTCGCACCTCTATACTCCACCATTGGAATCTACGGCGGGTGTAGGTCTGAGGTGTTCTACCCAAGTATCATTATGATAGTAGCTATTACAGTGGGTTAAACGGGCGGGCAGATATTTTTGATTGACAACGGGTGGGGGTACATATGTTTGGGTGCATCCAGTGACCGGCAACTCTGATGAAGAAGGACGCCAATCCTTCGAAACGCGTCGGTTTTTGGTCCCTGTGTTGCCCCGTACTATTGTTGTGACGTCACACGCTGAGCCTTTGGCCAGCCACTCCCCCTTCCCTGCTCGTATCCAGGGACGCTACCGGCCGGGGCTTTCCCTGGCTCTACGCAACTTCCGTATCGCCGCGCTGCGGTGCGGTTGATCCCCTCTGCCCGCCCGCCGCTCTGATAATTCCTCTACATGCCGGACCACCTTTTCCCGCTTAGGACTACATCTATCACGACACGTGCTGCCGCAACTCTCTACTGGTGAGTTCCTGCGTGTCATCAGCAACATTATTGTAGTTATTGGTTAAGGACTTGTTGTTACGTGGTACTAGTAACGTGGTATTAGTCGCAGTGTATTTACGGTGGTCGGGTGAGCACGGCACACAACACCCCCTGGGGGATCTAGTATACTCTCTCTATGTGTGGGGGCTTCAGTATCGTTTAATTTTGTCATTGGCTCCAATATTCCTCTAGAGCGGATTCAAGTGTTTTTACATTTCTTAGTTTTTATTTACAGTGGTGGCACCACCCTGTTTTGTTTCCTTGCAGCTGAGGTGTTTCTATTCTCTGCGAGGTAGCACGGGTGGATTTTTTTACATTTAGATTACTAGCACTTGTTTTGCCATCCAGCTTGTCCTATTGCAAGAAGATTGTGAACATCACAGCAGTGTTTTTTATACTTTCCTTCATTAAATAAGATATGGTTCAGATGGTCATCTAATCAGAAGCACATTATGTAGAATGAGGTGTACTCTGGTTGGAATTCAACGGACACTGGAATGGAATATATATATTTTGTACTGTGGATAATGGCTGCATAGTCGATGGGAGGTAAGATTTAGATTTCAACTTCATTGTAGAGCATACAGCATCAAAGCTACATGGTAATGCCAAAGCCCTCTCAAGAATCCCTTGTCTGGTAGTAGAAAGTGCCAAGCCCCACGGCTTTAGGCAGAGGGGAAGGTATGTAGTGTGACTAATGGTCACGTAGTCGATGGGAGCTTTGTGTCTCAGAGATGCCCTGTCTCTGTACTGTAACCTGAAGTATTTTCTCTAGTGCATAAAAGCACTAAGATTTTGGTTTGTTGCACCTGGAACTGGGTTACGGGTAGCTGTGAGAGATGGCACCTTTGGGTGTGGTTAACAGCCTATATAATGGAGGCTGTTGTTTGGCACATGGTTTGTGTGTTGGGAGGGAGAAGGCCTCCTGTGTGTGTTTGGCTCCAGACCGAGCCTGAATACTGGACACTACCCCAGCCTGTGTGCCGACAGGTCTGGCAGAGCAGAGCCCTTTTGTATTTTGTTTGCCTGGTCTAAAGGCTGCATGATTTCTGTTTTTCTTCTGGGTTTATGAAGCAATAAACCCAAATGAACTTTTATAGGAACAAGCCTCCTGTTTTCCTCTCGTCGCACCCAAGTGAGTAAAACCCCTACAGCTGGTGCTAGACGTGTGGGCAGCATTCCCAGCAGAGACATGCGACTGCTACAGGGAGGACTGCATGTCCTGCTTTAAGTCTGTCGCAAGCCAGCAAGCATAGCCAGAAAAATGGAGTACCTGCTGAAACACCTGGTCCAGTTGCATCAGCACCAGCAAGAGTCTGTTGTTACAGCAGATTCAGCAGAGTCAGCAGAGTCAGCAGGAGCAACGGCAGCAGATGCAGCTTCTGGCAGCCACCATCCAGGGCAGGATAAGCGCCCCAACCCCAAGTCCGACTTATGATCTCCATGTCTGGAAGGAGGTAAGATGGACTTTGCGGAAAATGACCCCCGGGGTTGACATTGAGGCCTTCCTGATGGTGTTGAAAGGGTCGCCAAGAGGGAGAAACTCCCGCCAGAGCAGTTGGCAGAGGTACTGGCACCATACTTGATGGGAGAACCCCAGAAGGCATACTGTGATTTAGCTTTGCAGGACACCAAAGAGAATGACAAGCTAAAAAGTGAGATTCTTGCGCACTGTGGGATGACAATGACTATCAAGGCACAGCAGGTTCACCGCTAGGCGTATTACCAGAACAAACCACCTCGCTCCCAAATGTTTGACCTGTTGCACCTGGTCCAGAAGTGGCTGCAGCCAGACTCCTCTACACCTGTGCAGATGGTAGGATTGTGGTGATGGACCAGTTTGTGCACTCGCTGCCAAGGTCCATACAGACTTGGGTTGCCCAGGGTGATCCCTGGAATGCCAATGAACTGGTTGAGAGATACTAGGGGGTTGAAGGTTCACTGGGAAGGCAGCCCACTCCATAATGGGGGTCCCAACATTGGGCGGAGGCTGAAAAGGAGGTGAGGCATCCAAGGTCCAAAGGGGCGGGGGAGGTGGTGCTCAAGATCCCTACGGGTGATGTTGTTTGATGGGGGTGCCACGGCCCAGGCCATATAGTCACCTGTTGTCCCCTGACCCTGGAGCAGATGAACTGCAGCATAGGACGCTGATGTCCATATTAAAGGAACAAGCCTCCTATTTTCCTCCCATCACACCAAAGTGAGTAAAACCCCTACAATAAAAATATCTATAGTGGTTTAATACTGGTGTTGTCTGAGTTTTTCTGTTATTTTTTAGGATGATAGATGGGTGCCATTTGCATCAGTGTGCCAACCTCCACGGCTAGGCATGGGAAGATTAGGTCAATTGAAGGTGAACTCCCCCACCCCCTTACCCCTATCTGTATTCACTTGACCAACAATACCCTATCACAGTAGTTCTTTAGAACCCATTTTTGCTCAAAGTTTGTCAGCTTTTCCATGGTATAGTCTATAAGATTTTCATTAACCAATAAAAGTAATGTTTTATATGTAGTGTAATTTCTGTGATGCATAATATCTGGCTATAGTGCAGAATCTGTATGACCTTCTTAAACTACATTGTTTTTATTTTAGTCAAGATCAAGTGTAAATTTATGAAAGAGAAATCTGAGGCAAAATCCATGTATTAGGCTAGGTTCACATTAGCGCTTCAGTCGGCAGCGTGGTGCTGCGGACTTCTTTCCTTAAGCTCAGCCTACTCTGCATGCGTCCTGCATACCTATCTTTAACAATGTGCATGCAGGGACATGCAATGTATGCAGATGCGTCGGCGTACTTCATTTTGAAGTGCCCTCCGAACGCAACAAAAATGTTGCATTTTCTTGCATTCAGCGGGCACGTCAAATCGATGCACGCAGACACATCTGCATACAATGCATGTCCCTGTGTACCCAATGTTAAAGATAGGTATGCAGGATGCATGCGGAAGTAGGTGGAGCTTAAGGAAAGAAGTCCGCAGCACCACGCTGCGGACTAATACAATAATGTAAACCTGGCCTTACATATGAATGCTGCAGATTTAGCCCTTAGCATTGCATGATGAAAATCAGTGGCGAATCCACAACATAGCAGGTATGGAACAGAATTGAAAAACAACAACATGACTTCATATCCACATCAGAAAATATATAACATGTGAATTAATGTTTAAGTACTCCATTCACATGTATTGTTCTGATTTGGAGTATGATGCTAAACATTAGATACTTTTCCTCGTATCACATCTTGGTTGACTTAGTTGAATCCACTATTTGCACTAAAATGTTGTCCAAATTTGACAGATTTGAAGCCACTCCTTCAATTCTTTTTCTAGACCCTTTTCCAAGTGATGTAGTGAAATGCAAAGAAGTGTCAAAGACAGAAAAAATCTAATCCAAGTCATGAGAACTAGAGAAGAACTGATTTGTAAATAAACTTTGTATAGAAATCTATAGCTATCTACATCTCAGAACACCCTGCATGTAAAATATACTGCTATTCATCGTGCTTGGTAAGAAATGTAATCGCTTAAATGTATCTAAAGGTTTCTAGATATTGTACACAAGCTATTTTACTCTATCATAATGTCTAAGAGCCAAATCTATTACGGTACATCTAAAAGACTCTAATAGCCGAGATATCAGCTCAGGAATATCAGTCAAGGCCATGTCTTGCAGGCAATAGCCGAACCATGGAAATTCATTTACCTTTTCATTATTTACTCAGAGTGTCTGTATTATATTTGTATAGATTTTATCCAGCAAAATAGACAGCAAATGTAATAACATAACAGAAAGAGGGAACATTCCCTGAATGCACTATTTTGGCTATTTTGACTTGTTTCCCATGTTGTCTTAGTAAAAGCACAACTAATCTAATTTTCTGACATGTATGCATGTATACCAAAAGGATTAAGAAAAATCAAACAAAAAAAGAAAACAAATGACTAATAAAATAATATCCGTCTTTTGATTTCACTAGAGTTCTAGCAAATCTGATAGTTTGCAAATAAGCAGTGAAATCTGAATAAGAAATGGATTTTTTGCCTTTTTCTATTTGTTTGTCTGTTACTTTAAATGGCATGAACATTTTTGCAACAAATCCTTTTATTGTACTAGTGCATCTAAAAGATAATAAAGCTAAATTACATAAAATATTTTTCTATTTTTTATAATACAGTTGTTAAGCAGAGCTATGCATACCAAGATTTTGTTACTGTGACTATCAAATCTGACTGAACAATTTTCTGGGGCAGAGTCATCTTTTGTGCCTTTTATTTAAGTGACTTTTCTATTTGGTCTTGTTTTCTTCATTGCCGTTTTTCATTCAAAATTCTTTAAAATGGAACATGGTAATTGATGAATTTTGCGAAAAAAATAACAGTTTGTTTTGTTTTTTTTACTTTTCCCTTTTTTTCCTGCATTTTTACTGCTAAAAGTCACATTTTCATTTAATATGTTGAATGTTATTCTTCAACTGCGCAAAAAATAAAATTAGACATTTTAAAACTTCACTAGGATAGTGGAAAAGAAATGTGCAAAAATGTTATGACATTTCAAAAGACATAAATGTGGAATTAGGCTAAAACATCTGGAAAAACAAGACCATGACCACAATCCAGAACAAAAAAAGCAGATGAAATCAAGAAGTTAACTTTAAAAAAGCGCAAATTAAATAATGAATAAAGAGTAAACATAAAATTCACTTTTAAACTGTTAGAACCCTTTTTGCTCCAGAAAAAAGGGACAACGACAATGATGAATTAGACATAGTCAGGCGCTCCCTACTGTGAAAGGCATGCACCTGCTATTTTCCACTTAAAATACGTAATATTTGTCTAGCAGTTGTGCGACTAGCGCAAACTGGGTAGAGATAATTTTACGTGACAATTTGGCAGGGACAATAATTTTCATTACTCCGCATTTGGAGTGTGTCAGCAAGGCAATTGAAAAAAAAATCATAATTTTCTATTGGTTTAAAAAATAGCGTATCTTTATGTAGTGGTTGTGCTACTGGCGCAATCCGGGTACAGATAATCTTACGTGACAATTTAGCAGGGGCAATAATCTTCATTACTCCATTGTTGGGGTGTGTCAGCAGGGGAATCAATAGGGAGTGCAAGTTTCACCATTGCATAATGTGCCAAGTTTTCACAAAGTACAAAATATTAGCCACGTAGGGTATACATAAATGACCACAAAGTACTTGTTGCAGAAGCAGGAGGAGGAGGTGTTTTCATGAACAAAATGGGTTTGGATCTTAAGGGATGGATGTTAAGATAACTTCCCAAACAAAACATTTGGGCTGCTTTAACATTATGTTGCGGTCATCCGTAGAGCTTACAAAGTCACCGGAAATCCTGCCCTTGTTCAATTTTAGAAGAGTCAGCCTGTCTGCATTTTCCGTTGACAGGTGTGTGTGCCTCTATCCATTATAATTGCACCAGCCAAAATAAAAACCTGCTCAGACAACACACTTGCAGCAGGGCATGGTAGCACCTCCAAGGTGTTGAAGGAGAGGTTGGGCCAAATGTGGAGCTTGGACAACCAATAGTTATAGGGCACTGAAGAATAAGGAAGGACGCTGGTATTGTCACTTAAGTAGTCCTTCACCATCTTAGTCAACTTCTCCCTCCTCGTCATGGTTACACCCACAGATAGCCTTTGCTGATGTGACAGTCTTATGAAAATGTGTAAGTTGGTGGACATTTCCCACCCCCTGAGTTACACCTGGTGTGCGTTGCGTGGCCCTCCCCTGTAATCCTTTTGGTTGAAAAAAGCCGGTACCTCTGCCAGCAGCGTTGTATGAGGGTAACCATTTTAGCAAGTCTTTCACAACAGCCCTCTGTCACACATGCACTGAAAATGGCACATCTGCCTCTGACATGAGAAGCAAATTTCTCCGTGGGTCAAGAAAGGTGCACAGCCAGTATTTCAGGTTGGACAAAATGAGTTTCACGCAAGGGTCTTGGGAAAGGCATCTGGACATTGACTCTTTGTAGTCTGCCACACATGGCAGAGTTCAACGTTCAGTGTCCTCACCAGGAAGGACACTAGCCATCCTCTCCTCCTCACTACCCATAGGCTCCTCCTCCTCTTCAGGCCATCCATGCTAGACAGGCATGAAGCTGGGATTGGAAGTCCCCTTTGTAGCGCAGACATAAAACTCCTGTTCCACCTCATCTTTCTCCTCATCACCCAATGTGGCTTGAGAATATTGCGTGAGGCTGGGTATCAACCACTGTAAAATCTTTCTTCACAGCCACCTGCTCGGCATTCAAAGCTTCCTCTTTGAGATTCTGCAGTGAACATTTTAATAGACAGAGCAGAGGGATGGTTATGCTGACAATAGCTTCATCAGCGATCACCATCTTGGTGCAGTAGTCAAAGTTTTGAAGAACCTCAGAAATGTCATGGGCATTGAGAAGCTGGAATTCAGACACTGCTCTCTGCTGCTCACTAAGCCTTGCCAATATATGAACTGCCTACCACAAGGGTGGGGAACCTTAGGCCCCGGGGCCACTTATGGCCCTTGACGACCTTTTATCAGGCCCCGAGCAGATTCTTAGGGACTGCATACTTGGGAAGGGAGGTGTATTTTGATTACAACCAGCTCATTAATTTCTTATTGCTCTGTTGTTAGCACACACATGCAGTGTTCACTACTGAACACTGAAGGGCACGCAATGAAAGATTACATCCTGAAACCAGTGCCAGAGTCAGGATGTACAGTACATTGTGGGCTGAGTTTGTATGGCCCCTGAAGGATGGTATAAATATCCACATGGCCCTTCGCTGAAAAAAGATTCCCCACCCCTGGCCTACCATCTCAACACTCTCACACGCTTTATGCATTTAATAGCCCTCTGTGTCTGTACTTTACACATACTGGTTTGTAATTACATGAACACCCGATTTCTTACATTAAGGCTGGTCAGAACAATGAAAGCTATTGTTACCATCCACCTTTCGTGTCTCCCCTATTTCCTCATAGATTGTAAGCTTGCGAGCAGGGCCCTCATTCCTCTTGGTATCTGTTGTTCATGTGATTATTATTTTATAATGTCTTTTATTGTCTGTACAAGTCCCCTCTAAATTGTAAAGTGCTTTTGAATATGTTGGCGCTATAGAATTAAAATTATTATTATTAGTATTATTAAAGGCCGAATTATAGCGTGTGGGCAGATCACAAATCAGTCGGTTTTGAGGCAAATTAATGCACTGCTGCAGCAAAACTAGTTCACTGAAAGCCTGAGATGACTTTTAGAAATGTGCGCTGACACGCCGTACCTTGGCAAGAAGATCGGCAAGTCAGGGTAGGTTTTTAAAAAACGCTGTACAAACAAATTCAGCGCCTGGGCCATGCGTGCATTGTGTTTACCAGCTTGCCGGCTTTAAAGCCACCACAAGTTACACCCATTATCGCACACAACCAGACCTGGTTGGAGGTTCAGCACGGAGAGCCACTGATCAGTCTGTTCTTTTATCACCTTCAACAGCTCACCCTGCCTTGTGAGCTTTATCATCTAAACAGATGAGCTTCAGCAGAGCGTGCAGCTGCTTTGCCAAGGCAGTGCTTCAGACCTCTCAGCTGGGGAGTGATGGGAAGGCTACTTTTGGCGAGGAGGAGAGACAGGAACTGTAATACAAGGAGATTGAAACCCTGATGGAAGTTGGGACCGCTATTCTTGGTGTGGGGAAGATGTGTGATGTCCCAGCCTCTCACTCTGTCCCAGACTCCACCAGATTCGGCTAGTGTGCTGTAACGGAAATGTAGCATCCCTGTCCACAGGAACTTGTTCATGTGTGTGTGGTAAAGTAGACCTTCCCTGTGACTGCGTTGGCCAGAGTACGGCTGATATTGTGTTACACGACTGTTTATGTAATGCGTTGACGGCACACTGGGAAAAATAATGTCAGATAGTAATCAAGAACCATGGGGCTGCCACAGCCAAGAGGTTGCGGAAAGACTCAGTTCTCACCTGTCGAAATGGCAACATTTCCACGGGCTACAAATTTGGCAGTGTTTAGAGTTTTGGCCTGTGGGTCAATATTTCTGCTTTCTGTGAAATGTCTGGGGCAGGGACAAGTGAATGCTGCGCTGGGACAACAAACTGGATGTGGTTGCTGACGGTTGTGTCTGTGCAACTACAGGTTGTGGGCAGGAGGCATCAGAGCCTGCTTAATGGACAGCAGTTTGGTAAGGCCATAACACAGGGAAAGGGGCAGTGGTTTCACAAGCAAAGAGTTTGTACCCAGGCGTTCTGCCGAGCTACTGGGGTGCTTGGCTGCCATATGCATTTTGCATGCTGGTTTTGCTCAGGTTGGCAGTGTTCTTGTCTCTTCTTAGCTTGGTTTGGCAGATGAAGCAAATTACAGTTGTTTTGTCTGAAGGAATTTCAGAAAAAAAACTGCCATACAAGGGAACAACGCACCCTTGGACTGTTATCTAGCCAAGTGCTCTATGGAACAGTTGACCGAGTTCTCCTTCTGTTCAAACCACTACCTCTACTTGCCCGTTTATGTGCTATGGACCAATCCATGTCTGCAGTGTTGTGCTCTCTAGACGTGACACGTTGGATCAGTGGCCTCATCATTGACCATGTTATCTTTCCAATTCCTCAATCTGATTCTCCTTCTGAGTTGCGATTTTAGGCTGACCTAATGGCAACTATGCGTCATGACTATCCTCCAACTCTTCAGACGTGAATTGACCTTCCCCAATGTGGATTTCTCCTGGCCGTGGGTGCTCAAATGTTTGGGCATCACTGCACTCCACCTCCTCATGACCCTCTTTAAAGGGAATCTGTCACCTCATTTTGCAGCTATAAACTGTGGCCACCGCCATTAGGGGCTTATCTACAGCATTCTGTAATCCTGTAGATAAGCCCCGATGTAACCTGAAAGATAAGAAAAACAAGTTAGATTATACTCACCCAGGAGCGGTCCGGTCCAATGGGGGTCGCAGGTCCGAGTCCGGCGCTTCCCATATTCATGCAATGACATCCTCTTCCTTGCTTCTGTCGCAGCTCCTGCACAGGTATAATTCTCTGCCCTGTTGAGGGCAGAGCAAAGTACTGCAGTGCGCAGGCACCGGGAAAGGTCAGAAAGGCCTGGCGCCTGCGCACTGCGATACTTTACGCTTCCCTCAACAGGGCAAATCAGTACGCCTGAGCAGGAGCTGCAACAGAAGCAAGGAAGATGACATCATCGCATATAGATGGGAGGCCTCAGACCCGGACCTGCAATGCCCATCGGACCCGCAACGCCCATCGGACCCGGACCGCACCAGACCACCCCTGGGTGAGTATAAGAGGCCTGACAAATTACAAGGGAACATAAACAGTTCTGCAGAGTGGCCAGAGCTGCAGTTATATGTCTCCTGGGACTCTTGATGGTGGGAGCAAGGAGGACCAGGTTGAGGATTCAGAGGCCCAGCCTCTTGGCTACTGAGACTGGACCATGTGGAAGACTTTGTGGTGCTGCTTGTCAACACACTGGAGCCTTTTTCTGCCATGCAACCCACAACATCCTGGCAATTGTCTGGGTTTGTCACTGGTGTACCGCGCTGACCACATTTTGACAGGAGGCTAGAATGAGATCCAGTCACCTTCTGATCTGTAAGACGGCCTTGGCGGGCACCACCGCATCCATTTACATCACCCTCTCATATTGAATGAGGCTTGTACATGTTCCTGACATGGGTTTTAGGCCCGACAGACTGACAACAATACAGGTCTTCACTTACATACACTGTATTCAGAATTTAAATTCTAATGCTTTTGGTGTCTGGTAGATTCCAATTTACTGACATTGATCATACAGTTCCCCCAACACCTGTATTATATTCACCTTACAGCGGCTTCTCCCGCTATGACAGTTGTTCCATTGGGATCCGATGGCATAAATGAACAGTGGAGCTTACAAAACGCTTACAAAAAGGTTTTACAGCACCTGCTGGCCCTCTGCTAATTGTCATTGAGAGCCGCATAATGACATGGTGGTGGACATGGTGGTGGTGGAAGGCAAAGCCCAAAACTCAAATGGGCATGTTTTAACTGGCATTGTAAAGTGATGAGGAATATGTATTCCACTATCTGGCATGATGGAGGGACCTCCAGAAAGTAGGAGTGAGAGATCTCGCAAATGTATGATACAGGGCCACCGAGGGTCCTTACCAAACTCCGGTTTCACGGCACCTGCTGACACTATGCTAATCGTCAGTGAGGGCCGCATAATGACATGGCAGTGGACATGGTGGTGGTGGCAGGTGATGCCCAAAACTCAAATTTTTGAAATGTCATTGTAAGGGTGTGTAATATGTGTTCCACTTTCTGGCTAACTATTTGGCATGAGGGAGGGACCTCACGAAAGTAGGAGTGAGAGCTCTCACAAAAGTATGATACAGGGCCACCGAGCGCTTTTACCAAACTCCGGTTTCACGGCACCTGCTGGCACTATGCTAATCATCAGCGAGGGCTCCATAATAATATGGCGGTGGACATAGTGGTGGTGGTGGGCAAAGCCCAAAATTCAAATGGTCATGTTTGAAATGGCATTGTAAAGGGATGGGGAATATGTATTCCACTATCTTGCTAACTATTTGGCATGAGGGAGGGTCCTCCCAAATGTAGGAGTGAGAGCCCTCACAAATGTAAAAGAAAAAACTAAAGCCAAAATGCTCCGTGTGAACATATGCTAAATTGGAGGTATAATTGTTTTTTATTTTTTATTTTTTATTTTGTGCTATATACATGCAATTATGAAAGAAATGTTTCTTTGAATTTTTCCTTTAAAAAAATATTATGTGAGTCAAAGGCATGCAGGCATCTTCTGGATGCTGTTCCCACACCCCGACAGTTCTCACACCTTGATTTCTTAACACGCTGCCATCATTCAAACGCACATATCCAAAATATGTTACTGTCAGACAATCAAAAGGTCACACACTCTCTGAAAGGCTATGGGTTATTTTAGCGCATACATGACCAAACTTATTAAAGATTTTAAGCTTAAATATAAAGTGTTTACAAAAAAAAAGATAAAATGACTCAAAAATATGCAAAACAGTTATAAAATAAAGAATGGAGAAATAACAAATACCTATTGTTCTTCTGTTTCCTTGGAGGAAAGAGAAAATGAATCATGGATCACAGGTAACATCAGCAGCCCCCACATAACAACTTTCTTTTGTGCCACCCAGCTTTTTATAGTCCTGAACATAGGTTGATATTTCCGGAATCACCTAGATTGGATTATTTAAAAATTGCTGGTCTGTGACTGGACGATGGGCAAATTTGGGGCCTTGCATTTCAAGGATACTGTGTCTCCCCTTTCTATACAGTCAATAGGGAACATTCTGCCTAACTACAAACCATTAGCTAGCCCTTTTGAAGCTAAGGGTACAAGAGCTGAGATGCCATGTTTGACACCTTTCAGAATTTGTCCAAGAGACCTCCTCTGTGGTTCAGAGTTTCTGAAATAAGAGTAGCCAGATGTTATGTCCTTTGTGTAGAGGCAGTGAGGATGAAGCCCTAATAGGTTATTTTACAGATATTATAGTTTTCCTTACAATTATATATTTCCTTCACAATCCACATGGGACTTTTCCTGAGTTGGTTTACCATAACTTTCACTCTTTACATTGTAGCATTCGCTGTTTACATTGTGTGTTAATTGACATATGCTGGGCACTGTTAGGGTACCGTCTCACAGTGGCACTTTGGTCGCTACGACGGCACGATCCGTGACGTTCCAGCGATATACATACGCTCTCGCTGTGTCTGACACGCTACTGCGATCAGGGACCCCGCTGAGAATCGTACGTCGTAGCAGATCGTTTGAAACTTTCTTTCGTCGCTGGATCACCCGCTGTCATCGCTGGATCGGTGTGTGTGACACCGATCCAGTGATGTGTTCGCTTGTAACCAGGGTAAACATCGGGTTACTAAGCGCAGGGCCGCGCTTAGTAACCCGATATTTACCCTGGTTACCATTGTAAATGTAAAAAAAAAAACAGTACATACTTACATTCCGGTGTCTGCCACGTCCCTCGCCGTCAGCTTCCCGCACTGACTGTGAGCGCCGGCCGTAAAGTAAAAGCAGAACACAGTGGTGACGTCACCGCTGTGCTGTGCTTTACGGCCGGCACTGACAGTCAGTGCGGGAAGCCGCCGGCGAGGGACGTGACAGGCACCGGAATGTAAGTATGTAGTGTTTTTTTTTTTTACATTTACAATGGTAACCAGGGTAAACATTGGGTTACTAAGCGCGGCCCTGCGCTTAGTAACCCGATGTTTACCCTGGTTACCCGGGGACTTCGGCATCATTGGTCGCTGGAGAGCTGTCTGTGTGACAGCTCCCCAGCGACCACACAACGACTTACCAACGATCACGGCCAGGTCGTATCGCTGGTCGTGATCGTTGGTAAATCGTTTAGTGTAACGGTACCCTTAATCCATATCATGTTAATTTAAACTGTGCATTATCATGACGTATCATCTCTATAGCATGTAGATAAAATTTGATAAAATCTCCTCCACGATATCACTACTGTAAAACTGTGGATTTTCCAATTGGAAAAATTGCTGTGTATCCAACAAATGTGCTGTACTGAAAATCATCCACAAATAGCTGATGTGACTGGCTTTGTGTGCTGCTCCATAAGACTCCCCTGCATAACTGACGAGAGCATAAACTGACTGTTATTGACATGCACTAGTTATCAACAGACATGTCCAAATAAATATCCAAATATGGAACTTCTCATAACAATATATAAAACTTTTTCAGGGTAAGTGATCCCCCGAAAAAAATGAAGAATAAGAATTAAGCATAAACAATAGGGATGAGTGCGTGAACGTGCTTGGTGATACTCAGTTATCACATTATGGTGTTCGGATGTACTCGTGACTCGCCGAGTAATGGGCAGTGCTCTACTTAAAACTCAAATCCCTGCCCTGCATTTTTGGTGCCTGTTACACAGCCAATAAGCATGCAGGGATTGCCTGCGCGTCACTGTAATTGCTTAGCCATCTTAGTTGTCACATTAGTGTAAATTGGTGGCCGTGTTACATTGTCAGGGGTTATAAAAAACAACAGGCGCCCCCAGTTCAAAACACTGATGCCATTGCACAGCTCTGTGACACTTCATATTGGAGGGACAGAGTGCTTGTCAAGACCTGTGTTTGTAAGGAGGAAAACCTGGCTGTGGGTATCTGCCCTGACCCGGGTCCGGAACTGTCGGAGCTGCGTCCCATGTTGCCCGATGGATGGAATAGGGGACCGGACAAACCCCATGACCCGGAAAGAGGGCGTGTTAAGAAGGAGGACAGAGGGGCAAGTGCGCAAAGCAGCAAGCAGTTTCCCACCATCAGGGAGAGACATGGGTACCCTGACGCAGAGATGTTGCTGCCTTGAGGGTCTCTTCTACCTCCTTTAACTCCCTGAAGTTTGAGTACTGACTTGCAATCTTTTGTGGCCAGATTCCTTGCAATGCCGCTCTGCAACCTCTCGTGCTGGCGTCAGTTCTCACTGGTGTTAGCAGATGCTGAATCCCTTACGTTCCTTTTTACTACATTTTCTGGACGTAGCCACCAATTCAAGGATTTTGTTGGTGAGAACCCCGTGATCTGTCCCAGAGGGAAAGAATATAATTCTGCAGGATTCTTGTATGGAAAAAAAAAACAAAAATCAAGCTTCACTTGAGTTGGTACACATGCAGCTCACAAGCGCATGCTCACATTGGCCACAATACACAAGAGAAAATATTAGCAAAAACCCTGCTGTAACTAAGTAAATTAAAAGCAAAAAGTGCATTTAAATAAGTTTTTAGTAATACTGTTTTTGATCAAAAATAGCACAAAAGCCATCCCACCACGACAAGGTAACTCTGATAGGGACGGTCCTACACTGTCTAATATTAAAACCTTACCATGTGTCAATGTATTAAAACCTTACCATGTGTCAATGTTGACCTCAATGTGAATAAGGGCAGACAAATGGACCAGGCCCAACCAGTGAAACACCAGTCTGGAAAAGCCTTATATACAATCTGTAGCTCAAAAACAGGGAGGCCACACCCCGGCTTGCACAGAATGCAACAGTACAAAGAAAAAACACAAAAAACAAGCATTCTTATATGGGCCTGAGCCCATGTAACAGCTTGAATGCAGGATGTTATGGATCCTAGGACTGCCATAGCAACTCTTATGGAGACCATCTTTCGGTTCTTCAGAGTATAGATCTTAACTGTATTTGTTTCTCTTTTGGTAGAAACGAGGTCTGCTTCTGGGAATCTAACAGAATCCGCAGGGAGGTTTTTCTGGTGGAATGACTTTGCTCTGATTTTTCTCAATTCAGTAGCCATCCTAGGGACTCCATCATCTGGAGAGATGACTGCAGATGTTTGAGTTGAACAGAGGCGGTCATTATTAAATCATCTAAGTAGGGGACAATACAGATATCTTGTTTCCTTATGAACGCTACCACTTGTGCTATGAGCTTTGTAAATAGCCACAGAGCTGACAAAATCCCAAAGGGCAGGATGTTGAATTGATAATGGTAGATTTTTTTTGCCCAAGTCTGACTGCAAACCTCAGAAATTTTCAGCAAGATCGATGTATGGACACGTGGTAGTACACCGCATGAAGGTCTATAGTTGCCATGACAAAATCCTTGCCAATTAGAGGAACAGTGATTTTATAGATTCCATTTTGAATCTCCTGTAAATGACAAGGATTTAGACAGTTTAGAGTCCGGATTATTCTCTATGCCACTGATGGATTTTCTATTACAAATAGCTGAAAATAATGGCTTCCCTACCATTCCATCGGAGGAACTGGCGATACCACTTATGCTTCTTGCAGATCTTTAAGACCAGATAAAGATGGCCTGTAGATTCGGAGATAACAGATGTTATCTCTAGCCTCTGAAGAGAAGATGCAAACTCTATTTTTGCTCCCACTCCAACTGATTGTAGAATTTTTTTGATCTGAGGATATTTTTTGCCATTGTGGGAGAAATTGTGCAATTCTGCCTCCTCCTACTTGGGCAGCGATTTCTTTTTATCTGAAGCTTTTTTCTAAAAGACCATACAGAAGCGATCCAAATAAATATTTCCCTTTAAAAAGTTTGTACTTCAAAACACTATGGCTGCTCCACATTTTCAACTAGAGAGCTCTTCTTGCAGAGTTAGATAAGACCGAGGATCTGGCTGCTATCCTAAGTGACTCTGCTGAATCATCAGCTAGAAACCCTGTAGCCTTAAGCAGAGGCAAGTAGATCTTCTTTAAAGGTACCTTTAGCAATATGCTCTTCCAGTTGATGCAGCCAGGAGAACATGGACCTTACTACACAAGTTGAGGCAACCTTAGTCTTCAGTGAAGTCGCAAAGGTTTCCCAGGACTTTAATAAGATGTCCATCTTCCAGTTCATCGGATCTTTGAGCTGCGACGAATCCTCATATGGTAGTGTTGTCTTCTTTGCTACTCTTGCCACTTGTGTATCCTCTTTCAGAACTTTTGGACCAGTATTTTGGTATATCCTCATCAAGGGGGAACCGATCCATCTCTCCTGGGATATTCAGCCTTTTTTCTGGAAGCTCCCATATATCGGTTATTAAGCTTTGAACATTATCATGAATGGGGAATACTAATTTCAATCCTCCGAACCTTTTATCCTGAAGAGTTTGCATTTTCATCTCCTCTTCTACTTCCATAGTATTCCTTAAAGCTTACAACTCTTCCATATCCTCAGAGGAAAAATAATACTTATCTTCCTCTATATTCTGGTTTGTGCTCTATTCTCCTTCTTCCAACAATTCTTATGAGATGGAGGCATATGCTTCAATCTTGCCTTGCGCAGGCGTGTACTACGGAGGATAGAGAATGAACTTCAATCCCATATTGCAGCCAGCATGCAGCCAGCGGGTAAGGAAAGGGTGAATCAAACACCCGAAAACCCCGCCCCTATGGCTAAAGATTGTTCCCTCCAAATTCAGGTGACAGTGTCCCTTTAAGGTGTCTTCCCATCAGAGTCTTCTTATAGGCAAAGACCATGATCCAGCACTCTATTCATCCAATAGGATGAAAGATTCCTCCTCCTGATGAAAAATCCAGCTCCGGCATCCTCTAATCTGTATATTCAGCATTTTTCAGAGGTAAATTTTAAAAATTTCCAGCTCGCGAAGCCATGCGTTCCGCTCTGGAATGCACCGGAACGGACATCACAACTTCTGGCACTTCTTGCATGCGCGTTACAAATGCATTAGAGGACAGGAAGAAAGACAGCAGCTGGGGAGCCCGCAACACCAACTCAGCATTACCCGATGGCGCAGGAGAGTGGTTAGGTCCTGCTCCTGAAGGTGCAGGAGCTACCAGAGGAGGAAGGCAGAGCAATAGACCTCTGCAGCACAGCTTCCCAGGTAACATTCAGGGAGACTGTTCGCTGGCCACAGCACCCCACAGATAACCTCTTCATACCTTAGGGGCAGGAAAAAAACTGGACATCTATGGGATGAGTTGCTAGAACATCTGGTGAAAATATGTCAATAGCACCTTTAGAAATATATTTACTTAGAAAATTGATGATGTGTTCAATACTTATTTCACTGGCTACATATATTACTAAGTAGGGGTTGTCCTCATGAGATAACCCCTTAAAAGGAATGAAGGTCAGTTTGTAGAAACTGAGCTTTTGTATTGAAGGCAAAAGGGCAAAGTGTATAAGGTAATTTATCTCTGCCCTAGGTTGAGAATCCTGCTTATTTAAAACAACTTTGACACCCAGGAAACATGTAAGACTTTGCTGAAGGCAGATAACTGCTATTGTACAACCAACAAACTTCAGTCCATACCGATAAGATATTGATTTACCGCCTACACTTTTAGAGGGATAAATGCATATTACATCAGGATTCAAAAGGCACCTGTCATACAACACGGACATTTGAATGATGCCATTAAACATTTAGGGTTCAAGCAAACTGACTAGACTGAAGTAAGATTTCTGGCATAAGGTTCAACACAGCTTGTCAAGAATTAGATGACCTGTGGCGCCATATCCCAATTCTGCCCATTATGAGTGACATTAGCATGAAAATGCTAAGAGATGCATTACTTTTGCAACTTATCAAAGTTTTATGAAAGATTTCTGGCAAAAACCACTGATGAATCAAGGTCTATATAACTTAGTCCTTGACCACATTTATGGAAACCCCATTGCCCTTCATTTAGAGGGCACTAAGCTTACGTAGAGCTGGTGATGCCAAGAGCCTCTTTCATCTACAAAATATCAATTTCTCTTTACAAAGGGACATCAAAGAAAATATTAAATTACAAATATTTTTTCTTAATCAGTTTCCCTCTACGTCTGGAGGAAAAAAGGTTTAACCCCTTTACCCCCGAGGGTTGTTTGCACGTTAATGACTGGGCCAATTTTTACATTTCTGACCACTGTCCCTTTATGAGGTTATAACTCTGGAACGCTTCAACGGATCCTGATGATTCTGACATTGTTTTCTCGTGACATATTGTACTTCATGATAGTGGTAAAATTTATTTGATATTACCTGCGTTTATTTGTGAAAAAAATGTGAAATTTGGTGAAAATTTTGAAAATTTCGCAATTTTCCAACTTTAAAGTTTTATGCCCATAAACCAGAGAAATATGTCACACAAAATAGTTAATAAATACAATTTCCCACATGTCTACTTTACATCAGCACAATTTTGGAACCAAATTTTTTTTTCGTTAGGAAGTTATAAGGGTTAAAAGTTAACCAGTGATTTCTCATTTTTACAACAAAATTTACAAAACCATTTTTTTTAGGGACCACTTCACATTTGAAGTCACTTTGAGGGGTCTATATGGCTCAAAATACCCAAAAGTGACACCATTCTGAAAACTGCACCCCTCGAGGTACTCAAAACCACATTCAAGAAGTTTATTAACCCTTCAGGTGTTTCATAGGAGCAGAAGCAACATGAAAGGAAAAAATTAACATTTATCTTTTTAGTCACAAAAATGATATTACAGCAACAATTTTTTTATTTTCCCAAAAGGTAAAAGGAGAAAATGGACCACAAAAGATGTATTCCAATTTGTCCTGAGTATGCCGATACCCCATATATGGGGGGGGGGAACCACTGTTTAGGCGCATGGCAGGGCTCAGAAGGGAAGGAGCGCCGTTTGACTTTTTCAAGCTAAAATTAGCTGGAATTGAGATCGGACGCCATGTCGCATTTGGCAAGCCCCTGATGTACCTAAACAGTGGAAACCCCCCACAAGTGACCCCATTTTGGAAACTAGACTCCCTAAGGAACTTATCTAGATGTGTGGTGAGCACTTTTATCCCCTAAGTGCTTCACAGAAGTTTATAACGCCCGGGCGTGAAAATAAAAAATCATATTTTTTCCACAAACATGATCGTTTAGTCCCCAATTTTTTATTTTCACAAGGGTAACAGAAGAAATTGGACCACAAAAGTTGTAGTCCAATTTGTTCTGAGTACGCCGATACCCCATATGTGGGGGGGGAACCACTGTTTAGGCGCATGGCAGGGCTCAGAAGGGAAGGAGCGCCGTTGACTTTTTCAAGCTAAAATTAGCTGGAATAGAGATCAGACGTCATGTCGCGTTTGGCGAGCCCCTGATGTGCCTAAACAGTGGAAACCCCCCCAAGTGACCCCATTTTGGAAACTAGACCCCCTAAGGAACTTATCTAGATGTGTCATGAGCACTTTTATCCCCCAAGTGCTTCAAAGAAGTTTATAATGCCCGGGCGTGAAAATAAAAAATCCTATTTTTTCCCACAAAAATGATCTTTTAGTCCCCAATTTTTAATTTTCCCAAGGGTAACAGGAGAAATTGAACCCTAAAAGTTGTTTTCCAATTTGTCCTGAGTATGCGGATACCCCACGTGTGGGAGAAAACTACTGTTTGGGTACACTTCGGGGCTCGGAAGGGAAGTAGTGACGTCTTGAAAAGCAGACTTTGATGGAATGGTCTGCGGGCGTCATGTTCCGTTTGCAGAGCCCCTGATGTACCTGAACAGTAGAAATCCCCCACAAGTGACCCCATTTTGGAAACTAGACCTAATTGGGAACTTATCTAGGTGTGTGGTGAGAATTTTGAACCCCCAAGTGTTTCACTTAAATTTATAACGCCCGGGCGTGAAAATAAAAAATCCTATTTTTTCCCACAAAAATGATCTTTTAGTCCCCAATTTTTAATTTTCTCAAGGGTAACAGGAAAAATTGGACCCCAAAAGTTGTTGTCCAATTTGTTCTGAGTACGCCGATACCCCACATGTGGGAAAAAAATACTGTTTGGGCACACGTCGGGGCTCGGAAGGGGAGTGGTGACGTTTTGGAAAGCAGACTTTGATGGAATGGTCTGCAGGCGTCATGTTCCATTTGCAGAGCCCCTCATGTGCCTAAAGCCTAAACAGTAAAAAAAAAAAAACACAAGTGACATCATTTTGGAACCTAGACCCCCAAGGAACTTATCTAGATGTGCTCCCTTTTGGAACTAATGTACGGTTTCCTGTAAAGTAAATTAGTAGTGCATGGAGGTGTGGAAGCAATCCTTCATACACAGCCCAGGTTTTTCGGGGCAGGTGTCGCATTGATAAATGGTGTCCTTGCGTATTTCCCTTTTGTAACACACTCGGCACCTTTTTTGCGACTTACCTCTTTTTCCAGTTTGCAGGACCTCCCCCAGGAAATGCTGACCTGGTACGATACGAGCACCTTCAGTTCCGGAAGTACTGGGGCCCGCGCCTTCCCTCGTGCCAAATATCAGGGCCTTAACCACTACCTCCTGGAACTGAAGGTACGACGTATCGGTGTGGCGTGCACATCGTGACAGCAGGAAAGCGTTGAGCATTGCCATTTGTAGAGATGTACACGGACAGCTTTTTGTACCACACCTTGGCCTTTCTCAAAGCACTGTACTGTTGGAGGAGTTGATCAGAGAGATCAACGCCCCCCATGTTTTTGTTGTACCCCAGTACACAGTCAGGTTTGCTGACCTGTGTAGAGGTACCCCGTACAGTGCTGAGGGCACTGCCATCACCGTGTATGGTGGTCAAGAGAAGGACATCCCTCTTGTCCTTGTACCTGACCACCAGCAGGTGGTCGCTACATTGGGCTCTGCTGTCACCCCTTCTGAGCATCTGCCCAAGTAGCATTTTCGGGAGGCCCCTCTGATTTTTGCGGACAGTACCACAGGCTGCGGTACCTCGCGCAGAGAGGGATTTGTAGAGTGGGATGCTGGAATAAAAGTTATCGGTGTAGAGGTGATAACCTTTATCCAGCAGTGGGTGCACCAAATCCCACACAATTTTCCCACTCACTCCCAGGACAGGGGGACACTCAGGGGGTTCAATCCTGGTGTCCTTCCCTTCATAGACTCTAAAGCTGTAGGTGTACCCTGAGGTACTCTCACACAGCTTGTAGAGTTTGATTCCGTACCTGGCCCTCTTGCTGGGCAGGTATTGACGGAATCCGAGCCGCCCCTTAAAATGAACCAAGGACTCATCCATGCAGATGTCCCTTTTGGGCACGTACACTTCACCAAACTTTTTGTTGAAGTGTTCGATGACAGGCTGAACTTTGAACAGACGGTCAAAGTTGGGGTCACCTCGTGCGGGACACTGTGCATTATCGGAATAATGCAGGAACGTATGGATGGCGTCAAAACGCGTTCGGACCATGACCATTCGGAACACTGGAGTGTTGTATGAAATATCAAAACTCCAATATTGCCGAATTTCTGGCTTCTTCAGGAGCCCCATATGAAGGATCAGGCCCCAAAACTGATCATTTCAACTGCGTCTACAGGAGACCAGTTAGAATATGATGAACTGGTGTTTTGCTCCAAAAATTGACGAGCATACAAATTAGTTTGCTCCACCATGAGGTTAACAAAATCCTCAGAGAAAAAGACTTTGAAAAAGTCTATTCCTGTGAGGCCGGTGGTGTCAAACCTGATTCTGCCACAAAATCAGGAATCAGTGACTCGTAATTTTCGGGGGGCGAGGTCCACACGGGGTCTGAAGAGGGGCACGCTGGTTCATCTTCAGGAGTGGGCCCTGCCTCATCTTCATGAATAATAGACACTGCTTCTGTCCTGCGACGTCTGTGTGGTGGTTCCGCAGGGCCGGAGGAGGAAGATGAGGAGTGGGAAGAGGATGAGGAAGAATCAGAAAAATAAAGAAAAGTGGGATCCTCTCCCTCGCTATCAGTGTCGGAGGCAAGGGAAGAATATGCCTCCTCCGCTGAATAGCACTGGTGGGACGAAAGGGACGAGCGGGACATTTTTTGTGAGTATGGTGCTTGGGTGCACTTTATTGGTAACTATGTGTACGTGTGGGGGGAGGAAGATAGTGTTTGGTGCAAACTATTCTGAAAAGAAAAAGCAAAAGGAAAAAAAAAAAGCAAATTGGGAGAAAAAAAATACCTGTGAAAGGAAAAGTCTAAAACAGCAGGCCCTAGCTCTGATAAGTGAACCGTGTCACTTATCAAAGTTCAGCGGCTGCTGGGTGTGTGAACGGGGATGTGAAAAAAACGGCAGGCATGAGAGCTCTGATAAGTGAACAGTGTCACTTATCAAAGTTCAGCTGCGGTGGCTGGGTGCGCGCAAAGGGATGTGGAAAAAAAAAAGAAAAGAAAGGCACGGGTTCAGACGCAGCGGCTGGGTGAGCGAAGAAGGATGGGGGGGGGGGAAAGAAAAGGGAAGGCACGGATTAGACGCGGCGGCTTGGTGAGCGCACGGGGAAGGAAAAAAAAAAAGAAAAGGGAAGGCACGGATTAGACGCGGCGGCTGGGTGAGCGCACGGGGATGGGAAAAAAAAAGAAAATGGAAGGCACGGATTAGACGCGGCGGCTGGGTGAGCAAACAAGGATGGGGGAAACAAAAAAGGGAAGGCACGGAATAGACGCGGTGGCTGGGTGAGCGAACAAGAATGGGGGAAAAAAAAAGGGAAAGCACGGATTAGATGCGGCGGCTGGGTGAACGCATGGGGATGGGAAAAAAAGAAAGAAAAGGGAAGGCACGGATTAGATGCGGCGGCTGGGTGAGCGCACGGGGATAGGGAAAAAAAAAAGAAAAGGAAAGGAACGGATTAGACGCGGCGGCTGGGTGAGCGCACGGGGATGGGAAAAAAAGAAAGAAAAGGGAAGGCACAGATTAGACGCGGCGGCTGGGTGAGCGCACGGGGATGGGAAAAAGAAAAAAAAAGAAAAGGGAAGGCACGGATTAGATGCGGCGGCTGAGTGTGATCGCACGGGGATAGGAAAAAAAAAAGAAACGGGAAGGCACGGATTAGATGCGGCGGCTGGGTGAGCGCACGGGGATGGGAAAAAGAAAAGTGAGCACGAGTGTTGATAGGTGAACTGCGTCACCAATCAACGCTCGGCGGCGCTAAGGGGGTGAAAGAAAGCAAGCACGAGTATTGATCGATGAACTGCGTCACCGATCAACGCTCGGCGGCTGCTAAATTTGGGCATGGATATGGCGCAAGGTGGGGGTGGAGGGGGATGGGGTGATGAATAGAGATCAGGCCGGGATCGGGGTATCAACACTTACGGTTGTAGTCTCTTCTTTCTTCTGTCTTCTTTTTTCTTTGTTGTTTTTTTAGCAAGATTTGTGGTGTCACAGGCTACTGTGGCACCACAAGTCTCAGCACAGGAGGGGATCTCTCGGCGTGACCGCTCTGCAGGAATCCTCACCAAGTGTGAGGATTCCTGCAGAGCAGTCAGACAGGTCAGGGGCAGGTGAGACATGTCACAGAGCGGTCACACCGCTGCTGTGACCTGTGATTGGTGGTATCGATGATCACATCGGTCCCACCAATCAGAGGCGGCCGTGGTGACGCCGGTGTAGCTAGGCACCAGCCTATGATCGGAGCTCACAGCTCCGATCATAGGCAGGTCACCAGCAGGGCACAGCGCGGTCACACCGCTGCTGTGCCGTGATTGGCGCGATCGACGATCACATCGATCGTGCCAATCAGCTGCAGGATCCAGAGCAGAGGATTCAGGGCACAGGAGGCAGGGCACAGCAGGCTGCTCCGCCTGTTACAGGCAGGGCACAGCGCGGTAACACCGTCGCTGTGCCCTGCGATTGGCAGTGATCGCCGATCGCTCCAATCCGGGGGGTTTGGGCCGATACCTGGCATTGCCAGGCACCGGCCTAGGATCGAGTACATCGGTACTCGATCCTAGCCTGGGACCTCACTGTTTCAGCCAATCTGATTGGCTGAAACAATGAGAAAGGCTGCGATTGGCTGTTCAGAATTGTACAGCCAATCACAGCGATCGGGAGGCCGGGGAGGCGGCGCCATACCTTAAGATGCCGAGGCCATCTTCCCTAAGGTAAGATGGTGTCGGAATTTTAATGCGATCACTGCGACTTAAGTCGCAGTGTCGCATTAAAGGGCATGACGTACTATTCCGTCCTTGGGAAGTAAGGCCCACTCCACATGGACGGAATAGTACGTCTAATGACAGAAAGGAGTTAAGCATAATAACAGACGCGGATTCTTTACTGTAAGAGCAGTGAGACTATGGAACTCTCTGCCGTATGATGTTGTAACGAGTGATTCATTACTTAAATTTAAGGGGGGACTGGATGCCTTTCTTGAAAAGTATAATGTTACAGGGTATATATACTAGATTCCTTGTTAGGGTGTTGATCCAGGGAACTAGTCTGATTGCCGTATGTGGAGTCGGGAAGGAATTTTTTTTCCCCAGTGTGGAGCTTACTCTTTGCCACATGGTTTTTTTTTGCCTTCCTCTGGATCAACATGTTAGGGCATGTTAGGTTAGGCTATGGGTTGAACTAGATGGACTTAAAGTCTTCATTCAACCTTAATAACTATGTTACTATGTTATGTTTTTTAAGCTTTCAGTAAAAAAGGTGTTTGACTAAAGCCCAAGTTCCAGCTGCTGAAAAACAGCACCAATGGATAATGCTGATTCCACCATGCTTCACTGTGGTTATGGTGTTCTTTTGGTGAAGCAGTGTTGGCTTTGCACCAAACATATCTTTTGAATGACCAGAAAGTTCAACCTTGGTCTCATCAGGCCATAGCACATTTCCCCACATGCTTTTTTTCAGACTTTATGTAGGTTGTCAAAACAAAGCTAGACTTGAATGTTTTTCTTTGTCACATGCAGTACTTTACCAGTATTTGCCAGAAATTCTTGCAGCTACTTTAATGTTGCTGTAGGACTCTTCGCAGCCTCTTGGAACTATTTTCTTATTGTCTTATAAATTTTTCAGGGACTTCCACTTCTAAGTAATGGTTATGTTGTGCCAAATTTAAGCCACTTCTTGAGGACAGTCTTCAGAGTTTCATGTATATTTAATTTCTTGGAAATATTTTTGCTTTCTTTGTACCCTTTTTATGACTGATAACTAGTGTTGAGCATTCCGATACCGCAAGTATCGGGTATCGGCCGATACTTGCGGGTATCGGAAATCCGATACCGAGATCCGATACTTTTGTGGTATCGGGTATCGGTATCGAAACAACATTAATGTAAAAATGTGTAAGAGAGAATTAAAATAAAAAATATTGCTATACTCACCTCTCCGACGCAGCCTGCACCTTACCGAGGGAAGCGGCAGCGTTCTTTGTTTAAAATTCGCGCTTTTCTTTCCTTTACGTGAAGTCCCGGCTCGTGATTGGTTGCGTCGCAGTCACATGGGCGACGCAACCAATCACAGCAAGCCGTGACGTAATTTCAGGTCCTTAAGGATTTTAAAATTACGTCCCGGCTTTGTGATTGGTTGCGTCGCAGTCACATGGGCGACGCAACCAATCACAGCAAGCCGTGACGTAATTTCAGGTCCTTAAGGATTTTAAAATTACGTCCCGGCTTTGTGATTGGTTGCGTCGCAGTCACATGGGCGACGCAACCAATCACAAGCCGTGACGTCACGGGAGGCTGGACACGCGCGCATTTTAAAATGCGCGCGTGTCCAGCCTCCCGTGACGTCCCGGCTTGTGATTGGTTGCGTCGCGGTCAACCAATCACAAGCCGGGACGTCACGGGAGGCTGGACACGCGCGCATTTTAAAATGCGCGCGTGTCCAGCCTCCCGGCTTGTGATTGGTTGACCGCGATGCAACCAATCACAAGCCGGGACGTCACGGGAGGCTGGACAAGCGCGCATTTTAAAATGCGCGCGTGTCCAGCCTCCCGTGACATCACGGCTTGTGATTGGTTGCGTCGCCCATGTGACTGCGACGCAACCAATCACAAAGCCGGGACGTAATTTTAAAATCCTTAAGGGCCTGAAATTACGTCACGGCTTGCTGTGATTGGTTGCGTCGCCCATGTGACTGCGACGCAACCAATCACAAAGCCGGGACGTAATTTTAAAATCCTTAAGGACCTGAAATTACGTCACGGCTTGCTGTGATTGGTTGCGTCGCCCATGTGACTGCGACGCAACCAATCACAAAGCCGGGACTTCACGTAAGGAAAGAAAAGCGCAAATTTTAAGCAAACAACGCTGCCGGTTCCCTCGGAGAGGTGAGTATAGCAATATTTTTTATTTTAATTCTTTCTTTTACACATTAATATGGTTTCCAGGGCCTGAAGGAGAGTTTCCTCTCCTTCAGACCCTGGGAACCATCAGGAATACCGTCCGATACTTGAGTCCCATTGACTTGTATTGGTATCGGGTATCGGTATCGGATTGGATCCGATACTTTGCCGGTATCGGCCGATACTTTCCGATACCGATACTTTCAAGTATCGGACGGTATCGCTCAACACTACTGATAACATTCACAAATAAGATTACTTTGCAGTTTTGTACGCCGTTTACATCCATGGCTTTTGCTGTAACATGCAACTAAGAAAATACCAGGAAGCTCTGACTAGAACAGCTAAACATTATATAGAGTTAATCAGAATCACTTTAAGTGATGGCAGCTGTGAGCTGACTCCTATTTAATACGAGTATAAATGTGATTGGCAAATTCTGAACAAATTAACAAATAACAAAATTTGCTATTAAATTATTTTTCTTTTCCTCCCTCAAAATGATTTTATTTTGTTTCTCAATGGATTTGTATGGCCATCAGTTTAGTGCACCTTGCCACCTGCTTGTTTTCCCTTCATCTCATGCCCTCCTCTATTTTGATTGACAGCTCTTACTTTATAGAGACAGAGAACGGTGAAAGATGAAAAACCAAGTAGGTGGGAAGATGCACTTATCTGTTTGACCATGCCAAGGGAGCCGGTACTTGGTTTAAACAGTCAATCTGTACAGACAGATTCCCTTCCATCAAAGCAACAGACAATTGTGGGGTAAGTGACATGGGCACAGGAATGCATTAGAAGGATACAGCAGGATACCCATGTTGAGTGGAGACTCAGGTGGCAGGAGGGGGACCACCAGAGGCAAGGCTGGTGAGCACAACACTTCATTGTTTACTTCTAGGATACAGATCTATCCTGATTAAATGATGGCACAAAACCATGTATGTGTGTTTTTATTACGTCAAAACAGTTTTTATCCCTTTTCAATAAACATTGGAGGTTCCTCTTAAATGGTAGCAACAAACTTTAAAACCGTGAGAAATTGATACAAAGTGTGTTTTTTTTTAAGAAAATTGTATCATTTTATTAAACAAAAAACATTATTTGGTGAAGCATTAATATCCTTTTATCTCCATTTTTCACTTATACATGACATACTCCATAAATGCCACAAGTTGAAAGGACAGTGTTAGGATATAGTGTGCTAAATTTTACAGAACAAAAACAATTTACAATATTTCACCTTATACATTTTTTTTTTTAAATGAAGCCTAACATAACTGTGCCATGTTTACTTATTAACTTGTGTTTCAGGAAACAGAATATTGTTTTGTACCAGTTATGTAAGCTAGAGTTTTACATAATACAGTATTCCTAGATATTAGTGTACTATGGTAGCATATACTTAGCAACATTGCAATCTGTGCAATCTGAAAAAAATAGTATTTTTGCATGTACCCTGGTGATTTGAATCTCTGTCAAAGGGAACCTTTCATGTCCCAAAATGTTATTAACCTTCAGATACTGGGTTAATATGCAGGTTAATAGTGTTCTGAAGTCATGCAGCCACACTGGAAGCCAAGTTGCCAGAAGAAAATTTACTTTATTCCTCCTGGCAGCCTCCAGGTATCAGTCGTAGAAGCTCGGCTTCAGTTACCGCTCACTACATAGTGAGTAGAGGCTGTAAGGACGCCCCAGCACTGACTGACAGCCAGCTGTGCACTGATGCCAAGATTAGTGGACTGTCAGTCAGTGTCAAGGCGTGGTTACAGTCGCTGCTCACTATGTACAGAGTGGAGGCCAAAGCTGGGGGCTTCCAGTAGGAAGAGTGTTCATTATCTGATGGCAGAAGGGCTTTCAGTATGGCGGTTGCACAGCTTTAGACTGTGCCATTAACCTGCAGAATAACCAGATATCTGGAGGTTAATAGTGGTTTTTGACATGACAAGTTCCCTTTAAGGTTTTAAATAAATTATGTATTGCCTTATAGTCCATTGTAGATTCTAATAAAAAAAAAAACATTGAGTTAATTGGCTTCCAATGAAGAACTTCAAAATACCCCAGAGATTGGATGGCTTTTTTTTTCTTCAGTTACAAAATGATCATGTAAATCATTAACTAGTACAGTCCATAAACCTCAGTCGTGACCAATTCCACCAACTCACAATTTCACAGGAGTATATAGCATGGCAAAGTATTTGCACCTTGAAACTCTGAAGATCGATACAGAAGCTTAGTAGTTCCCTTCTGTTAGATCAGTGTTTCTTAAAGTAACCCTTAGCGTTTATTCAGATGAATTGGTTTGTGTGCTAGTACACATAGCCAATGTTCTACGTGGACAGATTGTGTGAAAAAATAAAATAAAATGCAGCATCACTAGTTTGGGCTGTTTTCATAGACCAAAATAATGCAATGTAGGAGGCAGCTACGGCATCTGTCCACAATAGACAAGCATATGGAGCCAGTCATATCCACAATTTGTGGATGCAACTCTTCTGGTTTTCCAATATGGACATATGAATTTGGCCTTGAAGGGGTTGCCCACTATTAGCACAGACCCTTCTTGAATACTATATTTAGTTCTCACAATCGCTTCCGCTCATCTAAAGGAAGTGCGGGCAAAGCAACCTATTAGTGACCGCCAACTGGCTGCAATGCGGATGTGAGTCCTGAGAGACACGGCGGCGACATCACTGGAATGGCACCAGTGAAGGAGGGGAGTAGCTCTTCTTTTTATTGTACATGGGGAAATACAGTATTCAATTAAAAGAAATTGAACTCTTGCCAAATGGACTAATTTTTGTGTCTGCATGTTTGTTTTTATTCCTAGGTCTCCCAAGAGCAATAACATTTTTTTTGTTGTTGACCAAGTGATGTTAACGCCCCTCCCTGAGGAAGCCATTAGTGCGAAACGTGTGTTGGGGTCTTCTTTACCCACGTCCAGGAGCAGGTCGGTTTATATATCGTATTGGTTCATTGCCTCTCCCCACTATATCGGGTTTAACTTCCCTCATGTGTGTTTGGCTGCAGGCCTCCAAACTATGCTACTTACTATGTGTATTTGCTTTTGCTACACATTATAATTACCCATTTGATACTTTAGCCGCTGGATTTCTCTGCTAATTCACATATGCAATTATAAGAAGGTGAATTAAAATTAGAGAGATATAGTATTAAATTCTAGTATATGGGAATTGCTTTTTGTATTATGTATCCCTAGTGAGGGATTGATCTATTATAGCTGCTACTGTGAAACCCCTTTGGGATCACACACTTTGCACTATTGGCACTTTATGTATACTTCCATTATCTAGTGTTACACATTGATCCGGCATGATATTTTGAACGTGTAACCTACATGTAGTATTGTATTATCTACTGAGAGATACCAATCTGATATTTTGTTACATGTGTCTTTTCAATACAATATGAAGTGGCTGGTTCAACAGTCCTGCGTATATTTTCACCTATATATTACTACCTGTACATGGTACTAGGTTGTTGTCCTTTTCCTTTTTATTGCGTCCTAAAAATATATAATTGTCATTGTTGTTTGAACATAGTTTTTAGAAAACATATTTCAATAAATTTTCTAATATTTCTTAGTTCTAGTGTCCATTTCTTTTTTGGTTTTTAATATATACAAAAGCATACTTAATTTGTACAATGATTTTTTTTACTTACAACCTTGAAAAAAAAAAATCACACAGAGAACATAGTTCATTACAATTCATTTTAGGTATCTTGCTTTTGGTAACCGTAATTACCTAGTGCACACAAATAAACCAGCATTGAACTGGGATCTATTAAAGCAATCACCAATCATATTCCTGATATCGTAACTGAACCTTACAAGACAATTTTACTAATTAAGTTAGTTGCATTGGCATTGGAACTACAGTGAAAAATTAAAACCTTGATTTCTGTAATATTCCTAGCACTAAAAAAATAAAAAATCAAGGTTTGAGTAAACATTCAAAATAGTCTGAGGGCGTTTGAGTTGTGTTGATGCATTAGAAGAATATTGACACACACCCAATGCACTTCCTGGCTTCCAAGCTCGATTACTCAGTAATGGCATGTCAGATTACTACAAGATGGGTGTACTATTTATTGTTGTCCTTCTGACCATACTCCTATATCACTGGTCTAATTAGTAAAATCATCCTCACAGGTTCCCTTTAACCAAAAGTATCCATTATATCAAAACAGTTTCCTTACAACATTAGCCACTATAATTATCTAAGAAACTCTTCACTCAGTTTCATGGTGTTGAATAGGTACAGCCTTCCTAGATATAGTCCTCTGTCCAAGTAAAAAAAAAGAAAGGAGACCATCTAATGAGAGGACGGAATGAGAGGACGGAAGTCTGGAAAAAGGTGCAAGGCCATCGGGTGAATGGGGGGGGTTGAACGAAAAAAATTGCGTATCCTTTGAAACTACGAAAATTCTTTAGCCGTGGCATTGATCAGATTTCCCTCTGAAATACATAATTTTCTCCTGAAATTATTTTACTGTAGTTCTTCTGCTGCTCTTCCTTGAATGAATCTTTCACTTTGTCTCTTTTCAGGCCACCATCCCTAAAAACATAGTAAAAAGGTAAAAAGATAATGTTTGATGAATTCTGGTTGCAAGAACGATTCATGTAAAACTACATACTTTAGAGTAAAGCCAACAGATCCCACAGATATCAGCTGACCATATAATGCATATGGGGTGCTCCCAACATTCTGCTGACTGATGACGATGGGGGGAGATTAGGAATGAGAAGTTTGAATCCAATAATTTATTCCTGTTTTGTTGCGAGATAAACAGCTGATAGTGGTGTCTGTCAGCACATTTGTCCTCTCTCCCCCCAATTTAAAAACATTTAGCCAACTCAAGCATTATTGTGTATGGTGGAGTCAGGAGGGATAACTTGACCAACATCTATCTAAAGTGTACAGGCACGTGAAAATCCACAGGATAAGAATGGTCTATGATTGATCTGTTCACCATCTTTTTTTCAGACACAAAGGAGAAGATACAAACAAGAGGTTTGTCCTTTTCCTTAACCCATGTTTTCATGATGATTATATTAAAGCTACAGCAGCAAAAACTCTTCTGTGAAATACAGTGTGGGAAATAAGTATTTGATCCCTTGCTGATTTTATCAAGTTTGCCCACTGTCAAAGACATGAAACGTCTAATTTTAAGGGTAGGTTAATTTTAACATTGAGAAACGGAATATCAAAAAATAAAATCCAGAAAAAAAATCACATTGTATAAATTATATAAATGTATTTGCGTTTTGCAGTGAGAAATAAGTATTTGATCCCCTACCAACCATTAAGAGTTCTGGCTCCTACCGACCAGTTAGACGCTTCTAATCAACTTGTTACCTGCATTAAAGACAGCTGTCTTGCATAGTCACCTTTAATTGAGTCTGAACAGGAGTCTTTTATAATCAGTTAGACTAACCTCTTACAACATGGGCAAGACCAAAGAGCTGTATGAGGATGTCAGGGACAAGATCATAGACCTGCACAAAGCTGGAACAGGCTACAAAACCATAAGTAAGATGCTGGGTGAGAAGGAGACAACTGTTGGTGCAATAGTAAGAAAATGGAAGATATACAAAATGACTGTCAATCACCATGCGAAAACCTCACCTCGTGTGGTATCCTTGATCATGAGTAAGGCAAGAGATCAGCCTAAAACTACACGGGGGGGGGGGGGGAACTTATTAGTGATCTGAAGGCAGCTGGGACCACAGTCACCAAGAAAACCATTGCTAACACATTATGCCGTAAAGGTTTAAAATCCTGCAGTGCCCGCAGGATCCCCCTGCTCAAGAAGGCACATGTGCAGGCCTGTCTAATGTTTGCCAATGAACACCTGGATGATTCTGTGAGTGATTGGGAGAAGGTGCTGTGGTCAGATGAGACAAAAATTGAGGTCTTTGGCATTAACTCAACTCGCCGTGTTTGGAAGAAGAGAAATGCTGCCTATGACCCAAAGAACACCACCCCCACTGTCAAGCATGGAGGTGGAAACATTGTGTTTTGGGGGTGTTTCTCTGCTAAGGGCACAGGACTACTTCACCGCATCAATGGGAGAATGGATGGAGCCATGTACCATAAAATCCTGAGTGACAACCTCCTTCCATCAACCAGGACATTAAAAATGGGTCGTGGCTGGGTCTTACAGCAACTCAATGACCCAAAACATACAGCCGAGGCAACAAAGGAGTGGCTCAAAAGAAGCACATTAAGGTCATGGAGTGGCCTAGCCAGTCTCCAGACCTTAATCCTATGGAAAACTTATGGAGGGAGTTGAAGCTCCGAGTTGCCAAGCGACAGCCTCAAAATCTTAATGATTTAGAGATGATCTGCAACGAAGAGTGGACCAAAACTCCTCCTGACATGTGAGCAAACCTCATCATCAACTACAAAAAATGACTTACTGCGCACTTAGTTGGTTTTGCCACCAAATATTAAGTCTTGTTTACCAGAGGGATCAAATACTTATTTCTCACTGCAAAATGCAAATAAATTTATATACTTTAAACTGTGATTTTCTGGATTCTATTTTGATATTCTGTCTCTCAATATTAAAATTAATCTACCCTTACAATTACAGACTGTTCATATCTTTGTCAGTGGGCAAACTCACAAAATTAGCAAGGGATCAAATACATATTTCCCCCACTGTATTATAAAGTCTGTGCACATACACAATAATCTGGTTTGTGGCATATACCAAAATGTAAAAAACAAAAAAATACAGGTGCTTCTCACAAAATCAGAATATCATCAAATAGTAAATCTCAGTTTTTTAATACAAAAAACTCATATTATATAGAGTCATTACAAAAAGAGTGATCTATTTCAAGTGTTTATTTCTGTTAATGTTGATGATTATGGCTTACAGCCAACGAAAACCCAAAAGTCATTATCTCAGTAGATTAGAATAATAATAAAAAAAAAAAAAAACACCTGCAAATGCTTCCTAAGTCCCTTAGTCTGTTTCAGTAGGCACCACAATCATTGGGAAGAATGCTGACTTGACAAATGTCCAGAAGGCTGTCACTCCACAAGGAGAGTAAGCCAGAAAAGGTCATTACTAGTGATGAGCGAATATACTCATTACTCGAGATTTCTCGAGCAAGCTCGGGGGTCCGCTGAGTATTTTTTAGTGCTCGGAGATTTAGTTTTTCCTGCCGCAGCTGAATGATTTACATCTGTTAGCCAGCATAAGTACATGTGGGGGTTGCCTGGTTGCTAGGGAATCCCCACATGTACTTATACTGGATAACAGATGTAAATCATTCAGCTGCGGCAAAAAAAACTTAATCTCCGAGCACTAAAAAATACTCGGAGGACCCCCGAGCATGCTCGAGAAATCTCGAGTAACAAGTATATTCGCTCATCACTAGTCATTACTAAAGAAGCTTTGTTAAATTAACTTTTTGAAATTCAAATTTTGTGAGAAGCACCTGTACATTACAGAAATTGTGATAAATGTGGTTACTGGACTCTTCAAGTGCAATATTAAGCAGAAGTTGATAGGTATTTGAAGGTAAACTTAAAATTAGAAAGAACTGGACACTTACCATGGTAGTTCAATCAGTCCGCCTTGTTTTGCAATGGCAGATTTAACTCTGTTAGCAAACTGAACAGCATCTTCATTCTCCTGAAATCATAAAACCAATGGCCTTAAGACACTGTTCAGAACTGTTCAAGATTTTTAAAGATTTACTCAATGCAAAGAAAGTGATAAAATAATGAAAAATTCCACTTGTAAATTATCTAGTGCTTTGGTGGTTTTGCCAGTACCTGTTAACTGTTCTACAGGGATGACATGCCAACCATTTGCAGATAACCACTGCAGCCAATTAATCTTAAAGGGAACCTGTCACCACGTTTTTGGAAGATGGGATAAAAATAGCGTTAAATAGGGGCAGAGGTGGGCATTACATTAGTGTGTTTGTTATGCGTTTATTACCCACCTAAGTTGCCGAAATACCTTTGCAAAGTCTCCGTTTTCGCCTGTCAATCAGGCTGGTCTGGTCAAAAGGGCGTTGTCTTCCCCCAGATTTTGCGTAGTTTTCCGTTGGTGGCGTAGTGGTGTGCGCATGCCCAAGGTCCCGAATCCTCTGCCAGGGGATTTAAAAGAGCGCGCTGTTCGTTTTCATTGGTGATCGGTGGGCGCGGCCATCTTCCTTTGGCCGCGCGTGCGCAGAAGCGGCGCTCTGCTGGCCGCGGCTTCAGGAAAATGGCCGCCGCGATATCCATCTGCGCACGCGCGGCATCCCGCGGCCATTTTCCTGAAGCCGCGGCCAGCAGAGCGCCGCTTCTGCGCACGCGCGGCCAAAGGAAGATGGCCGCGCCCACCGATCACCAATGAAAACAAACAGCGCGCTCTTTTAAATCCCCTGGCAGAGGATTCAGGACTTTGGGCATGCGCACACCACTACGCCACCAACGGAAAACTACGCAAAATCTGGGAGAAGACAAGACGCCCTTTTGACCAGACCAGCCTGATTGACAGGCGAAAACGGAGACTTTGCAAACGTATTTCGGCAACTTAGGTGGGTAATAAACGCATAACAAACACACTAATGTAATGCCCACCTCTGCCCCTATTTAACGCTATTTTTATCCCATCTTCCAAAAACGTGGTGACAGGTTCCCTTTAAGTCAGAAGTCTTGTGCTTGCATCACTGCAGCAGCCATGGGAGCATGGCTATCACAAGAATAAAGGGTGATTTACCAAGATAGTTTAGATTATTTTGTGGTTTTAATTATCTGCTTTGAGAAAGGTTTTCAAAATCCTGAGCTTTCCATTAACAGCATTTTCAGTTCCTTATTGTTGTTGATTTGTAGCAATACACTTTCACAATGAAAACATTTAAAATAAATAATCATTTGTTTTCAGATACCTATATTTTGTGGGAAAAGCTGTAGTAATTTTATATTATTGATTACTTTTTTAAAAATTATTTTATTTAAAAAAAAACGCGTGGTTATATCCTGAGGAAGAAGTGAGTGTACTTCGAAATGCGTTTATTGAAAGCCACTTTTATATATTTCCTGGCTTTGGATCCTCATTTCCACTCATCAGTAGCACAGAAAACTGCACATTTTTTTCTCCCATCTCCTTGGTATCAGTCAGATGACCTGTGGATCTGCAGCAGCTAGATATTCATGCTCCTTTATTGTTGTGTGGGTATAACTCTACCAGGTTAGCATCACCTATTTATAAAATTTATTCCCAGGTAACAACTTATTTAGCTTTTCTGCTCGCCAGCTACTGTATATTTATACATCTTATTATAGTCTTAGGGTTTTTTTTATTGTTTTTATTTTATATACAAGACATGAATGGAAAATGCCCACCAATAACCAAAGTAAAGCCAGGCACAGACCACTGAGTCAACAATACATGTGTAAGAGTGTCCTGATAGAGCTCTATAAGTTATCATCAAAGTTGTCTAAGCCAAACACACCCCTGTGAAAGTACCAGTTTGTCATGTAAAAAAAATAAATTATATCAACAAGAATCATTTCAGACCTTTCTCCACCTTTAAATGTCACCCATAATTTGTACAAATCCTTAGAGAAACAAACAAAAATCATTTGGAGAGGGAAAATTAATAACAAAAACTAAAATAATGAGCTTGTATAGGAGTTAACATTTTATAATTAGGGGCATGGTTGTGTTCAGAATTAGCCAATCAGAGTTAATCTCATGTTAAATAGTAGTTAGTACAGCTCTACCATCATTTAAGGTGATTCTGATTAACCCCATATAATCCTTAGCTGTTCCAATAGGATTTTCCTGACATTCTCTTAGATGCATTTTACAGCAAAAAACACTGACCATAAACCACTTATAAACTCACAACACAGCTAAAGGATCTCACTGTTGAAAGTTATCATTAGATATAACATAGAACACTGCGAAGAATCATCAAGAAGCAGTTTAAATGAGGCAAAACAGTGACATTACCTGGAACTGGACGTCCCTAAAAAAATGACAAGGAAATGGGTACTGGAAGCTGGCAAGAGGCATATAGCAATATTAAAGGAACTGCAGAGATGTTTGGCAAGGACTGGTTGTGTACCGCTTGTGACGTCAATCTCCCATATTCTTCATATGTCTGGCCTGTGGCAAGGGTGGCAAGACGGCAGCCTTTTCTTACAAACAAAAACAGCCCAGCCAGCCATATTTTGCCAAAACCTACAACAAGTTTGCCAAAAGCATGTGGAAAAACAGGTTATGGTCTGATGAGATCAAGGTTGAACTTTTGGTGCATAACTAAAGGGCAAGTTTGGTGTAAAGCCAACATTGCGCATCACAAACAGAACACCATACCCACAGTGATGCATGAGCAGCATTGTGCTTTGGGGCTGAATTTCAGAACTTGGGCTTTAGCCCCTTCATGACTGTCGAAACACCATTTAACGGCGGCAGTTAAGGGTACTTATTCCTCAGCACCGCATTTTAAAGGCGCTGAGAAATAGGATTATAGTGCCCCCCAGTGTCAGAGAACATGATTCTAGTCGGTTTTTACCGATCCCACCCAGTGTTGCGATCACCATTATTCACGGAATAAGATCGACCGCAAAAACAAGTCTGATTTCCCATTTAATTTCTCTCTCATCTGATATGATCTAGTACATCAGAAAAGAGAGAAATGGGGTCCCCCCAGCCCCCCTGGTACCTCCGGTGTCGCTGGACCCTCCTGTATCCCCTGGTCCTGTCCCCTGGCCGTCGGCATCTTCTTCTGAAAAGAAAATGGCGGGCAAATGCATAGTGCGCCAGCCAAGATCTACCAGCTGGCACCCGTCAACAAAAGGAAGGGTTTCCTATCGGTTTACTTTTATCACTGTGACAGACCCAATCACAGTGATCAAAATAAAAAAATAGTAAATCAACCCCCTTATTTTCACCCCCTTAGTTAGGTAAAAATAATAAAAAACATGTATTTATTTCCATTTTTCCCCCAATCGGGTTAGGGTTGGGGCTAGAGCTAGTTTTGGGGCTAGAGCCAAGGTTGGGGCTAGAGCCAAGGTTGGGGCTAGAGCCAAGGTTGGGGCTAGAGCCAAGGTTGGGGCTAGAGCCAAGGTTGGGGCTAGAGCTAAGGATGGGGCTTGAGCTAGACTTGGGGCTTGAGCTAGGCTTGGGGCTAGAGCTAGGCTTGGGGCTAGAGCTAGGCTTGGGGCTAGAGCTAGGCTTGGAGCTAGAGCTAGGCTTGGGGCTAGAGCTAGGCTTGGGGCTAGAGCTAGGCTTGGGGCTAGGGCTGTATTGGGGTTAGGGTTGTGGTTAGGGATGGGATTAGGGTTGGGATTAGAGGTGTGTTAGGGTTATGGTTAGGGTTATGGTAAGGGTTGAGATTAGGGTAAGGGGTGTGTTGCATTTAGGGTTGGGATTAGGGTTAGGGTTGGGGTTAAGGTAAGGGTTGGAGTTAGAATTGGGGGGTTCCACTGTTTAGGTACATCAGGGGGTCTCCAAAAGCGACATGGCACCCACCATTGTTTCCAGCCAACTTTGCGCTCAAAAAATCATAACTGTTCTCCCTCCCTTCTGGGCATACTCAGGAAAAATTGCACAACAAATTTTGTGGTCCATTTTCATCTGATACCCTTGTGAAAATAAAATTTGGTAATTTTTTTGTGAAAAAAGTAAAATGTTCATTTTTTCTTTCACATTGTTTTAGTTCTCGTGAAGCACCAGAAGGGTTAATAAACTTCTTGAATGTGGTTTTGAGCACCTTGAGGTGTGCAGTTTTTAGAATGTTGTCACTTTTGGGTATTATATGTCATATTGACCCCCCAAACATACTTCAAATGTGAGGTGGTCCCTAAAAAAATTGTTTTCTAAAAATGAGAAATCGCTGGTCAACTTTTAACCCTTATAACGTCCTAACAAAAAAAACAATGTTTCAAAAATTGTGCTGATGTAAAGTGGACATGTGGAAATGTTATTTATTAACTATTTTGTGCAATATGACTCTCTAAGGGCACAAACATTAAAACTCTTATACTTGCAATATTTTAAAAATTTTTGCCAAATTTCCATTTTGCTCATAAACGCAAGTCATATCGAAGAAATTTAACATGAAGTACAAAATGTCACGAAATAATCTGAGAATCAGTGGCATCCGTTGAAGCATTCCAGAGCTATAACCTCAAAGTGACAGAGGTCAGAATTGTAAAAACTGACTTGGTCATCAAGTACTAAATTGGCTCTGTCAATAAGGGGTTAAAGAACAGTTTTTTAGTCCTACAAATACTTGAAAGAGAGGATATCTGTAATATCACAAACAAAAAATCTTTGTGCAAAAATCAGAGACATATCTATATACAGCTCTGGCAAAAATTAAAAGACCAACACATCAAAACCCTGTCATGCCCAGCCCAATCTCCAGACCTGAACCCCATTGAAAATCTCTGGAATGTAATCAAGAGGATGATGGATAGTCACAAGCCATCAAGCAAAGAAGAACTGCTTAAAATTTTGCGCCAGAAGCAGTGTGAAAGACTGGAGAAAAGCATGCCAAGGCGCATGAAAGCTGTGATTAACTCCTTAAGCCCCGAGGGTGGTTTGCACGTTAATGACCGTGCCAATTTTTACAATTCTGACCACTGTCCCTTTATGAGGTTATAACTCTGGAACGCTTCAACGGATCCCGGTGATTCTGACATTGTTTTCTCGAGACATATTGTACTTCATGATAGTGGTAAAATTTCTTTGATATTACCTGTGTTTGTTTGTAAAAAAAAACGGAAATTTGGCAAAAATAATGAAAATTTCGCAATTTTCCAACTTTTAATTTTTATGCAATTAAATCACAGAGATATGTCACACAAAATATTTAATAAGTAACATTTCCCACATGTCTACTTTACATCAGCACAATTTTGGAAACAATTTTTTTTTGTTAGGGAGTTATAGGGGTTAAAATTTGACCAGCAATTTCTCATTTTTACAACATCACATTTGAAGTCATTTTGAGGGGTCTATATGATAGAAAATAACCAAGTGTGACACCATTCTAAAAACTGCACCCCTCAAGGTGCTCAAAACCACATTCAAGAAGTTTATTAACCCTTCTGGTGCTTCACAGGAATTTTTGGAATGTTTAAAAAAAAAAAAATGAACATTTAATTTTTTTTCACACAAAATTTATTTCAGCTCCAATTTGTTTTACTTTACAAAGGGTAACAGGAGAAAATGGACCACAAAAGTTGTTGTACAATTTGTCCTGAGTACCCGGATACCCCATATGTGGGGGTAAACCACTGTTTGGGCGCATGGCAGAGCTTGGAAGGGAAGGAGCGCCATTTGACTTTTCAATGCAAAATTGGCTGGAATTGAGATGGGATGCCATGTTGCTTTTGGAGAGCCACTAATGTGCCTAAACATTGAAACCCCCCACAAGTGACACCATTTTGGAAAGTAGACCCCCTAAGGAACTTATCTAGATGTGTAGTGAGCACTTTAACCCACCAAGTGCTTCACAGAAGTTTATAATGTAGAGCCGTAAAAATAAAAAATAATATTTTTTCACAAAAATGAACTTTTTGCCCCCAATTTTTTATTTTCCCCAAGGTTACCAGAAAAAATTATACCCTGAACGTTGTTCTGCAATTTGTCCTGAGTATGCCGATACCCCATATGTGGGGGTAAACCACCGTTTGGGTGCATGGCAGAGCTCGGAAGGGAAGGAGCACCATTTGGAATACAGACTTAGGCTGGAGTCACACATGGCGTAAGACAATACGCCACGTATTATACGTCCGTACTACGGCCGTAATACGGAGAAATGTTCCCAAAATATTGATCCGTAGTCAGGGTGTGTCAGCGTATTTTGCGCATGGCATCCTCCGTATGTAATCCGTATGGCACCCGTACTGCGAGATTTTCGCGCAGGCTTGCAAAACCGACATCTAATGGATTTACGTGCTCAAATGTTAGGGAAAACATATATACAGTATATATACAGTATATATATATATATATATATATATATATATATATATATATATATATATATATATATATATATATATATATATATATATATATATCATTGAGACACATATATATATATTCTGTATTTAGATTTCATTCAGCGCGATATCTGTGAACAGCCGGTAATTCAATTGCCGGCTTTTCATTTCTCCTGCACAAACCCGACAGGATATGAGACATGGTTTACATACAGTAAACCATCTCATATCCCCTTTTTTTTGCATATTCCACACTACTAATGTTAGTAGTGTGTATGTGCAAAATTTCAGAGCTGTAGCTGCTGAAATAAAGGGTTAAATGGCGGAAAAAATTGGCGTGGGCTCCCGCGCAATTTTCTCCGCCAGAATGGTAAAGCCAGTGACTGAGGGCAGATATTAATAGCCAGGAGAGGGTCCATGGTTATTGGCCCCCCCGTGGCTAAAAACATCTGCCCCCAGCCACCCCAGAAAAGGCACATCTGGAAGATGCGCCTATTCTGGCACTTGGCCACTCTCTTCCCACTCCCTGTAGCGGTGGGATATGGGGTAATGAAGGGTTAATGCCACCTTGCTATTGTAAGGTGACATTAAGCCAGATTAATAATGGAGAGGCGTCAATTATGACGCCAATTTTTTCCGCCATTTAACCCTTTATTTTAGCAGCTACAGTGCACAAATTTTGCACATACACACTACTAACATTAGTAGTGTGGAATATGCAAAAAAAATGGGGATATGAGATGGTTTACTGTATGTAAACCATGTCTCATATCATTTCGGGTTTGTGAAGGAGAAGGAAAAAGCCGGCAATTGAATTACCGACTTTTCAATAACACCGCTGCGTATTTCTCGCAAGTCACACTGCAGGTCCGTGTGGAATCCGTATTTCTCGCCCCCATAGACTTTCATTGGCGTATTATTTGCGCAATACGCTGACAAAGGCAGCATGCTGCGATTTTGTACGGCCGTAGAAAGCCGTATAATACTGAACCGTAATATACGGCTAATAGGAGCAGCCCCATTGAGAAGCATTGTGCCGTATGTAATGCGAGTTTTACGTACGTATTTTTTGCGCTCTTACGTACGTAAAACACGCATGTGTGACCCCGGCCTTAGATGGATTGGTCTGCAGGTGTCACGTTGCATTTGCCGAGCCCCTGATGTACCTAAACAGTAGAAACCCCCCCACAAGTGACCCCGCCTCCCTGAAGGACCCAGGTGCAGCCCCGCAGCCATTTTGGATCTGGGCCTGCAGGGAGAAGGAGGTAAGAGACCCTCCCGAGCAACGCGAACACATCGCGTGTGCCGGGGGTTAATGTGCCGGGGGCGGTCCGTGACAGCTCCTGGCACATAGTGCCAGATGTCAGCTGCGATAGTCAGCTGACACCCGGCCGCGATCGGCCACGCTCCCCCCATGAGCGCGGCTGATCGCACTGGACGTACTATCCCGTCACTGGGAATTAAGTCCCAGGTCACCTTGATGGGATAGTATGTCCAATGGGATTAAGGGGTTCAAAATCATGGCTATTCCACAAAATATTGATTTCTGAGTTAAAACATTAGTATTGTTGTTTCTAAATGATTATGAACTTGTTTTCTTTGCATTATTTGAGGTCTGAAAGCACTGGGTTTATTTGTTTGTTTTTTTAATTTTGACCATTTTTCTTTGTCAGAAAAAAAATACAAAATTTATTGCTTGTAAATTCGGAGATATGATGTCAGAAGTTTATCGAATAAAAGAATTTCCATTTTACTCAAAAATATACTTATAAAGAGAAAAATCAGACAAACTGAACATTTTGCAGTGGTCTCTTAATTTTTGCCAGAGCTGTATTTACAAGTATCACGGATGAAAATTACCAATACAAGTCTATGGGCTTGTGAAGTTCATGGACAGCAAATAGATGATAAACATTACAAAGGATAGAAGATTAGTCATTTATTTAGCCATAAGTGAAAATGAAACACCGATGCTAAAAAATGATAAACTGACAAAACATTGATGAAACTCAGATCCAATTCACTGTTGACAATCCTACCATTTGTGTAGATGTCTGAATGAGGCCTAATGACCTAGAAGTCATGTTGCTATTCACCCATTCTATCCAGTGTCAGTTATTTGCTAAAACTCGGTATTGATCTACCGTATATACTCGAGTATAAGCCGAGACTTTTAGCCCAAAAAAATGGCTTATACTCGAGTCATGGTCGGCGGGGGGGTCAGCGGGTGAGGGGGAGCGACGACGGTCACATACTCACCTGCTCCTGGCGCGGTCCCTGCATGTCCCACGGTCTCCGGCGCCGGCAGCTTCTTCCCCTGTTCAGCGGTCACGTGGTACTGCTCATTAAAGTAATGAATATAGACTCCACTCCCATAGGGGTGGAGCCGCATATTCATTCCTGTAATGAGCGGTACCACGTGACCGCTGAACAGAGGAAGAAGCTGCCAGCGCCGGAGACCATCTGTCCGGGAGAAGCGGTCATTGACCGCGCCGGGAGCAGGTGAGTATTTCATATTCACTTTTCCTCGTTCCACCGCTGCCCCGCCTTCCGCGTCCTCTGCAGTGACTGTTCAGGTCAGAGGGCGCGATCACATATTAGTGTGCGCGCCGCCCTCTGCCTCAACAGTCAGCGCGGAGAGACGGGACGCTGAGGAGCAGCGACGAGAGGCGAGTATGTCATTTTTTTTTTATTGCAGCAGCATTATATGTGGCACATTATTGGGCCATAATGAACTGCATGGAGCATTATATGTGGCACGTTGATATATGGAGCATCTTATGAGGCCATAATGAACTGTATGGAGCATTATATGTGGCACATTGTTATATGGAGCATCTTATGGGGCCATAATGAACTGCATAGAGCATTATATGGAGCTCCTGATTCAATATGGATATTCAAAAACACTTAACCTACTGATGTCTCAATTAATTTTACTTTTATTGGTATCTATTTTTATTTTTGACATTTACCAGTAGCTGCTGCATTTTCCACCCTAGGCTTATACTCAAGGCATTAAGTTTTCCCAGTTTTTTGTCGCAAAATTAGGTGTCTTGGCTTATACTCGGGTCGGCTTATACTCGAGTGTATATGGTACTTACTGTGCCTCCAAGGTTTGTATTTTGTCTTATTCCTAAAGGAAAGGGACTACAATTTGATGCAGTAACCTGAATAACGTGACCCTCTTTCTAACCTTTGACCCAGTTTTGAATATACAGAGTTGAACAAATTGTACAGACCATAGCTCCCAGATTTCAGCCTCTAAAACCATTTTAATGAACAAGTCATGTCAAGAGTTATATACTGTACCTGTCTGGTCATTGGAGGTAAGTACCACACGTTGCATTTGATGGCCCAGCTTGTCATCATTCTTAGAAGGTACTTTACCATCGTGTACTTGCTGCTGTTCCAAAATGCATCCCCAAACTGAGGGTCGTACTGTAAAGAGGAGAAAAAAAAAGCTATTTTTATAATGTCAGCATTTGGGTACTTAACCGGAGATGTTAAAACGTAACAATGTTGTTACAGATTGATATACACTCACCGGCCACTTTATTAGGTACACCTGTCCAACTTCTTGTTAACACTTAATTTCTAATCAGCCAATCACATGGCGGCAACTCAGTGCATTTAGGCATGTAGACATGGTCAAGACAATCTCCTGCAGTTCAAACCGAGCATTAGTATGGGGAAGAAAGGTGATTTGAGTGCCTTTGAACGTGGCATGGTTGTTGGTGCCAGAAGGGCTGGTCTGAGTATTTCAGAAACTGCTGATCTACTGGGATTTTCACGCACAACCATCTCTAGGGTTTACAGAGAATGGTCCGAAAAAGAAAAAAAATCCAGCGAGCGGCAGTTCTGTGGGCGGAAATGCCTTGTTCATGCCAGAGGTCAGAGGAGAATGGGCAGACTGGTTCGAGCTGATAGAAAGGCAACAGTGACTCAAATCGCCACCCGTTACAACCAAGGTAGGCCTAAGAGCATCTCTGAACGCACAGTGCGTCGAACTTTGAGACAGATGGGCTACAGCAGCAGAAGACCACACCGGGTACCACTCCTTTCAGCTAAGAACAGGAAACTGAGGCTACAATTTGTACAAGCTCATCGAAATTGGACAGTAGAAGATTGGAAAAACGTTGCTTGGTCTGATGAGTCTCGATTTCTGCTGCGACATTCGGATGGTAGGGTCAGAATTTGGCGTAAACAACATGAAAGCATGGATCCATCCTGCCTTGTATGGAGCATCTTTGGGATGTGCAGCCGACAAATCTGCGGCAACTGTGTGATGCCATCATGTCAATATGGACCAAAATCTCTGAGGAATGCTTCCAGCACCTTGTTGAATCTATGCCACGAAGAATTGAGGCAGTTCTGAAGGCAAAAGGGGGTCCAACCCGTTACTAGCATGGTGTACCTAATAAAGTGGCCGGTGAGTGTACAAGGAAATGCAAAAACTATCAAAAGGACAAGATCACATGGTGAGTATTTGGTCAGTATTACACATCAGTATTTCTAAGTCAGAACCAGCAGTGGGACAAATCAGAGTAAAAGAATAAGGCTATGTTCACACAGTGCAGATTATTTGCGGTTTTTTAGCGTTTTTGCGCTATAAAAACGCTATAAAACCGCAAATAATCTGTATACATTAAGCATCCTATCATTTTTAATGAAATCCGCAATTTCTGTGCACATGATGTGCGTTTTTCCGCATGAAAAACGCATTGCGGTAAAAATCCGGACATGCTCATTAATTTTGCGTTTTTTTCGCGGTTTTTCCACTGTCTAATGCATTGGGAAATGTTTGGGAAAAACTGCGACAAAAACGCGTCAAAAACGCGTCAAAACCGCGCAAAAAACGCATTAAAAAACGCATGCGGTTTTCATGCAGAAAACCGGCAGAAATGTCAGGATTTTCCCAGGAATTTTCTGCATCAATTCCTGAACGTGTGTATGGGGCCTAATAGAAACATGTCACCACTTCTGCATTTATCACCCACTCCTGGTTTTGGCTTACAGATACTGATGTATAATACTGACCAAATACTCAACGTGTGAATGTGGGCTAAACGTAGATATTTCACATATCGCTAAATCTCTGAAGAAAACCGGAAATTTTCTGCAAGAAATCCGCATTTTTTTTTTGCGTTTTTTTCGCGCTTTTTTTTAGCATTTTGCAAGCGAAATTAGCTTGCAGAATGCTAAAGTTTTCCAAGCGATCTGTAGCATTGCTTGGAAAACTGACTGACAGGTTGGTCACACTTATCAAACATACTGTTTGACAAGTGTGACCAACTTTTTACTATAGATGCTGCCTATGCAGCATCAATAGTAAAAGATAGAATGTTTAAAAATAATAAAAAAAAAATAAAAAAAATGGTTATACTCACCTGCAGACAGCCGATCTCCTCAGCGGCGTCCGTTCCTATAGATGGTGTGTGTGTGCAGGACCTTCGATGACGTCGCGGTCACATGAGCGGTCTCGCGACCAATCACAAGACCGCGACGTCATCGCAGGTCCTTCACACACACCATCTATAGGAACGGAAGCGGCAGCATGCACCGCTGAGAGGCGGGAAGACTCCGGGGCCATCGAAGGTGAGTATATCACTATTTTTTATTTTAATTCTTTTTTTTTTACCAATTATATGGTGCCCAGTCCATGGAGGAGAGTCTCCTCTCCTCCACCCTGGGTACCAACCGCACATAATCTGCTTACTTCCCGCATGGTGTGCACAGCCCCGTGCGGGAAGTAAGCAGATCAATGCATTCCTAGGTGGGCGGAATCCCCACAATTCCGCAAATTTAATGAACATGTTGCTTTTTTTTCCGCGATGTGATTTTTTCGCGGAAAAAAATGCAACATTTGCACAAGAAATGCGGAATACACTGTAAATAATAGGAGGCATATGTAAGCGTTTTTTTCGCGTTTTTATCAAGTTTTTATAGCGAAAAAACGCGAAAAATAATGAACGTGTGCACATGGTCTAAAAACCCTGTTCAGATAAATACATCCTGCAACCCCTGCACCAGCTGTAGTTACACCCATGGCTAAATGTAACAACTATGTTTCAATTTGCATTTTATTTTCAGACTCCCTTGATATGCAGTTTACAGACTAATCCAAGTTCAGATTTTTCTCTTGTGTGTGGATGTGATTTTTTATGTATCCAGGGTGCTGTCTGTTTCTATACTGCAATAAAGAGGAATTATCTGTAGTCTTTTTTCTTTTCCATCCCCGAGACTGTAAATGCCTCCTTCCCCATCTCATTTTGCAAATTACTCTGCTAGATTAAAAACGGTAATTAGTTCTTACCGGTAATTGTATTTCCAGGAATCCACCTGACAGCACCATTGGAGGACGTCCTTCTTACCCTCAGTGGGACAGGAACCACAAGCAGTTAAAAGGACTCTCCCCATTCCACCCACCAGTGATTTTCTAAGTACCACATCTGGATGGATGCAAAAAAGAGTTTATTTACAATCACACACCAATGTTACATCACATTAGTCAGTAGTATAAGCTTGCAGTGGGAGGGAACTAGTAGTGCTGTCAGGTGGATTCCTGGAAATACAATTACCGGTAAGAACTAATTACCGTTTTCCAGTCCACCACCTGACAGCACCATTGGAGAATACCAAAGGATGTTTAACTAGGGTGGGACTACTGCATGTAATACTCTTCTACCAAAGGCTAATTGGTCTGATACGACATCTAATTTATAGTGTCTAGCAAAGGTAGAAAGACTAGTCCAAGTCGCCGCCCTACAGATTTGCTCAGCTGAGGCACCCCCCTTCTCTGCCCATGATGTAGAAATGGCTCGTGTTGAGTGGGCCCTAAGAGTGTCCGGGGGATCTTTCCCTTGGTCTGTATATGCTAGGCTAATCATGTTTTTAATCCACCTAGCAATGGTTGATTTTGCTGCTTTACAACCCCTATTTGGACCACCGTATTGTATAAATAAGTTAGTGTCCTGTCTCCAGCTTTCTGTCGCCCCCAGGTATTTTAGAACAGTCTCCCTAATGTCAAGGTTATGGTAGACCCCCTCTTTTGCGTTTTTAGGGTGTTGGCAGAAAGAAGGAAGGATTATCTCCTGGTTTATATTGGTAGATGATACTACTTTGGGGAGGAAAGCTGGGTTAGGTTTGAAGACTATATGGGTTCTGGATAGAAAAAGCCTGCATCTCCCCCAGCCTTTTAGCCGATGTGATGGCAATTAGGAAGGCAGTTTTAAAGGAGAGATTGGCTATGTCCATATCTTCCGACAGCAAGTAAGGGGTTTTACACAAAGTGTTAAGGACTAGGTTTAGGTCCCAAGGAGGAGTTGATTTCCTCACAAGTGGCCTCATTCTCTGTGTGGCCCTGGAAAATCTCACTATCCAGGGATGGGAAGCTAGTTATGTATCAAAAAATACACTAAGTGCTGCAATCTGTACTTTTAGAGTACTAGGCCGAAGGCCCTTGTCAAATCCGATTTGCAGGAAATCGAGGATTCTGGGGATATCTGGTTTCGAAGTATCCACATGACCTTCTCCCAGAAAGGAACAATACCGCTTCCAGATCTTGTTGTATATCGCCGAAGTCGCCGGCTTTCTGCTTGCCTGGAATGTGGTAATGACATCTTCTGACAGGCCTCTGGATCTTAGGGTTTGCTGTTCAGGATCCAAGCAGATAGGTGAAGAGAGTCTGGATTCTTGTGGAACACCGGACCCTGAAGTAGAAGGTCCTGCCTGTTCGGTAGAAAGACTGGTTCTTCTGTTGACATCCTGGACAGTAGAGAAAACCAGCTTCTTTTCGGCCAAAAGGGAACCACCAGGATTACGGTTGCTCTCTCGTCTCGTATCTTCCTGAGTGTCTTCGGTATCAGAGGAAGAGGCGGAAATGCGTACAGGAGACCTTCTCCCCAATACTGAGACAAGGCGTCTACTCCTGTGGCTCCATCTAGAGGATTCAGAGAGAAAAATGCTCTGGCCTTTGTGTTTGACCTGGTGGCAAAGAGGTCCACCTGAGGTGTTCCCCATTTCTGGCATAGGCTGCTGAATACTTCCGGGTTCAGTTCCCATTCTCCGGGATGTACCGACTTTCGGCTCAAGAAATCTGCTACCTGATTCTTGGCACCTTCCAGGTGAACTGCCGAGATGGATTTGACAGATCTTTCTGCCCACCTGAAAATCTGGTCTGCTAAGTGTTGCAGTGGTGGATGTCTCGGACCTCCCTGGTGTCTCAGAAAAGCCACTGCTGTGACATTGTCGGACAGTATTCTCACGTGTCTGTCTCGGACCAATGACTGGGCCTGGCACAACACTTTCCAGATCGCATACAGCTCCCTGAAATTTGACGATCTTGCGGCAATTTGAGGAGTCCATTCTCCCTGGTAGTATGTTCTTCCTATATGACCGCCCCATCCGTATTGACTGGCGTCTGTGGTAACCGTAACACAGGGATCGAGTATCCATGGAACTCCCTCTCTTAGGTTTCCTGGTGTGGTCCACCAGGTTAGGGATCTCTTTACCGACGGAGACACAACCATCTTCCTGTCTAAGGAACTATTTCCTGTTCCAGGATCCTAGAACTTCTCTTTGCAATTCCCACGAGTGGTATTGGCTCCATCTTACACAGGGTATGCATGCTGTCATGAAGCCGAGTATCCTCATTGCCTCTCTTATGGAGGGGGTATTTCTCCTGAACTGATGAATGTGCCTGATCAAGGCCTCTTGTCTGTCTTCTGGTAAAAAACATGTTCTTAGATTGGAATCCAACATCACCCCCAAAAATTTTATTCTTGAATTTGGGACCAGGCAGGACTTCTTCCAGTTCACAATACACCCCAGCTCCTGTAGGATGGAAAGAGTGAAAGTGCAGTCTATCTTGAGGAGTTTCTGTGATTTCGCCATTATCAGGAAGTCGTCCAGGTATGGGACTATGGTCACATTCTGGTTCCTTAGATAGGCCACAACTTCCGACATCAGCTTGGTAAAGATCCTGGGCGCTGAAGCAAGCCCGAAGGGGAGACATCTGAACTGGAAGTGATGTACAATCCCCTTGTTCCTTATGGCAAATCTCAGGTATTTTTGGTAAGAGATGTGTATCGGGACATGATAGTATGCGTTGCTTAGGTCTAGGGTACACATTACCATGTCCTTGTCTATTACAGGCGTCGTGGATTTTATAGATTCCATCCGGAATCTTTTGTACCGGACCCATTTGTTTAATGGTTTTAAATTTATAATCGTCCGGGAGTCCCCGGACAGTTTCTTTATTGAAAACAAATGGGAATAATGGCCTTTGCCTCTTTCTGAGATGGGAACTGGCACAATCGCTTCTAAATCCAACAGCTCCCGGATGTTTGTCCACATGGAGGAGTCGGAGAGTGGGCAGGGTCGGGTTACTACAAATCTTTCTGGGGGACTGCTGGAGAACTCTAATTTGTATCCCTGTGCAATCACTTGTAGAATCCAAGGATTCTGGGACACCTTCTGCCAACCCCCTAGAAATTTTTGTAATCGACCTCCCACCTTTGTCATTTATTTGACTTTGGTGTACCTGTACTAGGGAAGATGGAGTCTCTACCTTTTCCACCGTTGGGATAAGACCACCTCCCAGTCTTCCCTTTCCCCTTGTAGTCTGTCCTCTGACCAGGTCGGGACCTACGAAAGGGCTGATATTTTTTGGTATTCTCCTCAGGCAAACCCTTCTTTTTATCTGAGGCTTTTTCTAGGATATCGTCTAGAATAGGCCCAAATACTTTATTCCCCGAGAATGGGATTCCACACAATTTATTTTTTGACTGGAGATCCCCCGACCAGGTCTTTAGCCATATGGCATTTCTGACCGCGTTAGACAGAGATTCGCTTCTAGCCGCGAAACGTACAGATTCAGCCGAAGCGTCCCCCATAAAGCCTGTTGCGAGTTTGAGCAATGGCAGGGATTTAAGGATAACCTCTCTAGAAGTCTTGGCTTTGAGAAGATCCTCTAAATCGTCAATCCATAAATGCATTGACCGGGCTACGGATGTTGCCGCTATATTGGCCCGTATTATTGTTGCGGAGGACTCCCAAGTTCTCCTTAGCAAACCGTCCGCTTTACGATCCATAGGATCTTTTAACGCGGAAGAGTCCTCAAATGGTATTGAGGTCTTCTTCGCCACTTTTGCTAGTGGAACATCGATCTTGGGAACTTCATCCCACACTTTAATGTCCTCAGGATTGTAGGGCAGACGAAGTCTAAAATCCCTGGGAACCACTAGTTTCTTCTCCGCTTCCTGCCACTCTTCCAGGATCATGGAACGGATGTGGTTGTTGACGGGGAAGACCTTTGTCACCTGGGCATGTAATCCGCCAAACATCTCGTCCTGGATCGAGGTCTCCTCTGGTGTATCCTGTAGCTGCATGGTGTTACGTACAGCATAAAGAAGCTCATCTGTGTCTGCTGCGGAGAAGAGATATCTCTTCCCTCTGCCCACAGATCCGTCTCTTTCTTCCTGGTCAGAATCCTCCGAAACCTCACCCTCGGAAGAGGGGCTAGACTCCCTTGGTCTCTTCTGTGAAGTCTGCGGTTCTGACTGAGTTGGCTGGGAAAGATTCAAGCTTGAGATAGAAGCCTGAACCTCCTGTCGAATCATGGTCCTCATACTGGATAGTAGTGTCGTCTGCTCATCACCCACAATTTTGGATGTGCACGATTTGCACAATGGTTTCCGCCAATTTTCCGGAAACTTAGTGGCACATATCGGGCATTTATTTTTTCCCGATTTTTTCCTTTCGGCTGTGGGTATGGAAGGCTCAGCCTAGGGTAAAATAGAGATACGTGGGCACCGTAAGTAGGGAAGCAGGGGGAGGGGTGAGCTTTGTGGTATGGCTTTACATAGCCCACTCACATGCCCCTGAAGCTGGTCAGTCCCCTCAGGTCTGGCAGTCTCCTCCATAGTGCAGATGACAATATGGACGTATAGCCGAGTGCTCCTTTGTCAGGATGGCCGGCGGCATACAGACCCCCCTAGTGAGTTTATATAGTTTTTACCTAGTTGATCCTGCCCTCCTTACCGCCGCTGCGGTGACGCGCTGTGCCCCTCACCGAGGCCGTTGCTGCTGCCGGCGCCATCCTCCATGCTGGCCGCGCCGGAAGTAACGCGGTCGTCGCGACCGGAAGTGACGCGGCCGCTGGACCCGGAAGCAGCGGCCGCATGCTGGAGCCGGCCGCTGCTGGAAGCGGCCGTCGCACTCACTCCCCAGCAGACAGGCACCCGGACCGAGAGCCCCCACGAGGAGGAAGCGGACCCGACCCCAGGAGCAGCTCTACACTGGGGAGGCTGAGGGACCCCCCATAGCAGGTATCAGCCGCAGATATCTTGCGGCGGGGAAGGGAAAGGCTGGGACCCCCCGATCCCCACCATCTGCACAGCACCGTCGGAGGACATGCTTGCCGTTCCTATCCGCAGTGGGACAGGAAAAACACTGGTGGGTGGAGTGGGGAGGGTCCTTTTAACTGCTTGTGGTTCCTGTCCCACTGAGGGTAAGAAGGATGTCCTCCAATGGTGCTGTCAGGTGGTGGACTGGAAGAACGTGTTCTTTTACTCCCATCCTCAAAATGTGTACATTTTAAAATGAAGACTATTCAGAAATTTACTAAAAAAATTGCCAGATTTTGCTCATCTTATTCCTCCTTCTCCCCTGAATATCCCGCTATTTACTCTTCTTTTCAATTCTGCCATACATTTTCAGAAATATGGACCTTGCTATATAGGGGGTGTAGCTTACAGGATTCTGTGGGGCTTTAGGCTGTTCTCTATCATTACCATGTGTGCAACGCATTCTTGATAAAGACCATAAAAATTAACACTAAATAAACAGGACCACATCTCTGGAACTGTATGGTGGATTTAGAAAAAAATAAGCAGAATTATCAGGGAGCAGCGGAAATAAAATAAGGGCAAAAACTGGTCACTTTTGACTTGGTGACAGATCCTCTATAACTAGCGTATAATACGTAAATGAATAAAAATGAAAATTTGCATAATAAAGGTGTACATAAAATGTAAAGCAGGCCGTTGGTGCACCCTTAGAACTGCAATAGTATGAGTGAAGTCTGCAGCAAAATTCTGAAAGAATTGATGCTGTAGATTTAAATCTGCAAGTCACAAATAAGCAATGTGAGCACCAGACTTCAGGATTCTCATTTGCTTTGCTGGAATCAGAAAACCCTTCGGGTTTTGTGACAAATTTCCACAGAAAAAAAATGCAGCAAAACAGCGAAATTCTGCAATGTGTGCACAGACCTTTTAACAGTTCTATTAGATGGAACTGTTCCAACAGAAAATGAATCATGTCACGTGTGAATATAGTGGCAGGTAATAATTATGATCTCCTTTTCTAGTCACTGATTAATGGTAAGAATAAATGTAAAGTCATTATGTGTGACAGTCACTGTGAGAATGGTAAAAATCCAGCACATTGGGCCCTTTGTGGTTACTCGCATATGGGCCTATCACATTAAGCAGGATATTGGCTGACACTACAAAGGCTGCGGCTCATCAGTGACTGCTGACAATATCACAAGATCGTTGGGGGACACCGCGTTCTGAGTGGATACGCAGCACTGAACTGGGAGGTAAATACGCAATTTATTTCATTAGTCAGATTAGGGACATTGAAATATGATTGTACAGTAGAGGGTAACTCTTAAAAAGTCTCCAATTGCTTACCTTTATTGCCACAGGATATATGGTCCCACCAATTTCAAAACTTCCTTTTTTGAACATCATAACAGATGTGTTATTTATACAGGTTCCTGCGTCAGCAATGTAAGAAAAGGGGTTAAAATGAAGTCTGATGACATCAGTTACTACAATGAGAGTATTTCTACAGTCATCTCTTATTCTAAAACAAATGGCAGGTGCAAGTGACATCACAGGTACATGTGTGATGAAACACTTTGCGTTTATAATAGTCCGTAGGCAAAGTGTTTTTAAAGAAAATCAAATCTAAAAAAATAAATGTTACCACTCTTTACCTGTCAGACTCATTCGGAATATTATATGAAAAACATACCAGTGTGGAATGTGCTAGCCAGATGTTATGTGTTCTCTCACCATCACCCCTACCACAGCACAGCTCCTCGTAGCAAAGGTCATGACATGGCGCCCCCCCACCCCACTAACAGCTTCATAGGTCCTTTCAGAGGTGTATCTAGGGTTTCTGGCACCCGGGGCAAGAATTAATTTTGGCGCGCCCCCCCCCCCCCCCCCCAAGGACATATGCGATTTGCACACTTAGTCATGTACCGACGAGCCACTCTCCCTAATGCTCTCAATGTTCAGTGAAAAACTGAGAGAAGCAGGAAGAGAAGCTCGATGTCACAGGACCACAAGTATGAAAATCGCACGAGTGAAGTGTCCATGTGATGACTACTGGAACCTGCAGAGCTGAATCTTGGCATTGCAGACTTCTGAATTCTCACAACTCATGCACTGCACACTTTTAGGATTCTCCCTGGCCAGTGGGCAGTCATGTCAGCACAAGCATGTGATTTGTATACTTCTGACCACATTCTGACTAGACGTTCCCGGCCTCGCTCAGTTCATTTTCAGTGAGTGAGGCCACACATGTCTAGTCAGCACATGACCGCATGTATGTAAATCGCCAGCACGAGAGAATCCTGACAGCGTGCAGTGCGCACTGTGAGAATTCAGAAGTCTGCAGTCACAAAGAATGACTGCAGACTCATTACAAACCTGGACATTCCCTTTAATGCTCCTAACATAAATAAAAACATGAGAATTAGTCAGTATCACAAATAACATTTACATCCAGGTACCTTATAGATGATGTCGTCTCTGGAGTCGTTCTCCTTCTTTTCTTCATCTTGTCCAGACCCCATGATGAGTTTTCTCATCCACAGCCATCTCTGCAGACTTCCATCTTCTCCGCTCTTTTGCGGAAAATCTCCACATGATGCCCTTAAAGATAGAAGTGTCATTATAATGCTCCTGAATAAAAAATTGCCCCTCACTATATTGTCTGCATAAAATATGACCCCCACACTGTCCCTCTTATGGTACATGCTCTTTACATGGACCTCCCCTTTCCATACCGGCCCCCATTTTCACACTGTCCTCACACTGTGTCCCCCTCTATAGGTCCCAGTATTTATACTGTACTCTCTCATCACACTCCTCCTCCTTGGTATACTGTCCCCTCCTGGCTGTGCCCTTACACTCTCCCTCCATGCTACGCATGCACACATCCCAACACCCTCACTCCCCGTACTCTGTCCACATATGTTTTTCACATCACTACTCATACTGTGTCTCCATACATTCCCCAGTTTGCTCCCCATACTGTCTGCACCCATCCCCCATACTGTTTCCTCATATATGCCCCCCATTCCCCGGTACGGTTTCCTCATACATGCCCCCCATTCCCCTGTACTGTTTCCTCATACATGCCCCCCATCTCCCCCTTTGCTCTTCATTTTGTGTCCTCAAATCTCCCCCACACATTAAATCCCCCATCCCCACTCCAAATATTACCCCACATTAAATCCCCCATCCCCATGACAAATCTCCCCCCACACACATTCAATCCCCCATCTCCACTCCATTTCTCCCCACACACAATAAATCCCCCCCATCTCCCCTCACATTAAATCCCTTCCCTACAATAAATCCCCCCATCTCCACTCATATTAAATCTCCCCCATCCAATAATAAATCCCCCCATCTCCACTCACATTAAATCCCTTCCCCACAATAAATCCCCCCATCTCCACTCACATTAAATCCCTTCCCCACAATAAATCCCCCCATCTCCACTCTCATTAAATCTCCCCAATCCAATAATAAATCCCACCATCCCCACTCACATTAAATCCCCCCCACAATATATCCCCCCTACCCCTGCACCTTCGGTGTCTTCAGCTCCACTGGAGCACTTACCGCCGATCTGCGTCTCTGCCTCTGCTCTGCAGCGCGGGCGAGTGACATCAGCAGCGTGATCACATGACCTGATCACGCTGCTGGTGTCGCTCTGACCCGGCAGTCAGAGCTTCAATTGTACTCGCATCTCAAATACGAGTACAATTGAACACTGGGAGCCGATGCGCCGCAGCTTCTCTGTGCCGGCTGTCAGCTTGACAGTCGGCACAGAGAACAGCTGACTCCCAGTCCAGGGGCGGCAGAAAGCAGCCCCGGGGGAGACACTGCGGACCGCCGCTTTAGGCGGCCCGACTGCGCCCCCCTGCCGGCTGCGCCGGGGGCACGTGCCCCGGCTGCCTTCCCCCCTAGATACGCCACTGGGCCCTTTGGTCAGAAGACCTTAGCAAATTTTACCAGAAGGTGCACGGATTGTTGCCACAGTCCCAATTTGAGAAAAACAAAAAAACTCACAGACAAGCCCCGGGACACCTAAAATATTTTGGCCAAATGGAAATTTTAGAAACAAATATTTGGTATGCACGTATTTATGTGCTCAGCCTAAATCAGTCCTGCCTTCTCATCCACATTGAAGGGTTAACTGCATTGGCATCTACTAATACACACCACATTGAGTCACACACATATAGCATATAATCAGTAAAGAAACTTAAAGGGGTATTCCCATCTCAATATGCTCAATATGTAGTAGGTGTGTCGCTTACACAATGTGCAGGGCATTGCAGTAGCTTAGGTGTCCATGGTTATAACCACTAACAACTGTTACTATATGAGTGGTTGTAACCACGGATACCTAAGCTACTGCAATGCCCTGGGTTAAGTGACACAGCTAATCAGAAGAACTATACTACATTTCTAATTGGAAGTATTTGCCAATATTATTACACCTACTACATATTGAGTTAGGATTTTGGAGATGGTAATACCCCTTTAGGTTGCAACAGTAGGAAAATATTCATAGTAAAAATATGCAGCATCTATTCTAATGTAACACATTATGGGCAGGTTTTTTTTTTTTTAAACTCTGGGTTAGTCTGTACACTTTGTGGCCTTAACACAAAAGAATAATAATAGCTGCATGTTCCTGTCTGGTCCAGAATTAGCAGACGCAGTGCCCCGTGGTTGGCAGCTGTTGGCGGACGCTGTATCTCACAGACTTCCTCCTCTGCACAGCCCCAGCAATCACTCTGTAGATAATACTGATAATACCAATGGTTCTCCGTGTCTTTGTGATGGCTTCCTCTGTAGTTGGATCAGAACGTACGGGAATAACCTTGAATAAAGCAGAGACCACCAAGTGGTACTAGCGTATTTTAATAACCTTTGGTTTCTGACTGTTTCTTTGAAGGGAGATCACTCAATCACCGTGATTTAAACTGCAGAATCATCCGATATCATCAGATAAAAATACTTAAAACTGAGCTGTCAATCTTACCTTCTGGGAATATCAAAATGGGCAGTTTTTCCTTATCAAACACATGTTCTCGCAGCCTGTATAAAGAGTAAGTGCAGGGAACTAAGCAGTCAGTAGACGATTGACTGAACTATGCAACATAACAAGAGGGAAGGAAATCAAAAGGTAGAACTGAAACATGAGAAATTAAAATGACATTTGATTTTAGCATTAGTAATTACAGGAGGATTTCATAACCAGAGACATAAAACAATAGATAAGCATTACTGCATATGTTTCTATAATTCTCCCATAGTTTTGAGTGGGAGGACTACATGTGTCCCTGTAACGAAATGTAGGAAGCATTTAAATGCAGCTATCAGACATTGACAGTGGTATGTGTTGAGTTAAGCAGGAGACTCCTTCCCAGTGTGGAGCAGGCTCACATCCTGAGCCTGCTCAATACACCAAGACACCACACAGTATGTATTAGTACGCCCTATGTTGTGAAAAAAATTAAGGGGTTTGCTGTAAGAAAATAATAATAATAATAATACTAATACTAATAATAATAAATAATAATCAGAAGTTGATTTGATAATCAGTCAAAAAAATCAAATTGAGTCTAACTTCTATTATCTTTTATCTAACGGTCGATTCTGATCGTTGGAGAAAGCAAATCAGCCTGAAACAGGGAAGCATGAACATCTTGTGCTATCCGAACAGTCTTTCTGACTTTTGTGGATGTTTATTATACTCCCTTACATAGCGTCATTAATTCCACAGCACTTTTCAGACATCATCACTGTCCCCATTGGGGCTCACAATCTAGATATCAGGTTGCTTTTGGAGCGTGGTAGGATGCATGCACAAAGCATGTACTATTGATTTATGAAATAAAAATTAAAATGACTTTTTAATGCAATCAAAAATTGTTAATTCTGCAAAAAAAACAAAAAAAAAAACATGTTCAGTTTTAAATTTGACCCCATTTACTAGGAAGCCAAAATAATGCATTAACTTTTTATTTTGGGTCAGTTTAATTGTGTGAAGTTTTTTAGGCGTTACTACATTAGTACAATAAACATTTTGTGACGTCACACTCTTTAAGAGCACCCTCCCTGTGCTACCAGTGACAAATACAATAATAATGTGTTGTTTTCTAGGATTCCTATTTTTATTAGCCCATTACGAAAATTTTTGACATTCTCCAAGGTAAAAATGCTTTTTAAAAATTTTAAGATTACTGGTATGCACTAGTATTAGGCTAGTAAATGAAAAAACAAACAAACAAACTGCAATATACCTTTTTGTCACCAGGTGGCGATCACGCATCTCAGAACGTTCAAACCACACATGTGGACATGCCCTTGCCATGGCTCTCTGAATAACACCCATAAGTCCTCCATGAACCTGTCCAACCTGAATAAGCACATACAATGTGACAGTAACTTCCCAAATATTTTTGCCAACAATTTAAATGTCTTGCAAAGCTAAATTTTCAAGTAAAAAGAAAAAAAAAAAATACATAACGCAATGTGTCAATAATATGACTGTCACAAACTGGTTCTCAGGAGGACACTAAAAGCTTCCTGAGGTCACCATTATCCCTTTATCAATCTGTCATGTCCTATTGCAATGTTTCTGCTCAAAAGAATCACATGGAAATGTAAGTGGCACTTTTGGTGAAGCTAACAGTAGCAATGTAAGGCTATGTTCACACATGAAAAATGCAGAGAGTTTGAAGGAAAACTGCCAAGTATATTACATGTGCTTTTTATACATTCAAATTACGGAATAAAAAAATGCATAAAAATGCTGACAGAATTGACATACTGTGATTTAAAAAAAATAAAATAAGAAACTGCAGCTCAAAAAATGCAAGGAAAAAAAACAAACGCTGTTAACAAGATTTTGGAAATCTCATTTATTTTGCTGCAACTCTAAATCACTGCATTTTTTTCCATAACGAAAAAAATGCAAGCAAATAAAGAATGCTGTGTGTGAACAAGCCTTTATGCCCGAATACCCGTAGGACAGGTCAGAGACTTACTTATTGAATGACAAGCAACATGAATTATTAAAACACGACTTGCTCATTACAGTGTATTTCACTGCGGCCTATCTACTATATAATTGTCTAAGGGTCACTTCCGTCTTCCTGTCTGTCTTTCTTTCTGACCACGGAAATCCCAAGTCGCTGATTGGTCGTGGCTGTTTTGCCGCGACCAATCAGCGACGGGCACAGTCCGGCGGCAAAATGGCCGCTCCTTACTCCCCGCAGTCAGTGCCCGCTCCATAATCCCCTCCAGTCAGCGCTCACACAGGGTTAATGGCAGCGTTAATGGACCGCGTTATGCCGCGGTGTAACGCACTCCGTTAACGCTGCTATTAACCCTGTGTAACCAACTTTTTACTACTGATGCTGCCTATGCAGCATCAATAGTAAAAAGATCTAATGTTAAAAATAATTTAAAAAAAAGAAAAAATCGTTATATATACTCACCGTTCGTCGGCCCCTCGGAACAGGAATAGGCCTTTCCCGCTCCTCGCGACTCTCCGGTGACCGCTCCATGCATGGCGATCTCGCGAGATGATGACGTAGCGGTCTCGCGAAACCGCTAAGTCATCATCTCGCGAGACCGCAATGCACTCTTGGGACAGGAGAGCGCGAGGAGCATCGGTAAATGCCTCGCTTGGTTCCGGGGGCCAACGGAGGGTGAGTATAGAACTCTTTTTTATTTTAATTCTTTTTTTTAACATGTATATGATGCCCACATTGCTATATACTACGTGGGCTGTGCTATATAATACGTGGGCTGTGCAATATACTACGTGGGCTGCGCAATATACTACGTGGGCTGCGCAATATACTACGTGGGCTGCGCAATATACTACGTGGGCTGCGCAATATACTACGTGGGCTGCGCAATATAATATACCACGTGGCTGTGCAATGTACTACGTGGCTGCTATGTACTACATGGCTGTGCTATATATTACGTGGGCTGTTATATACTACGTGGCTGTGCTATATACTACGTGGCCGGCCGCAAACAATCAGCGACAGGTGCGGGATTTGAACCACGCTTCGCTAATTGGTCGCGCCCGGCCGGCCGAATCCTGTGTATTCAATGTATTATTCTAAAATCTTCATAAATAAACTACATATATATTCTAGAATACCCAATGCGTTAGAATCGGGCTACCATCTAGTTCAACATAAACATAGTTGAAAACTGAGCCTAGGATGAGGTGACAAGGACGAGAGTTATGTCCCACCAACATCTCCCCGCCCTGTCATCTAGACTGACAAGTCTTTCTTTATGCATGTTTAGCACTGGAGTAAGAAGCGCCAAATTTACTAAGCGCATGTTGTGCAGTGCGCCACAGGCTGAAATCTCAGCATAAAGGAGGTCCCTTACGGCATTCACATCGTACCGCGTACCTCGCACTCTCCGCACCAACTCAAGACTGGACTGCAGTAATTGTGCCACTGCCCTGAACAGCTAAGTGTGAAATGCGTATGTCCTGGTCTGTGAGGTGTAGCCGAGGATGCTAGATAGACAGCATAATGTGAATTCACATTAATAAAGGCAAGTAGGCTGATCCAGTAAGACTGCCACAATCACACTACACCAGTCTTTCTGAAGTAGGAGGTGACACACACCACTTAATGAATTCAGCACCTTTAGTAAGTGGTGTGGCTTCCATGCATTATACCAGGAAAGATCTGTATCTTGCTACCATGTTATCCACTATGCATTATACCAGAAAGTCAAGAACTGGAATAGCATTTCTGGAGTACAAATCGCCAGCATTTTTGACAAATTTGACGGTCCGGCACGGCCATTGCCCAATCCGGCCCGGCCATGCCCCACCTCCGTTTATTTCAGCAGAGGAGTCAAACTGGATAAAAAATGGCTAAAGTAAGAACATTTTGCAACTTTTCAAAAGCTTTTATGACAGTTTTTTAGTGTAAATGCTTTGATGAATCGTCCCTATTGGGTCTAGGTTGTAAAAAAACTGCAGAAGAGACTCAGACCGCTTGAAGCCTGGCCATCAGAGCAGTCATATTTTGGAGGTATGCTGGGCTGCATAAGTGAAGTAAAATTGCAATTTACAGTAAAAGCACATAGCATTCGCACTACATAGTTGGGAGACATTTAGATGACAGGTTGCCTTTAAATTAATACATACGGTTTTGTACTCACCATCGCATAACAGCCATCATTAGCTAAAATAATAATATCAATTGGAGATGTGTGATTGGCCACACAAATTCCTCCCTTCTTAGGTCTGTTTTCTCTGTGAAAATAAAAGAAGAAGAATAATGATATTTAAATTGCATATACTTCAGAAGATGCATGGATGAGTGGCTTTATAATACATTCAATGGATAAAGTTGTTTGAACACACAACAGATTAGCCAAAAATAGTAACAATTATGAGATCACTGTTGTATGTCACCATTTTTTGTGTATGGTGTATTTATCACTAAAATGGCTGTCCGCATGTGAACGAATGCGGCGGTCAAATGACGTGAAAAGCATTCAATCATGTGCTCTTCTAGTCACCTGATGCCTGCAGACAATCACAGGTTTCAGTGGTCATGTTGACATCCGGGTGGCACAGACATCGCTTCTGCCTGCTGGTGTAACCCTCTGGAGTGGCCAGAGTTGTGGAGTATATTAAAAGCCTGAAACTGTGCACACCAAAATTAGCAAATGCCCCCGGAATACACAGACACGATGTCTTCTCTAGAGAGATAGCGGTTTTAATCAGATCCTTACCCGGTATAAGACAGCTGCAGGAAAAGTACTGAAGGGGTAAATATCTCATGCAAATGATGGATTTACCAAAAATAAATAAAAACCACAAATCAGGTTATGGGATAAAATAAGAGTAAAAACTGGCCACAGGTCATCCTTACAGCAGCTTCGATTTTACACGGAGATAGAAGTTTATGAAATTTCAACTTACTTATTATGGTACTGAATGGCACTGGAGAGTGCTCGGCCACAAATTCGACAGCAGACAATATGGACCTTCTCACTGAACCAGTTTTTCACCCTGTAATAATGATGCAAAAAAAATAATTAAATCCATGGGTTAATAGTAAAAAAAAAACCAAATGATTAATTTATTGAAACTAACAGTTTCCTACACTTTCTGAACATTGCTAAATTATCAGACCTGTCCATTAAAGGGAATGTCTGTAGGATCAACCCTCCTAAGTCAACTATATGGTCACATAGGTCATAAGAAGCTGAATAAAATGATACCTTGATATTGGTGATCCGATGTCTTGTTCCAGAGAAAACCACATTTTTTCTTTTACGTAAAAGAGCTGTTCAGCACTATGGGCTGGACACATGCATGAGAATCTGCCTCCAGAGATTATTTTATAGAAAAGGGGACATTACCAGTGTGAGACATGTAATGACTGACATTCTGCTCTCTTGATCTACTTGTCTCACACTGGTAACACCTCCTTTCATTTAAATTAAAATCAGGGAGACAGATTCTCAGGAAGATCTAGGACTGTACCAGAAATCTTAACAGCTCATTTACATATTAAGAAAAATGTGGATTTCTATTAAATAAAACATCAGATAGAAGATATTAAGGTATCATTTTATTCCGCTTCCTATGACCTGCATGCCCATATAGAAAGCTTAGCTGGGTTGATCCTACTGACACAAACCCTTTAACATGAGGCTATTGCCTTATGATCTCGAGAGGAAATGTCTGTCTGCTGTGAATGCCACTAGCAATCGCTATGGAGCACTGAGTCTATCGTGGGTAATGGGGAGGAGGACTGACTTTCACTGTTCATGGAAAGGTATCACAATACTTCTAAAGGTTACAGTAGGGAAAGCAGGGCTGTAAAACAACTTTTTTTTTTTTTAAACAGACAAATCAGAAAAAATTACATAACGATTATAAGTGGAATGCTTTAATAAAACAAAACATTAAAAGGCACTGAACATAAAAAATGGTATTACCATGCAGATTATCCCATTCTAAAGCCATTCGGCTGCAGCACTAAAAGGCCAGCTGTCAGGAGGAAATGAACTTTATTCCTCCCGGAAACCTCAGGCTTTCAGTTATGGAAGCACTTCAGGCAACCAACGCTGAGTAAAGTGCATAGTGGGCAGCAGCTGTAGCCATGCCCCGGCACTGACTGACAGTCCACTCTGTAGTGAAACACTGTAGAGCCAGCTGTCAGTCAGCGCCGATGCGTGGCAACAACTTAATCTCACACTGTACTGAGCGGTGACTGAATCCATGCCTCCATGACTGAAAGTCGGAGACTAGCAGGAGGAATAAGGATAACTTCTTCCAGGTAGAAGAATGACGGCTGCATCGGTTTTGAATGTTACTGATCTTTAGATTAATTACATTTATGCAGGTTAATAGCATTTTTGGACATTATAGTTTCCATGCATAAAGTTGTATTGGTCCCCCTTGTGCCGGTGAAGCAGTTATGACCCAGAAGACTACTGAAGGGGTACTGAGGCCCTGTGGATGACCGTCTTTTGACCACCTTCGGCAGTACTAACCATTGCAAACTGTAACCAACACATAAATCATCATCATTTTGGAGAAGCTCTGACCGCATTGTTTAGCCATCAGAATTAGGTCAAATACCTATCCTTATCCTGGTCTTTTTCCAACAAATCAACTATGAGAACTAACAATTCACTTGTGGGTCTAATATATCCCACCTCTGTGTTAGCAGCTATTGTACATAGTAGATAATCATCTACTATCTTTTAGTATCTAGATGATGTCTACTATCTATTATAATCAATGATATTCACTTCACCTTTCAGTGGTTTTAATATTATAACTGATTGGGGATGGATAGATGGATTACATCTATATACAAATTTTTGACCTATACCTGGACTTATACCTCTAATTTTATGCTGGAGAAGAGCAACACTATGACTATCACTGCTAATTAATATTGGTGGCGAGGCATTGATCATACATAATTACTAAATATTTAATTATTTAAACCAGGCTTTTTTTATTTTTTTAATCATTTATATGATATATCAAATAATAATTACTGAGGAAGAAGGATGTGATCCCTTGAAACGCGTTGGTCATCTTTTTGTTCCCAGCGCTGCTCTGTAGCCTCTGTAACGTTGAAGCAGGTAACAGGATGCAGTAACGGTCGGAGGAAGAACAAGGGTTAACAGAGGCATATAATGTAACAGAGTTACCGGTACTCCATACAGGGAGAGGATAAATGGAGGGGAGGATGAACAAGTTATAATTGGGAAACTTAAGGGCAACAGTTGTGGAATTGAGTAGAGGAGAGTTCAAAGGCATCAAAATGTATCGTCCTGACGTAGATGAGGAACAGTCTCTGCGACGATGGCGGTGACATCCCAGCTTGAACACTTTCAGGATCCGGAGTCGTCCTTGTCCGGAAGAGGTCCTGGGTCCTGATGTCGTCGGTGGTCCTGAGATGTTCGGTCGTGGGTCCTGGTTCCAAGGGGGAACCTCTGGAGAGGTGACAGTCCTTTCTTTTAAAGCACCAGCACAGCGCTGAAGTATGCGGGAGCAGATATATCAGGCAGCTGTATTCGGTCTGTGGCCTGGTTGCCCCATCTCGAGGTACTCCCCCTGCGGTCGGGTCGTGAACAGGAATCAATCACGCTAAGTGGTGTTGCGGGAGTCGGAACGGTCAGGGATACCGGGAGGCGTCTCTGCCTTTCGTCTCTGGTAAGCCTCCGTGGGCCTCTCGGGCTTGGGCCTACTTTGTCCTGACTATAGAGCAAGGGAGGACTCAGAGTACACCTCTACGCACTACAGCTTCCCACCGCCACTCTGACTGTTCCCGCACACTGTCGCACTTTTATATTCTCCACGCCTCCCGGTCTCAAGTTGAAAGGTCCAGAGAAATAAGCTTACCGCCCTGCAACTAGGGTGACAGGACCGATGGTTCCGGAAAAGGTACACCAGGCTTCATGGCTCTGCTCTGCTCCCCCGTCCGCCTGCTGCTACTAACTCATCTCAGACAGCACAGCTCATTCCCTGCAGTGAGGAGATTTAACCCTGCATATCCTCAAGTGATTTAACCCTGTACATCCTCAAGCGTGACCTATTACCATGTAGAAGATGATGCTGATTTGAGTGCCACTGTTGTGACCAGAGAGAACAGTGATGAAGATTTTGAGGATGCTTTTGAAATGCCGTTAGTGACTAACAAACTGGACTTGTATTATATTGTGAAAGAGACTGACACTGTAGTGGCCAAGATGGCGGCCACAAAGATGGAGGGAAATGGCGTTGAAGAATGAGATGACATGGACCACTCCCTTCGTGGGCGTAGCAGTACAGTATTGGTGCTAAAATCCACCTGTCGATATTCCCCGGTCCGCCCCTGGTGGGTGCGGATGAAGAGAGGAAGGACCTGCCCACTCACACTGGATGCCAGCAAATGGGCAGAGGGGACGGAGGCGTGCCCACCTGAAAAAGAATGGGGCTCGGGAAAAGACCCTGAGTGCAGCTGCGCAGTCCCGTCATGTGCATCTGAACAGGCAGCGATAGAGAACTCGTGTATCAGTCACTGCCCATGCGTAGGCGAAATAGAGTGGAGATGGCGGCAAGAGGCCGAAAAGACCCAGCCTGGCAAGTCATGGAAAGAACTCACTGAGTGCTCCACTTACCAGCTCTCGGCGTTGTTGGTATCCCGGGGACCGGAGCCTTCGAGGGCGGAGCCAGTGCCTCGACATCCTCTGCAGTCTGAACAGCAAGAGGAGTCAGCAACGTGATGTTAGACGGAGACGATTCATCATCTGGAGTCAACGCGGTTAGTTCAACGTGGACTGGATGTGACAACCGCCCAGGAGGAACCACAGCGGGAAGCTGAACCTGAGCCGAAACGATATCACGTGCAAGATGCATGCGCAGATGCACAAGCGGAAGGATCCGGCATACATGGGACGGAAGCGGTCGATGTGCGGGTGAGTGCTCCTCAGTTCCTGACCCCGGAAAGATGGTCCCACCCACGGCCCCCCCGCTGCAGAGGCTGTCATCTGGCCATGAGTCCCTGCTGGGAAATCCGTACACCATCCCTGTCCCGTAGAGGCCTATACAGTCTTTGTTGCGGCCATGTCCCTGGGTGCCGCCCATTTTTCTCTACCGGCGGAGGGCCCTTTTCCGACTCCCATTCAGGCTGCCTGGGTGGAAGATGTGATCAAGCGAAAGAAACAGAGGGAGAAGGAGGTCTGGGCTGAGTTGCGACAACCCGGGGCACCTTGGTTGGCTGACGTACCTGAGGTTGGTTGGTCTACAAAGACAGAGTGGGGGTACGGTTTCATCTGGGAAGAAGGGACTGACACCGAGGTTTATGTTAACGTGGCATCATTCAAGTTTGTCAAACCCCTACAGGAAGGGGGATCGGGTGTCGTTCTTCAAGGAGGACTGTCCCCGGGAATATTATGCGGTCGCCCTTTGCAGCGAGGATGACCTGGGACTTTTTCCGGGCTCTGAGCAGGAGACAACAACATCCACCACCCGGGTCACTACATCTCCATGGCAAACCATGACCTCTGTGGCTGCAGAGTCATCTTCGGCCCAAAATCGGACATGGGATTCAGCCACCAGTGCAACGGTCCAGGATGTGCGCCGCTGATGTACTTTAACTTTGCTGCTAATAGAAAAAGTTGTGCACATTGCACCTGCATGTAAAAAAAAAAAAAGAAGGACTATTCTGCATACCTGCGGGCGATGGAGCCCTGAACCCCTAAGAGACGGGTACAGTAGCCAGACGGCCTAAGTGAATAATCACTGCATTTTTTGTTTTTCTTTGTGTTTGTTTTTGTTACGCTGGTTGTACCCTTTCTGCTGTAAAGCAGGAACTTGCCCTGCTACTTTGCCCGGACTTATGTGTGACTGCAGCAACAGACTTTTTCCAGGACAGGCAGTGCACCCAGCATTAAAGGGCAATGCTCAATGTGAAGGGAGGGGGACGCCTTCCTTATTAATGACTGTTGACCTAATGCATAGGTCTACTCATCTGTGAATAAGTACTCTCCTCACGGGAAGGGAGAGTTCATCCCCAAGGACTACAGACCCCATGCACGGGTCATGCTGTACGTTTCTGTGTTTACTCACTGAATGAGATTGCATATTGGTGAACTGCACCTGGAGGACTGCAATCCAGGAATTATGTTTTTGCAACACAGACTGTGCTGCGCCATTTTTGTGGAATTGACTCACCGTGAGTCACCCTTATTAACATTAAGACTTCCTCATATTGCCTCCCTGAGTGGAGTATAAGTTGTAAAAATAAAGGTTTCCGCGGTACTTGGTCGGGGACGACCAAATTAAAGGGGAGGGGAATGTAGGGGGTATGATATTACGTTATTACATTTATACCTTTGCCTTCCTCTCTCGTCCCAGTTCCGTATATTATCAGTGTTTGTATATTTGTTAACGTATGTTGGTACTGCTACACGATTTATTGTATTACCACTCTTACACAATGGTACTGCTTCACTGTTAGGTGTATTACTGTGTCTAGATAGATAGAGATAGATAGATAGATAGATAGATAGAGAGAGAGATAGAGAGATAGAGAGATAGAGAGATAGATAGATAGATAGATAGATAGATAGATAGATAGATAGTACAGACCAAAAGTTTGGACACACCTCATTTAAAGATTTTTCTGTATTTTCACGACTATGAAAATTGTAAATTCACACTGAAGGCATCAAAACTATGAATTAACACATGTGGAATTATATACTTAACAAAAAAGTGTGAAACAACTGAAAACATGTCTTATATTCTAGGTTCTTCAAAGTAGCCACCTTTTGCTTTGATGACTGCTTTGCACACTCTTGGCATTCTCTTGTTGAGCTTCAAGAGGTAGTCACTGGAAATGGTTTTCACTTCACAGGTGTGCCCTGTCAGGTTTAATAAGTGGGATTTCTTGCCTTATAAATGGGGTTGGGACCATCAGTTGTGTTGAGCATAAGTTTGGTGGATACACAGCTGATAATCCTACTGAACAGACTGTTAGAATTTGTATTATGGCAAGAAAAAAGCAAAGAAAAATGAGTGGCCATCATTACTTTAAGAAATAAAGGTCAGTCAGTCCTAAAAATTGGGAAAACTTTGAAAGTGTCCCCAAGTGCAGTTGCAAAAACCATCAAGCGCTACAAAGAAACTGGCTCACATGAGAACTGCCCCAGGAAACGAAGACCTCTACTATACAATTGTCTAAGGGTCACTTCCGTCTGTCTGTCTTTCTGTCTGTCACGGATATTCATTGGTCGCGGCCTCTGTCTGTCATGGAATCCAAGTCGCTGATTGGTCTCGCCAGCTGCCTGTCATGGCTGCCGCGACCAATCAGCGACGGCCACAGTCCGATTAGTCCCTCCCTACTCCCCTGCAGTCAGTGCCCGGCACCCGCTCCATACTCCCCGCAGTCACCGCTCACACAGGGTTAATGCCGGCGGTAACGGACAGCGTTATGCCCCGGGTAACTCACTCCGTTACTGCCGCTATTAACCCTGTGTGACCAAGTTTTTACTATTGATGCTGCCTATGCAGCAATAGTAAAAAAAAATCTAATGTTAAAAATAATAAAAAATCATATACTCACCTTCTGGTGGCAAGGATGGTATGCGCGAAGGACCTGCCATGACGTCACGGTCATGTGACCACGACATCATCACAGGCCCTGCGTGCCTGCGCAAGAAGGACCCGGCATGACGTCACGGTCATGTGACCGTTACGTCATGGCAGGTCCTTCTCGCGTAGGCGCGAAGAAGCTGCGGTACCATGGGACAGGCAGTCAGTGCGGAGAGACGGGACGCTGAGGAGCAGCGACGAGAGGGGAGTATGTGATTTTTTTTTTTTTATTGCAGCAGCATTACATGTGGCACAATGCTGTATGGAGCGTCTATGGGGCCATAAAGAACTGCATGGAGCATTATATGGGGCATCTATGGGGCCATAATGAACTGCATGGAGCATTATATGGGGCATCTATGGGGCCATAATGAACTGCATGGAGCATTATATGGGGCATCTATGGGGCCATAATGAACTGCATGGAGCATTATATGGGGCATCTATGGGGCCATAATGAACTGCATGGAGCATTATATGGGGCATCTATGGGGCCATAATGAACTGCATGGAGCATTATATGGGGCATCTATGGGGCCATAACTGCATGGAGCATTATACTACGTGACTGGGCAATATACTACGTGGACATGCATATTCTAGAATACCCGATGCATCAGAATCGGGCCACCATCATATATATATATATATATATATATATATATATATATATATATATATATATATATATATATATATATATATTTTTTTTTTTTTTACACTGCGTGCAGAATTATTAGGCAAGTTGTATGTTAGAGGATTATTTTTATTATTCATCAACAACTATGTTCTCAATCAACCCAATAGACTCATAAATATCAAAGCTTAATATTTTTGGAAGTTGGAGTGGGTTTTTTTTAGATTTGGCTATCTTAGGAGGATATCTGTTTGTACAGGTAACTATTACAGTGCAGAATTATTAGGCAACTTAATAAAAACCAAATATCTTAACATCTCACTTTTCACTATTTTCACAAGGTAAACCAATATAACTGCACAAAATATAGAAATAAACATTTCTGACATGCAAAAACAAAATCCCCAAAAAATTAGTGACCAATATAGCCACGTTTCTTTATAATGACACACAACAGCCTTCCATCCATAGATTCTGTCAGTTGCTTGATCTGTTTACAACATGATTATCAACATCGCGTGCAGCAGCCACCACAGCCTCCCAGACACTGTTCCGAGAGGTGGACCGTTTTCCCTCCCTGTAGATCTCACATTTTATGAGGGACCACAGGTTCTTTATGGGGTTCAGATCAGGTGAACAAGGGGGCCATGTCATTTTTTTTTCTTGAGACCTTTACTGGCCAGCCACGCTGTGGAGTAGTTGGAGGCATGTGATGGAGCATTGTCCTGCATGAAAATCATGTTTTTCTTGAACGATACCGACTTCTTCCTGTACCACTGCTTGAAAAAGTTGTCTTCCACAAACTGGCAGTAGGTCTGGGAGTTGATCTTCACTCCATCCTCAACCCGAAAAGGTCTCACAAGTTCATCTTTGATGATACCAGCCCATACCAGTACCCCACCTCCACCTTGCTTGTATCTGAGTCGGAGTGGAGCTCTCTGCCCTTTACTGATGCAGCCTCTGGCCCATCCATCTGGCCCATCAAGAATCACTCATTTCATCAGTCCACAAAACCTTTGAAAAGTCAGTCTTAAGATATTTCTTGGCCCAGTCTTGACGTTTTAGCTTATGTTTCTTGTTCAAATGTGGTCGTTTTTCAGCCTTCCTTACCTTGGCCATGTCCCTGAGTATCGCACACCTTGTGCTTTTTGATACTCCAGTAACGTTGCAGCTCTGAAATATGGCAAAACTGGTGGCAAATGGCATATTGACAGCTTCACGCTTGATTTTCCTCAATTCATGGGCAGTTATTTTGCGCCTTTTTTGCCCAACACGCTTCTTGCGACCCTGTTGGCTATTGGCCACGAAAAGCTTGATTGTTCGGTGATCAAGGTTCAAAAGTTTGGCAATTTCAAGACTGCTGCATCCCTCTGCAAGACATCTTACAAATTTTGGACTTTTCAGAGCCAGTCAAATCTCTCTTCTGACCCATTTAGTCAAAGGAAAGGAAGTTGCCTAATAATTAAGCACACCTTATATAGGGTGTTGATGTCATTAGACAACACCCCTCCTCATTACAGAGATGCAAATCACCTGATTTACCTAATTGGTAGTTGGCTCTCAAGCCTGAACAGCTTGGAGTAGGACAACATGTATAAAAAGTATCATGTGATCAAAAATACAACTTGCCTAATAATTCTGCACGCAGTGTATAAATTATCTATATATATAATTGTCTAAGGGTTTTTCTGTCTGTCTGTCTGTCTGTCCTGGAAGTCCCGCGTCCCTGATTGGTCGAGGCCGCCTGGGCCTCGACCAATCAGCGACGTGCACAGTATCGACGTAGATGTCATAATGGAAATCCCGCGTCTGATTGGTCGAGGCCGCCGGGCCTCGACCAATCAGCGACGGGCACAGCATGGCGACGATGATGTCATAAACGTTGCCTCGACCAATCAGCGACGGGCACAGTCTGCCGCGAATTCTGGAATCATCATTGTCCATATACTACAGGGACATGCATATTCTAGAATACCCGATGCGTTAGAATCGGGCCGTGACGGGCACAGTATCGACGTAGATGTCATAATGGTTGCCATGGCCATGGCGAACAGGAGACACCACAACAAACCGACGCCAGACAAGCCCAGGATGTGGAATTTCACAGACAACGTCGCCAACAGGAGACACCACAACAAAATGCCGCCAGACAAGGCCAGGATGTGGAATCTCACAGACAACGTCGCCAACAGGAGACACCACAACAAACCGCCGCCAGACAAGCCCAGGATGCGGAATCTCACAGACACCGTCGCCAACCGGAGACACCACAACAAATGGTCGAGGCCGCCTGGGCCTCGACCAATCAGCGACGGGCACAGTATCGACGTAGATGTCATAAAGGTTGCCTCGACCAATCAGCGACGGGCACAGTCTGCCGCGAATTCTGGAATCATCATTGTCCATATACTACGGGGACATGGATATTCTAGAATACCCGATGCGTTAGAATCGGGCCACAATCTAATATATATATATATATATATATATATATATATATATATATATATATATATATATATATATATATATATATATATATATATATATATATATTTATTTGTCTAAGGGTCACTTCCGTCTGTCTGTAACGAAATTCCCAAGTCGCTGATTGGTCGCGGCAAAACAGCCACAACCAATCAGCGACGGGCACAGTCCGGCGGCAAAATGGCCACTCCTAACTCCCCGCAGTCAGTGCCCGCTCCATACTCCCCTCCAGTCAGCGCTCACACTTAACACGTTAACGGACCGCGTTATGCTGCAGTGTGACGCACTGCGTTAACGCTGCTATTAACCCTGTGTCACCAACTTTTTACTATTGATGCTGCCTATGTCATCATCTCACGAGACCGTAATGCACTCTTGGGACCGGAGCGTGCGAGGAGCATCGGTAAACGCCTGGATCCGGGGGCCAACGGAAGGTGAGTAGATAACTATTTTTTATTTTAAATCTTTCTTTTAACAGGGATATGATGCCCACATTGCTATATACTATGTGGGCTGTGCTATACACTCCGTGGGCTGTGCTATACACTCCGTGGGCTGTGCTATACACTCCGTGGGCTGTGCTATACACACGCTATATACTACGTGGCCGGCCGCGAACAATCAGCGACAGGCGCAGTCCTGTGTATTCAATGTATTATTCTACATAATCTACATACCATCTAGTATATATATATATATATATATATATATATCTCTAAATAAAATATATATACACACATATATATATACACACACACAGTAATACACCTAACAGTGCAGCAGTACCATTGTATAAGAGTGGTAATACAATAAATCGTGTAGCAGTACCAGGGCCGTATTTAGAGTTTCTGCTGCCCTAGGCACTTTTAGTGCTGCCTCCCCCTTTGGTGAGTATGACACTATCGGCAGTGACTTTAGCAAGAATCGCTGATGTGAAAGTCACCTTTTGCAGCAGATCTAGCAGTTTTTCTGCATGTGCCGCGTCACGGATCACTTACGGCAACACTGCGTTCGGCCTCATTCATTCCCTATGGTATTTGCGGCACTTGCCATGATCTGGCAAATGTGGTACCATACCTCCCAACTTTTGAAGAAGGGAAGGAGGTATAAAGTGTGCGGCGCGCGTAGCGGCAAATTTTAGGCCACGACTGACCACACCCATTTCACAACTAGTCACACCCATATCCACGTCCCAACCACAGCCATTTAGCACTGCTGATCACACGGTTTTATATACAATAATTATAAACGAAAAAATATGGCCACAGTGCTCCATACTGTATAATGGCCACACATGATGCTCCATACTGTATAACGGCCACACATGATGCTCCATACTGTATAACGGCCACAAATGATGCTCAATACTGTATAATGACCACACATGATGCTCCATAATGTATAATGGCCATTGGCCACACATGATGCTCCATACTGTATAATGGCCACACATGATGCTCAATACTGTATAATGGCCACACATGATGCTCAATACTGTATAACGGCCACACATGATGCTCAATACTGTATAATGGCCACACACAGTTCTCCATGATACTGTATAATGACCCCCCCTCCTGTATGCATGGCTCATTTTCCCCCCCTGTATGCATGGCTCACACTCCCCCCCTGTATGCATGGCTCATATTCACCCCCCCGTACGCATGGCTCATATTCACCCCCCCTGTATGCATGGCTCATATACACCCCCCCCCCGTATGCATGGCTCATATACACCCCCCCTGTATGCATGGCTCATATTCACCCCCCCCGTATGCATGGCTCATATTCACCCCCCCCTGTATGCATGGCTCATATTCACCCCCCCTGTTGTGAATTCTGCTCTTGGGTTCCCTCCGGTGGTTGTTGGTAGTAATGCAGTTGTCCCTGGGTTGCAATCCTGGGCAGGTGTCCCTGCTGATTGCAGCTCTGACTGGGATATTTAGGTGTGCAGGATTCATTAGCCCTTGCCAGTTGTCCATTGTTCTTGGAGGTTTTGCATCTCTGTCTGGTTCCTCCTGCCCTGCTGCCAAATCAGCAAAGATAAGTGTCTGGTTTTGTTTCTACAGCACACATGCTGTGTGCTTTACAATTCAGTACTATTTAATGTTTTTTCTTGTCCAGCTTAGACTGTGTTTGGATATTTCAGTCTAGTTCAGTCTGTGTCGAGGTGCCTAGGATGTGTTAGGTACACCCCACGGCTACTTCTAGTTGCGGTGACAGTTTAGGGTTTGCGGTCAGTACAGGTTCCACCTACTCCTGAGAAAGTCTCATGCGGCTCCAAGGTCACCGGATCATAACACCCCCCTGTATGCATGGCTCATATTCACCCCCCCCCCGTATGCATGGCTCATATTCACCCCCCCCCCCCCGTATGCATGGCTCATATACACCCCCCCCCCTGTATGCATGGCTCATCTCTCCACCCCTCCCCCTGTATGCATGGCTCATATTCCACCCCCCCTGTATGCATGGCTCATATTCCACCCCCCCTGTATGCATGGCTGATGGCCCATCAGCCATGCATACAGGGGGGGTGGAATATGAGCCATGCATATGGCTCATATATTCCCCCGTAGGACCAGGTATATACCGTGCCCTGGCATACACAGGGGTGGCAGAGCAGGACTTGGATGGCGTGCGGGGAGTTTGCCAGTAACCCGCTCGCCTCTGCTATATCTGCGCAGCACTCACCTTCAGGTGCCCGTTCAGGTTGTGCGGGTCCCGGTCCGGCTGACTGTCATACGATTTCTCCGTCAGCATCGGGGCAGAGGAGCGGCTGATCTTGTCCTCGTCCATGAAGATGCGAGCGTCGGCTTTCTCCTTCTCTAGCCCCATGCTTCCTCCTTAGGGGGGAGACCCCGCGACTGCTCTGAGCTGTGGTGCGAGAAGACACTTCCTGGATGGTGCAGCTGCTCTCCACGCCCCCCTCCTACCCGGTGTGAGTTGTGAGTATTGTCTTCAAGGAGGGCGGGTGGGACTCGGAGGCGGGGGGCAGGAGGCGGAGCGGTCGGTCGCTTGTGACCTGGGACTTAAAAAAAAACAAACAAAAAAACCCCTTGCTCAGGTGCCGCCCCCCGCAATGTCGCCGCCCTAGGCACGTGCCCTCGAGTGCCTAGTGGCAAATACGGCCCTGAGCAGTACCAACATACGTTAGCAAATATACAAGCACTGATAATATACGGCACTGGGATGACAGAGGAAAGATATATATATATATATTTCATACTGTTGTATTGTTGCTATGTATAGAATAGGGAAAGCACAGTGTCCAATTTTGGCAACTAGATGGGGGCACTATAGTATTCATAGTGTGGGAACATAGTTTAAGTAGATGGTTAATTGTAGATGGGGCTGCTGTGTGGTGAGCAAGTGTGTTAGGTTAGCACCCGAAACGTCCACACGGGCTCAAGGCCCAGGACACCGCAGCAGCCACATAACGTTTCAAGAGGAGAACCCAGCTATTAAGAGTCCTATAGGGACAGAAGGACAGTCTCCAGCAGCAGCATTCCAGAAGTGGGAAGCTTAGAAGAGAAAGAGGTCCAAAAGATGTACAAGGCGCAGACTGTTAACCATGTGGCAGGTCAATGCTTGGGCTGAAGCTCTAAGGTCCGGGGCGAAATGGACGAGTGAATTCTCAGATGTAGTGAGCCTACACGAGGATGATGCCACGGTACCGCCTAAGGCGCTATTACCCCGTAATGTATGTGAGGACATGAAGTGGAGTACAGGGAAAGTACAGGATGTGAACTGTATGGACTTTGATGCTGAAATTGGCTCTGACAAGGATGTGCTGCGAAGCATGTCAAGTAAAGTTGCCCATTTTGAATTGCAATTGGACTGTGCGTCTGTTTACTCAGAAGCAACTGAAAGTAACCCTGAAGAGCAGCTAGGAATTCCAGAAGGAGCAGAAAACGTAAACACAAGTAAGCTCAAAGTGAGATGTGATTTTTATGTAGAGGGAGACCAGGGTCCACCAGACCAGGTATCCTTGGCCACAACTGCGCCCCTTGTGCTCCCCTACAATTACATGGGTGAGTGTTTGATCGTATGCATTCATATTTTTTCCTCCACATGTAACTGCAGGTTGGAGCGTGTCTGCATCTGCTATGTTTTTTTAATTCACTATTTCAGTGATCCTACATAGTGATCTAACTACATTTAGGGTATGTGCACACGATTCCATTGCGGATTTTTCCAAGCGGAATCTGCAGGTAAAATGCCCTGCGTTTTACCTGCGGACTCCCTGTGGATTTAGTGCAGTTTTTGTGCGGATTTCGCCTGCGTTTTTACACCTGCGGATTCCTATTATGGAATAGGTGTAAAATGCTGTTGAATCCGCACAAAGAATTGACATGCTGCGGAAAATAAACTGCTGCTTTTCTGCGCACAATTTTCCGCAGAATGTGCACTGCGGATTTGGTTATCCATAGGTTTCCATGGTACTGTACAACGCATGGAAAGCTGCTGTGGATCTGCAGGGCCAAATCCGCAACATGTGCACATACCCTTAAAGGGACCGCACCTTCAATCATTTTACACAATTGTGATTCTATACACCAATATAGTGATCAAGCTATATTTAACCCCTTAACGACCGCCGATACACCTTTTAACGGCGGCAGTTAAGGGTACTTAAACCACAGCGCCTGTGGAAAAAGTGAATAGAACCCCCCAGAGTCAGATTTTCTCTCAGGTCTCGGTTACCGGGGGTAGCAGAGACCCCAGAGAACATGATTCGGGGTTTTTTACCGACCCCCGGGTTGCGATCGCCGGTAATTAACCGTTTACCGGCGGTCACAAAAAAAAAACGATTTCCCATTTAATTTCTCTGTCCTCCGATGTGATCGCACATCAGAGGACAGAGAAATGGGGTCCTCGATCGCCCCCCGATACTCACCTGTCTCCCCCGGTGCTCCTCGTGGCTCCCAATGGGAGCCGCCATCTTGTTCCGGCAAAAAAATGGCGGGCGCATGCGCAGTGCGCCGGCCGGCACCCGGAAGATCTTTGGGGTCTCGGCTGCCGGGGGTAGCCGAGACCTCAAAACATGATTGGGGTCGGTTTTTACCGACCCCTGTTTTGCGATCACTGGTAATTAACTGTTTACCGGCGACCACAAAAAAAAAAAAAAAAAAAAGCGATGTGTAATTCTCTGTCCTCTGATGTCATCGCACATCAGAGGACAGAGAAATAGGGGGATTCGGGGACCCTGTTATACTTACCGGTGTCCCTGGGTCCTCCTGTGTCCCCTCCTGGCCGCCGGCTTCCTCCTCTGGTAAGAAAATGGCGGGCGCATGCGCAGTGCGCCCGCCATGATCTGCCGGCCAGCAGCTAGAGGAGTTGGGGCTAAATTTAGGGTTGGGGCTAAAGTTAGGGTTAGGGTTGGGGCTAAATTTAGGGTTAGGGCTGGGGCCAAATTTAGGGTTAGGGCTAGGGTTGGGGCTAAATTTAGGGTTAGGGCTGGGGCCAAATTTAGGGTTAGGGCTAGGGTTAGGGCTAAATTTAGGGTTAGGGCTAAAGTTAGGACTAGGGTTGCGGCTAAAGTTAGGACTAGGGTTGCGGCTAAAGTTAGGGTTAGAGTTGGGGTTAGGGTTTGGATTAGGGTTGGCATTAGGGTTACGTTTGGGATTAGGGTTAGGTTTGGGATTAGGGTTAAGGTTAGGGTTGGGATTAGGGGTGTATTGGGATTAGGTTAGGTTTGAGGTTAGGGTTGAGATTAGGATTAGGGTGTTGGATTTAGGGTTCTGATTAGGGTTATGGTTGTTTTGGGGTTAGGGTTGTGATTATCGTTAGGGTTGTGATTAGGATTTTGGATCGGGTTGGGATTAGGGTTGGAGTTAGAATTGGGGGGTTCCACTGTTTAGGTACATCAAGGGGGTCTCTAAATGCCACAGCCAATTTTGCGCTCAAAAAGTCAAATGGTGCTCCCTCCCTTCTGAGCTCTGCCGCGCGCCCAAACAGTGGTTTACCCCCACATATGGGGCATTAGCATACTCAGGAGAAATTGGACCCCAAAAGTTGTTGTCCAATTTATCCCGTTACCCTTGTGAAAATAAAAACTTGGGGGCTAAAAAATCTTTTTTTGTGGAAAAAAAAATATTTTTTATCTTCACGACTCTGCATTATAAACTTCTGTGAAGCACTTGGGCATTCGAAGTTCTCACCACACATCTAGATAAGTTCCTTGGGGGGGGGGTCTAGTTTCCAAAATGGGGTCACTTGTGGGGGGTTTCTACTGTTTAGGTACATCAGGGGCTCTGCAAACGCAACATAACGCCCGCAGACATGCTGTCAAAGTCTGCATTCCAAAACGGCGCTCCTTCCCTTCTGAGCTCTGCCATGCGCTCAAACAGTGGTTTACCCCCACATATGGGGTATCAGCCTACTCAGCATAAATTGCACAATACATTTTGTAGTCCAATTTCTCCTGTTACCCTTGTGAAAGTAAAAATTTGGGGGTGAAAAGATCATTTTTGTGGAAAAAATATGATTTTTTTTATTTTCATGGCTCTACATTATAAACTTCTGTGAAGCAGTTGGGGGGTTCACTACACATCTAGATGAGCTCTTTGGGGGGTCTAGTTTCCAAAATGTGGTCACTTGTGGGGGGTTTCTACTGTTTAGGTACATCAGGAGCTCTGCAAATGCAACATGACGTCCGCAGACCATCCCATCAAAGTCTGCATTCCAAGTGGCGCTCCTTCCCTTCCGAGCCCCGATGGTTGCCCAAACAGTGGCCCCCCCCACATATGGGGTATCAGCGTACTCAGGACAAACTGGTCAACAGATTTTGGGGTCCAATGTCTCCTGTTACCCTTGAGAAAATAAAAAAATTGCAGGCTAAAAAAATCATTTTTGGAGGAAAAAAAAAAGGATTTTTTATTTTCACGGCTCTACGTTACAAACTTCCGTGAAGCACCTGGGGGTTTAAAGTGCTCACCACACATCTAGATAAGTTCCTTAAGGGGTCTAGTTTCCAAAATGGTGTCACTTGTGGGGGGTTTCCACTGTTTAGGCACATCAGGAGATCTCTCAAACGCGACATGGCCTCCGATCTCAATTCCAGCCAATTCTACATTGAAAAAGTAAAACGGCACTCTTTCTCTTCCAAGCTCTGTGGTGTGCCCAAACAGTGGTTTACCCCCACATATGGGGTATCGACGTACTCAGGAGAAATTGCACAACAACTTTTGTGGTCTAATTTCTCCTGTTACCCTTGTGAAAATAAGAATTTGTGGGCGAAAAAATCATTTTTGTGTAAACAAATGCGATTTTTTATTTTCACGGCTCTACTTTATAACCTTCTGTGAAGCAATTGGGGGCTCAAAGTGCTCACCACACATCTAGCTAAGTTCCTTAAGCGGTCTAGTTTCCAAAATAGTGTCACTTGTGGAGCGTTTCCACTGTTTAGGCACAACAGGGGCTCTCCAAACGCGACATGGCGTCCGCTCTCAATTCCAGCCAATTCTGCATTGAAAAAGTCAAACGGCGCTCCTTCTCTTCCAAGCTCTGCGGTGCGCCCAAACGTGAAGCACGTAAAGGGTTAATAAACTTCTTGAATGTGGTTTTGAGCACCTTGAGGGGTGCAGTTTTTAGAATGGTGTCACACTTGGTTATTTTCTATCATATAGACCCCTCAAAATGACTTAAAATGTGATGTGGTCCCTAAAAAAAAAATGGTGTTGTAAAAATGAGAAATTGCTGGTCAACTTTTAACCCTTATAACTCCCTAACAAAAAAAAAAAATGTTGTTTCCAAAACTGTGCTGATGTAAAGTAGACATGTGGGAAATGTTATTTATTAACTATTTTTTTGTGACATATCTCTCTGATTTAAGGGCATAAAAATACAAAGTTTGAAAATTGCAAAATTTTTAAAATTTTCTCCATATTTCCTTTTTTTCATAAATAATCTCAAGTAATATTGAAGAAATGTTACCACTAACATGAAGTACAATATGTCACGAAAAACCAGAATCCGAATCAGCAGGATCTGTTAAAGCGTTCCAGAGTTATAACCTCATAAATTGACAGTGGTCAGAATTGTAAAAATTGGCTCGGTCATTAAGTACCAAATAGGCTCTGTCACTAAGGGGTTAAAGGAAATACACCTTTATTCATCTCACACGTTTTGTGAGACTAATTGCATCATTGTATATATTTTTGTGTTAGAACATACCTTCAAGCTCAGCATCATATACTGTTTATGATTTACCAGAACTGGCACATTCTCTGTCCTGATCTCAGCTGCTGAGGTTGTTTTTTTTTGCTGGCGAGTGCCAGCACATAATAATCTTTAATAATAATCTTTATTTTTATATAGCGCTAACATATTACGCAGCGCTTTACAGTTTGCACACATCAACATAAATAATTACTGATTAAAAAAAAAATTAACACTCGTTCCACACTGGTCAGTAGAGCAGTCAAAATAAGGAGACACTCTTTTCTGCAGCCGACTGTTAAACTTCGCAGTATAAGCGGGACAAGAAGCGTAGAGTCATTTCAATAGGGAGGGGAATTTAATGACAACCATTTTATTTCTGGAAGCCTAGATAAGGCAGGATAGCAACATACACACACCTTATTTGTGTTCTATACACTTTAAATGGGCTGCCCAAGCAAAATAAATCCTTGCCCAAAAGACAAGATATGCAAAAAAAAATAAACTCAATCATACTCCACTCCCTGCACCCACCTAAATCCAGAGCAGGCTGCTCTGTATTCAGTGCAGAAACCAAAAGCCGTGAATTCACCATTCCAGCAACGACAGAACCGCTGCGGCCTGTGATTGGCTGCAGCAGTCAAGGAACTTTGAGCAGCCGTTCATCATAAAACATCCAATGAAGCGCTGCTCAAGTCACCAGACTGATGCCGCCAACAGGCCACAACAGTCTAGTGGATGGTGGTGGGGTGACATCACTGCTTCCTGTTTCTGCGCAGACCACAAAATGGCCTGTACTGGATCCAAGTGGATGCTGGTAGTTAATGTCAGAATTTGTTATTTTCTACATTTCCCGTCCCCTGTGAAAGTTTTACTTTGACTGGACACCCCCTTAAGTATGGTAGATGTGAGAGACGCAAAAAGGAGAGCACTTGAGCGTTGCTTCTTTATACCCACATAGAACATCATTGTTAAAGCTCCATTCCAGTGTGGATTTTTTTCAGCTCTGACATGCTTGGTGCTAGTAATCTCAGGTCCCTGAACCTAGTCTCATAATTACACGCACCTCTTTTTGGTGATGTTAAGGTCCCGCAGTGCCATCTTGTGAACGCAACTTCTGACTGACTAAAAGTCAGAAGTATAAGTCACAAAACTCAATTTAAAGGGAACCTGTCACCCCGTTTTTTGCAGATGAGTTAAAAATAGCGTTAAATAGGGGCAGAGCTGGGCGTTACATTAGTGTCTTTGTGTGCCTTTATTACCCACCTATGCTGCCGAAATACCTTTGTAAAGTCGCCGTTTTCTGCTGTCACTCACGCTGGTCTGGTCCTATGGGCGTGGTGACAGCGCTGTTTCTCCCCCAGAATCCTGCTCATCATTACGTTGGTGGCGTAGTGGTGTGCGCATGTCCAAAAGGCGAATCCACTGCCCAGGTGATGAAAACCAGCGCGATCTGCGCTATTCAGCCGTTTACCGGTGGGCGCGGCCATCTTTCCTGTGGCCGCGCGTGCGCAGATGGAGCGCTCTGCTGCCCGGGGCTTCAGGAAAATGGCCACCGCGATCTCCATCTGCGCACGCGCGGAATCCCGCAGCCAATTTCCTGAAGCCCCGGGCAGCAGAGCGCTCCATCTGCGCACGCGCGGCCACAGGAAAGATGGCCGCGCCCACCGGTAAACGGCTGAATAGCGCAGATCGCACTGTTTTTCATCACCTGGGCAGTGGATTCGCCTTTTGGACATGCGCACACCACTACGCCACCAATGTAATGATGAGCAGGATTCTGGGGGAGAAACAGCGCTGTCACCACGCCCATAGGACCAGACCAGCGTGAGTGACAGCAGAAAACGGCGACTTTACAAAGGTATTTCGGCAGCATAGGTGGGTAATAAAGGCACACAAAGACACTAATGTAACGCCCAGCTCTGCCCCTATTTAACGCTATTTTTAGCTCATCTTCAAAAAACGGGGTGACAGGTTCCCTTTAAGTAAGAGCAAGAATGAGGCTCTCAAAAACTTAACGCTGCTGGAGCGAACTGGAGGTCACTTTTCAAACACTGGAGCAATCGGTAGTTCACAACCTGCTTTAGAATGACTGGAGCAAATGCTATAAAAAGGTGAAGACGGCGGAGGGCAAATATGAAACTAGGTGTAGAGAACCTAGATTAGAAGAACCACTCCAACACTGCAATATATTTTAAAAAAAACAACTCCAAAACTATGTGGTTCTCCTGAGCTGCAGGAACTTATTGTTTGGACTTATTAATCCTCTGAGAATTGGGTTTTAGACTTTAAGAAATTTTCCACTCCTACTTGGGCTTGGTGTTTATGTTGCATTTTTTTTTCTGTTTATTGTTGAGAAAAAAAACACTGCAACATTTTACAGTACTAGCAAAATGAATGAGATTCCTAAAATTGTATTCGCAAGGTGCAGTTTGTTCCCTTATGTTCTTTGATCTGTGGAGCATTTTTTTTTTTTTTTTTTTTTTAAACATACAGCATGTCAAATGTCTTTCGCATTTTTACTGTAGCTTTTCCCAGTTACAATCAAATTGGGTTAGAACCAAAAATTGTGCGTAATTTCCAATGTGATCTTCTAGCCCAGTGGTTCTCAACCTGCGGGTCGCGACCCTGGGGGGGGGGGGTCGCCTAAAGCCATCGGAAAATACATATTTCCGATGGCTTTAGCCGCTGAGAAGCCACGCTACCGTCTGCAGCAGCGCTATTCAGCTGTAACGCATGCCGTTATAGACGTGCATTCCAAACTGAATCAGACGTGTCTGCATCATCCGTCCGGGGCCTAAGGGGCGGGGGGGGGGGGGAACGCTCCACAGTCCATAGCAGCGCGCCTGCTCATCCATGGCAGCGCATTACGTGTGTCCGGCGCTTGCTGACGTCATCAGTGGGCGGACGCAGCAAGCGCAGGAGGACAGAAGCCTAGGAGGCAGAGAGCCAAGAGAGCCTGCGAGACAGCCTTCTGGTGTAAGAAAGGTCAATAATGTAAAAACAGTACACACACCATACACACAATACTGTGTAAGTGTAAGGTGCTTTTTTGAGTGCTTGATTTTCAGTGCTCAATCTTTTGGACTCCCTTTGATGAAAAAAGGAGGCAAACCATTTTCAGCACTAAATGTACTGCATAGGAAAATGTAGTGTAAATGGGCCCTTTGGCTCCATTCACACTGAGGAATCTGCCAGCCAAATAGGCAGGCAGAATCTTCACTCCTCACAGAGCAGAGTGCCCCGTTTAAACCCATGCTATGCCATGGTGAAATGTTATTTATTGGAATTAGTAATAAATATTTCTCAACATATAATTAAACATAGTTTTTGTGATTAATCACGATGTTTAAATTATAATTGATTTGTAGCAATGAGAATACATAATGCATATCAGGTATTTACATTCCAAATCATAACTGTAGCAAAATTACAGTTATGAAGTAGCCACAAAAATTATTTTTTGGTTTGGGGTCACCACAACATGAGGAACAGTATTGCGGAGTCATGGCATTAGAAAGGTTAAGAAACACTGTTCTAGCCTTTAGTCTACATTTGTGAAGCAAAAAAACCCCAAAACATCAAAACAGCTACATGTCAATATACAGTAAGTGTGTTCTGATCACCCCCTTCACCTTGACAGCTATCATACCGCTGCTGCCGCCTCCTCGCTCGCTCCCGGCCTCTGCTTCTCGTGCGCGCGCGCATACCAGGTTCAGTGCTGCGCGTGTGCACTTCTGATCTTCTGTCGGCACTCCTCTTTGTCTCCTCTATGGTTCTGGAGGACTAGTACCCGGGAGTCGGTCCTCCTTATTGTCCTCTCTATGGTTCTGGAGGTCTGTTACCCTGAAGTGCTACCCTGCCTTTAGGTATTTAAACTGCTTCCTGCCGTCCCTCTGTGCCTGGTTATCATTTGTTCCTTCAGGTGTTCCTGGCCGCTCTTAGTCTCTGTGTAGTTCGTTTTCCCTCTGACTTTGGGTTTATCCTGTCTTTCCTGTATCCTGCTAGCCTCTGCGTTCCCTCAGTTCCTCCGCCAGTCCCTGCACTGCTGCAGTTTACCCATCAGTCCTGTGTGTCTGCAGTACTCACCTATCCCGTGGTCCTACTATCTCCGCCTCTTCTTTGTCTTCTCCCGTCATGGTCCTCCAGCTTCCGTGGCGATAGTCCCTCACGGGCCTGCCCCTAACTCTCCCTGTATAGGGGGCGGTCTATCTGGTCAGCTCGTCTGTGAGGGGTTCGTCGTCGCGGTCTAGAGGGTCCACTTCCCGTTTTCTCTCTTTGAATCGTCACTCACAATAGGACTGCACTCGGATGACATCTGAGTGCAGCCTGATTCTTAGAGCATAACAGCTAGCTCAGTACACACATGCTGCAGAAAAAGCTGTCTGTCTATCGAGGTGCAGAGGGAGTGATTACAGAGCTTATTGTATAGTAGGTGGTGTCTGTTATAGTCCACTGCACCACCTCGATGTCTGAAAGCGAGCGGCTGCAGCAAAAAAACCTAATTTTCTCCCTGTAGCCACTCTTTCAGTTACATAGCCAAACAACATTAAAAGGCCATTTACCTGCAAATTACCACTATATCTACAGTTAAATAGTGTTTTTGTAGGCGGCACATTCACTTTAACTATCTACACATATAATACTGTGTTAGCTCTTCTGAAGATGCATTTACCTGCCGTTCGGCAGCTGCCCAACAAGTGTGGCTCCCATGACCAGCCAGCTGATCCCAATGGTAGCTAAGGTAACCCTGAAACAGAGAAAAAAAAAAAGCTGCAGGTTTAATAGCAGACAATAAATAGGAAAATACAACACACTCTTTGATCAACAAAAGATGAAAATGCTGCTCCCTTTGGGGAAAATGAGCAACCAACTCATATTATGAATCAGTATTTAAAAGCAAGATGAAAAAAAAGTCAATCAATAAAGGAGAATTTTTTAAATCTCTGATCTCTACTCTTTGTACATTATATATTGTACATTTTATAGTAAGCAAAAGTCATTTAACTCCGTTTAATCCTGTTTTCGCCTTTGTGACCAGGTCAATTTTTACAATTCTGACCAGCGTCACTTAATGAGGTAATAACCCTGGAACACTTCAATGGATCCCAGTGATTCTCAGATTGTTTTTTGTGACACATTGCAGTTTATGATCGTGGTAAAATTTGTTCCATATAACTTACGTTAAATTTCTGAAAATATTGGAAATTTGGAAAAACTTTTGAAAATGTCACAATTTTCAAACTCTTAATCTTTATGCCCTTAAACCAGAGAGTTATGTCACACAAAATAGTACATAAATAACATTTCCTATGTCTACTTTACATCAGTACAATTTTTGCAACAATGTTTTTTTGTTACAAAATTAGAAGAAAAAAATGATTACATTTTTACTACAAAAAGAAATGTTTTAGTCCCAGATTTTAAAATTTTCACATGGGGAAATGGGTAAAATTGGTGCCAAAATTTGTCACACAATTTCTGCTGAATGTACCCCATTTGTGACTGTACAGTACCGTTTAGACACACAACGAGACTCAGGGAGAGACAGAGCGCTATTTGACTCTTCGAGAACAAATTATGCTACAATAGTTTCTGGGCTCAATATACAGAGCCCTAAATGCCAGAAGAGCTGCATCCCCCCCCCCAAGTGACCCTATTTTGAAAATTACACTCCTTTGGGAATTTTTTCTACAGTTGTAGTGATGATTTTAACGTCATGGGTGTTTTCTAGAAACAAGCAGCAGTGGATGTTGCTGAGTGAAAATTGCAAACTGCCGTTGTAGTGATCAGTATGTTATGCGCAGCTCATGCTTCTGGAGACATGCACCCATAAATTAGGTGGACTCACAGCGCTACAGAAATGCTAAGCATGTGGTATAGGCACACTGTGGGGCTCAGAAGGGGGGGGGGGGCATTTGGTTTGGGAGTGCAAAATTCTTTTGGAAGGCATAGAGCCAGAGAGCTTATACAGAGTCTTTGTAAGACCAGTAACGTGGAAGCCCTTATATTTCCGTTAACAGATGGACCCAAGTGGGGACTTGCTTTTTTGTGGCTTGAGTTGAAGCTTTTATTGGGAACATTTTACATAACGTTTGGGATCACATCTATCCAGCGCTCTATGCTGAGCACTTATTTTGGAGTTTCCATCTAAATCATCGAGTGACGCAATTCAGATGAAACCTTCAAGGGATCCATTCATTAAAATGAAGCAGCAGGGTTACTCTGGACTCCGTTTGGTCTCTATTCAGTGTTGTTCTTTTCTGAGATGCTTAGAACTGGGGGACTGTGCTTTTATGCACGCCTAAAAAGATGGACATCGCTGGATCACAGGTCAGACAGCGTCCACAGTGTCTCCATCTGCCTCATTATAGGGAATCTTCCGATGGGGGTTCCACCCGAATCACGTATTTCAGAGTTTTATATGGAAAATCCGATATACGTGCTCAGCATAGAGCTCAGGATAAATGTGAGCAGAGTATTACTGTGATCTTTGGGAGACAGAATGAACAAATCAACAGCAGGTGAAGAATTAGTTTTATGTTTTATAAGCTAATCCTTGTGCGGTATAAGCAATATGGCGACGTTATTCCTCAAATCGGTGCGATTACAGCGATACCATATTTATGTCCAAGTTGAAGAAAAATGAAAGCGCACTCACCGGTATTCAGCAGACAGCAATTTTATTCATGTGCAATGTTGCAGTGCAGGGAGGGTAGACAACGCATGGTGGATGACAGCTGTTTCGTGCTATCAAGCACTTCAACAGATCCTATGATACAGCGATACCATATTTATATTGGGTTTTTCTGCTTGGCTGTCACACACCAAAAGCAGCTTTTTTGCATCACCATATCTTGAGAGCTATAATTTTTTGCCACATGTCTGTCGATAGTCATGCGACAGCTTATTTTTTTGTGAGACAAGTTGACTTTTTATTGGTATCATTTTTGGGCACATAACACATTTTGATCACTTTCTATTCCGATTTTTGGGAGGCAGAATGAACACAAACCAGCAATTCAGGAATAGTTTTTTGAAGTTTTTTTATTGCTTTTCCGCATGTGAAAATTGATAAGACAGCTTTATTCTTTCAGGTCAGTACGATTACAGCGATACCACCTTTATATTCTTTTGTGTTTTGCCGCTTTTACACAAAAACTATTTTATAGAAAAAAATAATTGTTTTTGCATCGCTTTATTCTGAGAGCTATAACTTTCTTGTTTTTCTGCTGTCGGAGCAGTATGGCAGCTTGCTTTTTCTGGGACAAGATGATGTTTTCATCGCTACCACTTTTATTTCGATTTAACTTTTTGATCGCGTTTTATTCTATTTTTTGTTCAGCAGCATGATAATAAAGAAAAGGTTATTGCGCTTTTTTTTAAATTATTTTTTAATAACTAGTGTGACAGTTTTCTAGGTCAGGTCATTCCAGATGCGACAATAACAAATGTGTACTTTTTTTGTTTTTACATAAATATACGTATTTATTGTTTGTTTATTTTAATTTTGTGATTTATTTTTTTTTAATAGTTTTAAAACGTAATTTATTTATTTTTTTTACTGTTTTACTTAGTCCCTATATTGGACTTTAACCCCTAAAGCCCCAAGGGTGGTTTGCACGTTAATGACCGGTGATTCTCAGATTGTTTTTTGTGACACATAGCAGTTTATGATCGTGGTAGAATTTGTTCCATATAACTTGCGTTAAATTTCTGAAAATATTGGAAATTTGGAAAAAACTTTTGAAAATGTCACAATTTTCAAACTCTTAGGGTATGTGCACACGTCAGGATTTTTTGCGTTTTTTTCGCGTTTTTTCCCGCTATAAAACCGCGATAAAAACGCGAAAAAAACGCTAACATATGCCTCCTATTATTTACCGTGTATTCTGCATTTTTTGTGCAAATGTTGCGATTTTCGCGGAAAAAAAAGCAACATGTTCATTAAAAATGCGGAATTGCGGGGATTCCGCACACCTAGGAGTCCATTGATCTGCTTACTTCCCGCACGGGGCTGTGCACACCATGCGGGAAGTAAGCAGATTATGTGCGGTTGGTACCCAGGGTGGAGGAGAGGAGAATCTCCTCCACGCACTGGGCACCATATAATTGGCCAAAAAATGGTAGTTACCTGCCGATAACGGTATTTCTCTGATCCCATGATGGCACCACGGAGAGAGGGGTCCGCCCCCAGGGACAGGAAACCTACAGGTGAAAAAGGGCGTACGTACCTCTCTCCCACATCAGTTGGTTTACAGAGCCTTATACAGAACTTCAGCTGCAACTCAATATTTACGCAAATTAAACTTAACCTATTTAACTTAATAGATGCACCGTGACTAAAATTAATTACTAGTACATTATCCAGTGCACACCTGTGTGTGGGAAGGGAGGGAATATACGGGTGCCATCATGGGATCAGAGAAATACCGTTATCGGCAGGTAACTACCATTTTCTCTATCCCCATGATGGCACCACGGAGAGATTTGAATAGATAGAGCTATTAGGGAGGGACCACTGCCTCTAGAACCCTTCGCCCAAAGGTAGGATCAGAGGAAGTCAAGTCTAAGCGATAATGCTTAAAAAATGTAGACTGGGAAGACCAAGTGGCCGCTCTACATATCTGTTGTATTGAAGCGCCAGCTCTCTCCGCCCAGGATGATGCCACTGCTCTGGTCGAATGAGCTTTTATGTTCTCTGGGATGGCTGTCCCACAGGATGAGTAGGATAGGGCGATGGCGTCTCTTATCCATCTTGCTAACGTGGCTTTCGACGCTTTTTGTCCTTTGCGTGGACCCTGGAAGCAGACAAACAGAGCCCTATCCTTCCTGCACTCCCTAGTGGCTGATAGATACCGAACTAGACACCTTCTTACGTCTAGGGTATGCAGTGTTTTTTCCCCCTCATTTTCAGGTTTGGGACAAAAGGAGGGTAAGGAAATTTCTTGCGTTCTGTGAAACTGTGACGCTATTTTAGGGAGATAAGCTGGGTCAGTTTTTAGAATGACTCTGTCATCAAGTATCTGAGTAAAGGGCGGGCATGAAGATAACGCTTGTATATCGCTGACACGGCGAGCTGAGGTTAGGGCCACTAGGAGTGTGGTTTTCAGAGACAGGATCTTTAAAGGGACTTCTGTCAGGGGCTCAAAGGGAGGTTTGGTTAGAGCGTTTAGTACGAGGTTTAGATCCCATGGGGGAGAGTTGTGGAGGGGAATGGGTCTGGACCTAGATGAGGCTTTAATAAATCGCATGACCCAACGATTTCTGGCCAGATCGTGATTATACAGAGCTGCTAAGGCTGCTACCTGAACTTTTAGTGTACTTGTAGCCAAACCTCTTTCCAGGCCTTTCTGTAAAAACTCAAGGACTTTCCCAATAGGAATTTCCCCGGACGGGTCTGCCCCTGATACTGATATGAATTTTTTCCACACTTTCCCATATATTCTAGTGGTTACGGGTTTTCTACTTTGTAATAGAGTGGACACCAAGTTAGGAGAGAACCCTTTGTCCCTTAGTAACCTCCTTTCAAAAGCCACGCTGTCATGTGTAAATTTTTCACATTGGGGTGAAACACTGGGCCCTGGGACAGAAGTTTCGGGGTGTCTGGTAGAACCCATGGACTTGATATGGACATTTTTCTTAGCCAAGAAAACCATATTCTGCGGGGCCAGAATGGCGCTATTAGTATCACTGTAGACCTCTCCTCCCGAATTTTCCTCAGCACTAAGGGGATGAGTGACATTGGAGGGAACGCGTAGGCAAGGTGATAGTTCCAAGGAATTGTCAAAGCGTCTAGAGCTACAGGGTTCCCCCGGGGATCGATTGAGCAGAATGTTTCTACTTTGCGGTTTTGACTGTTCGCGAATAGGTCTATTACTGGTAGGCCCCAGAGATTCACGATCTGATCGAAGACCGATTGGTTTAGCTCCCACTCTCCCTGTTTTAAGCATGTTCTGCTCAGGAAGTCTGCAGTTTGGTTTTCGGAGCCTTTTAAGTGGAGAGCTGTCAAGGACTTTAGACTGTGTTCCGCTATGTGGAAGATGGATTGGGTTACCTCCATCAGAGCTCGACACCTGGTTCCCCCTTGGTGGTTTAGATATGCCACAACCACTTGGTTGTCCGAAAACACTTTTACGTGATGACCGTGCAGGAGATATAGGAAGTGTGTTAGGGCCAGTTTTACCGCTAGCAGCTCTTTCATGTTGGAAGAGTCTGGCTCCTGACTTTTGTTCCAACTTCCCTGTGCCACTTGATCGCCTATATGTGCTCCCCAGCCCCAGGGGCTTGCATCTGTTGTTAGAATCTTTTCCGTCGGTAGCGCCCAAGGAACCCCTTTGGCTAGATTCCCTGGGTCTGCCCACCATGCTAGGGAGTGTATTGTATTTGGAGAAATAGTTAACCGCCCGTCTAAATTTCCGTGCAGAGATATGCCTAAATTTAAGGTCTCCCACTGTAGATCCCGGGAATGAAGTTGTGCCCATTGAACTGCCGGAATACAGGCAGTCATAGAGCCCAGGAGGGACATTGCTCTCCTCGGAGTGGTCACTGGGGATACCGTCAGCTGTAATACGGCTTGTGTCATTTTTTGTACCTTCTCCTGAGGAAGATAACATGTCTGCGTGTTCGAGTCTAGGACTATCCCCAAGTACTCCTGTACCCGAGATGGCACCATTTTGGACTTGGGTATGTTTAGCAGCCACCCTAGACTCGACAGAGAAGTAATGACCAGATTCAACTGTTGTTCGCAGTGTTGAAATGAGTTCCCTACCACGAGTAGGTCGTCTAGATAGGGAACTATTAGGATGTTCTGTTCCCGTATGTGGGCCATTACCTCTGACATTATTTTCGTGAATACTCGAGGAGCGATAGCTATCCCGAAGGGGAGAGCTCGGAATTGTAAGTGTTTGATCTCCCCCTGGATATTCACTGCCAATCTGAGATATTTTTGGTAATCTCTGTGTATGGGCACATGGTAGTACGCGTCTCGTAAATCTAAAACAGTCATGAAACACCGAGGAAAGAGTATTCTTACGCAAGATTTTATTGTTTCCATTTTGAAATGTTGTATCTCCAGGAAACTGTTTAGTTTTTTGAGATTTATGATCGTTCTGTACGATCCGTCCGGTTTTTTCCGGAGAAAGAGGGGAGAATAGAACCCCGTGCCTCTTTCCTGGTATGGAACTTCTTGCAATACATCTTTCTGGATTAGGCTCAGAATTTCCTTCTGGAGAGCTGACTGTTCGAGTGACTGTTTTTGAGGCGTTACCATGAAGGAGTTGCCGGGAGGGACACGAAATTTGAATTTGAGGCCTTCTCGTATAATGCCTAAAATCCAAGGGCTGTTTGAAATTCTTTCCCAGGCTGGAAGAAACTTCGCTAGTCTCCCTCCGACCCGGGAAGTACCTTCATTGGGATTTTTTATTATCTGGAGGGGGGTTTTTGTTGAACAAGAAGCCCCTGTTTTTGTTTCTTCTGTCTTCCCATCCGTCTTTATTTCCTTTTGGAGGTCTTCTGCGCATGAACTTTCTGTTCCGAAAGGAGCGCCTATATGACTGGTTGGGGAACCCGGGAAAGGATTTCTTTTTATCTCCCGCTTTGTCGAGGATGTCGTCCAACGTTGACCCAAACAGGAATTCACCCTCGCAAGGTATTGAACAAAGCTTGGTCTTTGTCTGCAGATCCCCCGGCCAGCACTTCAGCCACAGGGCGCGTCTTGCGGCGTTTGAGAAGGAAGCCGACCTGGCTGACAATCTTGCCGAGTCCACCGAAGCGTCCGCCAAAAAAGCTGCTGCTCCTTTCATCATGGACACTGACTTTTGTAATGTCTCTCTTGGGACTTTCTGTTTTAGTTGAGAATCCAAATGCTCAAGCCATACCATCAGAGCACGGGCCGTGCATGTGGCTGCGATGGCTGGCTTTAGGCCCCCTCCTGCCGCTTCCCAGGAGTTTTTTAAGAAGGTGTCTGCCTTTTTGTCCATTGGATCCTTCAGAGTGCCCATGTCCTCAAAGGGCAGGGCGAACTTTTTAGAGGCCTTTGCTATGGCCACATCCAGTTTGGGTGCCTTGCTCCAGGATGAGCAGGCTGGGTCATCGAACGGGTACTTTCTCTTGGGGGTCAAGAGTACTTTTTTTTCTGGTTTCTTCCATTCTTTCTTGATCAAAGAATGAATTTTTTCATTTATTGGAAATACTCTTCTTTTCTTTTGTTCTAATCCGCTGAACATTTTGTCCTGTGCTGTTCTTTTAGGGCGTTCGTCTACCAGACCCATAGTTGTTCTGATGGCCTTTATCAATGCGTCCGTCTCCTCGATGGGGAAGCAACTGCGTCCCCCCTCTGATGATAGTGAGGAGGTTCCGGATGTTGATGAATCATTAGAGTCAGATGTTTCATTTTCTGATTCGTCTATACTGGACTCGGGAGACTTATGACCTGATCTATGTTTTTTCCTCGGAATTTTAATGCTTTTGAGGGCATTTTCCACTTGATTTTTTATAAGAGTTTTTAGGTCTGACGCGAACGCCGGAGATTCCTCCTGGATGGTTTTTTCTATGCAGGGCCCGCATAGCTTCTTTTCCAATGAGGAAGATAGCTCTTCCGAACATATCGCACACACTTTGTGTTTTGATTTGGATGTACATTTCCTTCCCTAAGAGAGAAAAGAAAAATAATCTCGTATTATGTTACCACTTCCACGTGGATCACTCACCCTTTACGGCTAAGAGATACCGTCTCTGGCCTCGGGACTGTATCCACTGGTTTTGTCGCTGGCCGAGTGTTTCCTCCAGAGACTCGGCTGCGTTGAGACCCTGATCGTCCGCTGCTGCTGTGTTGTTGGGATGAAGCATTCCCCTTGCGCTGATGTTGTGAGCGCGGACGCGGTACTTGCTCAGGTGATGATTGTGCACATTCCTGTGCCTCTTGTGGTTCTTTGCCGCTCATAGTGGCTCCGCACTGCGTTTGCCAAAAGAGAGGGTTTTCCACGTTTTCTCTGCTGAGAACGCTGTTTTTTAAACTTGCCGCCGGCAGAAGCGGTCATCTGCGCATGCGCGCGCGTCACTTCCGGTTCGCTGCACAGGCGTCCTATAGGGAGGATATTAGTGGGGACGCCTGTGCGCGCGTTTCAACGTTCCGCCCGAGCCCGTGCTTCCGGTTTGGGCGGCGGTTCAGCGGTGACCTGCGGCGCTTATGCTCTAGCGCCTCTGTGATGGTAGCGTAGCCGCCGCTACCCCCATGCACTGATTAGCGGTGTAGAGGCTGTAACGGTGACCGCCGCCACCTGCCTCTTTCCTCACCCCCTTTTTTTTTTTTTTTTCCTTGAGGAAGGCAGGCTCGGACCTCTTCACTGCCTTCCCCTGCAACACTCACCCGTAGGGCCCGCCGACCCCCGTGGTGGTGCCTCAGGGTCGGATGAAAAGGGGGGAGAAAACCTACTGGACACAGCCGTGACAGGGCGCCCCCTGTCAGGAACCGACCGGCCAGCACCCTGGAATCCCACGAAGAATCCTTTAGGTACGTGCTGTAGGTTCCCCGTCAGGGACAGGAAACCAACTGATGTGGGAGAGAGGTACGCCCTTTTTCACCTGTAGGTTTCCTGTCCCTGGGGGCGGACCCCTCTCTCCGTGGTGCCATCATGGGGATAGAGAAATAAAAGAATTAAAATAAAAAATAGTCCTACACTCACCTTCGATGTCCCCCGCAGTGTTCCCGCCTCACCGCTGCATGCTGCCGCTTCGGTTCTCATAGCTGGTGTGCGCTGAAGGACTTGTGATGACGTCACTGTCTTGTGATTGGTCGTGAGTAGTGTTGAGCATTCCGATACCGCGGGTATCGGCCGATACTTAGCGGTATCGGAATTTCGATACCGAGATCCGATACTTGCCGCGTATCGGATACCGGAATCGGAAGTTCCCAGGATTCAAACTGCACAACTTTGTACGAAATCAGCCAATGAGACTGATTCCAAGTGTGGGCACATCCTGTTCAGCATGGAGGGCCTGAAACTACTGGCAAGGCTGTGATTGGCTGCTGAAATGATGTCATGATGCAGTTTAAAAGTCGCTGGCGCCATTTTGTGCTCACTCTGCTGTGAATTCAGTTAGTGACAGGACGCTGTTTGCTGACTGAGGGCCAGTTTAGAGATAGCGATTTGCTACTTTGTGCTTTTCCAAGGCTAATTTAGCAACCGCTGTGTTCACCTACTAATCACCTTGCTTTTGCCTTGTAGCGCTGTTTTCACAGCGATCTGCAAGGTCTGTGTGTGTGTGTGAGTGCAGCCCACTCTCTAGTCTGAGTGCAGCCACATAGGCCATCCATAGCTGGTTGTATTCAGTTCAGGGAGGGTGGTTCATTGCCTCATACTGTTCTTTTTTTTTTTTTTCCAAGTAGTGTAGTCTGCTGCTAATTTTTTCAAAAACATCTTATTAGTGTCTTTCCACCCGTCTCCAGCTAATTTGTGGAAAAACACTACATAGGATAACGTAGAGGAGGGTTTTTGGGCCTTGCAGCGCCGTTTACGGCTGTCTGCACGGTCTCCGTGTGACTGCAGCTTGCCCTGTAGTCTGTGAGCAGCCATAGCCTGGTTGTCTCCAGCTCAGGGTTCTTCACTGCGTCATACCGCAAAATCAATTTTCCTTTTGTTTTAAGTAGTGCAGGCTGCTGCACATTTTTTCAAAAAATTCCTATTAGTGTCTTTCCACCCGTCTCCAGCTAACTTGTGGAAAAACACTACATAGGATAACGTAGAGGAGGGTTTTTGGGCCTTGCAGCGCCGTTTACGGCTGTCTGCACGGTCTCCGTGTGACTGCAGATCTCTCTGTCGTCAGTTCAGCCCCCCAAAAATAAATAAATAATAAAGTTCACCAAACACACCAGTGACACCACTTTACATTTGTGTAGGCCACATTAGCTCATATTAAAGTCTAGTCCACACTTTAGAAAATTAGTGTTTCTTATACCTGTTAGGAGTTGTTCAGGAATAAGCACACAAAGCCGTTAGTACTTTTCTGCTTATCTTTATCAGTCAACCAAGATGAAGAAGGCAGTGAGTAAGGCACGTGGGCGCGGAGCAGGGAGGGGACGTGGGGATTCTGTGCCTGCTGCGGGCACCGGTGACTCATCAGCACCCACTTTCACCAGGGAACAGTCATTCATGCGCAGCTTTGTCGCAGAGCGCCGTACACCGCTGCTGCGTGAAGAACAAATTGAAGCCGTTGTCGGATGGATGGCAGCTAATGCATCAACTTCAATTAGTGCCACATCCTCTCAGACACAGAGCACTGGAGAGCAGCCATCTGTCTCTTCACCACCTGCCAAATTGCCCAGGCAGACAGAGAGCCCAGGACAGGAGCCGTCTCTACTTCTGTTCTCTGAATCTCTTGGCTTGGAAACAGGGGGCCAGCCAAGCAGCATTGGAGAAATGGAACAAGAGGCAGGGTGCAGTGATGCCCAACAGCTTTTTCTCTCTTCCTCTGAAGAGGCGGGTGGGCCAGTGGCTCCGGTCACCACATCGCAGGCCGCATCAGCTGATGATGACACTCAGGTGCCACTTACTGGTGCGTACTCTGCTGCTGAGACTACCCAGGAGGAGCAGTTGGGGGCAGAGGGTAGTGTAGATGATGAGGTCCTTGACCCATCTTGGCGTGAGGGACAGGAAGGTGGTGGGAGCAGCTCTGAGGAAGAGATTCCCCGTACGGCCCAAAGAGGGAGAGGGAGGGGGAAGACTGCGGATCCTGCAGCCTCCGCTTTGGCACCCGTTAGGAGCATGTCTCTTCCAAAAGCCAAAAAGGGCGCTCCCAAGACTTGCAGTGCCTGGTCCTTTTTTGACACAGTTGCAGATGACATTTGCTATGTCAAATGCAAGGTGTGTCATCACAAAGTCAAAAGAGGTCGAAATGTCAGCAACCTCAATACCTCCAACATGTGGAAACATGTGCGCACCAGGCACGCGGCGGAGTTAGAAAAACACACTGAAGAGCTAGGCCAACCAACAGCGGCAGCTACCACCTCTTCAGCTCGTGTTGCCTCTTCCTCCAGCTCACACGCAGCTGGTTCGGCTTCCTCCCAGGATCGCCGTGGAAGAACCTCTGGCCTTGTTGTCCAGAGACCCGCTGTAATTCCACCCGCAGCACCACTTTCCCAGTCATCCACACACTCCCAGCCCAGTCTACAGCCATCGGTAGTACAGGCATGGGAGAAAAGGCGGCCTTTCTCGTCAAACCACCCACGAGCACAGGCTCTGACTGCAGGCATTGCCAAACTTCTGTCACTGGAAATGCTGTCATTCAGGCTGGTGGAAACTGACAGCTTCCGTGACTTGATGTCATTGGCAGTCCCACAGTACAATGTGCCCAGCCGCTTTTACTTCAGCAGGCAAGCCGTCCCTGCCCTGCACAAGCATGTGGAGGGACACATAAAACACGCGCTACTGAATGCCGTCAGTAGCAAGGTCCACCTCACCACCGATGCGTGGACCAGTCAACATGGACAGGGGCGATACCTTTCCCTCACTGCCCATTGGGTTAATGTCGTTGAGCCGGGTACAGACCGTGCGAGTGGCGCAGGACGTGTCCTGCCCACTCCAAGGATTGCAGGAATCCATTCTGTACGCATTGACTCCTCCTCTTACACCAGTTCCTCAGAATCATCGCTGCAGGAGCCGTCACAGTCCACCTCCACATGGACCCGTGATGAACGTTTACCTGTTACGACCGACATGAGCACAGCCGTGGCCAAACGTCAACAGGCCGTCTTGAAATTAATTTCTTTGGGGAATCGAAGCCACACAGTGCAGGAGCTCTGGAATGCCATCAAGCAGGAGAGCGATGTGTGGTTTGTGCCAGCGAATCTCCAGCCAGGCATGGTAGTGTGTGATAATGGCCGAAATCTGGTGGCAGCTCTGGGCCTCGGCAACCTCACTCACATCCCATGTCTGGCACATGTGCTCAATTTGGTCGTGCAGAGTTTTTTGAGGGACTATCCGGATCTTGATGCACTGCTGCACAAGGTCCGCCTAGAGTGTGCTCACTTGCGGCGTTCCAGCACGGCAAAATCGCGCATTGCGGCTCTGCAGCGCCGACACCACCTGCCGGAACATCGCATCATATGTGACCTACCTACCAGGTGGAATTCCACGTTACATATGTTGGAGCGGTTGTGTGAGCAGCAGCAAGCTGTAATGGAGTACCAGCTGCATCAGGTGCAAAGAAGTCGCACTCCGCGCCGTTCAGACTTCACAACCAGAGTGGGCCACTATGAAGGACGTCTGCCAGGTTTTGCGTCCCTTCGATTATTCCACGCGGATGGCGAGTGCAGATGATGCACTAGTCAGCATGACTGTCCCCCTTATCTGCCTGCTTGAAAAATCACTGCAAGCACTAAGGGATGATGTTGTGGAAGAGGTGGAGGATGAGGATTCACCATTTCCATCATCTTCTGGACAGTCAGCGCCACGTGGTTCCTCACAAACGCGTAGGCAGGGGACAGTTTATGAGGAGGATGAGGAGGAGTCAATGGAGGAGGAAGACATCCGTCCAGAGGAGGGAGTTACACAATTGTCCAGTACTCAGTGTGTACAGCGAGGGTGGGGTGATGACGAGCGGGCAGAGACCACGCCTCCAGCAGGGGACAGCGTTTCTTGGGCAGTTGGCAGTCTGCAGCACATGGTGGATTACATGCTGCAGTGCCTGAGAAACGACCGCCGCATCGCCCACATTCTCAACATGTCTGATTATTGGGTGTTCACCCTCCTCGATCCTCGCTACCGGGACAACGTAGAAAGCCCCATCACACCGTTGAACCGGGAGCGAAAAATGCGGGAGTACCAAGACACACTGGTGAATTCCATCATCTTCTCCATTCCAAGTGAGAGAAGTGCTGCTAGTGCATTACAAAGCAGCTCAGTGCGTCCAGGCAGTGGTGGAGGCTCTGCACAAAGAGGGAGCAGAAGCAGTGCCTCTGCCCAAGGCAAGACCAGTATGGCCGAACTGTGGCACAGTTTTCTGTGCCCGCCACAAAAGTCTACACCATCACAGACGGCTCCAGTCAGCAGGAGGCAACGGTTCCGTCAGATGGTGACAGACTACATGTCTTGCCCTCTTGCTGTACTCCCAGACGGCTCTTCCCCTTTCAAGTTTTGGGTCTCAAAGCTGGATACATGGCCAGAGCTAAGCCAGTATGCATTGGAGGTGCTGGCTTGCCCTGCGGCTAGTGTATTATCGGAACGTGTCTTTAGTGCTGCAGGTGGTGTACTAACTGACCGTCGCATGCGACTATCCTCCGGTAACGTTGACCGGCTTACTTTCCTGAAAATGAACAAGGCCTGGATCTCGCAGGAATTTGCCACTCCTCTTCCTGATTAAATAATTAGGTCACTGTCTACGTTATCCAGGTCTCCTGTTGTGTTCATCTTTCTACCACCTGAACTTAAATTCCTGGGCTCCAACACCGCCAGTTGAGGCTCAGAAGTGCCGTCTGCACAGTCAAAACATACGACCCAGTGTTATTGGGTTTCAGTAACGTCAGCTGATCCCCAGCTTTGTAGCCGGCAATGTGTCCTGCGACCGCCACGCTGACACAACAACTGAAATGTAAGGGAACCTGTCCCCCCCCCCCAAGGCGTTTGTTACTGAAAGAGCCACCTTGTGCAGCAGTAATGCTGCACAAGGAAAAGGTAGCTATTTTTGTTTAGCTCCTTGCACACGCAGAACTTAACACTTATAAAATGTGTCCACTGATACCGTAAAACCGTCCCGGAGGTGGGACTTTCCTTCGTAATATGACGCAGCACAGCCGTCATTCCTACCCCCTTGGCGCCGTGCCCCGGCTCCTCAGCGTTGTTTGATTCCGTCCCGGAGCCTGCGCTGTTATGTTATCCCTTGGCCAGGCACACTTAGCGCTGCCCGTCTTCTGACATCATTTGGTGTCAGGATGGCTGCGCCTGTGCGGCCGCGCTGGCCGAGAGCCCGCCTCGCAGTGTCTTCTGATTTAATCCCACTGGGGGCCTGAGATCCATGGACATGAGCAGTGCATATCTGAACCTCCACCTCTCACTCATCTCCCTACGGCTTCTTCAGACTGTGCGGTGTCAGCTGGTCCCTAATAGCATGCCACGGCCGTGACACCGCACAGTCTTAAGAAGCCGTAGGGAGGGGAGTGAGAGGCGAGGATATGCACTGCGCATGGCCACGGATCCCAGGCCCGCGGTGGGATTACATTAGACGACACTGCGAGGCGGGCTCTCGGCCAGCGCGTCCGCACAGGCGCAGCCAGCCTGACACCAAATGATGTCAGAAGACGGGCAGCGCTAAGTGTGCCTGGCCAAAAGATAACATAACAGCGCAGGCTCCGGGACGGAAGCAAACAACGCGAGGAGCCGTGGCACGGTGCCGGGGGGGTAAGAATGACGGCTGTGCTGCGTCATATTACGAAGGAAAGTCCCACGGTTTCAGGGGACACATTTTATAAGTGTTTAATTCTGTGTTTGCAAGGAGCATAATGAAAAGAGCCACCTTTTCCTTTTGCATCTTTTGTGCTGCACAAGCTGGCTCTTTCAGCTACAAACGCCTTGGGGGGGGGGGGGGTTAAAGGTTCCCTTTCGACTTTCTCCAATCAGGCTTCGGCCTACATTGTGTTCCTCTGCTTTTCCTGCTGTCCCTGGGCTCCAACACCGCTAGTTGCCGTCCAGAAGTGCTTTCCGCACAGTCCCAACAGTCGCTACTCTGTTATTGGGGTTCAGTAACGTCAGCTGTTCCCCAGCTGTGTGTGTGGCAATCCCTCCTATCTCCTCCACCTCCTCCTGTCCCTGGGCTCCAACACCGCTAGTTGCCGCCCAGAAGTGCTGTCCGCACAGTCCCAACAGTCCCTCCTCTGTTATTGGGGTTCAGTAACGTCAGCTGTTCCCCAGCTGTGTGTGTGGCAATCCCTCCTATCTCCTCCACCTCCTCCTCCTGTCCCTGGGCTCCAACACCGCTAGTTGCCGTCCAGAAGTGCTGTCCGCACAGTCCCAACAGTCCCTCCTCTGTTATTGGGGTTCAGTAACGTCAGCTGTTCCCCAGCTGTGTGTGTGGCAATCCCTCCTATCTCCTCCACCTCCTCCTGTCCCTGGGCTTTAACACCGCTAGTTGCCGTCCAGAAGTGCTGTCCGCACAGTCCCAACAGTCCCTCCTCTGTTACTGGGGTTCAGTAACGTCAGCTGTTCCCCAGCTGTGTGTGTGGCAATCCCTCCTATCTCCTCCACCTCCTCCTCCTCCTCCTGTCCCTGGGCTCCAACACCGCTAGTTGCCGTCCAGAAGTGCTGTCCGCACAGAGCCAAACACCTCGCCAATGTGTTAGTGGGGTTCAGTAATGCCTGCTGCTCCCCTGCTGTGTATACGGCAACGTGTCCTGCGACCGCCACGCAGGCACAACAAGTTAAATTTAAGGGAACCTGTCCCCCCCCCCCCCCCAGGCGTTTGTTACTGAAGGAGACACCTTGTGCAGCAGTAATGATGCAAAGGGAAAAAGTGCCTCTTTTCGTCGTGCTCCTTGCACATGCTGAACCTAACACTTTTGAAATGTGTCCCCTCACACGGTTAAACCGTCCGGTCGGTGGAACTTTCCTTTGTCATGTGACGCAGCACAGCCGTCATTCTTACACCCTTGGCGCCGTGCGCCTCCTCCTCAGCGTTGTTTGAATCTGTCCCGGAGCCTGCGCTGTTATGTTATCCCTTGGCCAGGCACACTTAGCGCTGCCCGTCTTCTGACATCATTTGGTGTCAGGATGGCTGCGCCTGTGCGGCCGCGCTGGACGAGATCCCGCCTCGTAGTGTCTTCTGATTTAATCCCACTGCGGACCTGTGATCCATGGACATTAGCAGTGCATATCTGAACCTCCGCCTCTCACTCATCTCCCTACCCGACACCAGAGACGACAACCACCGTGATGACGACGACCCTGGAGACGATGACCCTGAAGACCACCCCGATGACGACGACCCCAGAGACGACGACCCTGGAGACGACGACGACCTGGAAGACCGAGAAGCAGAAGAACAAGAGGCTGCAGAACAAAGAGCAGAAGAACATTAAGCATAACACTAAATATCAGAGCAAAAGATATTATCTAAATTATAAGCAGAAGAAGACTAAGCAGTGTATGGGGGTGAGTCCTTTCCTCCTCGTGGTGCCCCTGGATAAAGCCTGATGCTGCAGGCCAAACTGAACGCGGACAAATGTAACTCTTTTGTGACAGGCAGAACAGAAGGTGTAATCTTCAAACTTTTATAGATAACAACTACCGGAATGCCTGTCACAAATAAGAATATGATGAAGAAGTAGAATATGAAGAAGATAATAGTTAAATAAAAAGAATATGAAAAATGTAACAAAAAAAATAATAGGTAGAAGATGAAGAAGAAGATGAATAAGGTTAGTTGATGTCAAAGAAGCTGATGATGAGGATAATGAAGAAGAAAGTGTGGGAGAAGTAAAAAAGAAGGTGAAGGGCCTGGAAGTAGTGAGACATCAATAGCTGACAAAATAAATAAAAAATTAACATAGTCAAAATCTTTCTAACGCCGAACGTCATAAAAAAAAATAAAAATCCTGCTATTCTATTTGATTGGGCTAAACCTCTGTGCCTTTAATGTCTCCGCCACGTCCCCCAATACATCCTACATTATTCTTAGTTGTTTTCCTTCATGTAGAATTAACCTACAAGGAAAGAAAGGGTTTATTTTAATTCCGATATTTTCGTCCCATTGACTTGCATTGGGATCGGGTAGCGGTATCGGATTAGATCCGATACTTTGACGGTATCGGCCGATACTTTCCGATACCGATACTTTCCGATATCGGAAGGTATCGCTCAACACTAGTCGTGAGCGGTCATGTGACCGCTCACGTGACGGCTCACATGACCGCGACGTCATGGAAGGTCCTGCGCGCACACACCAGCTATAGGAAGAGGAACGGACGCCGCTGAGGAGATCGTCTGGGTGAGTATAAGCATTTTTTTTATTTTTTTTATTATTTTTAAACATTCGATCTTTTACTATAGATGCTGCATAGGCTGCATCTATAGTAAAAAGTTGGTCACACTTGTCAAACGCTATGTTTGACAAGTGTGACCAACCTGTCAGTCAGTTTTCCAAGCGATGCTACAGATCGCTTGGAAAACTCTAGCATTCTGCAAGCTAATTACGCTTGCAGAATGCTAAAAAAAACGCGAAAAAAGCGGAAAAAAAACGCAAAAAAAAATGCGGATTTCTTGCAGAAAATTTCCGGTTTTCTTCAGGAAATTTCTGCAAGAAATCCGGACGTGTGCACATACCCTTAATCTTTATGCCCTTAAACCAGAGAGTTATGTCACACAAAATAGTACATAAATAACATTTCGTATGTACTTTACATCAGTACAATTTTTGAAACAAATGTTTTTTGTTACAAAATTAGAAGAAAAAAATTATTACATTTTTACTACAAAAAGAAATGTTTTAGTCCCAGATTTTAAAATTTTCACATGGGGAAATGGGTAAAATTGGTGCCAAAATTTGTCACACAATTTCTGCTGAATGTACCCCATTCGTGACTGTACAGTACCGTTTAGACACACAACGAGACTCAGGGAGAGACAGAGCGCTATTTGACTCTTCGAGAACAAATTATGCTACAATAGTTTCTGGGCTCAATATACAGAGCCCTAAATGCCAGAAGAGCTGCATCCCCCCCCAAGTGACTCTATTTTGAAAATTACACTCCTTTGGGAATTTTTTTTTACAGTTGCAGTGACGATTTTAACGCCATGGGTGTTTTCTAGAAACAAGCAGCAGTGGATGTTGCTGAGTGAAAATTGCAAACTGCCGTTGTAGTGATCAGTATGTTATGCGCGCAGCTCATGGTTCTGGAGACATGCACCCATAAATTAGGTGGACTCACAGCGCTACAGAAATGCTAAGCATGTGGTATAGGCACACTGTGGGGCTCAGAAGGGGGGGGGGGGCATTTGGTTTGGGATAAACATCAGCGCTGCACAAAGCCCAGCTAACGACAACATTAATGTACAGTAGGCAGTTGGGAAGTGGTTAATTTGGTACCCAGCGTTATCAACTTCCAGTTCGTTGCCACCCATCTCAAATGTGTCCCTGTAGTACTTGGATGTAGCCAATATCTGTGTCTTCGTGTTGAGTAGCAGTTCCAAGTTCATGCTTTCTATCTTGACACTCTGTAATAAGTCCTTCATTCCATCTACATTTGTTGCCATCAATGTTGTTTCGTCTGCATATTTGAGATCGTTGAGGATTAGTTAAGATATTTTGATTACTTCCTTTTGATCAAGTCCAGCCTTCCAGAAAATAGCTTCTGCATATAAACTGAAGAAATATTGACAGGATGCAACCTTGTCTGATGCCACGCTCTACTGTGAACCTTTTTATCAGTATCAAGTGATGTCAATTGGTTGTGCAGACCATTGCAAATAATGTTGGTGAAATCGAAGTTGGAAACAGCCTGTTGTCTACTCTGTTTGCACAGCTAGACTAATCTTTGATGTCAAAACTTCATGATCAGTTTCACAGTCAGCTCTTGGCCTTGTTTTCAATGTAATGGACAACAACCTCCATCTTTGGCGAATACACATGCAGACAATCTGATTCTTATTGACTCCAGTTGTCTTTGTTTGTGATTTTGAAAGAAGGTGTTCATGATAGACAGTTGATTTGTTGCACAAAACGCAATTAATCTTTCTCCAACCTTGTTTTATTCACCGAGTTTAAAGTTTCCAATAACTTTTCCATGTTTGCGGTGGCTCACTTTGGCATTCAAGTCTTCAATGATAATTAGTAACTTGTTTTTGTGTCTTGTTGATTTCCTCTTGAACTTGATCACAGAATAATTTCTCCTCCGCATCTGTTGAAAAGAACATAGCACCTCAACACCCCATTTCTCTCACGATTGACTTTAAGATCCTTTAATTCTTCAGTACTTATAAGTGAGACAGCAACAACACATTATACTGACATAATGCTGCAAGGGGATGCCATCATAAATATGTATGTGTAAGGGGGTAGTGAATGGAAGATGCATTTAGTCAACATCGTACAGCACCTGCAAGTAGATGCCACCATCTGCTGGTCAGACTGGATATGCAGGAACTCAAGGATGGAGCATGTGTTCCCTGGAGGGAAGAATGTGAGAGGGACGCCGGTTCAGGCGACGACTGTGGCCCAGTTGCTAAATAGAAAAGGACGGGATGGTGAAGCACAAGTCAGTTGGTGCCAGGATGTGAAAGGAGTAGTATATGCAGGCAACAGAATGGTCTCGTGCTCAACACTGTGCTAGAACTACCTGAGTGTGGTCTGAACCTGGGGGGTATCAACTACGTAGGTCTAGCACCGAAGATAGACTTCATAGGTCAAGCACTGAAGACCAACTTAGTAGGTCAAGACCGAAAGTCAGACATTGATCACCAGCCGGAGAGAAACACTTGTCGTCCCTTAAAGACGACTGAGCAAACTGGGCCATTCAAGTTGTAGGGTGTAGGCCCGAGCCGTGCTTCATGGAACGAAGACGGCCAGTGTGAGGAAAATACTGCGTACCAAGTGACCCACATATTTAGGATTTGAAGCATAGTGGGAAACCGGTGACCCCTGGTGGGGCCAGTTTAACAATCAAAGGCACCTAAACAGAATACGACAGTGACGGGCCTAGTAAGAGTGGCACGCGTCAAGCATAGACATTCAGGCTAAGCATTACTCAGTAACAGGCATTCAACTGCTAGATAATAAGGACAATGTATATAAAAAAAATTGAGTAAGATATCACATTCAGTTCTAATAGTGTCATAGTATGTGCGTATGTACAATGTATAATATAATATATACACTATATATATATATATATATATATATATATATATATATATATATATATATACACATATACACACACACACATATATATATATATACACATACATATACACACACACATATAATATATATATATATATATATATATATATATATATATATATATATATATATATATATATATATATATATATATATATACACACACACACACACACATATATATATAAATATATATACACACACACACACATATACATACGTACATACATACATACAGAGGGAATACTTAAACAACAGAATATAACTCCAGGTAAATCAAACTTCTGTGAAATCAAACTGTCCACTTCGGAAGCAACACTGTTTGACAATCAATTTCACATGCTGTTGTGCAAATGGAATAGACAACAGATGGAAATTATTGGCAATTATCAAGACACTCAAAGGAGTGGTACTGCAGGTGGGGACCATAGACCACATTTCAGTACTAATGCTTTCTGGCTGATGTTTTGGTCTCTTTTGAATGTTTGTTGTGCTATCACACTCGTGGCATGAGATTAACACTGCAACCCACACAAGTGGCTCAGATAGTGCAGCTCATCCAGGATCGCACATCAATGCAAACTGTGGCAAGAAGGTTTGCTGTGTCTGTCAGCGTAGTGTCCAGAGGCTGGAGGCGCTACTGGGAGATGTGGAGGGGGCTGTAGGAGGGCAACAACCCAGCAGCAGGACAGCTACCTCAGCCTTTGTGCAAGGAGGAACAGGAGGAGCACTGCCAGAGCCCTGCAAAAATGACCTCCAGAAGGCCACAAATGTGCATGTGTCTGCACAAACGGTTAGAAACCAACTCCATGAAGATAGTCTGAGTGCCTGACATCCACAGATGGGGGTTGGGCTCACAGCCCAACACCGTGCAGGATGCTTGGCATTTGCCACAAAACACCAGGATTGACAAATTCGCCACTGGCGCCCTGTGCTCTTCACAGATGAGAGCAAGTTCACACTGAGCACATGTGACAGAGATGACAGAGTCTGGAGACGCCATGGAGAGCGATCTTTTGCCGTCTGCAACATCCTTCAGCATTACCAGTTTTGGCAGTGGGTCAGTAATGGTGTGGGGTGGCACTTCTTTGGAGGGCCACACAGCTCTCCATGTGTTCACCAGAGGTAGCCGGACTGCCATTAAGTACAGAGATAGAAAGAAAGCAGGAGCTTACAGAAGATAAATAAGTGGCTTAGAAATTGGTGCAGGAAGGAAGGGTTTGTGTTCATGAAGAACTGGGCTGACTTCTGTGTGGGCTACAGGCTTTACGGTAGGGATGGGTTGCACCTCAATAAGGAGGGTGCAGCTGTGCTTGGGGAAAAAGTTGTCGGACAGAGAGAGGAGCTTCTAGGATATGGGGAGAGGGAGGGTAGTTGTGCTAATAAGGGGATAGAGTAGAGAAAGGGAGTGAGACAGTAGTGGTCAATAAGTATTTGGGGGGGGCAGGACATGCAAGGAGGGAAGGAGTAATAAATATGCAAATAGCTAGCGGAGCTATCGGCGGAGGTGCAGCTGAGGGCGGGGCTTCACGGAGGAAGTCCGCAGCCTGCCGCAGATCAGGGAAACGCTAATGTGAAAGTAGCCTTACATGTATAAATAAATGTATGGTCAGTACAAAGAACTGGCGCATGTCTTATTCCTTCCAAAGATCTTACTAAGGACCAGGTAGCACCTATGTAACTTTGGGAATTTTTTGTCATAAATAAACGCAAAACATAGCAACTCAAATTTACTATCAATATACAATACAATGTGTCATGAAAAAAAAACCTAAGAATCACTGGGATATGTATGTAGAACCATTCCGAAGTTACCACCCCAAGTAACACATTGTCGAATTTGAAAAATGGGTTATGGTCATGAAGGTGTAATTTGGCTGTGAAGGGAAGTGGATAAACTGTTTTAATATCATTCCTTTACAGCTTGTTGCCAATATTTGGCAAGCACCACCCCGTGCTAGAACACCGCGTCTAGACATGACAATGCACAGATTCCAACACTTGATGGTGTATATCAGTGATGGCGAACCTTTTAGAGACCACCTTTTAGAGTGCCCAAACGACAACCCAATACCCAATTATTTATCACAAAGTGCCAACACGGCAATGAAACCTGGGGCTGAAGCAGACATCAAAGAAGACTTGCAAAATATTCACTGCCCCTCTACAAAATACAAACACACACACACACACACACACTGCCCCTCTGCAAAATACACACACACACACACACTATCCCACAGGACAAAGCAGCTCCCCATCCCCACACTGCATCTGTCTCAATGATACATTTAATGTTCAGCTCCTCCTGGAGCTCTTACCAGTGGCCACGCTGTCTCTGCTTCTCCGCGGCCCCAGAGCAGGCAGCAGTGTGATGAGGTCAGTAGAGTCATTACACTGCTGCACATCGGACTCGGGGTTGACAGGCGCTCCTCTGCCCCAGTCCTGATGCAGTACTGTTCAAATGTATTCGCGTCTTTTACAAGCAAATACATTTGAACAAGGGAAGGGAGCGAAATGCATGCCCACAGAGAGGCCTCTGCGTGTCCCCTCTTGCACGTGTGCCATAGGTTCGCCAACACTGGTCTATATAGATAATCATATCACAACACTGGATGAAATATATTGCAGGTGTAACGTTCATAAATTCACAGTCCATATTTATTATAATGTGGGAAATAAGAAATAAGTCTGACGAGTCTCTAGCCCTGCAGCAAAAATGACAGCAACAAGAGGTGACAAGCCAATATAAAAGACTAGTACCGGAAAGTTTCACTTGTCAGTAGTCAGCGATACAATGGATAGGCCACATCGTAATGTCAAGTAACGCATCTAAAAGCTCCGATATCGCTAAGGAAAGGAAGAATACATAGGAGTAAAAGTAAGCAACATCTTACCGTAGTGGTAGGAGAATGCAGTACCGTACAAACACACCGAGCACCCAAATAATCGTCACACGAAGACTGAGATACTGGAAGTTGTGGTTGGTCCTTGTCAGAAGATTCCACGATATAAGCTCTTCTGAAGAGAATCTCTGGGTAACATCATCGTCTACAATGGCTTCAAACCCTTTTTTGGAGAAGTAGAACACATCCGACAGCTCAAAATCACCACGTTGTAAGCACTGGCTTCTGCTTTGCCTCAGGCCCCCAATTTCTGCCTCCATTGGCGACTCATCTCGCTGAATGATATCTTTGTGGAAAAATTGCAAGAGGAATTTTTACTGTTTTTTAATCTTAATTGCAACTATACTCATAGCTTGTAAGAGTAAGGTGTAAAGTGTGGCATACATTCACATGTAGGGTACATTCCCAATGGAAAAATCGGCAGCATTTCACAGTACTAGCTTTGTGCTCGAGACTAAGAAATCTAATGTACAGGTCCTTCTCAAAAAATTAGCATATAGTGTTAAATTTCATTATTTACCATAATGTAATGATTACAATTAAACTTTCATATATTATAGATTCATTATCCACCAACTGAAATTTGTCAGGTCTTTTATTGTTTTAATACTGATGATTTTGGCCTACAACTCCTGATAACCCAAAAAACCTGTCTCAATAAATTAGCATATCAAGAAAAGGTTCTCTAAACGACCTATTACCCTAATCTTCTGAATCAACTAATTAACTCTAAACACATGCAAAAGATACCTGAGGCTTTTAAAAACTCCCTGCCTGGTTCATTACTCAAAACCCCCATCATGGGTAAAACTAGCGACCTGACAGATGTCAAGAAGGCCATCATTGACACCCTCAAGCAAGAGGGTAAGACCCAGAAAGAAATTTCTCAACAAATAGGCTGTTCCCAGAGTGCTGTATCAAGGCACCTCAATGGTAAGTCTGTTGGAAGGCAAAAATGTGGCAGAAAACGCTGTACAACGAGAAGAGGTGACCGGACCCTGAGGAAGATTGTGGAGAAGGACCGATTCCAGACCTTGGGGAACCTGAGGAAGCAGTGGACTGAGTCTGGTGTGGAAACATCCAGAGCCACCGTGCACAGGCGTGTGCAGGAAATGGGCTACAGGTGCCGCATTCCCCAGGTAAAGCCACTTTTGAACCATAAACAGCGGCAGAAGCGCCTGACCTGGGCTACAGAGAAGCAGCACTGGACTGTTGCTAAGTGGTCCCAAGTACTTTTTTCTGATGAAAGCAAATTTTGCATGTCATTCGGAAATCAAGGTGCCAGAGTCTGGAGGAAGACTGGGGAGAAGGAAATGCCAAAATGCCTGAAGTCCAGTGTCAAGTACCCACAGTCAGTGATGGTGTGGGGTGCCATGTCAGCTGCTGGTGTTGGTCCACTGTGTTTCATCAAGGGCAGGGTCAATGCAGCTAGCTATCAGGAGATTTTGGAGCACTTCATGCTTCCATCGGCTGAAATGCTTTATGGAGATGAAGATTTCATTTTTCAGCACGACCTGGCACCTGCTCACAGTGCCAAAACCACTGGTAAATGGTTTACTGACCATGGTATTACTGTGCTCAATTGGCCTGCCAACTCTCCTGACCGGAACCCCATAGAGAATCTGTGGGATATTGTGAAGAGAAAGTTGAGAGACGCAAGACCCAACACTCTGGATGAGCTTAAGGCCGCTATTGAAGCATCCTGGGCCTCCATAACATCTCAGCAGTGTCACAGGCTGATTGCCTCCATGCCACGCCGCATTGAAGCAGTCATTTCTGCCAAAGGATTCCCGACCAAGTATTGAGTGCATAACTGAACATTATTATTTGATGGTTTTTTTGTTTGTTATTAAAAAACACTTTTATTTGATTGGACGGGTGAAATATGCTAATTTATTGAGACAGGTTTTTTGGGTTATCAGGAGTTGTATGCCAAAATCATCAGTATTAAAACAATAAAAGACCTGACAAATTTCAGTTGGTGGATAATGAATCTATAATATATGAAAGTTTAATTGTAATCATTACATTATGGTAAATAATGAAATTTAACACTATATGCTAATTTTTTGAGAAGGACCTGTACATGCCGTGAAAGATATTCACAGAGTAAATTGACTTGCTTTGCATTTCAAATCCACAGTGCATGTCAATGTATCCCCTGTGAATGTCATCGCATATTCCACCTTTTGCATGGAACGGTGAATTGTGCAGCTTTCCTGAACCATTTTCACATCAATAGTCACGTCGTTTAATACAGCTGTGAATATTGCTGCAACATTTGCTGTTGGTTTTTGGGGATTTTTGCCAAAGAAAAGTACAAGGCCCATTGTTGCAACCATATCAAGCCGCTGTCGGCTCCTTAGTAGGGTAAGAATACAGAGGTGATAGACCTTGGCAGCCCTACAACACATCATTGAAGGGGCTTTACCAATTATGTTACCCCATATCTATAGGTTAAAGGATAAATTACTGATTTTCAAGGGACTAACTGCTGGGACTCCAACCTATGCAGGGATGCAAAATCTTGTATTGTCTTGTCTCTGCCATTCAGACAGGCTCAAGATCAGTGGGTGTCCAAGTGGTCCGACGAACAGAAATGATTAATTTATCCATTAATATACTTGGCAAAAGCCTGTTGACATTCTCTAAAAAGGTTGTGCCAACCCAACTGAGAGCAGCATGATGTAAGAGCAGACACAGATTCCAGTAGTGTATCACTAACTGGGCTGCTTACTGCAGTTTTGATAAAATCACAGTTTTATTTGCTGTAGATCTACCAGTTCTCTGAATGTTCAGCTCGGTGTAACCCCACCCACACCAATGATAGGCAACTTTCTGTGTACACTGTGCATAGGCAGGAAGCTGCCAATCAGTGGAGGGGGAGCTTTGCTAGCAGGTTTACTAGTTCTCCAGTAATAAAATCACTGTTTTATCACCAGATTTTGAAACCTACATCAAGCAGTCCGGTAAATTATACATTACTGAAATCAGGATCTCTGTCTCTAACTTCTACTGCTCTCAGATTAGGGGGCAAAAACCTGAAGACGGATTTGCTTTAGGTTAGGTACAATTTTAGACAAGTAATACCATGCATATACTCATTAACCTACGTACCACCTGAGAATCGTGGTTCTGTGGCATTAATAATCTGACAGCAGCAGAATTTTGACAACAGGCATTGATTAGCTCTTCTACGCTTATCTATGGTGGAACACACAGAGCACATTGCATATTAAGTGCATGACAGAAAGGCTTTGGATTACTGCCTCACTGGAATACAGCAGGTGCCCTTGATGCATGTCAACTGAAGGACAGAGTTCAAGAATATGATATGATGGCAGCAGCATGGAATTCTGTGTCCAACATATCTGACTTTATTGCTTTATAGCCAACTACGTTCATGGTACAGGGCTCTGAAAACCAGTGATTGGGATTACCGCCAATTTTGTTTTGTTTTCTATTCATGCCAGTAACTTTAAACCCCTTAATGATCGCCACTATGCTTTAAAACGACAGCCAGGAATAAGTGAATAGTACCCCCGCAGGCACAATTCCCACTGGGTGACTGCTGTACATGACAGCTGACAACCTGCAGTATCAGCCCGGGACAGTTTTGGAACCAATTTCGATTAACCCCTTCATCAGCGGTCCCAAGTGGTTAAAAGGGGGTTAAAAGAATCATCATGGCAGGATCGACCCCCGTGATCGTAATCACTGGTGTTGATTGATGATCCCAGGGTACAGTGGCCTGTGAGATCCAGTCATAAGCAGGGTCTCACAGGTTCTGTCAGTGACTCACTGACAGGTCTCATGCACTGTAGTACACTAGTACTGCAATGCATGAGCTATCAAAGTATTCACGTCCCACAGTGGGACTAGGAGAAAAAGTGAAAAGAATAAAATAACGTATTAAAAGTTATAAAAGGTGCACTGTTTATATTAAAATATAAAAACTGCACACATAATTGGCATCGATGTGTCCAGAACAACTCAATTTATAAAAACTAGCACGTTATTTATCCCGTATGGTGACCCTCAAAAGAAAAAAATTAAAACCGCCAAAAATGTCACTTTTTCACAAGTAATGCACATAAAAAGCAATCAAACTTACATATGTAAAAACAATGGCATATCTTAAAACGACAAACCGTCCCCCCCCCAAAAAAAATGCCTCCCATAGATCAGAACAAGGCGTGGGTCATATTTATCCTGCGCTCTTCACTGAGCGCTTACATCAGGGTTTCCATGCCAGACAAAACTCCTGACAGAAAAACTCACTATAATGAGGCAGACGGAGGCACTTTGGACTCCGTCTGATCTCTGTTTCGGCAGTGTCCCATAATTTTAGGTGTCTTATTATTTTCATTATTATTAATTTATTTATATAGCACCATTGATTCCATGGTGCTGTATATGAGAAGGGGTTACATCATTTTAGTTTGTCTTTTTAGCGCACAAGAGTGGAAAACCCCAGTTCTGTGGTGCACAGTGTCTGCAAATTGAGACTCTGGTTTGGCTATAATCCTAAGTCATGTGACAAGGCTCGTTAAAGGGTCGACATTGACTGTTAGGATTGCTACTTCCAATAGTTGGCACTAGAGTTCTAGTCCTCTTCCTCTCTGAAGAGACAATTAGCATATTTCCCAGAGGAGCATTGCGGCTTTAAGTCTCCTCACCTCGACATGCTTAACATGTCACTCTCCGCAAGGAGAAACGATACTTCTTGGATCCCGGTCAGACGCCTCTCAATCAGCCAAACCAGGTCTCCACTTTGCACTGACGAGGGGCAGTACCCCAAAACACAGTGTCTGCTAATTGAGATTCTGGTTTGGCTATAATCCTAAGTCATGTGACAAGGCTCGTTAAAGGGTCGACATTGACTGTTAGGATTGCTACTTCCAATAGTTGGCACTAGAGTTCTAGTCCTCTTCCTCTCTGAAGAGACAATTAGCATATTTCCCAGAGGAGCATTGCGGCTTTAAGTCTCCTCACCTCGACATGCTTAACATGTCACTCTCCGCAAGGAGAAACGATACTTCTTGGATCCCGGTCAGACGCCTCTCAATCAGCCAAACCAGGTCTCCACTTTGCACTGACGAGGGGCAGTACCCCAAAACACAGTGTCTGCTAATTGAGATTCTGGTTTGGCTATAATCCTAAGTCATGTGACAAGGCTCGTTAAAGGGTCGACATTGACTGTTAGGATTGCTACTTCCAATAGTTGGCACTAGAGTTCTAGTCCTCTTCCTCTCTGAAGAGAGATTTACATGGAAACCCCAGTGTAAGAACTTAGCATAGCGTGCAGGATAAATGTGCACCGAGCATTAATGCGATCTTTGGGAGGCAGAGTGAAAAAAAAAAATCAACAGCATATGAAGAACTGGGTTTATTTTTTACGCCGTTCCTCATGTGGTATAAGTGATGAGGCAACTTTATTATTCAGGTCAGTGCGATTACAGATTTATATCTTTTTTTGTGTTTTGCCGTTTTTACATTGTAAAAACTATTTTATAGAAAAAAAAAAAATATTTTTGCATCGCTTTACTCTGGAGAGCTATAACTTATTTTTCTACTGATGGAGCTGTGTGACTGCCTATTTGCGGGACAAGATGACATTTTCAGGGGTACCATTTATATTTACATTTGTCTTTTTGATCGCTTTTTATTGCACTTTTTGTTTGGCAGTATGATAAAGCATTGTTTTTTGTCTCGTTTATTTTTTTTCCCATAGTGTTCACTGAAGGGGTTACGTTTTTTTTTTAGTTTACAAAAATGTACAGTATTTATTGGAATTATATTTTTTTTGGTCTTTATTTGGGGATTTTTTTTTTCTTATTTATGTTTACACTTTAATTTTTTTTGTTTTATGGTTTACATTGTCCTAGGACGGAACCTCACTGTACTGTGACAGATCACTTAGGCTACTTTCACACTAGCGTCGTGCACTGCACGTCGCTATGCGTCGTTTTGAAGAAAAAACGCATCCTGCAAAAGTGCTTGCAGGATGCGTTTTTTCTCCATAGACTAGCATTAGCGACACAGTGCGACGCAATGCCACACGTCGCAACCGTCGTGCGATGGTTGCGTCGGACCGTCGGCACAAAAAAACGTTACATGTAACTTTTTTTGTGCGTTGTGTGCCGCAATTCCGACCGTGCTTGCGCGGCCGGAACTCCGCCCCCGCCTCTTCGCACCTCACAATGGGGCAGTGGATGCGTGGAAAAACAGCATCCGCTGCCCCCGTTGTGCGGCGCTTCCACAGCCTGCGTCGGTGCACTGCAACGTAGCATAGTGACGTGCAGTGCACGACGCTAGTGTGAAAGTAGCCTTATCTGATACTCTGCAATGCTTCCGCACTGCAGAGCATCAGAGCAGCGTCTGACAGGTAGGGAAGGAGGCGTGTCAGCTCTTGCTTTTAGCAGCTTCTCACAGGCCACCTTCTTTGAAGGAACCCGCAGCCATCTTGCGACCAGGGGTCACCATGGAGACCATCAGGACAATGCGAAGCACACAGTGAGCCCCTTCCCTGTGCGATCTCCTCGATGTCCCTGTCACTATTGACAGTGGCATCAGAGGGATTAAATGCCCATGATCGGTGGTAGCACAGATAGTGGGTGTTGCTGCAGGGTGTCAGCTCTCACATAGAGCCGACACCTACACCCCATCGCAGCGGTGCTCAGCCTCCGCAATCGTGGCACCATACATGTACAGCATTTGCGGGAACAAAGCTCCTGCAGTGCCGTACATATACGGCGCATGTCAGGAAGGGGTTAAACAGTTCTGTTTCCAATATGGGGTCACTTGTTGTGGTTTCTGCTGTTCTAACACCTCAGAGGCTCGTCTAATGGCACCCACAACCTATTCAAATGGAATCTTCATTCTAAAAGCCAAAGTAGTGCTCCTTCCCATCCGAGCCCTGTCATGTGCTCAGACAGTAGTGTACAACCACATATGGGGTACTGCCACATTCAGTAAAAATTGCATAACAAACCATGGGGTCCATTTTCTCCTAATACACCTAGTGGAAATTATAAATTTCATGCTAAAACTATTTTAGTGGAGACATTTTTTTCTTCTTTTCACATCTAAATGCAATAAGGTATTGTGAATCACCTGTAGGTTAAAAATGCTCAGTGCACTCCTAGATGAATTTCTTGAGGGGTCTAGTTCCAAAATGGGGAGTTTCTGGCATGTCAGGGGCTCTGCAAATGCGACACGGCATTCACAATGTATTTCAGACAAATTTACTCTCAAAAAATCTATGGCAGGGTGCTTTCCTTTCTAAGCCCTGCCTTGTGCCCAAAAAGCAGGTTTTGACCTTTGATGGGTCTACATTCCAAAATGGGTCCACTTATCAGGGGTTCTGTCGTTTTGCTACCTCAGAAGCTTTGCAAATTTGAAATGGTATCTGCAATCTATTCCAACCAAATTTACATTGCAAATATTTAGGTCGCTTCTTCCCTTCCGATCCCTGCCGTGTGTCCACACAGAATTTTTTTTACTACATGTGGGGTATTGCCACGCTCAGGACAAACTTTGCTGTCCACCTTTTCATGTACCTCTTGAAAAAGTGAAAAATTTGGTGCCAAATTAAAGTTTTCAAAATGACGACCTAATGCTATCAAACTCTGTATAGCATCTGCGAGTTCAAAATGTTCACTATATAACTGGATAACATCCTTAAGGGGTGCAGTTTTCAAAATGGGGTAACTGGTGGGGGTTTTCTGCTGTATGGATGTCTTAGGGGCCATGAAAAATGCGACAAGGGGCTCCCATTTTATTAAAGCCAAATTTGTGTTCCAAAATTCAAATGGTGCTCCTTCCCTTCAGAGCCCTGCTGTTTGTTCAAAAAACGGTTTCTGACCTCTTGTCAGGTACAAGCGAACTTAGAAGAAACTAAGTTACAAATAGGCTCTATTGGGGCTAAAGCAACATTTTAAGGTAAAATAAAAAATACATTTTTTCTTCCTAATCAACGTCGTATTAATTCTTCTAACATATGAAGGGTTAAACAATGTCCTGAAGTTTTGAAGTATTTGAGGAGTGCAGTTTTTAAAATGGTATTAATTTTGGGGAGTTCCCAATATACAAGTCCCTTAAAGTTCATTTAAATCTGAGTAGGTCCTTAAAGAAATAAGTTTTGTAAGTTTCTTGAAAGCTATGAGAAATTGCTAATAAAAGTTTAACACTTCTAACATCCTAACAAAGTAAAATTACATTTGAAAAATGATGCAGATGTAAAGTAGAAACATGGGAAATGTAATTTATTATGTTCTTATAGCATGACTAACTGGCTTAAGGAGGTAAAGATTGAAAGTTTAAACTGTCAATTTTTCAAGAATTTTGCAAAAATTCTGAGGTTTTCACAAATAAGCGCAAACCATGTTGATCTAAATTTACCACTAACAAAGCACAATGAGTTATGACCACTAGAAGTGACACTGGTCACATTTAAAAATAAAAAAAATTAAAAAAAATGGCCTGGTCATTAAAGGGAAGGTGGAGAGATTTTTAATTTTGTATTAATTATATAACCAATTTTTTATACAAAATTTAATGTAGCCGGTTTATTAGTAGTTTTTTTTTTTTATTTTTACTTTACCACTGGGGAAGCTGCCATTTTGGGACCATTATATTGCAGGGCACTGTATGGGGCCACCATACTGAGCAGATATGTAATGTGTAACACAGCTTCATCCACTTCTATGGAAGTACTGGTGTAATGCAAGACCCCGCTAGTTCTACTTCTATGGGAGTAGTAATATAGTGGACAGAGCACGGTCACACATTACACCACTGCTCCCAAAGAAGTAGACGGAGTATATACGGTACATTAGATACCGAGTATCTAATCCCATCCTGTGTGATACACTCCGCTGAGCTCAATATATAATCCCATCATGTGATAAACTACACTTAGTCCTGTATCTAATCTCAGGATGTGTTTTACCAAGCGTATCTAATCGTGAACACAATGCAATCCATGTATCGAACCCAAGCTTAAGATACAGCGAGCAGCACTAACAATCTGCACTGCTGGCCGTCCTCTGTGACTATGTCTACTTGTCAGTATCACTGGAAGTCACCAACAAACTGGCTCCGCATTGTGATCCTAAACTTCATCCTTTCTTATCCTTCTACAAACACCCAGAAGGGGAGGAGAGGAGTGAGGTCACAAACATGAGTAGACCCTGCCCACATTTACTGTAGTCGTAATGCGAGTTCGTTGTACACTAGGTTTTTATGGCAAATTTCCAGGCTGCTCCCACAAGTGTTTAAAAGTGGAAATAACAAACCTTTAAAAGTTTTTTATATTTTGCTTCATTAAAAACAAATTTATCTTTTTTTACGTTAAAATTAATACTTTACATTTTTTCAATTGTTGGATGTCCCTTTAAGGTTAAAGTTTGCTTGGTCACTAAGGGGGTTAAATGTATATCTCTCCCACATACTGCCAACTGTTCAGAACAATGGGAAAGTACTGCTTGTGCCTGTAGGCTTGAGTATAGCCACAACTAGGTGACAACATAAGGTACTTAGACTGCAGGACACAAGTGCTCAGCAGAATACAATAGAGTTTAGCAATTTTGGGAAAGGAATGCTGTTAGTAGGAGTAGGGCTCGTCAGCAAATAATATATGAAAATCTAAAGGTTAGTTATAAGAAGGTGTAATAAAAACCAGGCTGACATTCAAAACTCCTTAACAAACCTCAACATGCAGCACATTAGCAGCAGACATAGGCATCGAACCCATCCCTGCATTTCTAGGACTTAGCAATCATACAGTACATTCAATAATGTATAAAGTAGCTGGAAAAATTATAATTACTTACCGGTAATTTGATTTTCCAGAGCCATGACAGCACCGCACATAAGAGATGGTATGCGCCCCCAGGAACAGGAAACCTGTAGCAGAGATAAAAGAAGGGGGTGGCACCTCTCTCCTCAGTTTGTTTCAGGGTATGCAAGGTAACCGCCAAATTAGTTTACCTGTATGTTATTTTTACAAGTTCACTCTTATTCACCTTCATTTATGTTTAATAAAGATTTTTTTTTTGTGCATGACACAACCATCACCAAGAGGGCGGGAACTAATGCGGTGCAGTCATGGCTCTGGAAAATCAAATTACCGGTAAGTAATTGTCATTTTTTCCCTTCCCCATGACAGCACCACACATGAGAGGAAGAAATAGAAGAGACACCTAGGGTGGGACAACAGCAGATAACACCTTTCTACCTAAAGGCTGAGTCACACAACGATATCGTTAACAATATCGTTGCAACGTCACGCTTTGGTGACGTAAGCAACGATCCCGCTAACGATCTCGTTATGTGTGACAGCGACCAACGATCAGGCCCCTGCTGGGAGATCGTTGGTCGATGGGAATAATCAGGACCTTTTTTTGGTCGCTGATCACCCACTGTCATCGCTGGATCGGCGTGTGTTCACTTGTAACCAGGGTAAACATCGGGTTACTAAGTGCAGGGCCGCGCTTAGTAACCCGATATTTACCCTGGTTACCATTGTAAACGTTTTAAAAAAAACACACTACATACTCACATTCTGATGTCTGTCACGTCCCCCGGCGTCCACAGGGTTGACTGTCAGCGCCGGCCGTAAAGCAGAGCACAGCGGTGACGTGACCGCTGTGTTCTGCTTTACGGCCGGCGCTGACACATTCAGTGCAGGGAAGCTCTCGGCAGCAGCGCATGCATTACCAGCGCTCCTGCCGAAAGCAGTTTTAACCCTGTGGACGCCGGGGGACGTGACAGACATCAGAATGTGAGTATGTACTGTTTTGTTTTTTTTTAACTTTTACAATGGTAACCAGGGTAAATATCGGGTTACTAAGCGCGGCCCTGCACTTAGTAACCCGATGTTTACCCTGGTTACCCGGTTGCTGCAGGGGGACTTCGGCATCGTTGAAGACAGTTTCAACGATGCCGAAGTCGTTCCCCTGATCGTTGGTCGCTGGAGAGAGCTGTCTGTGTGACAGCTCCCCAGCGACCACACAACGACTTACCAACAATCACGGCCAGGTCGTATCGCTGGTCGTGATCGTTGGTAAGTCGTTTAGTGTAACGGTACCTTAAAGCTAGATTTGAGAGCCCTAGATCTAGCCTGTAGTGGCGGAAGAAGGTGGAAGGTGAAGACCATATTGCTGCTCGGCAAACCTGTTCTACAGACGCATTGGCCCTTTCAGCCCAGGATGTGGCAATGGCCCTTGTAGAGTGAGCCGTTACACCCAGTGGAAATAGCCATACGAAGCCACCGTGCGATAGTCGATTTTGAAGCTTTTTTCCCCCGTTTGTCCCCTGGAAGGAGGCAAAAGGGCTGACGACTATCGCCATGATTTTTACATTTCTATATATTGGAGTAGGCAACGTCTAACATCACGGCAATGGAAGGCTTGTTCTCACTGGGATTTTGGATTTGCACAAAATGAGGGCAAAATTATTTCCTGGTCCCTGTGGAATTTTGAAATGACCTTTGGGAGGAAGGCCGGGTCAGTTCTTATGATTACTGTGTCCTCCAGAAAGGTAGTATATGGGGGATTTACAGAGATAGTTTGCAGCTCACTGATACGCCTAGCTGACGTCAGGGCAACCAGGAGCACTGTTTATAATGTTAAGCCCTTCTCTGAAATAGAAGCAAGAGGCTCAAAAGGAGGAGGAGAAGTTAGGGCATTTAAAACTAAATTTAGATCCCAGGGTGCCTCCTTGGGTAATGATTTTGAGGGTCTGGCTGCAAATGAGGCTCGGATGAACCGATAGACCCAAGGGTGGTCTGCAAGTTTTTGGTCTAACAATGCACCTAAGGCAGAGATTTGTACTTTTAAGGTGTTGGTAGATAATCCTCTTTCCAGCCCTCTTTGAAGGAATTCTAGTATTTCTTTTACCGGGACTTTCTGACTCGTATTAGACAACTGTTGTCCAGAAATTTCCAGGAATTTTTCCCATATCTTTTGGTACTTGTCTAATGTTATTTTCTTTTTGCTGGCGAGCAGAGTGTCTACTAAAGGGTTTGATAAACCTCTAGTAACAGTCCCCTCTCAAGTTCCAGGTGGTGAGATGGAGTCTGTGCACTTGAGGATGTAGCACTGGGCCCTGGTGTAGGAGATTTGGGATGTCCGGGAGGATTCATGGGTCCAAGAGACATGCGCATGAGCCATGTGAACCATGCCCTCTTTGGCCAAAAGGGCGCTACACGGATTATCCGTGCCTTGTCCTCTCAAATCTTCTTTAGGAATATCGGAATCAAAGGAATTGGAGGAAATGCGTACCCCAGATGAAACTTCCACTTTTGCAGTAGTGCATCTACTCCTTCCGGGTGTTCTTTTGGATTCAGGGAGTAGAATCTGTTCACCTTCTGCTTTTTTCTTGTGGCAAACAGATTTACTTCTGGCATGCCCGAGATGGCAGAGATTTTCCCAAATACCTCTTGATTCAGAGACCAATCTCCCGGGCGTAATACATGACGACTTAAGAAGTCCATCACAAGATTGTCCGTTCCTCTCAAGTGCGTGCCTGATCAGGACAAAAGGTTGCTTTCTGCCCATCTGAACAGCTCTTGGCTTCCGCCATCAGGGATGTTGATCTTGTTCCTCCTTGTCGTTTTATTATGTAAGCTATGGTGGTGCTGTTGTTGGACAGTACTGTGACGTGTTTCCCTTGGACTTCTTCTGAAGAAGTACTCGCCTATAGCTGTTAAATCTTTTAGGTTGGAGGATGTCGTTCTCATTGAGGGTTCCCATGGACCCTGTAGAATTAGGCCTGACAGGTGTGCTCCCCAACCTAACGGACCTGCATCTGTAGTGAATACTGCCGGGTTTTGAATTGACCAAGGTACAGCGTTGCTTAGGTTTTCGATGCTCAGCCACCACTTCAATGATTCTTGTACCTGCAGTGATAGGACACTCTTTCGATTCAAATTGTATGGATCCACTGTCTGTTCGGACAGGATATGCCATTGTAAATCTATTGTATGGGCTTGTGCCCACTGGACTGCTGGGATTGTCGCTGTTAGGACGCCTAAGAGTGACATCGCCGATCTTATTGAGATGGGTTGACCCAACTGTACCTGGCGCATTTATTTTTTTTAATGGTCCAGATTTTTTTCTCTGGGAGGATGCATTTTTGCTTAATTGAATCCAGTTGTATGCCCAGGAACTCCTGTATCTGAGTTGGATTTAGTCTTGACTTTTTGAAGTTTATTATCCAGCCCAAACTGGTCAGTACTTCTAAGCAATCTTGTGACTGCCTTTGCACATTCTTGTTTGTCGTCTGCTACAACAAGAAAGTCGTCCAAATAGGGTACCAGCAGTATATCTTTCTTCCTTATGTAGGACGCCATTTCGGAGAATATTTTTGTAAATATACGGGGAGCTACTGAGACCCCGTAGGGAAGGCACTGATATTGTAGGTGAGTGGGAACTTTAGCAATCTCCACTACCAACCTTAGGTACTGCTGGTGTTCTTCACAGATTGGTACATGGTAATAAGCGTCGGTTAGGTCTATTATCACCATGTAGCACCCTGGATTGAGTAGCTTTACAGCTGACTTTAGAGTTTCCATTTTGAAACTCTCCACCCGGATATATCGGTTTAAGGATTTTAGGTTGAATATTGTCCTCATTGAGCTGTTTGGTTTTGGTGTAAGAAAAAGGGTACGGTAGAACCCTTCTCCTATTTGGTGATATGGTACCTTTATTAGTAGGAGGATTCAAATTTCTTTTTCTAGTGTGGCTTGATTTTTCTTGGCCACTTCAGTGAATATCATCCTCCGCGGCAGGGGGCTGAGGAAACTTAGTCGCAGGCCCTCGGATAATAAATTGGTTATCCATTGTGAGGCGGCTAATGCTAACCATTGATGGAGAAAATGTCAGAGTCTTCCCCCCCCACTGGTTTTCTGGCGTCATTGAGGTTTGGAGTGTGAAGAGGAATCCCCTATCTTTCCTCCAGGGTTTTCCTCACATGTACCTATAGTCTGAGCGTCCTCGGCCACCTCTATTCCCTGATCTTCGAAAGGACGCACTAGCATCACCCCAAGGGCATTTAGAGAAGAGGGGTGTTGGAAACAGTTTCTTTTTATCCAACGCTTTCTCCAAAAGTTTTTCTAACGCCTTCCCAAAAAAGGTACTGACTTTCACAAGGGACTGAACAGAGTTTTACTTTTGACTGAAAACCTGCAGTCCAATTCTTTAGCCATAGTGCCCTACGCCCTGAATTTGATGTGCCGCCCGTGCATGCGCCCTAACAAACGGAATCATCTGATGCGTCCGCTAGGAATCCTGCCGCTTTCTGTAAGGAGGGTATTGCCTCTAATAGCCTCTCTCTCGGGCATTTGTTTTTAATTTTTTCAGTTAATTCTTCCAGCCACTTGGCCATAGCACGAGCTGTGCAAGTGGTGGCAACCCCAGGCTTTAATGACCATGACGACGCCTCCCAAGCAGATTTTAAGAAATAGTAAAAGTATCAGCTTTCCTGTCAAGCTGTCTTTTAAGGCATCCATGTCCTCAAATGGCAGGGCTATTCCTCTAGATGTGCTGGCAATGGCCGCATCTAGTCTTGATGCTTTTTCCCATTTTTCACTGACTTCCTCATCAAATGGTTATTTACATTTAAGTGTGTGAGGTACCAACATCTTTTTGTTAGGTTTTTTTCTATTCCCTTTTAATTAAATTTAGGTTTTCATGAAAAGGAAAAACCTTACGTTTTTTCCCCTCTAAGTTGCTAAACATGGAATCTTGTACCGTGCGTTGTTCCTTAGGCGTTTCGACCCCCATAGTGGACCTAACCAATTTAAGTAATTCTCCGATATTTTCGGATAAAAAACAAGGGTGGTCATACTCCTCATTCCGAGGAGTCCAGTTCCGACACTTCTGAGGGAGTTAATTCTCCCAGTTCTTCCTCTGAATCTATATCAGAACTTTGGGGTTTTTTTAGAAGTATGGGGAGGGGTGGGCTTTTCAGAGCTGATTGCCGCTTGTTCCTTTGGCTGCTCTTTTACTGTTATCTTCACCTCATCTCTAATGATGGTTTTTATAGGGCGTGGCCTAGCACTCAATGTGAGCAGACGGCTCCTGTGACCTCTCCGCTGCATTGCTTCATTTATCCTATTCAAAGTCCCTCCGGAGTGCTGATAACGATCTGTGCTGGTGGGGAGTGGAAGCAGACCCTGCTGACACGCTGTGCTATGGGGACCTGAAGTCATGGTGAGGAGACGCCAGCAGGACGCGAGGACAGGAGCTGGGAGCCAAGCTGAAGATGGCGCCGAGAGCATGGAGGCAGCTGAGAAGGCAGATGCTGCAAATGCCTCCTACGCACAGAGACTGGAGATAGACGCCAAACTGGAGATAACTCTGAAACGCTTCAACGGATCCCGGTGATTCAGAGATTGTTTTTTCGTGACATATTGCACTTTATGACAGTGGTAAAATTTCTTTGGTATGACTTGCGTTTGTGAAAAAAATGGAAATTTGGCAAAAATGCTGAAAATTTCACTATTTTCCAACTTTTAATTTTCATGGCCTTAAATCACAGAAATACGTCACACAAAATAAATAACTAACATTCCTCACATATCTACTTTACATCAGCACAATTTTGGAACCAAACTTTTGTTTGTTAGGAAGTTATAAGGGTTAAAAGTTCACCATCAATTTTGCCAACAAAATTTACAAAGCCTTATTTTTTAGGGACCATATCACATTTGAACTCACTTTAAGGGGTGTATATATATATATATATATATATATATATATATATATATATATATATATATATATATATATATATATATATATATATATATATACATACATACATACATACATACATACTCAAAAGTGACACTATTCTAAAAACTGCACCCCTCGAGGCGCTCAAAACCACATTCAAGAAGTGTATTAACCCTCACTGGAGTTCACAGGAGTTTTTGGAATGCGGAAAAAAACAGTGATCATATTAAACACCATATGTGCCTTGTTTAATTTTATACCATTGAGAGGTGAAGAAAGAATAAATCACATTGTTACCACTAAAATGCTGTTTTAGCCTCAACTTTTTAATTTTCCTAAGGGCTAATAGGATTTTTTTTTTTTTTTAATACAACAAATGGAGGTCCATTTTTCCTGAGTGTGTCAATACCCTACATGTAATCGGGAAATATTTTTCAGGCACAGTGCAAAGCTCACAAGGCAAGGAGCGCCAAAGTTTACTGTTATGGTTTACAGGTGCCATGACCCACTGGGAGAGCCTATGAGGTGCCAGAACAGCAGAACCCCCCATGACAAACAATAAATTACCGTACACCTCTCAATGAATTCATCTAGGGGTGCAGTGATCATACTGACACCACAGGTGTGTAACAGCATTTGGGTAGTGAAGAAAAAAATAACTAAAAGTGCATCTTACTAAATTAGAATATCATCAAAAAGTTAATTTCAGTTCTTCAATACAAAAAGTGAAACTCATTATATAGAGTCATTGCAAACAGAGTGATCTATTTTAAGTGTTTATTTCTGTTAATGTTGATTATGGCTTACAGCCAAAGACAACCCAAAAGTCATTATCTCAGTTAGAGTAATTACCAAAAAACACCTGCAAAGGCTTCCTAAGCATTTAAAAAGGTCCCTTTCAGTAGACTCCACAATCATGGGGAAGACTGTTGACTTGACAGATGTCCAGAAGGCAGTCACTGACACACTCCACAAGGAAGGTAAGCCACAAAAGGTCATTGCTAAAGAAGCTGGCTGTTCACAGAGTGCTGTATCCAAGCATATTAATGTAAAGTTGAGTGGAAAGAAAAAGTGTGGTAGAAAAAGGTGCACAAGCAACCGGGATAACTGCAGTCTTGAAAGGATTTTTAAGAAAAAGCTATTCATAAATTTGTGGAAGATTCACAAGGAGTTGACTGCTGCTGGAGTCATTGCTTCAAGAGCCACCAAACACACATGAATGCAGGATATGGGCTGCAAGTGTTGCATTCCTTGTATCAAGCCACTCATGACCAATAGACAATGCCAGAAGTGTCTTACCTGAGCCAAAGAGAAAAAGAACTGGACTGTTGCTCAGTGGTCCAAGGTGTTTTCAGATTAAAGTAAATGTTACATTTCATTTGGAAATCAAGGTCCAAGAGTCTGGAGGATGAGTGGAGAGGCACAATCCAAGCTGCTTGAAGTCTAGTGTGAAGTTTCCACAATCAGTGATGGTTTGGGGAGCCATGTCATCTGCTGGTGTCGGTCCACTGTGTTTTACCAAAACCAAAGTCAGTCCAGCCATCTACCAGGAAATTTCAGAGAACTTCATGCTTCACTCTGCAGTCAAGCTTTTTGGAGATGGAAACTTCATTCAGCAGGACTTGGCACCTGTCCGCACTGCCAAAAAATACCAATACCTGGTTTAAAAACAGTATCACTGTTTGACTAGCCAGAAAATTAGCCTGACCTTAACCCCATAGAAAATCTATGGGGTATTGTCAAGAGGAAGATGAGAGATACCAGACCCAACAATGCAGACGAGCTGAAGGCCGCTATCAAAGCAACCTGGGCTTCCATAACACCTCAGCAGTGCCACAGGCTGATCGCCTCCATGCCACACTGCACTGATGCAGTAATTGATGAAAAAAGAGCCCCGACCAAGTATTGAGGGCATTTACTGAACGTACATTTCAGTAGGCCAACATTTTGGCTTTTAAAAATCATTTTTCAAGCTGGTGTTATAAAGTATTCTAATTTACTGAGATAATGACTTTTGGGTTTACATTGTCTGTAAGCCATAATCATCAACATTAACAGAAATAAACACTTGAAATAGATCACTCTGTTTGTAATGACTCTATACGAGTTTCACGTTTTGTATTGAAGAACTGAAATAAATTAACTTTTTAATGATCTTCTAATTTAGATAGAGATACACTTGTACATTTTTACTACCAAAATTTTGTGCTAACCCCAGATTTTACATTTACACACAAGTGGGAAAATGACACCATAAATTGTCCCACAATTTCTACTAAACATGGTAATACCCCATATGCGGCTGTACCGTACTGCTTAGCCATAAGGAGATACTTGGGAGGAACGGAGTGCCATTAGCCTTCTGGAGCGCAGATTTTCCTAGAACAGTTTGCAGACTCCATATACAAAGCTCCTAATTGCTAGAAGAGCAGAATCCCCCTCAAGTGACCCCATTTGGGAAATTATACCGCTTTGGGAATTTATCTACAGGTGTAGTGACTATTTTGACTCCATGAGTATTTTCCAGAAGCAAGCAGCAATAAATGCTGTCAAGTGAAAATTGCTAACTGCCACTGTAGTGACCAGTACGCTGTAGTCACCAGTATGTACAATATGTTATGACCAGCCTGTGGTTCTGGAACCATGCACTCATAAGTTAGGCGGGCTCTCATCGCTTCAGAAATGCCAAATGTGAATGCAATATGTGGTTTAGGTACACTGTGGGGCACAGAAGGGAGGGGGCCATTTGGATACGGGAGAGCATAATTTGCTGAATCTTTTGGAGGGTTATGGAGCCATTTCGCTTTTCTAGAGCCTTTGTACTACTAGTAATGTGGAAGCCCCTATATTTCCGTTAACAGATGACAGACCCGAGTCCCCACTTGCTTTTTTTGTGTTTTGAGTTGAAGCTTTTATTAGGAACATTTTACATAACGTTTGAGATCACTTATCCAGCGCTTTAAGCTGAACACTTATTTCGGGGCTTCCATCTAAATCTCTGAGTGACTAGATTCAGATGAAATCTCGAGGGATCCATTCACTATAATGAGGCAGTAGAGTTACTCTGGATTCCGTCTGGCCTCTGTTCAGCGAGGTCTTTCTTTTCAGAAGTGCAAAAAACTGTGGCTGACAGCACTTTTATGCAATCCTAAAAAGACTGATACCTCCGGATCACAGGTTCTATCGCATGCATAGTGCCTCCATCTTCCTCATTATATGGAATCTTTTGCGAGAGGTTCCGTCTGAATCATGTATTTCAGAGATTTACACGGAAACTCTGGGGAAAAACTCAGCGCAGGATAAATGTGTGCTGAGCCTTAATGCAATCTTTGGGAGGCAGAATGAAAAAAAAAAAATAAATAAATCAACAGCAGGTGAAGAATTGATTTTATTTAATTCTTACGCAGTTCCTTGTGCGGTATAGGTAATTAGGCGACTTTATTCTTCGGGTCAGTGTGATTACAGAGATACCCGATTTTATAATCGAGTTTTTAGGTTTGGCTGCTGTCACACACTAAAAGATGCTTGTTAATGCAAAAAATTGTTTTTGCATGACCATATTTTGAGAGCTATAATTTTTCCATGTTTTGGCCCATAGAGTCATGACAGGGCTTTTTTTTTGCGGGACGAATTGATATTATTAGTACCATTTTCGGGCACATAACATTTTTTGATCGCTTTATTCTGAGAGCTATAATTTTTTTGTTTTTCCGCTGATGGATCTATATTGCGATTATTTGTTTTTTGCGGAACAAGAAGACGTTTTAAGCAGTACCACGGCGGCGATAACCCACGCACAGCCTGTGTGCGCAGGTGATTGCTATGACTTGATAATTAGACATGAGCGAATTTCGGCGGATCCTGCCTTACTCCGCTCGCTAATACAATTTACCGAATAGCTGCAGCGGGAACCCGGATACCAGGATCGCTCCCGATAATCAGGTGTCCGGCGCCGCAGCTGCATGTGTCACGGCTATGTAACAGTCAAAACACACAGCCTCTCCATGCATGTGTTGTGACTGTCACACAGCCGCAACACATGCAGCTGTGGCGCCGGACACCTGATTATTGGGCCCAATCCAGGTATCCGGGTTCCCGCTGCAGCTATTCGGTAAGCTCTATTAGTGAGCCGAATAAGGAGGCATCTGACTAGATTTGCTCATGTACAGTAATAATGCATTCCTGTGCCCTGGGCCTATTTGCCTATGATCCATACTTGGTCAAATAGGCCCAGGGCACAGGGATGGATTATTACATCAGATGTGGTTATGGGGAATCTGTCTATTTTTGAGAGCATTCTTAGACCACGCGCACATATTGAGTATTGGCGATTTTTTAACCACAGTATTTGTAAGCTAAAACCAGAAGTGGAACAATCGGATAAAAAAAATAATAGAAACAAGTCACAACTTCTGTATTTTTAACCCACTCCTGGTTTTGCTTTCAAAATACTGAGGTAAAAAAACTCAATAAATATTCAACATGTGCACATGGCCTTAATTATCAGCATTTTTGTCACACTAGCCTAAAATTTTCAACATTAACATTTAGATATGTTTTATTTTTTTCCTTAAAAACCATAAATTTGGAAGCTTGCCTTTTTTATTTTTCCACTTTATGGCATTTACCATAAGGGGCTGAATGATTTTATATTTTTCACAACTCAGACTTGACGATAACAAACCTGCTTTTTTTCTCTCTCTTTTTAAGGGAGAAAAGGCAGGAAGGAATGATTTGAATGTTCAATATACTGCAATCCTGCTGTACTTTAGCATATATACAGTGGGAACGGGAAGTATTCAGACCCCTTTAAATTTTTCACTCTGTTTCATTGCAGCCATTTGGTAAATTAAAAAAAAGTTCATTTTTTCATTAATGTACACTCTGCACCCCATCTTGACTGAAAAAAAAAAACCTTAACTGTAGAATTTGTGCAAATTTTTGAAAAACTGAAATATTGCATGGTCATAAGTATTCAGACCCTTTGCTCATTCCTTGTAATCCTCCTTGAGATGGTTCTACTCCTTCATTGGAGTCCAACTGTGTTAAAGGGAACCTGTCACCCCCAAAATTGATGATGAGCTAAGCCCACCGGCATCAGGGGCTTATCTACAGCATTCTGTAATGCTGTAGATAAGCCCTCGATGTATCCTGAAAGATGAGGAAAAAGAGGTTAGATTATACTCACCTGGGGGGCGTTCCCGCTGCGGTCCGGTCCGATGGGCGTCGCAGTCCGGTCCAGCGCCTCCCATCTTCTTACGATAACGTCCTCTTCTTGTCTTCACGCTCCGGCGTACTTTGTCTGCCCTGTTGAGGGCATAGTAAAGTACTGCAGTGCGCCGGGAAAGGTCAGAGAGGCCCAGCATCTGAGCACTGCAGTACTTTACTATGCCCTCAACAGGGCAGACAAAGTACGCCTGCACCAGAGCCGTAGCGTGAAGACAAGAGGACGTCATCTGATGTAGATGGGAGGCCCCGGACTGGACCCCGACGCCCACCGCAGCGGGACCACCCCTGGGTGGGTATTGTCTAACCTCTTTCTCATCTTTCAGGTCACATCGGGGGCTTATCTACAGCATTACAGAATGCTGTAGATAAGCCCCTGATGCTTGTGGACTTACCTCATCTTCTATTTTGGGGGTGACAGGTTCCCTTTAAATTAAACTGATAGGACTTGTTTTGTAAAGTCACACCTGTCTATGTAAGACCTCACAGCTCACAGTGCATGTCAGACCAAATGAGAATCATGAGGTCAAAGGAAATGGCCAAGGAGCTCAGAGACAGAATTGTGGCAAGGCACAGATCTGGCCAAGATTACAAAATAATTTCTGCACTACTCAAGGTTCCTAAGAGCACAGTGGCCTCCATAATCCTTTAATGGAAGATTTTTGGGACCACCAGAAGCCTTCCTAGACCTGGCCATCCAGCCAAACTGAGCAATCGTGGGACAAGAACCTTGGTGAGAAAGGTAAAGAAGAACCCCAAGATCACTGTGGCTGAGCCCCACAGATGCAGTAGGGAGATGGGAGAAAGTTCCACAAAGTCAACTATCACTGCAGCCCTCCACCAGTTGGGCCTTTATGGCAGAGTGGCCCGCCTGAAGCCTCTCCTCAGTGCAAGACATATGAAAACCCGCATAGAGTTTGCTAAAACCGCACATGAAGGACTCCCAGACTGTGAGAAATAAGATTCTCTGATCTGATGAGACAAAGATAGAACTTTTTGGTGATAATTCTAGGCGGTATGTGTGGAGAAAATCAGGCACTGCTCATAACCTGCCCAATACAATCCCAACAGTGAAACATGGTGGTGGCAGCATCATCATGCTATGGGGGGAGTTTTTCAGCTGCAGGGACTGAAAGACTGGTTACCATCAAAGGACACATGAATGCAGCCAAGTACAGAGATAACCTGAATGAAAACCTCTTCCAGAGTGCTCTGGACCTCAAACTTGGCTGAAGGTTCACCTTCCAACAAGAAAATGACACTAAGCACACAGCTAAAATAACAAAGGAGTGGCTTCAGAACAACTCTGTGACCATTCTTGACTGGCCCAGCCGGAGCTCTGATCTAAACCCAATTGAGCATCTCTGGAGAGACATGAAAATGGCTGTCCACCAACGTTCCCCATCCAACCTGATGGAACTGGAGAGGATCTGCAAGGAAGAATGGCAGAGGATCCCCAAATCCAGGTGTGAGAAACTTGTTGCATCATTCCCAAGAAGACTCATGGCTGTACTAGCTCAAAAGGGCGCTACTACTCAATACTGAGCAAAGGGTCTGAATACTTAAGACCATGTGATATTTCAGTTTTGGTTTTTTTTTAAATTAGTAAAGATTTCTGCATTTCTGTTTTTTTCCAGTAAAGATGGGGTGCAGAGTGTACATTAATGAAAAAAATGAACTTTGTTTAATTGCAGACATTTGGTAAATTCAAAAAAAGAGTGAAAAATTTAAAGGGGTCTGAATACTTTCGGTACCCACTGTACAAAATGACAACCAAAACCAAGCCACATTCTGGGCTTCAAAGAAGTCATAAGGGACTTCAACAGGTCCTTGTTTGCCATAACCAGCTATCCTATGCGAAATATGTTAGTGCTATATAAAAATAAAGATTATTATTATTATTATTATCCTCACCCAAGAACGACTTATGGATGACCAATGGGAGATGAAACACACATTCACTGGTAATTACATAATTTAAAAATGCCACAGTGAACGATTGGCAATGACATTTAAATGCTTAAACAGCAGCAAATGGAGATAATGTCTAACAGTAGCAATTAGACCTATCTTCACAGAAAACCATCACCATCACAATGCTTTATCAAAACATCACAGAAATTTACAGACAAATCTCAACTCATGCCTGAAAAATCTCAAGGGAAAGGTGGTAATAATCCAACATAAAAAACAATTTGGAACTATCTACAGAATGGTACTCTTAATAAACACCCTGCATAGGAATATAACACAAAGAGAGCCCTTTTATACAAACACTAACAAGTGGATATAATTGTTGGCACCCTTCTGTTACAGAAAAACCCAGGGTATGTGCACACGATCAGTAATTGCTGCGTGTTTGACGATGCGTACTTATGCAGCATCAAACGCGCAGTGGCCAGATGTTACAGCATAGTGGATGGGATTTCTAGAAATCCCACGTCCATTATGCGTCACAGACGCCTGTGATCGCCCATGGAGACTGACATGTGGCGCGTCTTTCCAGACCGCCAGATGTCAATTTTTCTTGCAGAGACACTAGTCCAAAGCGCTGCTACTTCCAGATCGTGTGCACTCGGCCACAATGTTCACTGAAATAACTTCAATGGGACAGAGGTAATTTTCAATTTAAATTTACTAATTATAAACTAATGAGAATGAGACACTGCTTGTGATTTCTGATTGAACATAAAAAAGTAATGTCAATGTCCTGGACAACAACGATGGTGACCCTAGAAATTATTGGAAAATTTTACCATATGTACACATGAAACTAAAGGTGTGTACTGTAATTAGCATCACAGGTATCTATAAACTTGTAATCAGTCAGTATGCATATTTAAAGGATTAAAATAAATCTATGTGCTGTTTGGTTTCATGTTGTGTTAAGTACACAGATCATGTCTCAAAGAAAGCCAAGGAGACAGTTGTCTCAGATTAGAAAGAAAATGATAAAAAATAAATAAAATAAATAAATAAAATAAAAAACCACAACATGTTAACCCCTTGCCAGAGCCAAATTTAAAAAATCTGACCAATGTCACTTTATGTGATAACTCTGGAAAGCTTCAACAAATCCCAGTGATTTTGAGACTGTTTTTTCGTGACACATACTTTATGATAATGGTAAATTTAGGTTGATATGATTCGTGTTTATTAATAAAAAAAAATAAAAATCTGAAATTTGACAAAAATGTAAAAAAAATAGCAATTTTCAAACTTTGAATGATTACACTGGTCAACAGCATTTTTGGTGCCAAAGATATTTCATCGAATTTAGGGTATTTTTGGGGTGCTGATTCTGAATATGTCATCAGTTTTGCCAGATTGGCTCAAGTTTTTGAGATTTTTGGTATCTTATTTATAGCACTTGTTGGTAAATGCGACGCATCATCTCATTAATTTCTTTGGATTAGTACTTGAACTGAGCAGTTCTCAATATAGTTTTGTGTTAATTAGTGTTCTAAAAGTTTGTTCATAGCTTGATTTTTGCACTAACTTTATGTTGTTGTCTGTTTTCCAGTGAAAAGCATGAACTCATCAAGAAGAAGTTGTCTTAACGATCCAGACTCATTCTGTTACATTTGTGGTGAATACACACTGCCAAAACATAGAAGAAACATAACAGACTTCGTAAAAAAAGTGTATTTTGCCTATTTTGGGGTTATGCTTGGGGACCAAGACAAGTTTTGGGCACCACACATAGTGTGCAAAGCATGTATCGAATTATTACGAAAATGGAGCAAAGGACAAAGAAAAAGCTTCAAATTTGGTGTTCCAATGGTGTGGAGAGAGCCAAAAAATCATCATGATGACTGTTATTTATGGTAAACACAGGTACAGGCACATCTTCACAATGAGGGACAGGCCTTCTTGCAGATTCCATGTTACTCCCATTTTCGTTTCTTATGCTTATTGAATCCTTGCACTTGCACTGCACAGAAATAACCGTCATCATGATGATTTTTTGGCTCTCTCCACACCATTGGAACACCAAATTTGAAGCTTTTTCTTTGTCCTTTGCTCCATTTTCGTAATAATTCGATACATGCTTTGCACACTATGTGTGGTGCCCAAAACTTGTCTTGGTCCCCAAGCATAACCCCAAAATAGGCAAAATACACTTTTTTTACGAAGTCTGTTATGTTTCTTCTATGTTTTGGCAGTGTGTATTCACCACAAATGTAACAGAATGAGTCTGGATCGTTAAGACAACTTCTTCTTGATGAGTTCATGCTTTTCACTGGAAAACAGACAACAACATAAAGTTAGTGCAAAAATCAAGCTATGAACAAACTTTTAGAACACTAATTAACACAAAACTATATTGAGAACTGCTCAGTTCAAGTACTAATCCAAAGAAATTAATGAGATGATGCGTCGCATTTACCAACAAGTGCTATAAATAAGATACCAAAAATGTCAAAAACTTGAGCCAATCTGGCAAAACTGATAGCATATTCAGAATCAGCACCCCAAAAATACCCCAAATTCATTAAAATATTTTGGACACCAGAAAAAAAAATTTTTTTTGTTGACCTGTGTTATCCTCTTAATTCAGATAGTCATACCATAGCAAAGCATTAAGAAATAACAATTCCCACATGCCTGCTATACATCAGCACCATTTGTAAAATGTTATTTTATTTTGTTAGCATTTTAGGAGGTTTAAAAATGTAGCAGTAATTTTTCATGGAAATTTAAAAAATTATATATTTTTTTTTTTTAGGGACCTATCCATGTTTGAAGTGACTTTAGGGGTTGTACACAGTGGAAACCCCCCCAAAGTGATACTATTTTAAAAACAGCACCCCTCAGCATATTAAAATTTGCCGTCACGTAGTTTATTAACCCTTCAGGTGATTTTCAGGAATTAATGCAAAGTGTTATGACAGAATTAAAAAATCTATTTTTACCACCTAAATGTCGCTAACTTCTGATCAGGCGGCTGTAGCCGGCAGACTCTAAGACTACTTTCACACAAGCATCGGGCACTGCATGTCGCAATGCGTCGTTGTGGAGAAAAAACGCATCCTGCAAAGTTACCCGCAGGATGCGTTTTTTCTCCATAGACTTTTATTAGCGACGGATTGTGACGCAGTGCCAAACGTCGCAACCGTCGTGCGACGGTTGCATCGTGTTTTGGCAGACCGCCGCCACAAAAAAAGTTACATGTAATGTTTTTTGTGCGTCGAGACCGCCATTTTCGACCGCGCTTGCGCGGCCGAAACTCCGCCCCCTCCTCCCCGGACCTTGCAATAGGGCAGCGGAAGCGTCCTAAGACTGCTTTCACAGTATGCGTCGGTACGTCAGGCCGACGCAGCGCGACGGCCCCGTACCGACGCTAGTGTGAAAGCAGCCCAAGGCCGCTATTTGGTTGCGAATTGCCATGACAAACAACAGGACCACACAATCATGATATCAGGGAGCCGATGGGGTTAAAGAGGGAGAGCCCACACTCTTAAAAATGTATATGATGTTGTCATTATTGACAGCAGCATCTAACGGGTTAAACAGATATGGACTGCGACAAAACTGATCGTGGCTGATGCAGCAAGTTGTCAGCTATAATGTACAGCCGACAGCTGCTGGATTGTTACCTGTATGGGGAGGCTATTCTCTTATCTCAGGTCAGTTAAAAGACGTATTGACGGTCATTAAGGGGTTAAAGCTATGTTCACATGTTGAGTGTTTGCTGCATTTTTTATGCAAATTAAAAGATGCTTATTACAGTATCAGCAAAAGCTATGAGTTTTTTTCCTGACAACTGGAAAATTGCTTCATTTTTTTAAAACTGCAGCATGTCAATTCTTTCAGCATTTTGCAGCATTTTTTCACCCATATAAAGGAATAAGTTTAAAAAAAAAAAAAAAAATCAGTTTTTGCAAAGTTTTTGCAGAAAAAAAAAAAAAAAACTTGTGTACAGCAGGACGACAAACATTTTTTGTGATTTTCCCTCAAGTTTAAATGTTACCATAATGTTTTGGTATCCCCATAAATGCATGGCTGTTACTATTAATATAGTTTCATTAAATTAGTGACGTGTTAAAATATTGAATGACCTACGAATGTGTTAAGTAAACAATACCCCACTGATTCTACTTCCTCAACCTTTTACTGGTCTCTCCAGATATTGTGCCAGTGTGATCAATTAAACTAAGAGGCATTGACTTGACATTACAGACTTTGCCAGTTTTCCTGCATTTTCAATTGCAGGGTTTAGACCATCTGGCTCACTCTTCATTGTCTGATTGTGCCACTTCAGACTATTGCTATCCAGGAACGAAAACTATTGTCCTAAGCTACGGCACGAGGCAGCAGGCCAGGCCACAGGCCAGGCCACGTCACGCGGCACGAAGCAGCAGGCCAGGCCTGGCCACGCGGCACGAAGCAGCAGGCCACCCGGCACAAGGCACGAGTCAGCAGGCCAGGCCAGGCCAAGGCTAAAGGCACGAGTCAGCAGGCCAGGCCAGGCCAAGGCTTAAGGCACGAGTCAGCAGGCCAGGCCAGGCCAAGGCTTAAGGCACGAGTCAGCAGGCCAGGCCAGGCCAAGGCTTAAGGCACGAGTCAGCAGGCCAGGCCAGGCCAAGGCTTAAGGCACGAGTAAGCAGGCCAGGCCAGGACAAGGCTTAAGGCACGAGTCAGCAGGCCAGGCCAGGACAAGGCTTAAGGCACGAGTCAGCAGGCCAGGCCAAGGCTTAAGGCACGAGACAACAGGCCAGGCCAAGGCTTAAAGCACGAGGCAGCAGGCCAGGCCAAGGTCTAAGGCACGAGGAAGCAGGCCAGGCAAAGGCTTAAAGCACGAGGAAGCAGGCCAGGCAAAGGCTTAAGGCACGAGTCAGCAGGCCAGGGCATAGGGTACGAGGCAGCAGGCCAAACCATGCCAGGCCATGAGGCAACAGACCAAGACATACAACTGTGGGCCAAATCCACACAAGGCAGCAGGCCAAGCCATGAGGAATAAAGCAGTAGGCAGGGTACAGACTGTTGGCCTGCTTCATATGGGGAATTATATCCCAGGGCCCAACCAGACGGACTTTACCACTTCAGAGTGGCTGGAGACCATTCAATCTACCAAGATGTTGCATCTTCATAGCATTCAAGATGCACGCTCAAAGTTCCTCTTCCAAAAGGACTGGAAACCATTGAAGAGGAAGTAGTCTTTTTAATCATCATCATCATCATCTCTAGGCTTCCTGACCAGTTGTGGGGGCGTAACTAGGGTGATCATGAATTAAGGGACAAGAAACATATTTATCTGATAAAAATATATTACAAATTCTCTTGTACTATTGATTTATGCAAAGTTTGTTGAAATGACAGCGAAAAGTAAGGTAGCAACCATTAAAAAGTTTAAAAAAATATATATACTGATTTGTGGGGAGCATTCTATAAGCAGTTAATAAACATGTGTTCACAATCTTATAAACACCAATTCCATACAATATTGCTAGTATAGACATATGCTTTTTGCATACTCTACATCACACTAACACTATTATGCATAAAAACTTTGTTCCCTCTACTCATTGCACTGGACTCTGTCCTGTAGATCCACAATTACTAGCAGGTAGGAAGCAATATAATCTGATCCTGAAGCAAGATGACAATCTATAGAAAGAACACAGTGTAATGCCATGAATACACAAATAATGTCTTTGCCATTTTATTAAGTTAGAGCACATAAATCAAACTCCGGCAAGCATGCCAAACCTGGGCCGTGGGGTGAGTATATTTGGCCCACGACACCGGTCGGGTCACCCACCAGGCATCACACTTAACTATATCGACATCCTAGATCGTGACACAGTTGAAAGTAATGATCGAGGAGGGAGCATCTGACGACAACCACTCCCTTTATTCCCTCTCTATGTCTCAGAACAGCGGACGCAATCACATCATTACAACGTGCCCGCTGTACCGAGGTGTGCAGAGGATCCGACAACACCATGAAGAGGGTAAAGCAGCAGGGGAACGGGGAGAGGCGAGTATTTTTTTTTTTTAATGTGGGGACTATTACACTGTATGGAGAACTATGTGGGACGAATTATACAGTATGGAGCACTATGTGGTGACCATTATACAGTATGAGAACCATGTGGTGACCATTATACTGTATGGAACACTATGTGCGGCCATTATACTGTATGGAGCACTACAGGTCCTTCTCAAAAAATTAGCATATAGTGTAAAATTTCATTATTTACCATAATGTAATGATTACAATTAAACTTTCATATACTATAGATTCATTATCCACCAACTGAAATTTGTCAGGTCTTTTATTGTTTTAATACTGATGATTTTGGCATACAACTCCTGATAACCCAAAAAACCTGTCTCAATAAATTAGCATATTTCACCCGTCCAATCAAATAAAAGTGTTTTTTAATAACAAACAAAAAAACCATCAAATAATAATGTTCAGTTATGCACTCAATACTTGGTCGGGAATCCTTTGGCAGAAATGACTGCTTCAATGTGGCGTGGCATGGAGGCAATCAGCCTGTGACACTGCTGAGATGTTATGGAGGCCCAGAATGCTTCAATAGCGGCCTTAAGCTCATCCAGAGTGTTGGGTCTTGCGTCTCTCAACTTTCTCTTCACAATATCCCACAGATTCTCTATGGGGTTCAGGTCAGGAGAGTTGGCAGGCCAATTGAGCACAGTAATACCATGGTCAGTAAACCATTTACCAGTGGTTTTGGCACTGTGAGCAGGTGCCAGGTCGTGCTGAAAAATGAAATCTTCATCTCCATAAAGCATTTCAGCCGATGGAAGCATGAAGTGCTCCAAAATCTCCTGATAGCTAGCTGCATTGACCCTGCCCTTGATGAAACACAGTGGACCAACACCAGCAGCTGACATGGCACCCCACACCATCACTGACTGTGGGTACTTGACACTGGACTTCAGGCATTTTGGCATTTCCTTCTCCCCAGTCTTCCTCCAGACTCTGGCACCTTGATTTCCGAATGACATGCAAAATTTGCTTTCATCAGAAAAAAGTACTTGGGACCACTTAGCAACAGTCCAGTGCTGCTTCTCTGTAGCCCAGGTCAGGCGCTTCTGCCGCTGTTTATGATTCAAAAGTGGCTTGACCTGGGGAAATGCTGAAATGCTTTATGGAGATGAAGATTTCATTTTTCAGCACGACCTGGCACCTGCTCACAGTGCCAAAACCACTGGTAAATGGTTTACTGACCATGGTATTACTGTGCTCAATTGGCCTGCCAACTCTCCTGACCTGAACCCCATAGAGAATCTGTGGGATATTGTGAAGAGAAAGTTGAGAGACGCAAGACCCAACACTCTGGATGAGCTTAAGGCCGCTATTGAAGCATCCTGGGCCTCCATAACATCTCAGCAGTGTCACAGGCTGATTGCCTCCATGCCACGCCGCATTGAAGCAGTAATTTCTGCCAAAGGATTCCCGACCAAGTATTGAGTGCATAACTGAACATTATTATTTGATGGTTTTTTTGTTTGTTATTAAAAAACACTTTTATTTGATTGGACGGGTGAAATATGCTAATTTATTGAGACAGGTTTTTTGGGTTATCAGGAGTTGTATGCCAAAATCATCAGTATTAAAACAATAAAAGACCTGACAAATTTCAGTTGGTGGATAATGAATCTATAATATATGAAAGTTTAATTGTAATCATTACATTATGGTAAATAATGAAATTTTACACTATATGCTAATTTTTTGAGAAGGACCTGTATGTGGGGCCATTATACTGAACGAAGCACTATGTGGGGCCATTATACTGTATGGAAAGCAATTCGGGGCCCAGTTAAACTGTATGGAGGACTATATTGGGCCCATTATTCTTTACTGAGCACTTTTTGTAGCCACTATACTGTATGGAGGGCTGTTGGGGATTATAGTTGGGAGAATCATACTGTGATGGGTCACCATTCTTTGGCGGGAGGATTGAGGGGGGGGTATAGTAGGGTAATCATACCGTGCGTGTGGTACTGTGGAAGAATTAACTGTGGGGGTATACGGTGTTTGGGGGCACTTTTGTTTGCGTCATACTTTATCTATATATTATTCAAGGTTTTTTATCCTTTATTACATATTTAAATTAGGCTATCGGGCAATTTGCTTTTTACTGCTCTTACATTACACATATTTCAATATTTTCTTCTAAGATCTAGTAATTAAAATGTACTTTGTTCGTAGGACAACCCCTTTAAGTTTTTTCCATATGAACAAGTTAGTGGTTAAGAAAAAACTTCAATTGTAGACATTTTTTTTTTTTTTTAAAGGTCAAGGTTGGCCAGCGACTTTGTCCAAGCTTTTACTTTTGAGTCTCTGTGTATTTGAGTTTGACATCACTGATTCAGAGGCATCACGGTAATTAACCCTTGGCTTCGGTGCCTCATAAGAAAGCCAGCAGCAAGAGAAGAGAGTCTCCAATGGAAAATCCAAGAGAAAAGAGTAAAAGCAGAAGAGAAATGGAAAGATGGATTCTTAGCCCACACTCCGTGTCAAAGAAAAGGTCTAAGAGATTATTCACTGCAACATATGCCAGGCGCTGGGATCCTGTACTGTCCTGCCACAAATCAAACCGGGCAGCAGCAATAAAGAACAAGTACAAGCAGTGGCCAGAGAGCCTGGCTTCATTGAGAGGTAGCCTTATGTACAGACGTCATGACTAACCATAGGGTCAGACAGTCTATTGTTTAGTCTCATTGTAAGTTCGAGCTATTTCTTTTCAGAGAGTGACCGCTTCCATAAACTGTTGCACAGCTCAGCTTCTACTAGTTGACACATTAATGTGTAATGGATGTTAAAAACGTCAACTTGCAAATCTTATAAAGAATCACTTCGATCTATTTTTTTTTTTTTTAATTAATTTAATTATTAATCTCTCCGGGATGGGCTCCAGCGCCGTTCTGCTCCTCTTCTCCGTAAAGACACCACTAGCGATGAGCGAATATACTAGTTACTCGAGATTTCCGCTCGGGTGACCTCCGAGTATTTTTTAGTGTTCGGAGATTTAGTTTTCCTCACCTCAGCTGAATGATTTACATCTCTTAGCCAGCATAAGTACATGTGGGGATTCCCTAGCAACCAGGCAACCCCCACATGTACTTATGCTGGCTAACAGATATAAATCATTCAGCTGCGGCGATGAAAACTAAATCTCAGAGCACTAAAAAATACTCGGAGGACCCCCGAGCATGCTTGAGAAATCTCAAGTAACGAGTATATTCGCTCATCACTAGTCACCACAATTCAGACTAGCCAGCTGACTAAACCAGAGTGCTGACCTTGAAAAAAAAATGAACAGCACTTGGACCAATTTTGTTCAATTGGGCAGTGCAAATGAGCGATTTTTTTCACGGACGATGTTTGGAAAATAAAAAATAAAAAAATTACAGCATGCGGTTTCTTCCGTAAATCAGATGAGACTCACCCATTCAGGTCTATGGGAGTGTGAAAAAGAAAAAAAAAAAAAATCATCAGGTGCACAGTACAGCCTTGTATTGACGCTCCATAGACTTACATTGTTAAAGCCACTTTCGGGTCACAAAGTGCAGTGTGACCTAGAGAGTCTACAGAGGGGGACACGTCACTGAGAAGCAGAGCAGAATGGCACTAGATCACAGAGAGCGCACACTACCTTACAGGCACATACACACATTTCTTTAAAATATATATATATATGCGCTTCTTTACCCCCCAGCCATTTTCCGTTTTACTTTTTTCCTCCCCTTCTTCCAAGAGCTATAGCATTGTTATTTTTCAACCCCCTTAGCCATATGAGGGCTTGAATTTTTGCGGGATGAGTTTGTACTTTTGAATGACACTGCTGATGACTATGACTATGGTAAAATACAGTACTGGAAAAAAGAAAAAAAATTCGAATTGCGATGAAATTGTAAAAAATAAAAAAAAGTGCAATTCCACAACTGTTTTAAATTTTATTTACCATGTTCAGTATATGGGTAAACTGACCTGGCTATATAGTTTCCCAGGTCTGAAGGAGCATGCAGATAAAAACAACATATGCATGTTTTGGTAATTAAGTGGTGAAAAAAAAGGTTCCAAATTTGTATGAATAAAGTTTTTACGTTTGTTGCCATTTTCCGAAACCCATAGCGTTTCCATTTTTCAGGACCTGGGGCTGGGTGATTGCTTATTTTTTGCGCCTTTTTCTGAAGTTTTTATTGATGCGATTTTGAGGTAGATGCTAGGTTTTGATCGCCTCTTGCATTTTATTGCAATGTTGTAGCGACCAAAAGAAAATGTAATTCTGGAGTTTTGATTTCTTTTTTCTTCTTGTTAGCCATTTACCGATCAGATTAATTTAATTTATATTTTGATAGATCGGACATTTCTAAATGCAGCGATACTAAATGTGTGTATTTTTTTTAAATGGTTTTATTTTTAATACGGCAAAAAGGGGTTTGTTTGTTTTTTTGGGGGGTTTTTTTTTTAAATACTTTTTACTGTGTTCAGCAGTCCCCTCGGAGACTTGCATCTGCGATCTTCCGATCACCCATGCTATACATAGCAGTGCTTCAGCACTGCTATGTATATAAAAAACTACTGAATAGTGAGGACTTCTGAAAACCCCCGCTGTCATGACAACCCATCGGTGCCCTGCGATCATGTGACAAAGGCGCCGATGGGCGGGACTTGTGAAGCGCTTCCGGCTGGCGTGTATTAAATGCCGCTGCCAGTGATTGACCGACATTTCACTGGTTAATAGCCGAGGGTGGATCTCAGAACCACCTGTGGTTGTTACAGGCACTTGATGGCTAATCAGCCATCATGTGCGGGGACAGATGCGGGCTCAGCGCCAGAGACAGCATCAAAAGTAAATATACAGTACATCATCGATCACGAAGGTGTTACGTAAAAAAATATGCTAATCATACCAAAGTGTTCTGAAGTTTACATTGTTCCAATCTTGACATTTCACTGAATAAATGCGCAGTGGATGAAATACGTAAAACCATCTCACATATATCAAATATATAAATCTGAGCAAATCAAGTACTGGCCAATAACTTAAAAGGGTTTTCCAGGTTTGGGATGAAAGTCTGCTGTCACTCTACTATGATTACAGACTTTATAATCCTCAGAGTGCACACTGCGATGAAAGCCTATGATCAAGTGATCACAAGTATGCGATTTGCATATATGCGGTCACATGTCGACTAGTCGTGCTCGGTCTCACTCGATTCACTGGTACAGAGTGAGGACACGCATGTCTAGTTGGAATGTGGCCAGAAGTATGAAAATCACACACGAGGACGTATGACCACCCACTCATCGCTGGCACTCGGAAAACTTAACAGCGTGTGTTGTGCACTCTGAGGATTGAAAAGTCTCCAGTGACTTGATGACTGCAGACTTTCTCCACAAACCTGGATAACCCCTTTAAAGGGAATACATCATCATATATTTTGCTGTTTGATTTGAGAACCACAGGATGTAGGGCACAGACTAATATTTCAGCGATGTGGTACTGGGCTGCTTGTTGTAGTTTTAGTAAGATCACTGTTTTGTCAGTAGGAGATCATCACTAGAGGGCTAGTAAACCTGCTCCTGTGTATTCTACCATATTCAAGAACTTGCTGCCACCACCAATTGCCAGTTTTCTGCCTATGCACAGTGTACATAGAAAGTGGTAAATCTGTTTGGGCAGTGTTATAAAGAGCTCAGCATTCAGAGACCTAGCAGATCTTCAGCAGATAAAATAGTCTCTGCCCCTACAAAATACTGCTCTCAGTTTTCAATTGAACAAAATTATAATCTAGTTTCTACTCTTACCATTGGATGCCACCATTCGAAGTTTTTTTTGTTCTTCAAAACCTTTTTGAATTCTTAACGTTGCCCACTAGAAGCAAACAAACAACAAATCAATCCTCTTATTTATTAATCATTTGTGCTACATTTATTAGTGTAACTATCCGAAATATTTATTCTAAAAACAAAACAAAACTATAATGCTTTTAACAAGGAAGCACTGTCCAGAATATTACAGTTTAAATCGGTGATTTGCTTTTTGTTTTTTTCATTTAGGCTATTTTTCATTAGTTTCAGGAAACAACACATGCACATAGGCACAATGGTCTGACCCTGACCTTATATTTTGTATTGAAGTGTCTTCATGAGAGATTGTGCAATGGTCATTGTGAAGGGAGAATGGCGCAAGGTCAGTTGTGACATTGCCTACTGCAGTTATGGCGAACCTTTTACAGACCGAGTGTCCAAACTGCAACCTAAAACCCACCTATTTATTGCAAAGTGCCACTGCCAACATGGCAATTTAATCTAAATACTGAAGTTTAAGTTGATAAAAAAAAAAAAAAAAAAAACTCAGAGAGCAGGCAGGAGTATCTGTGAGTATCTGTGCATATGTGTATAGTACACAGAATATATTTTCTGTAGGCAGGAGATAGGATCAGAGGTCAGCCTGGATAAATCAGTGCATCAGTGACAGGACACAGATTTAGTGTCTGTGCTCACTGGTCAGCACAGTGTGGGGATGAGAAATCTGACACTGCACCAATCAGCCAACACGGAGCTTCAGACTTACCATCACTAAATCGCAGCTAATCTGTCAGGGCTGCTTCCCATCACTGCTGCTCTAATGACACAAATAGTAGATTGAATTGATGGCCGTTGGGTACTAGCTGCTGGAGATGAGTGGAGATCCTAGCCCTGTATGTGCAGATGTTTTGAACAGGCTGAAAGCGGGAGGCTGTACTAACCGGGAGGAGGAGCCAAGCAGATAGGGAATCGGGTTCCGCACCACACTGGGCTAAAGAGGGTAATGCTGCGTGCGTGCCTGCATACTCAGACACAGACACTGTACGATACACCAAAATAAACTTAATTTAAAATAGAAACCAAGAGGCCCCACAGGCCCCGAATCACATCATTGAGTTCATCGCCATACAATAAGAGAAAAAAAATGGATCTACCTGTGGCAATACATTTTTGTCTCCCGGATCACAGCATTATGGACTTGAAATAACTTGTGTTAAAAGGTAACTTCAAATCTCAGAGACAGAAGGGTCTGGGAACATAAGCTGATGATGACCTTTGACGCACTCAGTGCAGGAATGAATGTGTGGTATGGATTTATGTCTTTTTACATCAATTAAGGAATTTGCTCCTCAGACCATTGGGGTCATCACAACATAGAACCAGACCCCAATCAGAGAACAATAAAACATTCACCCCCTTTATCTATGAACTGTTCCAATATTTATGGACAAACATTTTAGCACTATTACATAATGGTGGTTCTGCTTCACGTCACCTGTCTTATCTATGGCATTTTTTTCTGGGCTGAATTGTGCATAAATATGTGATTTTTCAGAATTTGTATTAGTCTATGCCTGATTAAGGGACCTGCGTAGTCTGGAAAGCTTGCAATTTGTTACCATCTTTTCAGTTAGCCATTGAAAGGTATCAACCACTGAGGACTCTCAATTCTAAATATATTTTTCTCTTTTAGGTCCAACATTTGTCAAAGGAAAAAATAGGGGATATTGGCTGGTAGTGCCTAGTGGAAGTGGACACCCAGACGCAGCCGACTATGCTTAAGTGTCCGCCTCCAGTAGGAGTAAGCGCCCCAAAAAAAAAAGGTATTTTCTTCATCGCCTCTGCTGCTGGTGTCGGCGGGACTCGCACTGCACTCTGGTGATATCCAGGTGCAGGGTGATGTTTCCCACGCACCCATCGACTTATATGGGTGTGAGGAATCCGATTCTTGGGTGCAATCACAACATGCTGCGATTATGTTTGCATGCCGAATCGACATGAGAAAATAAATCGCAGATGTGAGCAGCACCATAGAGAACCATTGGGGCATGTGCAATCAGATTGCCGATTGCATCACAAGTTGGAATGAGCCCTAAGGGGTTAATTTACTTTTCTGTCAAACGGTGCCAGGTGTATACGAAAAAGGAGTAAATATTTAATTATTTTTTTCTTTAGTTTTGGGAAGAAGAATTACAAAATAAAGAACATTTTTAAAAAAAGATTATGTTCCCTCAGAAAAGCAGGGTCCTCTGACCTGGATCATGAAAATGTGCTGGATCTTATGTCTGGAATAAACAAACTTGCAATTGTGCAATATAGTTCATGCATTTAAAAAAATAGTAACCACAATTGGCACAATGTATTCAGATTGGCTTCTTTCAGTCTAATCTTTCACTTCCCAACTTAGGGTACCTGCAATCTTTTCTGGCAGACAATGGCATTGGTTAATAACCATTACACTCACTAGAAAGAAAAAAAAAAGTGTTTTTTATTATCTTGTTTGTGTCGTGATCAATAAAGAAGCTTAATAAAGGAATATATTTGGTGCCTTGCAAACTACTTGTTAGATTTGCTAGCAATATAATGACCAGTTATACTTTAAAATGACACCATTGGTTTTACCATATAGTGTACTGGAAAACAGGAATAAAAAAAAAAAAAAAAATCAAAGTGCGGTGAAATTGCAAAAATAATGCAATTCCACAATTGCATTTTGTTTTTTACCATGTTCACTAAATGTATAAAAAAAAAGCACCATTTTCCGAGACCTGCACAGTATTAATTTTTCATGATCTGGGGTTGGGTGAGGGCTTAATTTTGCGTGCCGAGCTGACATTTTTATTGATACCATTTTGGTATAGATACAATATTTTGATCGCCCGTTATTACATTTTATTGCAATATTGTGACGACCAAAAAACTGTTATTCTGGCATTTTGATTTTTCTTCTTGTTAGGCCCCTCTCACACATAAGTTTTTTGCCGTCAGTCACGATCCGTTGGCTCGACGGATCCGTCGCAGATTGTGAAAAACTGATGTGATGGACCCGACTAGCGGATCTGGCTAATTGGATCAGGGCAGGCTCAGTTAAAAAAAAAAAAAAAAAAACACGGAATCCGTCACTGGATTCTGTCATTTGTCGGATCTGGCGCCCATAGGGTTCCATTGTAGCAAACTACGTACGGCGACGGATCCGTTGCTGTCTTTCTTTGATGTGCACAAAAAACGTTACTTTGTCCGTTGTCTCCGGCCGCCGGACAAAATTTTCGACGGATCTGGCGAACGACGGATTAAAAGTGAGGCCATCCGTCACTAATACAAGTCTATGACAAAAAAAAAAAAAAAACGATCCGGCGGCAACAGTCACTGGATCCGTTCTTTGAAAATTCGACGGATTGCGACTGATGGCAAAACACTGATGTGTGAAAGGGGCCTTACCAGCGATTAACAAATCGGATTAATTATTTTTATATTTTGATTGGGTAATTCTGTACACAGCAATACCAAATATGTGTATTTTTATTGTTTTAATTTGAATGGGACAAAAGGGGGGGGCATTTGAATATATCTCTGTCTGTCTCTCTATCTACAGTGCCTTGCGAAAGTATTCAGCCCCCTGGAACTTTTCAACCTTTACCCACATATCATGCTTCAAAACATACAGATACCAAATGAAAATTTTTGGTGAAGAATCAACAACAAGTGGAACACAATTGTGAAGTTGAACGAAAGTTATTGGTTATTTTAAATTTTTGTGGAAATTCAAAAACTGAAAAGTGGGGCTTGCAATATTATTCGACCCCTTTAGCTTAATACTTTGTTGCGCCACCTTTTGCTGCGATTACAGCTGCAAGTCACTTGGGGTATGTCTCTATCAGTTTTGTACATCGAGAGACTGAAATTCTTGCCCATTCTTCCTTGGCAAACAGCTCGAGCTCAGTGAGGTTTGATGGAGATCGTTTGTGAACAGCAGTTTTCAGCTCTTTCCACAGATTCTCGATTGGATTGAGGTCTGGACTTTGGGTACCGTCACACAGTGCCATTTTCATCGCTACGACGGTACGATTCGTGACGTTCTAGCGATATCGTTACGATATCGTTGTGTCTGACACGCAGCAGCGATCAGGGACCCTGCTGAGAATCGTACATCGTAGCAGATCGTTTGGAACTTTCTTTCGTCGCTTGATCACCCGCTGACATCGCTGGATCGTTGTGTGTGACACCGATCCAGCGATGTGTTCGCTTGTAACCAGGGTAAACATCGGGTAACTAAGCGCAGGGCCGCGCTTAGTAACCCGATGTTTACCCTGGTTACCAGCGTAAACGTAAAAAAAACAAACAGTACATACTCACATTCCGGTGTCTGTCCTCCGGCGTCTCAGCTTCTCTGCACTGTGAGCGCCTGCCGGCCGGAAAGCGAGCACAGCGGTGACGTCACCGCTCTGCTTTCCGGCTATGGTGCTTACACAGTTGCAGAGAAGCAGAACGCCGGGGGACAGACACCGGAATGTAAGTATGTACTGTTTGTTTTTTTTACGTTTACGCTGGTAACCAGGGTAAACATCGGGTTACTAAGCGCGGCCCTGCGCTTAGTAACCCGATGTTTACCCTGGTTACCCGGGGACTTCGGCATCGCTCCAGCGCCGTGATTTCAAAGTGTGACCGCAGTCTACGACGCTGGAGCGATAATCATACGACGCTGCGACGTCACGGATCGTGCCGTCGTAGCGATGAAAATGGCACTGTGTGACGGTACCCTTTGACTTGGCCATTCTAACACTTGGATATGTTTATTTGTGAACCATTCCATTGTTGATTTTGCTTTGTTTGGGATCATTGTCTTGTTGGAAGACAAATCTCCGTCCCAGTCTCAGTTCTTTTACAGACTCCAACAGGTTTTCTTCAAGAATGGTCCTGTATTTGACTCCATCCATCTTCCCATCAATTTTAACCATCCTCCCTGTCCCTGCTGAAGAAAAGCAGGCCCAAACCATGATGCTGTCACCACGTTTGACAGTGGGGATGGTGTGTTCAGGGTGATGAGCTGTGTTGCCTTTAAGCCAAACATATCGTTTGGCATTGTTGCCAAAAAGTTCGATTTCTGTTTCACCTGACCAGAGCACAGAGGTGTATCTAGCCTTTCCTGCACCCAGGGCAAAGGATCAGTTTGGTGCCTTAACTCTATTGAAACTGTATGACCAAGCCAAGGTACATTCCTGAATCCCCATAATGTTAAAATAGATACCAATAAAAGTAAAATTAATTGAGACATCAGTAGGTTAAGTGTTTTTGAATATCCATATTGAATCAGGAGCCCCATATAATCCTGCATGAAGGTTAATAATGGCCCCATAATATGCTCCATAGATACATTTGTCCAATATAGTGCTGCAGAAACGTTGATTATGGCCCCATAACATGCTCCATAGACACATTTGCCCAATATAGTGCTGCAGAAATGTTGATTATGGCCCCATAAGATGCTCCATAAAGATATTTGCCCCATATAGTGCTGCAGAAACGTTATGGCCCCATAAGATGCTCCATACAGTCACTTGCCCCATTATGGTGCTGCATAAACGTTATGGCCCCATAAGATGCTCCATACAGACACTTGCCCCATTATAGTGCTGCACAAACGTTATGGCCCCATAAGATGCTCCATACAGTCACTTGCCCCATTATGGTGCTGCATAACCGTTATGGCCCCATAAGATGCCCCATACAGACACTTGCCCCATTTGCTGTTGCTGCGATTAAAAAAAAAAAAAATCACATACTCACCTCTCCGTCGCTCAGGCCCCCGGCACTTTCAATATTCACCTGCTTCTCGTTGAAGCCGCCGCTCCATCTTCAGCGTCTTCTGCACTGATGTTCAGGCAGAGGGCACGCACTAACTACGTCACCGCGCCCTCTGACCTCAGCGTCACTGCAGAAGACGCTGAAGACGGAGCGGCAGCCGGAACGAGGAGCAGGAGAATATCTCGCAGCGCTCCCCTCCCCATTTTACTCACCTGCTCCTGGCGTGGTGCAGTCCCTGTTTCCCCGGCAGCTTCTTCCTGTACTGAGCGGTCACCGTTACCGCTCATTAAAGTAATGAATATGCGGCTCCACCCCTATGGGAGGTGGAGCCGCATATTCATTACTGTAATGAGCGGTACCATGTGACCGCTCAGTACAGGAAGAAGCTGGGGCGCCGGGGACCACACCAGGAGTAGGTGAGTATAATTAGACAGCCCCCGCTCCCCCTGCCCTGCCGACCCCTGGGTATGACTCGACGAGGAGCCTCCTTGGACCGCCGCATCATCAGGCGGCACGCTGGTGTCCCCTGTTGGCTGCGCCCGGGTCACATGCCCGGCTGCCCCCCCCGGATACGCCACTGCCAGAGCACCTTCTTCCACATGTTTGGTGTGTCTCCCAGGTGGCTTGTTGTAAACTTTAACACTTTTTATGGATATCTTTGAGAAATGGGTTTCTTCTTGCCACTCTTCCATAAAGGCCAGATTTGTGCAGGGTACGACTGATTGTTGTCCTATGGACTGTCTGTCCCACCTCAGCTGTAGATCTCTGCAGTTCATCCAGAGTGATCATGGGCCCCTTGGCTGCATCTCTGATCAGTCTTCTCCTTGTTTGAGATGAAAGTTTAGAGGGAAGGCCGGGTCTTGGTAGATTTGCAGTGGTACGATACTCCTTCCATTTCAATATGATCGCTTGCACAGTGCTCCTTGGGATGTTTAAGGTATTAAAAATCATTTTGTACCCAAATCCGGCTTTAAACTTCTCCACAACAGTATGACGGACCTGCCTGTTGTGTTCCTTGGTCTTCATGATGCTCTCTGTGCTTCAAACAGAACCCTGAGACTATCACAGAGCAGGTGCATTTATACGGAGACTTGATTACACACAGTTGGATTATATTTATCATCATTAGGCATTTAGGACAACATTGGGTCATTCAGAGATCCACAATGAACTTCTGGAGTGAGTTTGCTGCACTGAAAGTAAAGGGGCCGAATAATATTGCACGCCCCACTTTTCAGTTTTTGAATTACCACAACAATTTAAACTAAGCAATAAATTTCATTCAACTTCACAATTGTGTTCCACTTGTTGTTGATTCTTCACCAAAAATTTACATTTGGTATCTCTATGTTTGAAGCATGATATGTGGGAAAAGGTTGAAAAGTTCCAGGGGGCCAAATACTTTCGCAAGGCACTGCATCTCTCCCCATCTTTCGTTCCCTGAAAACTGCCCACACTGAAAACTGCCAATTGCAGCATCACAAAGTTTCAGATCTATGATATTTGAGATACAAGGTGAGGATGTTCCCATGATATGTGATCAACTTGTGATTTACAGTTGACCTACTGTAAAACTGATGAAGATCTGTGGTTTGTAGCAGTCTGTCATTATCAGCAATAGATATAGTCTGCTCTCATCTCTCACTGATTCTGCCTTACTCCTCGCACACGCCCAGAACAGCAGCACAGGCAGCACCAGCAGCAGTGTGATCCAGAGGAGCCATCACTGCTATCAGGGCTCACAAAAGTATTGTCAAACTGTCATACTCGCGCCCAGACTGGTTGGCGCGGGCGTGCGGAGGTGTGTGGCCCCACTGTGCCACAGACCAAACCTCCCTGGAAGGGGCGTAACTAAGTAGCTTCCTAGGTGTTCGCTGGAGCCTCTGATGGTGAGGTCAGACTTGTGCAATAGGAAGCTACCAGGTACCACTCCAGGGTGGAGTCTGGTTGTGGCTGCTGATCCCACCGGGGAACGGAACATAGACAAGCAAGCGGGCACGGCTGGCACATAGGCAGGCAGACGGGTACAACAGGAACACTGTCAGGCAGGCGGGCACGGCTGGCTCTCTGGTAGGGAGGCGGGCACGGCTGGCTTTCTGGAAAGGTAGGCGGGCACGGCTGGCTCTCTGGCAGGACTGGTGGGAAAGACTGGTACACTGGAAGAACCGGTAGGGACCGGTCTGCAGGCAGGTATGTAGAACGGGTAAGAACCTGTTCAGACAAGAGGACCTAGGAATAAGTAGATAAAGACCGCAAGAGCGGATGCAGAGCGAAAGCACAGGAGCTAGAGCCAAGAACAGAAATGCAGGAGGCGGAGCCAAGAGCAGGAGGCGGAGCCAAGTGCAGACAGGCAGGAGGCGGAGCCAAGGGCTGGCGGCGGAGCCAAGTGCAGGGGAGGTAGAACCGCAAGGAGCGGAGCCAGGTAGAACCGCAAGGAGCGGGGCCAGGTAGAACCGCAAGGAGCGGAGCCAGGTAGAACCGCAAGGAGCGGAGCCAGGTAGAACCGCAAGGAGCGGAGCCAGGTAGAACCGCAAGGAGCGGAGCCAGGTAGAACCGCAAGGAGCGGAGCCAGGTAGAACCGCAAGGAGCGGAGCCAGGTAGAACCGCAAGGAGCGGAGCCAGGTAGAACCGCAAGGAGCGGAGCCAGGTAGAACCGCAAGGAGCGGAGCCAGGTAGAACCGCAAGGAGCGGAGCCAGGTAAGAACCGCAAGGAGCGGAGCCAGGTAGAACCGCAAGGAGCGGAGAGGAGCTGCGGGAGAGGTCTCTGCAGCAAAGCTGAGCAGAGCCACAAGGAATGTGGAGAGAAGCTGCAGCAAGGGATAACTGCAACAGCAGAAGATAAGCAGAGTAGAAAGGAGCAGAAACGTAGAAGTGAGGAGCAGAGGTAAAGTCACAAAGGTACAGAGCAGGCAGAGCTGCAAGAGTGCGGAGTGTAAGCAGACTGAGAATACAAGGAAAGACAACAGGGAAGGAAGCCAAAGACTAGGAGACCGAGGTAAGACTAAGTGCAGACAAGGCAATGGAACAAGACACAAGGACAAAGACACTGGGACCAGGATATACTGCCTCCTGGTGGGCGGACAACAAGACCAAGGAAATAACACAGAAAATCCTCCAGAGAGGGAGTAACTCAGAGGCAAGACACTAACTGAGCTAACACATTGCACAGGCCCAGAACACTGGGTGGAGCTGCACTATATACTGGAGGCCTCTTGGTAATTGGTCAGGAACAGATGCACCTGATTCCTATAAGAACCAGAGAGTTCAGGCGCCGGCCCCCTTTACACACACAGCCATGAAGCATGCAGGAGAGCAGAGACATAGAACATGGTGCTGGCAAGAAACAGAAACCACAACATGACCTGGAGCAGTGGGTAAGATAGTGTGAGAGATGTGAGGCCATGCCGTGATGCCAGCAGAGTTGTTACAAGTATCACTGTATTATCTGTGGAGTTACATGGGACTGCAGGTCACATTTAATACATCATGTCAGTGGGAGCCCACCAAAAGCAGGGTGCTGCTGGCTGAGACAGATGCCCAGAAGGCACAGGAGAAAAGTGAGATGCTGTCAAAATCTGTCAGAGGAGCCGGAAGTGCCAGAGCAGCGCCGCTCTCCCATTGACTTCAGTGGCAGTGAATCTGGGCCATGCACTTTCTTCCCTATCCACTCATGACTACCAAGAGTAAGAGTGAGCAGATCCTATATACGGTAGTTATGTATCATACACATATACTGCAGGTGTAGACAGGCATAGGATGAAAGAAAATGCAGAGTGGATTTGAATAAGGGTCCAGGTGCTCCAGGTGCGCCGAACGTCTGTGGAGCAAATCTAATCTACCCGAAGATTTCATCCATTATAAGTTCATGCTAAAAACATACAACTCTGCCCTTCACCTCTCCAAACAAACCTATTTCAACACCCTCATCACCTCACTGTCCAATAACCCTAAACGTCTCTTCGACACTTTCCAGTCCCTACTCAACCCAAGAGAGCAGGCCCCAACCACAGATCTCCGCGCTGACGATCTGGCCAATTACTTCAAAGAAAAAATTGACCACATTCGCCAGGAAATCATCTCCCAATCTCTTCATACCAGGCACTGTCCTCCCTCCCCCACTGCATCTAGTTCACTCTCTGACTTTGAACCAGTTACAGAAGAAGAAGTAAGCAGGCTCCTTGCATCTTCTCGCCCGACCACTTGCACCAGTGACCCCATTCCGTCACATCTCCTCCAGTCCCTTTCCCCGGCTGTCACCTCTCACATAACAAAAATATTCAACCTTTCCCTCACTTCCGGTATTTTTCCCTCCTCATTTAAGCATGCCATCATACATCCATTACTTAAAAAACCTTCCCTCGACCAAAATTGTGCCGCTAATTATAGACCTGTCTCTAAGCTTCCCTTCATCTCTAAACTCCTGGAACGCCTGGTCCACTCCCGTCTTACCCGCTATCTCTCAGATAACTCTCTTCTCGACCCTCTTCAATCTGGCTTCCCCTCTTTACACTCTACTGAAACTGCCCTCACTAAAGTCTCTAATGACCTACTAACAGCTAAATCTAATGGTCACTACTCCATGCTAATTCTCTTGGATCTTTCTGCAGCATTCGACACTGTGGATCATCAGCTACTCCTCACTATGCTCCGCTCCATCGGCATCAAGGACACTGTTCTCTCTTGGTTCTCCTCCTATCTCTCTGACCGATCCTTCACTGTATGTTTTGCTGGTTCCTCCTCCTCTCACCTTCCCCTTACTGTTGGGGTTCCTCAAGGATCAGTCCTAGGCCCCCTCCTCTTCTCTTTGTATACTGCCCCTATTGGACAAACAATCAGTAGATTTGGTTTCCAGTACCATCTCTATGCTGACGACACCCAATTATACACCTCTTCTCCTGCTTTCACTCCGACCTTCTTAGAAAACACCAGTGATTGTCTTACAGCTGTCTCTAACATGTCCTCCCTCTATGTGAAACTGAACCTGTCAAAAACTGAACTCCTCGTGTTCTCTCCCTCTACTAACCTACCTTTGCCTGACATTGCCATCTCCGTGTGCGGTTCCACCATTACTCCCAAGCAACATGCCCGCTGCCTTGGGGTCATCCTTGATTCCGAACTTTCGTTCACCCCCCACATCCGATCACTGGCTCGCTCTTATCTGCATCTCAAAAATATTTCTAGAATTCGCCCTTTTCTTACTTTCGACTCTGCAAAAACTCTTACTGTCTCACTTATGCATTCTCGTCTGGACTATTGTAACTCTCTACTAATCGGCCTCCCTCTTGCCAAACTCTCCCCGCTCCAATCTGTCCTGAATGCTGCTGCCAGGATCATATTCCTCACCAACCGTTACACCGATGCCTCTACCTTGTGCCAGTCATTACACTGGCTACCCATCCACTCCAGAATCCAGTACAAAACTACTACCCTCATCCACAAAGCACTCCATGGCTCAGCACCACCCTACATCTCCTCTCTGGTCTCAGTCTACCACCCTACCCGTGCCCTCCGCTCCGCTGATGACCTCAGGTTAGCATCCTCAATAATCAGAACCTCCCATTCCCGTCTCCAAGACTTTACACGTGCTGCGCCGATTCTTTGGAATGCACTACCTAGGTTAATACGATTAATCCCCAATCCCCACAGTTTTAAGCGTGCCCTAAAAACGCATTTGTTCAGGCTGGCCTACCGCCTCAACGCATTAACCTAACAATCCCTGTGTGGCCTAAAAGAAAAAAAAAATAAATTAATTAAAAAAAAAAAATAAAAAAACATAATGAGGTTCCTCACATCATGTTCTCATACACTCTATGCAGTCAATAGCCTCTGTGTCTGTACTGCTACATACTTAGGCTGTTAACTGGTTCATGCAGCTTTACATGAACACCCGAGCCTTACACTATGGCTGGTCCAAATAACTAAAGCAATTGTTACCATCCACCTCTCGTGTCTCCCCTTTTCCTCATAGTTTGTAAGCTTGCGAGCAGGGCCATCATTCCTCCTGGTATCTGTTTTGAACTGTGATTTCTGTTATGCTGTAGTGTCTATTGTCTGTACAAGTCCCCTCTATAAGTTGTAAAGCGCTGCGGAATATGTTGGCGCTATATAAATAAAATTATTATTATTATTATTATTATTATTATTATTATTATTATTATTATTATTATTATTATTATTATTATTATTATTATTATAAGGGTCTCTCTAGGCCCACACACACCACAATGAGAGTGGAATTATTTTATTATTATTTTTTAGCACAGTGGAATGACAACTCCTAAGAACAGAATCTGTACTCTGGGACTAGGTATGAATGAACCGAACCTGTAGAACCTGGAGAAGCAAACTTTGTTGAAATCCATTCTGCATTTTCTTTGCTGCCAGTGTTGTGCTGTATTGCATTTCAATGGAGCCCATGGAAGTCAAGGACTATCACCCGGCGGCTAATTATTTGCAGGTTTGCAATGTTTGTTTAATAAACTGAAGTTATTGTTATTAGACCTCATTAACAAAACTGTTCTTAATTAACTTGTGGGTAGTTTTCTGTGTGGGCAATTTTCGCCGACATTCTTCTATGCTGCAGATCATCTCACCTATAACTATAGTATTCTCCTACCCTGCAGAGCATCTCACATATACATGAATACTATTCCCCTGTCCTGCAGAGCATCTCACCAATACTTCTATATTATTCTTCTGCCCTGCAGAGCATCTCACGTATACATGCATTTACCATCCCCCTGTCCTGCAAAGGACTTAACCTATAATTCAGTATGTATGCAATTTTCTGTGGGCATTTTTCACATCATGTGGACATCCTCACTGTCATGATTCCCCAATGGCATGGGAACATCAGAAACACAAAATAACAGACTAGCCCCCGGGTGATGGAAACTCAAGCTGACCGTGACCTAAATCTACCACACAACTAACAGTAGCCAGGAAGCATTCCTACGGCTGCCTAGATGCCATGCGCCAGCCGGAGAACTAACTACGCCTGGAAGAGGAAGGAATAGACCTGGCTTACCTCTAGTGAAATTCCCCAAAGATGATAGTAGCCCCCACATATATTAACGGTGAGTTCAGAGGAAAAGACATACACAGTATGAAGGTAGATTTAGCAAAGCGAGGTCCACTTACTAGATAGAGGAAGGATACAAAAGAGGACCTCACGGTCAGCTGAAAAACCCTTTCAAAAACCCATCCTGAAATTACTTTAAGACTCCTGTGTCAACTCATGACACAGGAGTGGCAATTTCAGTCCACAAGAGCTTCCAGTAACAGGAACTGACAAACTGTAAACTGGACAAAAAATACAAAACAAAAAGGACAAGAGTCCACTTAGCTGATCAGCAGACTGGTAGCAGGAACATGCAACTGAAAGACTCAGGTTACAATGATGACCGGCAAGGAAGTGACTGGAGAGCAAGGCTAAATAGGGAACTCCCAAAACTGATGGAAGCAGGTGAGCTGAGGCAGAAAAGAACACACAAGTCTCCAGTACCACCAGCCACCACTAGGGGAGCCCAAAAAGCGGATCACAACAGTACCCCCCCCTTAAGGAGGGGGCACCGAACCCTCACAAGAACCGCCAGGGCGACCTGGATGAGCCCTATGAAAGGCACGAACCAAATCCGAGGCATGAACATCAGAGGCAGTTACCCAAGAATTATCTTCCTGACCATAGCCCTTCCATTTAACCAGATACTGGAGTCTCCGCCTGGAAATACGGGAGTCCAAGATCTTCTCTATAACGTACTCCAATTCACCCTCAACCAGCACAGGAGCAGGAGGCTCAGCAGAAGGAACCACCGGCACCTCGTATCTCCGCAACAACGACCGATGGAACACATTATGGATAGCGAAAGATGCCGGGAGGTCCAAACGAAAGGAAACAGGGTTAATAATCTCCAAAATCCTATAGGGACCGATGAACCGAGGCTTAAATTTAGGAGAAGAAACCCTCATTGGGACAAAACGGGAAGACAACCACACCAAGTCCCCAACACGAAGGCGAGGACCAACCCGACGCTGGCGGTTAGCAAACCGCTGAGTCCTCTCCTGGGACAAATTCAAATTGTCCACCACTTGTTCCCAAATCCGATACAACCGATCCACCACAGCATCTACTCCAGGACAATCCGAAGACTCCGCCTGACCAGAAGAAAAACGGGGATGAAACCCCGAATTGCAAAAGAAAGGGGAAACCAAAGTGGCCGAACTAGCCCGATTATTAAGAGCAAACTCCGCCAACGGCAAAAAGGCAACCCAATCATCCTGATCCGCAGACACAAAACACCTCAAATACGTCTCTAAAGTCTGATTAGTTCGCTCCGTCTGGCCATTAGTCTGAGGATGGAAGGCAGACGAAAAAGACAAATCAATGCCCAACCTGGCACAGAATGCCCGCCAAAATCTAGAAACGAACTGGGTACCCCTATCAGAAACGATATTTTCAGGAATACCATGCAAGCGAACCACATTTTGAAAAAACAAAGGAACCAACTCAGACGAGGAAGGCAACTTCGGCAATGGCACCAAATGAACCATCTTAGAAAAACGGTCACACACCACCCAGATAACAGACATCCTCTGAGAGACAGGAAGATCAGAAATAAAGTCCATCGAGATGTGCGTCCAAGGCCTCTTCGGAATAGGCAAGGGCAACAACAACCCGCTAGCCCTAGAACAACAAGGCTTGGCCCGAGCACACACACATCACAAGACTGCACAAAAACACGCACATCTCGAGACAAAGATGGCCACCAGAAGGATCTAGCCACCAAATCCCTGGTACCAAAAATTCCAGGATGACCCGCCAGCGTAGAAGAATGAACCTCCGAGATGACTCTACTGGTCCAATCATCAGGAACAAACAGTCTACCAGGTGGACAGCGATCAGGTCTATCCGCCTGAAACTCTTGCAAAGCACGTCGCAGATCTGGGGAAATAGCGGATAATATCACCCCATCCTTAAGGATACCTGTAGGTTCCGAATCACCAGGGGAATCAGGCTCAAAACTCCTAGAAAGGGCATCTGCCTTCACATTCTTAGAACCTGGTAGATATGAGACCACAAAATTAAACCGAGAGAAAAACAACGACCAGCGCGCCTGTCTAGGATTCAGGCGCCTGGCAGACTCAAGATAAATCAGATTCTTGTGATCAGTCAAAACCACCACCTGATGTTTAGCACCCTCAAGCCAATGACGCCACTCCTCAAATGCCCACTTCATGGCCAAAAGCTCCCGATTACCGACATCATAATTTCTTTCGGCGGCAGAAAATTTTCGAGAAAAGAACGCACAAGGTCTCATCACTGAGCAATCGGAAATTTTCTGCGACAAAACCGCCCCCGCTCCGATCTCGGAAGCATCGACCTCAACCTGAAAGGGAAGAGAGACATCAGGCTGGCGCAACACAGGGGCAGACGAAAAGCGGCGCTTAAGTTCCCGAAAGGCCTCCACAGCGGCAGAGGACCAATTGGCAACATCAGCACCCTTCTTAGTCAAATCCGTGAGAGGCTTAGCAACACCAGAAAAACCAGTTATAAATCGACGATAAAAATTAGCAAAGCCCAAGAACTTCTGAAGACCCTTTAGAGAAGTAGGCTGCGTCCAGTCACAAATAGCCCGAACCTTGACAGGGTCCATCTCAACAGAAGGGGAAAAAATGTACCCCAAAAAGGAAATCTTTTGAACCCCAAAAACACACTTAGAACCCTTTACACACAGAGAATTCTCCCGCAAGACCTGAAAAACCCTCCTGACCTGCTGAACATGAGACTCCCAGTCCTCAGAAAAAATCAAAATATCGTCCAAATACACAATCATAAATTTATCCAGATATTCACGGAAAATATCATGCATAAAGGACTGAAAAACTGAAGGTGCATTAGAAAGGCCGAAAGGCATTACTAAATACTCAAAGTGGCCCTCAGGCGTATTAAATGCGGTTTTCCACTCATCCCCTTGCTTAATTCGCACCAAATTATACGCCCCACGGAGATCAATCTTGGAGAACCACTTAGCCCCCCTTATGCGAGCAAACAAATCAGTAAGCAGCGGCAACGGATACTGATATTTGACAGTAATTTTATTCAGGAGTCGATAATCAATACAAGGCCTCAGCGAGCCATCCCTTTTAGAGACAAAGAAAAACCCAGCTCCTAAAGTTGATGAAGAAGGATGAATATGTCCCTTTTCCAGGGACTCCTTAACATACTCTCGCATGGCAGCATGCTCAGGTACAGATAGGTTAAACAAACAACCCTTAGGAAATTTACTGCCTGGAATCAGATCTATGGCGCAATCACACTCTCTGTGGGGAGGGAGAGAACCAATTTTAGGCTCTTCAAAAATATCCCCAAAATCCGACAAAAATGCCGGAACCTCAGAGGGAATAGATGACGAGATAGAAACCAAAGGTATGTCCCCATGAGCCCCCCGACATCCCCAGCTTAACACAGACATAGTTTTCCAGTCCAGTACTGGGTTATGAGATTGCAACCATGGTAATCCAAGCACTAACACATCATGTAAATTATGCAACACGAGGAAGCGAATCATCTCCTGATGGTCTGGAGTCATACGCATAGTCACTTGCGTCCAGAACTGTGGTCTATTACAAGCCAGAGGTGTAGAATCAATACCCTTCAGAGGTACAGGAACTTCCAGAGGCTCCAAATCAAACCCACAGCGCCTGGCGAAGGACCAATCCATGAGACTCAGAGCGGCGCCAGAGTCCACATAGGCATCCACGGTAATAACTGATAATGAACAAATCAGAGTTACAGACAGAAGAAATTTAGACTGTAAAGTGCCAATAGAAACAGACTTGTCAACCTTCCTAGTACGTTTAGAGCATGCTGATATAACATGCGCGGAATCACCACAGTAGAAGCACAAGCCATTTTTGCGCCTATAATTCTGCCGCTCGCTTCTTGACAGAATTCTGTCACATTGCATTTTCTCTGGCGTCCCTTCAGAAGATACCGCCAAATGGTGCACGGGTTTGCGCTCCCGCAAACGCCGATCAATCTGAATCGCCATTGTGATGGACTCATTCAGACCTGTGGGCGTAGGAAACCCCACCATGACATCCTTAACGGCATCAGAAAGGCCTTCTCTGAAAATTGCCGCTAGGGCACACTCATTCCACTGAGTAAGCACAGACCATTTACGAAATTTTTGGCAGTATATCTCAGCTTCATCTTGCCCTTGAGACAGGGCCATTAAGGCTTTTTCAGCTTGAATCTCCAAATTAGGTTCCTCATACAGCAACCCTAAAGCCAGAAAAAACGCATCCACATTGAGCAACGCAGGATCCCCTGGTGTCAATGAAAATGCCCAATTTTGAGGGTCACCTCGCAGCAAAGAAATCACAATCTTAACCTGCTGAACAGGATCTCCAGAGGAGTGAGGTCTGAGAGAAAGGAATAATTTACAATTACATTTGAAATTCAGAAACCGAGATCTATCTCCGGAAAATACCTCTGGTGTAGGAATCTTAGGTTCAGAAATAGGAGTACATATAACATAATCTTGTAAATTCTGAACCTTCGTAGCAAGATTATTTAAACCTGCAGCCAAACTCTGAGAGTCCATCCTTACACCGGAGAGATCAGAGCCATTCAAGGATTAGAAGGAGAGAAAGGCAAGGCTGTAAATAGAGCAGAAATACAACTGAGCCAACTAAGTAGCAAACATGTGAGGAAAAAAAAAAAAAATCTACAGACTTCTTTTACTCTCCTTTCTTCTGCCAATTGCTTTAACAGTGGCCGGTCATACTGTCATGATTCCCCAATGGCATGGGAACATCACATGGGAACACAGGAGTGGCAATTTCAGTCCACAAGAGCTTCCAGTAACAGGAACTGACAAACTGTAAACTGGACAAAAAATACAAAACAAAAAGGACAAGAGTCCACTTAGCTGATCAGCAGACTGGTAGCAGGAACATGCAACTGAAAGACTCAGGTTACAATGATGACCGGCAAGGAAGTGACTGGAGAGCAAGGCTAAATAGGGAACTCCCAAAACTGATGGAAGCAGGTGAGCTGAGGCAGAAAAGAACACACAAGTCTCCAGTACCACCAGCCACCACTAGGGGAGCCCAAAAAGCGGATCACAACACCTCACCTTGCACCTCAAATATCATAGATCTGAAACTTTGTGATGCTGCAATTGGCAATTTTCCGTGTGGGCAATTTTCCAAGTGGGCAATTTTCTGGTCACCATCTCTCTCCCCCCATCTATCTTTATTTATTTATACACACACTCTTCCTTCTCACCCCCAATTGGGGGTGATTTTTGTAGGCCTCATTCTCGGGTCATCTACTGTACCAGAGGCCAGGGAGTTTGAGGGTTCTGCGCAGGGTCTTAGTTGTTCCCAGCATTGGACTTTTCTGAACAGAGAGCTCAGATGTTGCTCCTGGGATCTGTTGTAGCCATTCTTCCAACTTAGGGGGTCACTGCTCCAAGTGCTCCTATCACCACTGGAATCACTGTTGCTTCACCTTTCACATCATCTCCAGTTCTCCTTTGAGGCCCTGGTATTTCTTCAGCTTCTCATATTCCTTCTTTCTGATGTTGCGGTCACTTGGCACTGCCACATCTATTATCATTGCTGTTTTCTGACATTTGTCTACTATCACAATGTCTGGTTGGTTAGCCAACACCTGCTTATCTGTCTTATCTTTAAGTCCCACAGGATTTTAGCCCTTTCATTCTCCACCACATTCTTTGGGGTATGCCAACCTGGACTTAGGGGGGACTTAATGTGCAGATGTTCCTGTATAGAATTCCCGCTACTTGGTTGTGGCGTTCGGTATACGCTGTTCCTGCTTGCATTTTGCATCCTGCCACTATGTGTTGGATGGTTTCTGAGGCTTCTTTGCATTGTCTGCACCTTGGGTCTTGTCTTGTGTGGTAGATTCCTGCATCTATGGATCTGGTACTTAGTGCTTGCTCTTGTGCAGCCTCGGATTCCAGCTTTCTCCAGCCATTGGTAGGATTTCTCCATGTCAGTCACCTCCATTATCTGTCGATGGTACATCCCATGCAGCGGCTTGTCTTGCCATGGCGCTTCATGTTCCTGTTCTTCCTTCCAGATCTGTTGTTCTTGCCGCCTTAGGCTTTCTCTAAGCATCTTTTGGTGCCATTTTTCTGATGTAATCCTGAATACTCCTGGTTTCATCCATGATGGTGGCTTGGATGCTTATCAAGCCTCGACCATCCTTCTTTCTGTTGGTATACAATCTTTGGGTGCTAGACTTAGGGTGGAGACCTACATGCATTGTGAGGCGTCTTCATATCTGCAGCTTTCATCTATTCTTCTTTTGGCCAGCACACTATACCAGCAGGGTATCTGAAAAATGGCAGGGTCTATGTATTGATGGTGTGGATTTTATTCTTCCCATTCCACTCCATCAGTCTTGACTACCTTGCCTCTCTATTACCAAGCTGCCGCACTTCTCCAGTCCGAAGTACATCCCGATGTCTTCGTTGTAGATCCTTGTCAGCTGAATCAGTGAATTGATGTCCCGCTCGTTTTTCGCATACAGCTTTATGTCATCCATGTAGAAGTGGTGGCTGATGGTGCTTCCATTCTTTAACTTGTATGCATAGCCAGACTCTAATTATCTGACTGAGGGGGTTCAAGCCTATGCAGAACAGCAATGGGGACAGTGCATCACTTTGGTATATGCCGCATTTGATGGTCACTTATGCTAGTTGTCTTGAGTTAACTTCCAATGTTGTTCTCCATAGGGCCATTGAGTTTCTAAGGAAGGTTCTTAAATTCCTGTTGACATTGTAGGGAGCCAAGCATTCACTGGTCCATGTGTGTGGCATTGAGTCATAGGCTTTCCTGTAGTCAATCCAGGATGTGCTGAGATTAGTCTGTCTGGGTCTTGAGCAACTGCTCGGTCTACTAGGAGCTGGTGCTTAGAGCCTCTGGTGTCAGTCTCAATGCTTTTCTGAGCTGGATTCACGTACTGGTTCATATGGTTCTATAGCTTGGTGGCTATGATGCCTGATAGGAGTTTCCATTTTGTTGTAAGGCAGGTTATTGGGCGGTAGTTGGATGGAACTGTTCCTTCGTAAGGTTCCTTCATGATCAGCACTGTTCTTCCTTGTGTTAGCAAAGCTGGGTAGTGGCCTGTTTATAGCAGTTAGTTTATCTACTTTGCCATGCGTTCATGTACTGCTGTTCATTTCTTTAGCCAGTAGGTGTGGAACATGTCTGGGTCAGGTGCTGTCCAGCTCTTCATGTTCTTTACCCGCTGCTGGATATCTGCTTCTGTAATGGTGACTGTTTCTTGCTCTAGGCGATTGCTGTGTTTCATTCTCAGATCTTGCAGCCATATTGCACTGGTGTTGTGTGTTTTTTCCGTCTCCCATATATTCCTCTAGTATTGTTCAGTCTCTGAATTGGTGTTGCTGCCTTTGTGCTGTTACTCTGCACTTCGGAGTACACCTTGGATGGTTCTTTGGAGAACAGGGCATTTATCTTCTTGGCCTATGGGTGCAGGATGCGTCGCTGCCTGTGAAAAGCAGGAATAAAGAAGCGGGTCCTGCCTTTTCAAAGAAAGCATGCGTGGAAGAATTTCCCGTCTTTCTCTTTTTACTATTGATGCTGCCTATGCAGTTAAAAATAATTTAAAAAAAACAAAACGCAATATTCTCACCTACCGGCGTTCCCGCGCAGCGTCACCGATCTTCCCGGCAGCTAGCGTTACTTCCTAGTAATACATTGCAAAATCTTGCGAGAAGTCGCGGTCTCACGAGACCGCGACTTCTCGCGAGACTTCACAATGTATTACTAGGAACGCTAGCTGCCGGGAGCATTGATGCGCGGGAACGTCGGTAGGTGAGAATACTGCGATTTTTTATTTTTTAAAACCTGGTTTGTGTTGTGTGTGCGTTTTCACGCATACACAACAGGTGCACATAGGCTCAACAGGTCCGTCAGAAAGACGGGCCCAGTGCACACGTTTTCCACAATCTGCACAGGATTCGTCATTTCAACGTCTTGACGGATCCTGTGCAGATTTGGAAGACGAAAGTCTGAAAGAAGCCTTACACACGCCCTAACACAGGACAATGTGCTGCGGATAACGATGATTTTTAGAGGGACGCTAAACAGGTTTTTTCCACCTAATCTTAGAGTAGCGTAACGAAGAGACAGAAAGCTTAATTCCAGCGATGTGTTGCTGCCTGGGCTGCTTAGTGCAGTTTTGAGAAAAATCAGTTTTAATCTGCAGTAGATCATCATTAGAGGACTAGTAAATCTGAAGCCAAGTAGTCCTGCATATTCATGAGCTCAGTATAACCCCACCCCTACCACCAATTGGGAGCTTTTTTCTCATGTACAGTGTATGCAGGAAGCTGTAAATCAGTGGAGCGGAGATATACAGAGCTCAGCATTCTGATAACTGCCAGATCCTCAGCACATAAAACAGTGATTTTATCAAAGTAACAGTAAGCAGCTCAGTAAGTGACAAATCACTGGAATAAGGGTCTCTGATAGTACATTTTGCTGTTCTCAGATGGGGTATCAAAAACCGGGTGTCAAATTCTCTTTAACCTTGCTGAAAAATCATCTCACCCAATTAATTAGCAATTTGCTTATTTGTATGTCAATTACAGGCCTGTTTAGATATTCCAATAATCGTGAACCCAGTGTTCCTAGAAATGCTTATTCTCGATTTTTAACTTGACTAAATGGGCCAGAAGCATGCGTTTAGATTCCTATTTTACACAATCTACACAGACTGATAAATTACCAATCTTTGATGTTTCCACAAGTTTACTGCATTAATCTAGGGCTCCATAATAATTTATCATGAATAAGCAAAATGCCCAACAAAACTATTGAAATATCACCAGTAAAGTTTCTTCGGAAAGTATGGCATTCAAGTGAATAAGACTAATCTGCAATTCTAAGCTTTACAAAAACACGTGATCATTATCATCGGCAGTTTAGTCTTGTTAGTAAAACAGCTGTTTCCCTACAAGATAATAGGGGTTGTATCCTTTAAGAAAATCATACCTAGCTGTAGTTCATTGTAAAACCAGCTCTTTTCATTATTTCGTAAAACTGGTAATAGCTGCGGTGCCGACATAGTACGGCAGTCAATTTGTGAACTCGGCAGCTATGACCATGTAAATGGAACACTCTCCACAGCCATTGAGCTTATTCATTGACTGCTGCTCGGTCGATGTGATGTCAGCGCTGCAGCCATTACTAGACATTGGGAGTATGGCCATAGTCTAAGAGCTGGATCAGGAAACGAAGATCAGTTTGATATTTTATAAGAAACTTTGGCCATGCTGAAGACTTTCTGGAAGAGAAAATGAATCCAGTCAACCAGACGGAATCCAAATTGCCACGTATTTTAGGATTAGTCTAGGCTGAGAAAGTGACTGGATTAACAAATTATATGGGTGCACAAATACTGGAGAGAATTTACAAATCAATGCTAGCTATGAGTAGGTGTAGGTTTTGAGCCGTAATTTACACCACTTTGTTGTAAGTTAAAGGGGTGGGCCCATCTTAAACTACAAGTCTGAAGTCACGTGTCTGCAGATTTGTGAATCCTCGCATCGCACACACTGAGCGCTGTGAGGATTCTCTGCTGCTCTCCCCGGAAACAGTGGTAATGTTGCATGAAGTATGTAATCTGCATACTCCTGGCCATATTCCAACTAGGCGGTTTCAACCATCTAGTCAGAATGTGGTCGGGAGCATGTATATCATATACTTGATGTCATATGACCAGTGCTCCCGGCACTGGAGAATCCACGCAGAGTACAACATGTGAGGATTCACATGTCTACAGTCATATCGAGCGACTACAGACTTGTAGCCAGACACCGAACAACCCCTAAAGGGTAGATAAATCGGTTTGTGTTCCTGCTTTTGCAGCCAATCGGCGGCACAATACGATCACCGATCGGTAAACTTTTGTCATTTAAATGCCTGTTTATACAGGCACTGAGTGATCTGACTATACCTATTCTATAAGCACCAATAGTTCTCGGCAGTGTGAGTTCTGCTTACACAGAACAGTGCACTGTCGAGAATGATGATTTTTTTTTTTTATTATTGTGCATAAAAAACAAAAAAAAGGTAATTTAATTTCTTTTGCGCGCTCACTGGCTGGTCGGCAGCCTGTTTGTGATTGTGAACCAAGCCTTTTTCAAAAAATTATCTTGCAGTGTATATGCCTCTCAAGGGACCAAGCTAATACATTACCCTGACCGCTCCTCGTGCCAATTTTCAAAACAAGCGAGGGAAGGACATAACCAAAAAAGCTTCCTATTTTTAGCAAATGGTGTGCATCTCTCAATTTAACAAAAATGCCATACATAAGTCAGCCTATGCCTTAAGGTACCTTCACACTGAACAACTTAACAACGAGAACGACAGCGATCCGTGACGTTGCAGCGTCCTGGATAGCGATATCGTTGTGTTTGACACGCAGCAGCGATCTGGATCCTGCTGTGATATCGCTGGTCGGAGCTAGAAGTCCAGAACTTTATTTGGTCGTCAGATCGGCGTGTATCGTTGTGTTTGACAGCAAAAGCAACGATGTCAGCGATGTTTTACAGTGGTAACCAGGGTAAATATCGGGTTACTAAGCGCAGGGCCGCGCTTAGTAACCCGATATTTACCCTGGTTACCATTGTAAAAGTAAAAAAAAAAAACAGTACATACTCACCTTCTGATGTGTGTCACGTCCCCCGGCGTCCGCACTGCTGCTCAGAGCTTCCTGCACTGAATGTGTCAGTGCCGGCCGTAAAGCAAAGCACAGCGGTGACGTCACCGCTCTGCTTTAGGGCCGGCGCTTACACAGTGCAGGGAAGCGGACGCCGGGGAACGCGACAGACACCGGAATGTAAGTATGTAGTGTTTTTTTTTTTTTACATTTACACTGGTAACCAGGGTAAAGATCGGGTTACTAAGCGCGGCCCTGCGCTTAGTAACCCGATGTTTACCCTGGTTACCCGGGGACTTCGGCATCGTTGGTCGCTGGAGAGCTGTCTGTGTGACAGCTCTCCAGGGACCACACAACAACGAAACAGCGACGCTGCAGCGATCGGCATCGTTGTCTATATCGCTGCAGCGTCGCTTAATGTGACGGTACCTTTATACTATAGTATAACAGCTCATACACACTTTTTTATTGATGCTATGGGACAAGTGACACCATATCAGCCTCATGGGTTAGTAACTATTGAACCAGCAATCTGCTGACTGATAGCCAATCTCTTTCACAATAAAGGTGCTCATCTTGAGTGGTTTATTGAGGGCTGAAAACAAATACATTAGGCTATGCTCACATCACATTTAAACTTTGTCCAGACATCTGTGAAACACGGTCTGACACGTCAGTGATTTTTTTTATAACTGGAGAAACTTGTACGGATCATCATCATCATTTTACAGTTCACAGTGTGCAGCTAATGCCTTCGTAGAAGAAACATGGGCCGCAGCCATGTATCACTTAACCCCTTTACCCCGGAAGGTGGTTTGCGTGTTAATGAGCGGGACAATTTTTACAATTCTGACCACTGTCACTTTATGTGGATATAACTCTAGAACGCTTCAACGGATCCCGGTGATTCAGAGATTGTTGTTTCTTGACAAATTGTACTTCATGACAGTGGTAAAATTTCTTCGCAATTTTCAAACTTTGAATGTTCATGCCCTTAAATCACAGAGATATGTCACACAAAATAGTTAATAAGTAACTTTTCCCACATGTCTACTTTACATCAGCACAATTTTGGAAGCAAATTCTTTTTTATTAGGAAGTTATAAGGGTATGTTTCCACATTCATTATTAAGCAGCGTTTGGACGCAGCACATGCCCACTGTGTCCAAAGCGCTGCTGGCTTTTGTATGCGCAGTGGTTCTGCATGTGTTCACTGAACCGTGTGGAATCACCACGTCCTATACATTGGACAGTGATATTTATCTTGCGAAGACAGAGCGTCTCCGCTATATAAGTAGACATGTTGCAGTCTAGAAAGACGCGCCGCATGTGTGTCTACGCAGGGAAGCCACGGGTGCCGGTGCACGCATAGTGGAGATGGGATTTCATAAAATCCCATCCACTATGCTGTAACATCTGGCCGCTGCGGGTTTGATGCTGCGGCTGTACGCAGCGTCCAATCTGCAGCAAATACTGAATGTGGAAACATACTTTAAGGGTTAAAAGTTGACCAGTGATTTTTCATTTTTCCAACAAAATTTACACCTTTTTTTTCTTCACATTTGAAGTCACGTTAGGGGTTCTATATGGCAGAAAAAACCCACAAGTGTCACCATTCTAAAAACTGTACCCCTCAAAATGCTCAAAACAACATTCAAGAAGTTTATCAACCCTTGAGGTACATGCCGAAACCCCATGAGGGAGAAAAACACCGTTGGGCGCATGGCAGAACTTGAAAAGGAAGGAGCGCTATTTGACTTTTTTAATGCAAAATATGCGCCATTTGACTTTTTGAATGCAAAATTTGCTGGAACAATTGGTGGACACCATGTTGCGTTTGCAGAGCCTCTGATGTGCCTAAACAATGAAATTACCCCACAAGTGACCCCATTTTGGAAACTAGACCCCCCCTCAAGGAATGTATTTAGATGTGCGGGGAGCACCTTTAGCCCCCAGGTGCTTCACAGAAGTTTATAACGTTGAGCCGTGAAAATAATAAAATCATTTTCCTGACAAAAATGTTATTTTGGCCCCAAATTTTACATTTTCATAAGGTTAACAGGAGGAGTGGCACCATCAAATTGTACACCCATATGTGGGGGAATACTTATTTTGAGGCACCGTGCAAAGCTCAGAAGGAAAGAGTTCAGATTTTGCCTTACAGAATTTTATACCATTGAGAGGTGGGAAACTTTTGTCATTTAAATGCCTGTTTATACAGGCAGACCAAAAGTAAACAATGTGCACTGAGTGATTTGACTTTACCTATCCTATAAGCACCAATAGTTCTCGGCAGTGTGAGTTCTGCTTAAGGCTGAGTCACACAACGATATCGTTAACGAGATCGTTGCAACGTCACGCTTTTGGTGACGTAGCAACGATCCCGCTAACGATCTCGTTATGTGTGACAGCGACCAACGGTCAGGCCCCTGCTGGGAGATCGTTGGTCGTTGGGGAATGATCAGGACCATTTTTTGGTCGCTGATCACCCGCTGTCATCGCTGGACCGGCGTGTGTGATGCCGATCCAGCGATGTGTTCACTTGTAACCAGGGTAAATATTGAGTTACTAAGTGCAGGGCCGCGCTTAGTAACCCGATATTTACCCTGGTTACCATTGTAAAAGTTAAAAAAAAAACAGTACATACTCACATTCTGATGTCTGTCACGTCCCCCGGCGTCCACAGGGTTAAAACTGCTTTCGTCAGGAGCGCTGCTAATGCACGCGCTGCTGCCGAGAGCTTCCCTGTACTGACTGAGTCAGCGCCGGCCGTAAAGCAGAGCACAGCGGTGACGTCACCGCTGTTACTGCCGGCGCTGACACATTCGGTGCAGGGAAGCTCTCGGCAGCAGCAGCGCGTGCATTAGCAGCGCTCTTGCCGAAAGCAGTTTTAACCCTGTGGACGCCGGCGGGGGACGTGACAGACATCAGAATGAGTATGTAGTGTTTTTTTTTTTTAACTTTTACAATGGTAACAAGGGTAACACGGCCCTGCACTTAGTAACCCGATGTTTACCCTGGTTACCCGGGTGCAGCAGGGGGACTTCGGCATCGATGAAGACAGTTTCAACGATGCCGAAGTCGTTCCCCTGATCGTTGGTCGCTGGAGAGAGCTGTCTGTGTGACAGCTCCCCAGCGACCACACAACGACTTACCAACGATCACGGCCAGGTCGTATCGCTGGTTGTGATCGTTGGTAAGTCGTTTAGTGTGACTCCAGCTTTACACAGAACGATGCACTGTCGAGAATGATGATTTTTTTTTTGTTTTTTGTGCATCAAAAAAAGGTCATTTAATTTCTTTTGCGCGCTCACTGGCTGGTTGGCAGCCTGTTTACACTGCAAAATAATTGTGAACCAAGCCTTTTTAAAAATGCTCATTCACAATTATCTTGCAGTGTATATGCCTCTCAAGGGGCCAAGCTATGTGGCTGTACAGTACTACTTAGCTATACGGAGAGACTCAGGAGGAAAGGAGCGCTATTTGCCTCCTGGAGCGTAGATTTTCCTAGAAGAGTCTGCGGACTCCATATACAGAGAACCTAATTGCTAGAAGAGCAGAATCCCCCTCAAAGTGACCCCATTTTGGAAATCATACCCCTTTGGGAATTTATCTACAAGTGTAGTGACGATTTCGACTCCATGGGTATTTTCCAGAAACAAGGAGCAGTGAATGTTACTGAGTAAAAATTGCAGTTGAAGTCACCAGTAGGCTGTAGTGACCAGTACGTTATGCTCAGCCCATACTTCTGGAGGCATGCACTCATAAGGTTGGATGGCTCTCACTGCTTCAGAGATGCCAAATATGGAAGCTATATGTGGTTTAGGTACACTGTGGGGCTCAGAAGAAAGGAGACATTTGGAGAAGATAATTTTTTGCATTTCTTTTGACGGGTGAGGAGCCATTTAGTTTTTCCAGAGCCTTTGTACTACCAGTAACGTGGAAGCCCCCTATATTTCTGTTAACAGATAACGGATCAGAGTGAGGACTTGCATTTTTTGTAGATCGAGTTGAAGCTTTTATTGGGAACATTTTACATAACGTTTTGGATCACATTTATCCAGTGCTCTATGCTGACCACTTACCTTGGGGTTTCCATCTAAATCTCTGAGTGACGTGATTCAATGAAATCCCTGAGGGATACATTCACTATGAGGCAGCAGACTTACTTTGGACTCCGTCTGGCCTATGTTCAGCGGTGTCCTTTTCAGAAGTGCACAAAGCTATGGCCGACGGCAATTTTAACAGATTCCTGAAAAGATGGACACCGCTGGATCACAGGTCAGACGGCATCCACAGTGCCTCCATCTACCTCATTATAGGAAATCTTCCTCCAGAGGTTCCATCTGAATCACGTATTTCAGAGATTTACACGGAAACCTCGGTGTAAGCGCTGAGCGCAGAATAAATGTGCGCTGAGCCTTACTGCGATCTTTGGGGGAAAGAATTAAGAAAAAATCAACAGCAGGTGACTTTTTAAGATGGGTCGGCTCCAATCCTCAGAAAGTTTGAGAGGTCACTCACTAGATGCAGATTTTGTACATAGGATATGGTGCTGCCCTATTATCCTTTCCTACTGGAACGAGGTAGCATCGTTGTTGACATCCTTAGCACAAACCTGTGCTCCTCTCAAGCCACTAGTTTATTTATTTGGGGTGTTGGATGAAGAGACATGGGGACATTATGTTAAGATTTTCCTACGTGAGACACTCTTTCTGGCCAGGAAGGTGTTGGCATTAAGCTGGATGGTAGATTCACATCCGTCTCTCAGAACCTGGATTGAATTGGTAAATTCAGTTATACCATATGAGGGAAGTCTATATCAAAATAGGGGCTGTTTAGGGAAATTTGACAAGATTTGGGACAGATGGAACTCTTCTGATCTTACTATACCAGCATGTAGTGGTCTAGTAACACCATGAATGTTATGGTTAAAATACATCGAGTCATATTTTATGGCATCACATGGTTGTTAGCACTGTAACTGTACTAGGCAGCAGAATATAGTTTAGATACGTAGTATAATTCTGGGATATATATTACCAAATACATATAAGGATAAGTAGTCCTTTCTGTTCACTTGTAATTGGTCTTGTGTCTATACAGCAATATATGGACTTAAATATGGACTGAAATTAAACTTGTACAAACAATTTAATGTACAAATTTGCTGATCTCTCATAACGCTTTGACAGATGCACATGTATTTGGTTGTATACATTTTGTTTTGTGGTTTAATTACAGAATTTAAAAAAAAAAAAATCAACAGCATGTGAAGAATTGGATATATTTTTTTACGCCGTTCCTCGTGCGGTAGAAGTGATTATGCGACTATATTCTTCAGGTTGGTGCAATTACAGTGATACCAGATTTATATCGGGTTTTTATGCTTGGCAGCTGTCACACACTAAAAGACGCTTTTTATTGCAAAAAATATTTTTTGTATCACCATATTTTGATAGCTATAAATTTTCCATATTTTGGCCCACAGAGTCATATAAGGGCTTGTTTTTTGTGGGACGAGTTGAAGTTTTTATTGGTACCGTCTGTAGGCACATGGCATTTTTTGATCGCCTTCTATTCAGATTTTTTAGAGGCAGAATTAACAAAAGCCAGCAATTCAGTATTTTTTTTTATTTTTTTTTTTTTGGGGGGGGGGGGGGTTATACCGTTCCGGGTGTGGTAAAACTGATGAGGCAGTTTTATTCTTTGGGTCAGTACGATTACAGCCAAACCACATTAACCCCTTTCTGCCATTGGACAGAATAGTACATCCGATGGCATAGCCCCCGCTTTGATGCGGCTCACCCGCCGCTATTAACTAGTTAAATGCTGCTGTCAAACTGACAGCGGCATTTAACAAGCGCTTCCGCCATCCGTCCTTCAAATGCGTGCACCGGTGACCCCCGACACGTGATCCGGGGTCATCAGTGCGTTGGAATGACAACCAGAGATCTCCTGAAGACCTCTATGGTTGTTGATGCCAGATTGCTATGAGCGCCACCCTGTGGTCAGCGCTCATAGCAATGTTGTAATTCTACTACATAGAGGCGATCTGAGCATTGCCTCTATGTAGCAGAGGCATTCGAGTTGTGGCAGCTTCTAGCCTCCCATGGAGGCTATTAAAGCATGCCAAAATTTAAAAAAAAAAAAAAAGTTTAACCCCTTCACCCCGAAGCCTGTTTTCACCTAAGTGACAGGGCCAATTTTTACAATTCTGACCACTGTCACTTTATGAGGTCATAACTCTGAAACGCTTCAACGGATCCTGGTGATTCTGACATTGTTTTCTCGTGACATATTGTACTTCATGATAGTGATAAAACTTCTTCGATATGACTTGCATTTATTTGTGAAAAAAACAAAAATTTGTCGAAAATTATGAAAATTTAGCAATTTTCAAACTTTAAGTTTTTATGCCCTTAAACTAGAGAGTTATATCACATAATATAGTTAATAAACAACATTTCCCACATGTCTGCTTTACATCAGCACAATTTTGGAAACATAATTTTTTTTTGCTAGGGAGTTATAAGGGTTAAAAGTTGACCAGCGATTTCTCATTTTTGCAACAAAATTTGCAAAACCATTTTTTTTTTTTTACCGACCACCTCACACTTGAAGTCATTTTGAGGGGTCTATATGACAGAAAATGCCCAAAAGTGACACCATTCTAAAAACTGCACCCCTCAAGGTACTCAAAACCACATTCAAAAAGTTTATTAACCCTTCAGGTGCTTCACAAGAATTTTTGGAATGTTTAAAAAAAAATTGAACATTTAACTTTTTTTTCACAAAATTTTTATTTCAGATCCAATTTGTTTTATTTTACCAAGGGTAACAGGAGAAATTGGACCACAAAAGTCGTTGTACAATTTGTCCTGAGTACGCCGATACCCCACATGTTGGGGTAAACCATTGATTGGGCACATGGCAGAACTCGGAAGGGAAGGAGCCCCATTTGACTTTTCAATGCAAGATTTGCTGGAATTGAGATCGGAACCCATGTCGCGATTGGAGAGCCCCTGACGTGCCTAAACAGTGGAAACCCCCACAAGTGACACCATTTTGGAAAGTAGACCCTCCAAGGAACTAATCTAGATGTGTGGTGAGCACTTTGAACCTCCAAGTGCTTCACAGAAGTTTATAATGTAGAGCCGTAAAAAAAAATTCATACTAATTTTCACAAAAAAATGATCTTTTTGCCCCAAATTTTTTATTTTCCCAAGGGTAACAGGATAAATTGGACCCCAAAAGTTGTTGTGCAATTTGTCCTGAGTACGCTGACACTTCATATATGGGGATAAACCACTGTTTGAGCGCATGGCAGAGCTCGGAAGGGAAGGAGCGCCGTTTGACTTTTCAATGCAAAATTGGCAGAATTGAGATCGGAACCCATGTCGCGTTTGGAGAGCCCCTGACGTGCCTAAACAGTGGAAACCCCCCACAAGTGACCCCATTTTGGAAAGAAGACCCCCTAAGGAACTTATCTAGATGTGTGGTGAGCACTTTTAACCCCCAATTGTTTCACTAAAGTTTAGAATGTAGCGCTGTGAAAATTAAAAAATCATTTTTTCTTTCCACAAAATGATGTTTTAGCCCGCAATTTTTTTTCCCTCAAGGGTAACAGGAGAAATTGGACCACAAAAGTTGTTGTCCAATTTGTCCTGAGTACGCCGATACCCCATATATGGGGGGGAACCACTGTTTGGGCGCACAGGAGAACTCGGAAGGGAAGGAGCACTGTTTTCGTTTTTCAAAGCAGAATTGGCTGGAATTGAGATCGGACGCCATGTCGCGTTTGGAGAGCCCCTGATGTGCCTAAACAGTGGAAACTCCCCAATTCCAACTGAAACCCTAACCCCAGCCCTAACCCTAGCCCTAACCCCAACCCTAGCCCTAATGGGAAAATGGAAATAAATACATTTTTTTAAATTTTATTATTCTTCCCTAACTAAGGGGGTGATGAAGGGGGGTTTGATTTACTTTTATAGCGTTTTTTTGGCGGATTTTTATGGTTGGCAGCCATCACACACTAAAAGACGCTTTTTATTGCAAAAAAGCATTAAGCTACTTACGGGTAGCGGCATTTCTCGGAGGCCCATGACAGCACGACGAGAGAGGGGATCCGCCCATTAGGAACAGGAAACCTACAGATACAAAAGGGCGGCACCTCTCCCCTGCATCAGTTGTATTTCAGAGCCTTGAGAGGACTACCGCGGTTAGTGGCACACAAATATATACATTATATACAGTTTATATACTAAATTTTAGCCAATATATTGGAACTGGGTATCATACGTGAGATATATACATTATAGGAGGTGCAACCCCCACGTGAATAGGGAGGGAACTAAGGGTGCTGTCATGGGCCTCCGAGAAATGCCGCTACCCGTAAGTAGCTTAATGCTTTACTCGGACTCCCATGACAGCACGACGAGAGATTTACAGAGATGTAACACTACTTTAGGGAGGGACTATAGCTTGCAGCACCCTTAACCCGAAGGTGAGATCAGAGGAGGCCCCTAAATCCAACCTATAGTGTTTAAAGAAGGTGGACGGGGATGACCATGTGGCCGCCTTACATATCTGGTCGATTGATACTCCAGATTTTTCCGCCCAGGATGTAGCCATGGCTCTGGTGGAATGCGCCCTCAGATTCTGCGGAGTCGGACCCCCACTTGCAGTATAAGCCGAAGAGATAGCCTCCCTAATCCACTTCGCTAGTGTGTACTTTGATACCCCGAGTCCCTTTCTAGGATTTTGGAAAGATAAAAATAACGCATTATCTTTCTTCCATGTATCAGTAACAGAGATGTATTCTAACAGGCATCTCCTAACGTCTAGTGTATGGAGTAGCTCTTCTTTAGGGTTGGAGGGGTTAGGAAGGAAAGATGGTAACACTATCTCCTGTGACCTGTGAAACCGAGATGATACTTTTGGTAAATAGGCCGGGTCCGGTCTGAGGACTACCCTATCTGGCAGAAACTCTGTATAAGGGGAAATTCTGGAGAGAGCTTGTATGTCTCCTACCCTACGGGCAGATGTTATCGCTACCAGAAATGCTGTTTTAAGGGATAAGGCCTTAATTGAAGCTGATTGTAATGGTTCAAACGGCTCTCTAGTCAATGCTGACATGACTAGATTAAGATCCCAAGGCATAGATCTATCCTTATGTATGGGTCTAGCCCTACTAGAAGCTTTAATGAACCTTGAGATCCAATAATTATTGGCGATGTTACAGGAAAACAAGGCCCCTAGGGCCGAGACTTGTACCTTTAGGGTACTAGTGGATAGATCTAGCTCTAAGCCCCTTTGCAGGAATTCTAAGATCTGTTTTATAGGTATTCCCTCTTCTAAATTAAAGTCAGAAGAGGCCAGGAATTTCCGCCAAGTTCTAGCGTAGATTGTTGTCGTAATCTGCTTTCTACTCTTCATAAGGGTTTCAATCAGTTTTGGGGAGAACCCTTTGTCCTTCAGTAACGCCCTCTCAAACTCCATGCCGTTAAATGGAGATTCTTTACTTGAGGATGGCTGATCGGACCCTGGTAGAGTAAATCTGGAATGTCCGGAAGCACCCAGGGGTCCTCCACTGACATGATCCTGAGCCAGGTGAACCAGGCCCTCCTGGGCCAGAATGGGGCAATCAAAATAACTCTTGCCCGATCCTCTCTTATCTTCCTGATTACCAGAGGAATCAGGGCTAGCGGAGGGAACGCATAAGCCAGCCGAAAGTCCCAACTGATCAGAAAGGCGTCTACCGCCAGAGGATTCTCCCTGGGATTTAGGGAACAGAATTTTATTGTCTTTTGATTGTCCCTGGTGGCAAATAAATCCACCTCTGGATGTCCCCATTTGTGGACAATCTGGTTGAATACGAGACCGTTTAGAGACCACTCCCCTTGTCTCAGGGTGTTGCGGCTTAGAAAGTCCGCTTTCACATTTTCTTTTCCTCTTATATGCAGTGCGGTTAAAGATAGAAAATGGTTTTCCGCAGTCTGGAATAGACGATCTGTCACTCTCATCAGTGATTCGGAATGAGTTCCACCCTGGTGATTTATGTACGCGACCGCCACCTGGTTGTCCGAGAGGATCTTGACGTGGTGACCCTGCAGATATATGAGTAATTTTTTAACTGAAAGTTCAACAGCCATTAACTCTTTTTGGTTGGAGGAGGCTGATGTTAGGGGGTTCCATAGACCCTGAACTATCATGTCACCCATGTGTGCTCCCCAACCTGAAGGGCTAGCGTCTGTCGTTACAATAAGTGTCGCCTGTGTCACCCAGGGAACTCCTGCCGATAAATTGTCATTGATTAGCCACCATCTAAGAGATGTTAGTGCTTCTGGACCTAAAGTAATCTGACTTTGCAAGGACCCTTGTAAGATTCTATCATTATCCAGTTCCTCGGACTGTAAAGGTCTGGTGTGAAATTGGGCCCAACGGACAGCGGGAATGCACGAGGTTAGAGATCCTAACAGTGACATAGCCTGTCTAAGTGTCATGGATGGATTATCAGTTGCTCTAGACACCTGTTGTTGGATGTGTAACAACTTGTCGGGCGGAAGACAACACTGTTGGGTCTCTGAATTTAACAACAGCCCTAAGAATCTCTGTATTTTCTGGGGCTGTAATCGGGATTTTTCATAATTCACGATCCACCCCAGATGCTCCAGTTTGGTTGTGGTTACCTTTAGCTGAGAGAGGCAATGGTCTGCTGAATTCCTAACTATAAGGAAATCATCCAAATAGGGGACAATCAAGATGTCAGACTCTCGTAAGTGTGCCATGACTTCGGCCACTAACTTGGTTAACACCCTAGGAGCCGCTGATAAGCCAAAGGGAAGAGCTCTAAACTGGAAATGACGAATTTGTCCCCCCATTGACACAGCTACCCTCAGGAATTTCTGGAAGTCTTCATGTATTGGGACATGATAGTATGCGTCCTTTAAATCCACAACTACCATGAAGCAGTTTTTAAACAACATCTTTATTGCTGAACCAATTGATTCCATTTTGAACGATTCATTGGTCAGAAATTTATTAAGGCCTTTGAGATTTATGATCGTTCTGAACGATCCATCTGGCTTCTTGATCAGAAAAAGAGGAGAGTAAAATCCCCTCCCTTTTTCTGATACTGGGATTTCAATCAGAACATTAAGTTCGTGACTTCTGCTTCCAAGGCTGCTTGCTCAAGGGGGGAGGAACGTAAAGGGGTTAATTTAAATTTATCTCGAGGCCAGTGATCAAAGTCAAGTTTTAGACCTTTTGCTATAATGCGTCGGACCCATTTACTGTTCGTAATGTCAAACCAAGCTGAGGAGAATGCTGACAGTCTACCCCCCATAGGGAATGCTAGTCATTGGTCCGTTTTTTTCTGTTCTTTCGAGGAACGGCGAAACATATAGCCCGTACCTCTTCCGCGTCTATCCTCCCATCTAAAACTCTCTCTAGAGGGTGAGGATCCGCGTTTTTTCCCGCGACCAAATCTCCTCTTATTGAAGGGCCGGCGGTAGGATGCTGAAGACGGATTAGGAAATTTCTTCTTATCATCCCCCGCCTTTTCCAGCAACTCATCCAGAGTTGGTCCAAAGAGAAATTCTCCTTTACACGGGATGGCGCAGAGCTTAGTTCTGGATTGAATGTCGCCTGACCAGCACTTCCACCATAAAGCCCTACGAGCCGCGTTGGAGAGTCCTGCCGCTCTAGCCGCCATCCTGACTGAGTCCACAGATGCGTCTGACAGAAAGGCCGCAGCATTCTGCATTGTTGGTAAAGCCTTCAGAATGGAATCTCTGGAAGCGCCGTCCTTGAGCTGGGACTCTAACTGATCCAGCCAGACCATTAAAGACCTGGCTGTACACGTCGCGGCCACTGCTGGTGTTAGAGATCCCGCCGCCGTCTCCCAGGTTCCTTTAAGGAAAGTATCTGCCTTTCTGTCAAGGGGGTCCTTGAGGGTCCCCATATCCTCAAATGGCAGAGGCTTTCTTTGACGCTTTTGCCACCGCCGCATCCAGCTTAGGGGCTTTATCCCATGTTTCCACAACCGGATCATCAAGAGGGTACCTGCGTTTCAATGCTGGCGGTAAGGAACCCTTTTTCTCGGGTTTCTTCCATTCTCGGAGAATCAAGTCTTGGATCTTTTCGTTCACCGGAAAAGATCTATGTTTTTTACGATCCAGTCCGCTGAACATCAGATCCTGTTTTGAGGGCTGCGGCTTGGGCTCTTCTATACCCATTGTGCCTCTAACAGACTTGACGACTTTGTCAATTCTATCCAGGGGTAGACAGAATCGTCCAGACTCCTCATCTGAAGAAGAGGAGGAAGGACTTGAGTGATAGGCACCCTCTTCTCTTTCTTCCTCCGAAGAATTAGAGTCCAGGGGGGGTCCTATGTTTTGAACCTCCCGCTTGGGATAGGGACCGTAGGGATTCCCTTACTTCCAAACGGATCATTTCCTTCAGGTTAGCCGCACTCACAGATTCTTCCGCTACCTAGGGGAGGACAATATAGGTGATACTACTATCTGACCTAATGTCACTTCCACCCAACCACTCCTGTAGACCTCACCGTCTGTTGTATACAGGGGGCACATAATTTTTTGGGACAAGAATCAGGTAAGGGGACCCCACAGAGGGCACATTCCTTATGCTTTGACTTGTCCGTGCTTTTCTTCCCCTAGAATGATAAAGTATAGGGGGCCTGCGTCACAGAGTGAACTTTCATGTAGATCACTTACCCGTGCGCCAAAGTAAATACCGGAATACGAGGGGGTTCTTTCCTAGCCGAAGCTCTGGATCCTTTTGCGGATGAGCTTCTTCGACTGGACTGGTCGCTCCTGTCCTTGTCCTGGGGCTTCTGACGCACCTCATCCAGCAGCTGCTGCTGCTGCTGCTCACCACTCTCCATGATGACTTGCGACCAAAAGCAGGGCTCTGTAGTTGTCACCTGCTTAAATCCCCCTTGGATCCGGTCAGCAGATAGGCCAGCGCCACCCTATTGGCTCAGGATACAGCAGGGAGGCAGGAAACCATGTGGGAAAAAAACAGCATTCAGGATGCGATGGGCGCCGCCACCTTGGATCGACTGCGCATGCGCAGACACCCGGTGACCCGGAAGCAGCTACTAACTCCGCCCCCTCACGTCACCGCACCCGGAAATGCTCCAGCACATGCTGAGAGCGGTGCAGGACGCCGGGGACGGACCGCAGCGCTCCGGGTGATCACCCACACAGTCCTGGCGCCGGCACCCCATATTCGCCGCACCGCTGCACCACCAATGGGATATACTTACCGGCGCTGACGCTGATGGAGGCAGGAAAATCCTCCGGACTCCGCTCCCTGCTGCGAACGCCACCGCGTGGCCACCAACCAGGACCACCGTGGCGTCTCCAGGATTCTCCGCACCGGCCGAGGTAGGAGACCCCCCCGCTACCAGATTCGGTCCGGCTGGCCTGGGCTCCTTTCGATTAATCTGTAGGCACCCGTCCCTTTAGGAACAGGAAACCAACTGATGCAGGGGAGAGGTGCCGCCCTTTTGTATCTGTAGGTTTCCTGTTCCTAATGGGCGGATCCCCTCTCTCGTCGTGCTGTCATGGGAGTCCGAGTAAATAGTTTTTGCATCACCACATTTTGAGAGTAATAATTTATCCATATTTTGGCCCACAGAGTCATGTGAGATCTTGTTTTTTGCGGGACGAGTTGACGTTTTTATTGGTACCATTTTCGGGCACATGACATTTTTTGATCGCTTTTTATTCTGATTTTTGGGAGGCGGAATTAACAAAAACCAGCAATTCCAGAAATTCTTTTAGGGGGGGCGTTTAAACCGTTCCACGTGTGGTAAAATTGATAAAGCAGCTTTATTCTTCAGGTCAGTACTAGGGTTGAGCGAAACGGATCGTTCATTTGGTAAAGTCGGCGTCTCATGAAACCCGACCCGATCCCTGTGTGGGGTCGGCCATGCGGTACGTGATCTTGGCGCCAAAGTCGCGTTTCGTATGACGCGTTTAGCGCCATTTTTACAGCCAATGAAGGAGCGTGGGCAGAGTGATGACATAGGGGTTAGGGCGTGCACGCTTATCATTTTATCGCTTGTGCGCAGTAGCGATCTGGAATGTGTAAAACTAAATTTTCTGTGCTGGGACGGAGGGGAGAGAGAGAGGGGGAGAGAGGGAGAGGGAGAGGGAGAGGGAGAGGGAGAGGGAGAGGGAGAGGGAGAGGGAGAGGGAGAGGGAGAGGGAGAGGGAGAGGGAGAGGGAGAGGGAGAGGGAGAGGGAGAGGGAGAGGGAGAGGGAGAGGGAGAGGGAGAGGGAGAGGGAGAGGGAGAGGGAGAGGGAGAGGGAGAGGGAGAGAGATAAATAAATAATATTTAAATCAGCCCCTTTTTGCACCATTCAAAATTTAAAAAAATAAAATAAATAAAACCTACACATATTTGATACCGCCGTATTCAGAATCGACTGATCTATCAACTAAAAAACAGGATTAACCTGATTGCTAAACAGCGTAGCGAGGAAAAAAGTCAAAACTCCAGAATTACTTTTTTTGGTCGCCACAACATTGCATTAAAATGCAATAACGGGTGATCAAAAGAACGTATCTGCACCAAAATGGTATCACTAAAAATATCAGCTCGGCACGCAAAAAATAAGCCCTCAACCAACCCCAGATCATGAGAAGTGGAGACGCTACAGGTAACAGAAAATTGCCCAATTTTTATTTATTTATTTTTTTAGCAACGTTTGTAATATTTTTTTCACCCCTTAGATGAAAAAGAACCTAGATATATTTGGTGTCTGTGAACTCGTAATGACCTGGAGAATCATAATGGCAGGTCAGTTTTAGTATATAGTGAACCTAGCAAAAAAGTCAAAACAAAAAACAAGTGTGGGATTGCACTTTTTTTTTTGCAATTTCACCGCACTTGGAATTTTTTTCCTGTTTTCGAGTACACAACATGGTAAAACCAATGGTGTCGTTCAAAAGTACAACTCGTCACGCAAAAAATAAGCCCTCACATGGCCATTTTTACCGCAAAAAAAAAAAAAAAGTTACGGGAAGAAGGGGAGCAATAAATGGAAACGCAAAAACAAATACCCAGAATCACATATTTCAGAGATTTACACGGAAACCCCGGTGTTTACTGCAATCTTTGGGAGGTTTTTTTTTTTTCTCTGTTCCTAGTATGGTTAAAGTGATTAGATGACTATTCTTCAGATCGGTGCGACTACAGCGATACCAGATTTATATCGGGTTTTTATATTTGGTCTCTGTCACACACTAAAAGACACTTTTTTGCAAAACTAGCATTGACATATTTTGAAATCTGTAATTTTTCCATATTCTGATTGCTATAACTTTATTTTTCTGCTGTATTGCGGCTTATTTGCGAGGTAAGATGACGTTTTCAGCAGTACTATTTTTATTTCTTACATTCGTCTTTTTGATTGCGTTTTATTCCACTTTTTGTTGGGCGGTATGATGGTAAAGCATCGTTTTTTGCTTCGTCTTTATTTTTATTACGATGTTCACTAAAGGGGTTAACTTGTGGGACAGTTTTATAGGTCGTGTTGTTACGGACGCAGCGAGATCTATATACACACACACAAAAAGTACACTTGTTTCATAAAAATACTTATTTATGGGTACAATATATTTTTATTTTTTTATTTATTTTTTTAACTTTGTCCCATTATGGGACTTTCACTTTTTGCAAGCTGATTGCTTATAAACCTATACAAGCTGGCAGCACTGCACTGACAGAAAAACTTGCTACATCATGCACTGGGCATGATCTATCAAGATTGCTAGCTCTGGCGACCTTGTGTGCAGGGGGCTCACATACGACTTAACTATTTATACGCCACTGACAATGCAAAGGTTGACAGTGCTTGCGCATATTGGCTTCCATAACCTCCCCGATGATTCGATATAGGGAGAACGAATTGTTCTAATAGCAGCCGGGGACTTGCTGAAAACCCCTATTGCTGCCATCTCAATATTCCTGTGAAACACACTCATAAGGCTCATTCCCACTTGCAATGCAATCAGATGAGTGCAATGCAATAAAAAAAATTATTATTTTTTTTTAAATGCACTAGCCCCAATGTTTCTCTATGGTGCAGCTCACATCTATGATTATTTTCACATACTGATTCGGCATGGAAATGCAGCGCCCCAGAGTCCTGGTCGTTGCAGTACTGATGCTCCGCCGCTAAGGGGGGCTATGGTACGTCTGATAGCACTGAAGGAGTTCACCTGGCCAGGTATCACAGACACCAATACACTTCACAGTCTGGCCTCCAGGGGGAGCTAAGGGTGCTATGTATTAGGCCACTCCTCACAATCTGGTAAAACTGGGGGTTAGATAGGAAGTTAGTGAGAAGCTGACTGGGTTGGAACCAGGCAACATCCTGTGGCAGAGGGTGTTGCAGGGGAAGATTCAGGGGGGTCCCTGTCAAGGGTGGGATCCTGACAGAGGCCTAGCGAACAGAAAGAACGTTACGGGACCACGCCTGCACTCCGTTGCGGCGGTACCCCAAGAAAGGACAAGAAGCGAGGTTTATTGTGCTGAGTGAGAAACGAGATCAACGCAACAAGGAGAAACACCAGTAGGAGTCGTGCTGTAAGACGAGGCAACATCCTACTGAGGCGCGTAGCCGGAAACGCCGAGGAAGTATTGAGCTCCAGGCCTTACTTCAAACCTACGGCAGGACAGTCAGTTCTAGGCGGGCTGTCTCACCCAAAATCACCTAAGCAGACACAGGGGGCAACATTTGGAGAGGGGCGACTCTAGGGTCCCGGAAGAGCTCCGAGCCTACCCGTCATACGGGTGCGTCCTAGCCATATCATCTGGGGGGACGAAGAAGAACATCATAATCGAGTTGTGAGGGAACTTCAGAAACAGACACAACAGTTGTGAGGACTATCCCGTAAGCACAGCAGGGAAGGACTACAACACACAAGCGCTAGAAGGTAGGCACAGATTTCCACCTGCAAAGGGAACTCTGGAGGTGCCATCGGACCGGCCGGACTCAGGTAGCCCGGTTAACCGTATTCCAGACTGAGGACCCTGAAGCCTTCAGTAAAGAGGTAAAGAGACTGCAACCTGGTGTCCTCGTTATTCACCGCGACCTGCACCGCACCACAACATCATCACATTCTCAACTTTCACTGGACGCCCCTCAGCAGGGTCACGGACCGGGCCTAGCCACCGTGACAACCCCAGAACTGAGACGCAGAGTCCCGGTACCGGGTGCCCCTCGGCCCTGCGGCAGTGGGGGCGCTCCAACTTGGCGTCACGAACAGGATCTACTTAAGCCTGAAGAATCAGGTCATGTGTGCCTTGGAACTGTGATTTATTGTGCTTGGACTGTGACTTATTGCAAAGACTGTGCATTGCCATTTGCTGCCAAAAGTTCCCGCTAAAACCGCCGCCATTGCAGCGCCACGGGGAGCGCAGAGGAAGAAGAAGGGCGTACCATGGGAGGAGACTACCAGTGTGGCGCCAAAAGCGGCGACCGCCCCCTCCGACTATTGCTGCGAGATGATGACCTGTCCAGAAGCAGAGGAGAACCACCCCCTGATGTGCAACGGCGGAAACGAGGTGAAGAGGGAGCTCGACCTTAGAGAAATGGCGGGGCCAGGTGCATGCGTTGCCGCCGAATGCCGGACAGTGAAGATGATCAACAAGTGCCCGAGTGGCGGCGAAGTGACCCCGGGTTGTCCCCACCGACCGGAGACGGATCCGAACTCACCGCAGCTGAAGGACTCGAGCTCCTTGGGGCCGCTGGCGGAGGATCCGAGCCCGCCTATCCCGACCACGGAGCCATGGCGAGTGGAGCCACATCGGGAGGCCGCCTTGGAGGAGCCGCGGTCCGCGCTGCAGCCGACTCCAGTTTCCTTGTTAACGGAACAGATCGACATCGGTGGAATCACATCAGGCGCAGGTATGGAAGGCGCCCCTACTCCCCCGACCGATCCTGCTCCCCCGACCGATCCTGCTCCCCGACCGATCCTCCTCCCGACAATAACCGTTTCCTCTCAGTGGAGCGGGTGGTGCTGACTCCCGACACGATGGGGAAGCTGGTGCCTCCGCTACCGACCAGGATGGGGGAACCCCTAGACGTGAGCTCGGACGGGGTGATCCTCCAGTGGAATACCCCCCGGGTTGGGCCAGATGGAGCTCGGGAGGAAGGCCTCACCCTTGCTGTGCTCACTTGGGAACAATATAAACAATGCCTGATCCTACACTGGAAAAACCGAACAGAGACAGAACAAACTGACGAGCCAAAAGTGAAACACCCAAAGCCTGCGCACGGCAGGAAAGACGTGGTAAAGCGGGAAACTGTGCTGGCCTTTCACCCGAAACGGGGTTGGGGCTCCATACAGGAACCAGGACTACCGACTGACGTCTTCGTTACCAGTTACAATGTGAAGACTCCCTTCCGCAACCAATATGGTGACCCATTATTGCAAAGGGGGGGGGTCAGGTGACTTACACCCGCCACCGGAGTGCACAAGGATGGTGCGCTCGGAACGTCCAACGATGTGGGCCTGAGGACGTGTCACCTGTTACCCCGACCATGACTGATCCGGACTTGACAGCTCTTGTTACTATCTCCACAGTACGCCATGTTGCGGATACCGAGCTTGCAGCCAGGGTTAGCCTTCGAATCCAGACACCGGGTGAACTGACTGCACCTGAGAGACCAACCACCGATACTGACATCACATCAGCCGGAGACCAGGGACCGAAGCCGCCACGGTCAGGAGATGTCCACTACCGGCTGATGTCTTGCAATTTACTATGAAGCTTTAAAGTGCTTTGCAAACTGTATATAGTTAACTGTCCGTCTTTCTATGTGTCGTCTTGCTGCTACAACCCGACTTGGGTTAACTCTTAAAGGGATCCCTTAGCTTACCCGGGATCCCTATTTTTGTCTTTTTTGCTTTTGTTTCTCGTTCATCATTGTTGAAAAGAACTGGTGGATCATGAACACTGCATGATTACAAACTTATTGTAAATAGTTCGCACCTTCTTAAAGGTGCCCTCTACTGGTTTTACAAAGAAAAGGACTCTTTGCGAAGAAACTGTTCTTGGAAACAGCACCGGAGTCCTTGCTGTATACGAACTTGCAGCTTGAGAAGTTGCACTATCTCCGAGAGACTTGGTCCCCTCTTAAAGGGGACGTTCACCAATAGCACTTAAAGTCGAATAATGCTTACATGTCAAAGTTATATGTAGTTAGCTAGTTAATTGTAAGAAATATTTAATAATGTGTTAGAGAATGAGGACAGGAAGTGAACCCGTACGGGGTTAGTCAGTAAGTCCTCCTAGGAGCCGTACAGAGATGGCTCAGCGATCCTAAACTGAGAGAAGGTTGATAAGTTCTATACTGTGTATAGTAGCAGAAAGGCAGTAGGCCCGGATGAGGAATGGGGCGGTCCTGCAACAGAGCGAGAGGGAAGCTCTGTTCAAATTTACTTGTTATTGCATTTCAAAAATTGTATGTCTTTTTGCTGACATGTATTGTTGTTTTCTTCCAGTCCAGGAGTACTGGATTTAACCGGGGGTGTGCAGCGCCCCAGAGTCCTGGTCGTTGCAGTACTGATGCTCCGCCGCTAAGGGGGGCTATGTTACGTCTGATGGCACTGAAGGAGTTCACCTGACCAGGTATCACAGACACCAATACACTTCACAGTCTGGCCTCCAAGGGGAGCTAAGGGTGCTATGTATTAGGCCACTCCTCACAATCTGGTAAAACTGGGGGTTAGATAGGAAGTTAGTGAGAAGCTGACTGGGTTGGAACCAGGAAACATCCTGTGGCAGAGGGTGTTGCAGGGGAAGATTCAGGGGGGTCCCTGTCAGGGGTGGGATCCTGACAGAGGCCTAGCGAACAGAAAGAACGTTACGGCACCGCGCCTGCACTTCATCGCGGCGGTACCCCAAGAAAGGACAAGAAGCGAGGTTTATTGTGCTGAGTGAGAAACGAGATCAATGCAACAAGGAGAAACACCAGTAGGAGTCGTGCTGTAAGACGAGGCAACATCCTACTGAGGCGCGTAGCCGGTGGCCGGAAACGCCGAGGAAGTATTGAGCTCCAGGCCTTACTTCAAACCTACGGCAGGACAGTCAGTTCTAGGCGGGCTGTCTCACCCAAAATCACCTAAGCAGACATAGGGGGCCAACAGTGGGAGAGGAGCGACTCTAGGGTCCCGGAAGAGCTCCGAGCCTACCCGTCATACGGGTGCGTCCTAGCCATATCATCTGGGGGGACGAAACAGAACATCATAATCGAGTTGTGAGGGAACTTCAGAAACAGACAACAGTTGTGAGGACTATCCCGTAAGCACAGCAGGGAAGGACTACAACACACAAGCGCTAGAAGGTAGGCACAGATTTCCACCTGCAAAGGGAACTCTGGAGGTGCCATCGGACCGGCCGGACTCAGGTAGCCCGGTTAACCTTATTCCGGACTGAGGATCCTGAAGCCTTCAGTAAAGAGGTAAAGAGACTGCAACCTGGTGTCCTCGTTATTCACCGCAACCTGCACCGCACCACAACATCATCACATTCTCAACTTTCACTGGACGCCCCTCAGCAGGGTCACGGACCGGGCCTAGCCACCGTGACAACCCCAGAACTGAGACGCAGAGTCCCGGTACCGGGTGCCCCTCGGCCCTGTGGCAGTGGGGGCGCTCCAGAAACACAATCACAGCATGTTCTGATTACACACGAAAATCTGATCGCACGCACCCATATAAGTCTATGGGTGCATGTGAAAAATCACCCTGCACTCGGATGTCACCCGAGTGCAGTGCGATTCCCGCCGATGCCGACAGCAGAGGAGATGGAGAAATTACTTTCTCAAGCTGTATTCCGATTCTCTGATGGGAAATGATTGGAACACAGTAGCATGACACTAGGCTCACGCTCGCAGCAGAGCAGGAGCCGAGAGTCATTATGTCACATCCGATGCTCTCCCTTGAGAGAATTATTGGATGCCATACACTAATGGGACAAAATCCACA